>NC_080020.1:44094218-46594218 GCF_030020395.1 Manis pentadactyla | reverse complement strand
CATAAATAAGCTTCCCATCTCAAAGTGATGTAAGGATCCCAAAAAGCTTCCTTGTTTCCTGTACCTCTCCTATGAGTCTGTCTGGAGTCTAAAATTCCCAAGTTGATCAAGTGTTTGCACTTGGGGTCTTGAAAATGCAAAACATTATTTCTTGGTAAGTAATTAGCAGCCACTGACTCCCAAGGGTGTCAGACACCTTGAGGGGATAAAGTCCTGGGTACGCACGTTTTAATGGGAAGAAAAGGGTTTTATGCAAAGACAAGGCCAATGGATGCCCTAGGATGCCAGGAAGTAGGTAAGGTGAAGAATCTGAATTTGAGATAGACATCATCATCCAATATTTCCTACATCCCAACTGGGAGGCACTTTGCTTCTTTTATCAAAAGAATGGAAGGCAGTGTGGGGCTGTGATTAAATTCTAGAGCCTGTCATCCTGGGTCCAGACCTCTGCTTCTAACTGTGTGACCCTGGGAAAGTCTCTTCACCTATTTTTCTGCAGAAAGAGGACAATAAAATAAGACCTTGTAGGGTAATATTTTAATAATATAATTTTAAAAACACATACCATTAGAGGAGGATAATATATATACATAATACTATAATATACTACATGTATGCTATACTATATATACTATTACATATTATACTGTGTAACATATACTTATATATAGTATACTATATATAATTAATGGTACAATATACTATACTATATACACATGTTAGATTATACTACATCATATAATATATATTACATGTATATGGTCTATAGCATAATATATAGTATATACTTATACATAATACATAATGTGCATGTATATTTTATATATTATACTATACTATACAATATTATATAATACATATTATAACATATCATAATATATAGTACAGATTATGCTCCAAATATTATAGAGTAGTATATGCTGCACATAGGTATTATATTATATAGTACATATACTATCATTATATATTATATACTGTGTATGTACAGTATGTATACTATATATATCATATTGTATAGTAGTTATACTAACATATATTCTATATAAATTTATATTGACTATATATATTATACTATATACTATAGCAGTATGGTATACTATATGTAGTATATAGTGTGATATATAAAAATATAATGGTAATAAAATAATAAAAAACATTATAGGTTGTTGGTGGATTAAGTGACATATTTGACAAAGAATGAAATATTTGGCCTCATTTCTCAATGCCCCTGTTATATGTCCACACCCTTGGCCTCAGGGAGCATGGAGGAACCTTCCCTGCCCATGACTTTGGATTTGACTGTGTCACTTGTTTTGGGAAATACGATACTAACAATGGCTTGAAATATAACTGGCATTGCCTCCTGTGATCCTGCTTTGGCCCAAGGAACCAGCTAGTGTAAGGAGGATGAGCATGACATGGAGCAGACCTGGACGTAGCCTGCAGCTAGAGCCCAACCCAGCCAAGACCCATGTAGATCAGGCAAGCCCCAGCTGACCTGAAGACATGTTAGCTGAATACCCCTGAGATTCTGTGTCATTTATTATATAGCCAAAGCTGACTGCATAGCGAACAATAAATGTGTGCTATTCATATTATGATTATGACTGGCATGAGAAATGGCACATGGCTCATAGAACAGGGTGCTCATTTGAAATGTCAGATTGGTGATATTTGCTCTATACTAAAAGTTACACTGCAAGCTCTCCAGGGCCCATTTAGGATCTGAGCCAGCAGACATCCCACAGTGTGGCAGACCAACAGGATCATTAACACGCTGCCCCTCCAGTCTGCACCAGTGTTTGTCATTCTCCACCCAGCCATTTATGCAATGCTTATCAGGTGCCTTCCGCATCTGCTGGGCAAGAGGACAAACCACAGTGAACAGGGCAGACAAGGCTGAGCCTTCAAGGAGCTGCATTCTAGGAGGAGAGACGGGTAACAAACACATGGAGAAACAAACCAGTACAGACTTATGAGGGCAGGGAAGGCGATAAACAGGTGAGGAGCCACAGAGTGGCTGGGGAGGACACTTCACCCAGTGGTCGAGGAGGAGGGAACGGCGAGTGGGAAGTGCAAAGCATGTGAGGGGCCAAAAGGAGCCATGTGGCTCCAGACAAGCTCATGAGAGGCGAGTGGAGGGGGAGCAGGGGCCCTACAGGGCGAGGCAAAAGCTTTGGCTTTTATTCCCAGTGCAGTGAGCAGCCTTTGAAGGGTCTTAGGAATGAAGATCACCCAGGTGGCAGGCTAGCTAGGAGGCTGTGCCAGGTGTCCCTCAGAGAAGAACAGTGTCCTAGGACAGAAAGACGTCCATGGAGTGAAAGAGAAGTGACTGAGGAAGTAGAGGGACTGAAGAGGTACTGTGGAGATAGCACAGTGTGTTAGAAACAGAAGAAACAGGAAATCTTCATCTATAAATCTGTATCTGCATCTATCTATACTTACATCTGTATCTGTATGGATTTATGATGAGGAATTGACTCATGCAATTACAGAGACTGGAAAGTCCCACACTCTGCTGTTTGCAAACTGGAGACGCAGGAAAGCTGGTGGTGTAATTCAGTCTGAGTCCAAAGGCCTGAGAACCGAGGCAGGTGATGGTGCAAACCCCAGTCCAAGGGCAAATGAAAAAGAGATCAGATGTCCTAGCTCAGCTGGCGAGGCAGGAAAGAAGGCCGAGTTCCTCCTTCCTTTGACTTTGTTCTGTTCACGACCTCAACAAATTAGATGATGTGCACCCGCATCTGGGAGGGCAACTTACAAATGCAAATGCTACTCTCATCTGGAAACACCCTCACAGACACACCCAGAAATAATGTTTAATCTGAACTCCCGTGGCCAGTCAAATATAAAATTAACCATCATAAGTCCACCCCCTGTCAACTTGGCCCCCATCTACATCTCCTTAAACCAATCTTAATCTCCAAATAAAGACATTAACAATAACATAACTCCACCTAACATGATACAACTATCCTGCATACAACTGAAAGTGCACCAACCCCTTTGCCAAAAGAGGTGAAATCCTCAAGTGATGTTTACTGTTCTTGATACCCCATAACTCAAATACTATGTATTTAAAAGCAAAAGTAACAATACTAAAGTACTAAGATATAAGGTCCATACCTGTTACATGATTAGGGCAGAAGAAAGGGAAGAAAACAAAAGGTATTTGAGATACATATTAGAGAGAGATGGATAGCAGATGTGCACGCTCATATTTATAACAAAATAGGAGGAAACACTCATGAAATTACAGCCCTTGTACCTGTAACTGGTCATGTGGTTGTGGCTGGTATTTATAACCACTTTCACTATTATTAATACCCATTCTCTACACCCTTTGCCTTCAGCTGACTGTAGTTCTTCACCTGGTGGAGTGACCCAAGCCCAAGCCTTCACTCTTGAAGGGTCTGGGTTATTAGTAGTTCCACTGTGAAATAGTAATCCAATTTCCCCATCAGTAGTCAGAGTCAATCACCCCAGCCCACACCATAATTCTCCTTTGCCTGTTGATTCAGAGGCCTGAGGAGCTCAAAGTGTCCAGGTGGCAGTCTTAACTTCCAGTTCAATAGAATCATTGTGTTTCCTAGTGGAGCATTCCTCCCTCTGCAGCCAACACCTGTAGGCCAGCAGAGCATAAAGTTGTGGGAACAGAAAGCAAAAATATTGCAAGTGGGTCTCTGGGTAATAATGAGTGGTGCCACCCCCATTTCCAACCCTTGATTCCTGGACCCATGAATCAAGACAATTGGTGAAACAGCACTATATATTGGACACTGATTCAGAGCATATATAGCCTTCTGGAGAACCTTGCCCCAGCTCTGAAAGGTATTGCCACCTAGCTGGCACTGTTGCTTAGTCTTCAAAAGGCCATTCTATCAGTTGCCTCAGGATGGTGCAGAACATGGTAATACCAGTGAAGTCCATGAGCACGGGCCCATCACTGCACAGCTTTTGCTGTGGAGTGAGTTCCTTGATCAGAAGTAATGCTGTGTGGAATACTGTGATGGTGGATAAAGCCTGTGCACGTTCCTGGATGGTAGTTTTGGTAGAAGCACTGTGTACAGGGAAGGCAGATCCATATGCAGAGCATCTAATCCAGTAAGGACAAAATGCTGCACCCTGCATGACAGACATGGTCCAATGTGATCAAACTGCCACTAGGTAGCTGGCTTATCACCCTGGGGAAGGGTGCCACACTGGGAGCTAAGTGTTTCTCTCAGCTGCTGGAAGACTGGGCATTCAGCAGTGGCCATAGCCAGGTTGGCCTTGTGGGGTGAAGTCCATGTTGCTGAGCCCATGCATCACCCCCATGCTACCATGGCCACTTTGTTCATCTTGCATTGGGCAATGACAGGGGTGGCTGGAGAAAGACACTGACTGGTTTCTACTACAGAGCATCCTATCCCCTTGATTATTACAATCTTTCTCTGCTAAGATCACCCTTTGGTAAGCATTCACAATGGACACTAATTATCTTCATGGTTTTTGCCCATTCAGAGAGGTCTATCCACATACCTCTCCCCCAAATTTCTTTGTCACCAATTTTCTAATCACCTTCCTTCCAAGCCCCTGACCATCCAGCCAAATCACTAGCCACAGCCCATGAATCAGTATGTAATTGTACATCTGACCACTTCTCCTCCCAAGCAAAGTGAGCAACCAGGTGCACTGCCCTTCACCACTGCCCTTCAGGGGTGTCCCAGAGAGGGGCTGGGGTACTACTACAGCTGTCCATCTCACATGGTGCCCACATATCATGCAAAACCATCTGAAAACCAGGCCCAAGTCTTCTCTTCTGTCAGCTGATTGTGGGGAGCTCCCAGGAGGCTACGGGTGTAAGCTGGGAGAGAGCAGGTGGTGGTGCATCAGGAGTGGGACCAGGGCATTTGGGCCACTTCACCATGTAACTTACTTGTGCTCTCAGGGCCTGCTTGGGCCTAATCTGTATGCGCCACTCCCATTTTGACAATGAAGTGTTGCCTGTACATGCCCAACTTTATGGTGTGATGGGGCAGATAGTGCCCAGTTCATGATGAACAGCTCAGGTCCCAAGGTAACTCGGTGGCCCACTGTTAAGTATTCAGTCTCTAAGGCCCAGTAGCAGGCCAAGAGCTGTTTCTCAAAAGGAAAGGAGTTGCCTGTGGATTACGGCAGGGCCTTGCTCCCAAATCCCACATGTCTATACTGGGATTCACCTATAGGAACCTGCCAAAGGCCCCCACAGCATCTCTACCTACCATTGACACATCAAGCACCATGGATCTGCTGGCTCATCTGCCCACGTGGCAGGGCAGCCTGCACAGCAGCCGGGACCTACTGCAGAGCCTTCTCTCCTTCTGGGTCCCACTCAAAACAAGCAGTTTTTTTGGTCACTCAGTAAATGAGCCAGAACAACACACCCAGACGAGGAATGTGTTGCCTCCCAAATCCAAAGAAGCTTCTAGTGAGCTTCTAGGCTTTGGGCCTCTTCCATGGTTGCAGGAGGGGCCAGACACAACCATTTGTCCTTCACCTTAGAAGGGATATCTCAACATGCCCCACACTACTGGACCCTTAGAAATTTCCCAAGGTTAATAAAACCCTGAACTTTAGTTGGATATATTTGCCCCCTCTGACATACAAATGTCTTACCCATAAGCCTAGCATAGTTGCTACTTCTCACTCATTAGGGCCAATCAGCTCCATGTCATCAATGTAATGGACCAGGATGACAGCTTGTGGGAAGGAGAGGCAATCAAGACCACTGCCTACTAAATCATGACAGGGCTGCAGAGCTGATGTGCCCCTGAGGGAGGCCAGGGAAGGCAAACTGCTTCTGGTGGGCCTTATGGACAGGGATGGAGAAAAAGGCATTTGCCAGATCAATAGCTGCACACCAGGTACCAGGGGAAGTGTTAATTTGCTCAACCAATGAAACCACATCTGGCACTTCAGCTGCAATTGGAGTCACCACCTGGTTAAGCTTATGGTAATCCAGTGTCATTCTCCAAGGTCCACCTGTCTTCTGCACAGGCCAAATAGGCAAGTTGAATGGGGTATGGATTATCATGCCAGTCAAGGTGACACATAGAATGAACAATTACAGGCAGTAGGGATATTAGTCCACAGGGAGCCATATAGGCAGAAATGTGGGCATCATGGATAAGTTATCAGAAGCACTCAGAGCTAATGTAGGTTAGGTCTCCTGCCAGGGTTATCCCTTCCTGTGTAAGAGGATTAACGTGTCAGCCATAAGAATATGTTTTCCTCGTGGGAAAACAGGACTGTGTTGTCACTGGGAGAAAAGTAGTGGTCATGGTATAATTTTCTGTGGCCTGCATGGTGCTGAGGAGAGTTTGCCCTTAGAAAATTTGGAAGAAACCAATTGCAGGTCCTAAAGAGAGAGCAGAATGCAGTTGAAATTACCTGCTATGTCCCCATCAGGTGACAACTATGGACCACATCAACTTAGCCAAGCTGGAAAGACCTTTCCCAGAATTCTCTCCCATGTACATATGATTCTGGGCCCCAAGAGATACATGTACAGGATTTGGAAGCCAGGTGGGAAGATGCGGCCATCAAGCTCAGAAGGTAACATAGGGTCAAGCGCTGTTGCAGCTCAAGTGCACTGCCGCTCACCATGCTGGTGCAAGGTGGCAGCTTCCTCAGTGCCTGCTGGGTCTCCTCCTTCAGCTTCCCTGAGCCCTGGGCCAGCACATTGCTCCATGACGAAGGGCACCATCTTCTGCAGGGCATCCACACCTTGCAGGTGGAATGTTTGGAGGCAGATGAGACCAATGCAGAGTCCGCCTGTCCTTAGGGGATGCCATCCCATCTGTGTGGGTCCCAATCCCTCCTTGTGAGCCCCATCCTTCCTCATGGGTCCAAGTCCATCCTTGTGAGTCCCAGCTTGCCCTGGCTTCCTCTACTTCACATCCACCTTCTCTCTCCAACTGCCAGCCCTGCTGACTTCCCACCCAGCACCAGATGCAGAAGCAATGCCCTCGCAGAGAATTGCACCAGTTCCCACTATTACACAAGATCAGATCCTTAAAAGAAATCCCTCCCTCTGTACCACAGAAGTTCTGCAACTCTGATGGAAACCTGACTACCATACACACCTATATCCCTCCTCTGAAGCTGAGCAAAGGAAGGTCCCCTTCACATCTGGTTGTGTTCTATAGAGTCTGCAGACTCATGAAGATCCCTCTCTATGTGGAGGGTGCCAAGTAGAGGTTGTGACAGGCAAGAAAGACCCAAAGACAGAGTTTCCAGAGGGTGTGAGGTGGACAGGAGAGAGTGGTATTAGGGGAATACAGGACATATCCAGACCTCTCCAAGGATCTGCCCCCAACCTATGCATACCTGTGCATACAGATAAATCAGCCAAGGTCCTCTTTATAGAGCCCTGGCCTTGACCTGTGTTTTGGAACAGCTTCATGAAAATACTTACGTAAGGGGGAAACTACCCTGACTTTCCAAGTAATCCATTCTGTGGGAGGTACCACACCTGGGAGCTGGGTACCTCCTGTACCTGATCACTGTGGGATGCCTGCCTCCCACAGGGATGGCCAGACCGAAGATTACCAAAAGCAGAGGGGTCCCCAAGGCTAGGAGGCCCTCAGGCCATTTGCCCTCATCTCGCTGTTTCCCAGTAGGGAGCAAAGGACATGTGCACAGGACAGCAAGGAGGACCCCACCATGTGAGTTACATCAGTGACCAGGAAACTGATGCTGTCTCTGTCTGCAGGAATCCTGGCACAATACCTTAAAAGAGCAGGGGCTCTTGTGAGGTATGATGAAGCTCACATTTCATCCCCATCTCCCATGCCCATTTGGATACCAATCACTGTTGCCCTGGCAGTGCCCACTCCCAGGTTCTCCTGCCTCCAGAATACCGGCAGTCACTGGCTTCCCCATCCCCTCTTTGCTTACAAGTAATGGGAGGATCAACCAAATGTGCCTGGGTCAATCAAGTAATAAGAGGCCACATGTGACTGTGAGTGACGGCTTCCAGCTCTGCAGAAACTACAGAATGGACCCAAAGCATGGAGTTTCCATGGCTGGGACAAGGGGCTGTCACCTCCCCAGCAGAGCCCCATCTTGGGCCATTGAGGATTCTGTGATCAAGGCCAGGAGTGGGCAGGGTTAGCAAGACCCTGAAAGCCAGCTGAGACTGCCACCATCTGGGACCCTTTCTTCCCTGATGCGTTGGATCCATATAAGTTTCAGTACAGTGATGCATTTTTCAAACCTTTCCTCAAAATGAAACCTTTCTGATAAATCAATACATAAAGTGGCTCCTCAGAGTTGAACTGCTTGGTAAAGTACCAGTGCTGGATCTGGGATGTCCATACTGAACTGCCAAGCCCTCCAACAACTGCCACCCCCACCCACATGACATTCCCCCCAGAAGCACCAGAGGTGTCCCCAAGGAGTCCTGGACTCCTCAGAGCACAGAGTGGAACCAGCTATCAAACGAAGCTGAGGGTGAGCCTGCAGGGTGGCAGGGGCGACCACTGCAAATGACTGTGTGCTGGTGTCGGGTTGGAGGGGGGCTGGGGCAGAAGGATGGGGGGGTCAGATTGAACAATGCCAATAATAATTACAAATGCCATTTGTTATATGCCCATAAGATGCCAGCATGTCTTTAAAGGTAGGAAATACTATTCCCATTTATAAATGAGGATTCTGAAGCAGAAAGAGCAATTTTCTGGGTCACACACCCTGAGATTCAAACCCAGAAGAGTGGCTCCACAGCCCATGACCTTTCCAAGATGACATGCCACAGGGACATGATCCAGGTTTCCCTGGCACTCCAGTTCCTTTGGGGGACCTCCCTTGCCTATTTGGTGAGACAGCCAGACACAGTAGCCTGGCCCCCAACCCCAGCCCCTAACCCAATCACAGGGCCCAGTGGGCCCAGCAATTACAATAGTGCCCCCCGCCCCAGAATCAGGGCTCAGGCCAGGGGTTATGGATGATACAGTCAGAACCCCTTGGAGCCCCTGCCTAGGAAAGAGAGCCCAGGGAGAGGGACAGCTGCTCTTCTCACCTGGATTACTAATTTGGGAATATGTGGATCTGGGGTAGCCAGCAGCCATCTCTCCCACCATACGGTCTGGGTGAGCTGGTCCTCACAGAGAAGCTGAACAGAGGGGCAGGTGTGGGCTGATGTCCGTAAGGCCTTGGAGGGCAGAGCCTGTCCCCATCTCCTGAAGCCTGAGGCTTGCAGGACTGTGCTTGACCCCATGGCCTCCCCCCAAGCCCATCCCAGCTCTGCGAGCCAGCCCCCGCCTGCTCCCTCTGGTCAGGTCTGACTTGTATGTGCACAGTAGCGTCTAATGTGTGCAGTCTGTCATGATTAAGACGACTGGGTGGGAGTCTCTATATTGATGCCGTTCAGCTGGTGCCCAGGAAATCTGAGGGGCTCCATGAAGGCTCCTCTGAAAACACCTTCACCCTCTTTTCAACAAAAGAAGCACACCACTTCAGTCTGCTTTGAATCTTGGGCCTTCTCATCAGATTTGAATGGAAGAAAGCAAACTGCTCTCAAAATTTTAAAAAATAAGTTTGAAATGCCCTGTTGTCACCCATTTAGAACCAGTGAGTGTTAAACCATGGGAACTGTATGAAAAAGGAGATGGGCCCCGGAGAGGAGTATTCTTCAGGAGGTACACAGGACAGATTCCAAAGAGGGAAGACCCTGGGGTCACAAAGACTCGAGAAGCCATCATCTCAGCGACAGGCCCCCAAAAGCCCTGCTGCCTTGAGCACATCTTGGAATCACAAGCAGTCTTGCTTGGTTTTTTCAAAGTGAGACCTCAAGCCAATATCCCCCGGTAGCACATCAGGCATTAAAAGACAAGGACACAGAGCCTGTGCCCATGGGTTGGGGGGCCCTGAGCAGTGGGAGAGCCCCACAGGATCCCAGGGAAGGGGTGCAGGACCAGAGAAGAGCCAAGGCAAGACAGACCTCGCCTCCAGCCAGCTCTGACCAACCCTCAACAACTACACCACGGCTCTTGCAGCCCCTGCGAGGTCAGATGCCAAGTGAGCCTCAGAACTGTTCTGTATGCTTCTCAGGGGACTCCTCCACCAGCCCAGAAGCACAAGAACAGGGGGTTATGTGGGTCTAGACAGAATTAGGGTGACCAATGCATCCCACCTGCCTGGGATTTTCCTGGTTTTAAAACTGTCCTGTTTCCCAGAAAAGCCATCCATCCTGGACAAATCGAGATGGTTGGTCACCCCAGACAGCACTGAACTATGCAGCTGAAGACGGGGAAAGAACCTGGCTCGTATCACAGAGCTGAGGGCACTCTTGGTGGGAAAACAATGAGAATTCAGAGCTGTCTGCTCATGGGGTTTGTGGGGAGGCTGTCTCGAGGGACCTGGCTCTGCACAGACGTCAGCAACAGGATGTACCCACAGCGGTGCCTCAGGGAAGCGTCCCTCTGTGATCCTTTTACCAAAACGAAGACAAAATATGCATCTCCATGGAGCCTCTTCTAAGCAGACCTCCGAAGTATCTTCAAGCTGATGCTCTCAAGACATGACGGAATTCCACTCCGCTGCTGCCATGGTTCAGCTCTGCTGTTGGTTCTGCAGCTGTTTCAAGTCAGGGGGAATGAGAAGAAAGGGTAACCAGGGCCCAGGAATCCTGAGTGGTCATCAGGACATGCATTTCCCTTTCTTGCAAGCAATGGGGGCTGAGGTGCAGCGCACTGAGGATTTGGTGATGAGTCCAACCTGCCCGCTTCATTTAGTGTCACCTCCTGTCACCCCTCAGTCTGCTGTCAGACATGCTGATTCTCTAACTCCTGGAACACATTCCTCCACCTTATTTGTCTGTCTGTCCTCTATGAGTTAGATACATTTCATCTCCCTCTAGAAGCCTACTGTCATCCCCAAAACTGAAGCCCACCCTGGGCCCTGATGAGCGCACTTTCCACACACCTGCAGTGGGTGTGATGCTGGTTTGAGATAATCTGACAGCACAATGGTGTCCCCATTAGACTCTAACCTCTTCGTGGTCAAGGAGTCTCTTCCCACCATACATAGCACCTCACACAGCACTAACTGCAGAGGAGACGCCCCATACAAACGTGCATGAAGGACGGAGGATCCATGACCTTAGGGCCTGGGGCAGAATGACCTGACACACTTTAGTGTTCAAAAGATCATATAAGTGCTCCAGAGGGTAGCAAATCAAAGGACAGAGTGTGAAAAACCCACCCGTCCCTTATATATATCCCGTCCTACTATACAAGAGCACATGTCACTCCGAGGGCTTAAAGGCAGGAGGTGTAGAAGTGATGAGGGAAATGCCTTCAGGTGCACTACAGAATCAACTTCTGGGACTCCTTGTACATTAGCTACGGCTGACATTTTAAAGGTGTGGGCAATTTTTGATGGTCAATATTGGTGCAGTTATGTGAAATCGTGCAGTTATTTGGAGAAACAAATGTCAGGCTTCAGCTCTTGCCACAGGGGGTGGTGAAGGGCCTCCCGGGCCTCCAGGCCAGCCCTGCAGCTGGAATGACTGCCTGCCCACACGTCCACAGGAGCGCTTCCCCCGTCCTCCCTGCAAAGCAGGATCAAAGGTCTCTTCTCTAAGATGCCTCCTCAGATCCCCCCGGTGGGAGTGAAGTTGGTTTTCTGAGGATTTGGGCCACTGAGAGAGGCAGAGGGCAGCTGTGCTTAGAGAGCAGACTTTGGAGCCAGTCAGTTGGGGTTCAAATTCCTACTTCCAACTTATCTGTGAGCCCATGAACAACTCAGCTTTCTCACCTGTAAAACATGTGTGGGAGCCAAACCTATGTCTCAGGGGGGCTGTAACAATGGGTGCATACATGCAAATGCAAGGACAGAGGTGGGCATGAAGGACACTCTAGGCTAGTGGTCACTATTAATATTGTTATTACTATTTCTCTTACAATAAAGGTCACATCTGTTCTTGCAGCATTACCACTGTTATATTCTAGACTGCAAGCATTTCAAGAAAGATATAATTGACCCAAATCTTTGTTTTGCTCTTAGCACTGTGTGGCTCACACAATAAATATAAATAGATAAATATTTCCTCAATGAGCATGCAGATGCATTATATACTCCCTGCCCCACCACCCACACAAGAAAAATTAAATCTTGACACTAAGACTATTCAACAGCCCTTTTCCCACAAGGAACTTGGACTGTGACAGCAGCCACATGCAGCAGCAGCAGGGCTGGGCTGGCTCTTTCAGGCTCTGATCCTCCTTACTATTTAAAAAAAAACTGTCCCCCTCAACTGCTAATTCCACAAACATAAGGGAGATGGGTCATATGGAAGTGAAGGAACAGAAATGAGGCATTTGGAGTGAGTTGAATAAAGAAGAAGTGAGCAGCAGAGAGGACTGGGCTCAAATGCTGCCTCTGCTGGCTTACTGGCTCTACAGACTTGGACAAGTCATTCTGAGCCTCTGAGCCTCAGTGTTCCACATCCAGTAGATGGGACTAAGATATCCACCTTCAGTCATGGGGAGGAATAAGCGAGCTTGCAAACATAGTGTGCAGCATGGAGCCTGGCACACAGCAGAAGCTCTGGGCTCTGTGGCCTGGGAAAGCTCAGTGTGTCTGAGTCCATGTTTGTACACAACTGCAAAACCCCCATGGGGACAGGGCACAACCTGTTTTGGTCCACCTTGGCTTACCTTTCCCAACAGCCTGGCACACTGCTGTGGGCATACCATGGGTGCTCCACAAATACCTCCAAAGGGCTGGTGAACCTCTTGCCTCTTCAGGGAGAGGAAAGCTTAAGTGATTCAACCATGGCCTTGGGACTAGAATTCAGGTTTCCTGACTCCCAGTCTGGAGGTGGATACACAAGATGTGGGTCTCACAGCCAGTGTCCACTCCCTCACAAAAGGCCAAGAAATGTCTGAGTGTGCCAGGGTCCCAATCTGGCGGGGCATGGATAACCAGGTTTTCACAAAAACAAACAAAAAGGAACACCCATCAATAATGTGAAATGTTAAAACAAAACCAAGAAAAAAATGCAGACCCTCTCTCTCATTAGTAACCAGAATATAGGGAAGAAAAGACAAGGAGGCAGAACAAAAAAGAGATAGTGGAGGGAAAAAAGGAAGAAAACGAACAATAGAAGCAGGAAAAGGAGCCAGGAGGGAATGAGGAGATTCCCTGAGTTACAGTAACGTGCACAGCAAAGCAGCGGAAGAAATCAACAGCGAGGGCATGAGAGCAGAGGCTTGAATCACACTCCTCCAACAGGCAGCGGTGGACAGATCGCAGCTCATTCAGACAACTCCAGGGAGGCCTGCTTGCAAATTCATGCTCAAGAGCCCAAAGCCTTAACCTGGAAACTGGGGCAATCACACTGCCAGGGAACAGAAGAGACTGAGTTTAAAGAAATGGTAACAGTGGGAGAAAGATAAAGCCCTGCTCAGCTGGGCTTTCCAGTCTGGGTCTGAGCAGGAAAATGAGAAGCATTTCAGCAAGCCAGACAGAGCAAGGCACTTTCCAATAATGGGAATTGTTCCTGGATTGTCCCCAGGCAAGCTAGGGGGACAAAAGGACTGGGGTCCATTCCAGCTCCAGGCGACATAACGCACTCAGTGGGGATGGGCTATTCTGGATTGTCCAACATGCATTCTGTCTCTCAGGCACACAGCTGGACCCCCGTGCCTCCCCCAGGCACCTGGGGAAGCCAACACTACCTTCCGGCTCTATGGTAGGGCAAGTGGGTTGTGTCAAATCTAATTTGGGTAATCTTATGGTCCTGGTCACAGGAAGCGGTTTAGGGGGGTTATATTCCCTAAACTGGTCCAATAAGAGCAAAACCCAGGATTTTATTTAACAGTTAAAGAAAGGGATATTCTCTCCTCTGCTGGATATGAAATAGGAGTAATGTAGCCCCAGTGTGGGCTATAGATAACCATCTTGTGACAATGAGGAGAGAATCTATATGAGACTGGAGCCAAGCCAGAAGATGAAGAGTCAAGATTTCGATCTAGGTTATATTACTTCGGGGATCAAGCTGCTCTTCAAGGCCTCCAGTCAATTCAATGAAGTCAATCAAGAGATTCCTCCTTATGATTAATCCAGTCGGAATTTTCTGTCCTATGCAATGGAAAGATCCCTAATAAAATGTCTTACTGATTTCATGCATAATCACCTTGCATTAGGCAAAAATAATAATAATGTAAAAATAAAAATGAATGCTAGAGTAAACCCTTGAAGGAAACAAATTTAAGTACACGGAGTCATTTAATTTCCTCAGGGACCTGCTACAGAACTGTCAGAATGACTAAAAAAATTTTAAGTGACCATATCAAGTGTTGGTAAGGATATGGAGGAACTGGAACTCTCACACACCTCAAGGATTATGTATAATAACCTGCTGGAAGTTGTATATAATAACTATACTAGAGTACACCCATGCTCACTGCAGCACTATTCACAATAGCCAAGATACATAAACAACCCAAGTGTCCATCAATGGATGAACTGATACAGATGTGGTATATATATATGTAATAAAATATTATTCAGCCTATGAGAAAGAAGGAAATCTTGCTATTTGCAACAATATGGGTGGACCTTGAGGGCATTATGCTAAGTCAGATAAGTTAGACAGAAAGACAAATACTGTATGTTATTATTTATATGTGGAATGTAAAAAAGCCAAACTCATGAAAACAGTAAAATGGTGATTTTTCACTGGGAGAACTGAGAATATGTTGTTTAAGGGTACAAATGTGCAACCAATAGGTGAATAAGTTCTGGAGATCAAATTTACAGAGTACTGATTATAGTCAACAATACTGTATTATCAACTTCAAAACTGCTAAGAGATTAGATCTTAAATGTGCTCACCACAAAGAAGAAATGATAATTATGGGACATTATGGAGGTGTTAGCTGATGCTACGGTGGTAATCACATTGCAACATATAAATGTATAAACCTACACATTGTACACCTTAAAGCTACACAATATGTCAATTATATCTCAATTAAATAAATAGTAACCATACTGGAAGGTGATAACTATACTGGGAGTGATGGACACTTGTCATGGGGGATTCACTGAGAACTTTTGGATTCCAGAGGCAGGAAGGATGCCATGAAAAGGTAAGAAGAAGGAAATAATTATAATGAGAATAATACTGACTTCTACTTGGTTCTAAATCTCCCCATTCTCCTTTTTCTCCAGTCACCTCACTCCACCTCTAAGCACCAACACCAACACCCACCCTTACCACCAGCATAGGCTGTGCATTGGGCTGAGCATGTCACATGATCCCCTTGGCCTCAGCAGCCTTCCTGTGATGTGAGGATGATACCCTGGAGGCAGGAGGCTGACCATGGTCAATAGGACACCTGCCAAGGCCACCCCATCCCCAAGGCCTGCCCTCAGGCCCCTGCTCTGCCCTGGAGCCAGGAAAGGGTCCACCAAAGGCAGCCCATCCCGGGCTGCCAAGCTTCCTTTGGTTCAATATGAAGAGAAGCCAGGCCAACCCACCTCCATTGCTAGGAATCTGAACTGGAACTTCCTGAGATGAGAGGGCAGCAATTAGTGGCAGCTGGTCTAAAGGGTCTGGGAGGGCCCCAGCTAGCTCAGATCCTTAAAAGGATCTGGGAGAGAGAACTACATTACAGGGGCTCATGGTGAACCCAAACTATGGGGCAGCCCAAGCTGTGAGTAAAGAGAATATCAGAGAAGAGATACACAACAGAAGGTGAGGTCTTTCAGATAGCAGTGAGGTACAAGGGCAGATACACAGCGAGAAACAGAGACGTCGAGCAGGCAGTGGACCCCAGGGCCTCTTGGGACCCCTTTTCTACCCTTCACAATCCACCCCACTCTCTCCATCAAGGCACGTGATGCCCGAGGCCTGCTCCCTCCAGCTCCAGCACCCACAGGGCTCTGAGGCCAGCTGATGTCCTGCAGGAAGCAGCCCTGGGGCTCCTCACCTCTCCATTTCAGTGGCTTACCTCTTACTGTCTTAGCCTTTTCAGACCCAGGAATTCAGAATCCATCCCAGCAAGGTTACTTCCTTGGACATCCATCCAAGTCTGACCTCTCTCCTTAGAAAGCAAAGGAGGAGTTGAGAATTGTTGTGTCCCCTAAAACCATCTCAGAAGACAAGGAATCAAAAGGACCCAAATGAAAAGATGGATTCAAAGTGTTTCACTGGCCTTCAAGGTTACAGAGAGACCAGTTGTGAGTGAGTGAGAGAGAGAGAGAGAGAGTGTGTGTGTGCGCGTGTGTGTGTGTGCGCATTTGTGTCAGTGTGTATCCTTGTGTGTGTGTCCCTTTAAGCCATTAACCTGTTTAACCCCCCTGTGAGTCTCTCAGCCTGGCCAATGAGGGACTCTGAGGCTGAGAACATGGAAGAATCATGGTCACCCCAGGGAAGGGGCAAGGACTGCCTGTTAGAGGGCAGAGGGAGCCTTCTGGAGTAATGGGAATATTTGATATCTTGATCTGAGTAGTGGTTCCACAAGTATAAACATATGTAAAATTTCATCAAGTTGTACATTTGAAACTGTTATACTTTACTGGCAATTCCACACCAGGTACGTTTTTAGAAAGATTGAAAGCAGGAACCCAAACAGACATTTGGACACCAATGTTCACAGCAGCATTGAGCCAAGAGGTGGAAAAGGGGCCAAAAAAGTGGAAATATCCCAAGTGCCCAACAAAAGATGAACAGACAACAAAACATGCTATATACGTAAAATTGAATATTGTTCAGTCTTAAAAAGGAAGGAAATTCTGACCCAGGTTACAGCACGGATGAATCTGGAAGACATTACGCTAAGTGAAGTCAGTCAGTCACAGAGGACAGACACTGTATGAAACCGCTTGTAGGAGGCCCTAGAGTAGTGAAATTCATGGAGACAAAAAGCTGAATAGAGGTTTCCAGGGGCTGGGGAGGTATTGTTTAATGGGCACAGAGTTTTTGACAGAGATGATGAAAAAGGTGTGGGTATTGATAGTGGTGATGGCTACACAACATGGTGAATGTTTAACGCCACTGAAGTGTGTGTATATACACACAGTTAAAATGGTCACTATTGGGTTAGATACATTTTGCCATACACAAAAAGGTTTTTACACTTTATGCATGCTATGCCTCAACATGAGAAATAGGGGAAGCACAATTAGCCCCATCCACACTAAGAGTTCTAAATAAGAACTCAAGAGGCACATCCCATCCAAGGTACTTTGCTAGACAGGGTGACAGATGCTAGATGCAGATTCAGGTTTGTGAATCCGGAGGCCAGGAAGAGACCACACCACAAAACAACCCCTTTCTTAATAAGCTGGTAAATCCAGTTCTGCTGAGGCTGCGGACAGCCTCCATCCCGCCAGGGAGGGCTGCAGCTGTCACCTCTCTTTACTGGGGTGGCTCAACGAGCTAATCCACTAAGGTAACTTGGGGCAGGGGGTCCCTCTGTAGTCCTGTGCTGGCCCTGGGTGCCTGTGGGGCTGCTCTGGCTGCAGAAAACCCTCCAGCAACATTGTCTGTACAAAGCAACTAGCTCAGAAAGTGTGGCTGAAACCACCAACGAAGAAAACCTCCCAAATCAAAGATGAATTTAATCCCACCAGGCATCAGCGGGCACAGACAGGAACTGTCCCCTCCAGCCGCCCTGCTTTGAGGCAGAATAAATATAGATGACTATGACACCAGCTTTCCACCCTTCATGCAAGCTGCCCTGTCCTGCTCCACCAGGTGGCCTAGAACACATTCATGACAAAGATCCCACATTGTATTCAAGAAGACCGGCAACCTTTGGGTGGGAGTAGAGGCACATTTCCACAGACTGTGGATTTTTAGAGTATAAAGCATTCTTTGAGGTCATCTCACCAAATCTCTTCATTTTCCCCCAGAGAAAAAACAGGGAGGGAGTGGTGAGGATCACTGATTTTTAGAGTTAAACTGCCCTAGATCTGAACTTGACTTTGCGCTTACTAGTTACACGGTCTTAACCAAGTTGAGTTATTGTCTTTGGGTCATAGTTTGTTCATCTGTAATGTAGGGACCATAGCCCAGTCCCACAGGGTTGTTTTATTAAATAAGATTAAATAATAGAGACCAAAAGCTTGGCACATGCCTCTCTCACTGTGGTAGTTATTCTTCATCACCACCATCATCAATATAAATATTAGTATTACAATAAAGCTAAAGCCTCATCATGGAAAATGAAGGGCTTGTCCAAAATCATACAACTTGTCTTGTGGCAAAACAAAGTCACCCACACCAGTGGATTTTTCCATTTCTTCACTGTGAGACAGCACTGTTGCCTGGACCTAAAAATTTATAGCATCTCATGGAAAATATTTGAAATTATATGGCTTTCCACATTTCCAAATTAGAAGTCCAACTTGATGTCCAAGAGTCTTTAGCACAGAAACAAACTTTTCAGATTTTGAAACCACATAATGTGAGGTGCTTTGCTGTTCCCCTCCACATCCGACCCTGGAATTCCCAAGGAGGATTTTAATGGAGCTGGAGATGGTCCAGAGAGCTCACCAATAGGAGTAGGCATAGGGGAACTGCCCAGGAAGATGACTGGACTTCTGTTCAGAGAGCTGAAGGCTGAAAGGAGAGCTCAGATGAACAGTGAAGGGAACGGATAAGAATAATCCCAATGACAACATTTACTGAGCACTTACGGTGTGCCAGACACCATTTTAAGCCCCTTATATCCATTACCTTTCTTAATCCTCCACCTCTGAAATGGGCAAAATGATTACCCACATGAAGGAAGAAGGTGAGGTCAAGGAATCTTTACAAATTCACTCCCCAAGGAAGGTTTTTCATTGCTCATTGCTAAGATCTAGCCATACCAGGATGCCAACTCACTTCTCCAAACCTCTGATCGGTCAGGCTCTCCCATGTTATCTTTCCATCTGAAATGCCTTTCCTCATCTCTGCACTGTAATCCTATTCATCTTTCAAGGCTTATTAGCAGGAATGTTATTGCCTCAGCCTTTCCCAGGAATAATTATCCATTTTGCCTTCTGACTCATTTGCCTGGAAGTTCAGCACTTACTATACTGTATTATAGTTAATGTGTGTGTGTGCACGTGTGTGCTTCTACACCACGGGTCATGCTCAAGAAGGGCCAAAATCATGTTTTATTTGCCTTGACATATTATTCAGTAACATAAATGATGGTCAGTAAAGATGTGTAGGAATTTTTCTTAATGCCATTGGTCACACAGCTTATACTTGGAGAAACTAGGATACCACCAATACGGATTTGGTCCTCAAATCCAAGAGCTCATGTGAATTTAAAGGACGTTCTCTCCAAAGTTATTAATGGCTAAAATGTGCACAGGTACAGAGTTTCAAGCTAGTAATTTGCCCTTGTGGGTTCACAGAACAAGTGGACAAAGATACATATACAAGGATATTCATTACAGCCTTGTTTATAATGGAGAAAAATGGGAGCAACCGAAATGGCTGACCAGGGAGGACTGGTTAAAGATATCTCAGTAAAGCTATCTTGATGTGCACCTAAAAAGAAAGGCTGTCACTTTAAAAATGATTATGTATGTCTCAGTAAACAGGTATAGAGAGCTAGCTCTCTGTGATGTATTCCAGACTGCAATAAAAAGCAGGTTACAAAACCACATTATTATTATTATCTGATTTAGGTAAACTTACGTAACTACAAACATCTGCACATAGGCTTAGGGAAGTTTTGAAGTGAGTTCACCCTAATTAACAGTGATTATCTCTCTGTAAAGATATTTTGGGTAATTTTTACTTTCTTTTCATACATTTCTGTATTCATTAAGCTTTTTACTTTGAGAATGTGCTGTTTATATAATCCGGAAAAACAGTAAATATATTTTCACTTGGGTGGGGGAATATATACATAAAACCTCAAAAGAAGTTCTATAAATTCACAGGTAACAAGGCTCCAAACTGTTTCCTAAAGAGAGTTAGGGACCCTTAAATGTGGAGGGTGCCATCTTCTGTCCAGGAACCTTAACTTCTCCATCTGGGAAATGGGTACAATGCTATTGCTCTGCCTATCTCAAAGGGCTACAAGAAGGAGCTAATGGGTTTAAACTTTTTTGGAAAACAAAGTCACCAAAACACAGATTCTTTTAATAATTTAATCATTGCTTGTTAAGAATTTACAATAAACTAGGAAGTTACATCCAGGAGTTGCAATTTCAAACACCACCAGGCACTAGGCAAGTCACAGAGATGAGAGGAGCTGTTGGGTTCCAGGACCAGGGATCATTCAAGAGAAATTGACATCCAGATTTCTATGTGAACTCTCTCAATTTTTAAATGTTGGCATCTCGTTTAAAAATTTTCAAACATTGTGCCAACACAGCCCAAAAACTACATGTTTGCAATTTCTGGTATATATTCCCCAACTTAACAGAAAGTCTGAAGTTAGCTAACTTATCTTTAGCCCATTGACATAGCTACATTCATCATCCTAAAACTGAAAAGTACCTCTTCAATTAAAAAGAAAGATCCAATTATCTATAGTCTAACTTTAGAATTAGATGTTTTATTGCATTCTTGTTTTAATTGATAGTTTTTAGATGACATAAGAGGTAATTCATTATCAACCAGAACATTTGACTAACCAAAATATTCCACAAACCCTAATCATGCCAAATGACAGAATTCTAAATGTATGTGTGCATTATATTTATGATTGTATATATATATATGTGTATGGGTAAACATATATTTGCAGATGTGTACAGTCAAACATATCTACACAAGAGTATGTTTCAAAGACAAAGAAAGTACATTAGTCCTTTAAAAATAAAGCTCTGCTTTTTATTTTTAATCTCAATCTGAAAGACATTAGCTAAACACCATTGGATAGAATATTAATGAGGTTCAACTTTCAATTATAAGGTTAAAGCTTGATTACTTTCAACATTATATTAAGATATAGGAAAGTATTGATGGGTAGGTGGACAAATGAATCGATTTTAAGAAAGCTTATAAAAATATATCTAATATAATGAAAAAAAAGAATGAAATCATACATATGGAAAAGGAAGGCTGAGCAGCAGGATGATGCCAAGGAAAGTTCAGAGTCTGGGAGTGTCAGTCCTACGCATTCATTGCATATAGGCTGTGAGTTCAGCTCCCAGCAGTCAAAATGAATGGGATGCTATTTGCTATTTATCCCCAATGGTATCATGATTACAATCAACTATCTTTGCCCTCCTGCTGACAAAACTAAATGAAATAAAGTCCCTCCTATGATTCTAAGCTAAAGATGGTAAGTCAACTAAAAATGTTCTGAAGAAATTAGAAAAAGGCAGCCAAGAATCTTGCTGTATTTCTTTACCTGAAACTCTGAGATTCTCCATACCCAGTTATGGAACTGGCCACTGAGTTACTTTTTACCCCAAGTTGGGCTCTTGTGCACACACACTAATCATCCACCTTCTTTCAAAACTACAATTTAAAAAAAAAAAGGAAAGCCTCCATTTGAAAATAGCCTGGCCTTTAATACGTGCAAAGGACAAACAGTCCCAAAATGCTCTTGCCCACGCCTCTTCACCTCCACACCCACCAGCTTCAGGAGGGCCTTTCACACTCTTCCAGTTTTCAGGATTCCAGAGCTCTGATGAAAACCCCATTGTTGCTTCTACCAAAACACCACGCCATAAGGTGTCTATCCAGGGTTCAGGAACAGGCAAAGGCGATGCCAAGGAGGAAGTCTGGGAAGTCTGGCAGTGGTGAAAAGCCTCTTTCAGGAAGTGTGTGAGCTGAAATGTGTGTCCCCCAAACTCATATGTTAAAGTCCTAAGCCTCAGTATGGGACTGTATTTAGAATAGGACCTTCAGCGAAGTCATTAAGTAAAATGAGGTCATTAGGTTGGGCCCTAATGTGACTGGTGTCTTATAAAAAGAGGAAATAAGGGCAGACACGCACAGGGAAGACCATGTGAAGACACAGGGAGAAGACAGCCAGCCACAAGCCCAGAAGAGAGGCCTCAGAGGGAACCAACCCTGCTGACACATTGACCTTGGACTTCCAATCCCCAGGACTATGAAGAAACAAATTTCTGTGGTGTAAGCCACCCAGTTTGTGGTACTTTGTATAGCAATCCCAGCCAACTAATACAGGGAAATTTTAAAAAACAAAAAACTTGGTATTGGGGAAACCATCTTGATGAGAAGCTCTTACCAGTGAAAGAGAGCTCTTGAAGGAGGAAAGAAGGCCTCCTGTGTATCAGGGCTAAATGTTTTCAATCCATCCTTGAAATTTTGCTCTATTTTAGTGCCTTACACTTGAAGCTCTTTTTTGTTTCTTTGTTTGCCCAGGCTTACAAGTCTTCTGATTAAAAAATCTCATGGTCATTTATGTCACCGTAATGCTGTCTATTGTAACGCAAATGAATGTTCAACATCAGGCCCATGGGAGGGAAGGATGGGATTGCTAGGATGAAGACTGGGCTGGCAAGAGTGCTAAGACATCTGGGAAATGTGAACAGGTGTATGCAAGCAATAGCATTTATTAATGGTCTACCATGACCCAGGTATTGGGCTGTGCGTTTGACGTACATCAACTCATCCAATCACGACACCCTACAAGTATAAAAATGGACATGACAAGGGTGCATAGGGGGCCCAAGGCCACACGCTAAGTGGTGGAGGCAGGATGTGGACCCAGCCAGTCTGACTCCAAGGTCTATGCCCTTAACCCGCCGCACCCCTGAATGAATTTCCCTTCTTTCCCAAGGGGCTTCACTGAACTTGGTACAAGTTAGGACTCCCCCAGCTGTGACCAAAGTGTAGCTGAAACTCTCATAACTCTTAAACTCTCATCATCTCTAAGCGGGATTGAATCCAGGACTCCAGTGAGTCAGCAGGGCATTTCATCTCTCCTCGCTGCTTCCCTCTGAATGCTGGCCACATCTGTCCTACTAGTGATGGTGGGCAAGATGACCATACGCAGCCCCAAGTTTACATCACACAAACATGGCAAGTGCAGAGAGGCAAGAAGCAGGCATTCCCACCAGCGCCAGGAGGAGAGTTCGGGCCAGATGGAGTCAAGTGATATCCCAGCACTGATTACTGTCACCAGGGAAGTAATTTGATTGTCCAGGCCTGGGTCATGCGTCCTCACCTGTGGCCATAGCTGCAACAGGAAGGTGGGTTGCAGGGTTTGTTACCAGGAGGAGGGAAAAGAGGACAAGCAGCATTAGCTCTCAGAAGTGCAAAGACCCCATGGCTGCTGAAGTGTGACCCAAGCAGGCAAATGTCTTTGCCCAAAGTGTCACAGCTAGTAAAGAGGAGAGCTGTATGTCTGGGCTGCAGGAAGAAAGAAGAGCTGATGGGGAAAGATCTCCACACACAGAACATTGCAGAATGTGAGAAGGGGCAGAAATAGAGTGTCTATCCATTTGTGTTTGAATAAAGAAATTCTAGAAGGACAAATGCACCAAAAACTAGGACAAGTGATTACTTATAAGGGGTGTGGCAAACAGAGACAGGGATGGATGTGGACTTCTCATTGAATATGCCTTTCTCTATTGTTTTTATATTTTGACTATTTGAAAGCATTAATAGTCTTTTCTAATACAAATAAAATTAAAAATCAAGCCTAAAAATTATTTACAGAACAAAAGATTTGCAAGGAAATAAGCCAAATGATAGTAGTAGCTGTCTTTGGATGTTAAGCCTAAGCATAACTTTTTTTTTTCTTTGAACTTACCTACCAAATTTCCTAAAGGAACATGTATTGCTTTTCATAATGAAAAGAAAATAAACCAAAAAAACTGTCACAAGACATATGAAGCAGAACAATAACATATCAATTTATTTTTCACTCCCTGTAAATCAAGTCGCCCTGCAACTCCCCACCCATCATTGCTTCAGAGGGTCAAGCAACTGCTGAGCTTTGAATTTCAAACAAGATTTGTAATGACAGTAGCAAAAAAATCATTTTGAATGGCAAGCTTTGTTGAGAAAGAAATTTCTAAATTCTAAACTGTTGGCCTTGCAGAGAACAACACATGGTGGTCTGAACATATTAACTTCATTTAGAAAAAAGACAGAGCTTGACAGGAGGGGAGTTCTCCAGGTTTCTTCTCCAACAGGAAGGAGGAAAAGCCCTTCTGGCTTGAAGGGTGAGCCGAAGATACAGAGATGCAGACGAGGCCGGATGGTGTCTCCCCGGGCCTGATCTCTAAAGGACCCAGCAACCCCAGCCCTCCCTGGGCCTTAGCCAGAGGGACCAAGCTAGAGCCAGCAAGAAAAGAGAAAGCCCAGATACATCCAGGGAAGGGGAGCTGCAATGGGGCCGTATTGTGTACCCTCCACATTCATACATTCAAGTCCCAACCCCCGGCACCTCAGCATATAAGCACACTTGAAGATAAGGTCTTTAAGAGGTGACTGAGTTAAAATGAGGTCAGGGCATTCGGGTGGAACCCTAATCCAATCTAACGGGTATTCTTAGAAGAAGAGTCAGCAAAGCTACCAGGGAGCAGAGGGACAACCACACAGGGAGAAGGTCATCGGCAACCCCAGCAGAGAGGTCTCAGGAGAAACCAGTCCTGCCTACAGTTTGATCCTGGACTTCCAGAATTATGGGAAAATATATTTCTGTTGTTTAAGCCATCCCGTCTGTAGTATTTTGTTATGACAGCCTTAGCAGACTATACAAACCATATCACAGAATGTCCCTAGAGCAAAATGGAAATGCCACCCGCCACGGATAGGTGCTCCTAGGAAGGCAAGTATCGGTAGCCCCACAGAGGCCTGCAGAGAGAGATCAGGCCGCATCCAAACCCAGGAGCCTAACACCCAAAGGAACTGGAATGACTACAGACTTTAGCAGCGGGTACTGGCGTGACCCCCAAACTGACAGGGAAGAGTGAGCAAACCCCGCTCCCTCCACACAACCCGCTCAGGGTGTCGGGAGCCAAGCCAGATCAGCCACGTCACAGCAGGGCCCACAACCACTGCGGAGAGGCCCCCATGTGGCCACAGCGCTTGGTGAGCACCCCGTGGCCCCCGGGGAAAGGGAAGGAGGAGAGCAAGATGCTCTGAAAGACTCAGTATTTTCCCCCAAAGAAACTGTTTTCACTCAGAAGCATTTAAGTTACCTTTAACTGATGAGATTAAGGTTTTTCCACCATATTTTTTGTGCCTCTAAATTATTGTGGACTCATTTCCAACTAAACCATCATGTTACTGAGGGTAAGAAGTTATCCATAAATGAAACAACGGGAAAAATGACCTAAGCTTGGTCAAAGCAGTGAATACGCCTAAGGCTTTCTAACATAGAATCTGAACTGTCTTGAACTCCGTTCAACTGGGTAGAGTTCCAGGAGGCCTAAAGGAGCTTGGGTAGCATGAACCCTCTCTCGAGATGTGGCATGGACCCCAGAAGCCACATTATATGAGGTTCTGGTCTGTCTCACTGGAGGGTAAGTTCCAGTCTAAGAGCTTGGAGGTCTCCCTGCTTTTTTCCATTTTTAAAAGAGCAGATGTTCTCCTGGGAAAGAGATATTTAGCTACCCAAACAAAGTGGAGAAGTGGAGGAATGGAAATAAACCAGGCATCTGCCTGCCACCGTGGCAGTGCCCAGAGAAATCACATTAGCTAGAGGGGAACATCCGGCCCCAGGGAGGGCTGCACAGCTTGGCACCATTCCCGTCCTGAGTGAATGACGAATACGACCGTCTTTGTTCCGGTTCTCGATGTGAAGGACCATCGGTGGGGTTATTTATCTAGTTTGTTGACTCTCATAAAAGACATCCATAAATTTATTCTTAGTGTCAGGGGTGCTTACCAATGTCAAAGTGGAGTCTTTTCAGACAGTTGCTCCATGTTAAAACAAGCCACTCAGATGCATCTATAAATAATTGTCTGGGCTTCATTTAGCTAACAAACGGTTTTCTCTCTCCCTCTCTCTCTCTCTCTCCCCCCTCCCCCCTCTCTTTTTAAAATCAACTCTAAAATGATTTCATAAACAACAGGAGGAATTTCCCATTAATATTAAAGTGTGTCTGGGTTGGTCATTTTAATAGAACTTTCCAGAGGGAACAAGCAGTCCTTCCATCTTGTCCATGTGAAACCTGTTCCCTTTTCAGAACAAGACATTTGGCAGCCCAGCCTCACAAGGACCAGTCATAGCTTCCTTTCCCCACCATCCTATGTCCATCTCTTTCACTGCTTTGGCCAAAAAGGAGAAGCACAGCAAGGCTGTGGATGGTAGCGGCCTGAGCCAGCCCGGAGAACGGGTCACCACTCCAAGGCCTCCAGTGCTTTTACTCTGATATCAGACCTCCAGAATTTGACTTTTCTGGCCACCAGCCATCTAGGATAGAAAGGTAGTCACAGCTCTGCCTATCCAGTTAGTGTAACAGAACTTTCCACCACCTATAAGTCATGGTGGTTTAAAAGAAGACAGAAATTTCTTTCTTTTTTACATAAAACTAGGCTAGAGACAATCAGCTTAGGAATGGTGTGGCAGCTCCACAGTGTCACCTTCTGTCTTAGTGCTTCACCATCCTTGGCATGTCACCTCATGGTCCAAGAAGGCTACTCAAATCCAGGCATCATGTCTGCATTCTAAGCAGCCAGAAGAAGAAAGGTGAGATGAAGGGTAATTCCCTCCTATTTAAGGTCAGTTCTTGAGTTACCATTTAGCACTCCTTATCTTCAATGGACAGAATTTAGTCAGATTACCTCTGCTAGCTGCAAAGGAGGCTAAGATCACCAGCTAGGAAGCAGTGCTACTTGGGGGCCACTAGCCATCTCAGCCACAACAACCGCACTTGATCACCTCCCATTGAATCTTCCATCCCTACAACTCTAAACCCTGACAGTCCTGACACTGCTGCTTTTCTAAAACTCACTTTCTGTTTTTCACTTTTTATTTCTCAGAGGTGGGATTCTGAGAAGCTGGACCACCAGACTGAACTCAAACTTGGTTCTCATTAGGTCAGGACCATATGTTGTCTTAAACTCCTGCCCCAGGAGCCTTCTCCTGCACTCTAAATGTCTTAAGATACCAACCATGGAAACTATCCCAGGAGGATCCCTACATGTGCAATATGAAACCAAAATCTGAATCTTGCTTCATTCCTGTTTCACTCAGGTATCAGAACAAATCTTCCAGCCTTTATGGGCCACACTAGGAAGGTGTTAAAGAGGGCAAAGCTTCTCTGGCCAGGATTAACTGTGAGTGCCACTGATGGCAGAAGCCACTGCCTGGGCCAGCTGTGCAGACATCGTGGACAGTTTCCTGCTCCTTGGGTCCCTCCTGGATTCTAAGGACAAATCACAGCTTGGACCCACAGTTTGTCTGAGGCCCAGACACCGCCCCTGCCTTGCCACATGGGATTTCTGCAGCCCATACATGGCCTGTATTAGCTGACCTCCTGGTGCCCTCCTGCCCTTCTGGGTCACTCCACCAGTCCAGCTCAGCACCTGCTCCACACCACACCAGCTTCATTACTGCCAGTGACAAATGCTAATGAGCATCAAGTGTCAGAACAATATTCTCCCCATCAAATCCACCCACCCACATTGGGTGGGTCATATGAGGAGAATGGGTGGCAAATGGATACCCCAGCAGTTGTAGGATGACAAAGTAAGAAAACTACAAGAAGGGATGCCAAGGAAAAACAAGCCACAAATCAGCCTTTCTGAAATTGCATTCAGGGACATACCAGTGCTGTGCAATGTTGGTAGATGTTTCCGCTCTCCAAAGCATGGTCAGCTAAGCTTGGGAGTTGCTGCCACTCGAGATTCACACTTAGCACATTAAAGGCTCTGAGAAGGCCTACAGTAAAGATGCCTGATTACTTCCCTATTTGTCCCAGTATTTCCTAAACCACTTAACTATCCCCTTTAATTCTGGAATGTCTATCAATGTCTCACAAAGTCAATGTTCATCAGAATACTGAGTAATACAGCAACACACTGAGGGCTATACATAGCTACTTCTCTTGCCAGCAATCAAACCGCTAGCATTTAAATCCCTGTTCCAATACATTTTAGTGGTATGACCTTGGGCACATCACTAAATCTCTTTGTGTTTTCAGAGAAGACAAGTAGTGATTCTATAGTGTCTTACTATGCTGATGGACAGTGACTGTAATGGGGTGGGGAGGTGTTTGATAATATGGGTGAATGTAACAAACACAATGTTGCTCATGTTAAGCCTTCATAAGATTGTACATCAATGATACCTTAGTAAAAAAAAAAAAGAAAAGAAAAGCAGGTTTTCCCCCAGGGAACAGAGTCCCAGTTGTCTTCCCTAACATGCACATAAGATCTCTAATGACCACCCAAAGGTTGGGACAGGAACAGCTGCATCTCACACACACCATCCTGCCACCTGGATAGCACACTGATACCTTTTTATCTTCAGAGGCAATTTATCGATCTACCATGTAGCCTGAGATAGGGTCAAGGGTAGTTAACCGGACCACTCAGATCCTTGGTCTTGGGGAAAATGAGTGAGAGGCTTACGGAGAAGGGCAGAAGCTGGAGCGGTGTAGGGGAGACAGAAACAGAGAGAACACCAGTCAAAGCAGAAGCAGTGAGACAAAGGGAAGTCAAGTGGTGGCAGCAGGTGTTGTAAGAACCCAGAGAGAGCAACCTGGACCAGGGTGCAGTATTTTACAGGATCCAAGCCATAATGCAGAAATGAATCTTGGAAGACCCCCTACTTGCACCAACTCCTGCTCTCTCCCAACACTGTATACCCTCCCTCCTTTCTTACTCTTCTTTGTACATATCTACGCATTTGCACACCCAGCCCACCCATGCCCATATGTTACTTTAATGGTGATAAATCTCACCCAGCCCCTGCATCCCTTGTCAGCCTGGGCTTAGACCTGCCGTGGGGGTTGGAGGAAGGAGCCCTGCCCAGGGTGGGGGGCTGAGGCAGAGGAGCGCAGGGAGCTGCTGAGTGTGTGGGACTCCAGATGGCAACTCTCTGCAGCAGAGCCGCCCATGGCTCCCATTCAGTCTCCTTAAAGCCAACGTCCCCACAGTGTCCACGACTCCCACCTGGGGTAGTGGGCCTTACCCTCTCCGCTGCCCCTGCTTGCCACCTCCTTCCTCACACAGCCCACCACTCACTCAGTCCCCTTCACCCTGCCTCCTTTCCCTCCCCAGAACACTCCGGGCACCTTCCCAACTTAGGGATTTCACACTGGCTGTTCCCTCTGCCTGGGCCACTTTTCCCCAAAATGGACACCTGCCCTCCTTCAAGGCTATGCTCCAACCCCACCTTCCCAGTAAGGCCCACCCTCAGGTACTGCTGCAACTGCCACCACAAGCCCACACCCCGTCCCTGTCGCCCTGCTCCAGCCTCCCCCTTCTCACCGCAGTCAGCATCTTCTAATAGACAAGACAAATGGCTTATTTGTTAGGCTTACTGCTCACTGCCTGAACCCCACAAGGACAGCATCTCAGTCTATTCTGGTCACCAGTGCACCTTAAGTGCTTCCCATACACTCCTTCTAACCAGCACTTGGTAAAAATTATATGAATGGACATATGTATGAATGGGTTCAGGAAACAATGAGTTACAACTAAGGGGAGACAGGATTTCCTGCAGTCACAAAAGATGGGGGATGGAGTGAGTTCATCTGGATATTAAAGAAAGAGGTGGAAATCTGGGTTGCTGAGATGAGAGAAAGGGTATCTAGAAAGTGATACTCCCAAAAGCTACTAACACTGATTTCCTCTGGGGATGAGATTACGAGTGATTTGCATTTCATACTGCACATATTTTCTTTTACATATACATATAAAATAAATACAAATATATATAGCGATATGTAAAAGATAATATACATTGTATTTTTTATATTTTATATATTTAAAGGATAATATATCAACATATTTTATAAACTTATATGTTATACATTATTTGAATTCTTATAACGTGCCTACATATAACTTCTGTAACATTAAATTGAAAAAGCCAAGTGAATGAATGCACACAGAAACACCTTCCACGCTGGAGAGGATACCCTGGTTCTAGCCTCCAAAGTCAAGGACAGGTTGCCACGATGAGCATCAGGGAAGGATGAGAGGTCCTTCTGGTGCAGTCACCCAGCCCCAAATGCCTGACTTTGGGGTCTGTGCCCCAACCTTAGCCTAGTTTCCTCTCCTACTAACAGAAACCTGGTGTTTCTTAGGAAAGTTTTATTCACAAAAGTGTGCGTATGTCCCCATGCATGTGCATGCACACACACACACAATTTCAAGGGTAATGGTAATCCAGGCCTGGTCACTCAGAGAGCATCAGAGATTCATCCAGGGGATAGTCATGTGACCCAACCAGAATTCATCCCAGGGCCCACACTGGTGACCTAAAAGTAAACTGCCCTGTTCCATTGGACTTAAGTCTTCCCAGAGCTGCTGGCAGTCATCCTGCCACAATGAGGAGAGCACTAGCCTGAGGATGGAGTCAGCACAGAGGAAGGCAGAGCCAAGATAGAGTGAGAGTCTCTGATGCACCATTTGGACACCTGGATGCAGCCATGCCTGCAGCTAGTCCTACCACTGCCCTGCTCGGTGTGATGAGCTGATTTGTGTTTAGCTCAGTTTTCTTAGATCCAGTTAATACAGGGACCCCTGAGATATGGATGTGAGTGTGTTCTGGACTTTTCCCCAGGGGGAAGAAGTCTGTTCATGGGCTCTCAGCAACAACAGGTGGAGTCTTTGGACAGGAAAAACTACTGGAATAGTTTTTGCTTCATCCAGACCATATGTCCACCCCCAGTGCCTTTTGCTTTTTCTAGTACCCATCCCCCACCTTCCATGTGTTTTATTTCCAAAAGCCTGAATCTGAGAGAAGTGCATGGGAGTTTGCATTCATCTGGGTGGCTCTTAGCCAATGACTGAAGGTCATGAGGGTGTGATAGCTCGGCTCTCTTGCTGGGAATCAGCTCTGAGAGGTAAGTTGCACCCCAGAGTCCCCTGCAGGATCAGACTGAAGCCATCCTCATGGGCTTTGTCTAAAGTCACTCTCTTGCTTGGCTTTATGTCCTGCTTCCCATTCCTTAGTGCTCTCCCCTGGGAGTAGTCACTTCATAAATCAACTGCACACAAATCCTCTGAGGGACATAACTTAAGACGCCAGGTGAAAACGGCCAGACCAAGCGGGCTCTGAGCACCCCAAAGAGCCAGCTGCCTGGAAGCCATCTTCCCCCCCACCCCAAGAAGACTACATGAGCACACAGGCTGCTGCTTTTCCTCCTTCCTCCTGCAGCCACAGAGCAATGACTCAGCTGCCTCCAGAGCCTCTGCATGAGGAGCAGAACAGCAGGGGTGCCAGGTGACATGCAGACCCGCAGTCGTTCATGCCCGTCCTGAGCCCCGGACTCCAGGCCAGCCTACATAATGCACTGGGTCCCTCCACTCTTCAAGCTTTCCTTTGTCTTACCACACTGCCTCTGGAATGTTCAGCCATCATCGCTCCAACTACTATGGTCCAGTGGCCCACAACTCTAACAGGCAGCCCTCCAGACCCATCCTGGATCAGCCCCACAATGCCATGTGCCAGGATCACACTATGGGCACCCTAGTTCCTTCTATTCCCAGGCGCACAGGCAGCCAGAAAGACATTTCTAGTTCTTTTGGTAGCACTAGATGAGCTTTTACTCAGAACTCAAGGCAAAGGAGGCCCCACTTCCTGGTAATGGTCACTACAGGTGCCTCTCCTAACTCTGTGGATCAAGTGACCATAAAGGACTAAAGGAGGTTGTAAGCCTCGTCCCGGCATCGACTAGGCGCTCCTGCTCTTGTGTCCTCAGGAGCCACTCCCTCTCCTGTCAGGAAAAAACTCCCAAGACCATGTTATTTTGAAAGCTCCAGTGGTGAGCAGGGGCTACAACCAAACATATACAAACAACCTTGGCCACAGGGACTGGTGGGCCCGTGGCCACAGCCAGGCCGACTGGACCTGCGGGTGGACTCGGGGTGGTGATACTTGCACCTGTTGGATAGGAAGCTGGGTGCACATAAGCCTGGAAATGCCGGGAGCCACCATGTGGAGGTTTATTCAAGAGTGAGGTCCATGCATTCTCTTCTCTGTTGTTGCTGAGATTTTATGGCTGCTGTAGTTTTTCCATTGATTTTTGGCTTAAAACACTTTGAACTGGGCTTTTCTGTCACTTGCAACCAAAAGCTTAATAACAAATAGAAATACCACTGAATAAAGTATAAGAGAGGAAACTGCCTCTGCTGTCATGCCACTAATTTGCCATACGGCTTTGGTTGAAGCCCTCAACACCTAAAAGAGAGGCAGTGGGTAGGACACGTACTGATTTCTTCCCAGGCTCTAAGCAGAACACACCAAGTTCGCTCTGCCTTTACCATCCTTTCCACAGAATTCTCCTTCCAAGCCCAGTTCGAAGTCCCAGGAAGTCTGCCCTTCTCTCCCAAGCCCTTGGGAATCCCTCCCTGCTTTGAACTCCTGCAACATTCACCCTTCTGTGTCACTTACTGGTTCTTCCACCACCTTGATATTTTCAGTTCACGGTCCATGCGTATGTGCTGTGTCCCCCAAAATTCCTAAGAGCAGCTAAGCACATCATCATATTCCAGGCACTATATGATGCTCACACCCATCCTGCAGGGGAAGGGTGGTGATTATCCCATCATCCCTCTTTCAAAGATGAGTAATGGAAGCTTGAAGAAAATAAGTCACCTGCCAGAGGTCACCCAACCAGGTGTGCCAGGACATGGATTCTTTGAGAAGATGAACTTCTGAATCACACCACTCTGCTTCATAGACACATACACCTTCAGCCCAATGTTGCTCATCACACAGCCATTCCTCCAAAACATCTGCTAACGGATTCACCTGTTGGCAGTGGATTTCGGGAAGGTGCAGGTCAGGCCGGAGTAAAGACCAGATGGAACCTGGGACTCCCTCTGCAGGTATCCGAGGCCTGTGAGTGGAGGGCAAGTGCTCTGCTGGCATTCTCCCTGCCCCAGGCTCCGTCTGCTCTGCCCGGCTCCGACGCCTCTGCACAGGGCCCCATTCACCACCTGGCCAGGAGGGGAGGCCTCCTTCCCAGGAAATTCTGAAGGCAGCTGGCTAACAGACAGTGGCTCTTCCCTGGAACAGAAGAAATTCAGTCCCAAAAAAGAGCTCACACTGTCAGTTGTGACCAAAACAACCCGTACTCTTTAGCTGAACCCTGAGCTGGGCTCAACCGTTCATTTTGTGACCAAATAGTGAGACAAACCAAAGAGTTTTTTCCAGAAAAAAACAAAAACAAAAACAGCAGACTAGTCTGAACCTGAGCTGAACCTGTATATTTTCTAAGACTACTGAACAGGAACAAAAATCAGACATCAAAATGTTCTGAGAAGGAAACCAATACTCATCCAATCCAAGTTCTTGATTTGAAAAGACATTCAGGAAGGAGCATTTTACCTCCCTGTGTGGCTCTGTGGGGTGTGTAATTGCGTTCTAAGAAACACTATGTGAAGAATGAAGACTGGCTGTTTTAAATGTGGTTTTGTTTAAATAGCATTTTATTTTAACACTCCATAAAGATGAATCAGAAACTTTCAGAGCATTCAGTTCCTGCTGTATTGACAGAAGCATTCTAAGGATTGATCCACTATAATCATGTAGCCTAAATGCCTCAGCCGAGCAGACAGAGCCTTGAGTTCCAGTCCCAACTGCCCGGGTGACCTCAGGCCACACATTACTCTGGGGCTGTGGTCACCAGCAGTCAAGGGCTGGGATGGCTCTCAAGCAGCCTGACTGAATCCACCTGATGCTGCACCTGGGAGGTCCCCTTGGCCCCACCCCCTTCTAGAAGGCCTGACCCATACAGAAGCATCTGACTCCAGATTTTGTGCCCTGGAGGAGAGCATGCTGGGCCAGCTGGACTATCCTGTTCTCCTTCTACCTCTGCCTCTGGACAAGCTGCTTTCAGGGACCCAGAGCAGGAACCCAGAGCCTATCTGCTGAGAGGCCCCATAAACACATGCTGACCAAACCAATGCCAGGGCCTAATTCCCTAAAGAAAGGGAATGCAATGTGAAGAATGAGGAGCTGACAGTACATCAGGTGGGGCAAAGAGCCACCATCTGGGCTCTGTGCACCACCACAGCATAAACAAGAGAGATCATTCCATTAACCAAAGACCAAGTACACCAAGGGCTTCCAAACAGCTAACAGGAGTTTCTCTGGGGTATGGGAATGGGGTATCTGCTTTCTATTTCTAGTATCCATCATTTGGAGTCTTCATAAGGAGCATGCATGCACTGTATTCATAATGTTTAAAATAAAAGCTAAAGGATATATATATATATATATATGCTATGAGCAAAGTACATGATAAAAGCAGAAAGCACAGAGGGAAAGATTGATGGATTTAATTGCATAAAACTAAAAAACTTCTATTTGTAAAAAAAAAAAAGAAATTACCTTAAACTATATTAGAAAAGAAAAATACAGTATTAATGATAGTAAATATTTACTACCCTAAACATATAAAAAAATGGGGAAAATCAAAACTTCAATAGAAAAATGAGCAGAAGATATAAATGAGCAATTCATGAAAGAAGAACCTACAAATGGCCAATAAACATAAAATATTCATCCTCACTAATAACTGAGGACATACAACAAAAAGTCAGATAACATTTTGCTTATCAAACTAGCAGATACGTTTCGAATATTTTTATAATAGCTGTTGATAAGAGGACAGACAGGCGACGTCACATGCTGTTCATAGGAAGAAGGTAAACAGAAAAAACCTTTTTTGGAGAGCAAAATTTATTAATAACTTTTAAAATGTCCATAAACTTGGACATAATGATTCTACTTCTAAGTATTTATTCTTAAGGAAAATTATCATAGCTGAAGATACATGCATTTGGATGTCCAGTGAAGCACTGTTTATAAAAGCAAAAAGTTGGAAATAGCCTCATTGTCCAAACAATGAAGGACTGGTTTAATATATTATGGCATTGTATGCAGGGAATAACTGTGCAGCCATTAAAATGACAATAAAGAAAAATATGAAACAACATGGAAATGTGCAAGATGTATTAAGTGAAAAGCACTGGTTACAAGTCACTTAAACAGTATGAACCCACTTTTATAAATGAACATAGTTATATATCCACATTAAACATCTGATTTGGGGCTATTTTAATTTTCTTCTTTACATTTTTCTGCATTTTTTTATAAATAAAAATCTGTATTTTTTAATAAAAAATACCCAGTGCTGAAATGCTTCCAAGAATCATTTTCAATAATCAAGCAGGAAACAAACATCCTTAAATCAACAAGTTAAGAACCAAAGACATATCAAATAAGATAAAGTAGTATCAGTTGTTCCAAATAACCCCTCCAATTAATCTTCCATGCCTTTTTTTGTAAGACCACAGACTCTGAGTTCATACAGATGAGGTCATTATGTTGCAAAACTTGCTGGCCCAGGACAACATTCTAAAATCATAACCTACTCTTACCCACAAAAAGAAGAAAAGAAGCTTGCTCCCTTATTTTCCTAGATGAAAACAATTGCATCGTTCAAACTCCAAGTGAAAGGCTGAAGCCAGATTTCACAGGGCTCTGGGACCAGGATGGCTTGGCTCTCCAGCCACACTGTTTTCTGCCAGTGTGAAATTTAGATTTGCAGAGAAAGAAAGGGGTATACTTCAACAGAAAATGCTGTTTGCAAGCTGCCAAATACTTATGTGTGATGGAAAAAAGGAGATAAAAGTCAGAGAGGGAGAACTACAGACCCCCAGCACCCTGCATGTCCTTCGGGGGCTAGAATATGCATGTGCCAGCACACAATAGTTGCTCAGTAATTACTGGCTGAATAATGTTGACCATGAATTTCACAAGGCTTCTCTCACAACTCCTATTTGACCACACATCCCTAACCAGAAATATTTTTTCCTCTCAGTGGAGGCCAGCACAAAACATTTAGGCCACAGGCTAAGACCTTTAGGACGATACAACATCTCAGTTAAGGGGAAAGTTAGACACATGAGAAAAGCATAAGAAGGATGCTGATGGATTAATCTTCACTCTGTCTCTAGGGAGATCTTGCCAAGCTGGCATTAACCTCCAGAAATGGTGAAGCATGACTGGCAAATTCATTAATTATTCCTTATCAGACATACCCATGTGCTGGAAAGAATGTCTCATTGGTTCATTCAAGCCCTTTGGACAAGTCAGGAAGACAATGTTTTCACTCATGTGAATTTCTATTGTGATCTAATGAACAACTGTCTGTGCATGAGAATTTCAACATTTCCCTTGATGGTATTATTGATCCTTCCCAGGACCCAGACAAGGAATCCCTTCTGATCTTTGACCTAACATGTAGAGAGGATTTCATTTCTACCCTACCATTTTTTACCTGAAAAATGGGATTGTAAAAGAAATTTATTTTCACTGGCTTTTCACCACTCTGAGGACTTTTTCCCACTGTTTGCTCATTTCCTACCAATCTACTCACAGACTGTTCAGATAGCTTATGAGCACAATACGTCATCTTGCTTGGAAATTATCTGCAGCTAAACCTTTCTTAAGCATAATTCTCACAAAAGGAAGCATTCTATTTTCTGTCAGAGACCTGCTTGGCAGAAAACTAAAGAGAAAATTTCCTGAGGCAAAGTTTTTGTACACAAGGTGGGTTCCAGAAGGTCTTTAGAGGGGTTGAAATCAAAGTTAATCCATTGTGAAGATGCTAAGACACTATAGTTAATGTTTGCTGAATAGGATTATGCTAGTATATTAAGGGTTTCAGTCTTGAGCAATAAAAATATAAAGGAAAAGGGGAGAGAAAGGCCTTACAGCCAGAGCAGGAGAAGGACACTCAAAATCAGACAGACATCAGAAAGTCAAAACCTTATCCATATCACTTTGTCTCAAATCAGGATGCACATATTTAATGATGAGACTGGCTTGGTAAGTAACAACTACTGAGTGTAAAATGTTTTAAATCACTTTACTTAAAGAATAGAGTTTGCTGTATAAATGTTCTTTGTCAAATACATGATGTTTGCCATTTTTGGCTAGAAATCTAGTTTATACTACTCATACAGAGATTTATGTAACTTTGAGATGACTTTTGTATATATTTGTGTGCATCTGCTCACTCTTATTTTGCATATGGTCAGCACTAAATATGTGTTTGCTGCAGAAAGAGATAAATGAATGGCTGTCTTTGGAAAGCAAACATTTGGCCACAAAACTGGGGGAAATGCTGAAGATCTGATAGGCGAGGAACCTGATCTGCTCTCACACAACCTGAAGGATCCCATATGGAAATCTCTCAAGGAGAAAAAATATATATATAAACAAAGGAGAAAAAGAAGTGGACCCACTGGGGAGTTTAAGAAATGAGAATAAGGTTCATTTTGTTCTAGTTCATATCCAGTAGGTTCAGGTTCTGTCCCTGAACCCCTTCCCCACACCACTCGGAGTGAACGGCTCAGCCCTCAGCTAGGCACGCCACACCCAGGACTGCCATCATCCAGAGCCAGGCCATAGAATAACCATAGACTCATCTCTGTCCAATTCCTCTCATGTCTCAGGAATGCGACTCCACATCCACAGAGGATTTGTGGAAAGGCATATGGGAGTCCACACCTCTGCCTAGAGCTGGATTCCCCCAAGGGTGAAGGTAGGCTTACCGCTAAACAGATGTAAGATCATTTTAAGTGGGCCTTAGATGAATCTTTATTGTTAAAGTAGTTATAAATTTGAAAAGCTCTGGAGAGATTAAAGATGGCAGCATGAGAGGTGAGACAGAGAACTCCTCCCAAAACCACATATAATATGAAAATATAGTTAATACAACTAATCCTAAAAAAGCAACAGGGAAAAAGGCTGCACCAGACTGCATACACCTGGAGAACAGAGAAGACCTCACAAAAAGGGTAACATACCAAAGCCTTGATCCAGCAGGACCCAAGACCTTCCCCCACCCCAGCTCACCAGTGGAGGAAAAGACACAGAGCAGGTGGGGGGTAGAAGCCTAGGACTACTGAACACCCAGCCCTGGAGATCTGCTTTGGGAGTACAAACCTACACTGCATGGTGCTCTGGAGACTAGTGGGGTTAGAAAGCTAAGACAGATGGAATACTTGGTGAGACTGAGATTCCAGCCATCTGCAGAGGACAGGGATCCACATCCAGCTGCTCTGCAACAAAGGAAAAGCAGGTGGTCTGAGAGACGTCCTAGCAGCAAGACAGCTGCTGAAGGGGTGGGGATTTGCATGGAGCTTACTGCTCTGGAAAAAGGATAGGTGGACAAGGTTGTCTGGGCATGCTCTGTCCAGCAGGTTGGGAACTTTCAGGAGCTTCAGGCGCTCCATTCCCCTGACTAGCTAGTAAGCTCAAAGGACCCCCACTGTGATATGAAGCCTGCTGCTCCTTCCTCCTGGCCTGCGAGCACCGGCTCACAAACCGGTAGTCCCTGCCCTGGCGTTAGGCCAGCCAGAGGGAGGCCACACATATGGCAGCTACAAACACAAAGCACAGAGGCTTACACTTGTGTTCTGGCCCACTGGTTTTGACAGTGGAGACAGGTGCTGCAGCTGGGAAGCAGGAAACAGCTCATTCCTACCCCAGGCACCAGCACTGCTCCCCTGCGACCCCCGACATCAGTTCAGGGGCTGAGCAGCTCCAGAGAACAGAGCTTCTGGGCACTAGAGAGTGCTACATACAAATATGAAATGTCAAAGGAACCTGGTTCAAACCAAAAACTCAGAGACACCAGAAAAAGGCCCAAGTGAAATAGAACTCACCAATCTTCCTGAAAGAGAGTTCAAAATAAAAATCATAAACATGCTCATGGAGGTACAGAAAAATATTCAAGAACTCAGGGACAAATTTAGGATGGAGACTCAATCATTAAGAAATTCCATATCTGAAATGAAACGTACAATGGAGGGATTTAAAAGCAGATTAGATGTAGTAGAAGAAATGGTAAATGGAATAGAAATTAGAGAAGAGGAATACAAAGAAGCTGAGGCACAGAGAGAAAAAAGGATCTCTAAGAATGAAAGAATATTGAGAGAACTGTATGACCAATCCAAAAGGAACAATATTTGCATTATAGGGGTAACAGAAAAAGAAGAAGAGAGAAAAAGGAATAGAAAGTGTCTTTGAGGAGGTAATTGCTGAAAACTTTCCCAAACTGTCCCAACACAAGGGACCTAAGGAAGACAACACCAAGACATATAATAATTAATATGGCAAAGATCAAGGATAAAGACAGACTTTTAAAAGCAGCTAGAGAGAAAAAAAGATCACATACAAAGGAAACCCATCAGGCTATAATCAGACTTCTCAACAGAAACTTTACAGTCCAGAAGGGAGTGGTATGATTTATTTAATGCAATGAAACACAAGGGCCTCAAACCAAAAATATTCTACCCAGCAAGATTATCATTTAAATTTGAAGGAGGGATTAAACAATTCCCAGATAAGCAAAAGCTGAGAGAATTTACTTCCCACAAACCACCTATCTCTACAGTGTGTTTTGGAGGGACTGCTATGGATGGAAGTGTTCCTAAGGGTAAATAGCTGTCACCAGGGGATACAAAACCACAGTAAAGAAAGTAGAACAATTAATTACTAAGCAGATGCAAAATCAAATCAACTACCCCCAAAGTCAGTCAAGGGATAGGCAAAGAGTACAGAATATGATACCCAATATATAAAGACTGGAGGAGAAAGAAAAGGAGGGGAAAAAAAAAGAACCTTTAGGTTGTGTTTGTAATAGCATACAGAGTGAGTTAAATTAGACTGTTAGATTATAAGGGAATTACCCTTGAACCTTTGGTAACCATGAATCTAAAGTCTGAAATGGCAATAAGTACATACCTATCCATAATCACCCTAAATGTAAATGGTCTGAATGCACCAATCAAAAAACATAGAGTCACTGAAAGGATAAAAAAACAAGACCCAACTACATACTGCCTACAAGAGACTCACTTCAAACCCAAAGACATACACAGACTGGAAGTAAAGGGATGGAAAGATATTTCATGCAACCAATAGAGAGAAAAAAGCAGGAGTTGCAGTACTTGTATCAGACAAAATAGACTTCAAAATAAAGAAAGTAACAAGAGACAAAGAAGGACATTACATAATGATAAAGGGATCAGTCCGACAAGAAGATATAATTATTATAAATATCTATGCACCCAACACAGGAGCACCTACATATGTGAAACAAATACTAACAGAATTAAAGGGGGAAATAGAATGCAATGCATTCATTTTAGGAGACTTCAACACACCACTCACTCCAAAGGACCTATCAACCAGACAGAAAATAAGTAAGGAGACAGAGGCACTGAACAACATATTAGAACAGATAGACTTAACAGACAACTACAGAACACTCCATCCAAAAGCAACAGGATACACATTCTTCTCAAGTGCACATGGAACATTTTCAAGAATAGGTCATATACTAGGCCACAAAAAGAGCCTCAGTAAATTCAAAAAGACTGAAATTGTACCAACCAGCTTCCCAGACCACAAAGGTATGAAACTAGAAATAAATTACACAAAGAAGATGAAAAAGCACACAAACATATGGAGACTTAATAACATGCTCCTAAATAACCAATGGATCAAAGACCAAATAAAAACAGAGATCAAGCAATATATGGAGACAAATGACAACAATAATTCAACACTGCAAAATCTACCGAACACAGCAAAGGCCGTGCTAAGAAGGATGCCTATTGCAATACAGGCCTACCTCAGGAAAGAAGAAGAATCCCATATGAATAGTCTGAACTCACAATTAACAAAACTAGATAAAGAAGAACAAATGAGGCCCAAAGTCTGTAGAAGGAGGGACATAATAAAGATTAGAGCAGAAATAAATAAAATTGAGAACAATAAAACAATAGAAGAATGAATGAAAGCAGGAGCTGGTTCTCCGAGAAAATAAACAAAATACGTAAACTCCTAGCCAGACTTATGAAGAAAAAAAGAGAATCTACACACATAAACAGAATCAGAAATGAGAAAATAAAAACCACTATGGACCCCACAGATATACAAAGAATTATGAGAGAGTACTATGAAAAACTATATAGTAACAAACTGGATAACCTAGAAGAAATGGACAACTTTCTAGAAAAATACAACCATCCAAGGCTGACCCAGGAAGAAACAGAAAATCTGAATAGACCAATTACCAGTGAGGAAATTGAATTGGTAATCAAAAAACTACCTAAGAACAAAACCCCTGGACCAGATGGTTTCACTTCTGAATTTTATCAAACATTTACTGAAGACCTAATACCCATTCTCCTAAAAGTTTTCCAAAAAGTAGAAGAGAAGGCAATACTCCCCAACTCATTCTGCAAGGACAACATCACTCTAATACCAAAACCAGGCAAAGACACCACAGAAAAAGAAAATTACAGACCAATATCCCTGATGAACATAGGTACAAAAATACTCAACAGAATATTAGCAAACTGAATTCAAAAATACATCAAGAGGATCATACACCATGATCAAGTAGGATTTATTACAGGGATACAAGGATGGCACAAACAGTTGAAAATCCATCAACACCATCCACCACATCAACAAAAAGAACAAAAACCACATGATCATCTCCATAGATGCTGAAAAAGCATTCGACAAAATTCAACATCTATTCATGATAAAACACTCTCAACAAAATGGGTATAAAGGGCAAATACCTCAACATAATAAAGGCCATATATGACAAACCCACAGCCAACATCATACTTAACAGCAAGAAGCTGAAAGCTTTTCCTTTAAGATCAGGAAGAAGACAAGGATGCCCACTCTCCCCACTTTTATTCAACATAATTCTGGGCGTCCTAGCCACAGCAACCAGACAACACAAAGAAATAAAAGGCATCCAGATTGGCATGAAAGAAGTTAAACTGTCCTTGTTTGCAGATGGCATGATATTGTACATAAAAAGCCCTAAAGAATCCACTCCAAAACTACTAGATCTAATATCAGAATTCAGCAAAGTGGCAGGATACAAAATTTTTATACAGAAATCTGTTGCAGTCCTATACACTAACGGTGAACTAGCAGAAATAGAAATCAGAAAAACAATTCCATACACAATTGCATCAAAAAAGAATAAAATACCTGGGAATAAACCTAACCAAGGAAGTGAAAGACCTATACTCTGAAAACTACAAGACACTCATGAGAGAAAGTAAAGAAGATACCAATAAATGGAAACACATCCCATGCTCACGGATAGGAAGAATTAATATTGTCAAAATGGCCATCCTGCCTAAAGCAATCTACAGATTCAACGCAATCCCTATAAAATACCAAAAGCATTCTTCAATGAACTAGAGCAAATAGTTCTAAACTTCATATGGAACCACAAAAGATCCCGAAGAGACAAAGCAATCCTGAGGAGGAAGAATAAAGCAGGGGGGATTACGCTCCCCAAATTCAAGCTCTACTACAAAGCCATGGTAATCAAGACAATTTGGTACCAGCACAAGAACAGACCCATAAACCAATGGAACAGAGTAGAGAGCTCAGATAAAAACCCAAGCATATATGGTCAATTAATATATGATAAAGGAGCCATGGATATGCAATGGGGAAATGACAGCCTCTTCAACAACTGGTATTGGCAAAACTGGACAGCTACATGCAAGAGAATGAAACTGGATTATTGTCTAACCCCATACACAAAAGTAAACTCAAAATGGATCAAAGACCTGAATGTAAGTCATGAAACATAAAACTCTTAGAAAAAAACATAGGCAAAAGTCTCTTGAATATAAACATGAGCAGCATTTTCCTAAACGCATCTCCTCAGGCAAGGGAACCAAAAGCAAAAATGAACAAGTGGGACTACATCAAGCTAAAAAGCTTCTGCACAGCAAAGGACACCATCAGCAGAACAAAAAGGCATCCTACAGTATGGGAAAATATATTTGTAAATGTCATATCTGACAAGGGGTTAACATCCAAAATATATAAATAACTCACATGCCTCAACACCCAAAAAGCAAATAATCCTATTAAAAAAATGGGCAGAGGATATAAACAGACACTTCTCCAAAGAAGAAATTCAGATGGCCAACAGGCACATGAAAAGATGCTCCACATCACTAATATCAGGGAAATGCAAATGAAAACCACAATGAGATATCACCTCACACCAGTAAGGATGGCCCACATAGAAAAGACTAGGAACAACAGATGCTAGCGAGGATGCGGAGAAAGGGGAACCCTCCTACACTGCTGGTGGGAATGTAAACTAGTCAACCATCGTGGAAAGTAATATGGAAGTTCCTCAAAAAACTAAAAATAGAAATACCATTTGACCCAGGAATTCTACTCCTAGGAATTTACCCAAAGAAAACAACTTCTCAGATTCAAAAAGACATATGCACCCCTATGTTTATTGCAGCACTATTTACAATAGCCAAGATTTGGAAGAAACCTAAGTGTCCATCAGTAGATGAATGGCTAAAGAAGATGTGGTACATATACACAATGGAATACTATTCAGCCATAAGAAAGAAACAAATCCTACCGTTTGTAACAACATGGATGAAGCTAGAGGGTTATTACGCTCAGTGAAATAAGTCAGGCAAAGAAAGACAAATACCAAATGATTTCCCTCATTTGTGGAGTATAACAACGAAGCAAAACGGAAGGAATAAAACAGCAGCAGGCTCACAAACTCCAAGAAGGAACTAGTGGTTACCAAAGGGGAGGGGTGGGAGAGGGCTGGTGGGGAGGGAGGGAGAAGGGGATTGTGGGGTATCATTATTGATGCACATGGTATGTTGGGGTCACGAAGAAGACAGTGTAGCTCAGAGAAGACAAATAGGGACTCTGTGGCATCTTACTACACCGATGGACAGTGACTGCAGTGGGGTATGGGGGTGAATGTAATAACCACATTATTTTTCTTGTGAAACCTTCATAAGAGTGTATATCAATGATACCTTTATAAAAAATAAAATGAATAATTAAATTAAATAAAAAATGAAAATAGTTATAAATTTATTGGTAGTATTTACTTATTTCCTAGGAAAGTTATAGCCAATCCACAAACATGGTGTCGGATGAGTGCTTTCCAAGGTAACAGCCCACAAGTATCCCTCCCAAAAATAAGTTCGAGGTGAGGGTGTAGTTAGGGAAGAAGACTAGATGGCTCTCGCTTTTGGGCTTTTGGTTCTATGTTTTCAGTCCTCCCACTCCACTGGACTTCTAAGATCCTACAGACACATACACAGTTCAACAGCTGAACAAGTTTTGGAGAGATTGTAACCCATAGAGGTGTCAGTTCATTAGCCCATGAAAGAGTCTGAGAGGGTTGTAGTTTACAAAAACAACCTGCTTACCTTAGTTTAACCATTTTTCACATCATGCATATTATCATCCCACAAGACATACCTTCCAACTTATTACTAAATGTTTCCTTCAGGTAAAAGCCGACCATGAAGAAGCTGAATGTTTGGGCGGTGTTAAGGTTCTTGTACAACCATTTTTACTGGAAGGGCCTTGCTTACATGCCATCTGCCTCCATGGAGAGATTTTTTTGGTGAGGTGTATAAAACGCATTGCTCCGTACAATGCAGGGCTGCGGTGAGGAAGTCCTCAGCTTCAACACATCATGCTTCCTCCACGGAAACCTGCCCAGCTTCGGCTCCAGGGAGAACTGTGCATCTCCCAAGAGAGCTCGCCTGGGATCAGCTAATGGACAGTGTGAGTCTTCTTCTGGGTCATATTTCCCTCTTTGCTGTGGCCACCACTAAGCTCACAGCCAGCTTTGTAGTTCGCCTTTAGAAACTGCACACGACTTTAAAGCTCAAATATCTGTGCATAAGTCTATGCTGACATGGTCTTATCGTCTCACCCTTATTCCTCTTCACTCTCCCATCCTTACTTACTTACATAGATCGTCCTGCTGTTTGCTATAAGGTATCCTACGTGAAGGAGGAAAGGCCTTCCTTTCCTTCATGAAAATGGAGCAAGAAAGAGCACCTGGCCCACAGCCTGCACAGAGGAAAACAAACATCCTGTTTGTTCCATGGAGGAACATTTTGCATTTTTACATGGTTTCCTTTTTATACTTTTGGTAGATTGTGGTTTTCTGAAATTATCTGGGCAGAAATCATTGAAAGTGTTGTTTGTATATTGCTTGTCTACTTTAGGTTTTGGTTTGTTTCTTTGTCTTTTGATTTTTGTGTACTTAGAACCTGGGCCTACCATCCAAATAAAGAAGTTGGGCTACTTCTCTGAAAATCTCAGAAGCCCACCCAGCCCCTCTTCCCTGCTCGCAGCTGATGGCAACATCTGGCACAAGAGGACAACATTCACAGACTGATGCTAGCATCTTCTGCAACCTCCCAGAAATTGCAGCATTTTTATTTTTCATACTATTCCACATTAGGGGTAAAGGGAGACACTCTATATTTTCCTCTATGGCATCAATAAATCAGTATTGCCTTACAGATAGCAGGCTTGGCTCCTTCTGTGCATAATGATGAATACAGTTCTCTCCATTTGAGAAAAAAATCCAGACTTGGGGAGGGAAGTAACTCGAGTTTGCATTTCATTCTCTGTTAATCCTTCAGTAAGTAACAAGAAAACTAATAGAGATGAGCAATGAAAAATTAGGCTCAGAAGTCAAGGAGCTTGGGTAGAAAGGCAGGATAAGATTAAATAATGGAATGTTTTTTTCAATGCCCCCTCCTTCAGCCCCCCTCTTCCACTCTGAAAATCCTTTCTACTCCATCCTTTCCTTCACCAGGAGGCCTTCTACTGCCCCTCTATCTACTACCCCAGATCTCCCAAGCCCAATGCTTGTTCTTTCTCCCTGTCCTCTGCTTCAGGGTAAAGGCCCTGGGGGAACAGAGAAGTGTGAAAAATTCATTCACTCAAAGGCAACTGTAATGGCCCTTTCTTAATGTATTCCTTCTCTCATAGACAGCTACATAGGGAAGCATGCACACCTTGACTCAAAAGAATAAAACTTTTAGTGCAGGAAATTCAGGCAGAAAGCAGGAGATTGGGGGAAATAAGTCTCCACTGTAGTGGGCTTCCTGGCACACTGACTCCTCAGGCCCCACACTGCAGTGTTTTGAAAAGGAAGCCTATCCCTATACGTCCCCTACCCAGTGCCTGGCCACCTTTAATGGCTGGCCTTCTAATAAGAGATGGAACTGTCACTGATGGAGGCCAGCCTGGGGATGGTTTTGGAGGTCAGGAGTGCAGGGGTCACCGCCCAGAGTGGTTGCTCGCACTGGTCTGTCTTGGTCCAAACTGGGCCAGACGCAATCACCATCCTTGTTCCCCAGGAGCCAGACCTGCCTCCAGTAGGCAGCTCACCAAAAGGTCTCATCCCCATCAGGTCCCCGTGGCTCATTAGTTATCTGAGCCGCCGGTTTCCTTGCCCACTGAATTCAATGCAGCCAGCCTCTGCCCTGGACTTCCACACTCCCCCACCCCCTAGTGGAGAAAGGAAAGCCATGTGCCTCCCAGCCGGGCTCCAGCCCCCACTCCTGCCAGGACGAGGCAGCCCTCCACCAGCTGGGTACAGCAGGCCATTGCAGAAGGAGATGGAGGCCCTGACAGGCACATCTGTTCCTCCCCAGGCCTCCCCTGAGGGTCTTTGATGGCCTTCACATGAGGTTTTTCTGGCCTAGCCAGCCCACGCCAAGTCTTGGACTGTGAGAGGTCAAATATGTGAATGAAAATGGAAAATATGTGTCAGCGCATTCACTCTTTCAATGGGAGTACAAGGCATTATGGGACCAGACCCTGGGAGGCTGTCTGCCTCCATAACCACCCAGATGTTTGGCCTGGCCTGGTTGCACAGGCCCAGGAGAATAGCACAGTCCCCACTGGAAGTAAATTATCCCACTCAGAGGCCCATGCCACCTGCCCTGCGGCTGTAACAGCTCAGAGGGCCCCCAAGGAGGCAAATACGCTCCCCAGGCCAAGAGTCGGTTTGACAGCCACTCTGGAGCTTAACTTCTGGTATGCTTGACATGTGGAGGAACTCTGTGTTTGGTTTTGGGGTTTGTTTTTTGCTTTGTTTGTTGCTTTTCCATAAATTGATCAATTTATGGAAATTCCTGAGCAAGATGAACATTTGTGCCTGGTGGTTCACTCTGATGTAGGGTTTCAAGGAAGGGTGACTGGGACAGTGACAAGATGCAGCCCATCACACAGAAAAGAGGAGCACAAAGAACATTCTAGGCATTCACTGAGTCACCTGTTCTTTCAACATGCATCAATCTGGGCATCAGGATGGAAAAGTAAATAATTGCCCCCAGACTTGGCTCTGCAGAAGCTCTCCCAAGTCTAGTGAGAAAGACAGAGGTCGATAAAAAAAAAAAAAAAAAAAGTACAGTATTTATTATGTTCCCTGGTGGAGGAATGAACTATGTGGGGAGGAAGCTCAGAGGAAACAGCATTTTGTTTGAGTATTGAAGAGTGAGCAGAAGAAACCCCATGCTTGGGGATTTTGGAAGCATCCTTAGCCTGCCGCACATGTCCATAACAGACTCAGTGCTCCAAGGCAGGCCAAGAGGAAGCCGTTGCTCCCGCTCCAGGCCTCGGCGATGGGTCCCTAGAAGCCTACAGCTGGTTCATGTGGGCCCCCCAGGGACCACTTCCCTGCATCACGGAGAATGATGGGGACAAATACTGGAGCCAGTGGCTAGAAGAGGAGTGATCTAAAGGAGATAAACCTAGACCCCAGATGTTTCTTTGGGCCTCTGGAATGCTTTTTAAATTGTTTAATTAGTGTCATAATTTAAAAGTTGGAATATTTTCATGCAAAAATTATCTTGAATTTTTTTCTTCTCTGGGAAAAACTAAAAGATAGGATGATACTGAGCCCATATTCTGGCATGGCAACTCCAGGCTGGGGCTGATGGGAGCTGTCCGCAGCAGATGGCGCATGTACCAGTTAGCCTTTGCTGTGTAAGAAACCACCACAAAGCTTAGTGGCTTAGAACAATGATCATTTATTAGCTACAATTCTGGGTGTCCACAATTTAGGCCAGGCTCGGTTACCCACTTCTTCAGCTGGTCTTGCCTAGGTTCATGCGTAAGACTGCCGTCAGAGGCTGCCAGATATTGAACAGAACACCTGGATTCTCTTCCATATGGCCTGTCCAGTAGGCTAGCTCAGTGCTCTTCTGTCAGCAAAAGAAGGCAAGCCCCAATATGCAAGCATATTTCAAGCCTCTGCCTACATTCCTTTTATCAATATCCCATGGTTGAAATAAGATATAAGATCAACCAGATTCAAGGATCAGGGAGATAGACTTTTCCTCTTAACAGGAAGAACTACAAAGAATCTGTGGTTATTTTTTCATGGGCTCTCCAGTTTGCCATAACCCTTACCTCACAGAAACTAGGATCGGTGGTCGGGAGACATGGGTGTCAGTTGCCACTTTGTCTTGAACTTGAGCTACTGGCTTTCTTACATCTGAAGCCTTTTTCAAAGCTTCCCTATACCTGGAGCCCTGTGAACATCCAAAATAAGGAACTAGCCCTAGAACTCTTACCTGTGACTTGGCTCATAACAAGTATGCCTGTCCCTTCCACTCAAACATATGGCAAAATGGATCTGATGGAAATAAAACCCAGGAGGATCCAAAGCAGCAGATGGAGGCTCTGCTTGGTGATGCCAAAGGAAGGAAAGGACGGCCACTCTCCCAAGTGGTGAATGACAAAGCAGAGAGCACCAGCACTGCTGAGACCTACCAGCGTCAGGCATGACCTGGCGGCGGAGGGGGTGGGCACATGACACAGGGCACAGCTTACAAGGCAGCCCCGGGAGAGCTCCCAAAGAGACAACTGCGGACAAGGGAAGAAGATAACACTCCCCCTTAACAGTCAGTTCTCATCAAACCAGCTCTTAGGCAGAACACTCAGAGGTGGCAGAGAGCCAAGCCCAGCATGCGCAGGGAAGTGGTGATGCCCCACACTGTACGTGGCAAGGCATGTGGGGAACCCAGAGGATTGCAAAACAGGACACTCAGGGATAAAACCTAGTCTCAGTGAGCAAAAGTTCCCATACATAGTACAGAACATCTCCAGATGACGCAAGAGAATGGCCGGGATGCATGGGTGGGACAAGGGCAAGTTCTACCAGAACTAACAGGGAGCACCTGTTACAGTGAAAACGGTTGTCCTTCCCCCTCTTTCCATGAGAATTGTTTGGCTTTTGTTCCCAGGGGTACAAAAGTGTGTCTGAAGTTAATAAATGTCTTAAAAGATGACATTATAATTCATTGCTAAAATATACACTGCAATGAAATGCTTAAAACCCTTTATGAAGTACTTTTGACAAAAATGAACAAATCTAATCCAGCCTTTAGACTTAACTTCTAGGATACAGGAAATATTGGGCACAAAGGACTAAGACAACACCATGAAGATACACTCTGAAGATTCAAAAGGTGGGGACTTTGTGCAACTCAGCTGGCCTAGCCTCTTGTCATGGTTATTTTTAAAGGGGGAGGGTGGCAGTAAACTCTTCTAGAATGAGACAAAAGAGATACATCAAGTAAATGCAATTTAGGAATACTGACTGGAATCTATACCTAAAAAAACTAAAATCCCAGCCATAAAAAAACATTTGGGAAGTCATTAGGGAAACCATAACAAGGACTGTTCATTAGATGGTATCAGGAAATTACTGTTTCTTAGGCATGATAATGTCACTGGGTGTATGTAGGAGAACATTCTTACTTTAGGAGATGCAAGCTTAAGTATTTTAAGGTTTGTGCCAGTTACCACGATATCGTCTCTTGAGTGCACATTCAGCCTTCTACACTTGGCCTTGGATGCTGGGTCTACAAACCACATGACAGGCTCTGCTAACCCAGGGCACGAGAGAGACTGTAAGGCTGGAAGAGGAAGAGGGGACCTGCTCCTCCCTGCCGACTTTCTGTCCCTGCTCTACAACCCAGCACAGCTCCTTCAACCCGGCAGCCATGCTTCTTTCCTGTAGCGGCCCCAGCACGCAGCCCCTGGAGACCCCAGCCCCCTCCTGCCAGCCTCTTCCTTGGGCTCTGGGCCAGCCCCACAGCCCAGAGACCAGCACCAGCCGAGCAGCGCCTTGGCCTCAGACATCAGCATTTCAGCCACATGGCAACCTCTCCTCTAGGTTTCTAGTTTTAGGATCCCAACCTTTCACCTTTATGCCACCAGCCCTAAATTGGCACCTGCTTCGTGAAATTGCGTCCTTCATGATTCCATGGAGTTCTCTTTTGACTCTTTCAGTTACCTGGTTAATAACTTTAGACCTAGTTAAGTCATTTTAGTAAATTCTCTGCACTCAGATAGCAGGGGATTTCTGTCTACCCAGTAGGTGAAGGATTGTAATGTTTACAACTGGCTTTAAAAACATTCAGCCAAAGGAAACAATATAGATACATATATGTACAGATAACAACACACACAGGCACACAGACATGTATTGAGACAAAGGAACTGAGAGAGATTTGTTGAATCTAGGTGGTGAGGATAGCAATGTTCACCAAAGTAGACCTTCAACTTTCCTGTGAGTGTAAAATTTGTCATACTAAAAGGTTGGAAAAAAGAAGAAAATAAGGATAATAATAACTAATTCATGGTATTGTTATAAGAAGTAAGTTGAAATACCAATTAAGACAAAAATTTACTTTGCCACTTTCCCAAGGACATCTGAGGCCCAAAGGCCATTTACCCTAGGATAGGTCTGGGTCCTGCTGGCAAGGCTCCTCTGCTCTCCTTGAAAGAAAAGGCAAGAGGATGTGTAAGCAGTAAATCAGGGTCTACAGACAGTGGCTGCACCTACCGTCATCCACAGAGGCCCTGACTGAGCAAAGAATAGCAATAATATTAATAACAATGTATGAGTTTAAGGTGTACGATATAATTATTTGATATATGTATATACTACAAAATAGCTGCCTTAAGAAGACCCACCCTGTTCTCCTTTATTGCAACACTTTACAATAGCTAAGATATGGAAGCAACCTAAGTGTCCATCAGTAGATGAATGGATAAAGAAGATGTGGTACATATACACAATGGAATACTATTCAGCCATAAGAAGAAAACAAATCTTAACATTTGCTACAACTATGGATGGAGCTGGAGGGTATTATGCTCAGTGAAATAAGCCAGTCAGAGAAAGACAAATACCAAATGATTTCTCTCATTTGTGGAGTATAACAACAAAGCAAAACTGAAGGAACAAAACAGCAGTAGACTCACAGACTCCAAGAAGGGACTAGTGATTACCAAAGGATAAGAGTGGAGGAGGGCAGAAGGGGAGAGAGAGAGAAGGGGATTGTGGGGTATCATGATTGGTGTGTGGGGTCACAGGCAAGACAGTGTAGCTCAGAGAAGACAAACAGGGACTCTGTGGCATCTTACTACACTGATGGACAGTGACTGCAATGGGGTATGGGGGGGGTAACTTGATAATAAGTGTGAATGTAATGACCACACTGTTTTTCTTGTGAAACCTTCATAAGAATGTATATCAATGATACCTTAATAAAAAATAATAATAATAAAATTAAAAGTTAAAAAAAGAAGACACTGTTCTTTCTCAAACACTATCTTGCTTTTCCTCCCAGGCTCTCTTGGAGGCTAGCCTTGCCTTTGATCCTGATCACTGTCCCTTTGGTTTCCACCTTCGGTTTCTGGGCAGAGTTCTGTCTGTGATACCACTGAACAATCAGTCTATACCCACCATAGGCCATTTAGTCTAAATCCTTCCCTTCGTTGGCTGAGCTCTCACTGGGTCTGATTTTTAGTGAGCAGTTGGTTTTACTGCCTGAAGAAAAACATCTGGCTACCTCGGCCCCAGTTAAATTTCACTCAGACAAGGCAGATGTGTGTGAATTCTAAGATGACCCTGAAGCAGAAGGCGAGGGGGTCACCCTTCCACCTCTTCCAGACCTTGTTGCGGAGAGGACCACGGAGGAGGCCGCCCCAGATGGAACAGCAGCCCCACCCCGGGAAAGGGCAGACCCAAAGCATGGGACCACTTGGCCGCGATGGCCCTGCGGCCTGCTCTGTTGTTTCCTAAGTCTGGAACAGGCTCCCTGTCTTGCCTCCCTCCAAAGCCTTCTCTTCTAGTGAGGTCTGGCTCAGCTGTTACATCCTGCATAAAGCTTTCTCTGTTTCTCCCAGTGACAAGTGGCCGATAAACACCTGCAAGGTCTCACCTTCGCTCACAATCAGGAAAAGGAACATTCAGACAACAACACTTCTCACCCCTCAGATCGTGAAAAAACGAAGTGTTTGAAATACCAGGTATCCGAATGGGTGTGGGAAGACAAGGCCTCTCATATCCTCTTTGTTGGGCTTTAGACTGGTGCAGCCACTATGGAGAATAAATTGGTAGTATCTAGTAAGATTTTTCAACATACACACCTTATGAATAAGCGATTCCATGTCACATTACCCACCCTTGAAGAGATACTCCTTGCATAAATGTGCAAAGAGCGCTGACAAGAATATTGAAAGTTGCTTGAAATAGAGACAAATTAGAAGCAACCTAAACATCCATCTATAGGGCAACAGATAAACCAACTATCATGCAGCCTATCTATACAATATCAGTGAGTCTTACCTATATTTTGGAGCTTCAAAAGCAACACATTTGAGTAAACAGACTACTGGTGCTATGTGATTTTATCACCCCAAATTGGAAATTTTATTTGCATGAACTAAAATGCCTAAGTTATTTCAGCCCAAATAGTGTCAGACAACAACATTTAACACCAGGCCATTTGTCTCCAGATACAGAGCTGTTACCCATTCCACTGCAAAGTAAAAGACACCATGTAACTTACCTGTGTTCAGTATACTGTGGGAAACCAATCTAGTGAAATGACTTTTTATAACCACCAAGGAATTTTTGTTAAATTGTTTGTAGTTTTGTAAAACTTTTTAATTCCTCAAAATAAAAGCTGAATGGGAAGAGAGAAAAAAAAAAAAAAGACAGACGTAATACCATCATCCCAGTCATTTCAGCTTCATTTAATCCTGTACATTCAATTCTACTCATAAATGGACTGGACAAATGGCTGAAATAGCCAGAATCCTGGCCAGGTCACAGACCACATGTAGAAATGCTCGTCTCTACTCAACTGACTGGAACATTTAAGCAAACGTTCGATAGGACTGCACTGAGAAGACCAATAGCTGTGCTCATTATGACCTTAAAAATAGACACTGTGATGGTCCAAACTTTCTCCCTTTTATTCATTATGTCTGAGTACTGAAAATATGTTATTTTAGTGCATGCAGTGTCTATGCCTCCTTTTTATCTTTTTTTTTTCTTTTTGATAACAACACACTTGTCCTTTGGGAAGTTATTCTTCCCTCCCACCTCCTACGCACACCCCCAGCCCCACTACCACACACACACCCATTGCACACAGTATTAGTGGGCCTGTCAATCCAGGCATCCTGTGTTCCCTTGCCAAGGAGTTGGTACTGGACCCAAGATAGGTCAATCAGACCCTCTCTCACCCAGGAACTCTGAAGCTAGGGTAGAGTAATACAAGATCAAAAAATGTTAGACTTGGTAGACTTGTCAGTAAAGTCCCAGGAGACGACATTTCAGGTCTACTACCCACACCCCGAGCATTGTCCTGGTTCCCCTCCTTTGCATGACTCAGGCACTCGGCTTCTCTTTTGATCCTGTGAGTGCACTCAGTGTCCTACTGATAAATTCCCAGAATGTTTCCATAACTTGCACCTGACGAACCTTGCCCAATACACTGCACAAAACAATCTCAGCAAATTCCTATTTACCTTTCCCAGAGACTCACCAAATTTAAAATCTGAAAGGCCCTGAAAGCTTCCCTAATGGCCTAACCTCCTCATTTTATCAAAAAAGGACACTGCCATCCTGAAAGGTCAGACAACACAGCCAGTGTCCTTCAGTCAATAGCGGCAGTCAGGTTTCCCACCTGCCTGTTTCCTGAGCAGATTCCCAAACAATTTCCATTTTCCATGGAGATACATTCTAAACTGCTCTGGCTAGAAGATCTGAATTGTGGCTATTTTTCCTCCCTTTCTGTGCCAAAACTGGCCTGCCACCACCACTCATCAAATGCTGCACAAGAGTACGTGCCTCCTTTAAAAATAGTCCAGTGCATTTGCATCCCGCCAAAATGTTCGCAGCCTGCCACTCATCACAGCCCTTAAGCTCCGTATCCCGAAGGCTCCTGCCTTCCATAGAGAGCTCCAGCTATGGAGTGTGGCGGTTCCCACTCCAGGGTTCATGTCAGCAGCTCACCACGGACCACCACGCCAAGCCATGGACATCCTGTTCTGAGTGTGGCCCCAGTATGTTTCATTTCAGCTGCAAAGCACAAGTTTATTCTGGAGAGAGATGTTTGGGGCAATTCATAGCAGCCAATGAGCAGTACTTCCTTATATGCAGAACACAAAATCATCACATAAAAATCTGACCCAACTGCCAGTGTGGGGTTTAAAGTAAAACTCCCCCCTAAAATTACCACTCTGGGCTGGCCAAGTTTGCACCTCAGAGTCACAGGCTGCAGCGGTGGTACGTCTGTACGAAGCAGACAGTCTTTCAGTTCTTTGAGGAACAGCTGGAGACTGAAGCTTCCATTTTTCTCTGTCGAACCAGAGGTCTTCGCTGGTCAGTGCACACATGTCTGAAAGCTGTGCCATCTGGAAAGCAATGACAAAGTTAGCACAAGTGCTTCCCCGCAGGGATTCCCAGGACTTCAGAGCAAGAGCAGGAGGGGAACCCAGGCTTGCCTACACTCTCCAGGGGGAGCCGAGAAGCATGCTGCCCTGCCTGTACCCAACCAGGTCAGCCCTGGGCCTTTTCTCATGCTTTCCCTCTGCTCTGCACATCCTGTTTCCCTCTTCACTTCAGGAAGCATTCTCCAAACCCCATCTATCTCTCCACCTCCAACCTGCTCAAGGTCCCCGCAGCCCATCTCGCCCACCAGCTCCCCTCTGTAATGGAACTACATTGCACAGCTCTTTTCTCATTGCCCATTTGCTAGTCTCTCTCCTCCACTGGATGACAGTGGGCCCTTGAGAGCAAGGCCTGGAGCACACTTGTCTCCGTGACCACAGTGTCCAGCACAGCGCCATGCCCGCAACAGGCATTCAGCGTGGAGAATGGAGTAAAGACCCAAGAGCACTACAGGCGCAATGATGGCCACGGCTCCAGGCCCAGGGAGGAAGCAGCTCCACCAATGGTCACTTTGCTCTGCCTGTGCCAACCCACTGTGCCAGGGAAGAGACGGCCTGGCCTCACTACCTGCAGCCCTTCACACAGCCCACAGTCCTCAAGTGTTGGGACAAGTGGTACCTTCAAAAGGCTGTAAAGAGTTGCATTTGAGATCAAGGCAACTAGAAATAGACAGTGAGGCTCAAATTCTGCCTCCAATACTCACAAGCTTTAACATGGGCTAACACAAGCTAACACAACCTCCTGATGCCTCAGTTTCCTAATCCATGAAATGGGGGTAATTATAATACAACATCATAGAGTTGCTGTAAAGAAAAGTGAGTTAATCTATGTAAAACACTTAGTGCCTTTTCACTATGTAGTAGTTCTTATACGTGTGTGTGTGTATATATACATATATATAAATTCTTCTGGATATATAGATATAGATCACTTACATATAATATGGTATAAGTTTAAGGTATACAACATGATGAGTTGATACATTTATAGACTGTAATATGATTGCCATAGGAGCTTTAGCTAACACCTCTATCACTTTACATAACTACCATTTCTCTTTTGTGGTGAAAGCATTTCAGGTCTAGTCTCTTAGCAGTTTTGAAGTACATAATACAGTATTGTTGACTATAATCACTATGCCTAACATGTTTATGTGGTATCCAGCCATAGCCTTAAATATCATTAAATCAAGGAATTATTCGCAATTCTCTTTCACACCTTCTGATTATGTCAAGGAAAAGATCAAAGTTTAATGTGAATATGACTTTAACACACCTCTAAAACCTGCTGTTCTCCCTTTTAAGAGAAAGAAGGCTTCAAGCTCAAGTCTCTGGCAGACAAAAAGATCTAACTAAAAAGGACCAAGTGAGCTTTGCCTGTGTTGTATTTTTGTTATCGCTTAATGGCAATTGACAGTGGTTCACTGTTTATGATAGTGATATAAATTTCCCATGTAAAATGTCCCCTGAAGCAAGATGGCAGATGCTGCCATACTTAGAAGTGGGTCTCCTGTTCACCAGTGCAGGTGGAGGTCAGCAGTGGGTGGAGCAGTTTAGAAGCTCCACAGAAGAGGGCAGATTACCGCCAAGGGCAGACCAGCCCGGCAGTCAGCACACCTACCGCAAGCCCAGGAGTCTTGGAGGGAGAAAAGCAGACTTCACCTGTCACTGAGTGAGGGTCAGGGAAACACCCAATGCACCTCCCGGTAACCCATGTCTCCTGCCTTCCTTGCCACCCATGCAACTAGGGCCAAGTGCTGGAAGGAAGATGTTTCAGATGGGAAAGCAGCCTGCTGGGCCCAGCCAAGTGGTACCACAAAACAACTCGGTGGTCTCTCTCAGCAAATGGGATACTCAGCTCAAAATATGATCCCGTGATTTTCTTTGCATTTGTGACTCATCTGTTTGCGATGTTCATTGGAGGGGAGCATCAGTAAATAGGTCTAGCCTTGCCTTTCAAACCAGTTGTGTCCCCTTTCCCTGTGACCCATAGGCCAGGCTCGCCCACAAACACAGCCCTCTCACTGTCCTCCAGCTGGCTGGCCACCAAAGCCAGGCCTTGAGCGTGTACTGGGATGGTTGTGCAGAGGACTCACTATGCCTCTACACTCAACCAGCCATCCCAGAGCTCCCAGTCTCAGGTGAGAGAGTTATGTGAACACCTAGCTCTACAACAATGACAGCTACCACTTCTTAAGGGCCTGTTCTGTGCCAGGCACATTATCTCCATCCTCACAAGAACTCGGTGAGGCAAAATGGCACACAACCAGGAAGTGCATGAGCCGTTTTGTGGACCCAGGTCTCTGTGCCTCCAAGCTCACACCTGTGCCTTCCCACTGTCCCCACTGCCTCGCAAGGAGATGAGTGTCGTAATGGTACCATCCAGAGAGTGTTGGGAGAACACAGATTTCATTGTGCTTTGGAATGAGGGAAGGCTCCCAAGAGAAGGTGCTGTTTGAACTGAGATGTGAGGATAGATGAGGACTTTGTTGGCAAAACAAAATAATCTAAACCATGTTCATTCACTCATTCATTCATTCATTCCATGCTATATTTCTGGGACTATGCTAGACACTAGAAATTTGGTAGAGACCAGGTGCAATTCCTATCACCAAAGAGCTTGCTTCCTAGTGGAGCAGACAGGGGGAAAAAAGTGAATAGAGTTACTACTAATTGCGTAGGCTGTGCAGAAACAGGTAAGGAATTGAAACGGAAAACACCAGGGAAACCTATGTTAAGACAGCAAGGGGCAGTTTGTCTGAGGAGGTGACATTTATGCTGAGCCTGAAGGATGAGGGGAAGGTGCTCTCCATTGAAGTAAGGGGAGAGCGAGTGTTCCAGGCAGACGGAACAGTGTGTGCATAGGCCCTGAGGCTGAGAAGGGAATTGTGTGTTCAGGGAACTGAAAGATGAGAATGTCTGAAAGCAAGTGAGTCTAAGGAAAAGAGCTGCTCAAAGGGATGTTGGGGAGAGAGGCCAGGGCCAGATGGTGTGGGGTCTTACAGGCGTGAAAAGTGCAGTGGAAGCTCCTGCAGGGTTTTCAGCTGGGAAATTATGCAATCCAGTTTACCCTCTAAGATCAGGCCTCGGTTTCCTCACCTGTAAATGGGAGCAAATAAGAGAATGCTTAGAAAGTGCTGAGTACCCTGCCAGGTTGGAGAATGGACTGAGGATATTCTGAAACATGAGCTTGCATTAAAATCACCTGGGGTGCTTGTTAAAAATCAAGACTGCTGGCCCCCACCCCAGAGACTCCGATGTAACAGGCCTGCGGGAGGCCCTCGAATATGCATTTCTAACAAGTTCCCAATGGATGCTGCTGCTATGGGTCTGGGGACCCCACTTTGAGAACTCCTGGATTAGCAAGAACAGTAAAGAAGTGGGAGGTGCCACTGGGGTGCTGTTGCTATCATGAAGAGCTGGTGGAGGACAACGATGTTGTTAAGGTGGAGCAAAGTGGTCCCGAATACCATGGACAAAACTAGCTGGTGGACTGGGTGCTGGGGATGAAGGAAAAGGAGAAATCAGGCAGGACACTCCTACTCTGGGCTGGAGCAACTGGGCAATGAAAATGCCTGAAACTGAAATGGGGAACACTTGAGGCATGGATTTGGAGATAAGGACTGAGACTTACTAAGTGTGAGATTTCTGCAATCCCGGGATGGCAGTGTCAAGCGGGCAGGTGGCACCTGCACAAGGACGGCAATCATATCCAGCTCTGTACAACACCCCCAGACCTCGCCTAGCATCCCCGGGTACATAATAAATATAAAGAAAATCTTTGTTAGGGGCTGAAGAATAAATGGGGACTGAGGAACTAGGATAACCAAAGGCACTGGAGGCCACAGTCACTCTGCTGAGACAAAACCATGGGCTCCCCCACTTGTGGACCTTGGCATGTACAGTGAAGTGGGAGGTTGGGCAGAACCAAAGACAGAAGTGAGCTGCCCAATTCACAGCAGGGTCCTTCTTTCAGAAATCAGACATGTCACATTTGAACCATTCTTGGGTGGGTTTTGAGCTGGAAAGGTTTGAACTCTGAGCTTAATGAGCATGAAGGACAGAGGAATTTGGTTTACTTGGGTTTTTTATAAAATAAATCATGGGAAAATCAAGCTGTGCAACTTGAGGAAATGAGTAGGGAGGGATGGCGAGACAGGGAGAGAAGAAACAGAGGACAGAACAGGAAAAGTGGCTTAACCCAGACTATCTGCCCACTAAGGCTAGAAAGGACCAGCCTCCAGAACTTGACCTCCCAGGCCCACCTTGACCTTTGGGTCCTCCCCACATTTCAAGCAGCCATTATGGACCCTCGGCCTCCCCACTTACCAAGTTGTAAATTAAAAGGCTGTAATTCCAACCAGGGGTTCTGGTGACATCACAAACCACAGAACCACAAACTTAATTCACCAGAAGCCCAAAATGGAATTACAGCCTTTTTTCCTAATCCAGGCAGCTCTGGTCACTGCCATTTTTTCATGATATAATAGAAGTAAGGAATATTTTAAGCATTTCTGTGTGTCCCTTCTCATGCAGCCAAAGGGCCTCCTCTCCCCTGTCCCCTCTCCTCCCCTCTCCCACCCTGCTGCATGCATTCCTCCTAAGGGGTCTCCTTCAGCCATGTCCCCTGCTTTCCAAGACGGCCCCTCCTCCAGGCCCACTCCTCTTCCCTCTTCCGTCCAGCTCTTTTCTGCTCATCTGTCTCATCTTATGAGCTAGCAGTGCCCTGGATTCTGCCTTAAATCTGCCTTTTGAGAGAAGCCCAGTCTCTCCTGGATCTACAGCAATGTCCTGGAGAACAGACCCCATAGTGTGTCTGGAATACATTCCCAAGAGTAGCACGAAGTCATGTTTTAAATGAACTGGGGAAGTTTACAGCTTCAAGCAGAATCTTTCTGAAAGCAAATGGTTGATTCCAATATCCTTTTGTTTCTGAGTTGTACTTTTCATAAATTTTGTTTACACAGAGCTTATACCTGGGCATCACATTGCCTTTTACTTCTTTCTGCTTCCCCACTTAAGCCTGAAGTTTATACTTCAGTCCCTATGGGAATCTCATCTGGGGGGAAAGCCCCAGGGAAGGCAATAATAAAAGCAGCTCTCACTTGATGAGTATCTCTTACATCTCAGATACTTATATTCTTCTTCATCCCTTTCACAGAGATACTATTTTCCTCATTTAGAGGAAGGAAACTGAAGCTCAGAGATATGGAGTATTTTTCCCAAAGTCCCACAGCTACTAAGTACAGTCCTTGGACTTGACCCCAATCTGTCTGACTCAAATGCCTTATATACACATTCTCTCAGTTTCTGTCCGAGTGAAATATTTTGAGCATAAATGTTGCATGTGGCTCCAAAAGAACTTTAATGCTTGGTCTTCACGTAACATGATTTTTTTTTTTAATTTCGGAAGGGATGAAAATTCTACACTATATTAGGGTCATATTCCAATGTTCTGTGTATTAGGAAAACAAAACAAAATAAAGTAAATTATTTCAAAAAATTATGACTTCTCCCAAACCAAAAACAAAACAAAAAGTTTAACCCCACATTGATATAATTTGGCTGAAATGAGGTAGACCAGTGACTCTTTTTATAAAGCCTCACCCACAAAACACCAGTATTTGAGATGCCAGATTTCAAAAGAGTACATATGCACAAGTCTGCCTGTCAATATGCTGTGTCCAGTGTGGGCAGTGTGACCCCTAGGCATCTCGGAGATGCCTGCCACCAGTGGGAGGAGCCAGGCCAGCTGGGCACCCTGGAGATAACCTCTGGTGGAAAAGGGAGATGCGTGCAGTGAGTCAGCGCTCCAGGCGCTCAATAACTGTAGGACTCTGTAAAATATGATGATGTTACAGCTGGACAGAGGCTGCAGGTCAAGCACCTCATAAAAGAAGAAGAAACCGATTTGACAGGATTTCAGAAGCTATCTCCAAGCATCTGAGAACACAGCAGTCTTCGCAGAAAAGCTGGTTTTATCTTCTTCAGAAGATGCATCTCTGCCCAAGGAAGCACATGTTTGGATGGTTTAAGGAAGATGTGTGAGGCAGTGACCTAATTTTTTTTCCTCTGGCACCAAGGACAGTAAATAACATCTTCTTGGAGAGTACAAATGGGAGAAATACTGTCAGCATACATTGTGTGAAATCACCAAGTAGAAGTGAACGCCACCATGAATAAGCAGGGGTCTTGTGTCTCCAACTTCAAAGTGAGATGACAAAATCCCCAGTAATGGAGAACAATTTATTCATTACCAAATGAATCCCATACCATCGTGCTGCATGATGGAAAATCCTCCTCTAAATGTAGAAGATGATGAATTTGAAAACATCTTGTGGGTTTTCCTCACAGACTGAACATCTGGGATCCCACTGGCAAAGCTCACATGCATGGACCTGCAGGCAAAGCAGCCTTGATCAGCTGCAGAGAAAGCACCAAACCTTCATGCCTTGCTCCCAAGGTTCCAGTAAAGCGGTGGTTGGGAGTACAAGCTCTGGGGCCAGACTGCTGAGGTCCAGGCTTGGCTGTGGGATTGTGGGCAAGTTTTTAGGCCTCCATTCCCTTGTCTGTAAAATAAGGGAAAGAGCGCCCTCCCTTCCTCCTGGGCTTGTTGGGAGGATTAAATGAAGTTAACAGAGAAGTGTTTAGAACAGCAGGTAATAAACACTCAGTAAGTGACAAATATCATGAGCTTTCACTCCACCATCACCAGGCTTGAGTCAGCTAGAACTCTTGCCAGAGATAGAAAATCTGGCTGAAACATAGCTCACATAACTTAAAAGTCCAGGGGAGTACCAGCCTCAGGTACAGCTTGAGTCCAGAGACTCACTGTCAGGTGCTGATGTCTCTCCCCCTCCCTTATCTCCTTCCTCTGACATAGCTCCATTCTCAGACAAGCTCTCCCCTCAAGGTGGCAAGATGGCTGCAGCAGCATCAGCCTATCTCCTCCCAGGTTCAAGTCCAGCAGGAAAGAACATATGTTTCAGGAGATCCTGCACCAATTCAAAAATTCAATCTAACCACACCAGTATGAATCACTGCTCTTCATTTCCCTGATTACTGACAAGGCTGAGCATACTTTCATATGTTTATTGGCATTCACATCATTAAAGGGTGTTAACTTCATCATTTTCTTCAAAATTGTCATGTTCATTGTGTGCAATATGAGAGGAGGGTGCATTTTCTGTCAAGTAAACCGGTTTAATATAGGGTGTGTTCCTGGATCTGCCAAAATGGGAGGTGCCTCTCCTTTCGGCACAAGACCTCTCCTACAATCTTGTCAGTCTGCTGAAGCCTTCTGTGGAACAGTAACTCCAGTGCGGTGGTGCTCACACTCAAGTCCACTTGAAACCTGAAACCATGCCAATGCCCAAGCCTCTTCAGCTCCTGTATGCTTCACCCCCAAGTGCCAGCATGACACCCTCTTGACCCCCAGGTCTGCTAATTTCTTCCAAGCACCATGGAGAAAGTCTCACTTAGGTTGTTCCCATACCTCTTGGCATTGTGTTAGATAAAGTCTCTGCTCTTTCCTAAATACCTGATGAACACTTGCTTCCTCAGCTGCCCACACCCCCAGCCCTCAGCAAGAAAGGGCTGGAGGAGCTGACCTGCCAAGCGCACACAAATTTTCTGAACACCATGTTTCCAGGGGGGTTGCCCTCTACTGTACCTGGGGAGCTGGGGGTTAAGAATTCTCCCCGCCAACACACTTAGTATCCTTGGCTTTGCTTCCAAGCTCCTTTTGGCCCAGGTAAGTCCTGCTCTCTATAAGGATGACTCAAGTGTCACCTGAATCTCCAAAACTGGAGTTAGTCATTCCTGACTCTCTGCTTCTAGGCCATCGTGCTCGTGCCTGGAACAGTGCTGAGCTGATTGTTTGCTTTCCCACTCGCACGTGCCCCCACCTGCCTACGCCCAGCACAGCACCCAACACACAGTTTCAGCCCGACATGTGCTGGCTGGCTGAGTCCCCGCTAGAATGATGGGCTGTACGTCTACACCCAAGAACTCATTATCCTCATGACTCCAGGGCAGTACTTTGCTTCCTGAAGTATGGTGTACATCATAATGACCCAAAGTAAGAAGCACTGGGCTTTCTTCTCTTCCTCCTGTTTTTCCAAGTGCTGTGCCATTGAACATGGCTAAAAACGGCATAAGAATACCAGCATCATGGTTGTAGATCTGAGGAGGAAAGGAAGCAGTTGGATAACACTTGTCAAGCGCTCCTAACATGCAATGTGCCGAAAGAAGAGTGGTTATATGTCTCAGTCAGGTCAGGGTAGACTTCGCTACAATAGAAAAACAACCCCTAAATCCCAGTGGCTTTTAACAACAAAAATTTATTTCTTGCTCACACTACTGTCTATTGCAAGTTGGCAAGGGTGCCCAGGCTGATAGAGCAGCCACCATCTCAAATATGCTTGGTCACCATCCCAGAGGGCATAAAAACTCTGGGGGATGTGGGGGGCATGCACTGGTGGTTAAATGACACACATCAATTCCACTCACAATTCATTTGCCGGAACTAGGCCCCATCCAACCACAAGGAGACCAAAAAGTACAACACTACCATATGTTGGAAGGAAGGATGGGGGTTGGAAATACCGGGTGAGCAGCATTTATGATGCCCATAGTAGGTAAGTGCTGGGCCTTGGGCCTTGTCTTTGATGGAGGGGGAATAACATGTAGATGAGGAATAAAAAGGGCACCAGTCCTATGCAGGAGGAAAGAAAGGTGAGGGTGGGGGAAGATGGGGCGGAATGAACAGGTCTCAGGGCTATGATACAGTCCACTGAATCCAGAGCTATCATTTGTTACGTATGTAGTATGTACATGGTAAGCTCTTTGGCTAAGTTTGGGGAGCAGCTAGAGTGCTTAGGCAGTTATTGGCAACATAAATCTACTCTGGCCAACAAGCAAAGATGGGCGATAGCAGAAGGCTCCAGGGGAGCTCACAGAACAGGAGGAAAGGCAGATGAGCCAGGCCTCCCAAAGGAAGGCAGATGAGTTCCAGGGCTCTCAATAACAGGACCAAACCACGGCCTCTTCAGCTCCAACCACTTCCTGTCTTCGTGTCACACACAGGCTTCAGATTCCCAGCACAGAGGCTGTAAGAAGGCAAGGGCTTGGGGGCACTCTCAGGCCAGGGGACACAGGGCATTTTGACTGGAAACCCCACTAAGATCGCATGCAGTAGGGACGTCCTCAGGAGGAAATCAAGGTCCTGCTTCTAGAACATGGGGGAGTGATTGATGGTGGCTCAGACAAAACAGGTGTTCATGATAGCACTTTAAATCCAAACAGATTCTCACAACCGTGATGTGGGTATCACCATCCCCCTGCTTTCACATAAGGAAGCTGAACCTCAGAGCCTAAGCGATGTCTCAGTATCACATAGCTGGTAAGTGTCAGAAACCCACTCCTCTGGACCCCAAAGCCTGTACCTTTACCTTTGTTATCTACTGTCCCACACAGACCTGGTAGCCTTTTTGTTGCCATTTTTCATTGAGGCATTAAAATGAGGAGAAGGAATTTTAAATGGCCACACTATGACTAATCATGCTCTACCACATCTGTAAACAAAGTGTTTTTATATATAGTCTACAAAGTGTTTTCATGTACACAACCTCTTTGGACCTCCGTAAGTGGATGAGGTGGGCAGACATCCATCATCCATCCCATTTATTGGGTGACATGGGGCTCAGATCAAATGACTGGTTGGGAGCTCTAACGGTAGGCCCAGCATTTCAGGTCTTGTTTGCTGATTGAGCTGGAGTAGTGGTGATTCCCTGGCAGCTGTAGGACTTAGTTTGCTGGTCTGAAACGTGTGGCTGGCAGGATTACGGTTGGAATTGACCGGGCACATGAGATGCATGGGAATCCAGAGCCTCTAAAGAGTGAGTTTGGTCTCTGAGTCTTGCAAGGGGGCTCTCAGAGGGAGTTATCTATTGCCAAGTATGTGTAGGTCTTACTTAATGGTGTTAATGGAGCTGGGGAAGTGTAACTACAGGAAGGCTCAGCTCCCAACCCTCCTGCATACTTGCCATGCCTAACTTAGGAGGACACAAATGTTTCATGCTGCAAAATGGACAGCTGAAAGCAAATCTTCATAGCTTTGAGGCTATCTGTGGAACTGAGTGAGCTGAAAATAAAAGAATGGAGGAAGTTTGAGTATCAAAGTTTCCTTGTAATTTTCCCTTAGCTTCCTACTGGATTATGACCAGCCACTCCTGCTTCTCCAACGTTTGGAGGCAGCAGTGTAGTGGCTGGGGTTGACCAGATGTCTCTGGTGTCCCACTGTCTGAGTCCAAATCTCAGCTATCCCTGCTTATGGCTCTGTGATTCTGAGTGAGTTATTCATTCCTCTGATCCCAATTCTCCATTAGTAAAACATACCCACTTTGGAGACATAAAGATAAAGTGAGCTAGTCCACAGAAAGCACTTAGAATAGTGCTCAGCATAGGAGATGTTCAGAAACACTCAGTAAATGGTAAATTAGAGGTATTGAGTGACTTCCCCACAACTTGGGAGTTGGGGGAGTCAGGATCCAGACCTAGATCAGAGTCCAGATTCTAAATGATTTTTCCCACCATGCCAAGCTGCACCTCAGAGCTGTGCTGCCTCTCTGAGGGGACTAGAGTTTCTGGAAGAAAGGGTAAATTAGGGTCTCGCTTCACTTCCCATTGAAGGTCTCCCAAGATTCACCATCATCCCATCTTCAGTGAGCTTCTTACTTCCGTAAAGAGAAAGTATGATACTTGGTCTAGATTTTTTTGGAACTCACCTAGCCTTGCAGTTACCAGACCTGCCTCACACCCTTAAAGGGAGCTTTGTAGGCTTGGAAACAATGCAAGATATAGTGTTTTTGTACAGCACATGCCCATGTACATAGAGGAGAACATTCTTCCACGGGGAGTCCTCTAGCTTCACCCCAAAGCAAACAGATTTACACTCAAGAGTGTATGTTGTCTCTTGCAACAAGGAGTTGAGAAATGGTGTGGGCTTTAGTACGGTATGATCAGCACTTGGAACTTCCTGTGGCTCTCTGGGCTCAGCCCTTCTCTACATGTTGACTGCATTTCGAGCTGGCTTCTTTCATTGTGGCATAGGGCAACCTGCAGCGAATGGACTTGTTCACTTGTTACATCTAGGGAAAGAGGGCATTAGACCTCAATTCAGCTTAGGCCACACACGCACCCTCACCCAGTAACTGTCGCTGAGGCAATGCATATGATCATTTGCTCAAATCCAATCCCTGAACCAGTTACTAGGAATCACCCTTAGGCCAATCAATCAGGCCCTTAGAGTGGGGATGGGCTCAGACACAAGGACCTCAGGGGAGTAGAAACTAGAAAACCAGGTCTGTTGGGATGGAAAAAGGAGGAGTAGATGTTGGATATTCAGCCAACAATGGACATTGTTGGGTACAGGACATTGGAGAGCAGAAGATGGCAGAGTAAGAAGATGCAATACCCAGGAATCCGGGGGGGGGGGGGGAATCTCACAAAGTGTCATATCTCTTAAGTCAAAACTCTTTTAACTTAAGTCAAAACAACATTTAACGTAGGAGAAAAGTGTCGTGATACTATTAATGGAGCTGCATCAATTGAACATTGATACAGATGTTTTCCCTACATCTTGTCCTTTAATAATTGAATTCTCACAACCCTTAGACTTTAGAATTATCACTCCAGTTTAATAGATGAGGAAACAAGGCTCTGAGCAGTATTGTGACTTAGTAAAAGTCACACAGCTGGGAGGAACAGAGTGGGAAAACTAGGATTTCTGTGTGGAGAAAGGCACAGCATATTTTTGCTTGTTACACTTCAACAACCAAAAGTAAGATGTATGAGTTAATTTCAAGTGGATCAAATATCATTGTCAGAAAGCAGGAAATAAATGACCTTCAGCCTCTGGGGTCCATGGCAAAAACATGAAAAGCATTGTTAATATTTATAAAAAAGTACAAAATGGGACCAGGAGAACAAGGGGGATTTGTGGGAAGCCACCATGCATCCTTCTCCCTAAATCAACAGAATCCTACTTAGATTTGGAGCAGAGAAGTGGGACCACCTCCCCCTCTAACATACCTAGAGCCAGCTTGCCCATTTGTACATCCCTGTGGGAGTGACTTAAAGGGTTCTTTTATGCTAGCAGGGTCTTTGAAAAGGACACATCTTTTGGTCCAACTTGTCCACCATCCAGATGGGCATCAGCATTCATGGAATAATAGCTATCCAGGGGGTGGGGGTGCTCATTGGGAAGTTAACCCCACTGCTGCTGGAGTCTGCACCCACTCCCCTGCCCCTGCAGTGGGGGTGGAGGCAGACAGCCTTCCTCTTCCTGCTGTAACGAAGTTCCACAAACTTTAGTGGCTTAAAGCAATGCAGATGTATCATCTAGCAGTTCTGGAAGTTGGAAGTCCAAAATGAGTCTTATGGGGCTAAAATCAAGGTGTCATCAAGGCTGTGTTTCTTCAGGAAGCTCTAGGGAAAAACTGGTTCCTTGTCTTTTCTAGCTGCTATTCCTATTCCTTTTCAGCCTGCACTCTTGGCTAGTGGTCTCCTCCTCTACAGTCAGAGCACATTACTACAACACCTGCCTCCATGGGCACATCTCCTCACTGCCTTTCACTCTCTTGCCTCCCTCTTTTAAGAACACTTCAGTTTATACTGGGCCCATCTAGATAATCCAGGATAATCTTCCCATCTCAAGATCCTTGGTCATACCTTCAAAGGCCCTTTCGCCATGTAATGTAACATGCTCGCAGGCTTTGGGGTTTAGGGCATGAACATCTTGGGGTGTGGGGTGTAAGGGCCATTATAAGATTTTTTAAAAAGGCATCACCTTATGAAGCTATCATCACCCACCACTGAGGACTCAGAAAGAAACTTCCTCTAATTGATCAGTTTAAAATGGAAATTAGCAAAGGAATATTCTGAACACCATTGCTCTTATCCAGGATTTTCTATTTTAGTTGGAGAACATTCCATGGAGAGAATTTGAGGCTGTATACACACATGCATACACAGTGATTGGGAAAATGAGGACATGTACTGGATGATTCAGGGTCCAAATGCTTATTAGGCCTGATATTTCCAGATAAACCCCCCCTCCCACCCAGACAGTTTGAGCTTGAATGGTCATTTCCCTTTCCGTGTTCAGACTCCGGGTGTGTCTCTTTCCTGCTTCCTCCTACCTGGGACAGCTAAGAGGCTGTCACAGGTGACTCTGCAAGCAGACAGGGAGCCGGGTGAGGCCAGGGAGCCTGGCAAGAGGGAAGGCCAGGCTGGGGAAATGGGAGGTCGGGAACATCTCTAGTGGGGCAGGGTTTCCCAGACTACAGGCATTCAGGCACCATGTTAACATTTCATCCCATATTGGCGTTTTACCTGTGCTCTTATTTACTTCATATTTTTCTTAAATTGACTAACTTTAGGTGAGATAGGCTGTTTTATCTGATATTACTTCCATAAGCAAAAGAACAAAGAATATAACAAAATAATTATCAAATATTATTAAAATATTTATTAAATAATTATCAAGATAAAAAGATGTCCTTATGCCACCTGAAATACTCTCATTTGTTGTACATATCAGAACTTTTCAAACTTTAATGTGCATACAAGTCACCTGGGGAATCTTGTTAAAATGCAGATCCTAATTCAGTCCAAACTGGGGTGAGGTCTGAAATTCTGTATTTTAAGCCACAAATGGTAACTTAAGGTTCAGCAGACTGAATCACACACTCATGGGGCCTGAGGCCTATTCATTCCACCTCAGTATCCCCTCACCCCCACCTCTCTCCCCACCTACGTGTGATTTCCCCTTTGCATTTTATTCCCCCCCTCCATCAAAGACAAGCTGTAACTTAACTATCACGGACATCATGAGTGTTAGTCAACAAATATTTCTAGTCTCCCTCTCCCAACACAAGGTAGGACTGTACTTCTGGCCCCTTACAGTTGAGTGGGGCCTAATTCTGGCCCATGAGTTGTGAGTGAAAGTGACATGTGTCATTTAATTTCTTTTTTCCCACCTGGGATGACGGGTGACAATAATGGAGATGGTGGCTACCCTATCAGCCTTGGAACCCTCGTCAGCCTACAGCGGATATGCACCATGAGCAAGAAATAAATTTTCACTATTAAAAGCCACTGGGATTTAGAGATTATTATTGCAGCAAAACCTAGCCCAATCTGACTGATATACACACCCTAATTTCATCCATTTTATCCTTCAGTACTTTGTATGATAGAAGCACTTGGTAAATGTTTTGTTGGACTACTGCTTATTTTCCTCCCAAACCAATACAGCTATTATGCTAGTATTCTTATACCATTTTTGGCCATGTTCAGTGGCACAGAATTTGGAAAAACAGGAAGAAGAGAAAGCCTAATCATTTTTCCTCACTTCTTACTGAGCCACATGTGATCTGAAGTGGTATCCACACAGCAATTCTACTAACCCTTTCCAAGGCCTACGCTTTCCCATACCAGCTCTCATTTCTAGTCACCTTCTGCTATTAAGTTTTATTTGGAAGGTACTGTCTGAGCCACCTCTCACTAGATGGTAAAACCAGAGGCAATGTAAACTGAGCAAGTGACTACAGGGGAAGCACCCAAGTGTAGTGGAGAATGCAGCAAACTAGGACTAATCTCAATTAGATTAGGGCCCTAATCTCAATTTGTCCACCAGCTTTTTTGGGGGGCAAGTGAAAGAAACCCAACTCACTGTTACATGAAAAACAGGAAATAAAAACCTGTCCAGGTTCTGGAAAAAACATCAGTAAGACACTATCTCCCTTTGTGACAGCATGCTGCTGTCTTTTTGTTGACTGTTCTCAGTGCCCTGCCTACCCCAAGAAACAGTAAAGATGAACACAGCATGTCCAGGCTCACACTCAGCAGCTCAGCAAGCCCAGAAAAGAGAAACACCCTCTTTTCCAATGGTTCCATCCAAAGGCCTGAATGGAATTTCCCTGGCCTAGTTTCAGTCCCATGCCCATTCCTGAACCCATCACCATAGCCAGGGAACTGCAAGTGTTCTGATTGGTCAGGCCTGGGCACACGCCCACCCCTGGAGTTGTGGGAGCAGCCTCAGTCAAACCACATGGACTGAAATTGGGGAAAAGTAAGTCTCACCAAAATCAGGGAGCTATTTCCAACAAGAAAAGGGTAAAATGATCGCTAGAGAGACAAAAGCAACTGTGAGCCACTCCAACTGCCCACCTCCTCCCATCCCCCCAGTCTCATCAATTGTAAGTCAAATTCTTCACCAATTTCCCATGGAAACTACAAAGGCCCTACACAGCAGCATTATTTCGCTGCAAACAGATCACACAGTGACCCCAACAAAGATGAGAGAAGTCATGAATCCAGAATGATGGTGGAGCGCTGCCCAAGCCAAACACAGGCCTTTGGCTAAGGAGGATCTGGCCAAAGTTACCCAGCTTATAACAGACAAGATAAAGTCTGCAGGGATGATGCTAAAATAAGAATTTCAAAAAAGAATGAGTTAAACATCACAAGTGGATGTCTGCAAATATTCTTGTCAACATTGATCCTTTCTCTAAGATGATTCTGGATATCAAGTAGTGCTCTCCTACCACTTGGTTTTTAAAAATTACACCCCAAAAAAATCGGTATTTGACTCTTTGTATTTTCCAACAAATTACCGTGCAGTTGCAATTACAAACTAAATTTGATTAAGTGTATGGTACGTTTTTCCCAATTAAATGGGTATGAATGGGAATCTCATTGAGGTCTTGATCCAAATTTCTCTGACCCTAACAATATGAGCAAAAATTCATACATCTATTAGTTTCTTGTGCTCCCTCTTCTGAGAAATATTGGTTCATGTCTTTTGCACATGTTTCTATTTTCTTTTCTTATTAATTTATAGGTATTCTTTTTTATATCCTTGACACTAATCTTTCCTTGTGTGTATTGCAAATATCTTCTCCTATTAAGTTATCATTTCAATTTATTGAGGGTATCTATTAATTAACAAAGCATGGGTCAAGGGGTTTTTGTTTGTCTGTGTGTTTGTTTTACATTCAGTAAGAAAGGGTAGCCCCTATTTTAAGCAGATTTACTTGAAGCATTGCTTCCCAGTACCAATTATCTTCAGATATGAGGAACTTCTACAGTTTAAAATCAGACTCTTTCCATCAAGTGAATGCAGGATGCTGATAACTCTTTATTCTGACCTTTTTCTTTCAACATTCCTAATCAGCTTCAGGAAATAACTGAATATCTTTTCTTGGTATGGGCCAGCCAGACCAGACACACTTAAGAGGACTGCCATTTTCATTATATGATATGATTGGTCCTAAAATTGGTAACTTACAGCAAATATCTTCATGTTACCTTAAGTTCCTTTTGGAGAATTAGAAAACACTATAGTTATATCATTATCACACTTAAAAATCATCAATTAGATAAGCCATTTTCTAAGAAGAAATCTATATGAAATCAATCTGTCATATTAGTTCCCAGTGTAGAAAATAACATACTATCTTCAGAAAATTCTAGAAGTACATTGGATTTCATTCACCATCATGCATCAAAAGCATTTATTTCTCCATGTGGAAGAAAAAAAAGTTAGACCCTTCTTTCCATATAAAAAATTAATTCTTGATGGAGTACAGTTCTAAATTTAAGATACAATAGTATTAGAAGAACATTTTTATAAAATCCATAGGAGACCTTTCTAGTAAACAGGCATGAAAGTTAGAAACCCCAAAAGAAAGAGGAAGCAGATACAACAACAAAACATTTTTTATTTTTTAGAATGTAAAGCTCCTAATCAAACCAATTACCAGTGAATAAGCAATAAGGACATTTCACCACCACCGCCTGCCAAAAAGAATAGGATAGATCCTAGATTAATTTGCTTTATGTCATTGAGAACCTAAGCTCCATTTTTTTTACTCTGCAATCCTCAACTTTGGTGTTTGGCCTTCAGTTTTGTCCCCCAAATGCTGTAGCTGCTATAAGTACCACCTCTCTCAACAAGGCAGAAGAAAGAGACAGCACCCTGTGGGTCCCTTTTTAAAGGTGTAAAACCATCATCCCCTGGACTTTCCTTCTCAGAAAGCCCCAGCAGACTTGTGTCACTGGGGAGTCTGCACTTCCCTCTATCTTATTGCCCACGAGCCTATGCCTAAACTACAGAACCTGCAGAAGTGGGAAAACCATGCTTGCCTTGAACTAATCAAAATCCACCCTTTGGAGTTGGGAGAAGCCCATCCCGTGCCCTTAAAGCCCATGCTGTGAGCAAGGAAAAACAAGAAATGGCTGTTGAAACAACCCACAGTACCTGCCGTGGATAATATAAAATCTCCTCCTCAAAATGAACAAATAATTAGTGAGTTCAGAATACATGCCAAGTTGCCCTCTGGAAGCTCACAGTCTAGCATGAGTTGGCAAACTTTTCCTGTGAAAGGTCAGATACAATATTTTAGGCTTTGATGGTCATTTCTTCTTTTGCACAGTTATTCAGCTCTGCCCTTATAACTCAAAAGCAACCACAGATAGTATGTAATCAAATGGGCATGGCTGTATTCCAATAAAACTTTATCTACAAAAACAAGTGGTAGGCCAAATTTGACCCAAGGACTGTAATTTGTGAACCTCTGGTCTAATGGAATGATAAGCATATAAACCAGTATCTCACACAAGCCTGCAGATATGTCTTGTTTGGCAAACCCTGGGTTAAAGAAAGACATTCACTTTCTAATTGACTGCAGTCCTCATTATTCCCTATTGCCCTGTACCATGACACTTTCATACTTACTGTAATGATTCCTAAGTAAAGTTACAGGTGTTTTCACCCAGAGTTCCAGGGTGCACCCTTGCTTATTTATGGCATCTTTAGAGAGAAATTGTTTTGCACATAAATCTCATTAGCAAATACCACATAATGAAACCATTGTTCACTGTGATCCCTGGTATACTTTGTAACCACAGACACACACACAATTTAGCTATTATTTGGATACTGATTTTGATTCTCCTAGGCATGCAATCCAGAGGAACCCCATGATAATCCCTTGTTTGGAGTGATCAACAGCCCTGAGTGGTCCCTGCTGATGAGCTCCATGGTAACCCGGTCTCCACATTCTGCTGACAAGCCACACTCCATGGTTTATGAGCTCAGTGGAATCCCTCAATAAAATTATACCCTTTTATTGTGTCCTGAACCATATATTATCATGAACATTAAACCAGTTCAAATGGTCCATCCCCTGTGCCTTAATATTAGACAAAGCCTTCACAATTTACCCTTCTCTTCAAAGAACGTGTTTTCCTTGGCACTGAATCCTGCTGAAACCTCACAAGCCGAGGCCTTCTGCACTTCACCTCCAGGCTCCAAGCTAGGCTGCCTCCAACTCTTACCAGTGTCTGGGGTCATTTGAACAAGGACCATTGAGTAGCTGAACGTCTCCCTTTCCTTCAAGAAAGGATTAGCAAAGAAAATTAAAAGCATGGGTTCAACTTCAGAGGTTACACCCCTTACAAAGAACAACAGCTCTGTGCCACCTGACACTTTTAGGTGATAACCAAGCACTTGAGAAACACACTTCCCTCCCCACTCCCCCAACAACAATCCTAAGGCTGTCCAGAAGGTGGTGCTTTCTTCAACAATTCAAAATGAGGAGATGTGCTATTTATTTTCATTCATCCAATAATTACCTATTTAGCACCTGCTATGTGCCAGATACTGTGCCAGATACAGTTGGACATGGAAGAGACCTGGATTTGACAGTGTCACTCAGTGTGGAGAGGGAGTTGGAAGTAGATAATAAATAGATCACCAAGTCTATGATGTGAAAGTAAATTACCATAAGTGATATGAAGAAAAAGAACTTGCTGCTGTGTATAAGCTTCCTGTGGCTGCTATAACAAAGTACTTGGGTGGCTTAAAATGAAGAAACTTATTCTTTCAGAGTTCTGGAGGCTAGAAGTCTGAAATCAAGAGGGTGGGCAAGGCCACCCTCCCTCCAAAGGCCCTGGAGGAAAATTATTCCTTGCCTCTTTCACCACATGGTAACCCCAAGTATGTGACACTCTAGTCTCTGCCTCCATCTTCACATGGCCTTCCCTTCTCCCCACGTGCTTCTCCTCTGTCTCTTATAAGGACCTTTGTCATTGGATTTAGGGCCCACCCAATAACCCAGAATGATCTCATTTTGAGATCCTTAACTCACCTACATTAACAAAGAGACTTTTTCAAAATAAGGCCAATTTATAAGTTCTAGAACGTACCTTTTGGGGGCCACTATCCACCCACTACACTGTAGGCAATAATAATGTGGTAACTTATTTTAGATCATAGGGGGTCAGAGAAGGCCTCTGAGGTAATGTAAGCCAAGGCTTGATGGATGAGGAGGAACATATCATGCAGAGTAGAGGTGAGCTGGGGATAGAGAGAAAGGCATTGCTGATTGAGGGCACAGTCCATGCAAAAGCCCTGAAAGCAGCTGAGTTTATACTCCAGAAACTGAACAAAGACCAAGGTGGCCAGAGAAGAGTGATTAAAATGGCCTGAGATGTCTTGGAAGGGGCTGGCAGAGGACTATCCTAAAGCCACAGTAAGGAGATGGGATTTTACTTCAAAGGCAAGGAAAAGCCACTGAAGAGTTTTAAGCACAAGAATAGCATAATTAAATTTATATTTCATCTTGAAAATATTTCCAAGTGGCATAGGTCACCTCAGTTTAAATTGGGAGTTATTATTTTAACTACAGTCTTGTCAATAACAAATGCATAATATCTTGTCATTTATGCTGTTGTATGCATTAACTTATTTAATAAAAAATGTGCACGACCCAAACACAAGCCAGGGCACCCTATGGTCCAGTGTCGGGTATCGTATGTTAGGAAGTACAGTCTAGAGACCAAAAATAATGAAAAGTAATTCCAATCTCTACCAGCATCTCTTCTAGAACATTGAAGGGATCTCATTCACAATCATACTAACACCTAACAAAACCTTTCTCCCCCCTGCTCCCCTCCTCATCTCTCATCCCTTCCAATCCACAGCTTGCCCAGCAGCCTCCCTCCTCATGCCCAGCCTTCGCTGATTCCCATCAAAATCTCTCCCCAAACCTTAGCCTAAGGTTCTTGATGCTTTCATCCACCACGCCCCCTTCCTGAACCCAGCTGGAAGACCCACAGCCTCCCTCCACAGAGAGAGGAGGCAGAGCCTGAGCGGCCAGGGACAGAATCCAGAATCTAGTATCTCTCTCTATCTCTGTCTCTCTCTGTCTCTCTCCCTCTCCCTCCCTCCCTCTCTCTTTGGAGAGGTGATGGCAGCAGGAGTGTAAAAACGATTTCATGTCTTTCTTTTCACACATAAACTTTAAAATGTTTAATCATAACCTCCAAGAGGGCAGAAACTGCATCTTGAACATTTGGCATCCTCTACACTGTAGAGCAGACCTCTGCGCAAAGGTGAGACAGAGTGGTAACAGGAGCTTGCCTGAGACCCTGAATCCTTGCTCTGTGATCAAGCATTCTTCCTGTATCATCTACAAAGTCACTGAGCTTAAATTGTCTGGTCTTACTTAAGCTTTGGCAAAATCTGTCATGAGTGATTGGTGACATTTTTCCATCATATCTATCACCCCTAAAAATGGACTCATCCTTGCTAACAAAGAATCAAGAGACAAAGGTGGTCCAGAGCACAGGTGAGGGAGTGTGTGGCAGTCATCTAGGGAGAGGTGCAGACGGAAAGAGGACGAGCAGCTGCCACACTGGGGACCCTGCTCCCAACTTCAGCTAGTGTACACAGCAAAGTTCCTTTCCACCAGAAGTGTATTCTATCAGCAAGACACAATCCTAAAGGAAAGCAGAGAGAGCCCTAGTCTCCAGGAAAAGCTTGGAAAGGCAAGCAGCTGTGTGCTTCACCACAGACTGCTGGCTCCTCCAGGCAGGAACTATGCTTAATTTAACTTTGTACTTCCTGCCTCCCCTCTGACCTCCACCTCCAGCCTTCAAGCCTCCTAGCCTAGGACGTATCACTCTGGAGAGTTGGTTGGTTGGGTGGGTGGGTGGGTGGGTGGTTAGTTGGTTAAAAATGAGCAACTAAAATCTCTAACGAGAGTCCTATACTCCCTTTCCAAGTGCTATTCCTCTGAGACTTGGCAAAGGCCATAGGTCACATTTGCTCCCCCTCGATTAAACCAACCCCCCACTTCCCAGACTGAGAAAGAAGATTAATGATTTCTTAGAATCCCAGTGTGGTATAATAAAAAAATATAAATTTGGTCTTTTTCCTGGGTTGATGGCACAGAGCTCCTAAAACCATGGAATTTTCTGAGTAATGGGAAAATTGGATATGAGTCCCTTTGACCATACCTGAGTTTATGCTAGTGAGGGAACATTTGGCAGGCCCCCTGGTTTCCTTCAGGATGGGAGCTGAATGCCAGAGGAACCACCCCACCCTACCCTGTACAACCTCACCTTTGAAGCTCAATCAACAATGACCAATGATTTAATCAACCACACCTACATAAAGAAACGGATAAAAAAATTCTGAAACAAGAAGCCAGGGGACCTTTCAGGTTGGTGAGCACATAGATGTGTTGGTGGTACCCCAAAAAGGGCATGGAAGTTCTGTCTCCCCCCAGCTTTGCCCTATGCATCTCTTGCATTTGGCTGTGCCTGACTTGTCCTTTAAGATAAAACTGTAATCCTAAATATGACACTTTCAGAGTTCTGTGGGTCATTCTAGCAAATTATCGAACTGGAGCAGGGTGGGGGTCACTGGAACCCCCAAATGTGTAGTTGGCCAGGCAAAAGTGCAGGGAGCCTGGGGTTGCCACTTGCAACTAGCATCTGAAGTGGGGGCAGTGCTGTGGAACTGAGGTTAATCTCTGTGGGTTCCATGCTAGCTCTGGGGGTTGTCAGAATTGACCTGACCTATAGGACACCCAGTGGTGTCAGAGAATGGAAGAACTGGTTGTTTATGGAAAAATGAAACACAGAGACCCCAAAGAGAGAGACCCCCTACACACAGAGACCCAGTTTACTCACAAACTGTCAAGAAATGTACATCTAAGTCACCCACCAGAGAATCTTACTTGTTAAAACTTCCTCATTTTAAGCTTTTTTTTCTTTCTAATATTTTACAAACTTCACTTAAATCTCTCCTCAAATACAAATATTTTTAAGCACCTTAATTGTAAGGCAGACAGTGTAAGGCAGACAGTCTTCAAACATTGAAGCTCATATTACTCCTAAGAGAATTTTGGTATGTTATGTAGGCCCTTGTATATTTTTGGTTGACATCTAAAATTTTTACCACAAACATAAATAATACAAAGGATGAAATTCCCACCATATTATAAAGAGTGACATTTTATAAATATAAAACTGTTACACCACTCTTTCAAACGTTTCCAAAGGGATCTATCTACATGCCATAGCAATTTGATACCCACCTTGGCTATTTTTTTAAAGAATACATGAACAAACTCTTCTTTATGAGTCAGAAAAGTTTACATTTTTCCTTTTTTCCTCCTTGAAATCATATTTACTTTCCTTTAATTTAATAATCAATCACTTTAATCAATCACCCTATCAAAATTCTTTACAAGGAAAAAGTGTATATAAATTGAAATTCCGATTTAATTTTATTTTCTGCAGCCATTGGCTCTGAGTGTTAAAACTTTTTCCTCTGGATTGAGCTATCATTGCAGTTATCATTTGTACACATTTGATTGAGGCAACATAGATACATTACAAATTTTTATGTATTTGTGTCAAAAATACACATATAATTTATAGAAAATACATATCTTATGATGAGGAGGGATACGGAGCCTTCACACACACCAGTATTTTGAGTGGCACTGTTGGGCATTTCAGGGTGAGGATGGGCTGAGTCTTTCTTTGTGAAAGTGAGGGAACAGCACTGGGAAAGAGCAGGAGAAAAGGAGAAATGGCCTGCATGGCAGGTGTATTCTCAGAGAGGTGCGTTTTAGTGAAGAACACTTCAGTGGATTCCTCTGGAGCTGCCTTTGCCCACACTCCCCTTGGAAAGTCAACTCCTACCTCCATGGGCACGAGTAGCCCAGGTCTGAAGATCAAGCCACAGGCGATTCAGGTAAGAACAAGACACAAGTTCCATCTTTCAGGAGGTTACATCTGCGGAGGGAGGTGGACTATAAGCACTTCACCTGAATTAACTGTACCAAATCTAAAGAGTTGTTCAAGGTAACAGATAGGGCAGGCAGAAAAATGTCCCCCAAAGATGTCCGCATCCTAGTCCCCAGAACCTATGAATGTTACTTTACATGGCAAAAGGCCATTATGGTTGTAAATGAAACTAAGGCTGCTAGTCAGCTGCCCTTAAAATAAGACTTCCCTGGATTATCCAGGTGGGCCCAGTGTAATCACCAGGTCTTTAAAAGTAGAAGAGGGAAGCAGAAGAGGAGATCAGAATGGTGCTGCCTGAGGAAGGATTCAACCTAACATTGTTGTCTTTAGGATGGAGGCAGGCAACCTCTAGGAGCTGGAAGAGGCAAAGGAAGTCATTCCCCCTATGCAGCCCTGCTGACCCCTTGATTATAGCCCAGGTCCCAAGGGGTTCCCATTTTTCTGTGACTGTCCTGGTATCAGTAATGACAGTGGCAGCAGGCTGTCCATTCATCCCCTTGCACCTGGGCTGAAAGCCATCTCTAGTTGTAAGAGAAGAGTCAGGATGGAAAGGTATTCTTCCCACCCACACTCTGACTGCATCCTCCCTGCTCCCCCACGGGAGGGCCCTGCCAGCTGCCCTGGCCCCAGGTGCCAGCCCGTCCTGCTCACTGCCATCATGTGTCCATATCTTTCCATGAGAGTGTACACCGGTACCATGGTTTTCCTGGAGAAACCACATTTAACCTGATTAGAAATACTATGTTCTTTTAAAAGCCATTATAAAACATTATGGACAGATGGATTGTGAAGTAACGGGTGGAGCTGTTCACAAAAGGGATGTGTGCAGTTCCCATTTTGCACAAACATATGTGGATATACATTCTTCATCCTGGAAGGATATACACAAAGATGCTGACAGAAGAGTGGTTTTTATTCTTTCTGATCACATGGGTGTGGATAAAATGTGAGTTCCTGTGGCCAGGATTCTCACTGGGCCATGGTTGACTAGCACACTGCACACCTGTGGGCAATACATGGCTGTTGACTCTATATAAAGAGCTCTGCCCAGTGCTCTGGGCATGACATGGTGGCAGGGCTGCAAGGCTGTAGGAGAGCAGAGCAGAGGCTGGAGTGGTGGCAGCACCGAGGACAGAGGCTCAGAGGATGGCTGTGTGGGACAACTGTGCAGAGAGGCCCAGAGGACGGCTGTGTGGGATGGCTGTGCAGAGAGGCCCAGAGGACGGCTGTGTGGACAGAGGGGCCCAGAGGTAGAGGCCGGCTTGCTGCATACAGACTCGCTCTGAGTGAACGGGATTTTAGTGACTGACCTGCCACCTGGAAATAAAGTTGGGTATAACCCTTTCACCCTAAAGAGCATTCGACTGTCAATTTTCTTTGGTCACATTGAATCCATAGCAAACTTGCCCAGGGGGCAAGACAATGAGTATACTAAATATTTTATAATGAATTTGCATTACTTAAGGAAGGGAAAAACCAAAGTAAGGATTTTTAAAGCAATGATCTATAATACGGTAAGATGTTTAAAATTCTAACTGAAAGTATTTTTGTACTTAATCCTATATTAGTGAGGGTTGCTAAGGAACCACGTGATGCAAATTAGGAATAATCCCAACCACAGCTCAAAAGCTAAAAAAAGGTGGTCAGGTAGACAGAAGCCTATGGATAGGAGAAAGGAATATGGGGCCTGTTTCTAAGTTTGCTGGCTCCTCCTTCTCTAGCTCACATTGAAAAAAGACAGTTTGTTCCCCAAAACACAAACACCTAGGTAGTTCAGTGCAAGAAGCTGAAGGCCAAAGGCAGCCAAGAGTCTCTCCAGGGAATAGTCAGGGCCACGAGGAAACATAATCATTAGTGTTTATCAGATACTTACTATGCCAGGCACTAGGCTCAGCATTTAATTCTTCTAACACCCCAAAAAGGCAGTGCTATGATTAGCCCCATTCTACAGACAAGGAAACTAAGGTACAAAGAGTTAGGTGACTTTCCCCTTAGGTCACACAGCCAATAAATGTCAGAATTGCCTATGAACCCAGGCAGCCTGATTCTAGACACTGTGAAATGACACCATGCCCACAGAAAGCAGACTAAGAACTCTTGTTCTGGTCAGGGAGCCGAGAATAAGGCTCAGCTTTCAAAGCCAAAATAAGAGTGAGAAGAAGTAGCAGCCTGTCTGCTTAAGGAGGATTATGAGAAACAGAGAAGGGAAAATATGAAGTATTAATAGCTAAGGAATAGAGAGAAAACTATGAGATTTTATTTGGCATTGATTTTATTAATTTCTGCTAGCTTTATTGCTTCTATAAATAGACTGTTATTTGATGTTTACATTTACCTGCTTAATAGAGATGCTGCATGGTGAGTACATCTGCGTGTGTGTGTGTACGTGCTTGTGCATGTGTGTGGGTAGCAGATGCACGCACGTGAATGCACATGTGCCTGTGTGTGGACACACAGGTCCATGAGCATGTGCACATAGGGGTGAGGGTGCATGCACGTGTCCGCACATGCGAGTATATGGGCATGTGTGCACATGCGTGTGCGAGCAAGAGGAGCGGCCACACCCGTGAGGAGCCTGACTGCCCAGACCATTGCTCGTGTTTTCCCAGTGACAAGCTGGTCTAATCACCAGCAAAACTCCTCATCAGAAATAAACAGCCTCCTGGGAGCCAGCGCTCCATGGCACCTCAGAGAGGCAGCACATGTCTCCTCCTCTGTCTCCCTGTGTGCCCACAGAGCCCCGCGGACAGAGGCACTCAGTCCTGGCTGTTGACAAACCCCGGCAGGCAGGGCTGTGGCTGGGGCAGGCCAGTTGGGTGTGCCAGAGGCAGTTAGTAGCCACTCCTTTCTGGTCCGAGGCTCGCCTTTAACACATTCCTCAGATTTGAAAGAAGAAAAAGCTTGCTTATTCCACCCTCCCTGCAGATGCACAGGGTGTAAATGACCATCACTCTCAAGCAGAAGCCCAGGCAGCCTCACGGGTCAGTCAGCTGCATGCCCTCCCCTGGCCACGTCCCCGACCCCTCCCTCCGATGGGGTATACAGTTTGACCACACACCCCTGAGCTGGGCTCTTCCAGCTGTGATGGGGGTCACATGCTCAATACATCCCACAGACGGTACCCTTCTTGACCCCATGGGAGGGAGGTCCCACTTTGGGGATCTTTCTAGAAACCAGGCAAACAGCAGAAAAGCAACACCTGACAGAAGCTTCTTAGCAAGCAGGAATCTTCCTGGCCTGACTCAAATATCCTCAATAACCAGAGAGCATATTACAAGTACTAAAAAAAGTAGTTCTGCGTCCTTCCCTCAACTCAAGACAAAAGGCAAAGCCTTCCCAGGGGCAACTTAATGTTAGAGTGAGACTCACCCAGAACACAGGCACCCTAAAGCACAGCCTCTTCACAGATTTGGGGAATCAGAATTACACCCCTCAAGGGAGATCCTTTTCCCATTTGTAAAGTCAGAGAACCCTGGGATCAATTCCAAAGCAATAGGAGCAAGTGTAAGAAATGGAGAGCAGATAGCAGAAATGGAGCCTCCTGAGCATTCCGGTTATTTTTTAAGCATCCAGAAGAAAAGTGTCAGTTCCCCAGGCAGGTAAATAGCAGAGTACGAACAGGCCTGTGGAGAGCTAATATGAGGCCTGAGAGCTAATGCAGAGGGAAACGGGGGTGGGAGAGTTGATTACTGGAGCCAAAGTGAGATGAGCACTGTTTACAGTGAGTGACTGTCAGAGGGTTGCTGAGGACCAAAATCATTCGGTCGTCCACAGATACCTATTTGGCATCTGCTCTGGTCCAGGCCATAGGCTGCACATTTTCTGAATGCCAGATGCCAGGAGGCCAAGCAAAGTGGTGAATAAGGAGGCCCCTCCTCCCTCTGACCATGCCTCTCGACCCTTCTGAGAAAAGCCAGCACCCACCCCCCAGGCCTCACCCATTCCCACAGAGAGCAATGAGGCCCAACATCCCCCTTTTAGAGATGAGGCACAGAGAGTCAGGTCCCACCACAAATGAGGAGCAGAGGCAGGACTAGATCCCAGATCTCAGGAGGGCCAACCCACTGACAGCACCATTTCACATGCAAGGACCAACCCCGAATGGGAGTTTGGAAGCAGAGAGTGCTGCCTGGCTCCTGGTGCCCCTCAAATTGTGCACGCTAAGATAGACCCCAAAAGGCACTCCGTTGTAAATGGGGAGCCACCCCAGGCTGAAGCTGACACCACTTCTCATCTGTAAAGCAGGATGATACCTCTCAGGCAACACATATTCAGAAACCTCCAAACACTTCTTGGGGCCTGTGTGCCAAGTCGTAGACCATCAGGTGTGAAGCTTTCAATGCCTTAAATGTTATGCTAGTAAATCCAGGCTTTATCCTATAGAAATGGTATTGGTGGAGGGGTGGGCAGAGACTGTCCAGAGACCCTAAAGGGCTACTATAGATCAGACCTGCATTTTAGAAGGACTAGTCCAAAGCCACATATAGATTAGAGGGGAGTAGAAAGCTCACCACCAGGCCACAGGAACAGTTCAGGAGAGAGCACAAAGGCTAAACTGACGTGCAGGTTCCAGAGATTATTTTTATAATCAAAAAAATTATCTTCCTTAGATGGACAGTGGTGATGGTCGCACAACAATGTGAATGTACTTAATGTCACTGAGCTGCACGCTTAAAATGGTGAATGGTTCATTCTACATTTTGTATATTTTACCACAATAAAAAAAAAATTCTCTCACCCTCCAAGTAACACTGACTCATTTGTCAAAAGTATTAATGGCACAAATTCAAGGACCACCTTGCCCCAAGTCTCAAATACTATGAAGAATGAAGATGAGTAACATTTACGGAGGGCATTTGCTCTGTTCAGGCATGATATTAAGTACTTGTATTAGCTCACTTAGCCCTCACAACAACCCTATAAAGTGATACTGTTACTACACCCATTTACAAGGTGAGAAAACTAGGCATGGAGAACTCATACCCCAAAGCCAAGATCTGAACCTAGGTAGTCTGACTTCAAAGCCTTCATGTTTACCCACTATACAAATTGCCCCTGTCCATTTAGATGTTAAATATCTAAATAAGAACAAAAAGAATGTTGTCTACTGACCACCTAGCCCCACTATTTGATTATCTGGCTTCACAGACGACAGAAATTCAGATAGCTAACCAAATTTTTTCTCCACTTTCACCCAGATGTTTGGCATCCCATAAATAAGATGATATGTCCGTGAGTGGGAGCCACCTAGAAATTAGAACTCTGTCATCAGTAGAAACGCTGTCATAATGCAAGGTTGTCATCTCATAAATTAGCTACCCCAAAATATTTGCCTAACCTCCTAGATTCTTATACTTTTGAAGGATCTATTTCTGACAGCTTTTTGTTTAACTCGGTGCAGCTTGGAGCAGTAGTTAACAGACACCCTGCTCATTTCTTGTTCTCCATCCAGCATTAACTGAAGTCACATCAGATCTTTTTTTTTTTTTTTGCATCACAAATAACAAAAACCTTGCATATTTTAACTTCATCTCTGGGATTAAAGTAAATACATAATTTTGGCAAATTACTCGGAATTACAGACTAGCAGCATCTGGTTCGGATATTCTCGAGTAAATTATTGGCACGGTCTCTGCCACTTTTTTAATTTTAACCAAAATGTTCTCAAAAACATGTGTTTTCTGTCCTGTTTGCATGTAATCAATTTTAGAGGGCCTCGGAGTTTTAAACAGGGGTTTCAGAAATGAGCTGCAATACCTGGGCACTACCTTCAGACCTTGAAGAGCCGCCTTCCTTCCAGCTCTGGGGGAGGCGGCCTTCTGTTCCTGCCTCCAGCTCTTCAGAAGGAGAGAGGCCTGCAGGTACTCTGTGTACACATTCTGCGCCCTTCATTCTGCTCCCAAATTACATACCTCACTTTCATGTCGAGTCCAATATAGCTTCCTTAGCAGTTTTTTTCCTCCTGATTCCACATCAAGAGAACCCAATTACTTTTATAAATACTTGTTTTAAAAATATCACAGTGGTTTCCTGCTGCTTCAAATTCTGAAGGCCTATGCAGGATTTTAGACTCTTATAAATCCTTTAAACAGTTTATATTTTATCAACAAAGTGTGTTTTGTAAACCCTAAGTATAACTCCTCATTGAGGACATTTTCGATTTCAACTATTTGACCTTTCAATAGAAACGGCAAAACAAAAGGAATTTTTGCCATTTCAAAAGTCATTTGCAATGCCCTCCCTGTGCTCATTAACTGTGCCTCGCCCACCAACAAGAGTGGTGTTTTTGGTTTAAAAGAGAAAGCATGAGGTTAGTCAATTCCAAAACGTCCCAGCAGAGGTAAAGCCAGGTTATGTACTGGGTCTTCAAAAGAAAATTCCAGGAAGGCTTTGGCTTTTGTTAAAACTGAAAAGCTCCCTGGCACAAGGCAGGGACTTCTCAAGTGAATGTGTACCCGGGGCAGCCAGGTCATGTGCTGAAGCAATCACCAGGGATGCAGGAGGGATCAGCGGGCACGGTGGAGGCCGGCCCCCAGGTCCTGAGGAAGGCACTGACCTGCGGTCCACTCAGCTATCTGCATGTACGTGGGTACTTCTACAGTTTCCACTTGCAACTACTTGAAGATACCCAAGGGGGCACTTAGGCAAATCCCGGAATGATATTTGACATGTGCAGGAGGCAGCTTACTAAGCACCACCACAATCGAGCTGAATCTACTCACCAGAGAGAGTCTGGAAAGCAGGAGCTTCTTGTCCTAGTCCCCTCTGCTGTCTGAACTCGTGTTTTCTGTTCTAGAAATCATGCTGGGCAGGGAAGCAGAGAGGCAGCAAAAAGAAGAACAAGGGGAAAGAAATAGAGGTAAGTATATTTTAGAGCCTTAGGACTCAAATACAAACAGAAATAAGCCAACACTTTGAAGTATGACCTTGGGTTAGATACTCTCGATTCTCTCCTGAAAAATCCAGAGAAGTGTCATCAGCTTAGAGTCACCACCATCCCCACCACATGCATTCATCCAGCAAATATTTGCTAACCACCTACTATGTGCCCAGTTCTCCTGGGAGCTGAGGAAGATCCAAAGAAGTACAAAATGGGTACCTCTCCTCAAGAATCAAACCGGATGCATAGCCTTAAAGCTGCATAACCCCAGCAGGCACCACAGGAGCAAAGCAAAGCAGGCATCCAGACCATCAGTGCCTAGAGACAGCTGGAAGGCACAGCCTCTGGAGGCTGAGTACTCAGAAAGGGATTACAGAAAGCAAGGTCTGGGCCAGGCCAGAGGTGTATCAGTTAGAATTCTTTGGAAAAACAGGACCACTAATACATACATACACGTGTATATTTACACACATACACACACATACACAGATTGATTTCTTGTGAGAAATTGGCTCATGCAATCATGGCAGTTGGCAAGTCTGAACTGTAGGATCAGCCAACAGCCTGGAAACTCCAGTAGGAGTTGATGCTGCAGTCTTGAGGCAGAACATCTCAGTGTTGCTTTTACAGCCTCCAGTTGATTGGATGGGGCCCACCCACATCATCAAGGGTCATCTTTATACTTAAACTCCACTGGTTAGATGTTGAACACATCTACAAAATACCTGGGCAGCAACACTTAGATTAGTGTTTGATTAAACAACTGGGTGCTATGACCCAGCCAAGTTGATACATAAAATTAAGCTTCCAGGAGGCATTCGGATAAGGAGCAAGAAAGGGCAGGCTATGCAGAGGCAGGCTGGGTCCAGGAGACACCAGCAGATCAGAGTGCTAAAGGCAGTGAGCCCTAATCGGCCCCGTGAGGCAGGAACTGCTGCTTGGAACTCAGCCCCGAGAGGACTCTGAACTCTCTGCTGAGAGGTTTGCAGCCCAGGCTCTGGCCCCTGGGAGTTGTTAAAGGTTTCCCGTGATACCAGGAATACCACAATCTGGCTGAAGCCTGAAGAGAGCCTGGAAAGAACAGACCACTGAGAAATCTGCTGCACTAATCCAGGGACCGACCAGAACCAGGGCTGGCTGACATGAGAGGCAAGCCCCAAGAAGGGCAGGGAGGAGGCAGCCACGCTGAGCACCGTCCAAGAGGACCAGCAGGAGAGTCAGGAGGAGGAGCCAGTTTAGAGGGCAGGACAAGGAGGCTGGGTCTCCACATTCTCAAGGCAGACTGAGACCACCGGGGACACACAGCCACACACAGACCAGAGGTCAGACAGAAAGAAAACCACCAAAGCCATGGTAAATGATGGCATTGCCAAGAGGGGGGCTACAAAGAGAAAAGACCATAGAGCCAAGAGCTGAGACCCAGTGAGCGGCTCTGAGGAGCACAAGAACCCCAGGGAACAGACGTGGAATGTCAGGCAGGTCATCAGCACCTGCCAGCCAGGTCAGAGGGAAGTGAGGGCTGTGGCGAGGACCTAGGTGTAAGGGAAGGCCTTGAACAAATGGGAGCAACACAGTCACCGAGAGGGTGGGAGTGACCCCAGGAATACAGAGGAGCTGGCTGCTCAGGGCTTCTCCCACGTGTGCGGGAGTATACAAGAAAAGTCTACAGCCAAGGGCATGTGGTCAAGGAGGGGTCTGAGGCAGAGATGCAGCCTAGAGGAGTTTCTCAGTGGTGTCAGCCCTTCTGGAGTCCTGAGGGGACTAGCAGAGGGCCCCCAAGAGTGCATGGGTGGATTTCAACTGGACTCAAGGGGAAGTCTACTTAACATCTGGACACCTAGTAGGACGGAGGTAGGGAGCAGGGGGTCACGGAATGCACAGGATAGATAACAGGGATCAAGAAGAGGAAATTGGGTGCTCACTTCAGCAGCACATACACTAAAATTGGAACGACACAGAGAAGATTGCATGGCCCCCGTGCAAGGAGGACTGGCAAATTCATGGGGAAAAAAAGGAAATTGGGAGAAAGGGGGAGGTACAAGATCGTGGGGATGGCAGGAGGACTCAGGGGACAGAGCCTTGTAACCCAAGAGAGTTAAAGGAGGGTGGATGGCACATGTGAATCAGATGATACACACGCAGCAGGATACAGGAAACCAGGCTCAAATCAAGAAATGGAAAGTAAGTGTGGCTGTGGTCTCAGCAGGTGAGCACTGGCAAATGGTGCTCCAAAGCGCAGAAAGGGTGGTGGGGAGGCAGCGCCCCCAGAAGGTGTCACTAGCTCATACTTTGCATAGTACTCACTGCCCACCAGACACAACTCTACGCACTAACACAGGTAAGTCCCGATCATCACACCCTGAGAGGTGGGGTTGATAATTATCACCATTTTACAGATGGGGGAAATAGAGGAACAGAGAGGTCAACAACTTTCCCAAGTCACACAGCCAGAAAATGGCAGAGCTGGAATTCAAACTAGACAGTCAACTTAGGTGTGAGAGGTAAGATCACCTGTCTGAAATCATAAAGCAAGGCAATAAATTCAGGACTCAAAGGTAGGCCCTCTGCAAGCATATATATGGTGGCTGATTTGCCCACTAGGAGCAAATAGTCTAGGTCACCCAGTGAGCAACCTGATCTAGAAGAAGATAAAGGGGGCTCACCAGGAGCTTGTGATGCCCCCTCCAGGTCCTTGACCAGGCACACTGGTTCCCAGCATCTTTGCAAGTCTTGCTCCAAACCAAAGTGATGTCTGCACAGGAGCCCAAGGCCCAGAATCCAAGGGCAGGGGCTGCAGCTTCAGGCATTAGCAGCCTGGACAATGCTGGAGGTGCCTGGGTGAGCTAGAGGGTCACCTGCCAGGAAGGTCCCCCACCAGACTTATGAACCCTGCAAGTGACTCATTCAAGGCACTCAGAGGAGGTGTTGCACACCAAGGTCCCTGCCACCATTAAGAGCCAGGACACAACAGATTTGGAATTTGGAGGTTTACTGATGATCTGCTGTGTCATTCGATCTCATAACCTGCTGTAATCCAAACTGAAGCCATGTCCAAACATCCAACACAGAGAATAAAAGAGACCGGGTCTTTATCTTAAAAAGAATCATATTGCTTTTACATTTGTACCTTGCCTCTTACTCTTAAAATCGTTCATCCTACAGAAGGGTGACCCACTGCAGCCTAAGAACCAAAGGGTTGCTTTTGTGCTTGTCCCACCTAACCAGCATTTCAAGCCGTAATAGACAAAGACACACTTGGCTGCTTCTCAGCCAAAAACATTTTCCTGCTGCAAGGTACTTCAGTCAGCCCTCAGCACCTCTCAGCCCCCTCCCCTCTATTTTCTGGACCCTCATTCTATCCACTCCTCTTCTTCCAAGCCAAGCGACCAGCCTTTGTTCCACAGACCCACTTCCACAATGGCGCTGCCTCCGGCTCCTTGCTCTTCCCTCTTCTCCCTCCCTCAGTCCCTCCTCCCCCTTGTCCTCTGCAGCTGTTCTCAGGACAGTCAGCTAATGGGGGAAGAAGAGCGATTCTCTGCCCAGCAGGAGGAGCCTGGAGCAGAGCAGGAGGCCCAGAGGCCAGGGTTCCCCAAGAGGAGAGCCCAGCCCCAGAACACTTCCTGGTGCTCTCACTGGTCACCCAAGCTGCCTCCTCAGTGCAGTCCATGGCAAGTGGCAATCCCTGCCTGCCATGCCCACAGTTCAGGGGATGGGAAAATGCCCAAGATGCAGAAGTACATCTAGAGACCTTGTCCCTTTCCTAAAGGTACCCTCACCTGACATGTAAATCAGAATTCCCCAAAGTGTGATGTGGGTATTATTGGACCCCTCGAGATGATTCCGGGGGCAACAGACGCATGCTTTCTATTTAGAAGATTTGTATTTATTTTCACAATCGCCTTCTATTTATGGGAAGGGACAGTGGTTTTCCTGTGCAGTCATGTTGTGATGTTTCCTGTTAAAATTAATTATCCAAGTGAAAAACGTAAGCCAGTTTTTAGAAAGCAAGGAATTGCATGGATGGAATGTAGGTACAGCAAAAACCAGGTGATAAGCAAAAGATGGATGATTGGTGATTCTGACATAAACTGCATACACATGGACCTATCCAAGACACCCACCTTGGTTCATGGTTAATCAAGGTCAGAATCACAAGCCAATTCGATTCAATGGACGAATATTTGCTGTGTCCAGGACTATGACAGCCACCCAGAAAAGGAGGATCCTGAAGCAAACCCTGACTTCGGAACGCTTACAGTTCACATGTTGGAAAGAACAGGTCTTCATTCGCAGAAACCACGAGAGAATGGAGCAACATAGCATGTGAGAGAGGGAAGCAGATGCAGAGCAGTTGGGGCCAAGAAAAGGGCACACAGGACTGGCTGGGGTGACTTCAGAGGCAGGGCTTGGGATGGGTATGGGATCCACATCATGCAGAAGAGCCCTGACAGGGTCCTTCCACTCTGACCTCATACCTGGCTCCTAAGACAACCCTTCAGGACCCTGGTGACCGTCTTGTAGCAGAGAAAGCCACCACAGGACTGCACTCCTAAAGGTGTGAGTGACGGATGCACATGAGCAAGCCCTCCCCAGGCCCCTCTGTGACCGGGACAGCCGTCCTTCAGGCCCTCATGGACAGGCTCTTCTTGGGTGGTGCTAGAGACCTCAGCTCTGTTTGGTGAGGCCTGACTAAGGGTCATTGTCTAGCCAGGTCTCCACCGGCTCTCTGCTTTTCCTGTATGGTTCTCCTGGATCTCAGACTCCTCATTCTGCTCTACATGAGGCAGCTGGGGAGAATCATCTTCTTGCCCACTCAGATGCTGACGCAGGAATCCAGAGAGCAGAGCACACCTGGGTGAAAACAACCACTGCATTCTCCTCTAAATCTTGACATCTGACACCTTTGGGTGTCTTTTGGTGCCCTGCTTACAGTGAGGTCCCATCTGAGGGGACTGGTCTCCCCAGCCACCCACAGGGTCCCAGGGTGGGCACCAGTCAACAAGTTCTCATCACCAGGCCTGCCTCCCGGACCACAAGGCATCCAAACTGATCAGGTTCTGTCTCTGGAAGTAGGAACTCGTGAGAATTTGGAATTAGGCCCGAAAGACTAACTCACTCTAGGCTGGCCTCCATACAGCAGAGGCCAGCCTAACTGCAGAGTTAGGGGAGGCTGTTTTCTGCCATGTGGCCCAGAGATGCAAAGAAAGCAGATCTGCAAAGAACAGGCACATAAAACAAAGGGGCAGGAGCCCTAACAAGCCATGTGCTCATGCAGACCCTAGCTAAGTGTTCTCTCTGCCTAGCATCCCTTCTCCAAGATAACTCCACAGGACTCAAGGGTTCCATCATGCTTAGCAATAAAATCCAATGCTATGGACTGAAGGTTTGTGTCCCTGAAAATTCAAATGTTGAGGCCTATCAATCCTGACTGTGATGGCATGTGGAGGGAGGCTCTTCGGGAGATAATTTGGTTTAGATGAGGTCATGAGGGTGGGGCCCTCATGATGGGATTAACGTCCTTTATAAGAAAAGACATCAGAGAGCTTGCTCTCCCTCTCCACCTTATGAGGACACAGCAAGACAGTGGCTACGTGCAAGCCAGGAAGAGGTCTCCCACCAGAACCCTCCCACGCAGGCCCCCAGTATCAGACTTCCCAGCCTCCACAACTGTGAGAAATAAAGGTCCCTTGTTTAAACCCCCCAGTTGGTGGCACTGTTACAGCCGCCCAAGCTAAGGAAGACCTCCCTACTCCTTGCCCCGGCTGCCAGCCGCAAATTAATGTCTCTTGCCGCTCTCTGCACCACTCAATAGAGCGCAACCACATCAACCTCCTTTCAAATCAAAAGCCTGTCAGCCTCCAGGGTCCTGGTACTTACTTGCTTCTGCCTAGAAGCAGCCTCCAGTCTTCACATGGTGAGGTTTTTGGGGTCATTTAGGTTTCTATAGAAATGACCCCTCTCCAGGGAGGCCTTCCTGACCACTCTCACTGACACGGGCCCTTAGACTCTCCGTTCTCTCATTACTTTATTTGCTGCATGAGACCAGCGACCTTGCCCATCTTATGCACCACTATATCCCACAAAGCCCGGCACAGTGCCTGGCAGGTCAAAGGGGCTCATCAGATATTTATTGAATAACCAACTGAGGCAAAAGAGTCTGGCTTACACTGGTCCCATCAGAGAGCCGAGCTGTTGGTGGTAACAAGGGAAGGGGTGACCCCCGGCAGAGGACACCACCCTTAGCTTGGCCTCTGTTCAGCAGTTTCCCAGTCAGCGAGCCAGCTCCAGCAAGTCCTCCTGAGGAAACACTGTCAGTGAAGAACTCAGCAAACAAGCCCAAGGCTGGTCAAAAGACGGTCACACTCCAAGATATGCATGACCAGATTTCGTGCACCATGCGAGTTTTATCTTTGACCGTACTTATGGAAACATTATTCAAGAACATTGTGAACACACAAAAATAAATCTTTAAAAATACCATTTGGATGACAAACACAAACGAATGAAAGATTTCTCTCTACTACAGCAGTCCATTAAGGCAATTTTAAAAAGCAAATGTGGTAACTAACTGCCCAGAGTATCTTGCAACTGGAAACTTACCCAGTTACTACCCACACAGCTTCCTGCAGATGCACCCACTCCAATCTCACCACCTATGTGGAGCCAACCCCACCCAGGCTGGGCAGTGAGGGGGGGGAGGGGTGCGGCTCACCGACTGTTCCCTACCTTCTGAGGGTGTGTTGGTGCCCAAAGCAACAGAAGGTCACAGTTCCTACTCAGACTCACACGTGGGCCAGAGAGTGGCCCAGCCACTACCCCTGCTTTGATCATCAGGGAAAACAATGGCTATTCAGTGCCTGCTGGGTGCCATGCAGTGAGCAAGGCATTCTGACACACTGCTTCATTTAATCCTAGAACCACCGGAAGACAGGAAGCACACAGTGTTATCCCTGGGCTTATGTGGAGCAGACTCGAGCTCAGAGAGGCTAAGTAGTCTGGTCTCGGTCACACAGCTAACCCGTGCCCAGGCTGAGAAAGAAACCCCGTGGTGTCTAGATCCAAAGCCCCTACCCTCCCTCCCACCCAGAAGCTGTCCCCCACCTCCACACTCCACAGATGAGCTCTCCTTGCTCTTCATCTGGGCCGTCACCCAACCGACCTCCAGGGCCCAACCTCCTCCTCTTCCCTCTCTCTCCTGAACACCCACTGCGTGCCGGGCCCACAGTACGCACCGCGGACTTGGCGACGGTGACACCCATGCTGCTCACGGACCAGCCCCTCTGGCCAGCTGGCCCTTCCCTCTGCCTTTCCCTGGGGGGCTGTTTTCTCCTCATTTCTATCTCATCCATTATCAGCTCTCCTGCTTAAGTTGTGTGTGTCTAATTTATCCTGTTACACCATTATTTTTGTTTGTAACCTTGCCAAAAAAAAAAAAAAAACAGGAAGAATCTGAGCATATTCTGGTTTCCTTTCAGATTATAATCTTACCTTTGTTCCTTTCCATTTCTGTCACCTGAGCTCGTCTTTCTTTTAGTTTCCTTTCACTTTTCTCTCTTCCTAGTTCTGCCTTTCTCAAGGTTTTAAGGCCTTAAAGAGAAGAGAAAAAATGTATATATATATATATATATATATATACCCACACATACACATGGATACTGGATTCCTCTGACCATCAGGTAACTAAATCCATTTTGATCAGCATCAAAATGGCAGTATTTCGCAACATGACCCATAATCTTTATTATTCACTGGTGGGGATGGATAAGTGAGTTATGATTTCCAGAACAATAATAAAATACAAAGATGTAGGAATTTGAATACCCAGGTCCAAACCTGGACTTGGACCCTACCAGCTGTGTGTGGCTTCGGCAAGCATCTCTGAACTTGAGGTTCTCGTTTGTAAAATGAGAAAAATAATCCCACTCCCTCCCAAGGTTGTAGAGAGGTTTAAAAGAGCAATTATGTATGAAAACACTTTTAACTTATACATAATTTCAGCATAAAGCAGTGTAGGATCAGGGCTTTGCTGACTATGAAATGCCACAAAAGTTTGGAGGGACATCTGTTGAACTGTCTGTTGGATATTCCCCTGGAGGGCCCACCAACCCATTCTGTCACATTCACAACCCTCCCCCTAAACTGAGCTCCCCCTCTGCAAGCTCCAGTTCTGCTAATGGAACTGGGAGGCATTTCGTCATCCGAAAGCCACACACACACAATCTTCTGAATCAGGGACTGTAGTAAGTGCTAGGAATTGAACATTGAACATGGCAGACAACATTCTCTTCTTCAGGGCACTTACAATTCATTTTGAGTGGGATAAGACAGGTAATAAACAATTAAAATTAAATAAACAAAGTAATAACTGAGCAAGGCCTCTGGTTGTGAGGACAGCCTGCAGTAAGGCCTTAAGGCAGAAAGAGATTGCCCCATTTGCAGTATACAAAGACACTGGAAGGAAACGCATCAGGGAGACAGTAGTTCCCATGAGGTCTGTAAAACAAGCAGGCCCAGACCTTGCAGGGCCTTCCAATCCAAGGTCCGGAGTGTGGATTTGATTCTAATGAAGCCTCTGGGGATAAGCAACTGAGTGGAATGATTTGGTTTGTGGTTTTTTTGTTGTTGTTGGTTGGTTTGGTTTGGTTTTTTATCAGTCTGGCTGCAGTGCAGAAACTTGGACTGGAGAGAGTGTTGGTGACCAAATGTAGAGGCAGGAGACCAGCTGGTCGACTCCCCAACAGTAAAGGCAGAGGTGACTTGGATGGCAGAATAGAGTAGACATGTATTTTGAAGTCAGAAACAAGAATCCATGATGGGTTTCATGCAGAGATGCAAAGAGAAAGAAAATAACTCATTTTCATATCAAAGATGACTCCTGGTGGCTGAAGCAGCTGGACAAGTGGTGACTGCACTGGCTGCAATGGGGGTGAAGAGGCGGGAGGAACACAGAGCCGGTGGAGGGAATAGCACAAGAGAGGCTTAAGCTTCCTTCGTTCTCCCCACTTAACCTTCACGTGCAAAAGCTGGTTATCTTGCCAGTTTGACCCCAAGTTTCTCAAAATCACTTCTCCCTTTCCATCTCCAATCTACCACCTGACTTATCAATGTATTCCTGCCTCCAATCCAATGTCTCCACTGCCAATCCATCTGCTGTTCCCACACTAGCCCCACATCCTCAGGACTTCCTGGAATGGGGGGTATAACCCATTTGCCTTTATTGCTTAAGACCTCAGCATTGCGCTTTCTGTTACTTGCACATAAGGGCAGACAAACCAGACCCTCAGAGTCTAACCCTAGTCAGCGTTCAACCACGAGTCCTCTCCTCCACAAACACCATCCTTCCCAGTCACACCAAACCATCCAGCTTTCGCCCCTGCCTCCGCCTCCCGCCCTCTCTTGCTCCTCTGGGCCTCTGTGTCTGTTGGTCCAGCTGCCTGGGATATTCTCTCTCCTCACTTCCACATTCTAAATGCCTCCTAACCATTCCTCAAGATCTAGCTTCTATTTCTTTTAAATGAATTTAAAAACTAAAATTTCTCATCTTTGACACCTCTCATGAGTTCTTCTACCATTCTCATGGTTCCTAGGAAATCTGCCTTCATCTCCATCAGAATTCCTTCCACAGGGCACCATAAAAATTCCACCCAGCCAAATGGTACTGCCAGAAGCACAGTGCCTACGTCTGTTTCTTCCTTGCTGCCCAGTATGTAATAACACCAGGTCTAGCACAAGACACACACACGAGATGTTGAATGAATGAATGAATGAATGAACGTCAGAGTGAGTCATCTTGCCAGTTTGTTTGTGTACCCCTCACCCCCAACAATTCATATTGGAAACTTTAATCTCCAGTGTGAAATTTGGAGGTGACGTCTTTGGGAGGTGTTCAGAGTTAGACAGGTTATGAGGGTAGGGCCCTCATGATGGGATTAATGCCCTTATAAAAAGAGGATACATGAGATACTCCCCCCTTTCCATGCATACTCCAAAGAAGGCAATATGAAGATAAACCAGGAAGCAGGCTCACACCAAGAACTCCACCACTCCAGCCTCCTGACCTCAGACTCCCAGCCTCCAGACTGTTGGCAATAAGTGTGTACTGTTAACACCCCCAGGCGATGGGATTATTACAGCAGCTCCAACAAACTAAGACAGATTCTAAAATCTTCAAAGAAAGTGAAAATATTGACTGGTCAAAATTAATCTTAAAAACCTTCTATACCACACACTAGAATACAGTGTTTATGCTGTGTCCTATACAGTAATTCTTATCCCCAGTGAGTTTTAAGCAGCACTGGGTGCCACTAAAAGAGAGACTGAACAGAGAGGTCATATGACAATCTCTCATTCAAACCACCCCGCTTTCAAACAATCACCAATCATTAATGGTGGAAGGTGGGAAGATGGATGGAGACTTTCACAATGACTCCTTCTTGCCTAAAGGACTTTACTGCATTTGTGTTTTAATGTTTTGCCTCTGTAAATTTAGTCCCCAGTAAACCAAGAAAAAGTTGCCATTATCATTTACCATTAGGGTCCAAAGGAGCCTTTTTATTTTTATGAGTAATTAACAGAAGTAGTAATAGAGGGAAAGGTTTTAAAACTTCATTGCAAAATTTAATAATTTAAACACAGAAAATTTCCATTCCCTATTTTCCTGACTTTAAAGGTATATAAACTCAAAATGGGCAACATTCTCTACATGCAACTAACTGTCCATCAGCTGTCATGTATGCTCTTGGGACAGATCCAGCTTATCAATACTGATTTCAGACTTCAAGTAAATCTCTAATACATTCTGGTTATCGTTATTTCTGGTTGGTCTTGCACTTACATCATTGAACTGGTTACTTATGAAAACTTTGATGCATCATAATTTTGGTAAAGAGAAGATGATCAGCTTCTTTTCTCCACAATGCAAAGCATTTTCATTTTTAAATTTATATAAAAATGATTAGTCCAGTCATTTTATTTTGATTAGTCCAATCTTCTTTTTTTCACTTTTATTATCACCTATTTCCTTTTGATCAGCTTCTCCGACTTGATCACCTTTGTCCCCTTCAAACTGTTTCAAGGAAACTTTGGTAAACAAATACCACAAAAGGTAAAGGAGTATTGGCCCCCATTCTTTTAGCTAAAACAGGATGGTCCAGGTTCTTGCAAAATATTGGGTGATGAAATCATTTCTGTTGAATGAATAACTGCATGAGAATATCATATTTTTCTTTTTGTCCTCAGAAAGATATTGTTTATTCATTGATTCTGAAGTTTGAAGAAATCCATCCAGATTATTGTCTTGCAAGACTCACAGTGTGAGTGAGACTTTACTTAGAAAATCTATGTTACTATTATCATTAGAGTCGACATCACCACTGCCTCTTCTGATTTGTCTACTTACTGTATAACATTTTCCTCTGTCAATTCTCTTTAAAATTTTGTGCAGGAAATGAAAAATTCTGTATTTTCTTCTGTGTTTTTCAATGAAAGAGATAATAATAAAACTATAAAGATGGTGTCCTCCATGCTCTTTTATGCCTTCCTGAAAGATGATGTAACACTCTAAGCAATGTAATAAGAAAACTGAAGGCTGATGTGACAGTGATGATTTATTTCCCTGTTGCATCATCCTCCCAGATGGTGATTCCCCAGCATTCTTCCATTTTATTATTTTACTGTTTTCTAGTATAAGCAATAATTAATGAACAATGATGAAATACTTCCTAGGATGATAAAAATGGAAAATATTTCAAGTTATAAGAAAAAGAAGATCACTAAAATCCCATGAAGCGTATTAGATTTAGAAATGGTTCCAATGGTCCACATGGTAGATTCAAGACACAATGAGTTTTATTCTGTTTTTGTTAGAAAGTAAATGTTCTCTTTGATTTTTGGAAGATTTCTTTTAAAAGATCAAAAGTCATGAAATATCAACCTTTACAAGAGTTAGAAGTACTCAGGGAAAAAAAAATAAACTTGAAAATTAAAATTGGCTCCAGTGAATCCTGATCGTATCCTGACAGTTAAATCACATTAATAGATTTGGTTGTTCTGTGAAGCTTTTCAAATTCTAGCTCACTGGAAAACTGCCCCACAAAAGGACTCTTCCCTCACCCACTTGAAATCCAACAGTTCTCAAGCCAAGGTTGAAACCCAGCCAGAGAGAGCTCCACAGGATTCCAGCACCATGAGGGCTCACCTCTGGGCTGCACCAGCACTCCCCATGGAGACCATCTGGGACCTGTTCTCCTAGAGTTCATTTCAGCACACAATGAGGAAGCAAAAATTATGACCCAAGAAAAAGAGACAGCTTCTGGAATACAGTTCAGTCTTCAGAGCAAGACAGTCAGACACCTGATGTTTACTGCTCTATATTCTTCCCAGTAAACATATATATTGTGAGGGAGGCAGTGTTCCTTTTCTCCTGGGGTTTTTAAATCTTCTTTTTTATCTTTTCTATCTTTCAGTCAATCCATGAATACAGTTTGACTATTAACCTATGACATAGAGGAAATGTCCAATTCACAGAAGTGGTGTGTTCCCAATCTTTGGGAGTTGTTGTTTTGGGAACTCAGAATATATTTTCCTCCAATAAACAAGATTGTAAATGATGGTGAGGTTTCTAGACCAGCCCCACAAAAGCCTTCCTAACTCCTAATGTTATCAAAGCCCTGGTCTTTTAAGGTAAAAATTAGTAGAAAGTAATTTTGTTGTAGTACTAATAAACTCAAATATTGAAGACATATTCCCTTTTATCCTGAATTCTATTTAATGAAACAGCCAGTTTAATGGAAGAAGGGGAAAAGATGGAGACTTTTTAGGGAAAGAACCTCTACTTTCAAGAATTTTAGAGACTGACAGCAGCAGTTTGTTATTTTGTTTGTCTGGTTTTACTTCAATACCATTTTGCATTTTCCTTCCTGCAAGCATGACACAAAGGAGCCATGATTAGGGTAGATTGGGGGCTCACATAGGAAGGTAACAAAGGACGGAGGAGGAAAAGCAAAAAGTTTGAAACAGATTTCCTTCATGGGACGATTAAAGCATATCCATGTGAGGAGAAGATGCCTAAATCAGCATTAGTTGATTTGCCAAGGAGACTGAGGAGAAAGCAGGAGGCCCAGTGTTAGTGCCCGGCACCTGAGTCAGGAAGAGATGAGGGGGTCCACTATTTGGTCAGACAGTTCCCCATCTGACCATAAGGTGGTGCTATCAGCCCAGACAGTCATCCCCAAGGGGGTGGGGTGTGCAGTAGGAGGAGCTCTCCATGTGAAAGCCACGTTTTCCTCTCAGGCTCTGGAACTCACAGAAAGCCCGGACTAGACAGCATGTATCAGCCTACACAACAGCGCCTCAACACCTAACTTCAGTTCCCATCCTCCAATGCCCCACCTACTCACACCTGAACCAGAACATCTTCTGTCCCACTGGGCATCACCACCCACATCAAGATTCCAACTAATTTACTTCCCACTCCTCTCATTTGTATTCTCCTCCACAATGTCAGCACTGTACCCCTCACATTTCCTAATTCCAATAGGGAATCTAATCTAAGAGCACCCTGGAGTCTCGTCCTTAAGTACCATCGTGATGAATGAACAAGATCTATGGTGAGCGCAGATTTGTCACAAAGGCCTTGACAACAGGGCCCCAGAGGCCCTTGCCAGCTTTATGTTCCTCTCTAACACCAAACTGAGCAACCCCGATTCCAGATAAAAAGTCCCACCATATCCGCTCCATGCATTTACCCCCATTGGTCCTCCCTCCTGTGACACCCTCTCTCTTTTCCTTACCTCTGCTTGTCAGTATCCTCTCCCACTTTGCAAAACCCATCCTAAATACCCTGTTCCCCAAAAACCACTTACAAAGTGTTTAACTAAATTTAACTGGTGAGTTGGAATTAGAGAGGAAGACATGGGTCCATGCATCAACCACAGAAGACTCAGGATTTCAGATTGGGCCTAAAACTGAGAAGGAGGCCCATCCAACCAGACTCCCTGCTGAATATTTGAAAAACACCAGCTGGTCTTTCCTTGCTCCTCCCAAGTCTTAATTCCCATCCAGGGCAGACACAGGTCTAGAGAGACCCCCAAAGCTACAAGCTTGATGTGTGGCAGTGTCTGTTCTCAATTTAAGTTAGCTTTATAATAATCATCATCATAACTATTATTACTATCCCCTCCCCACCCCCACTCTCATCAGCTGTAGTCTATCATGCCAGGCCTGAGTTATAGAGTTAAAAGAATGAGGGAGGATATTACAGCAAAGTCACCAGTCTTAATGACCCTTCCCATTACCATCCCAGCCCTTTGGCCTAGACTGGTAGTCTCAGCAAACTGCCTCCTGATTCTGCAGAATTTTCTCAGCCCTGATGGGAATGACTGGGATGGGCGTTCTTCTCTGGATGTTTGGCCCTGGCCCAGTCACTTGGAGACACAACCTTTAAGAACTAGTATCTTTACTAGTAATGCCTCAAAACCTAGCTACTACTCTCTCAGTTCTAAAGGAGCAGTTGGCTCAGTTGGGAGTCTCAAATGTTCCCTGTGAGGCTGGAGCAAATAGCCTCAACATGAATTTTTAAGTTATGCAGGTTCCCTGAAGGCAGCCCCAGGGACCTCATCGTGGCAAAAGATAGTGCCTAGCCAAACGCCCTGGGGAGGCAGCGGCCCAGAGCTCTCCATCTGCCTGGCTGCTGTTGCAGGTGCCCTCAGAGCCTTGATAAGTATACATGGAGTGTGAGCATCCAGCAAAGATGGGCTTGCTCCCACCCCATGGACCTCTCTTATTTCTGTTGCTCAAAGAACAGAGTGACCAGATATCCTTAATGCCAATGTTGCTCCTGTACTCACCTACAAGAGAGGCTCCATGGAAAAAAGCCAGGAAATTCAGGGGCTTATGCAGTCTGAGGGAGGCCAGACTGCTGCTGTTTGTTCTGTTTTGACGTTTAAGGATCTAGAAAAGATAGTTTTTCATAAACTAATAAAAGAAGCTAAGTTAACTATGCAAACAAAAGCAGGGTGGAAAGTGAGAACCACCCATTTTAATGTACTTGTACCCCACCTCCTTCCACAAAAGATCTGAGGCTGCAAAAAATAATCGCTATTGGAATCATGGACAAAAGTAGTCTGTTTCTTGCCACCGCTGCAGACTGAACCATTTATTGGGGCTCTGAAAGTCGGGTGGGGATGGCGTACCGCGGCTCCAGGAGCCCACTCCGAAGGCGCCCTCCCTGCCCCTCCTATCTCTCTTCCTGACTCAGGGCCGCTCCACGCGCTGGCCCGCGACGGCCACCTTGGCCCCCGCCCGCCTTCCCTACGCCCTAGTGCTGCTGGGACCCTGGGAGGTAAGCTTTGGAAGTCGAAAGGCTGCTGGAGGATGACCTGTCCGGAGCGTCTCCGCACCCCTCCCCCAACCGTGTCACATGGCAGCCCCAACGAGGCGCGCAGTGCGTCCCGCCGCGGAGACCCAGGGCAGCGTCGCCGCCGGCAGTGGGTGATGAAACCTCCCCGGCGCATTACCGCGGAGGGTGCGGGCAGGGAGCGGAGCGGGGCGGGGGTGAGGGGTAGGAGCTGGTGCCCAGGCTCACCTGTTCTCCGGGAAAGGAGGGTGGGGACGGCGCGGGAGGGGGGAGGGCAAATCGACCCGGGGTGCGTGCGGCTGGGCGCTCCGCTGCGGCGCCTGCGTCCCCGCCCTCCCCCAGCGCTGCAAGCCCCCAGAGCTGCGCCGTCGGACTGACTATGCCCGGAGCAGTTCCTGTCCCCGGCCCTGGCGCCGGGGAGACGTGAGCGTGCACACGTACACACACAGCGAGGGAAGAGGCGCTCCGAGCGGCGCCCAACTTTCTCCCTGCTTCCGCGGGCCGGGGGAGAATGCAGCCTGGGGCAATCCAGCCCCAGCCTTGCTTGGAAAGGGAACTCGAGCAAGCAGGGAGAAGAGATGGAGAGAATTTCCCCCGGTTTGGTTTTTTGGGAGGTTGTTTTGTTTTGTTACCATTTCTACCGATGACTAGAAAATAATGGGAATACGGCGCAGGGCAGCGAGTAGCGCTTTGGGAAAATGGAAGAAGTGTTTGGAGACGCCTAAAGTTGCCTTTCAAGCTCTGGCCTCCGGGGCAAGCGATGCTCAGCGGCGGGCTGACTCAGGACTGCCTAGGCCTCCCTGCCACCCGCCTAGAAATGATGCAAGTCCAGTCTGTCTCCTGGATCCCTTTCCGGATGCCCGGAATCCGTCTGGATTAGGAGAGGAGCGAGAAATTGGCACACTAGGTGTTGCATGGCCCACCAAAGCGGGGCAAAAAGAAAAGGGAAAGATGGAGCAGTTGCTCAGGCCAAGTCCTGTATCTAGTGCTTCTGCTCCTACCTTAAATAGTTTGAGGAGTGTTGTGTGTATTTTTTTTTTAATGCAAGAGTCAGAACGCTAGGGATTACCGTATGTACTCAGTTTATCCCCAGTATCACTGGGACCAGGAAACTCCTCCAATCTGTCAAGGCCTCGGGGATAAGCATCCCCCCGAATTCCAAACGGCAGAATAAAGGAAACTTTCCCAACCCGTTGCGGATGTGAGGAGACCCAGGAGCCCGGGAAAAGCTGTCGCAGCGCAGTCTGTTCCTTCTCTCCCCCTTCTTTAACTGCAACCAGAGCTGGGATTCACTTTTTTTTTTTTTTAAGACCGTTCGGCCATTGGAGCACCCGCACACTTGCATGCATCTCCGACCGCGCTCACACACACACACACACACACGCACGCACGCACACGCGTGGCTATGGCCAGGTCGGCAACTTTGTCAGGCGCTCCCAGCGGCGGTCCGCTTCCTCCAGTAGTAGTTGGGTGCAGGCCCCGCCTCCCGGCCGTGTTGTCAAACGGGCGGGGGTCTAGGATTGGTCCAGCCGCCGGGACAACACCTGCTCGACTCCTTCATTCAAGTGACACCAGAGCTTCCAGGGATATTTGAGGCACCATCCCTGCCATTGCCCGGCACTCGCGGCGCTGCTAACGGCCTGGTCACATGCTCTCCGAAGAGCTACGGGAGGGCGCTGGGTAACCTCTATCCGAGCCGCGGCCGCGAGGAGGAGGGAAAAGGCGAGCAAGGAGGAAGAGTGGGAGGAGAAGGGGAAGCGGAGAAGGAGGAGGAAGGGGAGGAGGGGAGCACAAAGAATCCAGGTCTCGGGGCGGGAGGTTTACACCAAGAAACATGTGTGCCGAGCGGCTGGGCCAGTTCGTGACCCTGGCTTTGGTGTTTGCCACCTTCGACCTGGCTCGGGGAACCGATGCCACCAACCCGCCGGAGGGTCCCCAAGACAGGAGCTCCCAGCAGAAAGGCCGCCTGTCCCTGCAAAACACAGGTAAGTGCATGCGTCCCCGCGGCGGGTAGCTGCTGGGAGACAACACCGTGCACCCATGCAGCGCGCCCCGGGCGCTTCGCCTGGAACTGGGCGTCCACCTAGGGCCTCTCAAACTCTTGGGGTGGCCCGGGACGTGCAAAGGAAAGCGTGAAGCGAGGTCCGCGCCAGGCTCCGCGCGCCTGGAATCCGCACGTGCTGGCAGGGTGATGAAATGACTGGGTCAGGACTTGTTGCTGTCCTCCCTGGGGTCGAGGGTAAATGAGGCAGCGCCTGGCGCGACTAGTGCCAGCCCCGGAATCCCCGGTCCAGTGCGAAGCCCCCTGCTCCATCCCGACCGGCCCGCGGAGGATCCTCGGAGCCGGGCTGCTCCCTGCGCCTGAAGAACTTCGCTTCCCAGCCATCCGACCACTGCAGGACTGCTTCTCCCCTTACTCAAAAGATGCCTGACATCCGAGAACTTCGTAGGCTAGACAAATTGCATTGAGAACTTTCCCCTCGGGGGCGCTGGTTTTGGAAGGGTGTGGGGGGATGGCGCAAAGCGTACCTCTGCGGTGCTGCCGCCGTTCTCCGCTCCAGGGCAGGTCACGAAGCGAAGAAATGGTGACACGGCCCGCCGCTGCTCAACCGGCTCTCTGCTCGCCGGCAAGCTGCCGAGCAGAGCCAGGCGTGCAGGGCACGGGGCTGGCCCTTTTCCCAGTTCCGGGGAGAGAAAGAAAACCTGCCTACAGCCCCTTCGCTCTACGTGGTCTCCCGTTTTATTTGGGGGGGTCTGCGAACCTGGCGGCAGCGTGCGTGAGCTTACCGCACGAGCGAGAATGCACGAGTGCCCATTAGGCACGCCTCAAGCGAGTGAATCGCGGTCCTGCGCGCTCCTGCCCGGCGCGCCGGGGCCGCGCGTGGGATCACCCCGGAGCCTCCCTCCCCCATACACAAGTGCTGGCACCGCGATTCCGCGCCCGGCTCTTAATAGGACCCTCGCCCACCCTTCCCCCTCTCCAGCGCTTTCCCTGAGAACAGAACGTGATTCTCGGTAGTTGGTGACCTCAACAAATACACGCCCCTCATTCTCTCGGGTGATTAAATCTGAATGCGGATTATCTACACCGACCCCGCCCTTCTTCCAAAATATACTTTTCTGATGTAATTTTGGGGTTGGTTTCAATCAGGGAATTGGGTAGGGGGAGGGAAGGAAGAGAGGCTTTGCACGCGGCAGCCTGACAGTTAACTCCCTCACTCAGTCCTTTCGGATAGACGAATTAGGGCCACGTTCTGAGAAGGAGGGCAGCAACTCCTGGGTCGAGGGAATTCTAGGGGATTAAGTGATGTCTCACACCGGATCTCTATTTAAAAGGGGCCTCTAACCGGGATAGTTGCTTTTCTGCAGGCTAGCCCCCATGCGACTCCATTCCTGAAACTGCTCACAGACTGGGGCTTCCCTAGCCTGGTATTTTTAATGCGGATGGTTTGGAGGCGCTGCCTTAATAGGAATTTTGTTTTGATTTTTAGGTGTTGAATCATAAAGCTGAATTGAAACTCCTTTTTGGATGCCCTCATTTGGGGGTCAGGAAGGAAATGGCTATGATTTAATAGTAGCAGCTTCACTTACCAAATAGAGAAGGGTATTTCATTGATGAAGTACAGAAGGGAGAGAGCAAGCTAGTCATTTAGAATCTTTTTTCTTTTTTTGTCTGTGGGTTTAGAAAGCTGAAGTATCTTGTGCTTTCAAACTAAGTATTCCCACAAACACTTTAAGACAATGAGATGGATGAAAAATGAAGTGCTCAGACTTAACCTCTGGTTGTAATTTTTGTAATGTAGGTTTGGCTGATTTTTTGTAAATATTTACAAATACTGATATTTTCATAAATAGATTAAATGATGAAATGTTCTTTCCCTGGCTTTTTAGATCCTGAAATAGTCATTTCTAACTTTTTTTTCCCCTAAATTTTCTCTTAGTCATTACTAACCTTTAACTAGCCACTCTGCATTCCCCAGCATGGCTGAGAATTTTGTATATATTTCTATGTAATTCTCATTTTAGCGGAAATCCAACACTGTTTGGTCAACGCTGGTGATGTGGGGTGTGGAGTGTTTGAATGTTTTGAGAACAACTCTTGTGAGATTCGGGGCTTACACGGGATTTGCATGACTTTTCTACACAACGCTGGAAAATTTGATGCCCAGGTAAAAATCATAAAGTACAAAGAATGTTTGGGGTTAGGGTAGCATGATTAAAATGTTCATTGGAAAGACCTGTTAACAGATTTCTTTAGCTGATTGCCACGGTGTGTTTCAGTACTTGCAAGAGACATTCTGGGTATACAGCAGGATGCCAGTGTCTCCCCACTCCACTCCTGGGGTACTGCTCTCTGGAGCTGTCATGTAGGCCAAATTTTTCTCCACTCTTTAGCTCTGTCTACACAGACAAAATGAAATGGAGATCAAGTTGAACAATTATCTGAGGATTCTTAGCAAAGAAGACAAAAGTCATAATAAATGATAAACATCTTGATGGGGACACACTATGTCTGGTCATCCATAATCCAGTCTGCAAGGCCTATCACACTGGGAACCGGAGGCTTGGGGGGAAGGGCAGGGACTCCAATTATACATTTCAAAAGCTACTTTGAACTCATAGGAAAGAATAAAAGAGACACAGTATTCATAGAAATTCATCATATCCAGCGGTGTGTGAGCAGACAATGTGTGTAATTCAGGGCCTCCAGAAGAGCAGACTTTAATACCTCCTAAGTAGCAGACCCTTCTTGTACAACCTGGGAAGTCAAAACCCTGGATGAGTCCTGCTCTATATAATAAATATGGCCCAGGCCTTACTCACTTTGGTTATCCCTGGATGCCAAAGGTAAAGCCTAGGTGCTGCCTGGATCAAGGAAAGACCCAGCAAGCTCCCCAGGGCTCCAGGGCTGACACTTCATAAGGCATGTGGCATTAGGATCACCCAGCTCATGTATGCACTATGAAGCACCCTGTTACTCTATCTTATAAACTTCCTCTCCCATTTCTTAGGAGAGTGAAGACAACATTTGGATGAGGCCAATCTTTAGGTGTAACTTATAAATGTCACCAGTTACCACCTACTGACATCCTGTAGCCGGCCTGACAAAGCAATGCTTGGGAACCAGAAAGGGATGCAGTGGGGCTGGCAGCCTGTGTTACAGTGGGGTGGCAGCAGGGGAAACAGACACCGAGGAAGGAAAGAGAAGAACGTTTGAACTCTTTGAGACTCCCTAATAAAGCATCCCTTCTGGATTAACTGGAATTAGGAAACATAATAGGAAATCCGGAGGAAAGATGTGTATTTAAAGGCAATCCCACAGGATGTCATGGAAGAATACCAACAGATTGCCACAGCCCTCACATAAATTAATCTTCCTTTTTTTCTCAACCAACAGGGTTATGTTCTCAAGTTAGAAACATCCCTTTCAAGCTGGTCCTCAGCATATAACTACTTAATAAACTGGTACACCCTACTCTTCATCCTATTTGGTTCCCACTGGAAAGTCAGAGGAAATGGGCCACAGGGATGTGGTTTTTCAGTGATCAGACACTATCTGTAGACATTTCAGTTGCTCCTAAAGGGAGAACAGAAATAAATGTCCTGGCTGGCTTCCCACTTCCAACCTAAACCCGTATACTTTCTCAACTCAGTTGCTTCTGGGCCTGTCTAAAAACAGGGGGTGACTCCCCAATGACAGCTTCTTTCTATAGTAATGGGGAAGATGGAGATCCCTGGGTAGGTATCCCACAGTGCCTCTGTGCCTTGAGAGGTTGATAAGGGAGCTAACGGCCCAGCCCGAACTCGCCTCACACCCCCAACAGCTGTCTCCTTTCTAGGATAAGAACAATCTAATGGGGTTGCCAGAAAAGAGAACTGTAGGCCAGATGTATGCCTGGCTGCCTTAGCCACTCAGAGGCAGGGAGTGGGGGGGAGGGGCTGTCAGTTGGACAGTTCAGACTCCAGATGCTGCCAGGCAGTGTGCCAGGCGGGCCTTTTAGAGGCAATAATCCCAACAGTTTAAAGGAGTCGAATCGTTTTCAAAAAGGAAAAGAATGCTCCTCCTTAAAGGATAGGAGGAGATGAGAGTATGAACTGGGAGCAGTGGGAGGCACGGAGGCAGAAAGGGCAGGCGCACTTAGCACCCGACCTTGACATCACTCACGAAAGAAAAGGTAAAAAGAAAGGTGTGAGGTCTGGACAAGCAGGCACCTTCTACGTGGGAAAAACACTTGCCAGGAACCACCAAGGAGTTCTGGATTTAAGTCTGGCCAGATTCTCCTTGTATTTCAGAAGAGTTGCCACCAAACAGCCAACCCTGGGCTGCTTGAGAACAAACGGCCACAGAAGCCCCAGGATGAGGGAAACTGGTCAGGCAGCTGGGGAGGAAGGAGGCAGATGTGTCAGTCTCCAGAAGTAACATCCTTTTTGGCCAAATGCCGGAGGTTTCGTATCACTCTGGATGTACCTCCTGATGTAGCAGCCGCCTGCCACCTGCAAAGACATCAGTCCGAGGCGGGGCCTTGGGGTTTGGCTGCCAGAAAAATCCTGTGTAAGCACAAGAAGAGCAAATGTCTAAGCGTGTGACCAGGACTCCTCTCTTCTGCCCCTCTCCTGCTTCTCTATCCTCTCTGTTCCCAGGGCAAGTCATTCATCAAAGATGCCTTGAAGTGTAAGGCCCATGCTCTGCGGCACCGATTTGGCTGCATAAGCCGGAAGTGCCCGGCCATTAAGGAAATGGTGTTCCAGTTACAGCGGGAATGCTACCTCAAACACAATTTGTGCTCTGCCGCCCAGGAGAACACCAGGGTGATGGTGGAGATGATTCACTTCAAGGACTTACTGCTACATGAGTGAGTGCTACCCCGCAGGGGCCCGGGGGAGGGGGAGGGGTGCATAGAGGAAGTGGGTTGGCAGCCTGCTGCCACAGAAGGAGAGCCTCCTTCAGTCTGTGGGGCTGGTTTTTAGAAGCTGAACTCTCCTGTTAAATGGGAAAGGTTGTGGTTTACTTCAGAGAGCTGCACTGCCTCCCCTGGGAATCCCTTTCTTGCTGGCCCTCAGGAAAGCGAAATAAATTTCCACCATCGGTTTCAAAATTATAGGCAATAGAAATAGGACATTTTTACTAAGTATGAAATGTGTAGGATAAAGAAATACCCTCTCTCTTCCCCTCAGCCCTGATCCCAACAGGTCTCTTGACTATTCCAGGTAGCTGTGTAGGTCCCCAGACAGTTAGCCGAGAGCCAACATTTGCTGAGTAGTTACTAAGAGTCAGGCATTGGGCTAAGGGCATTATATATGTTTTCACTTGATCCTATCAACCCTGTGAGCTAGGTACTATTCTCATGTCCATTTTACAGATGAGAAAACTAAGATTCACTGAGGTAAAGATCTCTCAGACAATGAGAGCCAAATCCAGGATCAGGAGCTAGGCAGTCTGCCACCAGAGCATCACCCTTAAATGCCAAGAGCTGACAATAATAGCATTTTTCCTGCCCCCATAAGCCCTCCTTTGCTTTAGTAGGTCCATTCACCTTCTCCATGTCTTTACTATCCTCCCAGAGAAAATGCAAAACAAATGTGAAAAACTTGAATCAGCTAAACACCTTTATGCCAAAGTGCAGAAATATGAACTTAGTTATACAAAGACTTGCAGTTCAATAATAAACCCAGGACATCTCATTCCTTTAAAAAATCCCATCTATAGGGTCCAAATTTTGCAGTGGTGAAGCATGTTGGGTACACTGTTGCTCCTAACATGAAGGATAGTCAGCCCCTACATGTTATGATGGCTCCTCCCTCAGAGACTTAAGGCAGAGAGCACACCACTGCCTGAGCAGCCCAGTACAAGTCATTGCCAGCTTGATGGCACAGCTGGTCTTTACACAGTGACTCATTGGGCCCAATCAGTACAGTTTTATGAACTTGGCTCCTTAGTTCGTGCCATGGCTTTCCCTCCACTATGTCACTGAACAGGCCACACCCCACCCAACTCATACCACTTAGATCATGAAGACAAGAGCCATCACCTGTCACTTTCCACTCATTTATGAGGTTCTTGGTATCTTGCAACAGTGTTAGGATTATAAGGTTCCCTGTAAATCTCTGCAGGCAAATAATGTTGCCTTTTCCTTGAGTTCTACTAATGCCTCATAAAATAATTTTTTATTCTTCCAAATACCTGTAAACAAACAAAGCAAGACACACATCCACATAAATAATAATAACTATCATTTTTTGAGTGGGCCAGGCCCTTAGCCAGGGACTTTACATGGTCATTATCTCATGTATCTTTCCCAACAATTCGAATTAAAGATTACTATCCCCATTTAGCAGAGGGGGGGGTGTAAAGCTAAGATGTTAAAGATGTTGCTCTGAGGTTTGAGTCCCACTTTCCAACTTGGGAATTGGACCTCTGCTGATATATATATGACTGAAGCCAGATGTCAGGAGTAGACCGCAAACTTCCTTGCTCCTGGCCTACTCTCTCCCCACCAGACCTGCTAAAGTTTCTCTCCACTAGTCCCCAGATATGGCAGGAGTTTTTCCCTTTTCTCAAATATACACAAGGAGAGTGCTGTGAACTTCCGGTTTCCTTTCTTCAAGCAAATGCCCAAGGCTGAGAAATTCATGAAGTTCATTTGTCCTCAACCCACTGCCATCCATTATAGATAGTTTGCTGGCCTCCAGAATGTATGATGACAGGGCACTAGTTTATAAGTCTACAATATGTTCCCAGAGCACAAGAAGACTTGTCTTTTTAGAGAAAAGTCTTCTTTGGGAAAACTGAAGGCTTTGAAGTTTTTCACCCCCCTTGAAATTTAAGAAGGGGTAAAGTGCTGTGGCTTTGTGGTGTCTCCTCCATGGAAACATGGCCCATGGGGCCATGAAACCCTGACTTCCAGAGGGCTCCTCACATCATGTAGAACAAACACATAGTCCCCACCCCAGTCTGCCCTGGAAATGCAGGAGGCCCACCCCAAAAAGGAGCCTGAGCCTCTTTTAAGAGCACTCCTTGCAGCTGCATGCTAGTCCTCTTGCCTCCTGCTAACCCAGCACCTCCGGGCCTCCCCCAACTCCAGCTCCACATAAAACCCCACTACTTTCCCTTCTGAAGCCATGACTATGCGAAGCACCAGCTTGTATTTCAAGCTGACCTGACTGAGCTCTTTTGTTTTTTATAACTATCTTAACTGACGTTGGCACAAAGGATCTCAGACCCCAAATATCAAGAAGCCCACTTGAGAATGTATAGCACCAGTCACAGACAAGCAAACGAGAACCGAATGTGCATTTCACTTTAAAGAGGAGGAAATCAGACACCCCAGAATCCACATCACCCCCATTCCTCAACCCAGTCCCCAAAACACTCGTGTTCAGTTAAAGTGCCTCCCTTCAAGCTCTCCACTCCCCTCACCCCTTCACGCCCCACTTTCTCCCTATCAACTGCCTTGGCTGCCACATACCCTGTCACTGGGTGCTGGCAGCCTCCAGGCACATCCCCCTCCAAGTATTTTTTTTAAATCCTTTAGCCCTGCTGACACCCAGTAGAGAAAGCTGGGCTTTGTCATTAGACACGGGCTGAGCTTGCAGCCTGAGAAGGCACCGCGCCAGCTCAAAGCACAGCTTAATACACACCCCTCCCCACAGTTCACAGCTTTCTCCTCGGGAGAGAGTGCCAAGGGCAGAAAAGATTGTGGGCTAGTCCAGCCTTCTCTGATCCGCCTTGGGGTTCTGAGAGCTCATCTGGCAGGCAGACCACCCTGGCAAAGGAGGCCTAGAGGCAGTCTGTACATTTCCAAGAGGGCCCTCCCCTTACTCTGGGGAAAGAAACTTGAAGAAGAGCATCTTAGTGTCCCAAAGCATTGTGTCCCAGAAAGACTGAGATTCTCAGCCCCTGCAATTTGCCTGTCTAGCCCCAGTGCAGTGGCAGGACAATCAGAAGCTAAAATCCTGATGCTGCTGTTGTGGGTATACTCAGTGAGGCAGTCAGTTGCTAGTTTTCAGAAGATGGAAAGAAACCAGCTTGCACTAAGCATTTCCCTTGTTTCCCTATACGCTCATCTCTTAGCCCAAGAAGACAAGTGTTATCACTGTCCTTGTCACTGTTAGGGGCCTGCTGCAGAGAGTTTATGCACCCTGCCCATCAGCCAGGCACAGACTCTCTGACTCCAAAGGCATCAAGGAGGCCTTAAAAGGCAGCTTGATCTCTATCAGCTGGAACATTCCTCTTCTCCACTCTCAGCCCAGAAGCTTCCAAAAGCCACTTTCTCCACCCCGACCCCATCTTCATTTTTACATCTATGAAATGAGGACAGTTCACTCAGTTACAACTTGAGGACTAATTCATACAAATGGCAGTAAGCTACTTCACAAGTCTTAAAGGACAAACTGCTCCTCCTTCCAGCAACAACTGCCAACTTGCAAAGGAAAGATCAAACGGGCTTTAATGCAGTTGCCCAGGTGGTCCAGGCTTACAGAGAAAAAAGACTTGCTCCTTCTTATAAATGATTTTATGTGCCAGAGTGGTTTCTCTGACCAAGGTAGTATCCCAGGGCTGTCATTCTTAGGGTCAGATATATCCAGAAACTTTGCTAGCCATGGACTCAAGAATGCTGGTTAGCCACATGATCATTCCTGGGGATTTTAAAAGACCAGTGAGATGTAAGGAAGGCTCAGTGAATGGCCATGAGGGCCCAGTGATGGAGACCTCTCTTACTAGCTAGGGCCCGTAAGTATAAAAAGCAGGCACACTGCTCCCACTTTCTGCACACAGCACCCACCCCCAGGAGGAAGGTTTGCACGATGTAGCATTCCTCCTCCAGCACTTTTCCTAAACATTGACCCAGGGCAGCTGGAATGACCGAAACAACTGGCTCTTGCCTCCAGAACCGAGCGTGTTTATTTCTCAAACAGCTGGCTTTTCATTCCAAATACAGCCCCCTCCTGGCCAGCCCTCACCTCCCATTCTGGGGGAACCCAGATTGGAAGACTAGAGATGCTTAGATAGCCACTGCCACTCCTCAGCCTCTACTACCAAGAAGAGCTCACCAGAAATGACATCCCAGGGAGGCAGTCTTTCTCCCACCCTCTTCCACCTAGTCCTCACTTCCCCAGAGGAAAATACATCAATAACTTCCCAAACACCCTCTTTACCATGACCCTAAACCAGAGACAAACAGGAGGGAAATTCATAAAAAGTTTCCAGGGAGCCTCACTTAGAGAAGGGTCATCTGAGACCCAGTGCAAAGCCAGCCTGTCCCATTGATACCACATGCAAGGGGGCAACATGGAGCCCCCCAGACTTAAATCTTTGATGGTCCTTCCTTCCCTGCCAAAAAGACTCCTCAGTTTGGTACTCAAGACCCTTCACCACTTGCCTAAGTGTTATTCCACCACCCCCAAGACCTGTCTCACTCCCGCAATAACCCAGCTAGTTAGCATACCCTAAACATGCCCAAAGCTCACCTGCCTTACTTTTCATTATTGTGCAATTGCCCACTGGCATTCCCACCCACCTTCTGCAGAGGTAATCATATGCACCTGTGACTTGTCACTGGCCCTTTTTCTTATGATGGGCTCTATCCAAGCCTCTAATTCTCTCCAGTGCCTGGCATGGAGCCTGGTGTGTAAGGCCCTCCAGCAAATGATGTTTGAAGCCAGTACCCCATAGGATATGGGTAGAGGCTTGGAGTAATTCCAGAAAGCTCTTTCACCCAACCAAAGCCAAACCACACACTGCCCATATCTCTCTTCCCTATATGGTCACTGCTCTGTGTGGCCCATCTGCCACTGGCTCCATTCTCAATCTCTCTGTGTCTGCTGTCACTCTCTAGACCCTACGTGGACCTGGTGAACCTTCTGCTGACCTGTGGGGAGGAGGTGAAAGAGGCCATCACCCACAGCGTTCAGGCTCAGTGTGAGCAGAACTGGGGAAGCCTGTGCTCCATCCTGAGCTTCTGCACCTCAGCCATCCAGAGGCCCCCCACGCTGCCTCCTGAGCGCCAGCTCCAGGTGGACAGAGCCAAGCTCTCCAGGGCCCACCACGGGGAAGCGGGTCACCACCTCTTGGAGCCCAGTAGTCGGGAGACAGGCCGAGGTGCCAAGGGCGAGCGAGGTAGCAAGAGCCACCCAAACACCCATGCCCGGGGCAGAGCAGCCAGCCGTGGGGCTCAGGGAACTTCTGGAAGCAGCGAGTGGGAGGATGAACAGTCTGAGTATTCCGATATCCGGAGGTGAAACAAAAGGCCCGGCCAGGAAATCTTTCCTCCATGCCGTCCATTTGCTTCTCTATGGACATTCCAAAACATTTGCCATTGAAGAGGGGGGATGTCACACGCAGGATTTGGTGGGGATTGCAGACTTGAAGAAGGTGTATGTTGGAATGAACAGGTAAGGCAGAGAATCCCTGGGCAGCAGTGAGGTCTGGCCTGTGCCCAGCAGGTTCGACACTCCCACATCCCGAAATGAGTGTGCCACCTGTCCTCCTCGCAACTTTGTCTTCTTTCCATCCTGGAGCCACTGGGTGGCAGCCTGCGGTTCACTCTGCTGTGGGGGAGGCGGCCCCAGGGAGGGGTCAGGGGTCAGTGGGCCCCGCCCCGCAGCTGCGGTGCTGTCTTGGTGGAGGGCAAATGGACTCCAGTGCGGGAGTGAATGTGAAAATCTCTCTGGGAATCAGAAGGGTGGAGAGGAGGCAGGGGCCGTGTAGGTGCTTGGCGACAAACCAAGATTCAGTTTCTTGCATGGGACCGTGAGGTCTGGAGCTGCTTGTTGGGGGGAGGGCAAGGGTTCTAAGTATAATTTCTGAGCCATTGTTCTGTCTGGGGACGGCATCCGAGGGAGTGGCCCCTGTGTGTTTATATTTTAACCACTGCTTCAAATCTCAATTTCACTTTTTTATTTATCCAGTTACATCTACATATCTGTCATCTAAATAAATGGCTTTCAAACAAAGCAACTGGGTCATTAAAACTAGCTCAAAGGGAAAAAAAAAGCCCATCTTTAGTGGCTGATTTTTTTTTTTTTTTTGAGCATTATTTTAAAAGGAATCAAAGAGTAATGTAACTGTACGTCTGGCTGCCTGGCATGGGGTTGTAGCCGCTTTGGGCAAAACCCACCCCTGCAGGGAAATGCACACACAAGGGGTACATATGACAAATTTCCATTAGCATTTTGTTCTCCTTGACCGTCAGCCAAAATCAATAAAGGACCATACCCTGGATTCCGTGAAGGCAAGTTGGAAACCTGGCTTCTGCATGCTAGAGGATTGAAAAGCGGAGAAGAGAGGGAAGACTACTCAATAATTTCCAGCAGGGAAGGCCGACCTTTCTCATAAATGGAGGAAACGGCTGAAAAACCAAGGGACACGTTTTTTCTAGATCCCAGCCTGGAAATAACAGCAATGAGGAAAGAGTCAGAGTGGACAAAAGAAAGGCAGAAAGGAGAGGCAGAAGTAAAAATATGAGGAGCAGGAGAGGGTTGTAAGAGTGTCAGCAATGGAATCTTGTGGTTATTTTAAATGTTTCAGAGGTAAGCCCTTTCTTTTCTTTCCTAATGGGCTATCAAATTAAAGCTTATCCTTTCTTAAAGCCAGTACTCAAATAGGAGCCCAGTATTGTGAGGAGTGGACAGGGGTTCTGGGCCAGGCCCTTCTAGAGCAGGGGTCAGCAAACTTCTTCCTGAAGGTCCCAATAGTAAATCCACTCTCTTCAGTTTGGCAGGGCATATGGCTTCTGCTGCGACTACTCAGCTGCTCCACTGTAGCCTAGAAAGACATATGCAGACGACACATAACAAATAGGCTTGGCTCTGCTCCCATAAAATTTTATTTAACAGATGCCCAGTTGGATTTGGCTCTCAGGCCTGAGTTTGCTAACCCCTGTTCTAGTAAGTGGGCAAAAAAGTATGCATCTCCATTTATATCAGTTCACAACTCTCTCTCAGAGCAACCTGAGGCCAGAGATAAAGAAGCTAAATTTATCTACTTTAAAATGATTTGTTCTGGGGAATGATCTTACCCAAAACACAGCTAGTATTTATATACCCCAAATCCAATCTCATTGCTGCCAGGACATGGGGCTGGAGGGTTATCTCCCTAATCTTTCATGATCCATGTTGGAGAGTTGATCTCCATTTGGGTGTAGGGAGGGAGTGGGTGGGGGACAAAATGCTGGGAAAAGCACCTAGAAAGAGCTGGAGCTGCAGAAAGCAGAGGAGATGGTGTGCATTTAATCCAGCTCTGCCCGCGGTGGGGGAGGAGGACCGGTGTGTCAGGCTCTGCCATGGGAACCGAACGTAAACCATGGCTGTCGCCTGCCATGGGCCGCTGTAGCACGTTGACTGTTTTACTTACATCACTCAGAAGCTGAAGCAATAACATTCTCCCGCATTGCTCTGTCAGCTGTTCATTTGTTCGTGGCTCCTGGGCTGGATGTGAAAGGCATCACTTTTGTACTTTCCTCAATGTAAATGTTTTATGTGTTTGCCTACTGATGTCCCATTTGTTGCTTCTATTGTAAATATTTGTCATTTATATTTATTATCTCAGCATGTTGCCCCCCCAGGGCATGAAATTTCTTACTATGTTCATTTGAACCCCTTTGCTGATCTCTGTTGTACATTTTTCATGCCACTGGTTTGTTTCTCAAAAGTTAGGTACGTATCATTTCAACCTGGTTCCTAATGTTTTGCAGTATACAATTGTTTTTATTGGTAAGGTTCTTTGGCTCAAAACTGAGGAAAAGTGCAAATTCCTGTAGGCATTGACAGAGCTATTTGTACAATCTAAAATGTAACAAAGTAGTCATTAAAAATAGACCCTCAACTTGGGCTTCATAATTCATACAAATTTACTCATGAGCCTTCCTTTGAGGAAGGATGTGGATTTCCAAATAAAGTATGATGTTTATTTTAAGCTTTGCATCTTAACAAGATGATCTGAACACCTCTCCTTTTGTGTCAATAAATAGTCCTCTTACTCTGAAATGAGAGGACTGAGTATAGTGAAATGCTGACACCCAAAACTAAATACATAGAAAACACCAGCCCAGAACTGTGCTCATACTCTCATGCACACAGGCACACACACCCACAGAGAAATTTAAACTCAAACCAAGTAAAAGCCTTCACTAAAACAACATGGAAAAACAATGCTTCTAGGGCCCATTTCCTAAGGAAGAACAACCTCGTCTGATCTCAGAATTGGCACCACGTGAGCTTGCTAAGTCATAATATCTGTTTCTGTTACGGATTTAGGCAGCAGGTCCTGTATATTGTCACATGGCATTATTTTTCTCCAAGCGTTAATAAAGGTTTTAAATAAATGCCTTCCGCTCGAGTAGCATTACTATCTGAGAGGACATCCAGGGCAAAGGGGGATGGCTGTGTGCAAGTGGGCTTTGAGCCTATTTAGAATACTGCATGTGCAGTTTGCAGGGAGGGAAACAGGTGAAGAAGAGCACCCTGGGCTTCCTCCATCAGAGGGACTCTGTCCAAAACCCTGCCAGACTCACTCACCAAAGAGGAGAATGAACTCCATGCTGCTCCATGGAAGCACCAGCACCCCCAGCCATTAAGGGGGTCCTCTGACTCCCTCTGGTCTCACCTTTGAGTCTCCCCTGTGGCCTAGCCACCCCTTCTTTGAGACAGCCTGCAGCAGATGCTACCAGCATAGCTGCTCAGTGGCCTGGCACAGGCAGGGAAGATCACTGCCTTCCCACTCCACCTCCCCACCACAGAACAGCTGGAATCCCTAGATTACTACAGTTCATGCAACCATTGTGGTAGCTACTACGTGCCAGGCACTGTGCTAGGCATTTTGCAGACATTACCTCGCCCTGCATACACCCCATAAGGAGAGGTATTGTCCTCAGTTTACAAGTGAAGAAACTGAGATAGAGAAGGTAAAACAAATGGTCCCAAACCGTGCGGCCAGTTCAGATCTATGATTCGAAGCTCACAAGCTTTCCCCCACTTCAGGCCTAGAATCTCCACATTTGATTTATTTTCATTTAAACCAATCAGTTTTATTCCTATTTTACACAAGGCTTAGAGAAGGAATAATTATACTCTTATATTTATAGCACTAGGCCTCCGAGGAGTTCTGCTTTAGAACAGAAAGGAAAATTGATGCTCTCACCTTTCTTCTCTGTAAAGTCTCAAATTTTGGCTCAGATAAGGGAAAGCAGGGGAATCATGAAGTTGCTTCACTTTTCTGTGTATGAGGGTGACTCTGTAAAGAGTTCTCAGGTGCCATGGAGGAAAGCATTTTGGGAGCAGCTAGCTTTGTAAACATGTGTCTAGAGCTTTCTCCACTAAACACCCCCCCGATCACAGCCCTAAGAAGCCAGGCTCCCCTGAAATCCTCACCAAGATAGATGCAATTTTCTTGTGGGCCTATTATGTTTCCCTTGTGCTGCCCAGTGCTTTACAGTTATTAGTTCTGAACCCCATTTTGTAAATGAAGGAATCGAGGCTCAAAGGCATCTTAATATGCCTGGAGCCCATCCTAAGGCCAGCAAGTTCCAGAGGTGACATGCCAACCCACTCCAGGGCTCACTCTGCCCACTCTTACAATCTCTCACACCAGGTGCAAAAATCTGGCTTAAATATACCCAAGTTCAGAAACCCAGCTGCCTCCCCCCAACTTCCAGAACTGCTCCAGTCCATCAGTTCGGGAGGAGGAAGGAGGCTGTAGAAGGAAGAAGTCAGGGCTTCCAAATATGCTAGTATTTCAGCAAACTTTGAAAGGAAGCTGGAGCTAAGCACCCCAAAATCTGGGGACAGAAATCTGAATTTGTTCTAAAATCAACAAAAAAGAAAACCCCTGCTGAGGAGGGGACAAGCCTTGGCCAGAGAGCAGGTTTCATGTGGAATTATTTTTTGTGGGCGGAGAAGAGAAGAGCTATAGAAGCCTTAGGCAGGAGTCATGCCTTGCTGCTTACATAAGCAGTCCAGTTTTTATCACTCCCCAAAAAGAACACACACAAAAAAAGCCACTTCCCAAAGAGAACAGGGAGGGTGTGGGGGGAAATAAGCCACAAAGCCAACCTATGCTTCTGCATGAAACGCCCCCCGCCGCCACCAGGGTGAACCTGCCATTCCACAGAGCCCAAGCCTCGTAGCACTTGAGGGTGTCCACCCACCCACCACCATTTAACATCAGGTCTGCCTGGGCGAGCTCAAACTTGGGAGAGACAAGAAGAGCTGCTCTGAGGAATTCTCAGAGGCAGGGCAGTTGTTTACAAGGTGCAGAGGAGAATCAGCTGGTTCCATTCTCCATTAGACAGTTTCCAAGATTTGTTCGGGTTCTTGAAGCTAAGGGGGAGCACGCTGTAAAAAGAAGCAGCAACTAGAGAGGATGGGGGCCGCCTGCCTGCTCACCCTCCCGAGCCAGGGACAACGCTCGGCAAGAGGCTGGTGTTGCCAGCAGGGCTCCGTGCAGGAGGAATGATCAGGCCCTAGCTTTCTGTCCCTGTTGTTTATGTTAACAAGTACTCCCAAAACTCAGTCGATTAAAAAAATCCTTTTGTTTTGCTCACAATTTTGTGGATCAGAAATTTAGAAAAGGCTCAGCTGGAACATTGTTCCCTTCTCTATGTGGCACCGGCCTGGGCACCGGGGCTGGCGGGCCCCTTCCCAGGTGGCCCTTTCAGGATGACTCCTTAGTGCTCCTGGCCTCTTTCTCCCTCCCTGTTTCTCCACATGGCACCTTATCCCCTACAAGGCCTCTCAAAGCATGGCAATCTCAGGGTGACTGGCTTCCCCAAGAGAGGCTGGAAGATCTTACAGCACATTTTTCAATCTAAACTAGAATTTTGATTTCATCCTTGGTACTGTAACAACTCCAGGATCCGAACACCAGGAGGGCACAGACCGTGTCACTTCTGCACATGGTTTCAGTCTCCCAGCAGCCAGGCCATTGCACAGCATGGACAAATAAATGAATGAGTGAAACCTCTTATCTAAGAGGGTGCCAAGTTGTTGAATCAGATAAGTTTCAATTCACTTCAACTTCTAAAGTGAATACATCCCTGTGTTCTTATAAGGGGCATTGACGTGTCACAGAATCAATGAGTGAGTGTCAATATTAAAAATCACTAGGAAACCTATTTTGAAGACAGGAGATATTTACTTGTCTTGCATGAGGTAAATCTCTCTCTTTTTTAACGTAATGACTGAAAAGATAGATCAGGACTGGCCCTGAGATCTTGGCAAATCGGTTATACCTTCTAAGCCTAGTTTCTTCAACTGCAAAATAAGTAAACTAATAGCTTCCCTGCTTCCCTCACATGGATAATAACAGTGAATATAGAATGTCTGAAGCCATACAAAAGTCACAATACATAGGAAATGCTTTGAAGACCATGAAATGCCATGTAAACAGTGGGCATTATTTCTCCCTGCCATTTCGGAAGGCTTCTCCCCAGAGCCAAGAGCACAGACAGATGAGCTGCCCACTCTGCCCACCGTCCTGTTGGTTCTCTGATGCAGCTATGAAGTGTCTCACAGTCAGGACAGAGGCACCTGCCTGCATGGTGGGAATTTGCCTGAACCAGGTGGGTATGAGTGGTCAGTCAGAGGCTAACTAGATGGGACCCTAAGCAAGTCCCAGCCACCCCCCAGGGTGGGAGAGTGGCCCCCAAGCAGCTCCCTGGTGCCAGTTCTTGCCAGGCGTGAGTTCCAAGAGGAGCTCCAAGCGGGAGCTCAGCCAGACAGCAACAGGGCCATGCTGGGGAGCAGAGGGCCTCCCTGCCAGGCCTTGTCTGCAAACCTCAAGGCAAGGTACTCACAGAAAAGCAGTTCATAAACCTCCTTAATGAAAAAGGAAAACAGAGACTGACAGAGAAGAGGGAGGAAAGAGATTCAGGGCCAGAGCCCACTCCACTGCGTGCCAAGGTTCCTAAGAGTTTGACATTTGGAAAAGATCTGGCCTGGAGGAGCCAAGGATTTAGGACAGGGCTCCTTCCGGCTCCCGGGAATGTCAAGAAAAAGAGAAGGAGGAGGAGGAAAATGACTCAGCTGAAATGAAGAGAAATGTATTTTTAAAAAGCAAAATGATGAAAGTCACAAAGGAATGAAATGGAGCCCCAGGATAGGGTCCAAATGCCTTCCCAGAGCAAGTGGGGTGAATTAGCAAACAGCCAGAGAGCTCAGTAAGGGCATCTAAACCCACAGTAACACCTCGACAATGAAGAAGGTCTTCTGGGCTTGCCAGGCCACCGCCTTCAGAGCTCCCCCGGGTCCGTGGTCCTAGAGGGCTGGTGCCCACCTCTGCGGGAGAAATGCCGAAGGCCCCCCAGCAGTGCAGAAGCTTCTCCACACTTCCAATTCTGAAAATGCAGTGAGTTCTGTAACAGAGACGATGGGTAGAACGGTGAGCCTCAGGCTCATAATTCCCCTCCCGGGAGCTACAGTGCCCTGCAGACTCCTCCCTTGCTCCGTTCCATCCACAGAACCATCAGGGGCCCAGGAGGGTGGAGGTGGAAGGAGGCTCCCTCTGCTGAAGTTGCCACAACTCCCTCCCCTCCTCCATCAGATGACCCTGATTGCAAAAGCGTCATTTTGAAATACTCAGTGGAGCACAAGCGTGATAATGAGCGAGATCTGAGAATACAGAGAAGCCCCTGCCTGACAGCTCTGCATCGCCCCTCCCCTGGGTCATCCACTAAGTGTTGGGGTCACGCTGGATTCCACTTCCTCCCTAGCGTGGAACTCCGTGGAACCTCACATTTCTAGAAAACGGGAGGTTCAAAAGAAAAGGTCAGCTCAGTATGGTCCAAGAACTGTGACCCCTCTCAAGGGCAAGTCAACCCTGTAGGGCCTTTTTAAGAGTCTCCCAGCGATTACCCAGAGGCTCCTGTCACTGGGAAACTGGCAGTACATGTGCCCCGGGAGGATGTGGAGCGGGGAGGCCAGCCTGGTGAGGATCACAGTGACCAGCATAGAGGAGGACCTGGGAGGGGTTTCAGCTGCCCCAATTGTCCTGAAGCGGGGCAGGGGCGGAAACCCTCCCAGCACTCCTCGTGAGAGAGTCCCTGACTTTATCCCTTACTTCTGACAGAAAACAGAACACCAGCAGAGAATTCCCAGCCCTCCAGACCCTGGGCCATCCCAGTACCACTGAGAAGAGAAGCCATTCCTCTGGCCCATTCAAAAGACTGCCAGCACCTGGCAGGGGGCTGTCTGTGGCCTAGTAGCAGCAGCTATGCAGAAGGAATGTGCCCAGCTGCCCTCTGAGGCCCCTCCTTTCCATGCATGAATGTCCTGAGATTCCTTTACCAGCCTCTGCTTTTCTACACAAACACCATGGGCAGAGATGGAAGCAGCTTCCATACATGTATTTCCAAGGCCTGGGGCCTGAAAAGCTGTGTTGGTTAGGGAGAGCAGAAACAGAATTAAAAGTGCAAGAGATTTCTTGGGGAAACTCTGTGAAGTATAGAGAGGAGAGCAAGAGCAGTAGGTAGAAGCTCAGAGCACAGTGCAGGCCTGACCCCTGTGAAGGGTGGGAGGGGATGAAGGAAGGTTGGGTAAGGCTGCAGTGCAGCTCTGAGAAATTCTCGACTAGGATGATGGAGGCCCCACAGCAAAGTGTGCCACTGGAGGCCAATGGCAGTGGGCAGGAATGGCTGCCTCTGGCCCCCCTGTGTGCTCAGTCATCACTGAGAACAACTGGGATAAGTGGGGCTCAACCTGGATGCTGGAATGGGCCCTGAGGAGTGGCAGGTGAGGCTGAGTTAACTACACTCCTGGCAGCAGGGTGATCTCAGCAGCAATTCCCATAGGTACCTAAGAACCAATACTTTATTTATTTAATGTATTTTATTTGTTTGTTTATTTATTTATTTATTTATATTAGTACTTAAGTCTAGAAAATTGAATGAAATAGCAAAGTAATAGAGATGCTTTCCACTGTAAGAGCATAGAGACAAAGGCAGCAAGTTGAGCAGTGAGAAGTCTTTATTTCAGGCAAAGTACACACATGAAGAAACAGGAGTGTGGGCAATCTCAGAGAGGAGATGCACCAATGCTTTAAAAAAAAAAGCCCTTAAACAGAGCACTACACTTACTTCTTGAGACAGGTTCTACCCTGACCAGCCCTTTGGCAAGAAGCTTCACAGGGTTGTTGTGAGAAACAAATAAGAAAAGGAATGTAATAGTAATTTGCAAAGTAGAAGGCTCACAGGAGAGGTTCAAAAAATGGTAGGTTGCAGGTGAAATGTGACCTGCAGGTGTGTTTTGTTTGACTCACATGTTGATTTTTTTTTAAGCCAAATTAGTTGTCAGTATACACAAGCCACAAAAATCTAGACTTCCAGCTTCTGTTCAAGAATAAAAACATCCAACCTTCCTGAGCCCATATTCCAGTTCACCACAGCCCCCACCCCTCCCTATTGTCTTACACCCTACCTGCTTCACTCACATACTTGACCAGACTGGCCACTGTAGCCTCCTACACTCATGTATGCATCTAAGCCACCCACAGTCATTCCATTTCTTAGGGGGATATAAAGAGGAACATTTAGAAAACCTATAAAGGTTTATTAAAATATAGGAGAAAAATGAAAAATTCAGGAAAACACTTGGGAGATCAGTTTGAGAAAAGTCCTCAGAAAGAGATGGATTATGGAAGAGAAAAGGTAAGAAAAAGGATCAGTCTAGGGGATTCAAAAGCCAACCATCAGTAGTGGGGGTCACAGGGAAGGCAATATAGCACAGAGAAGACAAGTAGTGATTCTATAGCATCTTACTACGCTGATGGACAGTGGCTGTAATGGGGTATGTGGTGGGGACTTGATAATGGGAGGAATCTAGTAACCACAATGTTGTTCATGTAAGTGTGTATTAATGATACCTAAATAAACAAACAAACAAACAAATAAATAAATAAAATACAACAAAATACTGGGAAAAAAAAAAGCCAACCATCAGGAGTCCCAGAAGAAGAGAACAGAAGAAATTACCTAAATAGGTACGGAAAAAATTATCTAAAACATATAGTAGAACTGAAAGATAAGTTTTCAGACTGAAAAGACCTAAGGGGACCCAAGACAGTGAATAAAAATCCCCCAGAAAAATGCACTCTTGTGAAATTTTGAGACACTTAGGGATACAGGGGAAAATCCCAAAAGCTTCAAAGAAGTGGGGAAGTTACATAAAAAGAATCAAAGACCAGTATGGCCTCAGACTTCTCAACAGCAACTTGGAAGCCAGGATATAAAGGAGCAATGCTTCAGCATTCTGAAGAAAGTAAATCTACACCCAGTCAGATCATCACTTAAGGGGAGTACAATCCAGATATTTTCCAGACATGCAAGGTCTCAAGAAATCTCCTTCTCAAAAGTCCTTTCACAGGAAACTCTCAAAGGCTATGTTCCACCAAAATGAAAGTGTCAACCAAGAGCAAAAACATAATCAGATCTAGGAGGTGTAGCTCTAGTACAAGATAGAGGGAAGGGACCTCCCCCAGAGGCCCATAAGGAGAGTCCAGCAGCCGGTCCCACTGGGAGCAGGGGACAAAGAGAACTGCGGACGACCACTTCATGGTTCTGTCAGAGGGCATGGGGTTAAGTAAGTGATGGTTAAATTAGTTACTGAAAACTAAACAAACCAAAAATGAACAAAAGATGTCCAATTACCAATAAGCACATGAAAAAGGACCTGACATCATTAGTCATTAGGAAAATGCAAATTAAGGCCACCATGATAATCACTATCCACCCAGCAGAACAGATCAAATTAAGAATGATAGACAATCCCAAGTGCTGATGAGACGGTAAAGCAACTATACCTCTCATATGTTGCTGGCGGTTGGGGAGGCCCAAACAGCACCTACAGCCCCTGTGCAAAACTTTTTGGCAGTTTCTAATAAAGTTCAGCATATATTCATTTTATGGCCCAGCAACCTCACTCCTCAGAATATGTCCAGAGACATGAGAGCATAGAGCCACAAAAATATAATTATGAGAACATTCAGAGTAGCTTTATGCATAATAGCAAAAAACTGAAAGCAGCCCTGATGTCCATCAGATAGAGAGTGGATAAACAAAGTTGATATTTCCATCCAAGGAATATGACTCAGCCATTGAAAAGGAATGAATGACTGATACATACAACCTCATGTATGAATCTTAAAAATATGATGACAGTAAGAAGCCAGATTGAAAACAATGTATGTGCTGTGAATCTATTTATATTAGGTTCAAAACCAGGAAAAACTAATCTATGAGGTTAGAATTCAAAACAATGTTTAACTCTGGGAGCACAGGCAGGTAAAACAACAGGGACACAGGAACCTTCTGGGATGTTAGATAAGCCCTGGCACCACCAGTATATCCTATGTAAAAGTTATTAAGCTGGGCACTTAAGATATTTACATTTTACTATATGCAACTTATACCTCAATAAAGTACTGAAAGAAAACTAACTGAAAAAAATGATGTATTAGTAACTCCATGGAATGTAAAAAGTTATATTAAAAACAAAAGGTAATCAGAGGATACTCCCTGGAGTATGGACTTGGCTCAGCTGTGAACAATAATTATATGGTTGTAATAATGGAGAAATACACCATGGATTCAACCAGAAATCCTTATTAGCAGGGTGGGCAGGAGGGCAGTGTTTGGGAGTAGCAGAGGGTTGGGGTGAACAAAGAGACCTAAATTCTAATATTTTGTAGCAGGCAGTCATAGATAATGTCTTAAATCAAATAAACAAGAATAGCAGTGAAGTGTGTTATTCAGACCTTTGGAGGTAAATACTAGAAGAAACAGCTAATGGGCAGGAAGTGGTTATCTCTTGGGAGTAGGATTCAGTGGTGGAGAGGTGTGGGGCACATAATCTGGATCTACTAGAAGTAAGTTTGGCAGAAAGAAACAGAAACCCAAAACAAAATCCCTTAACTAAAACAGAAATGTATTTCTGCATCAGGTAAAGATAGGCAACTTAGGGCAGCTCCACAAAGTTCTCAAAGACTCAGGCTCCTTTTTCTTGCTACTATGCCATACATGGCCTCCAGTTCCAAGATCACCTTATGGTTCAGTTTGGCTGCTTCAGCTCCACAGCTCCAGCCATCAAATCCACATTCCAACCGGTAGGATGGAAGAAGGGATAAAGACGGAAAAGGGTGGATACCAGTTGTCTTTTTAGAATGTTTCCCCAAAGCTACCACACAACACTTCTGCTTAAATCTCACTGGCCGGAACCGAAGTCACTTGGTCACTCCTAGCTGCAAGGGAGGCTGGGAAAAACCTACCTCTATTCTAGAAAGCTATGTGCCAGCTATGAAAGAGGGGAGTCTCTGCCATTAGGACTTAGGCTTAAATTTTTCAACTATATATTACTGTGATAACAATTAAAATGTAGAGAGAAATAGCTTGAGCAACCAACAGAAAACTAAAGAGCAGTTCTGCACAGTGGACCAGCCCTGCAAGCTGCATTGGTCCTGAGCACACACCTAGGTAGAAAACACCTGCCAAAAAGCAGTGCTGTCACCTCAGGCCTCCCACCACATCTGGGGAACGAGGAGCAGGGCCCATGGAAGGCAGACTGAGAAGCTGACATTACAGAATTAAGGTCCTGGATGGCACCCACAGAGCAATAACACCCCACAGGGCCAAGTAACTCCCTGACAACAGCCTTGCAGGTGGCCCCAAGCTCTGAAGTCTTTCCTCAACTTCCACATTTAGATAGCATTAGAAGAGATAAAATCACACAATGCCCAGAAAGGTGGAAATTGTTATTGCTCCTTTCAGACAAAGAAACAGACTCCCAAAGGTTAAGTAACTTCCCTCACAGTTCATAACTGGAGAAGCCAAGACACGACCTCAGGAATCCCTGAGACCAAGTCCTAGTTTCTTCCCGCCAAGATACAGGCACCCCTCCAAAGGGTCTAGGCAGCCACACACACTGTTGGATTCTCTGCAGGGCCATGTCGGGCCTGTCAATAAGTCACAAGAAGCAGTGACTCATTTGAAGACAAGATAAACAACAGGGAGGCCTGGTGGGATGAGAGGTCCTGTTTCCTAGGAAGCTGCCTTCTGCAGGGCTGAAAGAGTACACAGTTAGCAGGCAGGAACCCCTTTTGCAAACACTAGCACAGCAGTTTGAAGACAAAGACAAAGTGCTGCTGGTACTAGAAATGGGCGGCCAAGCTGGTTGCTGCAGAGTTATGTCAATCCTGAAAGGGCTTTTGTCAAGCCTGGGCCACAAGCCTGAGCATATAGAATTCCAAGCCTTTCCCTTTCAATTCCTCCAAACCAGAAGGGAAAGTCATTCCACATTGCCCTAATAACATTTATCTGCTGCCTCCCCTCCAATGATCTCAAAATGCTTCACCAACATTTCTGGGTAAAACCACAGCCCCTCCAGTACCGGAGGTCTCAGGGAGAAATGAATGGCTCTCAGGGAGATGGAGCTGAGAGCTTACTATCTCCAGAATTCATCGTGGACAGTCTGCCTGGATGCAATGTGCTCAGGGAGCCCAGCCAAAGTCCAGAACCCAGACAGCCTAACAGGAATGGGGCGGGCGGGTCAGGGAGAGCCACGTAGACAAAGGTAAGTGCAGGGACAGGGCTCAGCACCTGCAAAGACATGGGCCAGGTGAGGACCCCACCACCAGAAGGCATCTGCTCCCAGGCAAAGGATCCAGGTAGAGCTTGGTCAAGGCTTGGACATCAGGAGATAAGACAGGACACAGGCCTGCTAGGCTCCCAGTCAGAGTGAGGTGATGTAATGCTGACTCAGCCCAAGCAACCTTAGAGGAACTTTTCACACTCCTGACAGGTCTGCGGTTGAGGCAGCTTCAAAAGTTCGGGACTACAGGACAGGGAGTGTCAGAGGCAATTCAAAAAGTAGCACATGCTCAGTCTCCTCTGTCCTGTTCTTCTGCTTACATGGTCCTTCTTCTCCAAATCATCGGAGTTAAGCAGATGACCTTCAAACCAGCCCTGGGACTCTGTGACAGCACCTAGGACAAAGCCCTGCTCCGTGACCCCTTTCCAGATAACCCCAGATTGAATGGGCCTTCCTAATGCACGAGTTTTATCTCTCACCCAATTCAAATCTTTTATTGTTATTTTTAAGGGACTTATTCCCACTCTACCCCAGCACCAAGCACAATGCCACATACCCAGAAGAGCTCAGTAAATACCTTTATTTTTGACTTGACTTGAAAATGATCTAACTAAGAGGATTAAAAAGAACTACATAAGAAAATGGGACAATATACAAATAAGCACAAAATGATGCCATGCAAATAGGCCACAGATCCTGAGGGAGCATTGAAAAAATAAGTTAATCAGAGAGAGGGAGCATGAATCTGCTTGGAGGAGGTGAGTCTTGAACCAGCTACTAGGAAAAATAGAGTTTTGACTTATATATTACAATTATTTTTGTTGCAAGCAATAGCAATCTAATTCAAAGTAGCTGAAGCCAAAATAGAAAAGAAAAAGAAAGGAGAGAAGGAATGAAGGAGAAAAAACTAAGAGCTACTGTACTGGCTCAGGCAATGGAACAGAGGCATGGCTAGATCCAGGTCCTCAGTGATATTATCAGAAACCTGCCTTTCTCCTGCTCTCCTCTGTGATGGCTTCATTTCAAGGTAGGCTCCCTCCAAGGTAGCTCCCTGGACTTAGACCCTATACCTTCACAACCCCAGCAAGATAAGAGAGCTTCTCTTTTCCAGTAGATGAGGAGGGATTGAAAAAAAAACTTTTGCTGTAAAGAAATCATGGGGGGCTGATTTGTTACTGCAGTTTAACCTGACCTATCCTGAGTGATGCATGTCCCTTTGGTCTAGCTTGGGACACAGGCTCACCCTGGGAGGGGTGCCAGCAGGGCGCAAGCTCTGATAGGCCAGGTGGAGTCACAGGCCCACCCTGGAACCAGTGAGCTGAGGCTAGCCCCACCCTAATCATGTGATCTGCGATTTCCCCAAAGGAAAATCGAGATGCTGCTACCAAACAGAAAGAGGAATGGATGTCAGGCAGCAAAAAATCAGCTCAACAGGCACTTGGCAGAGGGGCAGAAGGAGGCTGGGCATACTTCATACCAATCGTTCCTGCATCTGGGGCCCACCGTTCTCATGACCAACACCCCCACCAAGGCATTTATACAAAGGTACCAAGCTCCCTGCCTCCCTACAGAAGATTCCCGAATGAAAGATGTGGTTCCTGAAGAGAGTGTGGGGCTCCAAGGGCAGGGACAGTCTGCAACCCCTCCTGGCTGCCCACGACCCGCTCTAGGCCAGACTCCCAGCTGCGGAATGTCCCAGACCCTCAGGGAGGCCTGCAGGTGTCCAGCTGTAACCTGAAGGCCTAGCTCCCACACCAGCAGACCCCAAGGGCCACCGAATCCCACCCCGACCCTCTCAGCAGCAGGCACACAGATGCTCACGTGGCATTCCAGCAGGGCCACTTCCTCAGAGAGCTGAGAGAAGCACATCAGCACTTTCAGCTCGGCTGTTCCTGCATATTTTTAACCTCCTGGGTGAAAAAATCCACTTCGGCTTGTCTGCCTCTCCCCACAGACCTCAGAATCCAGCCGGAGTCAGCACGTCACACTTCCTGCAGCAGCACGAGGGTCAGGAGTTCACCCGGTGAACCATTGCCTGCAGAGTGGGGGTCCTAATAAGCATTACATCCTCCCCCAAAGCTCTAACAGCTGTGTTTCCCCCTCGCTCAGAAGGGAAGAGACCAAATAAAGCAGCAGGAGGTATAACGTGGTGCAGAAATGCTTAGCATGGGATCCCAAGTCCAAAGGTCAAACTTCCACTTGGATTTCAAGCAGGTCATTTTTTTGTTTCTGCCTCAGTTTTCCCATTGGCAGAATGGGGCAGGCAGGGGAGAGGGGTGTGAAAGGAATCGTTTCAAGGGAAGTTCAGTCTTTGCTAGAATGAGAGCTTCTCCATCCAGGCTCTACTGGGTCCAACGGTAATCCAAAACCAAGTCAACCCTTTTTGCAGAGAAGTTTCTAGACTCCCAAACCTGCCCCTGGAGAGAGAACTGCAGTCTAGCATCTTCAGTCCTCTGTCCACATAGGGCACTGGATAAAGCAGAATTCCGGAAGGCTGAGCTACCAGCTGTAGGCTTATGGCTACCCACGCATCTCTGAGAGGCGACTGGCAGCTGGCAGAGGGGCAGAAGCAGGACAGGATAAAGCATTCTAAAACTCTGGAGCCTGCCCTCCTACACTATACCTGGGAGCACCACAGTAAAGGGGGCCTCCAAGGACTTAAAACCTGCAGCTCAGAGCATTACATGTATTTATAACGGCAATAAGACCCAGAGAGATGGAAAGGCTGCAAAGTCTGGGGAGAGGCCTGAAGAGAACTAAATACATGACTAAATCAGAGCAAGAGACAGGTGATTCCTGGCTGTTAGTCCAAGAGCTCAAAACTTTTTGTCTTTTTTTTTTAAGTAGAAAATTAAAAAGAAAAAAAAAACTGGATAGAACTTCCTTGCATGCACCAGGCTGGGGAGAATGCAACTAAATTAAAGGACAAAGCCCACTTAGGAGTAAGGCTGACTATAAGGCCTTTGTATACAACATGCTTCAAAAGGAGAACTCTAACAAAACAAAATCACTTTAAATGGGAATTAGGGCAAGTTCTGGCAACTGTATTAAACAATTTTGATTGCCAGTAGCAGCAGCCCAATTCAAACTGGCTTAAGTGAACAAGAGGAATTTATTGGCTAAAAGGGTGTGGGGGTTTCAGCATCAGGTACAGTTGGATACAGGCTCAGACAGTGTCATGAGGATCCAGCCACCTCCTCTCCACCTTCCATCCCTGCTTCCCTCCATGCCAACTTCATTCAAGGATGCCAGGTAGGCTACAAGCTTACAGCCTCTTTCCTACTGGCAATTACAGAGGGAAAAAGATCTTTTCCTTCCCAAGGGTTCCCACTGACCAGGTGTCACAGCCACCATAGCCAGGGAGAAGGAAAGCACTGATAGGTCAGACGGCCACTCAGGGAGTCTGATGTAAGGGTCTGGAACTCTGGGAGAAAGGCCTGGGCTGGAGATTTAAAAGGGACTCTTTGGGATAAAGATAGAGCCAGGGTTATCAGCTTTGCCATTGCCCCGCTGTAGAGCCTTGGAGGAGTCGGTGTCCCAAGTGTGAACCTCTGTTTCCTCATCTTTAAGTGGAGTAATAACACCTGCTGCAGATGGCTGCAATGGCGATCAAGCAAGATGATTTATGTTAAGAGCCTAGCACAGTGTGGTCAACAAATAGCTACTCTTCTTTTTTCTAGTTTCCATTTATTTCTTACTTTAATCTCCCTTTTCTCTGTTGCCATCTTAAGACTGCCAGAGGCTCACACTTCAGCAGTACTCAGTGTCCTGGGAAGCACTGGGGTAGAGAGATGGGAGGGGCCCGGGGCTGCAGGGGCTCACTACACCCATCCTTCCACTCACTAGAGCATATTCCATCTTGCAGCCGCAGGCTGGGTGACAGAGACCTGCCATGCCAGCTGCCCTTGAGGGACTGAGGCTGGGGTTGGGTACCTGGGGGTCCTAGGGCCAGAGCAGCAGTTCTCCCCAAGACAGGGTAAGCTATCAAGAACTTCAGGGCCAGGGTAAGAAAAGCCAAATGAAGAGCCTCCAAGAATGCGCCTCTTGTTTGGAAGCATCAAGGCAGGAAGGTGATTGGGAAGCAGGTGGAGAGGGTGGGAACAGGAAAGGGAAGCAAAGGGCAGGCACGGAGAAGTGGCTCCTGGAAGCCAACTGTTCACCAGGCCAGGGAAACAAAGCCTGGCAGCTGTGGGACTGAGTCAGGCCATCCCTGAGTTCTAGGAGATTGGAGAAAATTCTTTGAATTCAGAAAACATCAGGATAACCCCACCCGCTGTTCCTGGAAAGGGCCACACAATGACACCAACAACCATGGCCCAGATGTGGGTGGCAACACCGTGAGGAACAGTCATGGGAAGAAAAAGCAGGCCACCGACTGGGGAGGCCACCCTAAACAGCTCACAGCTTCTTCCTTCCCTTTGCTTTTGCCTTTCCAAGAGATTCTTTTCACGGAGAACTTCCCTCCAGACCTTCCCTTGGGCAGTGAGAGTAGGAGCAGTGGGCTGTACCTGAGGCCTTGCAGGAGGGCCAATAGGAGCAGGTGCCGTTGGGTTTCCGCCATTCCTGGGCTGTGGGACCTTGGGCGAGCCTCACTTCCCAGTTTGGGAAGCTGTAATCACCACTTGTCTCCTCAGCCCCGTGCTGGGCCCCAGACTGAGGTCCATAGCAGGTAAGCCTGTGAGGCCCATGAGCCTGGAGAAGCTTCCAGGCTGCCCACCCCACCCCGGCTCCCTCGGCCAACCACAGGGTCTCCCTCCACAGAAAGAACACTTAGTTTGGGGTGCCAGGGGAAACTGAAAAGACCTCTAGCTCTTCCCCACAGATCCACGTCTGGCAGCAGAGCCTGCCCTTCTCTGGCCTTCTCTGCACCAGAATCCCAGATCAGAGCCGCCACACAGATTGCTGGGAGACCGCAGCACAGCAGAGTTCAGCATCTGCACTTCGCAGCCGGCTTCAAATCCCACCTCCATGTCTCTTTAGCCATGTATCTTTGGACAAGTCATTTCTCCTTCCTGGGCCTCAGTTTTATTACCTGTGAAACAGTGATAACAATAGTTGCTGTGTTCAAGTCCACGAGCTCAGCAACTGGCACATAAAAATCACTCAGTGACAGTAGCTGCATTATTGATGCTGTTGCTACTATTATTGTTGCTATTATTAGGCTTAGAAGTCTAAAGAAAAGAAGTCTTTAGCAAAACACTTCAAAATCCACAGATTAAGAGAGGTGGCTCCCAACCTGAAAGTTGGTTTTATCGCTCGTTTAACTGTCTTTCTGCTTTCTTGTCTCCCGGGCACCTTCTTTGCAAGATTGCACAGACATCTGCCCTGCATCGATCAGCAGTGCAGAAGTGGATGTTAAAAATCCAGACGAGGAAGCGGAAAAAGCTAATAACAGACAGCATCTTGAAAAACAGACTGACATGGAAGTGTTGGCACCTGATCAAATGAGTGAGTGCGTGCCTGTGGAGCTGTCAGACGGCGCTCTGCTCCTGTTTGCTGCCAGTGGCGGCCGCATTACTGCTGTTGTTATCTGACACAGATCACACGCTAAATTTTCCAAGGAGCCAAGGCGGTAGTTTCCAGGAGCTGCGTGGTAACAATGTGTCATTCTTCCTATATAACCATGACATTACTGGTCTGCAATGGCGACCACAGAAGCCTTATCAAAGCCTGGAGAGGGATTTGCACAGATCTTTTTCCAAGGCTCTCTACCCCATCCAACCCCTGCCCCACTTGCCCAAGAACAGAAGGGCCTATTTGCAGGTCATCTGGAGAAGCCAAGAGGATAATCCATGACCTGAGGTAGAGAGAGAACTCAAGAAGGCTCAAGGGAAAGGAACCTCACCCTACCATTAACCATGTGGGTTGTGCACCCAACATTCGCTGACTTGCAGGTGCTCAGCTCCTAACTGACTCTGTGACTCAGCTGGTGTTAAAATGAAGCTGGACTCATCCAGCGCAGAGGCAATAGGAACAGGAGGTGGAAGGGAGGTCTGTTCAGGGACACTGGGACACAGACAGATGGAGAACATTCATGGTGGGGCTGCAAAGAGTCCAGGTCTTCACAGCAATAGGCCTGGACACCGGCAGATGAAGGTGACAGCAAAAAGAGTGGAGAGTCAGAGGGATGGGAGAGAAAAGCAGGGAGACAGAGGTACAGGGAAAGGTGACTGAGAAGCAGGGAAAAGGACAGACAGAGCAAAGAGGAGAGACAGGGAATACAACCCACCGGGGACCAGGGAGGGTGGTTGTCAGGTTCCATGTAGAACCTCCTCCTGAGCTACTAGCTATCCCAAGTGTCCTTGACCATCTCAAATCCCTGGCCTGTGTCCACAAACTGTAGACAGCATCTATGTTTTATCGGGTGTTACAGATTGTGCCCATACAGCTCCAGGGGCCTTAAATGCTATGATCTATGCAAGTGGCAGCCCCTGAGTTGTGCAGGGAACAGCCGGGACAGCCCTGTGCCACAGCTCTGGATGCACCCATCCCTGCTGGATGCTTCCTCCAAGTCCACCTCTTTCACCATGGTGCCCTCCACCCAAGCTTTGCCTCTGACATTAATACAGATGGTGAAGTTGCAGAGTGACCACAAGGACAACTGGCAAAGCACAAAGAAGAGTAAACAAAGCCTGAAACACCAAGCTGCAGGCCTGCTCTCTCCCTCATTAAGGAGCTGGTGGCCCTATGTCAAAAAGTAGCCTTGCTGAATTCACTGCAAGGCAAGGGACCCTGCATCTGCCCTTGCCACCTGTGCCATCCTGCGAGCAGCTGAGTTAGGAGCTACCCAGGCCCTCACTCACAGGTGGGCCCACCATCTCACAGGCACACACATGCCCGGCAGCCCCCTCCCCTGCCCAAACCAGGACCCCCACCAGGCCAGGCTAGACCTGGCCCCACCATAATCACAGCGGACACCAGTGGTACCTTACCCAGCAACTATTCCCCTACATCACCCCTCAACCTCTCTGTCCCTTCTTCCTCAATAACAAAAATGGACATCATTCACACATCTCACTGAGTAGAGCCAGACTCTCCCAGACCTGGGGGATAAATTATGCTTGTTCTAAGTCAATCTTGGCCATGCTGTTCCTCTTTGCCAATGAGTCTAGGAATGGTCATGTGACCCAGCTCTCGTCACTGAGATGTTGCCAGAAAATCGTCGCCAAGATTTTCTGAGGTTGCTGATAGAAAAAAAGCACTGTGGGAAAATGTCCTCTTTGCCATCCCACTCTGCATGAGAATGTACGGTCTAGAGCAGCAGCAGCCATCTTGTGACCTTAAGGACAAATATAAAGCCAAAATGTCAACATGCTAAAGATGGTGGAGTAGAAAGACAGACCAGGGCTTTGCCTCTGGGGCCATTGTGGGGCTGCTGAGCCATACCTGATATTGCCCTCTCCAGATCCTTTGTCTATGCAATCATTACATTTTCTATAGCTTAAGCCATTTTTGGTCAGGTGTCCTGTTACTTGCAGCCAAAGGCAGCCTCACTGATACAATAGTGAGCAAGTCAACTTCCCTTCACTGTGGACCGGAGTCCTGTTAACAAGCACACACCTATCTTCAGCTCATTCCTGGTCCCAGAGCTCTGGGGTTTACACAGACCTACTCAACACTCACCAGGTTGGGTGCCCCCGGGCCAATTTCTTGGCTCCTTGCCGCACACGCCACGAGGAGGGTAGCTGTAGTCACTCCCATTTCACAGAGGCTATCTGATGGAGGAGTGCACAAAGAGCGAATGGGTCCTCAGCAGTCTCTTCAAACCTCTCAGACCAGCCCCTGAACCTCTCCTCCCCCTTCCTGAGCCCAGATGCTGGGATTCTAGCTTCCCTATTCAATTTCCTCCTGTTTTGAAGTTCCACCTGCTCCAAGAAGCCTTCCCAGACTCCCTTATCTGATGGCCTATAGTTGTTACTGTCCATCTCACAATTTGAAACCCATGGTCATGTTCTGTACAGCACATTCATTCAACTAATTCAATATAACACAAATAGGATTGGGCATTTCCTAGGTACAAGGCAGCAGGACAGGCATTGGGCAAAGATGAGACAATCTAACCCCCGGTGAGCACATGGGGACTGTAACACCATGTGGAACCTTGGGCTAACCGCACCTTCCCACCTGCCTCCCTTTCTCATCTGCCCTGCAGTGCAGAGGCAGACTCACAACAGCACAGCATTAAAGAGCTCAGTACCTAAGCTGACAACACCCCAGGGATGGCCCGTTTACAGGGGAGGAAACTGAGGTGCAGAAACAAAGTGACTCACTGTGATCACACCCCAAGTAAGTGCCTGAACTGGGACCCACACCTAGTCCTGAGACTCCAGAGCCCACAAGAATCCCCTCTCCTTCATGCTACCTCACATCTTAGGGTGAAATGACAGCATATTGACGCATGACTGCTGTATCGTTCTTCCCCAGAGTGCTTCTACTTCTGCCTGGGATCTCATCTTCCCTCTTCACCCTGCATGGGGCACCCTTAGCAGCTGTACGGTTTCAGCTCGGGCCCTTTTTTCTCTTAAGGATCTCGTCTTTGCTCTGCCTTCTCTCTCCTCCCACAGCCTGCGCTGCGAATCCGTTTCCTATTCCATAGCACCACCTCGTGGCCATAGGCAGCACAGTGCGTTTTGATCAAGTGGCCAAAGGGAGGGAGGAAACCCCAATGCCTCCCAGGTCTGAATCTTAGTGTCACCCCGACAGCAAAACCAGTGCTTTTCGGGCACTGCCCACTCCACTTCCCAATGGGACTCACATTGCACTGACTCCACTACAACCCACTCCGTCTGCATAAGAAACACAGAAACCTTTCCTTAAGCCCCAGGTGGTCACCCCATGGGTTCCAGCAGCTGCTGGGCACAGTCCAGAACAAACCAGGGGACACCTGCCCTTCAGTGGAGTACCCAGGCAGGGAAGGGCCACGCCAGCAGCAGAGCTGCCACACATGCTCTAAACCACCCAGAGAAGGGTCAGCCCTGAGTCTACTCATAAGCCGCCTCCTCTAACTCAAAGGAGAAAACACTTTGAGAACAGTCTTTTTAAATGATGAATATGAAGGCAGAATATGAAGTTGTACATACCGGATTATCTTTTATTCTTTTTATATAAACTTTCATATGATATAAAATTATACTTTAAAAATCTGGAATTATGTTAAAATGCTCATGAGGGTTATTTGTGAGTAGTAGAACCCATAATATACTTTTCTCTATACTCTAACTTTTCCACAATTATCCTGGAGTACCTTTATCATGGGCAAAGATATGTATACCCTCTTTGGAAAATGGAAAATGTTTCCCATGATGCACTGGGGAACTATAGCCTAGGAACTCACCTTGAACTTGAAATTGGAAGCCCAGGTCATCCACTCACAGGTTGGGTATCTTTGGGTAAGTGGCCCCCCAAATTCCTCATCCTGTCCTCCATAAACTAGAGACAATTATAGCTACCTAGCTCACAGGTTACTGTGAGGGCTAAACGAGATCATGTATGTGAAAACAGTGGTAGGTGCTCAATAAATGCTCTTTAAGTTTCCCATACTTAGGATTGAGTGGTTCAAGGCAAACGAAAGAAACTCAACTCAATCCAGTTTATCGAAAAAAAGGGACCCAATATATTAAGTTATAACACTAAAAACTGAAAAAAATAGGATTTCAGACACAAATGTAACAAGGTGTTCAAATGGTGTCACTAGAGATACGCTTTCTCCATCTCTCAGTTGTTTCCCCTGTACTGGCTCAAATCTCAGGCAAGCTCTCTCAACACAGTGGCAAGATAGCCCTCAACGAACATCAGCTCACATCCCACTGTCTCAGGACCTTTAGCAGGGAAATGATCCCTGTAATTCCAACAAAAGTTCCTCAGACCCAATCCAAACACTATGGCAAGAGTCTGACTATCTGTCCTGGGAAGTCACAAACACGCTCCTGGGAAGGGGGCAGTCAAGGACTGCCCTGCCCAAACCATGTGATTATTTGGGGCATTTTCCCAAAGGAAACTTGGGATACAGTTACCAGAGGAAGAAAGAAATGGTAGATATCCCCAACATGCACATTAATCAAATAACATGCTAGAAAGGCTCACAGACATAGCATCACACCTCTATATAGATTAGATTCTAAGATACAGATTCTGACAATTAGCTTCAACACCTATGGGAAGAGCCACGCGGTAGTGGAGGGCACGCCAGGCTGGGACTTGGGAGGCACGCATGCTACTTGCAGCCCGTCTCATATGACTGTGAGTAAGCAGCATGACCTGGCTGCTTCTCAGTTTCTCCATCTGTTCATGCAGGGTGTTGGACTACAGTGCAGGCTCACACGCTCACATGCCTCCAGAGCCAGGCAGTTAGCAATGAGCCAAGTGGCCGGTTCAGCACACCGGGGAGTGGCACACCCGTGAACACAGTCCCACTTAGAGGGCTAGGCTGCACTATTGTGTTGGGACGTGGGCCCTGTGTTCGGGTTTTTTTGAGGCATTCTGTGAAATCTCCTGATTTTTCAGTGTTAAAAATAATTTCGTTGTGGTGATGGCTGTACAACTCTGAATTGTGGATACTATTGTGAAATGCATTGAATTTGTAGGTTTTAATAGGTGAATTGGATGGTATGGTATGTTGGATTTTATCTCAATAAGGCTGATGTAAACTAAATCAAAAGCACTCTAAAATTATTCAACCTTTAAAAAGAAAGTACTAAGACGTGCTGCAGCATGGATGAACCTCAAAAATGTGCAAAGTTAAAGAAGCCATCACGAAGCCACTTATTATATGATTCCATTTTTATGAAATACCCAGAAAAAGCAAAAAGCAGACTGGTGGTTGCCAGGGTCTGAGGTAAGAGGGATGGGGAGTGAATGGAGTTTCCTTCTGAGGTGATCAAAATGTTTTGGAACCAGATGGTGGTGATAGTTACACGACATTATACAACATTGTGAATATACTAAATGCCACTGAATTGTACACTTAAAAATAGTTAATTTTATTAATGTGAATTTCACCTCAATTTTTTAAAAATAAAAACTGTTTAAACACTCTGCTAGCCAAGTAAAACATATCTGTGGGCAGAATTAGGCCCAGGAGTTGCCAGTTTTTAACCTCTCCAAGGTCCCTTCTAACTCTGAGATCCCATATTTCCAGGGACCAAAATGTCACCTCCTGTCAGGGAAGCAGTGACCCACTGACCTCAGTTTACAGCCAAGAGGAAAGAGTCTCTCTGTCTCCTCAATGCAGAAAGTCCCAAAGATAATTTGAGGCCAGAAAATAGAAGTCTGCTGGAGCTGGAACAAGGCCAGGATTTGGGTTTTTTTTTTCTAACTCTCCTTTGCCACAACAAAGGACAATGAATTGCATCTGGGTGACAGCGAATGGACTTTGTTGACACAGCCCAACTTTAATTTTTGTGAAGTTAATAATTAGGCTGTCATCCCTCCGCTCCAGAGCAATTAGTGGCCTGCAGAGGGGATGAATGGGACCTATTATCAAGGGAAATTATAAATAGAAGAGAGCACAGGGGCTGGGAGCTCTGCGCAGCATCACCTCCTGCCCCCTCGCACACCCTCCGAGTCTCTGCAAGCCCAACTGCGTTGACTTGCTTCTGGTTGACAGCTTGAATCCCAGCTGCCATCCAAAAGGGCTCTAAATTCTGCCTCTGTCATCTGAGCTTGACTTTTTATGCTGTCCAGAGCAGGGCCGAGCAGCCCAGCTGAGCAGCAGGAGAGACAGGGAGAGATAAACGCCTTTGTTGCAGTTGCCTCCCGACTCCAGCGTCTGAAGGTGTCTGGTGCTGAGCAGAAGGAACTGGGCTTGGCCTGACAGGCCAGGGTGTTGGGAATGCTGAGTGACAGCCTACTCAGTGGTTTCCCAGGTCAGGCCAGGAGCCCTCAGCCCCCAAAAGCACAGCCGTGGTAGGAGGTGGCCCAGGTTCACACTGGGATCCTTCCTCTGCTTGCCTTGGTTTGACCAACATCACGGGCAAGTCCATAACCCTCTCTGTAAACTTTTCTAATATCTATCAGATTGAAACCGAGTTTGGTAGTTCAAGAAGAAGAAAACATTTGTCACTGTAAGGGAAAAGCAGCAGTCAAAAAAATGCAAATACCTACAGCCAGAAAACAATTACAGTAACAGTTAACATTCACATAATGTTACCAATGCACCAGGCACTTTTTAGTATTAACTCATTCAAGTCCCAAAACAGCCCTATCAGGCTACTACTATTGTCCCCATTTCACAGGTTTATAAACTAAGGCAGGAAACAGCTAACTTGTCCAAGTCACCCAGCCAGTAGGTAAAATTCAAACACAACCACTCTGGCTCAAGTCCATGCTGTTAATTAAGTTATTTCAATGGTTTATACTTCAGTCAGGCCAGGGGTAGGAGACAAGAAGGAGTGGTGGGGACTGCAGTACACTGGAATTAGTACATTCAGCCTGGAGGGGGCAGCTGCCAGCCAAAAATGTTGCCTTACAGGGATGAAGACTCCAATTTTTTCAGAAGAAGCTGGAAACATAAATTCAACACAAAATTTGATTTTCAAATGTTGGCAACTAACAGTTGTTAAAAACAACTGTTTTTCAAAACACTATGCAGAGCAAACAAAGTACTTCTTTGGGCCACCACTTTGCAATTCTGATGGAAAGCAATGCCTCTGACTCACTGGTCCAAGCTCTGGGCTCACTGGGATTCAGTCTGATTCAAAGTCCAGCCTCATCACTCTTCCAGGCATCTTTCCACAAAGAGAAATTGAGAGAGAAAGAGAGAAAGAGAGGGGGGAGGAAGGAAAGAGATAGAAGAAACAACCACAGTCCAAGGACCTGGGCTCCAGTCTGGGTTCTATCAGTAGCTGTGTGACCTTGCCACTTACCCAGTCTGGGACCCTATTTTCTCATCTATTAAATAAAAATGATAATAATTTCTGTGTCACAGGGTTGTCAGGGGTGTGGATGAAATGGACACAGGAACCAAGCTTGGTAGACTGTAAAGCACACACAGATGTGGGAGCCACCTCATGCCCATGGCCTCAGCCTCAGTCTGCCAGGATAGGTGGAAGGGAAACAGTGCAGCCAACGGCCCATCTTATAGCCATTGCTCCTACCTTCCACCTTCCTACTCACCCACCCAGTGATGTCAAGACAAACACACCCACCCTGGAGCCCACATCCCCTGAGTCCCTGCTGACTTGGTCTCCACACATCCCCAAAGGAGACGCGCCCACCAGTGTTGGCCAGCAGACATTGCAGGCCAGCCTCTCATATGACACAGAATTTTTTAATTGGGCAGATATTAAAAATATAGACATGAATAACCCCTACATCTCCATAAGTTAGTACATATCCAACTAAGTAATTATTTCTACATGTAAAAGCAGAAATTATATACAGTATGAAATTGGAATCAGATGCATATCACAACTACCTTTTTTACTTACTATACCTTAGATGTCTTTCCATATTATCATATGCTACTGTATTCTTATTAATGGTGCCCGAGTTTCATTATTTTTTAAACCAGTCCCCTGTAGGTGGACATTGCTTGTATTTTTGCTGACAAAGCACAGCCACTGAGAGCTTCCCTGTACCTTTAACTAAGGCCTCTCAGCAGGGGGTGTTTCCATATGGCTGGTTCTTAGAGGGGGAAATAATAAGTCAGACAAGTGTTGAAATTATGCATCAATTCACTTTGATTTGTTCATGTTATTTTGATTTTTAAAAATTTATTTATTAAGCAAAGTGAAGAAGCCTAAGGTAGACATCACAAACTAATTAATACATCCTTGTGACACACTAAAATATCACAACTTATCACAATAAATTGTGTATCATTACTTGACTCCAGGACTGAAATTCAGAGCTTGCACCCAGGATTACCTTTTAAAGACAGAGTTTCCCGAGTTTCTTCCAAACACTTTGGATGGGGTGGGGCCATGTCTGTCCTCCCTGGTGGGTCAGGAGACTCAGGCCAAAAACATGGAAGATCCAATTATAGGGAAGTAATTGGTACCTGAAGCTAAACTGCAGGTGAGAATATGGGAGCACACAGAGGAGATGGGGGAGGGTGCAGAAATCAATGAATCAGGCTTCAGTTGGAATCCTGACTCTACATCTACTAGCTGTGTGGCCCTGAGCAAGTAATTTATCCTTTTTGACCTTCAGTTTCTTTCTCTGAAAACGGGTATAACAGTCCAATCTCAAAGCTACATGAAGAATCCAGCACAATACCTAGCACATAACAAGAGCTAAACAATTACTGGTTAAATCAGCATCCTTGATGGAACCACAAAAGACCCCAGGTAGCCAAAGCAATCCTGAGAAAGAAGAACAAAGCTGGTGGGGACTAAGCGCCCTGACTTCAAGCTATACTACAAAGCCATGGTAATCAAAACAGTATGATGCTGGAACATAGCTCAATGGAACAGGTAGAAAGCCCAGATATAAACCGACTCATATATGGTCAATTAATATACAACAAAGGAGCCATGAATATACGGGGAAAAGACAACCTTTTCAATAACTGGTGTTGGGAAAACTGGACAGTTATATGTAAGAGAACGAAACTGGATTACTGTCTAACTCCATACACAAAAGCAAACTCAAAATGGATTAAAAATCTGAAAGACATGAAACCATAAAACTCTTAGAGGAAAACATAGGCAAAATATCTTGAACACAAGCATCAGCACACATCTCCTGGACACATCTCCTCAGGCAAGAGAAACAAAATAAAAAATGAACAAGTGGAACTACATCAAACTAAAATCTTCTGTACAGCAAAGGGCACCAGCAACAGAACAAAAAAGCAATCTACAGTATGGGAGAATGTATTCATAAATAACTCGCCTGAAAAGGGGTTTAGCATCCAAAATATAAAGCGAGCTCATATACCCCAACAACAAAAGAAACTAATAACCTGATTAAAAAATGGGCAGAGGACCTGAACAGACATTTTTCCAAAAAAATACAAATGGTCAACAGGCACATGAAAAGATGCTCCACATAGCTAATCATTGGGGAAATGCAAATCAAAACCACAATGATATATCACCTCACACCAGTTAGGATGGCCATCCAAAAGACAAGAAATAACAAGTGTTGGCAAGGATGTGAAGAAAAGGAAACCCTCCTACACTGTTGGTGGGAATGTAAATTGGTGTAGCCACTGAGGAAAGCAGTATGGAGGTTCCTCAGAAATAACATACAACCCAGTAATCGCACTTCTAGGAATTTACCCAAAGAAAACAAAATCCATGATTTGAAAAGATACATGTACCCCATGTTTATTGCAGCATTATTGACAATAGCCAAGATATAAAAGCAACCAAAATGTCCATCAATAGATGAATGAATAAAGAAGATTTGGTACATATACACAATGGAATATTATTCAGACATAAAAAAGAAAGAAATCCTGCCATTTATGAAAACATGGATGGACCTAGAGGGTATTTTGCTCAGTGAAATAAACCAACTGGAGAAAGACAAATATCATTTCAGTTATTTGTGGAATCTAAAAACAAAACAAAACTAAATGAAGAAAACAGAAGTAGACTCACAGACACTGAGAAGTGACTGGTGGTTATCATGGGGGAGGGACTGGGGTAGGTGGGAAGGAAGGGTGAGGGGAATAAAGAAGCACAAAAATTCTCAATCATGATACAAGCTGGTCATGGGGATGGAAGGGCAGCATGGAGAATACAGACAATGATTCTGTAACATCCTTCTATGTTGACAGATAGTAACTGTACTAGTGGGGGTGAGGATTCATAACTTGGGTAACTGTTGAACCACTGTGTTATATACTTGAAACCAATATAAGATTGTATATCAGCTATACTTCAATTTAAATAAATAAATAAATCATCCTTGAAGTCTCCTCTGTAATCAATCTAACACATTCTATCTGGGTTCCCAGGGGACTTATTGGAGCAATGTCATTGTATTAATTTAGCAATCAATTGACTCTTTAGAGCAGTAAGAAGTGGCTGTGACTGATTTTGATCTCACTGCAAGGTGGCTACTTCTTCACTGTTGCAGGAACTAGGTTGTCTTGCTGGGGACCATCATTCCTTTCTTGGCAGGTGCAGTGGCTAATGGACTGAAGAGGCAAGTCAAACCTTGGCCCAGCATTTCTGTGGAGGAAAGTACTTCTGCTTATGTGGTCCCCTCTTCCTGACACGCCCTCTCATTTTTTCTCTAGCAATCCCAATCCTTCAAAGCCTGACTAAAGAATTATCTCTCCAAGAAGCTCACCCCTCAGTTTGCACTGCTTCAGCCCACAGGCCTACAGTTTGGATGCACAAGTACACACACACACACACACACACACACACGTACACACATGTATGCACAATGGTCTTACAATATTGTATGCTTGCTAAACTCTGTGAGCTTTATGTACTTATCTCAGGTCTACCTAACTAAGGCATAGGCTTCTAGAAGAGTAGGCATCTTCCAGTTTTCCTACCTACTAAATCTAAATATCATTTACTATGTATATGTATACATAGAGTATATACTATGCACCACGTTTTTCACCTACATTATTTTATTTAATTTTCCCAATAACTTTGCATGATCTAAATGTCATTATGTTTGACTGAAGATGTGGAAACCAAAGTTCCAAGAAGTGAAGAAACGCATCCAAAGTCACAGAGCTTAGCACTCTGGTATACAAGTAGGCACTCAACAAATAATATTGAATGATTGAAAGAAATGATGGATGAATAGACAGCAATTCAGTGGTAGACCCGGGTGTATCTGACTCCAAGGTCTTTCTATTTGAGCATAAGGGAACTCCTGGTTTCAGCACCCACAGGAGGCACACTTCAGGCACCCAATCACTGTCAAACATTCGCCCAAACACCCAGTAGCAGCCAAGAATCCTTGTTCCATCCAGTTTCCATAGCTACCTCACCAAGGCTGGGTGCTGGATTCAGGTATGGCTGAACCATGTGGGGTAAGGAGCAAAGGTTCTTCTCCTTTCCTCACACCAAGAAAAGGCTGATGAGCTCAGGTTCTGTGGGGAGGATTGGAGTGGGATTCTGGTCTTCTAGGACACACCATTAGTAAAAGGCTCCCCCTCGCCAGGCCACAAGGGGGCAGCAATTTGGTATCTCTTGGCATCCACCCACCCGATGCCCACAGGCTTGGGCCAGAAGGCTGCTTCTGGGTAAGCAAGTTCCCCTAGGTGCCCAGGGCCTGGCCCCTCACTGTGGCTTCATTCCTGCACTGGCTGTTGGGGCAGGGGCTCCATGGCTGGGAGTGCTTAGGAAAACACTGGAACAACCAAAGTATCAGTGCCCTCCTTTAGGGAGCAATTTTAAACAACCCCGACATGAACAGCTCAGCCCTGCACATCCCTTATGAAGAACATGTCCCCCTTATGAAGAACATGTGGAAAGGTCCCCAGTATGTCAAACGAGAAGAAACCAAGTGCTGAGCAGGTGTGTAGTGCGGCCTTACTTACATGCCTTTTAAATAAGTGTGCATGAGTATTTGTCTGCTAGTCCACGCAAAAGAAAATTCTTAAAGGAAACCCAAGCAGCTGTTTTAAGGCTACCTTTGGGAAAAGGACTTGTGCTTTTTCTTTTCTGCCTTTCTGTGCTGTTTGAATTACTTTTTATGCCATTGAAATGTTTGTTTATTTGTTTGTTTTAATTATCAGGGGTCATGTGGAAACTGGGATTTGTGGAGATGTTTTTGTATGCTTGCTTCTCCTTTTTTAACCTGATCAATACTGTTTATAAAGGAGGAGGAGGGCAGTTTAAGGGCTTACTGCTGGCCCTGTCTCCTTAGTCCCCAGGGTAGGAGGCTGCCTGGCAGAGGCAGGCAGAATCCAACAGACTTTATTTGATGCTGGCTCTGACAGCTGGGTAAGTTTAGGCAAATGACTTGACCTCTCTGGGCCTCAGTTTTTCTCCTTTTAAAATAGCAGTTATAAGAGCATTGTTATAAAACTTAGCATTGATGTACATCAACCACCTAACAAAAAGGTTGGCATATAGTAGGCATGTAATTAATGGTGACTGTATTCATCATCATCATCAATATTTCCCTCTTCTTTTAGAAAGGAAATTAACCGTAAAACTGAATGAAATAGCTGAATCCAGAAAGTAAGTCTCCAGCGCAGTGTTGCCCTCTAAGTGCCCAGGTCCACCGCTGAACCAAATCAGTGTCTGCTCCAGGTCACACAGCACATCCTGCTCCTCTCTCAATCCCCATCTGAAGCCACGGGCCCCATCCAAGCCCCTCCCAACCCTGCAGTTCCGCACGTTTTCACTTGAAGGCAACATTGAGCTTTGGATTTCAACCTGTCCGCGAAGCTCCACTGACCTCAGCTCCCAGCCTCCGTGGCCAAATGACAGACTCAAAACCGGGCTACTCGTTGCGTTCAGAGAGCCATTCTAGAGACAAAAAGACATGCTACTTCACACAGCATCAAGTAAAGGCATGAAACATGCTGCCCCTCAAAGTGGTACCGGCTGAACACAGAAGCGGGTTTCAGAAGACAAGGAGGCAAAAAGCAAGGCAGGGTCCTGGGGAGCCATCTGCATCTTGGCTGACTTATCTGTGAATAATAAAAAATTGCAAGCGATGTAAATGATGGTGACAGCTAAGTAAATTACAATCTGTCCATGTGAATGGCATTTTTAATTCTAATGGAGATTATGCAGCAACTTGGGGCAATCACATAAAATGGAAAGAAGAATGCAAATTTTCTTCTCTATTTTCATTGCAGCCATCTAATATAAAGCATCTCTATATGCTTGTGGGAAAAAAACGAAAAAGGAATAAATAAAAATCGAACTGCTGAGGTAACAGGTCTATGAGTTATTTTTTCATATATTCTGTTTTGCATTTGTGTGGTTTATTTGCTTCTTGAATATTCACGACTATGAATGGGTGTTGTTGCAGCAGAGTACGATAGAAAACACACAGATTCTGTAATAACACAGTCCTGACCCTTCTGCCCTGCTGCAGTCGGTGAACGTCCACAGTGGAGACACTCCTGTGGGCTAAGATACAAATGGTCTCTAGAGAGTGGCCAAGAAAATGTTCAGCCATTGGGAGACACCCAGCACCGTTCCACACTTCACAAACACACATTAGAAAATAAGAATGTATGCATTTATTAAGTTAGCTCTTTTTACTGTAAAAAAAAACAATTTCAATGTAAGGGGAAGAGAATGGAAAAAAATGGAAGGAGATTATTCCATAATAATCATCTTTTATTTGAGCAGACCTGGTTTACCTGATATTTGGGTCATAATAATAATGTGTCATTTACTAGGAATTCCCATTTGTTAGGTGCCAAGCATTAGGCTGGGCACTTCATGTATGTTCTCCCATTTAATGCACTCAACAACCTCTTCAGATAGGAAGAGTTACTTTCCAACTTTTAGAGATGAAAAATGGATGCTGTGAGAGGTCATTTGCCCAAAGTTGTGTGGCTCATTAGTGGCCAAGCCAGGACTTGATGTGTCCCTTCCCAAAGCCTGTGCACCTTCCATTCAAACAGAGGACACTACACAGGGCCCCTTGGTGGGCAGGACCTGAGCTGAACCTTAAACACAGAGAAGAGGCAAAAAGCTTCACTGAAGACTCTTGTCTTCACCCTCATGGTGAACAAATGACATCTGTGTGCCAGCAGGTTCTGAACATGTCTGCTGCCAGGATTAAAGCAAAGTGTTTAGTTGGTAGGAGGGCAGGGGAGGGTCTTCCGAAGCTGCTCGTGGGTACTAGTCTCCACCCTTTGCTCTCTGACTACTCCTTCTCTGGTTTTCCTGCCTCTTAGCACATCAGGTGGGCATACACAGCCCAAGGGCACACATACAGCAAGAATCCCAGCCTATGGGGTCAACAGCTCAGTTCAACCAAATTCCCAGAACCCATGAACAGAACCCATGAAGACAGAGACTGCCAATCTGCAAATGGGCCAAAACAAAGGATTTATCAGCTAATGTGGGTAGGGTTGCATTTTAGCTAACATCTGTATATTAGATAAGTTACGAACGAGGAAGGCACTGTTACTGTACCCACTTCACAGATGAAAAAATCAAAGCTCAGAGATAGGAAGGAATTTTCCCAAGGTCACTTAGCTGAGAAAGTATGACAGACACCAGAGTCCAAGCTCTCAACCATTACAGTATAACGCCTTTCCCTCTGCTGGGCCACTTAGGTGGAGAAAAGAACAAAAACAAAACACGGCAACCTTTCTGAGCCTCAGGCTCTTCATCTGTAAAATGGGCTAATAATAACAATAATAACCCTACCTTAGAGGGTGGTTGTCAGAATCAAATTAATGCATGTAAAGTGACACATGGTCTGTAGTCAGTGGATACAAGTTTTTAATTATTGTTGAGAGTTTAGAATGCAGACTTGAAGGGACCACAGTGACCTGAACCAACATCCCCAGAACAACCCCCATCTCCTTGTGAACTCTGAAGAAGTCATCCTTGCTACGCGAGGCAGTTTATTCTTTCATTAAGGCATTCATGATTAGAAATGTCTTCCTAATATATTTCACTAAATCTGGCTCACACAACATACAGCCTCCCCTAGATCTATTTCTGCTCTGGGAGAGAGAGAATGAAGCCAGTCCCTCTCTCATTTGTCAGTGGCTCCAAGCTGGGAATAAGCCCACCATGCCCTCCCCCTCCAGAGCCCTCCCACTTGTGCCCATCCCCATACCCAGGGTCCCTCACCACTCAGGTGTCCCGCTGCACCCAGACACTTCCCTGTCCTGGGCTAATGCCAATGCAAAATTGATCTCCTTTTGTCTTACAATGACAGAATGTGGGATAAGGAGAAAGGACATGAAAAGCACAATACTGAAAATAAAAAGGACAGTGTATATTCAGCACTTTGTGTCATGACAAATCTCAGTTCACGACACTTGTTGATTTCTTAGCTTCTATCTCCCAACTCATTCTCAATGACTGCTTAAGCTTTCCTGGGGTGAGGCCTTTGTCCTGGTTTCTGTTCTAGGGGTTTCTGTACTGGAACTGTCCTCTTCTAGCCCACTCAGACACTAAGAATAAACTGGGCAAACAGGGCCGGGTTCAAAATACATTTCTGTCCACATGGTCCGGTACCACCCAGCCAGGCCTGCCTGAAAGCTGGAACCGTCCTCCACCAGCATTCATCACTCACACCATGCCCGCTCCGCATTCTGGGGAGGACCAGGCTCTGCGCCAACTTCCCACAGAAGCAGAGTTGGCGTTTTAAGTATCTTTATCTCCAGATGCTGCAGGGAGCTGAGACTGCTTAGGGAGCCCTCTCCACGCCAAAGGAAGATGTTACTGGGTGGCGGGAAGGACACAATAGAGGGCTTCTTTCTCATCTCTGAACTGAAGGGGGATTCTTTTGAATGCATGAAAATCTTCTGCAAAGTTGAAGCTATATTCCAAGCCTGGGCTAAGTGCTCTCCCCTATGCACACTCATCCTCTAACCTTACTGTCGCAGTGTTTCCCACTGTCCTGCAATCAGCTAATTCTCTCCCTAACACCTGAGTTCCTTGAGATCAGGGATGTGTCTCTCTTACATTCCCTGATTCCCAGGACCTAGCACAGTGCCCAGATGTAGTAGGTGATCAATTAAATATTTGTTGAATGAACTGATTAAATGAATGACTCTTTTTAGCACTTGCCATCTGATGCACATACTGTATTTTAAATGAAGGTGCACAGCCTTATGGAAAGTGCATCAGTGGACTTTCAGCTTCAAGATGGTGGAACAAAGATATTCTCCTCTTAGGAATCACGCAAGGACAAGAAGGAACAGGCACAAACTGCATCTTCAATGAAACAAGGAGACACCTGTAACCCTTAACCCCAATATGTAAAACCACAAGGACCTAACAAAATGTAAATGACCCAGCAGAAAGGAAGCAAGTGAGACTCAAGGTCCAGAAGGGTCAGGTATAGGGACTTACAATTTGTTCCAAAGAATCCCCAAAAGGCTCAGCAATAGGTAGCATCATGTTCTCACACAAAATAGAGGTGGAAGAGGGAATGAAAAGAGGAATTGTTTGAAAAAAATCTCTTTAAAGAGGACAGAGCCCATCAACTGATGAATGGGTAAACAAAATTTGGTATAGTCATACAATGAAATATTGTTCAGCCATCAAAAGGAACTAAGTACTGATTCTTGCTACAAAATAGATAAAACTTGAAAACATCATTCTACCTGCAAAAGCCAGGTGCAAAGCATAACATATTAAATGATTCTATTTATATAAAATGCCCAGAACAGGCGAACCTATAGAGACAGAGTGTACACTTGTGGTTGTCAGAGGCTGGGGGAGGGTGGAGTGGACAGTGACTACTAGTGAGCACAGGGTTTCTCTTTGGGGTGGCAAAAATGTTCTGGAATTAGACAGCATGAACTGATGTAAACATTGTAAATATACTAAAAGCAACTGAATTGTGCACTTTAAAGGGATAAATTTTATAGTATGTGAATTATATGTCAATTTTTGAAAAAAGAGTTCACAGAACTTCCAATTAGCTTCTTCTGGTTAAAATATGAGCTGAGAGGCAAAGATCACCAGAATTTTGAAGAGTACCTTGACCACAAAAGACAGAGACTAAAACATACAAAGGCAATAAAGAAACTCAAGAGCAGATGTGATGCCGCACTCAGAAGAAAGCTTCCGAGAATTATAATTAATTTCCTCTGAATGGTAGAGAAAAGAAGGATCTTGAGCCAATGAAACTAGAGCAACATACCACACAGAAGGACAGACCAGAGCACAAGGGAAACAGAGATAATATCAGTACTCTCATGTCCTTACAACTGCCCCCACAGTAGCAGAGTTTTATGTATGGTTAAAATAAAAGACTGTAAAATAATCTTGTCCAGCCAATAATTCCCAGCTGTTCTTTTTAATAAAGCCCCCATTAGTGAAAAAAAAGCTGAAGCCACTAATTATCCACCAGTCTCATTTTCCCCTTCTTTCTAATTAACCTGACTGCCCAAGGACAGACCACATTTCCCAGCCTCCTTTGTGGCTAAGGGTGGCCCGTGACCAAGCACTCACCAATGACTGTGACAAGACGTGATGTGTATGACTTCTACATCACTACCTCAGAAGAAAACCGCCTACCCCCCACGTCCTTTCTCTTTACGCCATCACACAGGCTAGGTCATGGACAGAAGGAACCAGGAGCTCCAGATGGCTTAGTGGAGCCAGGCTACCTCCCTGCCCCACGTCCCGGCTACTGAGAGCCCACAGCCTACCTCACCCAAGTGTTGGCTGTGAGCACGTGGTGCTGGATGTGATGGCAAAACAGGAGAGCCAGTTAGAGAGGGACTTCTACTTCAGTTCTACAGTCAAGCAGCTATTAGGGTTTGTCCCTAATTGATTTTTAGGGGTAATATTTACACATGCTTCAAAATGCAAAATATGCAAAAATGTATATTCCAGGAAGTCTTTCTTGATTCTAAGTTCACTTGGCCAGGTCCCACCCCAGGTAACTACCATTATTAGTTTTTTGCAGATTCTTTAGTAACTTCTTATGCACACACAAATATAGCTTCTTATTTACAAATACTTACATTTGCTTCTTATTTACACAAAACCTAATTTTCCACATTCTCTGGCCACCACTCTATACTGGTACCACTTCTGGGAATCTTAGAAAATAAAAGGTTGCTATATGACCATAGATATTAGTTGCAGCATTATTTTTAAACAGTAAAAAAAAAAAAAGGAGGGGAGGGACCCTTAATGCAAAAAACAGGAAACTTAGCTACCAAGATTAAATTTGTAAAGAGTATTCAGTGGCATGGGAAAATGCTTATAGTTCTGTATTAAATGGAAGAATCGGATCAGAAATTACATACAATGTTTCCTCAGCTTTGTAAAAAATATATGTATAGCAAATGGATGGAAGGCACCACATCTAAATATTGGCATTACCTTTTGTCAAATGTCAAAATTATTTTTTCTCCTGTTTCCCAGAATGCCAATAATTGAGCTTGTAATTCTTTTATATAAAAGAGCAGGGGACAAGAGAGGGGAGGGCCAGAAACATAGCCTCACCTCCTTGCAGAAACCCTTGCAAGGTCTCTGGGTGCCTTCACACGTAAGGGCAACTCTGAGTTGAGAGAGTTACATGAAGGGCTGACTTGCACTTTCCTTGGCTTTGGGAAAAGGAACCCCTTGGCCTCAGGCCTTGATGCTGCTGCTCCTTTTACTTCTCTTCAGTTTGCTTCCCTGACCTTAGATCCCAGCAGAGCTGCCGCTAGGAAATCACCACTCGGGGTGAGATAGCTGCACCAAAGCCTTGTTATCAGTGGGCCGGAGCTTTTATTTCATATCTCCTTTCACCCCAAGGAATGAATATTCCCCAAACGAGATGCTGCTCTGCCTTCTCCTGACAATCAAGAAGTTCCCCCTTTGCCATCCCTTCCTCCCCTTCCCTGCCAGGCCCACACCCACCAGTAAGCCCAGCCACAGATGCCCCCTTCCCCGCCACCCAGGCCAGCCCGCCGTGGCTCCTTGAATCTGCCACATTTTTCCTTCTTTCTTTAAGTTAGGCCAGAATTTTCTAATGCATGGTAGCACCTGGATTTTTAAAAATTAATAATTATTTACATTAAAATATATTAAGACCAAATACAACTATGGTCTCAAACCCATGGTTTCTTGGATACCATTACTTGCAGCAAGGCTAAAGTAAGTTTACAAGCAAAAAAAAAAAAAAAAAGTATATTCCCTTTCAATAAAAGTATTATTCCAATAAATATTTATTTAATGTGCTTATCTTTATACATTATCTCTTTCCTGGCTATGGCAAACAACTGAGTTTTAGGAAACTCTACATTAGGGTATTAATTTTTTGTAATGTTGTAATATATCACTGGGAGGGATACTTCACTGCTACCCCTGAGATTCCTCCCCTGTGCAGGGAAGCACAGACAGAGGCAGAGCTCCACAGGGGGCACACAGGAGGCCAGCAGGCACCACAACTGCCATACTGGGTGTCCTGTTTTCCCCGGTGAACCCTGTGAGGGCCGAATTCCACCAGGCTCTGTCCAGAACATCTTCCTGACCAGGTCTCAAAGCTCCCAAGGTGGGCAGCCAAGGCCTGCATTGTCCACTTTCACCCAGAAGAGGTAATTAGTCTTTAAGCAACCTTCCTGGGCCCCTCTCACCATGCACCAGAGCCAAGAGCAAATCCCACTAACTAAATAGCAGCCTGCATCTGCAAGTAGTTGGCTAAGGGCAGCTAGCCCGACATTAGTGAGATACAGCATGCCTTTGAAAAACCTCTCTGTTTCCTGACAAGCCAGAATCTCCTACCTCCTCCAAGGTGGGGAAAAAGAGGGGGAAAAGGGGTGGAAACAACGATGGACCAAGTTAAAACAGAGCAGGGCCTTTTAATCCCCCTTCATTTAAGTTTGGGAGTCTTGGGCACTTGGTGCTTTTCTGGGCAGCCTAAAATAAGGACCCTTCAGCCCTTCTCACGTGCAAGCTGGGAAGCCACACGTGGGGTGGGGGCAGGAAAGAGGGTTTCTAGACTGGAAGACTTCAGGGGATTAGGGAAGTGACAGACGTCTTCTGCAGGGACCTCTGCCAGCCCCCCGCCCCCACCTCCCCAAGCCTGAGTCCGGTTTGTGCCCATCACCGCTGAGCCCAGCCTCTCCCTATGTCTCAGTTCTTACTCTGGACTTATGGGGAGGGGACAGAGGCCTTGGCAGGTCTGGTCCCCACCAACTGCCCCCTTGCTGGGTGTGAGCAGCACAGCAGGTGGGTCCAGAATGAAGGTGCAGTTTGCCTATGTTGGCATCTGGCAGCATCACGCTGCAGCTTCCATGATATAAATACAGGGAGCGAAAATAGCTAATCCCAGATAACAGCAGTGTAATCACCCAGCGCCCGGCCTGGAATCCTGGAGAATTCGGAGGGAGCAGCTGCGGGGGCTGCCCCCATCAGCAGCCCACTGCCCCTGGGTGGCCGGGGCTGAGAGAAAGCCAGAACAAAGCTGGGCGCGCAGAGAGCAACTGGATGAGACCTGATGAAAAACACCTTTAATCGCTGTCTCTGCCTGGGAAGAGATGATTTTTCTAGAAAGACCATGAAAATTCTGAGCTTGCAGCAATGTGAACCTGGTCTCCCTATTCTTTGTTAAGACATGACGATATATATATATATGGAATCATGCAGGAGTCTTTGGTTTTTTTGTTTTTAACTTCTGGGTATTATTATCGTCACGGCTCTTTTCAAGTTGTCCTCCAGTCTGGGAGGTTGGGTGCTCCTCCCACATTCTGGCACTCCGCACCAGGGTGGTCCATCTGCGGCTGCCAAACTCCTGAATTCAGTTCTGACAACCCGGCTACACTGAACGGTTACTGCTCAAGTTCCACAAGACAACTTGCACCCTCTGCTCATGCCATTTTGTTCAAACAAGACATTTAATTAGGGCTCGTTGAGATGGTGCAAACAGCTCAGGTCTCCTCTGTCCTATTTAGTGTGCTCCTTGACCCTCTGGCTGCCAGTTGATGGACAAGCAATCCCCAGTCGCCAGCCACGTCTTTCCTCACACTGTGTGGTTTGTCCTGGCCTCCCAGTTGCACCTCTGAAGGCCCCTGAACACTCAAGTCCTTTCTGACAGGACACGAGGCACTCTCTCGCTCAGACGTGGACTGCAGACAGAGCCTGCAGCCATGGAGTCAGCTGGGGTTCGGCTGCTGTGAAAGGATGATAAAGGGGTGCTCAAAGCAAGAGTGGAGGCTGGGCCTCAGAACTATGTCCTTGGTGAGCATCCGAGACATTTGCTTCCCTATGGGACCATTATTACCATCCTTCGTGTATCCAGAAAAATTGGAGAGGAACATTCTAGAGCAAACCAGAAGGAATGGGAAATGGAATCATTTGCTGTCATCTCCACACAACTTAGGGATGGACGGTAGTGAATAAGAGTCTTCCTGACTGGTTCTGAGGAGACTGTTCTCTGGTTCTCTAGATGGAAGAACCCAGCATATTATGAATATTATTTCTGTTTGGAGTTTCATGTCACTGTGTCACATAAGAGTTTTGCAGAGTCAGATGAAAGTCACTGCATTTTCTACCCCTAAAAATAGGGTCATAAAGATCAGCTGCAAGCATTTCCATAAAAAACTTGAACTGCACAAGTCTCTGAGCCCCAAGCTGAAGGTGGCAAAGGGAGTAGATGGAGGTTTGCCCACCTTGGAGCCCCTGCAGCCTACAGTTGAAAGAGAGACCTTGAGGTTGAAAGTCACCTGGGCCACCACAGGAAGCACAGGATGAAATTTGTAAGAAGTATTTGATGGCATAGGAAAATGTTTATATTTTGATACTAAGTGGAAAAATCAGGACCAGACCTACATATAATGGGCTATCAGTTATGTAAAATACACATGTAGAAAAATAATGGGAAGCCACACATCTAAACACTGTCCATGCTCTTTGTCACTTATAAATTACAGGCTTTTTTCTTTTTTCACATGAACTCACCATGCCATGGGTTTCCCCCCAATTTCTTTCAGGACATTGGACCTGACAATCACCTGTGATTTCTCGGCTATGATTGTTTAGGTCAATGCTGATACAAGTTTTCAAGTTAAAAAAAAAAAGCATCCACTTAAAGTATTAAATAAAAAATATAGGGATTGCCTAGTTATAACAAACAATTGAGGTTTAGGAAACTCTACATTAGGGTATTCGTTTTTTTTAAAACCTTGAAAAATATGTGTAAATGTCTGACTTGGTGGGGATAATCCATTTCTACCCATTCTCTGGCAAAAGGGGAACCCACACAGAAAGGCAGAGAGTGGGACAGAGCCCAACAACAAGCATGTAGAAGGCCAGCAGGCCCCTGAACAGAGGGCGACACTGAGCTCGCTATTCCAACCCCAGGTGAATCCATGAGGCTCCATCTGGAGTCTCTTCTTAAACTAGTCGGCTTCAGCCTTGGTCCAGATACTGTTCATCCGCTATAGATCCTTGGAACAGTCACCTGAAGACTGAGCTCAAAGTTACCTGCAGTGCATCCGAACTATATCTGAATCTCTTACTCCTCATGAGAAAAAGTTTTTCCTTATATATTAAACAGAAGATGAAGAACAACAACAAAACAAGAGAATAAAAAGAAAAGGGAAGATGCTGATTCATTGAATGCATACTCTGTGCCAGAAATTATATTAGCAACAAGCTATATTTAATTTAATGCAGCCCTCACAGCAACTAAAAGAGTGAGTATCACACTCTCCATTTCACAAATGAGAAACTGAGCCTCAGAGAGCTTCAATAACTCATGATGGTCTCCCAGCTAGAAGTGGTAGAGCAAAGATTCATAGTGTATCTGATGCCAAAGCCCCCAGGTCTTTGCCTCAAACCACACAGCTCCCTGCCTCTGAAAGGACTTACATATATGCCCAGAAAAAGGAGGAGAAGGAACATGAGCTAAGATTGACAAGATTCCAGGTGGCTGACAACCTTTCTCAACAGATGTTTTAGCACTGGGACGACATAAGGGCTGAGAAGCAGACAGCAGGAGAAGGAAAAGAAGTAAAGGTCAAATAGCACACATCCAGGGCAGCACCGAGCCATCCACTTCTTGGCTCTGTGTTTGTTGGGCTTCTGCTCCAGAAATGAATCCCTCCCGGCCAGTAGGTAAATATGGGCTCGACTGCATATGAAATGAACAGGACCAGGTCTTCAATCTCTGCCAGACAGGCTACTCCGGCTGTAATCTAATCACACCCCTTGAAGCTCCGGCCAGCAATCTCTTTCCCTCACCCTGTCACAAATGCCATCACATTGCATCACAGATTCCCCTCACACGCACTGCCCCGGGAGGACACTGGGACCTGTCTCGGCCACACATCCACAGATCGGCAGGGTCAGCCCTGGTTCTACACAGTTCACAAAAGCCAGAATAAGAGGGGCCTAGAGGGGCCCCTGTGGGTAGGAGGCCTGGCTGACCGAAGGAGGGCAAAGTCCCCTTCTGTTAGCTTGAGTCCCAGTTCCCTGCTACTGTGCATTGTGGGTCTGCTCTCAGAAAGTTATTAGGGACAAAAACGAAAGAAGAAATAATCCAGGGATACTTTCTGAAATGCAATTATTCAGAAAAAAGAGTGAGAAAAATCCTAACTAAAAACTCACCTGAGACCCAGATTTCAGACTTGACTGCTGTAATGAACAGTTTAATGAGACAGCCCGATGCTTAGAAAGTCGCAGAATGGGCTGCCTGCTGCGAACTGCCTTGGGCACCACCACCCACGCTGGGAGTCAGCATGGGCCTCCTTCCCAAAGAGCTCAGATGCCTCTGGAAATCCTGGGATGAGGATCAAGGGGAAAGGGGCTTTAGCACTTAGCATTTATATTGGACTCCATGTTTCCGTGCAGCTTACCTCATTTGCTCCCTCAGTAATCTATGAGGCAGTAAACCCAATGTTATTGTCCTTCTTTGACTAATGAGCAAACAAAAGCAAAAAGACCCACAGTCCTACAAGCAATCTGTAACAGAGCTGAGACTAGAGTTGAAATCTGGAAGAATCTAACTCCCACGACCAGAAACGGCAAACTAGGTAGTTTCAAACCTACTTCCACTCTGCTGAGGACAAACAGGAAAAGTACTGAACAAGCAAACCCTTAACTGAACAAACGGAAAAAATTCACACATTTTCTTGGAATACATAAAGTAGAGGGATATTGCTAAGCTCTATCTCTCTCTTACTTTCCCAATTTTAAAACGTTTAAAATTTAAACATGGAGAGATTTAAAATTGAGAGACTACTAATACACTCAAGGGCAATAACAAAATTACCCTGCCCCTCTTCTCAGTAAATGTAATAATAATTATTTATTATTACTATCATCATTAATCCTAAAGAATGATCACTTTGTCTCAGATGTGAGTATTTATCACAAAACATGCAAAGGTAAAATAAGCTGAAAGAAAAACCTATGCACACTCTTTTTAGAAGTGGTTTCTTTATGAGAACTTTGACTGCCAGACTTTCTTTTGAGAAAGAAAAGGGATAAATCCAGTAAAATACATTGTTAGCTTCCTTTGTTGTTATATATGAACATCTATTATATGATTTTAATAAAACTAATGATTATTCAAGGTAAGAAACAAACAAGAACCTGCTTAAAGATACCAGAGAGATAGCAAAATAATAAAAAACACCAGCCAGGATCCCCAGGAAGAAGGAGACCCACAGCATGCATTTGTTCTCGAGCTGCTCTGGGACATGGGGGCATTCGCTAACCGCGCAAGGGGTGGCTGAGAGGCTAAGTGGCACTTTGACAGCCTCGCAGGGATTAAGGGGCAGAGCTCGAATCTGAGGCCTACCAAGAGAGTTTGAGACTTGCAGGAATTGGAAATCCAAAAGGATGCTCTCTACAAGTACATGTGAACCAGAAGTACACAGGCCCTGGCAGAGACTACAACCAAGCTCCAAGTGTGCTAAAGCCCTAAAATTAGATTTAAGTAGTCCTGGATCGTAAGTGCTCCAGGAGCCTGGCAGAAGCAAATACAAATTGTTTTAAGAGGGAAAACACATCATCTGAGGCCTCAAATTAATTCTACATACGACTTTCAAATATAATATCCAAACTCAACAAAAAATAATATGGCACAAAGGGTACAAAGCAGTATTTTAAGAAAGAAAAAGAAAAACCAACAAACAATAGAAACAGACCCACAGAAGCTCTAGCTGTTGAAGTTATCAAAGGGTTTAAAGCAATTATGCTTACCAAATTCTAGGAAATAAAAGAAATAAAAGATGACTGAGAAATCCATCCCCCACCCTCAGGAAATGATGCTGAACAGCAGTCAGCTAATGCAGGGCAACTCTCCATTATGACAGCTGGCATACTCGTTATCTACTGCTGCATACAAATTTGTCCAACACCTTGGCATCTCAAAAAAACAATGACATCTAACTCATACAGTTTCTATGGGTCAGGAATACAGGAACAGCTTAGATGGGTTGTTCTAGCTTGCAGTCTGTCATGAAACCGAAATCATTTACAGTCATCTGAAGGCTTCACTGAAGCTAGAAGATAAACTTTCAAGATTGTTCACATGGAAAATTCAAGCTGGCTGTTGGCAAGAGGTCTTAGTTACCTGCCACATAAACCACAGGGCTGACTATCCTCATAATATGGCAGCTAGTTTTCCCCAAAGCAAGTGATCCAAAAGAGAGCAAGCAGAAAGTCACAATGTCTTTTAAGACATAGGATGAGAAGTCCTACACAGTCATTTCTACAATACCCTATTAGTTACCAAGTTTAAGAACCACCAGCCTAAAGTAAGCAACAAGATCAGACACCTATACATGCCCAGGACACTGGCTTGAATGTTGGCGAAGGCTAAAACATCTCTCCCCAATTCTGCGCTCTTCCTGGGACTCTGGGCATTCACCTGAGGACCAAATTCTATCTTTAGTAATGGAGTTCAGTGGGTAGAGACCTCACACTTGCAACAGAAATGTGTCAGCCGTCAAATGTGAGCAGGAACCTGAGTGGCAGCTATTGCCCAACAGAGTGTGCAGGGCAGGGCAGGGAAAGAAGCACAGGACAGCCGAAACCAGCCAAGAAGACAGCCAGCCCTCTTCAGGAGCTGGAGGGGAGGAACCAGGGGACTCTTTGGGTTTTGTTTCTGCTATTAAAAATACTAGCAGAAAAAAGATGTTAATGTTAACATTAATAAATGTTTTTGTTTTTTTTAAATAAATGTTTTCTTTAAAAGCTAAAAAAAAAACCCCACACACAAAATACTAACGGAGCCAACTCAGAATTTTTTATCCTAGCCCAGAAATTAAATTTCCATCATTGATTCAGAAGTAAAATCGTACTAAACCACCACTGATGACTGCCAGTTGAACATGTAGAAGGCAATAAAAATATGTCTTCCAACACCACCATGCTCTGCAGCCTTTAGGCAAAACCAGATATTTGGCACACTCCAGTTCTCGAGCTACCCCTGAGGTCCTTCTGATGACCATGCCTCTAGTTTGTTTTTGTTTCATTTTTGTTTTTGCGTTTATTCATTCTAATCACTGAGATAGCTCTTAACCTGGTACCACGAGCTGAGAGACTGTGCAGGACAATGATGAAGCCCAAGGCTGTCCCAGTGCACCAGGGAAGCCTCAGGCTGGAAGTTGGAAGAGTCACTGCAAGAGCAGGGAGTGAGACTCAGAGGATCTCCCTCCTCCCCTCTAGGAACCCTCCCACCGAGAGCCAGCTGGGACCTGGTGGGAGATGTGTGACTTCCACTGGCCTCTTACAGCATCCATTCAGTCTGAGTTACTAGATCCCTGACAAACTGTGTAGTCCAACAAAAGGACTCAGTTCTTGTTTAGGATAAAAAGCTTCAGCAGGCTGAGATATTCAGCATCTCCAGGGGGGATATTAACTGGCTTCTGGAGCTTTCTGGGGGACCACAGATTTGGAAGAGGTAGAGGTAAGATTACTTTACTTGCATTAAAGTAAGTCTTTCTGACCATTGGCCTGATCTTAGCATAGTTAGAGGCAGCTTCCCAAGGTGGTAAGCGGCTCTCACTGGAGTTATGCCAGCAGAAGATTGGACATTAGTAAGCAAATATTCAGGCTGCTACAATGGGGATTTGGGGACTCAGTAGAGAATTTAAACACAATGGTTTCCAAACAAGAATTTCCACAATGACAGAACTCCCCAACATTCAGTCCTTCTGTTTTGTAAATTGGGATGCTGCACCAACAGATCATTTGCAATAAGGGCTCCATTGCTGTAAAACAAAACTTTGAGAACTGAACCTGGATGACTGCTAATGTTCCTTCCAACTTTTAGATTCCAAGTTTCCTATATATTAAGTATTTGGGTGCCCAGCGTATTCAATAATACCTAAACCATAATCATCCTTGTTGTAATCATCTCTAATATATGAATATAAACCATCACTATAGCATAAACAATCCACCAAAACACTAATTTTCCCTTCCACTGGAAAAAGTTCATCTTCCTCGGTTTGAAAAGTGGTGGTAGAGCTGTTTCACTATTGACCTTTAACTCTTCATCGCTATGAGAAAACAGTGATGACATCTTTTTGGCCAGATGGAACTGATAGGAGATTTATGGAGCAGCTGAGAACTGTCAAAGCCAGGCCAGGCAGATCCACAAGACAATGCCCACGGCCTTTTCATCAAGGAGCACGTTGCTTTCTGGAATCCACTGACACAAGAGGTTCATATCTACCCAGTCATCAGCAAGATTATCCCAACACCCCACCAGCTGCTGCTACCCAATCTAGAGGCCTCTGCTTCTGCTCTTGAGGGATGGCATGTGATGCGCACAGGAGTCTTACCCTCACCCACCCCCCAGCCCCCGCCCCAGTCCGGCACCCACAGCCCTCCCAGAGTGGGAAATCTCATCCAATACTTCTCGGTTACAGAGATTTCAGAAATTAGTCACAGGAAGGAGGGCGGGAAGAGAGGGGAGGTTTCCTGAAGGAACCAGTAACAAGATCTGGGGTGTTTCACCTCGAGGTCACAGCAGCTCAGACTGTCCCTGAGTTAGCAAGCAGTGGTCAAGAATGAAATCAACCTCCGCAAAACCTCTGCTGACTTGTCTACCATCTACTGTACTGAGAATTTATGTGAGTCAGGGCCTCTGCCTTCACTGAGTTTTCTCTTTCAAGATTTTGGTTCATTCCCCACCTGTAGCCTCAGAAGATAGCCCCAATGTCCACAGACTTCAGACAGAAGGAAGGGTGGAACTGGAGACTACAGTCCAGCATTGATTTGATAGAAGGGTTTAGACCGGCTTCTGAGCCTCATCTTGTAAAGTAATCCATTATTAAGACGTACCCTGGGACTCCCTCTATGGCTCTGGTGACCAATGTCCTGCTCTTCCCAGGACAGTCCCCGTTGGTACCTCCTGCTGTCCCAGAATCACTGCCTTCCACTCTCAAAAGTCCCCATTTGGACAGTAGACTATACAGTACCTTTGGCCCAGTCACCATCTATGCTTTTTAGTAGCAACCTGGAAAACCCCAGGTAACCCTGCAAGCCAAGAGATGTGGGGATTTTACAAAGCCAAAGATATAAAATACATTTCAATTTTTTTTAAAAGCCAAAGGGCAGTGATGTTCAAGGTTTATAGCAACGAAAACATGAAAACAAGCCAAATGCCCATCAATAGGAAATGGTCTAATGAATCAAGGCTTATCAACATGGACTACTAAGCACCAATCCAAAAGAAAAAAGTGAATCTATATGTATTGACATGAAACAAATCTCCAAGGCACATTGGTAAGGGAAGAAAGCAAACAGTTGATCAATGCAACTGAATGACCCCAGTTATCTTTTCTTTGTAATTGTACATGTAGATGTAGAGATATATGTATAAAAATGCATTCAGAAAGGTCTAGAACAATACTGTCTAATAGTATAACACAAACCACAAGCATAATGTAGATTTTTCTAGTATCCATATTTTTACAAAGTGAAATTTATTTTATGTAACCCAATGTATTTGAAATGTTATTTAAATCAATATAAAAGACTATTAATGAGATATTTTGGTGCTTACTCCCCCAAATTATACTTACAACAATCTCAGTTCTTCCTAGCCACATTTCAAGGGCTCAGTTGCCACTGTGACTTATGGCTATGGATATTATTGAACAGCTCAGGGCTTGCAGGACACATACCAGATAACACGAATTATCTCAGGGGAAAGAAGTGGAATTTGGTAAATGTAGTGATTGGTATAGAATCTGAAATTTTTGCAATGAAGAATATACTCACAACTTATGTAATGTTGCAAGACAATAAGAACCTGAAATTTTTAAAAATAAACAGCCAGAACATGAGCTGTGAAAATAAGTCTGTAAATGGGCTGTAAGGAAACACAGCATTCAAATCAGTTCATCAGCCAAAGAGTGTTTGCCTTTTTCTTTTTAGTTTGATCCCCACCAGGGTCTGGTCAGCTGGCCGGGTGGCTGCCCTCGCCTGCCCAGCAACTCAAAACAAGCGTGCTGAGGGCTGCCTCGCTTCCCCATCTAGAATCAGGAGGCCATGGTGCCTCCATGAAGAGTCTGTCACCTCAGGGGCACAGAACAGCGCTCTCAAATACTCAGATTGAAGCTTTGTCAAAGTGCAAACAGGAAAAACAGTGTCATCAAAATAGCCTGAGGGATGCAGACTCCTGGGCCCTACAAAAATAGGAATTTCTGAGGTGGAGCCTGAGAATCTGCAATAAACAAGAACTCCAGGAGATTCCTACCCCACTGAGATGCAAAGGGATATCATTCTGGTCTAACTTTACGCTGCCTGATTCCTGGCTAGAATCTGATTCCCTCTAGAATTGTGCTGACAAAAACTGACAAGAGTACAGGAAATCCAAACACTCAAACTCCCCCATCCCACCTCAGAGGAAGACTGTCTTTCTTTAACAGTATTTACTGAATGATGCTTACAGACCTCACAACTAAAAACAGGCCATCCCTTGTAAAGACTTCGTCCAGGGTTAGTTAACCCTGCTTCTAACCCTCCAAATCAGAAAGCCCAGGCTGGTGGGCCAGCCCGCCCTCCGTGCCTACTCCTATCACAGGACTGCAAACGGTGTTTCTGTAGCCACCATCCCTAAGGTGACACTGGGACCTCTGGGTAGAAGCTTTTCCCTCAAAGTGAGATCTTGTATCTATTTGGTTTTGGTTTTGTTATTTATGTTTTTTCTTCCTTATTTTAAATAAACCAAAGGTGCAATAAACTGTTTAAAGGTGCGGAGGGTGCGATTCCTTCAAAGGCATTTTCTCAGTAGTGAAAAACTATTGTTTACATGTGTACAACACGTTTCGTATGCACTGAGTCCTAACATCTCAGCAGCCAGTGAGGTTGGCAAGAGTGATTATCCCCAGTTTACAAAAAAGGACAGGAGGCTGGGAGGGTTAAGAGAGGGGGCTGGAGGGAGAAATGACATTTGCCGGCCTTCACTCCTGTGTTTGGTCTTGAGCTCGGCAGTGTATGCAAGGATCACGGTCCATTTTCACCATTTTCACGAACTGCCGAAATGCCCAGACGCTCGCGTTTGTTACTCTTCCTGCTGTCACAATTGCAGGAGGTCTGGTGGGCTCACAGAGCTAGTAAGAGACAGACTAACCACCGGACCCCTTCTCTGGTGCTCTTCCTCCGCTTCCCACAGTATTCTCTCCGACACAAAATGATTTACTGCGCGCTTCACCCCGACTCCGCCACATTTAGCTGATTAAAAGAAAGCCCCTCTCACAAAGTTAAACAAGCAGATGAACGTTTTCATCTAAGCTACATGTCCTTTAATAATCTGATGCCCATTCTCCTTCCCTGACACCTGGCCGCTGTCAGTCTCCTTGCGGATGAGAGAGAGAGAGAAGGAGGGAGCAGGAGGGCGCGAGTAGCGTTGCTTCTCCACAGCCACGCCGCCCGGGGGGCGGGCACTTTCCCCCTCTTTCCCCGATGGCTCCCTCTCCACCCCCATCTCCATCTCTCTCTCTCTCTCTCTCTCTCTCTCTCTCTCTCTCTCTCTCTCTCTCTCTCTCTCTCTGTACCACTCTCTTTCCTTTCCCAGTCTTCCAGGCTTCCTTCCTCCCTCCTTCCCTCCCCCCCGTCCCCTCTCTCCCTCTCCCTATCCCCCCACCACTCTATTTCTCGCTCTTCTCTCTCAGTCTCTTGTCTTTTCCAGTCTCCCTCCCTCAATCCTTCGGATCTCTAGGAAAAGCAGCCAGCGGGGTGGCAGCAAAGCGGAGGGCAGAGCAGGCGGGCGCGGACCCCAGCGGCGAGCAGCCTCCCCCGGGTCAACAGGCCCAGCGTGGGGGCCCGGAATCCCGGAGCGCGACGTGGCCCGGGGTGCTCTGTCCAGAGGTGCTCGCAGCTGTGGAAGCGCCGCCCTTCGTGCCGCTCTGCAGAGGAAGCAGAAGCCTCTTAGATCTGAGAACTGGACGGCGCTCGCTGTGGAAACCGAGAGGACTGGAACACGGTCCCAGGCCCAGGGCTCCACGAACCCCGAGGGCGCTGCCCTGCGGGACCGCATCTCCAGAGAAAAGTGAAAGGACAGTTCCGCTGCTCCTTCAGATTCTGCAATGTTCGCTACATTCAAGGCTTTCCCATCTGCAGGTCGGCGCTCCCAGATGTAACGTCCCTTAGTTGGCCCTCCTCCTCCCCGTGAGTGCCTGGGGAGGGAGAGACAAGCAGGTGGACTTGAACAAGGCCCGCTGAAAGTCCGAATCCCAGCCACAAAAAAAAAACCCTTTCTGTGCAGGGGGCATTGCCCTCAGAGGCCGGACTTGCTGTAAAGCCACTGCGCCATGTGTCTCATATTTATCAATCTGCAAGCACTTGCTGCACACCCACAACCTGCCTAGAAGTGTGCTAAGAATATATTCTCTGCCCTCAAATGCCTGAGGACAAGGCAATGTGTAGGAAGACAAGCACTTACCAAACTGAAAAGCAGTGCACAGAGGCCAGGGGCTGCTATTATTATTATAGTTACTCTGTTATTATGGTTTTATAGTTCAGGCAACAAAATGCCTTCTCACATCTCTACTCCTACTCCCACATTCCTCCAGCCTGGCCTACAACCCTTGTCAATACCACTCTAGAAATTTTTCTTTTAAGGAGATAAGGGTGCACACAGAGGAAAATGTAAGGCCCTCAGACCACCAACTTTTGTGGCTATTGGCAGTTTTGAACTCCAGAGGTGGGGGGAAGGGGAGCCAGCACCCAGACAGTCGGGGCGAAGGCTGGAGATAGCCTGGACCAACTTGACTATAGGAGGCTTCTCTGGGGTTTTTTTCTCCCTTAACAGCCATTGGCTCTCCACAGTGGGACAACTCTGTTACCAATACTACTACTAAAAGCCACTGTTTATCAAGCACCTGCCTGCAAGCAAACAGTATGCTAAGCCATTTTGCTTGAACAATGTTCTGGTTATCTACTGCTGCGTTACAAACCATCCCAAAGTTTCATAACATGAAAACAACCATTTAATTATGTTCATTGATTCTGTGGGTCAGGAATTCAGACAGGGCACAGCAGGGATGGGTTGTCTCCACTCAGTGAAGTCTGAGGTCTCAACTGTGAAAAACTGTGGACAAGCTAGGTGCTGGAATCATCACAGACTTCGTCACTTAGCCCTGGCACCTAAGCTGACTAGAAGGCTGGTTCAGCTGGAACTGTCAACTGTCATGCCTGCAGGTAGCCTCTTCATGTGACTTGAGCTTCCTCACAGCATGGTGGCCTCAGGGTAGTCAGACTATTTCTGTGATACTTCATGGCTCCAAGAGCAAGTGTCCCAGCAGGTAGAAAAGAAGCTACATGGCTTTTTCTGACCTACAGAAGTTACATGGTGCCACTGTATGTAACTTTATAGGCTGTATTGGTCCAAGCAGTGGCAAACTGCCCAAATTCAGAGGCAAGGACATAGAAACACACCCCCACCTCTCAGTGGGAGGAGTGTCAAAGAATCTATGGTTATGTTTTACAACACTATCTTGTTTAATTCCCACACAATAATCTTGTGAGGAAGTATGAGTATTATCCCCCATTTTACAGATGAGGTCACTGAGGTTCAGGGAGGTTGAACGATTCAAGCAGCCCTACTCCAGAGCCTGAGTCCAAATCTCCACCCACAAGATGCACTGCCTCTGGTTGAGGATGCCTTCTTTTGTTCTGGATGCTTGACAAATTCCCCCAGCCCAAATTCTACAAACTTTCTTTCCTCACCACTTTCTGTTGGTTGACCTACTCCAAATTTCCTTCTCCCCTGGGAGTAGCCATAGATATTCCTACCTCCATCCCATCTTCAGCAGTCCTGGGGCCTAGGATGGAAATTTCAAGGAAGGCAGCCCTCCAGGCTCTGCCAATCTCTAATGTCGGCTATTTAGGGGCTCTTTATGCTCCAGTAGGCCAGAGTAAGCATGGCCGTTGTCCTTTGGAATTCCCACTGCCTCGGGCAGCTGCCACGGTGGGCTGGGGCCCTGATGTGCCCAGTCTTCACTCTGCCATTGGCGCATGGCCAGTCCTAATTGGGATACAAAATTCCACCCGTGTTTGAGTATCTCCTTCATACATTACTATCAGGTGCCCTAAAATAAAAATGAAGGTTTCAGAAAGACAAATGGAAAAATATTTGAGGCATGAAATAAAATAGCAAAAGGTTACTAAGATAAAGAGCACATAGAAATCAATAAGAAAAAACTAGATCTCAATAGACAAATAGAAGATGCAAACATGATACATTTGAAAAAATACAAATGAATCACAAACATTTGAAAATAATCAAAATAACTAAAAATTAGTATTATATAGTGTTTTCACCTTACATATTTGCAAAGATTCTTAAAGTGAGAATTCCCAAATTGTTTTTCAGAAGATATGTACAAAAGTATACTCATGTTTCACTCATGTTTCGAGAGAAGCCTGGCTCTTCCAGAGCTGCAGAAATCCCAGCTCCTGGGAAAGACAGGGTTATGATTGGACTCTAAAAGGGGGGTAGGAGTGAGGTACTAATTGAACCGCGTACTAGTTGCACTGTTGTGTTGAGTCTGTGAAAATTCATAGGGCTGTTTGGCCACTTTTATTTTGTGCACTTCCACGCTATGCTGTAATAAAAAGTTCCGCCAAACTAGGAAGGCTGCAAAGTCACAGACTCTTGTTCAGTGAGTGCTCTGCTGGACTGGGTCAAAGGCTTAGGTGACCCCAGGATTTGTTACAGGAACAAGCAAAGCTCACTTTGTTACCCCAAGTGTCTCTCAGAGCCACAGCCAAGCTCAGGATCTGTAAGTGGCTGAGACCTGCTCCCAATACTGCCTGGTGCCACGTCTAATGGACAGGTAGTACGGCTTCCCCCGTAAGAAAAGGGCTTAGAGCCTCTAGGCGATGACTGCCACCCCTAGGGAGAGGGCACTGTATTGGGGGTCCGCACTTGATCCCACGCCTGGCTCTTCTTACCACTCTCAATTCTAAATGTCCCAACTTCCCCATCACACCCTACCTATTATGTTAGAAGAAAAGAAGCAGTGCCCTCTGTGCTCTTGCTACTGAAGTTTTCATTCAGAGGAAGGCTCTGCCCTGAAGGCTGGAGGAGAGCAGCCCTCTCCAACCTAGAGAGCCATTTCCATGTTTACCCAAGGCTGAATAACCAGATCATCAGGGCAACTCAAATGGCCAGGAGATGGAAGGCATTCAGCCATTGGTACAGAGATGGTATAGGGATGGTATGGTGGAGTCCAGTCCTCATTCTGCTAGTTCAACACAGCACATGGTACACACAGTCCACCTTACAAGAAACTATGGCTAAGGTGTCCCCTCCACGACCACCAGACTTTGGTTATTGATAACATCTAACCCAAGAGTTGTGGGTTTTTATTTTAATTAAGCTGAGATAATACAGGAAGGCCCACAGAGAGTAGGAAGGCCTAGACCAGGGCATTAAAGGATGAGATGAAAAATCAGAAAAGTTTCCTCCTTCCCATGAGGAAGAAAGGTGATGTTTTCCCCTACTTAATTTCTCCACAGTAATTTCTGTTTGGATAAATAAACCCTGATAAATGAGAACCCAAATTTTCCCAGGGCCTGCCTTTCCCCTGGCTGTGTTTCAGTGTGTGGTCCTCTCTCAGCAGTTGGAGTAATCCAGATGATCCTGGGCAAGTCAGTAGGGAGCAAGTCTGTACTGAAGCCAAGAAGTAATTTTTCCCTCCAGCTTCCCAAAAGAAGGGAGCCTTGTGGATCATCGTGAGGCTGGAAATAAAGAGAGGCTGAATCCTACATTATCTAGGCGATCTGTGGTTGTGTGTGTACTTATGAGGCACAAAGAAGACTAGGATTGGAAGGTTTTGTTATTTATTGTTATTTGGATTATTTGTCTCAAGAAAAAAAAAGCTGGATACAGCCAACTTTGAATATACAGTTGACCCTTGAACAACACTGGTTTGAGATGCAGTTTCACTTATACGTGGATTTTTTTCAATATATTGGAAGACTTTTGGAAATTTGTGACAACTTGAACAGTTTCATTCTTCTAGCTTCATTAGAAGAATAAGGTATATAAATACATAGAACTTACAAAATATGTGTTAATCGACTGTATGTTCTCAGTAAGGCTTCCAGTCAGCAGTAGGCTATTAGTAGTTGAAGTGTTTGGGGAGGTGAAAACTATGTGGGGACTTTCAACTGCACCAGGGCTCTGCACCCCTAACTCTGTGGTTGTTCAAGAGTCAAGTATAGAAAGAGAAAAAGGAAATGTGGGTAACAGTGCTTAGGCATTGCAGGAGACCCAGGGCCTCCTGGTCACCTCACCTAGAAACACACTTAAGCTCAACAGGCTTGCAGATCTCCAAGGAGGGTCCGCCAGGGGAAGGGAAACCCAAGGTGGGCCACAGGGTCTTTGCTAAGGCTGGCAGACCAGCCTCTGGTGGCTGCACCCTGCCCTCCAAACCAGCTGGAATCAGCTCCTACTCCAACTGCTGCCCGCTGGGCAGATTAAGCCGCCAGAGACTAGGAGGGTGGCGAGATCCAAAGCCCCTGTTGGGCACCCTGTTGGCCGATACGACTCCCTCCTCTCCCCAGCACAAGTCACCTGGAAATTGGTGAAACCTAACTTTACCGCAATGCCGAAGCTAACCTCGCCCCTGGCAGGCGCTCCTTGTGGCCCAGGCAACTCACGCTAAGTGATAACCCTGGTTTTCCTCCGGACTTTGGCAAGCACGGTTTTACCAACATAGCCGCCAAAGCGCTGCTCTCAACTAGCCTCCAGACCAGATCTATTATTTTCATGGTAGGAGGAAAGAAAAAGAAAAGCATCTCCCTGAGTTCACCCAAAAACCTCCCAGGACGGTGGATTTAGGCTTGTTTGTTAGTTTCCTCTCCAGCCCGGTGCGGAGTTCTAGGCCCCCGCCTCTTCTTCCCACCCTCCCGGACCCCCGAAGGGGCCGGCTGAGCCTAGCCGAGGGCGCGGCGCGTGACCCCGAGCGGAAGGGCCCCAGTCTGGGTCCTAATGCGGGTGGCGTCTCCCTTGACAGGCGGCGTTTGGGGACAACAGCGGGAACGGGAGATAAGGTGACATACCAGAGCAGATTTGGTGCGCACGCTGATACTCCTCTCTCGACAGGAAACGCGGAGCTATTTAAAAGACCCTATCGATTACTTTATCTTTCCCGGAGGAAAGCTTCTTGCCGAGAGACAAAAGATGTTCCCTACCTAGAGATACAAGGCCGCAGCCCTCCACACAAATCGGAGGGTCTGCACAGGCGACGCCCAATTAGGGTGCAGGGAGAGCAGAGACACAATTACCACGCAGAGTGCACAAATGTGTGTGCGCCAAATGTGTGAGGTCAGCAGGAGCGGAGAGGGGAGTAAGGGACACTTCATAGGATGATCTGTATCCTTTTAAATTGGTTTGACCACGTGCACTTACACACACGAAAGTGACTGTGCACTTAAGGTATACATATGCGTACCCATGTCGTTTCAGCATATTTAAAGTGCACCAGTAAACACATTCAAAGCGAGTTATGGTCGCTGTGAGTGTATTCCACAGATTACACGGAAAATAAACTGGAATGCATTCACGGATGTATTGAATGTGATGATGTACATGTGAATGCTCCATTGTGCTCCTTTTCAGGGGCTGAATGCCTACAACTGTCATGTGTACACTAAAGTATGGAGATGTGTCAACACAACCCTTTATAGTGCGCTCATTTCAAGTGTGAGTTCCCGCATTTGCCCAATTTGTAGGGAGCGCAGAATGCCCTCCGCGATATCCGGCTGCTGACACTGAATTTGCTCCGTGATCCTGAAGCTTGTCGGCCTTCGCGGGCCCTACGCCTTGCCGCGGGGAAGGTTTCTAAATAAATACTAATTGAACCGAATGCAGATTCGAATGGCTCTCCTGCGCAACAATTTGCCGTCTACACACTGGCGATGCGCTCCGCCTTGGCCGGGTAAGCTGCAGCATTTCCGCAGAGCAGGTTGGAAGATAAGGAGAGAAAGGAAGATGCCACGAAAGGAGGAGTGGCGGCCCTAGTGAGGGTCAGTCACCCGCTGAATAACCCGCTTAAATTCAACAGCGACCAGGCCGCAGCAACGCAGGTGGAAGCTCCGGGGGCCGCAGCCGGAAGGTCAGCCCCAGCCAAGGAGGCCGCACAGATCTTGGCGAGACTCTTCGTCTCTCCAGGAAGCCAGGGCCACAGCGCTGCTCTAGGCCCCGCCAGTACCCCCCACGCCTCGGGCAAAACAGGCGGCCAGTTCGCGCAGCTCGGCTTCTCCCAAACCTTACGCCACGCCGCGGGCTCTTCCAAAGCGTCCACTGCCGGAGTTGCACCCTTGCAGAGCAGCCGTGGGCCGGCCTTAGAAAATAGTATTCGCATTCTGAATCATTGATTATGTAAGTCGAATTCACCTGATTTTTCCAGCTGTGCCTTTCAGCAACGGGATCCTGACGGACTGTGGCACGTCCCGGTCCCCACCGCCTCTCGGCGCAAGCACCAAATTAACATGAAACGACAACGGAAGTTTGAAAGCGACTCCCTCGCATCTGGCAAACCCTAACGAGTTTTAAAGAGGTCATATCTACTGACTCAGGATAAATTCGATTTAGAAACATACCCCCCAAAGCAAGTGACTTACAAAAGATATCAACAAAAACTGGCTACGGCAAAATGCAAAGGAGGCCACCAAACGTAGCTGCTCTTAGGAATAATAATAATAATCACGTATAATACTACTTAGATTTGCAGAAAATGTTTCTAGAAAAACATGTTTGTAAAAAGCCGTGACAGCCTTGATGAATGTGGGAATCAGCTGGGAAGGGGCGGAAGAAAACCATTTGAGGTGACGCAAATGTTTCCTGTCCTGATTGTGGTGGTCCTTACAGGGGCTTGTCGACGTCAAGACACAGAACTGTACACTGACACTCTGTTCGTTCTGTTCTAGGTATATTATGCCTCACTAGAGTTCATTTAAAAAGTAAACAGACCCAGTACTTTGCCTTTAGGGAAGGGAGTTAGGTGGCTGGGGGAGAGAGGTGGACGCTTTACAGTGTATGTTCTGTTATGCGTTTGGTTTTTGTCGTTTTGCTTTTTGGTGTATTATTTATTCAAAATATATAATTAGACTATTCCATGATGTGACTCTAAAACAATTATTAAGGAAACTAACAAAAGGAGGAACAAAAGATGCTTGCACACACCTTGTAGGGATAAGAAAAGGTGCACGTTGTCCAAGCCCAGAAAATATTTTGGAAGGGGAAATATCTTTAATGTTCAGATCTGTTTTATTTGTTTTTTGCTCATATGTTTAACATAACAACTGAAAATGGGGATCCAAATCTATTCTAGTGCTTACATGTGGGGTGGGTGGCTGTCATCTTGAGGACCCCTAGAGGCAAGCCGGCCACAGGAGCAAGCGACACAAAGCCACAGAAGCGGAGGGGGGAACTGCGCCCTCGCTCCCGCTAGCAGCGACCTATCCCGCTTGGAGCAAAGACGTGACTGCCCGCAACGACATGCTCCCCTGAGAAGGCCAGACCCGGTGCGCTGGAGAGGCAGGGAGGTGGAAGCGGCCGCCCAAAGGCAAAGCAAGCGGGAGGGGCACTAGTGGTAAGCGACGCTCAAGGCTGCGCCACCTCTGTGGACCCAGAGCTTCAGGGCGCTGCCTGGTCCACCATCCCAAGGGGTGGGCAGTCTGGAACCAGTGGCTGCAAGGGTCCTACCTCAGTTGGGGGAGAACCAGATATGAAAAATCTCCATTTATCCCCTGTTAGATAGGGTATACTTTCGCCTGGTTAGGACAGATTCCAGATCTGGTTCAGATTCCAAGCTATTTCAGAGAGGTTTTTGGAGATTGGCCCTCAAGAGACAGATGGACAGTGGGCTGAGGCTAAGGGCCAGGAAAACTAGGAACTGCCAGACTCCTCTGCTGGCCTGGGGACAGGGCCTGGGTGGGGTTGCAAAGCTGGATGGCCATCCTGAATCTGCTGCCCCACTCAGAGCTACAGCACCTTCCAGAAGCAAGCCAGAGCACAGATTAATGTGAGCTGAATTCCCAGTGACCCCAAGACTTGGGTCTGACCCTGAGACTAAAGCACAAGTCGGGAAAATCATGAGGGCAAATTTGCTGGGTGGCAACCAGGACCACTGAGGTCCTGTTCCTGGATAGTGCTGGATAAAAGCCACCCCACTCCCTCCTCTTTGAGGCTCCGCTGACCATTCTACTCAGACTTCTTACTGATGGCTTAGCTCCAGTCTCCTTTAGGAGATTTCACTGGATTGCCCCTTGGCTGCCCTCTCAAACTGTGCACACCTTTTATTCATAAACTGCAAGATGAGAGTGGGGCCCAGAAATGTGCATTTTAAATAGGTACCACAGAGGATTCTGGCCTAGGTATTTCCACCAAGAGTTCTCTTTCCCCTCTATAAAGGCATAACTTTATTCACTACATTTGGGGTTTATCTTGATTGTGGTTCTTAAAAATCTCTTTAAGGCAGTACATGCATATGGTAAATAAAGAAAAAAAGAAGGAAATTGTTCTAAACAAATGTACTATGGAAAGCAACATATTTTATTCCTGATCCCCATCCCCCAGTTCTCTGCCCCAGAAGCTTTCATTACCATTTTATCCTTCAAAAAAAAAAAAGAAATCCAAAGAACCATATATACGTACATATACCCATATTTAAAACACCAATTCTGCAACTTGGTTTGATATTTAATGTATTTCAAAATGTATCCATAAATATACAAATAAATGTAACCAATTCTTTCATGTGGCTGCTAGTAGTCTGTTCTATTGGGGAACGTAATTTTTTTTAACCAGTCCCCTAAGATAGATATATTGGTTTTTCCCAATGTTTGATTCCTTAAAAATTAAAAACCACAATGAAAATACTTTTCTTGAATGCATATACCTATAGAATAGAGTCCTAGAATCAGAAATACTTGTTCAAATGGCTTATGCATTTTTAATTTTGATAGCATCAAATTACTCTCCTTTCAAAAAGAGATTGATTCTACTAATTTACAATTCTAATTAACAATGTAAAAAAGTGACTAGGCAGAGTAATTATCAAATTTTTTTATCTTTGCCAACTAGTAAATGAGAACATTTGGATCTTTGTGCTTTAATTTATCTTTTTCTTTGTTTTCTTTCCTTCTTTTTTTATTCTTTCCTTTTACTAACAAGGTTCTGTTACTCTTCATCAATTTTTCGATTGTTTTCTTGGGTTGTTTCCTTATTGATTTATAGGAACTCTTTCCATATTGTTGAAATCCGGTTTTGTTGTCATTATTTCTAGCATTTAACCTATATGTTGTTTTCTCTTTTCTCAGACTTATGGTAATTTTTTGTTGTGCAGAAGTTTATTTTTATGCCATCAGATTTATGTTAGTCATCTTATATTTTTTCTAGGTCTTTAATTCTCCTAATCTACCTTCCCAAATATGCAAATACTCCAAAATTATCTTAATTATCTATGGCACTTTTATTTTCATTTCTTAGTTTTAATTTTTAATCTGTCTGGAATTGAATGTGTTTGGCATAAGAATAATCCATTTCTACTTCCCTAACATCACTTTAACTTTATTTTGAATGTGTACTGCTGTATAGACCACATCCCCCCAAACGGCATAATCTCACAACTGGCAAGGACCTTATTTCCCATCTTAACCACTTTCACTTTGTAGATTAAAACAGTCTCCCCACACTTCCCTACTGCCCAGGTGAGTCCAAGTAACATCTTAGGATGTTTCCCAGAAAAGCACAGCTGAGAAGGAACCTTAGGTACATCTAATGCCACCAAGGGGACAAATATGAAACTGGTGATCAGCCAGGGAAAAGGATGTGCTCAGGGTCAGCCAATCAGTGAGAGAGGTAGAACCAGAACCCTGTATAGGCTCATAGGCCATTACTCTTTCTGGTACAACTCTGTTTCCTTCAGGGTCTGTGTATTATGGGCTGTGCAACTCAGTGGACACCCAGTCAATGTGGGTGAAGGGATGCAGGAAATTAGGCCAACTCTCAAATAATGACTAGGCTATGGAACCACTTGGAGGCTGGGTAGAAGTTCTGGCCTACTAGTATAGCCTTTCCCGTGCACACACACTCTTACATATACACACAATATCCACCAGCCAGGTGGATCTGCACTCAGCTGCTCCCTTCTGTGGGCCCCACGCCTTTCCTATGGCAGAGCAACTTTGGATAGACAGCCCTAAAGGCAGGTCAGGGACTTTTTGTCTGTCTCAGGTGTCTAGAGGGGCTAGACCCTGGGGCAAAGAAAGCCAATAAGCCAGACAAATTACAGGGGCCATGGGAACAAGAAGATGCTGTTTCCAGGGTTCTACTCAAACTGCCCAGAAAACAGGACCAGCTACATAACTGTGGGGCTCAGTGTAAAATCAAAACTGTGGAGCCTCTTGTTCCAAATATTATCAGTAATTTCAAGACAGCAACAGTAGGGCATGGAGCCTGCTACACTCAGGATCTGTGTGACAGCACGTGCCCGTGAAGCTAGCCTGCAGAGGATGGTGGGTTAACTATGGGGGGAAGGGAGAAAAGAGTCCTCCTCAGGCCCCTAAAGGTTCAGAGTTTAGGGTAAAATGGGCTGGGAGTATTCATAATAGCCAAAAATGGAAACAGCCCAATGTCCATCAACTGATAAATATAGAATGAAATGTGGTATATCCATATAACAGAAAATCATTCCAACCAGAAACAAAGTACTGATTTGTGATACAACGTGGATGAACCCTGAAAACATTACCCTAGTGGAAGAAGCCAGGCACAGAAGGCCACATGTTACATGATTTCATTTGTATGAAATGTCCAGAACAGGCAAGTCTGTAAAGACAGGTATATTGATGAGTGATTGTCTAGAGCTGGGGAAGTGGGAGATAGGGGAGAGGGCTAGGAATGAAGGCTAAAGCCTACGGGTCTCTTTTGGGGGTGATGAAAATATCCTGAAATTAATTGTGTGATGGTTGCACAACTCTGTGAATATACTGAAAATCACTGAATTGTATATTTTAAATAGATGAATTGTATGGTATGTGAATCACATCAATTATATTTCAACAGACCTGTTACCAAAAGGAGAGGGGAAGGAGGAGATGGAGGAAGAAGAGGGAGAAGAGGTGGAGGTGGAGATGAAGGAAGACAAAAGAGTGATCTTAAATTTCTCCTTTCTCTCAAACTAACTTTATGCAGGATGCCCCCTTTATCCATGAAGGTTTTGGGGAACCCAACATGCCTGGTACTCTTCTCTAGCTGCAAGAGGTGTGTATGGGGGGTGGGGTAGTGTCTTGCTTCCTTTCCATTTGGTATGACTCTAGGAGGCAGCAACTTGCAATAACATTTTTTTTTAATTTCACTACTCTGTAGCCAGTCCTATGTTCCAATCCTGACATTGCCACTTCCCATCTGTGTGACCTTGAACAAGTCACTTCACCCTCTCTGAGCGGAGCAATGGAGATAAGCAGATCAGCGATGACATATGCGAGAGCATGTGGCTCACCCAAGGGCGCTCAAGAATCGGAGGCAAGAGGCGGCTTCGGTGCCGCTTAGCTACCTGAATAAGGCGAGTCCCCGAACGGGGAAAACCCGGTGCCGCGGAGGCCGCCCGGACTCTTCAGGAGCCAAGGGCCGGGGAGCAGCCCTCAGAGTCTCTCCCCACCCCCAGCCCTGAGCTCGGAAGGAAGCCAGGGCTGCGGAGGGGCCCCGCGGCCCGGCCGGGTAGCCGGGGCGAGGGCCGGGAGCCGGGCCCGCAGCCGCCGCTGCTCATCCATCAGCCGGACGAAATGCAGAGGCGAGCTCTCGGCCCTCTGTTTGCTTTCTCGCCAATTATTGCCGCGCCGCAGCCCCTTTGTTGATACAGTAGTCCGAAAAAGTGCTAATGTTCATTTATCAGGGGGCCCGCCGGGGACTCCCACGAGTTGCGATTCTTCCCAAAATATAAACATGGGGCGAGCGTCCCAGACAGAAACCCCCATCTGTTTCCCCGGCGCAGGCCGAGAGCGAGGCGTTGTTGAAGATAAAGCCGCGGATAACACCGCCTGTCTCCAATGGACGTCTCCCTGGCGCATTAATGACATTCCCGGTGATAGTTCCAGCTTATCTTTCAATTAATCATATATACCTTTTGCGGCCGGCCCTGCTGATTGCAGGAAAGGGGGGCCGGCTCAGACCGCGCCGATCGCTTTTCAATTAATAATATTTTATGTGCCCATAATGCGCTGGAGTCATCCTGGAATTTGCCTCATCTTAAAGCACCAACCCTTTAAAAGGCAAAGAAATAGAAGGATAGATTTTTCTCTCTCTCCTCTGGGCCTCCTTTTGTCTCTCTCTCTGCCTTTCTCTAGGCTGAAGTCTGTTTGTTTGTGCTGCTAGTTTGGCAAAAGTACGGCTTAGAGAGGCAGCCAGGTTGGGTCAGCCGCCCTTGGGAAGGAAGATGCGTCCCTAGTGAGGCTGGAGAATCAAGTTTCGTCCCGCCCCACCCCCAACCATTGCAACTTGCATTTAAAGAAAACAAAAAGGTTGTTACTCACTCAGAAACAGTGAGGACTGCAAAGAAAAGTTAGAAATTACTCTTGGACATTTCTCTGTGGGAACAGCATAGGTCGCCCCAATTTCGATTTTGCACGTATTTATCCGTTTTTGGCCGGGTTTCCGCTCTCCCGCAACGCCAAGGCCTGTTTTAGAGCCAAGAGAAATTATTACCGGATTATCATAGGGGGTGGAGAAGTCAGTGATTGTGTCCAAATAGGGAGGGTTTTCTTTCCTCCCCTTTTCTTGACACCTGACCCACAGGTCTGTCAGCCCTGGGAACCCTCATGCCCGAAAATAGGTGATAAAACACGCCTAGATTTGCAGAGAAAATGCCGGGGGATTTTTTCTTCCTCCAGAACTGTCTCTTAAAACAACACCCCCACCCCACCCCAACACACACACATACACAACTACAAACAGAGATCCCGGATGCAGCCTCGATGTCCCCCATTAAACGGTAATATTTCAGGCGTCGGCTCACACTAATCTTTCAAACTGTCATCGCGAGCCGCCCGGCCAGCCCATTCACTTAACAGAGCTCCCAGGACCCCCGCGCTCCGAGGTCTTTTCAGCTAGACGTTTAATTGAATCGGATGTGGCTCGTTTGCCAGACGTCACCGCCTTAGCGATAGGCATCCTCTCCCACTCCCCCCACAAAAAAAATCTTCAGAGGCGAGGTGGGCCCCCAAGCTAGGTTATTTGAGGGCAATAATTGTAACATTGGCCAAAATCCGTGGTAAGGAGGGACCGAAGAGAGTCCACTGATCCTGATCTGAAGATCCGTCGGGGCAGAAGCCCGGTTTGGGTCGTTGGGAGGCAGCTGGTGCGAAAGGTTCCTGGGTCTTGAGAGGCCCCCACATTTGTACAGAGGCATCTCTTCGTAAACCAAGCGAACAATCTCACAAACTTGCGTGGCCCCTGGTTCGAAAACTCAAAGCGAGATTGCGCCGCGGAGGCCGGGGTCTGATACTGGCGGCCGGCGCTTGGAAGCCTGTGTCTAGTGCTCCGAGACTCCGGGACCGCCGTGCGGACTCCGCACTACTTCGTCCTACCCTGGAGCCCACAGACTCTGGGAGTGTGGGCTCGATGATGGGCTGTAAGGTTCCAGTGTTAGGCCTGTGTTTGACTCCACTCGCGCTCCTCCCGGCTGCGCAGCCCGACGGCTCACCGTCCCGCTTGAGCAACCTAAGGTTCACGTTCTGGACAGACACCACCTTGTCCCCCTGGTTTGTGAGTGTCCTCGGAGCCTTGCGCTCGCATTCTGGAGTCTTGGGCCAGAGCCGTGTCCAAGCTAAGGACAAGCCTTTGGCCCTGAGCGCCTTTCTCCTACTTCTAGCGCTTCTTCCCAAGTCCCCAACTGGCCCTCCGGAAGCAGCCGAGCCCTTCAAGACTCCGTTCTCAGTAAATCCTCGCGCCCCAACTGCGCCTCTCCCTGAGCACGCTTTGGTTGTGGGCAATCAATGTTTTTCCGATGACAAGACTCGCCATCCCCACAGATAGGGTAAGGCTGCGACCATAACCTGGGGCCATTCTACCTGCCCCAAGATCCTCCCTGAAACTGTATACAAATTAGAGGGCCTTTCTGCAGTGCTCTAGAGGTGAGGGGAAAGCCCGAAATTTTCATCAGATCTGCTAAGGAACCCAGAGGGATGAGGCGGGCGCGCGCTGGATCTAGCTGGGTAGCTTTCACTCCTACTTCACTGACCCTGGGCTAAAAATTAACACCCTGCCTGCCCTGCCCTTCCCCCATGCCCCTAGCCAAGCCGCTGCTGCAGCCACTTGGGCGCCCCACTAGGAAATGGCCCAGAGACCTCAGGGAAATCCTGACCTGCGGGGCTGACAGGAGCCCCGCCTGCCCGAGAGCTAACTGGAGCTGGAGCCTGAGGCCCTGGGGCTGCAGAAGCCTGGGGGTCTTGCTACTAGGCAAGGAGAGCAGAAAAGAAGGAAGGACGAATGGTGGGCTCCAGAACAGGAGAAACTAGGCCGCTGGGAGCTCTGGTGCGCTAGAAGACAGCTCTCTTCTGGGAACCTGAGCTTACTAGCTGGGATTCTGGATTTGTTTCATTATTAAAGGGGGGGTCATTCTCTTTGAAGGTAGACTGGCAGCGACTGGCGCCCCCTGGAGTTGTGTATATACAACTTGCACTAGTATAGGTGGTCACCTCCCAATTCACATTCACACATCTTTGCCCCCATGATCTGGTCTTCTGGGGAAGGGGGGACTACTGAAGCATAACTGGCCTTGTAAGTCAAGCCAAACATAACTCAAAAATTGTCCATAATCTCCCCTTCCTGCCATCACCCCAGAGCAAACCCTCTCCCCCATGCTTCTCTCCTGATATGGTCTCTTCCCAGTCAGACAGGGTTTCAATAACAAAGCCTGTAAGATTCCTTGAAATGACTCCCCTCTCCTGCCTTCCACCCTCACTCTATCATTCTGCTTTAGGTGCTGAGGCATTACTTCAAATCCCAGATGAACCCAGCCCTGCCCAGAAGCCTGATTTGGAGAAGCATCTGGTCCTTTCCTGTGAATAAGTCTTGGTGGGGTTTTCAGGCTAATACCACAGCGAAATCTCAGGCTGCAGGAGCAGAAGGAAAGCCTTCCAAATGTCTCGCGGCCCCTTTAAAAAGCTAAGCAGGATTTTTTTTTTTTTGAGCCGTATGACTATATTAGGTGACACGAAACTGCTCATCGCTCCTGTCATCGCGGCCCCAGGCCCAATGGCAGGCTGAGTCCCCCTCCTCCTGTCTGGTCCCGCCTCTCCTGTCCCTTGTGCTCCGCATTACCTGACTCCCGGCCACATCCTGAGCAGGAAGGCGGGTGCGCGGGCCGGCGGCGGGCACCATGCAGGGAAGCTGCCAAGGGCCGTGGGCAGCGCCGCTCTCTGCAGCCCACCTGGCGCTGTGAGACGCGCGCTGCCACCATGTTCCCTAGCCCTGCGCTCACGCCCACGCCATTCTCCGTCAAAGACATCCTGAACCTGGAGCAGCAGCAGCGCAGCCTGGCAGCCGGGGAGCTCTCCGCGCGCCTGGAGGCCACCCTGGCGCCCGCCTCCTGCATGCTGGCCGCCTTCAAGCCCGAGGCCTACGCGGGGCAGGAGGCCGCGGCGCCCGCCCTCCCAGAGCTGCGCGCAGAGCTGGGCCCCGCGCCCTCGCCCGCCAAGTGCCCGCCTGCCTTCCCAGGCGCCCCCGCCTTCTATCCCCGTGTCTATGGCGACCCCGACCCTGCCAAGGACCCTCGAGCAGATAAGAAAGGTGAGGAGGAAACATAAACCCCATCTCCCCTCTGAGGTAGCTTTCGTCCCCAGCCGCCGCCAAGAAACTCCGGCCGAAGTGGAGGAGACGCGAGTGCCTGGGTGGGTGCTCAGAAGCGAGGCTATCGCCAGGTCCCCCGCGCCTCGCGTCCAATCGGAGTTTTAAAGGAATGCTGCATTGCGATGATCGCAAGCAAGAGACAAAAGGAAAAAAATATTTTTTGCGGCCTAACAAAGCCCCAGGCGGCAGCAGCCCTGCTCCTGGATCTGTTACCAAGCTGAGCGATCGGTTTGTGGTAGACGGAACATGAAGGAGATACAGTCTCTATATCAGGGTTTAAAAGATATATCTTTTGGATTTAAAAGTCTTTCTGAGGAACTGCCTAAAGCCGCTAAACAATTAAAATCCTGCACCCAGACATGATTGTGCGCATAACTGGAGCTGAGTTCAGAAACCGGGTTTCTGGGGCCCTCCCCTCCTTTGTGCTAGGAGAGTGGAATCTTCGGGTAGAAGGGTCTTGATTTTAAAAAGGGGATACTGCCGATTCTCGGGAATCTGCGTTAGCAGCTTTATTTTTCAAGCACAATTTCCAGACGCAGACAGGGCCGAGAGGTTGGAAAAAGAAAATGCCGCGCGACTAAAGGCGCGGTGCAGTGGAGATGACCGGGGAAAGTGGCCGATCGCCGAGCATGCCATCCCAGAGTCCGGGGAGGGGGGCAAGGGAGGCTGACTGGTCCGCGGAAAAGGGGTGCGCTGTGGAGACCGTAGCCCAACGCCGGGTACAGGCAAAGCCAGGGAGGCCACGGGCGAAGGGCGAAGGGCTACTGAGCCCAGAAAAGATCTTTCTAGCCTAGTAAAGTTTGTCTAGCAGCAGAGGGAAGGCCGCGGGAGCAGCTGCCGGCAGGCAAGGCGGGCTGAATTGATCTCTACCAGTTCGAAACCAATTCCAGCTCGCCGCTTCTTGGGCGCTGCAAAAACCCTCAGCGGCCGCGCGTGAGCCTTCGATAACCAAATCAGCACTTCCTGACCTTAAGTTTCTTCGGTTTCATAATTTTCAGACAATATGACTGACCCTATGGTGAGGCCTCGGTCTCCCCTCAGTTAACTGTTCAAATCAAAGCAGCCCTAATCTAATTCCCTCCAGCGCATCATCTGGTTTTACTTTCTTTACAACCTGAAATCTTAAGTCACTATCTCCCTCACCAGAATGCGAACCACTCGAGGGCAGAGACCTCTCCTGTTTGGTCTCCAGTACCTACAGTTGTGTCTGGCCCAGAGTAGACATTAAACCAATGTTGACTGTCAGGCGGAAACAGAGCCATTCGTGGTGCCCGGTGCCCTCGGCAGAGCGCGCGGTAGCCAACCTGGGCACTCCAGACAGGACGGGTGGCACTCAGTAGGGCCAATTAACTGGTGGGGGCTCCGCGGGTTGGGCCGCTCTGACCTGCCCGAGCGTCTGTCTGCCTCTTTGTCCCCCTCAGAGCTGTGCGCCCTGCAGAAGGCGGTCGATCTGGAGAAGCCGGAGGCGGACAGCGCGGAGCGACCCCGGGCGCGACGGCGGAGGAAGCCGCGCGTGCTCTTCTCGCAGGCGCAAGTCTACGAGCTGGAGCGGCGCTTCAAGCAGCAGCGGTACCTGTCGGCCCCCGAGCGCGACCAGCTGGCCAGCGTGCTGAAGCTTACGTCCACTCAGGTCAAGATCTGGTTCCAGAACCGGCGCTACAAGTGCAAGCGGCAGCGGCAGGACCAGACTCTGGAGCTGGTGGGGCTGCCCCCGCCGCCGCCGCCGCCGGCCCGAAGGATCGCAGTACCCGTGCTGGTGCGCGACGGCAAGCCGTGCCTAGGGGACTCGGCGCCCTACGCGCCAGCCTACGGCGTGGGCCTGAACGCCTACGGCTATAACGCCTACCCAGCCTACCCGGGTTACGGCGGCGCGGCCTGCAGCCCCGGCTACAGCTGCGCAGCTGCTTACCCGGCCGGGCCGCCCCCCGCCCAGTCGGCCACCGCCGCCACCAACAACAACTTCGTGAACTTCGGCGTCGGGGACTTGAACGCGGTGCAGAGCCCCGGGATTCCGCAGGGCAGCTCGGGAGTATCCACGCTGCATGGCATCCGAGCCTGGTAGGGAAGGGACCTGCCTCGGGCGCCCCTGGTCGCTCCCACCTCCAGAGAGGGGCATTGACTTTCGGGGAGAGGGAGGGCTCCCGACACGTCTCTGCGTCCTCGGATTTCACATTCGGTCCCGCAGAGGCCTTGGAGCTTTTTCCGCCCCATGAGTCTTTTTCCCCGTGAGCCTTTTTCCCCAAGAGCGGGAGAGTTTCTGGACGAGTTCGTGCAGTTTGCGGTGAGTGATCCCGCAGCCTGGTGCCTTAGCGGTCGCTCCCGGAGTGTCCTCCGGGCGCCCACGGGCATCCCCAACCGGCCAGTTAGGCCTGGGAGCCCGGGCGCTCTGGGCCCAAGATCTGGCCGCCTTTCCCTGAGCCTGGGCCCGGCGCCCGGGCAGTTGCTGCCTTGCCGACGCCCACCCACCCGTATTTATGTTTTTACCTGTTGCTGTAAGAAACGAGAATCCCCTTCCCATTAAATAGAGTGCGCTGAACCCGCCTGCGTGCTTCTTTTAGCTTGCGGCGCTCCAGAAACTGAATTTCAGAGAGAGGCAGGCAGTTGCCGACTGGTCTTGAGATGCAGGCATAGGCATTCCCTGAGCAAACATAATAATAAACCCGTGCTGGATCCCCTGTTAGGCATTTTCTGGGATTGTCTCATGTAATCTTCAATAACCCAAAAAAGGAGGCCATATTTTAAAGTTTAGAAGACTGAAGCCTGGAGGGGTTGATGACGTGCCTGTGAACAAATAACCAGTCCCAGTAGAACCGAGGTAGGAATCTGGGTCTCACTTAAAAGACAGAAGTCACTTGCCCAGAGGTCCCAACCTCACCTCCTTGAACCTATATGCTAGACACTGTTCCAGGTGCTGGGCATTTAATGGAGAGCAAAGGGACCTGGGCCCTATGCAGCTGGAGCAGAGCACACCATAATTCATCCCAGGAAGAACACCTTAGCCCATTTTACAGAATGACCAAGCCCAGAACCAAAGCTCTTGCCAGTTTTCCCTGAACTCTCCCGCCAGCCAGGCTGGAAGAAGACTTGGTGTCCCAAGGTCCCAGGCCTCACCAGCTGCTGGGTTTGGCTGATCTTAGAGAGGTGTCCAGACTGCAGTGCTCACCTTCAACTGTGACTAGGCCACAAAAATTTACGTGGTCTGGGAGCCCACCCACCACCTCCCAAACCTGACCATTGTCTTCTCCTCTTGGCATTTAACATATTTTGACATAGTTCTGACCAATGAAAGCTATTGTACAGGTTTTACAGATGAGAAAACTGAGGCCCAGTGAAACTGAGCTAAAAGCCTGCTGGCTGGGGACTTAACTTGCTGCATACCCTGGTTTTTTCATCTGTAAAATGAGGGTAATGAGAATACCTTGCTCTGAGCCCAGACTCCCCCACCAGTCCACAGGGGCCCAGACCTGACCTCTGGCTGGTTCTTCTACTCCCAGCCTCCAGGGATGGAAGGAACTAACCTGGGTCATCTTAAAAGAGTAAAAAAACTGGAGTCAGTTGGGGCTTTGCATTCTTGTAGAATATGGGTTTTTCGCCATGGGCTGGCTGTATGGGGAATGGGACATCTGACCAAGAGCTTCCAGTTGCAGCCAAAACATTGCTGGTGGCATTCAAGGACCAAGTGCAGCTCATGTGCTCCTGACACCCAGGAAGAGGTGCCAAGCCAGGCCTGGTGCAACCAGGAGCAGATCTGTTGCTGTGTGAGGACCATGCATTGTTGCCAGGGCCTGTTCTGCTGTTTCTTCGGGTGAGTGCTGCCCTCCAGACTTGCTCCACCCACCTACAGAAGTGGGAGATGCCAGGAGATTCCAAGATCTACAGCTTGTGGATAGCAGTGCAAGGTGCTGAACTGGACACCTCTTAGCATGTAGCTGTATCAGGAGCACGCAGTCAGCCATAGCAGGGTTATGGGCTGGGCTCTGTGAAGGAAGGGAAGGGGCTAAGCTCAGACCTTGGCTCTGGGCCCCGGACTTAACTCCCTCTGCTGTAAGGTCTAAGCCTGGCTGGCAAGGCCATGGGGAGAAGGATATGTTCAGCTCAGCTCTGGCTTCCACCTCCTGGGCCTATGACCCTGATTCAAGCCCTTACCTGGCAATGCTCAGGGTTCTCTGCCCCCTCTCCCTGAAGTTCACTGTGGTCCCATCTCACAGACGGGCATGCTGAGGCTCCACCAGGCTACCAGACTAGCTCTTAAGCACACAGCACTCTCCTACCAGGCATCTCCCCTACCTAGCAGGTGGGTGAATTCACACACGGTGGAAATCCTTCTATCTGGAACTCACCCACTTGACTGCTTTTGATCAGATCAGTGTATTTGCCAATGACCCCATGGAGTCTGGTATCTTTTTCTTCTTATATTTGTCTACAGTAACATTAGAGATAATATTTCTTTCACTTAACGTTATACCGCTAGAATTTTTCTGCGATGCCTCCCTCTTTGTCATCTCCCTTCAGGGACCAGCTGAGTGACTGCAAGGTCTCTCACAAACGGATAGCAACGGCTGACTGCCATTGGGCTCCTCACATGTCAGGACTCCGGGCTAAATGCTTTACGGGAGTTATACATTCCCTAAGCGCGGAGCTGGAAAATTCACGGGCAAGTACTACTGAAGAGCGGAGCTGGGCGTGCTTCGGAAACGAAAGGCCGCCACGTTGCGTGTCACTCGAAAAGATGCAGCCGGGCCCCTGCTCCTGGCCACCGCGTCAAGCCGACCTCACCCTCTCAACAGTGGGCTTGGATCTCAGGCTCCACATTCAGGCTCATCATAGGGCGAACTGTCGGGTGCGAGCTCCGGGAAGCGGCACCGACCGCCCTTGTCCGGCCTCGAGGGTGTTGGGTCGGGGAGCCAGCGGGCCGGGGGCCGCAGGGTCAGAAGTACCCTAAACTGACACTGCCCACGTTTACATAGCGATCCCTTCCCAAATTCAATCAGAAGTATTTGTTTTGCTTTTCCAATTATTATATAAACCAGTGAGAAAAATTCAATCAGGACAGAAAAGGAAATAAACGAGAAGGGCGGGGCGCCTCCGAGGTGGCAAAGCGCGCGGAGACCGGGTTGGCACAGGCGGATTCCCAGGCCGGGCGCACACAGGGGACTAGAGTCAATTATTTTTTCTTAACATTAGACGAGCACATCGCACGGTCACAAAATGAGAGCTAAACCGTGACATTAAAAAGAAGCAAGCTGGTTCCCCGGGCTGAGGCGGAGTGGTCCCCTAGGCGAGCCGGCGGAGGGCAGAGCTGGCCCGGGGTCTGCCGAGCGAGAGCCCCGCCGCACCCTGGCCCGGAGGTCCTCTCGCCTCCTTGCGCTATTCCCAGCAGCAGGCACAGCTGCCGAATCAGAAGCGCTCCCGCCCCGTGAATCGACGTCATTTTGTGTATCTCAATACCTGTGTTTAAAAGAACGCGCAGAACCCCCAGGGCTCGGGGCAGACCCGCGAAGCTGACAGCAGCCAGGAGGCTGGTCCACCCGCTGTGGACCTGGTGCGCCTTGCCTGGGCCGAGCCTCCGGGAAGTAGTCCGGGCTCAGGCCCGCGCGCCTGCGCGGGAGGCGACAGATCGCGCAGCCCCCACGTCTTGCCCGCTTCCCTTTAGACTGAGCTCGGAGAGAAAGGGTCCGGTGGCTTGGATTTCATTTATTTATCACTCCCGGAGTTTACTTCGTACCAGGCACTGTCCTGTGCTTTTTACTAAGTGAACTCATCTAATCCTCTTTCACACCTCTAAAGTTCTGCTGAGGAAATAGATGAAGAAACAGTGTTAGGCCCAGAGAGGAGGAGTAACTTGCCCAAGGTCACAGAGCTGATCAGAGCCAGAGCTTGTTTAAAAACCAAGGCAGGCAGTCTGCCTCTGGAGCACAAGAGCAGGATGCCATCCCATCCCCAGTTCAAACAATAGGCATCAAGAAATGTTTATCAGTCGGTGAGAGAGTATAGTAATAATGTTAGCTAACAATTCTTCAAAGATTTTTATGTGCCAGGCATAATAAGCCTATGAGATGGGCACAATTATTCTTTGGGCAGAAGAGGACACTGAGGCACAGAGAGAAGAGACCCACCCAAGGCTTCACAGTGGGGGAGGCATGGCAGCCAGGATTCCAGAGGGCAATCTGGTCCCCTTGCCCCACTCTGCTGCTTTTCAGGAGAGCTTCCTGCAGAGCAGGGTGGAAAGCGAGCAGCCCTGACAGGCTGGTCATCATGGACTCCCCTCCCAGCTCCAAGCCACAGCTGCGTGGGATAACAGTACAGATTATTCCTCACATCTGTTTGTGCTCACTTTGTGCCAGGCCCAGGACTAAGTGCTGAGCTTGCAAATCTCATTCTGTCATTTCCCAAGGAGGAAATTGAAACCCAAAGAAGTTAAGGACATTGCCTACCTAAGGCCACACTGGTGGTGTGGACTGAGGGAAGCCATGCTTGAAATCAGATGATTCCACTCGAGCCCTGGTTCTTTGAACTGCTCTCGGTGGATCTCAGATTTGACTGAAGACACAAACTGCTGTAGGCTATGACAAACCCAAGCCCGTGCCTGCCCCAGCTTTCTTGCGCAGGGACAGGGCCTGCAAAGCCTGCCTTTTTAACCAGGTGATTGTCATCATCTGACAAGTTGGAGAACTGCATCTCACAGAGGCTCCAGACCCTTCAGGCTCTTGCTCTTGAGGGCCTGGAAGAAACTCAAGTCAGATTTCCCCTCTCTAGGCCCTGCTCTTCCATCTCAGGGACCCTGTGTGTTTGCTGTGATCAAGTGGCTACAACACAAGTCAGGCAGCCCTGGGGACCCTGGCAGGTGGGGAGGGAGGCAGGAGGGAAAGCAGAAGGGGAGAGGTTGGGAGAGGTGCTCTAGAACACACCTGTCTTGGCACAGACCACCAAGCCATCTCTGTGGTTTATGCAGCCCAGTGCCAGCCAACAGACAATCCATCTGTTCTGCCCAGATCCTCAGCTGTACTCAGGGGTCCACAGGAAGGGGGGTAGGGGGAACCAGCCGCCATACAGATTTACAGTGTGCCAGGCTTTCTGCTGGCCCTCTGTTCATGTGAGGTCATCAAAGCTCCACTTAACTGGTCATCGTGGACTCCATTTTACAGATGAAGAAAACAAGGCTGAAAAAGGTTTTGCCATGTGCCTTTCCCACAATTAGGAAGTAGCCAATTTTAGTTCTAACACCAAACCCTCTTCTTTGGAGTACATCCTTAACTATCCCCACCCCACCCAAACTCCAGCTTGCAGAAATCTCAGCCGCAGCATTGGCTCACGTGCACTCCACCCCACCCCAAACTGGACTCCTCAGTCCTCAGCCTTTGAGGGCAGGTCCTTAAGAGAAGCTACTACATAAAAAGGCGTTCTGGCTTCCAGCGAGCGCCGCAGCCCTCACGGTTAGTGTTCTCCGGTGGCCCTGCTTAAATCTCTGTGCAGCCTCCACAGCAGGAAACCTGGCTGACTGATGACCTTAGTTTAGCTTTCCCCTTACAAATTAAAAAGAATAGCTTCCCTTTTTCTCCAACTCCAGGCAAACGTGATGCTCATTGATCACCATGGTTGTCCTCACTGGTGGCATTTGACGTCTTCGGTGATCTGGATTTCCTAGCCACCTCAGTAAGCACCTCAAGAGCCATTTAGAAACATTTGAGGTTTAGAACATGTAAATAAAGAATTAATGGTTTAAAATGTCCCTAAGTGTTATTTAGGCTCAGTGGAATCCCTATCAAAATGTTAATAGTGCATATGCATACTGTGTAACTTGGCAAGCTGACTAGAAAACTCACATAGAAGTGTAAAGGCTTAAGAAGAGCCCAGACATTCTTAAGTAAGGAAAACAAGGTGTGTGTGTATGGTGGTGGTAGGGGGTGTTCTTTTCCTATCATATAACAAGGCTTGTGAAGCCGTGGTAGTTAACACAATGCGGTATTGCCACGAGGGCAAACAGACCAGTGGACCAGAACAAGGTGCCTAGAATCTGCACCCGTATGACCCAGGACACAATTATTTTTGAAGATCAGTGAAAAAAGGGTGAACTTTTCTACAAATGGTGCTCCCTAAGACAAAAAAAAACAAATGACACTAGACCCCTCCCTCATACCATTCACAAAATTAAATCAAGGTTAATGTGAAAAGCAAAACACTCACAAGACAATGTAAGAAAATAGTTTTATGACCTCATGGAGGAAAATGTTACTTAAATATGACACCAAAAAGCACAAACCTTACAGGAAAAAATTGACTGCATTTGTTGCATATGGCCAACAAAGCATTAATATCCAGAATATATAATGAAATCCTAAAATTCTTCCTCAACACTGTGCCCTAGCCACTCTGGTTTCTTGCTGTTTGTCACACAAGCCTGACACACTTCTGCCTCAGGGTCTTTGCATTAGCTGTTTTCTTTGCTTTCAATGATTTTCTCCCAGATATCTGCCTGGCTAATGCCTCAGCTGTTTTCAATCATTCCTCAGATGCTACCTTATCATGAGGCTCACCCTGACTACTCCATCTAAAATTGCGAACCGCCCCCCCATACTCCTGGCAGCCCCTAATTTTTTTCTTTTGCCCTTGTCATTTTAATATACTGTTTTGTTCAATGATGTATCCCAAGCATCTAGAAGAGGGCCTGGAACTTACTGATGCTTAGTAAAATATGTCATATGCATGAATGAATGGATGACTACACATTACCCAAGAGGGAAAACTAGGCAAGAGAAATGAACAGGAATTTCATGGAGAAGAGAGCACAAATGGCCTCAAAATACAGAAGTGTAGTTGATCTACACATTAGTTAGAAAAACAGAAGTTATGATGAGATATTATAATTCACCTTCCAGACTGGCAAAAATTAGAGTTGTCAGTCCCAGAAACTGGGAGAGGGCACCAATGGGAACTCTTCCCCTGGAAGAAGTGTGACTGAGTACAAAGACATTAGAAGACAGTTTGGTACAGCTTAGTAAAGTTGAATATGAGCCTACCCTATATCTAGCAATTCCACTTCTAGGATATAGCACAGGGATGTTCTTATATATGTGTGCCTGGAGACATGTAATTATGTGATTAAGTTAGAAACAGCCTTGTGTGTAATAGTAAGGACTAGAAACAACCTATCAACAGTTGGATGGATAAATAAGTTATGAGATTCACACCATGGAATATTACATAACAGTGAAGATAAAGGTGCCACAGCCACACTCATCAACATGAATCAATCTCAAAGATGAATCAACGCTTAAATGTGAGCAAAAGAAACAAGTCACTAAAGAATATAGACAATGAGATCCATTTACACAGTGGCAAAACAAGATGATGCATTAGGTAGGACGTGCACCTAGATGCCAAAACTATAAAGAAAAGCAAGTGAATGACTGATTCAAAATTCAGAAGGGTGACCTCTGGGGGAGAGAGAGAGGAATGTGATCGGCGTGCAGCCCTCAGTAGGGGCTTGTGGCATACAGTCACGGTATATTTCCTGCTCTGGGTTGCGGATACTGGTGAGTTCATCTTTCCTTAAACTATACATATGTTTGCTCTTTATTCTTATTTTATTATTTAACTTTTCAATTGAGGTATAACTTACAGTAAAGTGCATAAATCTTAATGGTCAGTTTAACTAAGATTTGCAAATTATAATATTCTTTTATGTATGTATGTACAATGCTGTATTTCACAATTTTGAAGTGCACACCCAAAATCACTCATGGTGTCCCGAGTATCAGGACTTAGCCTTAGAATAAGGAAGCTCCACCCAAGACATATTTTCAAGTAAGAGAAAGCAAAATGACCATTATGTTTCCAGGAGGATCTCAAGTATGTAAAAAAAAAATGTATAAATTCTAAATGCATGATGTATGATTATAGTATCTAATAACCATTGTTTTTCTAGCTGTCCAATATTATTGAGCCCTTTAAAGTGCCCATTTGGGGCCTCCCAACAATTCTGTGAAATGGACCCATGACCTATTAAACTGAGGAAATAGGGATAAAGTGAATCACTCAAGTCACTTGGCTAATAGCCACCACACAAAGAGAAAACCAAGACTTAGATTTCTCTCACTCCCGTGTCTCTTACTCCATCACAATAAACCAGGGTTGGAATCAGGGGAGGTAGAAAGGAAATACACCAAAACTTGCCTGGTCAGTGGTAATCTTGAAATTTATACCACAAGGCTTCCTTAGGGCCTCAGGTTACTCCAGCCAGCCTGATGTGCCATAGGATTAATTGGAAACTACTATTTGCACAACATTTATTAAGTTTTACACTTAAAGGGAAATGTCCATTTTTGGTATTGTACAACTTTCAAAGCTCATGATTCAAATTTATGTACAATATAAAATATAAACACTGATTTCTGTATATTCCAAGTCTACTACAATGAGCATGAGAAATAAAATCGAAGCTTAAAAATATAAATATATATAGAGAAAGCAGTGTGTGGAGGCCCTTTCACCAGGAGACCTTGAAATTATGAGCTAAATGTCAAGGCTCATAATTGACCTTTATGAGGTATGACCATACAGGGGAGGGGAAGGAGGGAAATTGCTACATTATCCTTTCCAGAAAGGATGGTGCTTCTGCCCATTGTCTCCATTGTTATCACAGAAGCTCCATGAGGGTAGGGAGCTGGAATTCCCACCATCTGGAACAGTCCTGGCATAATGTGGAGTAAATATTGACCACTAAGTGCTTTCCATTCATGCTCAGTTCCTAGACTTGACCATCAGGCCACAATACTTATCAGAAACTTAATTCTCAGGCTTCTTGGCTGGGAGTTCTGATCCGCTCAACTTCCAGGGTGAGTCCCAGGAAATCAGGCTGATACAAGTGTTTGGGCAAGACTGCTTGTTTTCTGTGCGGAAACCTGAATGCATAATTGGGAGAATGACCCCTACTTCTGGACACTTCAGCTTTAATTCTCCTGGAGTCTGGAGATGCCTGGCCTTGGGAGTGTCTAAAAGAAAGTCCTTAAGAACAGTGACTGTAAAGGGGTTTACAAGGGGACCTGGTATAGGGGAGAGCCTAGTAAACATAATATTCTTCATGTAAGTGTAGATTAATGATAACAAAAAAAAAAAAAGAAAGAAAGAAAAGGGGGATTACTCCCTGATAGGATAAAACTAACTGTAAATCAATGATTAATGCATGCTTTAAATATCCTTAATTCTGATCACTTAAAGGGTGTCAGATGATCGGCTATGGAGGTACATTTTTCTGATAATATTCCTTTATCTTAAAAAAAAAAAAAAGCAGTTCCTGTGTGGTGACCTCCAATGAGTTCTACACAAGGGTATAAAGGGTGTATCAAAGTGTGGGCAAAGGGTCTGTTTGTGTTTATACAGAGGATCAAAGCCTAATTTGACTACCCAGAAAATAAACTAAGATACAATATGAAGAAGAACTTCCAACATCAGCACTCTCTGCAAGAGTCATACCAGAAGATGATCATCAAAAATCCTCAGCAAAGATCCAGGCGATGCTGCAGTTGTAGCTGCATTCATCCCACCGGTTCCTGAACTTGCCATTGGAATGAAGAAGGAGATATCTAAGCTGGCCTGTGCATACAGTAAAACAACAAATTTGACTGGATCTATACTGTTGGAACTCAACCAAGAATTAGGAGAAGTGCAAGTTGTAGCGCTCCAAAATCTTACCACTACAGACTATCTATTGTTAAAAGAACATATGGGCTGTGAACAGTCCCCAGGAATGGGTTGTTTTAATTTGTCTGATTTCTCTCAGACTGTTCAAGTTCAGTTGGACAATATCCACCATATCATAGATAAGTTTTCACAAATGCCTAAGGTGCCTAACTGGTTTTCTTGGTTTCACTGGAGATGGCTGGTAATTATAGGTCTGCTTTGGTTATGTAACTGTATTCCTATTATGTTAATGTGTGTACGCAATTTAATTAATAGTTTAAAACCTATACATGCTTAAGTTACTCTACAAGAAGATATGTCAAAGAAATAATCTTCCCATGTTTTCTTCCGTCTGCTACCCCTATAGCTTTTCTTCTTCCTTCCTAATTACAACCCTTAAATAGAATTCATGCCTCATATCGAACTTACAGAGTATCATAATTCTTCCAAGTGGTAAAGATACCTCAAGACAAATGCTGGGCACAGAAGCCACAGGGCATAAATCTGAAAAGAAGTAAAAAGCTAACCTTTTCAAACAATATTGCCTCTCTGTCACTTACCAACTTTACATTTCCCTGTATGGCCCTGGAAGATGACTGGTTAGCCAGAGACGGGTAAGATTCCTCAAGGGAGGAACAACCTAAAACAGGCACAGTGGCAGGGGGGCCATCAGGTAAGAAATTGGGGATCAACAGAGGTGAGGCTTAGAGCCTCATCCCCCCTGTTTTAAGAGAAATCTTCTGCATCTGTGGATGTTTTGTTGCCCTTGTCTAGCTTGGATTAACACATAGTCTACAGGCACACACCTGATCATCTACATTTGCTCTCTTACAGCACTAAACTATGTTTTCTACCTTTATCTTGCATCTACCTACCACTTCAGCATTTTATTAAAAAAAATAATAATAATAATAATAAGGGAGAAATGTGGTATTCACATATAAATCAAGTATAAAAATCAAACGAATATTCATATTTGACCTGACTGTTTATAGTTCATAATGTGTGATCAAAACCGAAAGTTTCTGTGATGACTGCCCTTGCACTGTTCACCATGTAAGAACTTATTCACTATGTAAGAAATTGTTCACCATGTAAGAACTTGTTCGTTATGTTTCAGAAGATTGGAGACTGACGAGAATTAGGCTTGGGGTGGATTAATGATTGTGCATTGAGCATTGACTCCCCTATACAGAATTTTATTGTTGTTAACCATTTGATCAATAAATATGAGAGATGCCCTCTCAAATAAAAAAACAAAAAAAAGCAAAGTCCTTAAGAGAAAGGGAGAGGTATCTGAGTTGCAAAAGAGTAGTTAAAAACAAAAGAAAAGAAAAAAAAAACCCAGCACTGTACCACAGGCCTCTTCATCTAAGTATTCATTATCCAAATCACTTGCTAAGTATGGCAATTCCTCAAAAACAGAAACACAATAACTACTGAAATAATCATTGAACCAGCAGTTCTAATTTGGGTATATACCCCTAAAGAAGTGAAAGCAGGGATACAAACATATTTGTATACCAATATTCACAGCAGTACTTTTCGCAGCAGCTAATAGTTGGAAGAAACCTCACTGTTCATCGACAAATGAGCAAATAAACAAAACAGTGGTATATACATACAATGAAATATTATTAAGCCTTAAAAAAGAAGGGAATTTTCACACATGCTACAACATGAATGAACTTTGGAGACATTATGCTGAGTAAAATAAGCCAGACACAAAAGGGCAAGTGGTGTATGAGTCCACTCATATGAATAGTCAAATTCACAGAGATGGCATGTAGACTGGTGGTTCCCAGGGGCTGGGGGAAGAGCGGAATGGGGAATTAGTGTGTAACGGGTATAGAGCTTTCATTTGGGGAGATGATAAGAGTACTGGAGATGGATGGTGGTGATGACTGACAATATTGTGAATGTACTGAATGCCACCGAGCTGTACATTTAAAAATGGTTCAAGTGGTAAATTTTTTGGTAGGTATATCTTACTGCAGTTAAAAAAAATTAAGTCCCAAAACTAAAAAAAAAAAAAGTATCGGGCTTTTTTAAAGCTGAAGAAAGTGTTTTTCCTTTTACACTGAAGGTGACAGGCAGATGAGGACCTGGCAGCGTGAGCCCAGTTAATTGAAAAGAGAGAAAAATCAAGGAGTGAAGACAGGAGAAAGGGTTCCAAGGAGAATGATAGACTATCAGGGGCTTAAGAGTGACACTGGGAGGCCGCGGAAGCTTGGCAGACCACTGCTCTCCCCAACAGGTCTGCGAAGGGGCACGTGAAGGGTGTCTTGTGTTGTGGTGCAATGTTATCAGAAAAATCGTGTCCCCAGATTCGCGATCCACTCAAAATTTATTTTTGGTCCTTTTAAGACTTAGTATATAATTGCAGCTATAATCAAATCCATGCGGTAAAATGAGGCCATTTTCAAATTTACTCAAATTCTAGTCCTGTTTTCAATTCATTCATATTGCATGGCCTTCCTCACCTGCCCCATCCTTGACCATTGTCCTAAGATAACAAGGAATTTCAGTTGGCAAAATAGCAAAAATCTACTAGACCAGCAGTTCTCAAACATTGTGGTCTCAGGAACGCTTTAATTTCTTAAAATTACTGCTACTCCAAAGAACTTTAGTTATATGTATTGATATTTATTCATATTAGAAATTAAAAGTGATATGAATTTAAATAGTATGAATTCATTTAAAAGTTGCATAAGCTCCTTACATGAAGGACAAATGAAAAGCAAAGGAAGATGTAAATATGTGAGCAAATATAAGCAATGTGGACTGTAAGATGTGGTATGAAATTACAGGAGGGGCCAGTATGACAATAGCAGACAATAATAACTTTGTAATGAGAGTAATGCAAGAATAGATTTTTTTTTCGAGATAAAGAAATGCACTTCTGGGGACAGTATTTTAAACTATGCCTGTTTGCAACTAACTCCCTCTTTTCAAGCTCTCCACCTTTGCTCTCCCCTGGCAACCCTGAAATTCATTCAGTGCATATTTAGCAAACATTGTATGAGGCACTGGGGAGCCCAATAGTGAGCAAGATCCCTGACATCATGAGTCTTCATAATAATAACAAATAAACAGATAATGAACAAAAACATGCATATATAAGATCACTTAAGGCAGTAATGAGTTCTAAGAAGAAGATTCAGTTGGGGGAATGCCTAGAGGGTGCTTGGGGGGTTGGGGGGGTGGGGGAAGGGAGGGGAAGAGGTTTCTTAGACTTTGTAGTCTGGCAAAGCCACACATTGGAGGTAACATTTGAGTTAAGTCCCAAATGTTTAGATGAAGTGGGCATGGGGAGATCTAGGGAAGAGAGTTCAAAGCAGAGGAAGCAGTTTGTACAAAGGCCCTGAGGTGGGAATGACCTTGGCATGTTCAAGAAATGAGAAGTTTGGTCAGAAGAGAGTGAGCACGTGGATGGGCAAGTAGGTGTGTGGAGGAATAGGACCTGGGGTTGGCTCAGCCTTGTAGACGTGGGGCAGACTCATTTACTGGTCATAGGTCTCCACTCCTCTGTATCGCACTTTTATCCATACATTAACTTCCCTGATCCTTAACTTTGGATTCATCCATGGGCCTTGTTTTGAAGAATAGGATGTTAGCAGGTATGGCACAGGCAGAAGTTTGACATGTGCTTTCATGGTGGGGCGGCTGCCCTCTTGTACTTCTGCCAGCCCACTGGTCCAAGGAGGTTGAGAGACGCCTCAAGCAGGCCTGGACCCAACCTATAGTCTAAACTAAGCCCACCCAATGTCAGGCACACTCCAGCCCACCCAGTGGTGTGTGAAAGAAAAGAAAAAAAAAAAACAGATGGTTTTAAGCCACAGGATTGGTGGGGAGGGGTTGTTTCACAGCATTATTTTGGATATAATTAACTAATATGAAGCCGTTGTAGGAAGCTGGGATTTTATCTCAAGGCGAATGAGAAGCCAGCTGGACGAATGTGTCTTATAAGGCCCTTAGCTCCAGTGTCTCTACAACAGACGTGGTAGTCATGAGGGCAGTTCGCACACCCTCGATTTATCTTCCTGCAGGCACACAACATGATTGCATTTCCTCCCCCACCCTATAGCTAGTGTGGCCACGTGACTTGTGATTGGAAACGATATTAACACGTCCCTTCCAGATGAAAGCTTTCAGAGCCAGAACCCTACTCGCTGCCTCATTTTTCCTCTGCCAGGGCAACCAGTAAATCTCTCTTAATTCCACCCACTTCTCCCCACCTCCACTGCTTCCAACCTGGACCGGGCTACTGTTGTTATCTCCTTCCTGGATGATCACAGTAGCCTCCCACCTGGTCTCCTCTTTTCCACTCTTGCTCCCTTATTAGACCGAATGACAGTCCCCCGATGATGTCCACATCCTAATTCCCAGAACCTGTGAACATGCTACTTTATATAGGGGTGGGAGGAACACCGTTGCAGATATGATTAGGTTAAGGGTCATACAATGGGAAGACAATCCTGGATTATCTGCGCAGGCCCATGAGATCACCAGGGTCCTGAGGAGAGGCAGGAGAGGGTGTCTGAGAAGAGATGTGAGGACAGAAGCAGAGGGTGCAGTGATGCAGCCAGGAGCTGATGAGTGCAGGCGGCCTCTGGAAACTGGCAAAGGCAAAGAACAGATTCTCTCTAGAAGGAATGGAAGGAATGCAGTGCCCCTGGCACCTTGATTTTAGAGCTTCTGACTTCCAGAACTGTAATAATACATTTGTATTGTAAGCCACTAAATTTGTGGTAATAAAAAATGAATATAGTTCCCTACAGTCTATTCTCCACATGGCCGTGAGAGTGACCTATTAAAAACCAGATATTGGACACTGTCACTTCCCTGCACAAGGCCCCCAGGACTCTCTGCTGCTGTAGGGGATTCTGAACTCCTTGCCGGGCCGACACGGCCCTGCCCACTTCTGCAGTCCTGTCTCTCACTGCTGAAGGCCAGCTCCAGCCACATGGGCTTTTTCTCAGCTCCTTCCTGCAGATCTCTTCCTTCTGCCTGTGATGTTCCTTTATCGCACACAGCCTATATCCCCTCTCTTCCCTCAGGACTCAGCTTGGATGCAGCTCTTTCAGAAAGGACCTCTCTGGGCCCAAGGCTAAACTGGATGCTTCCATGTTCTCCATTTTAGAGGAGTCCCCCCTTATTACAATCTGTTGCTACACGTTTCATTTATGATCTTCCCTTCTAAACTGTAAACACCATGAGGGCAGGAACTATGCAATCATTGCCAATATTTATTGAGCAATTACAAAGTGCCAGGCTGCACTTGAGGCTTCACATTTAATCCTTACAATGACCCTGTGGATGGACACCATCATTACCTTCATTTTACAGATAAAGCTCAAAGTCTTAGCACACAGGGCATGGAGAGTAAGGGGCAGAGCTCAGAGCCCAGGCACGCTAGTTCAAAGCCCGTTCTTGTATCCACTGGACTCTACTGCTCCAATTTGGTTCATCACTGTCTGACACACAGTAGCTGCTCAATAAATGTATGGCAAAGGAGTGGATGCTATCTAGAGGTACACAGGGCTGAGAATGTGTTGTGTCCTTACCAAAAGAGAGGTAAGGCTGCAAAGAGCACAATTGCATCAGTTAAAATAAAATACACAAATGCAAATGAAAAGATAAAAGCACCAAAGATGTACATCCATTCCCTGTGCCACCGTGTCCCCGTTAACGGTAACACTCAAGGAGTTTCATCTTAGAACTGTAACCAAGCCCCTCCTTAATAATGTTTATAGACAAAGGAGAGCCACCCAGCCGCCTCACTGGAGAATGATGGCTTTTAAACCTGACATTTCCCTTCAAGGAAATGAGCTCTTTGGCCCTGCAGGAATCATCTTCAAAGCCGGAGAACCTGGTTTAACCACGGCACTTAGAAGAAGCTGATCATGCTGCTGACTCCCCACCAACCAGACGGCTGGGCCTTCTTCCCCTTGTGGAATAAGGGGTCTTGTTCATGCAGCTGTCCAAGCTGTGGGCTGAAATCAAGATGCTGGAATTCATCCACTCTGCTCTTTCATCCGCAGTCTCTGGGGCCTGTGGTCCGGAGTCAAGCATGGGGTGAGCTGCAGAGGCTGTGGCAGGTGAGGCCTCGCAAGCAATTAGCTCTCTTGCCCAGACACTTACTCCTTTTTATGTTCCTAATCTTTTCACCAGAAACACTCCAGATTTTGTTCTGAGCTGTACTAGGAGCATCACCTTCTTCAGAGGGCAGTGGGAAGTCAGGTGTTCAATGCCAGCAGTCAGGTCAAGCTTTGCAGACTTTGCAGTATGGACAGATGGGGTCATAGCAGTCAGAGGGGAGGAGGGACAACAGGGTGTGGGGGTGGGGAATGCCAGAAGCCGAGGAGTAGAAACAAGAACATTCTATTAGATGAAGAAAAATCCCTGGACCTGTCAGATTTCTTTGATGTTTGGGAGGCAATCTAATGAGGAACCAGAAAAGTGGGGCATAAGGGGAGACATTGCTGTCTTGGAGAAAAGAGGCTTTCTCCTAGATTTCAAGATTATGAACCTGACCAAATTATCTGGCTGTCATTCATAGTGGTCATCTCTAATGGGATTATGTGTGTGTGTTTTCTTCCTTTCTGAATTTTTTGGAATGATTATGTAGTTCTTTGAAAAACTGAAAAAATAAATTTTATTTTGGAAAACAAACAAAAAATCTGCTGTCCCTACAAGAACAACCCTGGCAAGCACTCAACACAGGGCCAAGGTCAGCCCCTGAGCTAGGGGGCCTCTCCCCCAGCCCCACCTCTTGGAGCTGTTTGCAGACAGAACAGGTCTCATGACACCCTCTCCCTAATAGCCAAACATTGACCTTGGAGTGGGTGTCCTGGCCAGTCCCTTGACCTTTAGGCTTTTTTATCCTCAAATGAGGGAGAAAAGGCTTAGCAGGCAGACTTGTGAGCAATAAGTGACCTGATTCATGTACAAACACCAAGCCAGTGTCCAGCATTTGCAAAGCACCCAAAGGCAATCAAGAAGAGTTGTTGAACTGGAAACCAGAACTCGAGCCAGCTGTATCCTGCAAGCTTCACCTTCACAATTTCTACCATGTCCACTTGCCACTCATGTGGTTATTTACAGTTTCCATTAAGTTCACTTTAATTGACTCACTGCTTTTACTCACCTAATCCTGAAAGCAATAACTGTGAAATCACAGTTTTGATGTCAGTTCTATTTCCCAAGGATACATGAAAATCAGTGCAAACTATTAGAAATACATTTTCTGTACACATCTAAAATTCTGTCTCCTGCCCCCAGGGACTCCTGAATCACACTCTGGGAAGTGTTGCCTTACCCCAAGTGGAGCTCCTGTTTTTAGCTTCCAAACTAGGTTGCTGATGCTCCAGGTGTATTACCTCACATCAGAGATGAGGTGCCCAAGAGAGGCAACTGTCTGTGGGGCCAGCATCCTGTCAACTTACCTAAGCCTACCCCACAGAGTGAGACTGGGCACCTCCCAAAAGTATAGCAAGATGCAAGTCAGTGGAAGAGGCCAGACTACTCTACCTGGCAGCAGCCCTGAGCTCTGGCCTGTCCTCTCTGTCCCCAGGGTCACCACCTTAAGCAGGTTCCACTGCCTCTTACTAGCCTTGGAACACTGGCTCTGACTCTTATTCTCCAATCCATTCAAATCTTGCTCCACGATGTCCTTATCCAAAGCTCTATCACTCTTTCTAGTCACCAGAGCTGAGGTCACAAACTGGTAGTGTTTAGTCCACGCAGGGTTAACTTTTTTAATAAACACAGTGTAGTGGTTTTCATGAATATTTATGGAACAGCTGTAAAGATAATACCAGGGGCTCAGCAAATGCCCTGTATCTCCTCCTCACCACAACAGTAAGGCTTAAGGAGGCAGGTTTTGTGTGGTCCAGACTGGCTTCTATTTTATGGCACATCATTTTGGTTCCAGGTGGCCTCATGTGCACTGGACTCTTGCTATTTGCAGGAGCTGCAGGGCTGCAGGTGTCCACCGAACCCAGGCTCTTCCTGTCTGAAGCCTCCAAGTTGGCTGCTTTCTCAGGAGGCTCTGAGCTCATCTAGATGAGCTGTGTTAAATTTGCTTTAATACCAAAAATTCAGATTATGAAACTTGAAAAACTGGGATATCTGGCCATAGGGAGGCTTCTGTTCTCATGTAGCAGCAAGGACAGGATGGGTGGCAGCTGTCCCTTGACCTTAGGCATCTGCTCTCCAACCTGCCACAGTCCTCACCACTCCCTGTTATTCCCCAACAGTGAGAAACAACCAGTTGTTTTTCTTATAGACAGTTGAGAACAGAGACAGGTTTCTTATAACTGTGTCTCACAAAATTGGGAAAATTAAAGATAGATGAAAAGGATCCTGTATTTCAAGAGCAAAAGAGAAGGTATTTCTTGGTGAAAAGAAGCACCCAGTCTGCCTTACTCACTTGCAGTTTGGCCACTATAGGCCTTAGTGTGCATCCCCTGATCTGGAAATAAAACTCAACTCCTCTGTGTGGTATAAAGAAGTTGTATGAGACAACAGTTAGGATAAAAGGCAGCTATAACAAAGAGATCTCAAACTAGAATGGCTTATACAAGTAAGAATTTTATTTCTCTTTCATATAAAGTTTGTTCCAATTTATGATTTGATGGTATTGGGAATCCAGGCTCTTTCTCTCTTGTTCTGCAATTCATTCTCAGTACTCAGCAGCCACCTGGTGGTCTGAAATGACTCCCATCCATGTTCCAGTCAGTGCAGTAGGGAAAAGGCAGAGAGAGACTCTGTTCTTCCTTTAAGGGAACAGTCTAGAAATGTTACTCAGAACTTTCACTCTTATCCCACTATCCCCAAATAGTCACTTTCCCATACCTACCTAGCTAGCTGCAAGGGAGCCTGACAAATGTAGGTAAACTAGTATCCATGTCCATGCCCATCTAAAATTGCTACAATATTAGGAGGTAAGCAATCTCTGCCATGTAATTACCCTCCTCATCCCTGCAGCTTCATCTCCCACCTGTCTGCCTCCAGGAATTTGCTTTTCCACAACAGTATCCTAATAATCACGATCTGTCACTCCCCTGTGAGTTTGCATATGCCCTCCCCTCTGTTTGGAACGCCCTCCCTAGACTGACTCCCTGGTAAGTCCTTATCCTTCAAGTCTCAGGTCAAAGGGTGCCTCCTATCATATCTCTGCTAACTGCCCTTCATCCCTTGGACTCATTTTATATTTTGCAGGAGCTCTGATGCCAGACTGCTTAGGCTGTGTTCTGACTCCCAATTTCACAGCCATGTGACCTGGGTCCAGTTACTTAATTTTTCTGAACCTCAGTGCTCTCATCTATAAAATGGGACCATTAGGACCTACATCATGGGGTTGTTAGGACAATTAAATGAGAAAATAGAAGTAAAGTTCTTAGCACAGTGCCTGGCACATACTAGGTGCTCTTATCTTACATTTAAAGGCTCTTAAATATTAACCCATTTTATTATCTGATGAGAACCTATTCTGTGTTCAACCCTATGCCAGGGACTAGAAAACCCAGCAATCAATGAGTGTTCCACTGGAGCTCATGGTGTGAAGGGAATGGGTGGTGGATCTTCTAATTATTCCTACATATTCACTCTCATTCCCCTACTTCCTTGAGCAAAGAGTACACTGGTGGCCACTGACTCTGGTCTCAGCCATGTGACTTGTGTTGGCCATCAGAGTGTTAGCAACTGAAATGGCAGCAGAGGCTGGAAGAGCGCTTGCATGAGTGGGCTTGCGCCGTAAGAGCAAGCCCAGGCTGGGCTGCTGGCCGTGGGAGGAGGGGAGAGACGCGGGGAGTAGGGCCCGCCAGCCTAGATCAGCCACCCCAGCCAACTCCCGGCTGGCCCCCAAGAGCCATAAGAGTTAATTTAATGTTTGTTGTTGACTGTCACAGAGGTTCACTGCTTTTGTTGTGGTGGTTATGCAGCATTATTATGATGATAACTAACTGATAAGGGAGGAAGATTTAGAAATAATATGAGTGAGTATAAAATGACATGGCAAATGCTATAATGACAGGATAGCAATTAAAGGAGCCAGAATATGAACACAGGCAACCTGACTTAAGATTTCACCCTCAGTACCTTCCCTCTCATCCTCATTCTCTTCCCCTGGTTCCCTCCCCTTTGCCCAGTGCTTGGTAAACTTTTGGTGAACGAAGTGACCACTGGAGCTCAGGGCCCATCTCTGATGGTGCCTCATCCCAGGGCCTTGTCAACCTTTATTGCTCACCTGTAGCGTATCCTCACGCTGAATCTTTAGGAAAGCGTCCAGAGGGCAAGGCCCTGGCCAGCAATGAAGGCTGTTCCCAGCCCTAAATCCTAGCCCAGCCCAGCCCATCTTCTTATCCCCACAAAACCCAGCCCTGGGTGGCACGACAGGCCATAACTTATAGCCACTGGCAAAGAGGGCCTGTGACTGACCAGTCCTGGAGCAGGAAGACCTGTGGGACAGACAAGGGCCTGTTATCTGGGGGAGTAGAGAGGCCAGAGCAGGGAGGCCTTCTTCTGGAAGAGGCCATGCGATGGTTGAAAAAAACAACACTGCTTTTAGCATCCACTGGCCTCCTTTATTATCCCAGCTCTGCCATCTGAGACCTTGCTCCACCTCCCCGACTGTCAAGAGGGGCGAATAAAGCCCCCCACACCATGTTGTTGGGAGTATAAAATGAGATAATACAGGTTCTCAATGAATATCAGTTCCCTTCGCCACTGTCCATGGTTCCCTGCCTCAAGCAGGAGACTGGGCCTGAGGCACTTTCAGTCTGAGTACCCAAAGCTGAGATTCTTCACAGACAATCAAAGGCAGGGGGAGTCGGTGGTCAGGTGGTTGTGTGGCTCGGGCAAAGGCTTTGGACACAGACAGCCTTGAGAACCGCTTGCCAGCAGTGTAACCTTGGCCTAGAACTTCACCCCAGGGCACCCTGGGCTCTTCCTATGCGTCACTGGAGTCCTGACGTCTACCTCATAGAGATGTTGTCGGTGCACCCTGGGACATGAATGGCAGTTGTTAAAGGATGTGGAAATCACTGAATGGGGATTGGGTAATATGGTTTGAACAGAAAGATACTACAATGTCTGCTATGTTCGTTCACTGGGCTGCCACTGGCCACTATGACTGCTGTCTGTGATGTTTGCCACGTGCACACATCCTCTCTGCTGCCACTGGCTCTGCTCACCTTGGCTGCCTTGGAGACTGGAAAGCAGAGCTGCAGTGGGCAAGACAGGCCTGGAAGGAGCTGGCTAACACGCCTGGTTCACTCCTATTCGCCCACCACACAGTTAGAAGGGAGGGGGCCAGGGGCAGGATGCTGCCTGCCTTTGTGTTGTTCTGTATTTACCACCCCCTGGTCTGTCCATGCCACCCGGTATGCGCTGATCCCTGCCTAGCGCCTCCCTGGCTCCCAGGGGCACCGTTCTCACTGGACGTGGCCACCTTATCTCCTGAAAGGCTCAGGTGGCAATTTTGTTTTCAGGTTTAAACCTCCACAGATCAATTTTCAAGTGCTTTCTTCATGACAGCCTGCAGCTGTGCCCACCTCCTTGGTGCCCTTGAACCTTTGCCCCTCCACAGTGACTCAAAGAGAGCTTTCCAAAACCTTTTCTCCCTGCCACAAGTCCCTATTCATGCATGCATACATACACTCCATCAGTGTTTATTGAGACATCGTGCTGGGGTCTGGGAACATAACAGTTAGTAAGATACATAAGGACCTGCCCTTCCAGGAACTTATAATGAATAAAATAAGGACATGTGTCAGAGTGCTGCCATGTGAAGGGACACGCAGAAAGACAACAAAAGGGGGACCACCTTTAGATGGGGCAGTGAGCTCATTGTGTAGCTGATGAATTGGGTTTCCCGAAGGCCTCTGGATGGAGGGGAGTGGGTGCTCCACTGGTCAGAAGTCTTTTGATCAGCATCCTAGGAGCATATCCTTATCTCAGGGATGCACTTATGTTATCCAAGTTATTATGTGTTGAATTGTATCCCCCATAAAGGTATGTGAAGTCCTAACTCCCAGTACCTCAGAACATGACCTTATTTAAAAATAGTATTGTTGCTGATGTAATTAGTTAAGATGAGGTCATGAGGTTGGGCCCTAACCCAACATGATTGGTCTTATGAAAAGGGTAAATTGGACACAGAGACAGACACAAAGGGAGGACTATGTGAGGACACACGGGTGGGATGCCATGTGATGAGGCAGGCATAGATTGGAATGATGCATCTATAGGCCAGGGTGTTAAAGATCACCAGCAGCTACAGATGGGAGAAAAGCAAGGATTCTCCCCTAGAGCTGTCAGAGGGAGCATGGCCCTGCTGACACCTTGATTTCAGACTTCTAGCTTCCAGAACTGTGCAACAATACTTTTCTGCTGTTTTAAGCCACCTACTCATACCCAAGTACTTATTGAGCAACTACTTTGTGCAGACACTATGCTAAGTCCTGAAGGCACATCTGGAGACCTGGAAGCCAGGGGCTGAGGGTGGCAGGCTGATGAAGGGCCTGGGCCAGAGGTGGCAGGACCAGGGTAACACCATCATTGAGAGGCATTTGTGGGTGAAGTTGGAACCTGAGGCAGGGGAGGTGAGGACCTATTCCTCCCTGGTGGACAGAGCTGGGGGTACTGTGAGCTGAGACCTGTGGGGCAGTCCCTTCCCATCCTCTATGCTAAGTGATCACCAGATTGTTTCTCTAGATGGGCACAACACAATAGAGGTTGTTTCTGCTTCAAAAACTAGAGTCCCATTCAATAGTCGGGTCTCCCTGAGGTCAACTCAGATCACTCTGGTTGGAGTTTGAAGCGTCCCCAAAACTCTCCACTCACAATTACTGAGGTGTCACTGGTATAATCCAGATGTGGCAAAGGGCTCACTCAGGGCCATCGGGGGTGCTCTCTTTGTTTCTGCCAGCCTCACCACTCATACAGAACCACCTCCTCTGTACTCTATTGGTCAAAAGAGTCCCAAGCCTTCTGATTTTCAAGAGGAAGGACACGGAGCCTATGGACATGGGCACAGACTCGTCTTCCAGAAGAGAAGTGTCAGAGGATCTGGCTGGATGTCAAAGTCACCACCATCAGTTACATCCACAAGGTAGGAAGTCAGCCTTCTATCCGATCTAGGTTGTGGGTACATCTCACCTGACTGACAACACCCGGCCCTCCCCTCAAGGACAGGATGAGGTCCAAACCCCTTGGTGTTCAAATCAAAGTCCTTCATAGCCTGTCCCAGTCTGCGTGCCAGCCCTCTCCTCTGGCCAGCGAAGCGTTCCCTGAATGGCTGAATACCCTCACACAAGGGTGCCACCCCCTGGCCAGCTGTGGGCCTGAGGACCCGTGACCCTCAGAAGGGCACTCTTTTCTAACTCCCCAGGAGTGTCACCAAGGCTGGCCGTGTTTCGGGATGATCCTCCCAGAGGCTCAGAGCACCCCAAGGGGACACCGAAACCCATCCACCACTCCGGTTCTTGGCCTGAGGGTGCTGTCCTTCACTAGTGACTCAGCCATCTGCCTTCCTTCGCTGAGCTGCACAGACACCCCAGCAGGGGCTTCAAAGCCGGGTAGATTGAGTGGCCCTAAGCATGGGAATCAGACCTGCTCATCAGAGTTCCTGCCCAGATTCATAGCTATGGGGCACAGGCATCTGAGCCCTGTCTGCTCCCTTGAAAGGGCCACCTTTGAAGCCAGTGGTGGGCCTCCCAAGTGGGCATTGCACCCAGGGATGGGGAAATAGGGGCCACAGGGGCCACACCTGAGAGGGCTCCTCTGTTAAAAGGGCCCATGCCACTGCCAGGAGGGCAAGGAGAGACAGGAAGGAAGCACTTCTGCCATCAGTGACCTCCGGGCCCCAGCTGAGTGGGTGATGGGGGGGTAGGTGGGGACTGAGAGTCCAGGAAGAAAGCCACATCTCATTTTGGCTGACCGGGTTGCAGCCAAATCTTTTCTTGGTGGACAGTGATCACCAGAAGGATACTTGCGTGTTGCAAGCAGAGTTCTTTCCTCCCCCACCCCCTTCATTCTCTCCTTCAGGCATTCAGTTCTTCTTTCCATCATTCAACACACAGTCACTGAGAGCCCACCTTAGACAAGGCCTTGCTGGGCTGAGCGCTGGAGGTCCCCAAGTGACCAGGACAATGTCCCCCCACTGCTCCCAGGCCCCCAGATGTCAGACCAGCCTGAGCTCACACCCTAGCACCAGCATTGCTAGCCGAGTTTGCCTGCATTGGTGGGCTGAATGGTGGCCCCCCAAAGGTATGTCCACTTCAGATTCCTAGAGCCTGTGAATGTGACCTTATTTGGGAAAAGGGCACGTAGCTGGAGCCCCAGCAATGTTGGCCATGTTTTTCATTATGGCTCTTCTCCCCCGCCACACACACTATGAAGGGACTCTCGGTCTCCAGTGAATTTCTAAGTGGGCCCTGAAATGTAAAGACACAAGACTGGATTCTGATGCCGTTTACAGGTTTTGTAAGGGGTGCTCGTGCTGCCGCCTTGAATCACCTCCATTCTGTGGTGTATTGTTTGGAGGTATTTGGGATCCTGGACTGGAATGAATTCTAGGGGGAACAGACAAGTCATATTCACAAGCACTAAGATAAATGCCACTCTGCACTTGGACTTGTGCCCCTGAACATCCCACAGTGAGTCAACTTTGAGTAAACCAAACCCCAGCACCCAGTGGGAAGCTGTATTTTTTTAAAATTCATTTTATTATCATTAATCTGCAATTACATGAACAACATTATGGTTACTACACTCCCCCCTTCACCAAGTCCCCCCCACAAACCCCATTACAGTCACTGTCCATCAGCGTAGTAAGATGCTGTAGACTCACTACTTGTCTTTGTGTTGCACAGCCCTCCCTATGCCCCCCCCATTATACATGCTAATTGTAAGGCCCCCTTTCTTTTTCCCTGCCCTTATCCCTCCCTTTCCACCCCTCCTGCCCAGTCCCTTTCCCTTTGGTAACCGTGGGAAGCTGTATTTTTAAATTTAGATTCACCTGCAATTACTCTTAGTGTTTAGGAGTTTAAAAACTTTTTATTTGGAAATGATTATATCTTAGAGGAAGTTGCAAAAATAGTACATAGGAGTCCATGGACCCTTCACCCAGACTGCCCCACTGGTAACATCTCATATAGCAGTAGTCCAGAAGGAGGCTGCAGGTATAATCCATGAATTAGACCGCCAACCTTACTGCCATCTGCAGTAGTTTTTCATGGGTTCATGTGCATGTATGTCTGTGTCATTTTATCCCATGGACAGGCTGGTGTAACCACCACTGTAGTCAAGACATCACCACATGGGAATCTCCTCCTGCTACTCCCTCATAGCCACAGTTCCTCCACATCCAGGTCCCCTAGCAACCTCTAATCTCTTCTCCATCTCGGTACTTGCAGCATTTCAAGAATGAAATGAGACTCATAGGGCATGCAGCCTTTTGAGGCTGGTTCACCAAGCATCATTCCCATGAGCTCCGTCCAGGTTGCTGCACATATCCATGTATGATCCTTTTTATTGCTGCTCAGTATTCCTAAGATGTAAAGATGTGCCAGAATTTGTGTAGCCAATTCCCTGCTGAAGGACATTTGAATTGTTTTCAGTTTGGGTCTATTAAGGTGGCTATTAACATTCATCTACAGGTTTCTGTGTGCAAGTAAGTTTTCAATGCCAAGCGAATGTTTAGCTTTAAGCTTCTCTGTTATCTGGCACATGGCTGCTAAGGATCACAATCTACAAAGACTAGATTTTGTGCTTTAGGGAACCATGTAGTAGTCACTTTCACAAAGGGAAATCTTGTTCTCACACAAGTTGTGTAAAAAGAGATTCTTCTATATAGAATTCACATGAGAGGATATGTCTCACTTTTATCCTAGAAATAATTGTGCTATTCTCATAACCAATTTGAAAAGCAGAGAAGAAGTAGGCATTGTACCACGATTCCATACACAGTGACATTGAAACTGGTGGCTGATGTGATTTTGGGTTTCATTCTGCCCAGCCTGAACTGTAATTATTCTGTGGGTTTTCAGTAGAACCCTGAGAAGCACACAGAGGACAGACCGCAGAGAGTGCTGTGGGTCTGGATTAGAAAGATAATGACACTAAGGACAACTCAGGTTTCTGGATTCCTAGTCACCACACTTTTTAAAATAATTATTTCAGACATACTAAGAAGTATAAAGCAGTTTCACCAAAATGGTGATGTTTCTATGGCAAACTGCAGTAACCAAGAAGGGCTTTAGGCAGGTGTCTAGAGGGCGTACTGATAAATCTCCACCACACTTTCATATTATATAACTCCCCGCCCCAAATATGGTCCTAAAGATAGGCTCCTTGGCACGTGGACTTCTCCACAGGGCAGCTCCCAACACGGCAGCACGAGAGCCGGCCAGGGAACAGGAACGGCAATATGGAAGCCGCAATGGTTTGAAGGCCACCGCACCTGCTGTATCCTGTTCATTAGAACCAAGTCACTGGCTCCGGCCCACGGGCAAAGCAAAGGATTACACAGGGCCCTGACTACCACCAGGCAGGAACCCAGGGGGCTGTGCCTAAGCACATTGTAGAGGACCTCATTTTGTTAAAAGAGAAAACTGAAGTCTTGTCAAATCTAAGGTGCCCCAGATTGTAAGACCTCCGTTATTTTATACACCACAAAAAAAGAGAATATGCTGCCATGTATTTTGTTATGGACCACTGTCTTACACCAGACACAAAATAAATTTGAAATGGATTAAATACCTATATGTAAGACCTGAAACCACAAAACTCCTAAAAGAGAGCATAGGCAGTAAACTCTTAAACATTGGCACTAGCAATTTTTTTCTGGATATGTGCCCCCAGGCAAGGAATATAAAAGCAAAAATAAGCAAGTGGCACTACATCAAACTGAAAAGCTTCTGACCAGCAAAGGATGGCATCAACAAAATGAAGAGGCAACCTCCTGTGTGGGAGAAGATATTTGCAAATGATATATCTGATAAGCGGCTAATATCCAAAATATATATAGAACTCATGCAACTTAACACCAAAAAGACAAAAAATCTGATTGCAAAAATGGGCAGATGACCTGAATAGACACTCAGATGGTCAACAAAAGAACATATAGATGGCCAACAGACATGGAAAAGTATGCTGTCACTTAAACTACAACACACAACAGATTGCAAGACGCATTCTGAGTTCAGAGATGTTAAAATGTAAAAAGAACCATGTGCATTTGGAATCAACGGAATTCAGAATACAAACTATCAAGATGTACTTTCTAGAATGGTAACAGCTGCTCCCTCTGCACGGAGAGTCCTGTCCTGTACTCACCGAGGTTCTTCTACAAGCTTCTACTTGCTCTCAGAGCTCAGCTCAGATGTTTTCTCCTCAGGTAGGATGTCCCAAGATATTTGGACTCTATCTGGAACCTGGAGGTTGCAATCTGACCCTGTGGGTCAATTTGGTTCAGAGATTTTTTTTTTAACCATACAGGTATTATTATTATTACTTTGCTTGTTTGTTTTTTGTTAATCAGTGGCTAACATGAAAAAAACCCAAGACAGTTATAAAAAATTCTAGTAACTGGATTTTCTAGGAAAAATCTGAAAATGTGGCATCACCTGGCGAGTGTCCCTGCTTGGCCTGATGATGACTGTGTTATGACCCCTGCCACAGGCAACAGGACCTTCGGAGGGTTTAAGGAGGGCATGGCATAAGCTTCTGAAAGAGAGGGGCTGACATGTGAGTGCTGGCTTAATGAGAGACTGGTTGGGACAGTCAGAAACTGCTGGAATGATCCAAGCAGGAGACAGGCAGACCTGAGCTGGGCAGAGGCTGAGTACAGAAGTGGGGCCTAGGTAGCTGCCTAGTCAGAAGAGGTAAAGACAAAGGAGATGGAAAGGTGGTTGAATTTCTGGCTTGGGCACTTTGGGGCAGTGGCAAGGCTGGGGGAAACTGCCAGGTATTTGTAATTAGGTTGCAACCCAAACAGGGAACACTGGGGGTGGTAAAGCTCATGATACTCAGCTTCTTTATTGTTGTCAGTGGTTAGATTTATGGGAGCAACCCTCACTCACCTTCTGTGGGCAGGTGGGGCCTGGTGTTGGGCCAGAACTCCATGGTAAAACCAAGGGTTGGGCTTAAAGCAAGAATGGCTAAATTCTAGACCTCAGGGCAATGTTAATCCCAGCTCTGGGTAAGACCAGTTCACAGTCACCTAACAACTGGTGGTAGAAATAAACCACAAGGGCCAGTGGCCTGCACGAGGGCCTGGGGCCTCTGCAGGGAGAGGTCTGGACAGAAAATGTGCTTTTGTTTATTCTGATGTGGAGGGGTCTTCTCTGGAGGCCTTGTTGGGGAGGGAGGTTGGCCTGTCAGTTCCCTCTCTCTTAATCTTTCCTTCCTCCAATATACAAGGACACTTTGAGTCCAAGTAACAGAAACCCAAAATTAAAGATGTTAAATTTTGGCTGACCTAAATAGAAAGATCCAAGATATATCTGGTTTCAGGAATGGCCAGAAACAAAGACTCAAACTATGTCAGTAGGATGGTGTTTCTCTGTCTCCCTGTCCCTATTGTCCTCTTGGACAGACTACCTCAAAGATGGTCACCCAGTAGCTTCAGGATCCCTTCTTAAGAGTTTAGTAATCCCAGAGAAAGAGATCACTTCTTTCTGGAGAATTCCAGCAGACATCTCAGAACTGATGTTTTGTGGCCTGGCTTTAGTTCTGAGTCCATCACTGAGCCAGCATTCTGACCCTGACTTTCCAGGTCACATCTCCAACCCTAGCACTGGGGGTTGTGTGAGCTCCACCCTAACCATGTGAGCCGAGAGTGGGGAAGGGTTATTCCCCAAAGGAAAACTGGGGGGCATGGGTGTTCCCGATGAAGGGAATGGATGTCAGATAGGCAGATACAGCAAATGCCCACCACAGGGCATTTGCCTCTAAATGCAGCAGCCCAGGGGCAGGAACATTCCTGCCCAAGGGGAGGGAGTGTGGGTTCTTCTCCCAGACCATCTTCCTCTACCACACCCAAACAAGCCCATCTGTGCTTAGCCAGACCCTCTTCCTCTATCCCTAAAGAAAGGAGGCAAGCACTTCTGTCAGGGAGGCCCCCCGAAACTTTGCTCACACCTGTTTCTACCTTTTACATCACTTCTAAAAACAAGGGAAGACATGGTGTGGGGGGGTCATGGGGAAGACAGTGTAGCACAGAAAAGACAAGGGGCATCTTACTACACTGATGGACAGTGACTGCAATGGGGTGCGGGGGGACTCGATAATATGGGTGAATGTAGTAACCATATTGTTTTTCATGTGAAACCTTCATAAGAGTGTATATCAATAATAACTTAATAAAAATAAATAAATAAAAACTAGAGAAGAAAGCAATTTGAAGTATGTTAAAAAAATAAGGAAAAACATTAATCTTATGAGTGCAGTCTTTCAAGTCAGAAGGAATTTGATTATTTTGGTCAGAGGATTGGTAAAATTCTGGCTCACTCATGTTATCTGCAAAATACCACTGCTTTTTGCTTTCCAGGCTTTTGGTTTTGAGAACAGTTAATAACTTGGTTTCAGTTGCTGCTACATTCCTTGTAGGCCTTGGGATCACACCACCACATTTGCTCCAGAGAATAGCTGATGGCAATGCCTGTACTTGCTGGATCGAAGTGTTTGAAGTCTGTATGATGCTGAGTAACACAAGCAGGCCGACTGAAAGATGGATGTAAATATGATCCCTGAGAGCTCATCTTCCTATGTAAATCCATTTTCCAGAAAGACGTTTGAGATCTTTTCTGACCTGCGGGGTGAGTCAGCTCCGCAGATGGGAGGAAGCTGAAGGCTCCAGGCAATGTTTTTCTACCTGGAAAAGACAAACGTTGAAGTTGCAATCCTTAGGATGGCTTGCCCAGCTATGGCCTGGGCTTCTACTCTGCTTGGCACAGTGAACTCCAGAAGTTAAGAACCTACCACTACAAAACCCTGCGAACAACCTAAATGCCTAAACATGGAGAGAGGAAATCAGGTTCATTCACTTGGTCAGCAAATATTTATTGAGAGTCTATTATGTACCCGGGATGATTGCAGGGTAGTTGACTTTCAGGTGATTTTTTTCTTCTTTAGAATTTGTCAGTGTTTTCCAAATTTTCTCAAATGAGCCTGTATCACTTTTATCATCAGAAAAATATTAATGTTCATTCAATAAGGATAAAATCAACAAAAGGAACTGATGTTCTGAGAGCGGTCTGGCAGCATGCTCCAGTTATCCACTGCTGCATAACAAACCACCCCAAACATAGTGGCATAAAACAATACTCATTCATTGTTACTTTCTCCCATGAGTCTGGGGGTTGACTTGGCTCAGGCATGCATTTCTTCCTTGGGGTCTCTCATGCAGCTGCAATCAGGTGGTGGCTAGTGCTGGAGTCACTTTGAATGACTGATTCAGTATCTGAATGACTCATTCACATGTCTGACACTTGATGCTGGCTGTTGTCTAGGACCTCAGCTGGACTAGAAATCTAGTAAGTGGCCTCCCCATGCAGTCTGGGCTTCCTCACGCATGTTGGCAGGATTCTGAGGGTGAGTGTCCCAAGAGAGAGAGCCAGATGGATGCTATACTGCCTCATGACTTATCAGATGTCACAAAGTGTCACTTCTACTGCAGTCTATTATTAGAATCAGGTCATGAAAGTCAGCCCATATTCAAACTGAGCAGACTTTAGACTCCCATCTTTTGATAGGAAGAATGTCGAGAAATTTTTGCAGACGTTCTTTAAAGTGGTCACACAGTGGTTCCATGAATCAAAGTTCCCAAGAACCTCTGCAAGGCTCCACCACCACCAACCCCATAAGTCCCTGGCTTGTCCATCCTCTCAACACCTCGAAACCCCACCATGGACTCTGCTCTCAGCAGAAGACCTTATCTCCTCATCAAAGGAAAACCAGAGATAGCCAATGTCCCCACACATGGACGCTCTCTCCAAATGTTCTTGGAGAGCTAAACCTGAACTCCCTTCCCCAGGTGACCCCACCCCTCACCTCTTCTGGGACTCGCCCATCCTATTTTTCCACCGTTCCTCTCCCTTTAGCTTCACATTGTTGAAGTATGCTAGATTTTTCCACCCCTGGGGTAAGGAGACCATTCAGAAAGTTACTGCAATAAGCCAGCCAAGATCAGTTCAGGGCAGGGGGAAAAGGAAGGAAAAGGGCTGGCCCAAGTTCACTTAGGAAGTAGAATAGCCCTCCACATGGAGGTGATGATGGGGGCAGGGAGAGGGGGGTGACGGAGTTTTTGAACATGACTTTGAGGTTTTCAGCTTCTATGTCCTATGAATCCTTCCCTAGAATCTTTCTTACCAAATATGGGAGAGTTCTCTCTGTCCTCTTAAATCCCAGAGCAGCGAATGTTCATGTATCCTGCCCAGAAGCAGCTGAGATGAGCCTTCCAGAGCACAGCAGAGAAGGGAGGGTCCCTGGAGTCAGGCCTGGTCAGGACCCAGCCCAGAGCTGCCCAGGCTTGCACAACTGTCCTTTACACCAGGAGCCACTCCAATGGGGTCCCAGTAAACCTACCTTCTCTTTAAAAGTTTTATTTTTTGTGTGTGGTAAAATAGACATAACACAAAATTATCACTTTAACCCCTTTTGACTGTACAGTTCAGTGGCATTAAGTACACTCGTACTATTGTGCAACCATCATCACCATACAGCTCCAGAACTTTTCTATAATCCTGTCTCCATTAAACATTAAAGTGACTCCCTATTGACCCTCCCTGTTCTCCCCTCCCCTCCCCCCTCTTCTACTTTCTGTCTCCACAAATTAGACTACACAAGGTTCCTCATGTAGGTGGGATTATATAATATTCATCCACCTGTTTCTAGCTCATTTCACTTAGCACAATGTCTTCGTGAGGTCATCCATGTCATAGGACGTGGCAAAATTTCCTTCCTTTTTAAGGCTGAATAATATTCCATTGTATGTGTATGCCACATTTTGTTTATCCATTCATCCATCAGTGGACACTGGGGTTGTTTCCACTTTTAGGTGGTTGTAAATGCTGCTATGAACACAGTTGTACAAGTATCAGTGGAACTGCTGTATCATATGTAATTCTGTTTAATTTTTTGAGGACCCACCACACTCTGTTGTCCAACTAAATCCCCTTTCACTGCTTTAAAAAATGTGAGTCTCCTTTCTCAACGGCCCACTCTCAGTCTCTCTCCTGCCGGTGTCATCCAGCCTTCTGACAGAACAGTCCCCAGTCACTGCCTTTGCTGACTCAGATCCCATGGTCGCCTTCGCAAGCTGCCTTCTGTCCTCCCCCACCCTGAAGCGGCTCCGGCGGCTCAGCATGGCACCCCATGTCTCCCCTAAGGCCTCGGCCTCCTAGGCCTCTCCTGGACCCTGACATTGTGGACCCACCCTACTCTCCAGGGCCTTACCACACAGACCTGGTGGAGCACCAGCGCTGACGGAGGGCTTCCTGGTGCCAGAAACAGTGCCGGGAACATGACACAGGTCTTTGAATCTGCACGACAACCTGAGGGATAAATACTTTCACCCCATGTGTTTTGGCTTGTTTTTAAACGTTTGCTGATTAACTAATTAATAAGAACAAAATAGTACATCAATATATTGTAAAGTGTTAACAAAGAGTCATTAAAGAAAAGTCCCCTCTTCTCACCCGCACCAGCCACTGCCTCCTCAGAAAGAGCTCCACTAAGTGGGTTTTAGAGCTCCCCAGTCTGTTTTCACACATTTATACACACACGTGCAGACACACACATCCACATAAAAGCACAGAGCTTTGTTTTAAATGTGCATGGTTTTACAGTAACGGCTTCATTCCGACTATGGTTCTGCAGTGTCCGTTATCTCTTAACAGTGTCTCCTGGAGGGCCCTTCGCGGCTACATGGCAGACTCCCTCCCACGCCCTTGCGCTGCCTTGTGCCCCTAGTATGGGTGTCTCCACAGGTATTGAAGGACTCCCTAGTGTCCCCATGAATGGACAACGAGGCTGTTGCCGATCTTCTGCTAGGACAGCCCTGCACAGGCTTCTCGCACACATGTGGATACTTCTTAGGACTAACACCTAGAAGTATAGTTCCTTGGTGGGAAGAAAGCGCATTTTAGGTCTCAACAATTATAGCCAAATTGCCCTTCTCAGAAGCTTGATCAGTTTATCCACACTATCTAGAGATTCGCTGTGGTGGCTTGCAAAAATGTTTACCTCGGTTCACTAGCTGAGTTGAAAACTGGCTCTGTTGAGCCTGGATGCACGCCCTGCAAGGACATAACAAGCTGTGCAGGGGCCTGGGGGACAGAATGGAGAGTGTGCAGCAGTTGAGTCCTAACTCTTCAGGCTCATAGTCCACGCTCCTGGTGTATAAGCAAGCTGGGCATTAGCATATCAAACACCCTATCAAACGAGGGCAAATGTCTTCTTGAAAAGTTGAACAACTTCTGAAGAAAGTGTATTGCTTAAGAGACCTAGAAGAGAAGTTGTAAATGACAAAGGATAATAAATTAATAACAAAACAAACAAATACATAAGGGAAGTGTCATTTGAATTGGATACCATATGGTATGATTTTGTGTTGAACACAAACATACCCACTTTAGGGGTGGAACAATTGTTTAAATATTTGATAAAATGCAGAGATTTTTGATGAGTTGTTTATGTAAGTGTCTAAGACTGCATATTTAACAGTGATATTTAGGGACTCTGCTTGGGATTTCTGCATAGGCTGGAAATGCTGTAGGGTCTTTCTCATTTAAATAAAGGATCACATAGCCTGTTGCCCTCTGATATTCATTACCCAGTAAATTTCAGGACTGGGATAATTGTGGGGTGCTTATTCCCATTTACCCACACCTTTGCCAACTCTGAATAATTGTAGGTTTTTTCATTGTTGCTACTCAGGTGAGCAGGATACTGGCTTTCATTCTAGTTTCATACTGTGTGTTTTGAGTTGAGAGGGGACATCTTTTCATTCCTCATTGGCCATTTGTTGTTTCCTGACTCCCATCCAATGCTTGGGTACCTTTGGGGCTTCTCACTCCACAGACCATTCTGCCTTGTACAGAAAGAGACCCATCTCTGGTCTGTGCCCCAAACTTCCAGCAATGCCCTCCCAGGGCCCTGACATATACTCTGAAAAACGGCTTCCTGAACTGGCCAACAGGAATGTCCCTTCTGAGAGCACGGCTGTCTGAGCTTCCCTGGGAGGAAGTCTGGCCCAGGAACCTAGAGCCCCCTCTCTGAGCTTCCATTGCTGCCACCCGCCCAACAGACAAGCTTTGGGCCCCTAGCAGGCTTGCTCAGGGAAGCGCCCGATAAGACACCAGTTGGCATGGCCACGGGTTCCCCGGCCTTCAGAGTGAGCTTCATCGCTGAACTGCAGAATTGCTGACGTTTGTAAACTCAGGGGCCCTCGTGGGTTGGCCCTCTGAGCAGAGGGCTGGGAATGGGGCCCCTGTTCCAGACGGTGCTTTCTGGCTGGGTATTTGCCTTTATCAGGAACAGGTCAGAAGAGATAATGACACCTCGGTGTCTCCTGCTCTTAGTGTTTTGGCATGAGGTTAAGTCCTCTAAATCGTGGAGCCAAAGACACATATACTTATGATTGAGAAAAAAAAATTTTTTAAACATCTTACCTTAGATTCACTAAACAACTTCTAATTTGCAAATTATCCCTTTTGAAAAAAATTTAATCCTACCCCAGACCCTACAGGTTGTTAGTTTATTTTTATGGCTGAGAGGAGCTGAGGCTCAGAGAAGTTTAGGAACTTGCTCAGCATCACACAGCTCAGAAATGTTAGAGCCTAGGACTGTACAATGGCGCAGCCCCTGTGGAAAACAGTCGACAGGCCCTCGGAGAGTTAAATCTATAGAGTTAACACATCTGAGCAATTCCACTCCTAGGTGTATACCCAAGAAAAATGAAAACATACGTCTATACAAACATTCTAATATGAATGTTCATAACATATTCACAACAGTCAGAAATGGGAAATAACCCAAATGTCTGTCAACAGACATATAGATAAACAGAAAGTGGTAGATCCATATACTAAAATATTGCTCAGTTTTACTGGCATATAATTGATACAGAATAAAAAACACATAATTCAACAGTACAATTTGATGAGTTTTGACATATGCATATCACAACAATCAAGATAATAAGCACATCTATTACCCCCAAAAGTACTCCGGGGACCCTTTGTAGCCTACAAAGGAATGTAGTTCTGGTACATGCTACATATATGGATGAACTTTAAAAATATTACGCTGAGTGAAAGTCTACAACAGGGAAATCTACAGAGACAGAAAATAGATCAGTGGTTGTTTAGGGCTGGGGATGGGGTAGGGGATGGAGGAATGACAGCTAGAGGGTACTGGGTTTCTTGTTTATGAAATGTTCTAAAATTGATGGTGCCAATGGTCACAAATATTTGTGAACATACTAAAAACCACTATAGTGAGGACAAGTAGGCTACAAAGGGTCCCCAGAGCACTTTTGCGGGTAACGGATGTGCTTATTATCTTGATTGTTGTGGTATGCATATGTCAAAACTCATCAAATTGTATGATTGAATTAAGTGTTTTTTATTCTGCATCAATTATATGCCAGTAAAACTACTTATTTATTTATTTATTATTTCAGTATCATTAATATACAATCACATGAGCAACACTGTGGTTACTAGATTCCCCCCATTATCAAGCCCCCACCACATACCCCATTACAGTCACTGTCCATCAGCACAGTAAGATGCTATAGAGTCACTACTTGTCTTCTCTGTGCTATACTGCCTTTCCCCATGCCCCACACACACACCCAAAGAATACAAGCTGGTTGAAGTGAGGATGGGCATGTGACCAGGGCCTGACCTATCAGTGCATCTGGTCCCCTGACACTGGGACAAGTGCAGGGTCCTACCAAGGGATTTTGGGGAACTCTTCAGGAAAGGCTCTCCCTCTCTCTTCCAGGGTTCCAAGCTAAGTGTATGTAAGTCTGGAAGCTGCCGGTGGAGGAAGGGAGTGACCTGCCACCCGGTCTGAGTCCACCGAGAATAAAGCCAACATGGAAGGAAACAGGAGAGGTGAAGGGAGGCCAGATCCTAACGTCCTTATTAGATCACCTAGAACCAGCTGTGCCTAAAGCCAGTTTTTGGTACATGAGCGAGCAAATTCCCTCTTTTGCTTCTGTGACTGCCCCATTCCTAAACCCCTAGTGCTGACCACAGGCTCAACAGGTGCCCTCACACCAAGATCTGCTATCTCTGCACCCCTCAGTCCCTCTATCTGCACCCTCCCCTCCAGATCATTATAGTTTTTGAGTAGGGACTGCATCAAGGGGCCCCACCCCTCTGTCCCTAGAGCTTCCTTGGCCCCCCTACTCCTACTGTTGAGAGAATTCCATGGATTCCTGTTGAACCCTACATCCACCAGTTACTAGCTGTGTAACTCTAGATATGTTTCTGGACTTTTCTGGGTCTCAACTGCCTCTACTGTAATAACATTACCTATTGGTAGAATTTCTAGATTAAGCAAAGCTGTGCACAGTGCCTGGCACATAGTAAGCACTCAGCAAGTTGATTAACATCATTACCTACTGAATTTAAACATCTCGTCAAATACTGCTTTGGGATCTCATTAAAATTGCTTATCATTAATATTGTTTTTACCACCATTTGCTGTTCCTAAGCAGTCTAAAGGAGTTGTCACTTTGGGCTTCCCAGGGCTCCTGGGGCCCCATCTAGGACACTTACCACTTTCTGGTGTAGTGATCTAGCTACAGGTCTGTCTCTGCCAGCTGCAGGCTCCACAAGGCACATGGACACTTACTATTCTGTCCTCAGTACCTAGAACAAGTATAGCTGGAGCAAATTTAATAGGATTCTGGAAGAGGCTGGGTAGGGAGGCAGTTTAAGGTCATTCAAGAAGGCAGCCAGGAGCTTGCAGAGTCTAACAACACCACTCCCTTGGTCCTCTAATCCACTGGCTTGTAAACCCACTCAGGTGGCGGAGGCGAGCCACCTTGTTAGGAGCACTCTTATTTTTCACAGGAGTCAAGCTGTCAGAGTAAAACTGATGGGTCATTTCCTCATTTTTCAGTCCACATTCATTTGCAACTTTGTGGATTCATTTCATCCAGGAGCATTCTTTGCCAGCAAACAAGATTGTCAGGGGAGGAGAGCAAAGAGTAAAAAAAGAGAACATTTTACACTGACTGAATTCTATCCATTGACTTTTTATTTTTTGATGGAGTGGGAAAATGGCCAATTTGCCCTGCCTGCTCTGTCCCACTCTTAGTGCCATGCCATCTGAGAAACTACTCCATCCTTAGGTCCTCATTCCTTTCCAACCCCAGCATCCTCTTCTTTGCTTAAGTACAATTTCCCCAAAATAAAGCCCCAAAGAGAAAGGGGAATGAGATTACTATGCTCGTTTGGGAATAAATGCAGTGGCCATCAGGCTGGCTGTGTGAGACACTGTGTGAGCTCTTGGCGAGCCTTGGCCTTTAACCCTCTCAGCATCCCTTGGAGATCAAAGCTGTTGGCGGTCCCTGTGTTCCAGATGAGAAAACAGGGGTGACCCCACCCAGGGGCATATAGCCGGGAGGAGGGCGGTTACAGCCCAGGCCTCTCTTCCACTGAAGGCCATATTTTTGACCACCAAGCAGTACAACCCATTGAAAATGCAAGCTGACCACCCCATAGATCCCACGGTTTTGCTGCTGGGGACTGAGGCAGGCTGAGCGCACCCACCCCTCCCCTCAGCCCAGCCTGCAGCCCTTCATTCCTCCCAACACTGCTGAGGCTCCGCCTGGTATCTCTTAGATTAGCCCCCAGCTATTTTTATTCTGATCTTGCTTAGGGGAAACAGTCTGGGCGAACCCTCCACCAGGGCCCCAGGGAGACCACCACTGGCCCGGGAAGAAAACAGCTCATTTTACTTTTTACTATCTTTGATCCTTAAAATCATCCCCAAGTTGAGACACCCTGCCAAAATTGCCTCCGCCAGGGCCTTTTTGGTTGTCTAACTTCAACACAATGTACGGCGCCTTCTTTTCAGAGCAATGTTGACGTTTATCTGTTGAATGAAGGCTCATCTGGGCTGGTGGGAAGACGTCTCAAGGAGATGGCCTGGGTGAGGGCAAAACCCAGAAAGGGGAAATGGAGGCATGCTGGGGAAGACAGGGAAGCCTGGAGAAGGGCCAGGCTGTGTGTGGGAAGGAGCAGTTAGGGACACGCTGAAGTGCAGGAGTCTCAGAGACGTTTGAATGGAGGTGAGAGGTACCAGGGGTCTCCTGAGAAGTCTGCGATGGGGGTATAAATTTGGATTCACTGACAATGATCCACTACATGATTGTTAAAGCTGTGGGAACATGGATGACCTTGCCCTTGAGAGACTATATAGAGGGGGACGAGGGAGGAAGGTCTAAGCCAGCATTTAAGGCTGAATGGAAAAGGAATAAAGAGAAGTGGGCAGGAGTTGCCAGAGAAGCAAGAGGAAAACCAAGAGAGCGTGCTTTCAGAGAAGTGAGAGGCGTCTGGGAAGAAGCAGTGGCCAACGTAGAAGACAAGGGCCGAGCGATGAGGCAAGGCGGGGGCGAACGCCCTCCAGGTGAGCAGCCGAGAGGTAACTGATGCCCTTAGCAAGGCTTATTTTGGGGAGAGTGATGGTAGAAGCCAACTTAGGGTGGCCTGGGGAGTGGGAGGTAAGGAAAATAAGACTGTGTCACAGAAGGTGGGTGGTAAAGAGGAGAAAGACATAGCAGTAGTCAAGGGAAAGCAAACCCTTCCTGTCCCAGAAGAACACTCGCTCCCTCCACTCAGGCCCTAGGCCCAGTGCCCAGGCCCCACTGCCACGACAGAGTCTCCCTGGGGGCAGGGGCCTCATATGTACGCACCATCCTCAGGGGTCTAAGACGCAGTGGGAACCAACAAATATTAGATGCTTTTGGTGATGATGGCAGTGCTGGTGACAACACTGGAGATGATGAAGAAATATACAGATTCTTGAAGATGAGAACATTTCCTGTTTGGGGATTTAAAAAACAGACTAATGCATAAGTCTGATTTTCCTCAATCTCCAGTCACTCCTTCTCAGTCTTGCTTGCTGGTCCCTCTTCGTCCTTATTTTTTCTCGGCCTATACTCAAATCTCTGGGTAATCTCATCCAACCTCACAGCTTGAAATTCCATCTATATGCCAGAGACTTCCAAGTTTACACCTCACTCCCAAACTCCAGACTTACAGAGCCACCTGCCTCCTGTCACCCTGATTTGGGTGTCTAGTAGACATCTCAAGCTCAATGTGTCTAAAACCCAACTGATCTTCCTCTTTCAATTACTTAGGCCAAAAATCTCAGTTTTTTGCTCTCATCCCTTCAAGAAATCCATTCCTTCAGAAAACCCTACCCTATTTGTTCTATCGTCAAAATATATCCATACTATGGCTACTTCTCACACCCTGTCTTTCTACCAGCCAGGTTCAGCCTCCATCAGCTGCCACCTGGACAGCCGCAAGTGTCCTCCTAACTGGTCTCCCCGCTCTGACCTTGCCCCCTGCACTTTGTTATCAGCACAGAAATCACACCAAGCCAGTCCCCTACTTCAAGCCCTCTGATGGCTCCCCATGTCCCTCTGAGTACAAGGCTAATCCTTTCAATGACCTTCAAAACCTTTCATGGCTTGTCCCCCCAAGTCTCCCTGACTTTCTGTTACTTTTCTCCCACTCCAAACACTCTGTTCTGGCCACACTAGCTTCCTTGCTGTCCCTCAAATATGCCAGTCACGCTGTGATTCTGCCTCCAGTTCCAATGTGTGGGTTTCCCCACACACACACCAAGCAGTTCTCCAATACCAGAGAGCACGATTCAACTAGATTCTGACACAACCTGGGGACAGCATCAGATCCCACAGGATAGGGGCTCAGTCCTCCATGACTGCCTCATTCCCAACCCCCACTTCAGACACTAATACCAAGTCCAGGTTGCCACCTATGCTTCTGATCAACAAGCTGTACATGAGAGGTTCCCACAAACCCCTCTTCCTTGGGTTCAATTAACTCATTAGAGCAGTTCACAGAACTCAGAGAAAGAGTTTACTTCCTAGATTACCAGTTGATTATTAAGGGATACAACTGAAACAGCCATAAGGAAGAGATGCAGAAGGCAAGGTACGGGGAAGGGCCCAGAGCCGCCATGTCCTTGCCAGGTGTGCTGCTCTTCCTGAATCTCCACGTGTTCACCAACCCAGCTCTTTGAACCCTGTCCTTCTGGGTTTTTATGGAGGCTTCACTACATAGGCATGATTGATGAATCATTGGCCAGTGATGACTTAACTCAATCTCTAGTCCCTTTCCCTTCCCAGAGGTCAGGGGTGAGACAGCAAGTTCCAAGGCTCTACTCACTCCCTGCTCTACTGGCAACCAGCCTTCCGCCTTAGAGCTTTCCAAAAGTCACCTCATTCACATAATAAAAGACATCTTTATCAGTCTCAGGGAAGGAAATTCTGAGGGTTTTAGGAGCTCTGTGCCAGGAAAGGACAGTGACCTAATATGTATTTATTATTATAACTTACAGTAACACAGATGCTCCCACCGCAGGCCTGTTTTAGCTGGTCCCTGTATGGGATCCTCTTCCCTCACTGTCCACATGGTTAAGTCCCTCTTCCTCACGGCTTTGCTCAGATCTTACCTCCTGGCCACTCTAATCATACTGCAAACCTGCCCCCACACCTAAATTCCAGATCTCCATTAACTGGCTCCACTTTTCTCTAAAACTCTTATTTGCTAATGACTAACTCAGTGTGTTGTTTATCATTACCCACCCTCTGCCACATACTGTAAACTCTATGACAAGAGGGAATCCTTGTTTTGTTCACTGAGTACCCCTAACACAGTGCCTGGCACAAAGTAGGTGCTCAGTAAATGTATGAATGAATGATCTCTTGATGGCTGCTCTGTACTTCTAATTCCTTGGATATAAGCCAAGCAAAATGCCATCTTGCCTTACTGTTTAACATTTAAAGTTAAGATCACTTATGAAATATCTTTTAAAAATTACATGGTTAAACTTTGTACATTTGCATGTACAAAATCTGGTATTTGAAAAAAAAAAAAAGTTCCATAAAAGCATTTCATATGTACTGATGGGAGATAGTCATACACACAGCAAGACACAGAGTGAATGTGAACACTGCCCCCTCCTGGTTGAACATGGAGGTGGCTGGCTGCTTTCCACATAGCTAGCCAGCTTGGGGAGGACTTTTGACCCTGGTGGCTGATTGGATTTGCAAGATATGATGTTATTGATGACATTTCAAAATGTATCAAATTCAACCCTATTTTCAGGAGGAAGCAAGTAAAAGAGGAATAAAGTGTCAAAGGGAAAATTCTTAGGGAGTACAGAGCCCACAGATTTCCATATTGTGGGGAGGATGTTGACAATTAGTGGGAAGTAGTAACGAAAAATGTTAAGACAAGAAAATCCTACCTTGATAACATCCATCTGCTGCACTTACAGCTGGAATCTGAGCGGGAATTTCCCATCTGTGCTTTATTCTCAGCTTTGACTATAAATAAGACACATGCAGGAATTATTTGTGCTGTCTTCTGGGGCCAGAAATTGTTTAAGGATGATATATATATATAAAGAGAGTATATGTGTGTGTGTGTATTATATGCACACACACACATATATATATACAGTTTACCTCAGAACCTGCTCATTAAACTAGTTAGTCTGAGGTGTATAGTCAATCTCTTATAACTTGGTCCCATGACAGTTGGGCATTTCCTAACTAACGCCTTATGTTGATACCCTTGGCTCAAACAGATCTAAACAGAAATTCTGATGCTCAGGCCAGCTTCCCCTGAAGCCCTTGTTTGCTGCAGGAAAGCTTGGGGCCCAGTTCCTAGAGGTGGCCTCCCTGGGGAAGCCCATCGATCAGTCAGACAGAAGCTGCACTTGATACTTTACATTCTTGTTTGATTCTGAAACTGACTCTACAAGCATGTATATGGACTATCACCCCCACTTAGAGGTGGGGAAATTGAGGCTTAGTAATATGAGGTAACTTGCCTGTTGTCATATGTTCCATTAGTAGTAGAGTCAAGACTCAAAACCAACCTTTTGAAATAAGTTCAAAGCCCATGCTCCCTCAACCTCCACATTACCCCTCGAGGCCCTCTGGGGCTATAAATAGTCGGGGAGACTGGGGTTTCATGTGCTGGGTCAGCCAGGCCTGTAGCACAAGGAGACACTAACATCTCCCAGCCTGGCCTAACCCAGGCCCTACTATCCCCCAGGCCTCAATAGAACTCACGCCCAGACAGGCCTCAGCTTATCACCAGCTTCACACTTTTGGTTATATTTAGCTCTAGGCCTCAAGAGAAAGACATGGGCTTGCCGCTGAGACACTGCACACCCCCAGGCCAGGCCAAGCCAGGCTGCTATGCATGGAAAGAGAAGAATATCTGCCTCAGCCTTTTCACATGTTGGGAACCACCTCCAGTGGACATTATTTGCACTCTCTTTCCTTAAGGGCCTGTGGGATCTTGTTCTTGATCCTTGAGAGACAAACCACAGCACTTTACCAATATATCTGTAATGGTCAGCAGTGTCTGCAATACACTGCATGTGATTATTGTTAAATAATTCTTTGTTGAATGAACAAATAATCTAAATTCATGTCCTAGAAATCTGAACATCAAAAACAGGCCAGCAGATTCCAATAGGGATACCTTACAAAACCAACTGCATTTCATGCTATTACATACAGTCAAGTTTATTCAAGGAATGGACATGAGTTTTCATCATCCTGCAACCCCTTCCCTCTCCCCTCCACCAGATCGGGCATCAGGCCACAGCCAGAGAGGGAGAGTGAGAAGGAACATCAAACCCAGAGGCTGGCCTCTGAGTGCCCCACGTGGCAGCCACCCACACTGTTTAAGGGCTCTTGGAGTCCTGTGTCCCTGAAGGCACCGTGAGGACAGGCTCCCTCCCCTTGAGCTGCTCACCCTTTACAAGCCAGCCACTTGCAGAAACCAGGGGAGCTGCATCTCCATCCAAACTGCTAAGCAACTAGAGCGGACTGTGGGGAATGGGTCCATTTGGCAGCCTGGGACAGAGCTCAGAGGCATGGATGGATCCTCACCCCGGAGCTTAAAGGGAAAAAGCTGACAGCTCGCAGATCTTACAAAAATGGAAAGAGCCGCTTTTTTACAATATAGAGGACTGTAGCAAGAAAAAGGGCCAGGGCAAGGAAAATGAGAAGCTTGTCCGTCAGCTCTCGGCGATTATATTTTGTAATGAGCTTCCGTCCCAACTGGATGGTCCCCGACATGGACTTAAATTCTTCATTTGCATCCAGGATAGTCCGTGAAGAATTTACTGAAATAAAAGAGGGAGGGAGCCTGACTCAGAGACTATAGAGCACAAAATTCAAAGACTTTGCTTTCTGGCTGGGTTACCAGGAAAAAACACTGCACCCTAAAGAAAGTTCCTCTGAGCCAGAAGCAAAGAATATGAGTAGAGAACACTCCGGAGGAGCAAAGAACAAGGATATACAGGGAAAAGCACTCCCCCAGGTCCCATCAAGCACAGAGAGCAATGAGGCTTGTTTATATACACTGACACAGGGCCATCACCAGAAGACCTCCACAGTGGACATCATAGGGAAAAGGGCAGAAGAGGGTTCCTTTCCTTACCGCCAACTTCAGCCTTCTGAGGGAGGCAGCACTGTGGAGAGAACCAGCCACAACCCTAAGGCAGGTGATCGTGGTCAGGCACTTGAGGTCTGGGTAGGCACAGAAGCTGGGTGGCGCTAGGTCTTGCCACCTCTGAGGAGCACCCTGCCAGGACACCTGATGGTCAGATCTGCTCTCAGTGGGATCATGAAAGGTTGGGCTGCACCCTACCACAAGCCCTCACACATACAAGTCCTTCAGTTCTGGGACAATGGTTGTAGGTTTAAAGATATGACACCTGTGCTCAGGCCACTGTGTGAAACCTAAGAAGAGGCACACATCCCTTAAGGCTCCCTGTGCCTAGGTGTCAAATTTACTTCTGAATATGGATATCTGGGCCTAACACTTGGGTAAGAAGGTTTACCTGGCAAGAATCTCCTACAAAGTTTAACAAGAACATCGACAGGATGAAATGTATCCTTAAGTGGAAAGGCAAGGTGTGAAAAAGCGTATGTGCAATGTTCCTATTTACGTAAGAAAGATGGGGGGGATAAATAATATTTAATTTGCTTGTGTTCTACATGCTTGGAGAATCTCAGAAGGACATAAGAGAACTGGTAACAGTGGTTGCCTCTGGGGAGTAGAGCTGGTGGCCAGGGGCCAGAGGGAGGTCAGCAGGGAGCACTGTCTTTTTGTGTTTCTCTTGTCCTGTCTAGGGCCGCGCAGTCCAGTGCGGCACAGACACAGGGGGCACCTGAGCACGTACGATGTGGCTGATTCAAGCGGAGATGTCTCTAAGTGCAAAATACACACATGCTTTCACAGACTTAATATGTAAAAAAAGAAAAGAATGTGAAATATCTCAATAATTTCTAATATTAACTGCATGCTGAAATGGTAAGTTTTTATGTAATGCATTAAATAAAATATGTTATTAAGATTTATTTCATATGTTTCTTTTTCACTTTTTTAATGTGACTATTAGAAAATTTAAAGTTACAAGTGTGACTTACTTTATGTTTCCATAGGACAGTGCTGGCCTAGACTTTCTTCCTTAACCATGTAATAATACATATTATCTTTTTACAAAATTAAAAGTTAAGTAAATAAAAGAAATTATCAGAGGAAACAGCAGCATTTATAAAAAGACAGATATGGGAGAAAAACAAACACTTGGATAACAAAAGTCCCTGTCAACCCTCTTTCTCCATGTCTGCTGCCATTTCAAAAACCTAAGTTTAAGACCCTGTTAAGTAAAACATAATAGGCCTTTCTTTTTAACTTTATATTATAGAGAATTTTAAACCATCACAAAGTAGACAAAATAGTATCATGAAGTACCATGTCCCATCACCTGTACCCAAGAACCTCCAACTCGCTGGCAATCCTGTCTCCTCACTACCCCCACCCAATTCCCCCATTTCTAGAATTTTACAGCAAATTCTAGACATCATATCCCCAACATGCTTTTTTAAAACACTGTGGTCCTGATAGGCTTTTAAATCAAGCTGAGTTTGTAAGCCATATGGAAAAGATTAGATTAAGAACTACATTCTTTCTTTAGTAGCTATCTCTGCTAAAACCTGCACCCCAAGAACAATCCTCAGCACCCCAGAAAAAAAAATTAGCATCTGTGAGCCCTTCTCATCACTTCAACATATCATCAGTTTCTGATATATGTGTTGGGGTGGGGTGTCCTGGCACCTGCATCAGAGCAGAAAAGCTCTTGACCCAAAGGCCAGGTGGTCTCTTTCTCACATTCTCTAAGGCTCCCCAGCACACACTTAGAGGAGGTAACCAGCTGAGCCTAAAGGCCCAGGTAAGTTTCAAACACAGGGAGTGTCCTTGGGAATGAGCTGTTTGCTTTCCTTTTGCTTCTGCCTGTTTGAACAGTACCCTGGAAAGAAAAGTGGCTCAAAATTACAAACAATTTTTAGGAATGGTATTGGTATTGTAGTTTTATTTGCCTTTTGTTTCAAGAGTCTCTTGTCTTTTAGAGATACATAATGAGACATGTATAGATGATGCCTAGGATTTGCTACAAAGTAAGCCAGATGGGGCACAGGTCCAGAGCTGACAATTGTTGAAGCTAAGTGACGGGTCTGTGGGATTTCCTTGCCATTCTCTCCACTTTTGTCTCTGTGTGAATCAAAAGTGTTTCACGGCATAAATTCTTTTCTGTTTTCCTATATGGAGGACCCTAGAAAGGGCCAATGCTCTTCTACATTATAAGGGAGACAAGATGGAAAACTACTGGCGAGAACCGGATGGTCTCAAGCAGCTTCTCCTGTGGCCGCTATTTCCTTTAAAAGGGCTCACAATAAAAATGACACTGGGGAGTATAATTGTAAGCTGAGGTCCCAGCAGACTAGTGGGCAGCCAGTGCACTAAACATCTCTCCAGGCAATGATTCCCAAACTGCCTGCCTGGTCATATGCGTCCCCAGAGCCTTTGATAACAAACAGACTCCCAGGCCCCCTCCCCTAGTCCTGCTGGCTCCCACTCTCAGGGGAGGGCCTGGGGATCTGCTTTTCACACGAACCCCTGGGAGTACTTCTGCTGGGGAAACATTCTGACAGGTGTATGTGGATCTTCTAGCACAACTCTTAAAAAAAAAAAAAAAAAAAACCCCACCACCAACACAAAGAAGTAAGAGCGGCATGTCTCAGGGTAAGACCAGCGTCAAAGTGAGAAGCCACTTGAGTGAGTAAGCATGGGGGCTGTCGCGGGGGTAAGGCAAGAGGTGGAGGAACCCAGGGCAGGTGCTAGGACTAGGGTTCTGCAGCCAGAGTTCCAGGGAGAAGCTTCCTCCCCCAGGCCCAGCTTTACCTAGCGTCTGCATGGCTTCCTCGCTCTGCTGGACTTGCTGCGACATCATCCTGCTGATCCCCATGAGGCTCTCTGTGATGGCACTGGATGTTTGCACCAGGCTCTCTTTGGTGGTTTTCCTTAAAGTCCAGAGTGGAAAGGAATGTCAACAAAAGCCTGGCTGCAAGAAAGCCCCATATTCAAATGAGATCCCATTTTTAATCTTCCAAATTAGTACATATTTTTTAAGTGCTCATAATCAAGGCTGGCAAGAGTGTACCGAGGCTATGCTCTTGAAGACTGCTAGGAGAATGTCACCTTCTATACACCAGCTTGGCAGAATGTATTAGGAACCTTGGAAATTCATACTCTGACCCCAAAATCTCATCTTTGGAAATCTCTCCAATGGAAATAACAAAACATGGACAAAGCCTCATGTTCTAACATATGCCCTGGTGTGTTACTTACAACACTGAAAAACTAGAAATGTAAACACATACAAACGAGATTAGTTAATACAAGGGAATACTGTGTCCTGTTAAAATTTCATTTAGAGAGTTTTTTCAAAAGACATGCAAGTCTTTAATACATTATAGCAAGTGCTATAATACTAAATGAAGAAGAGTAGGATACTAAATTTTATATGTGGTACAATTCTGACTTTGTTAAAAACATATGGAAGAAAAAATAATGGGAGGAGGCAACATTTTTTATACTCAGTTGTGAGTAATGAGATTATGGTTTATTTTCATTTTAAATTTGCATTTTTCTTATTTTGCAAATTTACTACAAGTAAGCATGCATTTCTTTCATACTTTAAAATATATTACATATGTAATAAAATTAAATGCCAATTTCATGCTGAAACAGAGGGGGTTCCCTACAGTGGATTTTACACTTTGCCAATTGCTATCTATCTATTGTCAGAGCCCAGAAAGACAAAAAGACAGATACCTTTGCCTTAAGAGGTCTCCTCCCTGGAGAAGTTCTGCTTTCTCTAGATTGTCGATAGCAATTTTGCAAGTGAGATTAGCTTTCCTCCATGAGGTCTGATTGCTGGAATCATAAGGTCATGGGTGAGTTTCCGGTAACCCCACCAGGCCATCGGTCAGTTCAGATCCTTCCAGCATGGGAGCGATGGGGAAGCCTCCCAGGTGTGGTCCACAGTCTATCCCCGCCTCCTCCAACCGCCTCCTCTCGGCTGCCCTAGCAGCTGCTCCAGCTCAGGCCGTTAACACCTCTCTTTGGCCCCTCATGCTCTCATACTGCCTGCAGCTGTCCCTTTCCCTGCAGGGCAGCCAGAGGGAGCAGTCTGACTAGGGCACATCTCGATTTACAGCTTGCAATGACTCCAGATTTCAGGTAACATCCACATCCACCATGGACCACGAGGCCCTGTTCTGTCAAGTTATCTGTAATACTTTTTACCTTGTGTACTGGTTAGTTCTGTTCCCTGAGAACCGTGCCTTACTCATCTTTGTATTACCAGCACCTAGAACAACAGTTTCTGGACTATTAGCTATTCAATCATATGTGTTGTAGAAGTAGATACATCAGAGAAAGACAGTTTTCCTCAAAATTTCTCTAAGATCTGCTGTTCTTTATGTACCTCAGGCCAATCATGGATAAAACAAACACACTGTATTGACAAAGCCTGGTTTGACATGATTTATTGGCATTCCTTACCTGATCTCCCTTACAAAAGACATCTCAAATTTGCTGAACAGCTCCCTGGAGTTAGAAGGGCAGCCTTTATTGATGGACTATAAAAAAGTTAATTGGGCCCCTCAGAGAATCAAACTCATGTGCTAGAGTTCCTACACAGCTGGACAAGTCAATTGTGCGAACCACTGAAATGTAAAAAGTCAAATGTAGAGTACATGAACTACTAGCATGGTTTTGTAATAGCATCTCTATGCTTAACATCTTCAAATGACCTCACTGATGCCTGACCAGCATCACCTTGCCATTTCACAACTGATATTTAAAAAGAATTAATTACATCTTCAAAGTGTTAGCAAGGTAGTTCTGGGCCCTGTGATGCAGAGATGAATGAGGAACAGCGGTTGCCCTCAAGGGGCTCACATTTACTGGGAAAAAAGACAAGCAAACAAGTTTGCTGTAGGGAGTGAGAAGCATGATAACCCAGTGAGCACAGTGACTGTTTCAACACACAGCAGCCCAAGTATTAACTCACGGCCTCTTCTCCTCTCCCCAAGAACTCCACATCATGAACGTCCATCCTCAACCTTAGACTCATGCTGAGCCGATTCTGTCTGGTGTAACTTACTGTACTTTGTAAAGGAGTCCTCTTTACTTGTTTATAATTTGAGTAGCGCTGGTGTCCTAGCGAAGCAAAAGCCATTGTGAAACCAAGCAGCACGACTGTGCCGAGCACTGTAACACTTGGTTGCCACTCTGCACGTCCCTTCCATACATTACACTAGCCTCCACCTTGCCCCCATCTCCTCATTATAAACACAGCTGCTGTCGGTGAGGAGGATGCTGGAGAAGTACTTACATCAGAAGCAAAGCCATAGACAAATATAGACCTGGCAGAGTTAGACCAATTGAAAAAGATAAAGAGAACACCTAGGTAGGTGATGACCTAGCAGGGGCTTCAAGACAATGATCCAGCTCCCAGGGGATTGGGAGAGTTGATGGAGCCCTCAAATATTTTTGCAACAACCCTCTTTATGATTATGGTGCACAAGTCAAATGTGAAGAGGCAGGCACTGTTTCACACCATCAGACAATTTTGTTGGAAAAGTCCCTCAGTTCAATACCGAGAAACAGCATGTACCTTCAGTTATACAATCAAGGATTAGCACACAGCTGCAGTAACCTCAATTTTACTTAACATATGTAAGCTTATTTATATTTTTTGTTTTGTTTTTTAAGATAAAGTTCCCTTCTAAACTTTATAAATTTTGGTCCATCCTAAGTGGTTTACTTTAAGTGGACTTTTCTGGTATCAATTATCCTTACATAAAATGACCTTGTATTACAAAAGGAAACATTTTTGGGTTTTGTTTTAAAAATATAAAATACAGTATAATGTTAAATATGCTTTCATAAACTATGCACAGTTCTACCTACCAAATAGCTCCTGCTTCTCTCCTACTCTGACAATCACTCTGATCTAGAAAGAACATTCAGTTTGTGCACAAATGACACAATTAAGTCATTACTCAGCTGTATTAGGCAAAACCATGCACAATTCTCCCAGGGAACAAGTGACCCAGCAGAGGACAGTGGCAGGAGGCCAAGCCCCACCTACCTGAGCATCTGCTTTTTGTGATTCTCCACTTCCTGAAGCAGAACTTGCTTCTCCGACTCTTTGTCTTGCTCTTTAGCAGACTGCTCAAGCTCCTATGGAGCAAAATAACTCTGTATTAAAATGATTTTAAAAACCAATGTAAAAACTGAAGAGCACTTCTATTTCCATCTAGAGAGGTCATACATAAATAGCACTTGCAAACCCTAAAACAGAGCACCTAGGGATGCCAAGTAACAGAGAAAACCTCCTTTTAAGTATATAGCTGTGTTTGCAAGAAAGTAAGGACATGAAAATCTATATGCTAACAAACTGGGTAGCCTAGAAGAAATGGACAACTTTCTAGAAAAATACAACCTTCCCAGACTGACCCAGGAAGAAACAGAAAACCTAAACAGACCAATTACGAGCAACGAAATTGATTCGGTAATCAAAAAACTACCCAAGAACAGAACCCCTGGATCAGATGGCTTCACCGCTGAATTTTATCAGACATTTAGAGAAGACAAAATACCCATTCTCCTTAAAGTTTTCCAAAAAATAGAAGAGGAGGGAATATTTCCAAACTAATTCTATGAAGCCAGCATTACTCAAATACCCAAACCAGGCAAAGACACCACACACACCCACAAAAAAAAAAACTACAGACCAATATCCCTGATGAACATAGATGCAAAAACACTCAACAAAACATTAGCAAACCAAATTCAAAAATACATCAAGAGGATTGTACACCATGACCAAGTGGGATTCATCCCAGGGATGCAAGGATGGTACAACATTCGAAAATTCATCAACATCATCTACCACATAAACAAAAAGAAGGACAAAAACCACATGATCATCTCCATAGATGCTGAAAAAGCATTCGACAAAATTCAACATCCATCCATGATAAAAACTCTCAACAAAATGGGTACAGAGGGCAAGTACCTCAACATAATAAAGGCCACATATGACAAACCCACAGCCAACATCATACTTAACAGTGAGAAGCTGAAAGCTTTCCCTCTGAGATCGGGAACAAGACAGGGATGCCCACTCTCCCCACTTTTATTCAACATAGTACTGGAGGTCCTAGCCACAGTAATCAGGCAACACAAAGAAATAAAAGGCATCCAGATTGGTAAGGAAGAAGTCAAACTGTCACTGTTTGCAGATGACATGATATTGTACATAAAAAACCCTAAAGAATCCACTCCAAAACTACTAGAACTAATATCTGAATTCAGCAAAATTGCAGGATACAAAATTAATACACAGAAATCTGTTGCATGCCTATACACTAATGATGAACTAGCAGAAAGAGAAATCAGGAAAACAATTCCATTCACAATTGCATCAAAAAGAATAAAATGCCTAGGAATAAACTTAACCAAGGAAGTGAAAGACCCATACCCTCAAAACTACAAGACACTCATAAGAGAAATTAAAGAGGATACTAATAAATGGAAATTCATCCCATGCTCTTGGCTAGGAAGAATTAATACTGTCAAAATGGCCATCCTGCCTAAAGCAATCTACAGATTCAATGCAATCCCTATCAAAATACTGACAGCATTCTTCAACGAACTGGAACAAATAGTTCTAAAATTCATATGGTACCGCAAAAGACCCCAAATAGCCAAAGCAATCCTCAGAAGGAAGAATAAAGCAGGGGGAATTATGCTCACTGACTTCAAGCTCTACTACAAAACCACAGTAATCAAGACAATTTGGTACTGACACAAGAACAGACCCATAGACCAGTAGAAAAAAATAGAGAGGCCAGATATTAACCCAAGCATATATGGTCAATTAATATATAATAAAGGAGCCATGGATATACAATGGGGAAATGACAGCCTCTTCAACAGCTGGTGTTGGCAAAATTGGACAGCTACATGTAAGAGAATGAAACTGGATCACTGTCTAACCCCATACACAAAAAGTAAACTCGAAATGGATCAAAGACCTGAATGTAAGTCATGAAATCATAAAACTCTTAGAAGAAAACATAGGCAAAAATCTCTTGAATATAAACATGAGCAACTTGTTCATGAACACATCTCCATGGCAAGGGAAATGAAAGCAAAAATGAACAAGTGGGATTATATCAAACTAAAAAGCTTCTGTACAGCAAAGGACACCATCAGTAGAACAAAAAGGCATCCTACAATATGGGAGAATATATTCATAAATGACAGATTCGATAAGGGGTTGACATCCAAAATATACAAAGAGCTCATGCACCTCAACAAACAAAAAGTAAATAACGCAATTAAAAAGTGGGTAGAGGATCTGAACAGACACTCCTCCAAAGAAGAAATTCAGATGGCAAACAGGCACATGAAAAGATGCTCCACATCACTAATCATCAGAGAAATGCAAATTAAAACCACAATGAGATACCACCTCACACCAGTTAGGATGGCCAACATCCAAAAGACAAACAACAGCAAATGTTGGCAAGGATGTGGAGAAAGGGGAACCCTCCTACACTGCTGGTGGGAATGTAAATTAGTTCAACCTTTGTGGAAAGCAGTATGGAGGTTCCTCAAAAAACTCAAAATAGAAATACCATTTGACCCAGGAATTCCACTCCTAGGAATTTACCCTAAGAATGCAGGAGCCCAGGTTTGAAAAAGACATATGCACCCCTATGTTTATTGCAGCACTATTTACAATAGCCAAGAAATGGAAGCAACTTAAGTGTTCTTCAGTAGATGAATGGATAAAGAAGATGTGGTACATATACACAATGGAATATTATTCAGCCATAAGAAGAAAACAAATACTGCCATTTGCAACAACATGGATGGAGCTAGAGGGTACTTTGCTCGGTGAAATAAGCCAGGTGGAGAAAGACAAGTATCAAATGATTTCACTCATCTGTGAAGTATAAGAACAAAGCAAAAACTGAAGGAACAAAACAGCAGCAGACTCACAGAACCCAAGAATGGACTAGGGGTTACCAAAGGGAAAGGGACTGGGGAAAATGTGTGGGAAGGGAGGGATAAGGGGAAAAAGGGGTATTACGATTAGCACACATAATGGTGGGAGCAGGGTATGGGGAACGCAGTATAGCACAGAGAAGACAAATAAGTAGTGACTCTATAGCATCTTAGTACGCTGATAGACAGTGACTGTAATGGGGTATGTGGTGGGGACTTGATAATAGAATCTAGTAACCACAATATTGTTCATGTAAGTGTATATTAATGATACCAAAAATATATAATAAAATAAAATAAAAATTTAAAAAAAGGAAGTAAGGACAATCGACCCCAGGGCCTCAGAGTGCCAAGGTGACCCCGAGCCGGAGCTGTCGGCCTGTGAGTAATGTGTGCTGCCCTGTCGTGGGAGCTGCACTCCTGCAACTAGGGCAGGCCCTAAATGAAAAGGCAAAACAATTATTAAATAGGAGCCCACTGATCCCATTCTTAGATACCACGGGACTCTCAAATTACTATACATTTCTAAATGCTCACTCTCAATTTCCACACCTATGTCATTATAGACTGGTAGCAAACAGTTCGAGGGTTCTAAAGCCCATGAAGGCACAGAAAAATGAAGTGTACCACGTGAGGCTGAGAATTGGAACCAAGAACACAGCACATCCAGGACCCACAAAGGGATACACCTTCAGTGAAAAGGTGAACTAGAAACGTATGTTAACCACCACAAACAGACCACAGGGAAGCTTGTCCTTTCTTGCTGTGGGCTCCGGCTACAGGGATACAAAGTGTCCCCCCTGAGAATTTATAGCCACGCTGCTACCCTCACACTGATCTGGGGTCCAAATTCATCCTCCCTGAGTGGTTTGAGAACATCCTGAGGAGAAATTAATGTAACAAGTGCTCCCATCCTTGTGATCATTGCCGGACACCTGGCAGAAGCAAATGCAAAAGCCTCAGAAGACTTGCTTTCATCCCAGGCTGCACCAAAGTCCCACAGATAAGGCCTGCTGAAGAGGACTGCTCACAGCCTAGAACAGGCAAACACCAGGAAACAAACGGCCCCCAGAGCAAGGGTCAGCAGACATAACCACCAGCAGTCTGAGACCCCAAGAACTTAAGATGGTGGAATTTTCAGACAGACTATAATTAAAGATGTCATTGTATCTCAAGTCATATTTTTATGTTGACAGATAAAACAAGTTCCAGTTTCAATCAAACTACTGATGCTAAAACATCAATGTATTCACTCATTTATATACTAATTTGTTTACCTACTAATTTGCACATGCTGGGCAGGAACAAGTGTCCATACCCACCATTTCAATAGCTCAGAGGTGACTTCCAGTTTATGGCCCCAGATATTGCTGAGGCAGAGAAAAAAGAATGAGAATTGGAAAAGTTTTGCAAATGCAATCAGTTAATTATTTGCATAATTATCTGTTTAAAATCTAGATTCTCTACCAGAACGTAAACTCTATGAAAGCAGGGCCACATCAAGTGTTCACTACATAGATCTACTGTGCCTGGCACATATTGGGCAGCAAATCACTGAATGGAAGAATGGATGTATGGGAAGGAGAGAAGGATGGTGGGATGAAAGAAGGGAGAAGGGTATAGTTTCCTCATGAAAGGTTGCCTGGAAGTTCTGTCACAGAGAACCAGAGATAGTTCAGGAAGAAAAGAAAGGGGTAAAGTAGTTCTAAATTTCCAGCTTGTGAACCACATACTCAGACACTCAAGCAGATATTTACATGCAATCAATGCCCAACAATTACTATGTATAGAATACCTTATTTTGAGGATATCAGGCCAATTCTAGTATCATACAAGCTTGTTGCAAATACACAAAAAAGTCATTCGTATAAGAGCTGAAAGCATCTAACAGAAATCTTGTATATATTTCCACACATGAATGTTTAGGAAATGCAGATTAAAACTGGGGTGGGGTTATTTACTCCCTCATGTGCTTACAAGGTTCTTAGTAGGTGCCAGGGATATACCAGTGCTTGAGGAGCTGATGATGGCAGAGAAGGACATAATCAATACGTAACTACACTGGTGAGGTCATTGTAATTAGTGAAGGAAATAAACACTGGGTGAGCATGCAGATATACAGAAGGAATTTGGAAATACTTATACTTAAGGTGATGGGTGTGGTTGGAGAGTTGAAGTCATCTGAGTTGAAGACAGGTCTTTTAGGGAATAAAGGTCTTTTAGCTGTAAAAAGCAAAAAAATATAGAAGCAGTCCGCATAAAGGCCCTTTGATACAGAACTGACTAAAAAACTTACGGCTGCAAAAAAGAATGAGGAAGCTCCCTAATAATATGGGAAGATTTCCAATACATACTGTTAAGTTTAAAAGAGCGGTGCTTTAACATGTTTCCATTTAAATGATAAATGGAAAGAAATAAGAAAATATATTTGTTTTTTTAAATATGTGGTTAGAGAAACTATGGGAAGACACATCAGTACCAAAGGTGGTTTCCTGCTGGAGAGGAGAACAGAGAACAAATAAGGGGCATAGAGAGACTTGTCACTGCATGCCAGTATTTATACACATACACACATACACAGAAAACATGAAAGCAACAGCCTTTCAAAAAAATCAAAATGATTAAATCAGTGCTAAAGAACGAAGCAGAAAGAGATCAACTGGGTTCAGTGACATTGCTGAAATTCTAAAGGGAACTCCTATGACAAAACCTGCACTTTCAAAATTGCCCTTGGAAATCCCTTAGGAAGGCAACACACCAGACAGACACCGTTTTTCAGGGTCTAAACGGCCCATTTTTCAACCAGCTTTGGAACAGACTCTTCTTCTGTTAAGCAACAACAGAGAGTATGGCCATGTCATAGGAAAAGCACAAGGCTTTACACCCCCAGTACCTCATGTAGTGAGACCAGGGCCCTGAGAGCCACCCAGGGATCCATGCCACACATCTTCCCCTCTGAGGGCACAGCAGCAGAAAAACCTATGCTATTCAAACTGGTACTTCTTGCTCTGCTGTTTTTTGAGACAGCAAATACCATAGTTGAATTCAGGAGTGTTATAATGTGCATATGATGTGACTGGAGACTACAGATACAGAAAGGAAGAGGCTGGGAAAAGCGAAAGCAGAGGAAAAAAACCCCTGAGGACACTGGTGATTGGTTGAGGTGAATGGGTTGGTAAGAATGGTAGCAGAGAGAAGGTAGATCAAGTGACCTCATTGTTTTGAAGTTGAAAAATCCAAAGACAACGGTGTCCATCCACTTAACACAGCTGGCCATGCTCTGAATTCAAAGTTTCCTCATTTTTACCTGGTGAGCAGGTTAGTACAGTTAGCTTCACTGTCTAAACATTTACTAAAGAACTTCTGAAGCACAGGTTAGGCCCAGAACCCAATCCCCTTCATTGTTACCCATTCTCAGCATCTCGGTTCTGCAGCTACTGACCTGTATTCTGTGCCGCAACTGTTGAAACTTCTCTTTCACTTTAGTGTTCAGTTCAGTAAGTGTGTTTAATGGTCCTGAACAATCTCGAATATCCTAGGAGATATTGAAGAGATGAGGGGGCCCTTTCTCAAGGCAATGAAATGAAATGACACCATCTGTACAGTGACTTGGCTCTGACCACACCTAAGGTTGGCCTACCACTATGATTCATCCTAATCTTTGCTGTTTACCTCTGCAACAAAAGCAAAAACATAACAATTTACATTTTTCACATCCTTCTTTACATTAATTTTGAGCAGGTAATATAAAAGCATAGAAAGAAACACAACTCTTTGTTGACTTATGAGTTCCTAAAGTTTAAATGCCACCTGGCCAGTATAAAGACTTAAAACAGCTTATATTCCAACAAGAAGAGACATCCAAAAGCAATACAATAACTTTAGATCTTTCCAACTTGAAAATCGGCATGCTAAATTCCTGCCATCTATAACAAAATTAACTTCAATCCAATTTTACAAACCATCTATTATAAATCACAGTTTTTACAGACATGTTCAAGAGTATATTTAGAATTTGTTTCTGGACATTCAGAATTTCTGGGGACAGGTTTTAAAGCAGGCCCTAGAGCAAGTCTATGTGGGTTCAAATATTCTGGCTGTAGCAATTTCTTAGCTGTGTAACCTTGAAAAAGTTACTTGAGTTCTCTGTGTCCTGTTTCCTCATCACACTACCTCACCTCATAGGCCATATATATATATATACATATACATATATATATATGTATATATATACATATAAAGCACTTAGCAGAGAAGCTGGAACATAGTAAGAGTACAATCAATCCAGTATAATCAATCTTTCTCTTTAGCAGTAATGAGAACCCAAACATCAGAGAGTACAAATAGGGGGCTCAAGCAATTTAGATGATGAGAAAAGGCAATTTCATCTGTATGAATCATAAATTTATTTTTCTAGAATTGGCCCAGAAGTTTTGCAGCTTATACATAAGAGAAGCAAAGTTCAAGAAATCTAAATATTGGCATCAAGTTTCCTCATTTGTTCTCTTGCTTACTCATTAAGTCACGCTTCCTTGCACAAAATGATAAACCACTAATTTGGTGTATTTTGCATTTGGTTTCCATTTTCCTTCACTTTTTGTCACAACTAGTTGCAATACATCTAATGTTTAATAACCTTTGTTGTAAATGGAAACGACTTGCCTAAAACCAAGGTTTAAAACTCTTTGGTTTCTTTTTGCTAAACTCAAGGAACAATTTCCATATTCCTAATTCTTGCCTATGCCAACTGGTTTCTTGCACTAGAGACTTCTCTACCCTTGAATTGGCTTAAGGCAAAGCACTTCAATCACCTCATCTTTTAAACGGAGTTCAGAGTTAAGTCCCTTTCCTAGGCTGACATTTTCTGTCTAGGTCCCAGATTTGCCGCTGCCTTCTAATCAGGCCTCGGCAACCTTACTCGATTTCCTCATTTACAAAGTCACAACTACTGCCCTGGTTACATTTGTTTCACTAACTGCCTCCGTTACTAGGTGGCCTTTGGCGCCACTGAAGCACCAGACCCAGCGGAGTTGGTCGACAGGGGGCGGGGCTAGTGGCCGGCAGGAGGCGACAAAATAATCGGAAGGGCGGTGTCAGAAGGCGGAGGCGGAGCCAAACAGGGTGAAAAGTGTGCTGCGAGGTGGTCTGGGCAGGGCAACGAGCAGGAGTGTGTGTGGGAAGAGCCAAGCGGGGCCGAAAAAAGGGAAGCCTAATCGGGCTGGGTATATGGGGGTGTCCCGGGACAGGGTGAGCCAACGGCAACTGGCTGGAGGATCAAGGCCAACGGTCAAGGGGACGGGACCAAAGGGGACGGGCAGCACGGGAGTAGCCGGTCATGGGTCGAGGCGAGCAACCTCGGAGACTTGACCAAGTCAGGAAGCTCGAGACTGAGACAGCTGAGCTTACAGGAGTCAGCAGAGCTTGGGTTTGGGGCCCTTGGGGTTTAGGGCAGGGGTTCCGGGATTTAGTACCTGGATAAGCGCCTTCACCTCCAGGTCGAATTTGACAATCTCTTGGTTACAGATTCGGACGTGGACGTCTTGAGGAGGTGCCATGTTGGGGACGTCGGCTACGGGCAGCGGCGGTGCCCAAGTTTAAGCGCGTTTTAGCATCGCCTTCCTTCTTTCCCCGTCCGGCTGGCGGCAGCGCCCCCTAGAGTCCGACCTGAGGCGAGCGAGGGTGGCGGCTGCGAGTTGAGCACTTTCCCTGAAAACGTGCGGGAAATAAGCCTCACCCGTTCTTGGGGTCCTAAAGAATTGGGAGGAAAAGAAGAGGGAGTTATCAAGAGCGTTTTAACACTGGTGTCTCCCCATCTGCTGCCTATCAGCCACTCTAATGGCAACATAATTTTCGCAGAGAGGGGAAAAAAAAGATTGGAAGGTAAATATCAAATTGGGATGTCTCTGGAAGGTGGAATTAACGATTTTTAAATATTCCTTTTAATTTTCTTGTATTTCTCATTTTTTTTACAGTGAATATATATGATGAAGTAGAAGAAAAAATAAATGTTATTACTTTTTTAATATATGGAATACATGGCTGGTAGCTTAGAGGACCTCCTGTCAGTGCACTACATGGTCACAGAGGGATTTTCTCAAGTGCACAGCTGACCAAGTCACTTCCCAGCTTACTCCCCGCTTTCCCTGGCCCTGAGCGGTTCGCTTTTGTGTTGAATTTATTAAATTACGTCGCTGGAGTAGTGTTGATGGAAATAATTAAGAACAGCCCCTCAAGAAATGGTGGCACTTCATTTTATTTTCAGTATTAAATAGTCCATGTCTCTTAGCTGGTCCTCAAGGCTATCAGACACCTCCTTGGATTCCTCAAGCTCTTTTTGGATCTGTAGTCTTGGAATGTGCTGTTCCCTCTTGGTAGATGCTTTTCTCCTCTGGCCCCCATCCCATCTGCTCTTGTTCAATACAGCAAGCATAAATGGTGAGGACCTGAGTACTTAGCTGTGTACTTCTAATCCTCACCAACCACCCTTAAGATAGGTAATCCCCCGTTTTACAGATGGAGAGGTGGACTAAAAGTAGATCGAGAGAAAACCAAACATCCCTGCCCCAAGGTTAGCCAACTTGAAAGCGGCAGAGCCTTAACTGCAAGACACATCTTCCCTCAAAAACCAAATGTGGCTCCTTTGTTAGTGTTGTACAAGCAGGGCTAGGTGATCACCCATCCGTGTTCCTCTAACACTGTATACACACCTCTTGAAGTAGTCATCGCCTCCCTGCCCCTAACAGAGAGGCAGTGTACTGCAGTCGTGGGAGTCTGCCCTGCTTGAGTCCTGCTCAACAGCCCCCTTCACGTCTATCTGCCCCAGTCCCCTCAGAGGCTACCACAGGATTGGCTGGAGGATTAAATGAGGTAATACACAAAAAGCACCAAGCACAGTGTAGTACTGTGGTACATGCTAAGAACTCGATGAGAATTAGCTGCTATTACATTGCTGACATTTTTAGAGCACCTCCTATGTGCCAAGCACACAGTACTAAGTGCTTAATGTGCATCATCTAACTTTACTCTCACAACAATCCTAAGAGAGAAGATTATCCACATTTTACATATGAATAAACAGACACAGAATAATGACTTGCCTAAATTCAAATGGAATTCCTAGGTCAAAGGATTTGTGCATTTAAATATTCTGATACATCCAACCCAATTGTAGAGGTTACATCAATTTACACTCTCACCAGCAATGTGGTACAAATGCTTGCTTTCCCATGGCCTCACCAACATGGTGTGTTAACAGGCACTGGGATTTTTGCCAATGTGATTAAGTGAAAATGTCATCTTTTAATATGCATTTCTCATCATGAATGAGGTTGAGAGCTATGTGTGTTTACTTTGCTCATTTCTCTATTGGGTTGTTGGTCTTTTTCATATCAATTTCCAGAAGTTCTTTATATATTAGAAAGATGAGTTTTTCATACAGAATTTTGACTATGATGTTTTTGGGCCTTAAAGTATTACTTTAAATTTTTGGTTCTACTTTTGTTTCACATAGACTTCATCTTCATTTATGACTCCTGGATTTGGGATCCAAGTCAGAAACTCCTCTGGCTTCCAGCCCCAGATACTTCAAGGAATTGTTTACATTTCCTCCTGGTGTTTTTGTTTTTACTGTTGGATCTTTATCCATTTTGAAATATATGTTGGCTTATGGTGTGTGATAGAGCCAACTTTACTTTCTCCAGAGAGTTACTCAGTTGTTTCAACACTTTTCTGAAGAATCCATCGTTTCTCACTGATTCTGGATGCCACATTTAGCACACTAAATTCTCTGGTAGGCTTTCCCATTCTGTTCTGTTGGCCTGTCTGTTCATGCATGGACCGAAGCAACACTGTTTTATTACCGTTTTATGTGCTGTACTGTTAGGCTTAAACATCTCTCTTCTTTCCATTCACCTGCCCCATCTTCCAGCTATTATTTTCCACCATGTGAACTTTAGTTTTTTGGTTTTTGTCTCTGTTAACTCCATTGACGTATTTTATTGGGATGGCATTAAATTTTTTATTGAGCTTAGAGGACAGCTTTATGTTGCTGACTGGTCATGTCCAAGAACTTGGCCTATCCATTTGTTCATTTTCTTCTGAGTCCTACACAGTATTTTAAAGTCTTCTTTATCTAGATCTTGTACATTTTCTGTTAATTACTGGTGATGTTTTAAAATTAAAACCTTTTAAAGAAACAGTTTGCAGTTTTTCAGGTCAAACATTTTGGATCCTCAAATAGAAGATCCCCTATTTAGGACAGTGAAGAAGCTCTATGTCTGAAAGCAGCAGATGTGCCAGCATCACCTTGGACCCATTTCACATCAGGGTTCTTGCTGTTAATTCCTATGCGATCAGCAGTTCACAATCGCTCTCTATGCAGCAATTAAAGAAGAAAATACAGCCTCCTTTTTCTTCACCCTCCAACATACTCCTTTCTAACGGAGACCTAGTTCTAAGCCCTTAAACTAGGGGCCATCTTTGAGGTATAGACTGGTGACCCACACCCCCAGTGACTACTGCCAGCATTGTTTTGCTCCTGTCACTGTTACCCACTGATCTTGTAACTGGCTTTTAGTTACTGCATCTGCTAGGTCTGGGCTTTAGTTTTTCAGATTTTAAGCCCATTATCTCCCTGCTACACAGACGTCATCCAGATATTGCCTGTGACTCGACCTAGTCCCTTAGAACTGAGTATGAATTGTCTCTAAGTGCAGCAAGACTGGACTTTGAACTGGGAGCTCTCTATCATGTAAGCTGGGTCTGGGATGAGCCCTATCATCTTCATCTTGTCTTTTTTGCTGACCCCACCCCCGTGCCATTGAGAGAACTAGCTGCATTTCCTGACAGGAAGGCACCCAGCAGGGCTTAATGAATGCCACCCTAGCCTTCTAGACTTTTTAGCACTTTCTTCCTATTGGAACCTTTCAACTGGGTATTTAAGTACTACCTAACTGCCTTTCTGACTAAAGAGCCCTCTAGGCTCTGAAATTACTGTTGGTGAGGAAGGACATTGGACGACCCATATACTGAGTGCTACCCACAGAAGGTTCTGTTTTCTAAGGACTATACACTGACCTGGCTCACCCAGCAACTTAAATCCCAGGATCATGACAGATGCTCCTATGAGTAGTGGTCTTGAGATGTCAAGTCCTGTAACAAAACCTGTTCATGGGAGGCCATGTCTGCCTTGCTCCGTGATGGCTCCATTGTCACTCAGCTGAAGCAAAAAGGACTTCTTCAAGGGTCATGGGAGGTCATGAACACAAACCTGCTGATAAGTCTCTAACATACCGCACTGGGTGTGGTACCTGTGTCCTTGCAAATACTTCAGCAATAATGCATCCAGAGCCTTTTGCATGTCATTCTGCTATCCTGTTCACATACCACTTCCTCAGCAAACTGTGAGTTTCTGGAGGTCTCTTTATTCTCACTATAGCCCAGTCCCTAGCACAAGTCTTGACAGAGTACATGCTAAGCAAATGTTTGCTGGCTGAAGGAACACACACTGCTATGGTGGTATTCACTCAGGTGCCCTGACTTAAGGCTGTTAGTGTATGCCTAGGCTAGCTCTGAGACTTAGAATTGTTAAACACAGAAACACATATAAATGTTTGTCAGGAGAGATTCAGAATATTTTCCCTCAGAGAAACTGCTTGCCCAAAGAATCAAAGCAGAGAAATAAGAATAAACTGAACTATGCTCTAAACTATGAAGAATGCCAATGTCTTTACCAACAGAAGGTCTACATAATAGCTACATTTCACTGAAGTACTCAAAAATCAGCCCAAAGTGTCAAACACTGTTAGCTCTTTGTACACCACACCAAAAAAAGGGCTCGTGCTGTCTTTGGTTTGGAATTCCTTTGCAGTGGATTATCCTGAAGAGGAATGGATGGTTCCTGGTAAGCAACAGAGAAAGGAAGGGCGAAAACATGAGGCAAACAATCCAAAACCTTTTCTTTTCATCTTTTTTTATTTTAAATTACAAAGGATGTTGCATACACTGATGAATCTGTATCTGACTAGAAGTGCTGAGGGTTGGAAGGTGACAGAAAACAAAGGCAACATTTGAATTGCCTTTTCTTCTGAAAAGAAAAACTGCACAACTATTAACCAACATTTAATAGAATAATTTTTAAACAGCTCATGCGTTAACAAGATAAAATTCTTTCTAGACAAAAGACAAGACTGAATCCAATAAAAAGTTTCATAGCTCCAGTTGGGGGGTGGGGAAACAAAACTACAGAATATTTATGATAGCATTACAAACAGGATCCTACGCAACTATGCAAAAGAGGTTGCCACATTGTATGAACAAATGCTTTGAATTCTTGCCCTTCCGCTCTTCTCTTGTGACTTCTTACGTGCAGTCAGCCCTAGTATCACTGTTAACCACAAATGCTAAGTTACAGGACAAATCCTAGGGGGAAAAGGTAAAAAAAGCAGGCAGTGGAATACAGTGTCATAAAAATGTGGTGGAAAGGCAGATACAGAACACACATACACATTTCTGCTATTTGGTTCTGAAAAAAACAAAGGATGATGGGCAAGACACAGTCATCAGTCCTGCTCCCATCCACCCAGAATTTAAGTAACTACACCACTGTGTTTACATTATTATGAAGAGGCAAACCTAGTTCACCCAAACTTGGCACACTGAAATCCAACTCTGATGTTTTCACTAGTCACCAAGTCTTCAATTCCAGAACACTATTTGGAAGTAGTTTTAAGGTTCTGTTCCCTCACTACTACACCCAAACCTCTCTTTTCTGAACAAAAATGGCAATTTGGCATAATTCAGTTCCTGGTGTAATTTCTACAATTTCAGTCAGTCAGTTTACTAAGCATGAGGATTATGCTTCAACACATAATCCCACTTGCCTACGGAAGTGTAAAACTTTCAGTAGTACATTTTCATCATCTTTCCCCAACATGCTTATTCCTTAAAACGAAACAACCATTCCTACAAGTTGACATTCACTGTAACATCCCAACGTGTTTGAAATATTAAAAAAACATGGAGTCATCTTCTCATAATGCCCTTGTTAAGATTACAAAGATTACAAAAGAACCCACAAGTATTACGGCACTGTGTGAGACTTATTTGTCATGATCCAAGGGAAGAACAAGACTGCAATTCTGTGCAAAGTTGTGGAAATGGCCTCAGTTCCATGGGAAATGGTATTCCACAATAGACTTCACTAGAAGGATAATTGAAACCTTTTACTTTAACACTGAAAGCATAATTCAATGCCTTCTCAAAATTCAAGTTTCAAGATTTGGAGAGATGCTAACATTCTCTTACATAATTAACTAGAAAATACTTGAACAGAATTTTAGGAAGACTATATAAAGAAAAAGAATATAAGTTTTAGTTAATTCCTGCTGAAGGCAACTTGAATTCGTTTCTTAGAAAGTTAACTAAATCTTAGCAGCTAAAATATTTTTAAATGTATGGAATAAAGAAAAGCACATCCATTCTTGACATTTTGGTGAATAAACTAACAGCTTTATTAATGAAGGCAAACATCAGATAATTGTATGAATACTATATATAAAAAAGAAATCCAAACTAACAGCATTGTATTTCAAAAGTACTGTACTTCTGTTTCTTTTAAAGAGACTTGTCATCTGTTTTATAAAACAAAATGGGTATCTTCTAAAAAATTCTGGAAAAATGAAACAATCAATTTCAAGCTGATGAACTGAACACACCTTTCTTTAAATGCAGACTATTGCTAAGGAGCAAATAAAGTCAAGCATCAGAAAGAAGATGTATGACAAATTCATGAAAGTCAGAAAAAAAGGATGTAGTGAAACTACTGCTAATCTTTCCCCCTCATATTCAAAGACCATTCAAAACTGGTCTTTCATACAAATATAAAATAACTATAAAGAGAGGGAATTAAAAACCATACCCATCTGAAATCCTTCATGCTGTTTTTATAATAGCTCTGATTCTCTTACCAAAAAGGTCAAGTGAAAGATTTAGGAAGTGGAAGGGAATGAAGACATTTTGTCAAATGTACAAGTAAGGCACAATATAAAGCCACATCATAATCTGTCATGAAGGATATAGGAAAGGACAAGACTCATACATGGTACAGTAGAACAAGCAATCATATTGACTGAAAAAGTGTGGCACCCAATTCAAAATTCAGACAAGATCTTAACAAGAACGACTGGACAGCATGCTTTCATATGGAGACAAACTCTACAAAGAATCCAGTGTATCTGAAACGAGGAAGAACGTTCTTTGCTGTTGTTGTTTTAAATCATAGTAGTACTAGAGTCAAAGTTTATAATTGCTTTTGGAACAATGGGTTTATTAGAGGTGAATTCACAATGCCTTCACTTAAGGTAAGATCTGGACTTCATTATGAACTATCTGTATACCATGTATGAACACAGAAAACCTTTAGAGAACTCTTTTCTAATGATCTTCACCCAAATATACATGCCACAATTTTTAAAAACAGAACATGTACAATTGTTGGAGTTTTCACGTTACCCTTTTAAGATTTGTTTGTGTGATACACTAAACGTATATATTTTAATGACAATAGAGGAAGCAGATTATTACTGGCATTAAAGTACAACCATTTCTAGACGGTTTTAAATGCCACAGAGTCCCCTGGTTAAAATGTAAAGCTGCACAGCTTGCCTATGTCATCTTTATGATAAAGTTAAAACAGCAAGAGGATTTAACTTTCACTCTACATTTTACTGCCAGGTTTTTATTTAGATCAAGTATCGCTGCAGCATTCTGACCAGCCCAGATTTAGCAGCAAATGGCAGGAATCATATAAAATGCAATTTTTTTTAACAAAGTGCTTTTCTAAGATTTACATACATATATAAATAGGTACAAAATAAAGTGTCAACATTAAAAAGCTCAACTATTTAAAAGCTTTTAACTATTTAACTTAAGTAGTACATATAAAACACTGAAATGCAAGGATATGGAATCTACTAAACAGATTCAAAGTCTTTTTTTGAAATGCAAGACCAAAAAATCAAATTCTGGTTTGTAGACAGGAAAAAAGTATCAAAAACCAGAATTCCTAACAGAGCAGCTAGAAAGGGGCAATTTTATAAACCTCATCAGCTGAATCTCTATCATGAAGTGATTTTCACCCAACTGCAAACTGCCATATTTTGGAACATGTTTAAATTTACCACACACACTCTGTCAAAACTTCATATGCTTCCAAGTTACAAACTTGTGCTTTGCCTTTTCCCACCTAGAAGGAAAAACTTTGAACAATGAACTTACAATCTATTAAACTTTCAGATCTGAGCTTATCACCTGTTTAGCGTGAATGCACTAACCAGGTACATTCCACCACGCACACAAGAAAATCTTGGACGTCACAGTTCAGTGGAGGTGTTAAGTTAATCCTCCTCAGAGTTTCTTTTTCATGATGTCAAAGAAGCATCATTGTTTAGTTGTTACTGTGTGTTTTAGAATCGAACCTTTATAAGCTATAGCTTCATGTGCTATCACTTACAAATGGGCAGGGTAGAAAGAGAAGAAAGTAAAAGAAAAGGAAACACTATATGGACAAAATATAATTAAAAAATAAATTCTCCAAGGGGTAACAGAGAAATAGTTGGAGAAATAGACACTTTCCCAGCAGCTAGGTCTGAAATTTTTGGTTTGTTTTTTTTTCTGGCTAGGTAGGACTTTTCTTTAAGTATAGTTTTTAAGCCACCAGTTTTCAAAGTTCCAAACACAAGATTAGAGAATAGAACAGTAGGAGAGACAAGATGGAAAGACCTGTGGGGAAGGTTTATAATGCTGCCTTGACACAAGAAATTTCTCATTAAGAGGTAAAGCTTTAAAAGTTAAAACACTGACTAATGAAGCTGTTTTATGTGAGCAAAAAAGAGCACCTAAAAACTAAATGCGTTAATATTTCTCAGTTCTAGAAACTATAGAAGAAGAATAAGTCACATGTAAGTTTGAAGAAGCTAGTTTGAAAATACCTGTACAAAAATATAAAAATCTATAAATTTTTTTTGTTTTAAGCTTGTGTTGATCTTTGAAAATATTACATGCACAATAATACATCAATTGGAAAAGTGGCAACTAAAGAATTAGATATTTTTAGCTTTTTTCTTTCTTTACATATATATATATACATAATACAATAAAAATAATCTGTATTTTGGTTGTTTGGTGGAAGTATACTACAATAAGCTAAATAAACTTTTTAATTTTCAAGGTCAAAATCTATTTTACCAATAGCTTACTAAAATGAAATATATTAAAATTTCCTACAATAAGTGCAGAAATAAAAAGATTTACAGACACCTAAATGGCCACCAAGTTATCTACTATGGAAGCAAACTAGAGGAACAGCAAAATAATATTTGTATGTGTGGATGCTCCTTCTGTAGATAATTGGACCCAAACAGAAATAAAATTCACAGTTCAGTAAGATCCCTAACCCTGACCTTTTCATTTTTCTTTTTTTTTTCTCCTTTTTTTCATACATTCATACAGTATCATGTAAGCTGTGCAAAACTTTACTTAGACTGGCAGTTTGCCATATCAGTTGCATTTGTCTTTGGTACAAAAAATAAAACAATCGCAATAATGTGCAAGTATTTGTCTTCTTCCGGTCAAGTACCGAAATATGAGTTTTCTAGAGCCATCTTTTTTTGTTTGTTTTTTTGTTTTGTTTTTTATACAATACACAGACTCTGTGGCATATATCTACATTTCAACATAGTCCTATATACATTCAAAAAATCTGAAAAAGAGTTGGAACAAAAAAACATTTAAACCCCATAATTTTTCCATCTATGTATCTTGTTTTTCCACATTAGGGTTTTCATCATACAAAATATTACCAGTTTTATAGTTTCCCCAAAATACAAGGCACAAAGAATATGCTTTTTTTTTCTTACTTGCACAGACATTTTATATATATATTTATATATATATTTATACATACCATATTGAGCTCAGAAAATGAACTTCTAATATGGCACAGGGGCATGAGTGCTGGGTTGTGCCATGTACAGGTGAGATTCATGGTTGTGGAAAATTAGAACAAAAGGAGTAATTCTAAAAACAATCTAAACTGACTGTTTAAAAAAATGCTTCCTCAATTTTTTTGTGTGGTTCAGAGCATAAACCTGCCACAAGATTTGGCATTTACTAATATCCTCACTCTTCCAAAATGTTTTGCTTTAACAGATTTTTGCAATCTGTATCTCAACATTTACTTAAATGTATGAGTTTCAGTTCTGATGTCAATACAAGTTTTAACCATGGTTTATGCTCTGAAAATGCAATAATCAAGTATTTTGGATCATGCTTTACTTATGCTACTTAGTTCTTAAAACAATGTAACCTAATTGTAAATGTTTACATAATGCTAAACTGACATGCAAACAGAATGAAAATTTACAATGAATAAGGACATGACAAACAGACATTTCTGACCAGTGGTCCAATGAAGCTGATTACACTTTTGATGTTGGTATCCTTAGTCCTACAAGGCCTCCGGTGGGATTGCCTTCTGCGGTCTTCTCTAACACCTGGTTAACAAATTCTGAGGTTTGCCCAGCAACTGGGAGACCTGAGGAAAAAAATAAAAGGCACACTAAGATACAGAAATAGAGAGGGCATGAATGGAAGGTGAGGGGCAGGAAAATCTGAGGGTCAGGGATGGACCTCAGCTTGATGCTGGTCCCAGAAGAACACTCTGCAGCTTGCTACTTCAGCCCAGACAGTGATTCTACCCACGAGACTAGAGCCTACAATTTTAAGATAAGAAGGGTCAAACCAAGAACAACCATGAGGAATGGTTAATCAGTATTTTAAAGTGGGGTAGACAACAAGGAATAACAGTCCAAATAATAGTGCAAACCCAAACCCTACACCTGCTGACAAGCACGGCTCCCTTAGCCTTCCAAGACACGTCTGTTCCCTATTTCCTGAGCCACTCCTTCCAACTGCTCCAACCTCACTATGTCCCATGGGTGAGCTTCCTGCACGTAACTGAGGAAAAAGGTGAATGAATAAGCAAAGTTGGAGAAGAGGGAGAAAAGGTGGACATAGCATAAGTATGGTTTTTTTCATCTTCCTCATCTCCTATAGCTGAAGTCAAAAAATACTTAAAATCAGGAGACTGACAAAAATTAGGCTTGGGGTGGATTAATGATTGTGCATTGAGCATTGACTCCCCTATACAGAATTTTATTGTCGTTAACAACCATTTGATCAATAAATATGAGAGATGCCCTCACAAAAAAAAAAAAAAAAAAAAAAAGGGACAGACTTCCAATGGTAAAATAAATTAGTAACCGGGATGTAATGTATAGCATAAGGAATATAGTCAAGATATTGTAACAGCCTGGTAGGGTGATAGCTGGAACCTAGAATTATGTATATAAATGTTCTACCACTGTGTTGTACACTTGAAACTCATGTAATGTAATACTGTGTGTCAACTACCCTTCAATAAAAAATAATTATTTAAAAAAAAAATACTTAAAATCAATAAATCAAATAACAGAGGTATAAGCATGTTTTAAAAGTAGTAAGAAAAATAAATGATTAAAAGATGGAAGTAGAAAAACATTTAGTTATTGCTCACAGGAGTCAAATGATACTGTAAAAAATACAGGACAGACACCATCTTAACCATGTGATTAAATTTAGCATGACCAATAATGGGACAAACTGATGTAGGTGCCTCTTGATCCAGGGAATATGAAGGATATATCATCTATGATGTATGCTTGCCAAGAAAATTTAACTGCCATCTAATCATGAGGAAATAGATAAATCCAGATGTTGGGACATTTTATAAGGCCATCTACTACCTGGATTTTTCATGAAAAAAGAAAAAAGGATGGAAAACTGATCAAGATTAAAGGAGACATATAAGACCTAACCAGATGCAATGCATGATCTGTAACTGGATTAAAAACAAGCACAAAAATATATAAAGGACATTACTGAGAAAACTAGGGAAATTTAAATATGGACTCCATATAGACATATCATCAATGGTGAAATACTTGGGTGTGGTACTGGTATTGTGTTTAATTAAGAAAATGTCCCGTTCTCAAGAAATGTATGCTTAAGTAGTTAGGAATGAAGAATCATGTTTACAACTTACCCTCAAATATTTAGGAAAAAAATATATAGACAGAGGCAAGATAAAGCAAAGGAAGTGAAACATTAACAATTGGGAAATCTAGTTGAATGATATGCAGATGTTCACTACACTTTTTCTACTTTTTTTAAAAGATTGAAATCTTAAATGAAAAGTTGAGGGAAAAAAAACTAAGTATATATGTTATGTTATAGTTAAAAAGTCAACCCACAAGATAAAAATGCAGTGCTTGCAAATTATCAGAGGTCACATACAAAAATGAAACTATAATAATAGATCATACAGTGAATGATATGAAAAGACAAAGAAGTCACGTGAACAAATTCTTAGCAGACCATTTGGTCACAGAACTAAAACCAAGCATCTATCAATAAATAAAAAAGAACTGAGTCCACCTATTAAGAAAAATTCCCAGACTGACTAACAAAGAAAATCTAACTAAATTGTTATGTATAAAAATCTAAGGGTGAATTTTATGGTATGCAAATAAAAACTAAATTTTAACTTAATTAAAAATGTCTTAAAGAGGCATCCAGTACACAGTGATTCAGAAAAATTGAAAATAAAAAGGTAGGCAAAGGGTACCAAGCAAATATAAGTAATAAGAAAGCTGCATTCATGATTGTAGTATCAGACAAGACTGATTTAGGGGAAAAGCTATAAACAATACAAATGAAGTGTGCTTCATGATGATAAAGACTATAATCTATAATGAAGATTTAGCAGTAATGAATCCTATTCAAACATCCGAGCATTTGTAAAAACACAGAAAATATGAGCAGAAACTGAAACACATTAGCAGGGGCCTTTCTCAGCTCTACATAGACTAAATGGGACACCCCTACAAAAAGGAAACAAAGGCCTAATTAAGACAATCTAATCCACATATAATGAAAACAGAAAATTTAATATAAAACAGAAAATATATCTCTTCAAATACCCATAAGACATTTGAAATTGTAGTCATATATATTAGGTAGCTAAAAAAGTCTCAATAAACCACAAAAAATAGAATAAAACTAGAAAATAATAATCCCTATCTTCTAGAAAATTTTAAATATCTCACACAATTCTTGAGTCAAAGAGTAACTAAATCAAACCTAACATCTCAAGTATTCAGGAAACAAAACATGCCATTGCAGAATTTATGGGATTAAAAAAAAAAAGAATACATGCACTCCTATGTTTGCTGCCAGATTATTTACAATAGCCAAGATATGGAAGAACCAAAGTGCTCAGCCATAGAAGAATAGGTAAAGAAGATGTGGCACATATGCACAATGGAATATTATTCAGTCACAAAAAATGAAGTCCTGCCTTTTGCAACATGGATAGACCTAGAGGGTATTATGCTAAGTGAAATAAGCTAGGCAGAGAAAGACAAATACCATATGATTTCACTTATATGTGGAATCTAAACAAAACAAAATAAATGAAAACAGAAATAGACTCATAGAAGACACTGAGAAGTGACTGGTGGTTTCCATGGGCAAAAGGATGGGGTGATGGGGGGAAATAGGTGAAGGAATAAAGAGGCACAAAATCTCAATCATATACAAATTAGTCATGGGGATGAATGTAGAACACAGTTCTGTAACATCATTTCATGTTGACAGAAAGTAACTACACTACTTGGGGTGAGCATTTAATAATGTAGATAGCTGTCAAACCACTATGATGTATACTTAAAACCAATATAATATTATGTATCAACTGCACTTCAATAAATAAATAAAAAATAAGTAAAAAGTAAGGAAAGGAAGGAAGGGAAGGAAGGAGGGAGGGAGGGAAGAAGGAAGGAAGGAGGGAGGGAGGGAGGGAGGGAGGGAGGGAGGAGGAAGGAAGGAAGGAAGGAAGGAAGGAAGGAAGGAAGGGAGGGAGGGAAGAAGGAGGGAAGAAGGAGGGAGGGAGGGAAGAAGGAGGGAGGGAGGGAAGAAGGAGGGAGGGAGGGAAGAAGGAAGGGAAAGAAAGAAGGAAGGAAGGAAGGAAGGAAGGGAGGGAGGGAGGGAGGGAGGGAGGGAGGGAGGGAAGGAAGGAAAGAAAGAAAGAAAGAAAGAAAGAAAGAAAGAAAGAAAGAAAGGAAGGAAGGAAGGAAGAAGGGAGGGAGGGAGGGAGGGAGGGAGGGAAGGAAGGAAGGGAAAGAAGGAAGGAAGGAAGGAAGGAAGGAAGGAAGGAAGGAGGGAGGGAGGGAGGGAGGGAGGGAGGGAAGAAGCCAGGAACACCCCTTCCCCAAAAAAGCAGTGCTTAGAAGAAATTTCAAAGGCTTTTAATTACATTAACAAGAAATAGTAAGAAATTAGAATGACTAATAAATTCAAGAGCTGGCTCTTTGGGGGTAAAAACAGAGTAACCTATAACTAACATTCAAGAAATAAAGGAGAACACAGTAGATACAAGAAACTAAATGGAGCACTAGCCACTGATAGAGGAAATTTAAAAACAAAGACAGTTTTGATACATTTGAGAGCCTGGAGGAAGTAGATAATTTTCTAGCAATAACTATCAAAACTGACTCCAGAAGAACTTGCAACCTGCAGATTATCATAGAGGACAACAGAGAAAGTTTCCAAAGTGTTAATCACAAAAAATCAACACTGGTCCAAGTAGTTTCAAAAAGTATTTAATCAAACCTTTAAGAAAAATAAACTCCAACATATTTAAACTGCTTCAGAGGGGAATTCTGGGAAAATGGTTGTATGGCAGCATAGATTTTTAATCTCAATTCCCCATTAAAAAAAGTAATTAAATAGCAAAACCATAAACCCATGGAAAACATTAACAAGTGACAAATTGTCTTGACAAAACCCAAAATTCAAGAGGATGGGAACAAGCCAACCAAAGCTGTAAGAACCGCATGGCATTAACATTATCAATATTTGTATGGGATGAGTTAAAGGGAAGTAATGGACCTGAGAACAAAAGAAGTCTAAAATAACTGACAAGTTACTCAATGAAAGGCACAGGAGGCCAAAAGGAGAACAGCTCAAGCTGTGTGAGATTTTTGTCCAACTGAAAATGAATACAAGGTGAGTGCAAGGAGCTAACAGTAAGATGTGACAGGGAGGAGCAGTCTAGCCTCTGTGAATTCGGAAAAATGACCATCCAGGATTCCCTTGAAGGACAGAAGGCAGGATTGATAAGACTCAAAATTGAGCAAGACAAGGACAATAGACATGAGAAAAGAGATGGTTCAGATAAAATAGGGGAGGGTGCAGAACAAGAAATCTCGGAAAGCTGCCATTTGCACAAGTGTGTAAGGCTGGCTCCTGCTGCATGTTCCCCTTCTTGCCCTTACCTGTCTGTGCCTAGTGACATTCAAATACACCAAAGAAATCTCACACCTTATGCTTTTGTACTTTATCTTGACCTCCAAAAAAATGCCCATAGGTTCATTTGTTTTTCTTCTCTCATCCACTCTCTCCTCTCCACCTGCTTGGTTGAGCCTGCTCCCTCTACCCTCCCTCTATCTGGCTGCCTGTGGCATGTGGCAACTGTCTCCTTAGGATCAACTTCTTTTCCCTGCTTATCTCCTATGTCCCCTCCCCTCTTGTGGTTGGACTGAATAACCATCTCATAAACAAATATAAAACACTTTTTCATATTAACTGAAAATGGGATCTCATGAAATTTTAAGTTAGAAAGCTATCCTGAATGAAACTTCCTTTTGAAGCTTCAGAAAAAGTTCATATACAAACAAAAATATCAAAATCCCATAAAATGTTATTGTAAGAAAAAAAAGAAGATTCCTACAAACAACAAAAGTGTGCCTTAAGACATGACCATGAAATGGTCATATTCTACTATTGTTATCCCAAATGGTCATAATCTACTACTATTTTTAAATGAACTCAATTATTTCAAAACGAACTAAAAAATATTACAGACAATGCTACAAGACATGAAAGAACAACGTAAATCAGAAATAGAAAACTCACAAATAAGGTGACAGAACTGAGAAAAGAGTAAGAAATAAGAGAAAAAATTAATTCCTGAAATTAAGACAAAGCTAAAAGGAATACAAAAGCACCAAATAAACTCAAGAGACAATGCTTTTAAAAGAAATAGAAATGAAAGAGAATTTAAATAAAGAAGAAATTAAGGGATAAAAGATTTGAGAAAAAGTAAATATACACTTCCAAAAGTACTGAAGATAGGCAAAGATTATCTAACTGCAAATAATGAATCCCTGAAGAAGAAAACCAATACAGGGAACACGTCAAATACTAAGATTTGAAACTACATATCAAAAAAGCACAGTGAATACCTAAGAGTATCAACCTGAAATGGCCAACTCCAAAACACGGTCTAGTAAAATTACTGAGATTTAAAAAACATGTTCACATCTAGACAAAAATAACAAATAAGAGAGAAAAAATTAATTTCTAGCTTTTCAATAACATCACTTTCTGCCAGAAGAAAAATGGAGAAACATATTTAAAATACTCAAGGAAAGAAAATGTGAGTCAAGGACTTCATATCTGTTAGAAGAGATTTTTTGATGTAAAGGGAATACACAAACTTACCAACAAACAAGGCTTTTAAATTAAAAAATAAAAAGATAAAAAGAATTTTTACTTGTACTATTAAATTCCTCTCTTTACTTAACAAAAGACTAAAAATGATTTTAAAGAACAGGAAAGAAAAGATAGAAATGCAATGAAACAATACATAAAATATTGAAATAGGATCAGTCTATTTGAAGAAAAAGTCAAATATACCCACGATTACTATTCCCTGTTTTGCTTAGTATTTGGGTACAGAATTAATTTATATAAAAGTAAGAAGCAATTTGTTGTTTAGGAAAGTCCTGACAGTTAGGATCTATTCTTCCTCATTGTTTTCAACATAAATAAAGTTTTGTTCAAGATAAACTTTTATTTAATGTTCCACAGTGTTGATTTAATTTTCTGCACAAATACATTTCTCTTAATTTTGCTTCATTTCCTATATGCTTTACTTTTATATGAATTTACAACTCCACTTTTGAATAAATTATGAAAATATATAATAAATACTTATTCAATTCATTTTACTATTTTATTGACTTATCCAGTCACTATTTACAAATCACTTTCCAAAGCAAGAAGAATTGTTTGGTAACTATTGATAAGCAATAATCATTGAATTGCCACACAGTTTAGGATACTCAATTTAAAGAATCATACACATTTTCTTAATGAGTCATATTACAAATAATTCTCAAATAATATCACGCTGTGAATGTGCAACTTAGGCATTTAATTTTAATTGGCTTTGTCATAAAAAAATCTTCAACTTGTTAAAATACAAATTATGTGTTTCAGGAACAATGTGAAAATAAAATTCTCTTTAAGAAATAAAAAAATCCAAATTTTAAAATGTAGTATGGTAACCAACAGCTAATACTTATTGAATATTCAGAACTTACGTGTTCAGCAGTGTGCTAATAAGTGCTTTAGATGCACTCTTCCCATTTAATTCAGACACTTGTCCATATTTTATAGATGAATAAAATCAGGTTAAGGAAAGTGAAGTCACTTCCTTAGAGTCCTCATGTACTAAGTGGCAGGGTTGAATCTAGAACTGATTTCAAATACTTTGATTTTAACCACTATTGTAAACACACTTTTGTTTTTTGAAAACACAATCTTGATTTCTGGACATGACCAGTGGGTACTGCTACAGCCAAAGAGAAACCACTAGTGTTTTTTTGGTAAAAAAACAAGGCATGCAGAACCCAAAGTACTTTAAAATTTAAAAACATGTTTCAAGAATGAAATAAATGCTCCAAAATATCAAATGTTACACAGAATGTCAAGAAAAATAAATTCTCAAGTAAGCCTACTGGATGAGTTGATTCCAATGGACCACTTGTGAACTACATATACAGTTCAGAAACTATATAAAGATGAGTGCCAGATAATGTGGGTATAGTGTAAGGCTAAGGGACAATGTGAGTTCAGTGTAAGCACTGGAAGAACTGACTTCTATATCTAGTTCTGCTGCATAGTAGTTGAATGACTGACGGCAAATCACTTAACATCCTGCTGTGCTTCTAATCCCTCATTTGTAAGACCAGGATGGTAATCCCTCCTTGCTCATGGAAGTAAATGTACAACCTTAACAGACAGGTCCTGGATCACAAGAAGAAGACTCAGTAAATGTTAGCTGTTCATCCCCTCCTAACACCTAAGGAATCCTCCTTTCTTGGCTCTTAAGCTCTTTAATGTCTTCTCCTTTGGCCTCCAAACATTAAAATTGTCTAATTTTATGAAATTGCTGGGTCAAAATCTATACACATTGCTAATTTTACTAATGATTCCAAATTGCCCTTCAAAAATATTAGTATATTTTACATTTTGTATGGACACAAGGCTGATGAGAAAAACAAGTAATTTCAAAGACCATGGGGAATTTGCTCAATACATGAAAGCATTCAGTGTGTACTTATTTTTAATTAAAGAATACAATCATTTTAGTAACTATGAGAAGTTTTTTCTGTATAAAGAATAAACTACTCTTGCTTGCTCCACTCCATCTAAGCATCTTGATTTCTTTATCAAGCATTTACTGCAATTTATTATTTTCTGTTTATTCTTTGTCTTCCATTTTTAGACTATAAGCTTCATAAGAGTAGCAAACAAGTCTCTGTTATTCATCACTGTATCCCCCAACACCTGCACACAGTAGGCATTAAAAAAATTTTGTGGAATGAATGAATTTATAGTAACTGGAAGTCAGAAAAACTGTCTTAACAGAAATGTAAAAAAAACTCCACTACAATTAAAAAAAATCTTATGACTCTAAAATTCAGGTAAGTAATTAATGATTGAAAAGTAACCCCTAATTCTTTTAAGTGGCCTGATTCAATACACAATCAACATCTTGGGAAAAACAAACTGGAAGAAAATTCTCAGATAACTGAAGGTTACCACCCTACACAATGACTCTGTAAGAACCAGTTTTTAAAAGACAGTCCTAGAACAAAATAGCAGCAGACTCAGAGACTCCAAGAAGGAACTAGTGGTTACCAAAGGGGAGGGGTGTGGGAGGGCAGGTGGAGAGGGAGGGAGAAGGGGATTGAGGGGTATTATGTTTAGTAAACATGGTGTGGGGGATCACAGGGAGAACACTGTAGCACAGAGAAGGCACATAGTGGATATGTGGCATCTTGCTGCACTGATGGACAGTGACTGCATAGGGGTATGGGTGGGGACTTAATAATATGGGTAAATGTAGTAACCACATTGTTTTTTCATGTGAAACCTTCATAAGAGTGTATATCAATAATACCTTAATAAAATAAATAAATAAAGACAGTCCTAGAATAAATACTGCTAAACAAAAAATATATAATATAGCTGAACCAATTTTATGATGCTTTTCATGGGTTTCATACAGTTTTCATGGATTATGTTATGCTGTAATGCCCTTGGGATGCTACTGATCCATAAGATGATTCACTCCTATGGAAGCTAAGTTCCTGGACCTCTAAAGTTCTCATGTCTACGTCTGTATTAGCAATCTCTGCCCTCCCTGTCAGGTATTGCTCTGTCTGATTTCTGGATGCCTGCCTACTTGTTCCCTCCCATGTAGTATATAATCTACTCTGGGATGAAACCAGATAATTAAGCTTGTTAGAATCCTGTAAAATGTATTATTGAGTAAAGGAAATAGGTGAGGGCCTGCATTGAACTATATAAACTGTGGGCTTGACAGCTCAGAGATCTTTATTTTCCCTGTAGAAGGTTAAAATTGCTAGAAGTTTACTTTTCTGAAGTGTTAAATCAGTTCAGTGATAAAGCCTCAATAACAAATTGTGCTAACCAGTAGTAAATGTTTATGAATGCTGAATTTCAAAAGACAAAACTACGTGTAAAGGAAAGTAACTACAATGAGAGCACTTGAGTTTTTCCTTAAGAGAATTTTTAATATCCTCTTGAATCATGTATCTTACACTACATGTTAGTTTGTTATTCATTTATCCAATATTGTTCTTACCAAGAGTATCTTTAATGAGGATTTCAAGCTTCTGCCCCATGTTGGGTCCTCTCTCCTCTTTTGGATTCTGTACTCGGTTTACAATCTCTTGCTTGATAGAGTTGATTACAAACAGTAAATTATCTGTAAGATAGAACAAGACACTTGGAACATATCACTAACATGGGAGGATTTGCTTTTAATTATATAATAACAGGTATTCAATTAAAAATGGAGAATGTGTAACAGTAAGCAGTGATGGTTATAGGCTTTCTTATGCAAAGAGACAATTTCAAATGCTATGCCATTTTTGATAACACATTGTAAACATGTACCAATGCCAACTATCCTGTACGCAACTTGTCTTACTTGTCCTCACAGCTTTAAAGACCTATGAAGTATATCGGATCATGGGATCTTAGTAAATGTTTACTAAATAAATCAAAATCCTTCAACTCATTCAAAGACAAAGCTTTAAAAACAAATTTCCCCATGTTAAGAGGCTTTAAAAAAAGAGCCAACTTAACCAAAAGTAAATACCATGATGGAAATAATAAGAGCAGAAATCAATGAAAGAAGAACACAACACACAATAAAGTTAAAGCCAAAAGCCAGTTCTCTGAAATGGTCAACAAAACTGATACCTACTTCCCAACCCCATCCCCATTTAGACTAACCAATCTTCTGTATTTGGAATGAAAAAGGGTTTTTTCTAGAAACATTAAAAGGATAATATAGAAACATTACAAGGATAATTAAAAAGTGCTATGCCAACAAATTGAACAACTTGAATGAAATGGACAAATTTCCTGAAAATGAACTTAACAAAACTGACACAAAAAGAAATGGAAAAGTTCTAGTAAATGAATGAAAAAAATTTCCCCAAAAACCCAGAGGGTTTTAATGGAAAAATCTATCAACCCTAGAATGAAAAAGAAAATCAATCTTATTGAACTTTTTCAAAAAAGAGGTAGAAAAATCATGGCCCAATCCATTCTATAAGGCCAGTATAGCACAAGTATCAAAACCTGACAAAGGCATTTAAAAAAAAAAGAAAATCACAGACCAATATCCCTCCTTCAGTATAGACACAAAACTCCTTAAGAAAATATTAGTAACTTAACCCAATTAAAAATACTGGAATTAAGTCTTACAAATATTTGCAACAAAATCTAATATAAAAAGGAAAATACATAACTAAGCAGTTTATTCCAAGAATGCAAGATTGGTTTGGTATTCAAAAATCAGCTAATGTACTTCACCATATTAACAGATGAGTGTGTGCAATATTACTAGAATAAAGGAGAATATGATTGTTTCAATAAATAACCCCCAAAAGTATGACAATATTCAACATCCATTCATGATAAGTGAAACTAGGAAGAGAACTTACTCAAAATGAGAGAGGGCATCTCATCTACAAAAAAAAAAGTCCACAGCCAACACTAGACTAAAAGGTGAAAGGTTTCCCTGGAGATGGCCAACAAGGCAATCACCACTTCTATTCAATATCCTAGACATTGCAATAAGGCAAGAAAAAGAAAAAAAGCCATAAGGATCAGAAAGGAATAAACAAAGTCATCCCTATTTGCAGATGATAACTGCTTGAATAGAAAATCCCAGGGCATCTACCCCTCTACCACAGGAACTTACAAAGAAATTTAGCAAAATAACAAGATACAAGAGTAGTACATGAAAATCCATTCTGCATATTAAATAGCAGCAAAGAGTTTTAAAATTTCAAAAATGGTTCTACTTACAGCAGCACCAAAAAATATAAAATACCCAGTAACAAATCTAACACAAGAGGTTTAAGCACTCTATATTGAAAACTGTAAAGGCAGAGAGAAATTAAAGAAGGCTTAACTAAATGGAAAGAGATGACAAGTTCATGGATTAGAAGACTCTATTTGTTAAAATGGTAATTCTCACCAAACTGATCAAAGCAATCCTAATCAAAATTTCAGTAAGCTTTTCTGTAAAAAATGATAAAGTGATTCCAGAATTTACATAGTCATGCAAAGGACCTAGAATAGCCAAAACAAATTTGAAAGAAGAGAACAAAATCGGAGGACTAACAGTACCTGACTTTAAGATTTACTACTATAAAACTACAGTAATCAAGATAGTCTGTATTCATATAAAGGTAAACAGATCAATGGATCACAACACAGAGTCTGGAAATAGACCCATATATATAGGGTCGATTGATTTGACAAAAGTACAAAAACAATTCAGTGAGAAAGGAAAGTCCTTTCAATGAATGGTACTTGATCAACTGGATAGTCATAGGAAAAAAATGAACATCAATTGATACTCCACACCATACATAAAAATTAACCTAAAATGAATCATAAAATATAAAACCTAAAGCTGTATGACTTCCCAGAGAAAGCATTCAAGAAAATATTTGCCATTTTAGAGTTGGTGAAGTTTCTTAGAACACAAAAAATAAGAAATATAAAAGGAAAAATTGACAAAGGACTTCATTAAAATTAAACATTTTTGCTCTTTGAAAGATGTCAATGAGAAAACAAAAAGACAAGCCAAAGACTAGGATGAGGTATTTTTAATATATTTATCAGACAAAAAACTTGTATCTAGAATAAAAAACTTCTAGAAGACAAATTTTTTAAATGATAAAATATTTGAAAAGACACTTCACACACACACACACACACACACACACACACACACACACACACACACCACACACACACACAATATATGAATAGCCAATAAGCTGAGTCAAGATGTTCAAGATCATTAATTAAAGAAATGCAAATTAAGAACACAATGAGAGACTGCCACAAACCCATGAGGTTTGTTAAAATTAAGAAGATTGACCCTACCAAGTAGTGACAAAGATGTGGACCAACCAGAACCCCCTACACTGTTTCTGAAAATGTAAAATGGCATAGCCACTTGGAGAATAGTTTGGCAGGTTCTTATGAAGGTAAACATACACATTTTCCATGATCCAACCAATTTTCTCCTAGGTATTTAATGAAGAGAAATTAAAATATATGTCCACCCGAACACTGCACAGGAATATTCATAGCAGCTTTGTTAAAGCAAACATCAAAAATACCACAAGTACCAATCAATAGGTGAATGAGTAAACAAAATGTAGTATAGCTAATACAATGGAATACTACTCAGTAATGAAAAAGATCTATTGATACAAGTAACAACATGGAGGAACTTTAATTATGCTGAGTGAAAGCAGCCAGGTAAAAAGAGAACATATTATAGGATTCCATTAATATAAAATTTTAGAAAATGCAAACTAATCTTTAGGGACAAAAAGTAGATCACGGCTACCTGGGGACAGAAGTGGAGGGAGAGATGGCTTACGAAGGGACAGTAGGAAACTTCTGGAGGTAATCAGAATGTTTATTGTCTTGACTATTTTCACATGCATATACATATATCCAAAGTAATCAAACAATACTCTTTCAATACGTACAGTTAATGCATTTCAATTATTCCTCAATAATGTTGCAGAAGACAGGGAGGTGGAAATACGTTTCCAATTTCCACACACAGGACTCCTGTGGTCCGAAATAAATCTGAACCTTCTCAGAGACTGCTCTGAAATCAATGATTTGTTACTCCTCATCTAGTAATACTGAGAAGAGACCAATCTATATTGATGTGGGAGAGGAGAGAAATACTGGGTGGGGGGAGGGCAGTGAACATTTAACACAACTTGCAGGGATAATATATGTAAAATGTGACATTAAACAAGGAAAGCACAGCTGACTCCCTAAATCATATAAAACAGGAAATTTATGATGCTTTCAATGAATAACTGAGAAGGAACACCATTTGCTCAAATATAAATAAGGACATTACATGCTGGACCTAACAGAAACAATGAGGTTCCACCATCTTCAAAGGTAAAAGTAAGTAAATTCACTTTTTTTTTTAAATTAAAGTATCATTGATATACAATCTTATGTTGGTTTCAATTACACAATATAGTGGTTTAACATTTACCCATATTATCAAGTCCTCACCCCCTCCAGTGAGGTCACTATCATCAACATAGTAAGATGTTACAGAATCATTAACTGTATTCTATGTGCTGTACTACCATCCCCGTGACCAGCCTATATTGTGATTGTGAATTATTGGGTCACTTTTAAAAAGGAAAAAAAACACTATAAAATCAAAATTAAAAAAGCAAAACAGCTCTTCTCAAACCTGGGCAGTATCCAGCCCAGCACACTGGAGGTGGGGAGGGTAGAGGTGAAGGGTTCCCACACTATCAAAAACCTCTGGATTAGGAAATGGAGGCATGTGGCTCTCATGAAGTCAAGCATCAAATCTATAAGTAGACCTCTCCTGCTCTGATTCCATGTTCATCCAAGAATCTGTCAATTTCAATATTCCCATATTACTTACTCATGGACAAAATGTGTCAGAGTGAAGGTCCAGTCCTCTTAATAGTTCTGTTTCTCATCCTGATTCAGCAAATTTACATTTGATTCACAGAGCAGCTTCTTGTGTACTTTGGTAGAAGAGATCAATAGAAAGAGGAGGTTTGGTGGGAGACTATTGTACTGGGTCCCTGAAGCTACTAGTCCTTGTAATAGTGCTAGTTTACGACAAAATTAAAAAGATAAGGAAAATAGAGTACATTTTTCATAAAGCTGATTATATTCTGAGATTATGCTTGTCTCAATTTTGTAGCACTAAAATAGCCTTTTGTGAAATTATAGCGATTGTAGATGATGTTCTTTTTAATTTTCTCACATGGCAAAATATAAAGCTGGCAATCCTAAAGTTCCCAAGTCCCCAAATCTTTTTGAAATGTCACTGATTTGTGAATTACAAATTCTAGGAACCACTGCGTTAACAGATAGGTATGGATAATAACTGTTCCAACAAGTGGTAAGAAAGTGACTCTCAGACACTGAGAGGGATGAAAGGAATCATTCTCTTCAGAAATGTACCAGAAACTCTAGGAGAAATTTTCAAAATATGTGGCAAACTACACAAGAGCACTTCACTGGTTCTGAGATGCTTTCTAAACAAATAGTTGAGGCTGCTCTACCCAGACCCTGGAGAAGAGAAACCAGTAAGACAGAAGTAAAGGAGAAATAAATGAATGAGAAGATCCTCTTCCTCCATGCTAACTGAGAAGAAAATGCTACCTTTCCAAAGATAGATAGGCCTTTTCACACATGAAAACATCAGATGCTTTAAATTAACTTTGGACACAAGAAAAATATAAGGCAGCCACTAAAACTCAATTTGATACAGAGCAACACATTCAGAAACACACATACCCCTGGTCCTCACCAACTCCTGAATTGTTTCCCACCCCAGAATAGGTTTATAGCACAGACACAAAGCATCTGGGCATGCATGTACACATACACAAATATACAAGTATGTACCTACACAGATGTACATAATTATGGATTAACACATTAACTGAACATACTGATAGATGTCCACATGTGTCCAAAGAAACACAGACCCAGAGGCTCCCTGAGGCCCACATCTCCCTGCAGTGAGAGTCAGCTGGGTAATCATTATATATATATATACACATATATATATATATATATATGTGTATATATATATATATATACTTATATAGAGTTCAAGGTCAAAATGCTTCAACAGTAAGAAAGAATAATAAAAAATGGGTAGATTTCCAATCCAACAAACCAACTATTGTTTACCTAATTCATTTACCTTGATTAAGAGTTCCTGAGTGGCCATTAATAAATAAAACCATCAGTTCATTTCACAAGTTGTAAACTTCACAGTTGGAAATCCTCTTTCTGCCCTCACAAATGGAAACAAGATAATCAAGATAAAGGATTGAGAAAAACTGCACAAAGTTTATTGAGCAGCTATGTTCCAGAAATCATACTGGACCTAAGAAAATCTCTAGAAACAATTAATAACTGATCATTTTGTCACTGTTCCACTTTCAGACACCACATAGCCCAAGAGCTACACAGTGAAGAAGACAATGTTAGAGGCAAAAGAACATACAAACTCTTGTGATACCAGGCTTAAGGAATAGTAATAGAGTAAGGGGGAAAGTGGGGATGGTTCTTATTACAAAACATAAAAACCAGAGCTTTCCAACCCTCTAGTGTGCTGTAAAAGGGACCCAGGTATGTGATATAATTATCTTTTCAGCCCACAGGGGCCTCCTCCCATAAGCAGCCTATTCTGTATATTCCATGATGCCTCAGAGATGATAACTTTCTTTATATGCTATGATGTGAAAGATTGGGAAGAACTGATCTAAACCAACAGTTCTCAAATATGTGCTAGGATGGCTGCACAAGAGTAATCTGAAGTACCACTATAAATACAGGATTCCTGGATTCTAGATGCACAATTCCAATTCAGAGGATTTGAGAAGAAGCCTAGGAATCCATATTGTAACATACACAGATGATTTTAATGAGCAATCACACTTGTAAAACACATATCTAAACTATCCACTCAAAGGTAAAATGAAAATTAGTCAATAAAAGTGGCTAACCCAGCAACACAATGGGAAAATGGAAGTGGGAGATGAGTGTGGTCACAGTGGATGAGCTCCTTATAGCAGAGATGAGATATGGCTTAAGGAGTCGCAGGTACAGACACACTAACAGGAGAACATTAGTGAGTAAGAGTGAACACGCAGCTTACTGAATGAATGAACAAAATGGAGGTTGGCCTAAAACTGGGCAGAATACAGGGACAGCAAATAATAAAACCAAAGAAAAAGAGAGTGGTCAGCAAGGTAAAAGGAGGTTAATCAAATTCTTAAAAGTTTAGGTTTACCATATTCTGTGTTCAGGCCCCATAATTTCACTTTATTAGCTTCATACTGGGCTTTTTTCTTTAACCGACAAGCCCTGTGAAAGGAAGGAGCAAATTAGTTCACTTTTTTTTTAAGTGAACATCCAGAATATACTTCTTTTTGCTGCTGTCAAACATTTTCTAATACCAACCAAAAGCCACTGCCTACTGATGTTTACACCTTAAGAAACTCAGTTACCAAAAAACACAATATAGTCATTTATCCAAATTGATTTTTAAAAATCTAGCACACATTTGGAAATAAAGCTATGATTGGTACACTGAAATTAAAAACAAAAACTGACAATACCAAGTGTTGTAGAGGATGTGAAGTGGAACTCTCATTATGTTGGTGGTGAGGATGTAAAACAGTACATACAGCTATTTTGGGAAACAGTAAATATTTTTTAAATTTACTTTATTACTTTGGGAATAGCTACTTTGGCAGTTTCTTATAAACATATACTCCTGAGAATTTACCTAAAAGAAATAAAAATTTATGTTCACATGAACAGCTGTAAGTCAATATGTTTGTTGTGGCTCTATTCATAATTGTCCTAAACTGGAAACAACCCAAATGTTCTTTAACTGGTAAACAGACCAACTGTAGTAGATCCCTACTGAGGAATACCACTCAGCAATAAAAAGGAACAAACCATTACTCCATGCAACAACATGGATGAAGCTCAGATGCCTCATGTTTAAATCAAAGAACCCAGACCAGACTCAAAAGGCTATAAATATGACATTCTAGAAAAGGCAAAACTGTAGGGAAAAAACAGATCAGTGGTTATGAAGGGTCAGAAGTGGGAGAAGGTGTTTATTTTTGTTGAGAGGCATGAAGAAACTCTTTATGGTGATGAAAATATTCAGTACCTTTATTGTGATGGTGATTATATGATTGGATATGTTTGTCAAAACTCAAAGAAGTGCATATTAAAGGGGATGAATTTTACCAAATGTAAATTATCCCTCTAAAAAAAAAAACCTGACTTACTATAAAAAAAAACAAAAAAATAAAGTTATAAAATTTTTCATTGTCATATTATAATGCACTTGAATCCATTCCCCTCTCACCTTCTGAACTTTTTCCATGAAGCACACTCTTTTACTTTCCAAGGAAAAATTATAATATTCTCATTATTGTATTTATAAAAGTGTATTTCCAAATAAATGGTTGAGTGTCAGATGAGCTTCTATAAAGCTCCTGAAAGCCTAACCTCATCTCCTAGACTTTATTCACATGAGTGAACATGATCAGCCATTTATTTACCTGGAAGCCAGCTTATTTTTTTCCTTCCTTGACCTTGGCCGGGCTGTTAAGGGAAGCTCACTGACTGGAGTCAGGTCACTAATCACCTTGTTCAGTTTCCGAAGTTCATTGCCTATCTGCAGTAGTTTTTTAGGATTTGGAGTCAGGTCTTCTACATCAGTTCTCCGTGATTTCTTTACTGCATATTTTCCTACAGATGGTTTAAAAGAAGTGTAAGTTAGATCATTCTATTTAATAAGAGAGACATTTTCTACAGCCATATTTTACTTCTCCCACCACCTTTTCTTTTTCAGAAGTCTTGGCATGTTTCAGAAGTCTTAACATGTTAACAACCTGTGGTAGAATGGCTGGTCTCCTCTCTTTCCACCTTGTGACTGCAAGAAATGGGGGTAATATGGCAAAGCTCCAACCTTTTCCAAGTCCTTCTCTACCTTAAGGTTTCTAGCCCCAGAATGACAGATTCTTATATTATTTGTATGGCAGCATTATACATCTCAAGTCTCAGGAATGGAGTGCAAATTCATCTGCACACAAAAATCAAGGCTAGGGTATAATATACAGTCAGAAAAGCGTTTAGAGATTTTACCCAACCAAGATGTTTTGAGGCTGTATGACTGAAAACTTGTCAGACATATATTCTTGTGTTGGACTCAAAAGTCCAACAAGTAAGGACTGCCTTTTGTGAAAGCTCTTCTTTGACCATTTTGATAAATAATGTTACAGAAGACTCAAGGGGCCTTGCCTCATCACTGCAGTCCAGAGGGATGGCTTGTCCTCTGAATTACAATACACCAAACACTTCCCTAGCACTCACCACATGTTTCCTGGAACCATTTATTGGACCTATCTTTTCATTTCTGGTAGAAAATCGATGTGAAGGGAAAAACTAGGTCTTCCATTCACTGATAGTAGAGTGCAGACCTGGGTGCCAGTGGAAAGGGAAAATGAGGCACAGATATACTCCTGATACAATTTCTGTGTTACAAGGGCTCAGCACCTAAAACTGTAGCATGAGTAATTACTGAACTGTTTATTGGGCATGAAACTTACATGCAACCTTCTCTTTTTTGGTACAGAGTTGGATCGTACAGAAAAAAATTCTACTGAATTACATCTTCCTATGTTCACAATTTGAAATTTGGCCTACCTAAGATTTATAAGCTTCTTTTGACTCCTACTATTCAACTCTTCTCTCTCCATTCCTTTTTTCCATGATTACTCTTCCCTTCTTTTCCTTCCCTTCCTCTCTTCTCCCCACTACCATTTTGATTACAAACTCTCCATTTACATTTCGGCCTGGATATTGGATAAGAATGGAAGAGGGAGATGCTACAGTCATTCTCTTTATCCCCAACCCTTCAGGTCTATAGCAACTGTGACAGGTCAGGAATAAGTAATATCCTGGTCATTTCTGGGTAGGATAAGTAGAGTAAAAAGTGACTAGAAATCATTTTTACACAGGTCTTCCTTCATGTAGGTGATGGCTCTCAATAGTGATAAAATGTGTGTGTGTTCACCATAGTAAATACAGCAGCTCTGTTTCCCTCACCAGTTTTCTAGGGAGGGCTAAATATACAAGTACACTGAGTACACACTGTGACTTAGTATCTCTGCTTAAAGTGACATGAAAATATCTGATTGAAATCCCCTCTTACCATGATGTAAGCCATTTTTCTGATACATATTACTTGGCAATGTGTCTCGGTTCCACTCAGATGGCCTTAGCATCCTCTCTTGCTGTGATGGTGTGAGTTGTTCACTATACTCCCAGAAGTACCTTCTTTTACCTCTCTTCCGAGAGGATATTGAAGTCATCTCCTTCAAGTCTTCCACAGAATCATTTTCATAGCCTGAAAAGAAAAAAAAGAAAGAAAGCCCCCATCCCAAATTTTTGTAAGTTCCATCGATTTCAATAAACCAATTAGAACAAAAAAATCCTTGTCACTTGATACATTTCCTTTCATCTGCAAACATCACTAGCATGTCAAAAATAATAAACCAGTATATAAATACATGAAACAGAAACAAAAAGTTCAAAAACAGTACCTGGCCTTAGTATATGCAATCTGAGTTCATTTTTCTAATCTATTCTGCTTTACTTAATTTTTTTTAAAAGCTGGTCAGAATCCACTAAGCTTATTTCAAGAGTTACTAGTGGGCAATTTCCCACAATTTGAGAAATAAAAAAGGTTGAGTTAACAAAGGCTTGGCAGATAATTAAATAAGATAGACAAACAAATGCACAAATAAAAAATGTTTCCAATGTCAAAAAATAATAATAATAAACCAGGTCTATAAAATAAATTTTAATATGTAAATCTCTAACTCATAAAATATTCAGAGATTAATAAACAGATAACTACACTGTTTATCTTTCTTGCTTTCTCTTTGGTTTTGATAAGGTAGTCTATGATACTTCTTTGTATCTTCACACAAGATTGAGAAAATAATGAAGTATAGCTATTAGATAATGGTACTTAGACACTACACTGATTTTAAATGTCTTCCTTCGAATATTTATATATCTGAGATATCCCAGAGAGCTGTGAGCATTTCCATGATGGTATCCTACTAGGGAGAATTTTGTGAGGCAGCAGTGGTTTTCTTCCTACCTCCTAACCTACCCCTTTTGTAAAAGTACAAAAAAGACAGTTCTCACACAGGTTCTCAAATAAAAACTTACATGCCTAGTCCAATATTTCACTGGAAGCAATTTGCAATTACCTCACCTTAAGAAGCTATTTTTCTTACTAATGAGAGGTTTCAGAAAATAATTTAATTCTGAGCTGTCACTGTTGGCCTGAATGCAGGATGACCTATAAATCTAAAATACCCTCAGAGAATGTCTGCCTTTAGACGTACCCCACTTCATTAGTGCTGGGGATGTGGAGGAGTGATGTGCCCTGCAAGGTTACACACAACCATAAACATAAGGTGGCCAGGAAAAACTGGGCAGCACTGGCCAAGCAAAATGGACCACTTTTCCATAGGAGAGAAACATTAACTCCTATGGAACTGAATCTATCAAAGTGATGACATCTTCATGTTTTAGAAAAAATTTTAGAATTTTCCCAGGTTTTCTTTAGATTAAGAATTAACTAGGAATACAATTCCATTTATATAACAATCTGGAAAAGACAAACTATAGGAACAAAGTGCTGCCAGAAGTTGGGAGTGGAGGAAGGGGCTGACTATAAAGGAACACAAGGGAAATTTGGGAGGTGATCAAACTATTGTGTATCTTGATTGTGGTGGTGGTGGTTACATGACTACATGCACTCGTCAAAACTCACAGAAGTGTATGCTTAAAGGAGGGTGAATTTTACTGTATGAAAATGATACTGCAATAAAACCCTGAGCTTTAAAAAAGGAAACTGGAAGAGCAGAATGATTTCAGGGCAACAATCAAGATGAGCTTTTGCAGCCTTGCTAGCAGTATGGTGCACATGCGGTACTTTTAAAACCATATGGCAAGCCATCTGACAGTGAACCTTAGGTTCTTCTTAAGAAATGATGCACTAGTTGAGTGACACTATTATTTCTAGAAGTCTGATTTTGTGTTAGATCCATAAAGCAATAGCTTTGGTCTGTTTTTCTTCTGCTAATTTATCACTTCAAATGGAAGGATTTTATCTTGTTATTAACCTAGCTTTGGAGAAAGTGCAAGGGTCACGTTGTGCTGCCATAAATGGCCTTTTCAGAAAGGCCCTTGCTCCACTTGGCCAAGCAAAGATTATTGGCTCAGAGATTATCTGGTATGACTGGGAACACCTCAACACAAGCAGATAAACCAACCAAAACACTCCATCTATATACCAATGTCAAGAACTGGTGTTCCACAAAAACAAAACAAGCAAAACAAAACAGAAACAGACTCATATATACAAGAAACAAACTGTTGGTTACCAGAGTGGGGAGGGTTTTGGGGGCAGATGAAATAGGAGAAGGGGATTAAGAGGTACAAACTCCCAGTAATAAAATAAACAAACCATGGGGATATAATGTACAGCATAGGGAAATATAGTCAATACTATTGTGATAACTTTGTATGATGGCAGATGGTAAGTAGACTTATTGTGGGGATGATTTCATAATGTATAAGAGTATCAAATCACTATGACATGGACCGGAAATTAATAGGATACTAAATGTTAACTGTACTACAATTAAAAAAAAAACCCTCATGTTCCACATTTGTGCTATCCCAGCCCAAATCTTAAGGGAAACTTTTTATACATAGCTTCCTCAGGCAACTCATTCACCCGACACTTTATTTGATATGCTCCCTTAGAACCTGGGAAAAAGAGGCTATTAAGCAACCAAAGTGTCCATCAGAAGATGGGTGGATAAAAAAGATCTGGTACATATACACAAAGGAATATTACTCAGCCATAAAAGAAAAAGAGATCCTGCCATTTACAACCACATGGATGAAACTAGAGGGTATTATGCTAAGTGAAATAAGCCAGGTGGAGAAAGCAAAATACCTTATGATTTCACCTATTTGTGGAATATAAAAACAAATCAAAACAAAACGAAGAAACTAGCAGTAGACTCACAGACACCGAGAAGTTACTGGTGGTTACCATGGGGGCAGGGTTTGGGGTGGAGAGGGTGAGGGGGATAAAAGGGCACAAAATTCTCAATCATAATATAAGCTAGTCAAGGGGATGGAAGTGCAGCATGGAAAATATAGCCAGTGATTCTGTAACATCTTTCTATGTTGACAGTAACTGCACAAGGGAGATGAGGATTTAAAAAATATGGGTAACTGTTGAACCACTGTGTTGTATACTTGAAAACAATATAAGATTGCATATCAATGATACCTTAATTTTAAAAAAGTAAAAAAAATAGGATCATAAAAAAATATAATTGTGAACAAGTTTTTTAAAAAGGCTATTGACCCCATTTGCACAAACAAACATGCTCATGGAGGCTTTAAGTTATTTGGCACAGCTGAGAATGACTCAGGCTCTGTGACTCAAGGAGTCTAGTTTCAACCCTATTTTCCTTGTATTTTTCCAATTAAATGGTCTAAATGAATTTTTTTCTCATATAATCCATGTTAAATTCACAGAATCACAAAGATTTTTATTTCTTCTGTCCTGCCCAAAGTAGTTACCAGTTTTATTAACTTATATATGTTCAACCTTCTTCCAAAAAATTATTTAAGGGCCATCAGTTTTCTTTGACCCAATATATATTAATATTTTCTAATAGCATACACCATAATACACACCAACAGACAATGGATTTGTTAGTTAAAGCCATCCCACCTTTCAAAACAAAGACTATCATGATCAAGTAGAATGCAAAAAAATTATATTCCTAGCTCATTAGTCTGGTAATTAAGTATTTCTCAAAGCATGTTCTGTGGAATACTATTTCATCCCCAAATAAGTTCTGTAGTCAAATAAGTTTCAGGAAACTCTCATCCTGCCTCTCTTGCCAAGTCACAGTACACATAAGTATATTAAAAGACTGAGAAATCATAACTTTAAATTAATCCCCTCAACTCAAAATTCCATGCAGACAAGGATCACGTCTATTTTGTTCATCTCTGTATAGCCAATACCTAATACACACAGTGCTGACTCAAAAGGAGGCACTAAAAAACTTTATTTTAGCAAATCAGTAATTAATTTAAAACAACATTTCCTGTGGAGACTTTTCCCTTTTCTCTTCATTTAATGTATCACCATGCTGATCTAAATCATTCCTTCCTGACATGATTATTAAAAGGAAGCCAAAAAGGCCACATTTATGCCTAAAATTTCAATCACACGTTTGGTTAGTGCAGACTATTGCCATTAAGCTGTTAAAGTCAATCATGAAAAAACTGTTGAGTAGGGATTACAAAAAAACTCTCATTCTGAGGGCCCATTTCTTAGTGCTACAACGATGTAATTCCATGACCCTAAACAATCATTGCCTGTCCACAGAATAGGCTCTATTAAACCTTGGGAGCAAGTCCAGAATAGGGACTGAAATTCCATTTTACACCTTTCTTGGAGCTTGCGGGCTCAGGCACTGTTGTAGCCAACTGCCAAGAAAGAGACTCAAGGGCGCTAGTCATTACAAAAGGGCCTTTGTAAACTGTCTGCTGCAAATTAAACCAATCAACCCACTCTAAAACTAGCACTCTCAAGAAACTACAGTATCCCCACTTTTTGGCTTCAAATAATTTCTTCCTGCTTCTCACCAATAATTCATTTTGCATTCCCGAAGTCACTTGTTCAGTTCTTTCCTCCAAGAAAAAGGGAAATTTTCATTAGAACTGTGAATAAAGCCCAAGCAATACCACAAAATTATTTGATTTTGGGGTTAAATCATGTCACTCATTCACATTTGTGAGAATAGTCCACATAATCTGAACCAAAGAGGTTTCACTTCAAGTCAACTGGAAGGGACTGAATTAAATGCCATCCAAACATTTAGTATTGTTAAAGCAGCACCAAGAAAGCAGAGCTTTACCTTGCCTAGGGCCAGCTAATGTATCTCTGTTTTAAAGCACGTTGGTTAATACCAACAAGCTCAGAGATTAGGGTTCTTCTACAAGAGACAAGGCAAGAGAATGTGGCATGATAGAAGACTGCCATCTGTAATGCTGGTTCCATTTCCCTATAAAAGTCAAAAGGCTGAGAAAATGGAAATGAGGTTCAACTTACCAAGTGGTCTCTCTCATTGGACCTACTCATCTCTCAATCTCTCAACACATTTCTCCTTAAGTAGTCTCAATGGATTTTTAGTCAAAAGATCAAGGATGAATTTAAAGTCAAGTTAAAAGTCAAAGAAAAGCAAAATTATAATAAAAATGGGATAGACAGTACAGCCTTGCTTGTCCTGGTTGGTAATGGTGGGATTTACTGACTCTCTGATTTACATATTCCTTTAAGCACCAGCTGCTAAAGGCACCTCCTTCCCCATGCTTTTCATTTCCCTTGTTATTACCCATCTCCTCTTTGTCTTACCTTTCCCTTATCCTCCTAACCTAACCCTAAATATGGGACTCAAAGCAATAGGGCCAATCTGTGAGACTTTAAGGACCACTCACAGACAGCCCTCTGTTCTTCTTAAAGAAGGAAACTATACAACTTACCACTAGCTACAAAGACAACTTTCCTTGAGACATCTCAAAGCAGATTTTATTCATTTGTTGAGAGAAAAATTTCCCTACTCATTATAAAAGACAACTGTTCTAGCTATACGGAGTTCTAAAGTAAACAAAAAAAAAAGCATAAGCCCTTTCCTCCACATTAGACCTAAGTACCTTTCCCTTACTTGAAACTCCATGCAAGTCAAACAACTTGGTTGTATCAAATGCATCAATCTAAGCATTTGCATAATAGAAAGATTTCACTGAAAGAATAGTCTTTCAACCCCTTCTGTGTGGTGCCACCAAATTTGAACCAATTTTTGACTCAACTGTTATAATGTTTAATATGCTCCGGATAATCTTTTAACAGAGGTAAACAAATATTTTAAAGAAAAAAATATATTTGTTTTTAGTAAAAAAAAAAAAAAAAGAACAGTCTTTCAAGCAACAATAGTGCTTCACTGGCTACAATATAGCTACTATGGCTTAAAAACCTTCCCAAAAATTAAGTTTCAGTGTTATTCTGCCAGAAACTCCTGCAATCATCATAACAAAAGGGCTCTCTTTGACAATTTATGACGTTTTTTTAAAATAACTTAGTTTTTTATGTAGAAGTTATAGTATCAACTTTAATTCTGAAGAAAGTAACCTTTGCTTAAATTTGAAGGCCTTCACTTCTTTGTGCATTTTTAACCATGTGCCATTTGGCAATACCATTTTCATAAATAAACTGCACTAGCCAACAATGGCAATAGCCCAAGCATGTAAATGCTGAAGTGAACCAGTTCTCCTCGGGTTTCATTTTCTTTCCCCCTTTTATTTTTATATGCTGCATATAAATAAAGCTGAATCACCTTCATGCTCATTAATTAGAGCATTTATTTTCTTAAATGAAAAAAGATTGTGCAAATGAAAGATGCAGCAGACACAAAGAAAAAGGTCTCTTTTACACTATTCATTAAGAAGGTTTTGTTGGTTAGAGTAATATAACCATCATCACTTGAGTGATATAAACCACAGTCACTTGGTTCACCATTCTAGGTACTCCTAATTTACCTCAACTACTAGACAGGGACAGATGCCTAGGTAGGGATATTTTTTAAACCAATCAATTCTTGACGTCTTTGCACACCTGCTTGAGAATGACAAATCAGGTCACTCAATGTAAGATAAATAAAGAAGCCCTTGAGGAATCAGCTCATGAACGACTAAATGAACAAAAGTATTATTTTAGAACTGCTTGAATAGAGAAAGCAACTACATATTCGAGCCAAATTATTAAGTCATTTAATCCCCACAACTAAGACAAAGCAAGCATCCACAGCAAAACTTTCTATTTCAAGACAGTAGGAGAAAGGTCAGTTTGGTAAGGCTCCAAGCATTACAATACCTGGCTCAGAGAACGTGTCACTGATATCATCATCCTTGTCATCTTCATAATCTTCTTCCTCTTCTTCCTCCTCCTCATTTTCAGAAAGTTCATGCTCGCTGCCAAATCCTTCATCGTGGTCCTCATCATCAACATCGTCCTCATCCTCCTCGTCTTCTACAGGACTGCATTTGGTTGGCTGCTCACCCAAGTTGTCAGACACAAAAAGGGAGTAATTGTGCTCTTCTTTTTTCTGGGATGAATCTGAAACCAATGTGCTGGTAGAAAGGCTGCTACTCTCTCCTGCTGCAACTGACCCAGGACCCTCCTGGGACAGGGGACTGAGTAATAGTTCCTGGGTTTCTTTAAAAGGCAAAGCTGGAGTGGCATGACCCTGCAGAGGCTGCATCCCTTTTTTCTCTGGTCTCTTTGCTACTGCACCGCAGTAGCAGGTATTTTCCTTGGCTGCATCTGCATGAACCTGGCTCAGCAAGGGTCGGCTCTGCTGCCCTGGGTTGATTTTTACCTTTGCCTTTTTTACATAGTCTTTACATTCAACGTGAAAGTTCACCTTTTCATGATGATACATGTTGGTCTTCACCATGATCTGTGTGCTTGAAGTGGGTCTGCTTGCCTTTTGGACACATTCTGACAATGGGACCTCAGCCTGAAGAGTCTTAGAAGAACACACAGGGGCAGCTGCTCTGCTTGTGATCTTTTTACCAGGGAATGAGGAGGGCAAGGGATTTTGTTTGACACTGAAAAGTGAATCAGGGTAATAAAGGGAGTCAGAGACTGACTGAGAGTCCTCACTATTAAGCTGGGCCAATGTTGGAGTTTTACTTATGACCTCTTCATCTTGGTAAGGGCTAGAAAAGTCATCAAGTCCCAAGTAATCCACTTCTTTTGTTCCCCAGATGTCACAGCTGGTTAGTTTGGTGTACTTTGTTAAGTCTTCACAGTATGTATCCCACTGTTCCCAGTTTGAGGTTAAAGCACCCTCATTATCCAGGACATCTGTGAAGGACTCCAGATTTTCAATGTCTTTGCAATCCTCCAAGGAAAGGAAGTTGTCTCTAGGATTCTGTTGGTAGTTCATCTCTCTGTCCTGAAAAAGGTTAAAAAAAAATCACACACCATACTTTAGGAAAGAAACATTTACCCCATCCTTACTTCAAAGTGTCACATGATAAATCAGTACTTAACCTCTGTTCTAAGGTAAAGGCTATTTACATGTCACTTTACCATTTCATATAATATCACTTCCTAAGGTAAAGAAAAAAGAAGAAATTATGTTCCTTGAGAGGTTTAGGTATGGCCTAAATATCAAGGGCTCTTGAACTCTTACTATGAAGAGTTTTCAAGAAAGCTTGTATTTCCTGATCCTTGACTCAGAAGGATTTTAGGATCTCCTTCGAAATAAATGTCAATATGAAGCAAATAATGAAGACGTTATCTTCATCACAAAAGAATCTGTCATAAATGAGAACTTAAACATAGAGGAAAAGAGCTATCCAAAGAGAGTTGAGACTCGGCCACAGAAATACATTTGGTAAGACCTTGTAACAACCCTTGAGAGCGGGGAATAAGATACTCCTCATGAGTATGATACTTCCCATGAGTGAAGATGTGATTTTTATAATGTCAATAAAATTATGCAGCCATTAAAAAGTCCAGTTAAGCTCTAATGCACTAATGTAAGATGAAAGGCTGCTTACCATATTTTTTTATGTTAAAAAGAGTAAGTTGCAGAATACTGTTATCTATGAATATGTCATCCAATTTAAAAGATTCATATATTTATCTATGCACAAAAAATTCTGTTAGTAGGAGTTACCTTTGGAGAGAAGGTTTGGAGGTTAGAGGCCCAGGAAGGAAATGAGGAAATTTTCAGTTTTCCACTTTATTTTTGTTCTGTTCTGATTTTTCCACTTATGTGTTTGTTTTGTTTTTGCTGTGTTTGTTTTAACAGCTTTAAAGAAGTATAGTTTATGAAATTTACCTGTATTAACTGTACAATTCAATTAATTTTTAATAAATTAACAGATTTGGGTAGTTTTGCAGTTTTTATATACTTTTCTGTATTGCTTAGACTGTATGGAATTAAATTTTTTTAAGATGTTTTTCTTAGGAACATTAAGGCTCTCTTTTCCTCAAAAATAAATGGTAGGTATATTCAGATAGTGCTTGGAATTTCTATTTTTGTCTCATGTTCTTTGTGTCATATACCTTGATCCTAAATATCCCAGTCGAAAAGTCCTTTCAGTAGTTAGGCAATTAAAAAACACAGCTTGGCATTATCTTTATCAAAAACTGGACTTAAAGATAGACAGATTTTCCTTTTGCTTTATTCAGTGGGCTCTACATCCTTCTAAAATACTAGATTGATAGTGACTAAAATCAATTTGGCCTAATCACATCCTTTCACATTTCCAGGCATTTATAAATAAAAAATTATACACTTTTACTCCAAATCAGCTAAAGCAGAATCCAAGAAAATGTAACTTACCAGTTCATACATGAAATCTGGATCTGAACTGTTTGCTAAGAGATCTGTGCTCATCAGAGTCTGTTCCGAAAAGGTGTGGCTTCGAAAGGCATCCCCAAAAGGCGGATCCATTCCGCTTACGCTAGGCTACAACAGAGTGATCTTAACTTTACAAAGTAAAAGACCGCTTCAAGACCACTTTATCATACATAAGCTCCATCCCAAATTACTATTTTTTTCTGTTTTTTAGTACATTTAACAGATTTAACTAGCATTAAACTGTGGACTTATTAGGAAAATAACTAAGATGCATTAGAAACAGAAAAAGAAATAGAGCAGCAATTGTGATAAATACCTAACTTCTAAAAACTAATAAAGTTTGTTTAAAGCTGCCAGAGTCAGCATACAGTACCTCATGGATACTTTTATTTAGCTATGCAACATTTCTTCAATCCATTTCTACTCTCGGTTCTAACTCCCTTAATTTTAGAATTCCCTGCCATTTCCTGGGGTCTACAGAGGTAGCAAGTCAGTATCTGTACTCCTGAGTCCAGTGTCTTATTTTCCAAAACAAACTGGAAGACAATATGGGCATGTCTAGTTCAACAAATGCCTCCAGGCATGTGATAACTGATAGGCTCAGCCAAATATCCCAGAATCTCTTAGATGAGACCAGGAACAGGGGCATGAAATCAGTAGCCTTGATTGTGATCCCTGAAAAGAGCACAATCCATTAAATAATAAATAAGAAAGGGGAAAAAAAAGACTGGGCACCTTGAGTTAATGCTCCTTCTTTTCCCCCTTTTCTATTTCAACATCTATATACAAATCACTCCAGAGTGAAGTCTCGCCTCACACTCTTAAAGTAGCTGAAACAAGTGAAAGGTCTCATTTTCGAAATCTAACTTGGATGAAGGAACAGGATGGGAAAGAATAAAAACACCCTCTTTGTTTTTTTTGTTCTTCTTCCACAAGTTTCTGCTGAAACTTTAAAATGTCATATTAGTCAATTTGCTTATATTTCTCTATTCATATACCTTCTATGTATCACAGACTGGCCCTTTTAACCACTCTCTCATGTTTTTCTTCATTGGTATTTCCCATCCCCTTCTTTTCTTTGATTTCCCCCAAACTTGCCATGCTGTAAGCTCAAAACAAGTGTTTTACTGCCCTAAATTCAAGAATGTACAAAGAGCAAATTCAACCTTGAATAGAGAAAGACCTCTAAATGAATATATGTGGTCCACCTGGCACAGAGGTTGGGGTAGAGGTAGGCCACTGATCTTTTTAAAATCAGCTAGCAAATCTCCTTGCTTCTGCTGCCTGTCTCAGAGCCACCCTATAGTCGCAGCAAGTTCCTGATTTCCTGTGCTTAAGGCATAGCTCTGCCTAGCACCCACCTAACAGTCCCTGCCCTCTCATTATTTCTAGGTTTCTCCCCAGCACTGAACATAAAGGGGTTGGGGGTAAGAGCTAACCACTAGAGGGGGAAGGGAAGATGTTTAGATAGGCAGAATGGGGACTAACAAGACTAACTTCATTTATTGTTTCAGTGATTGCCTCAAACCAGAACTGACCAAAATAGCTACCATAATATAGATAGAACCAATCTTAGTTGAGTTTTGTGGGAGGTATACATATGTGTGTATGGGATAGCTGTGGTGTGTATGAAAGAGCAAGATGTTGAAGTCCCTCACCATTTCCTCTTAATTACCTTTAAATTCAAAAAGGCACAAATGGAAAGGAACTTTGGGAAATAGGGAAAAGATAAAGGAGATGGAAATGGGCTTCCCATGGCAGGTTAATTTTCAAGGGAGTTGGCCTAGTCCCCCATAGAGTCAGCAGGTCTGTCCTACCTTCTAACCAACTTTCCATTCACCATGTTCTCTGTGTCAGGGTTATTAGATTTTGAAGCTATAGCAAAGGAGGAAATGGAAGCCAGAAAGGAAAGACATATTCAAAATTAGCTGAGATGAGACGTAAAATGTCTTGAAAAGGTAGTATGTCGAGTTATGTTAAGATTCAGAGAACTTACAAAACGAATGATACTGATTTCCTGCAAATATAAAACTTTGCATCTACTCTGTATGATTTACCTGAGGCATTTCCAAGCCCAGATCCCGTGAGTCCGAACCCAAACTTCTTTTTTTTCTTGTTTGTAAATTCCTTTCCAGCTTTACTGTTAATTTCAAGATGAAAGACAATTTTCACAATAAATGGCCTCAATTCAAATGCTTGGATCACTTTTTTCCTTTTTAATAATTCTGTGTGAACCTGTCAAACAACACAAAGTAACTTCACTGAATGCCATTTAAAAGAAGTTAACCTTTCAAAAACAACATTAACAAAGAATACTTTAAAGAAGTCTTATGGTTGCAATATCAAGAATTTAGTCATTTTTTAGTACCAACTATTCTGAAATTAACCATTCCTCCCTTTGTTTCTAAAAGATTGGTCAGTAGCCAAAAGGCAATAAAAAAAAAAATCCTGACAAAATTAACAAAAACCCATCTTTCCTGTGCTCTGAAAGATGTACTATACTTAATATTACAGTAAAACTCCCATTCGCTTTACATTTCTGTATGAAAAAACATGTCTCAACATTTAATTCCATCTGTTGGAGACTCGTTACTTGCTAAATTAACCTACATTTTATATCTCTTATAAATCTGCACAAGCAATGAGTACATAACTGTCAACAATGGAATTTAACATATCCTCTACTTAAAAAAAATTACATTCATAATGGTGTATACAACATTGTTCTTCAAGTTATAAGTGAAAGCTGTCCTTGTAAGAATTATTCCAGTTAAGTCTTAACGAGTGTGTGTTGAGCGGGGAAACAGGAATAAGGTCTACTTTGCAGAGTGGTTTCAAGGTTTAAATGATTGTGAAATCATCTGGCACAGCGTCTTGACTGTGTTAGAGACTTAAATGTTAGTTCCCCTTTTCTTAGTTAGTTCCCTCATTCTGTGAAGGCCTTAATCAAGAGGAACTAAACAGCTCTACCCACTTCATCATCTTTTCCTACATCAGTGGTCCTCAAAGTGTGATTTCAGGACCAGCAGCATTAGGATCAACCTGGAAATTTGTTGGAAATGCAAAACCTTGGGCTACAGCCCAGACCTACTAAAGAAGAAACTCTGGCAGTGGGGCCCAGTAATGTATTTTAACAAGCCCTCCAGGAGATTCTGATCCTCCCTAAAATTTGAAAACGGATGCCCTATGCTGAACTCCTTGGTCTCATTTGATCTAGATGCTGTATCATTTCTCAGACTGATGTAAAGAGCCAATTTAAGCTGAGCTGCCCTTTGTATTAACATATTCTCTGAACTAGAGGGTTAGAGTGGTACCTTATATCAATTTCAAAGACCTCTTGCTGAACAAATAAAAGACAGCCAATAAGGGACTCAATAACTGTTCCTACTTAAATAGATTAATACACTAACTACCATTTGTATTTTCTAGATTTTTGCTGGGCTCTCCCCTTTGATGGGCTGTCATTCCCAGGTCAGTGTTCTACTAGCTACGGAACATCATCGAGTGCCCAGCTTAGGCTCAGAAACAGAATAAACTATGTATTTCACACCAGCGCTTAGTCTAAGTAGATTGGTCCCTGCTACTGCCAAAAGCCAGTTCTGGCCCAGCCTCTCCTTATGCGGCCTCATACCTTAGTCCTACTGCTGATATCTAGCGTCAGTCCTAACTTTTCTCCTGATTCCTGCAGGAAACAAGGTCAGTTGTCTTGTCTAAGACCTATTATAAACCCCCAAAAGGCATAGGATTCCAGTGATGCATTCAACAAAGTGTAGCAGTGGATTCATGATATATAACCTGGATCTCGGAGAAAAGTTTGATATGCTCTAAAACCTGAAATTTACCCTTACTAAGCAACAGGGTTGAAGACTCCAGAAGATACAGTTCCATTCAAAAAATACTAATTGGCATCTACTAAAGACACCATCTACCAGCAGCTTGGTTTATCAGGGAAACACTGGACAAAAAATGGCTAAGTTCTGGTCACAGCTCTCACTTGCAAACTATACAACACTGGGGTAAGGTCAGTCTTCCTAAGCTTCACTTCTTTCTCATCTCTAAAAAGAAAACACTACTACTCTCTCTAGACTACCACATTTTCTAAGCCATAACCTTCAATAGAAATACAAATACAGGTATCCCTGGTAACCCCCACTTTTTGAAAGTTTACATTATGCTATTTGCTTTTATGAAAGACCTATGTTAGTACCTGTTTTTGCTAACTGAAAGAAATCTGAAGAATATTTCCACTTTTAGGGAAAAAAGGGAAAAGTGAAAACAGCGGTCAGCATTTGTTTGGCAGTGAACATGCGCACCCCGAGCAATGAGAGGGGCACTGCCAAGCTCCTTCCCCGGGAATCACACTCAGCCTCTCAGCAGCAAACCACCATAGCTTCGAACTGTGTCTGTGAGCACCTGTGCTTCCTCTGTTTATTTTGTGTCTCCATTAGTAAGATGTGTCCTAAGGTAGGGAAACTTAAGAGAGGTTATTTTATTAAGAGTCTGGGGATACTAAAAATTTTTCCATATAACTAATGGTAATAGCGTCTTTGCTTTATGTCGTTTCAGCTTATGAAAGGTTTTTAGGAGGGCTTTACTTTTAGATACCTGTATTTATTTGAAATTATGGTTAGACAGCTGGCATCAAAACAAACACGTCAATGCAGTCAGCAAAAAGAGCACTTGTTTGGGTGACAGGAGACCTGTATTCCAGTTTTGATCCCATAATTAAGACTAAACAGTCTTATGAATTAGAGCAAGTTACTTAAGTTTATGCCTTAGCACCCAGACTGAGGAATTACAACTATTCTCCCTTAACTATGTAATAGGGATATTATGAGAATTAATGAGATACTAAATTACGATGTAGTAATGTATCAGAAAGGTGATTATTATCAACAGATAAATTTTGCTGATGCTTTCTTTTGTTCCACAGCTAGTCCAACTCAGAAACTCAACATCAGTCACAGCTATTGGCAGCAAGGTTGAATGTTTTAAAGACACCAACTCCCAAAGAAAGGTTATCCACCATGTGAAAGGTTGACCTCATTCTCCTTTGATAGTTTATGGTCCTTAGTTGCTTCTCCTGGGTGTTTCAGGTAGCAGCAAACAGGATGGGGAGAAGGCCAATTCTACCCCAAGCAGTAGGACCTCTTTCAAGTAATAAACCCTCCCAAATAAGTCATGGGGATAAAAGTACAGCAAAGGGAATATAGTCAATAATATTATAATATCCTTGTATGGTGACAGATGGTAACTATATTTATCATGGTGAGCATTTGGTGATATATATAATTGTTGATTCATGATGTAAACAATGGTATCATTATGGTACACCTGGAACCAATGTAATATTGTATAACAACTATATTTCAATAAAAAACAAAAAAACTCCCGTCTCTAAAACTAATGACCCAAGGTTACAACCAACTATCCTCATCCCAACATTGTGCACCTGTTTTCCAGAAATGCCTGGTACTACTCCAAACATTTTATTATGAAACAACCATGAAAACCAAAATTCCCCACCCAAGAGTAGAAGGAAAAAGAGAATAAAGGTTTCTATAGCAATCATCATTACACAGAACCTTGCATAGTGATACATTGCTCCAAAACTGTCCCCGGTACCAGAGAGCCATCTACAAAGGGTACATTAATACTCAGATGGCTGAGTAATCCTGAGGAAGGTGTAACAACTTGCTTTTCAGGATGTCTTCACACTTTTTTGGGCTCAAGAACATCCACATTTTACTCAAGAGCTTCCACATTAAAGTACATAAAAAACAATGGTTAATTTCCCAACATGTGACCAGAGGGATATCTGTTACAAGGAATTTCAAATGGTTACACAATAAAAAGGTTGTGAGGTTTCTAAAACACCACATTAAACAAAACTGTTACACTGCATTAACACTGGACTTCTTAGAAACTTTAAAGTGCTAGGTGCTAAGGTGCATTATAAATCACCAATAGATAAGTAGAGCAGATATCATTTCCCAAACTTAGTTGATCATAAAATCTTCCACTCTGCCCTCAAGCTTACCTCAAGGCTAGTGCTTCTTAAGAAAAAAAAAAAAAGCCAACTAGGGGAAAGGCTAAATTAATTCCTCTAGTAATCACTTCCTTTTATTCACAGCTCTGGCTCACCAGTTCCCAGTACAGTTTTGTGAGCCTTTCAAGGGCGGGAAGACTGTGGTCCATCAGAAATAACATTTACCAACAGATTTCCTGTGCTGGGACTCATATGAAACTATTCAGAAACAGCTCCTAGGCACATGAAAATACTTCTGGTAACAGAACTAGCTCTCTGAAGCAATATGATAAGGTTCAGGGCAGCCCACCTTAAAATATGCTACTTTGGCAAACTGATTGTTTTGAATTAAAGTTACTTAAGAAACAGCTGGTTCAAGAAGGACACTGGCCTTCCTTTGTCCCCCTGGATGCAGGAAATAAATTTTCCATGTGAAGGGCACCCTCCCAGCACCTGGAGGGTAGAAGGCATCCTTATGACAGAGATAAGGAATTCAGGGCTGAGAAGGCTGCATAAACACCCCATGTTACTTCTTCATTAATTTGTTTCCCCAAGCCCAAATCTGTCAGTCCTTCACAAATGTAGGTAAGCTGCCTGCTTTGGTTACTTGAGTCTCTTATTTCTGTGAGTTCCCATACATATAAAATGAAAATGTAGTTTTGCTCCTCCTCTTTATCTGTCTTGTGTCAATTTAATTATTAGACCAATCAAAGAACCTAGAGGGGAAGAAAGGAAAAGATTTCCTCCCTTACAAATAAGATGGGACAAATGATTGATTTATGAGCAGAAATGGTACCACTTGCAGACAGCCACAGCTTCAATCTCTTCAACAGCTCTTTCCACCAGGTCCTATCCCACGTTTATTTATTTATTTAGTTTATTTTTGGTTCTCTGAAAATATGCTAAGGCTTACTATGTCCATTTGGCAAGGCAAAAGGTAAAGTAGAATGATAGATAAAGCCAAAAATAAAGCTTTCTCCAAAAGCTCATCCCTGGAACTGCTCAAACCACCTACCCAAACTTCAAAAGCAAAACCCAAGAGCAGCTATATGATGTGCCCCAGGCAGCTCACACATATCCAAGAGCTCCTCAATTGTGACCTTTCTTAATCTGTTTCAGCTGATCCATAAGAGTCCACATACAAGGAAAAAAAAAAGTTAACATAAAGAACAAGATTTCTTTTTAAAAGAAAATGTCTTATAATGAGATCCTGCATATGATGGCCAGAATCCCTGCAGCTCCCCTTTTATATAGCACTGACTTAGGCCACTGCTCCCTTTTAGACATGAGGGAACTGGTTCCTCACAATGGTAAGTAGTACTTCTGAGTCATCCAACATTTATCAGAGTAGATGTTAAAATTTTTTTGACACACCCATTAGGGTGGCTATTATCCAAAAAAATGGAAAATAACAAGTATTGCTGAGGATATGGAAAAATCAGAGCCCTGTGCACTACTAGTTGGAATATAAAATGATGCAGCTGGTAACAGTTTAGCAATTCCTCAAAAAGTTAAACACAAAATTACTATATGATACAGCAATTCCAAATACCCCAAAGAATTGAAAGCAGGGACTCGACAGATACATGTATACCCATGTTCACAGCAGCATTATTCACAAGAGCCAAAAGGTGGAAACAACTAAACAACTTTAGTGGCCATTAACAGATGCATGGATAAATAAATATGGCAAATAATATAATGGAACATTATTCAGCCATAAAAAGGAATACAATTCTAATACATGCTATACCATGGATGAACCTTGAAACCAATATGCTAAGTGAAATAAACCAGACACAAAGGGACAAATACTACATGATTTCACTTATATGAGAGATGCTGGGAGAGTTACTGCTTAATGGGTACAGAGTTTTTGTTTGGGATGATGAAAATATTCTAGAACTAGATAGCAGTGGTAAGTTACACAAGATTGTTGATGTACTTAATGCTACTGAATTAGACTTAAGAATGGTTTAAATGGAGAATTTGCTTATTTTACCACAATCCACAATGAAAAATACTTTTTAAGAATGTTGAAGTAAGAAATGCCAACACATTCATACTGTTACATAATTCATATACTGCGGTTTATTTTGATCTTTCCTAATTTTTGCTGGTTCATGTTCATCATTTCTTTCATGTGGGCAGAGTTCTTGGGTTCCCCTTCTGTTGTCTTTAAACTGTACCAGATCCACAATTCTAAGATGTGGTAACTGTACTGGTTCCTAATTTGAATAAATAATTTCTCTTCAGTCTTAATCCCCCATGTAAAGATGAAAGAAAAGGGAAAAAAGGGAAGGGAGAGGAAGGAGAATAATGGGGTAGGAAGGAAGGGCAGACCACTGACTTGGTAACGTAAAAGTTTATACATGTGTACAGCCCAGGGGACTGCCCTTGCTTAGCAGGAAAGACAGTCTGCCCAAGCTCCTTAGAAGACCAGGACCCATCTGCCACACATTCCATCCATCCTGCTTTACTTCATATGTCCCACTCAACTTTTCCTTTCCTTGTGAAAACTACTCGGCAAGATTTTAACAAAACAGTTCTTTGGATGTTTACTAAATCAAGTCACTATTTGTTTCACGGTACAGCAGAAATCAGAGATCCCCAAATCTTGAAACCACTGAGGAAGCAGACATTGCCTATGCAAGGAACACAGTGGGGGAAGGGGGAGCACGTCCTCCCTCTATTATGCAATATAAATCCTGTGAACACAACTGAAGGAGAATTGTTGTTCTCTACACCACAAGTTCTCTGTACTCCAAAATTTAGGAAACAGGCAAGTAAACTGCAAACTAGATGGTTATAGTTTATGTCAAGAATTATTAGCAAAAGACACCCATTATTTATTTTCCAAATCCTGCGTCTGCTGGTACTTAAGGAGGGAAGATAGAGGAAAGAGGTGAGCAAGGAGGGAGAAGACATCTTTTCTCTCAGACTGGGTAAGAAAAGTTTATTTTCCTAGCCAAGCAGTATTCATCATGACCTGATAAGTAGATGTGATTCTTCTGCCATGACACTTTGTGAACTCCTTACCCACTAGTCTCCTTTTTTCCCACACTCAAGAGTTTAAAAAATATGGGGGGTTGGGGTTGAATCAGGACTGCCACAAAAATTTAATTAAAGAAAGTAATTAAAACCACATTTTACTGAGAATCCTGAGGAACTAAAAAAGACACTAAATCTCAAAAGTGATCTCTCCTTGGAATGCAGTCCTAGAGGAAGACACACAACCTCTCAGAATTTTATTCGATTCTTTTCCAAAGCCTTCTGCCTAACTTTAATCTTTGTCTTTGGATTACAAAGCCAACATATGGGAGGTTAGTTAAAACCCTTTGGGGTGGTGGTGGGGGGAAGACCATTAAAGCAGGTTTCTGGATTAATGTGAGTTGAATAGAAAGAGCTACTTTTTATTTCTGAAAACTATCAACTACAAGATATTAGGATCTTTCTGCAGCCTTGATATCTGTCAACTGAGTTGTTCAGAGCACAAGGGCATGGGACAGTTTTAGACAGAATCAAAGAATGCATTTCTAACCCCAGCCACACTTGGTTAACACTGGCAACAAAACAGTTTATATTTGTGTGGCTATTTACAGATTACATAGCACAATGTTATATATACTCTGTCACTTGATAAAACAATTTGGTGAAGCAGGGTGAGTATTAATATCATTATCATCCCCCACCTTCTGTGGAACCATTTTTACATTAATAATAAAAGTTCAGCAAGGATGAGAGATTAATCTGAAGTAATTCAGCAAATTATTGCCTCTGTGCAAACTTCTCATCACAGAAACCACCCTACAATCAGTGTCTCAACTCTAGAGGGCTCCCAAATCTACATTTTCAGCCTAAACGCATTAAGTGCACAAGTCCTACCATCTAAGAACCAGATAGTTCCATGTTCACTCACAACCCATAACCTCAGACACAACATGGGACCTCCCCATCCAAACACTCCTATTCTGTCAATAGCACCATCACTTTCAGACTGATCTCAGCCCTGTCTCTTTTCTTCCTCCTCCCCACCTCCTTTGTTAAACCATGCCAGTTCTCCTGAACAAAGATATACTGACAACCTACCTTGTATCGAACACACATGTACCTGTTTGACTTTGCCCTTCCCACATTCTCAACCCTTACTTGGGCCTCATTTTATATTTGCTATTCTAATATTTGTCCTACAGATCTTCCTGTCTCTAGCCTCTCCCTCTCTCCAGTTCATCTGCCCCATTAGAACCACCACATATTAGCACTGTGCTCGTAATCAGCAACTCCCGAACATCTGTCTGATAATGTTCAAAATAGTCAGACACAATGAAACTATTTCCCAACCACATCTTGCACTACTTTTTAATACATATAACACTGATATTAGCTTGACCTTATAATGTCCCCCAAATTCTTGACATACTTACAATCCCACTTCACTCCACTGAGGATCTCCAACAGTAGGCCTTGCATGCCTCTGATCACAATGTTTTTCTTCTTCCTCCTCCCCAACCCCTGTGCCTCCACTACTAGTTCTAAAATCTTTGAATGAACATTATATCTCATGTCTATTTCACTACAGTACCAAAACCAATGCCTTGCCCAGGACAGGCATCCACACAAGAGGTGACTGACAAGAATGGGAAATCCCTTAAGACCACAGATCCTTCTAGGAAAAGGAGTCAGAGGTGTCACTTTCTTCATACACAAAGAGGATATTACAAAGAAGTCAGTCATTCAGTATGTGTTTACTGAGCATCTCTTACATGCTCCAACGTATCCTGTCATAGCTTGTTGAGTCGTGAACCACTGTAGTTTGATACAGTGAAAATATTTAAAATTATAGTCCTGAATTTTCTTTTAAATTGCCAGGAAGAGTACTGTTTAAATTTCAACTTTAAAAATTTAAGATAATCATTGTCTAGTGAAGAAAGGGTAGAGGAAAGAGTAGGATTAAAACTGATTTAAACCAGTAAGAATCCAGGCACTGGACAGATACATCTAATCCTGTTCTCTCCCCGCCGGCCACCCTAACATTTCTAATTAAAACAAAATATTTCATGCAGGTTAAACACTGGAGTTTTAAAGAATTGTTTAGTTTTCTGAGCTGTTCTGCAGAATTCTACAAAATGGAAAAGGAACACACAAAGTCAGCAGCAGATAAACAGACAGTGGCACAGGCAAGAATGCACTTGAGCCACACAGCAAGATTCCAGGGAAAACCTATCACACCTGGTCACTCTTCCTCAAAATGTTTGTCCCCACCCTCTTTTCTTAGATTTGACACTTTTTAAAAGTAGCATGAATATGAACTAGAGACAATTTTGAAATTCCCTTCAAATTCCTTCCTACTGTGTGAAATCGGCTATACCACTAGCACAGGACTGTATAACAGCTGGTGCAGAGGTTATGGGCAACAGGCTCCAAAGACGTGAATACAGTTTTTAAGTCTTTTATTTTAACACTGAGAAAGGCTGGCTGCCTCTCTGGCTCTAATACTCCTAAAAGGCTTGCTCTATGAGATAGAAACTCTAGATTCAAGATAAAAGGTTACACTTTATAACTGAATATTTGGGATTTCATTCCAGATTCTCACTTGCCTTCTTTGTTGTAAATATAAGAACTTCCCCTTACTTTGCAGGGATATTGTAATTCATGATGATATGTAAAGTATCTAGCCCTGGCACAAAACAAACACTCAATAAATGTTGGCTATTTTTATTCTCAGATTACTTTCTTGGTATAAGATGTTCCTAGGATGTTGCTGCTACTGAAGGTATAAACCTAAACTCAACTCAGAATTGCTGGTTGTCTAAATTCCACACCTAATTATCACAAAAACCCAACTGCCTGGAAGTAGGCTGAGTTGGGTATATTCAGGCAACACAGATCATTTAACACCCTTGCTCTGGCTTTATGAGGGTGAATGTCAATTATGCTGGTTTAATCAGGAAAGGAATCTTTGGATTCAAAAAGTAATTCATATTGTTCGTTGTGCATCGGAGGATTGGAGACTGACGAGAATTGGGCTTGGGGTGGATTGGTGATTGTGCATTGAGTACTGACCCCCCTATACAGAAATTTATTGTGGTTAACAACTATTTGATCAATAAATATGAGAGATGCCCTCATAAAATATATATATACATATATATATATATAAACACACTTCCAATTGTAAAATAAATAAGTAACCAGGATGTAATGTATAGCATAAGGAATATAGTCAAAATATTGTAACAACCTGGTATGGTGATACCTGGTACCTAGAATTATCATGTATATAAATGTTGAATCACTGTGTTGTACACCTGAAACTAATGTAATGCAATACTGTTGTCAACTACCCTTCAATAAAAAAATAAAAAATAAAAAAAATAAAAAAATAAAAAAATAAAAAAACAAAAAGTAATTCATAAAGCTACAAATCAGTCATTTCTAAACACAATAAAGAATTGGCAGATAAATTACAAGGGAAAAGGCTTCTTCAGGGAAATTATTGTTCTTATAATTTAAACAATTACATACAGTTTATCTCTTTTTTAATAATTACCTATACTGGCTTCACAAGAGATTCTGGGCAACTTGACAGAATGGACTTACACAAAATTCATCTTTACTTCCATAATACCTTACACAGTTTCCAATGAACAACACACACAGTTTCATCTATACTATATTTGTCTCAACAAGGTTTAGAATAAATCAAACAAAGGAGGTGGGCTATCTTAATGGCTGGGAAAACACTCCGAATTCTTATATCCTTCCAATGAGAAGAAAGAATAAAATTCACTTAGAGCAATTCATTAGTTTTTAATTGGGAGTTTGGACAACCAGTAAGTTACTATGCTAAACTATAAAAAAAAAAAGGTAACAAGGTCCTAACAAGTTCACTGTACCAAGAGTATGTACATTTTAAAACAAAAGACAAAGTCAACTGAAGATTTACAGCAAAGGTCTGAAACCAGACTGCAGCCACAGATCAATTAATGCCCATGTATGGGTTTTATTCAACCCACGCATTTGTGTTTTTAAAAAATGAAATTTTAACTGCCAGCACTTAAATTGTCATCAAAGGTCACTATTTGGGGGAAAAAAAGAAATCAGACCTGACAACATTGGGTACATATTCCCAGTAAGATCACTTTTTAAATGAACTGAAGAGTTAGCCCTTTAAATTCACCTGTGCATTCCAGCTTAGCCCCAATCTCCACCCAGGCCCATTTTATAGATGGGGAATCTAAGCATAGAGATTCTCAAAACCACAGAGCTAACAAATATCCTGTCTGTGAAATACAGTTAACTCTAGGACTTTCACTCGTAACTATTCTGCAACTCAACCTCCAAATAAAAGGTAGTCAATATTAAAAGAAGTATTTAAAAGACCTGTACATGAATGTTTTCATCAGCTTTATTCAGTCGACTAAAATCTAGAAGTAACCCAAATATCCATCAACTGGTAAATGGGTAGATAAATTCTGATACATCCATAAAATAACAAATACTCAACTGATACCTAAAATGACATGGATAAATCTCAAAAGCATTATGTAAAGTAAAAGCAGTCAGACTGAAAGACAACACTTTCTATGACTGCATTTATATGACATTCCAGAAAAAACAGAACTATAGTAATAGAAAGTAAATGAGTGACAAGGACCAGGGATGAAAGTAGAGGTCACATGGAACTTTTCATTGTGATGGAAATGTTCCATATCATGACAGCAGAGGTGATTACATGACTACATGCATTTGTCAAAACTAAAAATCAGGTGAATTTTATTTTATGTAAATTATACCTCAATAAAGGGGATTTTTAAGAGTTGTTTAGAAAATGTTATAAAACTACTGAGAAAAGTACTATCATCTCTAGCTAGAAAAGTAAGGGAAAGCTTCAGGAAAAGATGAGATTTGAATTGGATCTCATCACAGAACAATTTTAAGGTATGTAAGTACAAAACACAGCATTTAAGTAGTCATATTCTGCACTGTAGCCTAGGAGAAATGGCATCTCTGATTACAAAGGAAATGCTTCATAAAAGGAAATTCAGAGAGATGGATAATTAGTACTTTTATAGATATCAGAGACAAGTTGATCTTAACAAGATTTCCCAAAGAGGGAATCAACTCAAGACATAGATTGCTGTTCATGTGCAAAATGAGCAGAGTGTTTTGTTTTTAAATAAAGCAAAATAAAAAGCACAAGAGTCAAAAAAAGGAAAAGACACCCAAAGGGAATAAAGGAAGCAATGGAGACAATACGGTGAAATAAAGGCAAGTAACACATTGGGTCAGAATCAAAGATACCTTGGTACTGGCAGACTAGGAGAGGGAAGGAGGGAGGTGTGTCAGAACTGGATGAGGGACTAAAAGAAAACTAAAAACTAGGGAAAAAGAATCAACCAAAGTCAGAGTTACAGAGAAGAGAGACCAGAGACCTGACAGTGTAGGGCAGGCCCAGAAGAATTACATGACAAGGGGAAAGCAAAAAAGTTCTTCCTGCCTAACATGAAAAGATGCTCCACATTGCTAATTATCAGGGAAATGCAAATTAAAACCACAATGAGATATTACCTCATACCAGTTAGGATGGCCAACATCAAAAAGACTAGGAACAACAAATGCTGGCGAGGACGCGGAGAGAGGGGAACCCTCCTACACCCTTGATGGGAATGTAAACTAGTTCAACCATTGTGGAAAGCAGTATGGAGGTTCCTCAAAAAACTAAAGATAGAAATACCATTTGACCCAGGAATTCCACTCCTAGGAATTTACCCAAAGAATACAAGTTCTCAGATTCAAAAAGTCATATGCACCCCTATGTTTATTGCAGCACTATTTACAACAGCCAAGAAATGAAAGCAACCTAAATGTCTATCAGTAGATGAATGGATAAAGAAGAGGTGGTACATATACACAACGGAATATTATTCAGCCATAAGAAGAAAACAAATCCTACCATTTGCAACAACATGGATGGAGCTGGAGGGTATTATGCTCAATGAAATAAGTCAGGCAGAGAAAGACAAATACCAAATGACTTCCCGCATTTGTGGAGTATAACGAAGCAAAACTGAAGGCAAAATAGCAGCAGACTCACAGACTCCAAGGGACTAGCGGTTACCAAAGGGGAGGAGTGTGCGTGGGGAGGGAGAGAGAAGGGGATTGAAGGGTATCATGATGAGTGCACATGGTGTGTGGGGGTCACGGGGAAGACAGCGTAGCACAGAGAAGACAAGTAGAAACTCTGTGGCATCTTAATACACTGATGGACAGTGTCTGCAATGGGATATGGGGGGGATCTCGATAATAAGGGTGAATGTAGCAACAACATTGTTTTTCTTGTGAAACCTTCATAAGAGTGTATATTAATGATACCTTAATAAAAGTAAATAAATAAAAATAAAGCAAAAAAAAAAGTTATTCCCACCTAAAGTCTCCTCTTCCGTGTAATCCCCTCCCCATAACCTTGCCAATGACTGAAGCCTTTTCATACACAACCCCACCCCACAAATCCTGTGCATCTTTTAGACCTCCTTGACTGGACTAGAATGCTTCCTTTCTCAGTCTTCAGAACCCAGTTCATATATCACCTTTTCTGTGAAGCGTCTCCAACTTTCCCAGACAGAATTGGCAGTTCTTCTCTCATATTTTCAGAACAGTTGTTCTAAATATTCACAATGTTGAAATGCAATGTCTGTCTCCTCTACTAGTCTATGGGCAACTCCAGTAGAGGATTCAGTAGTAGGGACAAAAACCTTACTAAAAAGCAGTTCAAAAAACTGTAAAGTCTACTGCGTCTTATACAACACAAGCAGGAGTTAGAAGCCTTGCTGTTTAAAGGGCTGTTTAAATCTCTTGAACAAGAGTACATCCACCCTATCCTTAGTTCCTCCCATACCATCAAGGATCTTTTCAAAAGTTTCATTTTTGTAATACTTTAAATTTCTCAGTGAATGGCAAAAATATAACAGAGAAGACCAACTGTATGAGGAATGGTGTGTAGTGGTCAAAGAAGGAATTTCAATAAAGTAAAAGAAGTACCTTAAACTCTTAAAGACAGAACATTATAACTGAAGAAAGTAAGTGTGCAACAAGAATCTGAAGTCAACTGGAAAAAGACAAGAAATTAGCAAGCTTATGATGCTTTCATAGGAAGTTGTCAAAGACAACAATATCCAGTAAGTAAGTGAAAACATGACTTTTTAACCAAGAAATATGAAAAAGTGGTTTTGGTGGTAAAAGGATAGAATGATGGGATGATCGGAGTTTCTGGGGAATCAGTAGAGAGATGAGTAGTTTGGAAAGCTGTTGCAATACAGATTTTGGAAGCAAGGTCATGAACTGGTGAAAAAGCATACAAGGCTTGGCTGGCAGAGGAATGGGATGGTCTGAGGCCACAAAATACCACTGCAGGCCCCTTCCTCAAACTCTCTCCAGGTCCAGCTCTCCCAACAAGGTGAAGCGGACTTATTAGCAAGAATGATTTTACAGTTCTTCCCGCAAAAACGGACCCTGCTATATAGATGAACAATTATCCCAACCTCTAAGAAATAAGAGGTTCCACTCACATTTGCCAAACACCCGAAGACCAAGTGTACCAAGACCTAATGACAAAACCAAAGGACAAAGCACAGGCTTTCTTTTTTGTGTCTGGAGGGAGTATTCAACACTCTGATGGAATGTATCAAAAAAATTAACAAAAGAATTTAAGGGATTTTTAGACATCAACAAAATAGCTTCTCTATAAAATTTCATAAAAGGTCAGTCTTAAAAGGCTTTTTAAAATCAAATGGTGATTAATTCTTCCTTTCTAACTCAGAAAAGCCCAACATTTCTAGTAAAAGTAGATTGACTTTATTACCTTCCAAAAAGTTTTTAGAAATTCACTCATTTATTTAAACAGTTCAGAAGCAATGAAAGGTGTCAGATACAGTGTGAGGTACTGGGGATACAGAAATAGAGAAACTGACTCTGACCTCAAGCTGCTCACTGTTAAATGGGTAGAGAAATACTGTAGAGTGGAGCAAGTGCCATTAAAATACTAAAGATAAACTGAAGGCAATTAAGCTAACAGAAAGAAAACTGAATCCAAATTTGAGAGGTGGTCCCAAGCAGCCTGAGGTATTAGCATATTCCAAGTACAAGAGCTTGAGAAACACAGTAACTAACAATTTCCCAACATACCTCTGTGAGATAGAAAGCATCATTCATCCCTATCATTACAGATTAATAAACTGAATTACACAGTCACAGCCAAAAACAGGTTGTCAACTACAACTAGAAATAAGATTACAGGCCATATGCTTTTCAGTTTTACCAGGTCAATATATTCTTTTCTAAACCATCACGCACTTGAAATCCAGTTCAGGTCAAAACTAGTGAAATACTACATAAAAACAAAGCAAAAAACTATCCATGAAAAAATTAAGAATTTGACTGTGTAATATTTTTAGATTATGGCATCTCTGCTACAGTGGGCACTTAGCACCACTTGACATTTTCCAAGGAAAGGGAGGGGTGGCAACCTGTATCTTTTTGGGTCTTATTTGATAAAGTATCCTACCCTATTCTGGTAATTCTATAATCATCTAAGGCAATGGCACAATCAATGTGGATTCCATATAACTTTATGATATAATGCAAGTATAAGAGTTAAGTGTATTAACTAGTCACTTGTCCTCAAAACAGCCATAAATGGTTGTGTTAAGAATGATATGCTAAGTGCACTTTTAAACCTCTAAAGAACCATCCCTTGAGTATAGATGGTAAGGTTCTTAGGTATCACATCTTAAAGCCAAAGGTTTTTCAGTCAGAATTTATCTCTAAAATAATTAGGACTTATTATTACAACATTTGCTTTAAAAGGTTTTTCAGGAAAACATCTATTGGCAAACGAAATAAAAATAAAGAATACAATGGTGTCATGTACTCTTATTCTAAAAATTCTGCAAGACAGGAAAGAAACAAGTACATTCTGCAAGTGCTCAAAACTTATGTTTATAGTATTAAAGTGCATGTTTATATATTCTGCAACACCTTAATATCTAAGTATTTAAAACCTAAAACTTAAAAACCAGTAACTGACACCTTGGGACAGGGGTTAATGAACCAATTACAGCCTCTGACCACAGCTTGTTCTTATAAAGTTTTATTGGAATAGAGCCCCAAACATACTGTCAATGTCTGTTTTCATGCCACAATCTGCAGAACTGAGTAGTTGTGACAGAATATATGGCCTCCAAAGCCTAAATATTTACAACTTGACCCTGTACAGAAAAAGACTGTCAATATCTAAAAATCATCAGAACCTGACAAATTTACGTCTTGCCTAGGAGTTTATCTATCGTGGAAAATGAAGGACTGGATACAGTGAAAGAGAATTCTTACCAAAAACATCCCCGTACAAACCTACATGGAAACAAACCCCTGCTGATTGATTCAACGCCATATAATTGTAAATCTTGAGTGAAAACCAAACTTTAAAAGTAAATGGTGAACTTAATTCTCTTAATCTTTTAAAAACTGCTACATTAACTGAATTAACATACAAACTCATCGTACTTTCACTGTCACTTGCATTAATTAGTTAACCAACATCAGGAACCTTTCTGGGTTATTCCTTTACTTCTTAGATAGGCATCCAAGAACCCAAACACAATGAACTAGCAAACTAAGCAGGTATGCAGTTTTTATAAAAACTTGCTTTCACCTGTGATGAGAGAGGATGAGATGGTAAGTGGAACACTGAAAACCTCTTCTTCTGGATGTATTTAGCCTTTTCTATGCTACTAGTCTAAAGATTTCTGAAGTTGCTCTATCAGTTGTATAAAAGAATTACACCCAAATAAATCCTGTTGGATCAATTTGCCATTCTTAGAATAAACAAAAAAAGAAGCTAATATTTTTAATTGTTGTAAAATTTATATTTAAGAACTGAAGTATATCAAATAATTATGGATTGTATTTTTACATATCATTCTTAACAGAACCGAATCCATTGTATCAAATTAATATAGAAATCGATAAATCATTTATTTACCAATTATTTTCTCCAGTTAAAAATTGAAGATAATGCAAATGCCTAAATAGTCCACTCTTGAACAGCCCCTGCACAGCTTCTCTAAGGTGTGTTCCTGCCTGTTAGTACTTAAACCTAAGATGCATCAATAGCGTGGTGCCCTTGACAATACCAACGCAGTAACAGGTTGTAAGATCATGTTAACACAGAGCTAAATTAAGCATTTAATAAGGCAGACATGCTAAAATACTCATGAAACAAACTAAAATTAGTGATTTTCTAATTACTTATAGCATTTTCCCCTTCATCTTGTTTCTCCTAGCTATTCTGGATTAAAAGAAAACGAAAAATATTTACAAGTACAATCAACTGACAACCAGTTAACCACAGATCACAAGATTTACATAGAAATCTTATGCTGTTTAAAAAGAAGTCAGTCATATCTTGGTCCTATTCCTCACCTGCAGGGTATTCGTAAGACAAAGTCCTAAAGAACCTTCAAACATAAATAATTTTCTCAAAGCTCACTTTTCTCACGAGGTTGATTTACGTGAGCTACCAATGTACGTTAACAGTAGGGGCAAATTACTACTAAGACAAGGGCAAGCACGGCAGAGCTGATCTTTAGAAGGTATCCTGATGGAAAAATTAAAACCGCGCCCAACCCTTAACTTTCTCGGCTTTCCTAGTCCTGATTTTCTCTGCACAAAATCCAGAAAAGCAGAACTTCCCCTCACTGCCTGCCTTTGAGGCCTGGCGCAGAAATTCAGACCGCTAGTTATCCAAGGACCTTCTTACGGTAGTCTTAAGGTTGAAACCCGCTCAGGTTCAGCAAAAACGTTTGCTCTCTTGGGTTAAAGGAGGGCAATTACAGGGTTTGGCGGCCGGGTTTGTCAGGAACGGTAGAGCCGAGAAAGACGGAGAATCCAGAGACAGAGCTCCATCTAGTCCCAGGAACCACCCCCAGGAGCGGCTAGTCTGCCCTCGGTACTTCTCTGCCTCCTCTGCTTGTGTGGGAAGAGCCGTGGGTCAGGGTCAGGCTCCCCTGAGCTACTTCCAGGTCCAATCGGACTCGCCTTCGGACACCCGAAACGCCCCCGGCCCGGCTCCCTTGCCCTTTGCCCTGTCTCCTCCCCTCTCACTGACCCACCACCACCACCGGTCCCCTCCCAACAAACATGGCCGCCCCGCCCGACCCACCCCCAGCACAACTAAACCTGGAGGGGATGGGAGGGGTCCACGGCACCGCCTACCCCACGCCCATTGGCGCGGCAGCCTCGTTCGCCTGCCCCATTGGGCGGCACAGCCTGCCACTCCGCGTCGAGGGCTCCTCCTCCGAGCCTCTTCAAGCTGCTTTGAGAAGACATATAAACAAATCCCGGGAGGGAGGCCCCTCTGGCCCGTAGCTGGGGCGGGGACCGGAAGGGGGGGCAGCTAGCTCCAAGACACCCCTGCCTGGATCCCCCCCATAACCAGCCCGAGCGTCCTCGTCTCCAGCCAGCCCGGTTCCAACCTTCGTGGCCCCGGCCCTTTCTCACACGCCCCTCTCTCCCCTCCTCCCCCGCCAGCCTTGCCACCCCTCCCTTCCCGGCCCCTCCCACCCGCTCTCTTCTCTGACAGGCCGGTTGCCGGCAGCCACGGCCCAGAGCTCGCAGGCAGCGGTAAAGGGCCCGGCGGCCTGGTAGGGAGGACGCCCGGCACTGCCCACCCCTGGCCTAGCCTGCTGCCCGCCCATGGGTCCCCTCTACCGCCGCCCCGCGCTTTTATATAACCGTCCCGGGCTGGGGAGAAGGAGGGGGCCGGAGACCCCGTGATCCGCAGGCAGTAGCTTGAGGTCCGCGCGCCCCCGAACCCGGCCTTGGTATCGGCCCCCGCCACGCGCCGGCCCTGCCCAGAACCCCGGCGCTGCTGCCTCCTAGGCCGGCAGCCCTCCGCCCCCCGCCCGGCTTGTCCCCCAGTTCAGGCCCCTGCGGGCTCTGAGCGGTGGGCAGTGGGGCTCACCTGTGGGTGCCGGGGCGGCTCATGGACTGGGTCCGGTTCCGCTGCAGGGGCCGCGGCCCCTCTCCATGCTGCCTCGGTTTGTTTTGTTTATGTCCTTCCTGACGGGTTCCCGGAAATCGCGTGACTCGCCCCCCTCACGTGGGCCGCGGCGAGGCGGAGGAGGGAGGCGGGGGCCCGCCGGCTTCGGGCCAATGGCGAAGCGTTCTGAAGTTCGACTAATCAGGAGCGCGGCCGACTTGGCACCCCTGTCACATGATGCCCGAGGGGCGGGTTGCCGGGAAAAACCGGGAAGAGGGGGCGGAGCGGGGCTCTGCGCCTGCTATTGCAACGTGGGCGTGGGCTATCTTTAATATTCAGCCACGCTAAAGTTATAGTGTTCGTTTACAAGTTTTTACATACATTGTTTTATCTGATTTCACAACTACGCGGTGAGGCCTGAAATGTCCGTATGTCCATTTCACAGTTTAAGTTAAACTCAAAGAGGCTTACGGGGACAGAGGGAATTAACTCTCCCTGAACCTCTTTGAACCTCTTAATTCATTGACTGACCTTGCCTTTAGTTGTTCGTTCCTTAATTCATCCAACTAGTATTTATTGCGCTCGTATGCCCTAGACACTAGGATCAGATTGCGTGCACCTTTGAGAGCTGTACACAACTGTGCAAACAGAATACTACTAGAAATTCCTCAAATAACACTACCCTTTATTATTGAACGTGTACTGTTTGGTGGGCTTATCTCATTTAGTTATCCCTACAGACATACGCAATAGTAATATACCACTTTTTCAGAAAGGGGGAATTAATCTCAGAGGGATAAATTACCTAATCAACAGGCAGCTAGTAAATGACCCAGATGGGGGCTGGTCCCCAAGTCTGTTATCACAACCTGAGCTTCCAGACTGCTTAGAATTCATCTTCTGAGCACAGAACAGAAAACTGACTTTAGTAACTATAAGGAAAGGAGGATAGGGGAACAGAAATGCTTGGCCAGATTCTTTCAGAATGCCGGTTTTCTGTTAGGAGTAATTGCCTTTGAAAAACTGGCTTCTCTTTGCACAGATTAGGGAAGTAGTATAAAGTCAATGTCAACACCATGGACTTTGGAATCAGAAAAGACCTTTATAGATCAAGAACTTCAAGACGGCAGGGACTAGCCATGTTGTTTCTTCTTAACATTTCACTCCTGGGCCACAATTGTTAGACACTGGATGAATAACAACCTGGTTTTGAATCCTTGCAGTACCATATGTGGACCAGCACAAATTATTTAACCTATTTTAAATAATTTAACAGGGTCCTCTGAAAGTACCTCATGGGGCTGGTGTGCAAACTGAATTGAAAAAATTCATATAAATCACTTACCATAGTGAGCACTTATTGAATGGTAGTGTTAGATTGTTTGAAGGACATCATTTAGAAGATCTACTATAGACTATACACCAAGTAATGATAACTGTAGACCTAAGAAGTTTAAAAGCCACTAAAATAATACTTTTGTACACAATATTAATAGGTAGGTATGTTTAAATACCTAAGAGGAAAGTAATTCTCACTTCTGTATCCTTCAAAATGCCTTAGGGTCTCTGTACCCAATGAAGGAGTAAATATTGTCCCCTACTAGATAAGAAATAGCAGGATTATAATTACTTTTTAAGTCTCACATACTATATTCTAATTTTCCACATCAACTGAGTTTGAAATGGAAAGCCCAGTAGAAAAACTAGCTTGGGAAGTTTGAGCCAGTTTTTTCTCATTCATATGAGATTCATGCATTGTTTCCAAGGAATACATCACAGAGTATTCTCACTCATAATACTATACTACATTTGGAAAAACTCCAGAAGATGTTTAGCTCTTCTACCCATTACACCTCCCTGTGGATATAGGCATTTTCACCACCTCTACTAGACAACAGTTCTTTGGGGGTCAAGAAGCAGCCTGATTCTTCTCTGAGCAGAAGTCTTTACCCGCTGAAGGAGCGTAGTGAGTTACATTGGATTCCTGCCTTTGCATCATCCACTGTCTTGGACAGGACAGAGTTTTGGCTAACAGAAACCTTCCCATCAAAGTTTCTCAATGACTATATCCTTCCCTGAAGTGAATGAAATTACTAACTGCTAATTGATTTGTGTTTCTCTAGGTTTTATCCTGCCAAACTGTGCCACAAAGTTGGCAGGAAGCTGGGATTCTGGAATAGCATTGGCTTGAGGTTCAGGAGGCTCTTCTTGTTGTGGCCACAAAGTAGTAACCAACTGACATTGCCAGCTCCAAAGTGCTTAACTTGCTCCTGCAGAATGATTTACATACTGGGATAACCTGAGTCAGAAAAACATGTTTACACAAACATGAGACAATGGGAGAAACAAAGCAGTACTCAGGACTCCATTGAATTCTTAAAAATAAATTATTTATTTTTGATTAGGTAAAGGTAACATATACATAGTACAAAATTCAAAAGGTACAAGAAGATACTCAGTGAATATTGAATCTCCCTTCCACCCGTTCCATGACTACTCATTTCCCCTTCTCAGAAGCAACCAGTTTACCCAAACTCTGTATATCCTCCCAGAAATATTCTTTGAATATGCAGACATTTCATCCACTTTAAACCTCAACGGATTTGGAACACTGTGCTTGGACCTAAGACCCCAATTCGAGCTCTAGCAACTATGAGATCCAGGGTGAGGGGCTGGACCTCTCTGGGTTCCAATTTCTTCACCATGAGGAATCTGGACAAGACGTGGATGTTCTCTATGAAACTTCTAACTTTAACATTGAATTTTTCTGAATGAAATCGAAAGTTGCCAAGGCCCTAACTTTCCTTGCAACCCAGTTTGCACTGTAATTCTTCATTACAGTACAGACTGAGCCCTCCCTGCTGACTGAGCCCTACACACCTTCCAAATGCGCCTTATCCTTTTGTGTCTAAGCGTTTTCTTTCCAGACCCCTCTGGACCTGTGTGATATGTTAAGATTTCACAGCTTTAGAAGTGAGATTAACCTAAAGCTGCACAGTCTCCAGGAAAAGACGTGTCTTTCTGACACTTTTAAAAATCAATTTTCTTCCTGAGAAGCCTGGAGCACTGCTGAGGGAGAGATACTAACTGGTGGTTGGCAATGGCACCCACCCCTCATCTCTCCTAAAAAACATTCTGTGGAGAAGATCAGTTCTTCCCATTGCTTTAACCTCTCAGTAAGATGCAGTGTTCTGATGAGACACCTCTGAGCTTCAGTTTCTTACTTCTCCCAGAAAGCACTGACTTCAGTCCCAAATGCCCTTCCCTACTCTGTCACTTACTTATTTACCCTGATATTTACTTAATAACCACGGTGGTCTAAATGCAGATTAATATCCAAATCCTATTCACTCTCCCTGGCTCAAGACCCCACATCTTTTATGAAGTTTATTTCTACCTTATTTCTGTCTTCATTAATCTCCTTTCCTCTACTACCCAACTGAGCACTACAGCACTTTCTGCTTTGTATTATTCATATCATGTGTGTTGACATTATTTCCTCAATTAAACCAAGTGGCATAAATGTTAATGTAGCCTTGAATTATGGAGAATACAGGGCATGTCATTAGACAGCATAGTCAAGCCTGTGTTTACAAAGTGATGGATAAGGAAAGGGAAGGGAGAAAAATAAAGAAACTGACATAATGTGTCCATGAAGACACTATCCTTTGCCCTGAAGGGACTCAGAACCTGGTGAAGGAGACTGACATGGAAAGCTGACAATACAACAATAGAGTTCATATGAGGGGAGACCCTGATGTTGTTAAGAATATGATACATATGGGTTTTGGGGCCACTTTCTTTTGCTAACATATTTGGGCAAGTTACTAACCTGTCTGTTCCTTGATTTGTGTCATAACTGGCCTCACAGGTAGCTTTTGAGGATAAAATGCAGAACCTGATGCATAATCAGTGTTCAACAGTGTTGGTTCCCCCTACCCCCAGCCCTTCCAGGGAGGAATGTAACTGGAAGCTTCTTAGCAAAGGAGCAGCAGGAAAGGGAAAGTGGCATAGCAAGAGAAGACAGCAAGTGACTCAGTTTTATGATTCTGTTATCTTACAAGGCAGCATTCCTGTCAAAACGGTTTTCATTAAGACTGAAAACTTTCAGGACAACTAATAGTTCCTGTGGGTTTTTGTTTTTTGTTTTTGTTTTGTTTTGTTTTGTATCAGTGCTGAGCCGAACATACACTGTTAGTATCAGCAACTCTTAACTGATAGCAAACCAGGAAACCTGGGAGTGTGAACAATCTAGCATTTGTTGTAGCAAAGAGTCCCAAAAGACAGGTACAATAAGACATTTTTGTTGGTGAGGTCAGAAGTGGGATGATAAAAACAGAAAGTGGAGGAACAGATTGATAAGAAGCAGGAACCAAAACCTGTGGCCATGATAACAGTTTGTTGAACTACAAGTAACACTCCCAAATCCCCAACCCGGTGTAAAGCCATGAAGTTGCATTTCTAAATGCAGGAAGTAAACAGTCCATAGAGGTTGCTAAAATAATAAGTATAGTAATAATAAAAAGTTCGGAGAATTGAGGGTGAAGTGAGGGAGTCCTATGTATCTAAGTTTTCTTTATCCCCACAAATTCACAAGGTCATAAATTTCCTTTGTGCTACCGCAAACCAGGGACGGTGGCCACCAGTTTTAAATTTTCCCAAGTCCCAGCACCAGAGTGAAATGTGTAAAATAAACGGGTGCAATATTCTGTGCCTGCATTCACATGCAGTCACAGAGAGCCATAAAGCACTTAAACAAACCTGAATGCCAACTATAGAGTCTATTTTGTGTTAGGAGGGGCAGAACCCAGAGGAAGCCTTGGTACTCAGCCCCCATAACTCAGTGCCCACTTAGGCTCCCGCGGGGCTGCGTGCCCTCCGCACAGCCCAGGGCACCTGCTCCCTGCTAGCCCGGGCAGCACACCGATCACCACACCGATCACTCAGGATAACCCCAGCAGGGTTCTAGCTGCGGAGTGCAGATGGTCTGGCTCCAACTCTTTCCTGGTGCTCCTACAACCAGACAGCTTGACAGGAGGGCGATTCTTGCCCACTTAGCCAATTACGTCTTCCCAGGTTCACAAAACAGGAAGTCACCTTGGTAAAACTGGCAGTACCAGTGGGAACTGAAGTGGATTAGGAAAATGTAGGGGGCCATTATCCTCTCCTTCTAATAAAGGAACTAGTAACAAGTCTAGGATCCTATAAACATAGTGGAAGAAGGGAGGACCAACTCTCTCCTCTCTGGGTGGGGAACAGAGAGGAGTTGGGGTATTAGAAAGGAGGGAAATGGCACTACTGCTCTTCGCACTGCCCCAACCCAGTGGCAATCTGGTGAAGCCTCAGGCAGCGCAGGAAAAGTCCTTAGGGCCCGGCACACAAGCACTAGGTGCAGATCAGCTATTGTTATTGTTAATAACAATGGTTCTGAACTTTCCTGGGAGTCTGATGAAAGCCATAGACTTGCTCCTCAAAAAAACGCACCCAAGTATACACTCACCTAATTTTGCTGGTAATTTCAGATATTTGTGTAATATCCCAATTAGGACCACTAAGGTCAGAGGGACACACTCCTGCATATCCAAGGACAGCTGCATCATTTGCAAGTCCAAGTGCAAAATGGAAATATTAGAGACTATTGTTGAAAAAGTATTAAAAAGTTAATAATTTAAATGAGATCAAAGGATTAAACCAACTGCAAGGTCCTTGTGAGCACAGAGCCCTTCTGAGCATGGGACCTGGGCCTGTGGGACTACACACGTCTCATGGCCATGAAGCTGGCTCACCAAAACATTAAAGCTCTCGGTCAGACAGCTCTGCCTTTGCTTTAAGCAAACTCAGTATCTAGAGAATGGAATTTATAAAATGTGCATTTGGAAGTTGGCCTCTAACAGGACTCTCAACGAATTAACACTTACTGAGCACCTACTTTGAGCAAGGTTGCAGGGATCAAATGCTTGAACAAGCGAGAGTTCCTGCCCATCAAAGCTTTTCACCCTCAGAGAAAAGACCTGTAAATGATTCAGTTGTGATGACAGAAATTAAGTGAAGGTTGCTGTGGAAACCCAAAAAAGTGACAACTTGGGAAGGGAGCCGGTGGCAGATTGCCTCCAGGGCCTGATGGGGTCAGAAAGGCTGAGTTGAGAAGCTGTTCCAGGCAAAGGGAGGTAAAAGGGAGGATGACTTTTTTTCCCGGACCTGTACTCTCTGTGCACATGCAAAGTAATACTTGAAAATTCCATTCTGACCCCACTTCACAGAGCAGGAAGTGCTGCACCATCACGTGGACATGCAGCTGCTGTGTGGGCTGCTCTTTTACTGCAGATACCGCAGCGGCAGGAGCGAATCACAGGCGAAGCAGCAAAGGCTTTGAGACCCCAAGAGGGTAATGTGATGAAACTTAACCTGGAAAAATGCCTGCACCCTGAGATTAGACTCTTCTGGGTTTAATAAAATCCCATTTCCTCTACTTAGCAGCTTGTGGGCTTGTGCCTCAATTTTTTCATCTGTAAAATGTGGATAACAGTATTTACCTAATAGGGATGTAGTAAGAATGAATGAGTAAACATGTGTGAAGCATTTAGAACAAAGTCTTGCCTATGCAACTGCTACTTTAAGTGTTAGCTATTATTAGTAGCAATAGAACTGATAACATATAAAGAAAAAAACAGCAACAGCAATAATGAGCAGGCTGTGAAAGGTCCCTGGCGTCTCAGAAATGGGAAAGGCTTGGGTGTGGGTGGGTGAGGGAGAGAGGGTTGAAGGCCCTGTAACGATACCCACAGAAGGGGCAGCCAAATCTCTGGAATGACGAGTTTAGTGTGCTGGAAGGACAGACCCCTGTAAGAAGTTGGTGAAGTCACAGACTTTGTTGACTGCAGTTCTCCAGCTATAAATCAGGAATACTTGTCTCACTTATTTCATAGGACAATGTATGTACAAATACTTAGAAAGCTGAGGGTGAGGGTGGTGCTGTCCAAGCCACTGCAGCAACCATCTCAGATTCCTCTTCTCTGCCCACCCCTTAAGAGTGGGTGCTTTTCAGGTCTTTTCTCACTCCACACACTCTCTTCCTGGCCCCCATCCACACCTCCAACCTGTTCCTCCTCCTCACCTTCCAGGTCCATATAACAATTGCCCGTTGGGTATCTCCATGTGGAGGGAGACCTCAGGTGCCCTACACTCACTCACTGTCCATAACTGAAACCACTGGCCCCATCTCAGTGAATGGCTCCACTGCCCACCCTGCAGGGAACCTAGGTATAATCCTCGACTCCTTGCCCCCTGCCCTCACCGACCCAAAGCATCCAATCAATCATCTATATGTGCTGCCCCAATGCAGCTACTTCTCTGACTTCATTTTGTTCCTGTTATCACAATTAGGACACTTCACTCTCCTGGACTCCTGCAACAACTTCATCACTGGTCAGCCTACAATACCTCAACCACTCCTCTTTGCCTAGCACCTGGAAGCTGTTTAATTCTCCCTGCTGAACTCAAAGCTCCAGGAAGTCAGAGTTGGGTCTCTTCTGCTTACCACTGTCTTGAGCAGCTAACATCAGGACAAAGAATAGGAGGTGAAAATACCTGTTGAATGTTGTTGGAAAGTTTATGTGGCTTGCAAAGTCACACTTCTTAATTCACGCTTCCTCAAATACAGCACTTACTTTTACAAAACCATCTGCTCTGCTTGTTCCACTTTGGGGTGACAACCCATAGTAGTACCATGCTTTGGACAGTGTTAAGAAACTATGGGAACTATGTCAAAATCCTGACAGCAATCTGAATAGAATCCTGACTGGATTCATGTGGGTAGCAGTATTAGTCACTGAGCGTCCCTCAGCCTCTAGAATACTCCTGTTTTGCAGTTGGCCTGTGCCTGGGAGCCGTGGGAGTTGGAGAAAAAAGGGCCAACACACTTCACATTTTAACTGAAATGGTGGTGCAGCCTGAATGAAAGACTTGCTAGCAGTTGGGAGTGGAAGAACAGTGGGGCTTTTTCTAAGCCATGTGGGACCCCAGAACATTAATACCCCAGGCTTCCACTTTTCTATGCAGGCAGAATCAGAATCAATGCGCCCTTTTCATTTCGCAATGCCATCACTGTGAGCACCTATACAAAAGGAGGCCAGTTTTAAAAGCTGAATGTTCTGCGCTCTGTCCTGCACAATGGAAACAGTTAATCAGAATTGCTGTGTGAACTCGCTGATTTTCACTGATTCAGAATAGCTTCAGTGTTTTAATAAATCTATCTGACTTCATTTCCCCTGACCCTGAATTACTCTAAAAAAATTCTTTTAAGACTGTGTGTGTTTGTGTCTGTGTTACATAATGTTTGAAGGAAGTACGAACACTATTCCGACAATGGTCCCTCCCAAAAACACCATTCTTTTTTCCTAGTTATAAAAGTAATACATACTCTTTGTGGAAAAGTTGGAAAATACACAAAGTTGTAAAAGAAACAATCATTATCAACATTTTGATCCACTTCTTACCAAGCTTTTTTCTATGTACATTAAGTTTAAAATCCTGTTTTTTTTCCCTCTTAACATACTATTCTATTTTGTTAGTAAAGTAACTTTTATTGTTTCTTCTTTTGACTGAACTACTACATTTCCATTGAAGAAAATGCTAAAAATAAGAAAATAAAAGCCATTCACAATTAACATCCGGAGGCAATGTTAATAATTTTGTTGTCTTTTCAATCTCTTTTATAGGCATATATTCCAGGAGAAAAAATTTATAAAATGTATCACAATACACCTTCATTTGGACGTAGCATGACTTACTGAAACATCTTATGTTGGGCATTAGGGTGCTATTATTAAGTATCTTTAACAATGGCATTTTACATTGTTTTTTTCCTCTAAAATTATGGATTTTCTACAATTAATTTCATCCACTCAACTCTTGAAAGTTGAAATAAAGGAGTAGGGAAAAAATAAGCAATTTCTGCTTAAGAGTTCTTCTCCATTTTAAACATTTGTTCTCCAAATGGAATAGAGTTCTTGCAGAGAAGGATAGGGTGATGGAGCCATTCTAAAATGCATAGCTATGTATTTAAAAATATAATTTAACTATAGTTAATAAAGGAGCAACTGACTCTTCAAATCTGGATGAAATCCAGGGCCAAACCATCTATGAGTCTGAGCAACAACTTAAAATAATTCTAAATTTTCCTCACTATGGTAAAACACTTAAAAACTGGCTAGAAGAAATAACAAAAAGATGAAGCAACATCAAAAGATGTGGTAAAATACTGTTAGGTCAATGATAGGGGTACAAACATCATTACGCGTTTAAAGAAAATAACAAAAACAATGTTAAAAGAAACCAATGGCCCTCAGACTACATCTTCAAAAGAATGCCAGAAGTACTCCTGGTTCTGCTATAAGAGCTGGGAGAACCTGGATGGACAGCAAGGATGTGGTCCAGACACTTAGTCTATGATTGTTTCTAAGAGGTCCATCCCCTGCTCAGAGATTAGGCCTGGAGCCTGGCACGGGCCTTTTATGTTTCTGTAACTCAAGTACAAACGATTATCAAAAGGGAAACCACATAAGAAAAAAGAAATTAGGTGACTGCTCCTCTAGGGCCTATCTTTATGGAAAAGTACTGTCAGTCCTAGGGATGTTGTCATTTCTTTGGAAAATAGCCTGTGTCATAGTATAATTTACAAATCAACCTCATCACCACCATGTCATTTGATAACAACCTCATAGAGTAGAAAGGGCAGGTATTGTCTCCATTTTAGATGAAAAAACTTGAGGCTCAGGAACTAAATGACTTGCCCAAAGTTACACAGCTAGCCAGTGATGAAATAAGACTGTAAACCTAGGGCTCCTCCTAATCTAATGATCATCCCAGAAGGCCAAACCATGTTTACCTGGAAAGGCTTTGAAGAACAGGGACATTTCAAATATCCTTTTAAAGGGCTGGACCGATCTCCTTCCTATCTGGGCCCAGGCAAGCACCAGAGCAAGGGAACTGTCGAAGGAAAATAGGATTCACAAGCATCCACCTCTGCCGCTGGATCAGGTGGCAACAGAACAGTTCAGTTATTAGGGATGAGGACAAGAGAAAACACATATCTGAGTTTACATATTAATTGCATCTAATATTTTTAAGAATTTCATAAATGAGGAAACAGCCTCAAGGGTTAAGTGGCTTCCTGGGCAAAGGGAACTTACCAAATTATCCTCAGAAAACCTGCGTTGATTTCATCATTCTCTCATTTCCAACAATAATACAGCTGGTGGTACCAGTCACAGTACCTGGCCTTTAGGAGCTTGCAATCAATCTTTCTGGGAGGTCTTTGTCTCCCAGAAAGGAAATGAGCTCCTTTCTTCTTCACAGGCTTTATGCTGAGACCATTAGGGCCTCATCAGGGGTAAGTCCTAGTAGCGTTTGAAGAGAACCTCTTAAGTTCAGGCCTGAGCTGCTGCACTGGGGCTTACTGAGTAGCATGTGCCTTTCTGGGGGATGAAGACCTCCCTGGCAAAGGGAGCAGATCTGCCTTGTATCACAGCCCTTCAGTGCTCATGTCCCTTCTTTCCCACTGTTATCAGTGCAGTCAACACACGAATCTTGTGTCTGCAGGAATCAGATCCCACCAAATGGTACGCAAGCTGGAGTGCAAAAAGCAGTGTAATCCAGCTTACTTCTCAATGTCTAACTTTGAGCAACTGAGAAGTGGGTAAGTACAAAGTGACAGAATAAGTCAGAGCTCTGATACTTGATTAGTCAGGATCATGTCCTCCGCCTTCAACTATGCCATCAAACTGGAAATGTGCCAAACCACAATCATGAATGAGAACCCCCAAAGGTGCCCTCTGTCACCGCCGCAAGCATGTGCTGTGCCAATGTGCTCCCTATCAGTGTGTGCCATGCGCTTGACACAGGCAAAAGGGGAGTCCCACCATCCTGGAGACATCATGAGGCTCATCTTCAAAACCATGGTGGTCTGCTATGGTCATCTCCCAGGGTGTTTGTATGACTCCCAGTGATAATTGCTGCAGGGCCTGACTTGAAGAATCTGGGTACACAGCTGCACCAGAGCACACTTCCCCCCACTTTCAAGGCTCAAAAACTGTGGCATCCTTTTAGGTACCCACAGTAACCACCAGCACTGCTTTCTCAGATGACAAACCCTGATTAGGGACCAAATAAGTTGCTTTGACAGGAGACAGCTTGGTCATCCACAAGGGCAAAATGCTTTCTTCCCACCTGAGACCCAGCATTGGCTCCTGGCCAATGTAGCTCTGAGAGGCAGGGTGGCAAGTGAGAAGGGCTCTAGAGTGGAAATTAGAAAACATGGACCCTATTTCTTTGTCTGCCTCTGAACAGCTACACTAAACTGGGCAAGTAATTCTTACTGTCTGGGCTCAGATTCTTTAGCTATAAAATGATGCAGTTAGCAATATATCACTATAGTCCCCTCAAAGTAAGACCTTAAGACTTTATGGATTCCATGAAATTAGTTGAAGAGGCCCCTTTGCTGGAAATGTGAAGGAGGGAGTTGTGTAACTCTCAGGAAAACTTCAAGTTCAAAATGAAAGTAAAAAATGGAAAGAAAGAAATGAAAGCAGAAGAGTCACTTTAACTTGAAACTCTCTTTGGTCATAAGAATAGCAAAGCAATGAGTTCAGATAGTTTGGGAGGAACAGAAAAGTACAAACTGCAAAACAGGAAATCCATTCTTGGCCTGGCTCATGGTCAAAAAGCCATGAGCTGCTAAAAGTTTAGATTCATCTTAATTTTTAATTTCTTAAAATTAATAAGGTTCCCATATTAGTGAATTATTCAGATGCCTGTTACCCAAAACACAAAGTTACTGACCCCATCCCATGCTTTTTAATTATTCTTAGTTTTTCAGTCCTATTTCTGTGGACGTAAAGATACAAGGACCTCGTCCCTGTGGCGGTACTGATGCTCCAGCTGTCACCATCATAGCCATTTTTTTATGGACAATGGTCAAATACAGCCTTGTATCACAGTATGGTGACCTTACCTCTCCAAATAGCAGATATGACCTTGCAGGGACCCAATTTCCACACCTGTGATTCCTCCAGTGCTTTGGCTACAGCAAGCACTCAGATGTTTACTGAATGGTTAGAAACTTACTGGTTTCTTTAGGTATCCCAAACTACATGGCCAGATTTATATATCCAATGTAAGTTTGAATTACAAAATCATTTTTTAGAGGCATTACCTAGAGCTAGAAAAGCTTACAAAAATGAGCTTCACCAACACTGAAACCAGATTTCCACAGAAGGCAGAAAAATAATTTATTCCAAAAGATGGCAGAAAAAGAAAGGCATCCTGGAAATACACTTGGGTGTAATTCTGTTGGGACAGATCTTTCCTCCGAACATGCTTTCCTACTGACTGCCCCACTGGAGTCCTATTGTCTTGTAACAGTTTTTAAACATTTCACTGATTCCCATGTCATGAGCAGGCAGGTACCATCTTCAAATCCACAGGTTCCAGGGAGAGAGTGATGTATTTCTCAAAAGAATACCATCTTCTATCTCAGAAGAGTGCAAAACATTTTATGAAGTCAGCACAGTTTAGGTTAAGTAGGCACATAATTCATCAAAGTGTAAAAAAGTTGACAGGAAAAAATACTGTACGGTAGAATAAGATATTTAAAAGTGTTGTGAATGTTTAAGGCAGCTGACGACCAACAGAGGTGAGTCAAGGAAGGTGGGCTGGGTTGGGAGGTGAGTTTGCATCTAGAGGAATTCTCTTCATGACCTGCAAAACAAAGCCGTTCCAATAACTGATCTTTACACCATCCTCAGGAGGGCCAAAGAATAATAATGTCAAGAAAGTCAATCAGGGCCAATTATTTAAAATATATAGCTGCTCAATAAAAGGGGGTTCACTTATCATGCAAGTATAGGGAGCTTTTGCAGGACCATGACAAGAGGTCCAATTACCAAGGACACTGCTAAACTGAGGATCACAAGAAAGGTTTGTGCCACAGAAAGAAGGAAGAGTAAAGCTGACTAAAACTGATTGTACTGGAATCTAATGAGTTCACTTTGGTCTCAAGAATCTGTATTTGCCCCTCCTCCCTTACAGCAAAGAAGCTAGGTTCCCACGGGTGCAGCAAGCTTTTTCTCTGCCAGACTCCTGTGGCTCCTTGGTACTCAAGCTTGCTCCTAGTTTGCTCCCCATTCTTGCCATCACAAGTGTAGGTGACAGAGAGTTTATTCTAGCAGCTTAACCTTTGCAGAGCTAGCATATTTAAAATAGGTATCTTCACAGATCAAACTGCTAACAGTGGTCGCATAAACTCCTTTAATATAAAGCTTATTTTATAACATCTATATAAAGCCACAAATGCTACTTCTGAAATTAAAAAAAGAATGAAGACAAAATAAAAATTAAATTAGTAGAGTCTTTCTAAGTCAATTTCCACACAAGGCTTGAGTTGGTAGATAAGAAAACAATCTGGTTACAACACAATTTCCCAGAATGTTGAGGGTTAAGTGCTGGTGGGGTGAGACATGGTTTGTGGCAGGCAGGTCTGACAAACAGGCAGAAGGTCAAGAGCGTGTGGGGAGATCTGGTGTGCCCTTGAGGTTTTCCAACTCAGAGGGTACAATCAGGAGAACTTGCAGCACAGTGTGATAAAATGACAGGTTTCCCAAGGCCTGGGGTCCACGTGCCCAGAAGTGGACACAAGACTACTACTAAGTCTTACTGGTACAAGATGGGGCAGTCTGACAGCCTTCGATGGTGGAAAGCCGCCAGTCTGATGAGGCCCCACTAAGGCATGACACTATAAACAAAATACAATAAACTCAAGATGTAATCGAAGGACCATTTTAACAGTGTACTAGGAAAATACCACATTGGGCCAGGGAGGGGCAATTACCAGAGCGACTGGTTTTTCATGGCCTCACAGCTTCATAAATCTTTAATCTAATGATCACTTTCTGTTCTCCTCTGTAGGCCAGCAGAACAGGCCCTCTGCACAGACATGAGTTCCAAGCAGATTATCAATTTTCCTTAAGAATACCAAAGTAGTGAATACAGATGTTTTATATGTTAATTTTCTATGAAGAACATATTGATTAGGCTTCCTCACTGTTTAGGCCTTTCTGGACAAATAAACAATCACAGAAGGGAAAAATAGGTCTTTACTTTTGAAAAACCACGTAGAAGCAGGGGACCATTTTCACTCAAGTTCAATGATACCAGTTTAAGATAAATGTGAGTGATCCTCATGTTAAATGGCATAGACTTATGGTTTGATTTTGGAGTGAACTAAAGCACATATTCTAATCATGTCTGATATGAAACAGCTGTTCGGGGCAAGTGAGTGGGAATTTATTAACCCAAGGGTTCATGGTCTCATTTTGCAACAAAAGGAATCACTAAAGCCACCTACAGATAAAACTGAGAGTGAAAATAACACAAAAATACTAAGGCCAGAACAAGGAAATGTGTTCAGGAAAGGATGAGTGAATATATTCTTTTAATCAAAGGATAGGTTTCTTTTTTATCTTAACTTTTTCATTTTAGATACATTTACAAAATAATTCCTTCTTTATTAAGTGTAAGGTATATACTTACTGCAGATTAACACAAGAAGTATTTAAGCAAACTAATGATATGTATATTTAACAAGTCAAGACAGGTACCAAATGAATGGCAAAAAGTAGAGAGCTAAATACACTTAGGGAAAGAAGAAATTGCTTTGAAACCAAGTGTCCAGGAAAGGAAATACAGAGATTTGCAAGCTAGACACTCAGAAAAACCATCAGTAAGAATTAAGGGAGAATGGGGTGAGCAGAGGCAACAAAGCAGACGCAATGTTTGCAGCATAGTGTTGCCTCATCTGCCTTCTAAACTGATGAGTGTCAGGGAAGTGAGGTGAGGAAAGGTAAGTAAAGCAAATTAGGTCAAGACAATGAAATCAGTATGGTTGGAACCAATAGGTCACAGAGTAAAGTAGTGAAAAGAAAGGCTGCAAAGGTGGTCTGAGGTCTGCAAAGAGCTTGCTCACCAAGTTCGAAAGCTGAACACAACCTGCAGACTAACCATTCTTACCTTTTGTGGCTCATGGGACCTTTGCTGATCCTGACAAAAACTGTGCTTACAACATATTACATTATTACATAGCATTTCAAGGGGCAGGTACCCACTAAACTCAGGGGACTCAGGTTAAAAAAAACCCTGCTGTAACCCACGTGGAGCAATTGAAGTTTCCAGGGCAAGGGATGATCTGTTTCAGGAAGAGCTAGAGCAGGAAGATAAACAGGGAGTTTTTTTTGCAGATATACTGACTGGAGAGACAGGGAAAGCTGATGAGGATCCACTGCAGTAACTCAGAGCTCCAGTGATCTGGGTCAGAAATTAGGGGGCCTGAAGGAGGAATGGAAAGGAAGGGCAGATAAGAGACATTAACAGGATCAACTGGATTTGAGGAAGAAAAGGAAGTGACTGAATAAGTTCTGGCCCTAAGTGATAGGGACAACTATGACATCAGGAACTGAAATGGAGATGTGACAGTTTGAAGTGGCAGCAGAATATCTAACCAGAGATCAGAGTAAAAGATACCCTTTTAAACCATAGAACACCTCATATTTAAGTTTTCATAGGTATGGCTGATTTTAACCTCTCAGCAGATCACAAATCCCTTCAGAGACACAGTTTTCCTTGAAATCCCCACTCAGGACTGTGTACTTCATGAGCACGCAAATATTTCTGGAATGCAAAGAAAAACAGCTCCCCCAGGACAAAGGCCTAATTACTAATACCTTCTATTCCTTTCCTGTCCAGACTTTGTAATAAAATGGAATTTCTGCCTTTTAGGACTGCGGTAAACAATATAAGCTCATCTAACCTATTACAATGATGTGGTAAACCAGCAAAGTTACAGGACACTGGGTCAGTCCAACAAGAGGTTATAACCGTTATAAATATTTATGCACCCAATACAGGAGCACCGACATATGAGAAACAAATACTAACAGAATTAAAGGAGGAAATAGAATGCAATGCATTCGTTCTAGGAGACTTCAACACAGCACTCACTCCAAAGGACAGATCCACCAGACAGAAAATAAGTAAGGACACAGAGGCACTGAACAACACAGTAGAGCAGATGGACCTAACAGACATCTACAGAACTCTACACCCAAAAGCAGCAGGATACACATTCTTCTCAAGTACACATGGAACATTCTCCAGAATAGACCACATACTAGGCCACAAAAAGAGCCTCAGTAAATTCAAAAAGATTGAAATTCTACCAACCAACTTCTCAGACCACAAAGGTATAACACTAGAAATAAATTGTACAAAGAAAACAAAAAGACTCACAAACACATGGAGACTTAACAACAAGCTCCTAAATAATCAATGGATCAATGACTAAATTAAAATAGAGATTAAGCAATATATGGAGACAAATGACAACAACAGCACAAAGCCCCAACTTCTGTGGGACGCAACAAAGGCAGTTCTAAGAGGAAAGTATAAAGTAATTAAGGCCTATTTAAAGAAGGAAGAACAATCCCAAATGAATAATCTAAAGTCACAATTATAGAAACTGGAAAGAGAAGAACAAATGAGGCCCAAAGTCAGCAGAAGGAGGGACATAATGAAGATCAGAGAAAAAATAAAATTGAGAAGAATAAATCAATAGAAAAAATCAATAAAACCAAGAGCTGGTTCTTTGAGAAAATAAACAAAATAGATAAGCACCTAGCCAGACTTACTAAGAGAAAAAGAGAATCAACACACATCAACAGAATCAGAAATGGGAAAGGAAAAAACACAATGGACCCCACAGAAATACAAAGAATTATTAGAGAATACTATGAGAATCTATATGGTAACAAGCTGAAAAACCTAGAAGAAATGGACAACTTCTAGAAAAATACAACCTTCCAAGACTGACCAAGAAAGAAACAGAATATCTAAACAGACCAATTACCAGCAACAAAATTGAATTGGTAATCAAAAATCTACCCAAGAACTAAACCCCCATACCAGATGGATTCACCACTGAATTTTAACAGGCACATAGAGAAGACATAATACCCATTCTCCTTAAAGTTTTCCAAAAAATAGAAGAGGAGGGAACACTTCCAAACTCATTCTATGAAGCCAGCATCACTCTAATACCAAAACCAGGCAAAAACCCCACCAAAAAAGAAAACTACAGAACAATATCACTGATGAACGTAGATGCAAAAATACTCAACAAAATATTAGCAAACTCAATTCAAAACTATATCAAGAGGATCATACACCATGACCAAGTGGGATTCATCCCAGGGATGTAAGGATGGTACAACATCCGAAAATCCATCAACATCATCCACCACATCAACAAAAAGAAGGACAAAAACCACATGATCATCTCCATAGATGCTGAAAAAGCATTCGACAAAATTCAACATCCATTCATGATAAAAACTCTCAACAAAATGGGTATAGAGGGCAAGTACCGCAACATAATAAAGGCCATATAGGACAAACCAACAGCCAACATCATACTGAACAGCGAGAAGCTGAAAGCTTTTCCTTTAAGATAGGGAAAAAGACAGGGATGCCCACTCTCCCCACTTTTATTCAACATAGTACTGGAGGTCCTAGCCATGGCAATCAAGCAAAACAAAGAAATACAAGGCATCTAGATTGGTAAAGAAGAAGTCAAACTGTCACTATTTGCAGATGACAGGATATTGTATATAAAAAACCCTAAAGACTCCACTCCGAAACTACTAGAACTAATATCTGATTCAGCAAAGTCGCAGAATACAAAATTATACACAGAAATCTATTGCATTCCTACACACTAATGATGAACTAGCAGAAAGAGAAATCAGGAAAACAATTCCATCCACAACTGCATCAAAAAGAATAAAATACCTAGGAATAAACCTAACCAAGGAAGTGAAAGACCTATACCCTCAAAACTACAAGACACTCTTAAGAGAAATTAAAGAGGGCACTAACAAATGGAAACTCATCCCATTCTCTTGGCTAGGAAGAATTAATACTGTCAAAATGGCCATCCTGCCTAAAACAATCTACAGATTCAATGCAATCCCTACCAAAATACCAACAGCATTCTTCAACGAACTGGAACAAATAGTTTTAAAATTCATATGGAACCACCAAAGACCCCAAATAGCCAAAGCAATCCTCAGAAGGAAGAATGAAGCAGGGGGGATGTCACTTCCCAACTTCAAGCTCTACTACAAAGCCACAGTAATCAAGACAATTTGGTACTGGCACAAGAACAGAGCCACAGACCAGTGGAACAGAATAGAGACTCCAGATATTAACCCAAATATACATGGTCAATTAATATACGATAAAGGAGCCATGGACATACAATGGGGAAATGACAGCCTCTTCAACAGCTGGTGTTGGCAAAACTGGACAGCTACATGAAAGAGAATGAAACTGGATCATTGTCTAACCCCATACACAAAAGTAAATTCAAAATGGATCAAAGACCTGAATGTAAGTCATGAAACCAAAAAACTCTTCGCAAAAAACATAGGCAAAAATCTCTTGGACATAAACATGAGCAACTTATTCATGAACATATTTCCACGGGCAAGGGAAACAAAAGCAAAAATGAACAAGTGAGACTATATCAAGCTGAAGAGCTTCTGTACAGCAAAGGACACCACTAGAACAAAAAGGCATCCTACAGTATGGGAGAATATATTCATAAATGACAGATCCCATAAAGGCTTGACATCCAAAATACATAAAGAGCTTATGCACCTCAGCAAACAAAAAGCAAATAATCCAATTAAAAAATGGGCAGAGGAGCTGAACAGACACTTCTCCAGAGAAGAAATTCAGATAGCCAACAGACACATGAAAAGATGCTCCAAATTGCTAGTCATCAGAGAAATGCAAATTAAAACCACAATGAGATATCACCTCACACCAGTTAGGATGGCCAACGTTCAAAAGACAAACAGCAGCAAATACTGGTGAGGATGTGGAGAAAGGGGAACCCTCCTACACTGTTGGTAGGAATGTAAATTAGTTCAGCCATTGTGGAAAGCAGTATGGAGGTGCCTCAAAAAACTCAAAATAGAAACACCATTTGACCCAGGAATTCCACTCCTAGGAATTTGCCCTAAGAATGCATCAGCCCAGTTTTTTTTTTTTATTATTTTATTTTGGTATCATTAATCTACAATTACATGAAGAACATTATGTTTACTAGGCTCCCCCCTTCACCAAGCCCCTCCCACCATACCCCTTCACAGTCACTGTCCATCAGCGTAGTAAGATGCTGCAAAATCACTACTTGTCTTCTCTGTGTTGCACAGCCCTCCCTGTGCCCCCCCACACTGTACATGCTAATCGTAATACCCCCTTTCTTTTTCCCCACCCTCATCCCTCCCTTCCCACCCATCCTCCCCAGTCCCTTTCCCTTTGGTAACTATTAGTCCATTCTTGGGTTCTGTGATTCTGCTGCATCAGCCCAGTTTTTGAAAAAGACATATGCACCCCTGTGTTTATCACAGCACTATTTACAATAGCCAAGAAATGGAAGCAACCTAAGTGTCCATCAGTAGATGAATGGATAAAGAAGATGTGGTACATATACACAATGGGATATTATTCCGCCATAAGAAGAAAACAAATCCTACCATTTGCAACAACATGGATGGTACTAGAGGATATTATGCTCGGTGAAATAAGCCAGTTGGAGAAAGACAAGTACCAAATGATTTCACTCATCTGTGAAGCATAAGAACAAAGCAAAAACTGAAGGAGCAAAACAGCAGCAGACTCACAGAACCCAAGAATGGACTAACAGTTACCAAAGGGAAAGGGACTGAGGAGGATGGGTGGGAAGAGAGGGAAAAGGGGGACGGGGGAAGAAAGGGTGCATTATGATTAGCATGTATAATGTGTGTGGGGGGCATGGGGAGGGCTGTACAACACAGAGAAGACAAGTAGTTATTCTACAGCATCTTACTACGCTGATGGACAGTGACTGTGATGGGGTATGTCGGGGGGACTTTGTGATGGGGGGACAGTGACTGTGATGGGGTATGTCAGGGGGACTTTGTGATGGGGGGAGTCTAGTAAACATAATGTTCCTCATGTAACTGTAGATTAATAATACCAAAAAAAAAAAAAAAAAGATCAATAACAACAACAAAAAAGTTACAGGACACTGGATCTGAAGCCAAATCCACCCAAGGAGATTCCGTACTAGCATCATACCCCCAAGACTGAAGGAAAATAGGCCACCAACAAAAAAAGCAACTCTGATGTGATAGCTTCCATAAGCATCTTACGAATCTAGGAGAGGCAGATAAAGGCTAGTAGGGGTCAGAGATGTACTGAGCACTGTTTTAGAAGGACAGGGAAAGATTTCTAGCCAATAAATGTAATGCATTATAACTTGGCCTACCATCAATACATGAAAGTGTCATGGCCATAAAGTGATTAAAATAGCAAAAGATCAGCTATATATTTAACTGGGCTGTTCATATCAAGTCATTTCATCTGTATAAAGTTTATTCTAAAGCTTTCATGACTGTTCCTCACTTTTCTCTGCTGAATACCGTGTCTGGCTTATACCTCCTAATTTTCAAATCTGGCCTCTCAAACAAATCATGTACAAAATCAAACACTTTTCCTTACCAGGTGAAGACAGGTCAAAATCTGGTTTCTGCCTTCCTTTATCATCCCACTGTTGTATAAAAGTTCAAAGTTCAAAAGGGAATTTAGCTGAATCTTTTGATTTTACCACCAAGAAAAGTGAAGTTCTGTCTTAAGAGTTCTTTTTGCTCCAATGCTAGGAAGTGATGATGTTTTTTGATGGGATAACTCCAAAGGCCTAGAGTTAAGGCACTATAATAATCACATCCTCAAACACATAATAAATGTGACATTATCTCCACAATTAGGGTTTATCTGGCTGTGTCCTCCTACTTCCTCACATTTGGCCTTTAAAGGAACAACCTTTAATAAAAGGGTTTCAAGCAACCCTGGTTTGTGGACTACAGCACAAAGATTAGGAGTTTGTCAATCAAGTTAACAGACACATGAGAATGAAAAGCATGAGCAGATGGAACCATCAGAGCCCCACAGCCAGTGTTCAGGGCCAACGAGCCCAATTCTCTTATTATAAAGGAAAGAAATGAGGCTCCAAGAAGTTAAGTGAAGGGCAATGCTAGAAGGAGATCCAACTTTGAGGCCTGAATTTCTCAGCTTTAAATTCCAACCAACATCCTTAGTATTCACTACAGTTAAAAGAAAGAATAGAAAACAGGAGAACTTGATGAAAAAAGGCAGGTAAAAAAAAAAAAAAAAACCTCATGAATCAGATTAAAAAAAAATCTATGTACAGGTGAAATCAAACCCCTTTGGGTAAAGACAGAATTCTAAGGGAAAAAAAAATAGCCAAACTATTTACCTACCAGCCTGGCAAAAATCCAGGCTGTGAGGAAACAGGCATTCTCATATATCATTGGTGGAAATGCAAAAATGGTACAATCCCTGTAGAAGGGAATGTGGTAATATCTAGAACTATATATATACACCTTTCACCCAGAGGTTCCTTTTCAAGGAATCTAATCCAAAGAACGTTGGCAAAAAACACAAAATGTCATATGCACAGGATGATACTGTGGCTGTATTAATAAAAGAAAAGACTAGAAATAATCTGAAAGGACATCAATGGGTATAAAAAAATAAGGAAGATCTCTAATCTCTGTACAGTGATATTTTGTAGGATATTTTGTTCAGTGAAGAAAGCAAGGTATGAACAATACACTTATCTTTTCTGTAACAGTTGTGTTGGGGAAACAGAGATACACACACACACACACACAAACATATACATATATATACATGAATGTATGTATTTGCTTATCCTTGCAAAATAAAAAGAAGGATAGACCTCTCTGAATATATATTGTGTACCATTTTGGTTTTGGAAATGTTTTACATATTCAAAAAACAGTAGCAAATTGAAAAATTACCATGCATTGAACACAAAATAAAACAATCTAACTATGTATCAAATTGATAAATACCAGAGGAAACAATTATTTCAAGTAACCTCAGAAAACAGCATTTTGCTCTTTATTTGTTCTAAGGGCAAATAAAGCAGCAAAGAAATCCTAAACTGCATTCAATAAACTTATAGTTACTGGTGCTGTTTCCAAACTATTTTATATGTATTATATAGATAATGAAAGTAATTTAGTTACTGTCTTTAGGAGACAACATTTTCAGCATAGGTGAATGATATTCAAGTGTAAAACAGAAGTTTTATACTTGTATAAAGTATAAAAGTATTTTTATAAGTAAAAACCATATAATGTTAAATTTGAATTAGATATACTAATACAAACTCATGATTTTTTTTTCTTCTTACAAGTACGTACTTCCTGGCTCTGTCTACTGTAAAGACTTAGAAGCAATAACATTCCAGCAGAAATGGATGCACCTTGCAATCGGATCTTGGTTTTTAAATACCATTGCCTCTGAAAGGGACCACAGTCAACTGGGCCTAAGGACTGACTAGTGAACCCAGATCCTTTCAGTGGGAAATTTAGAAAGCAATTAGAGGAATAGTTGATTCCAAGTCTGGAACAGGAAACACACAAAGGGGTCTTGGACATCTTGATGTTGCCAGAAAGTAAGGGAACTACCAAAGACTAATATCTAAAGGACACAGAAGCCAGTCTAGACAGGCTCCCATAGACCAAAGAAAGAACAACTGAACATGAAAAGGATAAAAGATGTAATCGATTCAAATTTGAAAAGAATGAACAAAAGAAAAAAAACCTCACTGGCTATCCTGAAGTAACTCAGGGACCAAATCTTACTCTGAAAATTAAAAGAAAAGAATTAAATATGTATACTGCTTTTCCTGTATGATCTGTATTTCAAGGCACTAAATAACCCTAGCTGATGAAGCAAAGCTCCTCTTCGCAGAAAAACTTCATTCAATCAAATGTAGAAGTAATAATAGAACTAGAAAATCTTCATTTTGCAATTTCTACTGCAATGCTTAAATCAGGCTAAGACCATCAATGGATAAAATCGCTGGATAAAAGGCTGACAGAGAACTTTACAAGTGGAGGGACCAGGTTGTCGTTACTTGAACCACTAATCATCTAAGCATCACTAAAGATAGGAGAGCCAGATCCCACGTCTCTCCTGTAGGGTGATATGAAGTTCACAGTACCACCTGCGAAGCGGTCTTGACAAAAAAGCCAAGGGTACTTGAACCAGAACCTATTCAGGCATTTAGCGCTGACTTCCATTTATTGAAATAATGGAGAGAGAGGAAACAAACTAAGTGATAGTTTTCTGACTCTCAGTGAATAAATCTTTCCACTCTACCTCTCCTTACCTCTTTGATCCTTAGAACTAAATAAAACCTACAATTTTAAGGCCAATTTTCAAAAAGCACCTGTCTCTCTCTATCTAGAGCTTTCAGAAATGCACTTAATTTTAAGTCTGTCATTCACTTCTTAAAGTTGCTGAATCTTGTAATATCAAGAATAGGCATGTTCCTGAGCTGTGTTTGAAAGACTGCACATAAACTTAATTTATTTAAATGACTGGGTAATAGACTTTAAAAGGTTCTTGCGGATAAATCCTTTGGTAAAATGAATGGCTTAAGTTCAAAATTTATTTTTGCACTTCAGATCATATTTGTGTTTAGCAGCCTGCCCTCACCGAGTGTTAAAATGGCCATAGTTTTCTGAGGAAAAGTCAAGGCAGATCTAGCTGACTGATTGACAGTACTAATGGGAAAGGTCAAGGGCATAGTCACCTCCATGACTGAGCACTGGAGAGCAGGTCTTCTTCCTTAAGGCCAATGATGTTTGAGGTACCAGATGGTTTCATTTTTCAACTGTGGTCCAAAGAGAGGGTTGAGTTGGGCCAGAATTGCGATCAGCCAACTGAATGGATGATGGGGGAGACACAACAACAGAAAGGGGTGAACTCATGTTGGAACATGACCATTTTCAATTAGGACGAAAAAAAAGTGTTGTAATAAATTTAAATCTATTCTGTTCAGACCAAACTTTCATTACTACTTAGAGTTGGTTGGACCACATTGTGCTGATGGCAGCACATCTTATAACAAAATGCTTCACAGAACATAGCCCACCTTCGTTTCAATACCTGCTGACAAAGCAGCTAGACTTGGTCACAGCACAGGAAATCCAGTATTTCCTGAATTCATATGTTATCTTGATATCAGAGCGCTTTTACCTAATCTCGATTTCTCATCACAACTTTCGGGCTCAGGAAAAATGGGTGTTACTTTATCCACTCCCCAGATGCTGAGACCCACCACTGATATAACAGCCATGTTTCCTGGGACTGCCGAGGTTAAACCTCAGTCCACCAACCTTCAATGAGACTGTAATGCTTGAGCTCCCTTCTCCAATCACCATCCCCATTCAAACATGCAACCATCTCATGGGACCCAGTGGAGCTGTACCAAATGGGCACTTAACACCTCCCGCCTCTTCAGAATCCAAGTAACAAGGTATTCCTTTGTATTATGGACTAATTATGGAGGAAATACAATGATGTTATGTATTACCTCAGGGTTAGAAGTGAAAAACAGCACACAGTCAAAATTCTTTAAGACTTTCTTACTGCTCATGAAGTTCCTAATATGTGGTTTTATATCCAATAGAGAAATTCATATACTCAGTGAAGTCTGCAATTCACTGAGCTAAGATGAAAGCAAAAAACAAAAAGGCATATGCAAATATCTGGCCATTCAGACCATCTTGTGGTTTACGTACTAAATAAATATTTAATGAGCACCTACTAGGTTCCAGCCCCCAGGATACAAAATGTTGCCACCCTCACAAAGCTTGCATAATATAATGTCAGGAAGGAAATAAAGTGGCGTGAAGAAATAGAGACTGATGGAAGTAGTGGAGGTACCACTTGATAGGGTGGCAGGGAAGGCCTCTCCAAGAAGGTAACCCTGAGCAGATACCAGAATAAAGCAGAATGCACACTGCTGTTAAGTCCTACTCAAAATACATGAGCTGATTAGAATCTCTCTCATTTGTGGGGAGGAGATATGGTAAACAAGCCCAGTCTCCATACTGATCTGGGAGAGTAGATTTTAACAACATAATCTGCTTTCACTATTATCTCTGCAAGGGATAGAGGGAATTGTTTTCCAAGGAAAAGTATATTGCTACATTCCTCTCCTTTTTTTTTTTTTTTGAGAGGGCATCTCTCATATTTATTGATCAAATGGTTGTTAACAACAATAAAATTCTGTATAGGGGACTCAATGCACAACCATTAATCAACCCCAAGCCTAATTCTCAACAGTCTCCAATCTTCTGAAGCATAACGAACAAGTTCTTACATGGTGAACAAATTCTTACATAGTGAATAAGTTCTTACATGGTGAACAGTGCAAGGGCAGTCATCACAGAAACTTTCGGTTTTGATCACGCATTATGAACTATAAACAATCAGGTCAAATATGAATATTTGTTTGACTTTTATACTTGATTTATATGTGAATCCCACATTTCTCCCTTATTATTATTATTATTATTATTTTTAATAAAATGCTGAAGTGGTAGGTAGATGCAAGATAAAGGTAGAAAACATAGTTTAGTGCTGTAACAGGGCAAATGTAGATGATCAGGTCTGTGCCTACAGACTAAGTATTAATCCAAGCTAGACAAGGGCAACAAAACAATCACGGATGCAGAAGACTTCTCTCAAAACAGGGGGGGTGAGGTTCTAAGCCTCACCTCTGTTGATCCCCAATTTCTCACCTGATGGCCCCCATTCCTCTCCTTTTAAAATTACAGGGCTTTAAATTTCCCTATAAGAGAGGGAACAACCAAACCCAACCAGGCCATTACCTGGTTGCATCTCTTTCCTTCCATTTGCTGTCATTTTTAGCACCCTTCCAATCAAAGGATCAAAACACTGATTCTGATCACTACTGACCAGACTGCTGGAGACTGCCAGCACAGTACGAGAGACCTGCACCAGCAGAAACAATGCGCAGCCCTGCCACCCCACCTCACAAGCTGGTTTTGTGACAGGAAACATGACACCTGAGGAAACTGGGCCAAAATAGGTAACTCAAGCTGACTCACTTTATATACAAAAAGTTAGTTCAGATGAGATTCTCTGATCTGTACTTAGAATTAGAGTATTAAACACAAACAAATCCGGAGCCCTGTAAGTTGAGGTTTAACATCTATCTGGCACTGTAAAAAAAGAAAGAATAGGCTAGCACAGGCAGACACATTTAAAAGCTCTGTGACTGTAGTAAACACTAATGGTGAGAGCTAAGAGTCACGGAAAATTCCACAGACCCAGGACTTCCCTGGTCCCAGCAGGCAATAGAAGTTGCCTATAAAAACAGTCGTTCATAAAATGGCAGCAGACTCAGAGACTCCAAGAATGAACTAGTGGTTACCAAAGGGGAGGTGTATGGGAGGGTGGGTGGGGAGGGAGGGAGAAGAGATTGAGGGGTATTATGTTTAGTACACATGGTGTGGGGGATCACGGGGAGAACAGTGTAGCAGAAAAGGCACATAGTGAATCTGTGACATCTTGCTGCACTGATGGACAGTGACTGCATTAGGGTATGGGTGGGGACTTGATAATACAGATAAATGTAGTAACCACAATGTTTTTTCATGTGAAACCTTCATAAGAGTGTATATTAATCATACCTTAATAAAAAAAACAGTCATTCATCCTTTTGGAAGGGACTGAAATAACTGGCCAGTGCTTAGAAGTACTAAGTAGAAAGTATGTTAGAACCCTGAAGGAACAAAACAGCAGCAGACTCACGGAACCCAAGAATGGACTAACAGTTACCAAAGGGAAAGGGACTGGGGAGGATGAGTGGGAAGGAAGGGATAACGGGGTGGGGGGAAGAAAGGGGGCATTACGATTAGCATGTATAATGTGGGGGGAGACACGGGGAGGGCTGTGCAACACAGAGAAGACAAGTAGTGATTCTACAGCATCTTACTATGCTGATGCACAGTGACTGTGATGTGTATGTGGGTATGTGGGGGGAACTTGGTGATGGGGGGAGTCTAGTAAACATAATGTTCCTCATGTAATTGTAGATTAATGATACCAAACAAAAAAAAAGTATGTTAGAACCTAGTCTGTCTCCTGTCTTCCCCCAAAATGTATAGTACCAAGTAACAGCACCACCTCCCAGCACTTTGAATGATGTTGTATAGCAGTGCCTCTTCTGTATCCTGGCTGCACATTTATAATCACCCAGGCAGCTTTAAAGAACACTGATGCTATCCTTCGCAGACAACCTTTCTCTTAATTCTAACACGATACAATTAAGGAAATTGAGGCAGAAAGAGGCTAAATGGTTTGCCTCCAGCCACAATACTAATTGGGTGGTAGTAATTTCTGAACTAGAAATCAGGTTAGACTAAGGTTCCCACTATAAAAGTTACCTTCTGAAATATTTTAACTGACAACATTGCAAAAGGCATTAATTTAGCTAAAAACAAACTGTCTAGGAGTTACTGAAACAAATAATCCATTTGCTGATTATTAAGTCCATCAGAAGCCTTTGTTACCTGAGATATAGAAGAAATATTCCAAAGCAGGAACAAAGTCCACTTTGCTTGTTCAGGTCAGTGTTCAGATACTTGAATTAAATGTTACAGACTATTTTAAAAGTTTCAAATCAAGCAAAACATCTCACTTAAACCCCGAACACACCAAAGTTCAAGGGAATTCCTTGAGAAAGAGTCAGGCCCGTTCATTAAAAAATTCAAGGAGGAACTTTCCCCCTCTAGCCAGCTGCGCTCTCTCTCTGCCTGCCTTGACTACCACCTGACTTAAAATTTCCCTTTAAAGCTGATAAACACAGGGGAGAACTGGAAGGAGAAAAAAAATCCACTCTGAACTGATGGAAGTGGGTGGTCATATTCCAATGAATCTATTACTTCCTGTGTCCAAGAAAAGAGAATGAAATGCACCCTTCATATGTGCCCAGCCTATCTCCCATGTCTCCATGACCTGCAGTTCAGGCTAATATCTAACCATGTGAGATTATTCAAACTACTGAGGCAGCTATGGTGAGGTAACATCTTTCAGAGAACTGTGGAGCTGGAGCAGACCAACGGTCAAGTTCATGTTCCTCACTTTAATGATGAAGAAACTAAGTCTTAGGGAACTTAATACCCCACAGTGAATCAGTGATAGCACTGGAAGGTCCTCAGTCCCACTACACCAGGCTGCTACTCTAGGATGAAACAAATCAAGCAGCTTAGGAGTTCCTCATTTATTCCCATCATCTGTCAATGCCTTGCTCCATGTCAGGCTCTGAGTATGCAAAGAGGAATCTGTTAGGGGCCAATTCCTGAGCAGCTCACAAGCTTGTCAGAGAGAGCAGTAAGTGTGCTTTGGAAGAGATACACACAGGAGTTTTCATTCTACAAATACTCCTAGGTCACTTTGTCATGAGCTCAGTTCTTCGTTATTAGAATTCTATAAGCACAAACAACTCCTGCCCCACAGAAAAGGCTATAACCAGCTCTCTCAAATCTTGCTTTGTTCTTTTGTTACCCCTTCAGATATGAGGAAAAGGAAGAAAGACATGGTTACTTCACATGGACACACAGATCAAGCCAGTAACGGCTCGGCTTCCCTGGTAAATGTGGAAGTCTGGCTAGGACTTATCTTCTGATCCACTGTCCCTCCAGAGGGGGCCATGATAGCAGTGACCTCTATCAGTGGGCTCCTTCAGAGATAACAGAGATGCTGGAGAGCAACTTGCCCTGTCTCCACCAAGATGACATGTGTCATACCCGCTCATCCCAATTCAATGACACAAATTCTTTCAAGGGCAGCAATGCTATTAGACATTATTAGAAAATATGGTTTTCATCAATGGATAAATGAATGGATGAATGGATAAAGAAACTGGCATATATACATATGGAATATTATTCAGCCATAAAAAAATAATAAAATCACTTGCAACAAATCCATTTGTGACAATATGGATGGGCTTTGGAGGCATTATGAAAGTGAAATAAGTCAGACAAAGAAAGGTAAATACTGTATGATCTCTCTTATATGTGGAATCTAAAAATTCGTATATCTAAATCTAAATCTAAAAAAACACCTATAAATACAAAAACCAAGCTTATAGATATAGGAAACAGATTGATAGTTGTCAGAGGTGGTGGAGTGGGAAGTGGGATTGATGGGTGAATTTTTCTGTTTTTAAATAAATTGAATTTAAAAAAATAAATGGCATCTTTTGTTACCGTTGTAGATAGACAGAAAAAAGAGAAAGAAAATACGGGATTCAGTATAAGGCAAGGCTGGATTTTAATTGCAGCTACACCAAATAATAGTGGAGTGACTCCAGAAAAGTGACCTTACAACCCCAAGCCTGTTTCCACTTTTACAAAATGAAGATAATAATTCCTGCCTCAAGTGAAATAATTAAAGATAATATATGAAAGGGCTTTGTTATAGTAGCTGACAAATCAATGTTCAATTAATACTAGTTATCCCTTCTCTTTCTCTGTGAGACAGATGAATATGTATTCAAGCCATGGAATGAAATACAACCTATTTACTTTACAAGGAGTTTCTCATGTAGCACTGAGTCATTCTCATCCCCACCTCCTCTCCTGCCCTCACTCCCTCTGTGGTAGGCAGAATTCTAAGATGTTCCCCCAGATTCCCATCCCCTGGTGAACACACTCTGCCTAAACCCAGGATGGTAAATGTGACAGTATAGTTACTCCCATGATTAGATTATGTTATATGGTACCGGTGGCTTTGAGAAAGGGAAGTTATCCTGAGTGGACCTGACCTAACGAAATGAGCTATTAAAAGGGACAGAATTCTCCCAGATGAAAGACAGTTGGAGTGTGTGTATCACTTTTGAATTTACTGCCAATCAGCTTGGAACATACTCTTTAATAGGTGCTCTGTAATATACAACTGAATTCCTTTTCTTCCTTTAAAGTGAACACAGTCAAGCTTTCTCAGTAGAGGGAGCTGGAGGGCCACTGCAGGTGTGGGCTGGATGCTGGTGAAGTGCTTGTGAGAGTATTTGGTAAAGCCTGCACAGGCTCAGGCCTACAGCATGGTCGTTCTTTGACTTTGTAGCCTTGGCCTGGAAATAACCTTTCTTCAGCCCTCCGGATGACATGGAAACCAGCCCCCCTGCATGACCTAATGCTCTGAAGGCCTCCTGCCCACACTGGCACAGGGACTTTGACTGTGCACTCATGCCACTGATTGCCTGCTCCCCTACTTGTAACTCCAAAGAGTGGCCTATTATATTGCTCAGCATACCCAAACCAACTCCAGCCTGGCCAAACCAATGAACTTCTCTGCTGTCTAGTGGGTTGAACCATACCTTCTCCAGTGAAGTTCGAATCCCTTCCAAAGACTGTCCTTGGGTACTCTTCCTCAGCCCTACGGTGCCATATATAGTTTACTTATATCTTACAGTTACTCTCTTATACAGTTAATAATAGCAATGTTAAGCTACCCCTGTTTAACCTACTAGGAGGTTTCCATCTCCTTACTGGACCTGGATTGCTACAGGATGCGGATTTGACATAAAGAGATTCTCTATTGCTGGCTTTGCAGATGGAGGGGTCAAATGGCAAGGAATGTGGGTGGCCTCTGGAAGCTGAGAGTGGTCATCAACTAAGGGCCAGTGGGAAACAGGACCTCAGTGCTACAACCACAGGGAACTCAATTCTGCTACAGCCATGGGAGCATGGAAGCTCCAGATGAAAAGGCACAAACTTACTTTCCATTAACCTTAAATTGACCCTGTATCTGCTACGTCCCTTTCACTAACACAGGATTATGCCCTTTTTTTTGCCAGCTCTAAACTTGAAATAGCTTTCCTTTCTTTCCTCTATCCTTTCTATACCAGGACTTCCAGTTCAAAGTCTATAACTATCCTCTGATCTCTCAAACTATAAAGGAAAAGATTATAAAATCAGAGTAAGAAAAATATGCTTTTTCATATAGCAGATAATAATATGCTGGGCCAGGTGCCTAGATTTCCCTTCTACTATGACACCCAAGATATCCAAATACTTAAAATGTATTGATGACAGAAATGTAGGAAATTCTCAGACCCAGAAATTAAGTGAAGGCTAGTACCCAGAGAGGAAAATGAAGTGACTACAGGTTGCTTTCCATACCTTAAGAGCACAGACTAACCCAGATGAACTTGAGTTTTTATTTACAGACCTCACAGGGCAAGGGAAACAGCAGACCATTCAAGGTAGAGAGTCTAATACAAGTTTCCCATCCCCCTCCCCCATAAAAAGCTGAGACCCCAAAAGGTTCTATCTCAAAGTAAGGATAAACCAGACAGAACCCCCTCAAGAGGACTGCTAGGGAAATCACTAAGTACCAAGAAGGAAGGAGGAAAACTCGCCCATTGAAAATTACCCTTAATGAAAGTTTGCAACTGAAATTGATATTACATGGTTTAAAAAAACAAGTAACAAGAATTATACTTAACTTAACCCCACACTGGTGATGGCCTTTGGCACCTGGCAAAAGCAATGTAAATCCTTCTGAAAGAGCCACCATCATACCATACCTCAAAGTCATACATATGAAATTATAGGGAAAATGAATAGATGGCAGTCAAATATAACAAAACACATATGGAAACAAGACACCATGAATGACAGCAAGCAAAGCGACAGCAAAGAACAGACACAGACCTGTAAGGACTTCAGACACTGGAATTATCAGAAATGGATGATAAACTGTCTACTATGTTTAGGAAATAAGATTAGCTTAGAATATGTAAAGGGAGAAAGAAGGAAGCAAGAGTGGGATGGAAGGAAAGCAAAACTGCAAAAACAGCAAAAAGAAGTTCTATAGAAATGAAAAATAAAATACCTGAAAATTAAAAAGTCAATAGGTGAGGTTCTGGTTCTGGTAATAGCATAGTAGCCTGAAACAGCCTCATCCTATAGACAGTAATTATAAACTCTGAACAAAATATGAAAAACAACTATGTGTTGGTACTAGATAGTATCAAAAGCAGGTTAAAAATTAGGGGATTCACTGTGGCATCTTACTACACTGATGGACAGTGACTGCATTGGGGTATGGGTGGGGACTTAATAATATGGGTAAATGTAGTAACCACATTGTTTTTTCATGTGAAACCTTCATAAGAGTGTATATCAATAATACCTTAATAAAAAAATGAAAAAAAAAAGGGGATTCAGTCCTTCAAAGAACTAAGTTACACTGGTACCTTTCTTCAGCATTTCCCTTGAGAACACTGTCTAGTTCATGTATGTGGTGAGAAAAATTGAAACTCAAGCAAAAAGCTGCAGTCTTATTGGCTTGAGATATCAAAAGATAAAGTTCAAAGTGGCCAGAGCAGCTGGAAATTAAGAAGGAAAATCTCAAAAAGGCTGCCACAAAGGGGAATTCCAAAGTCTGTGTATAATTTCCCCTTAACTCTTGGATGATCCCTGCGCCATGCATGCTCCATGGAAATGCCAAGGACTGGAAAACACCCAGAAGGCTGAAAGGGCAAAGCAGAGAGTTCAGCTGCTGTCTACCATAAAGGGAAGAGAATTCAGAATCTGAAGTTAGTGGGGCTTGATAAACACCTCAGATTTTCCAATTAAATCCCAGAAGGGCCACACCTTACTGAAGAACTCACCCTACCCCAAGGGCAAAAATGAAATAGATCTGCTCCAATAAAGTAGAAAACCAATCCTACAAGTTTAAGGTGCTCAATTAATAATTTAACTGTTAGGGCAAAAAAATTTTTAATTGTCATTAATATACAATCTTATGATGGTTTCATATAAAAACAACATGGTGGTTTCAACATTCACCCATATTATCAAGGCCTCAACCCCTTCTATTGCGGTCACTGCCTATCAGCATAGTAAGATGTCATAGAGTCATTAATTGTCTTCTCTGGGCTATACTGCCTTCTTGTTAGGGTAAAATTTTACCTTTTCCAGAGAAAAATAGAATCCAGAATCCCCATAATCATCTATAATATCTATAATCATCTATAATACCTTGTATTCAGTTAAAAAATTCACATGCAGAAAAAACAAAAATTTAATGAATAGTCAAAAACAAAGGAATCAACAAAAGCTGACTCCAAAATGACACAAATGTTAGTTAAAAGGTAATGACTTTAAAACATTTTAAATATAGTTCAAAACTTGAAAGAAAAATTGGCTAAAAAGAATGAAAAGACTGGCAATGTCAAAAAAAATTTGTAACTATAAAATAGAACCAGATAGAAATTCTAGAACTAAAAAGTATAATATACAAAACTGAAAAGTCTTTGGATTGGTTTACCAGCAGACTGGTGATAATGGAAGAAATAGTGAACTTAAATCAACAGGAACTATCCAGTCTGAAGAAATTTAAAAAAAGTATTGGAAAAAAAAATCAGTCTAATAAAGGTTTAACTAGAGTCTCAGGAAGAAAATATAGCAGAAAAAAATTGAAGAAATATAGACTGAAATTTTCTCAAATTTGATGGAAAACATTAACTTACAGATTCAAATAGCTCAGTGAACTTCAATGAGAATGAATTCAAAGAAAACCACACCTATCCATATCATAGCAAAACTGTTAAAAACCAAAGATACAGAGAAAACCTTGATAACATCCAGAGGAAAAAGAATGCATAAAAAGGAACAATTATTCAAATTACAGCTGAGTTCTCAGCAGAAATAATGGAAGCAATAAGACAATGGAAGAGCATCTTTAAAATTGTCTGGAAAAAAAAAAATCCTGTTTAACTCAGAATTCTATTTCCAAAAAAAATATCCTTCAAATACAAGAGTGAAATAAAAACACTTAGATAAATGAAAGATGAGAGAATTTTTTATCAGCAGACCTGTCCTACAAAAAATACTAATGAAAAAGTTCTTCAGCTTAGGGATATCAGATAGAAACTCAAATCTATAAAAAAAATAAGGAACTCTAGAAAGGATAAATATGTGGAAAAATATGAAAGCTTTTTTTCTCTTGATTTCTAAGGCATGATTCTTTAAAGTAAAACCAGTGATTAACACTGTAGTAAGGGTTTTACAATATATATAGATGCAAAATATATGATAACAATAGCACAAAGAATGGGGAATAAATGAAATTACATTATTGCAGTGTTGTTAACATTTTACCTGAACTGGTTCAGTATTAACTCTAAGTAGACTAACTGAAAAGTTAAAAATGCATACTGTAACCTCTAGAGCAGCACTAAAAATATTAAAAAGTATACCTAAAAAGCCCTTAGAGGAATTAAAACAGAATACTAAATATATTCAATTAACCTAAGTAGGGCCATAAAAGGAAGAACAGAAAAAAAAAAAAGATGAGACAAAGTAATTAACAAAATAGCTATGTTGATAATTACATCAGTTGTTATAGACTATCCATTTGCCAATTAAAAGGCAGAGATAATCAAATGGATAAAAAGTAAGACTGAGCTATGCGTTGCCTGCAAAAAGACACATTCGAAATATAAAGACACAGATACAATGAGCACAAGAAAGATAACATGATTATTAATATCAGACAAAGTAAAAATCAAGTCAAGGGGTTTTACCCAGGGTAAAGAGGGATATTTTACAATGATAAAAATATTTCATCAAGACATAGCAATCATAAATGTGTACATTCCTAGTAACATAGCTTAAAAACATAAACAAAAATGGAAAGGATTAAAAAGACAAATAGAAAAACCCACAATAAGAGCTGATGCTTTTAACACCCTCTCTCAGTAATTAATAAAAGTAGACCAAAAAAGTCAATAAAGATATGGAAGATCTGAACTATCTTGACCTCACATTTATAGAACACAACATCAACAATTGCAAAATATACATTCTTTTTGAGTGCATATGAAATGGCCATCACGATAAACCATATGCTGGACCACTAAATAAGTCCCAATTTCAAAAGACTGGAATCTAACAGAGTATGTCTTCTGATAACACATTTAGAAAAGCACCAAATATTTGGAAATTGAACACCACTCTTCTAAAAATGAAAACACAGCATCATCAAAATTTGTGGGTTGTAGCTAACACAATGCTTAGAGAGAATTTCTGCATTGTTTACATTTAAAAATAACAAAGGTTTAAAATCAATGACCTAAATTTCCACTTTAAGAGGCTAGAGAGTAAATTCAATCCAAAGTCAGAAGAAGGAATGAAATAAGAAAAGAAAATCCAAATAAGTGGAAAGATGCCATGTTCATGGACAGACTTGGTATTATTAAAATGTCAATTCTCTCCAACCTGACCTAGAGAGTCAACATAATTTCAATTAAAATCTCAACAGTCTTTTCTGTAGAAACTGATAAACTGATTCTAAAATTTATATGGCTATTTTAGAATAGGCAAATAATCTTGAAGAGCAAACATGGAGGACTTAGACTTCCTGATTGCAATATGAAGCTACAATATTCAAGGGAGTGTGGTACTGTTATAAGGCTAGACAGATGAGTGAATAGAAAAGATAGGCTGGATATAGATTCAGACAAAAATGCCAAATAATTACTAAAAAGATGCCAAAAGCAGTTTAATGGAGAAAGGAAAATCTTCTCAGCCAATGGTGCAGCAACAATTGGATTGCTATAGTGGGAAAATGAGAACAACAAAACAAATCTTGATCCCACCCACCACTGTAGTGCCTGTGGCCTTCAGAAACGGTAGTGCCCAGCTGCCAAAGCCTCTCCACTGCCATGCTATCGTGGACGACATTCAGGTCCAAGTGCTCCTCTTAATAACAGGAACTCTAAGAACTATGTTCAACAGGTCTCATAGCTTTGTTTTCCTCAATTTTTGCCAGAAAATTTTTTTCTAAAATACCCAGAACTATCTACTATGACCCATATTCCAAGAGTCTGCTCTACACATCTTGTGGCTTGACCCAACTTCCCACCTTTCCCTTTCTTCCAAACCCTTCCACTGTGTTCTCTGTAACTTACTTGCTTAATGATCTGCCACTCACTCACACATCTCCTTCTGTTCTCACACTTCCTACTGCCTCTAGCTTCACTGAAATCTGGCCCCCCCATAGGCTCTCTCAAGCAGAAAGGACTTACTCTTACACCAGATAACTCAGGCTTTGGCAACAGGGTTAGTAACTTCTTTGTTCTCCCTAGGCTACCTCCAAACAATTCTCTCCCACTCTTGTGAAAAACTGACTTCTCCCTTAGGGTGCATGCTTGCTGATTTTACTGTCCTCTTATCGCACGTGCCAGTCATACCCCTTTATTCAACAAGGAGGCCCAGGGCTGCCCCGTTTTGGCCCTTCCTCTCTCTACACAACATCTAAATGGTGGTGTTCCTCCACTTGGCCCTATCCTCTTTTCTCTGCTCTCTCTATCCCTTGCTTTGGGGCAGGGTTTCTCAACCTCAGCACAAGTGCCCTTTGGAGCCAGTTCATCTCTTCACTGCAGGGAAGGGTTGCTCTGTGCAATGCAGGATGTGTAGTGGTAGCTCCAGGAGAGAACCACTGCCCTAGGTAATTACATACATCCCCATAGCCTCAAGTGTCTCTCCTTACATTCAGTTTCCGTTAGACAGCTCTTACAAGTTTCACAGGCATCTCAATCTTAGCATGTCCTCAATGGAACTTCTGCTATGAAATTCATCCTGTCCCAAGTCTTCACCATCTTAGTAAATGGCCTAACCCAGAAAACTGGGACACATTCCTCCCACATCTAATCCATCAGTAGAACCAATAAAGTCTACTCCCAAATTAGCTCTCGAATCTGTGAAGTGCTCTTCATCTTCACTTACCACCACCTCAGAGCAAACCACAAGGAACTTTCAGCAAATGAATGCAACAACCTTTAACTGGTGTCCCTGCTTCCAGGCTGGCCTTCAAACAGTCAACTCTCCAGGGAGCAGCCAGAGTGATCATCTCAACAAATCACTCCTTTATTAAAAATAGGAAAAGATTACCTATTCACTTAACAGGAAACCTAAACTCCTTACCCTAGCCTATGAAATCCTACATGACCTGATGACGACCTAAATCCCAAACCTACCACTTCCCACCTCACTATTTTTTTAAAATTTTTATTTCTTATTTTGGTATTATTAATGCACAATTACATGAGCAACATTATGGTTAATAGACTCCCCCGATTATCAAGTCACCACCACGTACCCCATTACAGTCACTGTCCATCAGCACAGTAAGATGCTATAGAATCACTACTTGTCTTCTCTGTGTTGTAGAGCCCGCCCCGAACCCCCTCCACATTATACATGCTAATTGTAATGCCCCCTTTCTTCTTCCCACCCTTATCCCTCCCTTCCCACCCATCCTCCCCAGTCCCTTTCCCTTTGGTAACTGTTAGTCCATTCATGGGTTCTGTGATTCTGCTGCTGTTTTGTTCCTTTAGTTTTTCTTTGCTCTTATACTCCACATATGAGTGAAATCATTTGGTACTTGTCTTTCTCCACCTGGCTTATTTCACTGACCATAATACCCTCTAGCTCCATCCATGCTGTTGCAAATGGCAGGATTTGTTTTCTTCTTATGGTGGAATAATATTCCATTGTGTATACGTACCACATCTTCTTTATCCATTCATCTACCGATGGACACTTAGATTGCTTCCATTTCTTGGCTATAGTGAATAGTGCAGCAATAAACATAGGGGTGCATGTGTCTTTTTCAAAAACTGGGCTGATGCATTCTTAGGGTAAATTCCTAGGAGTGGAATTCCTGGGTCAAATGGTATTTCTATTTTGAGTTTTTTGAGGCACCTCCATACTGCTTTCCACAATGGTTGAACTAATTTACATTCCCACCAGCAGTGTAGGAGGGTTCCCCTTTCTCCACATCCTCTCCAATATTTGCTGCTGTTTGTCTTTTGGATGTTGGCCATCCTAACTGGTGTGAGGTGATATCTCATTGTGGTTTTAATTTGCATTTCTCTGATGATTAGTGATGTGGAGCATCTTTTCATGTGCCTGTTGGCCATCTGAATTTCTTCTTTGGAGAAGTGTCTGTTCAGATTCTCTGCCCATTTTTTAATTGGATTATTTGCTTTTTGTTTGTTGAGGTGCGTGAGCTCTTTATATAATTTGGATGCCAACCCCTTATCGGATATGTCATTTATGAAAATGTTCTCCCATTCTGTAGGATATCTTTTTGTTCTACTGATGGTATCCTTTGCTGTACAGAAGCTTTTTAGTTTGATATAGTTCCACTTGTTCATTTTTGCTTTTGTTTCTCTTCCCCAGGGAGATATGTTCATGAAGAAGTTGCTAATGTTTATGTCCAAGAGATTTTTGCCTATGTTTTTTTACTTTTGTATATGGAGTTAGACAATGATCCAGTTTCATTTTCTTACATGTAGCTGTCCAGTTTTGCCAACACCAGCTGTTGAAGAGGCTGTCATTTCCCCATTGTATGTCCATGGCTCCTTTATCGTATATTAATTGACCATATATGCTTGGGTTTATATCTGGGCTCTCTATTCTATTCCACCGGTCTATGGGTCTGTTCTTGTGCCAGTACCAAACTGTCTTGATTACTGTAGCTTTGTAGTAGAGCTTGAAGTCAGGGAGCATAATTCCCCCCACTTTATTCTTCCTTCTCAGGATTGCTTTGGCTGTTTGGAGTCTTTTGTGGTTCCATATGAATTTTAGAACGATTTGCTCTAGTTCATTGAAGAACGCTGTTGGTATTTTCATAGGGATTGCATTGAATCTCTAAATTGCTTTAGGCAGGATGGCCATTTTAACAATATTAATTTTTCCTATCCATGAGCACTGAATGTGTTCCCACTTATTGGTATTTTCTTCAATTTCTCTCATGAGTGTCTTTGTAGTTTTCAGAGTATAGGTTTTTCACTTCCTTGGTTAGGTTTATTCCTAGGTATTTTATTCTTTTTGATGCAATTGTGAATGGAATTGTTTTCCTGATTTCTCTTTCTGCTAGTTCATCGTTAGTGTATAGGAATGCAACAGATTTCTGTGTATTAATTTTGTATCCCGCAACTTTGATGAATTCAGATATTAGATCTAGTAGTTTTGGAGTGGATTCTTTAGGGTGTTTTATGTACAATATCATGTCATCTGCAAACAGTGACAGTTCTAACTTCTTCCTTGCCAATCTGGATGTCTTTTATTTCTTTATGTTGTCTGACTGCCATGGCTAGGACCTCCAGTACTATGTTGAATAAAAGTGAGGAGAGTGGGCATCCTTGTCTTGTTCCCTATCTTAAAGGAAAAGCTTTCAGCTTCTCACTGCTATGTATAATGTTGGCTGTGGGTTTGTAATATATGGCCTGTATTATGTTGAGGTACTTGCCCTTTATACCCATTTTGTTGAGTTTTTATCATGAATGGATGTTGAATTTTGTCGAATGCTTTCTCAGCATCTATGGAGATGATCATGTGGTTTTTGTCCTTTTTGCTGATGTGATGGATGATGTTGGTGGTCTTTCGAATGTTGTACCATCCTTGTATCCCTGGGATAAATCCCACTTCATCATGATGGATTATCTTTTTGATGTATTTTTGAATTTGGTTTGCTAATATTTTGTTGAGTATTTTTGCATTTACGTTCATCAGGAATACTGGTCTGTAATTTTCTTTTTTTGTGGTGTCTTTGCCTGGTTTTGGTATTAGAGTCATACTGGCCTTGTAGAATGAGTTTGGGAATATTCCCTCCTCTTCTGCTTTTTGGAAAACTTTAAGGAGGATGGGTATTAGGTCTTCACTAAATGTTTGATAAAATTGAGCAGTGAAACCATCTGGTCCAGAACTTTTGTTCTTAGGTAGTTTTTTTATTACCAATTCAATGTCCTTGCTGGTAATTGGTCTATTCAGATTTTCTGTTTCTTCCTGGGTCAGTCTTGGAAGGTTGTATTTTTCTAGAAAGTTGTCAATTTCTTCTAGGTTATCCAGTTTGTTGCCATATAATTTTTCATAGTATTCTCTCATAACTCTTTGTATTTCTGTGGGGTCCATAATGATTTTTCCTTTTTCATTTCTGATTCTGTTTATGTGTGTAGACTCTCTTTTTTTCTTGATAAGTCTGGCTAGGGTTTATCTGTTTTGTTTATTTTCTCAAAGAACCAGTTCCTGCTTTCACTGATTCTTTCTGTTGTTTTATTCTTCTCGATTTCATTTATTTCTTCTCTGAACTTTATTATGTCCCTCCTTCTACTGATTTTGGGCCTCATTTGTTCTTTCTTTTCTAGTTTCATTAATTGTGAGTTTAGACTGTTCATTTGGGATTGTTCTTCTTACCCGAGGTAGGCCTGTATTGCAATATACTTCCCTCTTAGCACAGCCTTCGCTGCATCCCACAGATTTTGTGGTGTTGAATTATTGTTGTTATTTGTCTCCATATATTGCTTGATCTCTGTTTTTATTTGGTCGTTGATCCATTGATTATTTAGGAGCATGTTATTAAGCCTCCATGTGTTTGTGGGCTTTTTCATTTTCTTTGTGTAATTTATTTCTAGTTTCATACCTCTGTGATCTGAGAAGCTGGTTGGTACAATCTCAATCTTTTTTAATTTACTGAGGCTCTTTTTGTGGCCTAGTATATGATTTATTCTTGAAAATGTTCCATGTGCACTTGAGAAGAATGTGTATCCTGTTGCTTTTGGATGGAGTATTCTGTAGATGTCCATTAGGCCCATTTGTTCTAATAAGTTGTTCAGTGCCTCTGTCTCTTTGCTTATTTTCTGTCTGGTTGATCTGTCCTTTGGAGTGAGTGGTGTGTTGAAGTCTCCTAGAATGAATGCATTGCATTCTATTTCCCCCTTTAATTGTTGGTATTTGTTTCACATATGTAGGTGATCCTGTGTTGGGTGCATATATATTTATAATAGTTATATCCTCTGGTTGAACTGACCCCTTTATCATTATGTAATGTCCTTCTTTGTCTCTTGTTATTTTCTTTATTTTGAAGTCTATTTTGTCTGTCTGATACAAGTACTGCATCTCCTGTTTTTTCTCCCTATAGTTACATGAAATATCTTTTTCCATCCCTTTACTTTCAGTCTGTGTATGTCTTTGGGTTTGAAGGAGTCTCTTAGGCAGCATATAGATGGTCTTGTTTTTTATTCATTCAGTGACTCTATGTCTTTTGATTGGTGCATTCAGACCATTTACATTTAGGGTGATTATCGATAGGTATGTACTAATTGGCATTGCAGGCTTAGATCTGTGGTTACCAAAGGTTCAAGGGTAATTCCCTTACTATCTAACAGTCTAATTTAACTCACTTCGTATATGCTATTACAAACACAATCTAAAGGTTCTTTTTTTTCCTCCTTTTTCTTCCTCCTCCATTCTTTACATGTTAGGTATCATATTCTATACTCTTTGTCTATCCCTTGATTGATTTTGGGGTTAGCTGATTTGATTTTACATCTGCTTAGTAATTAGTTGTTCTACTTTGCTGTGGTTTTATTTCCCCTGGTGACATCTATTTAACCTTAGGAACACTTTCATCTATAGCAGTTCCTCCAAAATGCACTGTAGAAGTGGTTTGTGGGAAGAAAATTCTCTCAGCTTTTGCTTATGTGAAAAATGTTTAATCCCTCCTTCAAATTTAAATGTAACTTTGCTGGGTATTCTTGGTTCGAGGACCTTCTGCCTCATTGCATTAAATATATCATGCCACTCCCTTCTGGCCTGTAAGGTTTCTGTTGAGAAATCTGATGATAGCCTGATGGGTTTTCCTTTGTATGTGATCTTATTTCTCTCTCTAGCTGCTTTTAAAAATCTGTCTTTATCCTTGATCTTTGCCATTTTAATTATTATATGTCTTGATGTTGTCTTCCTTGGGTCCCTTGTATTGGGAGATCTGTGCATCTCAATGGCTTCAAAGACTATCTGCTTCCCCAGACTGGGGAATTTTTCAGCAATTACCTCCTCAATGACACTTCCTATCCCTTTTTCTCTCTCTTCTTCTTCTGGTACCCTATAATACAAATATTCCATTTGAATTGGTCCACAGTTCTCTCAATATTCTTTCATTCTTAGAGATCCTTTTTTCTCTCTGTGCCTCAGCTTCTTTGTATTCCTCTGCTCTAATTTCTATTCCATTTACCATCTCTTATACTACATCTAATCTGCTTTTAAATACCTCCATTATATGTTTCATTTCAGATATGGAATTTTTTAATGACTGAATCTCTGTGTAAATTCGTTCCTGAGTTCTTGAATATTTTTCTGTACCTCCATGAGCATGTTTATTATTTTTATTTTGAACTCTCTTTCAGGAAGATTGGTGAGTTCAGTTGCATTTGACCCTTTTTTTGGGGTTTGTGAGATTTTGGTCTAGGTTCTTTTGACGTTTCATATTTCTATGTGGTGCCCTCTAGTGCCCAGAAGCTCCAGTCTCTGGAGCTGCTCAGCCTCTAGAGTGAGGTTGGGGGTTGTAGGGGAGCGGCGCTGGTGCCCTGTCTCATGAGGTCTGCTCTGTTCATGAGGTCTGTATACAGTCTGGTGCAGCCTTGTTACCTGTTAATGTTTTAGGGTTAGTTGTATTAACTATATTTTCATACTATATGTGGTTTTGGGAGTTTTCTGTCTCACCTCTCATGCCACTACCTTGAATCTCCCTTCTCTCCCCCACCTCACTATTAAACCCCAGTCACACTACCCTCCCAGAATGTTCTAAGCCTTTTATCCCTCAGTGCCTTTGCATTTGTGCAAGGCCTTGCCCACAGTTCTCCCCATAGCCGATTCTTCCTCAGACAAGCTTTCAGTGACCACTCTGAATAAATCTTTCTCTCTCTCACCACCCACATTGTTCCCTATCATGTACCCTGTTTGTCCCCTTAAAGCACTTTCTCACTTTGTCTTTTATAAACCACCAACAACTCTGTGGCTGCTGTTGTTAATCCACTTGTTGGACTCCCTCCCCTCACTAGACTGTCAGCTCTAGGAAGGCAGAAATCTCATTCACTACTGCATATCCAGGACTGTCACAGAGTAGGTGCTCTGCGAAGGGCTTATTGGATGAATTCCAGACAAAGATGGATAACAAGCTGTGGAACCATAAATAAGAGATATAAACAGAAAAACCCAAAGAAGAGAACAAGCAAATTAGCTAAAACATATGGCTTCCTCTGGCTATCCATGTGGGAGCTCCAAGCTAAAAGGATCAAGGGCGGGAGGGCCTCATATTTCAGGAGCAAACTCGACTTCCCCACTGATGTGCATTATCAATGCCTCTATATCTTTTTATTAGCAGACAGCACCAAATGAGATAGGAAATGCACAAAAAAATTAACAACCTATGGAGAGCCAAAGACAGACATTCCACCTATACAAAACACACTTCTGTCCTGAAGGAGCTTCAGAGCTAGGGGTGAAGACAGAGACTAACAGCCTACTAATAAAAAGCCAATACAACATGCTTCCATTGGCCAAAGATGGGACAATCTGAACATCAATAAGGATATTAATTTTACTGGATTGAAAAACATCAAATATATTTAAATGTATCAGATCATAATAAGTAAAATGATAACCTCATTAATAAAATGATAAAAATGATAACAAAAATCATTGCTCACCAGCGGAAGATGCTAGGAGCCAGCCAATTCATTATTTTGAAAACTAGTAAGTAAAGAAAAAGCCACACATAGATTGTAACTTTCCTTTATGAACTGTTCTTCAGTTATTTGGATCATGAAATAGTTGATGAAGTAAATCTTTACTTATGGCCATATTCTAGCTAATGAACAAACAAGAAATTATAGAAACAGAGTATCATCAATGATGCCAGCAACATATGAACACATCAGTGCCATTTATGAAACAGACTCACCAAAAAATTGAACCTGAAGATGATCTAGCCCCTAAGTATGACTACCAACTTGCATGAAAAACAGAAGAAAGAATATGTTAGACAGCACTATAGGTTTGCAGTTAACAAGCACCAGGCTCTGGAAAACTGCGAGGCCAACAATCCAGTTTTCTCCTATTAAAATATACAAGAGAAATGAGAGAAGAACCTAGAGATTTCAGAGACACATCCATCAGCTACAATGCACAGTCTTGACGTGCATCTTCACTCACACAAACTATAAAATAAGTAATGAGACAACTCGGGAAATTTAAACGTAAGATATTTCATGATATAAAGGAATTAACGTTTTTCTATATGATAACGGTACTGTGGTTATACATGAAAAAAAAGAATGATTATCTTTCAGAGATATGTATTAAAACATTTACCCATAAACTGCTGTCTGAGATTTGCTTCAAAATCATCTATGGTAGAAAGAGAGAAAGGGTGTGGATGAAACAAGAATGGCTATGAGCTAATAATTTTTGAAGGTGGACACAGGCAAATGAAGGTTCATTATGCTAGTTATTCTTTATACTTTTGTAGAGAGTATAGACTAGCTTTTAGAAGCACAAAAACAAAAGGTCAAAACAAAATATGTTATAATAAGGAGCAGCCCAGAAACTGGCCAGCTTGTGGCTACTTGGTTGGGAACCAAAGTGGAGCATGGTGGTCTTGGGAGGTGATCATGTCCTGTGCCCAAACTGGCTTTAACCCCAGGACCAAGCAAGGCTGGGCTCAGCATTTTTGGATCTTCAAATTCCTGGACCACCGGCGTGAGTTCCTATAGTTCCTGTAGGCTGTTCCACAAAGGTCCTTGTGTGATGAGCAGTATAAGGGGGCTGGAGGGGGTGCGTGAGGTAGACTCATTTGGGGTCTTAGAAGAGGGGTTTGTGGGAGTGAGTAGATGAGGGAACCTCTTTGGGAAGTGACTGGAGCTTCTTGAGTTCTTTGGTTACTGTCTGTCTCCTCTCACTAAAGAGGGCAGGGGGATATGTCTGTTTTATTTGTCACTGCTACATATCCAGTGCCTGGTACATAGTAGGCTCTAAATAAATAGGTTGAATGAATGAACTCTAATAAGGCCCAATAAAATACACACTACAATAGCCCTGTAATAAAACTGTTCTTATAAGCAAGAGAGTACTTTGAATTAAAATAATTCATTTTTAGAAATTACTGGTAATATAACTTTGTATTTTTCTCATACACATTCTTATGTTTAAAAACTCCTCAAATCATACAATAACATAATCAGGCCAAATAGCCTTCAGCCTAGAAGAACCAAGGTCTCCTGCTTCCTAGTCAATATTTCTTTCTCTATATCACTCTGCTGGTAAGACTTAAAATTAGTCAAGTGTAAGAAAAAATACAGCATGTTTTCCACAAAGCAATTGTATCTTCACAGTAAAATACTAACTTTCTAACTTACCTGGAAGATGTGAATTTTGTGACTCTGGGTAAACTACAACATACTTCAACATTAACAACTAAACTAAGATCAAGAGAAGGTATGGAACAGTAACTAATAGGATTGTATGCGTAAGAAACAAACGTCATCTCATGCCTCAAAGAGGGAACTAGATGTATAACATTCAGACTTTTTTGGCTGAACTGTTAATTCAAACCAGTTGAACTGGCAGAGATCCTGATTTACTCAGAGCTCAAGCAAGTTACGCCCCACAGAATCGAACCTAAACTACAACAAACAGAAAGAGCAAAAAAACTGCCACAAACAGAAGGCCATGAATGTATTTCAAAACATGACTTTGTTGAAGAAATCCAGTTTCTTTGGGTGTGTCTGCCTTCTAAAGAGGTATTTTCAGGAAAATATACTTACTAGTACCAAACTTTGAATTTCAAAATTTACTATAGAATTCCACCATTTTGTGGAATAAGGAATGCAAAATGTTTGGGATTTGAATTCCACCCATATGCTTCAGGCAAGATTTTGTTAAATAGGATATATGACAAGGTTTCAAACAAAAGAAAAAAACAATTTCATAAAGCCTATACTATTTTCCCCATAAAATGGCCTCCAAAGCATTTAATATTGGAACACTGTTTACTACCCTTTATTAATACACCAATGACAGTACTGATCCCCTGTCAGTAGAACAGTCACTAGCACATTCGGGACAAAGGAAAAAATCTAGACAGCAAGAGGTAAGTAAGGTCGTTCTCACAGATGGCTCTCAACTGAGTCACTAAGACTCAAGGTGATATAATTTCTAACCAAGTCCAGTTACTCATTTTACCCTTGGAAATTAGACTGATAAGACTGATTGGCAAGGTTTCCTGTTTGTTTAAAGAGAACAGCACAAAAATTAACCAAATTCCAAACACAACCGAAGAACATGAAGTCACAAAACATTTTTGCCCCATCTTGGCTCAATCTCAAGTTATTCCTCTGGGAAGTAACTTTCTCTTTTTTTTTTAAAACCCCACCACTAACCTTACTGTTCATGTAGCAGAGCTCTTCAAAGAAATAAAAATAAAGGCCTTTTCAATCATAGGACCATTCCTTGGCTCCTAGATTGATAAAGAGCTCCTTTGTTGGGATTTTCATAGGAGACTCAGGATTTACTAAAATGAGGAATTCTTGATGACATATGTATTTCTCCTCATTCACTCTTTAGAGCTAAACACACCTAGTATAAGAATTCCCTCCGTGTGCTACCTGTCAGACTTCTATTCTGGAAGCTAAGCTATCACCTGAAAAAGGCTTTTACCTTTCTAACTAGGAAAAAAAGAAACTAAACAAGCCAGGTGTAGAAAGTCTCATCATCTAAGCCCTAGTGCTGAGGCAAACAATGCCATCCTCACTTTGCAAAACTCCTAAAATGCATCATAATTCAGCTTTAAATAGTTGCACTTGAACAAATGACTGAGTGATTGGCCAGACAGCCAAATTTCATGGTACTCATGCTTTGTCAAGGGCCAGAATTTGATCTATGTCAAGAACTAGAATTGCCTTGTCCCCATGAACCTCTCGGAAAATCCTTAGTGCAAAGGCCCCAGAATATAAGAAATTCGTAGACTCAAGAGTCACAGAGGGCCATGGCCTTTCATCAGAGGACTAGAACTGCTGCTTCCTACCTCTTGGGGGCAGTAAACAACAGTTTGGCCCACACCAACACTTTCCATATAAGGAAGTCTCAGGAAGCTACAAAGCCCTCTTGAAGAAAAGAGAATCACTGGTTCTAAACTCTAAAAAGAAATCCCTAAAAGGAGGAATTTTGTGGTATGTGAAATATATCTCAATTAAAACAAAAGAAAGAAACTATAAGACCTTTGAATACTTTGAAGTGCTTATTCTCTCCATGACCTGACTATTACTCAGTTTCTTTCTGGGGCTTGACTCATTCCATCCTTCAGGGAAGGGGAGAGTGTAGACAGGGTTGGAAATATCTTTAAAATAGTTGAATAGTTTTGCCATTTTTGACACTCATGGGAATAAAGAACAGTATTCCAAAAATACATGTTGAGGAATTGCCTTATATAACCTAAAACAGTTTTTTCATTCAACAGTTTATACAAACTCTGTAATCTATTCAAATAGGTGCCAGTTACTACAATATTTTATTATAATGTACAATGAATTGTTTTAAAAAACTGTTACCTGATTACTATTCTAGCTCAACTTCTGTTCATCAGATAACAGAAGTCATAATAAAGAATGGCTTTATTACTTCCATAGTGAGATATTTAAATGAAATGAGTAGATTAAATTCTCCCCAATAAAACATAAAGTAGCACATGACAATTTCTGGCTAATTATAAGATTTAAAATTGTGCCAAATAATTTGGAGAGTATCTGTAGAGTTCTTATGTAAATATACTGAACATAGGAAAAGAGTGCTCTTTTCAATCTCAGGAGACTGTTTCTAGGTGTTACATGAGGGACAAGCTCCGGTGAAGCAAAGTGTGACGTTTCACAACAATCATGCTCCACTAATTTAATTTTCAATCACACATATTATAAACATCAAGAATAATTCTTATTAAAACTACTTACAAGAGATAGCAGCAAACTGAACAGGTCACCAACATAGTGATGATAACTCTAAAAAAAAAAAGGCAAACATCATTAGATAACTAGCAAACTACGCAGCCAGTGCAGGGTGGTTTAAGTCCCCTTTCCAAGTTATCAAGCTGGCAAGGATTGCACACCAAGAAAATGGGGTCTGAATCTGTTCAAACACCAGTAGAGTGCAGTGAACCCAGGCGCACGCAGGAGAAGTTTAACTAAGTAATTAACATCTATGTTTAAAGGGAAATGTACTGATGCCACAGCTTAGGTGTCTAATCCAAACCCATCTAAAACTAAACTCAAAAGGCTACAGCGACAGTTCTGACATTCAAGTAATCACTTGTTTGGTAGTATTTCTGCAATGAAATGACACTGCTAAAAACAGGACTTTCTAGCATTCACCTCTCCCCATCTCCATTCCTGTCTGAAAATGCTAAGGATCGCTGACCTGCCAAATTTCAACATATAACAATTGTGTTCATGATATTCCCTTCCCATTTTCTCTTCCAAAGATTCCCTTTCTAAATCTACTCTCCAGAAACAGCACCGCCATTCCCCCATCTGACCCACCCCTCAAATCTGTCATCTTTATGTTCATGCCTCTTCTGCACTTTCGGTCACCAAATGCTGTTGATCAGTCCTTTAAATCATCTCTCCCTATGTGGATTTCTTCCTTTCTATTTCCACAATTAACTCCAAAATTTGTCAGGTTTGCCTGGCTAACCAACCACCAGCAGATTGAAAACTTTCTTCCTTCTTTTTCATTTTATTCAAAATCACCTTGGATTAATCTCTCTAAATATTCCTTTCATCACATCACTCTGCAGCTTAACACCTTTCAATGCCCTCCTTCATCCATAGGAGTAATTTTCAAAGAGAGGGTCTCCATACCCTTCAGAGTAAGCAACACTATCTCCTAGAATGCAGGACGCAAATATCAGAAGTCCTTTTGTATTTATTTTAACTTATCCTTTAGAAGTCCTGTGTGTGTATATATTTTCTGTGGTTAATATAATGGCACATCCATTCATTCATTCAACAGGTTTTCCCTCAGCGTCCAGTATGTACCAGGCTCTAGGAAAAGAAGAGGGAACAAAATAGATGAAAATTCCCATCCCCTTGAAGGTGACACAGTAGTGGGGGAAGACAGACAAGATACAAGATGAATGGTAAGCAAACAGTAAGTATCTATCTAGTTATCATTAGTATATCAGATTGTAAGTGTGGATGGGGGAAAATAAAACAGAAAAGGATAAGGATACACAGGGGGCTGGAGGCTGGGGTTGAAATTTTAAAGGGGGTAGTTGGGCAAGGATTTGCAGAAGAGGTAGTGTGCAGACCTGAGGAGGTGAGGGAAGGTTCCAGATAGGAGGAACAGCAAATGCAAATGCTGGAGGTAAGAGGGTACCAGGCGTTCAGAGGAGGATGGAGGCCTGTGTGGTTGAGTACAGCAAGGGGAACCTAGCAGGAGGTCAAGTCAAAGGTATCTTGTAGCCTCTTAAAGGAAAAGGGAAGCTCTTTGGAGGGATTTGAGGAGACAACTGACAAACTGATTCAAATTCTAGTAAATTCTCTCCAGAGGGTGGGAGTAGAATGGGGAAAGAGGAGCAAAAGGACAAGCAGAGAAACCAGTTAGGGGGAATTGCAATAATCCCATGGATCAGGCTGGTAGCAGCACAGGTAGTGAGAAGTGGTCAGACTCTGAATATACTCTGAGATACATTCTTCAAAATATGTAACTTGTACATTACACTTATAATACATAAATGAACATGTACAGGGATTTGTGTGGTGGTATACAACACTCCTACTACTCCCTATTTTTCTGTATGTTTGAAAATGTTCTGTATATTTTAAAACACTGGAGATGACTAAACTCCTGGAACATGAATTCCTGCCCTCTACTCCTATCCTCTGCCCCACATCTATGCTCTGGGATCCACTATGTCAAAATCTGAAGCTTTTAGATATCTGTGGATTCCTAAAGAGAAAAGAGAGAAATCATGAAAAATGAGAACAGTCGGAAAGCTGACTCCAGGCATAGCCTATTTTATCTGGAGCTCTTTTTCAGTTGTAGAAAAGAATGAGAGACTAAGGGCCTTGTTTCAGGTTATACACAAGAGTCAGAGAGTTTTTGCTTTTTGGCCCTTTCTTCTTTCTGCCTCACCAGGTCCTTGAAAACTTCCTAATGAACCAATTTTTTGCATTCTGATGTATAGGGTCTTGCAGGCAAGAGGAATTAATTAAAATCAAAGTCTTCATTCCTCCCTTTGCACAAAGAACTTTATTTGCCTAATGAAGATTTTTTAATATTTTAAATCAGAAAAGCTCTCCTGTATTAAAAATTCACCATAGACCTTGAAGCAATTCAGCTCCTTCATGTATTTCAAAAAAAACATTGAACTGAAGTCTTTTCAGGAGGTAAAGGGGAACTCGTACTAACTCAGTACTAGTATTTCCATTTTACAATGAGGAACTGGGAACATGGAAAAGTTAAATTGTCCAAGGTCACAGGGATCATTCAGCTAGGAACAGTGTGTCTCAAAGTGTCACAGTAAAACTTCTGGGAGACACTTTGTGTTTTAAGACCTGTTCAATTCTGCCAACAGCAGGAAATACAAGGATTGGGGTGGAGGCTGCAAATTAGACTTGGATAACAGATCACTAGCAGGTCAAACCTGAATCATAACAGTAGGGCTAGAAACTGAATAGCCACTGTACTACAGGAGGCATTTTATTACCCTGGATAATAGCAGTGGCATCAAGTCCCAAGGCTGGGCACGTAAAAAATAAGTGCTACCAGTACATATATAAATGCTTTTCTGAATATGCAGGCTGGAAAAGAAGACAATAGGGTAATGAATTAGTTGAAGATAGAAATACAACAAAGAAGTGCTTTGTCATTCTCTAACTCCAGTAGGAGAAACAAGTCTAATAAATTCAGTTAATACAAGCTGTTTTAATAACCCCAGAATTTGAACTACTCAAAAGGTAGAAGAGATGACCCTATATAATTGGTGCTATGCAGGGAAGAGGGGAAGGAGGGACCTAATGCTACCAAATGATATATGTTCATCTGCCATTTTCCCTTTTTAAACAAATATGATTTACTTTTAAGCTAGACAGAAGTAATACGTCTAACAGAAGTTTGTTCAAGAATGCAAAAGGGGTCCAGGTCACAAAATAGTAGGGAAGTAATGGCATTTTCTTTCCTTTAATAAAGGCAATAGAATTATCCACTCAACAGATATTTACCGAATGGCTACTATGCATGCAAAGCACTGTGAAGCCACCAATCAGTTTCAAAGAATAAAGCAAGAGATGGTGTTTTTGACAAACTATGACTTCAGTCTAAGTTTCACCCCACATGACCTTGCACTGAGAAAAAATGACTAAAAGGCAAAAGAGGAACTTTGCTGTTCCAAAGTTCCTTTAAAGATAAAGACTATATCATAGTACAATAAAAGTTTACCAACAAAATTGTTAAAGCTCTATTTAACAAATAAGTCTGGGGGGAAAAGTGTTTCTTCATCACTGTGAGAACTAGTTACACTCACACACACAAGGGCGGGAGCGCCCTCCAAAAGGTATGACGCAGGGGTTTCTAAACAATATTTCCTGCTCTTCGGTAATCAATTTCGCTTTAGATCGGTCCCCGACTCCCTCCTGGCACCCACTAGATGCCGGGCCTAGGCTCAACGTTGTTGCACCTGTGCAACTGCGACATGTGAGGCAGACACGGTAATTTGATTCTTTCCTCTAAAGTTGAGGCAAACGAGGCCTCATTTGCGTGGAGGGCAAGGCAAAAGGGGCGAAAGTCCTCTAGAGACGAACCCCAACTTCTCCTTGAGCCGGTATAAATCCATTTCCAGCTACACCCTCTCCACACAGGAGCCTGATAAGAAAGAATACCCCACAAGTCACGGAAGGTCCACCGGAGGTCACACTCGAGCCGGGGGACACTGAAGCAGCTGCAGTAAGGCAGTTGGGGTCTGCACGGGGATCGAGGCCTGCCTCTGGGGTCCGGGGCCACCCAGCAGGGTGTTTGAGCGCCGTGGGACCTCCCCCTTCGCCGGCCGGCCCGGCCCGGCCGGTCCTCACCGCGCGTCCCTCCCAAGGCGGGCCTGGCCCACTTACCCCCGATTGGGGCCCTTAGGGATAAACCAGGGCACCAAGAACCCGACGAAGCCCCAGAACACGCTCATCACGATGAGGGGCACCGTGAGGCCGCTATACGCCATGGTTCCCGCTGGAGCTGCCAGCCCCGACCTGGCCGCCGCACTTTCGTCCCACCCGGAAGTGTCAACACTGGGCCGCGTGACCAGCGCGCACGAAGACCTGCCTCCCGCGCCCCACGTGACTCGCGCTCCGGACTACGTCCCTCCCCGGCCCGGGAGACGGCGCCCTGCCCTCACATGGTCGGTCTCGGGGTTACAGCTCCTTTGAGGGATGTCACTCACCCCAGAGCTAAGGGTCAAGTCACCAGGGGCTCAACAGAATTTTCTGGTTAGAATGTAGCCCTTTTAGGAAATGAGTGTAGTCATCTACAGCTTTATCTTCTTTGGCAACAAACCTACAGAGAACTTGGCAATAGTTAAGTTACTGTTCTGAATTCCTGTATGCCGGGCACTGAGCTGTGAGCTGTAAGTGCCTGAGCTCGTTTTGAACACCTCACTGCAGTCTGTGAGGTAGTTATAATTATTATCGCCGCTTTGCAGTTGAAGAAACAGGCCCAGGGAGGAGGTTAAGGACCTGCATAGCTAGCAAGTGGTAGAGCCAAGATTCAACTCTGTTGGTGCGAGTTTCAACCAGTGCTCTTAACTACTGCACTGCTGTATAACTTGCGCACAGTGCCAGGTTCTGGGGTTGCAGAAATCAATCAGATCCCCTGCAGGCAATTCACTGGCTGGTGAGAAGATGGACTTGCAAGCTGTGGATAAAATTGTAGCATTTCCAGAATATCTTGCCTGGCTTTAGTATATCTGCATATCAATAGGCGTTAAGAGGTGGAAAGAAGTATGGCTTTAGTGCACTTGCATCTTTCTTCAGGGGTGGAGAAGTTCATCTCCATATCAATGGGTAATTACCTGGGCAACCGAGGGCTTATCTGTACCTGAGAGGTGAGGGGGAGGGCCGTTGTGGTTGTTGCTGGAGCTAAGAAGAAAGATGGACTGGGACTGCAGTTTGTGAGAAATAAACGGGTTTTAAACTTTATTTCTCTCTTTGACTGATTTTGGGTTTTGGAGGTGTTTTGCCCCGGGATTTCCTTTCCCCAGACTGACACAAGCCAACCGCTCAATGCGATGTGCAGGTATACTGCACCTAGAGTGTACTTTTCACACCAGCCAGTCCTGAGCTGAGCCTTGAAAGAGCAGGAACTCTTTCCAATGCTTGGAGTTTCCAATGCTTGCCAAGAATTTTTACATATGTTATTTAGAGTGTGCGACAACCTTGGAACAGAGGAGGAAACCAGCTTTCGGAGAGGTTAAGAAACTTGATAAATCTCATAGACAGAAGCAAGATGGAAGGCAGATCTACATACTAAAACCAGTATGCTCTACCATGGACCAGTTTCCCTGCTAATAGCCACATTTCCTTACCTGCAATCACCCCGATTTCTTTCTTAAGTAGAATGGATTCTTGGATTAAATGGAAAGTTAGACGAGTAATCTTTAACATTTAGACTAACACTTCAAACGACTCAAAAAACCATCACCTGACCGGTAATATAGAAAACTAGATGGTCACTTTGTGTTCATACTGCTGCCCCCAGAACTTAGTCATAGCAGAAATTCTGTTGTTCTTAAATCCTAATCCAAGCATTACCTTCTCCAAGACCTGTTTCATCCAGTTTGGGTTTCTTTTGAGGCATTTGAATTATTTATGTGGGTATCTTAACCAACTCTACTGGAGGGCAAATTCCTTTAGGACAAGTACTGTTTTAACTGATTTTTGCTCCTCAGGAGTGTGAGCACATAGACTGTGCTCAATAAACACAAGTAAAACTGAATTAAATAATTAAGAAATGGTGAGATTAGCCAGAACTAAATAGAGAAAAAAGTTTACTATTTCTTCCCATTTCTTTTTTTCTTAATTCAAGTTTAATTTGTGGTAAAATAAACATAACATAAAATTCACCACCTTAACCATGATTAAGAGTCCAGTAGCATTAAATGTATTCCATTGTTGTGCACCCAGTTTCCAGAAAATTTTTCATACCCATTTAACAACTTCCCATTCTCCTTTCCACAATCTACTTTGTTTCTATTTGACTACTCAAGATACTTGACATAAGTGGAATCATACGGTATTTCTCTTTTTGTGACTGGCTTGGTTTACTTAGCATATGTCCTCAAGTTTCATCCACATTATAACATGTGTCAGAATTTCCTTCCTTTTTAAGCCTGAATAAACTATATGTATATACATTTTGTTTCTCCATTCATTTGTCAGTTGGGTTGCTTCCACTTTTTGGCTATTGTGAATTTTTACCCATTTCTGAAATAATGGCAAATATTTCAAGTTTATTCTGTTAAGTCTACCCTTTGCCTCACCTTTTTTAAGAAGCAGAGCATGTGTTTGGGAGCACAGCAATGTGCCTTCTCAGACACCAGTTCTGTCTCAATCTGTTTCATCTTCTGAGATGAGAAAATTTCTGAATCTTGGTATTATAGTTATGGGCTAGTATTGGCCAATAGCTCCCTCTATCAGTCAACCTGTCAAAAACATTTTATTCTATGTTCCAAATAAAAATTTTGGGAAAGGTCAGGAACTAGGATTCAGTGATCCATTGAATGAAGAAATATCCTCTGCCTTTAAGGCACTTCAAGCCTACTTCAGGAAACAACTCGGACTCTGGGCAATGTGGTCCGAGGACACCTGGGGAGTCCCTGAGACTCTATCAGCCGGTCTGCAAGGGCTTCTCTTTTCTGACTATAGTACCAATCTGTGTGAGGCTGAAGTTTCTTCCTATGCTTTACCCTAATTATTGCAACAAATTGAATGCAGAAGCATTTTAAGAATACTTTTGTATTAAGCTAGTCCATTAAGGGGTTTTGCAAAAATTTAACACAATGTCATCGTTACATTTATTTTGTTTTAAAAAGATAATTATCCATGAAAATGTTATTTCTGTTAATGTGTTACCAGTTTATTATTGTTGACGTAAAATGAATTTCAAATGTTAAAATTTTGTTTTAATTTGTAACTTGGTAAACTATATGATAGATATAACCTACATAAATGTAAGCTTTTTGGGTCCTAAAGCTTTACATGTGTATACAGGTGCAGAGACCAAAAAGTTTGAGAAACACTCCTAGAGGAAAAGCCTCAGAGGCAATCCCAATAGGATAAAGTCAACAAGAGCTGATTGAAATAACATAGTGCAACCCCCAGAGCCCTTCTTTCCTAAGCCTAACCCTTTAAATAAAAACAGGCATGCAAAATCACAAAGCCATAGAATCATACAGCTCCTCTCCAAGCTGATCTGGAAGCTTGGAAATTACTGGAGTGTAAGGCTGGAGGCACCAGGGGAAGGGGAAAGCCTGCTGGACAAGCTCAGGCCTCACCAAACAAGGTGAAGAGACCAACAGGTTCCTGCCTGACAATATTCCAGAGCCTGATCGGATAACATTCCTAACTAGAGCCCTTCCCCCAAGCTAGAAGAGTAGTGGTAACTTTCTAGTACCTGGCTAAAGACCAATGAGAGACCCCCACGTACCCTAGCCGAGCCAATCCTCACGCCACTATATACCTTTGCTCTCCCTCCCCCTGCCTTCTTTAAAAACTTGCTGCCTCCCCTGCTGAGCGTGACTTCCCCAGCCTGTGATAGCCAGACCGGGCAACATCACCTGGGAATTGCGCTCAAATAAACTGCCTGGCCCTTTGTTGCCTCTTGTCACCTGCTTATTTCGGCTAGAATTTATCTTACATGGAGAAGCTGAAAGCTCCAGCATGCTCCCAATTCATTTGCTCAGCATGTATATATGGATATGCAACTGTGGGCAGCCCTCACTGATTATAGCAGCTACCATTTCTTGAGCCACATGCCATTGAACTAGGTGCTTTGAATTACCCATCTCATTCAATGCCCATACACATAATATAGATATTATTAAATCCATTTTATATATCAGAAAACAGCTCAGATTTGTAACTTGCCTGATGTCTAGCTGTTTTAAGTGGCAGAACTGGTATCTGAATGTCAGCCTTCAATAGCTACTGCTCTTCCCACTAAGCCATGCTGCTTCTCCTATTTCAAATAATAAGTCAACAACAACAAAAAAAAACCCTAAATTACACACAACTGAACACACCTAATGCATGAGACCTTTGAAAAACTGTTCTATAATTAGCTGCCCTTCTATGAGGCTAGGCTAGGATGTGGCTGATTTAGTTTAATTCTGATGCACAAAGAATGTCTTCTCTATTATTTGTATATATTTACATTGTAATTATGGTATTCAGGCCATAAATCAATTTTATATAGCTGTTTACATTTAGATGATCTGCTTTTCTCATAGAGATTTCTTCATAGATCAAACTTTTAATAAGCACCCAATCATGTATGCAAAGAATATTTCTGGAAGACAAAAGAAACTGGAAAGAGTGACTGCTTCTGGAAAGAACTGAGTGACTGAATATCAAGGTGACAAGGAAGCTGATTTTTCGCTGTATACCTTTTGTGCCTTTTTATGTTGTACCATATAAAAATATTACTTCTTTAAAAAAAAACGAACTGAAAAGAACCCAAGCCACCAGATGGGAAAGGCTCACTCAACATCTGGAGCATCAGTAGAGTATAGTGGACTCTTGGTTAGTAGAGTACAGCCTAGTTCCTGGAAGATTTAAATACTTGCCTACCCAACTCACACTGAAAGCTCTGTAGCTGAACAGCTCATGCCTGAGTGTGATATGAAAGCAGATATTCAGAAGCAGTTATCTGAAGTTTGAAAGTTTGGAGTCTTCCCAAAATAGCACAGGGACTCACTCAAGTGAATGGACAAATGCAAATTTGGTGAAAAGGTCAGTTAGAAACTGCTTAATTCAAAGTCACTCCAGAAACGTGCTAAAACCCTGAACTGTGATAGGCAGGCCCACCCACCTGGCATTCTCCAGTCCCCATTTCCTGAGGCGACCAAAACACAATACTGCTGCCCTTAAATCCTTTCCTTGGTTCCAGAACAAGCATTTGTTTAAACTCCCTTGAGAAAAACTTTTCCTCCTGCTCCTGCGAACAAACTCATTGCCAATCCCCTCTAAAACAGTTAGAATTTCTTGAGCTCTGCTTTACTTGCAGAATCTCAAGTGGTTAAATCTGACAACTTTGAAGTACATACTCTTTATTTCCATCTTATAAATGACAAAACTGAGGCCCAGAAAGGTTAAGCAATTTGCCCATGGTCACACAACTAGGAACAGAACTGGGATTAGAATTCACATCTGATGCTGAGTTCCTGCTCTTGATCACACTATTACTCACATGCTCAAGATAAGCGGTTTGGGATGATTTGGATGCCAGGATGGCGGGTGAGTGTATTACAGCCCTCAAAGCTCTTAGCTATCATTTGTAGTGAACAAGTTGCTGAAAAGAAGCCAATTTGGGCTCCTAGGAAGAGCAAAATTTTAGTTTACTGATGAGAGTAATGGTTGGATCCCAGGGCCCACATCAGGCATGACACTATGTCATCCCAACTAAAAATTTAATCCAGTATGAAATCTGACCTCAGTGCAAATTTGGGGGTCCTAAAACATGTGTTGGTCAAGAATAAAAATAAAACTCGTTAGAAGATTCAAATAATAGATTCACTAGACATACAGCTCAGCATGTTAATGGTAACATCCCTGCTGTGTGTGGAACAAATCTCAGAATCAGGGACCAGAGCCCTGTCCTGTCCATCCCATCAGCAAGAAGATCCAGGCAGGAGCAGGGCTATTCCACCACTGCTATTTTGCTCCTCCAAAGAATTAAATGTTATAAATAACTGTTCATGGGGAACTGATAATAAAATAGATTTTACCTATAAAACAATGAAAATTGCATTTGGCGTAAGGAAAACATTTATAATTTTTATTCATAAAATTACTAAAACAGCAAAAGCAGATTAACAGAACCACATAGCAAGAACAGAATGTTCCAGACACATTTCGAAGTTTCAAAGAGATACACACCATGCTAAAAATCTACAGTTAAACCACAGTTGCACAATAATTTTTATTCATTCCTGCATTTTCTCAATAAGTTCTTCCTTATATTTGCCTTTCTCTTTACCAACTTGTCGAGATTTGGCTTTGCGTTCAACAATTTTTTTCCGATCTTTATCCAGCTTTAGCCTGGTGATAACCACCTGTTAGGAGTGAGAAAACAAACACCTCATTTTTTTTAAGTAGAAAGGATTTACAACCACAATTATTTTGTACAGCAGAGCTTCCCCTGACAACCAGAGCTTGGATTACTTCTTCTGGTACCCAACTCCTTACCCCTTACCTCCTGAGGATCAAGGACAATTTAGATGGTTTATAGTGATATGAAATGTCATTTGGGCTGGGAAAAATGATACTACCAACATGTTTCTGGTTTGTCTATCATTCACTTGGCTGGCAAAATGCACTGTTTAAAAAACATCTGCATTCCCACCTGCTATTGGGTAATACAGAGATCATATGGATAATTAAGATCTCAACTCTTCTGCCCTAAAGGATCTGAAACTGGAGAGAGACCTTACAACACAGGGTATAAAACTGGAGTGCAAAGGAAGAACAGCATATTCCATGAGGTGAGTGTGAAGGTCACAGGAAGAGATGTTCTTTCTCCCTCTGGATACTACGTAGTAGGGAAGTGAAGCCTGGACTGCCTGGAACCCTCCTGCTTGAAGACAGAGCCTTCACCAAAGGTGAGAAAACAGACAAGAAAAAAACCTGGATCCTTCATTATATCACTAAGCCAATGAGATCAATCAAGCCTGCTGGACCTCCCCCCTGAAGTCCTTGCTGGACCATCTGTGCAGACAGTACCAACACGTCAATAATGGCAGCAGTACACTACACGGCTGCTACCACTGCTCAGTCCCAGGCCATACCTTGCTCGGGTGAATGCCCACGTGGACAGTTGTGCCGTTAGCTTTTTCACGCTGCACCCGCTCGATGTAGATGACATACTTCTTTCTGTACACCTGGACTACCTTGCCAATTTGCTGACCTTTGTAGTGTCCTCGAACCACCTAAGAGAAAACACCAAGGAGAATTCTCTCCCCTTCTAATGCACGAACATAATACTGGGGAAACTATCAGGAACACACAGATTAACATACAACTTTTTAAACAAAAGCAGAATTAATCCTGAAAGTCAAAAGTCAGCTGTTTTTTTTTTTGATGTAACTCTGCTTTGTATTATGCCAAGTTAGGTGAAGATTCCTCACATGAATTTTTTTCTTCTCTTTTCTGAAAAACAAAAAACTCCTTCAACTAGGATAGTAGCCATTACAGAATTAGACCTGAGAGTAAAAAATACAATCACTGTACACCTAAAACTAATACAATGTTATATGTTAATTATATCTGTTAAAAAAAAAATCAAATTTTAAAAAGAAAAGATACAATCACTCTCAAGATCTAAACAGAGAAGAATAGTTAAAGATATACTGAGACTCTCATGCAACCATTTAAAATCCATGTTTTCAAAAAATAATTTATGACTTAGGAAAATGTTCAAGATATGACCATTAGAGAAAAAAGGAGAATACAAAGCTATATATATGGACTGAATCTACTGTGTATTTGTTTCATATATATGGCATATAATAAGATGGGACAGACATATACCCAGAGGTTGATAATGGTTGCCATTAGACAGGAAGTAGGATTACAGATGACTGCTTTTTAAGTGCACATTATTCCAAATTTCAAGATTTCTACAAATTAGTACAAATATTTTACAGTCAGAAAAAAATGTTAGATCTCATGGGCTGCTTTCACATACCGAAAATCTTTCCATGCTCCAACTCTATTAAAAAACCAACTGGATTAAAGTTTCCCTGAACACAAGAGCCAATTAAACAGTAGCCACAATATAGGTGATGTTATTTAATAAGCACAGAGGAAATATCACATATAAAGAATTGGAGAATCGCAATACTCCTAAAATGTCTACCAAGATCTTTAGCTTATTTACCAAAGAAATTTTCAGGTTGAAAAAAGAACACCCCACAGGGAAGGCAGTATAGCATAGAGAAGACAAGTAGTGACTCTATAGCATCTTACTATGCTGATGGACAGTGACTGTAATTGGGTATGTGGTGGGGACTTGATAATAGGGGGGAATGTAGTAACCACAATGCTGCTCATGTGAAACCTGAGCATAAGATTGTATATCGATGATACCTTAATACAAAAAAAAAAGAGAGACCCTCATGTGGAAACTTCTGTGAAAAAAATCCCTATTAACTATCAAGACTGAAGAGAGATATTAATAAAATGAAACCAAAGGAACAGCCTGGTTAAAAAGAAATGGACAAAAGCTAGATCCACTGAGGCGGGGGAGAGGAAAAGACTCAATGGACTGGACTGAGCAGGTACGGAGAAGAGGCAAGGATGACCCCAGATTTTGGTCAGGTAACTAGATGAATGGAGGAAGGCATGGAACCTTTCCCAAAGGCATGGAACCTGGGGCAAGAAACAGATTTTAGGAGATAATAGTTCAGTTTAAAAAATGTTGAATTCGAGGCATCTGGTGAGATTCTAGTGGATATTTAATACATAGCTGGAAGGCCAAATGGGTTGGTTACAAAAACCTGGAGTCATCCACAGAGATGGCAATCCGAAGCCTGATTCTGCTCAGGGAGGTAGTGGTATAAGAAGGCAGAATGTTGAAATCTGAGAAAAGCCGACATTTTGGAGGAGTTTGCAAGAGAGACTGAAGTGTCCAGACAGAATGGGAAATCAGGAAAATACGGTGTTACAGTAGCCAAAGAACGTCAAATGCCATGGAAGGGTCAACTACAGGAAGGGTGAACAAGCAGCTGGTCATAGTGATCACAGCAAGGGGAGCACTGGGATGGAAGCCGTTCACGGTAAGGAGGCTGAGTTCTCCAGGGATGAGAAGGTGAAGGTGAGAAAGGACAGTACGCAAAGGGACCTGGCTCTCAAGAGGATGAGGGACATGATATATACTCGAGGGAAATGTGAAGTTAAGGGCTAGTTTTTTTTATCCTTAAAGAGGGGAAAAATGTGTTTAAATGCTTATGATAAAAAGAACAAGTATGGGGAAAAGGTAAAGGAAACAATGGATAGAAAGATCTCAAAAGACAGAAGAGAATGGAGGACTGCAGTATACAGCAGCAGATGGATTAGCTTTAGACAGAAATAGGCTATCATTTTCACTGTAACAGGAGAGAGTGAAGACAGTAGGATGGAACTGCAGCTAAGTTAGAAAGTGTAGAGACAAGAGTTCTGAAGTTCCTGGATGACAGCTTTAATTTCCTCCATGAATTAGGAGAAATAGTTAACTACTCAAAGAGGTAAGTGAGATTCACAGGATCCCAAGAGAGAAAAGGCAATTTTAACAGACCTGCCTGCCAATTTGGGGACTGTTTTATTCTCCTGAAGCAGAATTCAGTACACCCTTTAGAGTCAGACCTGAATTCCTGACTTGGGCATTCATTTCCTGTATTATTTCTTTATTATTTAACCAGAGTTTCAGTTTCTTCCTATCTAAACAGGAAACAGTTCATACCGCACAGGCATTTTACAAATGACAGCTCCTTCTCCCGTTGTCCTTTTCTTTATCTCACCTTCCAATTCCATCCAATTTCTCCACTCATCCAACAAATACTGACTGTGCCCCTGTTGTATGCCAGGCTCTGCACTGAGTTCCCGCAACAAAAAAGAGAAGTTCTATGGTGTCAGGAGCTTAGTCTGATGGGTAGTAAGCAGTTAATGAGAATCCAAGCAAATACATGAACACTAACTGGAAGAGAGCATAAAGGAACTCACTGGGATGACAATAATGGGCTATGGCATAATTAGGGTGAGGGCTACATGGTTTTATATCTGCCAAAACTCATCTGCACATTTTACTGTATATAAATTGTGCTTGTTTTTTCTTAAAGAGCTCAAATTGTGCTCATTGACATGAAGGAAAAATAAAGAATGCTATGCTTTAATATTTATTGAAGTATCTAGGAAGGCTTTTCTGAGGAACTGACTTTTAAGACAAGACCTGAAAAACAAGGAGTTAGTCAGATGTAAGAGAGAAGGAAGAGCACTCCAGGCACAGGGAACATTTTGGACAAAGACCCAGAGGCAGAAGAGCTGAAAGTGTATTTAAGAACCTGAAAAGGCCACTGTTTCAAGTATGGAGCACATGGGGGATAACGGATGACAGGAGGCTGGAGAAGACCAGGACTGGATCACACAGGGCCTTGCTGTCAATGAGCTTAGAAGTTATACTAAGTACATCAAGCACCACTGATAGGTTTTAAGTAGGGTACTTGATTAGCAAATAACAGCCCTCTTGGGTGAATGCCTGACAAGGGTAAGAGGGGAAGCTGGAGATGCCTTGAACCAAACAGTAAATGTGAAGAAGTGGTCAGATTTAAGACTTATTGTAGAGGTAGTATCAGTTCAGACTTAAAGAGACAGATTAGAAGTGGGTTAGGGAGAGAGATGTTAAGGCTAATTTAAAGGTTTAGAGCATATGCAAGTGGAGGAGTGCATATGCTAAGGGAAGTGTGAAAGGAGAATCAGATTACAGAGGCAGTAGCAGTGTTGGGATCAAGAGTGCTCTTGGGTAAGAAGCTTGAGATAGCTAAATAAAAATGTTCAGCAGACAGTTGGACCTCAGGTTTATGCCCAGAAAAGTGGTTTGGACTGAGATATAAAAGTGGGAGTTATAAACATAGAGCAGACATTTAAAGCTCTCAGAATAGATAGCAGCAACCAGGTACACAATGAAGGCAAGAGGAGATGTTAGACTAGGTGCAGGCCCAGACAAACTCAGCATTTAGGGATCAGAGAGGGGAGAAATAGCCAACAAAGGAATCTGAGAAATCTGAATTAAACTGAGATAGGAGGCATGAAGTGCTTCAAGCCATGCCTAGCATGGAGAAGGTCTGTATATAAGCACTATCTGTTTTGTTGTGGTTATATTATTATGTGGCAGGAAATTACGATGTACAGACATACAGGTGACATTATTATCCCCTATTAGAGCGGTGCCTAGTTGGTGGGAATTTTGACCTCTAGGGGACATTCTGACAATGTTCAGAGACATCTTGGTTGTCACAACAAAGAGGAGAGTGTACTACTGGTATCCAGTGAGGAGAGGCCAGGGATGCTGCTAAACACCTTACGATGCACAGGAGAACTCCCCACAACCAAGAAGTATCCAGAATTACAAACAGTGTTGAGGTTGGGCCTGCTCTAAAATGTGAACTCCATGGTAAGAGGGGTCTTCTCAGTCTTGTTCACTGCTAGTGTCTAGAACTGTGCCTGGTAGGTGTTCAATAACTATTCCTTTAAGGACTGAATCTAGCCCCTGCCTATTTCATTCCCCCTTCCCTGCTGCCAAACCCCCTAGACTCTAGTAATGAAGAGAAAAGGGCTTACACCACCTCACCTGGGCTGGGCTCTTTCATAGTTTCACCCTTTTGACTTGCTGCTGCTTCTCCATTCTCTCTGACAAATCCAGAACCATCAAATGGCTAGCCTCCGGCAAAGCAATGATACCTAAACACTACTCTAAGGCTGCACTTTTCCCTGTGGAATCTGGCTCAAAGAGCCACCCTGAGCAATGTCTGAAAAACTGGCAGCTCGGTGCTCAATCAAAAAGTAGAGTTTTGCTTAGTAGGCATACTGGTTTTTTTTTAAAATAGTATTTAAGAATTGAATCTGAATGCTCTTAATTAAGCTATGCAGGCACTCCCTGGTGGCTCTGGGTCCCATCTCTGGTCTACCATGTCTCATTACGCGGGCATGTGAGTCTATCACTTCCCAAGTCCAAGCACACACCACGTTCTCAGGCACAGGCAGCGCGGGAGCGCCTCACAGCTGGTTAACTAGGCCCAAGGGAGACGTACCTGGACCTCATCATCCTTGCGGATGGGCATGGAGCGGACGTTATACTTCTGCCTCAGCTCCTTGGAGAGCGGGGACGACATGATCTTCCTGCGCACGTGCGAGGGGGCATTAAAGTAGCGTTTGCGGTTTTTGCTGCGGTCCGAAGTCACGAAGGGGTTTAACTTCATGGTGACCGTCTGCAATGAGAGCGAGGGAAGGAGCGAAGGGGTGCTCAGTGGGGTACCAGAGCCTGTTCTCCATCTAGGACACTCCTACCAATCCCTGCGCAAGTGCTCTACGGGAGGAGGTGGCTTCGGAAAAGGAGACTTGAGGGAGGAGACCGGGGACATAGTGGATCTGGGTGTTAGAGAGTAAGGCGTGCTTAGGGGGCGCATGCCTGACCAGAGGGTCGTGGGGAGAGGGCGGCACTGGGGCCGTGGGGCTGACTGAAGGAGGAAGGCTGGGGAAGAATGCATGGTTGCGGGCCATGCATTAAATTCTCTGATGAGGCGGGTAGCCCCGAGGCACGTGGGAGTTAGGGTCTAACGGGGTCGAAGAACTACACTATCTGAGAAATCCACTCACCAACCTGGCGCCAGTCAGGTCCTGCGCGCGCAGAACCGGAAGTAAGGCTTCATTTCCGCGTAAGCGTAGAAAGGAAGGAATACTGCATTCCCTTCAGAACGAAACTAAATGGCGCCCCTTGCGGCTTGGGGTGGGATCGCAGAGCCTTGTTGCCAGCAGCCACCCGAGAGCTAAGCAGCTCCGCTGCGGAGGGTGCAGCGGGGTCGAGCGGGAGGCGGCTCCTGGGATCACGCCGGAAACCACGAGGTGTTGGTGCCCCTGGGGAAAAGGGACATACTTGTGGAGAGCCTTCAGTAGAGGTTTATTGATGTTTTTAAAATAAGTACACCTATAGACTCTTTCCCATCTCAAACTCATTGTTACTCTCCTCAGCGGTCATCTAGGCAAATTGCAGGGGTGCTTTAAACATCGTGATGATCCAAAAGCATTCTGCTGACTTGCTTCTTCAATCACTGAGAAGCGTGTTCAAAATGCAGATTTTTGTGCTCCACCACAGTCCTACGAAACCAGACAGTGGGTAGGTTGGGGTCAGAGAATCTGAATGTAAAGCAAGCACTCCCTCCTCCTGCCTCTCACACCAAAGATTTCGAGGCTTCTTGAAAACCAACCACCTACCTGACTTTGCAAACCTTCCTTTCAGCTTTTTATCCCTGTTTGGCAGAGCTGAGGTTGTAGACTCAGACCTGAACCCAAGTGCTTCTGCATGTTGCTGGACATTGGGGAAACGTGTCCGTGTTTCTGAGCCTCAGTTTCCTCATCTGTGAAATGGGGATGATCTTAGTAGGTACCTCATAGAGCTGTTATGAGGACTAAAATGGACTAAAATCCATTTACAGTGTTAAGAATAGTGTCTGGTGCATGGTTCTCAATTACAGTCAACTGCTTTTCCTAATGAAAGCAGAGGCCTATGTGTGAGGCCTGTTCCAGGACATGCCTAAAGCTGGGACTCAAACATTTACCAGAGTCCTCACATTCTGACTTTTTCCATTAACTCCTGATGAAGGAAACTAAGCTTTTTGTTTGATGTAAACACGCTCAAGATGCCACGCCGATAGCAGCTCTAGCTGTGCTTTCTCCTTTTTATTAACTCCTAGAGTCTTTGGAAAAATCCGTCTAGCGCGGCTGGCACTCTGCAGTCCGAGCGCCCAGGTAGGTTTGTGGCCTCTATCCCGCCCGCTCATCCAGGTCCCGCCCACATAGGGCCCTCCTAGTCCCGCCCTCCACCCCCACCCCGGCCTCTCCCAAGCCGCCTTGCTGCGCCGGGTCTCGCCCCAGATCCACCTCTAACCCATAAAGAGAGACCGAGGCGCGGGCGCCACCCGACGGCTTGTCAACTTGAGACACCCTGCGTGACCGGGTCTCTAATCCCGGCTCCGCTGTGCTGGCGATTCCTAGTGATTGACTGTTTACTCATTGAACGAATTGATTCATTCATTCATGTATTGGCACCTACTTTGTGCCAGACGCCAGACAAGAGTTAGTGGTCCTGGGTTAATAGATGGGCACCCTGAAATTCAGAGAAGGGGATGTCTTGTCAGATTTGGGCAGGTCCCCTGCTCCATTCCCGTTTATTAGTGTTCCCTAGCATGGTGACGAAATTGCTAAACACCAGTACTTATTCATACTCATGATCAGCCAAGGCATCTGGCCTGATTGCTGGACCTGCTGGGTCTTATTTCATTCATTCCAGACCCCCTGCAATAAGGGTTAGAGACCTCTGGACTTCAGACTCAGGGAGGATGGCCACATCTGGGCTATTCCCACTAGCCAGGGCAGCAGAGTAGTGAAATTTGTTGGGGCAAAGCAAATGAAAGGCCACCCATTGTCTCTGTGCCCCAGGCTCCAAGACTAAGGAGGTGCAGTAGGTAGAGTCATAAGAAAGGAAGATCTTAAATCCCCTCACTATAAAAAAGAAATGGTAATTATGTGAGGCGATGGAGGTGTTAATTAATGCTACTATGGTATTTCACAATATGTAAGCATATCAACTCTTGTACACCTTAAGCTCACATAATGTTATATAGGTCAAGTATATCTCAATAAAGCTGGGACAGAAAAAGCAAGTCATTTCCCATAGGCAAGGCAGGAGCAGATGTTATAGCTGAATGTACATAGACGGCCAGAGAGTTCTTCTCAGAGCAGCCTTTAACAGTGTTCATCAGACCCAAGCCCCCCTGATAAGTGCATTCATTACTTACTGGCTTCTTCTCTGTTCATTCATCACTTCTCTATCACACTCATTCATTAAACTCATTCACCTACTCATCTTACTCACACATTCACCCATTTGCTTGCCGTTTATTTGGCATGTACATGGAGCCACAGGTAGAGGGCTAGATCAAAGACATCTGGGGGGGAGTGAGTCTTGTCCTGCTCCTAAAGAATTTAGAGCTGCACTGGTGAAGGGACCATATGAGGACAGGCCATTACAACCCAAAATAATCAAAGTGTATTCATGAGCAACCAGGGTGGGGAGGCATTTCTTTATACGCCCCCTCCTCCATACCCATGGCTCAGTACAATTAAGACGGGTGCAATGACATCACCAGATGAGATTATGAAAGCCTAAGGCTATCATTCTAATGAGGAATTAGTGGGATTGGCTACCATCTTGCCTCATGCCCACCCTTGGAAACATGTACTGAGACTGGTATAGAAAACTCAGGGTCTAGCACAGTGCCTGGCACAGAGGAAATGCTCAGGGAATATTTTTGTCTCTAAGGCAAAGGGTGATATGGTAGGCAAGTATGTGAGCCCTGGATTTTGACTGCCTGTGATTGGATCTCCACCACTTGCTTAGCTTTGGATAAGATATTTAGCCTCTTGATCACTCACTTTCCCCAACTGAGAAAAGGGGAAAATGATAGTACTTCACTCTTGGTTTGGTGTCTGGATTAAACGAACCCTTACACAATGCCTGGCACAAACAAGTGGTAGATGGCACTTATTAAATGGTAGAAATTGTTCACTAAATGAATAGTAATGGCTAGTCTTATTAGGCTGAGAATTTACAATCAGGCATTGTGTTAACAGCTTTACAAACATTACTTATTTAACCTGGTGAACAACCCCTTAAATTGTCCCTTTGTTAGATGAGGAAACAGGATCTGAATGAGATGGGAGCAGAGGGTGAACATGATCCACCTTACTCAATATGGTTATGTTGTCTTGCAGACAATAAAGATGATGAGATCCATAATTATTAACATAGAAAGGTGTAAACAACAAAATATTACCAGCATGATCCCATTTTATTCATGGAAAGATATCACTAAAATGTTAACAATGATTATCTCTGGTTAATGGGATTAAGGGTGACTTTAGTTTTCCCTTTTTTACTTTTTGCTCTTTTCTTATTTTCTTCCAATGGGACTATGAGCGTGTATTGATTTGTGTAATTAAAATCATGTTCTAAGGGTTTTAAATTTGTAAGACCCTCAATGTGTTCAGTTTAGCTCTCCTCTGCAGGCTGTTTAAAAGAAGAAAACAAAAAACAAAAGTACCTTCATTACTTTCAATTTTCCCTTTTTTTTTTGGAGTGTGTGTGTGTGTGTGTGTGTGTGTGTGTCAATTTTTCCTTTTGACACAAAGATGGTCTTGGGGACCAAGGCAAAACTATGCAATTCTTCATAATTGTGGAGCCAGGAGGAATGTGGGTTTGAATTTCACTTTTCCCACCTGCTAGCTGTGTGACTGAGACAAGTCACCGAGTCCCCATTCACTCCTTCCTAAGGCGGAGGTAACGCCCACTTCACAGGATTGCTGTGAGGATTAAAAAAGGCATGGCCTGAACAGTCATGCCTTGCCTGGCACATGGAGAATGCCCAACCACTGGTAGAAATTACTACAAGAGTTAAAATAAAAATCACTTATCTTGGTCAGAATAAAGTACATGAGCTCATCGCTGCATGACTGACAGAGAACAACTGCAGGTGAGGGAAACAGCCCAGGGTGAATGCTCCCCTCACACCATCTGCTCTCACATTCCTGGACTGATGCACCCATCTACTACAGCAGCCAAGGGACCAGTTTTTTCCTTTAAAAAGTTTTTTAATATTGAATGTTAATATCAATGTTACTATTGAGGTACATACAATAAAATATGCCAATCTCAGCATACAGCTTGAATGAACCAGATTTTAAAGAAGAAATCAGGGTTATCAATGGCCTGCCACGTTGAAAAAAATGTCTATTTTCATTTCTGGCAAGAATCGAAACCAAATTTGTGACATACAGTAATAAAAACTAACTACAGCTGCTACCTATGAGCTCCTTGCTACACCTCACTTCTTCCCAAACTTCACCCCTCGGAGATACCTGCCCACCCCAGGCAGCCAGCGTGGGCTGCAGCGCTCGAGTCTCATTCCACTGATGCAACTCCATCATGTCACTTCTTCTGCAGCTGCAACACTTCTTCAGAAGCCGTTTCTGCCTGACCCACCACAGCCCCCAATGTGTCACCTGCCACTGCATGAGTTTGCATGGTCATCCCCAACAAGGGAGCCCTCTTACACACAATTACCATCCTCTGCACTTGGTGGGATGGTTCAAAGAATTGGTTTGAGGGAGAAATCATGACAGCTATAGACCTTAAATTTTATATCAGCTTAGACCACATTCACCAATCTTTTGACCCCGAAGCAGGCTTTTTCACTGAGAAACCTCTATTGGAGCCCTTCTTCATTTTCCTTACAATAAATCATGCCCTTATATGAACCAAGCCAAAAGTTCCCAGTCTTGGTTTCTTTAACATGAAGAACTTAGACACTTTTGATGTGAATGTAGAATCCTCAAAGACTCCCCTTGCACCCCCAAATCTTTTCAATAGTCTTGTGTACATCTAATTTGGCAGCATTTTGAGGAAGGGGTGGCAAATCACCTTTATCAGGTCTCTCTGAAGTATTCAACTTAGTTTGATTAGATTCTTTCATTTCTCAATCACATTTCATTGGTTAGCTAAGTCACATCATCATAGCATACAGCACAGCTGGTGTAAACAGGTTTGAGAACACATATACTAGACTACCAGCAGGCATACTATTGACCACTAGCTTGAGTGTCACAGCTCAAGTATCAGACAGGAAGTTAAAGAGAGAATGGGAGAGGGTCAACGAAGAGTTTCTCGCACACTGGTTCGCTCACACATTTATCCCTGATTTGCTGATCCATGTCTGTGATGTTCTGATGAAGGCCTTGAAGGACTGGATGGCAGGATGGCAAACATCCACGTAAAGTCCCTTTCTCACAGCAGATGATCTCCCTTTGCTGAGCTGAAGGTTAAAAAAGGAATGCCAGGTCCTTGGAAACTAAGAATTTATGAAACACCCTTCATTTATGCAGTCCTTGGCTCAAAGCTTGGGAACCTGTTGGCGCTGTTCTTGTGGATATTATATTCCATCTGGGAATACCCCTGTGGAACAATGACCATTTTTGAAAATTTACTGTGTGCCACCTTCTGCATGCATGACATTATTTTGAACCAGTATATTTTATTAGCACATATTACAGATTTAATTTCTGCAACATGCCTGAGGTTGTTTTATTACTATCCCCATCGTCACCGAAGGAAACTGAAGTACTAAAAGATTAAGGACCTGGCCTGAGTCCACACAGCAAGACAGTGGTAGATCCAGGAACACACTGTAGGAATTCAATAAAGGAAGGGCTGAACCCAAGGGGTCTTGACTTTCTTCTGATCACCCTCAAAGATCTTTTATAAATTTCCCAGTGTCTCTGCATTCTGTGACTGAGACTCCAGGCTACCCAGCCACAATCAAGTAGAAACAAACACAAAGCAGTATTTCTGAAAATCAGATTTTTAATTTATTTGAACCCAATGAGTGGGGAAAGAACGAAAACTTTTTTTTCCCCTTGAGATTATTTATAAGAACAATGGGTCAGGGTGTCTCTTCCATAGGAAACTGACATCCCCTATGTCCTCAAGAGGTTTTTTTAAAAAAATGCATAAAAGTGGAATTTCAACTTATGTGCATGCCACACATTTCCCCGGCCCGACCAGGCCTACCTTCTACAGGCACACATATTCACACACCAAGGGACTCCTTTCTGTAACTGGGGAATGGAATGTAAAACAAACAAACAAAAATCAATCCAAGTGGCCATAGATACCAGAAATAACCAAATGCAGTTTACACTCACAACATCAGTCAACTCATATGCAAAAGGAGAAGCTTTTCTAATTGGAATTCAGAGCCAAAACTTACAGAGACTTGAGCTATCCATATAGATCATCTAAACACTCCTTCCACTGGACACTCCCCTTAATTACAAAAGTATGCAAACAATCTTGATATAAATGGAAAACAGGCAGGCAGCTCTCTCACTGGGACACAAGGGCATACCTAAAATTCTCTGAGTGGAATTTGTGCCTGGAACACTGCCCCTCCCTTTCGCGGCTAAAGGGGAAGGGTGAGGGGGAGCAGCAGAGTAGGGACCCACCTCGGGAGCAAGTGGGGAGACAGTGGAGTGCTCCCGGGACCAAGAACATGTTGATGTGGCCAGCTGATGGGGAAGCTCAGGGGTAAGGGGCTGCAACTGGGCTGCAGAGAGGTCCAGGGGCTGTGTACCCTCTGCAGCCTGGAAGGTGGACATCCAAAGACAGGAGAGGGGCTGGTCTGCTTTGCTTGCCTCACCTGAGGCCTTGGGACTGTCCAGGGGAGGCTGAGACATGATAGTTTTAGGGGTGCAGACAAGGATGCTTCCTGTCTGGACATAAGTGCACAAACCATGTCTGGTTCTCAAAGGATGACTCCCAGTCACAGCCAGCCCCTCCAACAAGAGATGCTGTTGCCACACAGCATGGGGGCTGAGGCACAATGGCAGGGGTTGAGAGGGACAGGTTAAGAGAGGAAGGGGGACCTGCCACCTGCCCAGGGACCAGTGGGCAGACCTGAGTCTCCACCACTGCTGCCCAACAACTGGGCATCGGCTGCTTGGGAGAAAAAGAAAGTGGGGTGGTGAGGGACTTGAGGCCTGGGTCCTGGGTTGGGCAGGCAGAGATGGAGCAGAATCAAGGGATCCATCTACAGTACCACGTCTCAGGAGCTTGCCTGGGAAGCACCATCCTCTGTTGAAGGTGCCAGGTGGGAGATGCGTTTAGGCATCACGGTCCAAAGCTGAGAGCCCAGGTCTGCAATTTGACTGCCCAGGGGAGAAACCAAGTGATTAGTGCATCCAAGTGGTGGGGGCTGCAAGATTGTCAAAGCCGGGCTGAGAGCTGGCCAGTGTGGATTCTGGGCTACTTTCCTAAGAGGGAAGGGACTGCAGCCCTCCCTGGAGGTGTCCCCAATATCCCTGAGCCCCCTTTGCCTGACTCTGGTCTTGGGACTTCCCAGGGAAAGGGGCACCACAACTTCCGGCAGTGTAATTCATCTATAATCAACCATGGGGAGAAGAGGTAGCTGTGAAACCGTGAGCCGCCTCCTACCTCCCCCCACCCCCATGTTGGGAAGCAGCCAGGTCCTGGGCCAGACAGAGGGCAGGAGGAGACAGGGTGCTGGAGGCAGGGCTGCCGGTCTCCCTGGGTCCTAGGCCACTGGGCCGGGTGGGTCATCAATGCATCTTGCCCAGCTGGATCTTCTTCCAGGCCTCAGAGGCTGTGAAGATACACGAGTCCAGAATGCCAGCAACAGTGAAGGTCCCACCGATGATGGCACAGATCTGAAAGAGGGCAGAGGGCAGAGGTCAGTGCTGGAGGGAGTGCCAGGCCAGAGGCCTCCCAAATCACATGCCAGGGGGCTCAGCAGACAGCTGTGCCCCATCATGCCCACCACATGGTAACCAACCGGATCTGGGATGTTCTCAGGGTTCCAAAAACCCTACCTGTTGGATGATAAGTTTAATAATAATAAAAGTAATCATCAGCTCCTGTTAAGTCCCATATTTACCCTCTGAATGAGGAAGGGGATTATTAGACCCACTTGGCAAGTGAGGAAACCGAGGCATACTTAGTTCACACAGCAAGTGGCAGAGCTATGACTTGAACTCAGGTATACCTTGACCTTGTAGCCTGCACTCTTAATGTCTACTCTAAATTTATCAGATATTTACAACCAATTTTGCAGATGAAAGAATAGAGGTTCAGAAAGGCAGTGCCGCTGGCCCAAGGCCACACAGCCAGAAAGTGGCAATCGGGGACCAGAACTAGGTCTGACAGGCCCAGGTACAGTTGCTGCTTGAGAATGAGATATGGAGTGGGTTGACTAGTACTGTCCTGGATGGACCAGAGCAAAAAACAAATCTTGTCTCACTCTCAGAAGCTTGTACTGTATCAATGGGATAGGTAGTCATCAAATAATCATCCTGATAAATGCAAAATTACAACCAAGGTGAGTGCTAGAGAGAGGTGCTACCAGAAAGCTTATACTAGGGCAAAGCTTCTTATAGCACTATTTACTTTTGGGACCAGATGATTCTTGGTCTTGTGACCTCAGGGTCCACAAGAAGCTTAGTAGGGAAGTCCCAGAGGCACCACTGGGTGGCCAGCCAGCCAGCCGATGACACTCGACCACTGCAAGACTCTGAGATGGAAGTGCCTTAATGCATCCTCTGGTGCCATGTGGAGGAGGCTAGGAGACACACCAGAGGTGAGGGAAATGGAAATCGAACTGGCACTTATTTTTAAAATGATATTTCCACGAGATGAGCTAAGCAGAGGCCTGTGAAGCCCAAGACAGACAGAGCAGGTCTGTACGGATAGGTTGTAAGTGGAGCAGCTGGCATTCCAGTAATAACAGCCCAAGAAACTAGAGCAGCCCCCCAGGGAGGGAAGAGGATGGGGGGCGCTGGGGGATTATCATGAAGTGTTTTCAGTGGGCAAGGCCTTTCCCTGCCAGCCTTAGAGAATGACGCAGGGGCACTTTTCAAGGAAGATGACGGCAGGGGAGCTGGTTTATTTCGGTAGAGTGGATCAGATGATGAGAGATTTTACACCGCAAAATGCTTTTAGAGCTTGGATCAGAGGATAGGAAAATATGACCTAAGTGCAATGGAGCAAATAATGAAAAAATAAAAAATAACTACACACACACACATCTATATTCATATGTACACTTTGGACTTGAGTGTGCCTATGATTCACATACACCTGGCACCCAGTCTGAAGTCTCCTTTCACTGGGCTGGCCTGGAGCAGCAGGAGACAACACATGCAGTGAGGTACACAAGAAAAAACACAGTGTGGGGAAACTGAGGCCCTGGGAGCCTGGAAGCTGCTAAGCAACTAACCTCATCGCAGACTTACTGTCAAGAGGACCCTGCAGGGAGCTCCCCGGTATATCTACTGCTGTTCTGCAGCTCAGCAGCATGTCACTATTGTCCCCTATCTGTTGAAGGTGCTGGTCACCAGTTAACAGAGGACGGAGAATTCTGGCACATTCTGGGTTGTGGGGGGCTTCCTCAAAAACAGAGAAATCTAGCAACCGCCTGATGTTCCCATGGCCTCCTGCTCTCATTATTATGCTTTTAGCCTGCTCAGGCCTCCCTGACACACTCGTATCTATAGGTGAAGAGAAGCGGGGGTCATGAGGAGGAGGTACTGCTGTGCCCTTGGGCTGTGGTGCCCCCTGGATTCTGACACGTGGGTAGCCACAGAAACAGAAACCCCTGGCACCAAGGATGTGGACAGTCATGGCTGTGCCTTGGCCTGAAGGGGCCACGGTTCCTCTGTCTGAAACACAGGAAAGTAAATGAAGGCATGGGGCTGCAGCAGGCGGCAGTCTGTCTGTCTTTGAACTCAGGCCTGACATTGGAGGCGGCAAGACAATGCACTTCACCACGTTTGTGATTCCTTGGCTGATGTGGGGGAAAAAATGACCAACTACAGATGTTAGAAGGCTGAAATGTATCTCTGGAACAGACTAAAGGAAGGGCTGGTGAAAGGGAGGTAGTGACTTGGCATCTCCCTGACCTGTGGGGATGGGCCAACGCGAGCACAAATGAGTAAAAACAAAGATAAAGCAAATCATACCCATGGCACTTAGCTCCCACAGGTTGTTGCTCTGTACACAGAAGAGCCAGGAGAACTGGGCCCCTGTGGGGTACTGAGGCCAGGAGGTGCGCAGGTCCTTGCTGTACATGGCAAAGAGGCCTAGAGTGGAGTGGGGGTTGAGGTAAGGACTCAGGAGTCCACTGGGGCCTTCCTTGCTGTGGCCACAGGAAGAACTTGGCCTTTGGGAGCTGAACTGTGGCTGCCATTTACTAATTCTAGCCATGGGAGGGCCTTTCTGGGCCTCGGTTTCTTCACCCACACAATGGGAAAACCACCCCTACCTTGCCAGTTGTGGGGAAATGTCTGGAGCACCTAACTCGGAGGAGGTGCTCAGTAAAGAACACCTAATCTCATCCTGCAATTGACTGGAAGGCTCCAACCTTGTTACTAAGATCTGAGATTTTCTAAACCTCTTTGAGACCCACTCTAAGAACAATGGGTAAAATACCACTTCTTTCCCAGAGCAGGCCTTTGGGTCTCAATTTCCACTTTCCACCTGGCTTTTAAAGCAGGGGACAAGTGAATTCATGGAAAGACAGAACACCAAGGGTGCCTCAGGCAACACAGGTTTGTATTACCCAGGTCCCAAGCACTCCGAGAGTCCATTGTACAGATGTGGCAGCTAAGGCCCCAACAGGGTGTTCCTCAGGTAAGTGTCAAGAGTGTTTGTGACAAAAAACACTCCTTGAGGGCGAAGCACTGAGGCCAGAGGTTGGCTCATTGTTTGCAAGTCTGGAAGCTCCTCCCACCTCCCCAGAGCTCGACCTCAGCCCCACTGTGGAAACTCTCATTTCCTGGATGCCCGAGGAGAGAAGACAGAAGTACTGGTTACACAGCAGGCACCTGATACATGTTATTAAGTAAGGGAGAGAGAGTGCGAGAGAGAAAGATCGAATGAGGAGTAGGTAAGGAGCCTGAGTACAGGAGAAAACAAAGGAATGAATGAATTAGTGAGTGGACAGATGGATGCCCAGGGCAGGAGCAAAGGGGACTCACTCACAGGGGTGTCAGCTGCAGAGGTGGGGACTCAGGCTGGTTGCTCCCCCCACTCCCTTGCATCACTCTTGCTCCTTATGCCTCAGTTTCCTAATTTTTAAAAACTGGAAGGCTAATCCTCACCCCTCAGGACTGCTGTGGGAATGAATGAGTATCTATGTCACAATATGCCCTTGAAGTTTCCCTTGGACCCTCACTGCTGCTATGCTCGTGTACCCCTTGGCCAGGCCCTGAGGTGGGGGACAACCTGCGGTGGGGCGGGTGGGATGGGTAAAGAAGCAGAGCCACTGACCCAGGAAGGGCCACCACAGCCAGCACATGCAACCCTTCTCCAGCCAGCAGCCCCAGCTCCAGAAACAAAAACAAGGACAATTCGATATCCAGGCCCCAGTGAGTCTGAGAGGAGCATATTACTTTGCTTTCATCAGAAGTCATCAATAATGCCCCTTTGTTCTTTAGCAGAAACTTCCTCCCTGTGGTTCTACCAGCTTTCCCACCTCCTACTATGGCTAGAATGAAGTCAGCTCGTGCCCTGAAAGGAAGGGGTCTGTGTATGTGTTTTCCTTACATTTTAATTACGGTCTTAATTCCTTATAATATGGAAAAGACGTGTTTCAACCACACTGGCTAGAGGGCTGAATCTCTCTTGTTGTTTCACCAGCACTAATGCTCCCCAATCCACTGCCCCACCCCCTGCCCTGCACCCCCATTTACTTCTCTGTAGCATGCAGTGAAGATGCATGACACACACATACTACCGGGCAGGCAGCAGAAGTCAGCGGCAGACTCTGGGCTGTGGAGTAAACAAAATTCCTAGGGTCAGATCCCAGCTCTGCAACCCTGGCTGGGAAAGCCAGTTTACCTCTCTGAGCCTCACTTTCTCCTGTCTGTAAAATGGGGCCCACTAGGAGGAGCAACGTGACCTCTGTCTAAGTGCCCTTTGTAAGTAAGTGCCTGGGAACTGTTCATTCACTTTCCTCATGTAGTCAGCACTGCTTGAAAAGCTTGTGGAAAAGGCACAGTATGAGGAAATAAATAATGAATTGGTGTCTCGGAGGCGGCAGACAGGCTGGAGCCATGGATGAGAACAACGATGCTGTGGCTAGGCAGAGTGGGGGCTGTTATAGAAAGGAAGCTGATGACTGAGCCCTGGAGAGAGTGGGGGGGGCAGTGGGGAGGAGAGGGTGTGGTGGTCCCCATCCAGTGGGGTCTTGCCTGCCAGACCCCGACTCACACACTCTAGTGCATGGGCCTATTGGGAAAGCAGAGTCCTCTCCCACCATTTTTACAATGGCTGCAGCTACAAAGTACCCACTTTCCCCTTTAAAAAAATCCACCTTGGTTAAGTACCTACTATGTGTCAAGCCTGAGATAGCACTTTCTTCTGCCTTCTCATTCAATCCTTGCAAGTACTAGGGGAAATATGGTGACTACCATTTCACAGGTGGGAAAACAAAGGCTCAGAGAAGGACTGACTCGTGCAAGGTCACACAGCTACCAAGCAGGTAAAGGTGCTGGGAATCCAGGTATGGGAGGCTGCAAAGAATCTGCTTTTTTCTATTAGGCCAACCTGCTTCACCTCCACCTGAGAGCTCCTCTCAATCTTTGTCTTCACGCAGGGTAGCTTCTTTATATTTTGTTTTTTCAATTCTGTTAATTTTTACATATCAAATGTCCTGAAGGAAGGGGCCCCCATCAGTAAAGTTTATGAAATAAGAAGCTATGTGGCTGTAAAAATAAGTGCAGGAGCTTCCATGCCAACTGAGATATCTTGTGTTCAGATCCATGTGGAGAAATCTGTCCCTGGTACACAACCTTCTAGAAGATCTAGCTCTGTTCAAGTGTTTGGAAGGATCCATACAAAAGCTTTTTACACATTCGCAGACCTGAATAATTGAGTTTCTAATATGGGTTTTTTCCTGCTCCTAAGATAATAGAAGTTGTCTTGGTGGGGGGTCAGGGTGGACCAAGGTGTACCTCCCTCCATTTGTTTGCTCATTATTTGACACTATTTATCACCCACCTGTGCTGTCCCAGTCTGGAGACCAGAAATGACTAAGACCTAGCCCTGTTTTCCTAGAACTCAGCATCTGGGTAAGAGGACACATTCAGGCAAGTCAGAGCAGGCAAGAACTGGGTCCAGCAACAAAGACAGTCGCTTCCCAACTACACAGCCTTAACGGGTAAAGCCTTCCCCAGTTTTCAGTCTGTCTTCTCTGTTCTTTTTACCACCTCTCCCATTCCCGCCTGCTGCCTTTTGTCTATGTCCTTGCAGGTACCCTAACACGAGTGAAAAGTAGTCAGATTGAAGCAAAACTGAAGGAACAAAACAGCAGCAGACTCACAGACTCCAAGAAGGGCCTAGAGGTTACCAAGGGGGAGGGGTGGGGGAGGGAGGGAAAAGGCGACTGAGGGACATTATGATTAGCACACATAATGTAGTGGGGTCACGAGGAAGACAGTGTAACAGAGAAGACAAGTAGTGACTCTGTGGCATCTTACTCCACTGATGGACAGTGGCTGCAATGGAGTATGGGGGGGACTCGATAATATGGGTGAATGTAGTAACCACATTGTCTTGTGAAACTTTCATAAGAATGTATATCAATGATACTTTAATTAAAAAAAAAGAAAAGAAAAGTAGTCAGATATGGGAAGGAAAATTTGCAATTCACCAGCCAGCAGTCTTGGATGGATAGGTTCCTTTTTTTTTAATGGTTTGTACAGAGTGACTGTGACTATCACACATGCTCACAGATCACCTTGTTTAATGCTGTATAAAAACTCCTTCCTGATTCCCAGGGTGGAAAGTACTGTAACAAAAGATCTCAGTGTCCTCCCAAGGGTTGGTTCCAGGGCTTCTGTGGGCTTTGCTGCTGAGAGCCTTTGTTTTGGGAGATGGAGGCTTCTAAGCTGGGGGGTGGGGGGATGTGGCAGAGGCAGGCAATGGGGTCAAGTCCCAGTCTTGCCATTTACTGGCTGTGTGAAATCATGGGTGGGTTTCTTTACCCTTCTGGGCCTCAGTTAATCCATACATAAAACAGAAATGATGTTATCTCTACCTTGGAGGGTTCCCAGAAGGGATAAAGGAGATAAGTATAAAATTGCTTGGTACATAGTAGATGCTTAATAAGCACAGCTAAACAATCACTTCTTCAAGCAGCCACCTTTGTATATTTCTGAGCACCTATGTCCAGGCCAGGCCCAGTGCAGGATGCTGGGTACACAGAAGTGAATTAGACTTGAAGCTCATCATAATCATGCCTGGCAACTATGAAGTGTGATCTGAAGTCTGGGCAATTATTTCACTAGCAAGGAGCACCCCAAGGGCAGGGATTATGTCTGATTCAGCCATCTCTGCTGAGCTTTCTTCTTCCCATGCAATGGGAGGCATGTAAATACCAACGGGTACTTAGTGGTGGGCCAAAACTGCCATGGCCCAGTTTGGTGCTTTGAGACTTTTGGCTGTTACCTCAAATAGAATAAAACACACAAGGAAAGTGATGTGACACCTCTGAAGCCACTCAATCTGTCACAACAGCCTACTTGAAGGCAATCTCAAAAAAGGGGCTCCAGCAAGTGGCAGGGGACAAATGTGTGTGTGGGAGAGGACACTTTCAAGGGGAGCACTTGCCTGTTGTTAAAGACCACCTGTTTATTCCCTTAGTGATGGAATTTTCTGGAATAGCATAAAGCACAGGACTGAGCTAGGTGCCCTGGGTGCCCAGTGAGAGGAGCCCCAAGCAGGCTGGTGATTTTGGGAGGAGGAACCCTCCTCTGTTCAGGTTCAGGACGAACAGGTCCCTTGCACACAGGGAGACCATGGATGGGCAACCCTGAATAAGTCAGGTAGTTGGTACTTAAAAATGAATGACAGAGGTCCCACCTGCCTCTCCCTCCACCCCACTGCCAGTGGCACCCTCCTCCTTCCAGCCTACCCACAGCTGCCTCTGCAGCCCCTCAGCAATCACATGACGACATCTGCCCTAAGCCCCCTCTTCAGCAACCACTCTGAGGAGCTATTTGCAGAGGCTCCCATTTGGGGTTTGGGGGCTTTGCACACAAGTGTTTGATTTTTTAAAAAGAGAAAAAGAGTAGTCACAGCAGGTGTCACTACTTCCGTCCTTGCCCCACTCCCCCCTGCGAGGGCTCCCGGAGGTCTTTGTGCTGTGTCTGCGTGCGAGCGTCATCCCCACATCTGCCACCCTGTGACAAGGGCCTTTGAAGCTCCACAATGACGCCATCTGCCAGGGACAGCCACTGGCCCACTTGGGGCTGATCCCATGGCTGCTATAGCAACCAAGACAGTGGCCTGGGGCCTTCAGAAAAACCACCCAGCTACTGATGTCAGGGAATTCCCTGCAGCATGGCCCATGCTCGGGTGGAGGTGGATGGGGCAGAGATAGAGGAAAGGCTGGTGGCAAAAGGAGGAGGAGAAGGAAATGGAGTCACGGAGACGTTTGGCTTCTGACTGATGAAGGACAGGCTCTTTCCCTGTGACTTCCTGGAACCTCCAGCTCCCAGAAGTCCATTCCCATCAAAAGAGGCTGCATGGCCTCATCAGACATGCTATGTGGGGCAGCTCTGCATGTACCATCTGTACAATAGTACCAATGTACTACTCCCTTTGCTAAGACCTCTCCTTCATGCACCCATGTGCAAAACGTCTCTGCACCCTTCAAGACACATCTCAGGGTTCCCTCCCCCAAGCAGAAGGAAACTTTGCCATTGCTGCTGTGCCTGGCCCGCTGCTCCCTGGGGACCCACCGGAGGGGGCTGCAGTTCTCTGGACACTTACCCATCTCCCCCAGCAGCTGGGAGCAGCTTGCAGACAAGGCTCATACCTAATTCGACTATCCCAGCTGCCCATCAGAGGGCCCAGCATGTGACATTCTAGCAAACGTTTAGTGAATAAGCCACGTCACTTCATTTCTCAGCCACTTGCCTTCACCTCTGAGAGCCTCAACTATTTTTCAAGTGGGAGCAAACAGGAAGGGGGACATGAAGAAACTTCTCAACCCTACAGGGAAGTGTGGGCATAGGGGTTTCTCTGCCACTGTCAATGCTACAGCCCCCAGGGCCTCTGGAGGAGAAGACGTTACCTGCAGAGGTACCTACTTGTGTCATAGTTTTTGTCTTATTCTAGGTATGCTGCAGAAGTACTGGGATAAGAATTGGCACCAAGACCCACTTGGGGTGCTACTCTGTGAGGCCTTGGAGAAAATCACTTGCTCACAAATTCCCTGACTTTTGGGTCAAAGGGTTTATACATCTCTTTCCAAAGGGGCTGACCCAATTTTCCTGTGCACCAGATAGTACATGCAGGTCCCCCCTGCCTCACATCCTCCCAGTTTTAATGGTGGCTGGTCTTTAATTTCTGCCACTCCAATAGGATTGAACTGACTCTTGTTTTGAATCTTACTCCTCCAACTTCTAGTGGATTCGGGCATCTTTGGACTGCCAGCATGGTCTCTTCTGTGGATGGTCAAGTCCTTACCTATTTTTCTTTTTGGTCACTTAGCTTTTCTTACTGCCTCACACGAATTCTTTAGATATGAATTCTGAAGATTACTCCTTTCTTATATGTGTGGCAAGCAGCTTTTCCTAGTTTGTGTCGGGTGTCTTAGCTTTATGTTAAGGGTCCTTTGTGGATCAGAAGTCTCAAGTTTTTATGGAGTCAGGGAACAGCAAAAGGCTCTTCTGAAGTTCATATAAGCACTGGACTGTTGATACCTTTGTATCTACTTGGCTTTCTGTAACTACAGAGAGTTTCTCTTTCATGATCTGCTTTGAGTCCCACAAGGTGCTGGGAGGGAGGAAAAGCAAGGATTATTATTCTTATTTCATAGATTACAAGAGGGAGACCTTGCAGACACCTGACCTTTCTGCTTCCTAGCACCCCTCCTCCCTCTTCTAGGAACTGGCCCTGGGGGTTTTTTCCCTTGGGGAACACTGCCCCCTCATAATCTTTGTCCTTGTGGTCTGGGTGGGGCTGGCCAACTGGACCACTCCATTCGTTCTCCAGGCCGCAACCATGGCATGGAATCTGAGTCAGGCCTACGCCAGTGCTGCGTGTTCTATGCAGGAACTGGGACAAAATTATGAAGAAAGAGGCACTTTGTACTAGTAAATTCTATTTGAAAATGAGCCAGCACAGAAAGACAAGTACCAAATTATTTCACTCATCTGTGGAGTATAAGAACAAAGCAAAACTGAAGGAACAAAACAGCAGCAGACTCACAGAACTCAAGAATGGACTAACAGTTACCAAAGGGAAAGGGACTGGAGAGGATGGGTGGGAAGGGAGGGATAAGGGGGACAAAGGGGCATTACGATTAGCACACATAATGTAGTGGAGGGGACACGGGGAAGGCAGTATATACAGAGAGGACAAGTAGTGATTCTATAGCATCTTACTATGCTGATGGACAGTGACTGTAATGGGGTATGTGGGGGGGAATTGATAATGGGGGGAATCTAGTAACCACAGTGTTGTTCATGTAAGTGTATATTAATGATACCAAAAAGAAAATTAAAAAAAAGAAAAATGAGCCATCACAGGGGAAAGCAAGATGAAGAAAGACCTACTCTGGACAACGTCTGTGCCATGCCTGAGGCCTACTAGCCCTCTAGTCAACTTGATGTGAGGTCTGTCTCTTGCTCAGTAGAGTCCTGACTAATACAAATCTAGTCAAAGCGGGAAATGAAAGCCCCAAAACTATACCTCTGATCTTGAATCATTATTAAAAGCAGGAAGAGGTTAAAAAAGAAAGAAGTATGAGGAAATATAGAAACATAAGGGCATTTAGGCCTCAGTTTCCAAATCTGTGGGGTAGGGCTAATTACCCCATCTCTTCTACCTCCGCCGACTCTGGCTTACCAAATATCTCCAGGCCTCTTGGCTGAAGCAGAACACTATGCCCCTGCTGTTCTGATCCTAAGGACATTTTGAATCAGAGGCCAGGAAACAGTACACATGACAGAAATGATCAGCATCAAAGAAAACTGACATCATCTTGAAGTTGCTCCACAGAAAACTGGACTTGATGGAGACAATGGCAAAAATAAAGAAAAAACCTGACAATCTCAACAGCTATAATTGGAAAAGAGACATGGAAAAAAAATGAGTTAAATTTCTTCACTGTAAAATTTACACAGAAAAAGATAAAGCCTGCTAAGAATAATTTCCATAAAAAAATTGTAGAAAATCATGAACATCTATTGAGTCATATAAAGATATGCTTAAGGAATTAAAGTGATTCAGTGGCATTCCCCCTCTGGAAAATATTTTCTTGATGAAACACCATCAATATCGATGTGATTCTGATGACATTTCTAAAAATCCTAGGGATCAAAGCCCTCTGTGCACAGCCTGAGCCCCTAGCCCTGCAGGCTGGATCCTATTTCTTTGAGAACCCATAGGGGTGCCAAGAGAAGGAGCCCACAGCAGGTGCCTCGCCCACTCACCGTGGTGATGAACCTGTACAGAGGCTGCCGTCTCTCTGTGTACTTGACCGTGATGGGGCTAAGGTCATAGCGGAACCAGATGGCGGGGATGATGCGGCCCGTGTGGCTGTAGGCAACATACTCCTGGGAAGAGGAGGGGGGCGTGTGAGAATCATACACACAAACTGTGTCTCATGGTGGGTGGGGGTGCATTTCAGAGGGTCCCTGACAAACCACAAGAATGGGCTTTCCTCCCTCTCTCTCCCTGCCAGAGCCAGGCTCCACGGGTCCCTCCTGCCCCACCCTTTCCCCTGGAGCCTCTGCCATCAGCATGTGTCTAGACAACATTACTGGGGGCATTTCTGACCCTTGTGGCTACTTGAAAGTTGACTCTATGACCTGGAAGCACCCCAGCCTAAAATATGAATCTGAGCACGAGATATGAAAGGACAAGTGTGACTGGGGATCAGTCTGAATTAAAAACCTTTCTTTCAACTTCTGGACCATGGAAAATTCATTCATTTATTCAATGTTAGTTTACTGAGCAACTCCCCTGTGTGCTGGCCCTGTGCTGGCTGCTGGGGACCCTGAGGGGAGTGAGCCCCACCCCTTTCCCGAGGGGGCCACAGTCTGGAAGAGGCAGATGGAAAATATCTGCAATACTGCAACAATGTACGTGCGTGACGGAGGGACATGGGCACTGAGAGGGTCATGAATGGACAACCAGTTCTCCCAGAGGTATCTGAAGGCCTCATGAGGAAGGAACATTCTATGCTACCCATGACATTCTGTGGGGTGTGCGTGTGTGTGTCTGTGTGTGTGTGTGTGTGTGTGAGAGAGAGAGAGAGAGAGAGAGAGAGAGAGAGAGAGAAGTATAAAGGCCGTGTGGGAGTGGGTGTCTTCAAAGGAATACCCACACCCACAGAACTGGAAAGTGAGAGGCCTCAGCCCTACCACAAGGCTTCCTGAGGAGGCATTGGCTGGAACTAAAAGGATGCTAAGGGGCTGAATTAATGGGTATCCTCTCCAGTCTGGCCACTTCAGGATGCTGAAAACCTCTGGGCTACTCTGATCCACGTACAATAACTGGAGACCAAACTGAACCCCAGGGGCACCCCAAGCCCAAATCCTGGGGCCTAAGCTCGGAGGCTTCTCCAGGGATAACCCCAAGACCCGCCCTCCTTGATGGATGGCCACCAGCCCCGAGGGGCGCAGCTCTGCTTGCTCACAGGGCAGGCTGGGGCCAAGGCCACAGGGAGAGCTGAGCAAGCTCTTCTGGCTGCTGGACCCTTGCCAAAGCCTCAGAGGAAGGAACCTTGGGCAAAACACGATCAGTTTTCTCCAGGGATAGCTGATAGGGCAGGGTGACTGTCTGGTTCACAGCCCAGAACTGAGGGACCGAGGAAAATAATGAGAAATAGCAGCAGTAGGGACAATTTACCCAAAGCCTTCCTTGTAGCCTACGTGATTTTAAAAACATTTGCCTTAGTTGATAGCAATCTTATGAGGTGGGCACCATTCCTTTATACAAATGAATAAACTGAGGCACAGAGCAGTTATGTGACTTGTCCCAGTCACACAGCGAGTGCCCACGCTGCGTTTGAACCAGCAGTGTGCTCCACAGCCCACACTTTTTCTGCTCAGACTCCATCCATGCTCTCTCATCTATTAGATGCTGTCAGCACTTGACAGTTACAATAAGACAGCTTCCAAGAAACAGTGAATAAAAGAACAGACTCCCTTTGGAGGGTTACACCAGATCAGCAGCGGTGGGACAAAGCAGACAGATCTCAAGTTACCCAAGAAAGAGTAACACCCAGCCCAGCAGACTCAATAGCCCCTTTTTCAGACTGAATAGGTGATGTGATGAAGAGGCCAGGCTCTGGAGCCCAAGGAGAAGCCAGTTCCAATCCCCACCTGGCCACTTTGTAGCTCTATGACTACCTCTCAGTGCCTCGGTGGCCAAATCTGTCAAATGGGGACAAAAACAGTCCCAGTATCAGAGCTGTCATGATGATTGAAAAAAAAATGATGGAGGTAGAGAGCTTAGCACAATGTCCAGCCCATAGTAAGTGCTTAATAAATAACAGCTTTACTATTATTATTATTATTATTATTACCAATTGAACTAAACAATATATCACCTATAAGGGATTTGGGCAGCCCTGGAACAGAAGAAAAAGGAGCATCCTGGTGGTAAAGGGGGTGCCTCCACCAATACTCATCAAGCATTCACACCCCATTGGCAGGGTCATCTCCTGAAGCCCATGGCTGACTCTGACCGTGCTCTGCTTCTCACCGACACCTGCCTGCATTTCCATGACTCTGAGTATCGAGTCCTAGGACAATCCTGCTAACCAACAGCCACCCAGTGTGATTCAAGAGCCTCATGGTATTGGATAAAGTGCTACTGGCCTGAGGCGGAGCATCTGTGTGTGCTGACATATCAGTGCCTGGTGTCTAACGGACTGGGCCAGATGCCAGGCTGTGGAGACACCTGCAACCCCTGAGACCTCTCAGCGAGGCCACCTGCCTGCTCCTTGTCAAACAGATCATGACCTATCACAACCTATCTTCTGGTTTTCCCAGGAGATTCCTTTCAGCCTCCTATCATTTTCCAGGGACAGAGCCTGGCCAGAGCAGGCTCCCAGGAAAGGGCCCTTGAAGGGGAGAAAGCAGAATTCATGCCCAGACACTTGTGTCCCCGCTCTTGGCCAGCAGGGGGCGCGATTGCACGCAGCTGGACGCAGCCGCCGCCCGCATACCTTGTTGGCCACCGTGTACTGGTAAGAGTACCGCTGCTTGCCACTCTTGTCTTCGTAAACAGTGGGCACGATCTTCAAGATGTAGTCATGGGAGGCGAGAGCTATGGAAAGGACACAGAAGGATGGAGCAGGGATGAGCACTTCCTGGCTGGCAGCTCTTTCTGTATCATTTCAGCCCTAAAGCTTGAAGGGGGAGGGGCTCAGTTTTCACATTTTCACCACCAAACAACCCCTCTTCATTTTCTCCCTTTGGACACCAGGAACTGAGAGACTCTATCTGTCAGGATCTTTACTCCTGCACTGTATATAATTTTAAAATTCTGGGAACAACCCAAATGTCCACCAATAGGGCAACTGTTGAAGGGTAGGTACTGGGAAAGGCCACTCCTCAAACCATATTGTTTAACTAAAAAGAACTAAGTTACAGAACAGGGTTAATAACAATGTTTCTGTGTACTGGGGGCAGGGAAGACATTCTCTCTCTATGCATGAACATACAGAATATTTTTCTGGAAAGCTACCAAGAAACTATTAGCAGTGTTAGCCTCTGGGGAAAAAGGTGGGATTTGATAAAGATCATACTTTATTGTGCATCCTCTGGCCCTGTTTGAATATTGTTACCTTTGAAACAAACTGAATTTGTTTTGTAAGGAAAGAGCCTACCAACCAGAAAAACTGCATCTATGAAGAATCCATTAACTTTCAGTTAATAGGAGATCAGTTCTCCTTCACCAGGCCCCATCATGAGACCACTGCAACTCTTACCCCACCCCCACTGCATGGGGAGGCTGTGGAGAACAGGGACCCAGTCTTACTCATCTTTGCTTCTCCAGAACCCTGCACATGGCCTGGCACGGAGTGGACAGTGTCAAATGCTTACTTAATGAATGAATGAATGGAGGGAGGGATGGCTGGTCAGAGGCATGAATGAAAGAACAGATGAATCAGCTTCTGATAAGCATGAGGTAACTGGAATCAAACAATACGCTAATACAGCTCTAGTCAAAGCTGCCAAGTATCATCCAGGAAAGGTATGAATTCCTTTGGGCCTTCTGGGATGCTAAGAGAAGTTCAAGGACCCCTCTATTTTTACTTTCTAGAATCTCAGCCAGGGACCATGGAGCTAAAGCAACATAGAAATTTAGGTCTATAGGCTCTATTTCTGGTCTCATGGCTGAGTCAGTCCTGAATCCTTGGTCTCATCTTCGGTAGGAAGGCAGGGGATGTAGATGGTGTTCACAGCTTCTTCCTGCCACTACAGCATCTTGGTATGGAGAGGACAGTACTTCCTGACCTGCCTTGAAACCCCAACCCTCAAAAACCTGAGAAAAATCCTGTAGCCTCAGTGCTAAGCCCCTGAGACCCCAACATCCAGCAGCCCAACCCCACAGTGGTCCTCTACATCAGGAGTACTAGAGTCCCCCAGGATTTAACAGGCAAACAGCTGGGCCTCACCCCTGGAGACTCCTGCTCCTTTGAGTCTCGGGTGGGGCCCAGAATCTGCATTTTAAACCAGATGCCGAAGACCACAGTTGAAATATAGTGCTCCAAATGCCCACTGGCCCGGGTAACAACCTGAAGGAATCCAAGTGAATGCCTTATGCAAATCACACCTGTAATGGTTCTCTTAACATTTGTATAAAACAGCTTCCCAACTTCAAGCTCTACTACAAAGCCACAGTAATCAAGACAATTCGGTACTGGCACAACAACAGACCCACAGACCAATGGAATAGACTAGAGAGTCCAGATATTAACCCAAGCATATATGGTCAATTAATATACGATAAAGGAGCCATGGACATACAATGGGGAAATAACAGCCTCTTCAACAGCTGGTGTTGGCGGAACTGGACAACTACATGTAAGAGAATGAAACTGGATTACTGTCTAATTCCATACACAAAAGTAAACTCAAAATGGATCAAAGACCTGAACGTAAGTCATGACATCATTAAACTCTTAAAAGAAAACATAGGCAAAACTCTCTTGAATATAAACATCAGCAACTTTTTCATGAGAATATCTCTCTGGGCAAGGGAAACAGAAGCAAAAATGAACAAGTGGGACTACATCAAACTAAAAAGCTTGTGTACGGTAAAAGACACCATCAACAGAACAAAAAGGCATCCTACAGTATGGGAGAATATATTTGTAAATGACATATCCGATAAGGGGTTGACATCCAAAATATATAACAAGTTCACATGCCTCAACAAACAAAAAGCAAATAATCCTATTAAAAAATGGGCAGCGGATCTGAACAGATACTTCTCCAAAGAAGAAATTCAGATGGCCAACAGGCACATGAAAAGATGCTACTCATTGCTAATCATCAGAGAAATGCAAATTAAAACCACAAAGAGATATCACCTCACACCAGCTGGGATGGCCAAAGGCTGGCAAGGATGTGGAGAAAAGGGAACCCTCCTACACTGCTGGTGGGAATGTAAATTAGTTCAACCATTGTGGAAAGCAGTATGGAGGTTCCTCAAAAAACTAAAAATACCCAGGAATTCCACTCCTAGGTTACCCTAAGAATGCAGGATCCTAGATTCAAAAAGATATATGCACCCCTATGTTTACTGCAGTATTATTTACTATAGCCAAGAAATGGAAGCAACCTAAGTGTCCATCAGTAAATGAATAGATAAAGAAGATGTGGTACATATACACAATGGAATATTATTCAGCCATAAGAAGAAAACAAACCCTACCATTTGCAACAACATGGATGGAGCTAGAGGGTATTATGCTCAGTGAAATAAGCCAGGTGGAGAAAGACAAGTATCAAATGATTTCACTCATCTGTGGAGTATAAAAACAAAGCAAAAACTGAAGGAACAAAACAGCAGCAGACTCACAGAACCCAAGAATGGACTAACAGTTATCAAAGGGAAAGGGACTGGGGGTGGGGGATGGCAAGGGAGTGATAAGGGGAATAAGGTGCATTACGATTAGCACACTTAATGTAGGGGGGACAGGCACAGGGAAGGCAGTATAACACAGGGAAGACAAGTAGTGACTCTATAGAATCTTATTACACTGATGGACAGTGACTCTAATGGGGTATGTGGTGGGGATTTGATAATGGGGGGAATCTAGTAACCACAATGTTGCTCATGTGACTGTATATTAATGATATCATAATAAAAAAAAAAAGAAAAAGAAATTTGTATAAAACACAGATTATCATAAAGAAAAAATAAAATTGCACACAAATCCACCATCACAGAAAACCATGGGTTCACATTCTTGTGTATAAATTGCCAGACTTATATTTATATATATGTTTTCCTAAAATTGGATCATACCGTACCTTTTTCTAAGAATTGAGCATCACAGATACCATTTCAGGTCCAAGACACACAATGTAAACTCCACAATGTTTGTTTTATTCACTGCCATATCCCTAGCACAGTGCCTACCACATAGTAATTGCTCAATATGTGTTGCTGCTCCCTTTAATCCAACGAGGTTCTGACACATCACGGACAGTGTCTGCATGCATCTCCCAGCATGGCCACGTACAATAAATTCAGTCAAGTCTCTGTGGCTAGACACTGACGCTGTTCCTCATTTTCACTCATAAACAATGACCCAATGAATGTTATTTTCCTAAATCTTTGCACACTCTTATTTCCCTAGCTTACTCTCCTTTGAGTATAATTGATGACTCAAAAGCAATGACCATTTTTAAGGCCTTTGACGTAATCTGCCAAATGCCTACATAGATTCCTTGTCAGCTGATCCCTCCTAGGCGCTGCTCGTTCCCCTCTCCAAACATCTTAGCATGGCAAAACTCAAACATATAAAAAGTAGGGGATTGTATAATGAACCCCCATGTACCCATCCCCCAGCTTCAGCAATTAACAAAACACAGCTAACTTTGCCTCATCTCTACCCCACCATTCTTCTCCTCCCATTTTCTTTTGAAGCACATTCCAAACTTCACATCAATTCATCCACAAATGCTTTAGTTATGGGTCTATAAAAGACAAAGACACTTAAAAAATAACAAAACAACACACAGTAACCACAATGCCATCATCAAAGCTAACACATCAACAGTCACTCCTCAGGATCTTCAAACAGAGTGGTCTGTGTGAGGAAGAACAACAGGTTTGTTATTAGAAGTCGGGTTACTTTAGATAAGGTGGTCAGGAAGGGCCTCTCTGAGGTGGTGGCATTTGAGCTGAGATCTAAATGACAAGAAGCAGTCTTTACGAGAAGATCTGGGAGCAGAGGGACCCACAAAGGCACAGGCCGCATGTGGAAGCTGGGCTTGAGAGCTGAGGAAATGAGGAAGACAGCTAGCCCTGCCCCTGGCTGTCTGTTACTTGACTGAACCCATTTTTCTTTCCACTGAAGTCAGCCTGAGATGGCTTTCATCTCTAGCCCCAGAGCAGGCAAGGTTTTCTAGCCATAGCCTCCATCAGCTGGCACACACTGGGTCCTTCCTAGCTTGATCCTGTTTCAGTATCAGAGCTGAGGGGTCCATGCTAACTGCAAGCACGAGTGGACGGCTACCCAGGGACAACCTGGTGCCCTTACACAGAACTATGATGATTACGCCATCATATGAAGAATCCTCTCCTCCATCCATCTACTGATGGACACTTAGGTTGCTTCCATTTCTTGGCTATTGTAAATAGTGCTGCGATAAACACAGGGGTACATATGTCTTTTTGAATCTGGGCTCCTGCATTCTTAGGGTAAATTCCTAGGAGTGGAATTCCTGGGTCAAATGGTATTTCTATTTTTAGTTTTTTGAGGAACCTCCATACTGCTTTCCACAATGGTTGAACGAATTTACAGTACCTGGAGGTACTGCTGTACAGTCATACACTGCGGGAGGCGGCGTGAATGGGCGTGCACCTAGCTGGAAGGCAGGGGCATAATTAATGTAAAACAAACGCCATAAATATCAGAGCCATTACTGTCACAATAAACAAAGCAATAGATATTTCCCATGAAAAGACAATGGCTTAATAAAGCATGGCAGAGCTGCTAGTGGGCAGCTGTGCCTCTACTACTGTATTGGAAAAACTGTAGACTGTTGTTACATAATAATGCCAAGTACAACTATCAGAAGGTAAACTGCTGGCTATGCTCTGAAAAACTGACTTCTACTCATGGACAAGGATTCACAGGAGCAAAGAGAAATGAAAAACTTGATTTCTTTTGCTTTAATTTCTGACTACTAGGGGGCAGATTTTAAGAAATAAGAAAAGCCAAGGTAACCTGTCCTGTAGTATCTAGTGGGTGGATCCACTTGAGCAGACAGGCCTCCCTGGCCCATTCTGTGCACACACCCAAGGCCCCAGGTATACATGCATGCATGTGTGTAGATGTGTACGCTCTTCTGCCAGCGTGTAAAGATGTGGAGCCCCCTTTAATCTGGGCCAGGGGGCCAGCCAGCTGAGGGGGAGAGAGCTCGGGGAGGAGGACAGGGTGGGGTGGGAAATGTGGCACAAGTGGTCAGACTTGAGCAAGCCACCCACAGCCCTGTTCTAGTGCTGCCACTGGAGCCGATGGATTCTGGCTGGGCCATCACTCCCTGCAGGATCTGAGGCAATTAGCTCAACTAAGCACAATTATGGGCACTAATGATGACCACTGATGATTAATAGCTGGTATCCACTGAGCACGTACGAGGGACCCAGGGCTGCTGTATACTTTCCTGAGGGTAAGTCGCTTTTTTTCCCTTCTCTGTAAAATAGGGATAATTCCACCTTCCTTACAGGCTAGCTGTGGGAATGAAGCATTAATACATTAATGGAGTGCTTCGTAAAGGTTCCCTCTCCTCTCCCCCTTTCCCTCTCTACTGCACTGGGAATCCCAGGGCAGAAGGCTGTTCCCGGTCAGGATAGGGACACTGGATACATACGGTTGGAGGTGAGTCTGTCTGCTCCCCCAAGAGCGTTGAAAGCCCCATGGACGTTCTGGACCTGTGGAGAAGCACAGTGAGGGGACTGACCCCAAGATGCTGCCACCTCCAGGCCTGGCCCTGGCCGTGAGTGCTGGCCAGGTACAACCTGGTTTAGGGGCCTTACCCATATATAAAATGGGGACCCAGCATGGTCAGTCTTGTAAACAAGTTGTGGGGGAACAAGATACAGACATGGCATAGGTCTGGCATGTGGTAGGTACCAGCTTGCTTCCCATCTTGGGCACCTCCTACGGTGCCACTTTGTCCTGGGTACTTTGTGTCATCTCATTTAATGCCCCTAACAATGTACCATTGAGCCCACTTTACAGAAGAGCAGAGCAAGGCTTGGAGAAGCACCTGAACTTGTCCAGCATCCCACAGCTGATAAGTGGCTGAGCCAAATTCTGAATTCAGGTCTGTCTGATCTCCATCCTGAGCTCTTTCCATTAAGCCACTTAGAAAACACAAGGAAAGGTTCTGGGTCCCAGCACGCAACCTGTGAGATCCCCACAGCCCTCTGTAAAGAACCCAGGGCTGCTTGCCTCCTGCGATGTCTGCTGTGGAGAATATACAACAGTGCTGAGGAGATGTCTCCTCGTGGCAGGTGCACAGTGGGGCCGAAGGCAACAGCCTGCCTCTTCTCTGAGGAAGAAGGGAAAGAAGGTCAGCCTTACAGAGAATCTACAGAGGACAAGGCCCACATGGTACATGGGGCATGCCACCATGGACGTGTGTAAGAGGGGTGCTGAGATAGACACTCTTGGAGGGCTTCCTGGAGGAAGTGACATTAACATCAAGATCTGTAGGAAAGTGGGAAGTTAATCAGGCAAGGAGCACATGCAAAGGCATGAGACTGGAGCTTGAGGAACAGGCAGGGGCCCATGTGGCCCTGAGACGAGAGAGGAAGTGGGGAAGAGTGGGACAGAATGAGGTTAGAAAGGTAGGTGGGGACAGGCTTATGCAGAGAGGGCCACTCCAGGACAGGTGGGCAGCAGCTGGTGACCTGACTCCTACTCCTAGTTTCAGGTGGCTGATGTTCACTGAGTACTTAACAGAACTGCCAGCTCTCAACAAACCCAAAGGAAAGGAAAATGTGTCCACTGCTGTCCTGGGATTGACAGTTTGAAGTCTGGTTTCTAACCTCTGACTGGTGGTTACAGAGACAAGATTGCTAGAATGTTCCCTCCCACTGTTGCATATCATGGTCCCCTCACATTCATTTGTGTGATTATCTGACTACCTTGTCTTCCCCTCTTGACCATAAGCTCCACATGGGCAGGAGCCTCACCAATGTGCATAAGGCCCAGCACACAGCAGGTGCTCAATAAATACTGGTGGGTAATAGATGGGTAGATGGACCCTCAGCTAAGTTTTTTACATTTAAGGAAAATGAAGTTTCCACCATAACAATGACTAAGCAGAAGGCTGCTACTGTCCTTCTGTATTGCCAGTGGCACAGAGCAACACAGGACTGCTCCCTCTCCCTCCCCCATCTCTCTTCCCTGCCCCAGCTCCCCTGCCTCGTCTCCCCTGGGCCTGGCCACAGCCTCTCTTACCTGTTTCCCCAGTCTTGCCCCATGGGCCCATGTCCCACACAGCAGATGGGTGCTTTGAGCCACCAGCCTGCCCTGGTCAGCCCCCTTTCCCAAATCTAACACAGGTCTCTCCCCACACATAAAACCTAGCTCCGCGCTCCCCCTCCCGGTGGACACTCTGAGCCCTCTCAGCTGACTCTGATGAACTCTCTCTCATCTCCCGGCCTCTGCCATCTCACGTACAGAACAGTGTTCTGCTGTTGTGAACACTTGCTGATCCATTTTTCCTATAAGTAAACTTGAGGGTCTTTTACATGAAAATGACCGGTTGGGGGTGTCATGGAATGGGAGATGTGTAAGATGCCCCTGCCCATGAGACTTCTCTGTCCTGTGCTTGGCCAAACCCTTCTCACCCTTCAGGGCTTGGCTTAGATGTCACCTTAGAGGTCACCTTCCCTGACCTCCCAGGCTGGGGGGCAGCCTGTCCCTGCCCCCATATCACTGCCCAGAACCCTATGCTTCTCTTGTTCTTAGCCCTTGCCCTAGGTTATCATGCTTATTTACATTTGATCTCTTCTTCACTTGAGGGGGAGGACACTATGTTGTCTGTCCATCACTCTAACCCCAGGGCCTGGCACAGAGCAGAAATCTGGGAAGGGTCTCATGGATCCATTGCAAAGGAAGACCTGGGGCTGAATTTCTCTGACCCAGTTTCCTTATCAGGAAAAAGAAACCCCATCCAGCATCCTTGAGCAAGCTGTGAGGAGGAAGCAAGGCATTGTCTACATCGCTGTCCTCTAGGGAAGAAACAGAAGGGGTCAAAGGTTCCAATGAGGAAGGAGTATGCGAGCTGCAAAGACTGGGTTGGAATTCTGGCTCTGCAGATCTGCGTGATCCCGGACTCGTGACTGCAGGTATCAGTCTCCCCACGTGTATGTGGGGTTGACAGTGCCTCACTTTCAGGGCTACTGTGAGGGTTTGCTGAGCTGGTGGGGGTATACTGGCCACCAGGGCGCTGTCCAAAGCTCAGCATGTGGGCTGTACTCTGCCCACTGCCTGCCTGGGGTTTGTCAGCCTCCGTCCCACTGGGGGAGGTGACCACCCCTCCAGTCTGTCTCCTCTGTGGCTGTGTGAGCCCCTTGAGGGCTGGCAGCATGCTCTATCCTCCAGGGCCTGGCACAGAGTGAGCGCACAGGTAGTAACGATGGTGACAGCCCAGCTCCTGGACCACCCTCCTCTACGCCGGCCATTTATCTAGGAGCTTTAGGTGCCTTAGTCCATTTATCTTCACCATAGTCCTATGAGACAGCTACTACTGCTGTCCCCATGTTACAGACAAGATAACTGAGGGTCGGCAAGAAAAAGTAATTTGTCCAAGGTCACACAACTAGTCAGTGGTGGAGCCAGGATCTGAACCCAGAAAGGCAGGCAGGGGATCCTCCACACAACAGCCCCTTGGATGGAGAGAGGGGAGAGGGTGGGTGGCAAATCCTGTGTGAATTCGCCTGCAGAAAGGGAGTCCACAGTCCCAGGGTGGGGCCTTCCCCACGTGTGGACAGGGAGGCTGGCCCATGGGAGGCTGGGCCTTCTCTGCTCCTAAGGAAAACCTCTGGGGCCTCCAAAGGGGCTGAAAAGGTGATGACTGAGCCCTGCAGCAGACTGCACCCTCTCTGTGCCCGTTTCCTCATTTGGAAAGTGGATACAATAAAATACCCACCTCTTAGGCCACTGGGAGAGTGAAAGAAGGTTGTGCTTGTAAAAGACAGTGCTTGGCCCAAAGGAAGCATTCAACCAACATCAGGTGTGCTTGTTGCAAATGGATGTGTGCAGCATGTATGTGTGAACAGGGAATGGTGTGTGTGGGTACGTCTGTATGTAAGATGTGCCAGCCTGGGACAGTCTGTGTGTGTCTCTGGGTGGGGTGTATATGTGTGTGGTGGGGAAATGCTTGTGAGTACACCCAGGTGTGTGTGTGTGCAGTGTCTGTGCAAGGGTCTGTATGCACCTGTGGGGTGTGTTTAAGGATGGCTCTTAGGATATATGTATGAGCACACATATGTCAGCGCACATCTTTGAGTGCATGTCTGATGAGTGTGTGTTTGAGTCTGAGCAGGTGTGTGTGCACATAAGTGGTGTAACATATAAGTGTGTGTGCTGTGAGCCTGTATGAGCCCCGTGTATGTCACCGTGCCTGGAGGATCCCCCACCCTCCAGCACCCTCAACCAGGAAACAGGATTCTCAAGCAAGGCTTGGGGTCAGGACCCAGGTTCCCAATCCCAGCACTGCAGCTGGAGCAGTCACTTCCCTGTTCTAAGCCCCAATTCTCTTTGTCAAATAGGGTGTAACGGACTCTACCTTCAGGCCTCTGATGGTGGGTGGAGGAAAGAAAGCCTCACAGCTCCCTGGCCTTTGGCCAGCAGAGGTCAGTCGGTCAGGGTGGGGTTCCTTTGCATGGCGGAAAAGGGTGAAAAACTGTGGGGCTGGGCCTGTTAGAGGCAGCCCCTCAATCTAACAACAACGGTTCCCAGAGCACATCACTTGCCACGTTAGCCCTGTTTATCTCAGGGCACCAGCCCTGAGCTATAAGGCGGGGAGGGCCGTGGAGGGGTATGGACTAGATAGACTCAAGTTGGATAGGTCTGCTGGGGGACCTGGACAAATGGCTTCCCTGGCCTCTTCCTACTTCACAGCTACCCCAACACGGAGAAAGCACTAGCACTTAATCCTTGCTCAGGACAAGCAAGCCCCCTGGTCTCAACTGAGGTTCTAAGTGCAGCGCACTGTCCATGAGACTGCAGGCCCACCCTCAGGAGGAATGACAAACAAAAGCTGGTGGATGGAGCAGAGAGTCAAAGCGAGTGACACCTCTGAAGGACATCTCTCTGTGTCCATGGAGGACAGAGGCTCTGGGTTGACACAACCCCTGTAAGCACCCCCCCCGGCCCCCCACTTTGAGTGTGCCCCACTCACCTGCAGTGTGTCCCCAAAGGAGAGCTTGTGGATGACATGGGTCATGTCCGGGTTCTGTGGCTGGGCTGTGGCACTGTGTGTGGACACGTGGAAGTTGCCTGGGACCTGGGGGAGAGATGCAAGCCTCAGGAGTCGGGCTGGCTGCCCCCGAGGGTGGGGTGCAGGTCCTCGCCTTGGAGTCACACAGATCTGGGTTCAGATCCCAGCTTGATTAAGTGGTAGGACTCTGGAGGAGCCACCGCCTGTCTTCGAGCCTCAGGTTCCTCATCTGTAGAATGGGGCTACAGAGGGGGCTGCTGGAACTTTGGGGTAAGAGAATGCAAGTGAAGCCCTCAGCTGGGTACGTGGCACAAGGCCAGGGCTCGAAATGGCAACTGCCCACCATCAGCTCCCTGGCTGCTGGCCCGTGGTGGGCCAAGTGATGACCTTGAGGCCTGCAGACCAACGGAACTTCCTTGACCTCCAAGTCAACAGCATCACTCTCTCAAATTTGCCCTGCTGGCCTCCTGTCTTTCTCACACCTTATCTCCTCCCCATTGGGAAATGCTGTCAGCCCCACCTTCAAGATGCCCAGGATGACCTTCTCAAGACTTCACTGCTTCCCTGACTGGACAGTGTTGGCAGCTTCCCCAGTGGGCTCCCGGCTCTGGCCACTGGCACCCCCAGGCCTTTCCCCAACAACAGCCAGAGGGGTCCTTTCCAACCCTACATTTGACTGTGTCACTCCTCTGCTTGGAATCCTCCAAGGCTTCTCTTTTCTTGAGTTGAAGCCACATCCTCATGTCCTCCTCTGCTCCCTCCCTCTGGCGGTGCTGGCCTTCCTGCTGCCCTGGGAACGGTGCCACCATGGTCCCACCTTAGGCCTTTGTGCCCATGCCGCCTTCCTGGAAGCCTCTTCCACATGGCCCTCACTTGCCTCCCTCAGGCCTCTGCTCAGGGACCCTCCTGGCCCCCCTGCCCCAAACCCCACCCTGCCCCCACCCCTGCTGAAGCACTCAGCATCACCTGCCACTCTACCCTCATCTAGTTCTCATCTTTCTCCTCCCATGAGAACATCAGCTCCACGATGGTAGGGATTTTGTCTTAATTGATGCAGTATACCCCAGATGACAAGTGCTCAAAAGACAAGTATTGGATGAATGAACAAACAAATGAATGGCATTAATCCTTAAAACAGCATTTTTTACTTTGACACCTGGCAATTCCCATTTTGCAGAAAAGGAGGCTGAAGCTCAGAGCAGTAAAGAAAGTTACTAATGTCACATGTCAAGAGCTGCAGTTCAAACTCATGTCTGTTGGACTCCAGACTCGGCATGCTGAAGCAGGACAGGATGCCCCCTTCCTTGATGCCTGGCCCATTTACCCCCACAGCCCTGGGCTGGTCATGGCCACAGGAAGCCTGTCCTTCAGGATGTGCCAGGTTTGGGAAGATGACCCAGATAAGAGCCTGGCCCTGGAGGAGCCCCTGGCCTGCCTGACATAGACTTGGAACAGAAAATGAGACTGTGTGATCCAAACTGGACCAGAGGATGCACAGACTGTGGGGGTCATGAGGAGGACCCCTAACTCAGCTGGGGGTGTTCAGACAGGGCTTCTTAGCAGAAAGGATCCCCTTGTGCTAAGGCTCTGAAGATGAGGCCGCCCTATAGGGGGAAGGGCATCTGGGCAGAGGGAAGGGCATGAGCAAAGGTGGCGGTCCAAAACTGCCCACTTGGTGGGCAGCATAAGGAACTTGAAGTTTGGTATCATTGAACCCTGAATTAAAGAGCGACCTGGGGGGTGGCCGTGGCAGGAAACAAAGAGGTATGAGGGAGGTGGGGCTGTTTGGCAAAGGCCCCAGATGTTACTCTGAAAAACTCACAGTTTATTGTATTCCAGTCCAATGAAAGTTTACTGCATTAGAGGAAGGAATATGGCTGACGGCGAGCAGCAGTCCATCAGAGTCTGCTTATTTTGTAAGCATGCCGGTTTTTAACATAAGGTGTGGGTTTCCTGCAGGACTATTCTGCCTTCTCCAGGGCCTGAGCTTTGGAATGACGTGGGAGGTACCCGGCTGATGGGGCATGGCCCAGCCTCAGCGAGCTCAGAGCCTACCGTGTGTGGAAGAGCATCTGGGAGCTGGGCTGCAGGGGCCCAGTGGTAGAGTAGCAGCTGAGTTTTACACGCCGGTCTGGCCCCGATTTTCTAGGAGGGGGGCCTTGGGCAAGGTCAGCTATCACCCTGTGCCTCAGTTTCGCCATCAACAAAATGGGGATGATAACCACAAAGGGCAATTGGGAGAATTAAATGAGGTGATGAGTGCGAAGCTGATGGGCAGCTGTTACTGGGTTGGTGTATAGGCTGAACACGTCTGTCATGGGAGCTCAGAGAAAAGGGCTCTCCTGGGAGAAGGAACAGCATGTACACAGGCAAGGCATGGGGAAAAGCCCACTGTATTTAAAAACATTTTTTTACTTATATATAAATTATATCTGGATACATTTGTATTATAAAAATGCACATGGTAAAGTCAGGACTATAGTCCCCACTGCCTACCACCCCCAAAGGAAGAAACCACAAGTGTCTGGCATGTGTCCTTCAGATCTTTTCTATGCAGTGACACAGGGCCTCCTGTGGACCAGGCCACGGGCAGAGCTCAGAATCCGGTTTGGCGCCTGGGCCTCAAGCTCCCAGAGTACAGAGAGTTAAAAAGGCATGTTCCCCCGTGCTGCCACCCGCTGCCACCCTGAGAGGCTGTGATCCACTCCCTCTCCCCAAGGACTCCATCCTAGGTGGCTGACTCATGCCAGCACACGTGGGGCTGAAGAAAGAAAAGACGACACTTTTAGAGCCTGTGACTTGGAAACCTACGTCAGTGTCTCTGATGGATTTTAAAAACATATAGAGGCAGCCAGGCTCCAAACCCCAGCCCATTCTGTCCTCCTTCTGGGGGGCTGGGTGATTAAGCGAGGAGTCGGGCTGCTGGGGCTGCCAGTGCAGCTCAAAACACAGGAACTCTGACATCTGACTGCAGGCCAACTTCCTGATGGACGGACAAAGGCCAAGGGGCACAGGTGACCCAGACACTGGGAGATTATAAGGGGCAAGGGCCAGCTGCAGACTGTATCTGTCACCATGCTGTTGCTGCTGGCTTTCTTATCTGAGCACCCCTTCAATCAGAGTTCCTAGAAGGCATGAACCCTTAATTAGGAAAAGTTGGGGGGCACAGGGTGGCCTGAGCCATGACCTGGAGTGAATGGATTCAACCGGTCACAGTTCATATGACCACAATCCTGGCAAAAGAAGCAACAGGAGGACATAGAGAAGGAGCAGGGGCCCTGAGGTCAGGCTGCTTGGGTTCAAATCATGGCTGCAGCCCCTAGAGCAGGCTACTTCATCTCGTGTGCCTCCATATCCTCAGGGCTGTTGCAGAGACTAAGTGAGTTACTGTGGGTAAAGGCCTGGGGCAGAATCCAATAGGCGGCAGCCGTGAGGTGAAGGCTGGCATGACCCTTTCCTCAAATCCCTGGCCCACTGCAACCACGGAAGACCCATTGCTTGGGCGATTTATGCCCATTTCCTAGCACATTTGCTCCCAGCTGATGGTGAGTGCCAGCTGATGAGATCATGGACAATGCCACTGATGGGCGATGCGGCAGGCCAGGGAAGGGGCACCAAGCTCTGTCCCCATCGCACTGCACTAAGTGCTTTCCACATTTAAATTTGTTCATGTCTCACAACTTATGAGGGCAGTATTATTATCTCCATTTTACAGATGATGGAACCGAGGCTCAGAGAGGCTGAATTCTCAGAGGCATTTAACCAGTGACTGTTGTAGCAAGGATTCTCAACCCAGGACTGTCTGACTCCAAAGAGCAGGTTCCAGTTCCCCCAGAACCAGCTGGGAGCCCCTCAACAGCCTGTCTAAGGGGAGCCGACTGCAGCCGTGGACATGTTGGACAATGGCAGGAGGGTGTGGCACTGGGCTGTCTCCTGGGTGGTCACCCTCTTTCTCCTGTGCCCAGCCCAGGCTAGGTGCTGAGTAAACGTGGTCCCCCTCATTCACAGAGCGTGCATGTTTCTTTAACCCAGGGATCATACTCTCCTAGAGGAGGCCCCCACTATTGGAGCTGTGCCTGTGTGTCTGCTCCTCTTCAACTGCCATCCCTCAGACAGGTCTTCCCTTAGGACCGTGTCTCAGTGGGTGTCCTCCTTTATTCTCCACCATAACACCCCCTTCATTCTCTTCATAACCACTTCATCAAACTTAAACATTTGCTTGTTTGTTTACGTGTGGGATGGCTGTCACCCCATAATAGACTGTAAGTACCACAAGGCCAGGATCCACAGCTGCTTCTCTCAGCACTGCATCCAGGCATACAGTAGGCACTCAATAGCATCATGCATGAGTGAATTAGCAGGGGGACAGGGTGAGGGTCAAATGAAGTCAAGAAGTGGGAGAGACAAGAGCAACTAGGGGTTGTGACAGAAGACGGGGTTATGGGAAGGGGAGGGGCCCACAGCAACGAGACCTGTTGGGGAACAGCCAAGAGAAGGCACTGGAGGCCGAGCCGGAGCCTGGGCTGCCACCCATTCACCCACCCGCCTGCATGGAGCCCATACCCCTGCTCTCCCTCCTCTCCAAGGACAACCTGCCACTGTGCCTGGGCCCCACACCTGCTTTGCTTTGCAAGGACTAGGCAGTACAGCAGCCCCATTCTCTCCCATGTCACTGGCTTTCCCTGAAGCTCACGGGTCAGTGGTCCACCTGTCCTCACAGCAGCACCCGCCCCCTCCCTCTAGACTCCAGGGCCCGCCCATCCCTGGTTTCCTCCTTCCTGCCTGGCTGCTGCTCCTCCTTCTGTCACCACCTCATCTCCCTGCTCCTACGCACTGGAGCCTCCCAGACATCAGTCCTCAAACTGCATTTCCATCCAGATTTTAGGTTCTTACGTTTTGGGAGCCACGGACCCTTTGGCAGTCTATGACCCCTATTTTAAATGCTTAAAATGCTTTCACTGCATTAAATACATAGGATTATTTTATTAGGAAATAAATGGTATTTAAAGAATTAAAATATAAAAAACATATTTGAATATGCTTCTTTATTAATGCAGCAAATAACAAGACCTGGTTATGGGTCAACCAATTACTATAATTTCAAAGTAGTGATGAATGTAAACAGCATCTCAAAATTATCTGCGACAATTTTAATGTGATAAAAATGCCAGCAGTTTCTATTGGTGACAAAGTCATGGGCGCTGCTAACACTACTATGGCTTGTTGCCCACATTCATCATATAAGAACATGCTGAATTTCAATTAGAGCTTAATGAAAATAAGCATGTCATTTTTTCCCCACCCAAGTTCTCAGACCCCTTGAATTCAGTCTGCACCCCTTGGGATGCCTGCAGACTCCGGTTTAGAACAACGTTCTACATCCTCTCCTGAGGTGGTCTTGCTTAAACCAATGATCCTCTAATGTCAGACAGCAGAATCCCCTGGAGGGCTTGTTATCACACATTCAGGTGATCTGAGGTGGGGCCTAAGAATCTGCATTCCTAGTAAGTTCCCAGCTGATGCTGACGCTACTGGTCTGGGGGCCCCACTTTGAGTGGCATTGACCTAGACTGAACAACTTGCCAGCGTCACCTATTCACCAATGACCCCCACATTTACATCTCCAGCCAGAACTCCCTCCTGAATGCCAACAACACACCTCCAGTTCCCAACTTAACATCTCTAATGGGAATCCCAAAGGAAACATGTCCAGAAGTGAACTACTGATTTCCAGCCCCACTCCCCAAGAAGCCACGCTTTCCCAAACTTCCCTATCTAGAGTATGGGACCACCTGGTTGTTAAGACAAAAACCTAAGTGATTTCTTTGATTCTGCTCTTGCCTCACCACCCATATCTAATCCAACCTTGACTCCACATTCCCTATCTGGCCACTTCTCTCCAGCTCCACTGCGCAGCCACGGCCCATGACCTCTGCTCTTGGCCCCTTCAGAATACCCCCACACGGCTGTCAGTCATCTTTCTAAAGTTCTGCTGTCCAGTAGAACCTTCCCTAATGATGGAAATGTTCTCTATCCATGCTGTCTAGTATGGTAGCCACCAGCCACATGTGGCTATTACGCATTTGAAATGTGGTCAGTGGGACTGAGAAACTGAATTTTTCATTTTATTTAATTTTAATGAACTTAAATTTAAATAACCTTATGTGGCTAATGGCTACCGTATTAGATAGCATAGTTCTTAAGCACAAATCCAATGGCATTGCTTCCCTGCTTAAAATCCTCAAATGCATTCTCATCACAATCACCATAAAATCTAAATCATGGGGCACAGCAAAGACCCTGTGTGGTAGCCAATCTGCTTAAGAGCCCCCATGAACAATGCTTGCCAGCACCCGTGCCCTTGGGTAGCCCCTCCCACCCTGAACTTGGGCTAGCACATGACTTACTTTAACCAATAAAATGTGGCAGAAGTGACATTCTCTGCTTTAACACGTAAGGGAGCCCTGAGCTGTCGCAGAAGTCCACTCTACTAGAAAGACCATATGGAGAGGCCACGTGGAGAGGAGAGGCCCTGCTACCAGGCAGAGAGAGATGGAGAGACAGGTCTTGTCATCCCAGTGTCCCACCGCAGCCTTGCAGCCACCCAGCAGTACCTGTGGGAAGGGAAGGCGCACACCCTGTCTAAAGGGCAGCTGCCCCTTGGCTCTAGATCGTTGTTGCCAATTGCGTCTAGAGCCTCTGAAAAAGGCCTCTTGAAAAGCCAGAAATCTGGATTCCCAATCTTTCGATATAGGCTCTGATATGTTTGGATGCTATACAGGACAGATGTAACTTGTCTTTGGGCTGGTTGTGGCCAGTGAGTTTACAACTGCTTATTCACATGTCAGGAATTAGAGAAAGGGTGTTCTGAGCAGAGGCTACCATAGGGCAAGCAGAAGCCAGGACTGGCCAGTGGCTCAGTCTGGCCGGGACTGGAAAGGGAAATTGTGGGATATGGGGACACCTATGTGACCGTGGACAAGATACTAAACCTCTCTGGGTCTCAGTTTCCTCATTGGTAGAATGGTGCCACCTCACTGCATTGTCAAGAAGCTCCACTGTGGTAGTATACATAAAAAGAGCTGGGAGAGTGGGGCATGTGCAGAGCAACCTCTGCGGACTCCTGCTGGGTTCCTTGGCACTCCCAAAGGCACCGCACTCGCCCCCTTGAATTAGGATTTGAAGTTCCTGATTCTAGCAGCAAAACAACGAATGGCCTCTGAAACAGACCAGGTCTTTTTGAACCCATACCACAATCACTCCTCCTCTTCTTTATTCCTTATCACACCATTACCACCCACTGAAATGCTTTTCAGTTTGCATATTGTCTGTCTGCCTCCACTAGGAAAGGAAGCTCCACCAGCGCAGGAAGTCTGCCCACCTATTCCACGCATTGCCTCAGAGCCCAAAGCCCACTCTGGAATGCAGACGGCGTTCCACAGAACTTTTTAAAATGTATGTGTAATAGCTCATTTACTCCTCAAACTTTGTGAAGGGGGTGGTTATCATTATATCATCACATCTTCAAATAGAAGATGTAAAAACTGAAGGGTCGAGTGACTTGGAGGGCAGTGCCTGGCCAAGGAAAAGCAAAGCTGGGGCGCTCGGGGCCGCAGACCTCACAGCCTTCTCATCAGCCGCTGCCTTCCCCACTGGGGAGAAGAGTAGCCCCTTTCTGAAGCATTCAGCAGAGGCTCCAAACCTCGGGGGCCTGGAATCTCCACCCAGATTCTCAGCAGGATGCTCAGCCTGCCATGGGCTCTGTCTAGGCAGGGGCCAGTAGACGACTGCTCTGCCATTCCTGTTTTGCCATCTGGTTTCCGGGTAGGAAAGGGGCCAAATGGATGGGGAGCAGGTAAACGGGAGCAGGTAACAGGGGCCCATGAAGCGTCTCCATACCTTGTTGATGCTGAACTGCCCCTCGAAGCGGCAGCCCGCCCCATTGTTCAGTGGAATCTTCATCGAGTTGTCGATGTGCCCCACTTCATGCCTGCCCATCTCATCCTGTATGTCGAGCCCAACCACTGTGGGAGCCAAGGAGAGAAGAGAGTCACAGACATGCAGAGCAACAGCCCCCTCCTCTCAGGACCCCTCTTGCATCCACTCCATGGCCAGGTGGGCCCAGGCCCTCCAGGAGCTTAGTCTGGGGCCCAGAGCCACAGAAAGGAAGTCAGCCAGTGAAGGGGGCGAAAGTGATCACTGGCCTAAGAGGGAGCAAGCCCACAACGTTCCTGGCCCCTGCCACTGCCTGCAGGTGGAAAGGAAGGGGGAAAGAGTCCAGGGAGAGAGCAGTTCTGGGGGCCAGGGTTGGAGGACCTTGAGGTGCAGGGGTGATGACCCCGTTGAATGCAAGGCTGCAGGGAGGCAGCACAGGCTTGGGGTTAAAAGGTCATCTGAATCCTAAGCCTGCCTTTTACCAGCTGTGCAACTGAGGCACTTAACCTCTCAATGCCTTAGTTTCTTTCTTTCGAAAATGGGGGTGATGATAATTAAATCTTCCCTGGAGAATTATGAGGATCAAATAGTTAAAATGTGTAGAAAACGTTTAGAAGCAGGCCTGATGTACAGTAAGTGGTAAGTGCTTAATAAACGTCAGCATGTAATGTGTCTCAGGTAGTCTCTGGGTTCATTGGGTGAACAGGATAGGCATTCATCATTCATTCATTCACACTTATCTCTACCCAATGTCTATTTCTCGAGGCCCTGCCCTCCAGGAACTGGGGCACTTCTCTGGGTTCCTCAGGGCCTGAATGGGAAACCTGGGGCCTGGAGTCCTTGTCCTTGGTTCCAATGTGACTCTCCATCACCTCACTGTGTGACTTAGCTTCCCAATCTATAAAATGGGCAGGCCCATGCCAACTGCACTCCCCAACACAGTCCATGGGGCTTGTAAACTATGGAAATGCAGGAATTTCCCTGAAAGAAGCACTAGAAAGAAGATTGCAATACAGAGAAAGAGCAGCTGGAAGCAATTTTAAGTGAGCCAACCATAAAAGGGGGAAATGGGAACAACCTGTATTCCCCAGTAGGGATGGGGAAGTGAGTGAGTGCCTATCCATAGAAGGGAATGTGATGCAGCCATTAAAAATGACGCTCCCAGGTCTGCAGTGTGTGGGAGATGCTGACGCCGTAATGCTCAGCTTAAAAGAAATGGAAGCAGATCCCTGTTGGACTCAGCAGTTCTGCCCCAGGAGCCTGTCGTCCAGAAGCACACATGTCCAGACGAGTGTGAGAGGCTGCTCGTAGCAATCTTCCAGAAATTATCACAACTGGAAGCAACCCACCTGCCTCCCAACAGGGGGCTGCTCAGTGGAACAGCCCCCTCTGGAATCCTGTGCAGCAGGTACACAAGGGATGAGCTAAATCCACAGTGGGGAGAGGCAGCTCTGAGCAGGGCAGTGGCTAAGAGCTTGGGCTCCAGGCTGCCACTCTCTGCGGCTCCAGGCTCTGCCCCTTACTAGCTGTGGGACATCAGTCAAGTTACCTAACCTTTCTGTGCCTATGTTTCCTCCTCTATTCTAGGCTTGTAGGGATAATTTCATTAAAAAAATGAAAACAGCTCTTACTATGATCTAGGCACTCTTTTTTTTTAAATTTTATTTAGGTATTATTGATATATACTCTTACTAAGGTTTCACATGAAAAAACAATGTAGTTACTACATTTACCCATATTATTAAGTTCCCACCCATACCCCAGTGCAGTCACTGTCCATCAGTGTAGTAAGATGCCACAGATTCGCTGTTTGCTTTCTCTGTGCTACACTGTTTTCCCCATGACCCCCCACACCATGTGTACTAAACATAATACCCCTCAGTATGATCTAGGCACTCTTGTAAGTGCCTTATGTGAGAATGCACTATTGGAACATCCGGTGGGGGAGAATTATACCATCAGACTGGTCCTGTACTGGGGGACACTAAGGACAGAGCAGTTAAGTAACATGCCTGAGGTCTCAAAGCTAGGAAACAATGGAGCTTGGATTGGACTCATGGACTCTCCATCCAGAGCCCACACCCTTTGGCCACTCTGCTAGAACACCTCTCATCTTAATGCACTAATACAGCCAAAGGATTCAGGACAGGGCCTGGCCCAGAGTAGAAGCTGAATAAATGGCAGCTGTGGTTATTATTTTACTAATATTATGAGTAATATAAGAATAGCTCCAAGATATTAGTGGAAAAAATAAGTAAGCTCAGAAAGGTCCCATGCAGTTGGGCCCCAATTATGTAAAAAACCAAAAACCAAAACTCAAACATGGTATGTATTTGTAGACAGACAGACAGACAGACACAGAGGAATGAGGGAAGGGGTCCCAACTGCTCTCAGAGACTTCCTCTGGGGCAAGCTGTGGAACGCATACATCTTTACTTTACTTTTTTCTTTATATATTCCTGTATTTTGAACATATATCTTTTTAAAAAATAAAAAATAAGAAATGTATTCCTTTATTAGTTGTATAACAAAAAATATTATTTTTAAAAGCAGGATGTGAGATTGTACATGCAGCCTGATCTCAGTCATGTTTAGAAGTGCACAGAAAGGAAGGCCAACAGGATGGAATGGCGTCAACTGTCAGCTGACACTGTTGTCAGGGGTGGAATTATGGGCCATTTCTTTTATCTCTGCTGCTTTGGATTTTCCAAAGGTACAATGATGAGCATGCTTTTTTTTCTATAATAAAAATGTGAAGTTCTTTTGAACAAAAGCCAGGATGTGGGTCTCCAGCAGGAGCTGCCCAGGCTCAGGTTATGGGCCTGTGGAGCAGCAGGGTCTGGGGGGCTGGCACAGCCCACAGCTTGAGGTTGCCCGGCCCCTCCTGGGCTGCTGCCTGGAGCTGGGATGGAGCCTGGAACCACATCCCTTTCCTCCCCTGTCCCACTGGTCCCAGTCCTCTGGCCTGACTAAGAATTTCCTTGTTCCAGAGACATAGCCAACTCTTGAATGAGAAGCTGCCAGATTAATTATTTTTCTAAGAGAAAAAATAAAAATAAAACCGACCTATTTCAACAGGTTTCCTGGCTCAGGGCCCACTGTGTATTCAAAATTGTGACGTAATTCTTACCAAAGCAGTAACGGGGCTGAATCTCTCCCTACCTTTGCCCTCAGGCCCACCCAATGTTCTGCCCTTCAGGAAGAAGTGAGGGGGTGGGAAGAGGAGATGGGCCTGCATCGGGTTGCATGCCAGTTGGGGGAGAGGGACAGCTAGAACCAAGTCCGGGAGTGAATACCAGTCTAGGAACCAGCTCATCATATCCTCCTAAGACCCTCAGGCAATAGATGGCACTAGGTGCATTTTACAGGTGAGGAAACAGGCTTGGAGATGTCACCTTAGCCAGGATCACATAGTTTTAGTGAGCAAAGAAGCCTGAATGTAACTCCAAACCAAACTTCCAGTGAGTTTTGTTTTATACAAGTAATTCATTCTCTTGGTTGAAACAAATGAAAAAAACAGAGTGTGAAATTTTTAAAAAAGGAACTTTCCTGAAGGCTACTATCAGCTCAGAGCTGCACCTTTCTCCAGGTGGCTGCTCTTGGCTGGCTGGAAGTTTCTCTGCCTTGAGATGAACTAGAGGTTATGTGACCCTCACTTCTCCCTGCAACACCATCCTGCAGCCATTAGCCAAGGATATAGATAGTAACAGATGGGCCTTCTTGCTACCAGCTGGTACAAACTGTGGTGTTATTCCCATACCACAGCTCGCCATGGACTGTAATTAGACTTCAATCTAACACACGTCTCTGCTTGTCCTCTCACCCCCTTCGCACCCTTACAAGTTCCTTCTGAGAGTCCTCTCTCAATAATCACTTGCAGATAATCTCAGGCTCTGCTTCTTGGCAACCTGGCCTAATGTCACCACCCATGTCAACATGGCTACTCTCCAGAGGTAACCCCTGTTAGCAGTTTCTTGTGTTTTTTATTCCAGATAACCTCCAAATGCATGAACATTTGATTACATTCTCCCCACAAAGTGGGGAGAATCTTATGCTACTTGTTTGTAGCTGCTTGCCCTGTGCACTTGCCCAGTTACCTCGCCATTTCTGCACACACAGCTCTGCCTAAAGGAAGGGTCTTAGTGGAGTAGAGGGCTGTTGGGAATACTCACATTCACAGTGCAAATTAGGTAAACTGATGTTTAGGCTGACGTCAATTTTTCCCCCGCTGTCCTTGTCCGGGTCATCGACGTAGAGCTCGTTCACACTGAGGGAGACAAGTAATGAAGCCTTTGTTGGGAAGACGGTACCCATCCCAGATGTGGGGGACAGGCAGGGGCCACTTCACTTGGGACCACTGCTCAGATAACCCTGACCCCATCTGGGAGAAGCCTGCGCCTGCTTAGGAACAGGGAGGCAGGCTCCCTGGAGCTCTCCAATGCTGACTTTACCACTTAGGGACAGGATGGCACATGGGGGAAGGACACAGTGTGCAGAGTCAGACAGATCCAAGTTCCAATCCTGGCTCTGCCATTTCCTGTGTGAACTTAGGCAGATAACTTCACCTCTGAACTCATCTGTTAAATAAGGCTACCACCCCCACTGTTAATGGGTGGACTGAACACCTAAAATGAGAAGTCTCCTAGGGATGGGCACATGGTGTCTTACTCCCTCATCTCTGAAGGCCCCCTCCCATCCAGCTAGGAAGTCAGGGATTCCCTGGCTCATTCACAGTGTCCCAGCTCTCACACAGCCCTGGGGCAGGCACTGGGTCTGAGATGCGACTAGACTATTAGTTTCCTGCAGCTGCTGTAACAAACTATTACAAAGTTAATGGCTTAAAACAACACACATTCATTATCTTATATTTCTGGAGTCCAGAAGTCTAAATGGGTCTGCATTTAGTCTAAATGGGGCTGTACTCCTGGAGGCTGCAGAGGAGAATCTGCTTGCTTGCCTTTTTGTTTTTTTTGGCTCCTAGAAGCCACCCCAGCTCACGGCCCCTTCCTCTATCTTCAAAGCCAGCAACAGAGCACCTTGTCTTCTCTCTGACCACCTAACTCCTTCTCATAAAAACTCTAGTTATTTCATCCTGTCTACCTGGATAACCCAGGATCACCTCCCCATATCAAGACCCTTGACATCATCGTATTTGTAAAGTTCCTTCTGCCAAACAAGGTAACGTATCACAGGTTTCAAGGATAGGAAAATGGACATCTTTGCTGAGGCAGGCATAGTTTGGGGGCAGGCGGCTCCCATGATACCTGGCTTTCAAGGACAACGACACCCCATTGGGATCTGTTGGCAACATGTGTTTACTCAACAAGTATTTTTTGAACCCCTACTACCTGTAAGGCGTTAAAGACAGCGAGAAATCAGATACGGTCTCTGCCTTCATAGAGCTTACAGAGACCCCACTCATCCCCTAAGTGATTCCTTATACCAACTGTGATCACTGGACAGGGAGCTGCAGTGTCATGAGAGGGACTAACAGGATGACTGACCCCTGCGGAGAGGGTGCAGGGGAGGCTCTCTGAGGAGATGGGAGTTCAGGTCTGAAGGATGAGGAGGGTGTCCTGGCAAAGAGGGAGGGGGAATCCTCGGGCAGCAAGTGCAAAGGCCTGGAGGGGGAAAGGGGAAGGGCACAGCTGGTTTGGGGAACTGAACGAAGGTCACCTCACGGGGTGGGGTCTGCTGCAGTGCTGCAGGTGAGAGATGGCGGCCTCAGCTGGCACGGTGGGAAAGGAGAGAGGCAGGGATGTGGGCTAAGGTGTGCTACAGCAGGCAGGTCTTGCTGATGGACAAGGTGGGGGTAAATAGAGCAAGATATGCAGGCAGGCTGCCATGTTTCTTTCTGGTAGAATTCATTGGGCTGGGAGCCCCTGGAAGAAGAGTGGAACTGCTGGGGAGGGAAAGGTACTGAGTTCCATGCAGCTATGCTGAGCTCTGAGTGTCTTGGAAGCATCTGTGAGGAGCCACTGAGTGGACATCAGATGGCTGTGTTGGAAGCCCACTTCTGATTGTCAGATAACTCCCCATGGGGAGATGGACTGAAGCTAAAGGCCCGCCCTAGTGGGCAGCTCTCGGGCAGTGATGTGGCCAGGCTGTGGTTATTTTAAACATTAATGAGGCCCCTTGGGTCCTGTTCACAGGCTGAATTAAAGAAGGTTTGCTAGCTTTTAACAATTAGACTTTAAGAGAGTCTTGTAAATGCGCACTTCTTTGGGAAAGAATGTGTTGGACAGAAGCATTTTGCTTTCACTAAGTCCCTGTCTTTGTGCCCCAGGCATGTCATATGATGCAGCTGGTGCTCAATTAACAAGAAACGGTGGGCTCAAAAAGTAACTTGGGACTTGTTCCCTATGGGGGTCACAAAGATGTTCCTGAGGACAAGAGAGCAACAGATTGGGCTTAGGCTTCAGATTGCTGGGCTTCCAGCCCATTAGGTCAGGAAAAGCCCAATCAGACCTGACCTGTGTGAGTTCACATCATCCCATGTGCTCCTGTGAAATGTCCTGATCCCCATTTTAGAACCAGGAAACGGAGGCTCTGAGAAGGCGAATCCCACCCCCAAGGTCACACATAGCAGGAAATGGTAGAGCTAGAATCCCAACCCAGGTCTGCATTCCACCTGAGCCCCAGGCTTTCCAGGGCTCACACTGCCTTCCCCTCCCTGTCATCCTCAGCATGAGGATAAGGGAGGAAATGAGGGGCCCGGGGAGGACAGGCAGGGCCCGTGCTGGGCAGGCTCACAGTCAGCGCTGGCCCATGCCAGAGAACAGGAAGAACCAGTGGGCCAGTGGGAGAGCAGCAGCAGGACCACAAGAGGCTATGCTGCAGGAAGATCCGATTCTCCACTGCCAAGGGCTTCTCCCCAGCCCTCAGCACCCAATTTCTACCCCAGCCTTGATTTGCAATTCTGGCAGGTTGTCGAGTAATGAGACTGTGGGGTGATTAACAGAATGGTCACCTAGGGAGAGCCCCCAGCTTCCCTTCCCAGCAGAGCGAGACTCTCCCTTGAAACTACTCACCTTTCCTACCTGGGAGGTGGGGAGAGTGCCCATCACTGAGGAGACGTGGGATGATGTCATCCCCTGGCAATCCTCTGGAGGTGACCTCAGTGCAGAGTGAGGTGAATGCCAGGTGTGGCATCAGGCTGAGCTCACCCTTGAGGCCCCAGGAGGCCTCTCCCAGCCCACGGAGCCCAGGCTCCTCAGTGCCACCCAAAACAAAGAAGCTGAAGTGCTGGGGAGGGATGGAAAATGCACTGGCCTGCAGAGCTTGGGACCAGCCTGGTTATGTAAGGCCAGAACTGGCTACTCTGATGGCTTCCTGAAGAACCCCGGGCTGCAGGATAAACATGGTTCGATCGCCTGTGCCACCCGCCCAATGAAGTCAAGACAGCAGCCTTTGGTGTCCAAGACAAACGTCCCAGGGCTGCTGGCTTCCAGACCCCTCAGCTAGCACTGCAAGCCTGCCCATGGCTGCCACTCACAGCAGCCTGCCAAGGCTAGCTAACGTTATTGGCTGGGGAGGAACCAACTTTAAAAGGTGAATGCATGCCAGAAATCAGACCACCTGGAGGGGAAAATAAATACTTTTTGTGGATTCACTGCTGTCTGGGATTTCTCATGGGCCTGATTCCTTCTGTCACTAGCAAGAGCAATGAGAAGACCTGTAGGGCCGAGGCAGACAAATATAGGCTCACCTGCTGGTTCTGCCACTGAGAAACATGGGGACCTGGCACAAGCTGCTTCACCTCTCTGAGACTTGGTCTCCTCAACTGTAAAACTGGGAAAGCTTTTCTCTGAAGTTTGAAGATAGGCAAAATTAATCTATGGAAATAGAATTTTGAATAGTGGTGGTGGTGGTGGGGTTACTGATGGAACAGGGCACACGGGAACCTTTCACGGGGTGGAGATATACTGTCTTGATGGGGTGATGGTGACATGGGTGTAAATGCAGGCAAACATTCACGAATCTCACCTTGAAGATGTGTGCGCTTTGCTATTTGTAAGTTACATATATTTCACTAAAAAAGGAAAGAAAAGAAGAGAGGAGAGGAGGGAGAAAGAGAGGAGACAAGGAGAAGGAAGAAAAAAAGGGTGATTTTGGCTACTTCACAGGACAGCGTGAGGACTGGTGGGAAAGCTGCAGGCTGCCCCAGGGCAGAGGTGTGTATGTTACTTATGTCTGAGGAAATAGTACAGGCCCTTCTTGATAAAGAGAATAAGGCATCTGGTGGAAGTCTAGGCTCTCAGGGTTCAAATCCTGGCTCTGCCACCTACTGGCTGATCTTGTGCAAGGGACCTTGTCGCCACCAGCCTCAGCTTCCCCCAATGTGAGAGGGATAATAAAAGACGTGGCACCATCTTAGTAAATTGTAAGTGCTCAATAAATGTCCAGAGTTTTCTGAGTTGATAATAACAGCTATCCAGCTCACAGCATTATGGTGAGGACTGTGTTGGGCCCTCACTGGTGTACATAACTGGTGCACTGAACTGAGAATATGCAGATTATGACCTTCTGAATGAGGGGGCACAGCCACTCACACAAATTGGCAGGTAACTCCCTTAGCATCTGAGCTTCCACGTTAGGGTTGTTTTTGATTGAGGGTCTGGTTTCAATATACCCACACAAAGGAAGAAGAGTCGCAGGATTTATATTTACAGATGGTGGTCAGGGAATACAATGAGCCAGGGAAGGATAATCCTCTGTCCCAGTGTACGAGCCAGCAGGGGATAGAGAGCAAGCACCTACTCCTTCAAAGGTGATGGAGCCAGAGGTCACGGCTTTTCACTGGCTTAACTCTAAGGGTTTATTTTTAAAGTTGCCCCAAGAAAAGTAAAAGCAGAAACTGACAGCAGAAACTCATACACTAAAGTCCTTATCTAATTGACCAGACTTCGGGTGTGAGTAGCATTATCATACTCTAAAGTGCCTAGGCAGTGACTCAGAAAAAAAAAATTGTTTTTCACACAAGCTGTTTTTCTCATCACAAGGGTTAATCATGTTCATGTGCGTACAGTATTAAGCACAGTCTCTGGTACATTCTAAGGCCTGAATAAAAGGTGGCCTTGCTTTTAACTCATCAGAGGCGATGCTCCAGTTGGGAGCACCCAGCTGGTACTGGGCACTATGCTGAGGGCTTTCATGCAGTGAGTATCTAATTTAATGCTCACAGCCAGCCAGTTTACTAGGAGTTAACTGTTCTCTTTTCACATGGATGAAACTGGCCTCACAGGAAGACAGAGAAAAGACTGGTCAAGATCACACAGCCAGAAAGAGGCAGTGGCAGGACCTGAACTTAGAGCCACTGAAGCCCAGAGCCATGCTCCTCCAACTGCATTACACTGGATGGGGCAGGAACCAATAAAAAACTCAGGGGCAAGGGGCCCCCAGTGGCGCTGGTGTCACTGTCTTTCTGATAATCTTCAGATGCACTCCCACACCCCACCCACAGCCCAAGTACCTACAGTAGGGTATGGAAGGTGCAAAGGGGTCCACTCCCCTTGTGCCCCACAAGCCTCCCTCTGTTGCTCCACCTGCCGCAGCCCCCTGGAGTGTCTGGCTCCCCCAGCAGAGTTAGGGGTCCCCGGCCTGGCAGCACAAAGTGTGTGCTCACAGCCTCTGCGGAATGAACAGGAGAGGTACCCATGTGTGCTGGTCGAGGAATGGGGGTGCATTCCAGGTGAGGGGATGTCAGACGTCAGGGATCTGGGCCTGGACTGCGTGGGGGTGGGTAAGTGGTGGCCATGTAGGGAAGGAGAATAAAGGCCCTGAGAGGTGTGGGCAGGGGAAGCGGAGGTGGAATGTAACAGAGGGCCTTGAAATTCTAGGCTGAGGCGTGAGTCCGATGACATCTACAGAAAACAATTTTATTTGCTTTTGGAAGAGTACTTGAATAGTTCAGATTCCTGCCCAAAGTTACGGACCTCCATGCTTAATAATTTGATTTAATGGAAACTTAGCAGTGAGGCCTATGGCAAGGGCTTGGAGTGGGAGGGAGGGATATAGGTTATGCAAGCCTCCAGAAGGCTTTAAATCCTGACCGTTCCAGGTATTATACCTGACTTATTACAGGTATAAGTAAATGTATCTCTTACCTACCAAGTAGGTGTCCAAAATCAACCCTTTGCAGCCACCCAGTCCTGCCTCCACCTCCTTCACAGCCATCACCCTCGGACTCTCAGCCCCTCTGCTGAGCCATTGCTCAGCCTCCTAATCAGGGCCTTGACCTCTGGGGTTGCCCTGCCCCAAACCACCTTCACAAGAGGTGATCTCTCTGAGCATGAATGCAACCCCGTCTCCATGCTCAGAAGCCTTCAGGCCTCCCATTGCCCTTTCAGGTGACAACTGTGGTTCTCTGCCCAGCCTTGGCTCACAGTCTAGCCCTCAGAGTGGGTGACCTGGGCTCCAAGAGAGACGTCCAGCTCCTCCTCTTGGTTAAGCTATTGATCTCCCCCTCTGGGCTTGCTACTGGGAACATGTGAGAACACAGTTAAAGGTGACTTCCAAGTTCCTACCAGGTGGGGAATGCTTTCCTGGAGTTCCTACTGCCTATTTGGCCACCTCACCCAGAAGAGAGCATGCAAGTCCTCCCGTCAAATATTCTGACCAAAAAGTAGCAGCTTCCATGTGCCTGGGGCTCTAAAATGCTCTGGGCAGAAAAGGGTGGTATGATAGGGTGGGGATGCTGAGTCTGGGCTCAGGAGGCAGACAGACCTGGGTTTGACCCTGGCTCTACAACTTCCTAACCTTATTGTGGCTACCTACCTCAAAGGGTTTTGTGATGATTAAGTGAGATTATCACTGTAAAGTGTTAACCTAGGTGGCTGGGTCGCACCTGGTTGCCTGTTATAAATCATAACTGGAAAGTATAATACAGTGTAATATGCTATAAATTACCAATGGAGAGTTTCACTTACAACATTCTCCTATTGTAAATTCTCATCAGGTTAATAATTAAGAGTTGCCAGAGCCTGGGCAGTTAAAGGCTGGAAGGTTCTGCAGCCATGCTCTCCAAGGAAAGGGGGGCTGCTCCCCTAGAAACTCAGAGCATCCTGTGGGGCCACTTTCCCAAGGATAATTAATGACCTGAACAAAGCCCAGGTTGGACTCCAACCCCTCAAGCAAACAGGCCTCCTGCCCTCCCTGGCCAGGCCAGAATAGCATCTTATGTCACTGATAACCCCAGGTCGGGGCAGGAGTGACAGTGATCCAGCTAGTGGTGACCTCTGCTCCTCGGGTTACAATCTCATGGTGGGGGGTGGGCAGGGGCAGGCTGACCCACTGCGATCACAGAACCACCAGGGAAGGCCAGCCACTCAGAAAAGGAGAAGAACTGTGACCTTGAGTTCTTCCCAAACCAGCAGGCTTCCTGGGATCAGAGAAGCATCTGATAATAGGAGGACCCCAAAGAAGCAATCCTTTGCCCCTGGCTTTTTCTCTGGGGTTCCCAGTCCTCACCCCCACAGACTCCCTCTGGGCCACCTTGGTCACATGGCAACAGAGAGGGAGGGAACATTAGGGGCACTACTGAACACTACTGCCATAGCTGCGGCCTCGGGCCCCAGGGCTCTGACAGATCTCGCCTCCCATCCTCTCTCCAGCCGCTCACACCACAAATGGAGGAGAAGAGCTCAGCATGGGGCCGGACACAAGGCAAACACTGACTGAGCGGCTACACATTTTGATTCCTCCCCTCACTCTTGTCCTTCTCCCTCGCCAGGGACGTGGTGGTACCAGACTGTCCAGGATGTCCCCGTGACCCCGCCCCGGGCCAGGAAGAGGAAATCCTGGAAAAGGGGAGGGCGCAGAGCAGCGCAGCCAGAACACCCTGTGCTCTTGGGAAACGGAGTCAGCTGCTCTGCCTTGCCTGCGTGCCCTTCACACAGCAGGCAGGGCCCCACCCGCTCCAGGTACAAGCTCTGACATCAAAACCTACCTGCCTGGGGCCCACTGCCTCAGCCCTGCACCACATTATGGAATGAGCTGACCAGCAGCCACCCCTCACAGTGTCAGAGGGTGAGGGAGGCCCACTCTTAACTCAAGGTGGGGGATAAGGAAATAAACATTTATAGAGTCAGGCACTGAACAGCCTTACACGTTCTTTAGTGTTAAATGGGGAATACATATGAAATGATAAATGTATGAAGAGATATGGGTCTACTGAAATTGAAGTATATCATGTACTACATTCAGTACCTTCCAGGTAAATAATCATGTTTAAGGCTCACAAAATATCACATACCTTCTCTGTCTCCTACCCTGTTCTGTTTTTTTCTTCAGAACCCTCATCACTACTTGATATATCTAGATTTGTTTGCTTGTTGACTGTCTGTGTCTACTGCTGGCACTTCCAGCTTCTCTGAACGTGGAGCCACACAGCAGTGAATGAGGCAAACCTGGCCTCTGACTTCTGGGAGCTCAGGACCAAGGATGATGCCCATTAAGACACAGCAGCATGCAGGGCCTGGCCTGACTTGGTTCCACTGACTCCATATTCCACCCACCCTGTTTTCTCACTTTTTTTCCAGCCACACCAGCATGCTGCCTGCTCTTCACCTACACCAGGTAATTCCTGCCTCAGGGCGTTTGTACTTGCTAGTGCCCCTGCCTGGATTTGTAAAGCATCCCACCTGGTGCTAGGGACAAGGTTGGGACTCCTTCCTTGAAAATGTCACATGTGGACCTTGCTCACCTTGCTCCAAACATGAGGGGCCTGCAATAACAGCCCCTCTCCCAGCGAATGGGGTGTAGCCTGGACAGACTGGCAGGTGCACAGCACACAGTAGGTCCTTCACCAAGCCGGCAGGACTCATCAAGCTATCCACTTCCACCTCTGACTCACGATGAGGTGACCTCTGAGATATCCAGTGGCCCAAATGTGCACAGAGAGGAAGACACTAACTGAGCTGTTGTCCCCCCTTAGGGGCTGGGCATAACAAAGTCCCTTCTCTGACTTGCTCATGCCCAGGGGTTCATGTTTTGGGAAGCAGACAAGCCTCCCCCGACCTGAAAGGGAGCTTCGACTCTGGTGTACCCTCCCTGTTTGGCTAGAGAGGTTTGGCAATCTTCCCAGGGTCAGAGAGCAAAGTGGTGATCAGGCAGATCTGGCTCTGGGCCCCCCAGTGTTGTGCCCAGTGCTCTTCCCACCATTCCCTAAGACCCTCTGGGCTTTGGTGCCATAAGGGTTAAAAACAGGATCAGAGGGACAGGGAAAGCAAACTCTCCCAAACGAGCAGAGGGTAGGAAGCTACATCCAGAAACGAGTAAAGGTAGGGCAAGAGTGGCATTCCTGTGGGCTTGGAGCCACCTCCTATGTGCATAACTGTGGGCAAATCCCCTCCCCTCTCTGAGCCTCAGTTTCCTCACCTGTGAAGAGGAGACAACTACCTCCCAGGGCTGTTGGACAGTTCAGGTGGTAATGTTTATACAGCTGCAAGAACCATCCTGAGCTAAGTAGCTGTGTTTTTAGTTTCCTATTGTCTTGTGGCTGAGAGGGAAGCAAAGGAAACCAAGAAATTCCATGAGTGAAAAAGAAAATTCCAGTGTTTTAACAGGGGAGTGGGTGGCTAGGGTGCAGCTTATGATGCCTTTCTGGGCTGTAAACACAGAAATGAAGAGGCTTGGAAGTCTCAAGCCAGTGGCCAAGGCAGGAAGCTCCTGGGACTAATTTCATCTCAGAGGGGCATTTGATGAGGCTGTGACTGAATAATTCCAATGGTATTCTGTGTTACACACACCCCAGAGCATTTACTAGGTTATCCGGACAACAAATGATTCTAGGAATTGGGGATGGATTCACAATGCGTCAATTACTGCCAGGAAACCCACACTGATTCCTCACCGAGTGTGGGCCTGAGAACAGGGAAGGGGGCTTTGCTGAGGGGGCTGGGCTCTGATGTCAGCAACCTTGCCCCCCTCGTGTAGGAAGCTGCACCCATTTCTCTTCCAGCCCTAATATTAAATGACCCTGTGATGATTCAGAGGGGAAAAAAAGCCCACTGGCCAAACAAAGGGATGGCAAAATTAGCAAATCATTTCTGCTCATCTGTGGCTCCAGGAGGCCCCCCTGGAGGACAAAATCCAAATTTTCTCTTCAGCTTTAACAAAACATATTTGCTTTCGGTCTAACTTGAAAACCCTTTTAAGAAACAGCGAGAGATGCCACAGGAGCTGGAATGTTCGGAGGTTTCTCTCTTTTTTAAAACCCTTTTCTCTTCTCATCTGGGGTCTGAGAAAGCTCTGGAATACCCCATCAGGGGATGTAACTTACACTTCTGTCGTTATGAATCCAGTGAGCTCCGAAAGGAAGAGGAAGAGGATGAAGAGGCAGCAGCAGACAGAGACTGGAAGAGACAACAGAGAGGACAGTTAAGGGTGTGAGGGATTCCGGAGGGAGGCCACCCCCACCCCTCCTGCTGCCCTCAGAAAAGCTGCTTAGAGGGAAGGGGAAAGAGGTCCCCCACAACCTCCAAAGCCCCTTCTTACTCTTGGCTTCAATAGGAAGCAGGCTTGATCCTAGAAAGGTAGACCTGTCCCCCTGCACAGACCCCCATACACAGGCACATCTTCCAGGCGCCAGCCCAGCTTTCTTCCACAAGAGCACAGTAATGCAGGGATCAGTCAAAAATAGGGGTTGCAATTGGTGGTCCACAAATGTGTTCTGTCTGGCTCAAGTGAGATATATTTTAAGGTTTGGAGTTGACATTGAACAATCCACAGATGTCACATAAAATTCCAGATTTCTGGCTCTCTCGGGACACTCAAGCCCTTATTCCCACATAAGGTCTGAGCTCACCTGGCCCTCCACCACTCCCTCCTACATCCTTGATTCCGAGGCTGAGGTTGAATGCTTGTTGCCATTTGTCACCAGCTGATGTGGTGCCATCAACATTGTGCCTGTATCCCCATCAGAGTTGGAAAATGAGAATACTGTGTGCTGTGCCTCAAGAGAAGGGACAGTTCTTTACAGAAGTTAAGAGTGGTCCTTCAAGTCTGAAATGAAGAGAAAGTGAACAGAGCTCCAGACTCGGCCCACTTCACTCATACTTATCTCGGCTGCCTGCTCCCCAGCAGGGGTGGAGTTTGTGGCCCCTGAAGTCACTCCTTGGGGCCCCAGGCTCTGGCCCTCGATTCATCTCTAGCCCCATCTCCCCAACATCTAACCACCCAGCCAAATGGAGCTATGTGCTGTTCCGTAAATATGGATCTCCTTTCGGGTCCTTTGCTTCTGTGGTACCTCTGTCTGGGATGTCCTTCCCCATCTTCCTTCTCTTTGTGTGGTGAACTCCTACTCATCCTCCCAGGCAGAGGCCCAACTCACATGTTCCTTCTGGTGGGAAGCTCCCCCTGCTCCCAGAAGTAGAGCTGATCATTCTTTCCTCTATGTTCCCAGACTCTATTTTAACACTTTGCACATTTTATTGGTTATCTGTGGCTATTTCTTCCACTAGACTGATATCCCAGAAGGTAAAAATTCCACAGGAGGGAGTAATAGGCAGGGAATGGCCCCTGGGGCACTGAATGAGGGCTGAGCACACCTCATCTGGACTTATCACAGAGGCAGGTAGTGGGCAAGGGCTGGCACACTGTGGCCCCACTACTCACCTGCTGTGTGTCCCTGGTTAAAGTTACTTAACCTTTTCCTGCCTCAGTTTCCTCATCTGTAAAATGTCAAGAGTAGTAGTGCTTGCCTTATAAGGCTGCTCTGAGACTTTCCATAACACAGGGACTGGGCTTGAAATAGCACAGGCAGGTAAAACGGCTTGAACATTAATTCATTATTCGGATTTTCATCAGGGAGACCTTGTAGGGTTTGGTGATTTGACAAATGGTTTAGCCCTTAGTTTCCTGCAAAAATTTTAAAAGTCCCCTATCCCACTTGCTGGTTCTGCTCCCTCCCCGACAGTCTGCACCTGGACTGACTGAGCAATTGTGATGGGCGCCAAAACCGGTTATTTATCATCACCGTCATGATCACCATCATCACTACCATCACGTCGCCTCAGCCTTCAGGTGAACAACAACCCATTCTGAGTGGAGATGGAGTGTTTGCTGGGCACCACCAAGTGCCCCTCTCTCAGCGCATTCACGGTCACCCTGTCACCTCACACTCCCGCCTGATGGAGCATGTGAGCCCATGGTAAGGGTGTGGAAATGGAGGCTTGGAGAGAGGAAGAGGCTGGCCCTGGGAAGCACTGGATGGCAGGTGGAGGGACAGGACTGGAAACTGTGCATTCCAGAGTCAACATCCCCAATGAGCCCCACGATCTCAGACTCTGAGTGAAGGGCAAGACAGGATATCCCCAGAGTCACCACCAAGATACAGGGGATGCTAAGACTACTCTTGGGGTCTTCCAAATGTTCAAAAAACTGTATGGGGATTGTTAAAGAGTTCTCCATTTTTTTTTTCAGTAGAGGTAATACATACACATGATAAGGAAAATAGCCAGTTGAATAAAAAGGTATTCTAGGAGGGTCTCTTTATTGCTTCTGGAACACAGTCCCCACCCAGAGGTACCGCTATTACAGTCATGTACATAGAGAACATATATACACAGACATACAAACATAGATGCATAAATCCTTTTTCCCTCTAAGCAAACAGCAGCATAATGTACATATCCTTTTCAGTCACAGGTTGTTTACTCTGCAACCTATGTCTGAACAGGTGCCATGTCAGTTATACAAAATGGCCATGTTTGTTTTTGTGGCATAGAAATTAATGTCAAATGTCTTCTCTAGCTGCTGACCAAATCCACTGCAGAAGATAAGCTATCAATCCAAATATCCTGGCTCAAGCCCTCCCCCTTCCCACCTGCAAACTGCAGTTATGATGACTACCAATAAAGGATCCCACCGTGTGGGCACCTTCCCTGGCATCTTGCACCTTTTCTAAACAGTATCACATAGGACCCACATTTTCAGAATCATTTTCACTCCTCCCACCCACCCTCAAGCCCCATAACCCACTGGAGGCTGAAATGATAACAGGCACAAAACAGGGAAGTGTCTCTGACGGTCAGTGCTGACTCAGATCAACCCAGGTCTTTCAGCTGCCTTCTTTGCTCCAAGTCTACAAATGGGCCCCCAAATTCTAACTTTATCCAGATCGGAGGTGGGGAGACAGGGATGAAAAGGCCTCTTCTGAAGCCTGTGTGTTTTGTTCAAAGCTTGGATGAAGCCTGGCTAACCTAGCATGTGGACGTAAGTGCCAAGTCTGCTCAGCTCAAACCCGTGTCTACCAGCCCTGATCCTACACGCTGTCTGCTCCCCCAGAACCTGTCCCCAGACTGGCCAGAGACAATGCCTCAGCACACCACTATGGCCCCAGGGTCTGTCATGGTGCCTGGCTCAGAGAAGATGTGAAATAAATATTTTTTGGATGAATGAATGAAAAACATGACGGCAGGTAGGACGTGTTTCAATCAGAAAGGTCTTCTGATACTGAAGGCTTGATGAATTTCTCAAGCCATGTTTGGGTAAGATGCTAATGCTCTCTGACTCTAGACATCTCTGAGACTGACTCAGGCACTGGACAGTAGGAATGTGATCCTGGGTGTATGCTTGTGTGTGGGGAACCTGGGACAGCCAGCACACGGGGTGTTGGACCCAAGACCCAAGACTCTGGGAAATCAAGAGATCTGTACACGACTGATTAACTAGAGATAACAAAATTCCAACCACTACCTGTGAGTCTCCATGGCCCTGGCCAGTTCCTCCAGTTATTAATAGCACATATCACAATGTAATGAAATGATGTGGTTCTGTGTCTGTCTCTCCACTCAGCTGTACACTCCTCAAGGACAAAGGCGGAAGTCCATTCGTCATTGTGGTCCTGGTACTTGGCATGGGGCCTGGCCCTGAGACTTAGTTAATAAATATTTGTTCGCTAAATGGTAGCTAGGGCTGGCTTCCCATGCCTCACGCCTTTCCTCTTGTGTAAGGGAATTCACTGTCTCGTACACTGTGGCTGGGACCACAAATCAGACAACATCCCTGGAGGGTCATTTGGCATACTGTTTAAATTTTACAACGCACATGCCCTTTGACCCAGTAATTCCTTCTTTAGGAAAATTGCCTTACAGAATCATAAAAGGATAACACAAAAATATATGGACAAGGATGCCTGTAATAACCATAAACTGGAATTGGGAATGGCCAGCCTCTAGGAACTGGTTACATAAATGGTAGTTGTCCAGATAATGGACTATGACATGGCTGGGAAGAGGAATGCGGCAGCCATTATGTGTGGGCATGAAAGGTGTCCAAGACACATCAGCCGGAAAAAGGGAGGGGAAGAATGGTGTGCGTGGTGAGCTTCACCCATGCTCAAAACAATGACAGAGGTATGTCAAAGCCTGAATATATATTTTTAAAATTCTAGAAGGATACACACCTGATAGATTTGACAAGAGTCAAACTATAGAAACTGTGAAGAGGTCTGAACTGTTAGTTGGCAGTAGGAAGGGGACACGAAGCCTCATTTGAATTTCTTTGACCAGGTTCATCAGCTAATTGAACAGATAGATGAACACGCCCTTTTCCTCTCATGTCCCTTGAACATCCTTTCCATGGGTATCATGGCACAAAGTGTCACAGCTTCTGCCGTCACGGACCCTCACAGGCTGTGGTTCCAGGATAGTGATAAGAAGAGGAGCCTGGTCCAAGCACTGAGGACTTAGCACATACCCTACACTTGGCAGCTGTGGTCTCACTTAATTCCCAGATCAGGAAGCTGAGGCTCCGAGAGGCAAAGTGGCTTGCTCAGGGTCACCCAGCTGCTAAATGGGAGAATGAACCCAGCTCTGCCAGCCCCGAAGCCTGCAGGGCATTGGTTCTGCTGCCTGACTGCTCTGCTCCCTTCCCCAGGGATGTGGAGACCCAGGGCTAAAGAAGGCATGTGCAACACTAATGAGGGTTGGATGGGCAGTGCCAGCAAGAGAGGAGGGGTCCCCAAGGTCATCCTTCTACCTGACCACGCCCCACCCTGGGAGGCGGTAATGGATTCCAATCTGACTTTTCCGCTCCAGGGTTCTGCTCAGGAGACAGTCCTCAGGTCCCTCCCCCATATCAAGCGCTGCAGAGGCCAGGGAGGTGAGGGAGGCCCACCTTTTGTGAGTTGTGAAACTTTAAACACCACTTCACCTCTCTGAGCCCATTTTCTCCTCTGGAAAATGAGGCTGAAGGATTCCTGCTTGCATGCCACTTTTGTTTTGCTTTGTTTTGCTTTTAATAAACATTTTATTGTAGAGTAATAACAGATGCAAAGATAGTACAAAGAGCTCCCATGCACCCTTTACCCACCCAGCTTCCCCTTATGTTAACATCTTCCATAACCACACTTGGTATATTTGTCCAAATGAAGAAATTAACATTGTACAATATTCTGAATTAAGCTACAGACTTTATTCAGATATTACCAGTTTCCCCACTAATGCCCTTTTCCTGTTCCCGGACCAAACCCAGGGTCTCACTCTGCATCGAGTATCTCACGTGTCCTTGGTCTCAAATCTGTGACAGTTCCTCAGTGTTTTCTGTGGTTGTCAAGACCTTGCCGCTTTTGAAGAGAACTGGCCAGGTGTCCCATAGAATGTCCCCCAATCTGGGGCTGCCCGATGTTTTCTCCTAACTACCCTGGGCAGTGATTTGGGGGAACATCCCACAGAGGTGAGGTGCCTGTCCCATCATAGCCCCTTGGGGTGTGTGGCATCTATATGACTTCTCCCTGGTTGGTGCTGACCTTATCCCACCATTAAGGTCCTGTCCCTGGGTGTCCCCGCAGTGAAGTCACCATTTCCTTTCCATTCTCTGCTCTTGGGGAGCAAGTCACTAAGTCCACCCTATGCTCAGGAGAAAACTAAGCTCCACCTCCTGGAGGGGAATATATTCATATATACTATTTGGAATTCTGCAAGGAAGATACATCCCCTCTCTCCCATTTACTTGTATCAATGTGGACTCATACGTTTTCTTAATTCTTGGGTTATAAGCCAATCATGCCATTATTTATTGTGTTACTCAAACTGCCCCCATGTCGGTCTTGGGTCTCCCTCAGGTTGGCTCCTGCTGATGCGTGCCCATCCTTTTTGTTCCCTCTGAGCCCTCTGCTCTCCAGTACAAGGCACTCCAGGCTTATTTTGTACCTTTCTTGGCCCAGCGATGGGATCAGTCATTTCTCCAAGGATCCCTGCGTCCTTTTATTGAAGACCGGCATTTAGAACACGAAACTCTGGGTGAGATTCTTACTATCTTTTTAATGGTTAAAGATGTGCTTATGCCAAAAACTCAAATAGTCTAAAAGGCAGGAAGAGAAAAGTAAGATTCCCCCCAACCCTATCCCTGAGCCCCCATTTCCTCTCCCAGGGGCAGCTACTGATGATGATTTTGGTGTATCTACCTGATACCTACACCTTACAGGGCTATAGTGAGGACAGAGATGAGATGAGGAACTGTGTGAAGGGCCTGACAAGCTGCCCATCATTCCTCCTCCTGTCTCTCCTGTCCTCCATGCTTCACAGCGCTGCACAGGGACTGCGGGCACAGGTTGGGATAGGGGCTATGGCAAGAAGTGTGGCTACTCACTAATGGCCCCAGTGTACGTTGGCTGCGTAAGGTCCTTGGGCACCTTCCTGTAGATGTCAAACCTGAGGAGAGAAAAAGGGGACAGGGGTGAGGTGGGCACAAAGGGTGGGTCTCAGGCACAGGGGAAATGGTGTTGGCTGGCATGCCACAGGGGTCAGCAAGCCACGGTTCTTCCCAGAACCAGCTCTTCCACTGTTTCAGGTCACGGCCTCCATGAGGCCTGAAGGACACCCCCTTTTGATGGGACCCTGCAACCCCAGAGCCCTTGTCACACTTCTTCACACTTATTACCACCCATCCCAGATAACTGTGACCCCTCACATTTGGTGGTTTCTTGTTGGGTGTTCTGCCATCAGAATGTAACCTCCACGAGGGCAGGGACCTTGTTCTGTTTCGCCCCCTGCCATGTCCCCAGGCCCTAGCATGGGCCTGGTCCACAATAGGCACTTGGTAAGCATTTGTGGAATGAATGGAACCCAAGCCTTGGGTTTCTCTGATGCTGAAGCAAACAGGCAAACAGTCTTTCCTGAATTCTGTGATGGCACCGCGTTCTTGGCCAGCATCACCTCTCCACCCCTGCCTCCCTTTCCTCCCTCTGCCTCCTCTTCCTGTTTCTACTCCCCACTTTCCAGCTCCTGCAGCTGGCTTCCTGGAGATTCTTCTTAACTCCTTGCCTTGGAGGGCATGAGGGTAACGTAAAGTCCCACCTGGGTCCACAGTCTCAGCATCGGCTCGTGATGGTGCTGGCTCCTATCTAACACGGGTCTCTGCCCCAGACACAGAGCAGACACCTTTCTTACATATGGATCCCACCTGAGCAGACAGGGCTCATGGGGTGTGGTACAAGAATTGGGGGTTTTGAGGTCATACAGACATGGGTGTAATTCTGGCCAGCTGTTTAATAAGACTTAGGGCACTGAAATGAGACTACCCTGGGTTCAAATCCTCGCTGGTCTTCTTCCTCAGGGTGTGACTTTAGGCAAATGACTTCACCTCTTGGAGCCTCAGTTTCCTTCTCTGTAAAAATGGGGATAATACTATTTGACCCTGCCAGGCCATTGAGAGGAGCAAGGAAGTTAAGGTCTGTGGAGGATTCAACACAGAATGCTCAAGGGAGGCTCCTCACGCATTTGGCTTCCTGCACCTCACTTGAACCCGAGCAGACAGTTCTCACGCAGCCAAGATCTACTGCTAGAGCTCTAAGTCCACACAATGTTCCCAGGTTCCTTGGTAGAACTTGGCTTGGTGAGGAGGCCAGCTGCTCTGGCTCTTGGGGATAATGGGTTAGCCCTGCTAACCCAATGCAATGCCTTGGAAATATTGTGTAATATCTGATACCTGACTCCGTGAGCTCACTCTAATTACATATGAAACATGCTCGGTTTCCTAAGACCTCAGGGGAGAAAAAAATTCCTGTGGGCTGCCAAGTTAAAAGGCATTACTTTCTCTCCTACCTGCTCAGCTACCAATCACCTGTGCTTGGATCCCTAAGGGCACTAGAAGCTGGGGCTGGGAGTGTGGTGGGAAGGTGGCACACAAATCAACACTCTATAGCTACACACTTTCCTTACTCTGCAAATGCTCCAGCTGCGAGAGGCCTGTTGGAGGTGAGACAACATACTGCAGTTAGCCTGCCTGAGCTCAAACAGGACTCCACCACTGTGCGACTTCAGGCCCGAGACTTACTTAACCTATCTGAGCCTCAGTTCCCTGGGTGGTAAGATGGGGGCAACAGTGGTAACTATCTCACAGCACAGGGGCTAGGACCAAGACTCAGTGCACAGGAACCACTTTGAACCATGTCTGGCACCTAGGAAGTGTGGGCTGAGCCCTCTTTTAGGCACTAGGGACCTGGAGATAAAAACTGGCCCTTGGCCCTGTGTGCCTGTATTTTAGCAGCAGAGACCAGGAAGGAAATAGAAGGGGAGCACAGAGGTGCTACATCATGCGGTTAGGAGCCCAGAAGGGGCACCTGGGGTAATCCATGAGGCTTCCTAGAGGGGGTGATGTCTGAATAGAGCAGGAGGAAAGGAGAAGGGCTAGGCAGAGACCAAGAGGAGTCCAGGTAGGGAGGACAGCAAAGGCAGAGGCCAAGAAGAGGCCTGAACCTGGAGTGCTAGAGCCAAGATTCCCTGCACGTGGTGCTGGGACGGGCATGGAAGGAGTGGGTGCTGGAGAGGGACAGGCCTTACTGGTCCAGTCACCACCCATGGCATGGCCCATAGGTGGAAACTAGACCTCACAGTTTAAAAAATATGTGAACCATCATTTTAAAACTGGGAGTTTTATGGGAAGCCAGAGGTAGCTCAGGGTGAGGAGGAGGGGGTAGCCCAGGACCGAGTGTCAGAACCTTATTAAGGGCGAGGAGGGGAGAGATGGGAGATCGTGACATACAGGGGGACTGGTCAGATATGTAAATATAGTGAGGATAATGGGGGCCTGTTGCCTCACTGTTGGGGAAGGGAGGTACACATAGAAAAGTAGAATAAACCCAGTGGTGTCAAGAGTGGAAATGGAGGCATCACTGTGAATTCATGATTTCCAACATACACAAATACAGAAATATTCATGTGTGTAGATACATCACCTATACATATATTTCCTAGCTCATTCCATAGTGAGGGTTCAGGGACAGTGACAGCTCAGTAGCAATGAGTGTGTCTGGAACTCAAATCATGGCTTCTAAAATATCATTCTTTACTCAAAAAAATCAGCTCCTTGGAGAAATGGCTGATTCCAGGGCTGGGCAGGGTAAAAAACAAGATGAGCATGCAGCATCTTCTTATGTCAGAAAGTAAGTAAGTGTTCAAAGAAAGATGGGGACATATCAAAAGGACAAGAAGCCAACTTAAAGGGGCTCCCACTGGCCAAAAAAGGGACCATGTGAGCATTAAATCAATCAGCATAGTAACAGACTATAATCCACTGGATTTTTTAAAAAGGCCACAAATCTATATATAAATGAAGAAATGAATAAATCAAAAGTTTGATGAACAGGATATTTACATACCTTCAAAGTACCTCCCCACAGAATCTTCATTAATTACAAAGGGAAAAGGTACTTTACACTGGAGAAACTTGGCATACATCACCCTAACCAAGCGACCCAAGTGAGTGTCACCAGTAAGGAGACATGTCATGTGCCTCCCGAACTGACGAACTGCAGAGGGCAAACTGTCCCTCCTGTGGGAATCTTGCTCAAAATGCAAAACCTCAAATGAATCATAGTAAGACATCAAACAAACCCAAACTGAGGGCCATGCTATAAAATGGCCAGCATTTATCAGGAAGTTCAAGGTCATGAAGGCCAGGAAAGCCTAAGGAACTGTCAGAGGTTGGAGGAGACAAAAAGGCATGACACCTAAACCATGTGAGATGTCTGGGAGCAAAAAAAGCAGATCTGAGTAAGATGTGTAGGTTAGCTGGCAAAACTGTACAGAGTTATTTTCCTGGTTTTGTCAATGGCGTGTAGTTATGTAACATGCTACCATTTGGAGAAGTTTGGGTAAAGAACATATGAAGAGTTTTGGTATTATTTTCACAAACTTTATCTCAAAATGAAAAGGTAAAAAGAACTCAATTTAAAGGAAAGTTTTAAACAAATTTTAAGGGGAGATTTCATGTAAAAATCCCACCCAGCCTGCTCTCTTCACACATGCCTGGTCCCTGTAAGCATCTGAATTTGAGATGTTGGCTTAACAAATGTTTGCTGAGGGTGCTGGCGTCAGGCAGAGCATGTATTTGTTGGAGGTGGAAGCGGGGAGGAAGGCTGAGCAAACAAAGATCTGAGAGAGGAGGGTAGATTTGGACCAAACTGCAGGAGGCAAGGGCAGTCAGAGGAGGCAGGTACTTCAGAAAGAGTGAAGGATGTGAAACCAAGATCACTGCCAGCTCACAGTGGGTGCTTTCACATATATATTTGCATTTATTTCTTGCAATAACCCTGACAGATGCTGATATCCCATTTTTCCAAGGAGAAGATTATGGCTCAGTCATAAGCAACTCACTCCAAGTTACCAAGCTAATGATTAGCAAAGCTAGGATTCAAACCCAAGCCTGAGTTACAGGTCCTTCCACTGCCCTGTACTTGTGAGAATCGGTTTAGAGCTCAATTTATTGGTTAAAGTTTAAGGTTTTACTTATTTGCTTTTGCAAGGATGCTGCCCCAGAGCAGGTGGGAATCACCCAGAAGACTGGGACCAGTTCAAAATACATTAACTCATTCAACAGATATTTACTAATTACCTACTGGCAGCGTTCTAAACGGTGGGAAAATGGAAGTGGTCAACATAGACATGGCCCCCTGCCCTCGTTAAGCTGCCAGTCTAGCAATGCTTTTAGCTCCTTGAAAAGGGCCACCAAAACAGAGTGTTCTTTAATAATGTTCCCATTCCCACGTCACAGATCCAAGTTGGGGATTGGTGGTAGGGTAAAGGGAGAGCTGTAAAAGGCCCTGGGTTCAGGGCTGACCACAGACCAAGTGAGTCAGCAATGAATGTCACTAAGAAAATGGGGCACAGGGAGGCTGGTGAGAACTTGGGCATGTGATAGACCAGGAAGTGAGCTGTCCTCTCTGGCTCACATTAGTCAGTCCCTCATTGCGGCGATGTGATTAGCTGTGGCCACCCCCTGTCAAGAGAATATAGAAGAAAGGGTAAGGAGAATTGGGTAGGAGGGAATATGCTAGGTGTATACCTAGTGTGTGTGCTGGGCTTGTGCTAGGCTCTTGACTGGCATGTTCTCACTCAATTCTCTCAGCCAACCTGGGAGTTAAAATTTGTTACCCCATTTTATAGATGACACCCAGAAAGGCTGGTTACTTGGCCAAGCTCATACACCTATGAAATACCACAGCAGAGATCTGAATCCAGGCCTAATTTATGCTCTTGCTGCTTTTGCCAACAATGTGGGGACAAACCAGGGCCATCTGGGTAGAAAATACCTCTACTTCTAGAATTGCTTAGCCTCAAACAGAGAAAAGCTAAAGGATGGATTCTTTATGGTTGGCAATTAAAAGAAAAAACCTCTTTCCCTGCCCTCCCACTAGACTGGGAGCTTCTCTTGCTGCCCAGCCCTGTCCAGTCCAGGCCTTTGGGGAACTGACTTTAACAAATGAGTCAATGAATGAATCTGCACAAGATAATACTCACCAGCTGGCCTTAGAAACACGATTAAGATGAAATGGATGGTGGGGAAGCTGGGGGATGGGTCCTTGGGGAATTCCTTGTACTGTTCTACTTTTGCGGATATTTAGAAATTTTCACTTAAAAAAAAAGGCAAAGTGGGTTTAAATTAAAGCAAGAGAACAGTCTACTGGATTGAAGAGAGATTGACCTGGATGCCAGGAGGATAGGAGCAGTGACTGGAGAGACAAGAGGCTTAGCACCTGCTGGGAATGATCCAAACACCGAGGCCCTCTGGGGGCCTTCTGCCTTCAATACTCTGCATGGTCAGGTCTAGAACCTTCTACAACTGTCTTGAACTCATGTCTAGAACTCTGACACCACTGTGTCAAACCATTCATTTTAAAGATGAGAAACAGAAACCCCAGAAAGAGGAATGACTTGCTCAGTCCAAGGTATAATTAAACTCAGAGTATTTAAAACAAAAGCCAATAAAAAGCTTGTGAAATCTTATTATGTCTCATAGTCTTGAAGTCATATGCTAGTGGTTCTCAACTAGGGGGTATTTTTGCTCCCCAGGGGACTTCTGGAAAAGTCTGAAGGCCTTTTGGGTTGTTACTCTAGGGAGCTGGGGTGCTAGTGGGGCCTTGCAGGTAGAGGCTGGGGATGCGAATGACTGTACAATCCTACAATGCACAGGACAGCCCCCACAGCAAAGGATTACTGTCCCCAGTGCCCACAGTGCCGAAGCTGAGAAACCCTGCTGATAGCAGAGCAAACCTTCACCCACACAAAGCTCATTTCCCTGTGAGCCTGTTCTCTCCTCACATCTTCAGCTGCCTGTGCTCCCGCTGGGCGAAGTTGTGGCCTTGATTGTCCCTCAGAAACCAGGAATCTGGATGAAACAGGCCTTCCCTCTCCCTTTTTGCTCTGTGCTTGAGAAGGCAGAGTTCACTGGAGAGAACTGGACAAAGGAACCCACAGGGAAAAAAATCAAGTCCATGTGGATTTGTGACTTTACTGGAATGGTGCAGTAAGCACAAGTGTCACTGTTTTAATTTAAAAAGTGCTGAATCCATGCCTCTGACTTCATTACACCTTAGGATAAAACAGATGTCAACATCAGTAGTAGAAGTCAATGACAATATAGGATGTGCTTAACAGAAATTCACTTTACAGGCCGCATCTAGCCTACAGAGCAGGGAATGGCTGCCTAACAAACCGCACCCAAAATAAACACCCATAAGTCTTCTGCTCCCTAGCAAGGAAAGCGCTGTTGGAAATCTCTGACTAATGGATTTCTTCTGTAATTTCTTTTCATAGCAGAATGCCTCAGCTTTGCTATTTTAACTTTTGCTGCTTAGGACCTCACTTTTCCCCTGCTCTTGAAGACAAATCTCAGATCACTCTGCGGTTCGCCATATGTGGGTGGCTACCAGGCAGGCGCTTGTGATGTCAGTGTTTCCAAGGCTTAATGAAATTAGGCGCCATTTAGGAGCAAGTCATTGGAAGTGGTGGGTCATTCATCCCAAAAATAGCCAGCAAGGCTTCTAGTTGGCATTTTGGCCTGGTTATCTCTGTCCACCAGCCTGTCAGAGCCCTCAGTGCCTAGTGCCAAAGAGTTAAGAGGAAAACATGCTTGTTTGTGCACTTACGTGTTTTCTCCACATTACTGAGAACTGCTGTGTGTGTGTGTGTGTGTGTGCACACAAGCATAATGCAGGGCACAGAGGTAAGTGAATGTACTGGAGTCAAGCACAGGCAGGGAGAGAACCCTGCAGCACCAGTTCTAATGAGCCCTAGAATCACTCTCACCGCCCCCTGAATCCTGTCCTTGACATTCAAACTGCTCATACGAGTGCACACCACTCCTCCCTGTCAAAAGGAAGGAAAAAAAGTCTGTCTCTCTCTTCAACCCAGATGGAGGAGCTTAGAGGGAGGAATAATTACAACAATAGCAGTACAGCTAAGCTGCTGCCCCCACTGTGATGGGCCACAGGGCACCCGGCCTTGGACTTGGACTTTATTAGCTCACATCCTTCTTAGAGCCCTGTGCAGCAGATACCATCATTCCTCCCATTTCACTTGCCCAAGACAGAGAACCATGACTCAAACTCCCAAAATCTGGCTTCAGGGCATTTGCTCTAACCATGGTGCCTGGATCAGGAGATAGGCTGGGGGCTGGAAGACCAGAGGCCTGTATTTACAGGAAACCTAGGGGATGACCCTCTGTGCACAGAGCACTAACAGTCGCAGGGTTTTTTGCCTCCAGCTCATTCCCTGTGGTCCTCTCCCCAAATCTCAGTGTTCATGTGGAGATCTCTAACTATAAGGTGACCTCCGGCTCCAGTCGCTTCCACCTGTGACCTCTCCCATCCCAGAATACCCTTTCAGGCCACAAAGTCCTGTCCTTTCCCGTCCCCTCCTTCCCACAGAAGCCACCAAGTCTTGCCAAAGAGGAAGAGTAAATCTGACTGCTGAGCTTCTAGAAGGCTCCCCTCTGAGGCAGCCTCCCCTAAGCTCTGTGTACATACACATTCCTGGCACGGCCCCGAGATGCCTGCAAGGTCTTCCATTCCTGCTAGGCTGGGATGGGTCAAATTTGTTCCTGATTCTCCTGTGGGTTGTGCAGGGCTTGGCCCATTAAAAGCATTCAGTAAATTCCAGGTGAAAATATAAAATGACCTATGCACAGAGCTATTTACTGCAGCCCCAGTTGTAATAGCAAATAACTAGAGACCATCGAAATATCCATTCAAGGGGACCAGTTAATAAACTACTGAACAACTATAAAGTGGAGGATAATACAGCTGGAATGGACAGTCAGGAAGTGCTCTATAGAGTAAGAGAACAAAGCAAACTGTGGAATGTTACATTCTGTTACGTTGTATGTGTCTGTTTATACATGTGTGGAGGGGGTGTGATAAAAATAAATCAACACCCTGGTAACATCTTCCAAAAGAGAAAATAGAGGGATAACCAAAATCTAAACACAAATAGTTACTTCTGTCATTTTTAGGCAATGAATAAAAAATGTTAAATATTAAGGGATAAATTTGACAAAAGAAAAGTATAGAACATTGCTGAAGGAGACTAAAGACCTAAATAAATGGAAAAACATACCACATTAATGGGTCAGAAAACTCGGTATCATTAAGATGGCATTTTTCCCCAAATTGATCGGAAGCTTCCACTCAATTTCAATAAAAAAAAATCCCAGACTGCACTTTTGTAGAAATTGACAAGCTGATTCTAAGATTCAAATGGGAATGCAAAGGAGCTGGAATAGCCAAAACAACTTTGAAAAAGAAAATTGGTTCTGACTTCAAGACTTTCTATAAACCCTTTAGAAGAAACCATAGGAGAAAATCTTTGTCGTCTTAGGTTAGGCAAAGACTTTTTAGGTTAAGATACCAAAAGCATAATTCATAAAAGAAAAAACTGATAAATAAAGCTTCATCAAGGTGAAAAATTTTGCTCTTCAAAAGGCAATGTTAAATGAATGAAAAGACAAGCTGCAGACTGAGGAAAATATATGAGTCACACATCTAATAAAGGATTTATATCCAACATAGAGAACTCTCAAAATTGAGCAATAAGAAGACAACCCACTAAAAAAATGGGCAAAAAATTTGAACAGACATTTCACCAAAGATTTACTAATGGCAAATAAAAACATAAAATGAAGCTAGTCGTTGGGGAAAGAAGTTGGGAAATGCAAGATAAAACCACAATAAGATACTACTGTATATCAATTAGAATGGCTAAAATTATGAATTCTGATTATACCAAGTGTTGACGTGGAGCAGCTGGAACTCTCAAACATTGCTGCTGGGCAGGTAGTATAACCACTATGGAGAAGAGTTTGGTAGATTCTTAAAAAGTTAAATATACACCTACTGTATGTTCCAGCCATTCCACTGCTAGGTATTTACCCAAGAGAAATGAAAGAATATTGCCATATAGAGACATGTATGCGAATATTCATGGAAGCTTAATTTGTAATAGCCATAAACTGGAAACAATCCAAATGTCCATCAACAGGCATATGGATAGACAAATTAAGGCATAGCCATATAATGGAATATTACTTGGCCATAAAAAGCAGTGAAGTATTGACATGAGCAACAGCATGGATTATTCTCAAAATGATCATGCTGAGTGAAAGACAAACTAGGGTACATACAGTATGATTTCATCTATATAAATTCTAGACAAGTACAAACTAATCGAGTGTAACAGCAGATCATCAGTTGCCTGGGAAAGGAGAAAGTGAGGGCCACAAGGAAACTTTAGGAGGTGGTGGGTATGTTCACTATCTCAGCTATGACAAAGGTTCCACAGGTGTATATATATATGTATGCAAATTTCTCAAACTGTATATGAAGTTTATTGGATGTCAAATGTATCTCAAAAACACTGCTGGAAAAAAAGTTTTTAATGATAGCCATAATTGAAACTTATCAAATACTTTGAGCAACTTATGAATTCATAATATTTCAAAAAACATAAAGTCCTCTTTGGACACCTTTGGAGATGTTAGGCCACAAATTCATTATTCTGAAAACTGGCAAATAAAGGGAAAGCACTTATTTTGACTTTTTTTTCTTTTTGGTATACAAAATATACTTCTAGGTAACTGAATAGTTAACTTTATGTTCTGTTATGTGTATTTGTTCACTGCCTGACTCCACCATTAGAATATAAATCACAGGAGAGCCTGCATTAGAATTTCACTATAACCCCAGAGCCTAGAAAAAGCACCAGTTACATAGTAGATCCACAGAAATACCCGTGAAATGGATGAAGGAGGCAGCATGTCTCAAAGTGTAGTCCTTGGACTACTGCCTTAGAATCTGCCAGGAAGTGGGTTAAATTTGCAGATTCCAGGGCCCAACTGTAGAATGAACTAAACCAGGATGGAGCAGGGAGGGCAGGAATCTGCACTGTGAAAAAGTGCCCTTTAGGAGATGCCAGTGCATGCTAGAGCTGCTGAAGTATAAGCTGCATGTTTACTTCCAGCTTCTAATTTATTTCCTAAGACCTCTGCCTTGTACCCACCTGAGTTACCATAGGACAGAAGGACAGGAAAAGTGACTGGCACTTCCTGGACTCAACCCTTTGGGCTAAGCACTACTTAAGATACTTGTCATACTCTTTCCCACTAGACTCTCCCCACCACCCATGAGGTGCCTTCAACAAATGCAGAAACTGAGACTCAGAGGCTGAGTCGCTTGCCTAAGCTCACACAGCGAGCAAAAGGCAGAATCAGGATTAGAACCCTGGTTAGCAGCGTGCGGAAGCTGACCCTCACACAGCCTCCCAAAAGCTCCACAAAGGTCCCTGAAGGCCTGGGCTGCCTGTGCTCACTGCTACCCTCCTGTGTCTGTGCAGAGCCTGGTGCTGACAGCAGGTCATGGGTACTTGGTGAGCGAGTGGAGGAAGGATCCAATGGAGCTACAGAACTGCAGTGAGACGCCATCCTGAGGCCCCAGTGGAGCACAGCCAGACAGGTGTCCTCTCACCCTACTTGCCTCCCCAGCCCTGTAATAGCCTGATGAGCTCACGCTCTCACAGAAAGAGGAAAAGGCCTGGTCCAAGGCAGGCAGCTGGGCTTGGCCAGGAATCAGGCTTCCCGCTGTCAAGGCCACAGCGAGCACAGGCCAGGGGAGAGCAAAGGCCCCCAACGTGTTTCCAAGTCACTGGAGACAGGACATAACAACATCCCGAGTGCAGATGCTATAAATGGAAATGTATTCTTAGAGGGGCTGAACATGAGTGGGGGTTTTTCAGAAGTGACCTATCATTGGATAAAAATACAGACATTTAAATGCTGAGCTGCAGGAGCTATTCCGGGGTTTAGAGTCTCATGTCCATGGCTCCAGGCCAGAGCACAGCCTTTGACAGACATTTAAAAGGAAGAAACTATTCATGCTAGTGTTTTTAAGTTTAGAAGCATATTTGGGAGAAAGTACCTGTGGAAGTGTTCCCCTCCAGGGGAGCCTAAATGTCCCCTGACCTCCCGCATTTTACCCATGTGATTCAATTTCACTGTGTGCTGACACCACCTTTTGGACACCATTCTCAGTTACCTTGAGAAGTCAAAGCTGAATTCTGATTAGGCCTGGGGGAAAAAAACTAGGCTGTGTTATTAAGATTTAAAAAGGTTTGCAGGAAACTGAAGGAACAAAATAGCAGCAGACTCAGAGACTCCAAGAAGGAACTAGTGGGTTACCAAAGGGGAGGGGTGTGGGAGGGCGGGTGGGGAAGGAAGGAGAAGGGGATTGAGGGATTTAGTACACATGGTGTGGGGGATCACGGGGAGAACAGTGTAGCACAGAGAAGGCAAGTAGTGAATCTGTGCCATCTTACTACACTGATGGACAGTGACTGCATTGGGGTATGGGGGGGGACTTGATAATATGGGTAAATGTAGTAACCACATAGTTTTTTCATGTGAAACCTTCATAAAAGTGTATTATCAATAATATCTCAACAAAAAATTTTAAAATAAATAAATAATAAAAAGGTTTGCCTCTTAACTCATGTCATCTCATTGAATCTTCAAAACTGTCCAAGATACAAAACTAGATTCATCCCATTTTTACAGAAAAAGAAACTGAGAACATGGATGGAGCTGGAGGGTATTATGCTCAGTGAAACAAGCCAAGCAGAGAAAGAGAAATACCAAATGATTTCACTCATCTGTGGACTACAAGAACAAAGGAAAAACTGAAGGAACAAAACAGCACCAGAATCACAGAACTCAAGAATGGACTAACAGGTACCAAAGGGAAAGGGACTGGGGAGGATGGGTGGGTAGGGAGGGATAAGGAGGGGCAGAAAAAGAGGGGTATTAAGATTAGCATCCATAGCGGGGTGGGAGAAAGGGGAGGGCTGTACAATACAGAGAAGACAAGTAGTGATTCTACAACAGTTTGCTACGCTGATGGACAGTGACTGTAAAGGAGTATATAGGGGGGACCTGGTATAGGGGAGAGCCTAGTAAACAAAGTATTCGTCATGTAAGTGTAGATTAATGATTAAAAAAAAAAAAAAGCAGTTCCTATGTGGTGACCTCTAATGAGTTCTACACAATGATATAAAGGGCATATAAAAGTGTAGGCAAAGGGTCTGTTTGTGTTTATACAGAGGATCAAAGCCTAATTTGGCTACCCCGAAAATGAACTAAGATACGATATGAAAAAGAACTTCCAACATCAGCACTCTCGGGAAGACTCATGACAGAAGATGATCAGCAAAAAAAAAAACTCCAACAAAGATCCACGCACTGCCACAGGTGTAGATGCACTCATCCCACCAGTTCCTGGACTTGCCATGGGAATGAGGAAGGAGATATCTAAGCTGGCCTGTGCATACAGTAAAACAAAAAATTGGACTGGATCTATACTGTTGGAACTCAACCAAGAATTAGGAGAAGTGCAAATTGTAGCACTCCAAAATCTTACAACCACAGACTATTTATCGTTAAAAGAACATATGGGATATGAACAGTCCCCAGGAATGGGTTGTTCTAGTTTATCTGAATTCTCTCGGACTGTTTAAGTTCAGTCGGACAATATCCACCATATCATAGATAAGTTTTCACAAATGCCTAAGGTGCCTAACTGGTTTTCTTGGTTTCACTGGAGATGGCTGGTAATTACAGGTATGCTTTGGTTAGGTAACTATATTCCTATTATGTTAATGTGTGTGCACAATTTAATTAGTAGTTTAAAACCTATCCATGCTGAAGTTACTCTACAAGAAGATATGTCAAAGAAATAATCAATCTTCCCAGGTTTTCTTCTGCCTGCTACTTCTATAGCTTTTCTTCTTCCTACCTAATCACAACCTTTAAATAGAACTCGTGCCACATGTCGAATTTACTGAGTATCATAATTCTTCCAAGTGGTAAAGACACCTCAAGACAAATGCTGGGCATAGAAGCCACAGGGCATAAATATGCAAAGAAGTAAAAAGCTAACCTTTTCAAACAATAAGGCTTCTCTCTCACTTACCAACTTAACATTTCCCTGTATGGCCCCGGAAGATGACTGGTTAGCCAGAGACGGGTAAGATTCCTCAAGGGAGGAACAACCTAAGACAGGCACAGTCGCAGGGGGCCATCTGGTGAGAAAATGGGGAGCAGCAGAGGTGAGGCTTAGAACCTCCCCCCTCATGTTCTGAGAGAAATCTTCTGCATACATAGATGTTTATTGCCCTCGTCTAGCTCGGATTAACACATAGTCTACAGGCACACACCTGATCATCTACATTTGCTCTCTTACAACACTAAACTGTTTTCTACCTTTATCTCGTATCTACCTACCACTTCAGCATTTTATTAAAAATAATAATAATAGAGAAATGTGGTATCCACATATAAATCAAGTTTAAAAATCAAATGAATATTCATATTTGAACTGACTGTGTATAGTTCAAAATGCATGAACAAAACCAAAAGCTTCTGTGATGACTGCCCTTGCACTGTTCACCATGTAACTTATTCACTATGTAAGAATTTGTTCTCCATGTAAGAATTTCTTCGTTATGCATCAGAAGATTGGAGACTGACGAAAATTAGGCTTGGGGTGGATTAATGATTGTGCATTGAGTATTGACCCCCCTATACAGAAATTTATTGTTGTTAACAACTATTTGATCAATAAATATGAGAGATGCCCTCACAAAAAAAAAAAAAATATATATATATATATATATATAAACACACTTCCAATTGTAAAATAAATAAGTAACTGGGATGTAATGTATAGCATAAGGAATATAGTCAAAATATTGTAACAACTTGGTATGGTGATAGCTGGTACCTAGAATTATCATGTATATAAATGTTGAATCACTGTGTTGTACACCTGAAACTAATGTAATGTAATACTGTTGTCAACTACCCTTCAATAAAAAAAGAAAAAAGAAAAAAGAAAAAAGAAACTGAGGCTCAGAAAAGATTGTAGAGACCCTGAGTCTAGAAAGACAAGCAGAAATGAGGCTGGGAAAAAGGGGCAGAAGGGTGTTCCAGGCAGAGAAAGAGCACCTGCTAAAAGTTCATGGCTCCAGAAGCCCAAGTCTCTCAGTTAGCATGAGGAAGAGCTGGGATTTGCACCTTCATTGGTCTGAACACAAAATACTGTGCTGGGCTGGGGAGTACTTGTGTGCTTTAGAAAGCAAGGTCTGGCTCACAAATTTAAAGGTGAGATTTTTACCAGATAATCCCATGCGAAAAGGCATAAGAGAAGAGATCACAGTATTCTCCTTGCTGACCTGGATGGGAGGTTAGTTGGTGATCATTTTCTCTTTTTTGTGTGTGTATTAGACAGTGACTATATTTATTTCATTTGAATTTTTGTATTTTGTATTTTAAAATTGCATCAAGAAATATGAAATTCTTGTAGAAATTTTCATTTTTTGTAGGAGTGATATTTAGAATTTGTTCAATGCTCTGAACTCTCAAATGACAGTCAGACACATGAACTCAAGAATATGAAACAAATAGCTGTCCATTATTGGAATTCTTGAGCAGAGAAGAAATGAGAGCTTAAAATGCATAGAGGATCTCAACTTCATTTTACCCATTTGTTTCAGCCTTTCTTCCTATCATACCTTTTTCACCAGTGCTGCTAACTGTGGAAAGTTCATTCATTCTGTCTCCAACACTTTTTTTTTTTGGTATCATTAATCTATAATTATATGAGCAACATTATGGTTACTAGACTCCCCCCATCATCAAGTCCCCACCACATACCCCATTACAGCCACTGTCCATCACCGTAGTAAGGTGCTATAGAATCACTACTTGTCTTCTCTGTGTTGTAGAGCCCTCCCCACGTCTCCCCTACATTATGTGTGCTAATCGTAATGCCCCTTTTCCCCCTTTATCCCTCCCTTCCCACCCATCCTCCCCAGTCCCTTTCCCTTTGGTAACTGTTAGTCCATTCTTGGGTTCTGTGAGTCGCTGCTGTTTTGTTCCTTTGGTGACCATTTTCATTTGGTTACATCTCAGTACTTTTCAGTTGTTCTATAATAAGCAGGCTATAAATAAAAAAATAAAAACAGGGTCTTTAGGAGACCAGTCGTAGGCTGGCCAGCCCCTCACCAATAAAAGTTTGGGAGTGGCCCATTCTGTCCCAGCTCTGTGCCTCTGCATGCACTGTGCTCTATGTCTGTCTGTCTGTGCCATTACCCCTTCTCTCTTCTCCACCTGCTCATTCATTCTTTCTGTCATTACTGAGTGCTGACTGTGGACTAAGGCCTGTTGTAGGTGCTGGAAATACAATGGTGGTCAGATGTAAAACTCCCTGCCTTCACCTAGCTTATATTCTGTTGGGGGAGACAAATAGTAAATGAACTAATAGATGCCTGTGCTAGTAAGTGCTATGAAGAAATATAAACCAAGCTAAGGAAATACAGTATAATGTGGATGCTGTTTTAGATGGGGTGTGAGGCGTATCAGAGAAGGTTCATGTGACAAGATAACATACAAGTGGACACCTGAATTAAATGAGAGAGCCACATGGATATCCAGGGAACAGCACTCCGGCTTAGCAAGTGCAAAGGCTCTGAGGCAGGGAGCATATTTGGCAGGTTCCTGGAACAGCAAGGAGGCTAATATACTTAGGGTGGGAAGTGAGGTCAGAGGTACAAGGTAAATCTTTAAAACCTTTCTCTGATAAGCCATCTCTAATCAGCCCCAGGCTGGCTGAAGCACCCCCTCTGGGCTGCCACAGCCCCTGAGCCCCTGTGTGTCATCATCTGGCACATGGTATATTGTCATTAAACATATGTAGATCATGAATGAGTGGGATATGCAATCGTGAATGAACAGTACAGCCTACTGTCTCATTAATACTCCTGGTGTCTCTCCCCTGGAAGCTGTGAACTCTTCAAGGCCAGGAACTGGTCTTATGTATTTTGGAGTCCCTGGAGCCTGGCACTGAAATCTTAAGTAGGAAACAACAAGAGGCTCAGAGCCAGAGAAGACTGGGTCTTTCCCAGGCCAAGAGTTCACCTGAGATGTGCAGGTGAGTCCCCTAGAGACTACTTGGCTTCCTAACCACCCACCAGGAATGCAACTTCATAGATAAGACCTATGGGAGGCAGGGAGTGATTGAGGGAGGGGACGGGGACCTCCCCACCCCATACTTCCAACATGTACTTCCCACAATATTATGGTTTATCTGTGCTTAAAGGAAAGCCCACAAGGGAAAATAAAAATATAAAACTAGTTCACTAGGGAATGATTATTCATAGCTAGAAAATACCTTTCCATCTGAAAATGATTCCAGGAAACATCAAGCATCCCAAATGTATTAATGGGCCTGGGCATCGATCACCTCACTTCGCCAAATAAGAGATAGCCAGGCATTGAGTGTCTGAAGAAGCACACTCTCCCAAGTAGAACAATGCCTACTGAGGCCAGGCTGGACTGGAAATGAGGGAAGGGGGCTGGGTGGGACCTGTGGCAAATTGGAGAGTTCACAGCCCAGCTATAACAGGTAGAAAGCCATCCAGCTTGGCCCTTGTCTGGAACAAGGAGCCCCAGAGTGGTCAGATCAGGGAAAACCAGAAATCTGGGGTCTTATCTGAAATTACCAACTTAAAAATGACAGCTATTTTTTTTTTCTGTTTTTAAATAAAACAATATGCAAATCAAAGAAAACACCTCTCTCAGATTTGACCTGAGGACCACCAATTTGTGAACTTGGCCTTAAATCTTGAAATATTTTTGTGTTAGAATAAATGGTAGAGCTTTAAAGATAGGACAGGGCAAAGAGACCTAAGTTGTAGAAATGATAGAAGGAAATTTTGAGACCATGGGGTCCCTGTGTGGCCAAAAGTTTCATCTCAGGAACCAGTTCTAGTGGCTACCCAGTTGCTAAGGCTGAGATTGGACTCAGCATGTGAATGCTGGGATGGATTAACAATGCCTGTCACGGACATGGGGATGAGAACAGTAGTGACATGCTTCCTGAGTTTTCAGCAAGGCTGACTGAGTCCAGACCATTTTAAAGGCAAAAAATTGAGGTCCAGGAAGCTATACCAATTGCCTAATGTCACAAGTGAGAACTATGTGAGTCCCATCTGGAGATCTTCCTTCGACAACCAGATGCCCTGAAATCTTTAGGCTTTTGGAGCTGTTATCTATCAAATACTCATTTTAGAAAGAAGTTATCTCTATGTAATCACTTGCAATAATGCAAGTCAATAAGAAAATCTGATTTTTACAATGATTCTTTTATCCACAACTTCTTAGGGACAGCACATTTTCTAAACAGTGAAGGGGTCTAAGCCCTGACAAAGCCATCTGAGAATGCTGCCCAGGGCACACACACTGTCTCAGTCGCAGGCCTGGAGCTGGCCAAGGAGTCTGGCACCAGAGGGAGCCTGGGCCCACTCGAGAGCTGCAGCCTACATTGAGCTCAGCCCTTCTTCCTCCCACTCAGTGTGAGTCATGGCTCTCGACTTCAGGGTGCTGGCCATAGTATTCAGTTTTACTTGGCTCCTGAGCAAAATGTACTTTTCCAAAGAACACTGATTCAACTGAGCCTGAATTTTGCAATGCCCTGGCAGTGGTGAGACTAGCTTCCCCTGAGCACATGCTGTCCTGGGGAATAGAGACCAAAGAATGTGGTTATCACCTCTCAACTCCTCCTTCCTCCTCCCAAGTGGGAGGATCAGATCAGTCCATGCCCTGGCAGAGTCCCCTGGTGTGCCTGCCAGCCCCTGGGCCTGTCCTCCTTACCCAACTACACATTACCTCCCTCTGGCTCCACACACAGTACACACTCCTGGTTTGAATTTCAAGCCACACCTGAGAGCAGGCCTGGAAGAGCACCTGAAGAAGACTGGCCCACAGATAATCCAGCCAGGGAAACCTTACAGTCTGCAGAGCTAAGCCCCCACCCCTTTACATCATTGCTGGGGGTTGTAGGAAAAGCACACACCAAAAGGTAAGACTGGTGACAGCTCAATCACTAACAGGTATATTGCACACCTGTTTGCTTTTTTAAAAATAGACTATTGCTTAGAGCAGTTTTAGATGCAGCAGCAAAGTTGAGCAGAAAGTACAGTGATTTCCCATATCCCCTGCTCTCACCTGATGCACAGCCTCCCCCATTTCCAACATCCCCGCCAGAGTGGGACATGTGTTACAATGGATGAACTGACACATCATTATTACCCAGAATCCACAGTTTACACTAGGGTCACTCTTGGTGTGGCACATTCTATAGGTTTGGATGAATGTAGGATGACATGTATCTATGGATACAGTATCAGAGTAGTTTCATTGCCCTAAAAAGCCTTTGTGTTCTGTCTATTCATTCTTTCACACCTCACGCTGATCTTCTTCCTGTCTCAATAGTTTCACCTTCTCTGGAATGTTATATAATTGGAGTTTCACATTATACATATTTCAGATTGGCCTCTTTCACTTAGCAATATGCATTTAAGATTCCTCCATGTGTTTCATGGCTTGGTAGTTCATTTCTTTCTAGTGCTGAATAATAATATCCCAGTGTCTGGATGTATCACAGTGTACTTGGTTTTCCAATCCCCACGGTGTGGACCTGCAGAGCCAGGGGCTCTACTGCCTCATGCATTAGCTGTATGCCTTTGGACAAATTTTTCTCTGAACCTCCAGTGTTTTCATTTGTAAAATGGGGATAAACATAGTACCTCAAGAGTGAGGATTATATTTGGATGTGCAGGTTAGACACTGGTTACACTTCAGAGTATGGAACAAGCTCATGACAGACATTAGCTGCAATTATCATCACTAGTGCTGTGACTGTTGCTACCATTCTTGGGCTTACTCCTGCCTTCTCTGCAGAGCAGTACAGGAGGAAGTGGAGATAAGCCTGGCTTTGCACTCACACAGGCTGATGTTCACATTCTGACTATGCTTGGACAACTGGCTAGTAAACTGAGCCTCAGTTTTACTCATCTGTAAAATGGGAGGGGATTACATCTCTCTTCTAGGGCAATTTTGAGGAACAAATGAAATCACTAATTGGAATGCACAAAGAGCCCTTGGCACTCAGTAGGCACTCACAAAAGGTTAATTTCCAGCCACGAGGGAGAGGTCCTTGGCATTTCCTGGGAATAGCCCGACTGAGTGCACAATGCAGGCAAGGTAAACAGTAGGTGTATTTGAGGATGGAGATGAAAGCCTGCTGGTTAGTACCAGGGCCAGGGGGTATCTTCAAAGCAGAGTGAGTGTGGGGCGAGGTGAGCAGCACTGCCCAGCCAGGGCCCAGTGGATGTCAGCCAGGCCGGGGGGCGGTAACACCTTCACAGCCAGTCAAGGCCTGGCTAGCTGTCTTCTTGGTGTCAAATGACAGCAGGGGGCTGAAACACAGAGCCAATCGGCAGTTGTTCCTCTGGCCCTAAGGGACAGAACTAGAGACACAGGGAAAAGTTATGGGACAGCATCAAACAACTCACCTAGGCTTGAGCAAGGACTCTGTGCTCTCCTACAAAATGACCTTGGCCTTTAGTCCAAATACGACCTGTGCACCTTTGAGGCCCATCACCCCCACCTATGTCCAGGATGGTTTGTGATATGTCACACCCTGACCATACAGTGACCTCTGGGAGGGAGAGAGTGGGGCTGTCGTGATCCCTGCTTTCCAGATAAGGAAGATAAAGGCCTCCCAATGTGACACTGCTAGGGAGCACTGGGACTGGGACTTGAACCCTCGGGTTTTGGATTTCTAAAGCCTGGAGTTAAGCCTAGAGTTTTCAGAGACGCCACTCGGAGGCCTCTTTCTGGATGGTTTCCCACCACTCTGCACCTGCGTTGTTGCCTGTTCACTCATTCAGCATTGATTAACAAGTATCATTAGCCCCTACTCTGTCCTCAATGCTGGGCTAGGCCCTCCAGATACAGTGTGAGCCAAACAAAGGCAGTCCCTGCCTGCCCAGAGCTAGAGTGAAGAAAACCAGTGTGATAAATATGTAGTTAGGAGGTGAGCACCAGGAATGGCTCAGGGGCCTTCTGCCCTTTATCAGACTTGAGGCAGGAGCTGGAGAGTGTAGGAGTCACAATGGGTCTGGAGCTGGCCTTCCTGGGTATCGGTTCTAGCTTTGCCACTTGCCAGCTGCGGCCTTGGGGAATTTACTGCACTGCCCTGTGCCTCAGTTTCCTAGTCTGTCAAATAGTGCCCACCTCATTGGGTTGCTCTGAGGGGGTCCACATGTTAGTCCATAGAAATTGCTTATTTAGCACAGTGCCTGGCCCCTGGAGTTAGCGCTCACCACTTTACCCATTATGAGACTATAGGATATGAGGTACAGAGACCACACGCATTTTTCTTCTTCCCAAGGGAGAACCTCGGTTGCCCCTACAAGTACCTCTGAGGACTGCTTTAGGGGTGGCACCAGTGTACCCAGGAATCAGGTCAGAAAGAAGGGCATATTGAGCTCTCCACAGGTCCAAATGAAACAGAAGGTAGGGGCCTCGGGGACCCCCCTGGGTTACAGCTGCTGCACATGGGCCTGCACCATCGCCCCTGCACCCCCACCCCCACCCCGGGCTCTGTCCCCACTCTGCTCTCTTCCTGCTTCTCCCGACTGGACCTCCCTTCTGGACTGCTCCAACTCTCTTGGCCTCAGTAGCATAGAGCTGAGGTCCTGAATTCCAGAAAGACTTGGAACATTAAAAAAAAAATTTTTTTTTAAGTCTGGGCTTAGAAATGAAAAAACAAGCAGGAACATTCTCTCTCTCACACACTCACCCACTCACTCTCTCAAATTAAGGATCCACTAAGAATTCACTGACAGGTAGCAAAAATTTACTACTGTGCTCGGGAATGACCTACACCACATTTAGGAGAGTAGATACACTGGAAGGCAGGGGCGCATCAAAGGTGGAAATATGAGAACAGAAGAGGAATATGGGGGCTTAAGGATTGCTTCCTAAATGGTGGGGGGTGGAAGTGGGCATAGATTATTCTCTGTGTTATCTGATATGTCTGAAATACTCTGAAAAAATTTTTAAAGCTTAGAAGTACCAACAAGAAGTCAGATGCTACAAAACAGAAAAGAAGAATTGCTGACACACGTAACTTCATGGGCAAATCCCACAGATGTTACGTTAAATGAAAGAAGACCCACACCCATATCATATGTAATTTATATGACAATGAAGGACAGGCAAAACCAACCAGTGGTGAGGGAAGTTAGGATGAAGATTCCCTCTTGGGAGGTGCACTCATGGGGAAGGGGTGCGAGGGAGCCTTCTGGGGTGCTGGAAGTGTTCTGTGTCATGATCTGGGAGCGGCCACCTGGTGTATGTATGTAAAAAGCCACTGAGCCATACACTTAAATGACAGCATTTTAGAGTGAGCTATACCTCAATTTAAAAATTAATTAAAAAAAATTTTTAAATCAAATCACTGGCCAGGTTTGGGAATCCTTTTGTACTGGCTTAGGGTCACATTGAGACTGTTCCTGAATTTCTTTCTGTACCAACAGGATGTTTATTCCATCATTCATGTATCTACCAATGCCTCCTCTGGGAACAATCTTGAGCAAGGCTCAAGAGAAGATACTCAGGGGAAGTGTTTCAAGGCCCAAAGGTCATGCATATACAATCACTCTGGCCCAGCGGGAATCCTGGTTCTGCCCTTCCTTGCTGGGTGACCTGGGATATGTGACACTCCTCACTGAGACCGGGTGCCCTGATGTGTAAAATGTGGTGAGGATTAAACAAGACAGTGCTCACCTCTGTGCCTGGCACATAATAGGTGCCCCCCCAAATGGACCTGTTAATATGATTCATGCTTTAACCCTCTAGAGCAGTTTCAACCAACTGCAGATTATGACTGATGAGTAGGTTGAGAAATCAATGTAGTAGGTTGCAACCAGCATTAAAAACAAAATTACACTACAACAGAATAGAGAATCTATTTGCATTGCCTATAATAACAGAAGCACCATTGTATTGAGTTTTATATGTTGTACACCGGGTTATAATGTAAAATTTATTTCTTACAGAGGGTACTTGTCAAATGTGCTGAATCCTACCCAGCTCTGTGACATACCAGGTACCAGTTGAACACAACAAAGCCTGGTTCTTGGAATTAGGAATCATACTGCACTATGAGAAGAATCTCATACCTCCACGAAAGCATACTTTTTTAAAGATCCAAATGCCCTGAAGTTGAGGGAAGATCAGGGACAGCTGCGTAGAGGAAGTGGCTTCAGATCTGGACCTGCACAATCAGATTTAACAGCCATGCCCTAGGACCCTTCAGCATCACTCCTGTCCCTCAGGAAGGAGCCAAGTGGTGCTGGGGCAGCTTTGTAGTGGGTCCTGCATGAGATGGTTTTAGGTGGAGCCCAGACAGGGCTACAAACAGCACAAAGCACCGGGTGAGAGTTATGCCCATTCGACTTCTCTCTGAATTTTCTTGAAAAAGCCTACAAGTCTCCAATTTAGCACCAATAGGTCTTTTAACACCTAACAATCTCACTTTCTAATAGAGAGGAACGGTCTTCAGGCTCAGAACCTTACCAGCAACAGCCCTGAGCTAGAACTTTCTTCACACTGCTTTGAATTGTGGGATACCTTGGATTCATGGCAGGTAACATTGGTTTCTCCACTTCATAGGGATGAGGTAACACGCTTTTTTTTTCTAAACTCACCTCAACTACTTAAAGTGACTTCATTTAAATAAAATATAAAGTTTATAATAGTATGGGCAGAGGGGTAGATACAGTAAAAAGCGTGAAAGTGGCCCAAGAGTGGTTGAAATGTGGCAAATGCTGCTAAAGACTTCCCAAATCTGAGGTCAGGGGTGTCCAAGCACAGTTTTGCACAGTCTGCCATCAATAGGTGTCACTAAAGAACACACTCCCTGCTGAATAATGGGTGGCAGAGTACAGGACAGGAAAACAGACCCCTTTAGGAAGAGCAAGTCAAGGCCGGCCAGCCAGCCAGCCAGCCATAGAGAATTCTTCAAGGAAACAGGATTTTACAATAAAAAGGTGTCTAGCTCGGTGCTTTAGAACTGCCTCACAGTCCCGGGGTCTTTCTGCAAACACGTACTCATTTGTACAATCTCCATGCCAGGATGCAGTCTCCCCTTACACCTTTCTCTACTGCACTGAATCTCTCCCCTTTATTTCAGGCCGGCCTTCTGAACTTTTCATTTCAAGATCATTTGAGTCTTACAGAAGAGCTGCACTCAAATAGTACACCAAGTTCCCACAGAGCCTTCACCCAGCTTCCCCTGATATGAATATCCACCAGAACCCTAGAAAACCACAGAAAAATTATCAAAACTAAGAAATTAATCTTGGAACTACACTGTTAAGCAAACCAACTCAACCGGTTTCCATTATCCCTTTTCTGGCCTAGGAGCCAATCCGGGGCTCACGCTACATGTAGCGCTAGTGTCCCCCACCTCCTCCAGGTGGGACAGACAGCTCCAAGTCTCTCTCCTTGTGTGTCATGACTGTGGCACTTTCAAAGACTGCCATTTATTTTATAGACTCTCAAACTGGCTCTGACCCATGTTTGCTGGTGGTTTATGTCGGGTTGTGCTCTGGGAAGAACCCCACTGATTCGCCCTTCTCAGTGGGCCACATCAGGGCACATGGTGCCTGTATGTCCTATTACTGGTGGTGTTGGCCCTGATCACTTGGTTAAGGTGGGATCTGCCAGGATTTTCTGCTGTAGTTACTCTTTTCCCCTTTGTAGGTGCTAGATATTTGGGGGGAGATACTCTGAGACTGTACAGATATCTTGTTTTTGCTTCAACTTTCACCCACTAGCTTTGGCACCCATCAGTGGATTTTAACTGAAGCAATTTATACTGTGTGGGTCTACTGCGGGTTTTCAAATTCCATCATTCTTTCCCATATATTAATTGGAATACCTGGCCATTTCTTTTTTTATCTTAAAAGCAGAAGTCCTTGGCAGGAATTTACAAACTTTCCAGTGGGCAAAGCTGGTCCTGAGATAAACCATCTCTTCCTATGTTTCTATTGAAAAACAATCCACTGCATCTTAGGACTTTTCCTTGTCCTTTTTTCCTGCCTTCAGCTCATCTTGCCTCGCCCATCACCTTGGTTTTTAGGGGTGGTGAGCACCAGGCTGGCCTGGCAATGTCCAAAAACATGGCTATGCAGTGTATGCTAGTTTAAACTAGGTTGGTAATTCACACCTGGGCCTTGCTTTATTTACCAATCCTAAGTACCTGCTCTGTGCCAGGCAGTGTACAGAGCACTTTAACCTAACTACAGTCTAATATTTATAGCAACCTTACTAGATCAGTAAGATGATTCCTATTTTACAGATGAGGAAACTGAGGCTTATTCATTTAGCCCATAGATATTTAGTTGTCCACTGTGTGAGGCACCATTGACAGTCTTAGGAAAATGGGAGTGAACAAGAGAGGAAAGACCCATGAATTGAGGAATTTATGTTCTCACGGACAGCACAGATAACAAACTTTTTTTTGACCAGCAAAAAAGAGATATGGTTGTTTTGAAGTATGCTAACAGCTACACAGGAGCACACAGGGTGACTTGATAGAGCATGATAGGGGACACTTCAAGCTGAGTGGTCAGGGCAGGTCCCTCTGAGCAGAGACCTGAAGGGAGAGAAGGAGCCAGCCTTGCCAAGAGCCTGGGAAGGGCGTTCTAAGAAGGAGGAATGGCAAGCGCTCAGCAAAGTCTCTGAGGTGGGAGAAGTCAACATGGTTAAGGAGTAGCTGTGGCTGAAGCCCAGGAAGGGTGCAGTGGCACAGGATGAGGTCAGCAAGGAGGGGAAAGGATGGGTCACACAGGGCCCTGCAGACCAGGGAAAGCACTCAGGACTGTTCTCCGAGGTAGACCCAGAAGAGAACACCGAGTGCCCAGAAGGGCGTACCAAGTTTCACCCAGAGTGACCTGGTGGCCAGCAACCGAGCCAGGCTTCAGCCCAGGCTGACCTAGCCTACATCTGCCTAGCCAGGCCCTTCCTCCTCCACACAGCATCAGCCCTTGGGAAGAGCTCCAAACACTGCAGAACCCAGGGCTAGCTTTAGAATGTGTTTCTTTGTTCATGAAGAAACACGGGCATGGCTAATGCCCTGCACTTCTCCCTCACACAAGGTCATTCTGGACCTCCTGCTCTGGAAGACCTGAGCCCGGGCCTCCCCTGACCTGGGACCTGTGTGGGGCACAAGCCCAGGATGGCTCCCACTCAGCCGCCCGCTGGCCTTCATTCTGCCACATGAGGCTTGGAGCAGTCCGTTTCGTCTGCAGTCGTGAGATCTGTACACACTGTTCCCATTTCTTCATTGAGCAAGCTTGCGTCATGCAGCACGGCATGGTGGTCGAAGGCCCAGACCCGAGAGCTAGGATGCCTGTGCTCAAGTCCCGGCTTTGCCACTAGCTTGGGGCCCTGGGCAAGTTAGTTCCTGGTATGTGCTATGTTCAGAATAACAGATCCCACCCACTTGTGGGGGGTGTGTGCCGTGAGGATTAAATGAGTTAATAGAAATGAGAAGGCAGAGTGGAGCAGGCGCCCTGAGAATGCTACTTCACTGCTGCTATTACCATTACCATCGGGGCCCAGGTCAGGGCACCACGCCTCTCCCCCAGCCCTTCCCTGCGCCCCCAAGCCCACCCCCTCATATAGCTGAGAGCCCCCTGATAAGAGGAACACATCTGGAGCACCTGTCCCTCTCTTCCCTGGCACAGGGCCTGGCACTGAATAAATGCGGTTTGTTGAAGGAATGAATAAGTAATGAAAAAACAGGTAGGAGTATGGGATGGATAAATGTGCGTCAAAGGTAAGATTAAGGCTTGTAATTACTCAGGACAAATACTTTCAACAAAAGTGCCTCAGGCAGAGCTGGGTGATTAAGAAAAGGTCTGTAGGCACAGCACAGCTTTAAGGCAAGAAACACTGGTGGACAAAAAGATAAATCGGCCAACAGATAATCAAGAAGCCCAAAGAACTGACTTTGGAATTTGGAGTTAGAGAACCTGGCTTCCACATCCTGGAGCTACCACCTACTGGCTGCGCTGTGAGGGCACCGTGTACAGCTGGGCAGGCTGTCCCCTGACCAAGGACACCTGACTGTGGTGGAGAGCCAGGGCTGGAATCTAGCCCGAGCCCAGTTCAAGCTGGTGTGAGGGCTGCAGAGGGCTCTGGGGACCCCCTAACAAGGCTTTAGAGTTATAGGAGGGAGGCGACTGGCAGCCCTGGTCAATGTGCGTCCTCTGAGCCTCAATCCTAACCCACAAGGTGGAGCCAAGGAGAGCAGCTATGCCTCACAGGGCCAGCGGACAGCACGAACACCTCCACAATATAAGTCAGCTCCCACTCTTTACGCCCAGTGCCTAGAACAATGCCTGGCACATAGAATGAACAGGCTAATGTACTTAACAGGCACCACCCTTGTCCCTTCTTGGCAGGTGGCCCTGTAAGCCAGGTCCCAGTGCAGTGGGCTCAGACGCAGGTGGGACCATGAACTCTAGTAAACTCTCACACCCATCAGTCGAGAAGAAAACAGAAAGGGTGTGTGTGGCTAATTTGGGGGCCATGGTGCAACCTTTTTTAGTCAGCTGGGAAAGGTGATAAGGGGGTCACCATGGGAACCATGGGAATTGGGGGTGGGGGAAGGACGGCCCCATTCACATGGTGCATGAAGGTTATGGCACCAACGGAATGCAGGCTGGGTGTAGGGCTGGGCCTGGGAGCAAAGTTCCTGAATGACCGGCTGGCCAGGCCCGGCCCTCAGTCCCCTCTTGGGAACCTGCACAGCCAAGAGCAGTGTTTCATCAAAACAGGAAAAATCATTGAGAAAAAATGCACATGTAAGGGGACTGGTATTTACAAGGAACGGCCCTGCCTGGACCCAAGGCCTAAAAAGATAGATTGGTGTGGAGACACAGGGGGTCATGCAGGGCGGCCGAGCTCTCCCCAGTAAGCACACCCCCTGCCCACTGAGGCCTGGGGGATCCCGGGAAGTTGAAAGCAATCCTGGACTAGGTGGTGCATGAAAAATAAGACAACATGAGCCTCAGAACCACACCCTCAGGTCAATTTCCCCAGCCACGGCCTCATGGCTACGCACAAAACTTTCTGACCTGGTGTTACCCGTCCAAAGTGCTTTAGAAACACAGACGTGCCCACTCTGGTGTTCCCTACAGGGCAGGGAAGTGTGGACTTTGGCCCGAAGGAGCTGGCAGGCAGGAGCCCCAGGATCTTGGGCTAGCACCCCACAAGCACCCATGCAGTTTTCTTTCTTTGGACAATAGGACCTTCAGGAGAGTAGGACCCTCAACTTCAGGTGGCTGGGAAGGTTAGCTAAGGTTAAGAACTTGGATCTGCTGGGCACACAGTAGGCTCTAAATAAACAGCCTTACCCTGGGTTCCTCAGAAGCGTCTAGATTATTATGATCATGGCCACATGATGGCTGGTGACCCAGCAAAGGCTCCTCCTTCCCCCTCCAAGCTTCCGGGTGTCTGTGCCTTTCTTCTGTATCAACACAAGGATTCTGGTCTGGCTAAGTGCAAGTCCTGAGTTGTTCCTCTAGTGTTTAAAGGACCTGGTGTGCGCAGTCAGGCCGCCACCACCACCCTCACTCGGATACTGCGGTTGGCTCTTGGTGCTCTGCTCTTCCCCTTCAGTCCAGAGCGCGCCTCTCAGGAAGACCTTCAAGGGCTGACACCTCTTAGGATAAAGGACATATTCCTAATCGTGCCCTAATCAAGGCCCTCCTGGCCTGGCCCAGAGGACTCCTCAGGCCGAGGCACTCCCCAGCTCACCGTCCTGTGCTGCTTCCACCTGTGACACGTTACCTCCCCGCCTCCACCTGGGCCTCCCTCTCTTTCCATGACCCGCTGAACCCTGGTCAGGCAGCCACTCAACCATCGCTGCGGTGCGATCTCCCTTGACTCTCAGAAGCCGCAGGTCCCAGAGCCCCCCATGGTTTTCTTTCACAGCTCTCAAATCAATTGAGATTTACAAATTTAACTGAATATTTGATTTAATTGCTTAAGTCAAATACTCCTTGATGCAGAGGCTATATCCCTCTGTTCACCACTGGTCCCAGTGCCTAGTGTAGTGGCCAGCAGTTATTTCTACGTACATGAGTAAGGGAGGGAGGGGGCGAACAAACAGCCTGGGGCATGAAGTGAAAAGGGAAGTAGAGCAGAGAGCAGATGGGGAGACCCCGATATGACTACTTCTGCTCTAGGAGCTACAGGGGAAGGTAGAAGACAAGACCCTGGAGAGGGGCTGCCCAGGGTCCTATAAAAGGACTCTGGGATGAGGGGGGTCAGTGGCCTGGTGGCCAAGGCAGAGCACTTGCTGACAATTCACGAACACTCTCATTCTGCCTCACACAACACTGGGAGGGTGGGGGGCAATATTTTTAGCCCATTGTTACAGATGTGGAAACTGAGTCCCAGGGGGATGAATGACCCACCTGAGGTCCCACAGCTGGGAAGGGGTGGGGCCAGGGCTATGACTAGTCATTACTACACACAAAGCAGTGAGCACTAGATTCAAGAGGAGCGTGTCATGCTAGGCACCCCTGCAAGAAAATAAAACACATTTACAAGCATCTCCTTGAAATGGCTAGAGCAGAAATGCTTATGCTTTCAGCATGTAAGCATAGTAAATAGCAATGCATTGAATTGTTTCAGGTACTAACTGAGAACCTACCCCAGCCAAGTCTAATACTGTCTCACCTGCCCCAGCCTATTTAATCTTCAGAATAGCCCTGTGAAGCAGCACCATGATTAGCAGGTCCCTTTCACAGATGAGAACACTGAAGCTCAAAGAAGTTCCTGTTACTTATGATTTAAAATGCCTGAAACATCATGGGTATTCTCTTTACTGTATTATTTTAAAACATAAACTTCATCAACTTTAACATACACCAACATGTTCCTAACAACTACTAATAGCCTTGGGGCCCCAACACTACTTTACAAAAAGCTTTCAAATCCCCCAACTATGAATTTCCTGCTGTGGGATTTTCAGGGGTTCCAACCCTTGGCTGTAATTCCCATTCCCCCAATGCTGACCATGTCTGTAATGTGCCTTAGGCATATTAATGCTTGAATTCAGTGTCACGTTGGCCTCCATGATCTGTCTTCTGTCTCCACAGGGTCTGAATAAGGAGCAGTCACCCCACGAGAAAGCACACTCACCCACCTTCTCTGGAAAACATACTAACCCATGCCAATGGGCTTTCAGCTCCCTTTCCTCCATGCCCTAGGGAGTTTTTACATTCACCTGATTGTATTCTTCTTCCTAAGCATCGCCTTTGCTGAAGAACCTGCCATGGCTCCCCATCACCTGATGCAAAATATGCAGACCCAATCCAGGTCCCAAAACCAGGCCCACCTCACCTGCCTGTTACCCCACTCTTTTCCACCCTGCTAACCCTGCCTCCCAATCTCTCATTGGGGCAGCAGAGCTTCTCAGCTAGAATGCCAACCCTTCCCCTCCACTGATCCCACCCAACTCATTTCTCAAGCATCCCTCCTCCAGGAAGCCCCCCACCACTTCAATTCACTCCCTATTTATGCACTCTGCCCTCTGCTTCAAGCAGTACTGCCTACATGGCCTTGACTCCTCTCTGGACTGTGTGAAAAGACCTCACCTTTCCAATAGGGCTGCTTGCTTCTTGCATGTAAGGCTGAAGTCCATCTGCCTGGGCTTGGCATTCCAGCCTTGTCACAGCCCTTTTGGCTCAGCTGTGAACCCAGTCTCATTCTCAGTACACCTTCTCACAGAAATGACACATTTCACACCACCCCAACTCTCACCCTGACAGGAGTGTGGGTAGGGTCACTGAAGAAGTACCTATCTTTTCTCTGATCCCAAGTGCTGTCAAGTTTCCTCTTGCCAACAGGCCACAAACTAAGTCACTGGTCCATTGTCCTTTTTCAATTGAATAGGATGTGACTTACAATTTAATAAGTGACATTTGATTAGTTAAAGGTCAACATTTTCAAAACATCAAGTTCATGTGAAAAATATGAATCAAAGAGGCCTTTTGGAAGAAAGACTAGCTACCACAAAAGCCAGCAGCTGCTGGCCTGGCCCCTGCCAGGCTGCACCAGGCCGTCTCTGCAGCACAGGTTTGCAGGCGACCACACCACAGATCGAACCTGGCTCCCCTGCTCAAGCCCATCCTCACTATGCTGAGGGTCAAGCACACACTCAGGACACCCAAGATGTATCCTACGATTCACCATGTGCTGACAGTTCCCTCCTGCCTCTTCCGCTGGATGGGCCTGCATCTCTCACCAGCTCTGCTCACCACTAAGGTCTCAGGGAGGCATCGTGGGGAGGCCCTTCTCAAACACTGCACCAAGTTCCATCACAATCCCGAGTCCCCTGGAGGTTCTTGCTCAGAAAGTGCTCGATCACTTAACTGTCCTTCCTCCCTGCTGGAAGGGAAGCGCCATGACAGTGGGTACCATGTCCATGGTGTTCAGCCCCAGCACAGGGTGTGGCACAGAGCAGGTGCCCAACAGGAACCACTACATGAACAAATGAGCAAAGGAGCTGCTGACTGAGACCACCTTGGCAGAAGTGCTTTGGGTGGAACTTCTGGCTCAGCCACGCCACCAACAGAGAGGTGTGGGGACCCACAGGGGCTGCGCTCCCTGGATCCAGAGCAGGTAGAGGACGCAGGGGGCATGCTTCCTCCCCCGCCCCCACTGCCTTCCTGGAACCAGCGTCACCATCCCTGCCCAGTGGTGTTTCCTGGTGTTCTAAGAAATGGCACTCAGTGGAGGGGTGTGTGTGGCAGGGCAGGGGGTGGCCTGTAACACCCCAGATATTACACCCAAAGAAATCTTTTTTGTTTCCTCAGCTGCTTTCCTAATAAATCCCACATGGAGTAAGAGCCACGAATCAATATGTGCTGAGCCCTAAGACTGCTACAGGACAGCCTACATTTTCACAACTGCCCTCCCCTAAGGTGGGTGCCATTCACTACTCTCCCCATTTCACAGCCGAGGAAACTGACGAAGTCCAGGGAGGTGACATGATGGCCCGACTGGGCAAAGAGCAGGGCCAGAATACAAACCCGGAGTTCCTGCTCAGGTTTCCCTCTGTCCTGATCATTACAATGCCCAGGAGAGCCTGCTTATTATACAGACGCTGAGGCCCCGATTCCCTGCATCACAATCACCAGGTGGAGCCATGGGAATCCGCATGTGAACCAGCAAACTGCCCCACACAGCTGGGTAAGAGTCTTGACTCCCTGGGCCCCAACTTTCCCCTCTGCTCCCTGGGCCCCAACTTTCCTTGTGAAATGGGGTTGGGTGAGGGAAATGCTGGGTATGTGTCCTAAAAATAGCCAAGAGGTTCCACTGAGGAAGCAGCAGACGCAGAAGCCACTAACAAATCACTGGGCTTGCTGGACCCAGGACAGTCCTACACATTGTAGCTTCTGTGTAGTATCTTTCCAGACAACAGCAGCACATAGCAAACTGGGTAAGCCTGGTGAGAGGGTGGAAACCCAGTCCACATCCTGTGTTCCCACACCAGGGAGCCTCACACCGTGACACTGGCGGGGCTACTCATGGCCACCTCGTGGGGCCTTCAGGGAAGACACACACACACACACAGGCTCACACACATTCACATGAACACCTATATACACATAAGTACACATGCACGCCTCTTCAACAGAGGTGGCTCCCCCCAGGGCTCCTCTCCCTCGGCCAAACCCACGTGTCCTCTCTCTGGGCTGTTTCCACCAGCATGCTCAGGTAAAGACTCCAAAATGACAGTTGTAACACTGTCACTCAAAGGGCTAGAGTCCCATGTAGTAATCTGTATCAAGGTTCGAACTCAGAAATATCTGTGCAAACTCAGTTATAATCACAGCCACACACCCTGGGCACTTACCATGGTGGGGGGCTGTGCTGAGCAATTTACAGCATATTTCACTGAAGCTCACCTGTCCCCCGGGGAGAAGGTGCCATCACCATCCCCACTGATGATGTTGGTACAGCATGAGTGAGCCAGAAAGCCTCTAAGTAGCAGAGTCAAGTTCAAACCCAGAAAGACTCGGCTCGTTCACTATTTGATACATTTTTTTAGTGTGCCTGGCACTGTCCTAGGCCCTGGGGACCCAGCAGTGACCAAAGCAGAGCAAGGCACAGACAGCCTAATGGGAGACTCAGAGACTAAGCTCTTAACCTTGGTCTCTGCTATCTCCCAAAGGCCACTGGTCTCCAAAGGGAGACCTCCCTACCTGGGTCCCTGGGTGCCCACTACTGCCATGAGGGTCCTGCCACAGGAGGACCCCGTGAGACGGTCTGGATTAGATGGCACTGGCCAGAAGGAACCAGATCCCGCAGGCTTATCCACCAGGCCACACCAGGATTTTGGAAAATTAAAAGCCATCTCTAGACCTCACTCTCCTCATCTCTCCTCCTTCCCCATGGGATGACCTTCATGGAATCTCTAAGCACTGGGCTCCAAGTGGAGGCACGAGAAATGCAAATGATGACAATACACCTGACTCTTCAGTGGTTTCCTTTGGCAGGCGCACACTCAGTTACACTAGTAGTAGTCTCTGGGATTTCCAGACACAGGCCAATCTCTCCAGGGACCTTCCCAGACCACTTCTTAAAGATCTAGGCAAATCTCCTATTTGGGGATGGAATCATATTAGCCACTGACATTCAGAGTGCTTACCGTGTGCCAGCACACACATATGAACAACCCAGTAGTCTCACTTTGCAAATGAGGAAAGTGAGGCACAGAGAGGTCTAGTAACTTGTCCAAAGTCACAGCTGGTAGTGGAGTACTTGAGCCCAGGGACTCTTGTCTCAGGAAATCTGGACTCTTAACCTATAGCTCCTCTATATTAGGTCAAATCAATTCGGTTTCTTTGCAAGAGTGTTTTCATGTTTCAGAGAGGTTCTCAGAGTTCCTGAAGCCCCCAAACTGACTCATCTCCCTTTCTAGGACCAGGGCTTCTGATCCCGGCCTACACACCTCCTTACCCATTGTAGAGTCCCAGGGACCTACCCAGACCAACTTCTGTCTGTGGCCCATTTCCCTCAGACTGCCCTGTCCCCATAAGGTGGCTCATTAAGAACTGGGTTGCTGGCCAGGTATGAGGCAAAAGGGAGTTGGGGGGAGCTGGAGAGAGTGGTATGCCCCAGTCACAGGGCATGGCTCCTCCTCAGCACAGCTGTATGCTGGCACACAGCCAGTGAGCCTTTTTCTAGAGGCACTGGAAATCCAAATTTTCATGTGAAATCTCCTAATTTGAAAATTCAGTCATTTAATTAAAAACATATTTAATTGTGAGGACCAAATAATCACATCTATAATCAAGTAGAATTCAACCCCCAATGCTACCAGCTACAGCCTCTGCTTTAGAAGATCAAGTCTGACAGGAAGTCTCATAAATGGGGGAAGCAGAGGGGCTGTGACACCTAATCAGGATCTACTGAACCAGGAGCTGAGGGAAGGTCTCCCCTTAACTCCGTGTAGCAACCCCATGGGGTCAGGGCTTCATGTCCCCATTTGTAGACTAGAAAGCAGGCTCAGAGAGGTGAAGAGAGCTGCTCAGGGCACACAGCAAGTAGACAGAAGTGCCAGGATTGGGACCCAGGTGCAGTAGGCCCCAAAGCCCAGCTACCCCAGGTTGCCACATGTAATGGCAACTCGGAACAAACTGAATCCCTGGTGGATGACTCGTCATGCTCCAGTGAGTGTGGGGCAGGCAGAGTCCACACAGGGTGACGTGCCTGTGCAGCCCCACTGTGAGGGGCCTGACCCAGGGTGGGGTAGGGCGGGGCAGGGAGGGGGCAGGTGGATGAACCTTCTCATACCTCCTTTGACTCAGGGTTAACTCAGCTCTGACAAACCACTTGGCTTTGAGCATGACCCAGTTTCGCAGCTCAGCCAATTGAAGCCCAGCTGGGGAAAGTTGGGCAGGTTCGAGAATGGAACCAGCCCCCTGCCACCTGGCTTGCTGGGTGAATCTGGGCAGCCTTGGGTCCCCAACTCCAAAAGGAAGGGGCTGGCTCTACCCACCTCAAGGCCCTCCCAGCTACCATATGTATGGATTCTAATTAGCCCAGAACCTTAACACATACCAACACTGGGGCAAATCACTCCACCTACATTTTCTCAGCTGTAAAATGTAGGAAGGAAAAGCCTCCATTTCACAGGTTTGTTGTGGGAATTGAAGAAGATGATGTACCTACAGTGCATAGGACTGCACCTGATACCCAGAAGATGTTTACTTCCACCACCACCACCACCTGTCTGGCACCTGGGGCTTTCTCACTTCTCTCCTTCCAGAAATATCTAACTTCTCACTTCCCTCCTTCCAAAAACTTCTGATGGGTCGGTCTAGTTCTCTGTATTAGGGACAAAAGGGGTCACAACCCATGGCCATGTTCACTGGGAAGGATCCGAGGACCTAACATTCACCAAGATGCAAATGCCCCCTACAGTAAACTAGAAAAAGTGTGGGATTTAAGCTCAGAAAACTTGTGTTGCTGTGACCCCTTTCCAACTGCATGACCCTCTGAACCTCAGTTTCCTCATGTACAGATAAAATAATCATCCCCAGACCACACATATCTTCCAAGGGCTCTCTAAGCTCTAAAGTCCCATATGTTGCTTTCATGATAATCATTATTAAAATTAAGATTTATGGTACTCTGCTCCAGAAAGACACTTGAAGCATAATGGGGAACCCTTCCTCAGAGTTTCCCAACTTACTTGATCATAGGAATCACTAAGGACACTTTGAAAAATGCAGATTCCCAGACCCATCCCAGGCCAACTGGACCAGACTGAAGGGTGGGCACAACACAGGGCCCAGGTGGTTAGGGAAACCTGCCAGTCCTGGAAAGAACATAATTGCTTGACGGAAACTGAAAACTGGGGAACTTGGAGCTCCAGGTCAGGTGATCTAACAGAAAGCTCCACTTTCAGGAGGTCAGAAAGTTTTAAGCTTAGGGACCGACTGTTACTTTGCCCTCAACCTCTCTGAGCCTGCTTCCTCAAAATGAGAACGATTAGGACTAACCCCCAGGCTGAGGGGAGTGTGGAATGTCAGCTGTCCTTTCTCTCCCAACTTCCCATCCCCAAATTCTGGGGGCTAATGTGACATTTCAAGCAGGTGGAGCTAGCAGGGGTGGGGGTTTTTGGCATGGCCACTCACTCCCGCTTCAGGCAGGGCCTGCGTAATGTCTGATTTCCCAGTGCCTTGGTACATGGTCGACAGGGAACATTTTCCATTTTCCCTAGTAGAGAAATAAATCCTTTCTGATCCACATAAGGAGAAAACTAGGAACATCTTCCAAACATAAAGAGATACAGCAACAAAGCCCCCAAACCCAGCAGTGCTGGACCCTCTGCCAGGTCTTGGGGTAGGGGAGTCTCATCTCACGTGCAGTTCCAAGCTGCTTCATGGGAAGTGTGAGGTGGGGGAGCATGGGCCCCACATCCATGGACCTGGGATCTGATTCCAGCTCAGTGGGTTCCTCCCTCCTTGTTTCTCTCCTTCCTTCAATAAATAATTTCTGAGCACCTGCTGCGGGCAAACCCTGGGCTCAGCACCAGGATCCAAAGACGAGTAAATAGATTTGGTCCCTGTTCTTAAGAGCTTAGACTCTATGGAGACAGACAGACATGTTAAATGACTGCACACACAAATCACTGCAATTGTGCTAGGTGACCTGAGGGACATGTCCAAGTGTGACAAAAAGGTACAGTCAGGGAAGGGGGAAAGCAACCCAAATTAGATAGAAGAGGCAATCTGGGAAGATCTTTTTTGAGGAAGAGTACTAGTTGGCCAAGCTAATCCATTTAGTTTCTCCTCTAAAAACTGTTTATTACCCCATCTAATTTTTTTTTCTCAGTACTCACCCCAGCAGAAAGTAACCCTCTGTACTATTATCTGTTCACTATTGTTTGCCCATTTTCGCAACTAGCCTGGAAATGCCATGAAGATAAGAACAATGTCAGTCTTGTTTTCCCTGGAGTCCCTCCCAATAAACCTTTGAGTAAGTGAATGAATGGAGGGATGAATGAATAAACCCTGTTTCTCTGGGTTTCAATCTCCTCATCCCCACAGTGGGAATAACAATACATCTTGGCCATCTTGCTGGGAGATCCGGGACACAATGCCTGTTTGCAGTGGGTAGGGCTTGGTGTTGTTATAACCTGGGGTGAGTGGGACAACAGGGGGGAGAATTAGGGGCAGGAGAGGAAGCTGGACTCCTCTGTGAACAAATCACCTGTGAACTTTGCCTGAGTTAAGACAATGTCAGAAAGGCATGCCAGAACACACGGGGGGCCCTCCCTTCAACGGCATGCACCTAATCAACTGGTAATGTCACTAGATAAATCCTGTGTCATTCACTGGGCCAGTGAATGGGTGACAAATTCGCAAACATGCTCAGGGCCGCCTTCTGATTTCCTGGCTCAAAGCAGACCTGGGAAGCTGGCATCCTGTGCAAACATAGCCACATGTAGAAAGCTATGGGTGACAGGGACAGAGAGGTGGGAGAACAGCATGAATACATATGACCCCTGCCCAGTGTGGTCGCACCAATGGCAGGAAGCCTTCCCCAACCAGAGACAACAGCCAGGATCTGTGCAGGGAGTGCTTGAGTTGGCTGCATGGCCCTGGGGAGGGTGTAAGAGGGGTCATGCCCTACTTTCGGCCTCAGTTTCCCCACTTGTTAAGGGACACCATTAATTCCTTCCTCATGAATGAAGGTGCAAACTACAAAGTGATGAATGTTACAAGGTAATAGGGTGATTCTTATTCACCTTTCCCTGCATCAAGTTTTGGATTTATCTGTACACAAATTTGTGCTGGTTGTCCCCCCAGCATTTGTGTGGCACTCATGCCACCAGTGTGACCTGGAGTGATTTCAGGTAACACAGGACCTTATAGTTAAATGGCATTTGATTTCGCAGTGAGACAGTTCTTCTCTATTTAGTTCTGAGTATTTTGAGAACTTCAAAGAGAAAGTCTCCAGGGGGTGGGTGCTGTTAGCAAGTCCTCAATCCCTCACGTCTCCAGCACTTGCTAATATCCCCTTGTTAACAGACCCCACAACTTCAGCAGACATCAGCTCGCTAGAACCAAACCACCATGCAATTATTTCTATCTGTTTATGGCAGGTGACACTGCTTTTCCATTTTTCAAAGATGTTTTAAAGTGACCTTTTATAAATAAACATGTTAAGTTAAAAAACAGTAACTTAAAGGAAATCTATTAAGTAAATAATAGATATTGTTTAGGAATATGCCCCCAAAATTGTGGCAATGGTACCAAAAATGGAAGAAGGTTGAAAAACACTGACTGGAGTTACCACCTCTGCCAGCGATATGTGAATCAAAGCCCATTCTTTTTCTTACTCCTGGGCACACAGATGAGATTCCTGACTCTCCTGCAGGCAGGTGAAGCCAGGTCCCCAGTTCAAGGCAGAAGTGATGGCACCACATCCAGACCTTCCAACCAGCCCTCAGGGGATCCAACACTTTTCTGAGGGCAGAGCCACAAGATGGAAGGAACTTGGATTGCTGGGTGCCCATGAGGGGCAGATCATCCTCACCCACCTTGGGACTTTACAGTGAACTTCTGCTGCATTTATCAGGTTGTTTATGGGAATTAGCTGACTTAGGCTAATATAAAGGAGGCATCTCTAGTCCAATTTCCTGCCACCAGGAAACTGTCAATGCCAGTCTGGATTTCCTGGTGCTTTTTTTCTGTACTGAATAATTACTGAGCACCTAACAGATGCCAGGCACAGCCCTAAGGGCTTTATAGGGATGAGCTCAACTGATTCTCATGACTGTCCTGGGAGCCAGGCACTATTGATAATTAGGCTCTCTTTCAATGAGGCCACCAAGGCCCAAACGGGTGGTGCTTCTTGCCAGAGTCACATTAAGGAACTAATGAAGCTGAGACTTGAACCCAGGACTGTCAGATACACAAAGCCCTTAGATTTTTCTACAAAGCCATAAAGCCTCTGCTAAGCATAAAATCCAGGGATTGCCATGCCCTGACTGCATATCAGTGCCTGGGCTGGGTCCTGCAGGAGACAATACTAGAGTGGCATTGCCACAGCATGGAGCCCTTTGAGCCACACAGGAAGGGAGCAAGGGGGGCATGTGGCACAGAGCCAGATAGGGACAGGAGGAGCCAAGGTAGTCAGGGAGGGCTGCAGGAAAGCACAGTGCAGCAGGAAGGGCATCACCACTCAGGAAGAACAGGGAGGGCTTCATGGAGGAGGTGGTACTTAAGGCTGGCCAAGAAAATGGGTGAGATTTTAGTTGATGGAGACAGCCAGGGAGATGCCGTCTCAACCAAGCCAACAGCCACCTCCTGGATCCACAGGAATTAGCTTGGGACAGGCCCACCAACCTGCCTCCCGTAAGGGCCCAAAAGATTGTTGGGAAAGTCTTTAAGACACTTGACTGCACTGGATTAAATACTCCTAGTCCATTCAAGGTTTTAGCCATTGGCTCTTCTTTCAAAGGGCAGGGAGAGTAATGGAAAGATTGCGGAAGGGGGAGTCAGACCACTCGGAGCTGCAATGACCCCTCCTATCCCCTCAGAAGTGATACTCGGGGCCCGCTGTGCTAGATCCTGCACGGATGGAGCATAAAGAGGCACTGCTGAGTCACATGAAACTGCGCAGGGGATTTTAGAAGCTGGTGGTCCACCTCCCGACAGGAAGGACAATTTATAGCGAAGAGGGTTGGATGAAGACAGTGAGCAATACAGGGGGTGGCCTGGTAAATGCTGCCTGAACCAGCTGCTGGAGGTCAATGCCATCAGTGACAACAAGCACCCTGATACAATGCACTGAGAAGGGTCCTCCCCTCACAACCCAGAATAACCATGAGAAAACACCAGAAGAACCCAGACTGGGGGGCAGTCTACAGGACACCAGGTCAGTGCTCCTCCAGAATGCCATGGTCATGAAGAGCAGAGAAACTGAGGAACTGTCTCCAACCAGATGAGACTGGGGTGACAGGACCACTGAATGCAACATGGGATCTCGACTGGATTTTGCAGCAGTAGAAGGAAATCAGTGGAAAACAGGTGAAATCCCTGTAAGGCCTGGAGTTCAGTTAATTAACAATAATATGCCAAATGTCAGTTTCTTAGCTGTGACATTTGTGGTACTGTTATGGTGCAAACCATGAGGAAAACTGAATGGGAGGACATCTGTACTATCTTTACCACTTTTCTGTAAATTTGAATTATTCCAAAATTACATGTGTATTTAATTCAAAGAGAAAGAGAGTGAGAGAAACAAAGTGCCAGAACTCAAACATAAGTCCATGAGATTGGAGGTACAGGAGTAGTCTGTTAGGCCCAGGGCTCTATCTCCAGCTTCTAGAACAGTGCTGGCACACAGTAGGCCCTCAATGAAAATGTTCAGTCAACAAATGCCTCCACCACCACAGCCCACTCCTGGCCTGTGAAACCAACCAGAGAAAGTGCAGGATGACCAACCCAACTGGCTCCCCACAGAAAGGGCTGCACCCCTCTGCTGGATCCCCAGCAGGAGCTCACAGGAGATAATCTCTTCCCCACAAATGCCCAGGGTGACAGAAATGGTCACCCAGGTCACCTCCTCTCCGGAGGCCCCCCACAGCTTCCATGGCAACAAACTATAAACACAACTAAGTAGACAGCAGCTGACACTGAGGGTGTCTGTGGAGTGGCCCCAAGATAATCAAGATAACACTTGCCTCTGGAGCACACAGTGAGGTCAAGAAAGCCAGCTCTGGCATCACAGACGAGTGCCTGGGTCAGCCATGTCACCTGTGGTTCATGTGACCGTGGCCAACTCTTGTCCCTTCTCTGTGCCCAGCATCCTCCTTAGGCAAATGAGAATAATAACTGGTTCCCACCCAACATGAGGATGAACTGGGGGAGAGTCCAAGGAAGGCCTTTGGCCTGGCTCTCGATGAATGGGGACTACTGTGGGCACTGTTTTGTCGTGGCACAGCCCTGTGCCATGGAGAGTCACTTGGAAGAGACAACCTGGAGACTGAAGGTATTAAAGGATCTGGAGCCAGGGAGTGTCACTCAAATCGATCCTGGCCAGCTCTCGGACTGCTGAAGAGGAAAGTCTGGTCCAGTGACAGAGCTGACTTCCCGGCTGCACCCCAGCACCATCCCAAGGAGGGAAGCCCCGGCTGTCAGGCCTGGAGCAATCATGCCCCAGGCTGCCTCTGCCCAAACCCACTGCCTCGGCTCTGAGACTGTGCCCAGCAGGCCGCCTCCCAAGAGCCCAGGAGCTCGGCCCCACGTCCTTCCCATCTAGCCAGCATGGGCTGGTCACACGGATATGTGTGACACACAGGCCACACGCCACCAGGGACAGGCCACAGTCAGCCCTCAGAAGGCTTTGTTCGTCCCAGCATGACGTTCAACATAAAACTGGTAGTGATTACTAACCATTTTCACACAGTTTACAAGATTTTCATCATTTCCTGAAATATCGGGGAATCTGTGAGGCAAAAAGCCACAAAGCTGCCCCAGCTCAAGGGGGAGTCACTCTCCGGTGGGCCAAAGCCTGCAACAAATGGTCCACCGAGGTGCCTGCCTGGACCCTGGGGGCTTCTGGGTGTGTGACTGACTGACTGACCATCTTCTCTCGCACCATAGATTAATGCCTTGGGGTCACTGTGTAGTACTGCTTAAAGAGGGGAGTCCAGCTCTGGGTCAAATTACCCCACGTGGTCTCATGTGAGTGTGTCACTGGCCCTGCATCCCCAGGGGTGCTGGTTTTACCATGTTCACCAAATGACCCTCTGCTGAGGTCTACTGGGCTTGGCGAGGAGCACAGGAGATGCTGCCAGGTAAGTCCAGGAGGAAGGAAACGTATCCTGCTCTTTAAGCACATTGCCTCACATTTCACATGAGCTCATCTCAGCTTTGCCAGTCCCTGCAAGGAAAGTATGAGCACCTCAATCTGCAAATGAGGAAAACCAAGTGTCTTGGCCAGGGTCCCACAGCTAGTAAACGTGGAGAAGGGATTTGAATCCAGATAATCTGCCAAAGGAGTGCGATGTGAGAGTCTCCAGGGGAAAACACTGAAGGCTGCCCTCCGAGGGATGCACAGGGTAGAACATTCTGGAAAGGTGGCCAGGGTCAGCACCCCCACATAGCACTTTCCCTGAAGATGTGGAGAGACCTCCTCCTGTTATGAAGGTGCTCCTGGACACAGCAAAATGTCAAGACAGGCCAAATATCACCAGGGGGCCCCAAAGTTCTCAAGGTACATTCTATATGTAAGTGGCTCCTGGTGTGAAAGTGAGAGAGAAGAGTGGAGAAGACCTAGTAGCGAATCATAAAAACTGACAATGGCAAGACCAGGGTGAAGTACTCTGGCTCTGGAATCACAGACCCAAGTTCAAGTTGCAGTCCTATACTTCTTCAGCTGTGTTGCCTTGGGCCAGTCATTTTCATCTCGGAACCTTGGTTTCCTGTTTTAAAACGGAATTAATAAAAGACAAAGAGTGAAATGGCAACCTTTTCACCAGGAGAGAATAATTGCAAACACATACATCTGAAAAGGAATTCATATCTAAAACATGAAACTCCTTCAACTCCATAGCAGAACACAAACCAAAAACAAATAACCCAATTAAAAACTGGGCAAAGCACTGGTGAACAGTGACTGCACTGGGGTATGTGTGGGGACTTGATAATATGGGTCAATGTAGTAACCACATTGTTTTTTCATGTGAAACCTTCATAAGAGTGTATATCAATAATACCTTAATAAAAAATTTAAAAAAAAAAACTGGGCAAAGGACTTGAATAGACATTTCTCCAAAGAAGATGTACAAATGGCCAACAGATGTGTGAAGAGATGCTCAGCATCGCTAACCATCAGGGAACTGCAAGTCAAAACTTCAATGAGGTGTCACCTCATGCCTGTCAGCATGGCCATTATCAAAATAAACAAAAGGTGACTGTGGTGAAATTGGAACCCTTGTGCACTGTTGGTAGGGAGTTAAATGGTGCAGCCACTATGGAAACAGTATAGAGGTTCCTCAAGAAATTAAAAATAGAAATATATCATCCAGGAATCCCATGAAAGGGTATTTATCCAAAAAATTGAAATCAGGATCTTGATGAGATATCTGCACCCCTATGTTTATGGCAGCATTATATCACAAGAGCCAGGATACAGAAACCACCTAAGTGTCCACAGACAGAGAAGTGGATAAAGAAAATGTGGTGTATGCATACAGCCTTAAAAAGGGAATTCTTGCTGTGTGCACCAACATGGATAAACCTGGAGGACATTATGCTAAGTGAAATAAACCAGTCAAGGACAAATATACATGAAATCCACTTCCACGAGGTGCCTAAAATGGTCAAACTCCTAGAAGCAGAGAGAAGAACTGTGGGAGCCCCTGGGGAGCAGGGGGGAAGTGGGGACGTACTAATCAATGGGTACAAAGTTTCAGTTACACAAGGTAAGTGCTAAAGTTCTGCTGTGCCACATTGTGCCCATAGTCAACAACACTGTATCACGACGCACTTAATGATCTATGAAGAAGGTAGTAGACCTCATCTGAAATGTTCTTACCCAGTTTTTAAAAACTGAATTATGAGTGGGACTACACAGTGATAGCATGAGAATTTCTGGGGGTGATGGAGCTGTTCTGTGTCTTATGGGGGTGGTCACATATAATGTCTTGAACTTCATAGTAGAATGCACCAAAAAAAGTCAATGTTACTGTATATTAATTTGGAAAACAAAGAAAATAAATGATTAATAATTGTATCTATCTCATGGGGCAAGTGTGACTTTTAAGTACAATGACAGTCCTAGCACAGTATTCAACAAAGCACAAGCTGAGGAGCCCTCTGGCATTGCCAACACGATGAGCTGTGCCTCCTTCCCTCCTCCAGAGAGTCAAGCCCCAGACCGGAAGGCGAGAGACAGAAGCTACGACTTTGCGGGGCTGCTGCAACACCAGCAGCCAAGGTTTCAGGGGCTGTGACTATACTGAGCAGGCCTCTCATCTCAAATAGGGTGTCCACCTTTTGGATAAACAAAACATTTCAAACGCATCTTGCTCCCTGACCAGCGGCACTGCCGGCAGATTCTAGGAGGAAGGCATTTGCTGGGGAGGATTATGCTGAGAGGTGTGTGCCAGTCCCCAGGGGCCCCCTGATGCACCAACTGTGTGACCCAGGATTTCTGAGGGTCGATTTCCCTGGACATAGAATGGGAATATTAACATCCCCTCAGAGGGGGACAAGGTCTGTAAAGCACCCTACATATCCCCTAGCTCTTGGCAGTACAGAGAATCTTAAGTTCCTCCTGCCTCTCCCAATAGTCAAGACTTTTAAAAGAGAATACACAGTAGTGGTGGTTTTTTCCTGTCTGTACTGTTCCTGCATGTATAACCTATGTAATTAAGTTAACAGACCTAAATGTTAAAGCTGACAATAGGCAATTAGGTTAATTACCAACTTCCTTAGAGGATCAATTAGGGCTGTGTTTCCCAAACTGTATTATGAGAAATGGTACTGGACGCCCTATAAGCAACAGCGTGGCTTAGACAATACATTCAGCAAAAGCTGGGCTGAACCAAGTGACTCAGGTTCTCTTGGTGCAGGACTTCTCAGAGGCTTTAGCGTGTTACCCACATGTTTTAATCTCAAAGCAGGGGACACAGTACGGAAGAGCACAGAGATGCTAGTCAAGTCAACCACACACAGCAGGGCTTTGTCACCTTACTGTACATCCAAATCACCTGGGGGTCTTGTTGCCCTTACAGATTTAGATACAGGGTGGGCACTGAGACTCTGCATTTCCAACAGGCTTCTGGGTAATGCTGAAGCTGCTGGTCTGGGGACCAAGCTTTAAAGAGCAAGGATATCAATGGAAAGGTAAGACCACCCTCCTGACCCTTATCAATTACTTTACTGGTGAGGAGCAGGCCCCAGGCAGGGCATGCGGTTGCCTAAGATTATGCAGGACTGATATGTGGGACCAGACTTCGCTCCTCAGCCTCCACTCCAAGTACCTATTCCACCATCTGGACGCCCTGGAACTCTTGGCCCTGCTTGCTTTGTTCTCTGGATTTAGAGCAATCTTCTCAGTTTTAGTTGTACACTGGAATCATCGAGGGCCTTTAAAAAATACTGATGCCTCCCCCACACCCTCCCAGACCCGATTTATTGGGTCTAGGGTGCAGCCTGAGTCTGGGGATTTTTAAAACTCCTCTAATGATTCTCATGGACAGCCAGAGCTGAGGTTCACTGATGTAGAGGTAGCAAGTAAGCCTCACCCCAAATGCCCTCCTCACACCCTGCCTGCCTCTCCAATGCCTGATGAAAACCACCCAACAGCAACTCCAAAATGAAATATGAAAGGATTACCAGATGGGAAATGGAACTTAATGAGGCCGCACCTGGCTGAAGCACTGTCTCAAGATATGATGTCACGGTCAGGAACCCAAACTGCCTTAGGAGGAGAGATTTTCCAACTCATTCCATGTCCAGATGAGCAGGTAAACATATGTCCTACATGCTAAAGCCCCAGTGGCCAAAGTGGGAAAACCTGGGCCGTGCAGAGTGAGGTGCTCTCAGTTGGTGCGAGACTCTAGTGGTTGTCTTTTAAAGACAATTTCAGAATCAGATGTCAGACTGCATGAGGCTAGTAAAAAAAAAATTTTAAAAAGTTGATGACTTTAAGCTTCTTAATGAGCACTGCTGGGAAAGGATTAGAGAAAGTCAATTAATCCAATTAGGGGAGGTTTCACTTCTCCCTGAACTTGAATGGAAGGGGGAAAGCTTCAGCAAGGAGCCTACAGGATACAAGCACGGCTCTGGAGCCTGCTGGCAGATTTCCAACCCCAGCGCTTTCCACTGACCTGACATGTTCCTTCACTCCACTGCACCTCAGCCGGCTTATCTGTGCAGGGGGTTAACAGTGTCTGCCTTGTACGGTTATTGGGGGATTAAATGAATGGATATATGTAAGATCCTTACAATAGCATCAGGCACAAGTACTGGATAAATGCAAAACACTGGCTTCATTTTCATATCATATCCTCTGGTCTAATCTTTATTTCCCTTCTGCTCTGATTTTTAAGTCTTTATAATTTTTAAAACTTGCGAAGTATGTGTTTTTGTCACTCCCCCAAGGTCTTCGTAGAATGAAGCAGGGTCGAAGCAGAGGCACTCATGTTAGCTACTATCTGCTGAATGTTAACTCTGTGCTCAGAGTCCCCCAGGGTGGCTGGGGCTTAGCTTGGTATAGGGAGAGAGGGAGCTACCAGGGCCTGCAGGGGTCCCCTTGGGGAAGGCCACACAGGAAGCTAAGGAATTCAACTTGATCCTCAGAGCAAGGGCCCTGCTTGTGGGCTGAAACCAGGACATGGAAAAATCAGGTCAACTTTGGGAAGCTCACTCCGTTCTCCTGAGGGGGCCTGGGGTCTCCTGGAGGGCGAGAGCCCTGTGGCAAGGCCAGAGTGAGGGGGGCAGAAGCCAAACCAAGGCACAGCTGCAGAGCCAGCGTCACGGGCGTGTGACTTGTGGGGTCACACAGGGCCGCATGCTCAGGGGGGTCCGTGCTTAGCTTAACGCTCTGCTGCCACCATCCTGAAATTCATATACTTTTCCAATGACGGGTTCTGCATTTTCATGTTGCACTAAACCCCACAAAATTATGTAGCCAGCCCTACCTTGCAGAGCCATCTCACTTACCCTACCATCCACCCTACCACGTGAGCCAGTGAAGGTTACCACCCCTCTTCAAAATGAAGAAACAGAGACTCCACAAAGGTAAGTCAACTGTCCCAGGGTGCAGCTGGTCAATGGCAGGGTAGCAGCTCAGCCCAGGTCTTGGGGTTTGAACTTGGGGGCCGCCATCTTCTGCCTTCTTGAAAGTAGTGCTCGGGCTCCCATGGGCCTGGGCTGCAGGAACTGCTCCCCCTTCACCTACTGCAAGCTGAGCGAGAGGGAGCAGGTGCTACTGACCCCTGCCAACCGGAACCGGGTACGGTTAGGGCCAACGCCCACGGATCTGGGTCACAAGGCCAGTTCCCCAACTGCACACCAGCGATTAATGAAACAATTCAACAGGAGCAAAGCAAACATAAGTGCTCTTTGAAGGCCCAGGGGCCCTTCTCTGCATGATGCCTCCTCCACGCCCCCAACAATTTAGAGAGAGCAAATTCAAAGAAGGAAGGGGGGGAATTCTCCATCAAGAGTCAAAAATCTGCCCAGCGAAGGAAGAATTGGCATACCAAATCACACCATGAACTCCGGCTACCTCAACAGACTCTGGGAGGCATTTTTAAGGGGGAAGTTTTAGGCGCTGGAGTTACACTACTGAATAAAACAGATAAAACCTTTGCCCTAGGGAGCTCAAGTTTTAGTGTGAGGGAGAAAGAGAGCAAACATAATAATTAAGTGAATTACATAGTGTAAGGAAATACAAGTGCTTTAGTGAAATAACACAAATAATGAAAATAGTGGCCAAGATTTATGGGGTGCTTACTCTGTCTAAATATTTTACACACACTGACTCATTTAATCCTCTCACCAATGGGTACTGCCATCCCCATTTCACAGAGAGGAAAACACACAGGAGGTAAGCCACACAAGGTCCCACAAGCAATAAGAAAGCAAGAAATGTTGTTAAGAAAGGGCAAGAGATGGCGATTTCCCCCCACTCCTGATTTTGTTTTGTTCTAAAGAGAGCATTTTGATTTGTTTAAAGAGAGGTTTTCTCCCAAGCCTCAGACTGCAGGAGGGGTCCAATCACAGTATACCCTCTTCACTGCCCCATGGTTCCTAAGAGATCTGAAAGGGTGTGGGACCCTCTGAGCCCCTCCAGTTTTATCCCAGAGCTAAAGCTTTGGAGCTAACAGCCCAAGTTCAAATCCCAGCTCCACCAGCTCACCAATATACAGCTTGGGCAAACAGTTTCCACTCAGCAATCTCCCTTCCTTTTGATTTAAAATGATTGTAACTCCCTCTCACAGGTGACAAGGGAGCAGAGGTCAAGTGTGTGCCCCACAGTACCTGTACCATGGTGGATCCCCCTGCATTTGGGTCATGCATGCCCCAACTCCTGGGACTCCACCACAGTGCCCTCCTTCCTTCTCTCCAGAGCCAAGGGCAGGCCCACGTCACCCAGCTCTGCACCATGGGGCACGTGGCAGAGGGCAGCACAGCAAATAATGAATGAACACCCGAAGAGGAAGGTGTGGGGGGCAGTGGAACCTTCTTTAGTCCCTGAGCCTTGGAGTTAACAGATCTTAAAAAGTTACTAGGCTTGTGCAGGTTACTAGGCACAAATAGCTCATTTTCCAAAGGGCAAATGCAAAGTGGTGAATCTATTCTCACCATTCTGTGGTGAGCTCCAGCCCTTAGGGAAATTCATTAAAACACCTTATGTTGGGAACCCGTAGTACCTGGACACTCTAAACCTTCAACTCAAAGGGCACCAGGTCAGGAGCTGTGTGTGACTCAAGACCGTAGCCCACCCTTCAGTATAGCTCCCATGAGAACCAGGGATGTCCTTCGGCCATGGAGCCTCAACTTCTTCTTAAGATGGGGGTTTAGGTGCAGTGAAGGGTTTAAATGACCAAACGCCGTGGTTTCCCTAACAAGGCCAAAATCACCAGAACCTACTGAATCACGTGGGGACAGAGGGGAGGCGCAGGAATCTTTCTTTATGATTAGCCTGAGTGAGGGGACACTTTGTGGAAACAGGAATCAATGTGCCAACCACAACTCACATGGCCTGGATGTTAACTGTCAGTTCAAGGCAAGAACTGCTCCTGAATCCCATCAAAGAGACTTTCCTTGTTCAAAACTGCCCTGGGTCTGCAACCATTTGTCTGAGACCCTGGTGTCAGCCTCAGGGCTGCATGGATGGGGCAGGGTGTCAGATGTTTGCTAGATGGCATTGGTACCCAAGACAGGCTGGAGTACCACGTCAGCCATGCAAGAGGACCAGGGCCAATATCCTCTCCAGGCCTACCCCTCACCATGCCCACGTGGGGGTCACTGCCAGGCTTTCTTCCTGGGAAGGCTGTCACTTTAGCCTGACTTATACACACCTGTAGGGAGGAAAGCAGGCAGGGAGTGAGGGCTTGCTCCTGTGAGGTAGGCACCAGAATCCCTATTTTTTGGATGAGGAAATGGCCTCATGGAGAAGCTCCTCAGTACTAACATCCTACTTCTGAGCTCTATAACCTACCAGGCTCTGGGTTAATCACTTCTCATGCACTCAGGCCTCATGGGTGAGGACCTTATTTTTAGCCCCAATCTGCAGGTGGTGAAACTCAGAGACACTGAGGAGAAGACTCAGACATTTGCTCAGGTCATGCAGCTGAGCACCTAAAGGGAGGTCTGAACACTGAGCCTTTGCCCCTAACTTCTAGCATATACTGCTCAGTAAGGGGCAGAACCAGGATTCTAAACCAGCTGGTCCCATGCTAAAGCCCTACTATTTTCCTGGCCAGGCACCCACAGTGTGGCTGCCTCAGGCCAGGGCATCCCCTGGGGCTCAAGGGAAACTCTTGTGAAGACCCCTTTCTGGGCAGACTTCGAGCACAACATTGACTACAAGGCAGCTGGACCCCACAAAGGACCCATTGTGGTGACTGCAGAAAGCCAAGGCCAGATGAGGATGAGCCCTCTGTGGAGCCCTGCCCAAATTCCTGGTCTCCTGCCCTACCCATGGTGCCCCCAAACCCAAAGAACAGGGCCTGGACTGGCAAACGAACAGGCCTCCTGTTCTTCCTGGGCTAGAGCAGCCTCAGCCTATGGAAACCTAAAACCATCCAGCTGCTAGGAGGCAGGATGGGGCTGCAGACCCCTGTGGGTCCCTGGGGACTCACTGGAGGTGCCTGGACGCACCTGTCAGCAGGGACGGGGTCCACAAAAGGAGGCTCTGTGGAAGGCCGAAGGATGACTTGTTTGCTCCCATCTGGGAGAAGGAGTTAATGCTTCCCAGTATGGAGGCTGTAGGATGAGGGTTTGCAAGATGTTAAGAGCAGGCTGGGGAGAGGGCTCGCTGGAGGGAAGGGGTGGGACGGCCCGGGAGGTGGGTGACTTTGCCACCAGCTGCACGAAGGGGCCCTGCATTGCTCTGGCCAGCTGTGTGTGCAGCAGGAGACCGACCGGGGTCCCCAGGGACCTGCCGAGGCATGCACAGGGCGGGGGGTACCGCTTCTGCGTGCCTGGTTGGAGGGGTCCGCGATGCGTCCGTTTACTCCCTGTGCCCACAGAGGGAGTTCCCCGTGGCCTGGGTCTCCACACTCACCTCCTGAAGTCAAAGGGCATCGTGCCGCCGCCGCTGGGGGTGGGACCGCTGCAGGCCAGGTGGGCCGCGGCGCCGCGTGGGTCCCAGCCCGCTGCCAACGCCTCCACAGCCCCCGCCGGCCGTCCCCAGACACCCGCCGCTAGCCTCCCGCCGCCGGGAAGTGACGCTCCACGCAGCCCATTGGGCGCCGGCCGCCGCCCCCGGCCGCCCCTTCCGCCGCCCGGTTAAAGGGGCCCGCGGGCCAGGAGGGGGAGGGGAGGGCCTTTAGGGGTTCAGGCCCTTGGAGGCGAAGCGAGTCCCCCATTATGCATTCGTTCCTTCCAAGTCCCCCACTGTGTTTTCCTGTACTCTCCGTGTGGCCTCGGGCAAATCTCAGAGCCTCCGTTTTTTCATTTGTAAAACAGTTTATTTGAGTTGTGAAGATGAGGTGAAATGGCCCAGAGCTGGGCGGTGCACAGCACGTAGCTCTGAGTAACGGCCTGACGCTGGGCGGGAAGGGAGGAGGTCGGGCAGCCCTAGATTTGTAAAGGAGACCCACCAATCCCTGCCTGTGGGCCTCTGGGAAAGGCAGTTGGCTTTTCCCCAACCCCCCACCCCCGCCCTTTCCACTCTGCACAAAGAAGACTATGACAATTACTTGAGGGACTTTTACCTGAGCATCAAATGGGAGAGTTCGCAGACTGGCTTAGTGCAGTGCCTGGCCCTAGTAATGGCTGTCTCCTGAAGCTATTGTGGTTGGCCTGGTAGCTGTCTGTGTTTCCATGTTTCACCTGTGGTTCATTTCAGTGATAGTTATTGAGAGCTGGTCCCAAGCCAGGTCCACCCAGGCCATGCTGGCTGTCTCAGAGGTGACTGATGACTGCTCTGTGACTTGGCCCAAGGCAGACCTCTAGGAGCCTCAGTTACCTGCTGTGAAACTCACAAGCAATTTCCCTCAGGATTGGTGAATTACAGAGATGGTAGTTGAGGTAACACAGACCCATACACAGGAAACGCATTGTGAACTTCCCTTGAGGGATCTGTCACTGGCTCCACCTCCAAAGTTGTGGTGACACAGGGCTTGAAACATCCCCAGGAGAGGAAAGTGGGGGCTCAAGTTCTGAAAGCAAATCCAGAGAGCAATTTCCTCTTCTATAAATAGAAGGAAATCACCATACCTGTTCCTCTGGGAGGATTCAGAACGCACAGTGATAGCACTGGGTCTGGTGTGGGGGTGGCAAGCCAAAAGCTTCCCCCGAAGCATACATCATGGCTTGACCTACCTCTCCCTCCCTCTGACCAACAGCATTCCCTTTTCATTCATTCATTCAAGTGGCCTGGCCCTTTGAGGCTAGGGAAGGAAATCTGAGCTTGAACTAGAACCCAGGGGCAGCAGGGAAGGCGAAGGGGCCTTGAGTGGTCCGCCACTGGGCCCAACCACTCTTTACTGGCCCTGTGTGGGAGGGCCATGCACTGGAAGTCATGACCACATGTTCTCCCTCCTCAAAATGTGGTCCACAGTCTGTGATGGTGGTCCACAGGCCAGCTGCTTGGCCATCATGGAGCAGATTCTGGGCTCCATTCCAGACCTATCTAATCTAGTGAGTGTTTAGCATAGCATCCTAAGAGATTTGTTGGCACATTTAAGTTTGAGAGGCACTGCTGTAAAGGATCTTGCTCCCAGAGAGAGGGTGCTGGGGAATGGAGGTTGGGGAGGGAGATTTTGCATCTGTTCTTCCTTTGGTATGGAGCACTTCCGTCTATCTCTGGCCCTGCTGTGGTAGAGAATGCACATGTCTCCCAGTAGCCATTCTCCCTTTCTCCATAACTGTGGACTATGTGAAAAGAGCCCAGACTCTGGAGCCAAACTATATGGGTTCATCTTCCAACTTATCCACTTCCTAACCTATTTCACCTCTGTACCTCAGTTTCCTCAGCTGTAAAATAGGGGCAATAAGAGTACCTTTCTCAAAGATCTGTTATGAGGATGAAAAGTGTTGCTCTATGTCATGGACTTAGGACAGTGATGAGCACAGTAAATATAAGATAGAGTGGGCTATCGTTGCTATTTTTGTATGGTGATGGAGCTCCCAATTTGTCGCTGGGCCTATGGATGTTCAGAATGAAAGCTACATTTCCCAGCTTCCTTTGTAGCTAGGTGTGGCCGTGTGACTAAATTCTGTCCATTGAGATGTTAAGAGGCAGCTTCAGGGACAGTTGATGTATATTACCCTCTGTGTCCCTTACTCCATCTGGCTGCCCAGAATTTGAATGTCAGCATCCTGAACCATATAGGGAGGACTACACAGAGCAGAGCAACAAGATAGAAGGAGACTGGGTCTCTGTCACTGAGTGGCACAGTACCTGTCCTCAGACACCTATGCAGACCTCTCAGTAAGACAGAAATAAACATCTATCTTTTTAAGCTACTGTTAGTTTGGGTTTTCAGACACTTGTACTTAAGCCTAATGCTAATAGACCTGCCCAGACTAGTTAATTACTTGACTTGGCTGAAATACCATATGCAGAATAAGCCAGGTCCCCCATTATATGCTCACATGGCACCCTGTAGTTTTCCTTAGGAGAACAAGTCATAATTTGTGATTATATTATTATTAACTGGCCAATGTGTGCTTCCTGTCTTGACTGGAAGCTCTCCAGGGAGGATGATGTCTGTTCACTGTTGTATCCCAGCAGTCCACCAGAGCCTGCATGTGATAGGAGTGTAGTAACTATGTGCTGAAGGCTGGATGGAGGCTTCCCAGGGAGGCAGGCCTCCCACAAAACAGAGAGGATGGGGAGGGGGCACATCAACAAGGATCTCTGTGGGGACTGTTGAGGTCTGTAAGCAGACCAGGATGCCAGTACCAGATGGCCATCCACCCAAAAGACAGTGGGAGTTGGAGCTAAGGGTAATGTGCTACAATATGAGGGGAAGCTCTGGGTCTCTGACCAGAGGAGTGACTTAATACAAGTTGAGTTTTAGGATCACTAATCTTGTGTCAGGGTCCAGTGACCCTCATTTCTTGCACTTGTGTAATCACCTCCCACAATGAAAAGGACTGACCTGGGTAACCAGTAGGACATTGCAGAAATGACAGTGTATGACTCCTGAGGAGAGATCATAAAGCACATTGAGTCTTCTGCTTAGGCTCTCTTGAATCACTTTTTCTAGAGGAAGCCAGTTTCAGTGTCAAAGATATTCAAGCACCTTTATAGATGGGTCCATGTGGGGAGGAGTGAGGCGTCCCGCCAACATCATGTGAGGTGCCACCCTGGAAGTGGGTCCTTGGCCCCCGCAAAGTCTTCTAAGCTGCAGTTCTGGCCTGCCGCTTAACAATACCCTCCTGAGAGTCCCTGAGCCAGAATCACCCAGCCAAGCTGCTCCTTTTTATTATTTTTTTTATTAAGGTATCATTGATATAACTCTTATGAAGGTTTCACAAGAAGAAGAATGTGGTTATTACATTCACCTTTATTATTGAGTCTACCCCCATATCCCATTGCAGTCACTGTCCATCAGCTTAGTAAGATGCCACAGAGTCCCTATTTGTCTTCTCTGAGCTACACTGTCTCCCCCATGACCCCACACAACCATGTGCACCAATCATGATACCACACAGGATATTCCTGATCCTTAGAAGCTATATGAGACAATAAACGCTTATTTTAAGCCACTAAGTTGTGGGTAATCAGTTACCAATAAAATCAGCAGCAAATAATTAACATAGACTCTATCCCCTTCTAACACCTTCTGCCAGCCTTCCCCTACCTCACCCCCCACCAGTCTAATGAAGCAGAAAACCACTTTAGTTAGACAACACTCTAGTGACCTGGACACGCTGCTTAACTAACTAGGTGTCTGAATATGAAATGAAGGACAACAAGAACTTACCTGGGGCAGGTTTTTAAAATCACCACCCTAATTAATCCACCTCCTGGTATTCATACCCTTAGAGTGTAGGCTGGACTTAACTGGCTCTTGCTTCTAATGAACAGAATATGGCAGAAGTGATGGCACTTTGCTCCCAAGACTAAGTTATAAAAAGGTTGTGGCTTCTGTCTTGAACCCTCTTGCCATCTCTCAGACCAATTGTCCTGGGCAGGCCAGCTACCGTGTTGTGATGCATCCCTGTGGAGAGGCCCATGGGAGTGAGCTTGCAAGTCACTCTTCTGAGGCCTGACAACAGCCACACATTCACATGGAAATGGATCCTTCAGCCTCAGTTGAGCTTTGAGGTGACTGCAGCCCTAGTGGACAGCTTGACTGCCACCTCATGGGAGACGGTGACCCAGAGTCATCTACCTGAGCTGCCCCTGAATCTTGTGAGGTAAATGTTTTTTGTTTGAAGCCACTAAGTTTGGGGTAATTTGAGTAACAAATACACGGCCCTAAAAGCTTGCTGGGAAGGTGAAGAAACGTGTACAGTGCCTAGCACACAGTAGGTGCTAGTGAATGCTTGTTGAATGAATCAATGAATAAACAAATGAATGTTCTAGAATATAGAGTGTTCTCTGAACCCTATGCTCATGTACCTCCACCTCATCCTGCCAAACATGTCACTGAAAGTTGTTTTACTCAGGGGAATGGCAGGCTCAGATTTATTTTTCTGTAATGAGAGACTGGTGTGTGTCCCATAGGTATGACTGGTTCAGCTGTGGTCTGGCTGCAGTGAGATTAAGAAATAATAATCTTTTGTCAGCTCAGAGAGGTCTTGAGGGTGATTTGGACCTCTGAGAACATAACTCTCCTTTCTTGCTCTGCTAGAGTCTCCTGACCAACAAGGAGACTCTCATTCATTCATTCGTTGTAAGTTATTCACTGAACACCTCTGTGTGACAGGCCTTCTGGATGTAGAAATGAACATGATGCATCCTGTTTTCAAGAAGCAGAGAGGAGGTGAGCAAAAGTGTGGTGCCAGTAAAAAACGTCGTGACAGGGGGTACCCATTCCTTATGCAGATCTGTTTGTGTAGTAAGGGAGGTGGTAAGGGTGGCAGCAGAGGTTCTGGGCGGCCAGGAGGGGGTCCCTGATTCCACCCACATGGATGATGGGTTGGTCCGAACCCCTTCAGCTGAAGGTGACAGAAATCATTTCAAACCAGAGCACACGGTCTCAGGCAAACAGCAATGATGACAACAAGACCTCCAGAGGTAGACAGGTTTCAGGTACTTGAGTTGTATCAGGAATCTCTGTCCCCATTCCTAGGCTCATCTTGTACTTCTGGCTTCATCTCAAGGCAGTCTTTCCCTTTGTGGTGGCAAAGTATATGCCCATAGCTCCAGGCTGACAGTTTCCTGCTCAGCAACTCCAGCAGATAATGAGAACCTGTTTGCTGATACCTCCTGCAAAGGTTCCTGGGCGGACCCACAGAGGCCTGGCTCTGGCACATGCCCAACCAGTGGCTCCAGGAGAATGGAGCATGCTGATTGGCCAGGCCTAGGCTAAATGCCAGCCCCTGGCACCTGGAGTGGAATCAGCCTCATCCTACACTCACAGATTCAGATGAAGAAGGGTGGTTCCTAGAGAAAAGTCAGGGCGGCACTGGCAAAGATGGAGTGGGTGTTGAGAGGCTAAACCATCAGACAGCTTCTATAGGGAGTCAGGGGGGTGCCTCCAGAAGGAGGAATAGTCTGAGCTAAGACCTTAAGAACAAGTAGGCATTAGTTAAGGGGAAAAAGTTATGTACCGCTGCATGACAATTACCAAACTTAAAACAAATACAATAAACATACATTACCTAGCAGTTTCTGAGGGCCAGGAATCTAGGACCTGCTAAGTGGCTGGTTCTGGCTCAGCGTCTTTCATGAGGTTACCGTCAATCTGTTGGTCAAGGCTGCAGTCTTTGAAGATGGCTAGAACTGGAGGGTCCAAGCTCCCTCACATGACTGTTGCAGGAGACTTCAGTCCTCTCCACATGGACCTCCTCATAATGCTAGTCATGGCCTGGCTTCACCCAGCACGAGCGACAAGAGTCAGCCTTTCACAAAGTAGCCTCCAAGGTGCACAAGGTCACTTTCACCCTCCTCGCTTCACATCCAGCCTGTTCTCAAAGGGAGGGATCACACAAGGAGGCAGGGACTGCTGGGGTCATCTTGGAAGCTGGCCACACACTGGGTAAGGACACGGAGGTGGAAGAGCAGAAAGCACGGCTGTGGCTTGTGGTAACATCAAGCTGGAGAGTTAAGTAGGTGCGGGCCGGATTGTGAGGGCCTTTGAGAGCCATATTAAAACTGTGAACTTTCTTCGGTAGGCACTTAGGACCCCTGAGGCATGTTGAGATGCACTGTGATATTTTGATTTGAGAGCTTGAGAGAGCCCAGTATATAGCACTCTTTCCTGCCTATGCTCTGAGCAAATGTGACTACTCTCAGAACTGGGCAGGTACAGGAAAGGCCAAGAAAGCACAGGCCCCCCACCCGCACCCCCGTGCCCATCCCACCCCCACCCCCCACCGCTGGGAGGGTTAGGGGAGGGCAGAGCAGAATGTGGCTTCCTCTTCCCAAAAGACCTGGACACTGTAGTCTCGGACCCCTATGCCAACCCACCAGTCAGAATTCACCCAGCTCCCTCCGTGGTGGGTGAGGGGAACCCTGAAGTAATGAGGAGAAATCCCCCTGTGTGGAACCCAGACAGCTACCGGCTCAACCACAATAGCTTCAGGAGACTTAGCCCTTACTAGGGCCAGGCACTGCACTAAGCCAGTCTCCGAACTCTCGCATTTGATGCCCAGGAAAAAGTCCCTCAAGTAATTGTCATCATCTTCTTTGTGCAGAGTGGAAAGGGTGGGGGTGGGGTGGGGGGAAAGTCAACTTCTGTGACCACCCATCGCAGTTTTTAGAAGCATCTCTCTGGTGGCCACTGTGGAGGATGAGCTGGACTGGAAGGCCAAGCAAGGCTGCTGCACCCCTATGCGAGTCTGCCGGAGCCAGGGGAGAGTCCGGAGGCAGTTACGAGACCTGCTGTCCAGCTTCCCAGAAGAGCTGCAGGGGCCATGGGGTTCAAACACAAGTGTTTCCAGGGGCCAGGCAGGCAATTCCTCAACTGTCTGGAATTTGTCTCACTCAGTGCCCCCTTCTCTGCTGATGACAGCCCCACCAACTTCCAGGTGCCCATTATCCTTGCCATCATCCTTAACTCCTCACTGCCCGTCCAGGGTGCTATAATGAGCATGGGTATAGATTTGAGGTTCATTGAATATTCTGACTTTGGACTGATGTCTCAGTGTTCTGGAAAATTACCAACTACCATATTTTCAAAGATTACCTCTGCTCCATCCTCTCTCTTCTCTCAGCTTCCACCTTGAGGGGTCACCCAGGTTGGCTGTGTCCCTCAATGAATGTCACAGTTCCTGTCAGATGGTCCTGTCCACCTAGCTCCATTCTCCTGACTTCCGGTCCTATTTCCTCTCCTTGCCCTTCCGATTTAGGGATAGTAATGGCGCTCCACTGTTTATAGCTCTTGGGTATCTCTGACAGTTTCCCTACACTCTTCCCATACTGCTAAAAGCATCCCTTTGTTAAACTCTTCTCTAACAACTTAGAGTATGTGATCACTAATCTTGTGATTTTTAATTATGCACTGAAAAGTGGTGTTCAAGAGTATAGTATGTTAATTAAAATAGTTGCAGGACTGAGGTGCTTTTTTATGGCTTTCACCCAGCACCTGGGACAAACCAGCATTCTGAGATCCCCTTATTTCAAGTTCAGAGCGTGAGATTTACTAGGTTACCCAGAAGACACAAGCTGGGCTCAGTCTGCTACAGAGCTCGCCTACTTTAATTTCACCCCCACTCTGGCAGTGCAAACTCTCAGGGGCACAGCCTGAGCTGGTGGGGGTTTCCCAAGGTCACCAACTGTGCAGACCCAGTCCTCTGATGTGAGTGTCCCTGGCCTTCAAAGTAAACCTAGAAGAAGGGTATCAGGAAAAAATAAGCCCAGCTTCTAAGCCCTCTTAAGTATCTCACGTGGCTACCCCCTGACATAGCACCATCATCTCTTACTTGGATTAAACATTGCTCTTCAGCTGGTTTCCTGCTTCCAGTCTCATTGACTACAGCCATTCCCCAAACAATAGCAGGAGCCGACCTTTTACATCCTAAGTAAGACTATGTCCCTCCTCTGCCCAGAACATTCCAAGGCACCCCATGTCACCCACTCACCCCATGTCTCTCAGGATATTATGAAAGGCAGAGTCCTCACAATGGCCAGCAGCCCCCAGGGTCTGCCCCTGCTGGGTTTCTGTTATCCTTTCCTGATACCCTCCTCCTTGCTCACTCTGCTCCAGCAGCAGTGGCTTTTTCAAACACAGAGGGAATGCTCCTGCCTGAGGGTCTTTGCCCTATCACCCTCCCCTGGATATCTTCACCCATCTTCAAGTCTTTACTCAAATGTCTTCTCAATAAGGTCTCCCTGGCTCTCCTATTTAAAATTACATGCCTCCCTGGTCCCCCCTTTACACTACTCCATTTTTTTCATAGCATTTATCACCTTTTACCATACTATTATATTAATTTATTTATCACATACTTATTTTGTGTGTTGTCTCCCCCACTAGACATCAGCTCCATGACAACAGGGGTTGCTTGGTTCCCTGCTATGTCCTAGAACCTAGGATAATGACTGATATATACATAGTAGATGATGAGTAAATCTTTATTGAAGGAATGAATGTAAATCAGTGTAAAGTGATGCCAGGGCCAGCATGAACTTGGCTGTGTGGCCTTTGGTCTGCAAAGGCCAGGGCCAGAGGGAAGTCCTGCATAAATGGGAGATTGTTGCATGCAGGTAGATTAAGCAATTCAGTATATGTATATTGCAGATAATGGAAGTCAGATTCTCATTGTTGGAGAAAGGAGGTACAAATATGGAGAGGGGGAAGACTGGAATAAACCATGTGGTTTTGAACTGGAATTCTAGGTGTTGGTATGAATTCATGGATTTTAATATGTAGATAGGTAAAGAAGCATATGTATGTGTGCATGCATGTGTGCACATGTGTGTGTGGATATATATACATCTCCTTCCTACCTTTGTCATCCAGGAAGGCCTAGAAGCAATGACACACCTACTGCCAAGATCTTGGTCAATAAAAACGCCATTCTCTACTGAAAAAATACAGGGCTCCTGATTCTTAGGCTAGGAGAGGGCAAAGGACAAGATGAGTCTGGAGCATATTTTCAGGTCAGAAAGAAAGGACCTGCTCAAGGAATAATGGGGACATGTGAAAAGGACACAGCCCAGTATGAAGGAGCTCCACTGGCCAACTCTGGAGCAATTTAACATCAAAATTGATCATAATAATGATGGACTGTTACATATGGAATAAAATAAGAGTCTGTGAGTTTCTATTGACATAAATAAATAGATAAATCAATGGGGGAGAAAGGAGAGCTCTTCCTTGCAGCAGGATGCCAACTAATAAACATAGAAGGAATGATGAAATTAGATAATCACCATTTGGCAACCATCACAGTAACTGATTCAGGCAAGAATCATCAATGGTGGTGATGCTGAGAGCATCCGTCACACTTTCTTCCACACTCACCCATGCTGGTCTCTTCCTCACTGAGAGAGACCATATACAGCCTTTGAAGGGCAATTTGAAGTCCAAATAGCTAGCTTTCAGGCCTGCAAATCTTGTTTGCCTTGGAGTCAGGATCCACGTTGTCTCCCCATGTAACACCTATGCCAGGCACACGATAGCTGCTCAGGTTGTGTTAGTTGAACAAGGAACCTTATATATAGAGGGGGGATATGTGTCCCTCTCTTGCCCCAGCACCAACCTCTATGTCCCACCCAGGTGCACAGTTAGTGGGAAGATATACATGTGTGCCTGCATAGGGCCCCCGTTTTATATTAAGTGCCCAGGTCCCCACAGCTATGCAGGGAATAACCTGGTCATCAGCCCCTGGGAGGTAACTTACCAGCATTTTCAGTGCATGTGAGAAAATTTCAATTCTTTGGATTCTCTTTTTCAGAGCCCCACTTTCTCCCTTTTCATGAGCCCCACTCTGTCTCTGAATCCAGACAAATCCAAGAGTGTCTGATTTCCCTTGCAAGGTGTGGTTCAGTCTTGCCTCTTTCTTAAGATCCATTCGCCCAACCTTCCTTTGGCACACTAACCCTCACTGGGCTCCTGCGCTGTGAGGCTCATGACCTAACGGGTTTGCTTATGCTACCTGTGTTTCAATCCTGGCTCCCCCATTCTCCTGGCTGTGTGACCCTGGGCAAGTTACTGAACTACTCTGTGCCTTGGTTTGTTCATCGGTAAACGGAGTTAATAATGCTCATACCATAACATTCAATGCCTTGAAGTAGGGCCAGCACTTGGCACAGAATCGGGCACATGGCATATGGCAGTTTGCCCCCCCTACTCTGAGAACTCTAAGGAGGGTGCATACAAAGGTAGCAGCATTCAGTCCATGCAGGGAGGGGATCCTTTGTCTCAGACAGTGGACCTCTGGTCTGCCTAGGATGTGGCATTTCATCCACACTTTCCAAGAACTGTGAAGCCCACCAGTTTGAGGTCTCACCCAGACAGTGCTAACTTTTGCCTCCAGCAGTCGGCTCAGTCAGCTGCATGACTCAGCGCCACCTGCTCGCCTTCATCTCTTTCAGACCTGGAGCTCACCTGGACCCTTTCCTCCATTGTCTGTGTTGCGGCCTGGGGCTGGGTGGGGCCACCGCGGGAGGCTCTGCTGCCACCCCATCCCCTCAGGTTCCTCCCCCCATTCCCTCTCCTTAGCTGGACCTGGGGAGCTTGGGGAGGCCCTTGTGTGACCCAAGTGTGAACATGTGTCACCGTGAGTGGGTGTTGTGTGCTGGCAGTGCTGACGTCCAGGGGCAAGTGGGTCTGTTCTCTGGGTGATGACTGTGCTGTACTTCCTCAGGGTGGGCCAGTGACTGAGTGTCGAGCCTACCTTGACTCTGAGGAGGAAACAGAAAAGGGAGCCCTGGTGACTTTGGGTGTGATTCCCGTATAACTGAAATAAGTCCCTCCGGCTCTGTGAGCCTCAGCCACTTCGTCTGTAAACTGGGGACCTCTGAGGATTCAAGGCCATTCCCCATTCACTGGCAAGTTGATGACAGACCAGGACAGAAGCTCCCTTCACATAAAAATGTTCAGCGCTCCATGAATAGTAATAAACAGAGATAATATGTTCCAGGTGTCTTCATCCCAGATCCACATTTTCCAAGGTGACTGCAAATGGAGAAAGGCCAAATAAAACCTGGCTCATTGTAACCCCAAGAGTTGCATGACAAGAGGTGAGGTCAAAAGTGGAGGAGAGAGCTTTGGGGTCAGAGATCAGGATCCTAAGCCTAGCTCAGTCAGTGGCTAACCTCTCTGAGTCACCTTGGGGATGTCTCTTTCCCCCCATCGCCACAGCCTCCTCTGCAAAGTGGACACAGTGCCCACTTGAGGGGTTGGCTGAGGCACAAGCGTTTATCCTGGGGTCATAACGGAGCCCCCCGACACTTGGAGCTGGTTCTAGCTGGATCTCAAGTCTCATTTCCTCTCTGGCCTCATGGTCCTTCTCAAGAAGTGAGATCTGTAAGATAACCAAGGCCTCACTGTACTCTGTGAGTTCAGTCCATTCTCCTTTTAATTTTTTTCCCTCCTTTCTAAAACAAGTTCAATTGACTCATTTTAGATAGCAGACCCTACACGTGGTTTCCTACATGAGTTACATTCAAGAAATCCTCACTGATCCGCAAGTGTCCAGGCAGACCCTCCTCTCCAGAAAGGCCACTTCATCAAAGATCCATTGCTCTTTCTGCCCTGCCCCTCCAAGCCATATATTCCTCAAGAATAGAGCATTAGCTTTTATGAAAATTGTTTTTATTTTCATGAACTAATTAATAAAAGGAATAGTAATTGTTTAATTTTAAAAGTAATATATTAAAACAGATACTTGCCCAGGAAAAAGGACCCACAGTGGGGATTGAAGTCTCCGGCCCCACCACCCCAGTAAACGCAACCACTGATTAAGGTTTCTTTCCCTAAACTAGGCTTTTCTCTGGCCTTTCTCTGGGATGGCAGTGGAGACAGGCATCTCTCCACTTTCCCAGTCAGGAGCTCTGGGGTCAGGAGGGAGGAGCAAGAGTGGCAGCTTCCCAAGGAGTTGAGGACCTATGGAAAGGCCAGAGGGACAGCAGCAAGCTCAGGGGCCCTGCTCAGTCCCACAGGTGGCCTCCACGGGAGACCTTGGGACCAAGGGTCTGCCAAGAGAGACCTTTAACCTACTTCCTAGAGACCCACTAAGCCTGTCAGAGAAGGCCTTCTACAAATATTTGTTAAGTGACTATGACACACCTTCTGGCCTTCAACTGGGGTTGGAATTAGGGTGAATTAGGAAATGGAACTGGAAAGAGCCCAAATCATTGTGTGAGCATGCAGAAGGGTGCGAATGAACATCTACTCTCTGTCAAGGGCTTTTGTTAGGTTATTTTAAAATTAATGTTTAAATACACAGTAGTGTAGGAATACATTTTCCATGTACAAATTGAAAATGTTACAGGTAGGGCTAAATACCCCTTTGATTCCTAGCTCCAATCTTGGGTTCCTTCTACCTCTCCAGAATTAACCTCTATTTTCCATTTGGAGCAAATCCTTCCAATTTTTTTCTCTGTATTTTTCATACACGTTTTGTTTTAATTTGCCTTTTAAGATCAATAATATCATACATATTATTCTGCCACTTAATTTTTGGATTAGTAATATACCTGGGAGGATTTTTTCAGGCAAATATAGATATATACCAGGTGCTTCCCCATGTAGGATTACATCGGCTGCTCACGTCAGCCCCATTACAGATGAGCTAACAGTGGCTCAGAGAATGTGACTCACCACAGCTGGTGAGTGGTAGAGCAGGTTTCAGACATTCGTCTCTCCAAATTTGGATTGTATCTGCCCCTTACCTAGTTTGCTTGGGGTTTGCACCCCGTTTCCTTTGCTTTATGATATCATCACAAGGGCCATTTAAATGGCAGATTGATCGTAATGCAAGGACAAGTTTGCCACCTCTCTTCCTTGTTAAAATCCCTCCATGGCTTCTCAATTCCCAAGAGACTGGGTCTAAGTTCTTTTACATGAAAAGAAAAGATCTTCTAAACAGGGCTTCTCATAACGTCTCCAGCCTCCCCTGATCAGGCCCTTCCTGTGGTCAATGCTCCACCCAGTATGTGTTTTCCAAAACCCCCAAGGAATTAGCTCAATTCTGATACCATCTATCTGGAGATAGTGTCAGATCCCACAGGCTAAGGGCTACATCCTTCCTACAAGACCGCCCCACTCCAGGTGCCATTTCAAGTCCAAGTTGTTGTTTGTGCCTCTGAGTGACTGGCTATACAAAGGAGTTCCTGAGACCCCCCTCCTTGGGTCCAATTAATTTGCTGGAGTGGCTAACAGAACTCAGAGACATTTACTTACATTTACAAGTTTATTATAAAGGATGCAGGTGAACAGCCAGGTGAAGTACACAGAGGTATGTGGGAAGGGTCAAGGAGCTTCTGTGCTCTCCCAGTGCCTCCACATGTTCACCCAACCTGGAGGCTCTCCAAACTGTCCCTTCAGGCTTTCATGGAGCTCCTTTCACAGGCACAGTTGATTTAATCATTTGGAGATTGATCTCCAGCCCCTTTCCGTTTCCTGGAGGTGGGGGAGGGGGTTAAATTACAATCCTCCAATCTTGTGGTTTGTTCCGCTGGCAACTAGCCCCCAACATTAGGGCTTTCCAGAAGTCACCTCATTAACAGAAATCCAGGTTTGCTTGGAAGGAGCTTGTTATGAATAACAAAAGATAACTTGATCACTCATCACTTATTCCGATGGTTTCAGAAGCTCTGTGCCAGAAACAGGATGAAGTGCAAATATATATTTCTTACTAGAAATCACAATATCACACTCCAGAAAAAACAAACTGTTGTCAGGCAGCTGGGTCTGGGGAGGTCTCTCTCCGCGCACTAGGTGAAGTCTCAACAGGACAGGCGAGGATTCTTGACTCTGATAATGAAAGAATTCTCATCACATCAGATGATCAGATGAGTATAGGTAAGGAAGGAATTCCTTAAAGTGAGAGTAGTAGTGGACGGCAGCCGCTATGCAGGCAGTAGAGAGCAAGGAAGAACAGGAGGAAAGGGAAGCTCATTGAACTCCTGCTTGGCGTAGGACAAATCCTGTGCCAGCTCATAAAGCCAGGGTCACCTGGTGTTCAGTGTCTGCTTGAATCTGCACAGCATGGGAACTAAGCCCCTACCACCCCAGGATTTGCGGGAGCTGTGGAGCACTGGATGGAGTGAGTATGTTTTGAGAACTTCCACTACCCTGCTGGTCTGAAATAAAACAGGAAGAAAGAAAAGGATTGTGTCAAGACCAAAAAGCTGAATGAAATAGCAAAGTGACAAAGACATTTATCACCAGACGTGGATGTCAGTGAGTTCTTGTCTTCATCATGGAAATGAGGTCAGAGACAAATGCAATAGGCTTATGCAACAAAGTTTATTTGATAGAAGACAGTACATATCAGATGGGATGCTGGCAACCCCAGAGAGGAGGCGTGCTTAAGAGTTTAGGTTTTGGGGTTTTTATAGGGCCTTTTGGGTAGGGGGTCAGCGTGAGAAATGATGTATGCAGGTGATTCATAATTCCTTTGAAGTATTATCTTAAGACTAGGGTTACTTAGGTGACTGTGTTGATCCAAATCTTGGCATTCTTTATCCACATAGGTTTGTTTACAGTTCAGAGGTCTATCTCCTATCCTCGTCACAAAGTTACTTAATTGATTAAGGGACTAGAAGAAGAGGAAGAACAGCATAGAGATTAAGTTAAACAATAAACTGGGCCTTTTTCCCAGGCTAAGTAGATTTTATAAATGGCATGGCCCTTGGCCTGTTTCCCTGTCCTGTCTCAAAAGTACTTAGGGTTCCCTTCGTTCCATGCCAATTTTTCTCCTTCATGTCCTTGCCCATGAAGTCCTCCCTGCCTGGAGGACCAGCTCCTCATCCTAACCATCTTTGCCTAGTTTATTCATCCTTACTTATCCTTTGAACCTTGATAGAGGGCTACCTCCTCCTGGTTGCCCTCCCTGTTGCCCCCAGCCTGGGTTAGATGTCCTCCCTCTGTGGCCCACATTGCAGTTATCAAGCATTTGCTACCCCATTTTACTTGCTCTTCTATCTGTCTCCCACTCTTGAGGGTGAGCTCCTTGAAGTAACAGTCTCTGTCTCATTTCCCTGTATCTCCAGGCCCAAACAAGCTGCACACATGGACATGTTTGTGGAATACATGAATGCCTTCAGAGATTTAACAATTGAGTTTGCTATCCAGTGTTGGGATTTCAGTGCTGATGTGAGAGAGAGGAGGTACAAGAAGATGATAGTGCTGCGAAGAGAAACCTAAGATCTCTTGAATGAAACTTGCCCAAATGGCAACCATACTATCCAGATGTATGGCGACTGTGTTGGATTGTATTTTTCAAACCATTTCCTAGCTCAACTATTTCTCTTAGCTCTGTGATGATTCTCTTTTTCTACTTTCCATCTGGTCTTTAAGGCTGGAAGGGGATACAGGCCAAAGTTTTCATGTGAAATCAATCCAACACGAGCTAGTTCCTGCAGCTTCATTTCCTTGGTTGTGTCTCTTGTTTTAAAAGGGCATCAAAACTCACTGCCCACTCTTGAAACTGTCTGGGACTTCCTGAGAAGAGGGACTGGGTAGTTCAGCTTTTGAAGGAAATATTCTCTTCCTTCAGTAACAGTTAAAACTCATTATCTCTTAATTAGCATTTTGCCTCAAAATCCCAATGTCATCTTCAGCTACTACTAGAATAGGGGAAGACCAAAGCTTTCACCCATTTCTCTCACTTCCTTTTTATCTGAACAAATTTGAGGGAAAAGCTCTCTTCATTTCTTTTCTTCTTAATATAATTTAAGGCTTTCACTATGAAAGTATGAGAGAGTATTTTTAAAATACAGGAAAATAGAAAGTAAAAGAGCCCCACCACTGAGACACAATAACATTTAGAGTTCTTCCAGTGTTTTTTTCACATACAGATTTTTAAAAATCTATATTTAAAATTATGTAATATATATATATACACCAAAAACTGTATATAGCACAGATGTATAATTTAAAGAATTATAGAGTGAATACTCATGTATCTATCATCCAGCTAGGAAATAGACCATCATCAATACCCCATGCTCCCCTCCCTCCCAGCCCACTCTGAGGTAGCCAAAATCTTGAATTTTGAGTGAGTCATTCCTGTGCTTTTTAAAATAATTCTACTATATATTTAGTAAATACTGTATGCTGTATATATATATGTATATACTGTGTGTGTGTGTATGTAGGGTGTCCCAAAATAATGTTAAGTTTTTGGCTGATATATAATCGGAGTATATTCTTTTGCAACTTGCCCCTTTCATTTATTATGCTTGTGATGTTCATCCATGTTGATATACGCACGTGTAAATCATTTCACCTTCACTGCTCTACAGTGGTATGCTGTATGTGTATACTTTACTCCAATTTATTTATCCATTCTCCTGCAGATGAACATGTGCTGGTTTCCAGGATATTTTTTTCATCTTCACAATATTTTATTAAACAAAACAACTAATGTTATGTATTTTTTATGAATATATTTTGATATGTATAAACAAAAATTTACCATTTTAACCATGTTCAAGTGTACAGGTCAGTGGCATTCAGTACATTCACGTTGTTGTGTGATCATCACCACCATCCAGCCCCAGAGCTTGTTTCATCTTCCCCAAATGACTCTGTACCAACTAAACAGCAACTCCCCATTCTTTCTTCCTCTCAGCCTCTGACAACCACCACTCTAATTTCTGTCTCTGAATTTGACCACTCTAGGTACCTCATGTAAATGGAATCATAAAGTCTTTGTCTTTTTTTAACTAGTTTATATCACTTAGCACAATGCTCTCAAGGTCATCGATGCTGTAGCATGTGTTGGAATTTCCTTCCTTTCTAAGTCTGAATTATATGCTATTGTGTGTATACACCACATTTTGTTTATCCCTTCATCTGTTTATAGACACTGGGTTGTTTTGATATTTTGGTTCTTGTGAAGAATGCTATGAACATGGGTGTACAATTATCTGTTTAAGTCCCTGCTTTAAATTTTTGGGGGCAAATATCCAGAAGTGGAATTGCTGGATCATGTAGTAGTTCTATTTTTCATTTTTGAGGGACTGTCATATTGCTTTCTAGTGGCTGCACCATTTTACATTCTCACCAGCCGTGCACAGTGGTCCAATTTCTCCACATGCTTGTCAACACTTGTTATTTTTTGTTTTTAAGTAACAGCCATCCTAACGTGTGTGTGAAGTGGATTCAGGATTTTTAGTAAACAAAACAATTATGACCTTTCTAGAACATATACCCTGGTATACATGTGCAAGAGTTTTTCTAGTTATATAATTAAGAATGGAATTGCTGGGTTATAAGATATGTGTGCAATATTTTTCAGTGTGGCCCTCCCAGGGTAGTTTGTCATCAAGAGATATTGATCATCTAGTTGCTCTATACCCTGATGCCTACTATTCCCAGACTTAAAATTTTCACCAGTTTAGTGGGTACGAAATGACATTTCAATTTGCTTTTACTTTGCATTTTCATGATTAATAACAAGATTAAGCATCTGGTCATAAGTTTCTTGGTCATATTTGTTTCCTCTTACATAAAATATCTAAGTCTTTTGCCCATTTTCTTATTAGATGGTTTGTCTTTGTCTTATGAATTTGTAGGACTTTATTTTGGATACTAATCATTTATTGAGTATACATTAAATATATCTTCTCCAAGTTTATCATTTGTCATTTCACTTCTTTTGATATCTTTTGATGAACAGAAATTATTTTAATCTAGTGAAATGTATCAGTCTTTTTCTGTGTGACTGAATTTTCTGTATTTTGCTTAAGAAGTCTGTTTCTACCTGAGATCATAAAGATACTCTTTTTTTTATTCTGAGAGCTTCCCCCTACCCTGAGCTTTATTGAGATATAACTGATAAGTAATATTGGGTGAGTTTATGGCATACAACATGGTGACTTGATGTACATACATATTGTGAAATGATTACCACAATAAGGTCAGCCAATGCATCCACCACCTCACAGTTACCTTTTGTGTGTGCGTGTGGGGGGAACATTTAAGATCTTCTCTCAGAAAATTTCAAGTATACAATACAGTATTGTAAATATTGTCATTGCTGACTATTAGATATTCAGAACTTATTTATCTTATAGCTGCAAGTCTATACCTTTTGACCAACATCTCCCCATTTCCCCCACCCCACTCTCAGCCTCTGGTAACCTTGAATCTACTCTTTGTTTCTATGAGTTCAATTTTTTTTTTAGGTTCCGCATGTAAGTGATTTCACTTAGCAGGATGCCCTCAAGGCCCATCCATGTTCTCACAAGCAACAGGATTTCTTTCTTTTTCATGGCTGAATAATTCTTGTAAGAGTTTTAAGGTTTTTTCTTTTATGTTTAAGGCCTTCATCAACATGGAATTGAGTTTTTTGTGCTAAGGGGTATTGTTTTCCCCATTTGGGTAGCCAGATTTTCCACCTTTATTTATGGAATAATTGGTTCTTTCCCCTTTGGTCTTCAGGGCATCCTCCATCAGAAATCAGGTTTTCTAATATGTGGTGGATCCCTTTGTTAAGACCTTTATTCTCTTCCCTAAATCTGTTTGTCAATCCCTGTACCAATTTCATACTGTTTAAATTATGGTTGCTTTACCATAAATTTTGATAGTTGGCAGGTTAACTTTCTGCCCAGAATTCTGCTTTGGGAGTCTTAACCTTGGCCCTTTGTTCTTCCACATAAATTGAAGATTTAGCTCAAAGTTATGCAAAACACTGAGTTGGGCTTTTGATTAGAATACTGTCAGGACACTTTGAGAAGTACCCTCCTATCCATTAACATGGTATGTCTCCATGTGTTTAGGTTTTCTTTAATGTCATTTAATAAAATTGTATAGCTTTCTTAAAAAGGCCTTGACAACTTATCTTAGGCACCTTATATTTGTGATTGTTTTTGTAAATCTACCTTGTATCCATGCACTTCTAAAATATGCCTATAGTCACACTGTATAAAAATGTGCTTTTTCCACTTATACCATTTTACATAATCCTTTACTTAAAGTTACTGAATATTTGTAGGGAGAAGTAATTATCTCAATATTATCGGATACCTCAGATTTCTGCCAGTCTTTTTTCTCTAGTCTGATTAGATGTTTAATTTTCCTCTAAGAACTTGGGGTTTGAGATCTGGCAACCTTGAATTACAGTTCTTGCTCTCCCTCACCTTAGACCACATCCTTAACCTCACTGCAGCTGTGTTCCTCATCTCTAACAGGGAGATGGTGATGATACCCCTTTCATGGGTCAATTGTGATAATTAAATGAGATAATAGAGTAAAATGTCTAGCAAGATGCTTGGTATGTAATAGGAGTTCAATTTAACTATTATTGCTTTTCAACAAAAACTAATTTTCTTTCTATTTTACTAGGTATTGGTTGTTCTAGCTGAAATCAGTGTTTGAAAAATTAGGCAAGAAAAATCAGGATTTTTGTTTTCTATTTCACCTTCTCTTCCTCTCAACTATTCCTCCTTCTGCTATTCTTCCCCTTGACCCTCTGGGTTAAATCCAAGTGGTCAGTGCTGAACAGAGGGCTGCTTCGAGCCTTCTATGACTCCCCACTACCCTCAGGATGAAGCCCAAGCTCTTTAGTCTGCTTTTCAAGGCCCTGTATTGTCTGGCCTCCACCTAATTGCTGTCTCTGACCAAACTCTTATGCCGTGTTTTACACATGTTGTCAATGATCTAAGAAAAAAACTGCTGGGTAGGAATATTCTCCATTTTATAGATGAGGACACTGATGCTCAGAGAGGTGAACTGACTCCTCAGAGACCCTACAATTAGGAAGTATGGACATAGGATTTAAATCCAAGTCTCTGGATCCCATTTTATTTCTACCTGTACCTTGGCTCTTTGACCAAGAGATCAAGCCTCAGGTTAATCCAGCATAACATGCAAATGGCCCTAAGGGTAACACACTAATATGAGCTCATCCACAACTGCTCCTGCGGAGGTGAATAAGAGGGTCTGAAGTGGGTCAGCAAGAGGGTAAAACTCAAAATAGCAGTGTGAGGTAGAAGAGAAAGGGTGCCCCTCTGGCTCTTTTCATCTAAGGCTGAGCCCTGGGGTGGAGTGTGGGGGGGTGCTAAGCCTGAGGGCAGGGAGTGGTGGTGTGGCTAATGGGAGGGACAGGGCAGGGAGGGTGGGTGAGGTACAGGCTGAGGATGATGCAAGAGGTGATGGAGGAAGTGATTATGACCAGGAAATAAGTGTGCTGAAACCACCCCAGGAGGATCATCAAAATATTCCTGGCATCGATTGACATTTAAAAAATAATAACAACTACTTTTTAAAAATTTGCCTGGCCACTCAATCATTCCAATAACCCTGAAAATGGTTATTACTATTCCCATTTTACAAAAAGTGAAATTGAAGCTCAGAGAGCTAAGGGGACTTGCTCAAGGACCCTCAGCTAAGGAGTGACACAGTCCAACATGCATTACAAGTCTGCCTGTTGCCCCAGCCCTCCCCGCTCCCCGTGTCCCCCACCCACATGCCATTCTACAGTCATCTCGGCTTGTCCACATGTGGCCAAGTGATTTGGGGGCCACATAAGGATCATAAATGTTCTGCTATGTGTACAAAGTCCCAACAATATAGAAGAAGGGAAAGACACTGGTAATTGTGCCATTGTGTGGATGCAGTGTTAACACCACCTCCCAGTTCTGGGCAGCCAGGACCTCTGCATTCCCTGCCTAGATGTTCCGAAGTCCACTTCCAGAGCCTCCCTAGACCTCCTTTTGTGTCCTACCTGACAAGGATAGACTTAGTGCTAAAGTATGACTAAGGGTCTGCTTTTGGATGTAGGGGAATGGGCATGGTAAGCACAGGTTGGGCTGTCACCGCCGAGCAGCCCAGTAGCCGGATCCAGGGCAGGAAGGGAAGGGGGCAGGCAGTGGTTGGGGGGTCTCCTTGTGCTCTCTTTCTCTGCAATGTTAGGGATAGGCCTGGACGGGGATATAATTATTTTTTTAATACAAAATTAAAATACATGCAGAGAAGAAATTATTTGTTCAAAAGAGTGGAAAATGGCATGCCACAGCCCCTGGGTTCCTCTTGCAGTACAGGCAAGATCCCAGGGACACTGAAGGACAGGAGCGGCCCAGCTTGACTATCAGCCTGCTGTCTGCGCTGCCAAATTCTCTGTTCTCTTTGCTTTGGTCTTGCCAGGTGGGAAATGCAAGGGAGAGCAAGGAGAAAGAAAGGGAAGGAAGCAAGGGTGCCTGGAGAACAGGTTGGAAAGTTTACAGGTAGAGCTGGGAGTGAGAGCCGGGGATGAGGTAGAGAGAAAGGCTTTGGGAAAGAAGCAGGGGTATTTAAATGGAATTTCCAGGAGCCCTGCACAATATATCACCTTTCTCCATCTCCACAGGAAACCAGCAGTAAAATCTGTTATGGACACTTCCATTTCTGGCAAGACAGTGAACCAAATCATGTATTCTCTTTAATGTATTTTTCATAATAAATTAAAAGCAAAGTCCACACACTTGGTAATACTTCAGGATTGTATTTACGCTTTGGAGGGAGATGGTCAGTGAAGGGCCCCCACCCGTAAGATGGTGAACTTCCTGCTTCTCTTCCGGGTCCTCGGTTCCCGCCGGTGCCACCCGAGGCCCAATCACCCCTCGCCCCCCTAATCCCAGCACCTAGCCAATAGCCACCAGCCCCGTAGAAGTGACACCTCAATCAGCTTATGTCCCTCCCTATATGACCTAGTACTTTTCCCCAATAAAGTGGAACTCTCCGGTGAATTGCTGCTGTGTGTCGCTCCTTCCTTTCATTTTGGTGCCGAAACCCGGGAGACGGGACACCCCAACTGGGCCCTGTCTTCCCCCGACACCAGCAGCAGCTTGCCCTCGTGCTCTTTTTCCAGCGCTGGCTCCTCACACTCACCACTCCTCTTTGGTCTTTGGGTAAGTTTTCCCCCGGAGTGGGCCACTCTTCCCCGAGCTATCGCAGCACCATTGACCGTGATCGTCCGGCAAGGCCCTGATGCTCGGGGACGAGGAGGGAACTCTCCCCGCCTCAGGCCTTCACGGCTGCGGCGGACCCTCAGGCCCCTCCTCCAACAGCCATAAACGAGGTGACTCCTTTGCGGATGAGAACGCTCCCTTTTCTCCCCCCCTCCCTCCTTCCGTTCCTTCCGCCGAAAACTCCTAGTACTAGGTTCCTTGTGACTCCGGCACTCTGCCTTCTTAGAGAAGTCTGGGTGACGACCCACACTTCCTAAGAAATTCCGACTCGTATACGAGTTCCCGCAGACCACCAAGGATCATCGGGGACGCCCTTTGTCTCCTTGCGGTCTGTTCCCAGTCCGAGGGTCTCCGTTCGTCTTCCCCTGTTTGCCTCCTTCTCTGTCCTTTAGCCAAGGGAGCCTCCTCACCCCTCCCTGGAAGTTCACCTCTTGAATGCCTGCTCAAGCATCTAGCCACCCTCTCCCTGATGCCTGATATAAAACCAAAACTTCTCCGTAAATACTGCTCCCAAGATTGGCCAACATACCCCCTAGACAATCACAACCAATGGCCCGCAGGGGGAACTCTTGATCCTAACATCACTCGCGATCTTTTTAACTACTGCCAGAGCCTGAAAAAATGGAAGGAGATTCCCTATATCGAAGCTTTTCGCCTCCTAGCCCAAAATCCTGGCCTCTACACCACCTGTTCCCCACCCCAAGTTCTCCTAGCCTGCAGGCCGCCTCCCTCCCCTCCACACACTCCCAGTCCCTCTTCGATTACCTTTGACCCGGCCGACGAACCTCTGCCATACAGGCTTCCTCCTTCAGCCCCTCCCCCTCCTACAACCCCTCCGCCCTCTTCCACCGTCGCCGCCGCCTCCACCTCCTCCCCCACAAAGGACTCCCGCCCACTCCCTTCCCCTTCTTCTCCTACAACAGCCCTTCCCCCTTCCTCTCCCACCATCTCCTCCCCCATCACACCTCCTCCGCCTTTGCCCCACTCACTGCCCCTCCCCCACTGATTGAGCCTGAGACTTTCAGCCCCCCTTTAACTAGGCCCTGGGGGCCTCCTCAATCTTTGCCCTCATCACCTGTTTCTCCCCCACAGACTAAGCTGGAACCCTTCAGTCCCCCTCAGACTCGATCCTGGGGGCCTCCCCAAGTTATCGCCCCCCTCTGAGAGGTGGCGGGACCCGAAGACATCGTGTGAGTTCACGTACCTTTCTCCTTAGGGGATTTAGCCCAACTTGAAAAATGCCTTGGTTCCTTTTCCACTGATCCCACGACATATATCAGGGAGTTTCAATGGACCCTCCAGTCTTACAGCCTCACACATCATGACATTTTCATGCTCCTGGCCAATACCCTCCTTCCTGAAGAGCGTAGACGAGTTTGGGACTTCACCCAAACACACGCTACTGAAACCCACAGGACTGACCCCACCTATCCCCCTGGCCCCATCACTGTCCCCAAACAAGACCCACACTGGGATTATAACACCACCGTGGGTCTCCACTCTCGAGATATTTTCACCTCCTGCTTAATAGCAGGTCTGAAAAAGGCAGCTCATAAAATAGTCAATTTTCAAAAGCTCTAGGACATAATTCAAAAAAAGGAAGAAACTTCCTCCAAATTCCTAGATAGACTCACCCAAGCCCTATTACAGTATACCAGCCTAGACCCACAAACGCCGGATGGAAGACATGTCCTTATGACATACTTCCTGGCTCAAAGCTACCCCGACATTAAAGCTAAACTCAAAAAGTTAGATCAGGGCCCCGCTACCCCGCAGACTGAGATCCTAACAGTGGCTTTTAAAGTCTTCCATAACCACGAGGAGGAGAAAGAGCACTGTAAACAAAAGGCTGATCAGGCCAACTTTCAGATGTTGGCCCAGCTGATAAAACCACAACCTGGGTGCCCCTCCACAAACAAGCCCCCCCCCAGGAGCTTGTTTCAAGTGCGGAAAAGAAGGACATTGGTCAAGGGCGTGCCCCTCCCCCAGACCTCCTACCACCCCATGCCCCAGATGCCACAAAAAGGGTCACTGGGGGTCTGATTGCCCAACCACCCGAAGGGGAGACTGGACGAACAACCCCCATCCTAAGCCTGCCTGGACTGGCGGAGGAGGATTGACGGGGCCCGGGGTCTTCTCGCCAGACCATTTCCATCACCAAACAGGAGCCCAGGGTTACTTTAATAGTAGACGGTCGCCCCATCTCCTTCCTCCTAGATACAGGAGCCACCTTCTTGGTCTTGCGAGAATACCAGGGCCCTACCACGCCTGCCATTACTCCTATAGTTGGGGTAGGAGGAAAACAGATCTTCCCATTGAAAACCCCTCCCCTTTTATGCACAATCCAGGACAATCCCATACCTTTTTCCCACTCCTTCCTGGTTATGCCCCAGTGTCCCATCCCTTTACTAGGATGGGACATCCTTTCTCTCCTCCATGTTCCCATAACTATATCCACTCCCACAGCCCCCAGTACCCCCTTTCTGATGGCCCTCATAGCTGATGACCCCCCTCTATCAGATGAAAGCTCCAGTTTTGCCCTCATACACCCTGTAGATCCCAAGGTCTGGGACATTACAAGTCCCTCCATGGCTCTATGTCCTCCTGCCTCTATTAAATTATGGGACCCCTCACAGTATATCTGTCAGGCCCAATACCCCCTAACCACTTCAGGCCTCATAGGCCTCCAACCCATCATTCAGGACCTTTTAAACAAAAATTATCTCAGACCCACTCACTCTCCGTTTAATACCCCCATATTAGCTGTTAAAAAAACCAATGGATCTTTCCACCTAGTCCAAGATCTCCACCTCATTAACATGGCCATCGTCCCTATCCATCCCTTAGTTCCAAATCCATACACCCTTTTATCGCGGATCCCTGCCTCGGCCTCCCACTTCTCAGTCCTAGATCTCAAGGATGCATTTTTTCTATTCCTCTGGACCCCTCCTTCCAAGATTTTTTCACCTTCACCTGGACGGACCCATACACAAGACGTTCTGAACAACTCACTTGGACAGTTTTGCCACAAGGTTTCCGAGATAGTCCCCATATTTTTGGACAGGTCCTAGCCCTGGACCTCAAACAGTTTCATCATGATCACTCCAAGTCCACCTTATTATAATACGTGGACGATCTTCTACTCTGCAGTCCCTCATGGGAACAGTCTCAACTTGACACTGCCTCCCTACTTAACCTTCTAGCTTCCAGAGGTTACTGGGTATCCCCCGTCAAGGCTCAAATCTTTTCCCCTTCTGTCACTTACCTCGGATTCCTTCTATCTCAACAAAGAAAGTCCATTATCTTGGACAGAAAACAACTCCTCTCTGACCTGCCCGTTCCCAAAACCAAGACAGAAATCCTTTCCTTTCTAGGCCTGGCTGGGTATTTTAGAGTGTGGATCCCTAACTTCTCCCTGTTAGCAAGACCCCTATACGACCTCAGCAAGGGCCCCCCTGAAGAACCATTATCCTCCTTACCCCGACACTCCTTCATTAAGCTCCGTTAAGCCCTTGTGGAAGCCCCAGCTCTCCATCTTCCTGATTTGTCGAAGCCCTTCTCATTATACATTCATGAGAGGTCCAGTCAAGCTCTAGGAGTCCTAGGCCAATATTATGGCCCATCCTTTGCCCCAGTAGCTTATCTTTCCAAGCAATTAGACCCCACAGTTCGGGGATGGGCCCCCTGCCTACGGGCATTAGCTGCTGGACAGCTCTTGCAGAAGGAAGCTCATAAACTGACATTCGGGGCGCCCCTTACCATTCTGTCCCCACATCACCTAAAGGATCTCTTAACCTACAAAAGTTTACAGACTCTCCCTCCCTCCAGACTCCTGACCTTACTGTCCTCTTTCCTCCAAAATCCAGACATTTCTTTCCTCCCCTGCCCGCCCCTGAATCCGGCCACTGTTCTTCCTCTACCCTACTCTCCTCATTCTCCCTCGTATGATTGCCTGGAAGCCCTTCACAGCTTCCTTCCGTGCCACTCCACGATCTCTGAAGGAGCCCTCTCATACTCCAACCTCATCTGGTTTACTGATGGGTCCTCCTTTAAACATGAGGGCACCCATTACGCAGGATACACAGTAGTCTACCTCGAAGATGTCATCGAGGCACGAGCCCTACCCCCCGGTATAACCAATCAACAGGCCGAACTCTTTGCAGACACTAGAGCTTGCACTCTGGCCCGGGACATGTCTCTCACACTGTACACTGATTCCAAATATGTATTCCACATTCTATTGTCTCACGCGGCAGTATGGAAAGAACAAGGCCTCCTCACCACAAAAGGAAATTCCATCACTAATTCAGCCTTAATTACCAAACTTCTAGAGGCTTCACAACTCCCACACCGACTGGGCATAGTCCACTGCAAATCACATCAAAAGGATGACTCCCCCATTACAAGGGGTAACAACAAAGCTGACAGAATAGCCCGGTCAGTTGCCCTATCAGAAGACGCAGCAGACAACGATCTGTCTGCCCTTGCGGTTTTAGCCTTATCACAAGACAACCTCTGTTCCCAGGACAAAGAGTCCCTCTTCCGCTTCTTACATGATCTGTTCCATCCTAGCCCCCAATCCTTGATCCATTTTTTGCAATCCTTTTTCTCTCTCTCCTGCAGACAAAACCCTACTTAACCAAATCACCCGCAGGTGCACCATCTGCCAGTGCACTAACCCTAATACCCCCCTCAAGGCCCGACCCTTCCCGGCTCATCAAGCAAGGGGTAAAGTCCCCGCTGCAGATTGGCAAATAGACTTCACTAACATGCCCCCCGTACGGCATACCAGATACCTACTCGTGTTGGTAGATATATTTTCAGGATGGGTCGAAGCTTTCCCCACCACTAACAAACGAGCTTCCGTGGTTGCCTCTATCCTCCTCACCCAGATCTTTCCTAGGTTCGGGATGCCCACTTCCCTCCAATCAGATAATGGCCCTGAGTTCACTGCCCAAATCATTCAGAACCTCTCCAAGTCGCTCTCACTCCCCTGGCATCTACACTGTCCTTATCGACCACAGGCTTCAGGAAAAGTAGAAAGAGCCAATAGGACACTAAAAGACATCCTGACCAAACTATCTCTAGAACTACACCTTGACTGGGTTTGCTTACTTCCCTTAGCTCTACTCCGCATTCGGGCCCTCCCAAAAAAACCTTCCTTCTTGTCACCCTTTGAGATCATGTACGGCCACCCAATTCTACCCCTGGGGCTCCCTCCCCACAAAGGACCAATTCCTCCCAACATGGCCCTTCCGCTACTCTTTCTCCTCCGCACCGAATTATGGAAATATCAGGATTGGCTCCTCCTGGATCCATCCGCTTCCCAAAACCCTCCTGTCTTATGACCCAGTCAACTAGTGTTTTATAAGCCTCCAGAAAATAAGCCCCCTCTCACCCCAAAATGGGAAGGTCCACACCCAGTCATTCTCTGCACCCCCTCGGCCGCCAAGCTCTCACTGCCTGATAACTCTGTCACCCCTTGGATTCATATCTCCAGGTTGAAACCAAACACCCAGGACCCACCTCCTCTGGACACCCAAGACCCAACCCAGAGTCCTTTGGATACAGCCCAAGACGCTGTCTACTCTTCCACGCCTCATCCCTCTGCTCCCTTGAAACTCCGCATCTCCCGTTCACCCCCTTTGCCATCCATACCCGAATCATGACCTTTTCTTCCTTTACTGCTCTCTCGCTCTCGTTCCTCATTTCTATCGTCTTCCCCGTCACCTCAGCCTCCTTTGTATGGCGATTCAAGGTCAGACAGACTTACACACAACATCAAACAAAAAACACTGCCCTCATTACCACATCAGACTGCCCTCTAAAAGGCTGCTCTGAGCCTTTGTACCTTCACTTTCCTCCCTCCACTGAAGTGTTCACTAGCAGTCCCCTTTTCACTCCCTACCTCTGCTTCCTCTATGACCAAAAACAAGCCTCATGCAGGCAGTGGCCAGACACCTACGGGGGATGTTCCTACTGGTCTTGCGCCATTCACTACATGGGTAACTCCCGGTACCCACAGTATTACTCCTCCAACTGTTTCATAAAATATCCCAACAGCTCATTCTCCTTATCAATCCCTGATCCCTGGGACCCTCGATGGGCCACCAGAGTCACAGCCCCAGTTTACTAGGGGGAGTCCTCGACCCCCCATGGTACCCTTCATATCTCTCGAGAGTATGTTCCTTCTCATTCCCAGATCTCTCAAGTTGCATCAGATATCGGACATTCCGAAAAAAAGTCATTATTCAAACATTTGATGGCGCCTCTTTATCTTCCTATCCCTGCCCCTCTTCTAATTTCTGCTACTCTTGGTTACAGCTCATTCAAGACACCACCATCTTTCTCAACCACACCGCCAATTGTTTCTTGTGCGCATCACTACAGCGCCCACTGCTAGCCGCCGTGCCCCTTAATATTTCCAACTACTCCTTCCATGCAGAAGGACAACCCCTCCACCCCCTGACAGACATACCCCTTTGGGAACCAGAATACGCAGATAATCTCACCATCCACCACTGTGTAGGCCCAACCCCTCCCCCCTCCAGCGCACTTCACTGTCTCTCTATCTACACCCCTACCTCCGGCTCTAAGACTTTTACACAACCAGGACACTTCTTTTGGTGTAATGGCAGTCTTTTCAACTCACTGCCTCCCAACTCCAATATACCCTGCATTCTCGTCACCCTAATCCCACAGCTTACACTTTACAGCATGGCAGAATTTCTTGAGCTCCAACCTCCCTTGCCCTCGCACACAAAAAGGGCTGCTTTCCTTCCCATCATGGTTGGTATCTCTTTGACCACCTCAGCCATTGGGGCAGGGGTTTTGGGAGGGGCCTTGGGTCACTCTCTGTGGGCAATTAAAGATCTCAACGCCAAACTTGACAGAGCCCTGACATCCACTGCCGATTCCCTGGCCTCTCTCCAAAGACAGGTCACTTCGCTAGCTAAAGTCACCCTTCAAAACCAGCGGGCCTTAGATCTGCTTACAGCCGAGAAGGGCTGCACCTGCGTCTTCCTTCGGGAAGAGTGCTGCTATTACATCAACGAATCCGGCATTGTAGAAACTGACATTACCAAACTCACCGACCTTGCCTCCAGCCTCCACTCTGCTTCCAATTCCAACCCATTCTCTTCAATACTAACAAACCCCTTCCTCACCTGGCTGTGGCCCATTGCAGGCCCTATAATAATCATTCTTCTCGCCTGTCTCTTCTTACCTTGTATAGTAAAGTTTATCAAATCCCAAGTCGGTAAAATCTCTAATTAAACTTTCAACCAGCTTTTACTCAGGAACTACCAGCTTTTAGCCAAAGAAGATCCCTCACCCTCAGGTAACCTCCTCACCACAAGCTGAGATGGACCCCTCTCTCCACTGGAAACTGTTCCTGGAAACAATGGCCGCAGACGCCTGGCTTCTGGCACCCGTATCCTCTTGGCACCATTGGAATCAACAGGTCCTCGACCTATGGTTACAGGGAACCTTCATTAATTTCCAATCTGAAGAAGTCCACATCTACTCGTCCTTACTGTGGGGAGTCCTACCAACCCTTTCCTCCTGGTCCTCAAGCCCTCACTCCCTTCTCCGCCCCCGTTCAGCAGGAAGCAGTCAGAGAGAAAGCAACATCCACAACCCCATAGAGGAGAAAGGGGGGAATGAAGGGCCCCCACCCGTAAGATGGTGAACTTCCTGCTTCTCTTCCGGGTCTTCGGTTCCCGCCGGCGCCACCCAAGGCCCAATCACCTCTCGCCCCACCCCCCAATCCCAGCACCTGGCCAATAGCCACCAGTCCTGTTGAAGTGACACCTCAATCAGCTTATGTCCCTCCCTATATAACCTAGTACTTTTCCCCAATAAAGTGGAACTCTCCGGTGAATTGCTGCTGTGTGTCTTCCTTCCTTTCAGTCAGCCTATGAGGGTAGCCTCAGTTCAGGAGCAGGGCAGCTGGTGGGCGGTCGGGGGTGCAGTTCCCATTGGGTAACATGTCTGCACAGTTTTCTCTCTCTTTTCTTTCTTTTTATCTCTATCTATTTATCTAATTTATCATCATCTAAATCTACTCACTTTTCCTGCACAAAATAAATTATACTCTTCTGCAACCTAATTTTTAAGTCCAATACTACCTCTTGGACAGCTGTGTCAGCCATTGGTCATCCGTCCCATTTCACCCCAAAGGCTGTGGTGTTAGGAGGTGTAAGGCTGAATTGACCTCACGTTCATGTGTGGCTTCTGCTACTGGAAGGCCTGCCATCCAATCATTCAATTTTTTTAAGTATGTTTATTGGGTTCTTGGGGTCGTCTCCGACCTGGTGTCCCAAGCCTCCCGTGGGAAACCATTCTCAGTGTAGTGGCTCCCGTGTTTCTCTCTCTGCCTTGCTCCCAGTCCTCCAGCTGCCGCCTCTCTTGGGGCGACAGGCAAAGACCCTGTAGTCAGCCTCCCCTCTCTCCCACGCTTCTCCGGCCACACTGACCCTTTCCTTTCTTCAGGTGAGCCTGACCCACTCCCACTTCACGGCCTGTGCACTCACTGTGCTTGGAGGAACCCTCCCCCAGCATCGGCAGTGCGTCCCCCATCTTCTTGGGGCCTTCACCCCAATGTCAAGTTCCCACTGGGGTTCCCCCTGGCTGTCTTATTTAGAGGTGTAACCCCAGTCCACCCCAAGCACCCTCTGTGCTCTTCCCCTGCTTTATTTTTCCCACCACACCTAACACCATTAAGTGTCTCCCCCGTCTTCCTCCCACTAGAAGGTCAGCTCCATGAGGGCAGGGATTTCTGTGTGCTGCTTTTTAATCTCTATTATTCCCAGAATAATGTCTGGCAGATAGGGATGCTCACTAAATATTTGTTGAATTGACTCAAATATGGAAGGTGGTTCTGTGGGTGTGTTTTTGTCTTTGCTTTTTCCTTCTGCTGCTTGGCCCTGTGGGACCCCCCAGGTGACTTACAGGCTTACCCAAATGCCACATGCCTTTTCATGCACCTCTGCCCAGACAGCCCTGACCCTGGATGATTCTTACTGGCCTTCCCGACCCAGGGGGTGTTCTCTGCCCCCTGCCGGGAGACATGACCTCTGGGAAACCCCCAGCCTCCTGGGCTACCGTCTCTCCAGCGCCTATCTGTCACTCTTCACCACAAAGGCCAGCTTCTTCCTCTGCCTTTCTGGGGGCTCCTGACCCAAGCACCTGGCACACAGCAAGGCCCACGTGAGGGCACAGAGAGAATGAATGGCAGAGCAGCATCAGCAGGGGTGGGGGAGAGGGGGAACTCACCACGGCACCATTTGGGCACAGGCTGCTCTTGCCCTGATCCAATCATGAAAGAAATTCTGCATTCATGAAAGGATAAAGAAACAGATGAGCAATTAAATGCCTGAGTCCAGAGTAATGATGATTAAGGAATGTTGGGAAAGGTCATTATTATAAGGCTCTGAAAGCATCTGAAAGCTATCTGAGTTTGGGAGAGTGGTTTGGGTGGGTGGGGCCTGACTGTTATCAGAAGATGCTAGGCCCCTCATTCCTGCCCCATTAGGTCATCCTGAGCCTAGAGCAAGGCTAGGTATCATTTTTTGTCCCTTACCTTAGCTCACACTCTTTTGAGAGGCAATACTGGGCAGGTGTGGGGAAGGAGGTCCCTGCTGGTGGGTTCTTAAAGCAGGAGAACATGATCTTTAAAATGGGATAACAATTATGTGACTTCAGATTTGCCTCTTGAAGCAAATGAAGACATTAAATGAGTTCCTGCTGGCACAGCATGTGGTACAGGACTTGGTATAAGGAAAACCCACAAAAATGCAGGAGGACACTGTTAGTGTGTATTTTTCCTCCATACTGTTAACTCCCTGAAGCAGGGACACTGTGTCTGTCCTTGAGTCATCCCCAGAGCCTGAAACAGCACCTGGCACCCAGTTGGCATTCGATACACAATTGCTGAGAGCATGAGCAAACTCATTACGTAACTGTCTTCTGGTAACAAACCTAAGAAGACAGCTCCAGGGCCTCGGTGCTTGGTTCCCACTGCTCAGTGCTGCAATCTGTCCATTTCCCCACGCGCCCCGCGTAGCCCTGACAGGCAGTGACAACACAGGGCAGATGACTGGCAGGGTACTTCTCTAAATGCTTCCGCAAGGTCAGTGGAATCCCCAAGGCCTGGCTCTTCAGGATAAGCAGATGACTTGGGGCCCAGGGCAGCCCACCTTCCCGTTAAGCCAAGGGCTGGTCAACAGGCCAGCCAGACTTAGAGGTTCTGTTTGGGGAAGGGAACAGAACTGCAATCCCAGGGAGGATGGACCTTCATAGGGCCCCTAAAACAGGAAATGAGACCTGGCCTGCCCCACAGTACAGCCGCCCTTTGAAATTCATTAATTTTGTTCCTCTGACCCTGAGCCTGCCTTTCATCCTGGGAGGTGATCAGTCTTCCTTAGTGAGTCTTAGCAATATTGGCTAACCACAGAGGGGTCAAGTTCATGGACCAACTGACAATAATAGCTTTTATTGAACACTTACTCTATGCCTCATCCTATGCTATAGGAAGAGATTTTATTTCATTTCCTCTAAAGAGGCACTCAGCTGTTTCCCAAACACACTGTTCTTTGTCATGGCTGAGCCCTCACACAGGCTGTTCCTCAGTTTAAAATGCTTTTCCTGGCTTTATCCACTCGTCAGCACCCAGCTATCCTTCACCTCTTTCTGGAAGTCGTTTTCATCTTGCCCAAGATGATAAAATCACAGCCTCCTGTGGGCCCCACAGCCATCATTTGGGTCTGTGTGTCTGTCTCCTCCTGAGATGTGATCCCTCCAAAGCCCCAGGCTGTGCCACTTTTACCTCTTTATCCTGCATGGCCACCTCCATGCCTGGCACATATTGGGGGCACTATTAATGTTGGTTTCTCCATTCCTGGGCACTTTATCTCCATCTCTTACATGCCTCTCATCCCTTTATCTATCTATCTATATATATATTCATGTTTATTCCAAGAACAATACTTACCACATTATAGATACTAATAAATTTAAGTTATGACAAATGAATCAATGATCTTACTTGCAGGCTATCAGACAGGAGGCATTCAGTTACTGCCTATAGAATCCATGATTACCTCAAGCAAGAAATCACCAGAATAGGTAAGGAAACCTGAAGTCTGAAGGAAAAGAATGGGAGAAGGTGCTGGAACTAACATTTTCTGAGCACCTATGTGTGCCAGTCATGTATTTCATTAACTCCCCACCAAAATCCAGTGAAGTAAATATTACGATCCCCTTTATATAGACAAAATATGAAGGCTCAGAGAGGTGGAGTGACTTGTTTGCAATCACACATAAGCAAATAGCAAAGCTGGGATCCGAGCCCCTCTGTTTCGTTCCATCAGCCAGCTGGAGAACTCCAAAATGTCCCCATAGTGCAAGTGTGGGGAAGAGTCAGGAGGAGTGTGGCAGGACCCTGGGGGAGAAGCAATGGGGTATGTCTGCCCCATGGATCAGACCCAGACCCCTCAGTGCGAGTCCCTGCCTTCCAGATGTCCCATGTCATGTTTCCCCAGGACAGATGTTTGCTGGACCCACCCCAGACTCGTCCAACACATTTAACCACTTTCTCTTGAGACAGCTCCACTTTTCAAGTAGCTTCTTTCTTTTGTCTAATATTGATCCTATTCTAAAAACTTCCCTTTCAGACCCTGGACCAGGGTGTGGGTAACCTTGACCCCACAGGCTTGTGCAACACCCACTCAAGGCTCCAGGAACCCACAACTTCTCAATAATGCTGAACTGGGTGAAATTTCCCAGTAACCACCTCCTCTGCCTGACTAATGCTTTCTTAGCTTGGCAGTCCAATGCCTTATTTTTAAGGAGCCCAGTCATTTGGTTCAGATTCTTTATTTGCTTTATTTGAATGACCTTCTGAATCATTCATTTTTCTACTTTTGAACTGATTCACTCTTGGCCACTTCCTTGTATAGAAATCCAACCCCTCCTTTAAAACTCAGCACTCACAACCACCTTCTCCTGAAAATTTTCCTCTTCCATGCCATGCCCCACTCTGGGAAGTATTTTCCCCGCTACTTTCCGTATGATCATCCGGTGTTTATTATATTGTCATCGTCACTATCATTACGATAAAAATGATGTATCAGTCACCTGAGTTGTTTCTTATAATTCTCATGATGACCCTCGGAAGAAAGTCATTATTATTTCCATTGTAAAGATAGTGAAACTGAGCCTCAGGAGCTCAAGGCTCTTGCTCAAGGCCACATGAAGTAAGTGAAGAGGCTGAAATGCTAAGCCAGCTGAGCCAGACTCCAGAGTTTCTTAAAAGGTAGCCAAAATGTGGGGGGGGGGTGGCTCTTGCTGCGATGATGGTTTTGATGTATGTCATTACCTCCACCCCCCACCAAAGACTATAAGTGACATGAAGTGTTCGTTTCCCATTGCATTATGCGCAATAAATATCTGCAATAAATAGCTGATGTTCCATAGATGTTGACCAATGGCTGGAAGACTTCCTGTCCCTACTTTAGTGTTAGCTGCTTGAAGCTTTACACAATTTTGCATTCTTACAACATCAAGAGTTTGGTGGCAAAAATAGTCAATACACAGTGAATGAAGGAAGCAAGAGATGGGCATGGTCTTGGAAGATTGATTCACTCTTTTCTAGATGAAAATCTTCAGTAGTAAAATCTTAAAATTTTACTCTTTAGCTCAGGACTAGTGCTGCCAGATGAGACCTCCTTATCAATTTTTTTTTGGTTGAACTAACAACATTTTACAGTCTAAGCATTCTATTTAAGTTCACTAACACACCACTGTGAGTATCTACTGTGGGCCAGGCTCTGCACTCATAAGCTAGTACTGGAGATGGCTGTGTGAGCAACTCACTACATGGAGGTCCTTTGGGTGCCCATCCTCCTTCTACTCTTCCTGGGAGAGTAGCTCCCTCTCGGGTGGGGCCTTGGGAACAGGGGAGGGAGAGCCAATGATCCTTTTCTGCCAAAGATGACCAGGCAGGAAAGATCTCAACAAGCCAGCAGGCTCTAGGAAGTGAATGCAAGCAGCGGAGGGGAGGCCTGGAGGCGTGTGGCTAGTCCATCAAGGAATATGAAGACAGGCCTGTGACCATGAGTTAACAGTGGAGAACTGGATGAGTGGAAAAGGCCTGGGAAGGATAATAAGGCCAAGAAGCCAATGGGGGTGGCACATGGAGGCAAAGGGAGTTAAAGGTCCCCTTATCATTCAATTGAATGCTTTTTACCTCAAATTTTATTGTCTTTTTATCAATATTGTGAGCCCTGCTTTCTTTTTGTCTTTGCTTGATAATCCTGTACCTAGCCTTTCACTATAACCTGACAGGGACACTTTGTCTCAGGTCTTACCAGCATCTCATTGGCTTTTGATTTGGAGGCCTGGGGCCCAAACTGCAAGCTTATTCTTTTAACAGGAGCATTCCACCTGGAAGCAGTAGAGTCCAGTGGTTAAAACAGGCCTCTGGTTCCAGGCTGCCTGGGCCGGAGGGTCTACTGACAGCCTGCCAAAACACACCCAAGGCACACCTAGTACTTCCTTTCCTGTTCCCAGCCCAGAGGTAAGGCAGAGCAGAGCACCCTCATTTGACAGATGGGGAAACTGAGGCCCAGAGATGTAAGGTCAGTTGCTCATGACCACATGGAATGTTTAATTGGCATGCCAAGGGACCCACATATTTGTGTAGGACCAAGTGACTGTCTTTAATTCAAGAGCTTCTTGGCTATCAGACATGGCTGGAAAGGCAGGAAGCCCTGACCCACTTCTCATGGTCAAGGATGAGACAGACATATTGACGGCAAAGCAATAACAGTAGTAATACTCCTACCAGCAAATATTTATTCAGAATTCACAGTGAGCTCAGCACCACACCATGTGCTTTATGTATTTCATCTTATTTGCTTTTCTCAGCATGATTAAGAGCATGAACTCTGTAGCCAGATAACCTGGGTGTGAATCTCAGCTCTGCCACTTACTGGCTGTGTGACCTTAGACAAGTTACCTTACCTCTCTGGGCCTCAGTTTCCTCATCTGTAAAATAGGGATGGTGATAGCACCTTATAATAGATGCCTAGCATGAAGTAAACAATATCTAAATATTACTGTTCCATTTTAAGAAATCTAGTATCAACTTCCTCTTTCCTTGGATTATGCATGATGAGTATATAACAAAGAAAACTGGTAGGATGGGATGGTTCATTTTTCAGAGCTGCAGACAAAAGAGAAAAGACTCTTTCAGTAAAGAAGACATCAGAGTTGATAGCCATGGTCTCCATCTATAAATGGGGAACAGAAGCTCAGAGAGGGTAAGCTGGTTGCCTGAAATCATACAACCAACAAGCAGCAGAAGGGGGATTTGAACTCAGACCTGTCTGATGTCACAACTGATATCCTTAATTCCAATGCCATATGGCCAGTTCTGGTGGTTATGGAAAGATCTAGTGCCTGGCCCTGAATCAGAAATGGAAATGAGTCACTGGCTGTCCCCAGGGATGGATGTGGAGTGAGAGGAGCTCAGCTTTGGGGCAGAATGTTCTGCCAGATGCTGAGGAGCAGCTGCCAGCACCACTCAGTCTCTTGCATGCTGAGCAAGGGGAGGAGATGAGCATGGAGGAACAGGGGTCACAAGCCAGTGGAGCACAGCGTGGAACTTGGCAAGTGACGTCAGGCTCACACAGCTGGCCTCTGGAATGCTGAGGCCCCAAATAACAGGTCCGAGTTTCTGCTTCTCCTTGTGGCAGGCTCCTCCTCTGAAATAACACTGGCAGCTTCATTGAGAAAAGTCCTGGGCTTTCTCAGCTCCCTGGACGAAGCCAGGTGGTGATTTGTGAGATGGGCATTCTTTGCCCACTGATGCAGACCAGGTCTCTGTAGACACAGAGTCGAAAGAAATAAGGCCTCAGAGTCAGATGGCCCCGGGATGGATTCCTGGCTAGGCAGTCCTGGCCAGCACCTCAGTTTCATCTGTGCATGAGGATCATACTCTTCCTTTGCAAGGTCTGGAGAAGGGACAGCATGCAGAATGAGGGGCACCTGGCAGATGTCCAGTCAATACTGACCACCTGCCTGAGTCAGTGAACTAATGAGGGCACTTGTATGGTGATTCCACATGGCGCCCGCATGTAGTAGGAGGTTACAACTTGCTGATCCGTGTGGTTAGAGGCATTGTACCTGACTTTCCTTTTCTGGTCCCAGTTTCCACTTTGTTCCAACAAGAATGAAGTCCTGCCTTGGCCTCTCCCAAGTGCCAAGAGGAGGATGAAGAGGAAGTAGAAGCTCAGCCTTTTTGCCTGTGTTTGTGCCCATTGATGGAGACCCCACCCCCAACTCATTGCAATGCCTGTACTGGTTCTACCCAGGAAAGTTCGGGACCAGCCAGTGTGACTCGGTGAGACTGGTGATTCATTTTGGTCCTAAAGGGAACAGAGGCCAGGTCACCCCGAGGCCCTCTTGCTCCGGCTGGCCTCTGCTGCAGGTTGGGGAATGAATCACCTCACTCCATATGAGGGCTCCGATTCTCACTTTGCCTTGGCCTTCAGAAATTAAACAGCAGCTTCCTCTTTTCTTTGCTCCTGGGGGAGAAAGGTAAGTATATAAAGGGAGCACTGAAGAGAGGAACTAAGCCACCATTCACTCCACGGCAGCCACAGAATGGGGACAGACTCCTTGGGGAAGTAGCCCTTGAAGCTGCTGTGTGCCCCTCATCATGACCTCTCGCTCTGCCTGGCTGGAGGGAAGGCCTGCAGCCTGCACCTCCCAATTCCCTCCCTGAAGGTGGAAAAACAACCTTCCCTCCACAATCTACTGGAATTTTTATAAGTATCCTTGGTGATATAACTTGCCTGGGGCACTAGTCACTGATTCCCTGCTGAGATAAACCATATGATCTCAGTTTCTAACAAAATGAAGATCATCATGTCCAGCTGGCAAACCTGTCATGGGCTGCAAAGGAAACAAGCTCATTAGAAACAAGCATGAGTGAGCACCCTGGTGGGATAAGTCCCCTCCCTGGGTTCCGATGAGGACCTGGGAGTGGATGGAGTTGGGCTTCTACGATCTGTGGCCGGTCCCACATTTGGGCTCCACTTATCTGGAAGTCAGACCTCCTGCCAAAGGCTGGACCCTCAGTTATGTGAAGCTCAGAGTGACTGGACAGGAATTCTGAGTGGGACTAAGAGTCACAAAACCCAAGCACACTTCTTTGACGTGTTGGCTGAGACAGTCGGGATGAAAGGAGGTAGAGGCAGGATATCCTCAGAGGCCATCACCTCAAACAATGTGACAGAGGCTGAGTCACTTCCCTTTGCTGGGCTATAGGGTAACATTTTTGTTAGTAAAATGGAGATAGTAATTCCTATTCCACAGGGCTGTAGGAACTTGGGCATGACCTAGTGACCGTGGGCCTGGCTCCTGGGCTCCTGTCCCAGCAGAATGAGGCTGCCGCATGACATGGAACCACGCTCACCCATCCTGAGGATGGTTGTGATACCTGTGCAGAGGGCTCCTGTGAGGATTACACGAGATAATCGGTGAAGTGTTCCTCGCTGCTGGATCACAGCGTCAATAACAAATAGTTACTATTAGATCAATCACTGGGTTTTATTTCTGGCATATAGCATGTGTGCAATCAATGCTAACTATTGTGGGGGTGATGATGCTACTAAGAAAGAACATGAAAATAGAATCGCTGAGGGTCAGCCACCAAAGAGACAGCAGAAGGAAATCGTGATCATATTTTAAATCACCCTTATTTTACCCTAGGAGATGTAGAGGCCCACGGGGGGGAAGGGCCCAGCCTGAGGTCACTGTGAGCTCATTCTTGCCCATCCAAGGCTCTTGGCCACCCCCTACTTTCCCCAGCAGATTGGGGCAATTTAGAACGAGGACACTCATAGGCTTCAGTTTCTCCTTGGAATCTCTGTGTGACCGCCCAGAACAGGAAGGAAGGGGCTTCGGGCTGGTAGCAGTCACCCAGAAGGAACAGGAGGGAGTTAACGGTAGCAGGAGGGAAATGCAGGTACCTTTCAAAGAGCTCTGCCCAGTGAGTCAGGGCGACAGCCCTGCTGTTGGAAGCAATCCAGCTGTTGGGGAAGCCATGTCCATGCATGTGCAAATGTGTGGCTCTGAGGCGAGTCTTCTAAATAATAATAACAACACCCACCGTTTGGTGAGCACTGACTGCGGGCATCTCACGAATCTTCATGGCAACGCTGTGGGGTGAGTACTCTATCTCCCCCACAAATGATGCACAGAGAGGCTAAAGAACTGGTTCAAGTCCCCCTCAGCTAGTCCACGGTGGAGCTGGGACTTGAATGTGGGCCATGTGGTCCAGAGCCTGTGACCCTCACACCACCATCATAACCAACGGGCCATGCCTCACCCCCGTGTCACCTTTCTCACTGCTTCATAAGGTTTCACCTCTGTGATCTCAGGGTCAACTTGTGCACCTCCCTGTGAGGCTCCAAGGGTCCTAGCCTGGGCTCAGCACTGAGTAGGGTCCCATTCACTCAGCAGGTATTTCCAAGCCCTACCCCATGCTAAGGCCTGAGCCAGGGGCAGGCAAGCGTGGGAGTAAGATCAAGCTTGGTGCTGCCCTCCACAGGGCGTGTGTCCTTGACTGGGCAGAAATCAACCTGTTTGGAGTCTGTGCCCTTCCAGGAGCTGGGCACGGTCAGGGTGGCTCTGGCAGGAAGGCTCAGCCAGGCGACGGATACAAGTGGCTGGGGTCAAGAGTCAGGGATTCGGGTCTCTGCTCTGGATGACTTGCAGTCACCTTGGTAGCCCCTGTCCATCACTGGGCCTCCATTTTCCCCAGTGGAATGATGAGGCCAAGGTGAGTGGGGTGGTCTTGAAAAGCCTACTGAGACTGAAAAGCTGGCTGAAACTGTGGGGCTCTGGTCCGAGGGTCCTGGGGTGGCCTGTTCCCAGTCTGACCCCACTCAAGCCTCAGGCTGTGTCTCAGATCTTTGGTCAGTCCCGTCACTTGCTGGATCACAGAGTGACACAAGTGTTCCCATGAGTCCCTCCCTCGAGCTGACAGCATTATACCTCCATCCTGACCTGGGAAAGGTCTGTGTCCTCAGGCAGATCAAAGCATCAAAATTCATCTGAAGATACTTTTCAAAGTCCCTTTGCAGACATTTTCTCCTTTCAAATTAATACAAAATTTTGAATTAATAATCCAAAACAATAATAAAAGTACCACTTACCAAGTTGCAGGTGAAGGGTTTCTTCATATATGCCTCTAAACCTCACAGTGACCCTTTCATGGTATTATTATCATTATGATTCCATTTTGCGATGAGGAGACAGCTTCTGAGAGGTAGCAGCAATCAGGTGAGGTCACAGAGCTGAGAAATGGGATGTCTCATTCCATAGCTCAGGTTATTTCCTCTCCAGCATCTGCCCTATTGGATTTTCTTCCATCCAGAGTGCCTACTCTGTGCCAGGCACACACAAGGTGCTCAGGTGCACAGTGAACAGGCCAGCACGGCTCCCTGCATAGGTCAACGTCCATAAGAAGCCGTGAGGTAATATTACTTATTCATCAGAGGCAAAAGGAAAGCTCCCTCTGCCTCTGCTCAGCTCTCCCCAGCTCCACTACTTACCACCTGTGTGACCTTGGGCACCCACTTTCACTTTCTATGCCTCTGTTCTTCATTTCTGCCTCATAGGATTGTTGTGAAGAATTAATTAGGAAATGGGCATCCAGCAGTTAAGACAGTGCCTGGCCTAGAGAAGTTGCTTGGTATCCTGTCGAAGACATTATTCCATCTGCAAAGTGTTGTCATTGTCAACCCCATCTGACAGCCAAAGAAACTGAAGCTCTGAGGGGCCAAGTCTGTAAGGCCACAGGGTGATAGGGAAGCTGAAATAGAGCCCTTGAGGGTCTCCTATGCGTGTTCTCTTCTCCCCTGAGCCCCATGGCACCTGCACTGCCATGAGCCTTCCCCTTCAGGTGCTCAGTCAGGGTGGGAAATGAGGCCTGGGGTGAGGGGTCGGTAAGTGGCTGGCACTACAGCAGGAACTTCAGGAAGTCCAAGGCTGAAAGGACTTCTAAGAGAAAGGGAGGCAAGAAGGGACACACTCATACCGGTCTGAGGGCCAGAGGTCAGCCTGGCTCCTGGCCCAGAGGCTGGCTCTCAAGGGGGCCCAGCCTCCAGCCCAGCCTGGCTCAGCCCACACATGCAGTCTTAGAGGCCAGTTATGATCTGCCTCCATCCAGAACCTTCTTCAGGCCTGCCTCTCTGGGCCCTCCTGGGTAGATGCCTGAGGCCTAGGCCTGGGTGAGGTGGTCCGGGCTGGGAAGAAAGGCTCCTGCCACCTTCGCCATTCAGGTCCTTTGTGAGCACTGTAGGACCTGGGCCTCGGGATCACGGTCTTGAGTTCGGGCCGGGCTCTGCCCCTTTTGCGGGGTTCATCATCATGTGCCTAAGTGGCTCTCAGCCCCCGTTTTCTTGTCTGTACATGGGGGAAATAATAGAACTGCCACCCTGGGCATAGGTGAAAACTTAACCTCTCTGAGCACCTGGCATGGAGCAGGTTCCCCAGGAACACCAGTTCCTGCTCTTCTAGGTGGGGAAATGTGCTGAGATCTTGGCATTCTTACAGCTGGGGTGGGGATTTCTCAGTACTTTCCTGTGCTTTAGGGTTCCTGGGGGTCTCATTAAGGTCACAGACATTACCAGGGTCCCTGCTTTTGTGTCTAGCAGGAAGACCATCAGCAGAATCCCTGGGATAGAATGAGTGGAGGTCTGACCACAGCCTGGCTTCCCAGGCCACAGGGCCTGTGTGGCTTAAGACCAGGGCCTGGACACTCTGAGCTGGCCTCCCTGTCCTCAGCAGCAGCAGGAGGAGCCTGATACGGCGCTCGGAGCACTGTATGGTGGCTATGTTAGACAGTGCAGCCCGTAGTGGGCTCTCCTCAGCCCCCTGCCTGGGGTTTTTTCAAACACCCAAAGGCAGGCCAGGTGGCTCTGTCAGAATAAGGTCCTCAGGATGACTCAGCCCCAGGACCACGACCCAGTGGAGCACCCAGGCGGGGCTCCTGAGGGGCAGCTGGCTTGAGTGCCCAGGACACTAGCCCCTCAGCCCTGCCCTCAGGGCCTGCTCCAGTCACTGGTCCAGTAGCTCTCTGCTTCTCAGTTACCCCAACCCACTGTGGGGTCCAAGCTGCAGGCCTGAAAGGGGCGTAGGGACTTTTGAAGGGATTTTAGAAAGCTGAGCCAGGCAGCCTGTCAGCTTTCGCTCACTGACTCAGCCGCCACCTTGACCTTTCCTTCCCATTGGCTTTTTTTGGGCATTTCCTGTCCCTTGAATAGGTAAAGAAAAGGGAAGTGAAAGAAGCTCAGCATGGCTTCTCTAACAGCTGGCAGATCACTTTCTTTATTTCTATAATAATATAAAAATGATATGTGCTTGGATTGAAAAATGCCTATGCTAAAGAAGCATAGACATTTGACCCTTGAACAATGCACAGGTCCTTAGAACTGCACAGGTCCACTTATATGTGGATCTGTTTCAATGAATATATTGGAAAATTTTTTGGAGATTTGTGACAATTTGAAAAATCCTTTTCTTTTGCTTACTTTATTATAAGAATACAGTATATAATACATATACAAAAGTGTGTGTTAATCTACTGTTTATGGTATTGGTAAGGCTTCCTGTCAACCACAGGCTGTTAGTTAAGTTTTGGAGGGGTCAAAAGTTATATGAGGATTTTCTACTGTGCAGGGTGTCAGTGCCCCTAACCCTCACATTGTTCAAGGGTGAACTGTACATCGAAAAGTGGAAATGCCTTCCCTGCATCCACCCTCCAGAAGGACGTGTGTGTGTGTGTGTGTGTGTGTGTGTGTGTGTGTGTGTGTGTGTGTGTGTGTGTGGCTGGGGGCCTCACCCACTCTGTCCTGTGTGATTGACTACAGGCCCACACACATACACATGGTCTTTGAAAGATGAGTATGGAAGCCAGTCTATACACTGCAATCATTCAACGAACATGTACTGAGCACCTATTGTGTACCAGGCTCTATACAGATCCCTGAACTTGTTTTTCTCTCTTAACAACATACACTGGACATTAAAGATAATCCTTTAGGTCAGTAGTTTCCAACCCTGGCTGAACATTAGATTTCTTGGGAAGAATTTAAAAAGTCTCTATGCCCAGGCCCCACCCTAGGCAAGTTACATTGGAAGCTCTGTGGATGGGACTCAGGCATCAGGATTCTGAAGGTCCCAGGTGATTACAGTGCGGAGTCAGGGCTGAGAAACTACTCCTGCTCCGCCCAGGCTCCAGTCAGCAGTGGGGAGTAGGAGCTGGGCCTGCATGTGGTATGTGGGGTGGGAGCTAATGCTGCCAGGAGTCTCTGCTTTGAAGTGCTGTTTTCTGTTTGGGAAAATGAAAACAAAAATTTTTTTTTTGTCAGAGAAATACCCCTTTATACTTTCTACCATAGCCATATTCTCTTTCTCCTTAGGAAGGTGACTTTGCCAGCGCACGGATCTAGGCGGGCTGGAGATTTTTGCTCCAGTTACTAAAAGAAAACTGTCAATACCGGACTGGAAGATGCCATTTCCAGGGACGCAGTGATGGTCTGTCCTGTGAAGAGCCTCTCCAGTTTATCCTTGAGCAAGTAAGCCAAGTGTCACCTACTGTGTTCATTCCTACAGAAAGAATCTCATAAATACCCCATTCTGGAATTTGGTGGCTTATTCCTGGTGTGTGCGCCCAGGACACCTGGTATGTGGTGTATGTGTCTGTATGTCTGTCTGTGTGTGCACACGGTCTAAAGTGCGTCTTGTTCACCTTGCATCCTCAGTGTTCTGGCTGGTGTGGCCTGCACCTCATGTCAATAAATATCTAATAAATAAAGGACCCTGACTAAGCAGCACCATTTGTGAGACAAGCCCTGGGCTGAGAGTTCACTGGCTCTGCCTTATTCCATCCCCTCAGTGACCCCTGTAGGAAGTGTCCATGCTACTCTCCCGTCCCCAGATGAGGGACAGAGGCTCAGAGACCAAGAAATTAAGGTGGTAGGCAGCACAGTCAGCCTATTCTCTCGCCTGTGCTTCACTGCCCGGCACCTCCGGGAGCTGTCCACTGCCCTTGGGCTTCCCCCAAGGGGCAGACCCTTGCTTAGCCCAGCTCCCAGACCACCAGATGGACAGCTGTGACCTTGAGTGAGGGCATGTCTCACCTCTCTGGGCCAGCAGTGTCAGGGGAATAATATAGTGATCATGACACTAACCAGCCAGCGGCTTTGGTGCTTATTGGGTGTCTGTGCTGAGAAGGCACTGCGAGCTTAGCTCATCCTCACGCTCTCAAGTGAAGTGAGTGCTATTATTACCTTGTTGACACACATCCTCCCTGTCATGGCTCTGCCGGCAGCCTCCATGCCCCCGCCCCAATCCGAGAGGAGCCCATGTCCTCTTGCTGCCCACGGAGCCCCAGGGCTCCAGCTGCCTTCTGCTCTGCCCACAGGTGCTTTGTGGCTTCCTCCCTTCCACCTTCTTCCCTCACTTGCTCTTTCTCTCTCTCCCTCTTTCCTCCCATATGTCCTGTTTTTATCCTCCAGATATGTCAGATTCCCCAACCAAGGTTTTCACTTACCTCTATTTTCTCTCTCCTTACTTTCTATTCTTTGCCAACATTTTAAAAGAAAGAATAAATTGCTTGTTCATGTCATTCACATGCAGGTGGACTTTTCTTCCTTTTGTTCAGCATTTTCTCATTTATAGGATAAAAATCACATTAAGTACAATGTACTTTTGCCAGGCTATGTCTTTCATTTTTATTATTCTCACACTCACGTAGGGCTCAAAGTCCTCACCAATAAAATCAAATTCTCTTTCTGCTTGCCTCTGCCTGTCCACTCACACTTATTCATTAATTAGCGAGATCTGGTTGAGTCCTATTTAAGCTGGACTTTGTTCTAGGATTCTGAGAATAAACACTAAGTATTTTTCCTCTAGAATCTTACACCAAAGCGAAGAGCCCAATATGTAAACCAATACTGATGTGACACAGAGGCTGTAGTTTGGTCCTACGACCCACGGTGCTCTATGGCAAAAGGGTGGCATCTATCCAGCCTATCACAACTCAGGAAGGACTCCTGGGTCAGGTGTGAACCTGAACCTTGAACTAAATCATTATATTAAAAAAAAATAGCTTTATTGAGGTATATCTTAAACACCATAAAATTTACCCAATGTAAGTTTACTTTTTTGGTATATTCAGTGCTTTTTTGGTAACTTTACCAAGTGGTGGAACCATCACAGTAAATCAATTTGAGAATGTTCTCAGGAGCCCCCAGTAAGATCTGTCCTTCATGTCCATTTACAGGTAATCCCTGCTCTACTCCAGTCCTAGGCAACCACTAATGTACTTACTGTCTCTATCAACTTGCCTTTTCTGGACATGCCATGTAAGAGGAGTCAGACACAGTGCTGTCTCTCGTGTCTGGGCTCTTTCACTTAATTGTAACATCTCTGAGGGTCATCCTATATATGCTACCATCAGTCATCCATTTGTTCCTTTTTATTGCTGAGTAGTGTTCTGATGTATGGCTTTACCAAATTTTGCCTACCCCTTAATCAGCTGATGAGCATTTAGGTTGTTTCTAATTTTGGAACTATTATGAATAAGGCTGCTATGAACACTGACACAAATATTCGTGTGGATGTAAGTTTTCGTTTCTCTTAGATAGATACCAAGAAGTAGAGTTGCTGGGTCACATGGTAAGTTTATGTTTAACTTTTTGAGGAACCACCAAACTATTTTCCAAATATGCTGCCCCATTTTATTTCTCATGAAATGTATGAGGGTTCTGTTTCTGCACTCTGAGCTAACATTTGTTGTTATCTGGCTTTTTAAAACATTTTATTATGGTCATTCTAGTTAGTATGTGGCTATAGGTCTCATTTCACATTTGCATTTCCTTAATGACTAATGATGTTGAGCATCTATTCATGTGCTTATTAGCTCTTGGTGTATCTTCTTTGGAAAAATATCTATTCATATCTTTTGTTCATTTTTTGATCACATTGTTTGTGTTCTTATTATTGAGTTGTAGAAGTTCTTTGTAAATACTGGATATTAGCCCTTTGTGAGATCTGATTTTGCAAATCTTTTATCCTAGTCTATTGTTTATCTTTTCATTTTCTTAATGGCAGCTCTTAAGTACAAAATACTTGTCTTGATGAATATCAATATATTAATATTTTCTGTTATAAATCATGCTAAGAAATTTTTGCATAACCCAAGGTTTTTAAGATATTTTCTTACGTGTTCTTCTAAAAGTTTTATTGTTTCAGCTCTTACATTAAAGTCAATGATCCATTTTGAGTTAAGTTTTGTGTAGGGCATAAGATAGGGTCTAAGTTTTTCCTTTTGCATGTAGATGGGTAGTCAACTGACAGAGTTGTTAAACAGCCTAGCATTTCCTCCAATGAACTGCTATGGCACTTTTGTTAAAAATCTATTGGCCATAAACATAAGAGTTTATTTCTAGACTCTCAACTCTGTTCCACTCATCTCTATTGTAGTCCTTATTCTGGTACCACACTGTCTTGACAACTGTAGCTTTAGTAAATTTTGAAATCAAGAAGTGATGGTCCTACATATAACCTTGTACTTTTTCAAGAAGTTTTTGTCTATTCCAGGCATTTTTCATTTCATATGAATTTTAGGATCAGCTTGCCAATTGCTGGGAAAAAAGCCTTCTGGAATTTTGATATGGATCATGTTGAATCTATAGATCAGGTAGGGGAATATTGCCATCTGAATTTTTAGTTTTCTAATCCAAGAACGTGGACTGTCTCTAATTCAGATCTTCTTTGATTGCCCTCAGTAAAGTTTTATAATATTTAGTGTAGGAGTCTTGCATTTCCTTTTTAAAATTTATTCCTAAGTATTTTATTCTTTTTGATACTATTAGGAATGGAATTAAATTCTTAAGTTCCTTTTCATCTTGTTCATTGTTTGCATATAGAAATAAAAGTGATTCCTGCATATTGATCTTGTATTCTGTAACCTTGTTGTATTTGTTTATTAGTTCTCTAAAACAATAGTATATTGTTTTAGATTCCTTAGGAATTTGTACATACAGAATCGTGTTGTCTGACAATAAAGACAGTTTTACCTTTTCCTTTCCAGTCCAGATGTTTCTTTGCAGTTTCTTGCCCCTGAGAGTGTATTCCTGTTCTGGGGTGTCTGCCTGGACTGTTCTTCCCCCAGATACTCCATGGTTCACTCCTTCACCTCCTCAGATCTTAACTCAGATGTCAACTTCTTGCTGAGGCCTTCTTGAAATACCTAACTTAAACTGAATCCCTCACCCAGCCCACAATCCTCAGAACCCCACCACTACCACCACTGCTCTGTAACCCTTTTCTCCCTTTATATTTTTTGACAGCACTGACCACTTCAGACTTTATACCTCTCCCCACTCAAGATGGTCCCAAGAGTTCCAGGAATGAACAACGTAGCTGGAAGAAGGGCCCGAGCTGGTACTTGGCCAATGTTGGATGAAGCACAGTCAGAGGAGTTTTCTCTGGGCCACTCAGTCGCCTACCCCACCTTTCTTGGCTGGGAGGGGGTGAGTCTCTCTAGGCAGATGGGAAGACTTATAGGAGGCAGTGGGTGGGGCTACCCAGAGGCCAAGCTGCTGCTGCTGACACTAAGTTGAGGTGCATATATACATGTGGTTGCTTTGAACACCCCAGCCACACCAAGACAAGGCCCTCAGGGATCCACCTGAAGCTTGTGTGCATTTGGTATCACCTGGATAGGAAATGCTTGAGAAGAGAGGTGGGCTCCCAGTGACTCCTCCAGCTCCCAACTGTGCTATTGGTGATACTGCTTTTGAAGATTCCACTCTGCTCCAGCAACCAGGAAAATACATTCCCTGTTTGCATCAGGTTGAGAAACAGGGTCTCTTTGCACCCCTCCCTTATCTGGGGCTTGCCCCAGACTAGGATTTGGGTTGGGCTGGGGTGATTCCATATCAGGCATAGGTGGGTGAGGGCTGCAGTGGGAAGAGCTCTGGTTGGGTGTCAGGTAAGCCTAGATCACAGTCCTGCTTGCTCTGAGTCTTTGCAGCAGAGTGACCTTGAGCAGGGAGGGTCAAGCCTTCAGAAAAAAGGTTTCACTTCCATCAAATGGGTCTACAGAGGCCACCTGGTGGGGGGAGCTCCATTTCTTCATCTGTACACTCAGAGTAAGAATACCACCTCACAGGCTGGATCTCCAAGAAGATATTACCCCTTAAAATATTTACACATACCATAATGCACATAAAATAAAACCAACCATCTTAACTGCTTTTAAGCATACAGTTTAGTGGCATTAAGTTCATTCACATTGTTGCACACCCCAAGAAGATATGAACCCTTAAAAAGTCCTGTTCCTTCTCCACCCTCCCCTCTTGTGTTCCACTCCTGTGCTGGGTGTCCCCTCTGCCCTTGTTCTCATCTCCTTGTGAGATGCGATGATTTATGTGTCCCTCTCTCTCCCAAACTGGGGCAGCGTCCTGCACAGACCTGGGACAGAGTGGATGTGCCATAAAAAGGAGTGAGTGAGAGAATCATGTGGAGGGTGAGCCTCCATGGTCTCAGCCACTGGTGCAGCTCTCAGGGTGACTCTGATGGGGCACCCACGGCGGCTCCCTCCAAACCGGCCAGGTCCCTCCAGCTCGCTCATTCAATCCTATGGCTTATCTCTCCTGAGAGCTCTGAAGCAGGGAGCGACTATCTTCTCCGTTTTTGCAATGAGGAAACTGGGGCAAAGGGAAGATACACGACTTGCCCCCAACATCACACTTTGTGGTTACTGGCAGAGCTGGGGTTTTTATCCCAGGCACTGGGGTGGGGCTGCATTACTTTTCTTTAAAACGTGACCATTTTAATTTTTAATTTTTAATTGACGCCAGCACTCTACACTGTTAAATTCACTTTGGGAGTGATTCAAGTTTGCTTCACTTATAAATTCACTTTTGTTAGCTTACTTTAATTTAAAGAACACCATACCTTTCCATTGACAGGTTGCTAGGTGAATCATTAGACTAAATGCACAAACTGCTTTCTTATAATCTCCTTGTTCTCTATCCTTTGGTGTCTGAAATTTCTGAGTCTAAATTAGGCAACAGAAATTAGCCCATATGAATGGCTAGTGCTTGTAAGATGCATCAGAAAGACCCCTGTTAACCCTTTGGGTGGTTCAGTAAGTAAAATAACTTAGTCCAATTTAAGGCTGTTTCTCCAAACCCTATACATGATTCTCAGGGTCTGGCTTACATACCAGATTAAAATCAACAGCAGGGCTGGGGGAGTACAAATTTCTGTGTATTTGGCAGTTACCAGATTACTGCGGCCTCGGTTTCCAACCTGTAAATGGGGATCTGCTCATGGGGACGGCATGAAGATTAATTCGCTGGCTCTTGAAACTGTGCAGTACCCCTAGTTAGTGCTGAATCACGTTAATATCACCCGGAGTTCACTGTAAGGCCATGTCACTGGATCTCACATTTTTATTATGAAAAATTTCAGATATGCAGAAAGCTTGAAAGATATTATCCATGAACACCCTATGCCCACCACACAGACTCAACAATTGTTAATGTTTTGCTGTATTTATTTATTTGTGTGTGTTTTCTTTGAAATAGTTAGAGTAAGTTGCTAACACTGTGACCGTTTTTTGCTAAATTCTTCAGCATTTATCTCATAAAAACAAGATATTCTCCTAAGCAACCATCAAAGTTACAATTCCATAATATCATCTCACATCCTGTCTACATTCAAATTTCCCTGGTTTCAGCTCAGCAAAAGGTACCGTCAAATTTTTGGATTTTTTTTTTGCCAATCTGATTGCTGAGTCTCTCAGTGCAGTTATAATTTTCTTGTCTCTTGTTACGATTATCAAGGAGCATCTGTTTACATGTTCATGGTTCTGCAATTCTTCATGGCTTTTGTCTATTTACAAATCATATTTGGGGGTTTCACCTCTATTTTTAATCACTCTTTATGTATTGGTGAAATTAGCCTTTGTCTCTAAGTTACAAATACTGTCTCTGATTTGTTTTTTATTTTAAACTTTGCTTATGGAGTTTTTTGGCCATGAAAGTCTTTTTAAAAACTTAGCTTTAATTTTATGTAATTGAAAGTTACATTAAACAACCAAAGTTCCTCTTTGGTTATTTCTGAATTTTGAGTCCTAAGCAGAAGGCTTTCCTCATTCCTAGGTTATAAAGGAATCCCTTTGTGTTTTCTTCAACATTTTAGCTTAGTTCTACATTAAGGTTTCACTTTAAAAATCTGAATCTCTGGTCCATTTGGAATTTATTCAGGTGTTCAGTGTGGCATATGGGTCCATTTTTACCTTTTATTTGAAATGGCTGTCCAGTTGTACCAGGATCACTTATTAATAAATCTACTATGTGATTTGAGAGACCATGTGGGTCATACAGCAAATTTCCCTATGTACTTGAGCAAATTTCTGGAGTTTCTGTTCTGTTCCTTTGGTCTGTCAGGCTATTCATGTTCCTAACTATTCCATTTTAATTGTAGAGACTTTATGGCATGTTTTAATATCTGGTAGGGTTTGGCCCCACCCAACTGTCCTCCTTTCTTCATTTTCCTGACTATTCTTGATTATGTATTTTTCCATATCAACTTCAGAATCAACTTGTTTAACTCCCTAAAGGAAAAAAAAACACCCTCAGTATTTTTATGAGGAGTATGTTAAATGGATGTATTCACCTGGGCCAAATGAATGTCTTTATGGTACTGAGTCATTATCAAGAGTGTCTCTTTGGAGCATAGGCCCTGCTATGGATTGAACTGTGTCCCCCAAAAGGATATGCTGAAGTCCTAAGCCCCAGTACTCCAGAATGTTACCTTATTTGGAAATAGTCTTTTTGGAGGTAATCAAGTTAAAACAAGGTCATTAGGTTAGGTCCTGATCCAATATGACTGGTGTCCCTATACAAAGGGGAAATTTGGGCACAGACATGAGCGCAGGGAGAAGACAACGTGAAGATGAAAGCAGAGATCAGGGGATGCCTCTGCAAAACAAGGAGCACCAAAGATTGCCAGCAAACTACAAGAATCAAGGAGAGAGCCATGAACAGACCCTCCGCACAGCGCTCAGAAGGCTTCCGCCTTCCCAGTGCTTTGGTCTCAGACCTCCGGCCTCCAGAACTATAAGACAATAAAGTTATTTTGTTTTAGGCCCCTTAGCTTGAGATCCTTTGTTGCAGCAGCCCTAGCAAGGCAAACTACAGGCCTCTCAGAGAATCTCTTAGTCCAGAAGTGAGCATCCCCAACACGACTTCAGGACTGGGAAAAGCACTGTGTGCTTTCCTGTCCCCAACTCCTAGTGAGCCCAACCGGGCCTGTTTCTTGCCTGCCTGAAGTTGGATCAGTGAACCAATGAACACATCGGAAAGCTGGACGTGTGACTTCACCCTCAATGGGTGGCCAAACCCATTGAGGTCAAGGCAATGAATGAATCATTTATGCAATGTGGCTCAGTGAGTCAGGGAGGGCCAGGCAAAAAAGCAGCCTGAATTTGGGGCATGTTTCCTTTTCCCTTTTCTTTGGAACCTAGAAGAAATAAACAGTGAAATTGTGCACATTGCCACCCTCATCACATGCCTACTGTGTGCTGTGGAGAAATAGGACAAGGGCTTAGAAAATGGAGAGATGGAAGTAAGAGGCACCCAGCTGTGCCACTTACTTGCTGTGTGCCTCTGAATAAGTTAGTTAACTTCTCTGGGCCTCAGTTCCCTCATCTCTTCACATGGGGTGGTAATGATATCTGCCTCACAGGGTTAGTGTCATGATCACACAAGGAAATAAATATAAAGCCCTTGGCAAAAGGGCAAGGGTGAAACCATGTTCTCAATAGAGACTGGCAATTATTAGTAAGAACTGCCCCCAAATAACTTACCCATAAAGGCAAAATTGGGATGCACAATTTATGAGTCTTCAGCTATGATTCTGTACATACCACTGAGAACTTTCCCTCCTCCTTCCTTAGGCAAGAGTTTAGAATAGACAAACTATGACCTCATTTGTTCCCTCCAATGTTAATTAGTGTTTTCTAATTATGAAAAGGAAATTATGCCTCAACTCATACTCTGTCTAAAAAAATTAACTGACAACAGAAAGGTGTCACTTCTCATGGTGGCGTCAGTTCCCCCGGCAGCCGGGGCGTGGCTTGGGGCCATGTTGGCAGGCTGTGTCCTTGGTTCAGGGACACAGGCCTGTCTGAGTCATAGAGGCCCTGCTACTTCCTGGTCCCTCTCTTTGGGCTCATTTTGTGTTTGTTCAACAAACCTGCTTTGAGGCTTGTGCTGGACATGAGGAGAGGCAAGAAACCACATCCCTGTTCCCAAGCTAGTGGGAGAGACAGAAATGGTCAGCTACAGGGTACTGTTTCCCTTAGCTGCTCGGACTTCATCTGTTCCCACAGTGAACCTGAGAGTTTGGTTCCTTGGGGTTATTACTGCTCCATTTTACAGGGGATAAAACTGAGGTTCCTGGGGAAAAGTGATAGATAATTGAGGACCATCTCTCAGAGGTATTTCATCCAGACATTTCTATTCCACACCAATCTTTCTCTCTCCAGACAGCCCCCCCTCTGGGTACCTTGCCCTCATAACCCCCTCCTGGGAGAGGGTCCCTTTTCTGGCTTCCCCAGTTTCTACCCTGGCACTTAGCACCCGGGTTGTAGTTTTTTAATAACAAATATTTAATAACAAATAATCTCCCCCTGCCTGCCAGGAAGTTGTTACTCAATGACTGCAGCGTTTTAATTCCTGTCCATCTTAAACCTTTCACTTAATTGTATTCTACTTGATCTAAGATGTCAGCAATTCTAAGGCCCCCTCATTAATTTATGCACCATTACAAAATAAAAATGCTGCCAATTAACTATGTCAATTGACTATGATATGCCCCTGGTTGTAAGTCACATTCCGCTTTGAGGAATGTTAAAATATGAAAAGCATGCCAAGACTCAACAAAATATAAAGACAATTACTGCTTTTAAACACATCTTAGAGGAAGAAGATTTTATAAATATCCAAACATTTACCCTATGTCAAGCACTATTCTAAAGTGCTTTTCATCCATCATCTCCCATCAGGGGCTGGCAAACTTCTGCAGAGGTAAATACTTTAGGCTTTATGAGCCATACGGTGTCACAACTATTCACTTCCAATTGTGGTGTGAAAGCAGCCACAGAGAATAAATAAAATGGGTGTGGTTGTATTCCAATAAAACTTTATGGACACTGAAATTTAAATTCCATACAACCTTCACATGTCACAATTATTATTCTTTTGATTTTTTTCCACCAAACATTAAAAATGTGAAAACCATTCTTAGTTTGTGGGTTGTATAAAGGGAGTGGGTTAGAGTTGGCTCATGGACTGTACTTGACTGACCCCTGAACTATAGTTTACTGATCCCTGAGCACAGTGATCTTCTCGTGATCTTCGTATCAGCCCTACAAGATAGATGCTGCTATTATCCTCATTTTACAGGTGAGGAAACTGATTCTCAGAGAAGCAAACAGATGAGTGGTCAGGCTGGTACTGTGACCCATGCAGTCTACCTCTGTACTTGCTAACTTGCTTTTAACAAGTTACCCTAAATAGAGTAAATATGGTTTACCTTAAACATGGTTGCCCTTTAATATTTTTAACTTTTCTCCTGATTACAACAGTTCCACATTTATGTTGAAAGACTCAAACCATACAGAGCTATAATGAAGAAAATGAAAGTAACCCCGCACTCCAGAGATAAAGGCTTAAGGGTTTGAACACACAGCTCACACAATGCTGACTAGATTTAGAATGTTCTGGACACTGTGTGACTTTGTATAGGTTGCCTAACCTTTCTGGGCCCTTGTCTCTCCAATGAGGGGGCTGGCTGAGATTACGCAGTTCTTTAGCCCTCCCAGGCCTGACCATGGAGCTGCTTGTAAGGATTGTGTAATAGCAACTCGTTCTGTCCTAACTGCTTGGGTGTGGAGGGTGAAGTCACTCCTTGCCAGCCCCTCAGGATGGGCCAAGTGGCTGTTGAGTCTCCCTGGCTGTGGCTCCCCCAAGTCCCAAGAGCTGAGTGATTTCAGAGAGGCAGCAGGGACTCCAGGGCCTGAGTCAGGGGTCCTGGGAGGCTGAGGTTCCTTCCACGGCTGCTGCCAGGGAGCATTCTGCCCAGCAAGCAGAGCTCTAGGCATTGTGGGAGTCAGAGGCTTCAGCCAGTGCTGCCTGAGACAGGACTTAACAGATTGGGGTTCCTAGGTCAGATTCCCCAGGCCCCACACCATCTCTAAGACAGGCCCAGGGTTTGGCTATATGGGATGTATGCCATACACCAGTTGTGTGACCTTGGGCATGTCCCTTCTCTGAGCCTGTTTCCTCGCTTGTAAAGTAAAATGAGGATAATTACCACTTCACAGGATCACTGATTAGTTAATGACATGATAGCTGTTATGCAGCTGGCACAAAGGAGAGGCTTAATTAATGCCCATTTCTGCCTCCTCCTCTTCTGATAGGAAGGCCCAGTGGTGGCAGCTTGGGATATGTGGGGAAAAGAGCCTCATGGAGGGTACCGAGCAAGGGGAGAAGCTGCCATACAGCACAGGGAAGACAGTAAAAGGGCTATGGATTCTGAAAGAGGACATGAAGAACAGTGGGAGCCAGGCCCTCTGCTGAGAGTACCCCCTCTGGGTGTGACCCACCCCAGGCCCTTTCTCACACACAGTCTGGTGTAATCCTAAATGGATATATTCCCAGTTTACAAGTGAGGAAACTGAGGCTTAGAAACATTAAGCCTCTTGCCTAAGGTCACAGAGCAGACAGTAAGCTAGGGTCACTCTCTGTCATCTGTGGGAGTGCCATCGTTTCTCCTCCTGTGACCCCAGGACAGATCCAAAGTCAATTTTGAGGGCAAGGTTTGCACAGGGACTGTAGGTAATGCCAGCACTGGCTACCCAGTTTTCCCACTGCCCCTAGGGATACATGTTATCACATCCATCACAGGAAGGAGGGAGTGCAGGCTCAGTAGGCAAAGTGGCTTACTCAAGGCTGCACATTAAGGGTGGGGAGTCCAGGCCAGGCCTTCTAAATTCAGACCTAACCCCTACCCATCCTGCCTCCAGGTTTATTTTAGGGACATCTAAAATCAGGATGCACCCAGGTCAGAAAAACTGTTTTCTTCCCATTGACCATGCATTGCTTCATGCTCCTTCATGCCCCTCTGCCCACCAGGCCCACAGTTCCAGCCCCTCTGCAGTCACCTTACACCAGTTTATGCTGGGCCTCTCTTTGCCTCCAACTCCTGTCAGAAGCATCATCTCCACCGCCTGGACTTTGGTTTGGGTGGCTACACCTTCACCACCGGACCCCCTGACCCAAACCTTTGTGTTAGTTGGTCTCAAGGAGGGACCTTTTCCTGAACTTGGCCTCACTCCCAACCAGGCCTGCCGTCATCTTGTGGCCGCCTCTCCAGGTTCTGGAGCCAGACCCTGAAACACATAGTGCCATGATGATACAAGACCTGCTTTGCTGGGAAGGGGAAAACCAAGAGATTTCGTGAATCATAATGAGAAGGGGTGAGGCAGGGCCTGGGTTCCTGGTATACTTACCATTCTCTTACTTGGGCCCCAAACTGTCCACAAAGTAGGCAGTTGTAAACCCACTGTACAGATACCGACCTAGGTTCAGTAGGGGAAGAGATTCACCTAGGATCATGCAGCAATTAAAGAAAAGAGCGGTATTCAAGCTATACTCTTTCCAGAAAGGGATAAAGAGGAAAACCCACATAGCTCAGCAGACACCTGACTCCAGGGCCAGACTGTACCACCACCACTGTAATATTTGTATGAAAAAGTTTTCTTTTCAAAAAATGTGGGTAGGGGAAGGTATGAATGCTCTTGGTTTAAAAAAAAAAATGGGGCAGATCAAGTTAGTATGCTGTGAAAAGTCAGCCAGCTGTAACATTTTATGATTCAATGCAAAAAATATGTTGAGTTCCTCAGCTGAGTAAGTAGTATAAACAAAGATTTTTTTTTCAGATACAGGGAGGGTGTGTTGCCATTATCTGAGGACCTCTTTGCTGTCCTCAGCCAATGTTCATCTGAGAGCGGAAACAGCCCTTAAGAAAAAACACTCAGCCCTTAACTTTTCTAGAACTGACGCAGAAAAGTTTTGAACATGTGTGAACACAGAAGCTAGGTGAGGCAAATGCAGAAGTTGCCTCTGGTGATAAAATCTACAAATCAATGACACAGGGTCGTTGAAATCCCCTCCCCACCCTGCTCCCCAGGAGAGGGGAAGAAACCGCAGAATGTTCCTGACTCTGCACTCTGGCCTGGTGGCGCAATGTTTATGTTTGTGTACCTAGCTCCTCAGTGCCGCCTTCCACTGCCCAAAGGACAGTCACTGGGGCTCAGGGCGCGGATGACCGCATGGGGTCTTCCCAAACGTTTGTCCTGGAATCAGCTGAGAACCAGGGCGTAGGGATTGGGGCCCCAGAACCCAGCGCAAAGTAGATGCCGAATCAAAACGTATTTTGGGAACAGAGATGAAGCAACTCCATCTGTGTTAAGTGAACATGACCAGAAACGTGTCTGGTGGCCTCTGGGAGGCGCTGTGGAGCCCGCAGGCGGTCGCATTCCCAAACCCCGCACCCGTCCGTCAATAACGGCACCTTGCGACCCCCATTTGATTTTTTTTTTTTTTTAAGTAACAGGAGAGAAAGTTTGGTAAACAGGAAAACATTTCCCTGAACCACCCCAGTTCTTGGTAGGAACATTTCTCTGGTCAAACTTGTTCACTTTTTCTCCAGCCCTCATTTCAGGCTCCTCTCTGCCTCCCCACCCAAGGACTGCGATGCTGGGTAAATAAAACGCTTCTCCTTGGAACCTCAGTTCCTCCTCCTGTTGATGATGATGAAATGCGAGAGGAGCACACGTGGACGCGAAAGAGCAGGCTGAGCCCCTTTCCGCCCAGGCTGGGGCTGGCGGCGGAGGGGCGCTGCCAGCCTCTAGCATCCCGGGGCTCAGCCTTTGGCTGGCAGCGGGCCCTCCACCTCTCGTCCCCGCTGGGCCCGGAGAGCGGCGCGGGCTGGGTCCCGGGGGGAGCACCAGGCTGAGGCTGGGCGAGTGCTCGGACTCCACGCAGCCCTCAACGAACGGGTCCCGCTCGGAGGACGATGACGTCTTCGCCTCTGGCTCAGCCGGCGCCAAGCTGGGCAGGGCGGTGACGGCATCGACCGGTCACGTGACCACTGTTCAAACAAACAGACCTCCCCTCCCCCAGCGCTACCGCTCGCCCCGCCCCAAAAGAGGCCACATATAAACGCGCTCCCTCGGCCCGAGCTCGCTGCTCAGGACTTTGGAGTTACGGTAGCTACGCGGCCCGGAGGGAAAGTCAGGGGAACAAGGAAGCCGAGGCGGCTGGGGACCCACACGACACACCCCTCGCTCAGTCCAAAAGCAGTTTGGGGTTAGGTGCAAAGGGAGCCAGGGTCGTGCTTTTCCTCGAAAGCCGTCGCCCTCCTTCTATTGCAAGGACAAAAGAACACAAGAGGACTTACACGCTGGGGGCGCTGGGGCCGGCCATGGTCATGGAAATGGGTTCCCTGGACGCCGGAGGCCTGCGTACGCTGCTGCGGGAGCGTGCGGCGCAGTGCCTGCTGCTGGACTGCCGCTCCTTCTTCGCCTTCAACGCCGGCCATATCGCCGGGTCGGTCAACGTGCGCTTCAGCACCATCGTGCGGCGCCGGGCCAAGGGCGCCATGGGCCTGGAGCACATAGTGCCCAACGCCGAGCTGCGCGGCCGCCTGCTGGCCGGCGCCTACCAAGCTGTGGTGCTGCTGGACGACCGCAGCGCCTCCCTGGACTGCGCCAAACGTGACAGCACCCTGGCCCTGGCTGCAGGAGCGCTCTGCCGCGAGGCGCGCGCCGCGCAAGTCCTCTTCCTCAAAGGTACGCGCTCGGGGAAGCTCGAGGGCGGGCTGCAGCTCTCTAGAACCTTGCCAGGGTCCTCTGGCCCTTTGCTCCTGTGGGGCTGCCCCACCTGGAACGTATGGGTGCCCGAGTCGTGTTTTCGGGACTTGTCATTGGCTTTGTTTGGCTCTAAGAACAAAGACTTGCCTGAGCCTCGCCGGATAAACTTCCAGCCCTGGTGGTGGGGGGAGCTGTATGAAAGTGCCCCGTTCCGGAGATACTAATGGAAAGAAAATGTCTCTTTGTGTTCTCAGGAGGATATGAAGCCTTTTCAGCTTCCTGCCCGGAGCTGTGCAGCAAACAGTCGACCCCCACGGGGCTCAGCCTTCCCCTGAATACTAGTGTCCCTGACAGCACCGAATCAGGGTGCAGTTCCTGCAGCACCCCACTCTACGATCAGGTTAGTAGGGGCCCATGCCAGAGGGGAGAAGGAACAGCTGGCAAAGGCCTGGAAGAGCAGCACTATGAGAGTATAGAAAGCGACCTATAACTTTATAACAGAGAGGATACAAGTATTTACCCCCTGTTAAGTGGCCTAATGGAGTCTCTACTTGCTGGCACTGCAGAAATGAACTTAGCTGCCCTGCCCAAGCAAATGGGTTTAGTTCTCTATTTATACGCCAACAGTGCTGAGAACTTCACCCAGTATCTGAAACTGACTTTTCCAGCAGGGATTTTTCTGTGGGTGTAGGCACTGGCATTGACTTTGAGCAACACTTGACAGATGTTGGATGTTTCTGATTTCAGGGTGGCCCAGTGGAGATCCTGCCCTTTCTGTACCTGGGCAGTGCCTACCATGCTTCCCGCAAGGACATGCTGGATGCCTTGGGCATCACGGCCTTGATCAACGTCTCAGCCAATTGTCCCAACCATTTTGAGGGTCACTACCAGTACAAGAGCATCCCCGTGGAAGACAACCACAAGGCAGATATCAGCTCCTGGTTCAATGAGGCAATCGACTTCATAGGTAAATAGAACAGATGCCTGGGACTTCTTTGCCTTGCTCCTCCCATTTTAGCCACTGACCCAACTCTATGGCAAGGATTTGCATGACATTCTTCTGAGCCTTCCTCCAGATGTTAAATAACAGTCTGGTGTGGCCAACATCCCCGCAAAATATGGATTTGATGTTCCACCTAACAAATTAGCAAAACTGAGGCTCAGAAAGTTGAATAGACTTATCCAAGATGAGTCTGCTTAGTGGAGATACCTGGTCTGGGTTTAAATCCTTTGCACACTACCCACACTGCCTCCATGAACAGTGTCTGTGTGGTGGCACGATGTGATGTTGACCATCTCTGGAAGGACACGCATGACCTTTCTTAGACACCCTATCCTGGGGTTGGGGTCATTCTCCTGAGCTCTTGAGTAAGTGGCTGCCCTTTGTTTTCCAGACTCCATCAAGAACGCTGGAGGAAGGGTGTTTGTCCACTGCCAGGCTGGCATTTCCCGGTCAGCCACCATCTGCCTTGCTTACCTCATGAGGACTAACCGAGTCAAGCTGGACGAGGCCTTTGAGTTTGTGAAGCAGAGGAGAAGCATCATCTCCCCCAACTTCAGCTTCATGGGCCAGCTGCTGCAGTTTGAGTCGCAGGTCCTGGCACCACACTGCTCTGCGGAGGCTGGGAGCCCTGCCATGGCTGTGCTGGACCGGGGCACCTCCACCACCACTGTCTTCAATTTCCCTGTTTCCATTCCCGTCCACTCCACGAACAGTGCGTTGAGCTACCTTCAGAGTCCCATCACGACTTCTCCCAGCTGCTGAAAGGCCATGGGAGGTGATCTTCATGACTCACCAGGACTCCGGGCTCCTTGAGGAGAAATGCAGTAACTCCAGGGAGGGGGCTTGTGAGTGCTGGCCCTTATTTATTTAATTTCACCTGAGTTCCACTGGGTTCCTCAGCAGTCATAATGATGACTTAGTGTCAAGATGTTCGCTGAACTTCGCACATTGGGACCAGTATGTGTGGGTACATCAAGTTCCTCTGACAAAAAGGGGCAGAAGAGAAAGGACTCAGTGTGTGAGCCAGTTTCTTTTTGTTTGCCCCTGTTTTTGTAGAAACTCTTCATGCTTGACATACCTACCAGTATTACCATTCCTGACGACACATACATATGAGAGTATACCTTATTTATTTTTGTGTAGGAGGGTCTACCTTCACAAATGTCAATGTCTACCCTAGATGAACCAAATACCTCAATTTTTGTGTTTTGAGTACTGTAATTTCCTGTAAATATATCCTAAGCAGGTTGTTATCAGCACTGATGGAAAACACCAGTGTTTTTTTTTTTTTAGTTGCCAACAGTTGTATGTTTATTTATGACCGGAAATAATATATTTCTTCTTCTAAGAAGACATTTTGTTACATAAGGATGACTTTTTTATACAACAGAATAAATTATAGCATTTCTATTGAAATCTCAATGTTCTGTTTCTTGGGCAGCCCCACCTGATTCCTTTCCCATCAGTGAAATAGGAGAATCTGGACCAGGACCTCCAGATGTATGTTGGGATTTGATCTCATTCCTTGGTGCCCCTCAGATCCCACAAGATGACTGGGTTGCAACAGATGTAGTGAAGTGTGATCTATCATGGAAAATCAGGTGTTGGAGCTGAACTCATTGTATTGGATCCAGGTGTCCCCCCATGTATCCCTACCGTGCCACCCACGGACCTCAAGTGTCCCCAGATTCAAAGCTAGGGAAAAATTACCATTTGCTTGAGTTGCCTTTTCATTTAATACCTTCCTCAGTTAAAAAAAAAAACAACTCCCTCCTCTCTCAGCTGTGCTAAAGTTACAAGGATGATGGTTTTCCAAAACATTTGACATAAACGTGTCCTGCATGCAAGGCAGTGTGTGCAACCTGCCCCTAAAACTATATTTTGCAAACAAAGATGCTGAGACCCAGCATAGCTAAGTGGCAGGGTGGGGAAATTGGGCCTCGCTTCTATGTAGTTTCCTAATTCTGTGTGCTTTGTACTTTATCACTTGCCTCTCACGTGGTTTCTTTTTTCCTTTGAAAAGCCCTTTATTTTTATGAAAAGAATCCAAGCAGTATAAGCAACTACAATGTAGAGAAATCACCTGAAATTCCCAACCCTAGCCTAACCATTAACTGGAGTTCATCCACATTGGCATCTCTGCATATATACACAGCATTTTTGGTGGCTGTTCCTTCAGGTCACTTGCTGCTCTGATTTCATAATTTTGTTGAAGATAGGCAAGTAAATCTGACTCGTTCTAGGGCAATATTCTGGATTTTTACTCTCTAGCCAAACAGGCTGAAATAGGATATAACTGACTACCAACCTATAACCCATCTATAATGTTGAATTAAATAACAGTGAAGCTCTTGGGTTACTTACTGGCACCTTAGTTCCTGTCCCCTTTACTTGTTTCTGACAAAATGTTATAGGAAGCAGACAAGGAAACATCTTACTTGGCCTCCAGTAGTACCCTGAGCAGTGGTCTTGGTCCAGTTCTGTCATTCAAGACGTTCAAGGCCTTGACAGAATCAATGTCCTTGACATTTCCCCACTGGTTCATCAGCTGCCAGCTGACATCCAGGGCCTGAAAGATCCCTGTGTTCTAAGTTCTAAGAACTTACCCTGGGCTGGCAAGCTTGTTCCCTTGCCTGGGCTTCCAAGTGTAAGTATGTTCATGCCTTTCAAAACAAATCGTATCCATTGTTTTTATCAAACCCTAGAAATTTACTATTACAAACATCTCCCTTCGTGGAAATGTACTAGCGACTTCGAGACCATGGCAGATGCCATGGCTGACTTCCCCGTGGGTTTGGGCCATCACTTTCTGCTTGGCAGGCACTGGCTGAACCAAAATTAATCTCCACTATGATCCACTCAGTGGAAAAATACAGCTGCTGCTTAAAGGAACCGCCAGCATAAACAATTCACTCACTTCTCCCAGTGCAAGCTGCTCCACCTCCAGCCAGCCCTGGGGAACAGGGATGATAACCCTCATTTCCCATGTATCTCAGTCTTTAGGGCCTCTAGAAAAGGTCACTTCTGGCTCAAGACTATTTTCTTAGACAAGAAAAAGGTACCTCATAATGAAAAGAAAGATGCTTAAACTATTAAAATATTTCTCAGTGGGAGACTGGAATAGAGACAATTGTTTAATACTGATAATGCGGTAATAATAGCTTAAATTTTAGAGCTAGCACAATGTGTCAGCCACTGTACTAACGTCTTTGCACATCTCACTAAACCCTAATAGCAACACCCATTTTAGAGAGGAAGAAATTGAGGCTCAGAAAGGTGAAGCAGCATGCGTAAGGTCATACAGAAAGTAAACAGCATTGCAGAGATTGGAACCTGGGTCTGAAAGGAGACTGGGACCGAAGTCCTAATTCAGTCCCAAAGACAGCTTGAGGGAATAGGGAAAAGATGATTATTGTAATCAACCATACATCACCATGGTTTTACCATATAACTTTGTAGTGGAAAAACTACTTATCCCTTTGGGGCTCAGTTTTTTAAATCTGTAAATGAAGATAATAAAACCTGCCTCATGTGTGAGAAATAGGAAACAGGCTCATGAATGTAGAGCTCCTGTCAGGTAGTGGGGCTCTGGAAGAACATTAATATCCCTTTCCTCATTGCTAAGGACCTCTGGCAGTTCTCTGGTGTCAGTTTCCCACCCTTAAAACGACCAGCTTCCATTGGATCTAATAGGTAAAGTTCCTCCCAGTCCTCTAATTCTAGAACTAGAAAATGCATCAATGGTACTTTATGCTTTCCTGTGGTTTCCAGGCACCCATTATTGCACTGGGATATTGCCAACCCCAGATGCCTCCATTGCATCCTCTCCTTTCCTTGGCATTTTGCAAATAGCAGCTTATTTACCTCGGACTTGCAGCCTCCGGCGTCCTTTCCCTTCCCTCCCTCCGCAGCCCGTGGAGAATGACATCATGGTGTGTACACCTTTAAGATTATATAAATGTGTGGTTTTTACAGTGGCCTCCATCCCCATGGTAACGCGGAGGAGTTTCCCTTTTGTGAGGAAAGCTGTTATGTCACTTCCTGCTGCTGACAAATCAGTTTAAGAGATTAAGATGAAGGGGGGCGAGGGGCGGGAGGCGGCTTTTGAGAACTGCTGGTTGCGGTGGTTTCTGGTTGCCATACACAGAGGCAAACAAAGCCGAGGCCACGCGGGGTAGCCCCGCCCAGCGCCAGCCCCGAGCTCCGGCTTCCCACACCTCACTCGGCCGGCGGGTGGATCCAGGTCACCCTAGGCTGGTTTTCTCCGCAGGTGGCTTTCTGGGGAGCAGGTGGGAGGGCTGCCCACCTCTGCGGACTTTCTGGGGCTCTGTAGGGCAAGGCTGTTGGAGACCAGCCGCCGGGTCTCGTGGATCCTCTGCTGCCCTGTGCAGCTCAGGAGGTAGCTTTGTCCTCCCAGGACGAAAGGGTATGCAGGTTACCAGAACCACAGCAGACAAAACTGTGCTAAGAAAAAGACCTTAAAACCACCTTTTTCTTGACTGTGGTTTTTTAAGCTAAGCACCGGGCCCACTCATTCATTCATTCATCCATTCAGTATTTGTTGATTCTCCATAGGCTCAGGGATACTTTGGTGCAAGACAAAGTTCCATCTCTCAAGCAGCTAACAAGGTATATAACAATGTATAAATGAGATAAGGATGAAGGCTATGAAAGTGGGAGAATAAAAGGGGAGGCTCTCCTTTAGATTTTGGTGGTCAGGGAGGCCTCTCTGAGGGGTGACTAAGCGAAGACCTGAATGATAGTTGCCCATTTAAGAGGCAAGCTGGGAAGAGGGTTTCAGGCAGGAAAGACCTGGGGTTTGAGAGGGATCTTCATGGACTGGTAGATAGAGCACCTGACTTGAGTCAGCTAGACCACTTATTAGTTATGTGACTTACTGTGGGTAAGTTACCAAACTCTTTAAACCTCAATTTCCTATCTATAATAAGGGTTCCATATGCCAGACCTTCAAAGAGTCTTTAAGGATTCAATGAAAGGCAATCACCACTGGGAACCTGAGAGAGGCTTTGGAAAGGTTCGTTGTCCTCTCATGACTGAGCTGGTTGCCATCTGTCCCCATTCTGTCACTTGAGTAGCAGCACCCCTCCTGAGTGCCCTGGTGAAGGCAAACAGGGAAGTGGGTGTCTCGCTCCATCCTGACAAACACTCTGCGCCCGCACTCAGGCGGAGCTGTCCTCTGGGCCATCACAGCTTTGTTTGGTGATGGCCTTTGCTTGAAAACCACCAGCCCTAGCCCATTGAACCTTCTAGGCCTCAGTTTTCTCATCTATGAAAAGCTCCTGAATATCCTCCTTTCCCACCTAACCGCTGGCCCTGAGCCCTCTCCTCGTCGAGGCCTCCGAAGGCTCTCGAATCTCTGGGGTTTGTTCGGCCTGGTTCAGAGACAGGAAAGGAAACAGATGCTTTCCAGGAAGGGGCAGCAAGGGGTCTTGGACTTTTGAAAGGTGAGTTGACATGATGGAGATGTGACTAGTCCCTATGGAAATGGGTTCCCCACAATGTCCTGCAGGGGTATCACAGACTCCTGGCCCCATTGCCTGCCCTTTTCCCCAACCCCAGGCAATCCTCTGCCATGGACCACACTGCAAAATTTGATTTTAAAAGCTTCATCAAGGCTGACACCAATGGACATGTGAGGTTGGCTGCCTCCATCTGTGTTCTTTGTGCCTTCATTCATGTATTCGTTCACTCAGTAAAAAATATTACGTACCTTTGGTTTACAAAACACTCAATAGTTACTTCTCTCCAGCCCTTACTCATTCTCTTCTGAGATGTGTGAACTTGTGTACATGCTCCAGACCAGACTCACTTTGGCACGTAATTGAAGGTCTTCCAAGATGGAACCACTGCCTTCATTTCCAGTTTCATTCTCCCTATCCCCACTATTGTTCTTCATGTGTGTTTAGACCTGTAGTTCTCATAATACAGTCTGCTCTCTCTTGCTACCCTTACCTCTGCTCATGCTGTTTCTCTGCTTGAATGACCTCTCACTGCTCAAAAGAGCACCAAATCCGTGAAGACTTCTTTAACTTTTGAGACTTCCTTGTCTGTGCATCAGTGTCCTGAGAATATATAGCTTCATCCCACTGCTGGAGCCCAAGGGTCATAACCCAACCAACCCTGGGCCAGGCAGGTCCCTTAATTAAGCACTGGGCCACTGGGAACTGTTGTGACCTGGGAAGTTCATGCTGGTAAGGAAGCTATGAACCAATGTGGATATGCAGGCCCAGTGTTACGATAAGTTCCTAATTTTTTTTTTTTTTTTAGTTTTTTTTTTTTTTTTTTTTTTTTTTTTTTAATAATTATTTTTTATTGAAGGGTAGTTGACACACAGTATTACATTACATGAGTTTCAAGTGTACAACACAGTGGTAGAACATTTATATACATAATTCTAGGTTCCAGCTATCACCCTACCAGGCTGTTACAATATCTTGACTATATTCCTTATGCTATACCTTACATCCCGGTTACTTATTATTTTACCATTGGAAGTGTGTACTTTTTTTTTTTTTTTTTTTTTGTGAGGGCATCTCTCATATTTATTGATCAAATGGTTGTTAACGACAATAAAATTCTGTATAGGGGAGTCAATGCTCAATGCACAATCATTATTCCACCCCAAGCCTAACTTTTGTCAGTCTCCAATCTTCTGAGGCATAACAAACAAGTTTTTACATGTAGAACAAATTCTTACATAATGAATAAGTTACATAGTGAACAGTGCAAGGGCAGTCATCACAGAAACTTTCGGTTTTGCTCATGCATTATGAACTATAAACAGTCAGTTCAAATATGAATACTCATTTGGTTTTTATACTTGATTTATATGTGGATACCACATTTCTCTCTTTATTATTATTATTTTTAATAAAATGCTGAAGTGGTAGGTAGATACAAGATAAAGGTAGAAAACATAGTTTAGTGTTGTAAGAGAGCCCATGTAGATGATCAGGTGTGTGCCTGTAGACTATGTGTTAATCCAAGCTAGACCAGGGCAATAAAACATCCACGTATGCAGAAGATTTCTCTCAGAATGGGGGGGTGAGGTTCTAAGCCTCACCTCTGTTGATCCCCAATTTCTCACCTGATGGCCCCCCTGCGACTGTGCCTGTCTTAGGTTGTTCCTCCCTTGAGGAATCTTACCCGTCTCTGGCTAACCAGTCATCTTCCGGGGCCATACAGGGAAATGTGAAGTTGGTAAGTGAGAGAGAAGCCTTATTGTTTGAAAAAGTTAGCTTTTTACTTCTTTGCATATTTATGCCCTGTGGCTTCTATGCCCAGCATTTGTCTTGAGGTATCTTTACCACTTGGAAGAATTATGATACTCGGTAAATTTGATATGAGGCACGAATTCTATTTAAGGGTTGTAATTAGGAAGGAAGAAGAAAAGCTATAGAAGTAGCAGGCGGAAGAAAACATGGGAAGATTGATTATTTCTTTGATATATCTTCTTGTAGAGTAACTTCAGCATGTATAGGTTTTAAGCTACTACTTAAATTGCACACACACATTAACATAATAGGAGTATAGTTACATAACCAAAGCATATCTGTAATTACCAGCCATCTGCAGTGAAACCAAGAAAACCAGTTAGGCACCTTAGGCATTTGTGAAAACTTATCTATGATATGGTGGATATTGTCCAAATGAACTTGAACAGTCTGAGAGAAATCAGACACATTAAAACAACCCATTCCTGGGGACTGTTCACACGCCATATGTTCTTTTAACAATAAATAGTTTGTAGTTGTAAGACTTTGGAGCGCTACAATTTGCACTTCTCCAAATTCTTGGTTGAGTTCCAACAGTATAGATCCAGTCCAATTTTGTTGTTTTACTGTATGTACAGGCCAGCTTAGATATCTCCTTCCTCATTCCCATGGCAAGTCCAGGAACTGGTGGGATGAGTGCATCTACAGCTGTAGCAGTGCGTGGATCTTTGTTGGGGTTTTTTGATGATCATCTTCTGGCATGAGTCTTCCAGAGAGTGCAGATGTTGGAAGTTCTTTTTCATATCGTATCTTAGTTCATTTTCGGGGTAGCCCAATTAGGCTTTGATCCTCTGTATAAACACAAACAGACCCTTTGCCTACACTTTTATATGCCCTTTATACCCTTGTGTAGAACTCGTTGGAGGTTACCACACAGGAACTGCCCTTTTTTTTTTTTGCTATCACTAATCTACACTTACATGACGAATATTATATTTACTAGGCTCTCCCCTATACCAGGTCTCCCCTATAAACCCCTTTACAGTCACTGTCCATCAGCATAGCAAAATGTTGTAGAATCACTACTTGCCTTCTCTGTGTTGTACAGCCCTCCCTTTTCTCCTACCCCCCCATGCATGTTAATCTTGATACCCCCCTACTTCTCCCCCCCTTATCCCTCCCTACCCACCCATCCTCCCCAGTCCCTTTCCCTTTGGTACCTGTTAGTCCATTCTTGAGTTCTGTGATTCTGCTGCTGTTTTGTTCCTTCAGTTTTTCCTTTGTTCTTATATTCCACAGATAAGTGAAATCATTTGGTATTTCTCTTTCTCCGCTTGGCTTGTTTCACTGAGCATAATACCCTCCAGCTCCATCCATGTTGCTGCAAATGATTGGATTTGCCCTTTTCTTATAGCTGAGTAGTATTCCATTGTGTATATGTACCACATCTTCTTTATCCATTCATCTATTGATGGACATTTAGGTTGCTTCCAATTCTTGGCTATTGTAAATAGTGCTGCAATAAACATAGGGGTGCATCTGTCTTTCTCAAACTTGATTGCTGCATTCTTAGGGTAAATTCCTAGGTGTGGAATTCCTGGGTCAAATGGTAAGTCTGTTTTGAGCATTTTGATGTACCTCCATACTGCTTTCCACAATGGTTGAACTAACTTACATTCCCACCAGCAGTGTAGGAGGGTTCCCCTTTCTCCACAGCCTCGCCAACATTTGTTGTTGTTTGTCTTTTGGATGGCAGCCATCCTTACTGGTGTGAGGTGATACCTCATTGTAGTTTTAATTTGCATTTCTCTGATAATTAGCGATGTGGAGCATCTTTTCATGTGTCTGTTGGCCATCTGTATTTCTTTTTTGGAGAACTGTCTGTTCAGTTCCTCTGCCCATTTTTTAATTGGGTTATTTGTTTTTTGTTTGTTGAGGCGTGAGAGCTCCTTATATATTCTGGACGTCAAGCCTTTATCGGATGTGTCATTTTCAAAGATATTCTCCCATACTGTAGGGATCCTTCTTGTTCTATTGATGGTGTCTTTTGCTGTACAGAAGTTTTTCAGCTTAATATAGTCCCACTTACTCATTTTTGCTGTTGTTTTCCTTGCCCGGGGAGATATGTTCAAGAAGAGGTCACTCATGTTTATGTCTAAGAGGTTTTTGCCTATGTTTTCTTCCAAGAGTTTAATGGTTTCATGGCTTACATTCAGGTCTTTGATCCATTTTGAGTTTACTTTTGTATATGGGGTTAGACAATGGTCCAGTTTCATTCTCCTACATGTAGCTGTCCAGTTTTGCCAGCACCACCTGTTGAAGAGACTGTCATTTCGCCATTGTATGTCCATGGCTCCTTTATCAAATATTAATTGACCATATATGTCTGGGTTAATGTCTGGATTCTCTAGTCTGTTCCATTGGTCTGTGGCTCTGCTCTTGTGCCAGTACCAAATTGTCTTGATTACTATGGCTTTATAGTAGAGCTTGAAGTTGGGGAGTGAGATCCCCCCTACTTTATTCTTCTTTCTCAGGATTGCTTTGGCTATTCGGGGTCTTTGGTGTTTCCATATGAATTTTTGAATTATTTGTTCCAGTTCATTGAAGAATGTTGCTGGTAGTTTCATAGGGATTGCATCAAATCTGTATATTGCTTTGGGCAGGATGGCCATTTTAACGATATTAATTCTTCCTAGCCACGAGCATGGGATGAGTTTCCATCTGTTAGTGTCCCCTTTAATTTCTCTTAAGAGTGACTTGTAGTTTTCAGAGTATAAGTCTTTCACTTCTTTGGTTAGGTTTATTCCTAGGTATTTTATTTTTTTTGATGCAATTGTGAATGGAGTTGTTTTCCTGATTTCTCTCTCTGTTGGTTCATTGTTAGTATATAGGAAAGCCACAGATTTCTGTGTGTTGATTTTGTATCCTGCAACTTTGCTGTATTCCGATATCAGTTCTAGTAGTTTTGGGGTGGAGTCTTTAGGGTTTTTTATGTACAGTATCATGTCATCTGCAAATAGTGACAGTTTAACTTCTTCTTTACCAATCTGGATTCCTTGTATTTCTTTATTTTGTCTGATTGCCGTGGCTAGGACCTCCAGTACTATGTTAAATAACAGTGGAGAGAGTGGGCATCCCTGTCTAGTTCCCGATCTCAGAGGAAATGCTTTCAGCTTCTCGCTGTTCAATATAATGTTGGCTGTGGGTTTATCATAGATGGCCTTTATTATGTTGAGGTACTTGCCCTCTATTCCCATTTTGCTGAGAGTTTTTAACATGAATGGATGTTGAACTTTGTCAAATGCTTTTTCAGCATCTATGGAGATGATCATGTGGTTTTTGTCTTTCTTTTTGTTGATGTGGTGGATGATGTTGATGGACTTTCGAATGTTGTACCATCCTTGCATCCCTGGGATGAATCCCACTTGGTCATGGTGTATGATCCTTTTGATGTATTTTTGAATTCGGTTTGCTAATATTTTGTTGAGTATTTTTGCATCTACGTTCATCAGGGATATTGGTCTGTAGTTTTCTTTTTTGGTGGGGTCTTTGCCTGGTTTTGGTATTAGGGTGATGTTAGCTTCATAGAATGAGTTTGGGAGTATCCCCTCCTCCTCTATTTTTTGGAAAACTTTAAGGAGAATGGGTATTATGTCTTCCCTGTATGTCTGATAAAATTCCGAGGTAAATCCATCTGGCCCGGGGGTTTTGTTCTTTGGTAGTTTTTTGATTACCTCTTCAATTTCGTTGCTGGTAATTGGTCTGTTTAGATTTTCTGTTTCTTCCTGGGTCAATCTTGGAAGGTTATATTTTTCTAGGAAGTTGTCCATTTCTCCTAGGTTTCCCAGCTTGTTAGCATATAGGTTTTCATAGTATTCTCCAATAATTCTTTCATTTCCGTGGGGTCCGTCGTGATTTTTCCTTTCTCGTTTCTGATACTGTTGATTTGTGTTGATTCTCTTTTCTTCTTAATAAGTCTGGCTAGAGGCTTATCTATTTTGTTTATTTTCTCGCAGAACCAGCTCTTGGTTTCATTGATTTTTGCTATTGTTTTATTCTTCTCAATTTTATTTATTTCTTCTCTGATCTTTATTATGTCCCTCCTTCTGCTGACCTTAGGCCTCATCTGTTCTTCTTTTTCCAATTTCGATAATTGTGACATTAGACCCTTCATTTGGGATTGCTCTTCCTTTTTTAAATATGCTTGGATTGCTATATACTTTCCTCTTAAGACTGCTTTTGCTGTGTCCCACAGAAGTTGGGGCTTAGTGTTGTTGTTGTCATTTGTTTCCATATATTGCTGGATCTCCATTTTGATTTGGTCATTGATCCATTGATTATTTAGGAGCGTGTTGTTAAGCCTCCATGTGTTTGTGAGCCTCTTTGCTTTCTTTGTACAGTTTATTTCTAGTTTTATGCCTTTGTGGTCTGAAAAGTTGGTTGGTAGGATTTCAATCTTTTGGAATTTTCTGAGGCTCTTTTTGTGGCCTAGTATGTGGTCTATTCTGGAGAATGTTCCATGTGCACTTGAGAAGAATGTATATCCCGCTGCTTTTGGATGTAGAGTTCTATAGATGTCTATTAGGTCCATCTGCTCTACTGTGTTGTTCAGTGCTTCCGTGTCCTTACTTATTTTCTGCCCAGTGGATCTATCCTTTGGGGTGAGTGGTGTGTTGAAGTCTCCTAGAATGAATGCATTGCAGTCTATATCCCCCTTTAGTTCTGTTAGTATTTGTTTCACATATGCTGGTGCTCCTGTGTTGGGTGCATATATATTTAGAATGGTTATATCCTCTTGTTGGACTGAGCCCTTTATCATTATGTAGTGTCCTTCTTTATCTCTTGTTACTTTCTTTGTTTTGAAGTCTATTTTGTCTGATATTAGTACTGCAACCCCTGCTTTCTTCTCACTGTTGTTTGCTTGAAATATGTTTTTCCATCCCTTGACTTTTAGTCTGTACATGTCTTTGGGTTTGAGGTGAGTTTCTTGTAAGCAGCATATAGATGGGTCTTGCTTTTTTATCCATTCTGTTACTCTGTGTCTTTTGATTGGTGCATTCAACCCATTAACATTTAGGGTGACTATTGAAAGATATGTACTTATTGCCATTGCAGGCTTTAAATTCGTGGTTACCAAAGGTTCAAGGTTAGCCTCTTTAGTATCTTACTGCCTAACTTAGCTCGCTTATTGAGCTGTTATATACACTGTCTGGAGATTCTTTTCTTCTCTCCCTTCTTGTTCCTCCTCCTCGATTCTTCATATGTTGGGTGTTTTGTGCTGTGCTCTTTCTAGGAGTGCTCCCATCTAGAGCAGTCCCTGTAAGATGTTCTGTAGAGGTGGTTTGTGGGAAGCAAATTCCCTCAGCTTTTGTTTGTCTGGGAATTGTTTAATCCCACCGTCATATTTGAATGATAGTCGTGCTGGATACAGTATCCTTGGTTCAAGGCCCTTCTGTTTCATTGTATTAAATATATCATGCCATTCTCTTCTTGCCTGTAGGGTTTCTGTTGAGAAATCTGACGTTAGCCTGATGGGTTTCCCTTTATAGGTGACCTTTTTCTCTCTAGCTGCCTTTAACACTCTTTCCTTGTCCTTGATCTTTGCCATTTTAATTATTATGTGTCTTGGTGTTGCCCTTCTTGGATCCTTTCTGTTGGGGGTTCTGTGTATTTCCGTGGTCTGTTTGATTACTTCCTCCCCCAGTGTGGGGAAGTTTTCAGCAATTATTTCTTCTAAGATACTTTCCATCTCTTTGCCTCTCTCTTCTTCTTCTGGGACCCCTATAATACGGATATTGCTCCTTTTAGATTGGTCACACAGTTCTCTTAATATTGTTTCATTCCTGGAGATCCTTTTGTCTCTCTCTATGTCAGCTTCTATGCGTTCCTGTTCTCTGATTTCAATTCCATCAATGGCCTCTTGCATTCTATCCATTCTGCTTATAAACCCTTCCAGAGTTTGTTTCATTTCTGCGATCTCCTTTCTGGCATCTGTGATCTCTTTCCGGACTTCATCCCATTTTTCTTGCGTATTTCTCTGCATCTCTGTCAGCATGTTTATGATTCTTATTTTGAATTCTTTGTCAGGAAGACTGGTTAGGTCTGTCTCCTTCTCTGGTGTTGTCTCTGTGATCTTTGTCTGCCTGTAGCTTTGCCTTTTCATGGTGATAGGAATAGTCTGCAGAACTGGGACGAGTGACGGCTGGAAGGACTTCCTTTCTTGTTGGTTTGTGGCCCTCCTCTCCTGGGAGAACAGCGGCCTCTAGTGGCTTGTGCTGCGCAGCTGCGCGCAGACAGGGTTTCTGCTTCCTGCCCGGCTGCTATGGAGTTAATCTCCGCTGTTGCTGTGGGCGTGGCCTGGCTCGGGCAGCTACTCCAAAATGGTGGAGTCGCGTTGGAGCAGGAGCTGCTGGGAGGCTATTTATCTCCGTAAGGGGCCTCCCTGCTCCCTGCAGCCCAGGGGTTAGGGTGCCCAGAGATCCCGGATTCCCTACCTCTGGATTAAGTGACCCGCCCTGCCCCTTTAAGACTTCCAAAAAGCACCCGCCAAAACAAAACAACGACCCCCAAAAAAAAAACAAGAAAAAAAATTTTTTTAATTAAAAAAAAAAAAAATTTTTAATTAAAAAAAAAAAAAGGTGGTCGTTCGTTTTTCTTTATTCTCCGGTGCCAGCCTCAGGCCTCTGCTCACCGGTCTTTCTGCCCTGTTTCCCTAATATTGGGGTCCCTGTCCCTTTAAGACTTCCAAAAAGCGCTCGCCAAAACAAAGCAGCAAAAAAGCAAAAAAAAAAAAAATGGTCGCGCGCTTTTCTTATGTCCTCTGTCGCCCAGCCTCCAGTGCCTGCTCACTGTTCTTGCTGCCCTGTTTTCCCAGTATCGAGGGCCCTGCACTCTGGCCCGGATGGCTGAGGCTGGGTGCTCGGCAGTCCTGGGCTCCGTCTCCCTCCCGCTCTGCCTGCTCTTCTCCCGCTGGGAGCTGGGGGGAGGGGCGCTCGGCTCCCGCGGGGCCGGGGCTTGTATCTTACCCCCTTCGCGAGGCGCTGGGTTCTCTCAGGTGCGGATGTGGTCTGGATATTGTCCTGTGTCCTCTGGTCTTTATTCTAGGAAGGGTTGTCTTTGTTATATTTTCATAGATATATGTTGTTTTGGGAGGAGATTTCCGCTGCTCTACTCACGCCGCCATCTTCCGCCCCACCCCGATAAGTTCCTAATTTTAAAAGAAACCAAAAATTTGTATTTTTTGTAAAATACCTGGATTTCAGATACTTTGTATAGACCAAACCATCAGCAGACTGGACCTAGCCCATCGCCTATGAGTGTGCAACTGCTGCTAGCCATCTGTTTGTGAATCTCTCAAGGTAAGAGCCCTCCCTTATCTTCTCTCTAGGCCCCTGGGACTTAGCCCAGGGCTTAGTGAGTAGCAGGTACTTATACACATTTTTTGAATTAAGGAGTTAGTGGCAGTCATTTATCCCCTACTGTCCTACAGTCTAGACAGTAAATGTTAGAATAATACAAAGAAAATTCTGAGATTTTATTCCAAATGCCTGGGACAAAACCAATAGATGATGAATATCTTCACGACTTTGGGTGGATTACTTCTTTCAAAGCCTTTTTAGAGATTTTACATCTCTAAAAAGAGAGTGATCAAAGTATCTGCTTCACATGGTAGTTATCAAGATTAAATGAAATAATGTGCAGAAAGTGTTTTGTATAGTACTTGAACACGGCAAACAATTTATGTTAACTATTTTAACTGTCATTTTCATCATCACCAGAAAAAGACAAAAAAAAAGGAAATAAATATATTTTGACAGCTCTGAAAATTTAACCTCTAGCCTAGACTTCTAACTGCATGCATGCTGCATCGCCCCTAGCCTCCTTGACATATCCATCTGTTGATCAAACAGATTCTCAAATTTGGCAGTACCAAAAACAAACCTTTTATTTACCCCCAAACTAGCCCCTGTGGTCTCCCCACCTTGTTAATGGCCACGGCCACTTCATTCTTCCATTGGTGCAAGTCAAAGCTTTGGAGACATCCCTGACTACTCCCATTTTCTCATAACCTGTATCTAATTAATCAGTATTTTGAGACAGGTCCATTTTCAAAACACAGCCGTTTAAAAATATACCTACTTCTCATCACTTCCAAAATGACTCTCTGGCCCAGCCCCCACCACATGTTGCCTAGTGACTGCACAGCCTCCGAGCTGTTCTCCCTGCTTTGGCACTACCCCTCTTAGTCTCTTCTTGATTAGATGCCAAAGCTCTCCTTTCAGCTTTGCATGTAGTGCACATCTTATGATGATAAATTCTCTCAGTTGTTGCTTCCCTACAAATGTTTTTGCTTACTTCAACTATTGAAAAATGTTTTTGCTGGGCAAAGAATTCTAGTTTCAACCTTATTTTTTTAACTACTTTGGGAGTACATTCCAATGTCTGCTGCCTTTCACTGTTTCTTTTGAGAAGCCAGTTTATGGGCTTATTATTGTCCCTCTGAGGGTAATCTATCTTTTTTCTCCGGTTGCTTTATAATATTTTGTCTTTTTTTTTTTTAAAGCAGTTTTATCATACTGTCTCTGTAGTTTTCTTCCTAGTTAATTGCTTGTGATTTGTGGTGGTTCTGAATCTGTGGCTTGATGGATTTCATTAGTCTTGGAAAATTCTGTTGTTATTTCTTCAATACTTTGAATATTTAACTTAGTTATTTTAATGTCTGTGACCAATAACTATCTGGATCCTCTTGTGTTTATAGCTATTGCCTATTGTTTCTATTTTTTAAAATCATGTTTTATTCCCTCACTTGCCTGGCTGTTTTTGTTGTCAGGCACTGTGTATGAAAAATTTTAGAGATCATTTGAGAGTTAAGGTGGTGTTACCATCTTCCCGAGGGGGTTTCCTTTATTGCAAGTGGCTAGGGACCTAGGATTCCCAGACCACCTTAATGTAACCAGAGACTGAGATGGCTTGAGAAGACTTGAACCTGGACTTGTATCCATTTGGGGTTTCAACTAAAAGCTTGGGTGATTTACTACCACTTACCCCCCACCAGGCTGAATTACTTTTTTGGTACTATGCAAAAATCCCTGAGTATACTAGATTCCCCCTTGGTGTTCCCTGAACTCTATTTGCCTATTAGATTCATGAGTCTTTTAAAAGCTCTGCTAAAGTTCTTAGCTTTTTAGCTTCCTCTTTCAAATTGGCAGGTACCCTTTGGGGAAAAGAGGCCCCAAAGTGTTATGCTCATCGCTCTGAGCATTCATCTTCTCTGTCTTGATCCCACAATTCCTCACTACTCTTTTAGTGACTAGATGTCTTCACATTGAAATATTTTTAAATGTTTAGTCCAGCCTTCTTAGTCTTCATCAGTAGGGTGGTTCTGAATTATGTGCTCTGCCGTGACTAGAAGGGAATTAGGTTTTTTAAAACCCAGAGTGGAACTTCTAACACAGGTCATTTTTCTCCTCTATTCCAAACCCTCCCATGGCTCCAATCTCACTCATAATAAAAGGCCAAGTCCTTACAAAGGCTCTAAGACCTGCCGACCTGCCACGACTTGTCTTGCCAATATGTCTCTGACCACATCTTCGGGCACTGTTGCCCGTCACTCATCTCCTGTGGCCAAGCTGGCCTCATCCCTCTTTCCGGCATGGGTGAACTTTACCCATGTTCACTCTTTCTTCAGGGACCTGTGCTCCTCCCTCCACCGAGACGGGTCTTCCTTCAGATCTCAGCAGGGCTGGCTCACCCATTTCCTTCAGCTCTCTGTTCAGCAGCATCTCATCAGTGGGCCATTCCCTGACCACCACCCCCATTTAAAGTAGCAACTAGCCTGACCCAACACTGGCATCCCCTTCTTTGCTTTTTTCCTCTCATCATAGCACTTATCACCACCTAATATTTATTTATATGTGTATGATCTATCTCCCAACTAGAATGCGAGGCCTTGAGGGCAGGCACTTTGTCTGTCTTGTTCACTGGAACAGCGCCCGACATATTGTGGGTGCTCAATAAGTGTGATGAACACATGAAAGAATTCTGAAGGCTCTGGACAATTCTCCTTCTTTCTGGGTGGGTCCTAGGCCCAAGCTAGGGGAAGTGATTCTTTTCTGCTTAACCAACCTCTTTCCCCTCCACATGAGGCAATTTCCCATGGAGACTTTCCAGTAACACACAGTTGTGTGCAAATGAAATACAGTATATAAAAGCACTTTGTAAGCAGGAAGCAACATGAGGGGCCTAGCCATTTAAGACCTGCTATCCTGGGGTTCTAGTATTAGGTTCAGGGATATGATTCTGGAAAGATGATGGTGGGAAAACCTACTCAGGGACTTCACTCTGAGCCCCATCCTCCCACCACTTCCCCCTATATTTCCTCCCTCCCATCTGAAGCAGAATTCCCCATGGCGTGTGCTTCTAATGAGGAGAATGGGGTAGTGGGTGATTCATAGGGAAGTCTGTAGGGCTGCTTGGGGCATATGACTCACAGCTTCTCATCCATTAGGAGGATTAGATATCCACAATGAATCTTCTGGAAATGTCTCTTGTGATCACTGGGGATTCTCCCCAGCAGGACTCTCAACAGCACCTTCTTGACACCTGTCACTCTGTGTAGTTGTGTATCTGTTGCTCAGTAAGTACAGATGGAGGGAAAAAAGGAAGGGAGGCAAGGAGCAAAACGGGGGAGGAGGGAGGGAGACTCAGGAGAGGGCATCTGCCTTCCCCACCGACTGTGAGCCATGGAGGGCAGATCCTGCCCTTTTCGTTTCTGTGTCCTCAGCATGCAGGGCAAGGCTTGACATACATACAGCTGGGGAAGTGGGTGGTTGAATAAATGAAGAAATATTTGAGGGGGTCTTGATGGACTTCATTCTAGGATTTTGCCAACCTTGACAGAGCCTCGAGGCAGTGGTGGGTGGGGGGTTGTCAGTGCCAGCCAGGTTGGGATTTGGTATCCATGGTGGATGGCGTCAGAGACGCCAAGGCAGATGGTTGTGGTGGCCACAGGTGCACTAGTTCCACAGCCCCTACTGAGCTTTACCTGGTGTTGGGCCCTGCACCAGGCACTGGATGCCAGGAGTGGAGAAGGCATGATCCCTGACCATGGGCTGTCCTAACAGGTGGCGGACACTGATGGGTGGGCCCAAGATTGTAGCGCAATGGTCCAGGAGTCACGAGCAGGCATGGGCAGGGGGAACAGGTGGGAGATGAGGAAGAAGTGGGTGGAGGGGAGAACAAGGAGGGAAAGCTTTCTGTAAGGGATAACCCTTGAGCTCAGAAGTCTAGTGACACAGCACAGAAAGGACCCCGTCCTCAGCATGACGAGGTATGATCTGAAGTCAATTTACATTAATAGGTTTGTTGTTCAGTAGATTTTATGGAGGGAAGAATGGCCCAGGGCTTGTCCCAGGACTGACCTATTTGTCCTAGAAGTTAATTCCCAAGAGCCCTCATGAGAGTTGCTGCACTTGTCCTATTCCTATGCAGAATGGACCGGAGACCTGTGCCTCCTATGATGGGCATTTCAAAGCAGAGGCACTGCAGTGCCTTGAGTGAGGCCAAGGAGACAACCGCCAGGGAAGAACGACTGAGGAGCGCTGCTTAAACTACAGCCCCAGCTTCCTCTCCATATTCTCATTGGATGAATTATTTAGTCTGTTCTGTCACTGCAGGCAGAGGAAGGGTCTGCTGTAAGATATGCTGGCCACCCTCCTTCATCAGATCATCATTGTCACCATCAACAACTACCCTTTCTGAGCAGGAGCCAAAGGTTTCAGGGGGCATCTGTGTGTTCTGGCCCCAAGTGTAGCATTTCCTTTTAGAGTGACTTTTATCAAATTACTTAACCTTGCTGGGCTTCAGATTTATAGTCATAAAATATGGATAAGATGAACAGAGAGATTCACCATGAACCTGGAACCTGCAGAGAGTACAGTGCCCCATGAAAGTGAGATCACATTATTATGACTGCCTTCCCCCAGCCCAGAGCAAGTCATTCAGGCTCCCACTCACACTGACTTTGGACATGAACAGGGCACAGCCAACATTCAACCCTAGTTACTCTACAATGAGCTGCTTCCCTGGTGTGAAAGGCCCTACAGCCTCGGAGAGGCAAGACCCGGGGTCCCAACTGGGCCACTGCTCATCCTATTGTTAAGTCTCCAGGAGTGAAAGTGGCTTTATTTCCAATGTCTCTGGCCAGAGATAGTACCTAATACAGCCCCAGTAACTCAGGGTGGGAGAGGAATAAGGGAGGTCTCTTTGTTGAGCACCTTCTATGACTGCTTGCTTTACATACATGATTTATCTAATGCTCCCATCTGGCCTCTATGGCAGGGCTTATAATTGCCATGTCATGATAAGTAGTAACTGAGGCCTGGAAAAGCAGAGGATTAGGCTAGAGCCACAAGTTAGGCTGAACTTGTCCAATGCCCAAGTCTGGCAGGGTCTTTCCACTGTACCAGGCAAGACAAGGGTGAATCCCACCCTCATTCTGGAGCCCCTCAACCCTCTTTAAGATTGGGGAAGGTGGAAAGTGCTGAAGTTGGTTACTAGATGAGGCTTCTTTCAGGCTCCTGAGAGGGGTTTTCTTTATCCTTGTATCCTCTAGCTCCGTCAAAAACTTCACAGACCATGTTTAAACTGACCTTTTCAGGCATAGATGGCTGATTACTCCCAATACTGGTTCTTCCTTTCTTCTGTAGCAATAGATTTTTAGCCAGGTATGTGTCCTGCATTTCCCAGTATCCCTTGCAGCCTGGTGTGGCCATTTGTATAAGTCAGGCCTAAGATGTGTGCAATGTCCATGGAGTGTCCCTAAATAGAAGGAGAATGCTTTTCTTCTCCCTTTCATCCTTGTCTGGAATACAAATGTGATAGCTGGAGCTGAGGCAGCCATTTGAAACTATGAAGCAACCTTGGGAATGATGGCAAAACAGCAAGATAGATAGAGTCTGGGTCCCTGAGGACTGTGGGGGGCTAATTCTCAGTGACATTTTTATGCCTCTTGTAACACCTTCAGATTCAGTTTTTCAAGAATATTTGTATGGCAGATAGCCTGGGAGGACAGAAATAGTGCTCCTTTTGGAATAGAGATGAGATTTTTTTTCCTCACCAGGTTAATAATGTCATCCTCCAGGGTAATTGTTGACCAGCAGCCTCTTTGAAGATCACCAGCTTCCTAACCTCAGTGTGTCTCAGCTCTGACACAAACCCACTGTGTGCTCAGCATCCACCTGGGCTTTCTGCACTGGCCCCCTAGAACTTGGGGGCAAAGGGAGCCAGTATAAACATGAACTTCATGCTTCCTGCTGTGCTATAACTGAGTTCTGACTCAGGAGCCCTGTGTCTTCTGCAAGCATCTGTGAAACTGCAATAGGTTAGCATTTTAGTTTGCAAGTAGGGAAAAAGTCTCAGACCCTTTGTGCTTCTGACAAAAACTTCATGGAACAGAGCACTATCATTAGCCTTAATGGGCTTTTTACTCCCTTTTTCTAACTTTATTGAGATAAAATTCACCTCAATAAATGCATGTATTTTAAGCTTATAGTTTAGTGAATTTTGACAAATTGATACAATTTTATTTATCTTTGAATTTTGACAAATAGATACAGATGTATTATACATCTACATCTACATGTATATGTATTATACATTATACATTATACATGTATTACACATCTACATTATACACCTACATACGATGGATATATGGACCGAACATATCCATCATCAAAAATTCCCTCCTGCCTCTTCCGAGTCAGTCCCTACTACCTACCTGAGCCAACTAGGGGGATGCTTTTTGTCACCATAGATTTGGTTTGTGATTTCTACAGTTTGAAATACATGAAATCATGAGTATTCTTTCTGTTGTGGTTGTCTTCTTTCAATCAGCATACTTTAAAAAAAAATCCATGTTTTGTGTATATCAGTAGTTTTAAAAAGTTTTAATTGTATTTTATAGAGCAGTTTCAAGTTCATGGAAAAATTATGTGGAAAGCACACAGAATTCCTATATACCTCCTGTTGTCCCCACACAGGGACAACCTCCTATATGCATTCATGAATACGTGTAACACACACAAACATGCACACATTCTCAAACACATATGCATATGCACACACATACACTTCTATCTACACACACTCATGCATCCATGTTCACACATACACACATTCACACACACAGCCACACACACTCCTTTGGGAGGCTGGCTTCTGCCGCTCGTCCAGAGGTCCTGCCTGACCACTTTTTCTAATGTAGCCCCTCCCGCCATTTCTCCACCTTTGCACCTTGTTCATGGACTTCACTCTCCATGATGGCTGCTCCCATGCATTAAGCGGAGAGGTGCACCAACACAGACCAAGCTTCTGTCCTAGGGTAACAGTGGGTTATTGTTGCTCCCTGTCTGCACCACAGGCACCTGTGATGGGGTAGGGACCATGTCAATCCTGTTCACTGTTGTATCCTCAGTCCTAACACAGGTCAGGAACATAGTAGGTGCTCAAAAAACATTTTGGGGAATGAATGAATGAACAGACCACAGGTTGTTGGAACAGGTAGGCATTCTGTGCAAACCACCTGTCAGCAGGAGCTGAGGTTGAGTGACAGGCAAAGACCCAGGTCAGAGCATGAACGGGGGTGGCTGACTGGGACTTGCCTCTCCCACTTAATGCTTGGGTCTCAGCAGAGCCTGGCAGGCAAGTCTCCTTTTCCTGCTTTCCCACAGGGACAAGGATGTGGCCTCCTCTCCTTGGTGGGCTGGTTCCAGGAAACACTCCTGCTCTGTTCCACAGAAGGCAGGCAGGCAGGCCAGGGTAGGCACTGGGCGGTAGCACCAGAGCAGAGGCACTATTTCTGCTCCAGCATGTGGCAGTGGCCCAGGTGCACTGACTTCCCAGCCCTGGTCCCTCTCCCTTGGCAGAGCACCTTTCTGCCTTGCTTTCCCCTTACACCAGGGCTGTGAGGCTCAGACCGGGAGGTTGGGCAGGAATCAGAGCCCCCAGAGGTGCTCTCCGTGCTCCCTCTCTGCTGGCTTTGGATTCTCACTGGCTTGATGGGAAGCAGGTCAGGGGCAGATATCAAATCTTGGGAATAGTAGTAGTTTGAAAATAATTTGACAATGCATAGTCAACCTTCCTTTTTTTTTTTTTTAAACCCCAGCAAAAAGCAAGTTTGACAAAAATCTTCTTGAGGTATGTGGGGGAGGGGTGGAGAAATAGAGGTAAAGGCTTTAAAGACTTGGAAACATTGCCTTAAGAATTTGAGTGAAAATGAGATGCTTGTGTGAGGTGTGTGGCTGTTTCGTGTATGCTGAAGTACACACAGGTGTAGGTAGGCAGGGAGGGAGCAGCTGTGTGTGCCTGCATGTGGGAAGCACGGCTGAGGCCCTCACATAATTGCCTACGTGTGAACACATGCGGTGTGCTGCCATGTCTGGGTGAGGGGAAGGACACGCTATGGGGCAGAGGGACATCTCTGGGTAGAAGGCCAAGGTGGTTCAGGCCTGACAACTAGCCTCAGGGAGGTGAGTGGGCACCAGCCTCTTCTGTGTCTGCTGCCCTCAGTTGGCTGGACCAGAGGAGCTTATGTTCATTTAAGGTGCTGGCTGGGACAGGCAGCTCATTGGGTGGCAGGCCACCCAGGCCAAGATGGTGCAGGCCTTCCAGGGGGGCCCTAGGAGCTATTTTTAGTGGCCTGGGATGACTCCCAAATCCTGCTGATTATTTCTGGCATCAGAAGATTGCCCTGAAGGATGTGGAAAATTTTCATTTTAAGAATGTCTGGTTTCCCTTTGGCTGTGCAAGGGCAGAGTAGGAGACCAGGACAAAGGGCTTGAGGCCCAGGGGCTTCTGGGAAAATTCACCAGCACTGAGAACATGAAATGGCCAGCTTCCTGACCTTTGGAGAGTAGATGGACTTTTAAAAAACACCAACACAGTTATGGGTGACCGTCCATCCTGGTTTGCCTTGGAGTGTTTCAGTTTTAGCACCGAAAGTCTGGCATCCAGGACATCCTTCGGACACAGGAAAATTGGGGCAGTTAGTCACCCAAGTTCCATTTCAGCCCCTTTTAGTTCTAGTAGTAAAACTAATAAGAATAAGCATAAGAATTGAACTACATGCATCATCTTCCAGAATGTTCACAATCACTCTGTGCAATTGGTACTGTTATCATCTCCATTTTACACAGGAGGAATCTGAGGCACAGAGAGGAGAAGCAACTTGCCTAGTGCAGAACAGCTAGCTGGAGCCAGGATTTGACTTGTGCCGCTCTGGAGCCAGGGAGCCCTTTATGCTGCTGGGGAAAAGGTTGGCTTTCTACTCAGGAAAAACTGAGTTCAGACACTTTCTAGCCAGGCACTTAACATGGGATAAATAATATTTTTTAAAAATGTATTTGGCCAGGTTGTCATGAGGGTTAAATGAGAAAGTGCCATTGCAAGAGGCCTGACACCAGTAGTGCTCAAGAAGTACTGGCTGTGTTTCGCACAGCTCAGTTCAGCTCCTCCCTTTGGGAACGGCAAGGCCTGGCTGTGGAAATTCGCCTGTTTAATTTGTCTTGAGACTTGCAGACTGAACCGCAGGACCCCTGGTTACCCGAGGCCCTGAAATGCAGCCCTCTCCAGCTCCCTTGCCAGGCAGTGAGGGAGGGAACCAACACAGGGCAGGGAAAAAACCTGCGAGCCACCAGCCACAGTTCTGCCCTATTTGCCTCAGCGTCCTCGCTCACCTCTGGTCTCCACATCCTCAGCTGTAGGAAGGGCAAGTAAGCCCGCCCCCGGCGGCTGGGGACGGGGTGCAGGGAGGTCACGCGGGTCCTGTTCCCGGCCACAAACCCCCCGCCCAGTCCCCACCAGATGCCGCCACCTCGCCCCCCACCAGACAGGTCGGCAGCGCGATCGCGCCCGTGAGCGGTGGGGGCCGGAGGTGCGGACGTGCGTGCGGCCGGCCGGGGCACGAATGGAATGCGGCGGGCCGGCGGAGACGCGCTGTTCCTTCCGCAGGCCGCACGTCAGCGCCCGAGCAGGAAGGGCCGGGTGGGCCTCGCGTTCCCAGCCGCCCTCTCCGGGCTGGGGAAGTGGCTGAACAATAGGGCCGCCCCGAGGGACCACCGTGCCTGGTGTGTGTGTGTGTGTGTGTGTGTGTGTGTGTGTGACCACGCCCAGTGTGTGTGCGCGCCCTGGTGTGTGTGGACCGTGTGTGTGTGTGTGTGTGTGTGTGTGTGACCACGCCCAGTGTGTGTGCGCGCCCTGGTGTGTGTGGACCGTGCCGTGTGTGTGTGTGTGTGTGACCACGCCCAGTGTGTGTGCGCGCCCTGGTGTGTGTGGACCGTGCCCGGTGTGCACGCCCAGGCACGCGTGTACCCTGGGGAGAGTGGTGAGACAAGGAGAGGACCCCTTACTGGGTTTCCCTGGATGTCAAGCAGGTGGCTGGATTATCTCATTTAGTGCCCACAGCCATCCTGGGAGGGAGGCACTAGAAACATCATTATACAGGGAACAGGCGCAGAGAGAGCCACTGAAGGCAAACTGGGTTTGGGCATTGCTTAGGGAAAGCCCTTACTGGCTCCTGCTGTCTTCCAGCAGTGGGTTTGGGGCTGAGGCTGGGGCTGGGGCTGGGGGAGAGGCTGAAAACCCTTGCTATGCCCTTGATTCCACAGTTCATAGAAAGCTTGCATGCACACATCCTTTGATAAAGTAACTGAGCTCTCCCCACATACCAGAAGAAGGCTCTGAGTTCACCAGCATATCTATTTTCAGGTGGGGCAACAGAGGCTCAGAGTAATGTGTCTACTCATACTGCAAGTACGTATTTATTGTACCAAAAAAGATTTAAGTTCCTGAAGAAAGGGAAAAGAATCACAATTAATTCCACCTTTCCTATATAAATGGTACCTCATGGTTATCAAATGGCTGACAAGGGAAATTTTCTATGTAGATTTACAGTTGCTTAGAAGCGTAGAAGGAATGATAGAATTAGAGATTCATCCTTGTGCAACCCCTTATGGATGAGTTGGGCAGCTAGAGTTACCACATCACGAAAAGCCAGACAAGCATCACAAGAAGAGCAAGAGTGTGAGTCTCTTCTGTGAGTCTCCTGATGGAAGAATACACGCTACCCGTGAAGTCATCTTGCCCAAATCCAAACCTGAATCTGATCAAGGCCCTCAATTTGAACAATTTACTGCAACTACAGGAGACAGAGGAACATGCCAAGTGGTACCTTGGGGATGCAGTCAGCCAACTTCAGATATAGGAAATTCCATAGATAAATAGCTATTTTCTTCTACAAATAAATTGTAAGGAGAGAGAAAGGCAAAAACAAATAACAAATAAATAGGTAACTAAAAAAGTAAATAAATAAATAAATGGATGTGAACTTGATAGAATAAAGGAAATTTGGAGACATATCGACCAATCACCAGGTATAGATCTCATTAGGATTCTGATCTAAACAAGTCGCAAAACAAAAATATCTCCAAATAAATGAAAACCATTTATGAAAAAAGAAATTTGAATAGATCCCTAAAAATCCCTTGGCTGGGGGCTTGTGATCTATTTTGAACCAACACTCCCAAAATGGGATTCTTGGGGTCAGGCAGCTTTCAGAGTCCTGACTTAGGGTAAAATGGGAATGGCCCCAGGGCACTGATGCCTGCCTGCCCCCTCCTCCTAGGCACTCCTGGTGGACAGGCCCTCACTAGAGTTTGTGAAAGGAGGGAGAGAGGGAAAAGGGAGAAGAGAGAGATCATTTTCTCCTTTCTGTCCTCTGCTTTCAGGGTCATCTTTTTTTAGTGCATGTGTCTTGTAGATAGCCAGGATCTGACCTTTTTGTTCTGTCTGCCCAGAACCCAGTGTTCAAAATTAGACCCTTCGAGCCAGAGGCCACTGTGATTCTGCTCCCTGGGAAATGGTGTAAACAACAAGCTCCGGTTGCTGGGACATAGAGTATGTGCCCCAATCTGGGGTGGCCCAGGATAGTGATGTCCCACACCTCTGAGGGCAGCCCTGATGAAATCCAGCAGTGGCTCTCAGGCCCAGATCATAATGGCAGGCACTGTGATGTGCAAACGCTCTTTGTTCTCTTCTCCAGATGGTCTTTTCTTTTTTTTTTTTTTTCTGGATAATTATTTTTTATTGAAGGGTAGTTGACACACAGTATTACATTAGTTTCAGGTGTACAACACAGTGATTCAACATTTATATACATGATAATTCTAGGTACCAGCTATCACCATACCAAGTTGTTACAATATTTTGACTATATTCCTTATGCTATACATTAAATCCCGGTTACTTATTTATTTTACAATTGGAAGTGTGTTTATATATATATATATATATATATATATATATTTGTGTGTGTGTGTGTGAGGGCTTCTCTCATATTTATTGATCAAATGGTTGTTAACAACAAAAAAATTCTGTATAGGGGGGTCAATGCTCAATGCACAATCATTAATCCACCCCAAGCCTAATCTTCGTCAGTCTCCAATCTTCTGATGCATAACGAACAAGTTCTTACATGGAGTACAAATTCTTACATAGTGAATAAGTTACATGGTGAACACTACAAGGACAATCAACACAGAAGCTTTCGGTTTTGTTCATGCATTATGAACTATAAACAGTCAGTTCAAATATGAATATTCATTTGATTTTTATACTTGATTTATATGTGGATACCACATTTCTCTCTTTATTATTAATATTTTTAATAAAATGCTGAAGTGGTAGGTAGATACAAGATAAAGGTAGAAAACACAATTTAGTGTTGTAAGAGAGCAAATGTAGATGATCAGGTGTGTGCCTGTAGACTATGTGTTAACCCGAGCCAGACAAGGGCAATAAAACATCCACGTATGCAGAAGATTTCTCTCAGAACAGGAGGGGGGAGGTTCTAAGCCTCACCTCTGCTGATCCCCATTTTCTCACCACATGGCCCCCTGCGACTGTGCCTGTCTTAGGTTGTTCCTCCCTTGAGGAATCTTACCCATCTCTGGCTAACCAGTCATCTTCCGGGGCCATACAGGGAAATGTTAAGTTGGTAAGTGAGAGAGAAGCCTTATTGTTTGAAAAGGTTAGCTTTTTACTTCTTTGCATATTTATGCCCTGTGGCTTCTATGCCCAGCATTTGTCTTGAGGTATCTTTACCACTTGGAAGAATTATGATACTCGGTAAATTCGACATGTGGCACGAAATTCTATTTAAGGGTTGTAATTAGGTAGGAAGAAGAAAAGCTATAGAAGTTGCAGGCGGAAGAAAACCTGGGAAGATTGATTATTTCTTTGACATATCTTCTTGTAGAGTAACTTCAGCATGGATAGGTTTTAAACTACTAATTAAATTGTGCGCACACATTAACACAATAGGAGTACAGTTATGTAACCAAAGCATACCTGTAATTACCAGCCATCTCCAGTGAAACCAAGAAAACCAGTTAGGCACCTTAGGCATTTGTGAAAACTTATCTATGATATGGTGGATATTGTCCAACTGAACTTGAACAGTCTGAGAGAATTCAGATAAATTAAAACAACCCATTCCTGGGGACTGTTCACATCCCATATGTTCTTTTAACAGTAAATAGTCTGTGGTTGTAAGATTTTGGAGCGCTACAATTTGCACTTCTCCTAATTCTTGGTTGAGTTCCAACAGTATAGATCCAGTCAAATTTGTTGTTTTACTGTATGCACAGGCCAGCTTAGATATCTCCTTCCTCATTCCCATGGCAAGTCCAGGAACTGGTAGGATGAGTGCATCTACAGCTGTAGCAGTGCGTGGATCTTTGTTGGGGTTTTTTTTTGCTGATCATCTTCTGGCATGAGTCTTCCTGAGAGTGCTGATGTTGGAAGTTCTTTTTCATATCGTATCTTAGTTCATTTTCGGGGTAGCCAAATTAGGCCTTGATCCTCTGTATAAACACAAACAGACCCTTTGCCCACACTTTTATATGCCCTTTATATCATTGTGTAGAACTCATTGGAGGTCACCACACAGGAACTGCTTTTTTTTTTTTTATCATTAATCTACACCTACATGACGAATACTTTGTTTACTAGGCTCTCCCCTATACCAGGTCCCCCCCATATACTCCTTTACAGTCTCTGTCCATCAGCGTAGCAAAATGTTGTAGAATCACTACTTGTCTTCTCTGTGTTGTACAGCCCTCCCCCTTCTCCCACAGTCTTTTCATTTTAAAGTTGGGAAATGGAGTTGCCATGAGCCTTGCCCAAAGTTGGACAGCAAGTTTTTATTATTAATTCATACATATCAGATTAAAAATTTTTTATTTAAAATGGTTTGCTTTCATATAATAGGTCAAGCCATGTCCATGGCAAAAGATTCAAAAGTAGCAAAGGATCTGATCTGTGATGAGTGATTTCTTTCCACACTACCCCCAGTCTCCTAATTCTCCATTTGAAGAACTGATGTGATCAGTTTCTCCTGCATCCTTCCAGAGGTGGTGGCCAGCCTATCTTAGCAAGATTCCACAGGAGAACTAGGTCTTAACACAAGATGGTTGTATGTAAGGAATTAGCCTCTCACTTCTGCATCTGGAGTGGTACCAGTCATGAACCATACCTGGATGAACTAAGAATTTGTATCTTATGTCATTTTCCATGTTCTGTGTCAGATCCTGACCCTCAGTGGGTCAACTAAATGTTCCATACCTTTCTTCTTCCCTTACTTGGTCTTGAAGATAGCATATGGTTAGTATGCAGAGAGCTACCTCTTTGTTACAGCTTTTGGCTGTGCGGTACTCCAATGTATGTAGGCATGTAATTCATTAATCTGCCTCCTCTGATGGGCGTGTCATCTTTTGCTTCTATACATGATGCTTTAGTGTATATTCTCATTCATGTATAGGAGGACATCTGTAAGATAAATTCCTAGAGGAACAGGCCCTTACTGATTTGTGTCAGCTGGTGCTGTTGCCCAGGCTTCTTGGAAAAGGACAAAAAAGTTTTGCATCCATTCTGAGAAGAACCTGACCTGGATGTGCAAACAATCTGCAAGTTAGAGGAGGGAAACAAGAATTCCAGATGTTCAAGGAAGGGAACGAACAGTTATTATGGGTCTCCTATATGTTAGAAGTCTCTGTGTTGCCTAATTTAATTCTCACAGCAGCCCTGTGAAGTGGATACCTATTCCCACTTACTGCAGAAGGAGATTTACTTACTTGTGTGCAGGTACACAGCAGATAAGTGGCAAAACTGGGATTTGGACCCCAATGCGTTAGAATCCAAAGCTTGGACCCTTTCTGGTCCACCACCTCACAGGCTGCAAATGTTCCAGAATGGCCAAGGGTCAGGATGACATGTTGCCCACCCTCAGGGAGTATCACTCACATTGAAATCTGGGTGCTCAGCATCCTGACATTGTACAGTGCACAGTCTGTGAGGCTGTACATGGCAACCCTGCTGGGATGCCCACACTTTGCTCTCAACAACAACAAAAATCACTGAACATGAGCATACAACAGCAAATCAGTTGAGTCATGATTTCTTTCTCTCATGTGTCCATTAAGAGGTTATTACTAGATACTAATAGCATCAAAGTTGAGAGAGAGGCTGTTTCACCTTCCAGAGGCTCTCAGTCACTGATTTAGAGGTACCTAGTGATTAGAGAGGAGGATGGACTGAGCCTCTTGGGCTGAGGATCAGGGAAGGCTTCTTGGAGGAGGAGGCAGTTGGCTGGGCCTGAAGTTTGAGCAAGAACTTGCCAGGTGGGAGCAGAGTGAAGGTGGCGGTGGAGAGGGGTATTTCAGAGGAAAGAGCCAGTAGAAGGCACAAGGTGTGAAATAAGTAGACCGTTAGGAACTGCAAGTGGGTCCCTGTGACTTGGGTGCAGGGAGTGTGGGAGGAAATGGGGGGCAGATGGGAACCTTGGAAGGGCTTGAAGCTCACAGACATGTGTGGGCAGTGGGCAAAGAACAAGCCCTGGAGTCCCTGACTTGGATTTAAATCCCCATTCTCACTGCACGACCTTGCACAAGGCCAGCCCCCACTCTGGGCCTCTTGTCTGTGGGTCACAGGAGGGAAAGTGCCGTGGTGAGGTCCATCGGGGGCCCTTGGTCAGCACTGTGTGTGCTGAGCCCCAAGCGCAGAGGTCACTCAGCTGTCCTTAGCGATGCATACATACCTCCCTCCTGAGGGCAGGTCCAGCCAGCCAACCTGGGAACTCCTGGGGTGTGAACGGGGCATGGTGGGGCAGGGGAAGGACTGGCTGTCTCAGCTGGTCTGGGTGCTGGCTGGGTCAGACGTGCAGACAGCTGGGCGACTCCTCCCACTTGGGTGGTTCAGCCCCAGGCACATTGCTGTGGGGTTGGGGCACAGGGCGGTGGGAGCGGGAACCAGGAAGCCTGGCACTGAGTGCTCAAGGTGAGCCTGCTGCCCATTCACGTTGCCTCACTCGACTCTCACCGAAGCAGGTACTTTGTTCCCTTTTCACAGATGGAGGAAACCATGGCCCCATTGGCTTTAGGGAAGAGGTTTCAAGGCCATGGCTGTCCACTCCAGAGTCTGGACTCTTGCTAGTTTTCATCTGTTCTTCACTAGTTTCTTTATCTCCACTTCAGGCTATAGAGAAAGTGGAGGCCGTGGCCAGGGTTTTCTGCCCCATTGGTTTAGGTGCCTTCCAATCTTGAGATAAAGGGAGTACTTGGGGGATCTCCTCCAATCAATCTCTTGTACTCGATGCTCTGGTAGTTGCCTGTTTCAGGCCTCCGTACCTTTGCATACGCTGTTCCTTCTGACTGGAATGTTCTGATTTTTCTTTTCTACCTCACAAATTCCTCTTCATCCATCAAACCCACATTAAGCAGCACCTTCTCCTAGAAACTGTCCATGACTTTGCCCTAGACAGAACCAATTTCTCCTCTTTCTCTGGATCACCTGTGCCCCTTATCCTTCTTATGTGCCCCCTTTCAAGTGGTTGTGATTACATGTAGGTGTGTCTGTCTCCACAGTTAAATGATTAATAATCTAAAGGGCAGAGACTGTTGTTGTTTATCTCTGGACTCTCAGCCCTCACCATGTCCCAGCTTTCCCCATACACACAACCTATGCATTCTCCTTCTCATCCCCACAGCTAGAGCAACCTTTGAAAAATGTAAGCTGTACCTTCTCCTCTCTTGTGAACCCCTCCGATGACTTTTCATTGCATTGAAGAGAAAGCAAACTCTTTCCCAAGGCTGAGAAGGCCCTATATGATAACCAGCCTCTTCCAACCTATTTTCTCTCCTCCACTGGCTGTTAGGTGGAGATCATGTTGGCCTCATTGCTATTCCTGCCTCAGGTCCTTTGCACATGCTATTTCTTTGCTTAGACCATTTGTTTGCCAGATCTTCATACAGATGCTTTTTTCTCAGCCACCTCCTCTGAGAAGCTGCTCCCTTTGCTCCCCACAACTAGAAGTAGCCCTTCTGAATACTCACAATTACCTCACAGTGGTTCATTTATCTGAATAGAGCCTTTAGGTATTTTTTTCTTTCTTTAAAAAATTATATATCTTTTTGTTGTTCCATTAAAGCAAGAGCTTTATTTTGTCATTGTTGTGTCTCCAGAATAGCGTCTGGCACATAGTAGGTGCTCAGTTACTATTTGCTGGGCACATACATATGAGTGGCTGAGGGTGCTGGAGAAGGGTTTAATTATGCTCATATATTCACAGTTGGGAGGCAGACGTCTCCAGAAACAGCTGAGAGGTTTGAGGTACTCCAGCTGAGCAGTCCAGGCAGCTGAAACCAAAACTGCAGATGCAATGAGTCACTGCTGGAGCCTGGTAACGCTGGCACCAAACGCCCTCTCCGTCCAAACACATCACAACATCATGGGCCCTTGCGTCGCCAAGGCCCCAGGTGGCAGCTCTGGCATTTGGGAGCAGTTGAGCCGTGCGGGCACAGGGGATGGGGTCAGGGGTGTGGAATGAGTTAGGCCGAGGGCCTGGGGACAGTCAGTGGCCCGGAGAGTGGGGGTGGCTTCTGAACACAAACCTTGAGGAAAGTCGCCTTGAAGAATGAGCTTAAAGCAGCTGAAAAAGAAAAATTCCACTCATAAACCAGAGCAGACCACTGGGTTGTGTAATCCATTTCTATGACACTTAGCATGCTTGAGAGAGGAAATTCTCTCCTTTCTTTTTTATTTTATGACAGTTTTATTGAAATTTAATTCACTTACCATATAATTCATCCATTTAAAATGTATGACTCAGTGGTTTAGAGAATATTCATAGTTGTGCAACCATCACCACTATCAGTTTGAGAATGTTTCCATCACCCTCAAAAGTAACCCCAACCCATTAGCAGTCACCCCCATTTCCCTCTCCCCACCAGCACTATGTAACCACAAGCCTACTTTCTGTTGCTATAAACTTCTCTTCTGTACACAATGTAAATGCAATCATACGTGATCTTTTGTAACTGGCTTCTTTCACGTAGCATAATGTTTTCCAGATTCGCCTGTGTTGTAGAGTGTATCAGTATTTCATTCCTTCCTATGGCCAGGTAATATGCCATTGTATGGAGAGACCACACTTTATTTATTCTTTCATTGGTTTATGGACATCTGGGTTGTTTTCATTTTGGGGGTATTATGAATAATGCTGCTATGAATGTTCAACAAGTTTGTGCAGACATATGGTTTCATTTCCCTTGGGAATATATCTAGGAGTGGAATCTACTTTTTTTCAAAAGGAAAAAAAAAAAAAACTCCAAGTCAGAATATGTCTAGAATGTAGTAGATTTAAAATGTCATTTGTGGGTATGATATGGCAAACGGACTTCATGAGCGGGGGCTACAGCAGTGCCCGGCACATACCAAAACCTCAGTGAATATTTTTAAATGAATGCCCAAGTTCTTACTCATTCTGGTGTCCTCAGTGAAAAGGCCTGGGGGTGGAAATGAGACAAAAATGGGGCTGTATCCATTCATTCATTCAATAAATATATTATGAATTGGATATATGAATTTAATCAATTGTTCAGTTTCTTTGACAAAGATGGAGAAGCCCCAACCCAGGTAAGGAAGAGAAAGCAGACCAGTGGTCCCAGCACCTTGGCACTCAGGGCACAGGGAGGGAAGCAGGACACTTTGCTGTCCCCTCTCACTCTTGGTGTTTCCTCCCTGAGCCAGGGACACTGTCCCAAATTCACAGCATGGATTCTTCTTGTCGTTGGGACAGGCGCAGCCGTGGAAGAGAGGCCCCACCTTCAGAAGGCCCTCGGTCTGCCTTTAAGGCAACCCTGGTCCTGGTCTTTTGTCTGATATCAAGAGCCTATCTGGCTGGTTTATGGAGTAGAGAGCATCTTGCCTTTTGCCTTTTTCTGGTCGTTGATGGATTTCGCCTGTACTCCTGAGTACAGTCTAAGATGTGCTGGGCACTTTGGGCTCAGAGAGGGGCAAAGACAGCGCATGTCCACCTGGACCTCCAGCCTGGCAGGCAGGACACAGGGTCCACAAGTGACACAGAGGGATAAGAGGACTCAGAGTGGGACACAACCCTGGACCGGCCTCTGGGGCTCATATCTGAGGACGTATAACCCTCTATGTCTCTTTAACTTGTTAGAGGCATTTTTACATCAGTTCCTGATATATTTTCGTTCTTAGCATTTTCTTGTGTATTTTTATTTTTAAACATTCACTTGTTCATTTATAAACATTTGTTGAGTATCTAGTATGTGCCAGGTCCTCAAAGGGACATAGAAACCAGTAAAATTTTACCTTGGCCCTTGAATGCCTGACAGTCTAGCAAGAGAGAAAGACAAGTCAGTCACAGAGCCCCTGGGCATGTGCTGTAAAGGGGACCATACAGGAGGGAACTTATTTTTATTCTATTTCACATATAAGTTTCTCATTCAGAATATAAAAATACACACACATACATATCTTATATATATATATATATTATTTAGTCACATTTCTCACATATGTTCTGTTCTCTGGGTGACCTATACTTTTGTAGATAATTTTGGCTTGTAAATACTATACTTTTACTTTCCTTGTCAAAAATATTTTGTATCTTTGAGTTTCATCTTTTTAACAATACATTTTATCTTTTTAAAAAGGTGCTTTTCTTCTCATGATTTTAATAGTAGTGTGTTTTCAATGGAGAAAATTTAGAAAACAGAAAAGAAATAAATACATAAACAGAAATTGCTCCTACTCTCCTATCATCCAGAGACAGGAATTGTCTACCTGTTGGGGCCTTTCCTCCTAGTCCTTCTCCTAGGCTGTGTGTAATGTTATGTGTATTCTTATTAAGGCACATATAGTCTTATATGGTATTTAATTCTAATGATACAGGAGGGGTGCAGGTGTCTCAGAGGATGAAGCATCTCTACCTCCCTTTCCAGGGAAAGGCCTTGATTTTTTTCCTTTCTGGGTCACCCACTCACCCTGTTGTGACTCCTCAGTTCAGAAGCCTGGGGCATAACCAGCCAACACCATGGTGGTGAGGGTTTTTGGAAGGCCTGGGACTAGGGTTCTGAGGCTGTGCCCAAGGTCGGGGGGTGGCCCTTGTTCACCCCAGGGTGGGGGTTGGGGGAGAGCAGGTAAATTATTATGGGTCTCCCCCCAACCCCCAGCAATGGTTCTAAATAAGGCCCTGGAATCTGCTGTGTCAAGAGACAGCTGAGAATCCATGTGGCCCAGTGTCCCCTGCACCCGGCCCCAGAGTGACATTTGTAGGGCAGGGGGCACTGGAACGCCAAGACCCGCTGCCCAGCATTCTGCCACTCTCCAGCCTCCCTGAGAAAGGAACTTCTCAGAGAAAGAAAAATACATGAAATACATGAAATATTAAACCCAGCCTAGGAAATGGAAGCCCAGGTTCCCTTTATCGAGTGGTGGGGCCAGTTTTTCACCAAGCTAGAAAAGAAAGAATGACTGTGAAAGATAGTGCTGTGACCAGTCTCATGGAACCCTCATGATAGCTCTAGGAGGTGCGTCTCACTGCCCCCTCACAGCAAGGTGGGGAAGTGGGGTGGCTTGTTCATGGGCACAAAGGGTTGGGGGGCTATGAGACAGTTTGCTGTTAACCCCTATGCTCTCCTGCCCCTACCGCGGGCAATCCCACGCCCTTCTGTGGCTGTCTTCTCCCCAGGCACTGAGGGTTCTGCAGGATTAATTCCCCCAAGCCTCTGCTCCTCCATCCCCCTTACCTCTTCCCTCCATCATTACACAGGCAGGAAAGACGTGTCCCAGATCTGGGCTTCCCAGCAGCCCCCCAGCTCTAGCCTTCACATATAAATATTTATCTAGCAAACTAATAAATGTAGAGAGGAGGCCTGCAGATAAAATCAGGCTGGAGCAGAATCCTTCACCCATTTCTCCCGGAGGTCTCTGCATGCACAGCTGCCTGGGCCCCTGTGTGTGTGTGTAGGGGGCTGGGCTTGTGGGGGCAATAAAAGAGTCAGATGGTGGAATGCAGTGATTTGACACACAGATTCCTGAGCCAGGCTGTCTGGGTCTGAGTCCCACCTTCTTAGCTGTGTGAATTCGGGAAAGCTACTACCCCTCTCGGTGCCTGTCTCCTCCTCTTTAAAACAGCAGAGTGGTAAATAGTGTATATCTCCTAATTAATGCAATAGCGCTGGTACAGGGGCCAGCACAGTGCATGGGACAGAGCAAAAGTCTTTAAAGTGAAATAAAATATTTGGGAAACCAAGTCAAGATTCCAAGAAGGGAGAGGCCACTTGTACTAGGAGGCTCCTTAGAGGAGGTAACATCTGAACTGTTCTGGAATTCTGCATAAAATCCTCCACTGACTCCTCTGCTGTTCTCAGAACCAACACAGAGCGGGTTTGTTTATTGTTTCCATGGCTCACAAGGCTCCACAGGGTCTGGAATTCAAACTAACCTCTCAGTTTTGCCCCCATGAACCTGCCTTGCTTGCATGTGTCCCGTCACAGCCCCACTACCCACTTCAACCCCCAGCAGAGCCCAGCCCCAAACTCTGGAGTTGTTTTTGACTCCCTTGCTCTCTCTCCTACTTTACAGCCTGTATCGCACAGCTGTCCCTCTAAAGCATACCCTCCAACCAACCACCTCTCATGGCAGCCACCAGCGCTGGTCCCTGTGGCCTGGCTGGCCCCTCCGCCTCTCTGCGGCAGGAGCCTACTACTCGAGTCCCACTTCTGCTTGCACTCCGGGCCCACAGGCTGCCGGAGAGGCCCCTTCAAAACACATCTCTGATAATGCCCCCTCTGCTTGCAAGAACCCCCAGCTCTTACCTCTCACCGAGCTCCAGGCCTCAGCATCTGGCTCCCAGCCAGCCTCCTGTCCTCTCGGGTCATCAGTCATCTGCTTTAACAACACAAGTGTGCATGCTGTTTCCCCCAAGAGCCTGTGCACCTGCCTCCCCTCCCCCAAAATGCCTTTCTCCAGATGCTCCCATGCAGGGTGCTTTCCCTTCCAGGGCTCTGCCCACATGTCACCCCCTTAGAGCCTCCCTGGAGTACCTCTGCAGTACCCCAAACTCTCTCACACATGTACACCCTCTCATCTCCTCTTCACCTCTTTCTGACCTTATTTTCTTCAAAATGCTTATTTCCACCTGAAATGATATTTTAATTTTATTTATAAAATATATTCACAATTTTTAACATTACTATATTGTCTGTCTCTCTCTAAAGCATCAGCTCCAGGAAAGCATGACTGTTGAAGGAAAGAGGGAAGGAGAAGGGAATTCAGGGTCAGATCTGGCTGGGTGGAGGCAGGAAGGAGGGGAGAGGTGAACCCCAGGCATGAAGCCATTTGGGGGGAACAGTAGTCTGACTCAGAGAGAAAGCATGGGGTATTGTGGAATCTGAGGCTGGGGTATGATTTTAGGAACAAAATGCAAGGAGCTTTAACCACTAGAAAAGGGACCCGTGGAACCAAGAAGCAGAACTCAGTATTGACCCTAAAACCCCGTCCTCACTGGAAGGCAGGTTAGCTTCTAGAAAGGACAGTGAAGGTCAGGCCTATCATCATATTCCAGCCTTGGTCTGAGCTGCCCTCCCTACCATCCCACTCAGGAGCTGAGGAGGGTGTGGACCCAGGATTCGGAGCCAAGAGGCCCTCACAGTGTCACACCCTCTGGAATGCTGTGGCTGCGATTAACTCGCTCCAGATTCACACAGTTCCCGTCAGAACATGAAACCAGAGGAAAAAACCCACGAGGCCCAGCCTGATCAGTGCAGAGCTTAGCAACAGCACAACAAGCTGTAGGCAGCCCCTTCTGCAGTCGAGGTGCTTTCCACCAGGCCTGGGGCTTGGGAGCTCGGCTTTGGCTCTGCAGCCGCTGCCCCCCACCCCTACTGTACCCCCGCTGTCAGGGCAGTGGAGCTGGGGCTTATGGCTGAAAACCCCAGCATCCCCCAGGTGCTCCCTGTGGGGGACCTGAGAGGCAAGGCCGGTCCTGGCCACCTCGGGCCCCCTAGGTCACTCTGCTGGCTGATGGCCTCTCAGGGCCACGCCCTTGCCAGCTGACAAGGGGATGGGGGACTTCAGAATTTCGGCAACATCCAGATCATCCCAGCATTGGTCAGTGAGTCACAGCCTTGGGTCTTCACCATCACATCTGGAGGCGAGGAGCATGGCTGGCCCCTGACCTGGTTCCTCAGTCCCTCCTCCCTCCTTCCAGGCCAGCTTCACACTCACTGGAATGGCATGATTATATCATAAAATACCTCAAGCATATGGAAAAATGCAGAAAATCATATTGCACACAAGTACCCCTCACTCCTACTTGACCCTTAATGATTTGTCTTATTTGCTTCAGATCTTTCACTTTCTCTCTCTAAAAAAAAAAATCCAATGTATAAGATTCTTGTGAACACAGCCATGGTAGGTGGCAGTGGTGGGTGTCCCCAAGCCTATCTGGGGAAGTGTGAACAGCTGGCAGAGTGGGAGAGAAGGCTCTGAAAGGGAAGCATGGCCCATATCAAAGCCCACTGGGTCAGTTATGAAGGGTGCCTGGCAGACCTCTAATAGGCTTGCCACGGAGGAGGTGCTCAAGAAGTAGTGGTTTTCCTGGGACTGCTGGGTCCCAACCACCCGGCCTGTGAGGCAGGCTGCCTGCAAATGGGGGAAAAATGCCCAGACTAGGGCTCAAGGTCACTTGCCCAGGAAGGGGACCAGGACTGTGAGCCTTTGAGGGAGCACAGAGAGGACAGCCACCAGCCTCCCAGGGCCAGCCCTTCCCGGCATTGCAGGGAGGAGGGCCATCTCCAGGCTGGGTCCCTCCAGGGGTGCTGAGAACAAGAGCCTACTGAAGAACAGGGACTGCGAGGGAAGTCACCTTGATTTCCCGGATGCGGCCACTTGGGGGATTTGAGGGAGGTGCAGGAGTGTCTTCAGGGATGGGAGTCTCTGGGCTTGCCCCGACAGCCCCTTTCCCTCCCTCCGTGACAGCTGTGACCTGGCCCGGTTGAACCTGCTATGGCCTTCTGCAGTGGCAGGGACTTAGGGAAGACGCACTGCAGCTAGTGGGTGAGGTTAGAGCCCAGAAATGCAGCAGCCCCCATGTCTGTTCGCCTGACTCATCGACCCTTTGACTTCGTGATTATGCAGCTTACCAAGGACAGAGCACCCAGTCTTGTCCTCCCAGGGCCCTAAAACCCCTATTCAGAGGCAGGGTGGTGGGTAGGTCCCCTGGAGCCCCAAATCCCTGGATGGAGTCCCTGCCCCACTACCAACTAGCTGCATGGGCCCGTGCAGGTAGTTCCCCCAAGCCTTAGTGCTTTGTCAGCTGAGCTGAGGGGACTAAGTGACCAAGCTGGCACATTCTTGGCACCCCAAAGATGGCAGCCCTTATTGCAGTAAACACTTGGGCATTCCTGCCACCCTCCAGACCACTGTTTTGTTCTAAAGCAACAGCTCTCAAATTGGGTGTCCACACAACCAGCAGTAGCATCACCTGGGAACCTGTTAGGAATGAAAATTCCTGGTCCTACCCTAGACCTAAAGAATCAAGGACTCTGGCGTGGGGCTCAGTGGTTTGTGTTAACAAGCCTTCTGGGAGATTCTGATTCCCACTCCTGGTCGGGCACTACTCTTCCAGGGCAACCAGCTGACCATGTCATTTTCCTGCTCTAGACATTCCCCTGGCTCCCCATGGCCTTCTGGATAAAGTCCAAGGGCTCTACCCAGTGTCCAAAGCCCTCCCCTGATGGCCCTGACTGGTGTGAGGTGGCCATCTTTTACACAACACATCCTATTTGTGGAGGGTGGGGGGGTCTTCAGCTATAAAGAAACAACAACACATGTTTCTGCATAAAAAATGTTTGAATATGCAAAGTAAGACCAAATAATAAAGAGACTACCAATAAATAGCTTCTCATCAGTTCATGTCAGGCCAAGGCTCTTAGACTTTTCCAGAACACTGGGGAGCCATTGAAGGGTTTAGAGTAGAGATGTGACATGATCAGGGTGATGCCCTAAAAGAGCAGGGCATGCATCAGAATCCCCTGTAGGGCTTGGCAAACACAGACCGATGGGCTCTGTACACTGTCACTCAGACCATACAGCAGCTGGTGAGGAAGGCGTGACCACTCTCCCATTTTGCAGAACATGAGGCTCAGGGAGATGAAATTACTTGCCCAAGTCCCCAGCTAAGTGGGGGTCAGGGTTGGGACTTGCCAAGTGAATTTCAGGGCCAAATTTACAAAAAATCTTTTGGTTTTCAGGGAGGAGCTGTCCTCGTGCTGGGCTCAGTGAAAGGCATGCGAAAGAGGGAGAGAACAAAGGCCTTGGGATCCCATGGCTTCTACCACATCTTGGCTGTTTCACCTTAGCCACACGAACTTGCCTCGCTGAACCTCAGTTTCCCTGCCTGCAAACTGGGATTGGCAGTGCTCTTTGGCAGGGCTGAGGGAGACCACACTGAGACAAAAGGTGCTGGGCACCCCACAGCCCTCAGGAGGAGCAGCTCTGGGGCCAACTCTGCTCTCTGCTGGGGTGTCAGGCTGAGCCCTAGAATTCCCCAGCCCACACCCCAACATGTCTGGTCCTGGGCCCGGGCCCCAGAACAAAGAGGAGCCCTTCCACCCTGTGTTGCCCAAATATTGTGGGAGGCCTGTTGGTATCTCTCCATGGTGATGGCAACTTGCGTGGGAGGAGGTAAGGGAGACGGCTCTGCCGGGCACCCACAGGTGCTGTCCCCAGCCCTGGGACACTGCAGAAACAGGCTGGCATGGCCAGTGCCATTGAGTGAGACTACAGAGGTAGCCAGGCCTCAGTACCAGAGCTTCCTGGAGTCCAGCAAAAGGGTGCCCCCCAGCTGTGTGCTCCAAAGCTGCCCTTGCCACTGCCAGCCTGGAAGCAGTTGCATTTCCTATCCAGGCACTGATTCTCTATCTCTTTCTCTTGGAAGCTCCTTTTTCAAAGTTCAGTTTTTGCTAAACACCACAGCGGATTGCAGAGCTCAAAGGTTCCAAAGCCAGAGGCTGGTTTCAAAGCCCAGCTTGGCCAGCCACCGTCTATGTGATCTCAGGAAGGTTACTTGATTCTCTGTGCCTTCGTTTTCCTCATCTGTGAAGGTGTTGACCTCCATTCTTCTAGGGACTCAGATCTAAACCTCAGGGATGTCCTTAACTCTGTGCTTTCTCTCTCCCCCACGTCTGAACTATCAGAGAGTTCAGTGGGCTTTACCTGCAGAGATCCAGAGCCTGGTGACCCCTTCCTCCCTCCAGCTCTACCCCACTGCTCAGGGCTTCCCTTGTCTCTCAGCTCCCTGTCCTTTCTGCTGCCACACTGGCCTCCCTGACAGCTCGTTCTCAGCACCCTGCCATGCTTTCCCATCTCAGTCAAAGGGAAAACCCAGTTGTTCCAGTGCCTGCCCCCATCTCCCCCACGTGGCCCTGCCTCCTGCGCTGCTCCAGCTCCCTCTCTCCCCTCGCTCCCTCTGCCCAGTGCGCTGGGCTCCCTCCAGTGCCCTGGGTCCAGTCCTGCCCTCACTCCTTAACCTGGCTTTTCTCTGTTTGGAAAGCTCTTCTCCAGACAAGGGCCTGGCTTGCTCTCTCCCCTTTCTTGGTCTTCACTTAAATGTCATCTTCCCCGGCTCTAGTATCTAAAGAGCTGCCCTGTGTCCCCAGGCCCTCTCTGTGCCCCTCCTTGCTTTAATTTTCTGTAAAGCTCTGATCACTACTTAGTGTATGCTGTGTTTCACTTTCCCCCAACTGAAATGTCAGCAGCAGAGAGCAGGGACTTCTGTGTGTTTGTTCTCTGCTGTATCCTCTGCCCCTAGAACAAACAGTATGTGGCCTTCAACAAATATTTAATTAATATTTGTGGAATGAATGAATGAATGAGTAGTGTAAACCGCTGGTTTCTTGTGAGGATTCGAGTTAATGCAAAGCCCATAGGAAGAGCTCAATATGGGTTTGCTAATGCTACTGGGGTTCTAGACCCTCCTTGCCTTGGGGTTCCAGACACCTGCTTGCAAGAGATGGCTTGTAGCACAGTGGTAGCAGAGGCAGGAGGATCATCTGGGCTGTGAATGGGGCCTGGGATGCCCTGGAAATGCCGAGTAACCAGGTGAAAAGGCCTCAGGTGGAGGAGGGACAGCAAGTGAGGCCAGAGACTGGGGCCGCTCCACCTCACAAAGCCCTGGGACAGCAGGTGGAGGGGTTGGAGGCAGTGGGGAGCCTTGGGAAGGCTTTGGGTAGGGGTGGGGGTGGGGATTGGGAAAGCAGGTGATGACTTTGGGAACCAGGACTGATGTCTCTTGAGGCCTTAATGGGAAGGTCATGATCTTAGAAGCTTTGTTGCACAGTGAAGGGCTGAGGAACTGAGCAATCCCTAAAAAGACAGTTTCTATGGCAGCCCCTCCCATGGCCCGGAGGGCCCCTTCCAGTGATCAAGAGCGTTCCCTCTGTAACTCCCTACCCCGTGCCTAGCCCAGTGTTAGCAAAGAAGTGAGTTGCCCATCTCGGGCAGTTTTCCAGCAGAATTCCTGGGATACTTAGAGAAAGGGAGAGCACCTGGACTGTGGGGTTTCCTTACAGGCAAGAAGGGGCACAAGCTGGTTCTCAGTGAGGGGAAGTGAGGCGGGCTCTGCAAGCTCAAGGTTTCTGGGGAGGATCTCTTCGCTGATTCCTGCACCATGTGCTCTGTGAGCATGGACTACAGGCCAGGACCTTGCCGGGCACTGGCTGTGCAGCAGGACGCAGAGTGGGCAGGGTCCCACCTGCCCCACCCTCCTGGGGCCAACAGTCCAAGGTGGGAGGCAAAAAATCCACCCGAGATGGAAGGAGTTTCCTCTAGAACAAAGTGGTATTAAATTGCATGGTATTGGGGAGTTATCTCCTAATAGCCCTGGAGATTACATCATTAATGTCCAGCTCAACTCCTACAATGAAGTGATGAACTTGGAATTGCCATGTGCAACTCTTAAAATAATAATGATAATTTTTTTTTCTGGTCCAAAATATCATTAATGACAAGGTTGAGAAATCCTACTCTAAATTGAACAGTGGTAAATATTCTGACTCATACGCTTTAGTCTCTCTCTCTCTCTTTATATATATATATATATATATATATGTATTTCTTCATCTTCTTCTTTGACTTAACCCTTTGAGAGTAAGTAAATTGTAGACACCATGACTCTTCACCCCTAAATACCTCAGTGACCCCTGCATAATCACAGTACACATCTGATACAATACGATTCTCTTCTATCCAGTCTATTCAGAGGTTGCCAACTGTCCGAATAGTAGCCTTTATGGTATTGCTTTTTCCCACCCAAGTCCAGCCCAGAATGAGGCCTGTATGTAGTTGTCCTGTCTCTTTTCTCTTCTTTAATCTCAAGCAACTAGTTCCTCAGCCCTCTGTATCTTTCATGACCTTGACATTTTGGCAGAATACAGGCCCATTGTTTTGTAGAACATCTTATCCCTCGGTGTGGGCTTGTCAGGTTGTTTCCTCAAGATCAGATCCAGGTCCTGCTTTCTGGCAGGCATGCCCAGCAGCACCACCCAGTCCTCAGCACAGTACTTCAGGAGGCATGCGACGTCCGATGGCCCCAACTGATCTCTTGGCTAAGCTGGAGTTTGCCCGATTTCTCCCCTCCAAAAGTGTGCTTTCCTCTGCTGGGATTAATAAAGAGAGTGGAGGCTGATGCTTTGGGACGGTGTACACGTCCTACTCACCCCCAACACACCTTCCCCTTTGATGATTTTTACCTAAATCAATTTTCACTCTTAGGGAGCTGAGTGATTTTCTAACTCCATCATTCCTTGATGACTCCCCAGCATTCACTGATGATTAGTGAATTAGCCTTTCCTGTGATGGTTGTCAGATGATGCTTTTATACATCCACCATGGCCTCTTCGTTTGTTAGTTGGCATTCCTCTGCAAGGAGGGGCTTCTTCCACCCTTCCTCTCTCTCTCCTCCCTTTCATCTTTCCTTCCCTCCTTTTTCTCTATCTTTTGTTTATCAGGGTGAATTCATGGATTCTGTTTTATTCAATATGTTATAATCCATTGCCAACATTATTCAGTGCTCAATTGTCCCCTATAAGTCAATGTCAAATTGTTCCGTAGTTGGCAACAGTGGCCTCTTCGGGCTGGTTCCTGTGTCCTTTTGACCTGTTTCGGTCACTTTCACCATTCTTTGGTCACTTCGCATTTTCTGTCAAAATTTGATGCTCCAGGCTCATCTTGTATTTTTCCTGCCCCAGCCTTGGAATCATCCATTTCCCCAAACTACCCTGGTTCCTTCCACCGGGGAATGATACCTAGAAACCAAGACTTGGGTGGTAGACGGGCACACTGCTCTTGCGGTGTCATTGATCCTGGACCCTTTCAGCAGAAACCAACATTCATTCCTGCTCAAATATATTTACCCCATGAGCTCTTACTTAATACTCCAACTTCCAGCCCAGCACCACGGCTTCCTCCCATTGCCCATTTCCATATTGTATCTCCCTTGCTGAAAAACCTGACTCCCCACCACATTAATGTGTTTGCTCATTCAGTCGGGGCTACAGTAACCACAAAAGAGTTTCAGACCTGGTGAACACCAGGAAAGCTATTAAATAAAGTTCAGGTTTCCTTTCCAATTCTACTGCCTTTAGATTGAGGGTAGCATAGTCCTTTGGCTATGTTAAGAGTTTGCTTGGATTCATTTTTCCCCCTTTCTTTGGAATCATGATGACAGTGATATGTTACCAATTTGCAATATTGTTACTTAATTTGCTTGTAATAGTATTTAATTTTAGGTTTCTGCCTATTCTTACTCATTTACTTTAACACCTCGCTTAACTCCTTTCTGGCTCTGCTTCCTGCAGTGTTGGACATTACCCTGAACTAAAAAAGCTCCTTCTGCTTCAGGTTTCCCAAAGTGTAGACTGCACACTCCTGGCTCTAGCAGAGACAATGGTACGCAGACTTGGCATTAAATAGCAGTTAATCACACTGTGAGAAATGTATTATTTTTCTGGTTTCTCTTCCATTCTCTGATCACTTTGAGCGTCACAGGTTGATTTTCTGCCTTTCCAGCACTTACTGATCCCCCTTTGTAATGAAGAAGTAGAGACTTTAGGCACAGAGCCTGCAGAAGGCAACAATATTTACAGAGAAGACAACATTGTTTTATTGATCTATTTGTTTGTTTCTTAGAACCAGGCTACCTGATTTTACATGGTGAACCTGCTGCTTTCCAGCAGTGACCTGGCACAAGACACTTAGAGTCTCTGTGCCTCATCTATATGTTTGAGATATAATAATGCCCATCATAGGATTGTTATGGTGATGAGCAAGTTAATATTAGTAACATGCCAGGCAGAGTACCTGGCACATGGTAAGCACAAATTATATTCATTTTTATGACAACCTTCGGATGATGGAAAGTGATTCTAGCTTTCCATTCTGGGTAGTGGTGCCACTTTTCCTTTTAAGATACATTTAATTCAGTGAGCAATTAAAAACAAAGATTAAGCTTAAAAATAAGTGGTCTGCAGACTTCACAAAAATAATCAATGCAGTCAGTGCAGTGTGAGGTGAGGACTCTTCCCTGCAGGATTCTTTGCCGCCCCAACTTTTCCCTAAAATAATGTACATGAAAGAACACTGCAAAGTGTAAAGTGCCCTCCTCCCTTCCTTTCTCTTTCCCTCGTGCCACCCTTCCTCTCCTCTCCCGTCCTCCCTCCCTCCCTCCTTCTGCAGTTCCTAACAAAGCCTTGGGCTAGTTGCTGTGCTGGGCACCTAGGTGCTGTTGCTGGGCACCGCAGCTCCAGAGGTGAAAAAGTCAGGAAGCCTGTCCTCCTGGAATTCACAGGCCAGCTGGGGAGGCAGACCAGTCACTGGATAATTACGGCCCTGTGGGGACTGCCCTGAGGACAGGGCTCAGTACAGCACGTAATTGAAGCAGTGGGGAGTGGGGTTGCCTCAGCCAGCAAAGGTGTGGGCAGGAGGTCAGAGATGGTGCTGCAGTCAGAGTGAGGTCTTGAAGACCATGGAGGACTGTTGGAGTGGAGAAGACTGGGAGGGTGTTCCTGACAGAGAGCTCTTCTGGATAAAGATGTGCAGCCTTAGAGAGCACACACTGCGTTTATTCCAGAAAATGTGGAAGCATTTCAAGGGGTGGGGTGCCAGGTGCGGAGCTTCGGGGAGAGGCTGCAGAGGTCACAGGGTCACGATGCCTGGAGTCGTGAGGACTTTCTCAAGCCTGACCTACAGTCCCTCTACCCTTAGCCTCTACCCCCTTCAGAGGCTTTGGCCCCATTAACTCCTGCCTGAGCCGAGCTTCCAAAAAGGAGGCCAAGTAAAACAAAGCTTTGCTAAACGTGCTAAGCAAAGACTGGGTCACCTTGATCCAGTCACCTAGCCCTGCTCTGCCATTGTTTGGCTGGGTGGTCTTGGACAGGCTGCTTCTCCTTGAGAAGTCACAGGTTCCTCACTGGCACCACGGGCAGAACCCACTTGCTTCAAGGGCCACAGTGAAGCTCAGCCAAGGAACCTCAAGTAAGAGTCTTTCAGGCCTCGTACAGGGCCACGTGCATTCATGGGGTGGGAGTTTGCACCCAGTTTCTTAAACTGTCATAGCACCTAGCTGAATCAGTGCCTTGACGTGCTTCACTGCCCAGTTCCCAGCTGAGGGAACTCCACCCGCTCCTGCCCTTTCCAGCAGATGCTCTAGGTCACGTCCTGGGTTCACTCGTCATTGTTTTGTGCACTCAGAAGGTTGCCAGCACCTGCTGATGGCCCATCAGCTGCCCCCACCCTGGATGGCTCCACACTGGAGGCCTCTCTTACCTGGGTCACTGCAGCCATCTGTGCTCTGACCTCCTTCCTGGGGACAAGACAGTTCAGGCCTAACAGTCTCTCAGCCATCCATCCATCTGCCCACCCATCCACCCATCTCCACTCCCCCTCCGTCCACCCAGCCATTCTCCTCAAGCCCCATCTCTGTACTGGGTGCAGTGCTAAGCTCTGGGGAGAGTGGGATGAATGAGGACTCACGCCTGCTCTTATGCACAGGCTTTTTGTTCTGGAAAATGTAAGCCATCCAGGGAGAGTTGATGGGGTTTGTGGAGTGCTGGCAGTGAAGGCGCAGGCGCCCTGGGGGCATGTGGACTGGACTTATTGATGGGCAGGGTCAAGGGATCCTAAAGGGCTGCAGCCAGAGAACTTGCAGGGCTGAGGAAGAATGGCCCCCAGATGCTCTGAGACTTCTGGGACAGGGGACCCGCTGCCCCAAACAGGAAGACCTGAGTTCAAGTCTTGGGTCTGCCACTCTGTGACTAAATGACCTTGGGCAAATCACTTCCCCTCTTGGATGCTCTCAATTCCATAACGTCTACAATGGGAATCATAATGGACAGTCCTCTTGAATGATGATGATAATGTACATAATTACCATCAAATTACTCAGCAGGGCACCGGGAACCCAGGAGGTGCTAAATAAATGTTAATTTTCACTGTCCATTTCTCTCTTCCTTCTTCTCACTACTGGCCCTGGAGATTTTCAGGGACCCTGAACACTCCACTTCGGCCGTAGCTCCTCCTACTCGTGGCTTTCCCTGTCTGTAAATCAGGTAGTAACGTGCGTGTGTTCCCTAGGAAGTGTCAGTCAGTGTCAGGGCCCTTGCGGTTGCCGCAGCAGGGGGATGAGCCTTTGGCCTGTGCCTTGCAGACCCCCTTCTGAGTCTGGCCGCTGCTGGTGTTTCTCACCCTGTCTGTCCCTGACCCCATGGCCACCCCTTGCCTTCCCCATGAAATCATGGACTCGTATGCCTCAGGGCTTTTGCTCAAGCTGCCCCTTCTGCCTGGCTCACCCTCCCCTCTGGCTGTCTCCCTGCAGCCCCCCTCACCCCCTCTCCTTGGGCACTCTATCACATCACCCTGTTTTATGTTCTCCTGGTAGTTGCTAGGATGGGAAAGGATCTTTATTTCTTCTATTTGTCTGTTTGTTATCTGTCACCCTGTTAGTCTGGAGCTTGCAGAGGACATAGCTTTTGTCTTGCTCCCTGCTGTACTCCCAGGTCATGGTACAGAGCCCAGCACAGAGCTGGCGCACACTGAAGATTTGCTGTGAGAAGGAAGGAAGAAGAAGGTAGAAGAAATGAAGGAGTGAAGACAGAGGGCAGAGGAGCCTGTGGAGGGCGGCCAGGAGGTGTGGCTAGGGAAGGGGAGCCCCAGACCTCTCTTCTGCTTCTCTCCACAATCCATTTTCAGATTCTGGTGGTGGCTTTCACCTGAGCTTGCTTTCTTTTTAATTTTTATTTATTGTGGTAGGAACACTTAAGACATCTACCCTCTTAGCAGATTGTTTAAGTGCATGACACAGTGTTGTTGACTAGTACAGCAGATCTCTAGAACTTACCCATCTTGCATAAGTGAAACTTTATACCTGTTGATCAGCACCTCCCCACTTCTCCCCACCCCGCTCCCCAAGGTCCCAACCTTTCTCCTCTCTGCTCTAGGAGTTGATTAAAATTTAGATACCTCATATAAGTGGGTATCATGCAGTATTTGTCCTCTGTGACTGCTTATTTCATTTAGCATAACATCCTCAAGTTTCATCCACATTGTTGCACATGGCAGGATTTCCTTCCTTTTTGTTAAAAGACTGAATAATATTCCATTGTATGTATACACCACATTTTCTTTATTTATTCATCTGTCCATGAACATGTAGGTCGTTTCCACATTTTGGCTATTGTGAATAGTTCCACAGTGAACATCAAACTAAAAAGTTTCTGCACAGCAAAGGAAACAACAGAGCAAAAAGGCCACCTACAGAATACGAGAAAAATATTTACAAACCATGTACCTGATAAGGAATATATATCCAAAATACATAAAGAACTCCTACAACCCAACAGCAAAAAAACTAATAACCCAATTTTAAAAATGGACTAAGGACGAATAGATTTTTCTTCACGGGAGACACACAAATGGCCAACAGGTATAAGAAAAAATCCTCAATGTCACTAATCACTGGGGAAATGCAAATCAAAACCTTACACCTGTCAGGTTGGCTATTATTAAAAAAACAAAGACAAGAAGTGTTGGCAAGGATGTGGAGAAATTGGAACCCTTGTGAACTGCTGGTAGGAATGCAAAATGGTGCAGCCATAGCGGGAAGCACTATGGGGGTTCCTTCAGAAATTAAAAATCAAACTACAGTATGATCCAGCAGTTCCACCTAGGTATATGCATCCAGAAGAATTGAAACCAAACTTTCTTTCGAGGAGGTCAGTAGTCTCCTTCCCCAGGTGTTTGTCAGCCAGAGGTCCCCCCACTCCCTGTGCCCTTGGACCAGGGCGCTCTGTTGAGGAGCTAGGATGCACCTGCCGATGGGATTAATTGGGACAGGGAGACCTCCCAGCACCTCAAGTTTCTCAGTCTGGAAACCAGGGATGTGAAGGTTTCCTTGAACAAGGGGCCTTTGCTGCCACCTACTGGGCATCTGGGAAAGGGCTTTTACAGTCACCCGGGGAGCGTCCCCCACCCCCCGCACTTTATCTGGGCATTATAAAAAATACCAACAACAACAGCTAGAACAACAGTCATAATATATCAAATGATTACTCTGTGTCAAACATTGTATCAGGGGCTTTAAAGACATTATGTCTTCATCTTCAACAACCTTGAAATGTGGCTGGCGTTCCCCTTCTGTATTTATAGAGAGATGGGGGAAACTCAGACTCAGAAATAAGAATGGCCAGTCATACAGCTAGTGAGTGGCCGAGGCTGGATTCGAACTCAGGTTTCTCTGGCCCCCAAGTGGGGCTGAGCAGTGTCCTGGTGAAAGGCAGAGAGGGAATGAGAGGGTGGGCAGGGAAGGTGGGAGGACAGAGATGAGGGCCCCAGGAAGGCTCCCTCACAGTCACTCTTTTCCGGGGCACCCACGCTGTCCCCCAGCCTTGCTCTGAGCCCTCCTCAGGGTGTCCTCCCAGCAATGCTGATTGCCGTGCCCTCAGCCAACATCAGCGCTGGGGAGTGTGGGGCGGAGGAGGGGCTGACTGCAGGCCCTGAGCCTGGCGCTCTGGGGTGGGGCACTGGGATCAAACCGGAGAGGGGGAGGCAGATGGGTCAGGTTCTCACGTTCCGGGGGCCTCAGCGTCAGGCTGGCAGAGTGGGATGGGAGGCCCTCTATGGGATAGATTCCTGGGCATGTGCAGGGTAAAGGTCCCTCTGCTGCTGTCAGGAGGTCTTTCCAATGGGGAGCATGTTGCTGATGTCAGGAAGACCAATACTCTTTTCCTGGCTCTGCCACTTTATAGCTCTGTGGTCTTGGGCAACTTCCTTCAGCTCTCTGAACCACAGTTTACCCTTCTGTAACATGGGAAGAATCCCAGTCCCTCCCTCAGAGGGCCCACTTAGGAATCAAGTGAGAACATGAATATAAAGCCCTGCTTGCAGAGTAAGTGCTGGATAAATGGTATTATGAATGACCCCCACAGACACATAGCAACCATGCTTTAATGCCTCTTAAGGCTGAGAAACAGATGTTGTGTAATGCCTTTGCAACATTGGGAAACTGAGTCACTGGGCCAGGAAGTGCCTGGACCCAGGCTTCAGCCTGAGTCACAAGCCTAACCCTGGGAAACCTCCTTGTAGCCACCTCCAGAAATGCTTCATGCCTCTGACTGCTGGCTTCTGTGCCTGCACTCCATCCCTTCCCTACCAGCCTGGGAATGTTAACAGAGGGAACCCACTGAGCCAGGGCAGACTCCATCCCATATGTATCTAATGAATGAATGATGCTCTGAGGTGCACATTTTTATCTCCACTTTACAGATGTGGGAACTGAGGTTTAGAAGGGGTCGGTGATTTGCCCAACGTTACACAGCTATGTTGGGATAGGACCCTGATTTGCCCCCAGAGGCATCCATTAGAGAAAGCTCCAGGTAGCTGGACTCCCTCAAGGCTGGCATGAACCCCAAGCTCAGGCCTGGGATCAAAGGCAGCCCTGCAGGAAGCCCTTCCCATCCCGACTTCCCCAGAACTGGGACACGCTTTGACGTCAACAGGTCCACATTCCTGCCCTCCAGCCCCAGGGTGGGGGCACAATTTCCTCCTTCCAGTACTGGCACCACAAACAGGAAGCTGGGTCATGTGGGTGGGTCAGGCCAGGGCATCAGGAGGAGGAGGTGGGCATGCAGTCCAGGCATCAGTTCCCAGCCTGGCCGGGGGGCATCCGGGGAGGGCCAGGGGGTCGTGTTATAATGTGCCCCCAAGGTCACACTGTTTCTAAGGCATGACAAAGGGCCTTCAGTGACTTTATCCTTTGGTCTCCACAAGCTGTTGCACTCTCATTGATCACAGTTAGTCTCACTGATTAACAATTGTGCCTATCGTGGGTTGAGCACTTACCTGGCTGTGCATTTTACATGAGTTCTCTCACTTAGTTCTCATAAACAATCCTCTTAGCATCCTTTGACAGATGAGGAAACTGAGGCACTGGCAGGTCCAACCAGGTATTAAAAGTCCCATAGCAGTGGGAGTGGTCAGGGCAGGGATTTAGACCCAGAGTCTAGCACTCAGAGCCCTACCTGGTACAGCCTCGTCACCAGCTCAGCCCCTGCCACTGTACTGTTAGAAAATGCAAATCTGATCCTGTCTCTCCTGGGCTAACCCCTTCTGTGACTTCCTTTTACCCCAGGGAGAAAAATCCATGCTCTGAGGATATCCCCTGCTGCTCCCACATCCCCAGCCAGGTTTCCTCCTTCAAATGTATCAAGCCACTGCTGATTCCTGAAACCACCCTCATTTTTTCATTATGACCTGTTTTATAGGGGAGGAATTGAGAGTCAAAGAGGGGACAGAATTTGCATCAGGTCAGAGAACTGATGGGGGACAGTCAGAATTCACACTTGGGTCTGGTTTGTCCAGAGCCTTCCAGGCCTGAGGTCCCAAATACTGTAGCACAGAGGAATGGCTGGGTCTGTTTGGATGGCAGCTTCCTGCCCAACCAGGGAGATGCAGGGGACGGGCTTGGGCACCTGCACTGTTAGGAATCTCCCCTGGTGACTCTGGAAACCTCAGCTCCCCAGCCCTCTGAAGCCCTCAGGCCTGTCTGGTGGACTCCCTGGTGTGACAGAAGCTGTAAGACTTGGATCCTGTGGGGCTTTTCCAGCCAGTAGCCCTGCCCATCCAGGGCTCATACCAGCCAGAGACCACCTCTCCTGCGGAGCAGCCCTGACTTCTCACCACCCACCTCGGGGTCCAGCAGGGTACTCCATATTTCACTTCCCACTGCCCTCACTTTCCTGCAGGGCAGGTGTGTTTTGCACACCTTAAGAAGGGCTGATGCAGACCAGAAGCTCTCACACTTGACTGTGCTTCAGAGTGCCCTGGAAGGCTTTTAGACACAGATGGCCTGGCCTGCCCCTGAATCTCTGACTTTGAGGTCTGGGTGGGCACAGAGCATGTGCTCCTAACAAGGGCTCAGGTGACGTTGCTGCTGCGCTGGGACACACTTTGAAAACTGCTGCTCTGGGACACACTTTGAAAACCACTAGTGTGGAGGAGGCAGGCAGGGTGGGCAGGGTGTCACCACACTCCACCAGTACAGCTGTGCCTCAGTTTCCTCCTCCGTCAGAAATCAAATGACACCTACTTCTGAGATGTTGTGAGGTTTGAATGGTTTATTTGTTTTTCTTTGCCACTCAGAAATACTTTTCCAGGCTGGTTCCTTCCACAAATCTTTCCCAGCAAAGAAATCTGTTTCCCCCTGAGGCTCTTGAGCTCTGGTTCCCACAGGCACAGTGAGAATTTTTGCCACTAGCTTGAGTTTGGTGGGACTTGAAGCACCAGTTCTTTGGGGCAGGGGCTGCTGGGTCAACAATCCCATTTGACAGCTGCGGACACTGAGGCTGAGTGTCCTGTGCTCACACAGCTGGGAAACAAGCCAGGGAAGGAGTTAAGCCAGTTATCAAGTCTCTAGCCGCCCGCAGCGCTTCTCAGTGAGGCCACCGCGCTCACTCCTGAAGGGGGAGCTGCCAGGCGCCCGTGGGAACCTCCACCCCTCTAGGGCAGACCGGTCAGTCAGCTGGGCCATTTCTCAGGTTAGGACGCCCTCTGGTGGTCAGTGTGCAAAGGCAAGGGAGGCACGGAGCCCGGCTCCAGAACCTGGCAGCTCTCTCTGCCAGGGATTTTATTCATTGGTTTATTCATCCACCCATTCCACAAACATTTTTGGGGTGCCTACTGATGCTCGCCCCTGGGATAGGCACTGGGGCCAAGACAGACACAATGGCTGCTCTGACCACACTTACGGTCTACCCAGGAGAACAGAAGCTGGAGCCTAGCCTAGTGGGGCAGGTGGGAGGGAGGACGGTGGTGGAAGAATGGCTGGGGAGACGGCAGACCCGCTCTGGGGGGCCTTCTGAGCCTTAGCAGGGAGGTTTGTCTCCTTGGTGCATCAAGCTGGTGTCATGAATAAAGGTGTGGATTCTCACCCCTGGCTGCCTGGGTTTGAATCCTCTTTCTGCCTTTTGCCGGCTGAGTGACCCTGGGCAAGTTGTTTAAGCTCTCTCTGCCTCAGTTTTCTTATTTGGGTAATTGGGGTGGTAACAGAACTCCCCTCATCTGGCTCCTGTGAGGGGTAAGGAGTCTGCCTGGAAGAGTGCAGGGCCCTTGGGAGTGCCTGAGAATACTATTATTGCTGTTGCTTTTGTTACTGGAGGGTTCTGAGGTGGGGTGACAGAACAGAATCCTGGCGGCAGGAGGCCTAGCCTCTGAGGAGGATGGCTTGAGGCGCATGGAAGCAGGGAGGCTGGGAGAGATGACGGCCACATGGACCAGTGAGCTGGTCGGGAGGTGAGGACAGCCTCCAGGTGTAATGAAGAGGCAGAATCAGTGAGGCTAGTTGATGCATGGGATATGAGGGGTGAGGGAGAGAGAGGGCCCAACAGGACTCCCAAGACCCATGGCTTCACAGCTGGGTATAGAACAGGAGATGATTGTTATTTGATTGACTGATGTTGAGAAATTGATTCACAGCAGGGTGGGTAGGTGCACAGCAATGTGCAGGGAGTCCAGGGTCAGTTTGCAGCCTGGGGGAGCTGTTCAGAGACAGTGGCCATGGCTGCAGGGTACAGTGCCCAGAGGGTGGCCCAGGGGAGAAGGGATTCTGGATCCCCTGACTAGGAAAGCCTCCAAGGATGCTACCTGGAGGGAGAGGATGCAGAGGTACAGGAGGAGAGGCCACTTGCAATGCTGCCTCAGGAAGGGTGGGCTGGAAACAACCCCTGGGATTAGCGTTTCTGGATCTACCAGCACCCAGTGCAGGAAAGCACATCTCTCTTAGCCCCAGCACGGGCCTCCTTCCTCAAAGGGCCTATTTGGTCTCAACCCACCATGTGCATTCTCTCTGTTTCTTTCAAATGCCCCTTCTCCGCTGCCTGTTCTCCACTGTGTGGTTATTTTGTTTGGCAAAGCTTCCCACTTCCCTGCCTCCTGCTGTCTTTCCCTGTCCTTCGTCTGTGAGCCCCAGCTCAGCCTACGCCGTAAGGATGTCACCAACGGCCCCCCACCTGGCTCCTCCTGTGCTTCCCGCTACCCCTGCACCCTCCCGAGGCTCTTCTTGAGCTTCCTCAAATGGGAATGGCTTGAGTTTTCAAAAGTAGTAGATCCCAGGGCAAGTAGATGGGTGGGCATCTTCCTTGGCCCCCTGAGCCTCTCCAGGACTTTCCACCTGCTTGAGAGCAGCCTGCGCCCTAGAGGTCCACCGTGGTCAGCTCTGCTGTGTTCTGCTCTTCTACCTCGTCGGCACTGATTTCATTGACTGTCTTCCCAACCGTTCTCTGCCCCTTCACGGAGGGCTTTGACACCTGCCGGCGTCCTCTGTGTCCCAGGCTTTGCCATCATCTTGGGTGACTTTGCTGGCCCTGTGGGAGGCCAGTCCCATGTCGTGGCCTTCCTCCTCCTCCCTGTGACTATGGGTTTGTATTCCTCTTTCCATCAGTCAATTTTTACTTTATACATTTTGGGGCTATGTCATTAAGTATATATAAACTTGGAACTGTTAGAGCTTCTTAGTGGACTAAAGTCTCTCTCTGGTAATGTTTGCCTTAAAGTCTGCTTTTTTTGGATATTAGTACAGCTACATTTTTTATTATCATTTGTATGATGTATCTCTTTCCATCTTTTTACATTTATTATCCTAATATTTAAGTTGTGGTTTCAAAAAAGTCCAGTCTGATATTCTTTATATTAATATATTATTAATTATTAATCTATTACTAATATTAATTGCAATATTTAGTCTATTGTAATTTCTTCAAATTACCTACACATTTTGAGTTTATGCCTACCATATTATTATGTGTTTTCTATTTCTCCTACCTATTCTATGTTCCCTTTGCTATCATTTTTTTCCCTTTGTACCAGTTTCCTAGGGCTGTCATAACAAAGTACCACAAACTGAATGGTTGGAAAAGGACAGAAATTTATTCTCGCACAGTTCAGAAGGCTGGAAGTCCAAAAGTAAGGTGTCAGTGGCGTTGTTTTCTTCGGGAGTGTCTGAAGGAGGGAACCGCGGCCCCTCCCCCACCCTCCCCTTCCATCCGGTGATGGCCAGCAATCCCTCGAGTTCCCTGGCCTGCAGATGTGTTACTCCAATCTCCACATTCGTCTTTCCATGGTGTTTTCCTGTCTCTGTCTTTACATGGTCATCTTCTTAAAAGGACACCAGTCATACTGGATTAAGGACCCACCTTACTGCAGTATAACTTTGTCTTACCTTAACTAATAACATCAGCAATGATCCCTTTTTCCAAATAAGGTCATATTTTGAGGTACTGGGGGGTCAGGACTTCAATATACCATTTTTGGAGGATATAGTTCAGCCCATAACAGCCTTCTTTTGAATTAAATACTTTTTAGTATTCATCTCCTATTTATTTTTTAGTTGCACATTCTTTTACTATGCTTTTGGTGATTATCCTATCCATTACAATGTGCATCCTATATTTATTCAAGCCTAATATTAATTCGTGTTTTTTCCATTTTTTGAACAATGCAAAAACTTTGGAGCACTTTAATTGCATTTTCTGTCATATTTTTTGTGCTATTGTTGCCAGATATATTTTAACTGTACATGCACTTGAAATTCCATGAGACATTATTCTTGCTTTATGTAGTCATCTCCAATTATATAACCCTATATAATTACCTTTCTATGTATCTTTCTTCATCTGATTCTTCCATCTGAACTTATTTTCTTTCTGCCTAAAGGAATTCCTTTAATGATTCCTTTGGAGGGGATTTACTGGTGACAAATATTTTAGCCCCCTAGAAAGCATTTTTCCTTCATTGGGAAGGCTATAACCACTGCATATCAAATTCCAAGTTGCAGGTATTTAAAACATTTAACCCCTTTTAAGGCATTATTGCATTATCTTTTGTTTCTACTATTACTGTTGAGAAATTAGCTGCCAATCTCATGTTCCTTTGAAACTTAGATGTCTTTTTTCCCCTCTGGCTCCCTATAGGATTTCCTCTTTGGCTTTGATTTTCTACCCTTTTTCTATAATGTGCCTGGGTGATTTTTTATTTGTATTTGTTTTGCTTGTTGATTCTTTTCTTCAAACTGTGGATTGAGGTCTTTCATAACTTTTGTAAAATTTTAGCCACTATCTCTTTACTATTGCTTCTACTCTTTTCCCTTTATTCTTTCCTCTTTTAGTCCAGATTTCATGTGTGTGTTATGGGCTAAATTGTGTCCCCCTCCTAAATTCATATGTTGAAGCCCTAACCCCAAGTACCTCAGAATGGGACTGTACCTGCTGAGGAGCCTTTGAAGAGGTGACTAAAGTAACAGGAGGTCCATAAATGGAGGTTCTGTCCTGCAGGAGCTCCCAGACGGGTTCCCAGATAGCTCCTGTGCAGAGGCATGAGTGAGGATGGCACATAATACGTGCTCAGTAAATTGCAACATCACTGGGATGTCATTTATTTAAAGTACCTAATTGATCAAAGATGAAAAATACATAGTGTCCAGAGCTGGTGAGGCCACGGGGAGGTGGATATTCCCCCCTTGCTGGTGGAGCTGTAAATTGTTTTAGTCTCTTTGGAGAGTGTTCTGGCAGCAAAGGTCTAATGGCTTAGATGTTTGCATATTTTTTGACCTAACAATTCCTCTTCAAGGAATTTAGCCTATGGAAGCAACTGGGAGATGAGCAAAAAGACAGCTTCAAGGACCTGCAGGACAATGCTGTTAATAACTGGAAAATCTTGCATGCAATCAAAATGCTTATTAGAGGAATGATGAAAAAATTTATGGATCATCCAATCAATGAAATACTGTGCTATTCTTAGAATTAATGATAAAAATATACTGTAGCAATTCAGAAAATGCCAGTACATGGTATGGAACCCTGGGGAGCAGCTGCCGTAGGAGCCGCCACTCAGTTGAGGGGGCATTAGACCTCATGAGGAGAGTGGGGTGAGAGCCCCCCATCAGGCCCTTAGGATGATCCCAGCATGCGTTGCAGCTCCCCCAGCCTTCCATCATCTTCCAGACTTTCACTTGTGCCTGTGCCACCCTGTACACCCACCCTGACCGCATCTGACCCATCTTCCCTCTTCTCTCTCTCTCCCTCTCCTCTCCCCACACAACACACACTCCTGCATTCATTCACACACCTGCCCACACATTCACACACACTTCCACATGCTCACCACACCCATAAACTCACACACATTCCCGTACTCACCCTCACCCACACACTCACAAATGCACACACTCATCACACATATAAACACTCATCCACCTGTATTCACATGCACCCACACACCGACATGCACATCCACTTTTACATACACCCCTGGTCCTCACACTTGACACACGCACACCTCCCACTTTCATACACACTAACACTCACCAGCGCTGTATTCAAACATGCTCATGTGCTGGCCCACACCTTCACATACAATCCTACACTCACATTCACTTACACACTCACACCCACTCACTACTATGCCTTCTGTTCTCTGAGGTCAGCAAGCTGGCTTGTCCCTGGCTGGCTGCTACTCTGAGGAGTCCCTCCCCCGGAGGACACAGCATTCCAAGTATGGGGTGGAAGATGTTTCCATCCTCACAGTGGCTGCCTGAGAGCCCAGGGATGGGTTTGCGGATTCCTGGCTCCCTCATCCACTTCGAGACCCCATCATCTGGCTTGCCGTCCTCTCTCCTGTCTCATGGCTGCCATCAGCCCAGTCCCTGGACAGCCTCTACTTCACAGGAGACTTGAGCTCTTCACAGGAGATTTGATGCTCATGGGAGCAAGTGACCCCAGGCCTCGCAGCACCACCTCCTCCCAGTGCCCCCGGTGTCTCCCGACCCCACAGCCCCTGAAGGCAGCCTGCCTCGTCTCTGCTCCCGACCCAGCGCAGCTCTCTGCTTGGCCTCTCCACCTGCAGGCCATTGGCCACAGCCTTCTCTAAAGACTGACTGAGCCCCTACCATGTACCAGGTGCTGGGGATGAAAAGTGAGTAAGAGACCTGTCTCTGCTTCCACTCACCTCCTGAAAGGGTGGGAGAGAAAGTAAACTGACAGAAGATGATAAATGCTATGATGAAAATAAGCAGGGTGCCAAAATCAACAGAAGGCTGCGAGCGTGGGTCATGAAGGGAATTTCTGAATAAATGACATTTAAGCTGAAAAGGACGTGGCAAGGCCTTGCGGCCCGGTAAGGAGCTTTGGGCCTGCTAGGAAAATCTTTGAAGGATGTTAAGCAGAGGAATTATATAATCTGGTTTATGTTTAAGAAAATCCCTTCTGCTGCTCTGTGGACAGTGGATTAAGATGGGGTGAGGTGAAGAGGAGGTGGAAAGCACCTATGGGCCAGGCCATGTGCACGGCCCTCAGCCAAGGGCATGAGTCCCCTGGCAGGATCCACAGTGATGGGGGCACTCCCCTGAGGAAAACTGAGGTGTGTTTCCCAAAGAAGGAGAATGAGGGCTGGACAGCAAAAATTAATAGTTGTCCATGTCAGAGACCAAAGTGAAATGTATTGAAGGGAATATTATAGAGTGAAGAGCATGACAAAGTGAAGGGCCTTCTACACCTGGGACTCTGGGCGGCTCAATAAAAGTCTGTTGAATGAAGAACGAACACAGGTATAAAGTATAGAGGGCTGCTCCTGCCAGGAAGGCGAGATCTCCCTTTCTGCTGATTCAGGCAGAGATGCAATAAGGAACTATCTTGATTTCTTGAGGCAGAGATGGAATAAGGAACTATCTTGGTTGCTTGGGGATGTTATGCTTATGAGGCTGGGGTCCACACAGCCCAGTCTGGGAACAGCCTGTGGGATGGAGGCCACAGTCCAGCAAACAAAAAAAGCAGAAGGCACACAGCACACTTCTTCCGCCTGTGGTTTTTAGCTGCCACAAAGACGACGAATGCCCTGCATCCCTCTCCCTCCCACAGGAGCTCTGATTCTGTCTTCCAGGTTCCACACAGCCCTCGGCCTGCCCCAACCTCTTGGGCCCCTCCCTTTCTGCCTTTCCCTCAGAACCCTCCCAAAAAGCAGACAGGAGAGAAGCGGGGCCAAGTCAGCAGGTCAGAGGTGAGAAAGGCTCAGAACATGCTCACTCAGGAGGGACTGTCCCTTGGGCCTGGCCTGGAGCCAGTTTCTGAGGCTAACAGAAATAACTCCCTCTTGGACAGCCCCCCTGCCACCCCCCACCGCCTTCCTTACACACCATGTAGTCACATGCTTAAGTGAAGAACTATCTATAAGGTGCCTACTAAGAGTCGGGGATTGTTCTGAGCATCAGGGATACAAGATATTGTCCCTGCCCTTGAGGAGCTAATGGTTTACTGAAAGAGAAGAGTAAGCAAATGATTACTGATTAACCCAGCCGGTGTGGGGGGGGGGCATTGGGGTTGAGGGGGAGAGACATTCTAGCAGAGGTCATATGGAACTGTGAGGTTTGAATGCTGGTGAGTAGGCTGATCCAGGCAAAATGAGTGTGTGTGCACTGGGGCTGTGGGTGGTGGGGCACTCCAGACGGGAGGGAAGCATGTGTACAGCGAGGATGACTCTCAGTCCATAAGCCCAGGCATGCATAAAATGAACTTATTTCCTCCACAACTTCATTTCTATTTTGAGACCCTGTTCCACCAGGCTTCCCTGCCTTTTTCCCAAGGTCATGCATGGCCAAATTCCAGGGGCTTATATTGTGCCAAGATGTTGATGGGGAGTAGGTGCAGAACACAGGAGCCGATCCTCCATCCTACCTGTCCGCGTGGTAACCCAGCTGGTCCCGCTGCAGCAGTGACGTCCCCTGTCCTCTCCTGGCTTTCTGCACTGTGGTGCCTTCCCTTTGAGTACAGAGGGACAGGGAAATCCCATGTAAGGGCAGGAAGTGCCAGGGGCAAGGAGGCTCACTTAATATTGAAAAACTGAGCTCCCACATTGGCAAAGGTGGTTTACTCTGGCTGGGGCGCACAAAGTGCAGGATGTGGGGGGGGACTGTGGGGTAGTATTGGGAGGCATAGTTGGGGTGGGCCCCACACGTCCTTTCTCTTTCAGCCATGCAGAGGTTGTGGCCTGGACCTGGCAGGGGTCACTGCTCTCTCCTGCAGAGGTGGGTGGGCTCTTTTAGGCCACTGGGGACCTCACAATTTCACTCTACCCAGATCATGCAGGGAGAGGTCTTCCAGGCGGGCTGGAGTATCACCCACCTATTCTGTTACTACAGAGCCAAGGGAACAAGGGCTAATCACTGCAGTGGGGTCATGGAGCTAAGAGAGCCCACATTTCACCTGCAACCTTCCTTTTTCCCTTGCAGATAAGCAGGGAATGATAAACAGCCCGAGGGAACTCGCTCGTCTGATTTAATCTGATTTCACTGCTTAGCATTAGCAGGGCAATTCTACAATTTACAGGAAAACCACAGCTCTGGGGAGAGGCTTAACAGGTGAATCAGAGCTTAAGTGTTTTCTGTTACATGTGAAGGAGGAAGGAAAAATAAAAGGGACTATTTAAAAAGAAATATTCAAAAGCTACTTTCAAGGTGAAATATATATCCTCTCTAAACCTTCTTATACTTCTTTTTTTTTTTTTGGTTACTGGCCTGATGAGTCACCCAGGCTGGAATGAAGCTGCTTCAGGCCTTTGCACCCACTGTTCCAACTGCCCGGCAAACCCTTCATCCTCTTCACCACCTGTAGACTACCTGCTCCCCTTAAAAATGCTACTCAAGGGCTCCCTCCTCTTGGAAGCCTCCCTTGAACCCCTCGGGCTAGATCAGGGCTCCCACACTCTGGGCTTTCCCTGGCCACAACTTGGGGCTCTGCCACTTCTGCTTTCATTTCTGTCCCACTCCCTGATGGTGAGGTTGGGAGGGCAGAGAGCATGCTGTGTCAGAGTAATTTGCTGATTCACTGGGCCCCACTTTACCGACTTTCTTTAGAAGGTCGCCTCACCTTGTCCATTCTCTTTTCATGCCCATTGCCCAGACTCTTGCATTAAACAATAATTATAGTATTTCTAAGACACCTATGTCAAAGCTATAACCCCCAAGGTGACTGTTTTTAAAGATGGGCCTTTAGGGAGGTAATTAAAGTTAAATGAGCTCTTCAACAGCTGGTGTTGGCAAAACTGGACAGCTACATGTAAGAGAATGAAACTGGATCATTGTCTAACTCCATACACAAAAGTAAATTCGAAATGGATCAAAGACCTGAATGTAAGTCATGAAACCATAAAACTCTTAGAAAAAAACATTGACAAAAATCTCTTGGACATAAATATGAGCAACTTCTTCATGAACATATCTCTCCGGGCAAGGGAAACAAAAGCAAAAATGAACAAGTGGGACTATATCAAGCTGAAAGTCTTCTGTACAGCAAAGGACACCATCAATAGAACAAAAAGACATCCTACAGTATGGGAGAATATATTCATAAATGACATATCCGATAAAGGGTTGACATCCAAAATATATAAAGAGCTCATACACCTCAACAAACAAAAAGCAAATAATCCAATTAAAAAATGGGCACAGGATGTGAACAGACACTTCTCCAAAGAAGAAATTCAGATGGCCAACAGTCACATGGAAAGATGCTCCACATCCCTAATCATCAGAGAAATGCAAATTAAAACCACAATGAGATACCACCTCACACCAGTAAGGATCGCCACCATCCAAAAGACAAACAACAACAAATGTCAGCGAGGTTGTGGAGAAAGGGGAACCCTCCTACACTGCTGGTGGGAATGTAAATTAGTTCAACCATTGTGGAAAGCAATATGGAGGTTCCTCAAAAAACTAAAAATAGAAATACCATTTGACCCAGGAATTCCACACCTAGGAATTTACCCTAAGAATGCAGGAGTCCAGTTTGAAAAAGATATATGCACCCCTATGTTTATCGCAGCACTATTTACAATAGTCAAGAAATGGAAGCAACCTAAGTGTCCATCAGTAGATGAATGGATAAAGAAGATGTGGTACATATACACAATGGAATATTATTCAGCCATAAGAAGAAAACAAATCCTACCATTTGCAACAACATGGATGGAGCTAGAGGGTATTTATGCTCAGTGAAATAAGCCAGGCAGAGAAAGACAAGTATCAAATGATTTCACTCATCTGTGAAGCATAAGAACAAAGAAAAAACTGAATGAACAAAACAGCAGCAGACTCACAGAACCCAAGAATGGACTAACAGTTACAAAAGTGAAAGGGACTGGGGAGGGATGAGGGGGAAGAAAAGGGGGGCATTACGATTAGCAGACATAATGTAGGACAGGCATGGGGAGGGTTGTACAACACAGAGAACACAAGTAGTGATTCTATAGTATCTTACTAGGCTGATGGACAGTGACTGTAGTGGGGTATGTTGGGGGGACTTGGGCATGCGGGAGTCTAGTAAACATAATGCTCCTCATGTAGTTGTAGATTAATGATACCAAAAAAAAAAAGTTAAATGAGGTCACAAGGGTGGGGCCCTCATCTAACAGGTCTGGTGTCTTTATAAGAAGAGAGGGGGACACCAGAGATTTCTCATTCTACATCTGCACAGAAGAAAAGCCATGCCAGGACCCAGGAAGAAGGCAGGAGGAGAGGGCATCACAGACCACCTGACAGCACCTGATCTTGGACTTCCAGCCTCCAGAACTCAGAAAATAAATTTCTGTTGTTCAAGCCATCCAGTTTATGGTGTTCTATTATAGCTGCCTCAGCAAACAAAGGCTGAAGTGTAGGGGAGTCACCTTGATGGCTAAAGATGGTTTTAGCACTATTGCCATTCCTTGTCTATATTTAAGAGTTTCTTTTTCTTTCCAATTATAAAAAGTGTGGTGAAATACACATAACAATACTGTCTTAACTATTGCAAAGTGTACAGCTCAGTAGCATTACGTACGTTCACATTGCTGTGCGACTATCACCACCATCCGTCTCCAGAACTCTTTCCATCTTGCAGAACTGAAACTCTTCCGCATTCAGTATTAACTGCCCCATTGCCCTCCCCAGGCGCTGGTAGCCTCCATTTTGCTTTCTGCCTCTGTGAATGTGACTACTCTAAGGACTTCATGTAGGTGGACTCATATAGTATTTGTCTTTTATAACCAGCTTGTCTCATTTAGCATAATGTCTTGAGGGGTTCTTTTTATTACATTTCCCCCTGCTTGTTTTAGTTTACTGTCCCTGACCCAGGGTTGCATGTGTGGATTAAACTGAGCCAGTCAGGTCAGTGGCCTGAGGTAGAGACCAGAATTAGGGACCATGTACTACCCTCCTAGCATTGCAGGGTCCAGAGAAGGACCTTATTCTGGTCCCAGCCCCAGTCCACCCCAACTGTAGCTCCAGCCCAACCGCAGACTCAGATGTGACCTCAGCTCAGCCCGTGTCACCTCTATGACCTCCCACACCCTCCTCAAGCTGGCCTGATTCACAAGGCTATTCGTAGGAGCCTGGATCCCCAGGTCTCCGGGATCTGCTGGGGTGGATCCCACAACTGGACCTCGACTGCCTGACTCTCAGTTTCTTTCAGCTCAGATCTTTGCTGCCTTTCACCAAGACCACTAGATGGCGTCAGTGCTCCATCTTCTAAAAAGAAATCAGCAGCTCCCTACTAAGAGCTCAGAAAGCCCCTTCTCTGGACTCGAGGACATCCAGGTTCACTGCTTTCTGATGAGAACGGGCAAAAAGGCAGTCCCAAGGGGCTGGGGCCCTCACTCAGCGTCACGTGGCTACCCTGCCTCCCACACCCCTGCCCAGGCTACTCTACGGCCCTCTGCCCATCCATCTGTCCCACCTGGAGCTCAGGGACCCCAGCCTGTGGGCAGAGCTGCCAGCCAGCAGAGTCATGGGAACCTCTTGGAGAAAGAAGGCTGGTTGTAGCAGAAGGAAAATGTCTCCTGGGGACCTTTGCTCTGGCCTTGGGCAGCTCCTCCAGCATGCTGCCCTCCACCCTCTGCTTGGGCAGGTCCCTTCTGCAGAGGGGGCTCTGGCTGTTCTTCTCGGCTGCCAAACTGCTGTCCACCCTCCAAGGCTCAGCTTTCGTGTGACCTCCTCAGGGAAGCCTGCCCCAGTACCAAGGCCTCTGTTAAGAACAACTCCAGCTGAAACAACCCCAGGGTATAAAGACAGCAAGGCTGGACCTGGAGGGGTGGCCCTGGGACCATCTAGACTGGGACCAGCTGGGACTACCTGTCAGAGGGGACAGAGGGTAACGCAGGCCTGGAATTACTCAGAATAATGGAGAGGATTCTTGTTTGGTGGAGGTGGGGGATGACACCAGAAAAGGGAGATGCGGGTTAGCTAGCAAGAGAGACTGGGGTGGATGAAGGCCAAGAACTTCTCACCAGGAAGTTTCTGACCTTTCTGTCCTGGGGTGGCAGAGAGAATCTTCTCCCACACTCCGTCTCCATTCCTCTGTGGGGGTGGCTCTCCCTGCGGGGTGCCTAGGTGGGCAGGGGCCAGTGCTGAGGCCAGGCTGCAGGCAGCTCCCTGCTCAGCTCCGATGAGGGATGGCCTGGCCCTTCCCACGCCCCTCCTGGAATGTAGGGCTGCTCCTGGGAGTTGAGCAGAAGTGTGACTTTCCCTCTGGAGTCCGAGGTCAGTCAGCCTCCCAGGCCTGGGCCAGCATTCTTGATGGGGAGCCAAAACAAGCAAGGGGAGAGGGGCTGGCGAAGCTCAGAGGCCTGGCGAGCCCCCCCCCCGCATCTGATCGCCCCTTGCTTTCATTCCTTGTGGGGAGGAGGTGTGCTGATGCCAGGAATTCCACACTTGGAGGACGGGGATGTAAATACCAAGGTTCTGCTGTGTGGAGCCGCTGTGCTGGTCACCTTAGATGCTGCTAACAGTGTCACAGGGCTCACTCCTTGAGGCAGTACAGGCTTGAAGGGAGGCCCAGGGTGCTGTCGGGGGACAGAGGCAGGCAGCCCACAGCCCAACTGGGATGCAGGGGTGGGGTTGCGGGGAGGAGTGGGATGAGGGAGGGAGTGGTGTCCTAGGACCTATAATACTGGAAACAGTGACCACCATTACCCAGCACCTCCTGAACGCCAGCACTTCCCAACACGATTCATCCTGACACAACCCACGGGTGAGCCGACACTATCTCACCTCATAGATTCAGAACCTGAGGCTCAGGGAGGGTTAACAAGGTCCCCAAGATCCCACAGGGGAGGCAGGCTGATCCCAGGCCTGTCTGTCTCCCAACCGGTGCTCTCACCTCACTGTGCTAGAGTGCATCACACTGGCAACACCTGCTCCAAGATGGGAGGCCAGGATGCCGCCTCCCCCCGTGAGAGATCCCCCCCCGAGATGCTTCCCTTCGCTACAACCAGCCTCTTCCTCCCTCCAAGGGCTGGAGGGCATGGTCCCTGTTGCCCCACCTAGAGGCAGGGAATAGAGGCATGGGCAAAGGGGCCTCCCCATTGCACAAGTCCAGGGGGGCACACCCACACAAACTTCGGGTGAGCAACACTCCCAGGGTCCCTGCTTGCTGCGGGCAGAACGTGGACGTGAGCTCAGGCCTGTGCAGCTGACTCCTAGGCGGGTCCTTTGGACTTCCCGGAGGGTAACTCTCAGAAAGGAGAGTCTCAGGCTCTCCATTCAGAGAGAAAGGTTTAACCTCATGCAGGCCCTAGCCAGTGGGAGAGGGGGCTGAGGAAAGGGGTCCAGATCCTGAGGCCTTCTCTGTTGGTGCAGCCGACCCCAGGCTTCTGGAAGCTTCTCCTCCCTGGGTGCATTTAACACCAAGGTCAGGACTCTGTTCCCATAGTGGATGCCTGGGATATTCATGTTTTCCACATCCCTGTGTAGGAGCCAAAACCAGCTTCCAAGAGCCAGGAGGGTTCAGCCTGAAGGGAGAGGCAAAGATTCCCTGTTCCTGGAATTGGACGAAGGGACAGTGTGTAAGTCAAGGACCCAGCTTTTCTCTCCTTGCTCTTCTAGGTGCGCTCTGATTCCCTTCCCTTCCCTCCTTTCCCCCCTCCCAGCCTTCCTCTCTTCACCTTCCTTCTCTTCTCTTCTCTGCCCAGCTCCTCCCCCGCTCCTCATTCTGACAATTTGCCCACAGACAAGCTGTGATGCTCTGGAATCAGACCAGATTCACACTGTGGCTCCACTGCTCACAGGCTGTGTGATTCAGGGCTAGTCACTGCCTTCTCTGAGCCTGACTTCCCTTATCTGTAAGATGGGATGATAATACCTACAGCTGTTTGTGGGGTCAATGAAATCACTATGCTAGAGGGCATCACACTGGGAACACCTGCTCCAGGACCATTTGTCCATGAAAACCCCTGGGTGTAGATCCAGGGAAATCCTTAATGAAAATAAGAGAAATCTTTTGGTTGTTGAGAGGCCCTACAAAATAGGATAAAGTTACTTCATCTCTTGGAGTCTTGGTTTTTCTCTCCTATGAAGTGCAAGTAAATGCTGGGACCTACCACGGAGAGTAGCTGTGAGGATTCAGTGATCTTGTGGATGTCCTTAGCACATAGTGAGTGCTCATTAAATCACTTGTTATTGTTATTATTATCTTTGCAGAGCCTTGTTTTTCCTCCAGGAACCCAGGGACTAAGGGAAAGAGAAGCATCCATACAAAACTCCTCCGAGGCCTGCTGTGCCTCAGGCAGCAGGGGCTGTGAGGGTTAGCATGCAGGCTCATGCACGGAAGCATTAGAGGAGAAATACGATGTGCCTGGGAGCATGGCTGGGGCATTAGTGAGAGTCTGAACAGCAAGGAGAAAGGATGCCGAAATTACATCACTAAATGATCTAGAGCCTGTATGCCTTGACTTCCATCTGTCCCAGCAGCCTCAGCACCACACTGCTATGAACATGTCCGTCTGTGGCTCTGCCTTCTCCTCCAGATTGGCTGGTCCTTGAGGGCAAGGCCATGTCGGACTTGGTTTTGTATCAAGTGTGGGCATGTGACCGAGATGGATTTAGAACTGGGCTTTGATCCAAGGGGTCAAAGGAAAGACAGACCTTGGACTTTTCCTGAAAGTTTTTTAAAAGGTTACTAAGATGGCATGACATGAGTTAGGAGCCACTGGAGATCATCTTGGTTACCACAAAGAGAGAGCATGCCTGGGAGTGATGTCAACCCAGAGGAAAGCATGATGACATCATGTGAACACCTGGACCCAGCCACTCCAGAAGCTAGAATTGACCTGTTCAGTTCTGGGAGTTGCTTCTTAAGTTGTTTTTCTTGAGTTGGATTTCAATCTCTTACAACCAAAAGAGCCTAGGTCAATATGGTCTTTCCCCCCTATATTAAAAAAAAAATCTTGATTATCAAATGGCACCTATTAAAAATGTCCGCTGGCCCAGTATAAGTGGGTGGTGTATTTCAGAGACACATTTTGCCTTAACTCTGGAGCAGGCATGCCGAGGGTTCAATCCTCCTGCCACCTGGGAAGGACCCTACTGCCCTTGCTTCTAAGATGAGGAGACAAACATTGTGAAGATGCATTGTTGAGAGTGATTGTGAAAATCATGTCTTCTGCTTAAGAAATGCTGGTTCATTTCTCTTATCCCATTGATCTTAAAACTCAGTGACAACAAGCCAGGAGGAGCCATTTTGTTTGTTAGAATTTCCAACTGTGCTGTGACTTCTGTGATCCAGTCATGCCTTATGGAGAGCTGATATTTAACTTCCGGCAATTGTAAATCTAAATATGGGTTCACACAATACCAATGTCCCCCACCCTCACCCCCTCACACCAATACCACTGCAATACTCCATCCCAGAAATCTGGGCAATAAAGCCTGGCCTGGAGGAAACCTAACCAAACTGGTCAGCCTGGATGGGCCTCCACTAGAAACCTGCAGGTCCTTATCTCCACTGTGACTAAATTTGGATCTCAAACTCAGACAATCAGCTTGGGAATTCCTGACAAATTCCAGCAAGGGCCAGCTGCTATTGTTTTTTGCAGGGAAGGGAGATAATTTTTCCAAGAACAAATTTAAGTTAAAAGCAATAATTTGTCGTTATACAAAACTTGGAAAACACAGGGAAAAACGCCACCAATAATGCCATCACCCAGACAGAGCCCCCAGGGACATTTTGCTTATTTTGTTGGTCCTTCCAATACATGGTCAAGTTTGAGGGCTGTTGGTTTTTCTTTTTTTTTTTTAACAATCACAACATCGGAGTGTATGTTCAGTTTTGTATCTTGATTTTCCCACCATATTTTAACATAAACACATCTCCATGTTATAACGTCTTTGCTGAGGGTCAGATGCCATGCCTGGCACATGATCCACACCATCTCAATAATGTTCACACCCACCCTAAAACTAGGAGCTCTAATTCTTCTTGCTTTGCAAATCAGGAAACTGAGGCACAAAGCAGTTAAGTGTCTCACTCAATATTGTGGTGAGGACCAGGCTGTCTGGCCTCCCCACCCATGCTATTAGCCAGGTATGTGTCTGCAACATGGCTTATTCAACCTTTCTTGGAGGGACCCGTTGTTTTCCCCTACCCTGCATTCCTCCTCCACTGTTCCTATTTCCCCCAGGAACTGAAATCCTCCACTTTCAGTCTGAGGGGGGCAGCTATTGGGTGGAGTTGAACACATGCCTTGGGTCTAGCCCATCAGAGCCCTGTATCTCCCTGGCCTCCATGATTGGTTCAGGAAGGGGCATGTGATCCAGGTTGGTTCGCGTAGGAATCGTTCAAAGTCATGTTGTATAGCGTGGACCTGCAGCCAGTTGCCCCGAGAACCTGCTGGGATGGGGCCAGAACAAAGGAGGGCAGAGACCCAGTCTTGTCTCAACATTTCAGCTTCTGGACGCAGTTGTATCTGCAGGGGACTCTGCTGTTCTGACACTGGACTTCTCCATTACCTGAGCCCTTTCATCCCTTTAAGCAAGTTGGATTTCTGTTACTTGTAACCAAGAGTTCTGGGAAGTACACCCTGGTTGTCGGACATTGGGGCGGCTTATAGTTTTCTACCATTATAAATAATGCTACAGTGAACATCTTTACATATAGAACTTATCCTTGATTAGAATTATTGTGATATTTTCTTAGGAGCTACTTGGCAAAAGGCTCAAACGTTGTTGGGCTCTGTAAACATTTTGCCAGCTATTTCTTTAAGGATGGTAATGGCTTCACTTTCACTCCCCAGCAGTGTATGCAGCTGTGGTTTTGAAAATTGAGTTGTGAGACTTTATTTGAACAAGTTAAAAGTTGTATTTGTTTTTTAAACAGTAAAATTATGTTAATATAAAACATAAAAACAGATAAAACTGAAACACACAACACAAAACACAACACACAGGACCAGTGCAAACCCTTCCCAACCAATCCCCCAGGTTTTAAACTCTTTATTACAGATCCACCAAAGATTAGACTGTATTGGAGAGGTCACAGTACTGAATCGGAAAAGTAAGAATAATAGACATTGTTTAAAAGGTCTGTACACAGGTAGTTGGGGGTGGGATGAGGGACCTCATCACTCCAACATCAGCAACATAATGCAGAGGTGTTTCTGTGATTATCGCAGATTTCTAGAACACTACCATGTACGACAGTCCCTTGCCCACTTTCTAAAAGTTGCTTTTAAAAAAGATAAAAAGTGCACAGACGCTTTCATAAGGCACAGACAGATTGTTGTACAAGTCATCTCATTAGGGATTTGGAAAAGACAGTGGGGCAATTAAATACCGAGAAATGCCAGGAGGCCACGTGTTCCTGAGCCGATGTGCCTCTGCCAGAACTGGGGCAGAGACGGGACCAAGCAGGGGGAAGTCACTGCCTCTCCAAGACTTCGCACAGCCCCATTTCTCAACTGGAACTGACTGGGGGTTCTCTGGGGACTTGGGGATTGATTTCCAGCAACCAGTCCCAAGGCTTGAAAGTAGTAGGTAGCCAACGGCGCCCCCTGCCCCTCCATCTCCCTGGCAGGACCTGAGGGTGATCATCAACCAGGGGAGCCTTTGGGGATTCTGCCCAAGGCCATTGGGGCAGCCGCTTACTGTTACAGGGTGCCTGGCATCTCTGACACAGAGGCTTTTCGAAGCATGCAGGAGGCTCTGGGGAAGGAAAGCAGTTGTGCGCACTTGCCAAGATAGACCCCTGAAGCAAGAGAATGGCTAAGAAGGCCCAAAGAATTCTCCCCAAATGTCTCACCCTCTCACTGTCTTTATCTCTGAAGGCAGAGTTGGGCACTGTACTCTCCGTCCCCAGCACCCCACACCTAGTAGGCACTCAGCAGAGGTGGGTTGACTTTATGTGCACGTGTAGGTAGTATTTTACCAAACCCCTCAACACACGTAGTTTGATTTCTGATTTATTCAGTAAACGTTTAATGAGAAACTACCACGTGCTAGTACAAGGACCTGACACCAGAGGGGTCAAATAAGAGTCAATAAATCTGTCCATCTCCTGCTCTGGACCGCAGGCTCACTGCAGGCTCTGTCTTTACTCCCAGTTCCCAGCCCCGTGTCCAGAACACAGGCCTGCTGACGAGAGGGTGTTAAATGACTGAGAAATTGTTGCTGCAGTGAGGAGAACCGCTACCCAGAAACTCCAGGTAGCTAAATCCCAGAAACTCCCAGTTCTGGGAATGGACTAGAAATAGTTTGTTTTCAACTTGGAAACAGCCCAGTTAACCTGGTGATCCTCAGGCACAAGACCACACGCCAAAGGTGGGTATCCTCTGGTCTCCCCCATCCTACCCCTGGAGTCCCTGCTAGAAGGGGTGGTGGTCATGAGGCTCAGGAAGCTGGTGGGACATGGCCCTCAGCCCTCTCCAAAGCTGCCCTACATGGGAGCCCCCCATAACAGGAGGCCCTGGGGTCGGATGTAAGACCCCACACAGCTCAGTTCCCCTGGGAGAAGGGGGCAGTGGGCAGGTGAGCCTGGAAAGGACACTTGTCCTTCTAGCGTATGGGTGGCAGAAGGACCAGAGTCTGGGGCTGGAATCCTCCACACAGGTGCAGGAGCCTGGCCTCTCTCCACAGGGCTGCCCATATTTATTTTAAACAAGAAAACTCAGCCAGTCTTGAGCTTTCTGTGATTTGGGGCCAGGCTGTGGAGTGTGGGATTTGGCACCAGAAACTCCTGGATTTGCACCCCAGCCCTGCCCCCTCCCAGGCTGCAGGCCTAAGTCACTTCACTTACAGGACCTCAGTTCTCTTACCTGCCAATGGAGATTGTACCGTAGTTCATCAGTTCTAAGCAGCACAGGTTTTTTACATTTCAGTATCTCTGATTAGAATGAGTTGTATAGCTCTGGCATCTTACAGTTAAAATTGGCAGTGTTTTTCCTCAGCAGTACATAAAATGGTGTGTTTGATAATTAGTGGTGTCTTAGATATGACCCTATGTGGTAATAAGACCTGGCTCATGGGATTGATGCATGAGACCTTCCCAGCCCTGCACTGAGGCACACAATGATGCAAAATACATAAGAGTGGTTCCCTTTCCCCTGCCTCTTCTCCACCAGAACAAAGAGGGCCTGTGAACAACACCCTTGTAGCACTGAATCAATCAGCTTAGAGCATCCTGATATGTCTGGTTTTTAGAAGATAAACACCCCCTTAATTCCTCTTGAAAATGGGGAGGTTATTTATAGCAGCTGTAGAGCAAGTTAAACAGGCCACTGGCTCCCTTCATCCCAGGTAACAGGTCACCAGGGGTGTGGCCTGGCCTACCTGGGGTCCAGGCCCTCAGTCACTTGCTTCCTGGTGGTGGCTATACATGACCCGGGCTGGAACCCTAGTGGGCAGTCAGAAAGGGCAAGGGGCAGGAGAGAAACACCCCCCCCACCCCCGACCTCCCAGGTGCTGAGATGCCTGGAGCTTGCATGCGGCTCCATCCAGGCAGGGGGTGCTGCCTGGAGAACCACAGTCCTGGGTGCAGCAAGGCCTCTCAAGCAGGGCCTGTGCCGGCCCACACCTGGCACACTGGGGAGATGGAAGGTGACCAAATTCAGCTGTGTCCTTGGTGCTGCCTAAATTCTCACTCTCATCTTGGCAAATGCTGGGGTTCCACTAGCTCTCCAAAAGATTCTGCTGTAAAGTTAAAATATGGGTGTGTTCCCCAAATTCACTAGGGAAAAATAACCAGTCAGGGGTTCTTGCAGGGCCAAGAGTGGAGTTTCTGAAGTTGAGATAGGTCAGAACACTGTGACCACTTCCAGGCAGAACAGCGGTTGGTCCAAGACCTGCAGCATCAGAAGAGCAGAGACCAACTGGCTTCAAGGACTTCATTTGTTGAGGGCTCAGCAGAGCTGGGCTCCGGGCTCCCAGACACCCAACACACACATTCAGCAGACGAGCAGATTAAGAGTTGTAATAAAAATGGTACCTGCTCTCTGCAAGGTGTCTTGGACTTTTTCAAATGTTGTGCTGGTCCTCCCAAGGGCTCTGGAGTGGGCAGGTACTAGGCTTCCTCTTGGAAAGATTGGGAACTGAGAATCAGAGAGGCCCAGGGACTTCCCCAAAGGTACAGCACAAGACAGTGCAGAGGTGGGGCCCAGAACTGGGACTAGGAAGGGAGACGCAGGCCTGGGCCAGCCCATCCACCCAGCTGTGGTCTGGGAGTCTGCAGAGATGGGCCTGGGCAGGGATGAGGGGGTAGAGGCAGGGCCAGGGTCACAGGAAGTGCCTAGCACACAGCCCTGGGAGGCGGGGAGTCCCAGTGTCAGCATGTTCAATTACTGACTCACTTACTAACTTCCTAATGATCAATTAATGTCTTAGTGATCAGCAGGGGAAGATAAGCCGAGATGCAGAACAAGGAGCAGTGGCGCAGCCCTGGCTCTCCCTCGGACTCTGACAGCAGATCAGCCCAGTGATGCACGCCCAGAGCCACTGGTGAATGCCAGACCCCGGCCTACATAGATACGCAGATCTGTCTGCTCGATGGAGGGGCCCTTCCAACTCTGCATGAGTCACCCGTCTCTAAGATCCTTTCCCTCCCCCAGGAAAAGAGAACCTGCTGCTTGCCTCCTCCTTGGGGAGGGCAAGGGGGCTACAGTCTAAAAGCATCTAGGGCCCAGGTCACACCGAGGTGTGGTGTGCTTAGGATTAGGCTGTCTAGGGGGTGAAAGGGTGAAGGCTTTGGGGTGACACCACCCAGAGCTCTAGGCAGCAGCACCCATCAAAACTCCTCTTGAGGACTGAGTAAGAAACTAAAAAAGCAAATTGTTCTTTTATGTTCTCCGCCCACCTTCTCCCCATGGAGCTGTTGCTTTGGAGCTGTAAACAATGAGCTATTTTTTCCTCCCCTTAGAAAATCTGAGTGTCCCCTTTCTATATCATCCAAGGGAGTTCTGTTTAGGTGCAGGTTTTCATATCTTCAAAACCAGCTGATGTCACAGTCCCAGAAAGTGAACCATTTCTAGCCACGCTAACTTCTGGGCTCTGGATTGCACATTCCTTCATGTTAAGTAACCTCCTAAAGTCAGGATCCCTGGATAAATACCTGTGCGTTCTCTCTCACTCATTCTCACACATTCCTCCCACACACTCAACCCCACCCAGCCAAAAGCATTGCACTAAGCATGCTGTTTCCCAGCTGATGGGTCACCAAGGGACAGGGTGGCCTGCCAGGCAGTTCCTGAGCTTGCTCTTGGGACGGCCTCTTGGGGGCATAGCACTTTTGAGCCAGAAGCAGCCCTTGCTGGGGCTCAGACCCCCAGGGCCTCATCTCCACAACTGTCATGCCTTGCCCACCATTGAAGAATGGCAGACGAGATGGCTGCCCTTGACTCCCTGGTGGCCATGATGGTTGCTCAGCCCAGAGGGCTTCAGAAAGGTGACTGTGCTCTGGCCAAGGCCTGTCAGTGGGCCAGGCTACGGCCTGTAGATCTTGATGACGTCCTTGATGGGCCGCCGGCAGATGGGGCAGCAGGCCCGGGTCTGCCTCTTGAGCCGCAGGCCACAACTGTGGCACAGGCACATGTGTCCACACGTGTAGATAACCGTGTCCACTTCACCATCAAAGCACACCGTGCACTCGCTGTTCTTGCTGCCTGCCGGCTCTGGAGGGGAGAATACGGGGGACACCGGGGGGCTCAGCGGGGAGCTGGGGGCTGTCACTGCAGAAAGGGAGAATAGGACAGACCTTAATAATGTGGTTCTCAGGTGGGTTGTGCTGGGGCAACCCCAGAAGGCAGAGGTTCTGTGGCGGAACCCATAGGGGAACGATTTTGGAAGGCACCAATTTTGGTTTCTCTTCTAGGTTTTGCCCCTTTCACCACCACCCCTTCCCCAAGCATCAAGCACTGGTATCACCCTTTGGAATGCCACATCTAGATGCTTCTCCTCCCTCTAGCTGAGGAAAGAGAGGATGCAGGGGGTGGAGGTGGTCAGCCCTGCTGAGCCCCAGGAAGGAGCCAAGCCAGCTGCCAGCCCCTACCTCCTGTAGGGTTTGCCCTTCCTTACCCAGAGATGACTCAGATGCTGAAGAGGACTGGTTGACACTGAAGGCCATGTCAGAATCACTGTCATCCTGGGAGCCGCTGAGGGACCCCGATGGGGATGTGGTTGCAGGGCTGGACTGAAGTGTGCCTGAGAGCAAAGAGACTCCATCAGGGCAGGTGGGAGCTTGGCCCTGCTCTGCTGGTCCCCGGCTCTTCACTGCTTTGCATCTCAGCTTCCCCACCTGCCTAATGGGAGGACCAAAGCTACCTCATAGGATTCTGCAAAAGATGTACTGATGGAATTGTATGTGTGGTGGGGATCTGTTCTTTGTCTGCCCAGCCTTCATTCCCATTTGAGAAAGAGAATCAGGATTTTGTTTTGGGGTAATACTTCACCCTCCCTCACATGATCCAACAAAGGCCAATGGGGCCTTCCCAAGGACTTCCACTACAACTGTTGGAAAAGAAGGCGCTCATCCCATAAGGAGGTGAGCGTGGCACTGTTGGGCCTTCATTTGAGAGTGAAACCAACTCAAGAGAAAAGTGAGATTTCAGATGGGATTCTGACGCTATCCTTTCAGCACCTACATCCAGCTGTACCTGAATCCATCTGATATAATCCCAGACTTCTGAGGTATGTGTACCCATACACTTTTCTTTTTGCTTAGGGCACTTTGAGCGAGGTTTCGTCACTTTTAGCTACAAGATTCCTGACAAGCAGCGTTTAACATGGATGAGTTTTCTTCCCCCAACTCATTGCCAGTTCAGATAATAATGGGCTATTTCTTGGGTGAAGAAAGATGCCCCTCCCCTTCCTCTACTTGAGGATGGATGGACAGATATTGCAGTACCAGGCCTGCTGTCAAGGAGCCATTAGGAGGGCAAGTCCCTGGCCTCCAGAAGCAGTCACTTCCTTTCTCCTCCCTTCTCTTCCTGACCTCTCAAGGGCTCCTCCTGGCCCCTCTGGAGGCGCTGGGAGGGGGTGAGAAGGACTCTAGGCTCAGTTCTTGCAAAGCCCCAGTGGGAACTTGGGCAACTCACCTCAGGGTGATATGATGACTAAGTCTGATTGTCCCTGAAAGAACAAAAACCTACCAAGCAGCCAGCACTACTTGCTGTTCTTCCTCTGCCCTCAAACAACAACAGTCACTGTTATTTCTATTACTACTTATTAAATAAGCTGTAGGTGGCAGGCACCTGCTGAAAGCATTATGTGTACCTCACATTTCATTTCATCCTCACGACAACCCCAGGATGCAGGTAATTACTTCTTTTCTGCACAGAAGGAAACTGAGACTCAGAGATGGCCTGTGATTTGCCCAACAGCTTCCTGGCTGACCAGTTACGATTGGGCAGTGCTTTATTCTCTCTGTGCTTCACTTTTCTTATCTGTAGATGGGATAATGGTATTTGGTTTCATAAGGGCAGTGGGAGGATAACATTGAGTGAGGTAACATACAAATGTTCATCGGTTCTGTTATCATTTGGACTTTACTTCTTGAACCATGGAAAATGGAGCTGTGCTCTTTGGGAACCTCCCCTGACCACCACCCGCAACTACACCAACTGGGCGAGGAGCCCCTCTGCCCTGAAAACACCACAAGAGCAGCTCTCCACGTGGCTGTGCCTGGTCTGTGTCTTGTCCTCCTCTGTGCCCCGTCTTGGAGCCCCAGGGCCTTGGCCCCAGCTGGTGGGTGCTCGTGTCTATTTGTAGCATGAATGAAGGTAAGAAACATCAAGCCTCCATTCCATTTTCTGTGGACAGTGTCATTTTTATTTACTCTTTTAAGTGTAGTTGTATTTGCCTTTTCTCCTATGCATTATAGGAGAAAATAAATAATAAATCATAATGTGAATAAAAATCACACGGGCCATTTACCGGCTGCATAAAGCCTGCCAGGCCAATTACTTTGGTACTTAGTTGGGTATGGACAAATTGTGTTCCCGAGAGCAACCTGGGCATCCCAGGGGCACCCGTTAGAAATGCACCCCGGCCCGCTCCCCCGGGGAACTTACCGAGGAGGCGCAGCTGGCCCGCGGCGCCACCGCGCACAGCGAAGAAGGCCCAGAGCGCCTGCGTGGTGTCAACGCACAGTAGGCGGCCACGTGGGCGCCCGTTGACGCCCAGGAGCACGTCGCCGCCGGGCCGCAGCGTGAAGCTGAGTGCGTCACCGCCACTGGGCACGGGTCCGACGTGCGCCACCACCCAGTACTCCTTGCGGTCGAGCAGCGCGTCGGGGTCGGCCGGCAGCTCGGCGGGCCGGAGTCCACCAGGGTCACACGATGTGATGCCGAAGGCCAGCAAGCCGGGCGCCGCCAGCCCGGGGCGGCCCACCTCCACGAAGAGGCTCTCGCCGGGTCGCAGTGGGCGCTCGGAGAAGACGAGTGTGCGGCCGACGTCGGGCCGCGGCGCACAGGCCACTTTGCGGTCGGCGGACAGGCTGACGTCAGAACCACGCGTTGTGTGAAAGCGCAGGTCGGCCTCAAGCAGCGCGGGCGATGACGAGGGCCACGTGCGCTCGCGGGGCCCGCACGGGATGGAGGCAGCCGCGGCGTCTGCAGGCTGCTGGCCCGGGGCACGGCCCAGTGCCAGGTGGCCCAGCTTGGCCACCACCTGGTTGTTCTCGAGCTCGTTGTTGTCGAAGTTGGCCGCGTCGTGGCTGCTGGACGGCAGGCAGGCGCTGAAGTGGGCCTGGCTGAGGCGGGTGGACGTCAGTGTGTCGGCAAACGCACTCTCTACTCGAGGACAGAAGATGGGCTGGTGAGAGTGTTGCCCATGCTGGAGCCCCCTGCCCACATGGGGGGCCTACCCAGGGCCTGGACCTACCCATGACTCAAGTAGCCCCCCCCTTCTTTTACTGGTTCATTTGTGTACTTATTTCAGACGAAGTGCACTGAATCAAATTAACCATAATCTTTAGTTTACTTGACATACTCTTGTCTTCAGGATGTACAGATAAAGCTATTCTTTTTTCTTCCCTCCTTCCACCCCTCCCCACTTTTCTCTCCACCCTCCTTTTCTCTCCTTTTTTCCCTCATTTTCTCTCCCTCCTTCCTTCCTTTTCCCCTCCCTCCCTCAGTGGTTGTCATACTTTGGAAGATTTAAAGGGCATTTGAAAACCCTTTATTGTCTGCCTCTCCAACTAGAATGTAAGGTTCAAGACAATGAGAGAACCCTTTTGCTTTTTATTTGTGGTCTTATTACGTGAGAGGTACTATACTAAGCTCCTTTCACGTATTACACCATTTAGTCCTCACACAATCTGTGAGATGTATAGTTATCATCTACCACTTAACAAAGAAGGGAGCTGAGGTTCAGAGGGTTAAGGAATATGACCAAGATCACACAGCAATTAGGTGGCAAAGCCAGTCAAGAACTAGGCTGTCTGGCTCTTCACCACATGCTGACTCAGGAAAGTGGCAGCATGCAGCACAATAACCGGGTGGTACTCAAACATTGAATTTATAAGGTTTCTATAAGAGATTTTCTCATTCTATAGAATAGTAAACTAAGGGAGACTTTTTAAAAAGCCACAGTCATAAAAATATTTTTGAATATTTTTTAGTAATACAAAAAAAATGTTTGATACAACATACTGTTAAGTTAAAAAAACAAAAGTAATGTCTTTCATACAAACAAAATAAAAGTAATATGGGTCTTCATACTTTGGAAATTGTTGATTGTCGCCCCAACTAGAATTTGAGTCCCTAGAGGGTCGGGCTATGCCAGATTGTTCACCACCTTGTTCTCAGGGCTTAGCAGAAGCAGAGCCCTGGGCAAATAGCCTTCATTGTTTATTGGATGAATAAATGTATGAATGAGGTTTCTAGAAGAGACTGGCTGATACTCTGAATAACAAAGAAATCAAGGAAAGAAACAGTTATGAAAGTATTTTGAAGTGTTTTTCAGGGATTAAATATATTGTTAACCACAGTAAGTAGACAAAGCCAGAAAAAGTGTTTCTCAAACTTTTTGAAACACAACCCCTTTAGGTAAGATTTCCTTAAATGTTACCACTCTGTAATTTATATCATGAAAAAAAGATTTCTTCCTCTTTAGTTTTCCAAATACAAAATTAAATAATAATGAACATGCTTTTTCACAAAGCATGCACTAGCCCCTCGTGAGAGTGTGGTGTGTTAATCCTCACTCCCATCCCCTCCATACAGAGCAGATTTTGCAAATTGGCTGTCCAAGTTCTGATCCTGGCTCACAGACCTGTTTGTGTAGCCTACTGGTGTTTTTCTTTCTTTTTTTAAGTAAACACGTACACAAATGTATAGTGAATGCTGATTATCCAGATGCAACAAATATCAATTCATGGCCCATCTTCTTTCATTGACACAACTCTCTCTCCTGTATTATTTTAAAACAATCCCAGACACGCCATTTCATCTAAAAAATTGCAGTATGTCTTATAAAGGAAAGATTTCTTGTCATATTATGTGTGTAAATATGCTTTTTTCCTGCTTTGAATGAAGATACAAATGAAGTTCATTCATTGTCACTGGTTTCTTTTTTTAAGCTATAGGTTGCCACTTCATCTTTTTTTCCTCCCTTCCATGTTTTCGTTGAGTAAATCACCACTTGATCTTTAAATTTTTTTAAAAATTAGTAGCCAATACTTATGTATCCAGGAGATTTCTCTTAAAGTAGACTTACAGTCTCTCTTAGAAAATCAGGAGGTCAGGTAACACAGGGCTTGAATTCTGGCATGACAGCAGTTAGCTAAAGCTTGCCCTTTTGCTGAGGACGTTTGCTCTCCTTTCCCAGGGCCCCAAGCTGGCCCTCTTTCCCGTCTCAGCCACTTGCCTGGGGTCTGTGAGCATTTGAGTGTGTATGTCTTGTCTTAGAGGTTACCTCCCTATAACTTGGAGGAAGAAGTGGGCTTTCAGTTTGGTTCTTTAAAGAAGAATATATATGTCTATATTTGTCTATACTACTTTATGAGTATAGGAAATTAAATTCTGGAAAGATAGAATGTTAATGGTCATTCTCTCTCAGGCAGGTTGAAATTATGAGGGACTTCTCTCCAGATTTATCTAACATTTCTACAATAAAGATGCATACTACAGAGTTTCATCATCACAAAAACCCCAATATTATTTTTAAAAATCAGGTTCTCAATTACTATTTAACAATGTGGGGAAAATGTCCATAGTTTAACGTTAAGTGAACAAAAGAGGATACAAAACTGCATATATGATTTGATTTTAATTGTGTGGGAAATGTATGTATTGGATGCATAGGAAAAATACAGGAAGGAAATATATAAAAATTTGAGGGTGGTTATCTAGATGGAAATTTGCTTTTTTATAGTTTTTGGATTTTCTTATTTTTTTCTAATGAACATGTATTGATTTTGTAATCAGAAAAAAGCATGTATAAAAGTAGACTAAAACAAGCACTTTTTTGAAAAGGCATTTTAGACAAGTGGATGTTTCCGGTGTAGCATCCACTTCTAGTGGAGCCTCTTGGTGTAAGGCACTTTCCCAGGCTTCTCTTCCCCATCCATCCTGCTAGCGAGGCCAAGCCTAGAGGCATTGGCCGTGGCTTGTCCTGCCTTGCTTTTGCCAACACACTCTGCTTCTGTCCCCCACCTCTAATGCTCCTCCCTTCTTGCCCCTAACATCTATACGACCCATTCTTCAGTGCAGCATCCTACTTAAGACCATGGCCTGTGGACTTAGGTTCAAGTGCTGACATCAGCCCTTCCTGGCTATGTGACTTGAGGTTAAGTCATTTCACCTCTCAGAGCCTCAGTTTCCTCAGCTTAAAATGGAATAATGATTGTGTCCCTTCCCCTATGTTGTTATGGAGATGCCTTGATAAGGAGAGTGGCACAGAACATGCCACAAAGTAAGTGCTCAAAATATGTTAATTATTATCATTATTCTTCAGCACGTATGGAATAAAATGTACAGAGCTCTTGCCACGTGCTGTGCTGGGCGCTGGAGGGAGCAAGGTGCACAGGCAGGCATGGCTTCTGTGTTCATGGAGCCCCATTCCAGTGGGAGAGACAGACTTCAGTGAGGCATCTGAAGGAAAACTGTGATGAGTGCCACCAAAAGCCACCATCCTGTGTGGCTCTGTGAAATGGGCACATTTCCATGGGGGACCTCAGACTCTGAGGGATGAAATGAGTCTCTCCAAGTCACAGAACTGGGAGTCTCTGAGAGTGTGTAAAAGGGGGACTTGGTCTGAAGCAGGGTCTGAGAGTGGGTCAGAACAGGCCTGACAGTGATCATGAAGCTAAGACCTGATGGGCGGGGAGGGGTGCCTCAGAAGCAGGGTATAAGCATTCAAGGCAGAAGGTATAGATTGTGTGAAGGAACAGCATTTCTGAGGTGAAAGACTGGTGTGTTTGTGAGGCTGGCATTACAGCACATGTGACAGCACTTGGCTTGCCTGGTACCTGGCACACAGCAGCCCCTGAAAAGTTGAGTCTGCTCACTTTATTTCTATTCAAGGAGCTTTGTCCCTGAGTGAGACAGGCCCAAGATAGTGCAGTGCTGGCCTAGGCCGGATATTTCAGAATCCACCTCCTAAAAGGTTGTTCATGGAGAACCAGGCAGCTGCAGGCAGAAATCCCACAACATCAAGAGGCCACCAAGGGAGCTTACCAAAACCTCCGAGCTTCTAACCTGTGTGACTTGCCTCCAGACCCACTCTCTGGACCTGATGAAAGTATACACAGCCACCTTCTTGAGCATCTACCAGATGCAACTCCATGCATTCATTATCCCCCATCAATCCTAACCACTAATCCCATCAGCTCTGTAACAAAGTAGGAGGACAGAGGTTGTGAGAGATGAGTTATTCAAAGTAACACAGCCAGGGGTGATGGAACTGGGATTTTGTCTCAGGCCCTGCGATTCCAAAGCCAAGCCTCTTGATCACTAGCAACACTTTCTAAAATTCATCTGTCCTTGTTCAGCTATTAGAACTGTCCAGCATGTGGACTTAGCCTTAGACCAAGTCACAGGAAGGGTCCAAAAGCAACCCCCCAACCTCCCAACATCTACTGAGCACCATCACACAGCCGCAGCCCCAGGCTAGGTGAAGGGAGGCTGGGGTGGCTGGGAAGGGCTCGTGACCTGGCACCCTCCCTGGGCCACCTCTAGGGCCTGGCTCTGGACATGGGAGGAGGCTGGGTTCTTTTTTTCCTTTCCCTAGCTCTCAGGTCAAATATGCCTGGGCTGGAAGTAAAGCAGAATTTATGATCCAAAAAAACCATCTTTGTGTGAAGATGAAAATGAAGGCGGGAAGAACTGGAGACAGAATGAACTGGCCGCTGGTCACTTCACTGTGTCCAAAGGACTGACTCAGGGCGTGCACTGGAGGCAGAAGGGACAGGACATGCCGACAGAATGGGGGCAGGACGTAGACATGAAGACTCAAGGACGACTCCTTGAGGTTTGGACTGATAACCAAGTGCGTGGTGCCTTTCCCTGGCAGTGAGGATGCTGCCTGAACATGTTCAGTGTGAGATGCTTCTTGGATGCCAGGAGATGCGAGGAGGCAGAGGGAAGTCTGGAGTTCAGGGGAGGCAGCAGGGCTGGGAACAGGGACTTGGGAGCCCACAGCCTGGAGATGGATCCAAGGCTTGATGACAGGCTTGGGGGATGTGGTGACAGAGGGTAGACAGAGAAATGGCTCTGCTTCATGATGGTTTGTTAAACTCTACAGTTGTTTTATATACTTCTCTATATGTGTGTTGTGTTACCTGATTTAAAAGTAAGGAGATCAAAGAGAGCCTCAGAACCCTGGGGCTCCCAGCACGTGGAGACAAGCAGAAGAGAGCCAGCAAGGAGGCCAAGGAGGACTGGTGGGGAGGTGGGAGGAAAACCAGGAGTTTGCAAGGCCTGGAGCCAAGAGCAGGTCAGAGAGGCAGGGAGAGGTCACCTGTGCTGGAAGTGGGAGATTGGATCAGAGGACAGACATGAGCTCTGGATTTGGCAGTGGGGGGCTGAGGGATGAGCTTGTAGGCTGAAGTCCAGTCAAGTGGTGAGGACAGCTCTGTGGCAGCCCAGCACATGAGGGAGGAATTTGATAAAACTGGAATGAGGAGGTCTGCAGAAGGGATTCTGATGGTATACGAGCACCAGCTGCCCCATACGTTACTGCACCAGCTGGGAATCACTTTCTTCAAAGTACCTGGTGGTGAACTTAACCCTGGAGAAGATGAAACTGAAGGACTAAAATGCTCACTGACAGAGATACTGGTCATCATAATGGAGTCCTGCCACACTGGGTCATTGCTGACTGCATTGGTAACTGGGAGAGACCAAATTGTGGACCTCAGTACCCAAGTATTGCTGCACATATTCAAAAGCACATGTAAGACATGTTTTGGGTTCACCTTCAAGAGAAAGCCTTGTTTGCAGTCCTTCAAAATGACAAGCTGGTAGCTGCATCACTGAATTTTATGATAATGTACCAGGCTATGGACCCATCATAGAATTCTCATCTCCCTCAGCTCCTGAGCAGGTTCAAGATTATATACAACTGAATTCTGTGTGGTGGGACAGTAGGCAGGCAGCCATGGCCATGGGAAGGCAGGAGTTAAGACAGGGGTGTTGGGGTTCAAAAGGAGGTGTGGATGTTGTCTGGGGCATGCTGAGAGTGGACCCCAGGTCTGTGGGCCACTGAGCCTCTGCATTTCCAGATGCCAACCTTCTGCAAACCAAAGAAGACTGGACTGGGGAAGTCAGACCTCAGAATAAACATGGTAGAAAAGTTTTTGAGGGATTTATCTCTTTCTCAATATGTAAAAGGCCACCTACTTTCTATTGTTTGAAAAGTTAACATGGAGAACCAGACTGTGGGGTAAACAGGTGTGAGGATGTGAGATTTACTTTTGGTCCTACTCATACTTTTTGTACAACGTTAAAGAAAGTGGACTTCCTTCTATTTGTATATTATTCTTAATTTCACATCACACATTTAAAACCTAAAATATCATTGGTATGAGCTAAAGAAGGAAATGGAGAGGGTGGTATAAACATTTTTGAGAAAGTTTTGCTCTGAAGGAGAGCAGAAAAATGGGACAGTACCTGGTGGAGGAGGTTTTCAAGGGCATTTTTTAAAATGATGGAAGCTACTGGAGTTCTTCTGTATGCTTAGGGGAAAGATTCTGTGGAAAGAGAGAAAGTGAGGGGGAAGAAAAAGATGAATGACAGAAGCAATGGAGCTAGAGATCCTTCAGCCATGGCCATGGGAAGGCAGGAGTTAAGGACAGCTGTGTTGGGGTTCAAGAGGAGGTGTGGATGTTGTCTGAGGCATGCTGAGAGTGAACCCCAGGTCTGTAGGCCACTGACCCTCTGCATTTCCAGATGCCGCCCTTCTGCTAATCAAAGAAGACTGGACTGGGGAAGTCAGACCTTAGTTGGACCCTGGCCAGTCCTGGAAACCTCAGTTTCCTTCTGCAATGTGGGGACCCGCACCCTGCCCACAGGCCCATGGAAGCATGGAAGAACTGTGCAGTAACAATGTGCTTGGTGCTGTGCCTGGCAGAGCAGGCCTTAGTCGGACAGGCTGGTGGCCAAGAGTGGAGAGTTCACCCCAGATTGGAAGAGGACAACTCTTCAGGCCACCCTGCCAGGCAAACGCCTTACTCTGAGGGCAGTGAGGTGGGCTTTGGCCTGGATTGTTTGCAAAGAAAACATTAACTGCAAAGCCAGTTACCCTGTGCTACTCCCCTCTGGGGCTCTGGATGAAGTCAGCTGCAGCCTTTCTGCTCAGAGAGATGTGGGGTGCTCACAGGTACACTGATCCCTGCTTCCCCACCATGGCCACTGATTAGCTGGGTGACCTTGGGAAAGGCCACACCCTTCTCTGGGCCTCTGTTTCCTCACCTGCAGCATGGGGTGGTGTACTCAGACCTCTGGGCCCTGCATTTAGATCCTTAAGATCAAGTTTTTAATCAAACACTGTTCCTAACACTAATGAACACAGGCTAACTCTAGAACCACCAACAATTGTGTGACTTTGGCCAGGTTATCCATCCATGCTGAGTCCATGAATGGGGATGATACTATTTCCTGCCTCAGAGGGTTCTTGTGAGGACTAGAAGACCTCACCCAGATAAAGCTCTCTGCATGTGCCTGGCACATGGTAGGTGCTGAGGAACTAAATTGACAAAGGGGTTCAGAATTTTCAAGATGGGTAAATGGCTTCCTTACAAGGCATGTGGAGACCTGTGGCTTGGTTACCTGGCATTCAGCCCCCCTTCTTCTGGTCCCAGTACCCAGCTTTTCTTTTGAGGGAGCTGCCCCACTGCCACCTCCCACTTCCACTCATTACCTGAAGAAGGGCTCTAACCTGGCCACACAGTCCTGTTTGCCAGGCCATGGAGATGGATAAGCTAACTCAAGACATTAGCTAGCCCCTGTGGGAAAACAGCTCTTTTGCTGGGTCTGGTAAGCTGCTGGGACATGGGACTGGAGCTGCTAGTGGCCTTGATGCCCCACCCCCACCCCAAGGGAATGCTCTGCTGAGGGTGATGCCAACAAAGATGACAGGGGGGCAGGAAATAAAGGCAGCCCAGCATGCCAGGTGCTCTTCCGGGGCCTTCATGTCAAACCGGGCTTACAGGCAGCCATTCCCCTGGAAATTCCAGTCTCATGAGACATTAATTCCTTTTTTTTTTTTTTTGCTTAAGGAAGATTGAACCAGTCTCTGTCACTTGCAGCCAGAGGCTCCTGACAACAGCCTGCAATGCCATGGTCCTGGGCTGGCATGGCTTGTTTGGTCTGACCAGCGGGCCACCACTTGGCAGAGAAGGGATGATGGCGCCATGACACTGACCACTGCTTAGCTGCCCTGAAGGACAGGGCTGCCTCAGACAGCATGAGGCCTGAATCCCAGAGCTCCAGGCAAGGGCATTCTCAGGAAGGAGCCAGGGAGAAGAGTGGGAAAGGTGTGCACAACCTGGCTAAACCTTCCTCTCCTGGGTCCAGGAACTGTTAAATCCAGCAGAAAATAATGTGCCTGAGCTCAGCCCTTTCTCTCTGGCCCAGAGAAGCATCTGGAGAAATCACAGGTTTTCAGAATGGACCACTCTGGACTGCAGCGAGCCCATCCTGACTGGTGCCCTGGAGAATAGTAAACTAGCAGCCATAGGGCAGCACCGTGGGAGAATGTGCCTGCACGGAGGGTTGCTTGGGAGGTGGGGAGAGGGACTGGCAGCAACCCAGCTGTTCATCAATGTGGGAGTCCCCTAGGGAACAAGGAACCAGACAGACACAGCACAGAGACATCCTAAAAGTGGGATAAGTGAAAATAGAAAACAGAGTAAGATCCTTAGCACAATACCATCATATATGCAATATTATATATATTAAAAAGTCAATATATTTTATAAAGCTACATACATGCAAGGAAGGGCTTACACCAAACGCCATAGTGGTGCCTAACTGGGCAGGGGGAGGTACGAATGGGAGTTGCTTTGGGGGTAAAGCAGAAAAGTCAAACAAGACAAGAGAGGGGGCATGCCTGGTCCAGTGATAATACCATGCCCTGAACTGAGAGATCTGAAGAACTCAGCTCTGCACCCAGCAGGGGGGAAGGAAAGACACCCATCACTGTGCTCACAATCCTGGCCGCACCCTGGGATCACCAGAGGAGCCATAAGACATCTGGGAGCCACTGAACTAAATACAGATGCACCTGGCTTCTAATCCTGGCTCTGCCACCCACAGCTTGGTGGTTTAGGCAAGCTGCTTCCCTTTTCTGAGCCCTAGATTCTTTATCTGAAAGGCGCTAAATCACCCTGTCATGAGGAAAGAATGAATGAGATTGTCCCGAGAGGAGGCACCCCGGTGCTGGTTACATAGATGCAGCATTCTCTGCTGCAGCTGGGTCTCCTGGCCGAAGGGCACTGGGCTGGAAACACAACTCCACCAGGTAAAAGAAATACAAGATGCCTACGAACCCCTTTTAATTTCTGAGACTGAATTTTGGCTCAAATTCTAGAGCAAAGACAGTGCACCCCTGCTTCACAAACTGGAGAGGATGCTTCCCAGATGAAGGTTGCCAGATAGAATACAGGAGCTCTGTTATACTTGAATTTCAGGTAAATAACAAATTCTTTTATAAGTATGACCCAAATATTGCATGGGACATACCTGTACAAAAAATTATTCATTATGTTTCTGAAATTCAAATGAAGCTGGGTGTCCTGTATTTTTATTTGCTCAACTTGACAGCCTTACCCAGATGACACTTTCATGGGTTAGTTTTCAATTTTCACCCAGTGGGGGCTGGGAGACGCAAGGGAGAGCTGAGAGGTTCCTTCTCTGAAGTTTTCTATCCTGGGGATTAAGAGCTGAGAATCTCTAAAGGAACTATGCCCCCTCCTAATTCCTTGGGAGGAAAAGGAGGCCAGAGGGCTCTGGACAATATGAACATCAGCTTCCTTTTGTTTATCCATTTGGTACCTTGGACACTACCCTCAGGAAGCCCAGTTCTCCCAGGAATTGGGAGAGAGGGACCCCATTTATGGTAAGGATTTTGTGATTCTCATGTTGCCTCACCCCATGCTGGCGACAGGAAGGTCTTTTGCCTGGACTCAAACCATACAAAATCACAGTTTAGATTTCTTATTTTTATTATAACTTTTTTTCTGATTATAAATCATTATTGATAACTTGGGGGGAAGAATCACCCATAATCCATTTACCCACATGTAACCCATGTCAATTTGCCCTTCCCCTGGGAAGAGCCTTGACCGCATGCCAGAAACTTCCTCATTATCTCATATGACCTTCAGAAAGGAAAATAACTTTATTGGCCTTTCTGATTGTAAGAGCAATAGCTCTTTATATAAATATATGTTTTTTTTTTAAAGTTAACTCAGAGATATAAAGAAGTGAAACTCACCTAGAAGTCCCATCCCCCAGAGACTGAATTTCTTCGAATCCATTTCCCTTTTTCATGTGTTTGTGAACATGGTTGTGGGGCACCTGTGGTGCAGGTGCTTCCTGTGAGCACACCTCAGGCGCTACTTGCAGATAAAGAACCAGGCTCACATCTGCCTCCTAACACTGATGTTCCAGTAGGCTCTCCCCCTTCCCTCCAAGGGGCAAGCGCTCAGTAAGGGTTTGTCAGAACCCACATAAATGCGAGGAAGAGTGCCTGGCTCCTCACAGGCTGACTCAGTCTCATTAAGGCATCAAGGGCTGCTTCCAATTTGTATTTTTAAAAAATCCTAATCCACTTGGGCAGATTACAGGGTGGCTGTGAGTTCTTGGCTATTACCCCGAGACAAGGTCTGAGAAAGCAAGGGAATGAGGTGTGATTATTTCCATGCTCTACAGGAATAAAGAGCTCCATAAGAGAATGACAAGAGATCTATGAGGTTTTCAAAACCTGCATTTCTTGGAGGTGAAATACCAAAACTTCCCATGGAAAAGAGCATGGGGGAACTTGGATACAAGGTTCAAGTAAGGTTCTCGCTTGGAGGGTAGGCTGCTATTCACAGTTTGGTCTGCCTAAGCCTGGAATTCAGACACTTGCGCCAGCCCATGTAAAATGAGCAGAGATTCCTATTTCTTAGCGGTTATTTCTTGAGTGCCTTCTGTGTTCCAGGTACTTTGCTGTACCCCTTTCATATATCATCTCATGTCACCCCGCCAACAGTCCCAAGAAGTGGGTTATATCATGAGCCCATCTTACAGATGAAGAAACTGAGGTACAGAGAGGGTCAGGCACCTGGCCAAGGCTACACAGCTGGCAAGTGAAGAGCCAGGTGTGGAACAGAGGTCCATGTGATTCCCAACTCTCTGCTCTTAACCACTCAAGAGTTCTGCTGCCTCCCTTCTCAGGAGGGGGTACAGCCTGGATGCACCTTCCCTCCTTGCCCAATAGTGTTGGGGGTGAGGGAGGAGCCCAGCTCAGGGTTTTCCCTCAAGATGCTGGGCTGAAAGCCAGAACAGCCCAAATATTCAGATATACAAACTGTGATCCATCCTTATCATGAAGTACTACCCAACAATAAAAAAGTAACAAGTAACAAATACAGCAACAACATGGATGAATCTCAAAAATACTGGGCTGAGATAAAGAAGCCAGATATTAATGCATATATACTGTATGATTCCATTTATATGAAACTTCAGAATAGGTTTAACTAATCTATGGTGAAAAATCAGAAAAGTGGCTGCCTCCTGGAAAAAGGGGGGCCTACTCGGAAGGGATAGGTGGGAATTTTCTTGGGTTATGGACAGGGGTACAAATCTTTCAAAACTCAAACTTTAGATCCTGCAATGAATGCGGGTAAATGACATATAGGGTTGTGTCCAGATCTCCTGAGAAACCTGCTCTCCCTTTAGTCCCCCAGCAGTTGAGGCTGGGTTGGCTTAGAGGCAATCTGTGAGTTCAAGAGCTAAGGCCACACACAGAAAGCAGGTGAGTGGCTACCAGGGCCTGGAGGTGGGCAGGAATGGGAACAGCTTGATGGGTATGAGTTCCCCTTTGGAGCAATGTTTAGGGACTAGATAGAGGTAATGGTTACCAATTGAATGCCACTGGATTGTACACTTCAAAGGGGTTACTTTGATGTGCATTTTACTTAAAAAAAGAAAGAAAGAAAGGTCTCAAGATAAGGGCAGCAACTTCTGTCTCCATGAGTTCTCACCACCAGGTTCAGCCTTAGTGGCCTAGTAGCTGCGCCTTCTTTCAGAGCAGGGCCACACTTACCTCCCTGTCTCCCTAATGGACCTTGAGCCCCTTAATGGTGGGCCTGGATCTGATGCATCTGCTTGCTCACTTCCTGGACAGTGTAGATACTTGAGATTTGGGGTATAAATTTGATGGCTGAGTAAGTATATGTGTGAGTGAATGAATGATTGAGTAGCAAATGAACAAGGAAGTGAAGGAATGAGCAAAGAAATGGATGAAAGAATGAGTGAGTGCACAAGTGACTGAGTGACGGAGTAAGTGCATGACCCGCGCTAGAGCACGGGCTCTGGACTCAACCGGGTGGGTTCCAGTCCTGACTTTGCAATGCAAGTTATTAACCTCTCTCTCCACACCTCAGTTTTCTCACCTACAAGAGGGGATCACAGCCTGTCATAAGAATATGTGAGTTAAAATGTGTAACTCTCCAGGCAAAGTGAGCCTTCAGTGTTGTATTAATGGACCCGCATCCATGTGCGCAGGGCACCACTGCCTGTTGTGAAGGCGCCGCCCCCTTCCCCGCTCAGGGACCACGACCTACCGAGGAGCTGCACCTCGTCGGTGATGCCGTAGACGTCGATGAGCGCCCAGAGCGGGCCACCCACGGCCACGCCGCAGTGGAAGAGCACAGGCTCGCCGTCGTTGACGCTGTAGAAGACGCGGCCGTGGCGGTCCGCCCAGTAGGCCAGCACGGTGTCACGCAGGGCCAGGTTCTCCGGCAGCGCCTTGGCCCAGTAGCCGGGCCGCGTGACGAGGTCGGGGCAGGCGTACTTAGGGATGTCCTGGGCGCTCATGAGCGATGGGTCGTGCACGGTGAAGCCGAAGCGCAGAGCGCCGCTCCAACCCGGGCGCACGGCCACCAGGCGCAGCCGCACCTGTTCGTACAGCCGGATGGGCCGCTGCGTGAACGTGACGCCGTTGCAGAAGCTGTTGCGTCGCGTGGCCCGGCGCGAGTGGCCGTCCAGCCGCACATTCTTGCCCTTGGCCTGTGCGTGGAAACGCGGTGCATCACTCAGGACTGGGCGCCGCTCAGGGCCAGGGCCACAGCACGGCCGCGTGGCCAGGAGACGCGCCGGCGGGCTCGAGTCTGCGGGAAGAAACACACAGGAGTTACGGCCTTTTGGAACTCTGCGGCCGCATTCATCTTTTAATAATGATGTCCACTTTAAAATCCTTCTTAATTACATTGGTAAGTGATAACTTTGAGAAGGTTCCAGCCACCCCAAGTCTGATCAACACTACCACAACTAAGTAATTATACCCACTTCACAGATGAGCAAACCAAGCCTTCACGTATGAGGAGTGTGTCTGAGTGTGAGAGTGTAAGAGTGAGTGTGTGTGTGTGTGCATGTACCCAGTGAAGCACTTGTGCAGAGCTGTTTCACTCCCAAGTGGGCCAGTGAGCTTGTCCCAACAACCAAGCTGGCTTCATCTGACTTCACCCCCATCAAATCCTTCTGAATCTACAGGCTTCCTCCAAGGGCCACTTTTGAGCAGCAGAGTCCCGCCAAAGGCAACAGGGGCCTTGAATTCTTGGGGGAGTAGTGGAGGTCTCAGGCTGCTTTTCTTCCTGCTGTTTTTGTTCAAAGGCAAGGCAGAAAAGGCCATACAAAAAGTCAGTCTTGGGCACTTTGACAATAGAATAGAAAGCAATATAAAGAGTGCAGCCACTGGGCACTTCCTGGCTGCATGATATGTGGTGGCCCTTGCCACCTCTCTAGCTTGTTTATTTGCCTGTAAAATGGGGATACTGCTCACCTCACACAGCTGCTAAAAAGATTGGGTGGATGATGTTCCTAGACTATAGCCCGGCACAAAGTATGTGTTTAATAGGCAACTAATAATATGATCATAATACTGACGTTCCACAGGAAACCCAAGCCAGGGTTTGGTGACTTCCCCTTCTCTCTATCCACAGAAAATGAAGGGATTCTTCATAAGTATGGTTGGCTTTTCAAGAACATATACTTATCAGGATTCATTTGTAAGGGAGCTTTGCCCTAAAGGACCTGGAGAATCTTGGATGTCTCTTTTCAAAGGATCTGGCTGCTGGCCACAAACCTAGGAGGCCTGGGAATGAGGTAGGGGCTTTATCCTTCCCACCTTTCCTCCTCCATCCCAGGGGCAATTCCTGGGAGGCTCTGGCAGCCTGGGAGGTGGCAGGGCAGGTAATTACTGCACAAGTCTCTGCTGCTTGCTCACAATAGCAGCCAAGTACAATTTTCATGGCAAGTGCTCATAAATCACAGGCAAACCCTGGCACACAATGGTCTGTAGTCATGGGGGAAGAATGGAGACCCCAGGGAATGAGAGACCACTGCAGGGACCACTCCTCCCATGCTCAGCCACGGGGCTTGCTGTGTTCTGGGCATCATAGTGGGGTCTATGAATATTGAGGCTAATGGGAGTGAGAACAGGAGAAAATGAAGAGAGACAGGCAGTGATGAGGCAGGCAAGCCATGGCTCCCCTCTCCAGGCCCAGGGGTGAGGCCACCCAAGTCACTGACCAAGCTGGGAAGCCCCTCTCCAAACAGAAGCCACTGGCCCACAGAAGGCAAAATACAGAGAATACAGCCAATACCCCAAATGAGAAAAAAGAAGTTAAAGGGCCTTAGTCATTCATTCATTTAACAAATGTGTAGTGAGCATCTAGTGTGTGCCAGGCACCATGCCAGGCACTAGAACTACAGCAGTAACCAAGAGAGACTTGCTTCCCACCAAGGTTCCCATTCTGATAGAGCTGACATTCCAGGGGGCAAAGTCAGACAATAAATAAAACGTACTCTGCCTGGTGGGATGCTTTATGGAGAAAAATGCAGCCAAGGATGTGGGGCAGAGTGAGATGTTATCTCAGAGGGCCTCTTTGGTGAACAACTTTTGAGCAGAGAAGGAGGTGAGGGTGTAAGCCATGAGGGTATCTGGGGGAAGGGCATCCCAGGCAGGAGTAACGGCGAGTGCAAAGGCCCTGAGCTGGGAGTGTGCTGGTGTGGCTGAGAAGCAAGGAGGCCAGTGTAGCTGGAAAGGGGTGAGTAAGTGGTAGAGTGGGAGGAAATGAGAGTAGAGTGGAGTGGTAGGGAGAGGTGAGGTGGGGGAGGAGATCCTTTGGTGGTTCGGTTTTTCTTTACCCCTTGTACTCTGGGTAACACGGGATGCTACAGGAGGTTTAGAGCAGGGAAGTGGAAGGACTGGTCAGGCTGCCATGAGGAGAGTGGACTTTTGGGGAGGGGTGGCAAGGGAGCTAGGGGTTAGGACAAGGCTACTGGGTCATTTCAGGGCAGAGGTGATGCAGGAGCAGATTAGGAAGTACCAGCCAAGGTGGTGAGAATGGGTCAAATTCTAGCTATGTTTTGAAGATCATAGAGATTGGAGTTTTTAGTCTTTAATGAGAGAAATAGAAAACATTCAATATACCTGCTTTGTGTTCAAACTATATTCAATGAATAAGACAAATAATGGATACTTGAAGGGGAAGCAGAGGTGGTGAAGGGGAATAGGGAGATTCCAGGGTTGGATCTTGGAGGGCAGGGGCTTGTCCATCTCATCTTTGGTCCCCCCGTGTGAGCAAAGGCCTGGCACACACCAGGCACTTGATAAATGCCAGCTGCTGCGTTTACTATTGTTAGAGCTAGAGCAGACCTCAGAAACCATCTCCTCCAATAAGTCCATTTTAAAGATGGGAAAATGGGCCCAAGGAGGGAGAGGGGCCTGCCAAGCTCAAGGTCAGTTGGGGTCTGGGCAGGAACCCCTTTCTTAGGTTCTTCTGGCCAAGCTATCTCTGACATAAGAGGGAGAATGTCTGAGGTCAGTCCCACTGAAGAAAGGGAAGGGGAGCCTTGGAGGGGCTGCTCAAGGCATGTCCCTTAGGGACTGAGCCATTCTGAATGAGGACTCCAGTTTTCTGTAGCTCCCACAGCAGTTAGCCATGTGGACACGTGCTGCGTATGCCAGGCATCCATTTCTACTTTGCTGGTTACTGTGCTACAATTTCCCTTGGGATGCCTAGCTTTCCCCCAGCTAGTGGGTTTACCTCACCCCAACTCTAGAAATTGGGGTATGACTCAGACCTGGCCAATCAGATCACTGAATACTTTTTAGCACAGGGAGCCCTCTTTTGCTTGTCAGCCAGGTTGAACTAGGTTTCTGATACTTGCAACCAAAATTGCCCTGACTGATAGAATGACCATGCATTCAGTAACCTTGTGGGGACACCAGCTCTGGGCTGGAGACTGGACATCCTGATTTAGTCCTTACGATAACTTTATAATAATGAGGTAGGACTACTGGCATTCCCACGATGCAGGTGAAGGAGTGGAGTTTCCGAGAAGGTTGAGTTATTTGCACAAAGTCGCATGGGTGGCTTAGCCTCAGGGCAGAGCTGTGATTGAAGCTAAGTTTGTGTGACCCACATCCTGCCCTTTCAGCCAGTTTATTGTACTCTCTCAGCCCTTTAGAAATCAACACAAGATGGGCAAAAGGGGTGGGCTGTAGACTCTCTACATAGGAGAGAGAGCAAGAGGCTGCCTGTTGGCTCCTTTTACACATGATCAGGCCTGCTAGGCACTGGACTGGTGGGGGAGGGCAGTAGGCAGAATGTTCACTCTGCTATTTATCCATCCATCTGTCCATCCATCCATCCTTTCTGTAGACACAACTCTAGTGCCAGGCAGTGAGGATGTGCGGACAACTGTACAATCCTGTCCCTGGGGGATCTGTGTCTCTCCATGGGAGAGAAGACACACAGATGAATAGACAGTGACAGAGGGGCATGATAAAAACCACCTTAGGCATCAGCACCTGGAAGCTACAGGGCCTGGAGGGAAGCCCCAGACTCAGATAGGGGCTGGGAGGCAGGGGGTGATTGGTGCCCATAGAACCCGGTCTTGAAGGAGGTAGGGGAGGAGAGAGAACATTCCAGGCTGAGGGAACACAGGAGCAGAGCAGGGGAAGCTGGACATTGGGCAGCGGTAAGTAATATGATATAGGTGTGGCACTGGGTGGGCAGCCAGTGCCTTGCAAAGATGCCATTGACAGTGCCAGAGCCAGCTGGAAAGGTCCTGGATGTCCGGAGGCCCTGCACGCACAGCACAGGGGAGAGGGCTTCCAGCCCAGCAGGCCAGCACTGCCTGCTAGGGAGAGGCTCCCAGGACAGCTAGAGCCAGGCTATAGGCCATCTCCAGGGCCACAAGAATGAGGGCAGGGGCCCACTGGAGAGCTCTTTAGGCAGGGCAAAAAGCAAAAGGATGAAGGAAATACCAGCTGAGTGTAAACCATCAGGAGAGGCAGCCCTGCGCTGCAGAGCCTGCCTTCTCCAGGCACGCTGTGGCCTTGTGCAAACCACCCAGCTTTTCCGGGCTGCAGCTTGCCTCCTGTGTCCAACAGGCCGGATTCTCTCCAAGGTCCCCACAGCTGGCAAACGCTCCAGGAAACATTAAATATGATCACAGGTCAAAGCCCTTCTGATCACCAAAGACCGTAGCCACTCTTATTTGGTTATTTTTATCTCCCTTGCCATCACTGTGGCTTCTCCAACCTTATCTCTCAGTCAGAGAGTTTCTCTACACAATGGCTGGGGAATCCTAAGCGGTGTTCTCTGAGTGGCCTGGTGATTTGAATGAACGCTAGGGCAAAGAGGGATACTGCTTTGTTTTAAGGGGAAGTTTTCCGCAAAACCAACTATACATTGGGACAAAATGCAGCCCAGCAACCAATGAGGTTTACATATTTGTTTAATCTTGATGGTACGATCCAACTTCCTTCAGGGAGTGAGTGATAAACAATCGTTTTCCCCCTCAGAGGGCAGAGCCCTGAGATGAAGAAAACCGGAGTGTAAATGTTTCTAAGAGGATGTGTTGTTTACACAAATTGAAAATGCTTAAAATAAAAGAACAATAAGCAGTCTCCAAATTGTATACCAACATCTGCTCTGAGCTCAGCTCAGGGAAAGCGACTTCTATAAGAAACACAAAAGGGTGGATGTGGTGTGGAGGGGGCCCAGGGCCCCATGGAACATCTTAGTTTAAAGATGTTAGCAGAAAATCTGAACTCCATCACTTAAATTACCACAAGGAAGTACTGAATACCTTTTCTAACTTCATAGCAATCGGAGCACATGTCCAATTTTGCTTCCTGCCTTTTCTAACACAACATTACATTAAAAAAAAAAAAAGCATTTTCCCACATGGTTTCCGAGCATTTCCTTGTTCGTGTTTCATGGCTTCAGAATATTCCCTTTAAGGGCCAAAATACCCCACACCTTTCCCCTCCTGGTGATCACTTCAGCTGCTCCCCTGATGGCTTGGTATATGCACACAGAGGTTCCCAGCTGTGGGTGCCAGGACTGGATTCACACAGGCCCGTGCCACCAGTGACAGCACCTGCCAGGAAGAGGCCCCCACACCATGCCAGCAACCAGGCCCCATGCCTCTTTCCTTCCACAAAAGTCAGAGGATCCATTGGCCTTGTCAGGGTGCCACCTCTGACCAGTGAGCCCCTCTCCTCTTCTGGTTAGGAATCACATCCAGGGGCTCTAAGAACAAGGCACGGTGGAGGGGGTTTCTGTGATGTGGGAACCCCACGGAGAGAACTTGGCAGTAGCTCATCCTCATGTGGGAGGGAGGAGGAGACAGTCCTGGCCCCACCCCATGGTTCACCAAAGGCTGCTCTGGCCCTGCCAGGACTGGAAGGGAGGGTATTTCCATCATTTAGTCAAGGAAGCAATTCCCTGACTCTAAAAACATATGGGCAGAGATTCTGGGGTGTGAGCAGGAAATGGCCGTGGATGGTTAGGGTGGAGAGGACCTCTTCTGACTAAATAGAGGTTGACCCCTGCCAGCCTCGGGAGAGGCCTGGGGAAGATAGGGGGACAGAAACCAGCTCTGGGGGCCGCTCTGTGGTTCACCTGCATCAGTGCTGTAGAACACTGTGGCTCACAGGCTCTGGGTTGGAGCTTGTGCTTTGTGGCTGATGAGTCTGAAGGTCTTTGGTTAAGTCATATCAAGGGCCGACACAGCAGGTGTGTCATCTGCCAGTGGTGTTGATATTGGACCTGGTCGCAGGCTACTGGGGGGTGGGAGGTGGTGGTAAGAGCACAAAAAGATCCCAGCAGAAGTCCTGGCACATAGTAGATGTTCACTCAATGTTCATTCCCTTCCCCATGGGGAACAACAGGTCCAGCCCTGGGTGAGCCTCTCACCCCCTTCTCTCCTGTGTTTTTTATTTTTTAAATCTCAGTTTGAGAGGCAGTTAAAAAGAAAATAGGCTTGGAATCAGACAGACCCAGGCTTAGATTCTTGTTGTGTCCTTTCATAGCTGTGTGATCTTAAGGTACATGCTTATCTTCTCTGGGCCCCCACAACCAGACCTAGAAAACTGGTAAAAGTCACCTCCATCCTGCAAGACTGTTGTGTGGACAAATGAGGCAAATTTGTCAGACACAGTGCATGGCACATAGAGGTACTCACTAAACACTGGTCCCTCCCTTTAGCCACTTAGTTCCTTTGATGAGAAAAGGTTTATTTTTGGGTCAGAGGAGTCTATTTGTGGGTCTGGGGAAACATATCTTGATTTATTTAATTTCTCTGTGGAGGGCTGGTGACCTGAGCAGAAAAGGCCTCTTGAGAATCCTGGGGTCGCCTTCCCTTGGTGTCCAACGACAGAGGCCCATTTTGAAACCATCCCAGCTGGGTCTCAGACATGTACTGTGCCACCCCCTGAATGATCCTTACCCATGCCCCAGCCCAGCCTTTCAACTGATCTAAAAAGAGCCTGAGGAAATGGCATATACTGCCAGGAAGATGGCAGGAAGCAACAGCTCGGGCTTTTCTGGCTGCTGAAGTGATGGCTTCCAGCATGCTGGCATTCAGCAGATGGCACTCTGGCTGAAATTTCCAGCAGGTTCTACTCCACAGGCAAAGGGAATCACCAACTGGGAGAACAGCCTATTCTGTGCCCTCCCTTTCACAACTAGCCTTTTATTGAGCCCTATTTGGTGCTGGCATGTGCCTTTGTTTATTGGTGTTAGTTTTCATAACATCCTGTGGGGCAGGTGTAGCCCCCTTCATTTTCCAGAGGAGGAAACCAAGGCCTAACAGATGGGCAGTGGCAGGAGAGAGCCAGGGTTGGGTTCATCCCCCGCCGCCTACCCCTTCTGTAAGGCAGCTCCCTGAACCACTGGGCAGGGGCTGTGGCCCAAGGACGATGAGTTATGCAGGCCTCTCTGCCCCGAAACATACCCACGTTCCATGCACACAATTTGACAACCTCAGGGACTTCCTGGACCTACAGAACATCCAACCTCAGACTGTGAGAAGTCTTTGGTTCAAGTGACATTTGACCAAGTCCACAATTCCACAATTCCAACCAATGCAGTCAGCAGTAGGAAGCAACACCGTGCATGCGTCTGGGTGGGGACTGCATATACTTCAGAGAGAAAAAGTGGCTGCTGTTCGGCAAGGCCTCCCTCCACCCAGGGCAGGGCAATGGTATCAGTCTCTTTGAGCAACAGAAAGAACCTTTGCCGTTGGTGGGTTTGAAAGGGGACTAGAAAAAAATAACCAGCTCTCCCTCATCTCTGCCAAATGGGGCAGTGACATGCCCCCAGGAAACGGACACTCATTTAATGAGACTTTGTTCTCTGTTTCAGAGGCCTGGTAGGCCAGCACCCAGGCTGGAAAAGGGCCAGCCCACAGTAACTGCCATCCTGCTCCTCCCTCCCCTTTTCTTTGCATACAAAACCCGGTCATCCCAGTGCAGCTGGGAAAGCCCCACACTCCTGTCAACAGCAGTAAGGAGGCCTCAAGAGAGGCCGGAGGTCACGCAACACTCCTTGTTGGGAGAAAAGTCCTTCCAGGCCTAAGTGGCAGCTCTCTTTGGTCAAGTGGGCTGGGATGCCCCAAGTTCCCAGGGGGTGAGGTCATCCTGACATCCCTTGGATACATGCTCAGCAAAGCTGGGATTCCCAAACCTTTTCCAACCTCTGCCAGGCCCCTCAACTGAAATCTCTTCCTGATAAACAGACACAGGACTCTCCAGTCTCGGAGGCACTGGCTCCCAGGGTTAGGGCTCCACTGGCATGGAGGAGTGGGGAGAATGCTCCCTCATTCTTTCTTGAGTACATCACTTCCTCCTTCATCTGACATTTATGACCATCTGCTCCAAGCCAGGACCTGTGCTGGCTGCAGGGACACATGCGCTGGCAAGTCACAAACAGCCCTTGTCCCCCAGAGCTGAGAGACCAGCAGGGGACACAGACACAGACAGACTCCATGACTGCTCAGGCTGGCTGGCAGGGAGGGCTGGGGCTGTGGGATGATTCTCACAGGAGCCACTCTGTAGACTCAGGAAGAAGTGGCTGGGAGAATGATAAAGGATGAAGTGTGTTTCAGGCAGAGGGAAGAGCAGATGCAAAGGCCTGGAGGTGAGAAAGAGCAGAGTGCACTTGGGGAACTACAGTGAATAGAGGGCAGAAGGGAGGGGGATAGTGGAGAGGGAGTCAAGGGCTGCATCACAAAGGGTCTTAGAGGCTGTGCAGAGGAGGTTAAGGTTCTCAAGAAGGCTCTGAGGGCCATGAAGTGTTTGGAGCACGAAAGGAATTCCTGAGGATACATCTCTTTGAAGAGCGTGATTCATGCTCTATGTCTTCCCACAGAAACTGTCCCTTCTCTTTTCTCTGCCTATCAAAATGACACAGCATAGTGGGAATGGGAAAAAGTCCAGGTTTCAAATGTTGCTCCCAACGGCTGGCATAGTCCTGCCCCTTGGCACCTGCTTCTCCTCCAGGCAGCCCCTGGCAGCTGCCTGCTGAGAAGAGGGCTGAGTCGGCCAGGAGGCTCCTCTTTGCCTGGAGGGTACCCACTCCCTGGAGCCTAGGGCCCAGTAACCTGAGGTTCACTAACCTGAGCCCCATGTAAGCACCTGCAGGGCCCCATCCCGACTTTTTGGAACAATAGATCCTCTAGTCTTGCTTTTCAGGGTCAAAAGCAGCGCTGAGGGAAGAAGCTGCCCTGGAACTCTGCTGTTCTGGCTCCTAGAACTACAGAAACGTTCCTCACAAGCCTCACCGCTGGGCAATGTTTGCTGGCCCTGTGGGGTGGGGAGCCCACCTCTGTGACACACCCAGTGTGTGCCAGGCGCTTGCTATGCGGCTCACTCACTCCTTGCCACACCCTGCCTGGTGGCTTCCAGATGAGGACACCAAGGCCCAGAGAGGAGAATGTCCTTGCCAGCAGCCACCCAGCCTGTGAGGGCGGTGTTTGTTTTCAAAGCTGGTCCCATCTGACTCCAAAGGCTGCATCCTTCCTGTTTGATGCCTTGCTCCTCCCCAAGGTCCCTTGCTTACCCCTGAGTTGCAAGAAAACAAGCTAGACTATGTACAAGTCGTTTAAGCCACTGTCTGGGAACGAGGGGGTGAGATGCCCTGGCTCAGGCTGGGGAGGGGTGAGGAGGGGTGGATGTCATTAATCAGCTTGTTTTGAACCGCTCAAAGGCCACAGTTTGGCAGGACTTGGGATGAACAATAAGCAGCATCTAAAAAAGGAAAGCGGGTGACTGATTACAGCAGGAGGATGGAGCCCCAGCGCCTACAGTACCTGAGGTCTGCAACAGGAATTGGGGGAGGGGCGTGATGGGAAAGGCAGACCTCCCCGGGGCCATGCAGACACTGCTACTGGCCCACTGCCCACCAGACCTCCTGTGGTGTTCCTGACCATGCTGGAGTCGCTGACTGCTACCAAACCTCTGCTTCAGAGGAAGGGAGGCTCAGAGAGGTTGGGACAGCTGCCCAAGGTCACACAGTGAGGAAGTGGTGGACTTTGCATTTGAACCCATAGCAGCCTGGCTCCCAAGGCTAGAGTGAAGATGCTGTGGCTGCTTCAGGCAAAGTATAGAAGTCATCCCCTCCTGAAGAGAAGGAACAGCACAGTGCCTGGCACACGGTAGGTCCTCAACTAATGTCACTTCCTTCCCTGCTGTATTTGGTCCTAAGACACATTCTACTTCTTTCTCTGAAGATCCAGCTTTCTCAGTTCTTTCCCCCTCATCCATCATGCTGGCCTTCCTCCAAACATCAGAGGATTCACGAGAGCAGGTAAGTGTGGGCTGAGGGTACTGTAGGAAGCTTGAATGGACTTCTGCCCCTTTACCCAAAAGGTAAAGGGAAGTAAGTGTTGGGAATGTAAACTCAGGAGCCATGATAAGAATCTCCATCCCATATACCCTAAATTCTAGTGTTTTGAGAGTCATTAGCTCACTGGGATCGTTCTGCAGCCCTATGAACCCATTTCTCAGATGAGGACATTTGGCTCAGGAGGCACAGGAATAGACTTAGATCTGAATCTAAAGTCCATGCATGCTCTTGACCATTATGTGGAATTGCTTCCCCAGCTGACCAGCTGGTACTTTAGTAAATCCATCACAGGGACTTGAGAAGAGCAACCCAGCAGGACTGTTTGGTCCAGTGCTCCTTCTCCCACATCGATTTCAGGCACACAGATTCCTTGCCTTCAAGGGGACCTAATGGAGCCCTCATCTTGTGTTGGGCTCAGAATTCTCACGGAATCCCCTACTTACTCTTCATCACAGCCCCATGAGGGAAATGCCATCCTCATTTCCATCCTAAAGATGAGGAAACAGGGCTCAGAGAGGGAAGTAACTTGTCCAGGATCACACAACTTAGATATTGCAGAACTGAGATAGGAACTTGAGACTACCTCCAAAACCAGTGCTGTTCCCACCACATCTCGGGATTCCAGCCAAAGACCCCATCTTTAATCTGAGTGACCCTGTACAAGGCTCTGCTCCTCAGTGCCCCCCATCCACCAAACAGGAGGTGGGACATGATGATTCCAAGCACTCTCTGGTCCTGGGAACAGAGCCCTTGGCTGACCTGTTGGGATGAAGGGCTGCACCATCCCCAGAGACAGGGAAATTCCACTCTTCCATCTCCTGCCCTTGAATTTCTCCGAACCTTGAGGGGAGGAGAAGCTCTTCTGCAAAGTGGAAAGTTACCAAGCAGATCCGGGTTTGGAGATAAAGGGGATGCATGTGCCCACCCACCTCATAAATCCATCATCCTTGGAGGAAAAGGAAAGAAAACGCATGCCCGAAGATGTAATCGTGATATAAACAATGTGTAATGTTGAGGAGGTAAACAGAAAACACTTGTTAATCGCTGAGGGCATTTTTCTGAGCAGCAGTACAGTCCCAGATACCCACACCCCACCCCTTTCCCCAAATGGCTTACTCATTAAAGAACTTTCTCCCCGCTGCCCAGAGGTGAGGCAAGAGGCCAGCTCTGCACTGCCCTGAGTCCCAGTAACAAGAATGAAGAGAGAAGCAGGGATGAGGGTGAGCTGAGGCTGACATCTGAGGATGGCTGACCCACACCTGCTCAGAAATACCTGTGGCTGAGTCAGCAAAAATGCTGAGGCTGGGTGGTTCGGGCGAGGGAACAGACCTGGGCGAGAGCAGGTAGCTTGATCTTTCTGTGCCTCAGTTTCCTGATTTAAAAATGGGGCCAAAACCTTCCAATATGAAGAACTGGCAGGAGGATTATATAAATGAAACATTGTGAAGGGCTCTACAGGCATTCAGCAGACAAGCACAGGATAGCACTCCCCATAAGACCCCAGGGTAAAAAGGTGTCTCAGTGGACAATTCATCTGGATCCTTCTGATGCCCCAGTTGCCTCTGCAATGGCCATGTCAAGCTCCAGCTGGGATAGACACCAGTGCCCTTCCAGCAAAGGGTGCTTCCTCCCTGCTCTCCTCATTCCACTTCCAGACAGCTTTCACAGAGTTCCTCCTTTGAGCTAGAATCTGCCTCCATGTGACATCCTCACGCTGGTCATGTCTGCGTTTGGCCAACACTACCCTTCCCCATCAAGTCTGCTCCGCAGCCTCATGGATCTGCAGGCAGCTCTCAGGCTCCAGAGATCCCTAGGCCAGGCTGCAGGAGATTCTTTGCTCCCCTGGGGATGACATAGCCTTTGCATTGCTGTATAGAAAACCCTTAGGACATCAGCTATCCCCTGACTTGCCTTGAAGGGAGTTTTAAATCTACACATCAGACTTTGGGGAATAGCAGCTGGGGCCCCTACAGTGAACCCATAGGCCACCTGGAGACTGCCCCCACTCTGCCATGCCTAGAGGGAGGACGTGAGACAAACAGCTAAAGACATAGGTGAACAGCTAAAAACAAATCTGCCAGGACTTGTAAATGCTTTCAGATTTCTGCTCAGTACTGTGAAGGCTTCCTGTCCAAGTGTGAAAAGCCCCTCACCCGACCCGGCCTTCATCCTCTCCATCCCAACATCCCTTCCTCCTAGCCAAGTCATGTTGGACTACCTGATCTGTGTGCCCGGGGGCAAGTTATCTTCCCTCTCTGTGCCTCCCTCTGTTCTCTTAATAGTTGTATGGGATTAATAAGAGTGGTTATCTCACAGGGCTTGTCCTGAGGGTTAAATGCAGGTACCTGCTTAGAACAGCTGTCTGGCAGACTTGCTGTGTGATACAAGTTAGTGGTTATATTATTCTTTTGTGTCTGTCTCCCTTGGGAGTGCAGGGCTTGGCACTGAGCAGGGGCTTGTTTGCTCAGTGAATATATAATCGTGACAGGTACCCCATGTGAGCACTTACTATCTGTCAGATGTTTTACGTGCCTGAAAGGTAATATCATTATCCCCTTTCTGCAGAAGAGGGGATGGAAGCTTAGAGAGGTCAAATTGCTTGTCTGGCTCATTAGGGGCAGGGCCAAGACTCAGACACAGACTCAGGGGTGAAGGACCCTAGCCTGTGCTCTTACCAACTCTGCTGAGAGTGACAACACAGAGGGAGACAGGATACTTCTCACCTGCAGGAAAGCCTGGGGGCGGGAGGACAAAAGGCTGTCACCCCGGCCCTGTGCCCTTGCTGACTGATGGTGGGGGATGCCTGGAGCTCTGGGTGGGAAAGGCCTATGAGCAGATGGGCTCCAGGGAAGGGTGTAGGTGCACTGTGATGCCCTCCAAGGGCAGGTGGGGGTGGCCAACCATGACTAGTTTGTACCAGGCAGAGCCCTAATGCAGAAGGAAGACAGGGTAAGGAGCTCAAATGCTCCAGGGAAGGATTCCCAGACGCCACCTCCACCTTTTGAGTGAGAGTCTATAGGCCTGGGGTGGGATGGGGGATGGACTTTTCCATACGTGGCTTCACTCTGCCTGCTGTGGACTGAAATAATTCACTGTCCCAAGACAAAGAAGGTGACAAGGGCAGCTTGAGGCAGGAGTGGGGCTCAGGATGAGGATAAAGGGTAGTGGCCCCAAGAGGCCCTAAGGAACATCGTCCCTTGGTGATGGAGAATGGGCTTAGGAGCCGAGCAGGCCTGAGGTCAAATTCTGCTCTGCCACTTCCTGGCTGTCTGTCCCAAGGCAGGTCTCATTACCTTTGTGAGCTCAGTTTCATTATCTGTGAAATGGAAGACTATTTCTGGAAGGCTGATCCTGGTTTAAATAGAAATAAATAGGTAAATGAAAGGAAATAGATAAAAGGTGGGGGGGCAAACATGCTGAAGTTCTGACCACTTTACTACTAGTGCTACATGCGTGCTTACTACCTACACACCTCCTCTCTTCTTCTCTGCTTTAAACTTTAATCACACACCTGACTTTGGGCTTCTATTTTAAGCCCTCAGAGAACCCCACTAAGTACAGAAAGCCCTTTGGTCCAAAAGACGGCAGAGCTGACTCTTCTTGTCTATGTGGAAGATTGAACAGTCTGTTCAGGAGTCCTTGTGACCCAGCCCAGTGAAAATGCTTTGCCCCTCCTGGCAAACATGGCACATCATCCCTGCGGCAGATGAGAAATCTAAGCCTCCTAAATATGGCAGGTCTGCAAGAAACCACTCCCTCCTCCAGCCTGGCCTCTGCCCATCACTCTGACCCCACAGCTACCCCCACGTGCACCAAGACCCTGAGAACCCTACGCTCCCCACACTCCCCTCAAGCCTTTGCACCTCTAGCTTCTCTGCCTTTCTTGTTTCCTTCTCCTGGCTAACTTTGTGCTTTCTGGTCTCGGCTCAAGAGCACCTCCTCTGAACCTTCCTGCATCCTCGTCTGGCTCTCATGGTTCCCCGGGTTCCCCAGCTTACTGTAACTGCCTTGTCCTGGTTGGCCTCTCTCACTAGACCTTGAGTCCCTAAACCCAGCCTGTGACACTGGGCCCAGCCTGGTGTTCTGGTGAACAAATAAACGATAACTGCAAAATGCAACCTGCCAAGAAGATTCTTCTCCTTGGAAATCAGGTGTCCAGACAGACCTCAAGGAGACTTTGGGAATAGCTGCCAGTACACATGAAAGGGACACCTCCCAATCCAGAGCCTTGGTTTGAGGCTCGCAGTCACCTGGGGCACCCCCAACCCAGGGGCAGGCCTGAGGTCTCTCCTTCCCGTAGCAGCAACAATCACCATGACAGCAAAAGCCCTGGGCACTGTGCAAAGACTGCTGGCTCTGCTCACTGACCTCTCACCATTGCCAGCCATGAGGGAGCCCCTCTCTCCTCCGCATTTTACAGTGAGGAAGCTGAGGCACAGAGGGGAGTGCCTTGCCCAAAGTCACCCCCCTGAGCCAGGGCTGAGCTGGGATTTGAACGCAGACAGCCTGACCCCAAGATCTGTGTGCCAGATCTGGACACCAGATCTCCCCGTGCTGTAGACCAGTGAGTGGCCTTATCATAACTCTTAATCAGCAAACCCCCTGGAGAGCAATACATTTTATGCTGTGACACACACACAATACACACGCACACAGCTGAAACAAAAGTTTATGAAGCAAAAATAAATTTACTACATGAGTAAACTCCATATTTTATTTTTTATTCTATTCTATATCATTAAAATTTTTTTTAAAGCTGGTCACACATGACCCACAGCAGATAGACCACTTGGTCTGGTGGCCAGGCCATGTTTGGGGTATATAACCAACAGTTTATGGCCGAACCCCCAGGGCCTGGAATATGCCAAGTGCCCAAAAGATATCAGATAAATGACTAAAGGGCACACTCAGGAAAATGCAGAGCAGGGCAGACCCCAGAGTCACCCCAGCCTGGGCACAGCACCTAAATGGAATCAGTGCGGCCTTGGGATGACTGAGCCCCAGAAGACCCTAAAGGCAGGCAGAAAGAGATGACATTCCAGTGGGGAAGGCAGACATTCAGATGGCTTTCCTTCAGGTGTCGCCTCCTCCAGGAAGACCTTCCCCTAATCCCATAGCCCCAGAGCTCCCATAGCCCCAGAGCTCCCGCCTTTCCTGTCGAGAGAGAGAGAGAGAGAGAGAGAGAGAGAGAGAGAGAGAGTGAGAGAGAGAGAGAGAGAGAGTGACAGGAGAAGAGATGGTAGCAGGAGAAAGGTAAAGACAGGAGGCCCTAGTCCCTTCCGGCTCTAGATTCTCCCCAGGCAACTTCTCCACTTTTCCTGCCCACTGAACACACCCATCCCCTCTTCCTTACCTCACTAATGGATAAGGCCACTTGCTGCTTCCGGCCCAGCCCACCCTGGCCCCCAGCATGTTTGCAGGCTGTCACAGAGGAGCCTTGACCAGTCAGGCCCCTGACCATGTGTTGACAGCCTCAGAGTTTGCAGGGCTGTTGGATGAACTATTATCACTTTGAGAGGCTTGGCTTATGCCTCTTGCTCACCCAGGAGGCTGTAAAAGGGATTCCTCAAGATGGGGTGGGAGGAAGGCAGATGGGGTAAGATAAGGCAGGAAAGCCCAGCCTAACTTTACATTGTGACTTGGTAGAGAAGGAAGACAGCCATAGAGAGAGGGGAATGTCATTGATGGGGTCATCCATGCAGCCACTGCGGGGTCTGTAAGCAAAGTGACAAGGCTATTGTCCTCCCAAGGACCAAGAATGTCCAGATCCAGGGAAAGGTGGCTGCCAGACTCTGGCAGCATTTCTACCCACTGTCCAGGGACAGCAGATCTGACCCATGTAGGCCTGCACCCACACACGTCCTCACCAGGAGTTCTGCAGGGTGTCTGAGTGGCCCAGTAGGAGCGGCAGCTTCCTATTCGGGACTCAGCACTTGCAGACAGTCCATCTACGTTAGGAAGCCTGGTTCTCCCCCTTACTCCAGTGTGTCTTTGTCCTTTACCTCTCTGAGCCTCTGTTTGCCAATCTGTAAAATGGGGACAAATATAGCCTCTCTAAAGAGCTGTTATAAGGGTTTAAATCAGGTAATGTGGGTAAAGCCCCTGACTCAGGGCTTGGCACAGAGCAGGGTCAATATACTTCCCTCACTCCAAAGCACCGGGATGCCTGATTATTGAACTAATACTAAAAAGAGCCATTGACTTGGTCAAGCATGGACCAACTTAATGATTAAACTCAACTGGCAGTTTGAATTCATCCTCCCCTCCAATCAGAACTACAGGTGAGCCCCAGGGGTGCACTGAGGGAAGCACTGAAATGTGCTGTTGAGAGAAGGGGAAGAGTTCCCCTCCCTGAACCCCACCACCTGCCCTGGAATTCTTCCCCCTTGCCACCTGTTTACACTTTTTTTTTCCCCTTACAAAACCCAGACCAAAGCTAATGCAGTCCAGAGAACAGCACAGACCTTCTTCTAAGCCTAGCTTTGCCACTACCTGTGTGACTTGGAGCAAGAGTCTTAATCTCTGTGCCTCAGTCTCCTCACCTATAAAATGGAGGAGAACTACATCTTACTGTGCAGGACTGAGCTGCACCTAGAAAGGGAATGGTAGTGCACACAGTAGGAACTTAGCAAATGCGGGTTCCTGCACTGACTCCCCAACACTTCTGTTTATAGGGTGTTCATCTAAATGGGCTGATGCCTTCATGAGGCTGCCAAGGGGCTTCCCCACTGCTGACCTCCCTTCCTTTGGCACTTCCTTATTATACACAGTAACGTGCCAAATTTCTCTGGGGCACCTGATAAATGTTATCTGAACCAGGGTTTGGGAAGATATTGCATGTTTGAGGAGGAATGCAGGACTTTGGAGCTCAGTCAACATGGATTCCAATCCTAGTTAAGCCAGCTGGATGAGCCATGTGATTGCGGTGAGTCTTTATCTGAGCCTTGGTTTTCTAATCTGTAAAATGGAGATAATAGTCTCTGTCTGCAGGGCTGTTGCGAGAATTAAGTCCATTCATTCATTCATAAAATATTTACTGAACATCTGCTAGGTACCAGCCACTGCTCCAGGTGCTGAATATACAGCAGTGAATGCAACAGATGAAATCCTCCCTGGGGAGACAGATAATAAACAGCTAACTACACATACAGCACAGCACATGGTGATCCATGCTAAGGAGAGACACAAAACAGGGTAAAGGGAGTGGGGAGTACTGGGGGCAGGGGCAATGGCAGGACCCGCACTGGAGCAGAGACCTGAAGGAAGGTAGGGGAAATCACTTGGAGGTCTGGCGGGAGAATGTTCCCGGCAGAGGGATCAGCAAGTGCAAGAGCCTTAAGAAGCAGCATGCTTGGCATGTAAATAAAGCCACATATGCAGGAAGCCTGGCAGGAAAGCCAGGTGCTTGCAAATGCCAACTCTGTATTTCAAGTCCTTTGGAAGGAACCCCACGCATGTGTCCTTTTCCCGAGAATGAAAGCACAAGGGTTTCTACAGGACAAGACTGAGCCAAGTGTTCTGTCAGCTTAAGATGCAGGCAACATGTGAGCTCTACCACCTGGTTCTTAGCTCCTGCTGGGCACCAGACTCTGGCTGGGCAACCAGGGATACAAGATGATCAAGATAGAGTGTCTGTCCTGACAACTCCAAGGTGAGTTGTGGAGATGGGTGATGACCATGCAATGTGGTCAGATGAACAAGCAGAGACTTAAGGTATTTATGTAGCAGAGTGAAGGAAGGGATTGGGGGTGGGTGGTCAGAGAAGGCTTCCTGGAGGAGGTGACAACTAAGCTGGAATTTGAAAGACGGACTAGACAAGAAAAGATATTCCAGGTGTGGGAAGCATTACATACCGAGCAAAGAGCTGTTTAAAAATGGCACAGTATCTGTGAGAAACTAATTACAGGCAGGTCAGAAAACAATAAACAGTTCTTCATATTCTTGGCAACAACCTGATGTAGCTCAAGAATTCCAGTCCTGTCACCTACCTCAAACTCAGTGCAAGCTTCAGCCCAGTGGAGAGTTTGAATTTCCCACACTTAAGCTTCTTCAGTGGGTAACAGACCTTAACTCAGGCCTCTCAGCCCAGGATGGCCCAATCCAGAGTGAGGGTTCAGGGGGATGGAGACTACAGAAATCTCTAGCTATATTTAGCCCACCTGGCATGTGTCTGCCCTTTCAGCCACCCCAAGGCTAACCCACAGGTGGCAAAATGACTTTTTACTAGAACAGTATAAACATTTCTTATTTAAGAAATCCTACAAAGGGGCCTGTTCCTCAGCTCATCTTTGTGGCTGGCAGAATATCTGCTGCCATATTTGCCAATATCCCTGGACACCTCCTGACTGGGCTCTCCCCATCTGGGCAAGAGCCCTGGTCACAGGAGGTGGAGGCCACCCTTCAGTGAGCAGACCTGGGTTTGAATCCCACCTCTGCCTCTGATGAGCTGGTGACCCTCTGCTGGTGACTTTACTGTTTTGAGAATGTGGCGGTTTGAGTGCAGTGGTTCTAAAGCTGCCCCAATGCTTAGAAAGTAGGAGTGGGCTCCTCTTGAGGCCTGGGGAATCCCTGGTTTAGCATCATCCATTTCAATCCCCTCCAGGGGGAAAGAGATTATTTTTTATATAAGGCCTAGAAGGGAGGGCTGTATGAGAGTGTGTCAGAGCAGAGACTGGGTGATACATCCTGCTCTTCCTGGCGTCACACTAAATTTGCCCCACAGCTGACTTGCTTCCCTACTGAGCTGGGTCTTTGTACTTTAAAAATAAACACATCTCTCACCTTCTGACTAAAGGATGCTACCAATGCCCAGCCTTAAACCAAAATAGATTTATTCTAAAGATTTGGTGGATGGGGGTAGGGAGGGCAAGCCGACTTCCATCCCAATCCAGAGTCACCTCCCACTAGCGGTGTGACCTTGGATGAGTAATTTCCCTTCCTCTAAGCCTCAATTTATCCATTTGTAAAACTGAGATACATCTCTTTATACTGCAAAGCTTCTTTGTATTGCACTGGGGTATGCAATGTGCCTGACACAGAGCCTCCATGCACTGATCTATCTGTTCCCATAATTACCAGGTATTTTCTAGTGAGACCTATACCCACTCCCACCCTCCACCCTCCCATCCCCTTACTCTGGCCAAGAAAATTCTGGGGTTGTGCTAACTAGGGGGCGATGCACTCGCTCTGCAGCAGACTCCCAGGGGCTAGAGAGCCCCCAGTAGTGCAGACACCAGAGGGGGGCGCAGCCGGGGTGCGCGTGGGAACATGGCCAAACCAAGACAGCATGTGCTGCGGGGGCGCTGAGCGGCTGGAAACTGGGGTATCCCAGCGAGCACCACCCCCATCCTCCACCCCCCACTCTCAGCAGCTGCAGTCTCGGCACAACCGGCGGCCTCTGACCGTCGGAAGCCCTGGGGAACCTCGCTCCAGTCACCCCCCGAGGCGCCCGGGGCTCCCTCATCACAGCCCTCCGGCTGGAACAAAGGCGAGGGGGCGCCCCAGCGGCCCCTTTGCGCATCTCGCCAAGCCGGGAGAACGGAGACTGGGGTCCCCAAGGTAACCAGGACGCGGTACCCGCCCTCCTAGAGCTCAGAGCCCAGACGCGGGGCGCGCGCGAAGACGGGGTCAGTGAGACACCAAAGACTCCAGCTCGCCGCGCGCCAAGGTCTCCAAGGAGGGCTGGGTGGCTCTCCGGAAGTCACCCAGTGGGTTCCCCGGAGGGAGGAGAACCCCAGCGTCCGCCGCCCGGCAGGGCTCCCCGGCGTACCTGGCAGGGTCCTGTGCACGGTGTTGCCCATCGCTGCGTCGGGGTGCGGCGTTGGTGGCCGGGCGCTCAGGGTGCCCAGAGGCTAATTACCCCCTGGGCCGGGGACCCGGGCCAGGGTCAGGCTCCGGGGCATCGCGGCTGCACGGGCGAGCTGGCGGGCGGCAGCTGCGGCGGGCGCCGGCAGAGGCGGTGGTGGCGGGAGGAGGAGGCGGAGCCACCAGCCCGGCCCGCCGGCTCCGCCCCCGCCTCCCGAGGCCTCCAACCGCGCAGGGAGGGGAGGGGCCGGGGCCGCCGCATCTTTTGAAAGTTTGCACCGGGAGGCGGGAGGGGACTGCAGAGCCTCCCGCCTTTGCAGCTCCCGCGCCCGGGGCAGGAAGGCGCGCCCGGCAGCTGGGAGCCCTCGGAGTGCCAAGCTCGTCATCCTGCTGGCCTTTTTTATTCCTATATTCCAATACTTTCAGAAGGCTACTGTGTGCCAGGCCCTATTCCAGGTGCTGGACAGCAGGAGGACAAGACCTCGCCCCGGCGGAGCACGTCTGCAGGGTGTGGGGTTGGGGACGTTACACGCAGGCAGATTACGTCGGACGGTGTAAAGGGCGTGAAGACAATCTAATGAGGGTGACCGTGGTGGGAGTGGGATCACGTACCCACAAGTCGGAGAAACCGAGGCGGTGTCCAAAGGCTGGGAGGAGGGAACCCATTAAAATATTTTATTAAGTGTATCCTATGTGCCAGGTGTGGTGCTGGCACTGTAGACACAAATAAGGCAGGCTGGTGGAGAAGACAGAAATAAGGAGTTGAGATCACATAGTATAATGATGACAGGAAGAAAATGAAACAAGATAGGAGTAGTGCAATAACTATGGGGGGCTCAAGGAGAACCTGGATTGGGGGGAGTGTCATCAAGGAATGGACAGCAAGGAAATCAGCAATAGGAACAACTGAGGAGCGTGTCCGTGGCAGAGGGAGTAACTGTACTCCTCATTCATTCATTCATTCATTCACCCCAAAGGCATTTTATGAGAACTCTCCTGCCCAGGAACCCAGACCACACCCAACGAGAAGGGAAGCCTGTCGATGTCTGCCTCACTGAGCTCCATTTTGCAGACTGAAACACTGAGGCTCAGAAGGTGCAGTAACTTGCCCAAGAAGACTAGTTTTTTTCCGACTTTGCTTTCCATGCTCTTATAACCTTTAAGACCTTATGAAATATGTGTTATTACCCCCACTTCACAGATAGGGATATTGAGGTTCAGAGAATGGAAAAGAGGTGCCCAAGATCTCCCAGCCAAGCTAGCCTGGAGTTATGTGAATGAAAGAGGGTTATCCAGGAGAAACGCCCCCACCCCTACCCTGCCAGCTCAGTTTCTTCAGTGCCTTCTGCCTACAGTGCCTGACTCATCTCAGAGGGTTCTCATTCTTCAATGTCAGTTCAAAGCCTCCACCTCTGGGAAGACTTCTCTAAAACCAATTTATCATATATGTCTGAATATAAGGTGGTCTTGCAAGAGTTACTAATTTCTCATATTTCAAGTGCTCTCTCAGTCACTTAATTTGTAAACACAAAATTCTGTTTGGGAAAGGTACAATAGTTCAATACACTCTCAATCCATGTGACGTTGGGATGCATATCAAAATCAACATTATTATAAAAGGAGCTGAGGAAAATTTTACTCTTATAAAGCAAAGCATTGCAAATGGGACTTTGTAACTGCAAGAGTCACAAAGGGAAGGTCACAAAGGGTGACTGCAAGGGAGGTTGTCGTAAACAGGCCTTTTAAAGGTCACTTTCGGAGCATCCAGGTAAGTGGCTGTGCTGAACCATCGCAAATGCACACCTGCAGCAAATGAACTACCTACTGTTGTGCAGATGGAGGGGACAGGGTCCAGTGGCCACCTGGCATATAGATCCAAAAGGGCTGTGTTTTAGCATCTTGGTCCTTGGTCATCTGGATAATTGAAAAAGCCCCATCCCCCACCAGGTGATGGTGGCATGAGTGTCAAAGCCACACATAAAGAGTTTGAACCAAATTGTTTCTTTAAACTTGAGATCAGACAAAAGCAGTCTTTCCAAATAATATTTTGCATAAAAATGCTTTAAAATATGTCTAACTAAAGAAACAAGTATTACAAGTAGATGTGTTTATTTTATCTCTATCCCTTAAGCTCAATTTATATCATTCAACTCTATTGTGCATCTTTTTATTGAGAGAATAGGTATTACCCTTACCCCTTATTTGGGCTGCCTTATATTTGTACATATATGGTAGTTGCTCACCCCTCTGAGGTCTACTGCATGTTGTTCTGGCCTCAATTATACCCATAGGGCAGGTGCCATAGCTGTCATCCTTCCATCCTCTCCTAGCAGATGGAAAACCTCCTGTGGGCAGGACCCAGTGGTATACATTTCTAAATCTCCCGTACCAAGAACAGGACTGGCACACACAAGTTTTCAGTACACATTGACTGAAGAAATGTATTGTTCTGAACTGGGAGACGAAAGGAAAGAAGGAGGGAAGGAGGGGAGGGAGGAAGGAAGGGGTAGGAAAGAGTTGTGAAGGAATGAGTCTTAGTTGATAGTTGCCCTGTACTCTGGTGTGACCAATAGTGAAATGTGCAGGAGAAACAAAATAGGGATGCATTAACAGAAAAGTGTTCAGAACAAAGGAAGGGCTTGGGCTCCAGTGCATGCTGAGTAGACCATTCTGGGAGAAGGTGCTTTGGCTCTGGGCATCACACTTGAGTAGCAAAACAAAGATGCTCCACAAAGGTGGGGAAGATGACTTTGGGAGGGAGGGAAATCCTTGTCACAGGAGGTTAGCAAACAGAAGCAGGGGATAGGGAAGCATTCTGGGGTCTGGGCAACAGCCTCTAGTCATAACCTCTTCTGGCTTTGACTTCCATGCACCTCCCACCCTTAACCACATCTAGAACCCTGCAGCTCTGGTACCCTCCCTTCGCACCAGGATCAGGTTGTAGGGGCCCCTGGGTGGGGTTGATTCTCTTGCTTGTGCAGTGTTGGTGCAGCCTCCCCGAACAGTGGGTACAGGGAGAGCCCTGGCAGGGCTCCCTGGTGCTGCTCCCTGGGGGCATGCCCTGGCAGGCCCTGCCCCACACAGTAGCAGGCAGGTGCACCCTGTGAAAAGAGCACACACTCAACTCAGGGGTATACCCACTGCAGACACCTAGATGAAAAGACTCCTTCCTTCAGGGGAACCCGGTTTGCCCAGACTCCTCCCTGCAACTCAAGAACCAAGAATCCAGGCTGCAGTCATACCAGAAACCCTGGTTTTAAAATTGCTGTAGAAGGCTCTACTTTTCAGCAAATGCTGCCTATCAAACCCTCAATTTCCAGACACAGCAGGACTTCACCCACAAAAGCAACATTTTCAGCTCTTGGTTATAAAATGCCTACCAGGTTGCAGGCTCCAGGCTGCACCCTTAGACTGATCCTCCTCACAATCTAGCAGCGTAGCTAGTACCACAATTCTGGGCCTGCAGGAGAGGAAACTGCAGCACAGAGAGAGGAAGGAACTGCCAAGTGCACACAGCCAGCGGGAGACAGAACTCAGGAGGGTCTCGGCTCTCTCTAGAGAGGAGGAAACAGGCTCACAGCGGTGAAGCCACTCGGTGAGCAGATCACGTTTGTGTGTAACTGAATCTGACTGACTTTACCTGGCAGCCAAGGCAAAAAGGGAAAGAGGCTCATCCCATGGCTCTTCTTGTCCTCTCCGCCTGCACATGCAATTTGGTGCTGCAGCCAGTTGCAAAGCAGAGCATGTCACTGGTGCATGGGACAGCTGAGTGGACAGAATCTTCCTCCTGAGTTTGCCCCAACACACATCAACAGTGTTCCGTTGGATGGGTCTCCTGCTGGCCTTCTGAAAAGGCCAAGGGCCAACAGTTTCCTGAAACCCAATAAAGCAGCTCTGTAGAAAGATAACTGCCCTCTTCTCTCCCCCACCTGTCAAACAATTTCTGTTTCCTGCTTGCTTCACCACCACTGGACCCTTAACTGGGTGGAAAGCTCAGAAAGGCTCTTTAAAATTCCATTCCAGCACCATCTCCGGAGCACCTGTTCTGTACCAGGCCTCGTGCCAGGCCTGGGGCCCCGGGATGAGTGGCCGTTCTTGCTGAGCCACCAGCAGGGACTGCCTGTCACACCCCAACTAGTTCAAGAGAATCCATCAGGCAAGACAAGGTGGAAAGTACTAGGGTCCTGGGCTAGTGGGGGTGTGTGATTGGGAGAGAACTTGCTTCTTTCCCCAGTCTCCAGAGCTCAAACTATTGGATGATCTGTGGAAACCCAACACTGGGAGCACTTGCCAGTTTCACAGAGCCATTTCCCCTTTGTGTCCTCTTTGTCCATTTCACTAACAAAGAAACTAGAGCTCAGAGATGTGAAGGATTTGCCTGTGATCACACAGCTGGATGTGGTAGACTTGGACCTGTTCTGGAGACAAACAGCTGGGTCCTCTATTTCACTGTCCCCCACTAGCAGAAGGAAGAGACTTGGGCCAAAGGGAAGGAGCCCATGAGGAGAGGCATGAGTGTCTCAAAGAGCCAATGTATCCTCCACCCTTCTGGTTAAGAGCAGGAGCCTTGAGGCAGACTGCCCGGGTTGGAATCGCAGCTTGGGCACGCGCTGGCTGTGACCTTGGACTAGTCATGTGACCACTCTGTGCCTCAGTTTCTACATCTGTAAAATGAGGCCAACAATAGAAACTCCCTGATAGGGTTGTGAGGATTAAATGAGTTAATAGGTCTGAAGCTTTTACACAGGGTCTGGCAATATTTGATTCTCAAGAAACACATGCCCCATGAACAGCCATGACTGCAGGTTCAAACTTCTGCTTTTAAATTCCTCCTAAGCTTCTGTTCACACTCTTTGAGGCTGGAATCCATTTCTCAGGACCTATAGTGTAATCCCAGATAGGTAGGGACTAAGCTAATAAATGCACAGAGATGTCCACTGTGTACCCCTGTTTGAAGTGAGAAACATCTCCTCCCATAGGACAATGTTTAGTAAACAGGTGTCAGTCAAAGGAACCTCCCAGAGTTCTAGGCTCTGATGTTTCCAAAGAGTTTCGAGTCACAGAGGAGAAGCCTTGTGTTTTAACATTAAGTGAGGAAGACCAAACACAGAAGTGTACATTCAGTATGATACCAAGCTTGCAGAAACAAAATAAGGAAACACAAGATGTGTCTAAAAACAAGATGAAAGGATATGTATCAAACTATGAACAGCAATTATCTCTGAGTAATAGGAATATGGGTGAGCTTTTTTTTTCCCTTTTTTCTACCTATTGGGAATTTTTAAATGTTTGGTAATGAGCAATGTATAAAAGTTCCCCAACAGGAAAGAATTTAATAAGTCACTTTTCAAAAATAGTTTTACCTGGGAACTGAAACATTGCCATATCTGTCCTTAGCATGACGGCATAGGTTGGATCATCAATTATCTAGCAATGAGTGGAATGCTGTGGGCTGGGATTGTGACAGGTAGTGTTCGCTCCCTGCATACTTACTAAGCCGCAGCTCTGGGCCAGATTCTGAGAGTGCTGGGAAGCAGGCTTGAGGGGAGGGGCCAGATACGGGCACAGCTTGAAGCCTCCCCGATACCAAGCTGACTGGGGGTACCAAGAAAACTTCCTGGGAACTTCGCTGTCTTCATGATTTTGCCATATCCAATGTTGCCTGGATTATCACTCACTCCAAAATTTTAAAAAAATTGGTTCACCTAAAAAATACTCAGAAAACTGTAAAACATTATTGAGAGTCATCCAAAAAGGCTAAACTAAATGGAGGGGCATATCATATTCATGTAGTAGAAGACTCATTATTTTAAAGAAGTCAATTCTCTGCAAACTGACTTACAGATTCAATATGTATAAGCTGAATCAAAATTCAGGTATGTGTGGTGTGTGCATATGTGTGTGTGTGTGTCTGTATAACTTGGAAAACATTGTAATATCTTTGTGCAAACACAAAGGACGAAGAGGAGCTATTTTTTGAAAAAGGCACATTTTGAAAAAGAAGAACAAAGTGGAAGGGTTTGCTTTATTGGATATCAATACCTATCATAAAGTCTGGTGAGTAAGACAATGTGGTGTTGGTATAAGAATAGACAAATAGATCCAATGGTATAGAAGAGAAATGCCAGACATACATGGACACATTTTATGTGACAGTGCCAAGCAGTGGGGGGAAAACCAATCTTTGCAATGACTAGCAGGTCAGTTGGATATCTATATAGAAAATAAATGAAACCTGATCCCTACCTCACAAAATTCACAGCATCGATTTCAGGGGGACTGTAGATCTAAACATTAAAGGCAAAACAGTACAACTTCTAGAAAGTTACCTAAGAGAATGTCTTCATGACCTAAGAGGGGTGAAAAGATTCTTTAATGTGGCACAAAATTGCTGACCATAAAGACTGTTAATATTGTCTACATTAAAATTTAACATTCTTTTTGTCAAAAGACATTAATAGTAGAATAAAAAGTCAAGGTACAAAGTAGGAAAAGATATATTGCACACATATAACCAACAATGGTTTCCATAATAAACACAAGTACAAATTGATACGAAAAAGTCTAACAACTCAATATAAAAATGGGCAAAAAATAGGTACTTCACAAGAATATCCTGGTGGCCAATAAATATATTAAAAGGTACTGAATCTCATCAATTATCGGCAAAATGAAAAATTCAAGTCACAATGAGATAACCACAGCACTCCAGCCAGACTGGCTAAAGTTAAAAATTTGACAATACCAAGAATTGATAAGGATGTGGAGCATCAGGAATTGTCACACAGTGCTGATGGGAATACAGAGTCGTACAACCATTTTGAAAAACTATTGGGCATTATCTTTTATAATTAAATATACATCCAGCCCCGTGATCCAGCAAAACCCCTCCTAGATATACACCTAAAGAAATGCATACTTATATGAGCCTAGAGACCTGTTGTGAATGTTCATTCAGTTTTATTCAACATAGCCCCACACTCAAGACAATCCAAATGTCTACCAATTATAGAATGGATCGATGAATTGGGATGCACTCACACTGTGGAATGCCGCACAGTGCTGAGCATAACAAAGTGCAGCTACACACCCAGCCTGGATGGCAAATCAACATAATATTCTGTGAAAGAAGCCAGGCACTAGACAGCACATAGAACGTGACTCCATTCATATGACGTTTGGAAATAGGCACCAGCAGGTGATAAAACTGTGCAGAAACACAATAAATGACTATCATAAAAGTCAGGATGGTGGTCACCTTTGAACAGAAGGGTAAATGATTGGGAGGGAGGGGTTGGGGGGCTTCTGGGGAGCTAGGGGTGTTCTGTTTCTTGACCTGGAATGTTGGCTTTTTTGATAATTTATTGAGCTACACGTTTTAGTTTTGATGTCAGCTTCAGCCCCACACAATGGGCTTTTCTGTGTGTGTTATATTTTACAATAAAAAGTTTGAAAGGAAAACAACCTTCCTGGGCACCAAAGGGAAGGCAATGAGAAAAAGTCCAGCTTCTTAGGGAGCACCCTGGGTGAGACAGTGTTGGTAAGAAACATAGATGCCCCCGAAGCCTCATTTCATCTAGGCATCAAATGCCTTATCCATCTTAGAATTAGAAATAGAATTCAGAGGAAAAGGGTTGATCAGAGAGGCACCTGAGCGTGTTTACAAATTGAAAAATAAATTCACATAGTTTCCTGACTGAAAGGCCAACCTGGCTTTGTGGTTTAGCAGAAAGGATTGGCTGTATTGTGCAGTTTGCATGATGGCGTTTTCAAGAAAATGAATGAATGGAATCTACAGCTCCAAGGTTTTGATGAGACTTTATTTAAAGCACTTGTTCAGTATACAGTATGCTGGTGATTACATAATTTGCAATGGTTTACATCTACAATGAAAATATTTAGATGTTGTGTTTTGCATCGTATGTAGTTTTCAAAATTCTTTTAGGGGCTATGTGAGCTCCAAATTTGAAGACCTTTGTCTTCACAGGTGTTATGAGGTGACTGTCAGATGGAGATAGACAAGAAGGGGCCTCTGGGGCAGGCGGAGCACAGGCAAAGGCCTGGAAGCCAGCCGTGCTGGGGAGGATATGCGGGAGGAAGAAGAATAGGTATGTGGCCTGCCAGGGAGCCCTGAAGAGCCACCCCTGGGGGCCTGCAAGAGGGGGATCGGGAAGAGGCCCAGAGACCTGGGAAGCAGAAGAGCCTGGTGGAGCCAGCAGGAAGGAAAAGCAGGGGCTGGCAGCCCTCTGAGGAACAGGTGGAAGAGCAGGTGTAAATGAAGAAAGCAAAGAAAGCGGACATCCGAGGCCCCCCATTGTGTGCAGCCTCAGCTCTTGAAAAGACCCAACAAAGCAGGCCCCCTACTCTGGCAGCTGCCTGCAAAAGGCCTTGTGCCCACCCATCTGCTACTAGCTTCCATCCCCCACTGTTGCCAGGGTCTCCCAGCAACACTGGCCCTGTCTTTGCCAGATGGGGAGCCAAGGAGGAAAATGGAAGGCCACTCTACCACCTCGCTCTCTGTGTGGGAACAGACCCCGCTGGGGCCCTCTCTGTGCTTTACATCTCTCTTCAGAAATTTATCAACACCAAAGACAGTGGCTTCAATAAAAAATAAAATTTCAAATAGTGCCAAAGCAGCAGAAAGATCCAAGTGAAATTGCACTCTCCGTACGTCTCCACTACAGCAGTTTGCCGTGTGTTGTGGTTGTCTTGCTAGCTTCTGTCAGATTTTCCTCAAGAGAAAATAGCCAGGGCTTCAGCGTCAGCCAACCCTCGTCAGCATCCCAGCTCTGCCACTGCCGTGTGACCTCAGACAAGTTCTTTACCTCTCTGAGCCTTATTTCTTCATCTGCTAAATGAGGCTAAGGACAGTACCAATCTCAGAATAGCGAAGCAAATACTCAGGGTCCTCCACAGTGTGAATTCCTTTCCCCATCCCTCCTCCAGGAAAGCTGAAGCAGGTGGGCCTGCCCCCGGGGAGGAGAGCAGGACCCTCTGAGTACTGTGCCCCTCGGCTCCACACACTCGGAGGGAGCCGAGGGCCCTGCCCTAAGGAAGGTCTTGTCTAGAGGGTGAGTCAGCACAGGGTTACACAGGGGAGTCAGCCAGATTCAAGCCCCATATTTGGACTCCAGGGGCCTTGGGTGTGCACTTGCCCCTGGGGCAGGGCTTCTGTGGCCATCAGTCCTTTCCTGGGCCAGGACTCTGTGAATCTGCTCTGACTCTCAGCCCAAGGTCGGGGTGGGAAAGCCAGGAGGCCATATTTCAGGACCCATCACATGAAAACAGACTGAGATTCCCCTATTTTTAGCAACCAAGGTGCACGGACCTGTTTCCCCCCACTGGGAGCAAAAGATGGGGTAAACATCCATTCACACCCAACAAATAATTCCTTAAATAGAACAGTTACATTTTGGCATCCCTTGTGCTTGAAACACATGTTCCTTGGATTTTTAATATCACACATGGTCTGCATTACCTTAACCCAAGTGCATCAGCTGCTGACTATCTTATCACCTGAGTCACTGTTTGGGGGTGTCAGGATAACAGGAACAGGTCGACAGGCTCCGTGGGTGTGGGGGATCCTGGTGCTGGATCCTGGTGATCTTGTGAGGGATCTGGGTTCTCCTGCTCTCCCCAGGAAAGAGACAGTAATCATAGTGAGGCCTCCCAGCTATGAGCTGGGCTTTCTGTATCCGTTCTTCTCACATCAGCCAGAGTCACACTCTGTGACATGCCCCTCTGGTGGATAAAAGCCCACAAGGCCCTCCCTGATCTGGCTCCTATTGATCCTTCCCGCCCATCTCCCCACCAGGCTGGCCTGTGCTCAGCATGGTCCCCAGCCACATCAGCTTCTTTAAGCACATTAACTTCATCCAGCCTCAGGGCCTTTGCACCTGCTGTTCACCCTGTCTGGAATGTTCTTTTCTTTAGATCTCCTAAGTAACTCCATCTCGTTGCTCAGGTCTTGGCTCAAGCATCATCTCCTTAGAGAGGCCTCTAGACCCTGACCACCCTGACTAATTGGAGTCAACCTCCTTGCTCCTCCTCTGTCAGGCACGAATTACCTCAGCTTTCTGTTTTATTTTTTTCAAAGACTTTCGAAAACTGCATTGAGAGAGTTGTTTGTTTATTGTCTTCTTTCCCACTGGAAGGTCAACAACAGCAGGAACCTTGTCTGCCTTCTGTACAGTTGAATCTTCAGAGCCTATGTGGCACATAGTAGATGCACAATAAATATCTGGTAAACGAATAAATGAGTGATTTCTCATGACCATCAGCAATACAATTGCTATTTCTCTGTTTTACTGATAAAAAAATGAGACCCAGAGAGGTTAAGTGACTTTCCCAAAGTCATACAACCTGTATGTGGGGATCCTCCCAGGCCACATGAGCCCCACAGTGGGTCTGAGGCCAAAAATCCAGCCCCTGAGCCCAAATCCTCCTGCACTTCTCAGTGGATACACTTTGAAGGGCATGTGGTGAAAGGCTGAGCAGAGCTTGCCTAATTAACCAGTGCAGGGCTGCCACGCAGAGAGGACAGACGGGCCTTTGATCACAGCCCACAGGTGACAGGAGAAGCACCTCACCCAAAAGATGATTGTGTCATTCTGACAAGAAACTCACTTGAGCTTGTTGTCATAAGGTCGGGTTATTAGAGGGCATTCCTATCACCAAAAGGGCCTTGGGGTGAAGGGGAAAGGGGAGGAGCCTTTTGAGAAATTCACACCACAAACCCCCCAATCTTTCTTCAACTCAGAAGGAGGGAACTTGCACTTTCTGGGCTCCTACTGTGTGTCAAATGCCACACTAGGTGTTTCCTTCCACTCTCCCATCAAACTTCTCCAGAGACCATGGAAGACAGCTGCTGTTGCTGTGTTGTGTCAAACCTAAGATGCCATCCACGGTAAGCTTCATTCTGATTTCAGGCACACTGAAATGTGAATAGAAGTGCCTTGTAGAATTGGTGAAACCCAGACTCATCCTCATCTTACAAAGATGCTCAGGTCAGGGAGGACAAGTGGTGATCTGGGATGCTGGTCCTCCCAGATGCTTCGACTATTCCCCCCACCTCTCCATGGGGCTTGCAGCCCTGGAGCCTTTCTGCATGCTGTTCCTTCTGTCTGGGGTGCCCTTCCAGGTCACCCACCCTGCTTCTGCCTGGTGAGCTTATCATCCACCTTCCCCTGCCCAGCCCTGACACCACCGCTCTTTGACCCTCCCTGGTTGTGCTGCCTGTGGACCAGTGTGCTTGGCAGCTTGGCCTGGAAGGGGCTCATCAGGTCTTCCAGAGGTGTGATGGGGTCTGGTTCCCTTCCATCTGTCAGCAGTGACATACATAGAATCACCCGAGGGGCTTCTTTTTTCCATGTCAGGGACTCAACCTCAACGGGCATAAAAATCTCAAGGGGCAGAGCATATGAAATGCAGAGTCCCAGGCCCTGACCTTAGAATTCCTGACTCATTAGGTCTGCGGGAGGCCCCAGAATCTGTGCTTCTATAAACCCACCCTGTGATTCTGCTGTGGGGAATTTGGCAAGCCATTGTTTTAAGTTTTAGAGTCTGAGGTCCTCTTGACCTGCAAGATGGCCCCAAAGGGTCTCTGGCCTAAGAAATGTGCAATCAGTGCCCTTCTGTTTGCAAAGAGGGAAAGCAATACAATAATAAATACACCTGCTCAAAAAGTTTATATGTATGCTGCACAGTCCCACCCAGGCTGACCTACCTGTTTACTCCCACTCGAGTCAAAACTTACCCCTCCCATTCCCTTATCCCTTAAAGTTCTACTTGATGCTGATTGAGAGCCCCCTGCCCAACTATCCCTGGGTGCCAGCACAGGCATAGGCATTCACCCGCTGCAGGTTCATTAGGGCCTTGGAGAGGTGATACCTTCATGCAAAGCGGTGACTGTAATGGGGGAGCTCTGGGCACTGTGGCAAGTTGCTGGCTGCAGGTGCAGGAGCTGATGAGCTTATGTGAACATTCCTGGCACTTTACTTAGGTGTCTATCAATAGTTTTTAGAAAAACCAAAGGCCTGGACCTTACTCCTGAGCTCTTCTGTTTACAGCCTTACTTGATGTTCTTATGGCTTCTCAAACCTCACCCCAAATGAGAGGCTAGAGAGGTGAGTGGGGGCCTGGCTGGTGAGAGCCTATACCTGGGAGATTTGACCATTACTCTGAGGACAATGGGGAGCCATGGAGGGCTTTTGAACAGGTGGCAAATGGATTGGATAACAGAGAGAGTAGAGGCATGTCCCCCAGTGAGTAGGCTGTTGAAAAATGTCATCCAGCCAGCCACCATTTATGAAGAGCCTCCTGATGAATAAGGAAGGTCCCTGCTCTCTAGAAGCCCACAGCCCAGCCACTCAGCAGTGGTTGGGGCAACTGCCTGTGGACAGGCGGACATGCAGTTCCTTCATAGTCTCCCAGGAAGCACTAGTGCATTTTACAACTGACGGCCAGGCTGAAGGAATCTTCCCACTAGAACTTCCCTTTATTCTCGCTCTCTCAGTTAAAGGCCAGTAACCTTGGGCAATTTGATTCTCTGCTTCAAACCTCAATTCACACCCCTATAAAATGGGTATCAAAATAAAACCAGCCTCACAGGCTTATTGGGAGATTCCAAGGAGGAAAGAGATAATGTGGCCATGCCTGGAATATAAGTGCCCTGTAAGGGTTAAGAGTTGGGACTGTGTCAGAGGGTGAGTTGGTAGAAAGAAAGAGAGGTTCAGACATTACTACCAAGCCTGTCAAATAGCAGGAGGTACCAATGGAGCAGAGGGACATTTGAGAAGGAGGCTGATTTTTCCTCGATGTATTGTGTGGTTGTTGCCCCAGTGCCTTCTGCCTTCCCAGCCAGCCTGACCAAGGCAACACCTGCAGACACAGAGAGACTGCTCTGTGTACACTAAAGCTCTTAAATGCAATAATCCTTTCTTTCCATAGCACCTGGAGTCTCTTCCACACAAATCTGATCACACTTTTGCCTAAAACACTTAAGCATCTTGGTATCAAACCCAAGTGCCTTTCTGTGGTCCATTGAGCTTTGCATGGACTGACCTCTGCTCATCTCACTTTATCTCACCCTTTTCGTTTCTGCCCATGGGACCTGCCCCCTCCAGGCACCTGCTCTTTGTCCATTCTGTTCCTTTTGCCCAGAACTCTTCCAAACCCTCCTCTTCCTCAAGGCACATCCCTCAGACCTCAGGGAAGCTTCGCCTTTCCTCCTCTTCTGTCTCCCCTTGCTCTGACCTCACCAGTCCCCTCACTTTTCCTCTGTGGCACCTTTCATGGGTACAAGTTTATTCACAGTGTTATTCAGTTATTGCCTTTCCCCTAGCCTGTGAGTTCACATAGGCGGCAGCCATAGCCTCTGTTCACCTCTGTAAACATGGCTCCTAGCAAAGGCCAGCACATAGCAGGTGCTCAACAAATGCTGGCTGAATAAGCAAAGGAAAGGGTGGATGAAGCACAGAAGTCATTAAGGAAGAGGGACCTCTGTGTGCAGAGCTGAGTCAAGCAGAGGGATCCAACTGGATGAGGCAAAGCATTGGGGAAGAGACCAGCATTGGCTCCCTGGGACAACTGTTTGCACAAAGGACTTCCTCAATCCCTTGCTGTCCTAGGAGGAGGGGATTCCTTCTCCATGTCTGAGTCAGAGAGGCCTGGACCCACTTGCCTAGCCCAAACATAATTTGCTGTGTGGCCTGGGCAAGTCCCTCAGCCTCTCTGGAGCTCAGATCCCTCATCTGGGAAATAAGCATCGCTGCCCTCTCCACTGTGGGGTGAGTGCGTGACTGGAAGCAGAGCGGCAGGCCCCGCACCTGGCACACAGTATGTGCTCAGTAAACCTTCATTCTCTTCACACTGCAATAAGCATTAATTTAGTCTGTCAGGAGAACATGTTTCTCACAGGATTTTTCTCTCTCTTCACATTAGCTAGCAGGCTTAAAAAAAACACATTAACACCATGTTTTTAAAAGCTGTGTACTTGGGAGGAGAAAAGTAAGGGAAGGGAAGGTATGTCTTTGTGAATTTTATTTAGTGGGAAATGATGTTGAGTTAGGATTATTTTTGTTTGAGGTCCAATAGCATTAACTGTGAAGAAAGTGTGCTGAGAATGGCCCGTGGCCCAGGGCCAGCCCATGCAGCTCAGGTGCAGGGATGCAGCCAGCATGCCCACCAAGCTGCAGGTCTGCCCTTAACAGTCCCCCTTGGCATTGGCTGGGCTCTCTAGAAGTCTCTGTGAAAAAACAGCTCTTTGGTCCTAATGGGTCCCTGGGGGATGAGGTGGGGGTGGGGAGACATGTGTACGTGTGTGTGTGTGTGTGTGTGTGTGTGTGTGTGTGTGGTAGAGGGATTTTGTGATATGCCTATGAAGTGTAAACCTCCTCTACCTGAAAGAAGCTGAAAGAAAAGGGGGGAGGGATACACACACAAAAAAACAAGTGAGGGTTTGTTTTTCCGCAGCTTGGGTGAGACCGTGAGTCAGCTGGCAAATCAGGAGGGGGAAGGTTCCAGCTGGAGATGCTCAAAGCAGCTTTGGGTTCTTTGAGGGAGACTCCTGGAGGCTGGCCTCAAAGCTGGAAGGCACCCCTCCGTGTTCCTCCCACACCTGCTGTGTTCCCCAGGGGGCACGTCTGACCTCTTCCTGCTGCATCAAATATGTCATAAAAAGGGAACACATGATAAGCACTTGGCATTGATGTCTCATTTAATCCTCACAACAGCCCTAAGAGGCAGGAAATTTTATACTCTTTTTATAGATGAGGACACTAAGGCTCAGAGAGGTTAAGTCTCTTGCCCAAGGCAACACAGGAAATTGGTGGTGGGACCTTTGGTGAGCTGTACAAACTTTGTTCGAACATTTTGACAATATGCAGCCAAAGCCATCAAAACATGCCTACTTTTGACCCACTTGTTCAACTTTTAGAAACTAAGAATTATAATCAGACAAAAGCCTTAACAACTCAGCTTTATACATGTCCTGGCAGCATTCTTCATCCTGGTAAAAAACTAGGGGCCACATTTCAACCCTAGGAATTTGTTAAATAAACTCTAACAAGGGTTAAAATATGTAGCCATTAAAAATAATGGCTTTTTTTTACACCCTGTACCAGTGTTGGAAACACTCACAAATGGTGGAGTCAAGATTTGAATGGTCAGTGAAGTCCCTGGATTCCAGTCCTGGCTCAGCCACCCATCAGCTGTGTGACCTTAGGCAGTTGGTTAACTCTCTGGGCTTCTCTTCCTTTATTTAAAAATGTGGATAAATAGAGAACTATGGAGATTTTATAGGACTTGTAAGAAGTAGCTGGGTTAGCATATGTATGCTGTTAGCATGGCACCTGAGGCATCGCAAGCAAACTATAAACCTTAGCTATTATTAGATCTGTGGTTTGGGAAACCCAGAGCCATTATTTCTTCAAATATTTTTTCTGTCCTCCAGAATTTCATATATTAATCCACTTGGAGTTGTTCCACAGCTTGCCGATGTGCTATTCTTTTTTTTTTTTTTTTAGATCATTAATACAAAATCACATGAGCAACACTGTGGTTACTAGACTCCCCCCATCACCAAGTCCCCCCAACATACCCCATTACAGTCACTGTCCATCAGTGTAGTAAGATGCTATAGAGTCACTACTTGTCTTCTCTGTGTTGTACAGCCCTCCCCGTGCCCCCCTCTACATTATGTGTGCTAATTGTAATGCCCCTTTTCCCCCCTTGTCCCTCCCTTCCCACCCATCGTCCCCAGTCCCTTTCCCTTTGGTAACTGTTAGTCCATTCTTGGGTTCTGTGAGTCTGCTGCTGTTTTGTTCCTTCAGTTTTTTTCTTTGTTCTTATACTCCACATATGAGTGAAATCATTTGATACTAGTCTTTTTCCGCTTGGCTTATTTCACTGAGCATAATACCCTCTAGCTCCATCCATGTTGTTGCAAATGGTAGGATTTGTTTTCTTCTTATGGCTGAATAATATTCCATTGTGTATATGTACCACATCTTCTTTATCCATTCATCTACTGATGGACACTTAGGTTGCTTCCATTTCTTGACTATTGTAAATAGTTCTGTGATAAATACAGGGGTGCATATGTCTTTTTGAAACTGGGCTCCTGCATTCTTAGGGTAAATTCCTAGGAGTGGAATTCCTGGGTTAAATGGTATTTCTATTTTTAGTTTTTTGAGGAATCTCCATACTGCTTTCCACAATGGTTGAACTGGTTTACATTCCCACCAGCAGTGTAGGAGGCTTTCCCTTTCTCTGCATCCTCATCAGCATTTGTTGTTCCTAGTCTTTTCTATGTTGGCCATCCTAACTGGTGTGAGGTGATATCTCATTGTGGTTTTAATTTGCATTTCCCTGATGATTAGTGATGTGGAGCATCTTTTCATGTGTCTGTTGGCCATCTGAATTTCTTCTTTGGAGAACTGTCTGTTCATACCCTCTGCCCATTTTTTAATCGGGTTATTTGCTTTTTGGGTGTTGAGACATGTAAGTTCTTTATATATTTTGGATGTTGACCCCTTGTTGGATGTGTCATTTACAAATATATTCTCCCATACTGTAGGATGCCTTTTTGTTCTACTGATGGTGTCCTTTGCTGTACAGAAGCTTTTTAGCATGATATAGTCCCATTTATTCATTTTTTATTTTGTTTCCCTTGCCTGAGGAGATGGGTTCAGAAAGAAGTTGCTCATGTTTATATTCAAGAGATTTTTACCTATGTTGTCTTCTAAGAGTTTTATGGTTTCATGACTTACATTCTGGTCTTTGATCCATTTGGAGTTTACTTTTGTGTATGGGGTTAGACAATAATCCAGTTTCATTCTCTTGCATGGAGCTGTCCAGTTTTGCCAACACCAGCTGTTGAAGGGGCTATTTCCCCATTGTATGTCCATATGCCTGGACATTTTTTATTAAAGGCCTGACATTGTGAATTTTACATTGTTGGGAATGGGATATTTTATTTTCCCGTGTTCTAGAGTTAAATTTAGTTACTCAGAAATAGTTTAATCCTTCCAAGTCTTGCTTTTAAGATTTGTTAAGGACCAGAGGAGTCCTTAGTACCTAATTAATTAGGGCTAATTATTTTCCCCCACTGAGGAACGACCCCTCCATGCACCTCCCTGGTGTTCTGTGAATCAGGAGGTTTTGCGGTCGGCTCAGTGGGAACAGGCACTCTTCCTGGCCTCGCATGCGCACTAGGTTCCGTCGCATCCAATCCTTGCAGCTGGTTCTTCCCCTGGCTCAGTTTCCTCACATGCGTGCACTGGTGAAATTCAGCTGTGTGTTTGTGGGGGACCCTCTGAGTTTCCCTGCAGCTCTCCCTCTGTGAGGCATTCTCCTGTCCAATACTCTGTTCAGGCAAACTCCAGCCATTTTGGTCTCCCTGGACTCTTTGCAATGTCTCTTCAACTCAGAAAGGCTGCTGGGATCCACCTGGTTCCCTTCCCTCCGTGCAGGCCCTGCAGTGGCCTGGGGACTCTCTCAAGGCAGTGAGCTTGGCCGCATTTGTTTCCTGACACCCAAGAAGCACTGCTCTTCCTTGCCTCATGTCCAGTGTCTTGAACACTGTTACTTTGTATATTGTGTCTGGTTTTTGGTGTTTCAGACGGGCGGGTAAATCCAGATTCTACTACTCTACTGTGGTCAGCCGCAGAAATCCCTGTTTTAGCTATGATAAATGGCCACCACTAACCCCCATACTCTGTTGCATTTTTCAGGCCCAAGGTGAGACTCAGAGAGGTAAAGCGACTTGCCCAGGCTGCACAGCCAGTAAGTGGCAGAGCCAGGATCAGAACCAGGCTTGGCTGATACACAGTCTATTCGCTGCATTCCAATGATTATCTCTGGGCAGAGAGCTGCCTTGAACCAGGGTGACTGAGAAGCAGGGAGCCAAGAGGCCAGGTGTATGCTTCAAGTCCTGAAACTCACATTCACAGATGCAGGCTGCGCTGGGACTAAAGGCTGCGCTGGGGCAGGACCAGGCCTCTGGGGACTCTGGAGCCCAGGTTAGCTGTCCTGTCTGCTTGCTCCACTGCCTGGACCCTGATGGTGTGGGGGGTAGGGCTGTTGGCATTGCAGGTAACAGGCAGAGGCAGGGCTGTGGGAGGGGCTCTGTGATAGCCATGGTTGCCTTCACCTGTAGGGCTGGACCCCTTCTGGGCCTTGCTTTGACCACAGAGTGGGACAAGGGAGGAGGAGGCCCTGTCTCCCTGGGCTACTCATCCATTTGTGCATTGAATGGTCAGTGGCCCTATTCAGAAGGCTCTTTTGGGTGCCTGGATTGTGGTAGTGTGAGGTCAGAGCTAACTTTCTCCCCTAAGATGCTGTCATGTTTGCTATCAAAGAGAGAATGGAGAAGGGAAGAAAAAGTGAATTTCCAAAGACTGATGATTATCACCAGGCCATGACCATTCTCGTATCTAGAAGGGAGGCACATCCTCCTGTCAACATTAGAGAATCTGCACCTACAGGCACATGTGGGCAGGTGACCTCATCTCCCTGGGCATCAGCTTTCTCATCTGTTAATGGGAATAATTCCCAGGAGGATTGGAAGGATTAGCTACAGCAGTTTACGTCAGGTGTCAACCCTGACCTGCCCCAGAGGAGGTGCCTAAGAACTGTGTTGAAGGAGTAAATGAGTGAGTGAATGAATGAATGAATGAATGCATATTTGATTGCAAAGCCATCCTGCCAGCTCATCTCCAGGCCTCCAAATCTTGGCTCTTCCCTAGGGGAGGCCTAGGCTTTCCTAAGACTGCCCCTCCCACCCTCACCTACCCTACCCCCATGCTTTGAAGGCTGGTCACTAAATTCCCTGCCCTCAAACCTGTCCTGAAAACTCCACAGTTGGACTTCAGTAGTACCAGTCTTTATTTGAACTCAGCAACTTCGCCAGCTTCCCCTTGATACTCTGGGAACTGGAAAGCCATTTTTTACACCATCACGATAAAATCTTGTTTTGTTTCAAATGGATGCTGCTGAATCATTAGAACTGTGACCCTAATTCTTGTCACATCTCCTAGTCCTTCTCAAAAAAGGACTTACTTAGCACGTGAATCAGGTTGCTGTTTTTCTGAAATATACTATTATACTCACAGGCAAAAACCTCAGAAAATCATGAAGGAAACTAAAAGACAATAAACAACAAATGAAACTTTAAAAGCCCTCCATTGTCTCAGATATCCCTGCTAATATTGTAGTGTATACACATCCAGTCTTTTTTCTGTGCTGGAGCTAAAAAGGGGCAGAGTTACATTTTAATAAAGGAGCGTTTTTTAAAAGATTTAAGGAAAGCACAATCCTAATAAAATATCTATGATGAAAAGAATTAATAGTAAAAAGTAAGTTTATCTCCCATCCCTGCCCCAGGTCCCCCTCTTTGCACTCCCTAAAGGTAACTGATGCTGTATCTTCTTGTAAAGACTTCCGGACAGTTTATCCTTATACAAGTGTGTGTGTGCATGTGTGTGTGAGTGTATGTGTGTGTGCTTGACATCAGAATGTACCTACTGTCCAATAAATGCTTTCTTCCCTTAGCATCCTTCAGGAATGTCTTCCCATGTCAGTCAATAAACTCTCCCCCACGCAATATTCTACTGGACAGATGCACCTTCCTTTATGGACTGAATTTCCAATTGTCGGACATTTCAGCTGTTACCAATTATAAATTATCTTTACCACCCTGTGTTTTTAAATTGGTAAATGTTAGGCTTTCTGAGGAGAAAAAGCCCTGATTGGCAGCATTTAACAACATAAATGCTGCAAATATTCCCACCATGGCTGATTTTCACCTACTAAAACATTATGTCACTGAGTGAGCACATTCGTGAAAGCTTTGTGAGCCAGCTCTAGACACCAAAATCCCACTGGTGACCTTTGGTACCTTGGTGCATATCCCTAACTCTTTCCTTAAACTAAATTCCCCAAAGTGAAATGGCTGTCTGAGGACAAGCACGATTTGAGCAATTTGGTATGAGCAATATCTGACTACCCTCCAAAAAGATGTTACCAATATAGGCTCCTGCACCCTAGTGTGTGAGATGCCTGTTTACATCACTCCAGCCCTCCAACAATAGCTATTATCATGCCTTTCACTCTTGCCCATCTGATGAATAGAATAATAGCAGCTCACAGCTATTTTCCTTTGTCTTGCTTTTGGTGAATAACTTAAACTTTTTATACTGAAGTGAAATTTTACTTGGGCAAATTTAGCAACATTTCATGGAGCCTCTGGGGAGGACAGGTGTCCAGGAAGCAGTTTGGGAATCATGGCTTTGTGCATTGATTAGGTTGTCGATAAGATCAAAGAGGAGATCCATTCACTCACTGAACAGCATCAAAGCTTTTCCCAGGAGGCATCTCGCTGTGTTGCTCACCCCATCTTGTTTCAGTCACCCTACCCACTATTCCACCACCCTTCTCCTACCTTTATCTCAGGTAAATATGTCTGGATATGCCAGAGCATTCTCTTAGATGCTGCGGAACTGACCCAAACCAGGACCCGGGCTTAGGAAAGGTCAAGTTTGGCAGGATGAAATATCCAAGGTGTTTTACCAAAACAGAAGTGTCCTAGAGAAGTAGCTTGTGGTCTTGGACAAGTTATTTCAGCTTTCTGAGCCTCAGTCAGTGCTCCTATCTGCAAAATGGGGGTGAGGATTGGGGTCATAATAGTATGGCCCATGCAAGATTGTAGTGAAAATTATAAGAGCAAATGCATTTTAAATGCTTAACACAGGGTCTGTTCTACAGTAGGTGCACATCAAACGCATTATCACACTGTCAAAGTGCTTTGTAAACCATTGGGTTATATACAAATATAAAATTGTGACATAGCAATTTTCATGTTTCCCCTAGCGCCTCTGTTCTGGATCAGGAAGGTCTCTGTAGGCTTCTCATGTCCAGCCAAAGCCAGTCTTCTCTGGTATGAGCTAGATCCCCTTTGGGTTCTTTGAATTCACCAGCTTTCTTTGACCAAACATGACTTGTCTTAGAGCAGAGCTAAAGACTTCTGCAAGGAGCTTCCTCCAACAAGTCTTTTCTGATTTAGCTTGAGTGGGGACAAAAGTGTCCTAACGGTGCTGCTGCCTCCTGTATCTTCCCCAGCTAATTTGTCCTGCCGGAGACAGCTTCACGATTCTTCTGGGACACAGCCTTGGGTCCATCCATCTCCACATACATACATAGGTCTGTTTTCAGCTACAAAACATAATCCCAGAAATCACGCACTTGCCAATGAATCCAATTTTAAGCAAATTAAAACAAGCAAACATCTTTGCCCTGACCTTCAGGATCTGGCCCCTTCCCATCTCTCCAGTTTTGTGTTACCACTCTCCCTCACATTCCATGTTCCAGCAACTCGGTCACCTGGCAATTCCTTGAACACTAAGCTATTTGCCTGCTCAGGGCCTTTGCCCATGCGTTCTCTTGGCCCAGAGCGCTTTTGTCTCTCTTGTTTGCCTAACCAATTCCTTTTCATCATTAAGTTTCCAGATTAAATGGTGTTTCCTCCAAGGGGACTTGCTTTGCCCCGCCCCAACTAAAATGATGCCCTCTTCATTATGCTTCCTTCACAGGCGTGGCATAATATGTGAGGATGGGTTTTCTTTGTGTGTTTACTCATTTAATGTTTGCCTTTTCTGCAAGACTATAAATTTCATGACAATAGGGATCCTGCTTGCTGTGTTCATGGTGGTGGGGCTGGAGCTTAGAACTGTACTGAGCAGTGTACGTTTTCAAGAGAAATGTGTTGAATGAGTAAGGCAATATTTAGCCAAAGCTCAGTGAGAGAAATGGTATTAAGCAAGGATTGCTTAAAAGACAGATTGTCCACCTTCCTTTCCAGATCATTCTCCAATCTATCCTGGAGGCAGCCAGATGGCAGCCAGTTGGGAGTGGAGCTTCACCACAGAGACGTGGGCTGTAGACCTGAAATGAGTATTGGCAGGAAAGCATAGATGTGGAGGGATGGGGTAAAACATGAAAGCACCCCCAACCCATGTCTACTGTGGGAGTGTTGGGAGAGGTTCTTCTCTTAGAGCCTCAAGTTGAATTAGAGCAAAGCCTCTGAATTTAGCCTGTATTCCAATCTTTCTGCCAGGTGTATGACTGTGGGCGAGTTGTAAACTTTTCCTTCCCATTAGTGTGCATAATAATAGTGTCTCCCTTGTGTAGGTATATGAAGAGAGTTAACAGCCAATAGATTCTAACTATTATTACAATTCTCCTGGGTCACTGGGTTGTTCAAATGGCATGATCATTGTGATCAAATTCCCTTTTTAAATGAGCTTCTAGGAAGCTCAATATCAATCTTGTCACCCACAGCGTATTTCTGGCACATCACGTGTGCTTTTTCTGAATAGGCTTTATTCATGGTTCCATTTGTGCCTTCACTTTGTCATTTGTTTCTTCACTTGCCCTACTATTTATGTGCGTAGCTTGCTCACTTATATGTCCTTGGAAACTGCCTTTACTCTTTCCAGTAAGAGATCTGGTGTCTTGTATGAGAAGTTTCTGCTTGCATGTGGCTGATTTCGTCTTCTCAGTGAGATGGCAGGTCCCTTGAGAGTAGGGACTCCCTCTTAGACACTTTTACATCTCCCCACCTCCTGAAGTCAAGCAGTGAATTCTAAGTTGAGTGGATGAGCCGAAGAAATGTTAGAAAGGTAAGAAACTCAAGCTCCCTGCTTTAACCACAAGAGAGGAAATAGCTGATCTCTGCTCTCAAGTGACTCTAAAACTAAAAACAACTCCATGTGGAAATCAGTCAATGACTAATGTGCACATTTCTCTGTACTTCAAAGCCATAGAGACAGTGAGGATGTCTGGACATAGGAAAGGACAACCGAGGGAGAGCTTCGGTCCCGGAGCTGCCCTACTGGTTGGTTGACATGAGGAATCAAGTTGCATTTTGATTCATGGGACCGGCGGAGAATCCAGTGACTAAATGGTTCCCTCACCAACACCTGTGTCATCATCGTCTTCATACTGGACATAGATTACATATTCCATATTTTTCATGAAAAAGTTGGGCAGCCCTGGCCCCCAGCACCCATGGCAACCATCAGTGCCCTCTTCTGATGGGCTCAAATCCTCAAGTGTTGTGCTGGTCCCTACTTGCTGGCCTGCCTCACCTCCCCATGACCTCTGCCTGCCCCTGTTAGTGTCTGAGGCTGAGACCAGTTGATGGTGACTTTCAATTCATGATGCAGGAGCCAAGGCAGGCTTTCTTACCTCCTTGGAGACGCTCTGCCACTGTGCAACCTCCAGTTTCCCACTTGCAAGTTGAAGCCCCCTATCTAGCAACTCCATTTCCCTCAGGCACCTGTCCCCACCCACCAATCATGAGCAGGTAGATTGAAGTTGCCTGAGTTCCCGTGGGCCCAAGCAGCAGAATCCAGATTTGAATGCGGGCCTCAGAACCCTGTGCCTTCCTGCAGTACCATTCTGGCCCTGGGGCCACTCGCTGCCCCGATGGTCTCCCCAATGCCAGGCTTTGCCCACTGGGCTGTCAGCCCAGCCACCTCCCCAAGCAGACGTCCAGGGCAGAAAGATGTCCTAGCACTAGACAGACGGTCACACAAGCGGCCCCTGCACCCTCCCTGCCTTTGCTAGAGGAGCGGCCCCAGCAAGGAGCTTTGTTTTCTCCTCTCCCCCAGCCTCTCCCGATGGCAGCCCCGCCCACTGCACCCCTCCCGCTTCCAAGCCTCTCTCTTTAATTGCAGTTCCGGGGAGCAAGAAGAATGTCGTATCTGTTGCATCTGTTTCTCTGGAAGACAGTGAAGCCTCTTTAAAATATGTGTTCTGTGGGTGTTTGGTAGGTGGGGGCCTTGCTCACAGCTTAATAATTGGGGGAAAGAGCTGAGGAAGAAATGGGAGGGACAGACTGACAGACAAGGAAGGAGACACTCAGAAAGACACAGAACACAGAGAGTGACAGAGATTCAAAGAGAAGGAAAGAAACAGGCAGAGTAAGAAGCAGGAGAGAGGAAGAGGGAGAGAAGCAGACGGAGAGTCTGTGGCCACAGCCACATCCGCCTGCTCGTCAGCATTCTCCTAACCGGCCCTGGACAGAGACGTGCGATGGTTTACCCTCACATCTGCAGCACGGGCCGGCAAGATGCCCACGGCGGTTATTTCTAGGAGCAGTGGCAAGCCGCTCACGGATGCCCAGCCCAGCCAGGGGCCCGAGACTGCTGGGGCTGGGCCTGCCCGCCCGCCTCCCTCGGCTCTCCTGTTTCCCTGTCTTCTGCAAGGAACTGGCTCAGCAGGCGGGGCGACTTCTTCCAAATCCTGTCCATCCCCAAGTCACCTGGGCTGGACAGCTGTGGAGGGCAGCCTCTCCTGCCTAGGAGGGGCACCGGGCACATGCGAGGGGCGGCAGGGCTGAGGGATGTCTGTGGGAGGGGCGCCTAGAGGGACAAGGGAGGAGGTGAGGAGAGTAGAGGATGGGCCCAGCGTCTCCTGCAGGCAGGGTCAGGGGTGCACTCTGGACATTCCGTCATCACTACTTCGCTGCGAGGTGGGGGCCATCAATCCCCCCATTTCACAGATGGAGAAATGGGAGCTCAGAAAGGGAAGGGGCTTGCCCAAGGGCACACGGTCAGGGAAACTTGGGAGACCGTGGAGTGGGTATTTGACAACTGTGCCCTCTGCCGCATTCCCCAGGTCCCTCCCCCAGAAACTCTTGTTTCCTTTTAGGGATATGAGCGGTTTGGGGGTGCTGACTCAAGTCTGGATCTGGGATGAGCTCACGATGGAGTCTAGGCAGGGGGATTCATTCTTTCCTTCTGGGGACAGTGGGCAGGAGGCAGGGCCACAAGGATCATGATACCTGGCTGAAGGGCATGGACTGGGTCCTTTGGGGGCAAAGGTATCTCCGGAGAATGCTAAGCAGGGATTGGAGAGGGTCAGGGGGTCAGGCCAGGGTCTGGGAAACAAAGGCAAGCACTCAAATATCAATAAATCCAGTTACCCACAGGGCCTCCCAAGCCGGGGTGTGGCTGATTAAATGTAAATATTAATCCTAGATACAAAGGTCCTTAGAGAACACCTAGGTTAACTGCTTACCTGTTCTACAGATGGGGAAACTGAGAAATACTTTCCTTCCATGCAGTGTGTTCAGAATTGTGTCTTAAAGTAGTGCACTAAGAGTGGGATGGGCATCTTAATGATTACTACACAACACACTGCACCGTCTCCCCTTCCTAGTTTTCATTCAACAACCCACGCAACCCCCCAAATGCCCTACACTCCATGGAAGGCTGAACTTCATCCCAGCTCTGGGCTGGACCCTATTGCCTTAAGGCCCTTGGTCACAATAATTAGTTCAGGGGAGGAATGGCCTACATCTACCAATCACAGAGAATCTTAGGTGTGTCATTGCAATGCTGGAGCAGAATGCTTTTGCTGAAGATGTGCAGATTCCACCTGAAATATGTTAAAAGCTATCTGGCTACCACAAGACAAATCAGCTTAAGGATGAAGCTCCTGGACATACAAAGGAAGACAGAGCTGAGAGAACCACTGAAAAAATGAAGCTGGAGCCCTGATCAAGCCTCATCTGCAGCTCATATCCTCACAATTTCTCAGCTAAGTGAACCAATGAATCTCTATTGTGTGCATCATCTTGAGTTGGGGTTTCTGTCACCTGTGCCGTGAGTAATGATGCATGTGGTAAAGTCAGCTGCAGACCTGAGTTTGAGACCTAGCTCAAAGTATATGATCTTTGGTGGGTCACTTCTCCTCTCTGAGCCTCAGTTTTCCCACCTGTCAGATGATGATGACAACCGCTGCTAGACTGGACTGTTAGGAGAAACCAACTAGATGGGCACCTCTAACTACATGTTTGGCAGTATGGCTCCAGAACAGCATGCTCTGAGCCCTTGCCTTTGGGGTACAGACCAGTCCTGCTTCTAAAGAGTTGTTCCCTGAAATCCCATCCTGTGGGCCTGGGATATGGCAGCTGCTGGGAGCCAGGATGGGGAAGTGTTCTGATTATGGTCCATGGAGTGGGGTGGCCACCCCGGAAGCCTGGGTGTGGTGCCCCAGCTGGCTCTGGTAGGCTAGGTAGCCAAAAATAGTTGTTTTGTTAGGTTTTTAACAGGAAATCTACTTCAGGCCTGGGGAAGAGGACATTTTTCGATCTGCCTTCTTAGAGAGGGCTCCTCCCTTGAGCTCATGCAGACAGGCAGCAGCTTCTAGCAACCACAGGACCCCTCCAAACCAGCCCTCACAGCCCCGAGGCATACTTCTCAAGGAGGCCTGGCCAGCCCAAGGCAGAGGCAGGATACAAGGTGGGGGCCTTCTTTGTTTCCATCATTAAAGCAACACAAGTGGTGACAACTTGACCCATCGCACTTTGCAGTGAGGAGTGGGGCTCCCTCTGGGGCAGTCCTAGTGCTTCTCCTCAGAGCGCCCATGGCAGAGAGTGTGTGGGCAACATCTGTCAGCAATATTTGAGAGATATACCTACACAGGCAGACACGTTGTGCATGCCCTTTTTCTTATACATACAGAGTTGTACTTCTACAGCTTGATTTTAAAAATAGCTTTATGGAAATAGATTTCACATATCATAAATTCACCCATTTAAAGTATCTAATTCAATGGCTTCTAGTATATTTAAGTTGTGTAACCATAGCTTTAATCAATTTTATAATATTTTAAGTACTCAAAAAAAAACCTGCACTCTTTAGCCATCACCCACCAGTCCTTCTATACTCCCAGCCCTGGACAACCACTAAGCTACTTTCTGTAGATTTGCCTGGTATGGACATTTCATGTAAATAGAACCATATGATATGTGGCCTTTTGTGATTGGTTTCCTTCACTGAGCATAATGTTTTCAAGGCTCATGCATGTTGTGGCATGTATCAGTACTTCCCTTTGTATGGCTAATATTCCACTGCATGGCTATACCACCTTTTGTTTATCCATTCTTCAGCCAGTAAACATTGGGTTCTTTCTACTTTGGGCTATTATGAATAAAGCTGCTATGAATATTCACCTACACATTTTGTGTGGATATATGCTTTTGTTTCCCCTGTGTACACACCTGTGCGTATAATGGAATTGCTAGGTCATGTGGCATATCTTTGTTTAACTGAGGAACTGCCAGACTATTTTCCATAGCAACTGCTTCATTTTACATTTTCACCAGCAATGTATTAAGGATCCAATTTCTCACCAACACTTGTTTTTATGTCTTTTTCATTTAGCCATCCTGGTGGGTATGACGTGGTAGCTCACTGTGGCTCTAATTAGCAAATGACATATTTTAAAACTAAATATATATTGACAGTGCTTCCCTGTCACAGACCCATTTCAACCTTTCAATACCTACACAGTATTTGCCTAAAAGATATATCTTATTTAATCATTCCCTATTGATGGGCACTTGGGTTTATTTTCTGTCTTGGGTTGCAAAGAACACCTCTAGGATGGGGAGGGGTTCTAAGCAGGTTCTGCCCAGGCCCCTTTTACCTCTCCCAGAAATCTTGAGACAGAGGCCCAGCTGGGCTTATGGTCTGACTGGAGGTTCAGAGAGGTTAAGCGATCAGCCCAAGGACTCCCAGCCAGTGTACCATGCCGTCAACCAGAGTCAGGCTTCATTCCTGGTTCTGCAGCCTCCTGGGCAAGTGACATCCCTTCACTCAACTTCAGTGTCTTTGTGAAGACAGGATGGTAACTGCTCTGGGAAGTCTCTGTCTGCCCCTGCAGACCCACTCTCTGCCCTTCCTCACCCACCTCTGAGCCCCAGAGTCTGACCTCCATCACAGCATGGACGAGGCGCCCACACCCTCTGACTTCTGGTCAGACTGGCCAATAGGGTGCTCCAGGGTTGCTCTGCGAGTGGGAGGAGGAAGAGGCTTGGTTGTTCATTCCCCTGGCTCCCACCTTGCTGTGTTGGCGAGGGCGCAGTCGTTGCATCCCTTTAAATTCCTCCTTTCGGAGGTCACAGGTCCTGTTTGCCCCCCACCTTGCATTGCCAGGCCTGCGGAGGTAACAGCTCCCAGAGTTGGCAGGTCCAGAGGCTCCTCTTCAGTTTCCCCTTTGGTGGGTCCACGGCTGGTTTGGTGAGTGCCCTCCCCACCCCCACCACTGGGTTATGAAGCACACTCAGTGAGAAAATGATATGCAGTGGTCAGTCCCTCTCCCCATACCCAGACATCTGCCTCTCCTGGGGGCCTAGAGGACGGTTCCTATTGTCCTCTGACTCTTCTGTTGTCCTTGAAGGATCTGGCTACTGGAAAGCTCGAGGACCTGAGGAGTCCCCCAGTCTTGAATCTTGGTGCCAGACCAATATTAGAAATTGGAAATGAACTGGACTGAAATGCTGACTTGGTTCCAGGGAAAGAAGCTGCTCCTGGGGCCGGGCAGGCTGTCCACATAGTGTGTCCCCAACCCTGCTGTGTGCTGCCATGACCTACCAGTGTGAGTACACAGCCCACTCCTAAATGACACCTTCATCCCTACAAACTGCGCATGTACATACCCCCCACACAGGAGGACATCACACACACAGCCCCCAGCACACACACCTCTCAACCTCTCACTAACATCACATAAAACATACCTCTACCTATGACATGCACCCAGGGACTCACCCATCTGCCCCTATATAGGTACACACCTACCCCAGCACATGGCCAAGGGCACCACATAGGCATAGGCCGGGGAAAGTCCGGACTGGATGCTTGGAAAACCGAGCTCAGGGAGACCAGCCCAGGCTCTGGGCCAGGGGAATAAACATTACATGTACATGCATGTGTATCACGGGCATGGGCATGCATGTGTCTGGTGAGTGTGAATGCATGTCTGGTGCACGTTTATGTGTCTGACATGTGTGCGTGTGCAAGAGGCCATCCTTATTCCCTACCTGGCAAGGAGAGGGAGGCCACAGTGGACTCTTAGGCCTAGAATAGCTGTGTCCTTGAGGCAGCTCCTATTTCCAGCCCACCCCAGGCATACAGTGCCAGGACTGTGAGGAAGGAGAGGCCTCACCCAAACAGGATGGGATTTACTCATCTCTATGCTCCTGACCCTAGATGGGAAGCAGAGGGGGCACAGACTTGTGCCTTGGGCCCCTCAGGCCTTCTACAGTAAAGGCACACCACCTCCTAGCTGACACGCACTCACTCCTCAGCACACAGCTCGGTCAAGGAGAGTGGGCTGGACCTCAGTCCCACTTGCCCTTGCATCCAGGCACTCTTGTGCAGGGCCCAACTTGCATGGCCACACACAGTGGCCTCGATGGCCCTGACTTGCTGAGTGAGCACAAACAAGCCACTTCACCTTGAGCTACAGTTTCCTCTTCTATAAAGTGGAAAAAACAATGCTGACTGCACTCTGTGTGGAGATGACGTTAAAAGATAGCGCCTGTGGAAGCGCAGGCCCACAGCAGGTGGTGGGGAGCTTAGGGCTGGCTCTCCAGGACCCACCAGGGCTGCGCAGTGCACAAAAACCAGGATGAAGATATTCTGAAGAGATTAAGTCTCCCAGTCAGAGTGAGGGGATCAAGGATGTTGCCTGTGGGCCGGGACTACAGGCCCTTGCAGCAGAACTTCCCAGAGGGGCACCAGCTGCGTCTAAGCTCTGCTCCCAGTTCACCATTGCAGTCAGCATGCTGGGAAGGGGACCGGGCAGCTAGCCAACCATGTGCGAGGCCTCTGCTAGCGCTCAGACAGCATCAGTCACCCCACAAAACTCTGGGGAAAGGTATTATCACTCCCATTTTACAGACAAGGAGGTTGGGCAAGTCACTTGCTGGCCACACAGCTTGTAAACTGCCGAGAAGGGATTGGGACTTGGTCATGTTAACCATGTGCTTTGGACCCTGTGATATCTGGAGCCACCTTGACCCTGGAGAGATGGCCCCTGACAGGGCCAACCACTTCCTGGAGATCATAGCCCCTCACCTCTGAGTGTGGCTTTCATATGCAAACTCACCAATCCAGGCCGCAGCCCTCCTCCACTGTGACCTTTCACACTCAGGCCACCACCACCACCACCCCCACACACACACACCTGCCACCCTAACCACCCCATGGTGAAGTTCCAGCTAACTGGGGGCAGCCCCTGCCTCCCAAAGACTGCTGGGCTTATTCAAACCAGTCAAGCTTGCTTACTCTGCCTTGCCCATTCCTTCCCACAGAAACGCGTAAAGGCTCTTGCCCATCTTTTTCCCTGACTCCCCATGCCTCATGACCAACCCTGGGGCTCCCCTGTGTGGCAAAGTGTGACCCCTCCTTTTGGAAGCCATGAGTGACAAACTGTCTTTTCAATGGCAGTCACCTCCTGATCTATTGGCCTCACCATAGCTGATTAATAATAAAACCTACATTTTTAAAACACTGGTAATAGCTGATTCCCCAAATCTTGCACTCCCACCTGGCTACACCACCGGAACTCCTTTCCCCAGGGGCAGTGCCCCTTGGACCCTGCATTCATGGGGGGTGTGAATGGCCTCCTGTGTCTATGCCTTGTGACCCAATTCACCACGGGGTGGGCATCTGTGTCCCTGAGCCTGTCACAGAGCCTGCCCTGGGACTAATGTGACTAATGCCTATCTCCTCTACAGACCATAAGCCCCATGAGAGTGGGACATAATCATTGCTTAAGAAGTATCCGTGCTAGCTCCCAGCCCATCCCTCACCCAACCCTCCCAGCCACCCTCGGAGGCAAGTGGGTATAGTCTCTTCCGCCCATTTGACAGGCCCAGGGAAGTGAGGTGGCTGCCTGCTGGCCCCACAGTGGGTCACAGGTGAAACAGAGGTTGGAATCTAGGCCTGAGCCTCTGAAGGCTGCAAATGTTTCCTTGGTGACTGTGTTTCATGATCTTGTGTTCCATCCTGCTCACTGCAGGGGACAGGCCTGCACTCAGCCATCCTAAAAACGATGAAAGCAAGAGGCCAGCCAGGCCACAAAGAAAGGACAGGACAGCGAGCCAGGGCTGGGGGCACTGAAGAACACTGCACTGTGGGCCTTTGAAATAGTTGAAAAGGAGACCTGATTTATAAATGGGAAAAAAATTGCAAGTAAAACAACAGCTGTCCTGCTTTTTATTTTCTTTGTAGTTTATCATGATCCCCAAAAGCAAGCTGGTGGGGAGTTCTGCCAGATTTGGGGGTTCCCTATTCTGCCCCTTTCCCTAGCCAGGGGCCTGGTCCCCTGCTTCTCCTTAGACTCACCCTCAGAGGATGACACCCCCAGTGGGTTCCTGGGTGAATTCTGCTGCGGCCCCCTTAGCTGCCCCTGCATGCATACTGCTGCATGTATGGATGGATGGATGGTTGGAAGCAGGATGGAGGGACAGGTTTTTCCCAAGCTCCTTCCCAGTGAGCTCCTCCCTGGCCACACGCCTTCCAGTGGGCAGCCCCTGAGTTCTGCTCCACCTCGGTCCTCTCTCCACCACACGTTTCACATCCTAGCAGGCCTCACAGACCTTTCCATCCACACTGCCTTTCTCCTGCATCAGTGCGGAGGCTCCCTGAGGGCAGCAAGCTTGGTCCATCCCCGTCACCAGTCAGGCCCAGCACAGGCCCAGCCCGAAGTGGGCCACAGGGGCAAATGAGAGACCGCTGCTTCGTCTGTCCTCCAGGGCTTCCGATGGCCATCCCTGCCCAGTGCCCACAGCCACCTCACTTCACCAGGCCGTCTATTCTCCCACGCGCTTACCCAGACCACGAGGCTGGCTGCCACCTCCTGGCCTTCCATTTCTCTACCATGCCAGCATTTGGCCCCTAGACCCTTCCTCAGACCCATCTCCCTTCCCCATCCCCATGGGCCTCCTCATGGTCCCTCCCTCCAGTCCACCCTGGGCATCCCTTCTGCAGCCACAGTGCTCTTGGGAAGACCCGGATCTGACTGTCAGCCCGCTGACCCAAACCTCCTTCCTAACTGGGAGGAACACCAGGTTCCTTAAGTCTTTGTTATGGGGGGAGGGGAGGGAGGGGCAGATGGGTGCTGTCCTGAACTCTGCGAGATGGTTAGCAACATCCTTGTAGTTGCCAGTAGCATCCCACCCCCTCCAGGCTGTAGCAACCCAAAATGTCCCCAAATACTGCCGAATGAGCACCACTGGGTCAGAGAAACTAGAAGGCAGCTGCACAAGAGAATGCCGAGTGGCCTTTTCAAAAGACAGCATACAAAAGACTTGGGAAGATTTCTAGGACATTTTTGAGTGGAAAAAAATGATAGGTGACACAACTGGATGTATACTAAAATCCCATTTTTATGTCTGTGTGTATTTGTATGTGTGTACATGTAGAGGAAAGAGGGAATGAAAGAGAAAAGGTGAATACTTTCTGCGTTTCTGCTGGATAAGCAGTTTGAAGCCTTTGTTGACCAAGTCTTGAGCTTGAATTTCAGGTCCCTGGGGACACAGGCTTGAGGGCCATAGGCACTCCCAGCTTTGCCCTCAGACACCTGATAAGGACGGTTCAGATCTGGAGTCAGGCCTTGCCTCCTCCTGGGCCCCCTGGCAGCTGGCAGCCAGACCCTTGGCCTGGCACACAGGCTGCCTCTGGCCTTGGCCCGCTCTCCACTGCACATCCTGGGCCCGTGGGTCTTCCTCATTCCACTTAGCTGGGACCCTGGACCAGGGCTCAGCTGTATTCCATAGGGACCTGCCCCTGGTCCTGCTATCAGCCCCTCACTGGGATTGCCCTCAACAGGCTAAAAGCCATGGCACTGTGCCATGCTCCTTCGGCTCCCCAGCTGAGCCCTGCTCCTAGCCTGGGTGCCCTTGTTTATCTAGACGGTTCCTCAGCCCAGAAGCATTCCCCATCACCGCTCTTGGTGCTTGGGTCAGCCCAGCTGCAGCCCCAGCGAGACTCATCAGCAGCTGAGCTAGCTGCCCTTGTCTCCTCCAACTGCTCTCCAGACAGGTGAGCTCAGGAGCTAGACACACCAAGATTCAAATCCTGCCTTGGGCACTTAACAACCCACATGACTTTGGGCAAATCACTGCCCTTTCCTGACACTCACTTTTCTCATCTGTAAAATGGACTCCACTCAAAGTTACCAGGATTAGCTGAACTAAGGAGTCTAAAGCGCACAGTAGGTCCTCAATCAGTGGTAGCTTACAGGGTTTCCACTGGGGTGATGAAAAGTTCTGGAACTAGATAGTGGGGATGGTTGCAAAACATTGTACATGTACTAACTGCCAGTAACTTGTCCACTTTAAAATGGCTAAATGGTGGTTTTAATGTGATGTATATTTTGCCACAATCGATGGTGGCTCCTTCCAGTTCCTACTGCAGAGTTCGCTATGCTCTGGCCTGTCCAGGTTTAATCCTCTTCCACTTCCAGAGGCTTCTTAGAAAACTGCCCTGACCTTAAAGCTGACTAAGGCATCTGTTTTTTCTCTCTTCCTGGAAGGCCCAGCCCCCCAGAGACCTTCCACAGGGCGGTCAGGCAAGAGGAAGCACGGCTGACTGCACCCCCTGCCCCCGCCCCCATCCCAGTACTTCAAGCCCTGTGACCGCAATGGGCAGCCTGGCAGGGAGGACCCCAGCCCAGGAGCTTGCAACAAATCCTTTGTCTCTCTGGGGTGGTCGTCGTCACCAGTTCAGGGTCCTTCACGGTGTCTGTAGCTACGCCTGGTCTAGTGAAGTCCTCTCACTCTATCCCTGGGTCTCCTGTGTCCTCACAAGCCCCCCCAAGCAACCTGCCCAAAGCAAGCTCATCATTCATCAGCTCCCTGACTCTGACTGCCTCTTCCTTTCTTCCGTGCTTCCATACCCAAGAGGAGTACTGGGCATTCAGTTGCCCAAGCTAAAAATCCAGAGCCCACAGACTCCCTTATGACCTCACTTCAGATACCCAGCACCCCAGAATTCTCTACCCACACTGCCAGGCCTGTCTGGTGCATCCTCCTGAGGGTGCATGTACCATTCGGGGTTGTGTGTGCATCCCTGGGCCTGAGGCATGGACAAGGGCTGCTGCTTGTGGTGGAACACTGCCTAGAACTTGAAAGTACAGGCCAGATCCCCAAACAGAGGGGAGCCCCTGGGCAGCAGCCTCCATAAGCTGCAGTGGTGTGCTTGCTGCCATCATGCCCTGGCTGGGTTGTTTCCTCTGTTTCCAGCTGCCCAACCCTCATGGGCAGGAGGCAGGGCCTGGTCCCCATCTCCTGTCTCTAAAGGGTGGCTTTATGTCAGTGCCTAAGTGTTTAATCCTGTGTTTTCAGTACATCCATCACACCACTTATCTCTGTGTCTTCCTGTGGCGAGGAGCCAGGTTTCTCACCAATAAGGCCGGAGGCTTAGCCTGGTGCCACCCGGGAGGTCTCTCTCCAAGAAAAAGAAAGGATGGCAGGAGATGCTCCCTGGGCACATGTTGGCTGGGGCTGACCACCCACCCAAGGCACAGCTCATACCTCAGCTTCCTTCAAGAACTGAGGCAACACAACAGCTGTGGGTCCTCCAGGCCTGACTCTGCCTTCCGCAACCCCACTTCTCCTCAGACAATTGGTCAACCTGCCACCCTTCTCTCTGGTCTCTTGCCCCTCTGTCCCACCCTGCATCTTCCATCGTGCAGCCAGAAGGAACTCTGCAAAGCATAGGCTCGCTTTCTGCTGATACGTTTTTAGGGGCTCCCTACTGCTCTCTGGATAGAGCCAGACTTCTCACAGAACACAGCCTCAGCTGAGCTCTCCCTGCCTCACACGCGGCCCCAGAGCAAACAGCACGTATTTCACCTCCCAGTGCTAGTGGGCAGGTGTTTCTGTGCCCTTGCACCCATCCTTTCCTCCACCTGCGTTTTCCCTTAGCAAATTCCCCTTGTGCACATCTGTCAAGACCTGCAAAGTGAATCTTAATATCACCCCTGACATAATAATGCCTATTTAAAAAAACGCCTATTTAAAAATCCATTAAAGGAGGCAATTCTGAGTATCAGCTGTCAGAAGGGCCTGGGTGTAAAACCTAAGTGTACTGATTACTGGCTGTGTGACCTAAGGCAAGATACTTAATCCTTCTGAATCTATTTCTTCATCTGTAAAGTGGAGCCAATAATATTGACCCCACAGGGAATGTCATAAGGGAGTCTGTGGGCTCTGGATTTTTAGCTTGGGCAACTGAATGCCCAGTACTCCTCCTGGGTGCAGAAGCACGGAAGAAAGGAAGAGGCAGTTAGAGTCAGGGAAGTGATGAATGATGAGATTTACATTAACATGAGATCTGCATGGACTTGATCCTGCCATTATAATGACCCAAAAGCAATAAAGCTGTCGCTATGACTGTATCATTATTATTTTGTGCATCCATAAAGACACATAGGTAGTGGATTCCTTAATGTAATGGGGAAGACCGAATCCAGGGCTTGTAAACCAAGGAGTAGAAAGAGCACTATATAATATCAGGTGAGATAAACAGATTCCCAATGGTGTGCCCAGGATAACTAATTTTTTGCAAACACAATAATGTGTTTTTGATAGAAGGAAGGATATCTAAAGAAGTCATTTCAAAATATTAAAGTGGTCACCTCTGTGTGATGTAATTTTTAAATGATTTTATCATTTATTTATTACTTATCTATATTTTTTATTTTTTTCCTATAATGAGTGTTGTGAGTTGAACTGTGTCCCCCTAAAAGATATGTTGAAGTCCTGCACCCTGGTACCTGTGAATGTAATGCTGTTTGGAAGCAAGTTAAGATGAGGTCATACTCGACTGGAGTGGGGCCAGATCAATATGACTGGCGTCCTTGTAAGGGAAAAAAAGTCACGAGACACACACGGAGAACGCCACGTGACTGTGGAGGCAGAGAGGGGAGCCATCCATTGACAAGCCAAGGAGCCGCCAGGATTGCCAGCAACAAGGAAAGCTAAGGGAGAGGCAGGGAAGGAGCCTCCCCTGGGCCCTCCGGGAAAGCAAGGCCCTGCCACACCTTGATTTGGGACTTCCAGCCTCTAGAACTGTGAGAGAATGAATTTCTGTTGTTTTAAGCCACCCAGTTTTTAGTAATTTGGTATGGCAGCTCTTGGACTTGTTTTACCCGTGTATTAGGGCCAAAAGATTTTTTTAAAAAAAGGAAGAGAAGGCAAAAGAGAAGGAGGAGAAGCAGAAGAATCTCAAAGCGTGTCTGCCTGGGGCTCAGCCCAGAAGTACAGGGAGTGTTTGTGGAATGAATAACTATGTCTCCCTCCCACGAAGTTGCCCCTCTGTCTGTCCTGTCTCCCTGCCCGTCTCCCACTCTGCCTCAGAGCATCCCTGGCCCTCCCTGGTTAGCTGGAGATCACGGAGTTGCTCCTTAGCCAGGAGCACACTAGGCCGGCCCCATGTGGGCAGGCAGGGTGGGTGTGGGAGCTGAAGGAGCTTTAGGCCAACAGCTCTGTCACCATCAACCTCACCGGGTCCCTAGGTGACACTGTGCCCTTGGCCTCATGCCTGGACTCTTGTTCCTTGTAACCAAGCCACATCTTGACATTGGTCAACCCTTCTCTCTGCTTCCAGCAGAATCTTCCTAAAACACAATTCCTTAGAGACCATGAGCTGCTCCCAACAGCTCGGCATAGCATTCAAGGTCACAGTCCACTCCAAGCCATTTCCTGGGTTTATCCTCCACCCAACATCCAGGGAGTCTGCTGCCCACTCCTCAACCCTCCCTCACTGTCCTGTCCCTGTGCCACCCCCACAAGCCCTCCCACCTTCTCTGGGCATCCACACTCTGATCCGGCCTCTCAGAGCAGGAAATACTGGCCCAAGGGGCCTGCAGGGCACAGCCTTGCTCAGCTCTCCTTCCAGGAAGAGGGAATGGGGTTGGGGCTAGGGTTTTTCTGGAATATTTCCAGGCTTCTCCTTAGCTGGATGGGCACTCAGTCCCCAGCAGGGGAAGAAACAGCAGATGTCTTCTGCTCCCCGGAGTGACCCTGTCGGCCTTGAAGAATCGCAGGAAGCGGCTCTGGAACCTGCTAATTAGCTTTGGATGCCTTCCCTCAGGCCCGGGGGAGGACTGGAGGGAGCCTCTGGGTCCCCCTTGATGAGACAACTTGGCCTTTCTTTGCCTTCCAAAGGCCTTCTTCCTTTTCCTTCTCCAAGGGTAAAGAAGCGTGAGGGCGAAGCTCCAGGTAGAGAGGGGAGGCCAGGCAGAGGAAGCCCTGCTTGTTTTCTAGTTCAGGTGTGCTGTGAACAGCTCTTCATTTCCCCACTAGGCCTCATGTTGAGCACGGTTTTCAGGACCCCCATCTTGGTCAGGCATAGCTTGCTTCTCAGGAACAGAAAACCCAGGCGAGATAACTAGAATTAGAAGGAAGCTGGGGAACAACCCCTTAGAGGACCGGGGGGCCACCAAGCTCTCTCTGTCTCTCCGTCTCAGCCCACTGGCACCAGATTCCTGATTTGCGTTGGAGATCAGCTCCCTCTGCTTGCTCCTCAGGGTCCCCAAAGGCAGCCTTTGTTCTCAAACCTTACAGGGTCCCCGGGCCCAGCCAATGAAGCCAGCCTCTTCATACCTGGAAGCAAGAACCACCACCCAACAGCAAACACGTGTGCCCCAGTAGTGTGGGGGGCACTTGTCTGAGGCTTTTACATGGGTTTTCTCATTTAATTCTCAAAATAACCCTACAAGGCAGACTTTATTATTATCCTCAAAATAGAAAGAAAAAATAGAAGCTCAGAGTGATTAAGTAACTTATCTAGGATCACTCAGCTCTTGAATGGGGAACTCGGGACTTGAACCCAGATTGCCCATCAACAAGGCCTGTGCCCTGAAAGTGCTGGCCCCCACCCAGCTTTTGGATTGATTCTTTGGGATCCGATGTCCCTTCTTGGCTCAAGGAGCAATGGCCACGAAGATGGGGTGGGTTCCACAGCACTCCAGGGGTGATGGAGGAGGGGATCTGGCTCTCCCTCAGAACAGAAGCTTCTCCAGGGCAGGAATTTTTGTCTGTTTTGTGCCCTGATATATCCGGTGCCTAGAACAGTGCCTGGCGCACAGTAGGCACTCAGGGACTGTTTGCTGAGTGATGAACCCTGAGCATTTTGGACTTGTCCTTGCCAAATGAAAGGGTAGAGTTAGACGTAGCCTTATTAGGGCCATGCATGACAATCTCACCCTTCAAAAAAAGATCTCGTCCTCTGCAGGGGGCCTCCTTGTTACTAGTTAAATCCAGTAGCACTCACCCAGGATTTCTGCTCAAGTTCTGCTGCCATAAGTGACAGAGTGGACAGTCTGGGTTAAGTAACACCAGGCCTGTGTTTCTTCTCAGCCTAATGAACCTGGGCCTAGTATATATTGTATGAAATTAGTGGAATGAACAATACCCTATGAGATATGAAATTTCTAGCAATTTTGTTGCACTGATTTCATTTGAATAGTACTTAAGTCCCTATTGAGTGCAAGGAGATACAGTCTCTGGTTCCCAACAGCTCCTCTGGGCTTAGAAGGGCTTCTGGAATGAGCCCCTTCAAATGCTCCCTCTCTGTCGATCCTCATTAACCTCACTTGTTGGAAATCTCCTCTGGGAAGCCTTTGTGCCTCCAGGTCTTCTTCTCTGCCTCGGGTTGGTCTGGGAGATGGGGCTCCTCTCCCACACGTGGGTTGTCTGGCCTCAACTCTGTCTTTCACACTGTTGTTTCAAATGCAATTACATTTCCCGACAGGTTCTAAGCAGAATTATTAACCTCAAAAACAATTGCAGTAGATTGCGCTAATTATTTTCATTTCATTTTGCAAATCTGGGGGCTGGGATCTTAGATTAGGATATGTAAATGAATGGCAATTAGCATCTTGTCAGTTAATGGGTTTCTTTGGTGTCAGATAGGTAGCTCTGTGCTCTGGAGAGTTATATCCTCAAAGCCCTTCCTGGGTTGTGTGCTGCCTGATGTGTGATATCATCTTACAGAACTTTCCAGGACATGTTCTTGGACTTGGCTATTCTTTTTTTTTTTTCTGAAGGGCATATATTCTTATAAAGAATTAAACCTATTGTTATTAAAAATGGTTTCTTTGTGTTTGTTCCTAACCATTTGTACCAAGCCAAAATGATAAAGGCCTTTCCCCTCTGCGTTGAACAGTACTTACTGAGTTTGAACACCACTGAAGAGCCTCTCCCCTCCCTAGTCTGCTCCCTGTGGCACTGCACTGTCGTATTTGGACCTCTCAAAGGCCGTTCATATCCTTTGACTTTGAGTTGGGTAGTCCAATGGGCAGTGCTGCCAGGAGAAGGAAGGGAAGCAGGAGAGGTAAATCAGGGACTGATTGCCTCGGCCTCCTGGAGGCCCTCTCTGTACACCCACCGCGTTCTGCTCAGTTCCTCCCTCCCCTCTTCCCTTCAGGTCAGGCTGGTCCTCCCCTGTGGTTCCCAGCATCTTGTCTGCACCTTTGCAAACAGGAGCTCTATAGCCACTCTTTGGGAGACCCGAATCCATCTGTCTCCCAGGGCCTGCGCTTCTAGGGCCACCCAGCTTTCCTCCCCTCCCCCACCATTTCCTCCTGGGCTTCCTAAGGAGGATCTGCTGCAGTCAGCTTGTCAGTTCCTTGGGGGTGTTTATAATGCCTGTTTGGGACAAAAGGGGAGGGAGAGGAGACCATGGGAGACCTGTGGGGCTTAGAGGAGACAGACCAAAGAGGAAAACAGGTTTTTGAGAAAAGTTGTTACACACTAGGAATTCCTTTATGGCGTTTGAGAAATGTAAGTCAAGAAGTTCAGCTACTCCCAGCATCCTGTCTGGGCTGCACGGGGCTTCTGAGTTTACCAGCAGGCCTGGGCCCCGTGGGCATGGCCCCAGCATGCAAATTTCCAGGCTTAACCTATCTTTCGTCCTCTCCCAAGGGGCTGAATCTCTAAACCCTGCATCTTTTTATCCTACTGCTATCAAAATAGAAACCCCCAAAACTAAACTTGACTCTCCCAAGTGGACCTGGGACAAATCTCCAGGCTTCAAGGCAACCAATGGAGGGGTTAGCAAAGGAAATTTCTCACACTAAAATTTCTCCATGCTAAAAGGAGATACCTCCAAACCTTGCATCCAGGGGCAGGATGTGTTTGATGCCCCCTTTCAGAAGACAGAGGTTAAAATATCTTGAGACCTGACTATAGCCTGCACCTTATCTTACCCTTGGCACCAAGGGGTAGATGGCTCAGACATAGACTGTTCCTCAGGAGCAGTATGGGGGGAAGGCCCCTCAGACAACTGTGACACAGTGGAAAGCAGAGTGCACTGATGGGGAAGCATCTCAGAGGGGTCTGGTGGCTTCCTGAAGGAGGAAGGGATGTCTATGGCGAGTCTTAAAAGATAAGTGAAGTCGGTAACAGGGATGGGGAAGTGGAAAGGCCATTCTAGGCAGAGGCACAGCAAATATAAGGCTTGAGTCTAGAAATAGCATGAGGTATGCAGAAGCTAAGCAGGCCAGTATTGCTGGGGCATTATGTAGCAGGGTGGCTGGGTACCAGGTCAAGGGGGGCCTTGAATATCATGCCCAAGAGCTTGGCTGCTAACCTGTGGGTTAATCTATGAGCTACCGGGGGGTCAGGAGGAGAAACAGGAAGGTGTGTAGTGAGGGATCCCTTGGGGACTCTGGGAAGGTGCCCTGGATAGAGCCTGAAAGCAGGGGCCAGCTGGAAGTCTGCTGGCACACCCCAGGGGAGAGGTGGCCAGGGGACAGAAATTAGGGAAGCTTACTAGATCTCAAAGGGCTAGTCTCCTATTCTCCAGGTGAATATCATTTCCAGGGGCCATGAGGATGCCAGCCAGGCTGTGTCAAGAGCAGTGGTGTCAATGTGAGGCCCAGAGTTGGGTGCTTTGACCCCCCAGCCCCACCCAGCAGCTCGTGGGGATGGAGGAAGAGGTGGGGAATTCAGTTGGCATGTCTCTCTGTTGGTCATCTGCCTGTGGGGGACCAAGTCCCATGGTGTTGAGAATCCTCTGGTTTGGTGATCCTTGCCTTAGAGACAGTGAGGCTGTGATTATCTCTCTGCTTTTTACAAGTTCCACCTGCCAGAGAGTTCCGAGCCTCTCAGTGGGCCTTCCAGCCCACGGGAACAAGGCTGAGCTCTGGCTGTGGCTCCTCCTGTCTCCACCACTACCACTTGTTTCATGTGGAAGGTGGTGCTCTGGTGCAGGTCTCTCTCCATCCCCTCCCCCAGGTCCCAGTGTGGACTGGCGTGAACGGGCAAGGGCCGACCCAAGCAGGTCCCGGCTCTGCAGACCTGGAACTGGAAGCAGTGAAAACAGAGGTGTACAGTGCTGGGGGTTGAGAGAGGGCAAAGTGAGCCATGAGAAGCCTGGAGCTGCAAGAAAAAAGGATACAGAGGAAGGGAGGGGTAGGGGTAGGTGGAAGGGTTAAATGAGAGTATCCCAAAGTCCTGGTCGGCAGGACCCAACCAGGTCACCTCATTGGTGGAGTAGAAGAGGGAAAAGCAACCACCCCAAAGACCCCTCAAAGCTAACCCTATAGCCCAGGCTGGACTTCCACACTATGTGGGCTTCCCCATTACCCCTCATGTATCTCACATCGACCTCTAGCATCCTATAACCAACAGAGCCAAACCCAGGTGGGGGTGGGGGCCTTCCTGCCTTCAGATCCCAGTCCAGCACATCCCACCTCCCAGCTCCGATTACCCTTCTCCCAGACCCAAGGGGTTAAAGGGGCCCTTGGTGGCCCTCTGTGATACCACTCCCCAGGTGTGGGCCACCAGGGTATATGAAAGGATTTGGGAGACACAGACAAGCTTTAACAAATTTAATATTTATGCATTAATTTTAATATATATTTGAAAAATAACATAGCCCATAATACGTGTGATTTAATGATATAGTGTAAGATGAGGATAAAATTAATTAAATAAAAAGTAGGATATGATAAAAGGTAATGGGAAGTCTCAGTACAAGTGGTAGGGCTGATACAATTGATGTTGAACTTAAAAGATAGAAATTTGGAAAAAACTGCTCCTGGCTGGTCCTTACCTACTATACTTCCTACAGGAGCCAGTCACTACCACTTACATTCTTCTCAAAATGGGCAACTCACTACCTACTAAGGCAGCTGTGACCCACTCTAGATCCAGGAATCTGACCACCCCAGCCCCACAGTTAGCCTGACAAGTATTCATCAGGCACCTGCTTTGCTCCTTGTATGAACTAGGCACTACAGATGTGCAGTTGAAACAGACACAGCTCTACCTCTTTGCCCAAGGGCCTTTGCATCTTGAACCTTCCATTTCCCCGTCTGTGAAGTGGGTATAATACCCCATTAATAAGGAAAGGCCTTGGCCCATGGTAGATTCTCAGTGGATATTACACTATCTGTTGTGAGAAGGTGTGTGTGGGCCATGGGCCCTGGGCCTAGCACACTGCAGTGGCAGCTGTTGTAATGATCTCAGAGAACAACTTCCACCTGCTGGGACAGTCCATGGCACTGGCTCCTGCCCACAGAGGCTATGGCCCTGGCCACATTATCCAGGAATACACTGGGATACTTGAGTGTTGTGCACAGATGCCTGAGGGGTAGGGATTCTGCATTGGCCTCAGAAATGACGTTTCTCCAAGTTGGAGCACAGGCCCCAGTTCACAACCCCCTCCCCGGCATGCACTTCAGGAACTGGCCAGATAGTGTTGCCCAAGGGCTCCCCTTGCAGAGAAGTGTCAGCCAGCAATGAAAGAAGACTGACCACCAGGCAAATGCCACAATTACCAGACTCCCCTCCATCCCTTCCACAAACATTTCCTGACCAGATCCCAAGTGCCAGACACAGTGCCGGGGCTCAAGAAAGTAAAATGACCAGTAAGCTTTGTTGTCCACACCATGCAGAAGAAACAGAACAAAGATTGTGAGAAGGGGATCTGAGAGGCCCACAAGCTAGGAGAACTCACCACAGCAGACCCTCAAGGTAGATTTTGGTGCCTCCATTGAGCTGAGGAGGAAACTGAAGCACAGAGAGATGGGGAGACTGTCAAAGTCACGCAGCAGTAAGTGCTGAGGCTGGATTTGAGTGTCCATCTGCCTGACTCTCAGGGATGAGCTCCTGACCACATGCTTTGCAGCAAACAGGGCTGACCAAGAAGGAACATAGCGACTTCCCACAATGCACGGGACAAGCCATGGGTTAGCATAGTGTCCTGATATGCCCAAACCTGTGTGGCCAGGACCACAGTGGCCCAAGGCTCTGCAGATGTGTACAGACAGGGCTGAGGAGGGCAGGAATGGGGAGGAGAGTCCCAGAGCTGAGGCTCAAGACAGGCCAGAAAGCCTGTGCTCTGGGTCCCAGTGCGTCTCTTGCTGGCTGTGTGCTCGTGGCATGGTGCGTCACCTCCCTGAACCTCTGCTCCAATGTCTAAACAGCAGGGAAGTTATGGAGAGGGAGGAGCACTCTGTCCAGAAGCACCTGGCATGGGCCTGGCACAGTGGGCGTGGCCAGCAAACCCTCTCCCCACTCACTGCTTGCCCTCTTTTATGTCGTTCCCGCCTTCCTTCCTCCACTCCTTCCCTCCATGCTCCCCTTTACAGCTCTCTCTTGCTGCCTTTATTTTCTCTCTCCACCCCCTTCCTGGAAACTTCTCTTCAGAGGCTTTGCAGAGCCGGAGAGCCCCTTCAGGGGGTCCCCTTGTGCACAGGACACCCAGCAGGGAGCTGACACCCCGGCTGCTTCCAGCGGGTTTGGGTGGGGGATGATGCCTGGGGGCCCCTCCCAGGTGCTCTGCACAGCCACAAAGGCCGCCTTCCTGCAGGACCAGAAAAAGCAGGGCTTCCAATACCCCCCAGACTAAACCTAGCAACAGTCAGGGTTCCTATGGCAACCCGAGATTTATTTTTAGTCCTATTTTAACATTAACATGATGTGAGAGGATCTGAGACTTACATTACTCTCTTTTAAACAGTACCCCCCCCAAAAAAAGTAAAGAAAGAATGTCTCTTTGTACGGCTATATGAAGCACTGGGGGAAAAACAGCGACCGCCCCGTAGTCATTGGTCATCTTGGGGAAAGTCAGCAGCTCCCTGGGTCCAGCGGGGGGAGGCTCCCAGATGGGGTGAGGGGAGGAAGGGAGGCTGTGGGCGGGTCAGCCTAACCTGGTGGAAACAGCTGTGGCCCTTCCCTTCCACAGCTTCATGGCCAGAGTTGGGGGACATGAACACAGAGCAGCCCAGTCACTTGGTGTAGGGCCGGGAGCCTCCCGTTTAACAAGCAAGGGAAAAAAAGAAAAAGCATCATCAGGTGGTGACCCTGGACGCCAGCCCCTGGGGGAGTCCAGCCAGATCCTCGGGGACTCAGAAGAGAGGAAGGAAGGGCTTCCTGTCTGACCCCCACCCAGAGGGCACAGCAGTCAAACGTCTCCGTGAGAAGGCAGGGCTCTGGTTGGTGGGGCTTAGGGGTGGGTTCAGACGGAGGCCATTGATAGGATGGGGAATCTGGCTGTAAAGATGTGGGTTCAAACCTGTTTGACCGTGGGACCACAGGATTCAGCATTCAGTCCTGCCTCAAGGAATTCATAGGTGGGGTAGACCCTGTATGAAAGGCGAAAGGTGTGCTCAGGGAGGAGGAGGCGCCTAAACTGGTTCTAGAAGGGAGAATGGGAGATGGGCAGCTGCATAAATCAGGGAAAGCCATATTAGGCTTTCAGCTATATGTAGCTTGGGCTTCTCTTGTAAAACTATCCTATATTGGTTGCTTTTTCTGTCCAGTGAGAGCTCCTTATTTCTCTGGTCTTAGGCATTCCCCACCGGCTATAGGCCTGGCTACCTAAAATACTCCATTACTGGGCAGTGTGATTGGCCCAGGGAATGGGCACATGACCCAAGCATGACCAATCAGAGCCCTTCCCTGGGACAGCTACAGACGCAAGGAGAATACAGCTCTCCCTTCACTGCATTGCCGAGCAGGAGATTCTAAGAGTCTCAGTCTTGGCCTGGAGATGGCACAGCAGCAGAAAGAGAAAATAAGACCAACAGGCAAAGAGAAGAGATGATACGTTCATTGCCCAGCACCCATATTGCTCCCATAAGTGCTGGGTTTTTCCACATCAGCCTTCAGTTTTCCCTCGAGCCAATTTGAGTTGGCTTCTGTCTCTGACAATTGAGCCAACCTGGCTAATTCAGATGGTCACTGATTTTGCTAACATAAGAGGATTAGAGTACTTTGTGAAGGGAGGAAGAAAGGAATGATGTTTCTTATGTCTGCTCTCTATCAGGCACCATGTAGGATGGTATTTTTCAGAGGTAATCCTCATAATCACCTTGGAAATTAAATATACATATTACCTGCAAGGACCCTGGGGCACAGCAAAGCAAATTAATGTGCCCATGGGCACACAGCCAGCAAATGCCAGACCTGGACTGGTCCCCAGATCTTTCTGCCCCTTCATTGAGCTACATCATCTCTCCTTCTCAGCCCCAGTGCAGTGGCCCCACGGCTAGTTGTCTGGACACAGCCTGTGATTCCCAAAGTGTAAACCCATGGACGACCGCATGGGAAACACCTGGGTGCTGATTAAAAACAGATTCCTGGGCTCTCCATCCCAGACTTCCTGAATCAGAAGCCGGTCCCTCCAGCCACCCTTCTGACTGTGCCCACACTCCAGCAGTCTCTGCCGCAGCCACATCTATTCCCCGAACACACACAAGGGCTCTGGCTGCTGTGCCTTTGCTCAGGCTGCTCCTCCCATCTTTGTCCACCAACTCACCTGACATATTACCTTTCTCATCTGAGTTTTCTGCAATTCCCCAGCATGCCTCCACCCCGTTGCACACATGCCTAGCCCTTAACCCAGGCAGAATTTGTGGTCTCAGCTTCCCTCACACCCCCTTCTGTGTCCCTCAGGCCCAGCCTTTCTCTCCCAGGTGGTTACTGTCACCCCCTGCTCCACCCCTCCAACCAGGAGCTCCTGAAGGGCAGGTGCTGGCACAGGGTGCAGCAGAGACCACTCATCATAAATGACCGCACAGCCCATGACTGTTTTGGAAAGGGCTGAAATTCTAAACTCTTGATGCTATATCTTTTAAGAGGTTAACTTCATTCACAGTTTGTTGTAATGAATCCCAGTGGGGGCTGGAAGGCAGCTTTGCATAGAATTAAAAGCATAGAGAAACCAGGCTTCTGCTCTGTGAGTTGCATGAGCCTTGGGCAGTTGACTCTCCCTCTTGGTGCCTCAGTTCTCTCATCTGTAAAATGGAGAGAATAATAGCACCTCATAGGGTTGTGGTGAGGATGAAGTAGAGCTGGTCCCTGTCAGATGTCAGCTTTCCTCACTGGCACCTGGTGGGAGCCAAGTCAGGGGCAGCAGCTGCCAGCAGCCCCAGGGGACACACCTTTAGACACTACCTCATTTAATAAGGTAAGTCTGCACAAACTTACAAGGCAGAAGTGTTGCTATCATTCAACAGATGAAGAAACTGAGGCTCAGAGGGGTCAAGTGACTTGCCCAAGGCCTCAAGCATATAAAGAACAGAGCTGTGATTTGAATACAGGCTTACAATTGAGCACAAGCTTCAACATTACACAGATGTGACTTCAGATCCCTATCTGTTGCTCACTAGCTATGTGATTGTAGGTAACTCAGTTCACTCAATTGAGACTGAGATCTGCAAAAAGGGGATGATTATCTCTAACTTGAGTGCAAATCCTGACTGAGTGATGACTGCTTCCCACCACAGCGAGCTACCCGTCAGCCACCAGACAGCTCCTGGAGTGCCCAGGGCCCCAGGGCTTCCCATGCTTCCTTCTGGGGGCTGGGAAAGAGGGTTTCCCCTGCCTGAGCCTCATCTGTAGAGTGTGCATGGTGACAGCTCCCCTCTGGCAGGGATATTGCTCCATGACACGACTTAGCACAGGGCCATTTAGTGAGACACCTGGGAGCTCTGTGTTCAGAAGCGGGACCACTGGTTAGGAACACAGACCGCACGTGGAGACACAGCCTAGAATGTAATTTACTCGAGAGGAGGATGAGCTGGGGGCCCAGAGTTGAAGGGCTGAAGTGCCCAGCCATGGGCTGGCTGGAAGTTTTTTCCAGAAGGGGATCCCAATGTTATACTGTGTCTGTATTTCTGAAAATAAACCTCTCCTCATCTCTCCCAGCCAAATGCTTAGTGTCCCTCACTCACAAGTGTTCAAACACATCTCAGAGACTTCAGTTCTGACCAGAGGGCACTTCCCACCTCTGCCTCCTGTCAAATTGGGCTACCATCTCATAAATCGTCCTCCTCCCTACCCCCTTTCCTATGAGCTAGGGGCAAACTCCCAGTCTCTTCTCCTTCTTCTCTCCCCTCCCCCTGCCACTCCTCTTCCGAGAGGAAGAAAATGTATTGGCTTAGTGTTTCCAAAATTTCCCCTAAAAAATATTCATCTCTACTTTAAATATCAGGAAGCTCAGAGGGACTCAGGGTCATAGCGCTAAGAAGTGGTAAAGCTAGGACTCTGACCTAAGTTGGCCCCTATTTTTAATTACTGTGCTCTACTGCCTGCCTGGACGGGACAGGTCAAGGTCGTCAATTCTAAAGGGCCATATGGTGGTGATTACACTCCCCATCCCCCTCCCTGTATAAACTCTTAGAATCTCAGTATCCCCGTGCTGCCCAGGCACTTGGCCACAATGAAAGCTGATCCGATACAGCCACTCGCTTCTTTGCCTTTAAAGGAAATGCCCAGTAAGCAGCCTTTCTGCTCTGAATCAAGCACAAATGGAGGGATTTTAGGCACTCAGGAAGGGGATGTCTTCAGGTCAGGGTGCCTCTGAGAAGTCTCCGCATCACTGTGTATGATGAAAGTCAACCCTTGAGTAGACCCGCTAGCCTGATCTGTCCCCAGAGGAGGGGGGAGAGGGTTTGGCCTCTTGACTGGCGTTAGCTGTTTTGATGGGACAGGTGAGATGGGGCCAGGGTTGGGTAGGGAGAGAAAGCAGATCTCTGAACCTGGGGAGTGTTTCCAGAGGGGCTTGGGCTGTATGTAGTACACCCACCTCCAATAGTTGCCTGAGCAAGGAGATTTTCAGCCAAAAACTGGGGGACTTTTCCATCTGGACAATGTCAGATTCTTGTCTAATTCAGGCTCAATGTAAACAAGATAGAGTGGGAGTGGGGACACACTGCAGGGTGAATGAGGAGCTTAGGGAGGGCTCACCTCAGTCCCTCCCCTCAGCGCCAGGACTATGAGCAATATCTCCCCGTGCTGAGCCTCAGGGCCCCCTCTGCAAAGTGAGCTGGTCAACCAGATGCTTGGTAAGGTCCCTCCCAGCCCTACCCATTAGAACATGCAGGGTGTGAAGGGGGCTACCTCACCGTGGTGTGGAGCTGGGTAGGGATGGAGGATGGAGGACGTCTATCAAAGTCCTCATCATTAGAACTAGAAAATCTGATGCCTCAATGAAGACTGGAACATGGAGATTTGATAGAGGACCCAGAGAAAACTACCAACAACAAGGAATCTAGGGGCCAGGTAGTTCTGTGCCCAACACCCAGCTCCCACACCTAGTTTCCCTGTGCTCCGGGGCCACCCACATCAGAGCTAAGTTTCCCTCTCCTCCCCCACAGTTTGCCTCTGACCTGCCATTGCCAGGGCCACACTGGGACCCGTATGGGCCCTAGGCATTTTTGTCTTCATGGCCCCTTACCCTAAAACATTTATTAAAAATTACATTTTATGACCGCATTAGTATAAAGGTGGATGTGTCCTAAGTAGATTATATTTATGATTTTACAAAAAATGAGTCTATTTTCATGAGCCCGTAAAATGGGCCCTAGGCATTTACCTACGGTGCCTAGAGGCTGCCAGTCCTGGGCCCTGTGATATTTCTAACATGAATTGTGAAATGTCACATTAGCTACTGAATCAAGCTTAACACATCAGAGAGAATCCTTCTCCTTCTGAGTATTTTTGGGGAAGCCCTACTGAGATCAACATCTCCCACAGCAGGATAAGGCTTGGAAGCTGGGAGTCTGAGAATATGGATGGGCTTGGATTAGGTCAGGTAAGGCAGGGGCCTACTGATTTCAGCCCAGTCAGATCCAGGAAGCTGGGCAGTTTGAGTTACTAAGAACCAAGGGTCTGATTCGAGCACATGGACAGATGGGCCCAGGACCAGAGGCCCTATTAAGCTGGAGTGATGCGTGATGCCAGACCTCTCAAACTTCATGGACCAGGTCTATGCCACATCAAGTGCCTCAGGTGTAGGATCTCATTTAGTGAGGACAGGAAGACTGATATCCCAGATTCCAGATGGGGAAACTGAGGTTCCGAAAGGGCTTACCTTCTGAGCTCTCCTTCCAACCTTACCTCCCTTGCTTTCCCTGGGAAACAGATCCTGAGATAAATCCTGGCAGTCTCACCTCTGGGCCTTTGCATGGGCCATTCCCCCTGCTAGGAATTGGCACTCACTCATCCTTTCTATCCACTGCTTCAAGGCCAATGTCAAGTCCCACCTTCTCCAGGAAGCCTTCCCTGATTTCTTTGGCTCCGTATGCTCATCCTCTCCTTTGAACACCCTGGACACTGGCTGTCTATACACTCATTTAAGCCAATAAATATTTATCTTACATCCACCCTGTGCCAGGCCGTATGTTGGACTCAGTGGTTATAAAGGTGACTCAGTGGTAGGTTGGACTGAAAGGAGGCCCTGTCCTGTCCTCTTGGGGGAGACAGATTATGACAATGCAAAGAGATCCCGGATTCATGGTCGGGGGACCCTGGAGCTATAGAGACCAAGGAGAGAGAGAGTCTCCACCTCTCCTGAGGCTGACATTTGAGCTGGGTGTGGGAGGATCAGTAGGCATGCACCTGGCCTGGAGGCAGAGGAGACAAGAGGACAGCAGAGGTGAGGAGGAAGGGAAGGAAAAAGAGAGAGAGGAAATGGGGGCTGAAGGTAATGTATCAGACAGCATCCAGAGGAAGCCTAAGGTACCCCTGAGTGGGGTAATCCGAAGGATGTTTTCAAAGGTAAGGACAGTGTGTGGGAAAATCTTAACAGGACACAGTTCTGACCAGTGGGGAGCCCGTCATACCTCTAGGTTGAAGGGGTAAGGGAACAGGGCTACCTGTGCAGAGGGGGCTGCCTGGGTGGAAGCCCTGTAGGGAGGTGCTAGGGAAGCTCCCACTGGCCTGACCTGATCTGCTGATAAATGTCCATGTGGGTTGGCTTCCTGGGGACCAGCTCAGGAGGGTGGAAGGCGGAGCCAGAGTGGCAAAGGAAAAGTGAAGGGCAAGGGGCCTATTGTTCAGCTAAAACCCAGCTCAGGGCTATGCTGGGGTCAGGGACACCTCCCTCCCTGCCCATCAAGTCTTGGGTCCTTGGTAGGAAATGGTTGTTTCGTCAGGTCCTATCTCATTCCAGAATTGTTAAGATGTCATTAAGTGTCATCTGAAAATAGAAACTCGGCCTGGGCCTGCCATGGAAACGCTTCTGCCTCCCCAGTGCTGTGCAGGCAGGCTGCCTGGCCGCAGATTAAGCTGCTCTCACCCAAACGCTTACTTCAGCTGCCAAAGGGAGCCGGTGTTTCCTGAGATGGTCTATGTGCCAAGCACTGAGTTTAGCTCATTAGAGATGTGATTGCATTGTTTTATTTCGTCACCAACTCTCAGGGGCAGCGGCTTCTTCCCACTGTATAGATGGGAAGCTGAAGGTCAGGGCAGTCATGCTTTGAGATCACAGGCAAGTAAGGGATGGAGCTGGTATTTGCCTCTGATGCCAGAAGCAGGTTTCCTATGTTCTCAAAGGAGGGAAGGACCAGGAAGCCACTGAACTTAAAACCAGTATATTTTCCCCTCCTTCATCCATTTACCCCCAATCAAGTGTAAGAAGAGCCAACATTTCTTGAGTGGCTACCATGTGTCCAGTTTTGTGCAGAAGCTTCTCACCCATTCTCTCAGTTAATCTTAGTAACATTGGAAAGTAGGTACGATTTGTGCTTCCATTTTATCAGTTATGAAATCGAGGTTCAGAGACGTTAAACACCTTGTCCAAAGCCACACAGCAAAGAAGAGGTGCAACAGAGACTCCCAGGTCAGGGCTCCTCATGCACACCAGCCAGGCCCTGTGCCAGGTCATGTCAAACAGACTTGACTGATGTCAAGATCCTGCCCTCAGGGTGCTCCTGTGGAGAATTTGGTGGCCTTTTTCTTGGAAAGGTGTTTTGGAAAAGTCATACCCAATCACCACTTTCTATAAGCTCCCAAAAAGGCAAAGCCAGAAGGGTGGCATTCCTCATTCCACTCTGCTCGTGTGATGCACCAGTTCACGTGGCCTCTCCGAGGGCCCCTCCTTCCATGTCAGTGGGGACAGGGCTGGTACAGGAGTGCCCCGCCTTGCTGAGTGCTCCTGGGGAGAGCAAATGGGAGAGGCCAGCACAATTCCTTCCCTCCTGGTTCTATGGGCTGAAGTGCGTCCTTTCAAAATTCATGTGCTGATGCCCTAATCCTCGGTACTTCAAAGTATGAGCTTATTTGGAGATAGGGTCTTTGGTGAAGTAATCAAGGTAAAATGAGATCATTAGGGTGGGCTCTAATCTGATGGCTGTCCTTATAAAAGGGGAAAACTTGGACATAGACACACACACACACATGCATAGAGGGAAACCACCATGAGAAGATGAAGGCAGAGATCGGGGTGATGCCTTTACAGGCTAGCAAACACCAGAGATTGCCAGCCAACCACCACAGGTCTCCCACGGCCCTCAGAAGGAGCCAACCCTGCCAACACCTTGATCTCAGGCTTCTAACCTCCAGAGCTGTGAGCTGAGACATGTTTGCTGTTGAAACCTCTCAGTTTGTGATACTTTGTTACAGCAGCCCTGGCAAACTAATACACCAGCCTTCTCTGCAAGGAACAGAGAGCAGTCTGGGTTTCCCCACTGTATTTCTGAGCATTCCCTGGCAGGCCATGTGAGATGGGGAAGTCTTCCAGGCCAGACTGAGCCTGCCGTGGTCCCTAGTCTCAGGCAAACTTTTGAATGAGTAACATCTTTATTCAATCTTTCCGCCAACTCTGGGGGGCACTCTGTCAATGGCCCTCATTTTACAGGTCGGGACAGTAAGAGGGGTCATTGAGGGGTTGACGCTGTGTGCGGCAGGCCTACGATTCAGACCTGATGTGCCACTCTTCAGGGCTCAAAGCTGTGGCTGTCACGCTCCTCTGCTTTCCAGGAAGAATAAACATGGTGATCAAGGCAGAGCTGCCGTTGCTGCCCAGACGGCCCCTGTCCGCGGGCCCATCGAGCCCTTGCAGAGCTCTTGGCTGGGGCTGGCTACCAACAGCCCAGCCACCTGCTCCACCCCTGGAGCTTCACTTCCTGCAAGGTACCAAGGCTATGGGAAGTATGCCCTGACTCTCCACAGGGCAGAAAGCCCTCAGACAGCTGCCATGCCTTTAGCCCAGCTCTGCGCACCCCACCCCACCACACCTTCCTGCTCCTCCCACTGCTCCCCTTGCCAGCTCCCACCCCCGCCCAGGGCAAGAGGAGCAAATGAAACAATTCATGTAGTGCTCTTAGCACGGGGCCTAGTATACAATTGGTGCTCAGTCAGTAGACACTATCATTATTATTATTTATGATTATTATTCACCCAGGTGACAAAGATAGATGGAGAAGGACAAAATCACAAACCTCGGTTCACATCCCAGCTCCATCTTTCCTAGCTGTGTGCCTCTGGACAAGTCACCCCACCTCTCTGAGCCTCAGTATGCTCATTACAGCTGGAATAAAAAGTCCCACCTCAAAGGGTTGTCGGAAGAATTGGATGAGAAAACACGTAGGAAGCTGCCTGGTAGTTGGTTGAAATTCAAAACAAAGAGTGTCTCCCACTGCCAAGCTGTTCCCCTCCTTCCGTGGATCATATCAATGAAATGACGCAGGTGAAAGCCTCTGGCACATAGTGGGTGCTCAGTCAGTGTTTGAACTTGAACAGACAAGCCTTGTGTTTGTCTAAGATGTGTGTGGTGTAGCGCGAGCGCATGAGCCTCTATGGCACGCCCTCCTCGCGCCCAGCTCACCTCGGCTCACCCGCCCACGCAGCACGTCATGCTTTTGCTCAGGTGACAGATTCGGAAAGGGACCCAGCTTATCTCTTGGGATTGACAGGGCCCCTCCCAGGCCCTGTCTTGCAGGGGCAGGACCTACTTGCCTGCAAAAGCCCCAAAACAAACTCCAAAGGAACCGCTGGGCGCCGTCCTGGGCTGGGTATACAAAGCCACAGTGTTCTGCTTGTTTATTTGGCTTGCAGCCTCGCAGGAGGCTCGCCTGCTGTTTCCGACTCCCCTCGTGTGACGGCAGGGCAGAAGGGGGAGCACTTGCCGTCAACCTGTCTGTCCCTGGTCCTCCAGAATCCACCCTTGGAAAGTAGCTGGCGCCCTGTCTGATGGGATTTGGGACTGGGAGGTTTCCATAGTTTACTAGATGGGGTCACTGAGGCCCACGAAGACTGGAAACTCCTAAGAAGCTGAAGCAGCACGCAGACCCAGGGCCTCCCATTCCAGCGCGGTTCTTTCTGCTAAACCCACCTCGGCTGAGAGAGGACCACCTGGAGCTCACCATCTTCCTTTAGTGACTACTGGGAAGCAATCCCACTGCTCTCTGGGGGAGAAACTTCAACAATTAGCATCTCCTTGGAACCTGAGTCCCGACAGTCAGCGCCGCACCCCATGGTGGGGGAGACAGAAATTGCTGCCCAGATGGTCTCTTTCCCCCCAGGGAATTAAACAAGAGCAAATGGGCTTTACTCAGGAGGGATCCAGATTCCAGCCAGCTCTCTCACCCCGCGGCGGGCGGCATCCTGGTCTGAGCCACTGTCGCCTCTCACCTGGATGGCTGCCGCAGCTTCCTTGCTGGTCTCCCTGCTGCCACTCCTGTCCTTATAGTCTGTTCTCCACCCAGCAGCCAGTGGCCCTGCAGAAACACAAGGCAGGGCACAGCCCTCCTCCGCTCAGAACCCTGCCGTGGCCCCATCCACGCCGCGTGAAGGCCCGAGGCCCTGCATCAGCCTGCGAGGCCCCTCTCAGACCTCACTGCCAGCCCTCCCTCCCTCCCCACTGGCCTCTTTGCTGCTCCTTCCTCCACGGGGCATGCTCCTGCCTCAGGCCTGTGCCACAGCTGCACCCTGAGCCAGGACTTCTCTTCCCAAATGAGGGCACGGCTCCTCCCTCCTCTCTTTAAGTCTCCCAGGAGCCCCCCACCCCACCCACTTCCTATTTCATTCAGCAACTGCTCCATGCCCCACTCCTCACAGGCCTGCTGCCTCTTTATCCTGCTCTCTTTCTGTTGTTTGCCGCAGCCCATACCACCTAACACACCGCACACCTTATTCATTACCTTCCCTGTTGGCTGCACTCTCTGCCATCCTGCCCCCACTGGAATGTCAGCTCTAGGAGGGCAGGGGTCTTTGTTCTGCTCCCTCATGTATCTCTAGCACCTAGAATGGTGCCTAGATGCTAGGAAGGAACTCAGTAAACATTTGTGGAAGCAATCCATGAATCACCACCAAAGAGTGGTTGAATGGAAAGGACTTGCTGACTATGAGAGACTCAAGGCAAGGTTTCAACAGACTTCTAGGGGAGCCACAGCCGGATTCCTTCGTGGCTGGAGGCCCAGACCTAGGCTCTCTCCAGCTCTAGCCCCTCAAACCTGTGCCTTGGTTGTGACAAGACCACCTTCCCCCCAAGGGGAAGAGTCCCTGGGAGTCCCTGGAGGTGGGGTAGAGGCCCACAGGTGGAGTAGAAGGGGCAGACTCCGGAGCAGGGTGGACCTGGGCTCAAACCTTGGCTCCCACACTGACTTGCTGTTATCTGTGAAATGGGGATGATGGCTCTAGCTCAGGGAGCTGTCCGGGTGAGCACACCCATCATCACCATCCTCATTTGAACCCTTACTACATGCCCAGCCCAGCATGTGCATTATCTCAGTCAGCAGCTTTAGGGGCATAGAGGGACCCCCGTCATCCTCATTTTGCAGTTGAGGAAACTGGGGATCAGGAGTGCCCAGTCCAAGGTCACACAGGGACAGAGCACACAGTGATGGGGCCAGGAGTGGAGCCCAGGTCTGTCAGATTACAGGGCTCAGAATGCCCCTACAGGGCCCCCTGAGTGGTAATGAACTTGTGGGGTAACGCCTGAATGGTGATGTATTTGTTTAGTGAGTGTGACTTGGCTGGTGCCCCACATACACGACATCTTCTAAAATCTACCCGAACACTCTGGGGTGTGAAGTCATATCACTATCCCAGTGTAAAGGTCAGAAAAGGGAGGCTAAAAGGTGAGGCAACTTGCCCAGTGTCCCCAAACTACTAGAAGGTGGGAACAGAGTACTGGAGGCAAATCTTGCCTGAGCAGTGGCTTCATAACACATGTGCTCTGTGCTACCACGAAGAGGGCACTCTGTGCTGGCTGGCTGCTCCCATTTCTGTCCCCTAAGTGGTCAAGCTGAGGCCCTGGGGGTTGAACTCATGCCCCGGTTCACCTGGTCTACACAGCCAGCACCTTCCAAGTGGCCTCCAGCCCTGCTCCTGGAGCTCCGTGCTGGATTTCTAGTCCATCTATTTTCCTTCTGGTCCCTTGGACCAAACAGTGACCCGAAGGCCACTTATCCTCTCCCACCAACGCCAGCAGAGACTCACTACCATCGTCTCAGTGTGCAGACTGCCCCACCTTCCCCTGGCTCTAACTGTCTCTCATTTAGATCCATTTTAACCGGTTCATGCTGGGCCTGCAGAGGGTGCACTGACTTCTCTATCCCAGTGGCGGGAGAGGGTGAATGTAGCTGGCACAGTGCTTGGCACACAGTAGACACTCAGTAGATATCTGGCCCTGCCAACCTCTATGCCTTCCTCTCCTACTTTTCTAGGGGGCTCCCTTGGCTTTAGCCTCACTGGCATCTCTGTTCCTGGGCAACATCAAACTTTTTCCTGCCCTGGGGCCTTTGCACTGCCTTTTCCCCTGCCTGGTATACACGTCCCTAAGATTTCCAACCTCATTTTCTCTTGCTTACCATTTAGGACTCTGCTCAAATGTCACCTCCTCAAAGATATTCCCTGGCCTTCCGGCTTAAGGTGGTAGCCCCCTGCCCCAATGGCTCTCTACCACAGCACCCTGTTTTATTTTCTTCATAGCATTTATCCTTTTCTATAATCACAGTATGAATATTTATAGTCTCTTCCCTCCCCCTAAATGTTAAACTCCAAGAGGGCAGGGACCTTGATTCTTGTATTTGCCCTTGTGTCCCCAGTACCAGAACCATGCCTGGTATGAAAGAGGCATTCTCTGAGGATTAGTCAAGTGCACAAATGAATAAAGGCAGAAACCTGGAGGGTACAATATCAAGTCTGAAGTAGCTGGCCTTGATAGCAAGGAGTTTCTTTGAAATCTTACCTTTTCTCTTAAAACTTCATGAGAATTTTGCATCTTGATGCATTATATCTGTGTTTGTCATAATTTTTTAAGACTGGTTTTTGCTCCTCAAAAAGATGAGTAAATTAACGCTCTGGGAGGATTCATTTCCTTTCTCCTATGTTCTTGTGAACCTTTTCACTGCACTGGGAATAAGGGATCTAGCCCTAGTGCTGGCCAAGTACACAGACTCTGTGTGGGTGAGGTTGTGGGGAAAGGGTCCCTCCTGCCCACTATCCGTGGGGTGTAGACTGGACCAGCTGCTGACGAGGGTGATTTGGCAGCATCCAATTAAATGGAAAGTGTGTCTGCTCAAATGCTTTGGTGGATTGACTGCAAAAACATGGCTCCAGTTCTTCCCCTCCTGTATCCACATCCTTTGCAATATGACTTATCATTCTTCCTATCAAGAGGCAGATTTTATTTCCCCATACCTTGAATCTGGGTGGCCTTGTGACCTGTTTTGGCCAATAGAATGGAACAGAAGTGATGGTGCACCAGTTCTGAGCCCAGACTTCAAGAGGCCCTGCACACTTCCACTCACCCTTTAGGACACCTGCCTCCCCCATGAGAACTGAGGAAGAGAAGCCATCTAGAGCAAAGATGAGTGGTCCCATGTAGGGCCATCCATGACCAGCTGGCTGACCTGCCTGCTGACCTCAGACACATAAGTCAGCACAGCCACGGCCAGCTGAGCTGGGACCAGGCCAGCAGAAATGGCTGACTGGCAATAGAGAATACCTGATTGTGTTGTGTTCTAAACCACATATAATATGTTGTATGGGATGCCGCATTATCATGGCAGTGAATACAACAACCTGATGGGTCCACTCCCTGGAATCTATCTTGAGAAACACTTACATGGCGGCAAAGGAGGCAGGGCCAAAGGTGCTGACAGCATTATAGTCTGTAGCAGCAGAACACCGCAAGCAAACCTAACTACCCAGCAGCAGGGCAATTGATTCATCAGCTGTGATTCACCCTTACAATGGAATGCTAAGCAACAAAAAAGAACAGGGCAGATCTGTGTGTTATGACATGGCATGGACTCTAAATAAGACAGTAGATGACAGGAAAAAGCAAGCTGCAGAATGATTTGTATAGTATTATATCATTTATGGGAGAACACACACATAAAAATAAATACTGGATATTTTCTATGGGAACATGTCTGTAAATATAAAGAAGGACCTGTGAGTAAAGGCAAGGGGACTAGGAAGGGGCCCTTGGTGCAGTTAAGGGGGTCTCATGTATACAAGTTTTATATGCTTATCATATAAATTTATGAACAATGTAATGAACAATTAAAGTCTAAAAAGTTGGGTTAGTAGATGTAGGGATTTTGGCACATGGTCTTCTAATTCACTCCCAGATTTCCACAGTCTCTTCATGAGAAGGTCAAGGGCCAAGTTCAGGGCTTCCCACACTTCATTTTCAAATCCCATGAAAGATGTAACCTGTGGAAAGGTGCTTCACTCTATTACTCACCAGAGAAAGGCAAATTGGAAACCACAATAAGATACCACTGCCTACCACCCAAATGGCTAAAGTGAAAAAGATTGCCAATATCAAGTGTTGACAAGAAAATGGAGCAACTGGAACTTTTAGATAAAGCTGATGGGAATATAAAATATAAAATTCCCACACAACCACTTTGAGAAAAGATCTGGAAGTTTCTTATAAAACTAAACATATACTTACCATAAGACCCAGCATCTCCACTTCCCAGTATTTGCTCAAGAGAAGGTAAAACATACATTCACCTAAAGACTGATACAAGAAAATTCATAGCAGCTATATTCGTAAGAGCCCCAAACTGGAAACAGCCTAAAATGTTGAACAATAAGTAAATGGATAAATAAACTTTGGCATATCCACATAATGGAATACAACTCAGCAGTAAGAGGGAGTGGATGACTGACATACACAACAAGGTAGATAAATATCAGAAACATCATGTTGCATGAAAGTAGCCTGGGGCAAAAGAATCTATATGAAGGACTCCATTTATGTGAAATTTTAGAAAAGGCAAAACTAACATACAGTGACCGAAGGCTGATTAATGGTTATGTAGGGCAGAGGTTGGGGTATTGACATTTAGCAGGCAGGAGACAACTTTATCCAGAGAGGATATGTTCTATATCTTGATTGGGTTGGTGGTTTTATGGGTTTTGGGGGGTTTCATGAAAATGAATTGACCTCTACTCTTAAAACGCATGCGTTATTGTATGTAGAATATTTCTCAATAAAGCTGAGAGCATGCAAAAGCCTTGACTAGTCTGTCCCAGGGCTGCTGCCTCCTTAGCCAGGAGAAAAACAGCAACCAGCACTTCCCTCCCTCCTTTCTCAGGCTCCTGGGCCAGTCTTCCAAGACAATGAGTAATTAGCCGTGCAGGAGTCTTGGATGTAGGGCCAAAAACAACAGCAGTGTCACATCAAATGCCAAGATGTCTCTGGCTAAGAGCTGAGCTCAGCCACCCCCGCCCCCCACCCAGCCACAGCCACAGCCACAGAAGGAAAACAGCCCTGCAGGCGGGAGCGGGGGCTGCCTTCCCCACCCAGTGTCAGCCATTCCCGCTCTCCTGCGCTTAGAAGGAATCACTGGAGTGTGACAGCATCGTGGTGGCAGGCACAGAGCCGCACTCTTCCATATTACACTTCATGTTCTCCTCCCACCACGCCCAAACTGCAGGTGAGGAAACTGAGGCTCTAGGGGAAGTCTGGCCGCAGAGGCAGGAATCTTGAGCTGCCTGACTTCCTCCCACCTATCCCAACCCTGAAAGGCTTAAAGTCCTCCATTACAGAAAGGCTGCCCACCCCCAACCCACCTCAGCCCAACAGTCTCTAAGCTCCCTCTCCTCAAGACCTCCTGTGCTCTGACCCTCATGCCTTTCCCAGCATGGAAGGGTGACACCCCTGGGCCAGGTTCCGAGCCCTCCCAGGCTGGCATGCCCTCCTCTAAAGCAACATTGTTCTTCTCACATGCAAATATCCCTCCTGTGGGAGGCCCTTGGAAAAGGAGGGAAGGATGTGGGGGATTTCTGGCTGCAAGGAGGACAGCGTTTGGAGAAGGGTGTCTGGGGACCCTGGCATCATATCCTTCCCTCTCAGAGACCCTCAGTGTGGAGTCTGGACATGAGCATGGCAGGGTGTGGGGCTGTGGTCTGGGAGAGTCAGGCTTGCTGCAAACAGTGGGGGCTACTGGGACCATGCCCTCCTAAGGGAATCTTCTAGAGTTTTCTTTCTGAGAAGCTGCCAGAATCAGACACCAGGCCGCAGGATCACACCTGCTCTGGCCACAGTTCTCCTAGGGCTGTCTGGAGTCAGCACATATGGCGGATAAGGGCACATGCCTGCCATGACGGGCCGCTCTGAGGATAAATGTTCTAGTGCAGTTGGAACCACTCCCCGCACACGGTGAGTGTTCAGTGAGTTGTGATGTCCCCTTATCCTTGCTTTAGTAGCTTTTGTTCTGAGTTGACATTGTCAGACCTCCCCACCGGCCTGCAAGCTCTTCTGGGCCAGGAGGGGCTTTATTCCTGCCTGCATTCCTGTGTGTTGCCTGATGCACAGTAGTAGATACCTTTCTTGGAGGAAGAGGGGCTTGCCTTCGGGGCTGGGATCATGATGCTCAGCAGTCCTTGGAGGGCTCATGGTTTAGCCTGTGTCAGTTTGGCATGTCAACTTAACCTGGATTGGCTTTGGCCTGTCAGACTGGAGAATAAGAAGAGCAGACCATGATCCTAAAACCATGCCCAACCCCAAATCATTCCTATTTCTAGGACACACATGGGACAGGCTGAGATAAATAGTGGTGGTTTATCACAGGAAGGTTCATCCCAGCTCCGTGAGAGTGAGCATGCCTGCGTATGCAACCAGCTGATTTATGGTGGCCTGAGCCAAGCATCGAGCAGAACGAGGCCATTTATCTACTTGGCTGGACGAGAGGTCAAGAGAGAAAAATCAGAGATTAAGCTAAATATGTACTTGAGTAGAGACAAGGAGCTCAGTGCCTTTGTTAACTCCTGGAGTGTCCATATTCCACATGTTCTTAGGGGATACCGTTGTGAGCCCCTCAGTGAATAGAACCCACGTGTCGTGGGGAGGGCTGGGCTCCTTCTTGGGGACACAGCCCCAGCCCAGGGCAGCAGTGGTGCCCCAGGACATTCTCAGCCTCCTGGGATTGCCAAGGGGGGTACAGCCAGTAGGAAGGAAGCTGAGAGGCTGAGAAGAAGAACCCATAATTGAAGAAGACCTACTGTCAAAACAGAATCATAGTCCAACTCCTTTGCACCCCTTCCACCTTGGTCAGATGACCATCCTAGCACATCTGAATATAACCTTCCAAGTGGTCTCCCTGCTTCCATCCCATCTTTATCCGGAATAAAATCCAAAGTGCACACTGTAGCTGCCCAGTGGTGATTCCACTGGTGATTGGTCCCCTTCCTCAGCTTGGCCTCGTAACATTTCATTGACTCTCTCTAACAAAGCACCCTGTTTTATATTCCTGCACATCTTGGATCCCACTTACAGCATTATGGCAAAGATTCACTCTGGCCACCCGTCATCCCCCTCCCTTGACCTGTCAGGCCCATTGACCCCTCCTCATTCACTGAGCTCCAGCCGCACTGGCCTCCTTGGTGTTTCTCCAACTCCAAACACACTTGTCCTCAGCACCTCTGCATTTGCTGTTGCTCTGCTGGGGCTGCCCTTCCAGACAGATAGCCCTGCTTTCTCCGCTCCTTCAGATGTCTGCTCAAATACCGTATTTTCAATGAGGCTTTCCCAGAGCATTCTACTTAGATTAGCGGCCCCCTCCCCCCACCACACCCCAGCCACTCAATTCCTTCCCCAGTTTCACTTTTCTCTGTTGTACTTAGCACCATGAGGCTTATCTATCTGTGTATTTGTTTATTCACTTATTGTTGGGCCTTTGGGGATGAATTGCTATATCCCTAGTGTGTGGACCAATGTGTGATACATTGCAGGCACTTGGTAAATATCTATTCAATGAACGATAGCTAATATTTTATGAATGCTTAATATATGTCTTAGGTAACCACTGTGTATATAATTTTATTTAATACCTCAGTAATACTATGATGTAGATACTCAGAGAGGTGAAGTGGCTTGCCTGTGCTCTCACAGCTGGAATGAGGATTCACGCCCACCCGATGCCAGAGCCTGAGCTCTCAGCTACCATCCAAGAGCCAGTATGGTCATGGTGTGTTTAGGGAAGGACCCATCATGCTCCAGCCCAGGGGATACTGGGGGAAAGGGACCTTGATCTGAAAAAAAAATACAAAAAGCAAAGTATAGAGATATGTTATTCTTGTAGTGAAATGACTTCAGTGATTAAAGAGGAAACTAAATAACAAAAGCAAATTCCACCTAAAATGAAATCATTACTGTTTATTGAGAACTACCCTGTTCTGGGCACCAGCTAAGAGCTTCACACACATGACCCTGTTTAATCTTCTCAATAATCCTGAGTGGCACATACTGTTATTATTAGCATTTTACAATCTAGGAAAGCATGGCTCAGAGAGATCATTTACCTAAGGTCACCAAGTTACAGAGCAGCTTGTCTATCTCATTCCAAAGCTTGGGTCATCTCCTCCTAAAGCAATAATTTACTTCTATTAGAAGTAAAAAACCTCCCAAATTGTTCTGTGCACTTGGCACGTGAAGATTTGGGTCTGACTTATCTTTTTATTCTCAGCACAAGGGGTGCTCAGCAAGGATCTGCTGGCTGGGTAGGTGGATGAACAAAGGAATGAACGAATGAATTTAGTGAGAGGGGGCGTCGTCTCCAGCTGGGTATAGCTTGATCTAAGCCCAGGCCAGTGTCTCTAAAACAGCAAGGTTGGAAGACCCACTCCATCAGAAGATGTGCAGGGGTTCTTTAAATATTCATATTCCTGCACCCCTTAGCGGCCCCTGAATCAGAAGACCTGAGGCCTGTAGAACTGCCTTCACACCACATTTGCCAGGAGATAGTGACATTCCCCAAAGCTGGGAGAGCCACAGCAGTAAGGTCGGCTCCAACATCCCAGTTAAGCTGAGGTTCCTCTCACACAGAGCCCCTGGACTCTCCCAGTGGGCAGCTTCCATGCATAAACACAGGCCAGCTGCAGGCAGCCCAGGGAAAAGGGAGAGAGATTACTAAGGGTGAGGATGACTTATTAGGAATGGTGGAAGAATCCAGCAGGGCAGTGTTTGTGTGAAGGAAAGCAGGAGCCACACATAAATTCTGGGACAGCTGGCAGCCCGCACTGAGGCATCACATGCCCCAATGTGTGGGTAGTCCTAGGTCTAATGGGGCAGAGATTATACATGGGAAACCTGAAGGCTGTGCTAGGGAGACATTTATAATGCATGACTGAAACTGCTTGCCCATTAGGATTTTGCAACAAGATTCATCAGCTCTGGGCCAGGTAGGCCCTTAGAGAATGTCTCAGCTATTTGTATTTAAACTCTTAAAAAGTGTTTTTAGAGAAATGGATTCTTCTGTTTTGATGAAATCTTATACATAGTCTCAATATATAAGACACATGAAAATAAAGATGTTTTGTTCACCCTCCTTGGGGGCATTGCCACAGAACACTAGGGTTCCAAAGAACCCAGTGTGAAAACCACTGATCTTCATTTTGCTCAAGGAGAAAGTGAGGCTCTGAATAGAGAAAGGACTTGCCCAAGGGCACACAGCAAGATAGGTCCAGGCTGCTGGAAATAGAGGGTGCAGTAAACAGTGTCCCACCCTAGGGAACTGCCAGGGCAGATGGCAGAGGCCATAATCACAATAAAACTAACTCACATACATTGAGTGTTGCTCTGTGCAGAGCCCTGCTTTCAGTCCTTCACTTGCATGATCTCATTTCATTCCCACCACAGCCCGATGGCGGGCTGTTACAACTCACATTTTATAGGTGAAGAAATAAGACACAGAGGGGTCGTCCACTGTAACCAAGATCACACAGCTAAAGTGGAGATAGAATTCGAAACAAGGCTGTGGGCCTCCAGAACGTGTCCTTTCACCAGCCCACCAGGCAGCCAGCCCCACGAGCTTCTGCTCAGTATGTTGGAGCTGCTCTTGCTTCCTTTACATCATTCTCCTGAGAGAAGCCAGGTTGTTATTTTTAAAGCACAAATCTGACTGAGCACCTCTCTGCAAACACCTTCAATGGCTCTCCACTGGCCCACAAGGTACCACTTTGGCCTCATGGCAATGCAGCGCCCCACTCCTTTCTGGACTCTCGCCACACCTGCATCCCCACCACATACATACCAGTGGCCTTCAATTTTGTTGACATGTACCCTATTTATAAAAATTTGTCAGCACACTCCCAGTATCTGCACTTTTTTATTTTTAAATTTGTTTCTGGGTACTGCCTGCTATCCTATTGTATACAGTTAGAATACACTCAAATGTAATTTAAATGAATTAAACAACAAGATAAAAAGCAAATAGGGATTTTATTTCCTCACCCCACAGAACTGCCTTGCCCACTCCCTTGGGTGCCCTCAGTCACGTCCAGTGCTCCCGGTCTGTACTGTCTGCAGGCGTGGGGCACCCATCTGGAGCCGCCTGCTGCCTTGCCTGGTAAGTTCTGCTCTTCCTTCAGATCCAGGCTGCAACCTCACTTCTTCCAAGATGCTTTTGCAGCTCCAGGGCACCCCACACATCTCCCTTGAGGCACTGGGCTCACCCACGATCATTTAATGGCATACTTTTAATCAACTGTCAAGTCTGTCACCCCGTCCAGACTGTGTGCTCTCTGTGAGGACAAGGGGTCCATTTTCTGTGTCACTCCAGCTCCCAGCACTCAGCAGCTAAGACCATCTGTTGACCAGTTAAGTGACTAGCACAGGGCTGGGCACCTCATGGGAGCTCTGAGCTCTAGTCTGGCAGTTTCCACACTTGACCACACATTAGAATCATGGGATGGCTCCTTTAAATACAAATGGCTCTGCCTCAGAATTTCTGATTCAGTAGGTGTCCCGGGTTGAATTGTGTTCCCTCAAAATTCATAAGTAGGAGCCCTAGCTCCCAGTTCCTCAGAATGTGACTGTATTTGGAGATAAGGCCTCTCAAGAAGTGATTAAGTTAAAATGGGGTGGTTAGGGCCCTAATCTAATCTGACTGGTGTCCTTTTAAGAAGAGGAAATTAGAACAGAGACAGTGAGAGTCACCCAGACACATTCTCACACAGACGGAGGACCTCGCTGGGGACACACCAGACAACCACCACCTGCAAGCTGAGGATGAGGCTGCAGGAAAAACTGAACACGCTGACACCTTGATCTTGAACGTCCAGCCTCCAGAACATGAGAAAATAAGTCTCTGTTGTTTAAACCAGCAGGAATAGACTGATAGAGCAGGTCTGGCATGGGGGCTGGGGTTTTGCATTTCTGACGAGCATCCCAGGGACACTGGTGCCGCCAGGGCAGGGACCACACTCTGAGAACTGCTGCTCTCCACCCGGGTGATGGGGGAGGAGTGGCTGAAGAACAAGGGAGGCCTGGAAGGGTGGAGGGAGAACTGCTGGCCAAGAATGCTGCCCTGGCATTTCCTGGGCTCCAGGAAGAGAGCTCTCCCCCGAGGGTGTGAGTCCTGGAACAGGCCGAAGCGTTCTGAGCTGTTACTCTCCCTGCTTTTGGCCGGGACACTGGGAAGGAATGGTTGGGGGTGGGGGTCTCCTCAGACACATCAGCTGGGAGACAGATCTCCCAGCTGGGATTCTGGGGCTGTCACAAGGAGGCATGCTCAGCCCAGCCCCTTCTCAGAGAGCTCTCAGCTGACCAAGCAGAGGTCAGGGGAGCTGGCAAGCTGATGAGGTCCTGGTTCACTGGAGATGCCCCTGGCTGCAGGCCCCCACCCCCCATCCCAGTGGGGGCCCTGAAATTAGAAGCCGGGCTCTGTACACGTCCTTCAGGGGAGGACCTAGTGAATGAAAGCATTCCTGTGGGCCACCACCTTCTCTGAGCCCTGTCAATAAAGTGGGCATGATGACATCTATCACAAAGGATGGTGGTGAATATTAAATAATAAAGATAATAAGTAATTGGATTTTATTCTATGGTTATCAAGTTAGACTCAATTTCACTTCAGCCTTACAATATCCAAAAGGCAACTGTAAGCACCATTTTATGGATGTGGAAACTGAGGCTCAGATAGGTTAAGTAAATTACCCAAGGATTCAGGACAGATAGTGGCACAGCAAGAATTCAATCCCACCTGCAGAGCCCACACTCAACCATTCATAACCTTCCCCCTTCGTAAGAGTTTAGGACTAGGCCTGGCTCAGGGAGGAACTCACTGGCTGTTCCCTTGTCTTAACTCAAGCTCCTACAACCCAAGTCAATTCCTCTGCCGATTCTGGAAGAAGGTAAAGAAGGAGGTGTTACCAGGAACTTTCCTCCCTGCTCCAGAGGAAGGCTGTCTAGGCTAAAACCATCTGTCATCCTTTGCCCTATCTCCAGTGTGTCAAATAAATGACCAACACATGCCCTATCCTCACAACAGTGCTATGAACACTATTATATACCCATTTCACAGACATGGAAATGTAGACTCAGGAAGTCGGGTTGAGAGGTTGCCCAAGTTCTCCCAGCTGTGAGAAATGTTGGTCCTGGAACTGGATCCCCAAGCCCTTGCTGATGATGCATCCCATTCCTCTTCTGGTTCTCTCAATCAAATGTCCCTTCCTTGGGACAGAAAGCTCTGCTCAAGAGGGAAGATGTAACTTTTTCTCCCAAAGCTCTGAGTCAACTCATAGAGTATAATCATGGTGGGCTCAACAGTCAGGCAGGAAAAGAGCTTTGTCCAACTATCCACAACAATCAGCCTTTGCCCCAAAGAGAAAGATAGAGAGAGGGAAGACAGAGGGATGGAGAGAAAGAGAAGAAGGAAAAGGGAAAGAGAGAGACAGAGAAGACCAAACCAATACCATTTCAGCTTCTTGAACTCCCCTGCCCCTTCAAGGCATAGTTCAGATTTTCTCTCATGCAGGAAGCCTTTTCTCCAATTCAGCCAGGCCAGTCATGCTGTGCTCCTGCTCTGTCATTGCACAGGCCTGTCTGGCCTCCCACACTACCGGATACGGGCCAGGATGGTTTTGGTTGCAAGTGACAGAAACCCAACTCAAGCTGGCTTCAGCCCAAATGGGCGTTTGTTGGCTCCCCAGACTCAAAGCCCAAAGGCAGAGCTGACCTTAGGGGCTCAGGCACAGCTTCTGGAGTGCCCTCCACATTTGGGCTCTCCCCTCCTCCGGGGTGGCTCTGCCCTTAGGAGACCCTTGCCACAGAAACAAGGCAGCCACCAGCACACAGACTGCCCCAGCAGGCGGAGCTCCTCTTCCCAGGACCCACTCCTGAAACAGCCACCTGTGGGGGGCGGGGGGCACTCTGAGCAGCCAAGCCTGGGTCACATGGGCAGCAGAAGGGTATTTCCCCCAAAGAAAATGAAGACTCTGTTGGCAGATGAAGGGAGCAGTGGCTGAGTGAGCAAAAACGGAAAGTCACACTCTCCAGGGCCTTTATCTGGTTTCCTCGTTCTCCCTTGTCTGTTGTGTGACCTTGGACAAGTCACATTCCCTCCTGGTCCTCAATTACCTCATTTGCAAAATGGGGGTGATATCCTAACTCAGATGTGTTTGAAAGGATTCAAAAAGTTAAAGCACATAAAAAGCCTTGCACAGTGCTCAGCCCACAGAAAGTACCAAGCTCCTGCCACCCCTTCTTCTTCTGGGCACCCCACCCCCAGGCAGGCATGCCTGGTGTTTAGAACAGTGGTGCTCCTTAAACATTTGGCCACTGATTTAATTCAATTAAATGCTTCCCTCCTTGCAGGCATCCTGTGTGTGTGAACTGTTCCATCTGTCTTTTATCTTAGGGATCTCTCCTGGGATGATGAAGCTCTAAGTGGAAGCCCCCAGAGACAGGCAATAGTGGTAACTATTCATTCAACACATGTTTCTTAAGCCCCATTAGGACATGTTCCAGGCACTGGGGATGCAGCGGAGAACAAGGTAGACCTGGGCCCTGACCTCATGGAGTTGGGCTCACTCATGGATGCGGTGCACACCGTGTGAGGCCTATGTGTGTCATCTGTAATCCAGGATTACATTAAATGTCATCTCGTGGAATCCTTCAAATGGCATCATGCTCATTTCACAGATGAGGAAACCGAGGATCAGTGAAGCGAAATCCCAGCAGATAAATAGATCACTCAGCAAACAAGTGGCAAAAATGACAAACTACCTCACTATTCCTTCCCGGATAAAGTCTGAGTCAGGCCCCATGAAGAATTCAATAATTCAATGAAGGTTAATTACAATGACAGGGCCTATAAAAATCAAACAGTCTGCCTTCCAGGAAGCTAAAGGGAAGTGGGGGGAGATAGTCATGTGCAAAGTCAACCCGAGGTTGGAATGAACCGTGTCAAGTCCATACATGGGAATCCACATCCCCATGTGGATTGCCCAGAAGGCAGGCGAGGAGCCCCCAGTGGGGCCGAGCATCAGGAGGAACCGAACCATGCAAACCATGATCTGCAGGCTGAGAGCAGCCAGGCAGTGTAGAAACAACCGGCTAAGCTGCCATAAGGTCCAAACCTGCACTTTGGAAGGGCCTGGGGTCCACGGGGAAGGTCGGTACTCCCTTCCCCAGCCCACCGGCAGCCACCAGCCCAGCCAACCAGAAAGGCTGAGTGAGGGCATGTCACTCCTCTGCCTCTAATCCCCGAGTAGGTTATGAGGCTGAAGAGGTAACCTGGCTAATGATGGGGACTGAGACCAGCAGTTAGCAGTGACTCTGGAGCCGGCAGAGCCAGTTTCCTGGCTGTAGGACTTTGGTCTATCAGCTTCACCTCCAAGCCTCAGTGTTCTCCTCTGCAAAGTGGAAATGGCTAATACCTACCTTACAGAGTGAGGAATAAATCAGGTGACTGTGCAGCCGCCCTACACACATTAATCCACACAGTCCACATAATTAAGGATTTGTGTTCTCGGTGCACATGAAGAAACTGAGGCTCAGAAAGGTGAGTCCCTTGCCGTAAATCATCCAGCAGGTCAGCGGCAGCTACAGGTTTGGAGCCCCAGTCTGCCTGACTCCACAGCAGGACTCTGCCCACCTCCCACAACACTTTGTAGGTCCTATCTACATGCCAGGTGCTTGCTCTGCACACTTCCAATCTAGCAGTTTCCAGTTGAGACCCGCATATGTCCTCCTGGGGTGTTGGTTCTGAAAGTGTTGGCAATGTTTGCTCCTGGTATGCTAGGGAACACTTGGGAATTCAAATATACTTGTGAAATCCAAACAGATGCATTTTTTAATGGCCCACAATCAGGCAAAGCCTATTAGCTGAACAAACAAACAATGAAAGGCCTTCCTCTGGTGCAGAGGAAACAAAAGGCTCTTTCTTGCCACCAGAATCTGGCTGGCAGCTCAGCTCTCTGGGGAGAAGACAGGCATTCTTGGTGGATAGCCCCAGCTCATGCAAGATACAGGATCTGTTCAGAGAAGTTCTCGTTGCACCCCCCAGCACCCCCGCATGCCCTCTCGAACACACGTTGAGCCCGAACCCACATTGTTGGCTTGCTTTGTTCAAGTGTGAGGGTTTCTCAGAGCCAGCTGGTGAAGCCGCCTTGCAGCCGGCAAGGCCTAGAGAGTAAAGGTACCAGAGGGCAAAGAAGACAGAGACTGGGGCACAGCTCCCCTTATCAGATTTGCAATCAGCCCCAAAGCCCTGAGTCCCTCACTCATCATGGGTACAGGACTGGGCATTAAGCATTAGAAGGGAGGGAGAGAGGGAGCTGACCCAGATTTCAAGGAGCATGGTGGGTGTACTGCCTCAGTTTCCCCAGAGTGATCAGCCTTTGGGATGCCCAAGACAAAAGATTCAGATGTATAAGGCTTTGAGCAAGTTCAAGGTTTCCTGGCCACATGACCTCTATGCCCCACCTGGTGGTTCCTGGCAAATTCTCTGAATCTAGCTACATTTGGAAGAGACATCATGTGGCCAGAATGGTTTGGGAATAATGGTACCCACCCTCATAAGCCACAGGGGGATGAATTTAGTTAGCCAGTCTCCAGCTTAACCCTTGAAGGTCCCCTGGTGTCCCTGCAGACCTGGGTTCAAATCCCAGCTCTGCCTCTTCCTCCCTAATGGGCAGCTCGCTTCTCTTTGTTGAGCCTCCTCATCCCAGCTGCAGAATGGAGGTCATGATAGTAGTGCCTCAGAGGCATGAATGCATGTGAAAGGCTGAGTGCGACCCCGGCGTAAGACAGTCACTTGACAGACACAGCTCTTTAGGGCAACAACTCAAAGCTCTCCCTGGATGAAAAGGGCACCCTTGTCCCAAGTGGACAGGAGGACCTGGGTTGGAGACTGCCACACTTCCATCTCTAACCCGGACCTCTCCCCTGAGATGAGCTCATGGATCCAATGGGCTCCTGGACATTCCCGCTTGGTTGTTTAATAAGCAACTCACACTTGATACATACTAGTTCTAGCCTCACCCCATCAACCCTGCCTCTTCCCACCTCAGTAAGGGAGCTTGCACTCCCAGTGACTTGGGTCCCAAATCTTGTTACCGTCCTTGATTTTTTCCTCCCACCCTGTATCTAGTTCATCTAGCTCTTCCTCTGAGATGTATCCAGAACCCAGTTACTTTCACCACCTCTTCATGCCCACCACCCTGGCTCAAGTCCCCACTGTCTTTCTGGGGGATTATTGGAAAAGCCCCTCGCCTGGTCTTTCTGCTTCCTCCCAACGTCCACTTCAGCATATTCCCTGCAGAGGAGCTGGAGGCATTAGTTTCCTAGAAATTACCACAACGTTGATGGCTTAAAACAACACAGATTTCTTCTACAGTTCTGGAGGCCAGAAGCCTAAGATTAGTGTCACTGAGCTGAAGTCACGACGCCAGCAGGCTGGTTGTTTCCGGCGGCTGAGGGCTTCCTTGCCTTTCCTAGCTGCTGCAAGCTGCCCGCACTCCGTGGCTCACCCCGCTCCTGTCTCTTGCCTTTGTTGTCACATCTCCTTCTACTCTGCTGAAGCAATATCTCCTTCTGCCTCTCTCTTATAAGGACATCTATGATTATATCCATGGGCCCACTTAGACAATCCAGGATCATGCCACCACGTCCAGGGCCTTAACCTTAGTCACAGTTATAATCCTTTTTGCCGTGTAAGGCAACATATTGGCAGGTCTGGGGGTTGGGATGTGGACGTATTGGGGGCCATTTTTCAGCTTACCACAGGATCCTTTAAAGTGTCGGTTGGGCCATGTCTCTCCTCTACTCACCCCTCTATTCCCAGGAGCTCCCTTTCTTAATGTAAAAGCCATCCTTACAACAGCCTGTGAGGCCCTCTGTGACCTGGATCCTATACTTCTCTGATCTCAAATCCTCCCACCTTTCCCCTCACTCACTCTGCTCAAACTACATTGGCCTCCTTGCTGTGTCCAATAAATGCCACATATTTCTGTCTCAGGGCCTTTGCACTGGCTGCTCCCTCCACCCAGAATGCTCTTCTCTCAGATACCCCCATGGTTCACTACCTCACATCAACTCAGCGCTCTGCTCAAGTCACCAAAGAGAGGCCTTCCTGTTCCACACTGTAGGAAATGAAGCCCCTGCCACATACCCCATCCTTCTCTGTCCCCTACTCTTCTTTATCTTTGTTCTTGATCTTCATCACCACTTGAAAGATATATTTATTAATTTACAATCTTCTTCTCTACTAGTATGTAAGTTATTTTGAAGCAGGAATTCTACTCATTGCCGTATGTCCCATGCTGAGATCAGTGCCTGGCACGTAGTAGGTGCTCAATAAATACTTATTGGATGGACCTATCTGGTCCAGACCCTCAGGCTCTTTCTGAAGTGACTGAACTCTAGTCATTATGTACTGTGTCAATCCTCAAATCCCCTCAGTACTTTGGCTAGAGATATCTTAATTCAAAGGTGAAGATAGAGCAAACAATAGAATTTAGAATGCAGTCCCACCTCTCCTACTCCCCTGCTGGTTCCTGGGTACCTAGGACCCCCTCTCATCGCATGTGATACTTGCTTCTCAGCTTTGTCCACCAGGCAACGTGCAGAGCTAACAGTCATTGCAGGTCCTATGTGCCTCCACCCTATACATGTAATTAACTCATTTAATCCTCAGCCCAGCAATGTGAGGTAGGTGCTATCACAGTCATCCCCATTTTACAGATGAAGAAACGGGGGCATGGGGCAGTCCTACTCATAGTAACGGTCTGTACACAGGGTTGTGTTTTCCTGGAGCTGGGGCCCTAGCCTAGTTCATCCCTGAATCCCCTCCACAGAGCCCAGGAATAGGCAGAGGGTGGGTGTTTGGAAGTTCAGGAATGATGAGAGGAAATGAGCCTGACAGCCCTTCAAGCCCAGCCACCAGCTGCTCTGCAGAGGCTCTTGGCATTGGTCTGGGGCCCTGAGGGGAGGGGTAAGGATGAAAGGCTGGGGGTGGGTGGGTCCCTGAGGCACTGATCTCCCAGGGGGCTGAGGCAGGCGGGGATGTACTGAGATGGGGCACTGGAACCCAGACCAGCCCTCAGGAGGGAGCTGGAAGGGTCAGAAGGGCTCCCTTGGCAGGCTTCTCTGGGTGGAGGCTAGGCCTCCCCAGCCCCACCCCCAAGGTAAGAGCCTCTGCACCCACAGAGTGGTCTTCCAGGGTGGGGCGACAGCAGGTGATAAGGGTCCTTTGTTTGCTGACCAGAGCCCGGCTGCCAGCCAGAGTACAGGAGCTTCCACGGCAGCCGCCAGGGGGTCCCTTGCCTTTCACTGTGCAGACAACATACTCAGCTCAATGCCCTGAATGAATATTTAAAGAGCTTGGTTTTGAGGATGTTCCAAATCATCTCCCACCCAGGGCACCCACATACTGGGCCTGCCACATGCTTTCAGTCTCCCTGTCAGGGAGGAGGCAGTCTGAGCCTCCAGGATGCTGAGAACAGTGCTACAGGCCTGCGTCAGGTGGGCGGCCAACTGCACTAACAGGACCTTTCAGCCCCTGCCTGCCACCACCTGTCCCCAAGCAATCTGAGCCAATCAGTAAGACAAGGTGGAGGTTGCACGGCAAACCAGGTCCTGGCTGATTTTGATGGCTTTGGAAGGGTAGTTTCAATGAAAATATGATTGAATGCATGAATGGATGAATGAATGAAAGATGCTCCAGAGAAGAGCATCATGTATCAGACCCACATTGTGTCTTTTCTCCCTGATATACACTTCTTCATGGCTAAGACCTTCCAACATCTGACCTCACAGGTAGATTAGCTCCAACTCAATGTCTCCACCTTACAATCACCTTGTTCGTGAGCAGTAATGATAATGACTATCTCATATTTCTTATATCCCACACTCCAAACCCTCTCCAAAGCACTTATTAGTCAGCAGCATTCTCAGTCATTCTAACATACTTCTGTGGTAGGTATTATTTCCATTTCACAGATAGGGAACCTGAAGTGAAGTCACATGGCCAAGGACACACAGCTCAGCAGACTCAGGATACGAGCTCAGGTCCTTCTGGCTCCAAAGCTCGCACCCCCTCTTTTTGGGCATGGCAAACCAATGACCCACGTCACAGTGACAAGCATTCCGTGGACCCACGTGCTTATTCATCCCTGGTTAGAGCCTACGTATAAATGCACATGTGCACACACCCCCGCCCAGGAACGTAAACTCCATGTTAGCAGTGACTGGAGTCACGTTGCTGGCACATAGTAGGTGCTTGTTATGGACTGAGTGTTTATTCATATATTGAAGCCCTAACCCCCAATGTGAGTATATTTGGAGATGGGGGACTTTAAGGAAGTAATTAAGGTTAATTGAGGTTGTAAGGGTGGAGTCCTGATCCAATAGGTCCTTATAAGAAGAGACACCTTACAAGAGAGTTCACACTCTCTCTCCAGAGGTGTGTGCACAGAGAAGAGGCCACGTGAGGGCACAGCGAGATGTCTACAAGCCAGCAAGAGAGCTTTCACCAGAAATCAACCCTGCCAGACCTTGATGTGGGGCTTTCAGCCTCCAGGACTCTGAGGAGACCCGTTTCTGCTGCTCACGCTGCCTCCCCTGTGGCGTTTGGTTATGGCAGTCTGCTCAGCCTGTACATTGCTCTGTACATTTTGTTATGGAATACAAACCTGGTTTGGTGGACTGGCTTTTTAAAAAAAGGATTTGAATGTCCCAGCACCACCCCAGTTGGTCTCCTCCTCAGCATCCCCTTTTCCTGTTCAGCCTGGGGTGTCCTGGGTTTGCAGCTCTGCTCTCAGCGGAGCTACAGCTTCAGCTCAGGCAGGCCCCAGGCAGGGCTCGATCCTCCTGTGCTGCTGGCTAGGTCCAGAGAAACAAGTAGCCCCTCTCATGGCCCCCAGAAGGACACCCACAGGTGTGGGGGGGGCGCTCTCTGGGCCCGGGAGGCCTTCCCTACCTTGTGGCCACTGGCAGCTCCTGACCTTCAGCTCACTCCTCAGGCACAGGGTCTCAAAACCTCCATGTGGTCTCTGGGGACAGGTTCTCTGGAGACCTGCTCTCTGCATGGTGGCTGTGGTCAGGGCCCCCCAGCTCAGGCGGCACCTCTGGGCCTGGGAGCAGAGGGAGAAGTCTCTGAGAGCTTCACCAGCCCCCAAATGCCCACCCAGTGGGGAGCCCAGCGAGTGAGGAAATTCAAGAGGGTAACTAGAGTGGCTGCCAGTGCTCAGGGGAGCAACCTGCCCCTCAACCACCTGGCCCACGGAGCCCTGCTGCCGTGCTCACCACCCCGCAATAGAGCACAGGCAGCCAGCAGCAGGCCTGCCCAGCTGCCAGCAGGACTGCCGCCTCTGCTCTGGGGTGGGGGCGGCTAGAGGGTGTGCAGTGCAGAGCCCCGCCCTAGTGTGGGCACACCTGACTCAGGATCCCTGTGCCTGGCTGCACCTTGCTTTTCTCCCCTGTAGAATGGGGAGAGCAGACCCTCAGCACCTCACTTGCTTCACCCTGGCCTACTCCTGGCCCTGGGGAGAGTGCCCCCAAATCTGGATATGGCGTAAATGTGGAGGAAAAGAGAGAGATGGTGAAAGATGAGGGCCGGAGGAAGGACAAATATGGTGGAGCACTTACTCATGTTGTCTGTTCATTCACATCTTATTCGTCATAAGTGGCCAGGCCCTGCAAGGGGCACTTGCCATACATTGTTTCACTCACCCCCCACAAGATGTCTGAGATCAGGAGTATTATCCTTATTTAATGAATGAAGAAATAGAGACTCCACGAAGTAATATGACAGCCCAAGGTTGCACAGCTAATGAGACACAGGGATGGAATCCACATTAGGGCTGCCAATCCCTGGGCTGTACTACCCAATGGATAATGACAATAAAAGCTCACATTTGTGCAGTGTTTACTATGTATCAGGTGATCTTTTAAGCATGTGTATATATTAACCTGTGTAATCCTCCCAATACATGTTTAAAATGGGTCTTTTATTATCCTAATTTTATAGATGAGAAAGCTGAGGTGCAAAGAGGTGCAAAGAGCCCAAGGTCATACAGCAACCATTAATGGCACCAGCAGGATTTGAACCTAGGTGCCACACTCAAAGCTCTAAAACCACGAAACAACACTCCGTCTCATCTCACTTCCTATAACCTTCACAGGATATCCCAATAGGAGACCTTATTACCCCCATTTTGTAGAGTTAAACTCCTTGTTCAAGGTTATCCAGAGGGGTAAGTGCAAACCTGGAATTTGAATCCAACTGTTTCTTGTTATATTCTTACTATAATTGTTATTACAGCTACCATTCACTGAGTGCTTAGTACCTGTCAGGTTCAGTGCCAAGAGTGTTACATGTACCCTCGCATAGAATCATCACAACTGCCTTGGGAAGAAGAAGTCTGGAGAGGCAAGCTTACACTGTGGTAACAAATAGCACTCCCAACACACAATTTTAATGGCTAAAATCAAAAAGCATTTATTTTTGCTCACAAGATATATGTTAGCTAGGGGCTGTGTTCTCTGCTATCCTCACTCAGAGACTCAGATTGAAGAAGGCCCCATCTATGTGCAGGTTGGCCAAGACACAAGGGAAGGTTGATTCAAGTAATTGAATATTCCAACCTGACAGAGACACGTGTCAGTTCTTTGCAAAGCTCATTGGCCACAATTAGTCACGTGGCCCCACCCAATCACAGAGAGGCTATACACACAACCCTACCATGTGCACAGAAGACAGAGCCACACAGCCAGACCACCCCAGCGTTATCTCCATTCTACAGAAAAGGAAACCCAAGGTCCCAGCTAGTAAGGAACAGAACCTGGAGCCAAACCCACCTGGAGCCCCTCCTCCTTCAACTGTGCCAGCTCCTGGGACACAAAGCAGACCCATCAATCAAAGCACATTTATTTAGCCTTACGGTTTACAGTGAATTTTCCTACACATAATCTCATTTAACTCATTCAGCTCTGGTGCAAAGGTCAGAAAAATTCTCCCGAATTTGCAGCCAAACTGAAGTTCAGAAAAATGTGGTCGGAGTTACGGCCATGTGGATTGTGTGAAAGGGGACAGGGATAAGAGCCCAGTTTTCCTGGCCCTCCAGCACCTTGCTTAACATCAGGCCTCCTTCCCTTTCATCTCAGGGCAAAGAAGAGAAACTTACACCCCTTTTTCTTCCCCACTCCTGTGGTGGGAACTGAAGGGACACAGTAGTATTTTTAGACTTTCTAAGAGTGAGATGGAACTGGCGCAGACTGAGGTCAGGGAGCTTGACCATGACTCAGCGGCCCCCATTCACAGCTGGGAACTGCCAGGAACAGAACCCTCATTGAGTTCCCCATTAAACTTTGTGTTCCCAGCATCTTATCCAGCCCTTAAAACAGGCAGTAGGCCCATTTTATAGATGAGGAAATGGAGGCTCAGAACCAAACAGAGGGCCTCACACAGAAGGCTCAACAGAAGTGCTGTGGTCAGGTAGCCTACTGAATCAGAGGGCTAAGAGATCAGCCCAAGGGTGCCCAGAAGGAATCATAAGGGCAGGAACAGGCCTGGAACCCTGGTCAGTTGCCCAGACTGAGTGAGAGGCTGGGGTGGTAAGCTTCAGCTCCCAGAGCCACTCGGCACAGGGCAAAAATCCCGGCTCTGCTGCCTAGCTGTGCCCTAGGGGAAGGGACTGAACTCCTTACCTCAAGTTTCTCAGCTATAAAATAGAGGTAAGAAGAGATCTCATGGAGTTGTCACTGGGATTAGCTAATATCTGTGAAACACAGCAGCTGGCACATAGGAAATGCTGCTGTAGGTCAATTCTTGTGGTGGTGATTATGAAGTTTCTAGTTTGAGAAGAAAAACAGAAATCAAAAGAATAATGTGTATAAACACACTGAAGGAAATACATGTGCCTAAAACAATAGACAGGAAATATAAAAGTTCAGCTGGATGACACTTTTTGACCAAGAGAGTAAGAGGAAATATTGTTAAGACAGGTCAAACTGCTGCTGGTTTGTCCAAGTCTCTTAAAGCACACAGCATCATAAATGGGTAGGGTTGCTGAGTAAACAGTGACATACCAGTTCTGAGAAATATTTGGCAACATATACAAAAAGCCTTAGAATTGTGGTTGCCTTTTGATTTCCAATCCCACTTCTGGAAACTAATGATTACCTAACGATAATCTTAGGAGTTATTTTCTTCCATTTCACGAATGATGGATGGAGGCTCAGAGAGATTAAATAACTTGCCCACAGTCACGTGGCTGGGAAGTGGAGTGGTCATAACCCAGCCCAGGCTAGTCTGACTGAAAAGCCATGCTCTCAATAGCTACACTTCACGTTCTCAGAAGGATGAGGCTACAGGAGTGTCATAAGGATTCAACGGGCCCTATTGTGAGAGGCAATCTCTATGTGGAAAATCCCAAAGAACCTCTAAAAAAACAATTGGAACAAGTGGTGAATTTAGGAAGACCACAGGATCCAAAGTCAATACATAAGTCAGTTTAACTTCTTTATTCTGCCAATGAACAACTGGACTTTGAAATTTTTTAGTTTTTATTTTATTTTATTTTATTTTTTTTATTTTTCTTTTTTTCCTCTGCTTTCTCCATATTTTCCTTTTCTTTTTATTAAGGTATTGATATACACTCTTATGAAGGTTTCACATGAACAAACAATGTGGTTACTACATTTACCCATGTTATCAAGTCCCCACCCAAACCCCATTGAAGTCACTGTCCATTAGTGTAGTAAGATGCCACAGATTCACTCACTATTTGCCTTCTCTGTGCTATGCTGTCTTCCCTATGACCCCTCACACCATGTGTACTAAACATAATACTCCTCAATCTCCTTCTCCCTGAAATTTTTTTAAAGTATAATTTTCAGTAATATCAAAAATCATGAAATACTTAGAGATAAATCTGACAAAATACATGTAAGATCCATATATGGAAAACTATGAAACTGATAAAGCATTAAGAGACATCAAAGAAGACCCAAATAAAGAAAGAGATATAATGTGTTCATGGATTGGAAGACTTGATATAGTTAAGATGTCATATATCTTTGAACTGATCTATAGATTCAATACAACATCAACTAAAATCCAAATAGGCTTTCTTTTTATGGAGAGGCTGATTCTAAGATTTATATGGAAAGGCAAAGAAAGTAGAATACCAATACAATTTTGAAAAATTGGAGAATTTATGTTACCTGATTTTAAGACTTATAAAGCTGCAATAATCAAGACAGTGTAGTCCTAGTAATTGGCTAAACCTATAGATAAACAGAAAGAGATAGTCCAGAGGTCCAGAGCCAACAGTTTAACAGAAGTAAATCCACTGACCAGTTGATTTTTAACAAAGGTGAAAAGGTAATTTACTGAAGAAGGAATAGTCTTTTCAACAAATGATACTGGAAAAACTGGAACATATAAAAAAAAAACGTCAACCCCTATCTCACACCATATACCAAAAAAAAAAAAATCACTTGAAATTAATCATAGACCTAAATGTACAAAACATAAAACTTACAGAAGAAAACATAGGACAACAACCATCTTTGTGAGTTTGGTTTTGGCAATGATTTCTTAGGACACAAAAAGTAAAAACTGTGAAAGGAAAAAACAGATACACTGGACTTTATCAAATTTTAAAATTATGCTCTTTGAAAAACATTATTAAGAGAATGAGAAGACAAGTCACAGATTGGAGAAAATATTTGCAAAACACATGTTTGATAAAAGACTTGTAACCCAAACACATAAAGTATTTCCACAACTCACTAATAAGAAAATACACAACCCCAATTTTCCAAACAAGTAAAAGATATGTACTTCACCAAAGAAGTTATGTGAATGGCAAATCAGAATGTGAAAAAATCTCAACATCATTAGTCATCAGATAAATGCATATGAAGGCCACAGTGAGATAACACTGAGCACCTATTGAATAACAGCTAAAAATTTCTTTAAATGCTGACAATACCAAGTGCTGAGAAGGATGATGGAGCATCTGGGATCCTCTACATTGCTAATACAGCCACTTTGGAAAACAGTTTGGTGGTTTCTTACAGAGTTAAACATACATTTAACCATGTGGACCAACTACCCCATTCATTGGTATTTACCCAAGATAAACTAAACATGTCCACACAAAGACCCACATGCAATACTTATAGCAGCTTTAGTCAAAATAGCTCCAAACTGAAAACAGCCCAAATGTCCACACATTGAGATACACTGACAAAGTGGAATACTATTCAGCCCCACTAGGAATGATTTACTAATACATGTAACATTGATGAATCTCAAAAGCATTAATGCAGGTGAAAGAAGCCAGATACAAAAGGCTACATTCAGTATGATGCCATTTATACAACATTCTGGAAAAGACAAAGCTATAGTGACCATACAGTGATATGGTAATCAGGTTGGTCAGTACCAGGGGCTGGAGCCAGGGAAGGGACTGACCGCAAAGAAACAAGAAGGAACTTTGGGTGGTGATGGGAATTCTCCACACCTTAATTGTAGCGGAGGTTGCCCAACTGTATATGCTTGTCAAAATTCATCAAACGGTACAATTAAAAAATGTGAATTTGACTTTCAGTAAATTATAGGTCAGTAAATCTGACTTAAAGAAAGAAAGATGTACACCAAACACAACATTCATCTGAAAACAAAAATGCATTGGGTATCTACTATGTACCATTAATGACAAATACCTTCCTTCCACAGAGCTTACGGCCCTCTGCAATGTATGTGTGTGTGTAGTGTGTGCACATGTGTATGTGTATGTTGCAGTCAGTATGTTTAACATTTTCATGGGTTGAAATTCTTCCAGTTTCTGTCTGCTTTTGTTTTCTCTCTGGTATTTTTGAATAGTTGTTTTGAAACGTCTTGAGTTTATAATTGCTGTCTATGGAAGGATTAGTCTGATACAAGCTACCCCAACAGGGTCAGAACCAGAGCGCGGTCTGGAGTAAGAGCAGAACTTTGATGCTGAGAAAACTGTAATGCCTTCAGAGACATATGGCAAATAAGTCCACCCGGACATATATGATCTAGGAGGAATCGTATTATTCAGATGGTCTTGTATTTCACAACATGCCGGCAATCCTGATTATATACAGTGCTGTCATGAAATAGGAAATATTGAGTGGGTTCCATTTTTGAACAAAAATATTTATTAGTTAGTCTTTCATTCAGCAAACATGAACTAGGTATGGCCAGTGGAAAGTGAAAATTCACAGCTCCTTATTCAAAGAGCAGGAGAAAAAGTCTCTTAAAGAAAGGTACACAGAAAGTGTCTTCTTTCTCCCATGGTCTCTTTCTTGACTGCTTATGGTACTTTTCATTTGCTACTTAGTGTCACTGTAAGTAAATAAGAATAAAAATTTTAAATAATTAGCATGAATATAACATCTGTATATTGTGCGGTTCCAGTTTTAAGTGTAAATATCAGGGCATCTAATATATGAACAAAATGACTGAAATTACACGATTTGTATTAAGTGAATCATCCTTGGAGGGTGTCTGGAGTTAGTTACAGAAATGAACAAGCCAGACCCAGGCAGGTTGAAAGGAGGAAGAGAGGATTCTGAGACCCCCCAGCTCCCCTTCCTCCCGTGCCCTGAGCACAGAGCCAGCTAAGGGAGCACTCCTGGGTTCAGGCACACTAGCAGGGAGAGCAAGCAGCTCACAGACCCCTGGGGACCACCCTTGTGACCTGGCACCTGAATTCTTGTTTGGGTCTGATGAATGTTAGGTTCCCCCTCCTGCCACTCACTGCCTCAACACCATGTGCCCTAGGCCTGGAAGAATTTGGGAAAATCAAGCCAGGAATCTCTCCTTCCCACAGTCTGCAGCCCCAACCCACGGCAGACAGGTGGTCCCGGAGGATCGTTAAGCCTCCGTGCTAATGCGTGCTTGGAACCGAATCAGGCTTGACCTTGTTGAGACACAGCCTTTGCCTGGCCACCCACCAGCCCTCTGTTGTGCTCAGCCCCTGGTGGGTTAGCAGGCCACCAAGTGTGCACACCTGACCTGACCCCTCTGAGTGCCTGCTCTCAGGCCCCTGCTGGGGCAGAAGGCAGCAGCAAAATGAGGCAGGACGGGAGGGGCAGGCCAGGCAGTGTCCTGGAGTATCCTGGGTGCCAGGGGAAGAGGGAAAAGTGTCAGAACCCTGGATGGAAGGCAGACTGCACACATGCTGAGGCTCTAAGTCCTCACTGCATGCTCCATGTTCCATCAGAGTTCACTTACAAAACACAAATTTGAAGATAAAATCTTGACGAATTTCAAGATGGTGACCACTGAGCATTAAACCCCAAGTGCAGGGCCCTTCTGAGTATGGGGCCCTCTGAGCACGGGAACCGGTGTGACTGAGATGGCCAAGCCCGTGAAGCTGGGCCTGGCTGGAGCCCATCCAAGGATGAACCACACCCAATCCTTGCTGTCCATGTGCACTCAGGCAACAAGCATGAAGTACTGTGCCAGGTGCTGGGGAGAGATGAGAGACCTCCAGGGAAGGTCTCCTTGACCTTGGGCAACTTGCAGCCTGGCTACAGGCAGGCTGACCTCTGCTTGGTGGACAGGACCCAGAGAAGCCCAGCCTCCAGCATCCAGAGAGGCCGCTGGGAAAAATGGCACTTATGCTGAGACCTGGCCGATGAGGTGGCCAGGTGAAGAAATGGAGAAAGAGCATGTCAGGCTAAGGGAACTGGGTACGCCAGCACCTGAAGCTGGCACGAACCGGGCATGGTGGCGGTGCCAAAAGAATGCATCATTATTCAGAATGACAGGCATCGCGCCATTCCAAGGAGAAGTCCAAACTGGTTTTTGACTGTAATCTCCATCTCCCGTTTATTACTGTGACATGAAATGCAGCTGCCTGATGACCCACCTGGGACGCACTGTGTCTGCAAGCCTGGTGGGCGGTTATTACCGAAAGTACAAGCAGTGCCGGGTTCTCCCCCGTTTCATTTACAGCATGGTCTCTTGGCTTAAACAGAGCACTTGCTCTCCCCCACAGACGGGCTCTGCCTGCCGGGTTCAGTCAAGGGCACTGCTTGCCATCAGATGCCAAGTTAAAGTCAGGAATTCTGCCCCCTGCCCAACTCTTCTCATCAGTTGGGCACACTGGTTCTCCTGCCCTCCACATCTGCAGCCCCCGCCCCTGCAGCTCAAGACCACTGCCACAGCCCCATGCCGGTCCCCTTTACAACCAGAGCTTCAGCCCCAATCCCACCCCGACCTGCTTCAAGGCACGCAGAACAAAGCCTCTTTGCAGAAGCACCTCTTCAAGGCCCAGAACTCACTCTGGTTGGACTAGCTTGGGTCATGTGCTCACCTATGAGCCAATCACTGTAGCCAGGGAGAGTCAGTGTGTTGACAGGCAGGTCGGGAACAGAGGGTGGGCAGCATTGCTGTTAATTTCCAACCACAGGGCTGGCCTAGTAGAAAGAACACCAGTTGGGGCTGAAACAGATCTGACTTCTAATTGAAAGGAGGGTGAGCAACGCTGGTGCTTCTCCGCATAGCCCTGGCATGGCGTGCAGGGCCTGCATTTTCAAAAACCCACACAATCTAAACTTGAAACACTCTGTTCATATGAGCTATTATTATGTCAGTCCTCACTGGGAGGAGGGAACAGCCCCTTCTAGAGCACAGGGAGCAGGTGGCTTCAAGGCCGTAGATAGAGATGGAAACACGCTCCCGAGTCCTTAAAAATCAGGGAGCAGAGCAGCCACAGAGAAAGGGAGACTAAGGAGCCTTCCCAGCCAAGAGAGAACCACAGGTCTGGGAGCAGCAGCCCCCAGTGCGGAGCCCCAGTCTATTCATCAATTTCCTCTCACCTGCCTTGGCCTGGCTGAGGACTCCACAGGAGGATGGGGGTGCAATCAGGAGAGGAGAAAGGAGACGGAAAATCAGGCTCCAGAAGGGTTACATCAAATCCCAGAATTGAACTGCTAAGGAGAACACTTACACACTTAGCTTTGGGCATTCCTGGTTATGCTCTCCTAGTGCTTAAAAAAATCCTTTTGCAGTTTAAGCTAATTGATGCTATCCAGTGGGGGCTAAGGGAAAGAGAGACAGGCACTCCTGTGTAATAGAGATTGTACTTTTGCAAGTGTCAACTCAGCACTGAATAGCAACAGTCCTAAAAGGGCATGTTATTCTTTGGCCAGCAAGTTCACCCTTAGAATTTATCTTAAGGATTTACTCAGACAAGCATGCTAAGATGTATATACAATGCTATCCATCACAGTAGTATTTATAACAGCAAAACACTGGAAATGATCTAAATATCCATCAATAAGGGATTGTCTAAATAAAGTGTGACATCCATACTATGGAATGCCACGCAGACTTCTAAGAAGGATGTTGCAAGCTCTACTTGCAGACAGTGGAAAGATGCCTGTGGTATGTTGTTGAGTGAAAAAAAAGAAAAAAGGGGGCTGCAGAAGAACAGTACATATAGCATGAGCATATTTCTGTCAGATTATACACATCTATGAACGTACATGTAAACATGCAGGGAGATAAATTTGAAAGGAAAATCACCAGAATGTACAGTGGTCATCTCTGAGTAGTGAGATCTGGTGGGGTTGTAGTGGGGGTGGGGGTGGGGGATTGCTTTCTTCTTTATATTTTGGTCCTTCAACATGATGTAGACCTCTTTATTCAGCAAAATTCCTATAGGGGGATTTCTCAATCTCAGAACTGGAAAATTCTTTGTTGGGCTAGAAAGTTTTCTGTTGTGCAGGACTGTCCTGTACATTGTAGGGTATTTAGCAGCATCCCTGCCCTCTACCTGCTAGCTGCCAGTAGCGATCCCCTTTTCCCTCCCCGTAGTGGAGCTGTCTCCAGTTACTGCCGTATGTCCCCTGGAGAGCCTTGGTTGAGTACTGCTGTCCTGGAGGAAGGGGAAGCCAGGTGGTAGGGATGCTCCCAAGGGAAGACAAGGAATGCGAGATCAGGAGACACTGCCCAGCAGTGATGAGAGGTCTCAGGGATTTCTGAGAAGGGGCCTGAGCAAGGTGGTGGTGGGCCAGATGTGGCTCAGTCCATTGCCCCTTAAGTCTTCTGTGGAATTCACAGTCCTGACCAAGACTGGATTTCCTATGGAAAGCTATGGAAAGGCCAGACCAAGATGGCAGGCTCCATGCAGGACTAGGGTCTTGGGGACCAGCAGGAACTCGACTGGGAGCTAGTGACATCAAGGGAGAGCTCCACACTCACACGGGCTAGGAACGTGAGGTTCTGGGCCTGTGAAGTTGGGGCCTGCTGATGTAGAATCTGACCAGCTCACTTGGGCCTTGAATGACTCTGTGCCGCACAGTTCCTTAGCTGTCACAGGTGAATGGTGTCCCCATTTGAAATAGCGCTGTCTGGACTTCGTCAGGGCTTTGTGCCCACAAAGGATCTCTGACTAATGAAAATTACAAACATTTTTGAAATCATAACTGCCTGCCAGGCACTGCTCAGAGACTTTTATGTGTTTACTCACTTAATCCTCACAGCGACCCTGGGAAGTGAATTGTGACTATTCCCATGTTAGCAGTGGGGAAACTGAGGTACAGAGTAGTAAAGTAGGTCACCCAAGGCCTCCTAACTGGTGAATATTGGAACTGGGTTTCAGGCTCAGTCCATCTGGCTCAGAGCCAAAGGGCTTCACCACCCCCACTATTTGGCCTCTGAAGAGGTGTGGGTGGGGCTACCAGATGCCCGAAGCAAGAGTGACAAATTCTAGACCACTCTGCTGAACTGCTGAACTGCCCCTTTAACGAGAACACCTGCCATTGGTCCAGGGCCCTCCATGTGCCAGTACAAGAGAAGGTGCTTTGCACACACTGTTCTTATTCCTCAAACAGCCATAGGAAACGTGACTGTTGCTCTCATGTCACAGGTGTGGGAAGTGAGGCCAGACTCATCGTCCCCTCTTTTGTGCTAACACTGCAGCCCTGAGATCCCTGTGTGGCAGTTGCTCAAGAATCTGTTGTTCCACCTAATGGCAGGGCCAGGCCTGACTCCTCCTACTCCCAGGGTCCAGCACTGGAAGGGGGACAGGGCAGTATGTGCTATCACTGTTTTGGCTGCCCAGCAATTAAGCCCCCTTCATGGGTGTGGAAAAATGCCATTGCATGAGTCCTGATAAGCCCAGCCTCTCACTGCAGAAGCCAAAAGACCCAGACTTGTGTTTTCCGGACCTCTGCAGTTCTGCCAGGCTGTCAGATGATTCCATCTGGGACACAGGTCTGGATCAGGAACAGAGAGAAGCAGAAGTTCTTCAGATTTCATTCCATCACCAGGGTGTGGCATCTGGGATCTTGAGGCTGGGTGACAGTGGCATGGAGTTGAGAGTCCAGAGGTCCAGTGGCCAGTGGCAGCCAGGGCAGCAGCCTTATTCTAATCAGACCATGCTCCGAGGATGACCTGTCTGTATCCTCGGTCCATCAGGCTCCCCTTCAATCCACTCTGCAAGCTGTCTACCTGATATCCTTGCAATATACCCCTTTTCTGAATGAATAAACCAAGATTGGTTTCTGTGAATTGCAGCTGAGCATCCTAGTATGGACCCAAGTGTAGACAAAATAGGGAGTGAGGGAGGGAGGGAGGGGAGCCACATATCACCTCCCCACTGCAAGAATCACTCAGTCAAGTAAAACGTCCGCAGCCAGTTTCCATTCCTGCCACTTGAAGCATCAGGAAGTGGCCTGCAGATGGTCTGAGTGGACCCACTCACCTGTACAAATTCCCTAGCCAGCTGCAGATATGGCCAAAACAGACAAGGAGAGGGGAGGACAAGGCCAGCTATGGGGAACTGAGCTGAAGCCATTGTTGGAAAATACAATTCCCACCAAAACCCCACTTCAAGCTGACCTACTTATAGAAATAGCCTGAGATCATTCCACCCTCATTGCTCCTGCAGCTCAGGTGTTACCTCTTTCATTTGATGCCTCTGAGCAGAAACTGCCTTCCCTGAATGCCTTCAATCCCACAGCCTGTGATTCCACGGCTCCCAGCTTGCACTGGGTTGGCCAGCTGGGAGTAAGGGTCATGTGATACTGAATGTGGCCACCCCAGCCCAAAAGACAGGACAGCCCAACAAGATCCCCAGACTGATGCACTGGGGCCAGACAGTGCAGGCCAGGGAGGGGAAGATGATCCTCCTCTCCCTGACTTGCTCTACCCTCATCACCCTGGTCCCTTGGGGCCTTGCCTGACCGTGGCAAGGAGTGGTCAAGGAAGCCGCATATTGTGAGTGGTTGCTCTGGCTCGCCCTGGCCTGGGAAGTCCCCTCCTTGCCCTGGTTCCTCATTCTATGGGCAGAGTCTTGACCCATGCAGATATAGAATATGCCAAAAACTGTCTTGTATTTCTAGGGGAAGAGCCCTCTTTAGGTGGACAGGTGGAATGGAGCCTTCTGGTAGAAGGTTAATCCCTTCCTTGTTTGGTTTCATAATGTAGACACCCAGGTGTGCCTCCCTGAACAAAATGGTTAGTTTTGCCTGCTTTGAATACTTTCATAAATGGAATCATGCAGCAGGCATTCGTTTGTGTCTCACTCCCTTCACTCAGCATTCTGTTTTTAAGAGCCATCCAGAGGGTTATGGGTATTTATAGGCCATTCCTTTGCAATGCATGAATATGTCGCAGCTTATCCATTCTTCTCTGGATGAATATTTGGATGGTTTCAAATTGGAGTGCAAATGATAGTCCTGCAAACCCTTGTCCATCCTTAAAAGTCTGCTATAGAGGAATTCAATATAGCTTTGACAGATTTCTCTTGGTCAGTAATTTTTATAGTGTTTCTTTTTTCATACTTTTATTTTCTGCCAGTCTGTATTCTTATATTTTAGATGTGACCCTTCTCAAGAGCGTACAGATTTTATATTTCCCCCCAGTATGAAAGATCTAATCTTTTAAGAGAATTGTTTATCCCATTTGCATTTAAATGAATTACTGATTTTTTGTTTATCTACCTATATTGTTTCTCTCTTATGTGGAGACTTCTTAAAATAGGCTTCTTTTGGGTCATTTTTTGTCCTCTTCTAATTTGGAGGTACTTAACATTCATCCTTGATTTACCAAAGTATAACTGATTAGCACCTTTATCTTTCTCACAAATAGAAAAGACTTCTAACACTTTAACTTCATTTATTCCCCTCCTGACTTTTGTAGCGTAGTTTCTGTGTATTTCAGTTCTACGTGTATTTTTAAGTCTCCATGATACATTATTAGTATTATTTTACACTGTCAGTGTTCGTTTAGAATTACACTCACAGTTACCACTTGCTGTGCTGTTCTTACCTTCTTTCATTTTTAAAAATTTTATTAGTGCTGAGGTCATGTTTATTTCTTTAAAAAACAGCTTGAGTTATTATTTACATACCAGTACATATATTACATACATACATACATAAATATACATTTACATACATACAATTCATCCATTTAAAATATACAGTTCTATGGATTTTAGTGCACAACCATCATCACAGCTAATTTTAGAACATTTTCATCATCTCGAAAGGAAACCCTAAACATGTAGCTATTATCCCCTGCTCCTGCATCCTCTCTTCCTCAGCCCTGAGCAATCATTAATATACTTTTTGTCCCTAAAGATTTCCCTACTCTGAACTGTCATGGTAATGGAATCATATAACATGTGATCTTTTGCAACTGGCTTCTTTGACTTAGCATAATGGTTTCAAGGTTCATCCATGTGGTAGCAATATGCCAGTACTTCATTCCTTTTTCTTTTAATTAACTTTAATTCTTAGAGTGGGTGTAGATTCACAGCAAAACTAAGCAGGAAGTACAGACAATTCCCACGTCCACCTTGTTCCCAAATGTGCACTCCCTCTCCTGCTTTGGTCATCCTGCACCAGAAAGATAGGTTTGTTACAGTTGGTGAGCCTACACTGACACCATTACCACCCAAAGTCCATAGGTTACTTCAGGGTTCACTCTGGGTGTACATGCTATGAGTTTGGACAAATGTGTAATGACCATTACAGTATCATACAGAATAATTTCACTGCCCTCAAATCCTCTGTGCTCTTCTTATTCACCCACTGTCTCCACTAAGCCCTGGCAATCACTAATCGTTTCATTATCTCTATAGTTTTGCCTTTTCCAGGATGTCATAGTTGGGATCTTATGGATGTAGCCTTTTCAGATTGGATTCTTTCATTCAGCAACACGCATTTAAGTTCCTCCATGTCTTTTCATGGCTTGAGGCTCATTTTCTTTTTAGCACTAAATATATTCCCTTATCTGGATGTATACAGTTATCCATTCACCTACTGAAGGACATCTTGTTGGCTTCCAAATTTTGGCAAATATGTGAAAATCTGCTATAAACATCCATGTGTAGATTTTTGCATAGAGCATATGGAGTATGTTTAGTTTTTTAAGAAACCACCAAATTGTCTTCCAGAGGGGCGGTACATTTTGCATTCCCATCAACAATGAACAAGAGTTCCTGTTGCTCCACATCCTTGGCATTTAGTGTTGTCAGTGTTTTGGATCTGAGCCATTCTAATAGGTATGTTGTGGTCTCTCATTGTTTTAATTTGCAATTCCCTCATGACATATGATGTTAAACATCTTTTCATATGCTTGTTTACCATCTGTATCTCTTCTGTGGTGAGGTGTCTGTGAAGATCTTTGGCCCGTTTTTTTCAATCAGGTTGTTCGTTTTCGTATTGTTGAGGTTTAAGAGTTCTTTTTACATTTTAAACAACAGTTCTTTATCACATCAACGAGGTTTTCTCCTGTGCTGTCCTCTAGGAATTTTATGGTTTTGTGTATTGCATTTAGGTCTATGATCCATGTTCGACTGAATGTTTTGTGAAGGGTGTAAGCCTGGGTGTAGCTTCATTTCTTTGCATGTGGATGTCCAGTTGGTCCAGCACCATTTGTTGAAGAGACTGTCTTTGCTCCATTATACTGCCTGTGCTCCTTTGTCAAAGACCAGTTGACTCTATTTATAGGCGTCTGTTTTGGGCTCTCTTCTGCTCCATTGATCTTTTTGTCTATTCTTTAGCCAGTACCACACTGTGTTGATTACTGCAGCTTTATAGTGAGTCTTGAAGTCAGTCAATGTCAGTCCTCCATCTTTATTCTTTCCCTTCAATATTTAGTTAGCTAAACTGAGCCTTTTGCCTCTGTACAAAAACTTTAGAATCAGCTTGTCAATATCCACCAAATAACTTGATTTTGATTGGGATTGCATTGCACCTATAGACCAAATTGGGAAGAATTTACATCCTGACAATATTGAATCTTCCTACCTGGAAACATGGACTATCTCTCAACTTAGTGAGTTTTTCTTGGATATCTTCCATTGTGGGTATGTAGTTTTCCTCAGATACATCTTGGGCACATTTCATACTGAAGTATATCATTTTTTTCAGTGCTAATGTAAATTATGTGGTTTTTAATGTCAAATTCCACTTGCTCATTGCTAGTATATAGGAAAGTGATTAACTTTTAAGTTGACCGTGTATCCTCCAATCTTGGAATAATTGCTTATTCTAGTTCTTTGTCAATACTTTCATATTTTCTAAACAGGTGTGGGGAAGTTGGGGTTCCTATGGCCAGGGTCCTCACTGAACTTAAACCACCTGATGATGTAACTGCCTGTTGCTAGGCTACCGCTTCCACACCTTTAGGAAATAAGCTATTACCTATTAGGCAATGCTCTATATAGAGAGCTTGCCCCAGTGCTCTGGGTGGAGGCAGAGACGCTAGTGCTCAACCTACTGCTGGAGAACAAGCCAGTAATAAACCCTTTCACCCCAAGAACGTTTTGCTGTCAATTTCTTTGGTCACATTGAATCCATAGCGAACTTGCCCGGGGCTGAAACCCATTGGCAAGACACAGATTATTCCCTCCTTCCCAACTTGTATAGGTTTTATTTCCTTTTCTTGTCTTATGGCATGAACTAGGACTTCTGGCATGATGTTGGAAAGGAGTGGTGAGATGGACATCCTTACCTTGTTCTTGATCTTTGCAAGAAAGCTTCTAGTTTCTCACCATTAAGTAAGATGTTAGCTGTAGGGTTTTTGTAGATGCTGTTTATCAAGTTGAGGAAGTTCTCCTCTATTCCTGGTTTACTGAGAGTTTTTATCATGAATGGGTGTTAGATTTTGTCGAATGCTTTCTGCATTCCATTGATATGATCATGTGATTTCTTCCTTCTTTAGCCTGCTGAGTTGATGGATCATAGACCTAAATATACAAAACTATAAAACTCCTAGAAGATAACATGGGAGAAAACCTAATTGAAGGATTACATTAATTGATTTTTGAATGTTGAACCTGACTTGCATACCTGGGATAAATCCCACTTAGTCATAGGGTATAATTATTTTTATACACTGTTGAATTCAATTTGCTAATATTTTATTGAGTGTTTTTTGCATCTATGCTTATAAGAGATATTGGCCTGTAGTTTTCTTGTCATATCTGTGTCTGGTTTTGGTATTAGAGTAATACCAGCATCATAGAATGAGTTTGGAAGTACGTGCTCTGCTTCTATCTCTGGAAGAAACTGTGGAGCACCTTCTGTGTGCCAGTGCCAAGGACAACGTGGCCCCCTTCAAGGACAGCCTAAATGGCCTCGTATCCAACTCAAAAGGCTACCACATTAACCCCAGCATGAGCGACTCAGCATGGCGAGGTGGTGGGAGGCTGCCCTTGGGGGGAGTCCCTCCAACTGACTTACAAGACACAGATTGGGGTTCTCCAGGTGGGAAAGCTGGGGGGGGCGGTTTGAGGCAGGGGGAACAATGTGTGGAGCACATCAGGACACAGACCTTTCTTTTTCTTGCTTCGTCTGGGGAGGAGTACATCCTTCACCTGTGTTTTCCATCTCAGTGCTGAAGTAGCATCCTTGTTACAAGGAAGTAGGTCACATTTTCAGTCCCCAAAAAGGAAAGTGCTACCTCCATCATGACAGGGTGCGAAACAACCACCTCCTCTCCCTCCCCCATGTGCCTCCCTGGAGGCTGTGCTCCCTGGGGTCCACTTTTCCCAAAACAATTTCTGCTTCCTGCCTGATACGTGAGCCACGCAGGAGGATGCATTAGCAGCCTGCGAGCTGGCCCTAATAGAGGTGCCAGGGATGTGAGAGCCTCCACCTGCCCTTGGCTCAGCTAGCTCACAGCAACCGCAACCTCAGGTGACTTTCCAGACAAGAAAGCTCAAGCCCAGAACTTTGCAAGGAAGTGTTGCAAACTCCCCCTTGACTGGAACCCACTCACACACGCGGAGCTTTGGCCTCCTTTTGGGGGCTGCAGAGACTATGGGGGACTCTCTGCATGAGAGTGAGCCTAAGTCCAGCCACAATGCAGACCTGTGGCCAGGGGCTCCATGCTGGCCCACACCTGCTTCCTGGCTGCCATGGAAACTACCCAGCCGGGACAGGAGCCATGCCACCAAATGGAGATTGAAGCTAAGGAGGCCAAGTTTCCCAGGGAAGCATGTGATGCAGTGGCAGTGGCATGTATTTGGAGGCAGACTGGTGCAGTGGGCAGAGCTGTCCACAAAGGGCCCCAGAACCTTGCTTTGTGTTGCGTGAGCAATGAGCTATGGAGCTGGGGGGGAGGCAGCCTGCTCCCACGGTCCAGCGGCTCCCTCCCCGCTGCCCCTGAGGACAAGTATCACACCCCATTGGCCCCCCAAAGCCCCAAGGTCCCTGGGTGCTGGCAGTCGGCATCCCAGATGATTCCTGCAAACAGCCAGCACCCCAATTCTACTTTGCTTGGTTCCAGTAGCCTGATTCCCCACTGCTGGGGCCACCCTCTCACATTTGCCCTTTCAAAGAGAGACCCCTGGGGAGCCCTCCCCCCTACAAAGCTAGGGGACACAGGGGACCTCTGGCTCAGGAGGCTTCAGCCTGGGCCACTTCCCACTCTGGGCGCTCAGGGCCACATCCACTCTGTCAGGACACTCACATGTGCCCTCTCTTGCTACCTAAGTGGAGAAGGAGCAAAACCCTGGGTGTGGGGAGCCCCATCCAGAGAGGGCTCCACACGGGTCGGGAATGTTCACCTGCTGTTTGTCAATGTTCATTCTCATACTGGTCTCCTGGAGCTGTTGTAACAAAGTACCATAAACTTGGTGGCTGAAAGCAACAGAAATTCGTTCTCTCACAGTTCTGGAGCCTGAAGTCCCAAACTGAGGTGTCGGAGGGCCAGGTTCCCTCCGAGGCTTCGGGGACCATTGGTGCCATGCCTCTCCCTGGCTTCTGGGGGCTGCCAGCAATGCCTGGTGTTGCTTTGATTGCGGCCAGATTGCTCCAATCTCTGCCTCCTTCTTCGTTACATCTTCTCTGTGTGTCTCTTACAAATAAGATACTTGTCATTGGATTTAGGGCCCATTGGATTACCCAGGATGATCTCATCTCAAGATACTTAATTACATCAGCAAAGACACTTCTCAAATGAGGTCACATTCACAGGTTTGGGGAATTAGGACATGGACATATCCTTTTGGGGTCTACCATTAAACCCACTACAACTCCCAGTTTCTACAGAAGAGGGAGTGGGTCTTGTAATTTCACCAACCAGGGACAAATGGGGTCAAAGAACCTGTTATACACTGGGTACTTCTACATTCATCATCTCAACCCTTCATCCAACATCTCACCAAGCTAAGTATTCTTAATTCCTCTTTCCAGGTGAGGAAATAGAGGCTCAGAAATGTTAAGTAAGTTTCCCAAGACCACACAGCTAGGAAGTAGCACAGGGTATTGAACCCCACGTCTGTCTGTGTCATGTAAAGGGATCCCTCCTGGGTCTCTGCATGTCACATACCAGGGCTTGGAAGGAATCCTACACCACCACACAGGATGGGTAAAGGCAAGTGGTTTTCTGGAGAAAGGGGGCACTCACATGGACCAATGTTCAGCAAGAAGTGAGAAGACCAGGCGCCCCAGGCCACCCTTCAGCCCTCAGAGTGGCATGCTGGGCCACGGTCCCACTGCACTGCTGGGTGTACAGGGGCAGGAAAGCAAGAGAGCCAACCCCCTCTTGCTGGGGCCTACATCCTAGTGGCAGGAGACTGGCGGCATGGGGTTCCATGCAGAAAAGTATAGCAGGATAAGTGGCAGAGAGTAACGTGGTGGGGTGGGGAGACGCAGCTGGAATGGGAGATATGTCTGGGGTCAGGCCAGAGTGCTGGAGTGAAGGGACAGCTGTGGGCAAGGGTCAGCGGCCCCATCGTAGGGGTCTGGTGAGGAGTTCGCACTTTCTCTGCATGCAGTGAGCAGCCTTTGCAAGGCTGAAAACCAATGAGTGAGGAGATCCCTTTCCTTTGTAATCACTGTGAGAGGAAATATCTGACAAGCCCAAATGGAGGGACATGCTGTACAATAACTGGACTACACTTCTCAAAAAGGCCAAGGTCATGACTGATGATAACAGACCAAGGAATAGTTCCAACTTAAGGGAGAATAAAGGGACATGGCAACGGAATGCAGTGCAGGCTCCAGACTTTCCTCTGGGGACAATAGGCAAACATAAATAAGGTCTGTAGATTAGCTCATAGCACTGTATCAATAGCCCTGTTTTTAATCAACATATTATGGTTATGTGAGAGAGTGTCTTTATTTATAGGTAATACCCACTGGAATATTTAGGGGTCAAGGGACATTGTGTCTGCAACTTGCTCTCAAATGTTTGGGGAAAAATGTGTGTGTGTGTGTGTGTGTGACAAAGAATGATAAAGTAAAAGTAAATGTAGGTAGTGAAGAGTGTAGGGAAAGTCTGACTCCTTTAACAATTTTTCTGTAAGTCTAGGATTTATGTCAAAATAATTCAAAGAAAAAGGTAAGGAGTGCTGGCTGTAGGAGAGGCGGTAGGAGCAGGGAGCTTGGGGAGGGGGCTGTGCGGCAGAGGAGAGAGAGGATGGCGGCATGGACCGCAGTGGAGCTGGGAGTGTGGAAGCTGCAGGCATCCTAAACGTAGGGGCATCAGGACTTGCTGATGGGCTGGACTTAGGGGCTGAGAGAGAGAGAGAGAGAATAACCAAGATCTGTCAGCAGAATGGAGGCTCCTTCCAGGATGAGAAAGGCTGGGGTGGAGGGTATGGTTTAGGGGAAATAGCAAGAATCTGTGACTAACAATAGCAAGGGCACCATAGCTTCAAATGCCAGCCACAGAGCCAGAGATGTGGAAATGGGGCCTACTGCCGCAGAAGTGGACGAGCCCACACAGGGAGTCGATGTAGGGAAAGAGAAGAAGCAATGGGTGCCTCTATGTTTAGAAGCTGCTTGAGAGAAGAAAGGAAGCTTCATTTTCAACCTAGGGGTAAGTGATTTACAATGACCTCTTATTGAGTGCATCCTGCATACCAGGCACTGTGCAAAGCATTTTGGATACAGGATCTTTTCTTCTCACAATAGCCTTGTGAGATGAGCATCAATATCCCCATTTAAAGCATGACACAACTAAGACTTAGAGAGGTGAAGTGACTTGCCCAAGGTCACACAGCCAGGAAGCAGGACTGGCTTTTGAATCCAGTCCAACCCCTTGAGAGAACCTGCCTGGGAGTTCCTGTTTTTCTATTACATCTTGCCCTGCTCCACCTCAGGACTGAGGTCCTACCTCTTTGAAGGGAAGCCATGCAGCTGTTTTTTCCTGACAGCTGTGAAGCTGTCTCTAAGGGAGGAAGCATTTTGTTGCTGATCCAGCCCCTTCCAGGAAAGAGCCCCTGAATTGCAGGATTCCACCCACCCTCACTCCTCTGACACATAAAATTAGACCTGGCCACTCCCAGAGAAAGCCCTTTGGCTTCCCAAACTCTCCATTTCTCCTTCTCTGAAAACAACTCCCAGTAGGGTGGGGCTCAGCATCCTTCCACCCTGATCCGCTCCCTGGATGGGTGCCCACTCACTCCCTGGGCTTATAGCTGTTATTAACAGAAATCAATAACAATAGCTATGAGTCAAGAGCCTACTGGGTGCCAGGCTCTCTCTGTACATCATGGCCAATGTCCCCAGGGCCCGGTGAGGTTGATATTTCTATCCTCATTTACAATATGGGGGGTTGAAGGTCAGAGGAGTAAAGGAGTCTTGCCAAGGTCATGAGGCCAAGGAGTGGCTAAGCCAAGATCTGGCCTGCCAGTGCATCCCCATGCCAGGCATAGGGGTGCCCTGCCTATACTCAATAACAATGTCTCTTTGAATGGACTCAAGCCCACCTGAGAGTCTGACCACAAAGCTTCATCCTGCCTCTGTGCTTCAAGTTCATGAACACAGGCCAAGCTGAAGGGCATGAAAGGCTTTGCTTCCCTGACCCCAGACCTGCTGTTACGCTCTGGGTTTCCAACATCCATCCCTTCTGCTTGCTCTCTCTGTTCCAGCCTCGCCCCACCACACCCAGCCCAGCCCAGCCCAAGCTGGGACATGGCCTGAAAACCCTCTATCCTGATCCCACTTTGGGTCCGCTTCTCCTTTGGGCAGTCTAGGGCCTGGAAGGGGGAGGGATGAGGTAGGGGTTGGTAGGTTGGGTGCGTCTGGGTGCAGCTGAGTGCAGCTGGTCCAGAAGAACAAAGAGAACTACTTCTCAGGAATCTAAAAGTCCTGGCATGCTTGCTGCTTTCAGCCCAGACACATTTCTCAGTGCACTGCACAGCCTGGAAAAACAGGTCAGTTGTGTTCAGTTCGGCAGCTCGGTACCAAGTGTCTGCTGCATTAGTCAGGGCTGGCTAACCACTGTGACAAATGGTCCCTCATCTCAGTGGCTTAGCACAATAGCATGTATTTAGATTTTTATTTTTATTTTTGTCTTTCTGCATGACATCTGGGAAAGACTTTAAAACTCCAACAAATAATTTAAAAAGTAGGGTGGAGATGGTGAATGAAAGAAGACTGGGAAAATGTTGATAATTTTTGAAGCCAAATTATGGGTAGCTAAAGTGGGTTATTATACTATGCTCTCTATTTCTTATATATATTGGAAACGTTTATATATGTTTATTTCTCATTCATACAAAGACTAATTCTTGTGATGGTGGTCCCTGGCTCTCATGGGTGGCTTCACTCCAGTTGTTGCTCCAAGACACAGGCCACCTCCATCTGTGGCTCTTCTGCTATCTTGTGGTCCCAAGGTCATCATGGAGTCATTCAAACAGCAGACTGGGAGAAGAAAAATAAGATGGCATAGCCACTACTTAGCACCTCATCCTGAAAGTCCCATGCATCCTTTCTGCTCATATTAGCAAGAATCTGGTCACATGACTAACAAGGGTTGCTGGGAAATGTAGTTCCCAGCAGGGCAGGTACTTCAGACACCACCATCATATAATGTTAAGGGAAACTTGAACCTTGGTCGGTCCCCTGATCATCTCAGCTATCCCCATTGTTTGTAGAGTTTGGCCATGTTAAGGATGATGCCCAAGGGAGAGTCCTGGTCTCCTCTGAGGACAGAAAAGGGATCTGTAAAAAACAGGGGTTTGTAAAGATGACTTGTGGGTTTTTGCTGCAAGCCTTCCCAAATTTGTTCTACGACATGCCTATAAAATGGGCTTGGCCCATGGAAGGAAGAAAGATGATAGCAAAGGATGCATCCAGTCATCAGAGCTTTCTGGGCACTTGTCCTTCAACACATTGGTGCCTCCATTATAATATCTACCCTCCATATTAAAGTGGCAAAGGACTCATTTTGCCAAATATTGCCATTGGGAGAAAATGGGCATATTGTACAGGGATCTCTGAATTACTTCCTATAACTGCATTTGAATCTATAATTATCACAATAAAATTTTTCTACCTGCACCCCCTCCCCACCCCAAACACACACTTCAATCACTCTGAGCCATTAGCTGTTCTCCAAACTCACTGTGCTTTCTTCCCCCTTGACTTTTCCCATGTGCTATCCCTTTGAGCCCCAGTTCACACACGGCAAACTCCTACACTTCTTTCAAGGCCTCTGCCCCTGCAATACTACTTTCTTTGGGCACTTACTACTTTATGTTCATCCTCAAACTCAGCATTCAATTGTCTCCTTTAGTGGGTGAGTCTTTCTCTCTTGCTAGACTGTGAATTCCTTGAGTAACAATACATGACCCATTCATTTTGATGTCCCTAGCTTCCAACATAAGTCCTGGAAAGGACTAATTCTCACTAAAATGTCAATGACTGGCTAATTGGAGAAATGAATGAATAAGTGAGAGGATGAGGGAAGATAACACTATGCCTTCTACCTGTCTAGTAGGGTTGTTGTCAATTTAAAGGGTCTTTGAAATGGGCCTAGGTGTCACTCTCATGCTATTACTGCTACGCTCTCTGACCTACCCCATCATATTACCTGCCATCTGCTTCACTTAGTCAAGCCGGCAGATTGTTCTAGACCCTGGCCAGTCATTATAATGTAGGGGAAGACAAGGAGCTTTGCAACTGGGGAGAGATGGGTCACAGCCTAACAGCTGATTTCTAGCTATGTGTTCTCAGACAAATTAAGTCAACTCTCTGAACCTCAGTTTCCTCTTCTATAAAATGGAAGCAATCACCATTCTTCCTAGATCTCATATGAGGATTACAAGAGAGATGTATGTAAGAACACCTTCTTTCCCATTGAATCTTTTTTTAAAGACATTATGTTTTTTAGAACAGTTTTACATTTGCAACAAAACTAAGTGGGAGGTACAGAGATTTCCCATACATGCATAGGCTCCCTCATTATCATCACCACTCACAAAAAGGGTACATTTTTACCAAGGATGAACCTACATTACCACATCATAATCACCTACAGTCCAGAGTTTGCCTTGGGGTTCACTCTTGGTTTTGTACATTTTATGGGTTTGGACAAATGTGTAAGGATACATATCCATCATTATTAGCATCCTATAGAGTATTTCCACTACCCTAAACATCCTCTGTGCTTTGTCTAGTCACATCTCTCTACCCAACCCCACCCTTGGAAATCACTGATCTTATTACTATCTCCATAGTTTTGCCTATTCCAGGATGTCATAGAATTGGAATTGTACAGTATGTAGCCATCTCAGATTGGCTTTTCACTTAGTGCATTTAAGAGTCCTCCATATCTTTTCATGGCTTGACAGCTCATTTCTTCTTAGTGCTGAATAATATTCCATTGTCTGGATGTGCCACAGTTTATTCATTTGCCTACTGATAAAGGACATCTTGGTTACTTCCAAGTTTTGACAATTATGAATAAAGCTGCTTTAAACACCCATGTTCAGATTTTTTGTGTAGATATAAGTTTTCAGTTCATGTGGGTAAATTCCAAGGAGTATGAATGCTGGATTATATGATAAGACTATGCTTAGCTTTGAAAGAAACCATCTTTCAAAGTGGCCATACAATTTGCATTCCCACCAGCAATGAATGAGTTTCCCTTTCACTCTAGTGGATGAGTGGTGAGCACTACACTATCCAGGGATGTTGGCCTAGGTTCCTCAGGTGGAGTAACCTGAAAGCAAAGGCCTCTGGGGCACATTTCCTCTGTAACCCAAAAGACTCCATTCAACAGGAAGCACATGGTGAGTGCTCCAGTGGGAAGTGGAGCTATTATTATAAGCATCTCCCTTTTTCTTGGGGAATGCCAAGAAAAGACAGCCAGCTACCACTTTTGAGCACCTACTGTATACTTCGAATTTTATGTATATTTTCTAATTTAATACCAAGTACAACTTTTGAATGGAAATAATCTCATTATCTCCATTTTTAAAATCATTATTATTTATTTTTTAAGTAAATGAGAAGTCTCATTCCATCCCTGTGCCTACCTACCCCCTCCCTCAAGGAATCATTTCTAATAGTTTACTGGTATATCTCTTCAGAGCTTATTTAAACAAAAACAAAACATATTCTTAAGCCCCCTTTTCTTGTACAAAAGAGAGCATGTATATATACATACCTACATATGTCACACTACACTTTGTTCTTTTTGCTCTACAATTTATTTTGAAGATATTTCTATGTCAATACACAGAGAATCTCCTGACTTCATCCCTTTGTCTGGAGATATCATAATATACTAGTCCCCTGTTAAGGGGATTTTAGGTTGTAGAAACCAAAGTCCAGAGAGAGGAAGGTACTACCCAAGGTTGCACAGCCAGGAAGTGGAAGGAAAGGCTTGCTTCTAGGTCCTCCCCTTCTCTTTTCTTCTCATACCTAGAGAAGCTTCACTACACCTCTCTGAAAAACATAATGTAGAGAGTTGTAAACTGTCCTGGCTGTACAGAAAGGGGTTCACTCACTCACCAAGTGCCCTGGCTCAGGAAGCTGGCTCCAGGAACCTGGAAATGTCTGAAGGAAGATAAGGCCCAGATCCCAGCACCAGCTGGGTGATCAGGAATGTGGTCTTAGACAGGCTGCCTGTGTCCCGGTTCTGCCCCTGCCACTGAGCAGGTATATGACCTTGACCACAAGACTTTACCTCTCCAAGGGTCAACTTTCCCATCTGTAAAAAGGGCATGACAGTTGATTAATCTGGGTTTTCCAGAAGAACATAACCAGTAGGAAAGAACCAATAATATATATAAATGTAAATAAACATAAAGAATATATATGCAATTGGTTATCTCCTATTGCATGGAATAGGAATTATATATAATCTTTTTCATAAATAAATGGAGAGAGAGGCAAAGAACTTTATTTTATGGAATTGGCTCATATGATTATGGGGGCTGCTAAGTCCTAAATCTGTAAGGCAGGTTAACAGCCTGTAAACTCAGGCAGGATATCTATACTTAAGGCAGAATTCCTACTTTGCTTTTGCATTTAAGGCCCTCAACTGACTAGATGAGCCCCACCTGTGTTAGGGAGGATACTCTTTACTTAAGTCAACTGATTGTAGGTATTAGCCACATCTACAAAATACCTTCATAACAACATCTAGTTAGTGTTTGCCCAAGGACTGGGCACCACAGCCTAGCCAATTGGATACATAAAAGTAACCATCCCAATGGTCAGTGCCCACACGAGAGAAAGCTGTCAGAAAAAGGCCTGGCCCCTCATGTAAAACTTTATGCAATAGATGCTAAACAAGTGTTAGTTGGTATCCTTAGCTGGGCCACTGCGGGTACCTTGGGTTGGAAGATGCACAAGCCCATTTAGCGTGGGCCCAACTAAGCCGGCCCCAGGAATAGACGCGAGGCCACGGTGCACCCTCCGGGAGCTCATAGGCCAAAGGCTGCGGAGACAGAAACACAATGGCAAGACTCAAAAATGCCTCTGACAGAGTGGATACAGAAGTCTGTAGAAGCCCAGGGCTGAGCAACGGACAGCTTTGTACCTTTGGGAGAAGGTGGCAAAAGTAATTTAACGATTAAAGCAGAATTAGCCAAGTGAAGAAAGAAGGGCAGGCAAAGGGCAGAGGGACGTTCCAGGCAGAGGACTGGCCAGCATAAAGGCACAGGTGTGAGAAGGCAGAAACAGTGTGGGGTGGGGTCCCAGGGCTGGGGCTGGAGGGGAGGGTGCTGGTGGGTCAAGCCAAGGGGTCGGCCTTTTCCCTGCAATAAGGGAGACTCGGAGGAGTATAGAGGGGGTGATGTAGCCACAGGGAGGCTTGGAAGGGCTGCTGGGACAGCTGGGGGGAAGGAGCGGGCTGGGTTTGCTGCGTCTGAAGCCACGCAGAGAGCCGAGTGGAGGTCAGGGGCAGTTAGAGATAGGAACACTGGCGACAGGAAACAAGGTTCACCATCCGGAGCAGAAGTCGACCATGCTCTCAGCAATGTTCATTGAACTTGTGGCAGGCTAAGAACTTTGCATGTAGCATCCATTTAAATCCTTCCGAGGACGGGCGGAAGATGGCGGCGTGAGTAGAGCAGCGGAAATCTCCTCCCAAAACCACATATATCTATGAAAATATAACAAAGACAACCCTTCCTAGAATAAAGACCAGAGGACACAGGACAATATCCAGACCACATCCGCACCTGAGAGAACCCAGCGCCTCGCGAAGGGGGTAAGATACAAGCCCCGGCCCCGCGGGAGCCGAGCGCCCCTCCCCCCAGCTCCCGGCGGGAGAAGAGCAGGCAGAGCGGGAGGGAGACGGAGCCCAGGACTGCCGAGCACCCAGCCCCAGCCATCAGGGTCAGAGTGCAGGGCCCTGGATACTAGGAAAACAGGGCAGCAAGAACAGTGAGCGGGCACTGGAGGCTGGGCGCCAGAGGACATAAGAAAAGCACGCGACCATTTTTTTTTTTGCTTTTTTGCTGTTTTGTTTTGGCGAGCGCTTTTTGGAAGTCTTAAAGGGATAGGGACCCCAATACTAGGGAAACAGGGCAGAAAGACTGGTGAGCAGAGGCCTGAGGCTGGCACCGGAGAATAAAGAAAAACGAACAACCACCTTTTTTTTTTTTTTTAATTAAAAACTTTTTTTTTTAATTAAAAAAATTTTTTTTTTTTTTTTTTTTTGGTGGTCGTTGTTTTGTTTTGGCGGGTGCTTTTTGGAAGTCTTAAAGGGGCAGGGCGGGTCACTTAATCCAGAGGTAGGGAATCCAGGATCTCTGGGCACCCTAACCCCTGGGCTGCAGGGAGCAGGGAGGCCCCTTACGGAGATAAATAGCCTCCCAGCAGCTCCTGCTCCAACGCGACTCCACCATTTTGGAGTAGCTGCCCGAGCCAGGCCACGCCCACAGCAACAGCAGAGATTAACTCCATAGCAGCCTGGCAGGAAGCAGAAACCCTGTCTGCGCACAGCTGCCCAGCACAAGCCACTAGAGGTCGCTGTTCTCCCAGGAGAGGAGGGCCACAAACCAACAAGAAGGGAAGTTCTTCCAGCCGTCACTCGTCCCAGCTCTGCAGACTATTCCTATCACCATGAAAAGGCAAAGCTACAGGCAGACAAAGATCACAGAGACAACACCAGAGAAGGAGACAGACCTAACCAGTCTTCCTGAAAAAGAATTCAAAATAAGAATCATAAACATGCTGACAGAGATGCAGAGAAATACGCAAGAGAAATGGGATGAAGTCCGGAAGGAGATCACAGATGCCAGAAAGGAGATCGCAGAAATGAAACAAACTCTGGAAGGGTTTATAAGCAGAATGGATAGAATGCAAGAGGCCATTGATGGAATTGAAATCAGAGAACAGGAACGCATAGAAGCTGACATAGAGAGAGACAAAAGGATCTCCAGGAATGAAACAATATTAAGAGAACTGTGTGACCAATCCAAAAGGAACAATATCCGTATTATAGGGGTCCCAGAAGAAGAAGAGAGAGGAAAAGAGATGGAAAGTATCTTAGAAGAAATAATTGCTGAAAACTTCCCCACACTGGGGGAGGAAGTAATCGAACAGACCACGGAAATACACAGAACCCCCAACAGAAAGGATCCAAGAAGGGCAACACCAAGACACATAATAATTAAAATGGCAAAGATCAAGGACAAGGAAAGAGTGTTAAAGGCAGCTAGAGAGAAAAAGGTCACCTATAAAGGGAAACCCATCAGGCTAACGTCAGATTTCTCAACAGAAACCCTACAGGCCAGAAGAGAATGGCATGATATATTTAATACAATGAAACAGAAGGGCCTTGAACCAAGGATACTGTATCCAGCACGACTATCATTCAAATATGATGGTGGGATTAAACAATTCCCAGACAAACAAAAGCTGAGGGAATTTGCTTTCCACAAACCACCTCTACAGAACATCTTACAGGGACTGCTCTAGATGGGAGCACTCCTAGACAGAGCACAGCACAAAACACCCAACATATGAAGAATCGAGGAGGAGGAACAAGAAGGGAGAGAAGAAAAGAATCTCCAGACAGTGTATATAACAGCTCAATAAGCGAGCTAAGTTAGGCAGTAAGATACTAAAGAGGCTAACCTTGAACCTTTGGTAACCACGAAGTTGAAGCCTGCAATGGCAATAAGTACATATCTTTCAATAGTCACCCTAAATGTTAATGGGTTGAATGCACCAATCAAAAGACACAGAGTAACAGAATGGATAAAAAAGCAAGACCCATCTATATGCTGCTTAAAAGAAACTCACCTCAAACCCAAAGACATGTACAGACTAAAAGTCAAGGGATGGAAAAACATATTTCAAGCAAACAACAGTGAGAAGAAAGCAGGGGTTGCAGTACTAATATCAGACAAAATAGACTTCAAAACAAAGAAAGTAACAAGAGATAAAGAAGGACACTACATAATGATAAAGGGCTCAGTCAAACAAGAGGATATAACCATTCTAAATATATATGCACCCAACACAGGAGCACCAGCATATGTGAAACAAATACTAACAGAACTAAAGGGGGAAATAGACTGCAATGCATTCATTCTAGGAGACTTCAACACACCACTCACCCCAAAGGATAGATCCACTGGGCAGAAAATAAGTAAGGACACGGAAGCACTGAACAACACAGTAGAGCAGATGGACCTAATAGACATCTATAGAACTCTACATCCAAAAGCAGCGGGATATACATTCTTCTCAAGTGCACATGGAACATTCTCCAGAATAGACCACATACTAGGCCACAAAAAGAGCCTCAGAAAATTCCAAAAGATTGAAATCCTACCAACCAACTTTTCAGACCACAAAGGCATAAAACTAGAAATAAACTGTACAAAGAAAGCAAAGAGGCTCACAAACACATGGAGGCTTAACAACACGCTCCTAAATAATCAATGGATCAATGACCAAATCAAAATGGAGATCCAGCAATATATGGAAACAAATGACAACAACAACACTAAGCCCCAACTTCTGTGGGACACAGCAAAAGCAGTCTTAAGAGGAAAGTATATAGCAATCCAAGCATATTTAAAAAAGGAAGAGCAATCCCAAATGAATGGTCTAATGTCACAATTATCGAAATTGGAAAAAGAAGAACAGATGAGGCCTAAGGTCAGCAGAAGGAGGGACATAATAAAGATCAGAGAAGAAATAAATAAAATTGAGAAGAATAAAACAATAGCAAAAATCAATGAAACCAAGAGCTGGTTCTTCGAGAAAATAAACAAAATAGATAAGCCTCTAGCCAGACTTATTAAGAAGAAAAGAGAGTCAACACAAATCAACAGTATCAGAAACGAGAAAGGAAAAATCACGACGGACCCCACGGAAATGCAAAGAATTATTGGAGAATACTATGAAAACCTATATGCTAACAAGCTGGGAAACCTAGGAGAAATGGACAACTTCCTAGAAAAATATAACCTTCCAAGATTGACCCAGGAAGAAACAGAAAATCTAAACAGACCAATTACCAGCAACGAAATTGAAGCGGTAATCCAAAAACTACCAAAGAACAAAACCCCCGGGCCAGATGGATTTACCTCGGAATTTTATCAGACATACAGGGAAGACATAATACCCATTCTCCTTAAAGTTTTCCAGAAAATAGAGGAGGAGGGGATACTCCCAAACTCATTCTATGAAGCTAATATCACCCTAATACCAAAACCAGGCAAAGACCCCACCAAAAAAGAAAACTACAGACCAATATCCCTGATGAATGTAGATGCAAAAATACTCAACAAAATATTAGCAAACCGAATTCAAAAATATATCAAAAGGATCATACACCATGACCAAGTGGGATTCATCCCAGGGATGCAAGGATGGTACAACATTCGAAAGTCCATCAACATCATCCACCACATCAACAAAAAGAAAGACAAAAACCACATGATTATCTCCATAGATGCTGAAAAAGCATTTGACAAAGTTCAACATCCATTCATGTTAAAAACTCTCAGCAAAATGGGAATAGAGGGCAAGTACCTCAACATAATAAAGGCCATCTATGATAAACCCACAGCCAACATTATATTGAACAGCGAGAAGCTGAAAGCATTTCCTCTGAGATCGGGAACTAGACAGGGATGCCCACTCTCTCCACTGTTATTTAACATAGTACTGGAGGTCCTAGCCACGGCAATCAGACAAAATAAAGAAATACAAGGAATCCAGATTGGTAAAGAAGAAGTTAAACTGTCACTATTTGCAGATGACATGATACTGTACATAAAAAACCCTAAAGACTCCACCCCAAAACTACTAGAACTGATATCGGAATACAGCAAAGTTGCAGGATACAAAATCAACACACAGAAATCTGTGGCTTTCCTATATACTAACAATGAACCAACAGAGAGAGAAATCAGGAAAACAACTCCATTCACAATTGCATCAAAAAAAATAAAATACCTAGGAATAAACCTAACCAAAGAAGTGAAAGACTTATACTCTGAAAACTACAAGTCACTCTTAAGAGAAATTAAAGGGGACACTAACAGACGGAAACTCATCCCATGCTCGTGGCTAGGAAGAATTAATATCGTCAAAATGGCCATCCTGCCCAAAGCAATATACAGATTTGATGCAATCCCTATGAAACTACCAGCAACATTCTTCAATGAACTGGAACAAATAATTCAAAAATTCATATGGAAACACCAAAGACCCCGAATAACCAAAGCAATCCTGAGAAAGAAGAATAAAGTAGGGGGGATCTCACTCCCCAACTTCAAGCTCTACTATAAAGCCGTAGTAATCAAGACAATTTGGTACTGGCACAAGAGCAGAGCCACAGACCAATGGAACAGACTAGAGAATCCAGACATTAACCCAGACATATATGGTCAATTAATATTTGATAAAGGAGCCATGGACATACAATGGCGAAATGACAGTCTCTTCAACAGGTGGTGCTGGCAAAACTGGACAGCTACATGTAGGAGAATGAAACTGGACCATTGTCTAACCCCATATACAAAAGTAAACTCAAAATGGATCAAAGACCTGAATGTAAGCCATGAAACCATTAAACTCTTGGAAGAAAACATAGGCACAAACCTCTTAGACATAAACATGAGTGACCTCTTCTTGAACATATCTCCCCGGGCAAGGAAAACAACAGCAAAAATGAGTAAGTGGGACTATATTAAGCTGAAAAGCTTCTGTACAGCAAAAGACACCATCAATAGAACAAGAAGGATCCCTACAGTATGGGAGAATATATTTGAAAATGACACATCCGATAAAGGCTTGACGTCCAGAATATATAAGGAGCTCACACGCCTCAACAAACAAAAAACAAATAACCCAATTAAAAAATGGGCAGAGGAACTGAACAGACAGTTCTCCAAAAAAGAAATACAGATGGCCAACAGACACATGAAAAGATGCTCCACATCGCTAATTATCAGAGAAATGCAAATTAAAACTACAATGAGGTATCACCTCACACCAGTAAGGATGGCTGCCATCCAAAAGACAAACAACAACAAATGTTGGCGAGGCTGTGGAGAAAGGAGAACCCTCCTACACTGCTGGTGGGAATGTAAGTTAGTTCAACCATTGTGGAAAGCAGTATGGAGGTACATCAAAATGCTCAAAACAGACTTACCATTTGACCCAGGAATTCCACTCCTAGGAATTTACCCTAAGAATGCAGCAATCAAGTTTGAGAAAGACAGATGCACCCCTATGTTTATTGCAGCACTATTTACAATAGCCAGGAATTGGAAGCAACCTAAATGTCCATCAATAGATGAATGGATAAAGAAGATGTGGTACATATACACAATGGAATACTACTCAGCCATAAGAAAAGGGCAAATCCAATCATTTGCAGCAACATGGATGGAGCTGGAGGGTATTATGCTCAGTGAAACAAGCCAAGCGGAGATAGAGAAATACCAAATGATTTCACTTATCTGTGGAATATAAGAACAAAGGAAAAACTGAAGGAACAAAACAGCAGCAGAATCACAGAACTCAAGAATGGACTAACAGGTACCAAAGGGAAAGGGACTGGGGAGGATGGGTGGGTAGGGAGGGATAAGGGGGGGAGAAGTAGGGGGGTATTAAGATTAACATGCATGGGGGGGTAGGAGAAAAGGGAGGGCTATACAACACAGAGAAGGCAAGTAGTGATTCTACAACATTTTGCTATGCTGATGGACAGTGACTGTAAAGGGGTTTATAGGGGAGACCTGGTATAGGGGAGAGCCTAGTAAACATAATATTCGTCATGTAAGTGTAGATTAGTGATACCAAAAACAAAGCAAAAAAAAAAAGGGCAGTTCCTGTGTGGTAACCTCCAACGAGTTCTACACAAGGGTATAAAGGGCATATAAAAGTGTAGGCAAAGGGTCTGTTTGTGTTTATACAGAGGATCAAAGCCTAATTGGGCTACCCTGAAAATGAACTAAGATACGATATGAAAAAGAACTTCCAACATCTGCACTCTCTGGAAGACTCATGCCAGAAGATGATCATCAAAAAACCCCAACAAAGATCCATGCACTGCTACAGCTGTAGATGCACTCATCCCACCAGTTCCTGGACTTGCCATGGGAATGAGGAAGGAGATATCTAAGCTGACCTGTGCATACAGTAAAACAACAAATTTGACTGGATCTATACTGTTGGAACTCAACCAAGAATTTGGAGAAGTGCAAATTGTAGCACTCCAAAGTCTTACAACTACAGACTATTTACTGTTAAAAGAACATATGGCATGTGAACAGTCCCCAGGAATGGGTTGTTTTAATTTGTCTGATTTCTCTCAGACTGTTCAAGTTCAGTTGGACAATATCCACCATATCATAGATAAGTTTTCACAAATGCCTAAGGTGCCTAACTGGTTTTCTTGGTTTCACTGGAGATGGCTGGTAATTACAGATATGCTTTGGTTATGTAACTATACTCCTATTATGTTAATGTGTGTGCTCAATTTAAGTAGTAGCTTAAAACCTATACATGCTGAAGTTACTCTACAAGAAGATATGTCAAAGAAATAATCAATCTTCCCATGTTTTCTTCCGCCTGCTACTTCTATAGCTTTTCTTCTTCCTTCCTAATTACAACCCTTAAATAGAATTCGTGCCTCATATCAAATTTACCGAGTATCATAATTCTTCCAAGTGGTAAAGATACCTCAAGACAAATGCTGGGCATAGAAGCCACAGGGCATAAATATGCAAAGAAGTAAAAAGCTAACCTTTTCAAACAATAAGGCTTCCCTCTCACTTACCAACTTCACATTTCCCTGTAAGGCCCCGGAAGATGACTGGTTAGCCAGAGACGGGTAAGATTCCTCAAGGGAGGAACAACCTAAGACAGGCACAGTTGCAGGGGGGCCATCAGGTGAGAAATTGGGGATCAACAGAGGTGAGGCTTAGAACCTCACCCCCCCGTTCTGAGAGAAATCTTCTGCATACCTGGATGTTTTATTGCCCGTGTCTAGCTTGGATTAACACATAGTCTACAGGCACACACCTGATCATCTACATTTGCTCTCTTACAACACTAAACTATGTTTTCTACCTTTATCTTGTATCTACCTACCACTTCAGCATTTTATTAAAAATAATAATAATAAAGAGAGAAATGTGGTATCCACATATAAATCAAGTATAAAAATCAAATGAGTATTCATATTTGAACTGACTGTTTATAGTTCATAATGCATGAGCAAAACCGAAAGTTTCTGTGATGACTGCCCTTGTACTGTTCACCATGTAACTTATTCATTATGTAAGAATTTGTTCTCCATGTAAGAACTTGTTTGTTATGCCTCAGAAGATTGGAGACTGACAAAAATTAGGCTTGGGGTGGATTAATGATTGTGCATTGAGCATTGACTCCCCTATACAGAATTTTATTGTCGTTAACAACCATTTGATCAATAAATATGAGAGATGCCCTCACAAAAAAAAAAAAAAAAAAGGACAGACTTCCAATGGTAAAATAAATAAGTAATCGGGATGTAATGTATAGCATAAGGAATATAGTCAAGGTATTATAACAGCCTGGTAGGGTGATAGCTGGAACCTAGAATTATGTATATAAATGTTTTACCACTGTGTTGTACACTTGAAACTAATGTAATGTAATACTGTGCGTCAACTACCCTTCAATAAAAAATAATTATTTAAATCCTTCCTTATACCCTGCAAAGATGATATAATCATCTTCATTTCAAGATGGGGAGACTGAGGCTATCAGCTGGGCCACCCCTCAGTATAAGGGAGGCTGGAAATGCAGAGACCCCTGGGTTGAGCACATGGCCACCCTGAGGAGAAACAGGGTTTTGTTAGCTAGGATGACTTGGGAAATGGCTGTCCAGTGGAAAACTGACAATGTCTGCTTCATGGAGGTTCAGAAAGGTCAAGATATTTGCAGTCACACAGCAAATAAATGACAGCTGGGATTTGAAATCAGCCCTGTTCAAGGCCACAGAACACACCAGCCCTGGACTCAGTTGCCTTCCAGGAATCTCTCTCCCCTCCTCAGCACTGCACTACAACCACCCAGTCACCCAGACCTTACCCATTCATTCCGTCACCCTCCCGCCTCTGCCTCTGATTCCCACGTGCCTTCCCTGCCTCCGGCTGCAACTGCTCTAAAGCTCCCTCAGCCACAGCCTGTGCACACACCCACCCACAACTGATTCCTGTTTTTATCTGTCATTCTTTCCAGATTCTCTGCCCTCCAGCCCTTCCACCCCCATCCCAGTTTCCCCAGAGGCTTCCTAAGCCCCAAAGGCCACAGAGGATGAATGACATCATCTGCGCTCAGGACCTCAATTATCAGGCTATAAGTGGAAACGCCCTCCGTTTTCCCACAGGAAATCGCTCTCTCCCACTCCTGACCCTGCATGCTTGTGGGGACCTTGGCAGAGATGGGCTCCTGTCTGAAGAAAACCAAGACCCCTCTCCATGGACTTGCCATTCAGATATCATTTTTATCCACCTTAGAACCTCTCAGCTTTTTCTGACATGGGCGCAGGTGGCTTTTGACAGAAGGGGAGCGACACCATGGGATCATTAAGACCAGCAGTTCAGGAACCTGACTGACCTAAATTCACATCTAGCTCCTCCTCCTTCCACCTGTGCTAACTTGGACAGGTAACTTTATGGCTCTGGGATTCTGTTGTCTCACTTTAAGTTGGCAACAGTAACAGGCATCATCTCAGTAATTCCTTCTAACAGTCCTCTGAGGTACAAGCGTTGTCCCCATTTCACAAATGAACAAGTAATTCGGAGGAAGTTAGACATCTGCTCAAGGCCACAGGACAGCAGTGGGGCTGAGGCCTGAACTAGAGCCCCTGTCATCAGGAGAGCTCTGAACTGCCCAGGAGTGGCCCCAAGAAGTGGGGAAGGCTTCCTACAGCCCTACATGCTGAACCTGGGGGCTAAAAGGAGGTAGGGGTCAGAGGATACCTAGTTTCCGGAACAGGCTTGGTCCTTACCAGCTATGGGACAGGGGGAACATTAAATTCTCAGGATTCAGTTTTCCTGGCTGTGAAGTGGAGGTGACAGTCCCCACTCCAGAGCTATGGTAAGGATCACAGGAGGTGATGCTTCCCAGACCTCTACCATTCCTGTGCTGCAGCACCAGGTTTTAGACACCTACATCTCCCCTGCACTATTCACTAATAATTTTTTCTTTAAATGGATCATGATTTATTATTCAAATATATTTATTAGAAATTTATTGAAACCAACTTTTTACCACTACTTTAAAAAGAAAGACTGGGCACATTTGCCATAAATAGAAGGTATTTATACAGTGAAGCCAAAGTGAGGCTCTGTGCTTGCAACGTGTGTTAAATTGTTACAAGTGTTAAAGACCCACATCCACTGTCTGCCTCCGCAGCACCTCCCCTTGCTTCTTGACTCCAGGTTGGGTTATTGAAGGCCAGATCAGCAGAACCTCAGGGATCTTGTCACCTCTGTTCCAGTTCACTGGGGATATCCCAGGTTGGTGCACAGTAGGTGCTCAGAAACTGGATCTCCTCTTTCCAGACTCACTCCCCTAGGAACAGACATATCACAGGAAGAAACTGGCCTTCCTCCCAATGGACAAAGTGGCCGCAGAAGCAACCTCCAATTACACTCATATTCCCTGACCACCACCCCTAACTACCTTGAAAGAGGATGAGGTTTCCTGCTGACCATTACTAAACTGACTAAATGTGACATACGGCGTGGCAGGCCATGGCATGCTGTCCCCAGCAACTGTCCTGAGCCTTCTGACACAAGCTCAGTTGCTGCCACATGTACCAAGAACATGCTGCTCTCTGAGACCTCTATGGCTCCCTATTGCCCTGCTGCTCAGCCTTCCAACAGTATTGGAATTGTTCTCAAGTTGCATTCTCTGTCACATTCCCCTGAATGTGAATCTCCCTGGGCTGTCCTATGGGCTGAATGCCCTTGGGCAAGGTACTCAAGCTCCCTGAGGGCCAGAGCTCCAGGAGGGCAGAAACTTCCCCTTCGCTGGCTTGTCTTGGGGCCCCAAGAATAGATGTCTGGCAGGCAGCACAGTCCCTGCTTCTGAATGGACCCCTCAGGGTAGCTGTGCTCTCTCTGGAAAGCTTAGCTTTTTGAGTCTGCACTAGTTCCCCAAGCACACCCCCACTCCCTCCTGCCAAAGGGCTTTTGCAGTGCTGTCCCACTGTTAAGGGTGCTCTTCCTCCACCTACTGACCTGCTGACCTTCTTCACGCTTAGCTGTCAGTGGAGATCCACCTCCTCCAAGACTCAGCTTTCCCAGCTGTAAAGCAGGATGACAGCATCCACTCCAGAGCTATGGAAGTCTTGCCCAACTTCAGACTGACTCAGGTTCTTGTTGCCATGCTGGCAGAATCCGGTGCCCCTCAGAGCACCTCCCTGATCATTTGAGCTCCAGTCCCTCTCCTAGGCTCATGTGACCAAAAACTGTGTCCCTTCTGTTGTCCCTGTGGCCCTAACCCCTCTTAAAGGGCCTGGTGCAGGGCAGGAGCTCAAGAAAAGGATGCACCCGCCAGCCCGCTGGGCAGAGCTGGTTCATTGTCCTCTCCAACCTGAGCTCCTGCTGGTGTCCCTGTAGCACATGCCTTCTCTTTCTTCTCTCCCCTTAGACACCCACCCCCACAGGCACCACTTACAGAGCCTTTGTTATTCTTCAGTTCCTCACAGCCACCTTGCGAGGCAGGCTGGACAGATCATCACCACATTTTAGATACAGAAACTGAGGTCCAAGAACAGAATGACTTGCCTGAGCTCCTGCAGCTAAAAAATGGCCAGATCTTGAGGCAGCTGTGATATTCGGACCCCTAGTTGGAAACTCCACCCAGGTTTAGGGGTTGCTTGGTCACTCCCCTTCCACACGAACTCTGGGACTCCAATGCCCCCACTCGTCTTCCTGCTCAGCTCACCACACAGACCACGTAACCATGGCTCCTTTCCCCACATTGCAGCCCCTCGGGCCCAGTGCCATCTTTGCCATTCTAAGGTACAAGAAAACAGAGGGATCCATGGGGCTGAGTGACCTGTCCCAGACCACACAGCTACTGAGACGCAGAGCCTAGATTCAGACCCAGGCAGGCAAGCTGTGGTATGCTCTTCCCCCCTCTACTACCCTCCTCCTGATGCCAGCAGCCTGGTTTCCTGTGGGTTAAACTGCTCCCCGTCGGTACCCCCACCCCCACCCCCACCCCCAGCATACAGTCGAGTGAGGCTGTTGATTAAGGTGCCTCACTCTCCCCTGTCCAGGACTGGCCACTCTCACCCTGGCCTCTAGCCCAGATGACCATTTTTTGCTGATTCGTTCCTGGGAGAGTGGGCATTTATTCCCACTGCCTGGATCCCCAGAGCCCCTGACCTTTCAGAAGCCTGTAGCTCTTCTGTGGAGTCTGGGAGCTAGACCATATTCTTCCACTACCTTCCTTTGTGCCCAAGTTGTACAGTCTGTTTCTGTTGCTTGCATCCAGAAGTGACAGCTTCTCCCAAGCACACCCTGGTTCTCCCAAACTGGTGAGAAGATGCTTGAAGCCAGAACCATGTCTCACACTTGTGCCCGTCACAGAGCAAGGCACCCAGATCACATCTGAGAAAAGGAGCAACATGGAAGCCCCTGATGGGGTGACCCACAGCCATTCTGACTGTCACTTGACACATTTCCTACATTCTTCAACATTTTTCCAAATGTAGAATTTCCCATTCTACAAAATATCCACATCTTCTACAATAAACTTGTATTGCTTGATTTTTTTTCTAAATAAACTAAGGAGCCCTCAAAAAAATCATGAAGTGACCCCTGATACCCAAACCCTCAGCTTCTTTGGGAACATGCAGAGGTGTGGGGCTTCATAGGCAATTCTCCCACTTTGGGTCCCTAACTGCCCACTCTCCAGGCCCCTGGCTTAGAAACCTGAGACTCCTTTAGCCAAGGAGCATCTCTTTCACACCTCTCCCCAAAATTATAATATACCCACTGGAAAATGAAAAAGTAATGTTCCAACCCTAGATTTTAAAGATTTTGTTCCTAAGTATAAAAGTAATACGACTTGTTTTCTTATCTATATTTTACCTTAACTCCTTTTTAATTGTACTACATTCTTTTACTTGTAAATACATATTAATGCATAGTTACACAAAGTTAGTTTTTAATGCAAATTGAACAGAATCATTTTTAGTCATAATAGAAATCTTGACCAGTACAGAAAAACATAAAGAAAATTAAAATCACCTGTTTTCCCACCACTCAGAGAAAATATTGGAATTAGCATTAGAACTAAAATTAGAAGAATTAGAATGATTTCCTTCCAGTCTTTTTTCTATGCAGAAGGTGGTACTTTCAGGGAATCATGTTTTTTTCCCTCATGAATTCTCTTTTATTCTTAAAGCCACCATCTTAAATCACTTAAAAATGTGTATGAGCTACACACTTATGGTTATTTAAAAAATCACATTATTGAACAAGTATTATCAGTGTATGTACACATTTACGTATATACTGACATACATATATGTAGTTATGTGTTCATTTATCTAGATATTTGCTAGGCACTTGCATACACACATAAACACTCAGGTATATTTATTTGATTTGTTCTTACCATCAAGAGACATTTTTAAATGGAACTGAAAAGAATGCTATCTTATGAGTAGTATAAATCTAAAACCTCAAATAGAAATGTCAGGAAGTTATAGATCCCTGGGTAATGTATGAATCCAAAGGGTAGGCAGATTGAGATTTTCAGGCCAGAAGTTGACCAAAGGCATTTCCCATGTCTTTAACTTTATACTCTTAATTCCATTACATAAAATAATTTAAGGCTGCATTCCCAAACTTTTTTGTAAAAAAAAAGTATGCTTGTTAGTCTCTTTCTGATTGTCCTACTATCCCATAGTATTGAGACACATCCTCTTAACTTGTACTCTTTGCTGACTCTACCCTACAGTTTATCATTTTCCTGGTTTGTTTGTAGTTTTTTATCGCAACCTCTTCTTTTCCCACGCTGTGATTTCTGTGAATCTCATGTGCCATGGGTTGGAGAAATTCTTTGAAAACCAGTTTTACATTTGTTCTTTCTGGTACGTCTGAGTTTTTGCTAGTCATGATCAATTTTTATAATGTTTTCTTAGCTCTGGGTTCCTGTAGTAGTTGGACAGTGTGAATTCAATCTCCACTCACTCATTCACATGGCACCGACTTGAACTTTAAAATTCTCAAGAGATACTTTTTCGTTTCTACCCAGAACCTGAAGTTGAGACCCTATTTTGGGAAAGGGTTCCCTAGCCACCCTTCCATGGAGGGTTATGGAGGTCAGGTTAGGAATGGCTATATTGTAATAGTAAATAAGTCCAAACTCTCAGTGGCTAAACAGCACAACAAAGGTTTATTTCTTAATAACACTTTATGTCCATCAAGGATCAGTTGAGAATTCTCTTCTACATGCCCTCATTCAGGGACCTAGGCTGATGGAACAGCCACTTTCTTTAATATGTAACAGCCACTCTCTTGAACATTCTCCATCTGGACAACCAGCACAGGCATTCAAATGCTCTGGAAGTATTTGGGGAGTGATATGAGCAACTTCTACAAAGGAAGGGCTGAGGTCCATGCTTCGCTTAGGGATCTCAGCCCCAACTGTTCTACCACATGAGCGTCAAGGTCATGTCTCCTGCCCCAGTGGGGATTTCCCTTTATTTTTTGAAGTTTGTTTATTTGAAGTTCAGCTAAGTGTTTTCAACACTCATATTTTATCCAGCACTTACAGATGTTTCTGTTGGTTGTGGCGAGGAAGGAGAAATGGCAGCTCAGTTTGCCATGTTGCCAGGACCAGAAAAATCTATATTGTGTCTTCTAAACTGGGAACATGCTGTTTTATAACCCTTTTTCATTTAACAATAGACTGCAATTATTTTCCCATAGCCTTCTATATTCTTCAGGAGCATAATTTTCCATTGTTATGCAGTAGTCTGTGAATGCATGTACCATTTATTTATTTAACCAATCCCCTCCCATTGAACACTTAGATTGTTTCCAGTTTCTCCCCATTGGCATTGGGATGCAATGAACATCGTTATATGCATAGGTGACTTTCAAAATATCTAACAGCTGGGATGGTCTGGGCTTGGGCACCATCCAGTTGGAATGGGCCATGGTTATAAATGGCTGGTTTGGCTGTACCAAGTGTCCCCATTGCACGTATATTTATCTTTGCACACATCTCATGATTTCCCCTGGGCAAGTTCCAAGAAGGAATTTCTGGGTGGCCCAAAGGATAAATGAACATCTTAAGACTTTTGACACCTACTTTTAAATGGCTCCACCTCATTCTCTCTATAAAAGAATCCCATTTTCCATTCTCACAGCTGCTCATCTAGTAATGGGTCAAGAAGGTGCTGGGATGGAATTTCTCACCAGGAACTCCCTGGTCAGGAGGGCTCGTGGCTCCATATCAGAGGCTGATAATGCTAATGGCTAATGGAGTATCCAGGGTCCCTGGAGGAAAGCTGAGGGAGGGAAGCTGGAGATGTGAGCATCAGACTGTAAGTGCACCTTGGCCTCAGCAGGGTAGGGTGGTGGGGCTTGTGGTCCAGAGGGGGTCCCAGCAGATGTATCAGGGTCTTCAAGACATGCCTTGGGTTAAGAGCGTCATCTCCCATGTCCGGCCTCAAATGGGCTCCACTTCAGCTGTGTGACCTTGAGAGTAAATCCCTTTTCTCAATCTCTCATCTGTAACGTATGATACCTCCTCCCAGGCTAATGTGCGTGTTTTCCAGGCCTGGCACCACGCAGCAGCACTAAAATGGTAGGGATGAGGCAGAGGATGGTGGCAGCAGCCCTTCTGGAGTGTAAAGACAGACTTGTGAACGACTAAGTCTATTCCTCTGCAGGCTGTGTTTCCAGTTCCTTTGTGGTGCTTCCAAAGGACAGAGGCCAGGAAACCCACTCAGGGGCACAGTACCTTACGTTCTTCTGTAATGATCTTTCCTTCCCATGGCCTCTGAGGTTCCCTACATTCTGGTCCCTAGTCCCCCTCTGACCCCATCTCCTACCATCCCTCCTTCCCTACACACTGGCCTTCTTGCAGTGCTTTGAACACACCCAGCCTCCAGTCTCAGGGCCTTTGCACTTGTTATTCTCCCTGCCTAGAATGCTTTTCTGGATATTTTACAGGGTTCATTCCATTGCTTCATTCAGATCTCAGCTCAAATGTCACATCCTCTGAGAGGCCTTCCCTGGTTACTCCATCGAAAATGGTAGCCTGTCCCTACATGCCATCCTGACTCTCTCTACGTTCCCACATCCTGTTTATTTTCTTCATAGCACTTCTCCTTACTAAGATTATTTCATACATTTCTTTATTGCCTGTTTATCGCATGTCACCTCACAAATAAAATATGAGCCACCTGGGGGAGGAGACTTTGCTTTGTTTATTGCTGTGCCCCAGCATCCAGAACAGTGCCTGGTGCACAGCAGATGCCAATTTTTTTTTATTAAAGTATAGTTATACCATATTATATTCATTTCAGGCATACAACATAGTGATTCCACAATTATATACATTACTAAATGCTCACCATGATTAAGTGTAGTTACCAACTGTCACCATACAAGGGTATTACAATATTATTGACTATATTCCCTATGCTGTACATTTCACCCCCATGACTCATTTTATAACTGGAAGTTTGTAACTCTTTATCCCCTTCACCTATTTTGCCCATCTCCCCTCTCCCTCCCTTATGCAACCACCAGTTTTCCTCTGAATTTATGAGTCTATTTGTATTTTGTTTGTTCATTTGTTTTATTTTTTTAGATTCCCCATATAAGCGAAATCATGGTATTTGTCTTTCTCTGTATGATTTATTTTACTTAGCATAATACCCTCTACATCCACTCATTTGTCACAAATGCCAAGATTTCACTCTTTTTACAGCTGAGTAATATTGCATTGTTCACATGTACCACATCTTATTTATCCATCCATCTATTGATGGACACTTTGGTTGTTTCCATATCTTGGCTACATAATGCTGCAGTAAACATAGAGGTGCATATGTCTTTCTAAATTAGTAATTTTGTTTTCTTTGGGTAAAAACCCAGAAGTGGAATTACTGGGTCATATTGGTCATATTGGTATATTACTGGGTCCCATTTTTTATTAGACTATTTGGGGTTTTTTGGTGTTGAGTTGTATGAATTCTTTATATATTTTCATTATCAACCCCTTGTGAGATATACGAGTTGCAAATATATTCTCCCATTTAGTAGGTTGCCTTTAGCTTTGTTGATGATTTCCTTTGCTGTGCAGAAATTTTTTAGTTTAATGTAGTCCCACTTGCATATTTTTGTTTTTGTTTCTCTTGCCCAGGGAGACATATTCAGAAAAAGTTGCTAATGCTGATGCTGTTCAAGAGTTTATTGCCTATATTGTATTTTAGTAGTTTTATGATTTCAGGTCTTACATTTAGGTGTTTAATCCATTTCAAGTTTGTGTGTGTGTGTATGTGTAGAATAAGACAGTGGTCCAGTTTCATCTTTTACATGTAGCTATCTAGTTTTCCCAACACCACTTATTGAAGATTCTGTCCTTTCTCCATTGCATATTCTTGCCTCTTTTGTTATAGATTAGTTGACCATATAAGCATGGGTTTATTTCTGGGTTCTCTATTCTGTTCCATCTATCTGTGTGTCTATTTTTGTGCCAGCACCATACTGTTTTGATTACTGTAGCTTTGTACTATAGTTTGAAATCAGAGATTGTGATACCTCCAGCTTTGTTCTTTTTCAATATTGCTTTGACTATTTGAAGGTCTTTTGTGGTTCCACAAAAATTTTAGGTTTCTCTAGTTCTGTGAAAAATGCTTTTGGTAAAAGGGATTGCATTGAATCTGTAGGTTTCTTTGGAGAGTGTGGCCATTTTAACAACATTTATTCTTCCAGTCTATGAGCATGGAATGTCTTTTCATTTATTTGTATCATCTTCAATTTATTCCATCAGTGTCTTATGGTTTTCAGAGTACAGGTCTTTCATCTCCCTGGTTAAATTTATTCCTAGGTATTTTATTCTTTTGAACAAATATTATTCCCCTTTTCGTATGAGCAAGTTCCTCTCATTTATTCCCAGTTGGTCACTTCATAGAAGTGTGACCTTGGGCAAGTCACTTCTCTCTTCCCCTCAGTTCTCTCATCACACAATGGGCTAACCATCCCTTATGCCCAGCACAGTGGGACTGCCACAACACAACAGTGGTGGAGAGGCTCAGTGCAGTAGACCTCCTACTGCTTGCCTTTCCCAGTGCAAATCCTCTAGGAAGTGGTCACACATGTCACCTTAGAATGCTTTAGCTTGGCTCCTCCCAGGCTCTCCCATTTCTTACTCCATCACCCAACCCTGCTCCCCAGCTGGGCTTTTTGCACAGGTTCCTTGAGGCCCCATGAATAATTGATTATGTGTGGGTCCTTTTCAGTGCTTCTCATAATCCCTGGGGAGAAAAGAATTGAGATCCTCTGACTTGGCTTCCCTCTCTATGGATGAGCCACCCAGTCCTAATCCTGCAGCTCATCTCGGCAGATGGCCCAGAAACCACCCCTCAGAGCCCCAGAGGCAAGGCTGGGGAAAAGAGCCTCCCAGAGTGTAGGTGGCCAGTGGGCAGACCAGGCCCCAGGACTGGTGCATCCCGGCTAGTATGGATCATTCTAGAAGCAATTCCAGCTGAGGAGGCCACAGACAGGTGAAGTAACATGCCCAAGGTCACACAGCTAACAATGGCAGGTGTGTTTGGCTCTGTGTCCACATTCTTTCTATGACACCAGAAAGACAACACCAAGAAGAGCTTCTGAAATTGTCCACCTGTGGAGTAACCAGAAGTAAGCACACCAGACTAGAAGACGTAGCCTGCTCCCAACACCCTCTTCCTCCAGCCCATTAGAACAATCAAAAGACATCCCAGGGTGATCCCTCATGACACACACCCTACTAATCTCCACTTAGGAGCATTTCTTCTTCCCCACCTCATCCCTATGGGTATGACCTTTAGTGCAATGAACCATTCCCCTCACCAAGCATTCCCTCGGGAGTCAAAAACCCTAAATTCTACCATCAGCTGTACCACAGAGCATTTGTATGATCCAGGAAAGTCATGTCTCTCCTGTTTTCTCATTCATGAAATAATAGATTTGGTCTCTGTTGGGAAATCCAGGTTCTAGAAGCTATGATCCTCACAAGATGATTTTTAAAGCACTGTGGTGTTGCACCTCTTCTTCCAGGACAAGTAACCCAGCTCGCATATGTGTATGGACACAGGTGCCTTGATCGCCACCTACATTCTACCGAAGCTCACTCCATCTTCCAGCCGTGCTGGCCCACTGTGAAAGCTCTGTGTGCCTGTCACCTCAAGGGCACTGGGGTTTTGCCACCCAGCATCCTCCCAGCCCTCAGTCCACATGGCAGTCAAGGAAATTGACTGACCTCATGCCAGAGATGACCTGTGACCAGCCTGGCCACTTAAATTGCCCACAGACCAGCTGAACTTAGCTGCTCAGGGGAGGGCCTAGGATCTAAGCCAACCAGTTGGAATGAATCTCAAAGTTATTTGGAAATGCTGGAATAGGCACTTGTCCTGCCCAATGTGATGTGAATGAAGGATGATGTAACTCTCAGGGCTGCTGGCAACCATCTTGGGACCACAGATGGAAGGTCTGCCTGAGAACAGAGGCCTCACTGAAGAAGCCAACTCACCAAATAGCCAGAGAGAAATTAGAAGTCCTGGCTCAAGCTCTCCTTGAGCAGTTCAGTACAGGAGCTTTTCTTTCTGTCACTTGCAACCAAAGAATCCTAACTGATACCAGAACACAGCAGACAATCAACAGACATTTATCAAATTGAAGTTTATTTTAGAGCTCAGCACCATGATCTTACACACAGTAGGGTCCTTGGTTTAAGTAAATATAACCTGAGGCTGGTTGAGAACCCAGTATGTGCCAGGGACAGAGCATGCTTAGTCAGGTAGGGAAAGTGAAGCCCCAAGAGGAGACTTGCCCCCAAATGCAGGGTTGGGAGTTTGAAGTGAAGGGGCCCTTATACCCACTGGGCACCAGGCAGTGGGAAAAAGAGGAACAGGACAAAAACAGTGCCCTCTGGTGGGGCTTATAGTCCAGTGACACAGCTTCAGGCATGTTTAACACCCCCCCACCACCACCACACATGCACATGCATGCGTGCAAAGGCAGCAACAATGAGATATCAGTCTCCTAATTACAAGTAACTAGACAGAAATGCAGAGCAGCAGTTCTGTAAAGGTCCATGGCAAACTGCTAGCAGTGGTTACTGCAGGGGGTGGGGAGTTTTTCAAAGGGACTTAGCCTTATCTATAGCATTTGCCTCAAGAGGAGGATATATTTTTGTGTTGAACTCCTAGACATCAATTTTGAAAACAGTATCAAATTCGTGAACATAATTCAATCATGACAACTGCATTTTTCTTGGGAAGAGCATCCAGGGAGCTGGCTGCTCAGTATCTCAAGGCCACCCCTAATTAGCTGGGGATGGCACACCCCAATCTGCCTTGCCCCCAGGGCTCAAGAATTTCCTGGAAGCCTGAGACATCATGAGAAAAAGTAGCTTCTCATCTTCTCACGGCCTTCAGCAAGGGAGTTGGGTGGGTGTCTTTCAATTAGCATTTTCATCATTTTTCTGTATTTTACAAAATCCAACACATGATGGATGGGGAGAAAAGCTTCAGAGAGGAGAGGTCAGGGTTTTATTGATGCCTAGAATCCAATCCAGAGCCAAATAAGCCTTTGACAATTTTAAAAAATATTTTATATTTTGTTTTAATTTCACAAGTAATACATGAAAAGATTCTCTTAAAATTTCAAATAATCCCAATGAAAATGAGGTCCCCTCTGCCCTACACTCCCCACACAGTCTTCTCTGGAAAGTGAACATCCCACTCTACTTGATGAACATCCTTCCAGAACTTTCTTGAGACCTTTATATACATATATGGACATATTAAAATATGTCATCCTGGAGTGGCTTTATTTTTTAATAAGTAGCAACATGTTGTACATATTCTTCTGTAACTTTTTTTTCTATTAACAAGACTTAGAGATCTAAGTTGGTTCACACAGTTCTGTTTTGTTCTTTTTAAATGCCGCAAACGACCATAGCACTGAGGTGCCATACGTTGTTTAGCTATTTAATATGGAGATTATTTAAAACAAAACAAAAAAACTTGTATCGATTTATAAAGAAAAGAAACCTGTGCCTCCATCCCCCACATCTCTGCCCCTCAGTTTCTTCTCCTGTAAAATGCAGACGTGAGCCTAAAAGATCTCTACGTGCACGTGCCAGCCTGTGACTTTAAACACTTTCTCTGCCCCGGGTGGGTGCCGTCGCTGGGGGTCCGCCTCTGTGTTCGTCTCCTCCTGAGCCTTGGCTTTCCCGGGTCTGTGTGGGAGTCAGCCCAGGGGGCGCCCCTCCCCAGCTCACCTGCCCGACTTCTCAGGCTCGCTGCAGCTACACCCGCCAGCCTGTGGCGAGAGAACACGCACGGCACCCTCGGAGCTCCTTGCAGCTGCCTTAAAATAGTCTTGTCTCGCTCCCAAGCTCCTCTGAGGCAGTCACGCTTGGTTTTTGTCTGGATCTGTCTGGAAACGGAGGCAGTGGGCCGTGCACCCCGTCTCCAACTCTCCGAAGCTGCGGCCTCACGTTAAGGACAAATCCTTTGCACTAAATGTCCGTTCTGATCCGTGCAGAGGAGTGAGGGACTCAAGTAGAAGAGGGAGGCTAAACGGGGCCTCACCAGCAGGGCAACGGTCAACCCTGCCCTTTTCCTGGTTTCCCCAGAGAGGGCTGCTCTCCTAAGGTGCCCAGTTTAGGTTTCCCTCTGCACAACTCTGTTCCCCACTGGACAACACCAATGTATTCTATACTTCACATCCATAAGCTTGTTCAGTGCCACAAAAACCCTACAAGGTAGGTTCTGATATTTTCCCCATTTGGCAGATGAAGAGATGGAGGCAAGTATCCCAGGTAAGCGCAGCTCCTTAGTGGAGGAGCCAGGCCCAGGCAGCCTGTTCTCCAAAGCACAGCACGATGCACTCCCCCACAACCTCCCTCTTTGGAAGGGATGGAAAGAACTTTTCATACTGAGGGTGGTAGTAATGAGAGGAATTACCCCAGAGGACCATGGGGTTTAGTGGAAGAACCATTTATGGAGCCAATGAGACATGGGCTCGATTAACAAGCTTTTTCTCACCCTAGGACCTTTGCACATGCTAATTCCTGTGCCTGGAATATACTTCCCATCCTATCCACCCTCCCGCCTACTCTTCCTTTGTCTGACTCTTCTCATGTCATTTATCTTTTATGTGAGGAGTCAATAAGGGTCACTCGCTCACTCCTTTTATTCATGCATTCATTCACAAAATATCCCACTCATTTTATTCACACATTCCTTCACAAAATATACATCACATGCCTACTACATGCCAGGTTATGTTATTAAAAAAGACAGACACAGCCTCTGCCCTTGTGAGGCCTATAGACCAGAACAGGGCAGAAAATGTCCAGTGAAAGACTGTCACATAGTAGGTCTTCCGTAAACAAAAGGCAGACCTGGAGGAGTTACGGTGAGGTGCAGCTGAGGACACGGCAGTGGGAGGACTTTGTACCTGGGGGTGCACTGAGCAGGCAAGGGAAGCTCTGGCGCCCTCTTTCCAAGATGGTGAGAACAGAAACTGCTTCCCACCTCCCCAAGCTGCTTCACAGCAAAATCACTGCCAAGCCTGCCAACTAGTCAGTGAGGCCCAGGCTGTGAGTCTCCACACTGTCACTGCCATGGCAGCCAAGTGGGCTCTCACCCACCCCGGCATCCTGATAGTTTCCTTGATCTCCTCTGAGGTTTCTCTGAGGCCTCTCTGTGCCAAGGCCCGTGCCAGACCTGCAACATACAGAGCAAATAAGACACTCTTGTGTCCAGCGACAGCCCAGTGAGGAGACTTAAAGGAGATGATTGGCAACTTAATTGCACACACATGCATATTCACACACACTAGATCTCTGAGCATAAACAAGTAAAAAATGTCACACTGCATTCACAAGCATGTGAGGCAAAGAGATACGTACAGATGAGGAGACATTGCTCTGACTGTGCTTCACAGGGCACCGGAGAACCACCTGGATGGGGGCGCCATGGAAGCCTCCGTTCAGTCCCAGCTGTATTAGTTATCTACAGCCATGTAACCAATTACCCCCAAAACTTAGCAGCCTAAGACAACAAACATTGATCACCTCACTTTTCAAGAGTCAGGAACCCTGGAGCAGTTGTGCTGGGTGGCTCTGGCTCAAGGTCTCTCATGGGGTTGCAGTCTCTGAAGGGGCTAGAGAGTCTGCTTCCAAGCACACTCATGTGGCTCTTGGCCAGGGGGCTTTGCTCACCTGGGCCTCTCCACAGGGCTGCTTATGCCATGAGCAAGTGATCCAAGAGAAAGAAAGGGCACATAAGTGACCAACAGAGCAGCAAGGAGAAAAACCGGTTTTCCATAACGTAATCTCAGAAATGACAGCTCACCTCTGCCCTATGCTATCGGTCACAACCAGTACAATGTACAGGGGAATTACACAGGGTGTGAATGCCAGCAGGTGAGATCCCTGGGGCCATCTTGGAGGTTAACTATCACACTAAAAACCTCTCCTCCTCCCTTGCTAATAAAACCCCAATTTTGATCAGATAATCTCTTCCTAGCTCCAAGGAGAGGATCTGATTGATTTGAGCTAATCAGGTAATCCCACATTCCTTATCTGGAATTGGTTTAGGATGTGCAGGTGACCCAGTCCCAGCCAAGAGAATGTGAAGGGCTCTTAAGATACCTATTCATCCCTCAGACAGGAAAGAATTTTCATGTCCTCTCTGGATGTCATATGCAGATTTGCCTGGAGCTGTGGCAGCCTTTTTAAGCCCTGAGGAGAGTCACCAACAACTGAGATAGCAAAGAGGAAAGATCTGGTTTTGCCTGAATTAACAACTCTGAAACTGTTTTACCTCCAGACTGCTTGTTGAATGAAACAGTAAGTTTCTTATTCCTTTAGCTCCTTTTAGTTGAGTATTCTGTTATGTTCCCCTAAAAGTACAACAATAGAAATAGGCACCTTGGCAAACACTGGGAAATCAGGACAGACTCTTGAGAGGAAGTGCCTTTAAGTTGGGCCTTGATGGACAATTAGGAGTTCACCAAATCAACCAGAGGATGAAAGCCTTCCAGATAGCAGTAAAAGCAGGACAAAACCCCAGAAATCTGAAGAACAGGGTCCCCTGGTCCCTGGAACACAAGGGATGAGAGTAGATGGCAGAGGCAAGAGATGATGCTGAAGGATGTGCAGGGGTGGGGTGATGGGGGCCCCACCAGTCAAGCTAAAATGGCTGGACTTTGTCCAGAGGGAGATGGAGCCACAGGGAGAGATGTGGTTTTGTTTTCCAGAAGACCCACTACAGGTGGGGTACAGGGTGCAGAGGAGGCAGCGAGGCAAGGCAAAGGCAGGAGAACCACTCTGCCTCCTGTCAGCACCATCCAGACCAGAAGTGCAGCTACCTGGGGAAGGGTGAGCCTCCAGGTGGTGCCACAGCCCCTACAAGGATGCAAGAGCCCCCACTGCCCAGACTGTAGAGCCTAAGGCCATAGAAAGTGACAAATTTGGGTCACATCATGCTACTCCCTGCTCTAAAATTGTCCTGTGGCTTCTCATCATGCTGAGAGTGAACTCTAGATTCCTCCCCTGGCCTCACAGACCCTGTGTGATCTGGCCCTAGTGAATCCATGTCTCTGACCTCACTATACACTGCTCTCTTCCTTGCCTAGAATGCTCTGGTCACATTGCGCTCTTGTGTTCCACCATGTGTCATCCTCATTCCCACCTCAGGACCCTTGCACATGCAGTCAGCCCCTCTGCCTGGAATGAGCCTTCTGTGACTTTCTCCTTGACTGCCTATGGCTCAACCTTCAGGTCATAGCTCAGATACCACCTTCTCAGAGATGTCTTCCTGACCACCCAACCAAAGTAGGTTGCCACATCCCCTCTTACTCTCTGCAACATCTGCCTGCCTGTTTCCTTCTGACAAAATATCATGTATTTCTTCATTCTCTGTATATTGTCTGTTTATGCTTGTCTGCCCAGCCCATTATCATGTTCCCTACTGTCTCCCCAGAGCGTAGTACTGTTCATAGCCCAAAGTGGGCATGACTCACCCCACTCATCCCTACATCTTTGCCTTCATGTGGAGCATAAGGCCACCCAGACAGATCAGAAATAAACCTCATGGGCAGTAAGATACCCAGTCTGCTTTCCTATCTTGTTGCTGTTTTGTCTGAGTTGATCCCTGGCAGATTGTACAAGAAACTTTGAGGGCAGAGACTGTGTCTTGTACTTCCCACAGAGTCTGAGTACAGTACTACACAGGAACATTTAAGAAGCACTTACTGTCCATACAAACCAATGATGGAGATAACCTCTGCATTTGCTCACCAATTTGCAGATATTACTCTGGACTTTCTATCAGTCAGTCAATCACCAAACACCTGGGAACTGTGGAAATAGAAGTCTATGGTGGGGCCCTTTCCTTGAAGATTCTATGGTCTAAACAGAGAAACCAATCAGAATTCCAAAGATAACAGCACAGGACGGAGCAAAGGGCATGGGATCTGGAGTCTGACAGACTTTAGTTTCAAGCTCTACCTCTGTCGCTTACTGTTGTGTGACCTGGGAAACCCTTAGCCTCTTTGTGCTCCTTTTTCCTTGTCTACAGATGAAGTTAGTCATTCTTACCTCACAGGGTTGTAAAAACATACTTCAGTACATACCACTTCCTCAACAAGGGATCATTAGGCTTGTAATTATAACTGATATACAACACAGTAGTCCCAGGGTCCAGTCCTGCATGTGGTTGCCTTCAAAAACTCATCAGTAATCTATAAGTAAAAGCATTTGGCACATTTATTATAATTATTCTTGAAAGGCTCTCATGTCAAGATGTGGGTGCTCTCATCACATCCAGGAAATTTTACTAAAAACCCCATCCAGAAGGAATAGGCTTCATAAAACTGCTCGAAAGTTTTGTTCTAAAAAAAGAGCAAGAAAAACCTTGCACTCTTTTTCCATTTATGAAAAAAATGGAATGATAATGGGACTTTGCTTCAAAATAATCCAGTGGCATGGTAATGATGTGTTGAAAGAATTGATGAAAACAAGATGAAATGAAACCAGGGGAAAGATGAAACAAGAGTGTCCAGAAGCTGAAGACAGTTGTAGCTGCAAGATGTGCCTATAGGACTCCAAATTACATTACTCTCTAGGGTTTTTATTGTGTCTGAAATGTTGCATAATGAAAAGTATATTTTAAAAGCTCTCCAAAGAACCTTGTGAAAACAATACTGCAATTTCCCTGTTTCACAGATGAAGAAGATGAAACGCAGAGAAGTTAAGTTACTTGTCCAAGATCACACAACTTGTTGGTTCAGAGTCAGAATTCAAAGTCAGGTCAGTATAACTCCAGAACCCAGACTCTGGTCATACCAGTCATTAGGGAAAAAATGATGAGACAAACCAAAAATCTGTACAAATGTTCCACAGAAAGATAAATTTAATCAAACAACTGAAAAAGAACAGTTTTAAGAGGCTCAAACCCAGCTATAAGTTGAAGGAAAACTTATTTTCTTCCCATCACCAATTTGATGGGCATGGAAACCCTGCTCCTCTTCTTCCATCCCAGTTCTCTTTCCCTGAAGGTCAAGGTTTCAGAGGGTGGTAATAAATAATAATAGCAGTAAATGTGCCCTATCTTGCCAGCAAGGCTGGTCTCTCTCCTAGTATTTCCCAGAGACCCCACCCCCACCCCACAGGTCCAGGCACAGCGCCAACCCTCCACAAAGGCTGCAGATTTGGGACTAGAAGGGGGCATGGGGGAACACAGCATTGTTACTTGGTGCCCAACAGCCAGGGTTCAAATCCAGTTTGCCCCCTTCTAGCTGTGTGACCTCTCTCCCCCTGACCCTCGCAGGGCCCTTAGCACCACGCTGGACAGGTAGGACTCACTGAGGAGTGACCCACCGTCACCCCCCACGATCCCTGCCTCCTCCCTCCTGCAGAAGCAAGCTTTGCAGAGTGACATTACAACCAATCCAGCCCCCTGTGTGAAGCCACAATAAATGAATGAGTGAAAACCAACAACTAAAGCCGAAGCTGAATCACACCCTGCACCTTCTGCCTCCGTGGGGACTCACAGGGGAGAAGACAGATGAATGGACTGAGTGTGCTTCTTTGACTGTGCAGCTGTAGCATCTGGGAGCACAGCAATGCTAACAGATGACTCCCCTTTCACATGGGTGTACAGTGGGGGCTCACCTGTGTGCCTGGAGCATGTTCTCTCTAGGAGACTGGGTCCCCGGCAGGGTGCTAGAATGGGGGTGGCAGTTCCTGAAATAGGGAGCTTAGAGTGATAGGCTGTCTGAACCCTCATTTCAGATGAGGAAGCAATCGATTGAGAAACAAATTAGCATTTGATGGGTTAGTCTTTCATCCAGGACTGTCGCCTGAGGATGCATTTAAGGGAGGTGACAAAGCCCTCTGGTGGCGAGTCAGCCCGAGGCTGGAAGAGGCCCTCCCTGAGCTCCAGGGCAATAAGAGAGCAGTGACTGCCCCCATCTGGACAGAGTCAGGAATGTAGGGCTCAAGATTAAAGAGCCAGAAAGGCCCCAAGCTGAGTTAATAGCGATAAAACCTATCTTTTAATGAGCACCTACTGTATGCTAGGCTATTTTTATAAGCCATCTCATTTAATCCTCACAATAACCCTGTGAGGACCCATTTTTTTTCCGAAGAGAACACTGAGGCACCAAGAGGTTTGCCAGGCTGGCAAAGTCACTCAGTTATTCTGCAGCAGAACTAGGGCCAAACACAGGACCGAGTCCCAAAGCCCAGGCTATATTTGCCAGATGGGGAAGGAGAGAGGAAAAGAACGAAAATAACACTTATTGAGCATCACCTGTGTCCTAGACCGCATGACTCCCTTATAAGAGCCTCCAGCACCTACCAAGTACTCACTGTGTGCCCCACACATGCTGTTTCAAGGGTATGTGCTGTTCCAGGGCCTTCCCCAAACTAGCTCATTTAACCCTCAGATAGCCCTGTGAAGTAAGTAGTAGTCATATTCCCAATTTATAAATGGGGCACAGAGAAGATAAGTTAACCCACCCAGGGCCACACAGTGAATGTGGGCTCTGAAGCCAGAAGCCTCGCGTGTGACCTCTCTGCACTGCAGGCTCTCAGGCAACCGCGGGGTCATCGGTCCTGACTCCCACCTCCAACACGAGCCAGCAGGGTCTGGGGGTTGGGGTGTCCTCCCTGACTCTTCCTCAAACCTCTTCTGCCCGTTCCCTCATTCCATGTCTGCATCTTCCTTCGCAGTGAGAGCTCTGGCTGGCGGTAACATCAGTATATTAACTCTATTCCACAGTCCACACAAATCACCACACCCATAGTACTAGCAACAACACTAAAACCTCACCGAGTACAGCTTATGACTTATCTGAGGTTCTTTTCATCCTGGAAGTACCCAACTAAGAGTAGGTAGGCAGAGCCCTGGAATTCCGTCTGCGTGGTTGTTACCAATTTGACAGACAAGTTCATTTGTTTCTATTTGCATTCAAATTTGAGGGTTGCTTTTCCCATTATTTTATTTAATTTTTTTTGATTAGGTAAACTAGTTACATGGCTCAAAAGTCAAAAACTATAAAAAGATAATGACCCTTCCATTCCTGTCTTTCCTGCCATACTCCTGGAGGTAATTATTTCCATAATTTCTGCTTTATTCTTCCCATGTGCCATTTTTTACAAAACAAAAAAGACAAATATGGATACATATAAATACATGCGTTCTTATTTCTCTCTCTTCCTTACAAGGAAGATGGCATACTGTAAGGACTTTTTTTGCACTTTGCTTTTTTTCACTTAAAAATATGTCTTGGAAACTACTCCTTGTCAGTTCCTTAAAGATCCTCCTCAGTCTATTTGAAAAATTGACGTTTAATTACACAGGCAATGGCTTTCTTCTTGGTTTTGAGAAGCCAAACCTTGCACAAAGGCTGAGGGTTTTCCTGACACCCTCCAGCTCCTGTGCCCTCACGCCACCCTCCCCAGAGTTTGAGGCTTGTCCTCCAGACCTTCCCCGGCAAGTATGTAGCTATATGTGCACTTGGAGAAGGTTTATTTACACAGATGCTATCAATTATAAACATCACTCTGCAGACGAGCTTTCTTGACTTAACAATGTGTGGAGATTCAGCCACATTGCTAGGTAGCATCCCCCTTCCCTTCCTGAAGGAATCCTTCAGCTCCTGAAGGCCCAGCTCAATACCACTGCCTCATAAAGCCTGCCACAGCATTGCAAGACTAAAGCCATCCTTCCTACCCCCGGGCTCCCACTGCCTGTGGCTCATCCTTGACTATAACCTTTATTCTAATAGGGAATACTATAAGACATGGGTAGTGTCAGTGCCACATGTCAAGCTTGTAGCACCTTTTAGCACCATTCTAGGACAGGATGAGTGTAAGCACTCCTGGGAGAGCGTGGAGAGCAAGGCCCATGTCTTCATTCAACATTCTTTCAACAAATATTAATTGTGGATCTACTGTGAGCAGGACCCTGGGCTGGGCACTGGGCATAGAATATAGCATGAGGTGGTGGTTCATAACATGAATTCTATAGCCAGCTACCTGGGTTTAGATCCTGCCTCTGCCACTTAGGATCTATATGACCATCTGCTTCTGTCTTAAAATTTGCTCGTTGTATTTTCTGCATTAACTTTTTTTTTAAATATTGCCGTAATATAGTATTTATGTTGCTGAGGGGTATTTTTTGTACTCCCTTTATTTTTCCATTTTCGAGACTTTATTTAAAGTTGTAGATACACTTGGTGATTTTAAAAGAACACTGAACATACCTTTAAAAATACTACGTTAAGCTATTCTGACTCATCTTCCATCTACAAACTATTTCCCATGTTACCTAACATACTAAGTTCAAAGTAACTATTTTTTTTGAACAATGTTATATAAATCCTGAGGGAAACACTAGTAAAAATAGATACAATGTATTAAATGTTTATGAATATGACAAGCACATCACAAATATTTTTCCCTAACTATCTGCAGTAATTTGTCCTGTGTGGACACCCCTTTAAATACTGCATCTGAGATGAGTACCTCACTCAGCTCACCACTATCCTAGCCAGACCTTGTGCAATTATTTAATTCCTTTGTGCCTCAGTTTCCTCCTCATCCATAAAATGGAAAGAACAATAGCACTCCCCCTCCCAGTGTTGTCATGAGGATTAAATAAGTTAATGTGTGTTCAGAGATTAGACCAGAGCTCAGTAGGTGTTAGGTAGGTACCAGCTGTCATTATGACCCATAGTGCCAGGCACGTGGGGGGCACGCAGTTAATGCTGGCTAATAAATGGGCACTACAATAGCCACTGTGCACTTGATATTCAATTTGGCACCTCTTACAATCTTCACATCAAGCAGAACTTTCCTGTGGTTCTCTGGAATATGTAATGTGCTTGTTGGTTCTCTTTGCCCTGCAATGATTTGTGTCAAATGTAATCTCACAGTTCTTTCATAAAGGGTAAAAAGTTCTCCACTCTGTTCTGCATTTTTGCAAAACCTTGATCATCTTTGTGCATGATCCCATCTTCCCTTTTCCCCCAGCAAGCTCTGAGACCTCCCTGAGCCTGAATTAACAAATGCATCTCACTTGCCTAGCATCCTTGTCTTCACTTTACTTCCCCTTCACAGTTAGGCTACTAACTCATGAGAGACATTTACAAATATGTTCTTCTGTTGTTACATCTTCTGTCAGAGTAAAAGACCAAAGAGTTCCCAGGCACATGGGACCTCACTTATGACCTTTCAACCCTTCATTCCATTTACTCCAGCCTGTGCTAGCTGGCTATTAAACATGACTCAATTACTAGTCTTTTTCAACTGCGTTGTTCCTTTTCCCTTTGTTACTCTGTAACATATTGATTCTTTTCCCCCACCATGTCCCATTTTATTTCTACTTGCTCACCATTCAGAACTTCGATGTTCTAGGCCCAGTTCTATTCTCTGGCTCCCTGACCTGTTCAGCTCAAAGTAGCAAAGGACCCGCACTCCGTGTAGCACTTCCCGACTGTCCCCAGTGCCGTAGTTAATACACCCGTTAGTAAAGCTTCTATCTTCCTGAATCCATTTCCCTCATGAATAACTTAACAGCAAGGGTTGTTGGCACAGCCAAAACCATCCTCCATCCTGGCTCCACTCCCAGGCAGCCCATCCGCCCTGGTCTTTGTCCCCAGGTCCTCCCATACTCCTCAGGGCCTACAGGAACCTCCACCACCTGTCCCCAACTCTGCTGAGAAGAGATGGCCCTGGGGGCCTCCAGACACAGGGCAACCAGGGCGCCGCAGGCAGAAATGCCAACCGCTTCTCAATCACAGTGAGAGCACATTCACTGATTTCCCTTGGGCCCCAGGTCTATTCGGGAGAATGGCTTTTGTTTTTGTTTTTTCCCTCTCTAAGTAGTTTGAGTTATTTCTTTTAGCTTAAACTTAGGTTATACATGGCATCATTCTATTGCCTTGTGGGCAAAGGATATGGACATACTTTCCGCCTTTCGTGTTTAATTTAACTGTTCTTAATGGCTTCAGAGTAGACCCATTTTTGTACTTGGTCCATGGGTAGCATAAAGAAGGTATAGTCTTTATTTGCGAAAAACGAAGTTCTATGTGTGTCCATTACCTCCTCCTCCTGGTTCTAACGCAGACAGTTGAAGGAGCCACTAGCCATCAAGGGCCTGCTGTGTGCCAGGCTCTGTGCTAAGCCCATCCCACAAATTTTCTTACTTAATCCTCCAGGATCCTACAAGACATGCCTCTTGTGATCCTCATCCTACTAATGAGAAAACTAAGGCTTAGAAAGGTTCAGTAACTTGTGTAAGGTCACACAACCAGAGGCATGGAGCTGGGATTCAAATTTAAGTCTGATTCCTAAACTCCGGCTAGTTTATGATTAGAGTCTTCCATATCAGGGATTCGTGGATCTCCTGGCCGATGTAATGAGCCCCACAGTTATGTGCAAAATACTGACATATCTACAAATATGCATTTTTCTGGAGTGGGTTCCTTGAGCTCATTATATTCTCCGAAAAGGTCAAGAACCATTGCTCTGTGTCTGGATGTATTTTTTGTCTATCTGATCTATCAAAAAATGAGATGGCTGTTTTAACATGCTCCTCCCCTCTTCGGTTTCTTTCTGTTTCTTTCTATTCTGCTTTATCTATTTTGCTAGAGTGTTTTCCAGCACATCAAGGCTGATGGTTCATCTCTTCAACCCAAACTGTACCTCTTTCTCAACATAAAATGGTTCTCTACAACTAAATATTTTTTGGGATTCAGACACACCATTTCCAGCTATGTACCTTAGACCCCACATTTCCCTTCTCTGAACTTTGATTCTTTAACCTCCACCCCTCCCAATTCCTGCCATTAGGGCCTGGTTAGACTCAGCAGAGCCTGAGTCAAGGGAAGCATTTCACTGGAGACTGGGATTCAGGGAGCAGGAGGGAGGGACAGGAGGGAGAGCCATACAAAGATGTCACTGAGTGGCCAGCACTTCAGGTGACTGATTGCTTGATAACACAGGCCCACCTGAGAAACTGTCCTTCTGGGGAAGAAAGGGGGAAGCATCATAATGGCCTTCTCACTATTCCTGGAATGTAGTATCTCTGGACCTTTGCACAGGCAGTTCCCTTGATCTGCCACCTAATCCCATGATTAGGTGAGTCTCACTCATCTGTCAATCCACCACTTAAACATGAGCTCTTCAGGGCAGCGAGCAGACTAGACTAGTCCCCATCACACTCCTTCATACACTTGTCACTGTTGCGGCCACAAGTTCATGTGCAACCATGGACATAATCACATGACCTCTGTAGATAGACTGCTTCAGTTCAAATCCTGGTTTGCCACTCACCAGCCATGAGACCTTGAATAAGTAATTGAATTTCTCTATACTTCAGTTTCTTTGCATGAAAAATGGGAAGGGAAATAGTACTTACCCTATAGGCTTATTGTGGAGATTGACTTGTTATATAGAGAGTGCTGAGAAATGCCTGGCCCAGGTTAAGTGCAATTAATTTTTGTGTGAATAAACAAATACATAAAATTTTGTATGTAACATTAATGACAGGTTATATAGTAATGCAAGTTTAAAAAGCTGAAAATACTTTTAAATGTCCCAAAAAGCATCAGGAATCTAACAATATATGTGTCCCCAGGCCAGGAACCCAAATTGTTAACCAAAGAACTCAGGCCACTTTTACCCTGCATGTATTTGCCAAAGTGGCCAACTGAGAAGCTAAATTGGCCTTTTGCCAGTTTCCAAGTGCTAGGTAGACACAATTTAGAACCAGGGTCTGCCAAGGGTAGGGATTTTAGCAAACCACCTTTGGGCTGGGCCTCTGACAGGCTGCCTTCTAGGAATAAGCATGAGTCACAAGGAAGCCAGCCTTAGACTGCAGCCTGGCTTTGCAGCATCAACCCTGGAACTCTGGCTAAGGGACCACAAAATACTTTATGAAGGAAGATGATGTTATATTAAGCCTCAAATTATTTCTACAAATTTTCTCAAATTAAATTTCAGGTAAAAAAATCAAAGATGTGAGAAGACAGACAAAGTGAACTAGAAACAACAGAAACAGTAGACATAGAAACAGACCCACAGAATTCCAAGTTTGGAATTTTCAGACGCACGCTGTGAAACATTGTATTTTATCAACTCTAAAATGTCATTAATTTTAAGAAACAGCATTCTTTGATGTCCTACTAAAAAAAGAAAATTAGAAAATTAGGCTTCCAATAGGTTACACTGTCTTCTTGTTGCTTTGAAATTTATTTCAATGCTATCAAAAGATTAGGCAATTTCTCCTGCCTTCAGTTACATTGCTTGGTGAATGATGGTCAATCCTTTGTTTTGGTATCAAAATGCAATATAAAGCTCCCAGCCAAGATGGAATAACAGAGACCAGATTAATCCTCCTATCTGCAACCACTAAAAAAATGGGATAATATGTATGAAACAATGGCAGCCAAGATATTGGACATCAGACAACAAAGGACGGTGACTCATGAGGGACAAGAAACAAGTGAGAGGAGGCCTATGATGCTCCAACCACAGCTCAAGGAGGAGAAACCTGCCCTGAGTTGCAGAGAAAAAGCTGGGAGTATGGGAAAGCCTAGGCAGCTAGCGTTTATAGGACAATGTATTGGAGAGGAGAAGATTCAGAGATAACTTTCAGAAATCTATAGAGAGCCCCTTTTAACTATTTAGTTGAGTGCTTATCAACATAGGCATATGAGTAAACTATCCAAGGCCATGGAAAGAGCCCCTTAAAAATTAGACGAAAATGTGCGCAGAGCTCACACAGGGGCAGGAATAGTAGCTGTTTCCAACAATGAGAGTAAAAAACCTCATAATGAGGTTCCCACTCATTTCTAAATGATCACAGGGCATCATTTAGATACCTAAGAAGAACCTTACCTCAGTAGTGGAGAAAAATTAACTCTGGATTAAATGCAGCTTTGTTGTTGCCTAAAAAAACATAAAGGTAAAATTGGAAAGGACCAAATTATTAACCATATCCCAAGAAAAGCTCAAGAACATTGATATGAATATAAAAATATACATCACCCAGCAAGGTAAAATTCACCATACCCAGAATCTACCATCCGCAGCATCTCCACTTGCCAATACCCTGGTCTGGGCTACCATCATTTCTCATCTGGATGATCACAGTAAAATCTCCTGGTAAGTCTTCTCCTTCTCCCCTTGCTTCTAACAGTTGGGATATGCTAGGTTATGCTGCAATAACAAATAATATCAAAAAGCCCAGTCACTTTACCAGCAAAGGTTTTGCTTCCTGCTCACATTCAACACAGGACTGGCAAGGGGCTCTGTTCATCCATCTTAGTCCATTCAGGCTGCTGTAACAAAATACTGCAGAGTGGGTAGCTTATTAGCAACAGAAATTTATTTTTCAAAGTTCTAGAGGCTGGGAGGTCTGAGATCAGGGTGTCAATATGGTCAGGAGACATCTCATTATATCCTTAGATGGTGGAAGGGGAAGGAGAGCTCTTGAGGGCTCTAACCACATGATCCAGTCACCTCCTCATATAATCACCTTGGGAGCTAGTTTTCAAAGTATGAATGGGGGAGGAGTGTCCCATTCAGACATAGCATTATCATAGACTACCCCGGGCTCAGCTGATAGCCACCATCTAGAGCATGGCCAGGCGCAGAGTAGAGGTGAAATTGCCCATTGGCCCTTCTGCTTGGAAGTGAAACATTTTGGTTCTATTCACATTTTGATGACCAAACAAGTCACATAACCCACTCTGAATTTAGGGTGTGGAAGACTGCAATCCAAGCATGTGCCCAGGAGAGCCAGAATCTATTCTCATTTTAGCAGACAGAGTGATTTCTGTAAAACATACATTAGATCACACTGCCCCTCTCTCTCCATTTCCCTCAGGATCAAAGCCGAGTTCCCATGGCCCCTAAAAGTCCCTGTGGGACCCAGTGCCTGTTACCTCTTTGAACACGTGTCCTGTTTATCTTGCCGTTCCCTGATTCCTTCCAGCCATACCGACCTCCTTTCTGTTTTCAGACATGTCAGCTACCCTCCCACCCTTGCACTAGCTGCTCCCTCCTTCTGGAGGGTTCTTTCTCCCTGACACTGGCATGGCTCACTGCCTCACCTTCAAGTCTTTACTCAAAGTTATCTTCTCTGTGAAGTCTACCTGTTTACCCTATTTAAAATTGTCTTCTGTTCCCCCACCCCCATTAGCTTGCACTACTATTATTTTCTTTCTAACACTTTTACCTTCTAACATGCTATATAGTTTTTTTATTTTTATGTTTATTGCATATCATCTGCCTTCTCTGCTAAAATGTAAGTGCCACAAAGGAAAGAATCCCTATGTGTTTAGTTCACTGATGTATATCAAGCACTTTTATAGTGCCTGGCACATACTAGGCACTCCATGAGTACTTGTTTATACAAATGATAAACATGTACAAGTGATAAATACTAGTGAATACATCACGATTCCCTGAGCTACCCACACTTTGGGATCATGCTCTGATACACTTTACCTAAGTAGGCAGGGCTGAACCATAACCTTCATAGTCAATAAAAGTAACATAAAGGGTAACTAAGCAGTTAGATTCGCCTGGGAATGCGGGATGTGGGCAGCCCTGGGGATGAATAAAGTAATTATTGCTCCTGGGAGGAAGGTGGTGCTTTGGTGGCTGTATCAGCATGCCACCTTGTGGCTGAATGAGGAAATGCACCTAGTCCGATTCAGAAAGTTGCTCAATGGTGGGTGACCTCTACCTTTTAACACACTCAGTCTTTCTGCAATTTCCTCCAGGCTCTGTGAACAAGATGAGAGTCACCTGGCTTGGCCCCGTCATAGGATTCTGGAGTATGTGCCCACTGACCTGAAATGTAACCTAAACTCTTTTTATAATAAACATGATCTTTCACTTGGCTCACGCATCCATGTGCTCTTCATTCATTCCTTCAACAAACATTTGCGGAACAGTAACCTAAAGTCAGACACTGTGGGGAAGAAGAGGCCCTGAACTTCTTCTGGAGAAGACAGCCACTCATTTATTCAATAACTATTTATTTACTAAAGGCCTGTGGGCCTGTACTGGCATTGATCAATAATGACTAAAGAGACAGACTGGACTGCCTTCATGGAGGGAATATCCTAATTCACAGATAAATAAAAGTTTGACAATAGTAGTAAGTGCTATGAAGGAAACACACATGGGAGAGAAATGAGGGGGGCTACTTTAGGGAAGGCCTCAGAAGAGATGACATTTACTCTGAAGTCTGAAAGACAGAAATGGACCTATTAATGGAAAAGCATTCCAGGATGAGGGGAGAGCATGTGCAAAGCGGCAAGGGTTCTAGGAATGGAGAAAAGGCTAGAGTGGCTGGAGGGGAGTGTGCCAAGGGGAAAGGAACAAGATGAGATCAAGACGTCAGCAGGGACCAGATTTTGTGGGGCCTTGAGGGCTGTAGTGAGACTTGGCCTTTAGAAATATTATCTAACTTGTCTTTTCTAAAAACCCATCTGGCTGAGGATAGAGAATTGCTTTAGAGGGTGTCTTAGTCCATTTGGGCTGCTATAACAGAATATTATAGGTTGGCTGGCTTATAAACAACAGAAATTTGTTTCTCACAGTTCTAGAGGTTAGGATTCCAAGATCAAGGTGTTGATTTAGAGTCTGGTGAGAGCCCACTTCCTAATTTATAAATGGCCATCTTTTCACTGTGTCCTCACATGGCGAAGGGGCAAGAGAGCTCTCTGGAGTCTCATTTACTAGGGCACTCTGGCCTTCTCCCCATTGCTAGAGGGCTCCACCCTTATGACCTAATCTCCTGCCAGATACCCCACCTCCAAACACCGTCCAACTGGGGATTAGATTTCAACATGAATTTTGGGAGGCAAAAACATTCAGTCTATAGCAGAGGAGTATTACTTAATGAAGGAAATAGATACAAATATTAAGAAGTCATCAGCTCTGCCCTTAAGGGAGTTATGAACATGAGTCAGGCTCCCCAGTAGATCTGAGTTCAAATCCCAGCCTTACCACTTTCCTATGCTATTATGACCCCAGGCAATTTCTCTAAACTTTGGTTTTCTCACTTAAAAATGGGAAAAATAACACTCATACTTCAAATTTTGGGGGGAAATTCGAGAAATGGCTATAGAATGTCTGGTATTATAATAACACATAGTAGGTGCTCAATTAAATTCACATTACACTACATACATCCTTTTACTAAGTACAGAAAAGAGAGATACATGCAGAATTTATAACCACAAAGTGAGTAGAGACGAGAGCAGTTCTGAAGGGATGAAGTCATGGAGGCCTTGAATGCCTAAAGAGCATGAACATCTGTAAGCAGTGGGAGCCAGTGAGAGTTTCTGAGCAGGGAAGGATCAGGAACGGAGCTCCCTTTTAGGAGAAAGTTAGTTTTGGCAACCAGGAAATGGGAGAAAATGGAAGGAAGGAAGAAAGGTGTGATCTTCTTCCTGTCCCTGAAATGTAACATCACTCAACCTCCTCCTCACCATGAAAGCTCTGCCTGCAGCCCAGGCACCTGGAACTTTGCTTGAAGGCCTGCTTCCTTCCAGCCCTTGATCTATTTCACAGGACCATGTGTGACTGGCCACTAAGCATTCACAGGTTTGGCTGTGTTAATCATGAGCATCATGCCATGCCAGCCAATCAGACAGCAGTCTCGGAGGGAAAGAATCTCTTTCCAAGTCCTCCCTTTGTCCTGGAAAGAAGCCTTATTCCATCTCAGAGGCAGCTGATGGAGAGAAGCAGAAAAGGAGTAGACCTCAGCTTCCTGGGCCTGGCTGTTCTTCCTGGGGACTTGGGATTTGGGAGAAGTGCAGCCTGCCAGCCAGGCAGAGACCAAAAATCACAAAAAGACCAGAACGTAATTCAGGTTGATGGGCTCAATGCCTCTCAAATGTGTAGCCCTCCTTCCAAATAAACCTGCCATATGGAATTCTGCAGTCCGTTGGCTCCAGCATTGATTTTCTATGGTCTACAGCTCTCAAGCTTGCAAAATGCACTTTTAGAACAGGAATTTTAAAGAGTAAAGTTAGCTAAGGCAGCACATTTACCTTCTCTGCCCTGTCCTAGCCACACCCCAATCAGGGAAAATGCCAGTGTTCCCAGAAGCAGTGAGGACACAGGGAAGCTTGGTGTGAAGAGGTCTCTGAGGGAATGGGTAGGGACAAAAGCAAGCTCATCCCCGGAGGTTCCATTAATGCCAGTGAGGACTTAGATTAGAGTTGAGGAGATGGAGATGGGCTCATTCATCACATAAGCATTTCCTGGGGCGGGCCTGGGTGGGGATGGCAGGGAGGCCCATGTGGCGGAGAACTGGCTCTATGCTAGTCTGTGCCAGATGCTGGGGGATTTGGGGCAATAAATAAGACCCATTCCAGCTCTTTGGGAGCTTGGAATCTGGCAGAGGCATCATATCTGTAATAGGCAATAATGGCTGTGTCAAGGCACTGCTGTAGCCAGGGAAGGAAGCAATTACATATCTGGGACTCAGGGCTTCCTAGAGGAAGTGACATCCAAGCCAGGCTTTGAAGGCTGAACAGGAGGCCACTGGCAGACAAGGTGGGGAAGTGGAGAGCTTATGCTGAGGCACGCAGGTAGGAAAAAATAGAATATAATTTCTTCTGAAGATGACAAGTCATTTCTGTTTGGGGGACTGGAGGTAAAGGAGGCAGCTGGTAGGAGATGAAGCTAGAAACGCTATCTGGGACTAAAAAGAGGTCAGGACTAGAAAGGGGTGGATTCACTTACAGCAGAGCTAGGATTAAAATTAGGTTTGGAGGTGTGGGGGGTCACGGGGAAAACAGTGTAGCACAGAGAAGGCAAATAGTGATTCTGTGGCATCTTACTACAGTGATGGACAGTGACTGCATTGGGGTATGGGTGGGGACTTGATAATATGAGTAAATGTAAAAACCACATTGTTTTTCATGTGAAACCTTCATAAGAGTGTATATCAATAATACCTTAATAAAAATAATTAGAAAAAAAGTTAGATTTGGAATCTGGATGCAGGTTAAAGAGAAGTATTTAGCTATTTAGCTATGTCATTTTGGTTAGTAGTGAAATAATAAAAATTTATGAGCTTTACATGTATTATCTCATTTGGACCTCAGAACAATCCCATGAGATCAGTGGCTAGTCTTATTCCAACCGACAGATGGGCAGATGTGGATACAGAGAGGTCAGGTGATTCATCCAAGGTCGCACACTTGGTAAGTGGTGGTTGCCGGGGTGGGGGTGGGAGTGTAGAGTCAGTGTTAGTGGAAACAGTTTCAGTTTGGGAAGAGGAAGTGTTCTGGAGATCATCATCACAGTGTGCATGTACTCACTGACACTGGACTGTGCACTTAAAAATGGTTAAGGTGGTAAATTTTATGTTATGTATATTTTACCACAATTTTTTTTTTAAAAGGAAAGGTATGAATAGATGCAGGTATTGCATCTTCTGCTATGGGCAGGTGGGGAAGGAAGTTTGTCTTCCCAGGCCAGGCCTGCCACAGCAGAAAAGGTGAACATGCTCAGGAGGGCTTAGGACCTGGCTGTGCCGTTCAGTATGTGACTGGGGGAAGGTCTCATGGCCTTTCTGGGAAAACCAGGGAAGCTGGCTGATTCACAGATTTCCTCCAGCGTCTGCCTTCTGTGGTTCTGCCTTATTAGGAAGGCTTGGCTCATGCAGAGGATGAGGTAAAAGGCACAGAAAAGCCAGGCCTTCAACGTACTGGCCATTTCCAAGTCCTTTGACTTGCAGTTGTTCTTCAGAAGAATGGGCTTTACAGGAATTATATCAGCGAGGGTCCTAGCACAAAACAGATGCCATCCTCACACTAGGTCACCAAGGAAAGTTTACTAAAGAGTCCACTTACAAAGGTGTGTGCAGAGCATGGGGAGCCAGAAGGGAATGCTACAGTAACTGGGACTTTGCAATGCCAGGGCTGGTATCACCCTTAGCCAGAAAAGTGGTTCTAGGAACCCTTCACAGGGATGAATAGGCCGCCTTTGGTAACGACACCCCTGTAGGAAGGGAGCTCAGACCTCTCTATTCTCCGGCCCTGGCCTCCCACTAGCCAAGCCCGACAGGAAGCCAGAGGACAGGGAGCCCATTAGGGAAATCCACACAAGCCAGCCTCCAGGGCCAGAGCAGGGTGGTAAAACCTGGCAAGGAAGGTGGAGGGGCAAATGCAGGGGCAGATCCAAAGTGAATCAGCACCAAACTATCCGGTGGCCTGGCCACAGCTGCTAAAAAACGTCCTCCCCTGGATGACTCCAGGTTCTTTCAAAGGCTGATCTTGAACCCAGGGTAGGAAGGAGCCTCTTTCAGGCCTGGAGGGGAGCTATGTGTTTTGTTGGAAAGAGCCCCTGCTTAGTGGTGTGAGAGCTTTGGCCAGGGGCTAAATCTCTTAGCCATGCACTGATATGTATGTACATTAATTGAGCCGTTTATTCAGCCAAGATCTCCTGAAAATGACTCAGGGCCAACCCAGGGATAGGAGGCACTAAATGAAGAAATGTGGAGCAGTCCCAGCCACCCTTAGCTTCAAGATGTGAAAGATGCCTAGGGCCAGATGGTGATGGGCTTCCTCCACCAGTTCTGTGGGTCTGGCTGCTCTCAGTCGCCTCCTCCATAATATGGGTCAACCACCTTTTCCCTCCAGAATTGTCCTAAGGATTCAAAGAGAACACTTTTGAAAACATGAGGCACTGGGCCTGGCAAGTTCACATTTGGGAATCCATGACCATGCTAACAAGCAGCCATTCACCCCTCAGCCCTTCAAGTGTATTCACCACCCTATTACCCTGTTTCGCTGCTGCAGCTGCAGTTATATTGCACTGACATTTGTTGGGTTTTTCTCTCCCTCTCTCTCCTCATCTCTGACTGTAAGCCTAGAAGAAGCTGCTGGCCTCTTGTTCCTCCCTGAATGCCGGGCTTAGAGCGGCTTAAGGCTGGGTTTACAATTGCCAACATTTATAATGCCCAGACATTGCCAATGGCTTCACGTGAACTTAATCGTGAGGACAAGCCTGGTTGGTAGGCAGTAGTACCAGGCCCATTTTATGGATGAAGGAACTGAGCCTGGAGAGGTTAAGCACCTCGCTCAAGGTCACAGCGTCTATAAGCGACAGAGCCAGAATTTGAACACCGGAGTCCAGGCCTCAAATCTGGCGCTGCACCGCGTCTCCCTGATTGAGTGCGTGCGGCAATGAACCGACCAGTCAAGCAGCGAATGCAGGACGTGCGCCCGTCCCCTCCCCTGGCCATGGTGGCTCGGCGCCGGGACAAAGGCCGGGCGGACGCCGGACGTGGGCCCGCCGGGTCCGCGCACCGGGGGCGGGAGTGGGGCCGGGCCCTTTAAGGGGGGAGGGCCGGCGGTGCGAGGGGCGGGCCGGGGGCGGGCGGCGGCGCCGGGCCGGGCCGAGGGGCGCGCTGGGCGAAGGGCGGCGGCGGCGGCGGCTCGTGCTCAGCCCGGGCTCCGGATCGCGCTCGGCCCCCGGCTCCCAGCCCGCGGCCGCGCGCACCCCGCACCCCGAGACCCCGCGCCCACGCTCGGCCCCGCGGAGGAGCGGCCATGCCGCCGCGGCGCAGCATCGTGGAGGTGAAGGTGCTGGACGTGCAGAAGCGGCGGGTGCCCAACAAGCATTATGTGAGTGCCGCGCGGCCCCCACGCCCCCTCTACCCGTGCCCGGCCTGCGCGACCGGGAGCCCCCCGGCTCTGAAAACTTCTGCCTCCAGCTCTTTCTCCCCACCCTCCGCGCCTCTCCCCTCGGCCCTGCGGCCGCGCTGCCCGGGTCTCCCCCAGCCCCTCCCCCCGCTTCCCCCAGCCTGGTCTCCGCTCCCACCCAGTCCTCCCGCCCCGTGCCGACTCGCTTCTCTGCCGCTCCCCTTCCCCTTCCCATCTCTTCCCGCCCCCCACTGCCGTCCTGACCCTCCCTGGAAAAGTCTGGCCCCAACCGATGTGGGGGAGAGAGAAGCGCCTGTTCGCAGGCCGCCCGCCCTGCCCCTCCCTGTCCGGAGGTACTCAGACCCGCAGTGCCCAGCCACAGGTAGCCGCTCTACGGACCACAAGTTTGGCTCCGTCCGTTTGAGCGAGGCAGCCTGGGCGATACAGAAGCTCTTTGAGAATGGATCCTTTGAGTGCCTGTATTGTGAAAAGGTTAAAAACCACAGTCCCTGCCCCCTCTTTCTAATAACTTCTGTTCTAAAATGTACGGAAGTTTTCTTTGGTACGCTCCTCTGTGAAATGGGCAACTTGTTTAGAGCTGTTGAGGACTGAGAAAATGTGTCAGTAGGGTCATTTTGCAGACGGGAAGGCTGAGGCTGAAAGAGGCTGCTGCTGCTCCTTTCCGGAGCCAGTTAGGCCTTCCGTGCCTCTGGAAGGTGCGCTGGGGCAGACGGTGACCCTCCAACTAGAAAATAGATTCCACAACTGAATCTGTGGGCTCAAGGGGTCCTGGGACCACCTCGGAGGTTTTGGGTGGAGGGATAATGGGACTGTGGGGTGCTGGGTCCAGGTGAGGCCTTGGGGACAGAAGGGGGTTTCTGCTGGACAGAAGGGGGTTTCTGGTGTCTCTGGTGGAGAGAAGGGGGCAGTGGCAGCGCCTAGCTGCAGAGAAGTTAACCAGGAAGGAAAAAAGAACAAGAGGGAGGGAAAAAATCCTAACAAAGAAGTGTAGAACAATGAATAGCAATGGGCGTTGGCTGGCTAAATCCAACTTCTTGGCCTCCCTGCAAGTCATCTTTCGATCTATTTTCTTAAGAGGCTCATTCTTACAAAGCAGATCTACATGCTCTCCATGAATAGCCTATAAAATTCTGAAAGGAGATAGCCAGATTCCACTCTGCACTCTATGAGAAAGGGTGTGCTCTGTGAGTCTGTATTGTTATTGGCTGGACAGCCAGTTATTCAACCCTTAGCCAGGCAGTGGGAAGCTATTTCCTGGACCTGTGGCATCTTTAAATAGAGTGAAGTTTCCCTTGATTCCAGAGCAGAGCTAAATTGTCTTTTTCTTTCTTTTTTTCATTAACTGTTTCAAATGCTGTCAAATCTTGGTTTCTTGTTTGAGCCTGTTGAGTGTAACTGAGTTGCCTCTTTGGTATGAAGATAGCTTTCACCAACATGGCAATAGGAGGAGGTCTGAAATCCTCCGTGCTGCCTGCTACCAGAGTAATAAGCTGGCAAAACCAGAAAAGATACAGCCACTAAGAACTGGGCATCACCGGCCATCACTGTCTGCTCTCCTCTCCTTTCATACCTGTATCCAGCAGAGGTTCTTAAGTCCATTTGACAGAGGAGGAAACTAAGGCTCAGAAAGGTGAAGACCTGTGTCAGAGGTCACAGTCAGAAGCAGAGCAGAACTACAAATCCAAGTGCGGTGTTCCAGCAGGCCGCACGACTTCCCAGATCCCATACTCTCATAGTTTCCTTAAAAAGTCCTCTTGGAAGCCAGGACAGCTGCCATTGTTTGTGATCACCCTAAGGCTTTTCATTCTCTAGTCACATCCCTCCTTGCCAGGTTTTTAAAGGTTCTGCAACTTTGAGGGCCTCTTTCTAAGCTTTCAATGTTTTAGGGGCCCCTTGAGATGAGTTTCTAAGTGTTAAACTGTGGATTGGGGTTCACATCTTGACTTCACAGTTTGTTAGCTATGTGGTCTCTCTAAGCCTCAGTTTTCTCATCTGTAAGCTGAGGGTAATGGTGCCCACTTCCTAGGGGAAGGGACCACGTGACTGGCAGGGTTGGCATTCCATAACCGTTAGATGCCTGCCTCCTTGCCCTGTGGTGTCCATGTCACTCTTATTGCCAGAATATCATGGGGAGGGATTTCACCAAGAACTTGTTTTTCTACATGGAGTTTAGTCATTCCTGTGATTCAAGGGGGCCCCCCCTCCCTTCCATCCAGACTTTTGGGTTCATCAGATAAAAAGGGGCAATGGGTTGAACTCAGTCTTGAAGCCTGAGTCGTCCACAGGAACGAGGCAGACTTAGTGCCATAACGATGGAGGGTCTGAACCCATCAGAAACTGCCAACAGCCCCCACTCCTGTCCCACCCATATTCTGGAAGGAAAGGGCATGGAAGCAGCTTTTTACATGGGCTTGGACTTTCATCTCATTTAGCATCTTCCCTTTTGAGTCTGGCCCAGCCACCCTGGAGAGGTAGCATGAGCAAGGAAGTTGGACAGTCCTGGGCTTTGCTGCTTCCTGCTGTGTGACCTTGGGCAGGTACCTCTCTGAGCTCCAGCTTCTATAATCTGCAAGTTGTAAACACTGCTTCTTCTCTCTAGGGCAGACTTTCTCAACCTCAACACTGTTGACATTTGGGGCCAGAACATTCTTTGTTGTCAGTGCCTTGTAGATATTTAGGAGCAACTCTGCCTTCTTTGCACAAGATGCCAGTAGCATCCCCTTCCCCAGTTGTGACAACCAAAAATTTCTCCAGAGATGTCCCCCTGGGGTGCAAAACTGCACACATCACTACCCCCCTACCCCACCCCACCACCGGCAACCCAACCACTGCATTAGAATATGTAAGTGGGCTATAGAGATTTCTGGTTACCAGGACCCTTAATTCCCCTTCACCCCGCTCCCCATTTGCAGTTCCCTTGGCCACCAATTGCTCCTCACTCAGTTTCTTTGAAGGGAACAGGTCACAGGTGCTGTACATGTCACTGGAGAATGCATCTGGAGCTCCAGGCTGCCCATCAGGGCTGGGCCACCTGTTCTCCCTGAAATGGCATCTTCTCCATAATGAGAGGAAGGCCCTTCCCTCCTTCACCTATGAGCAGAGGGATCATTTTTGACGATAATATCAACAATATTAATTATTTGGAGGGGCTCCCAGGAGCCAGCACCCTCTGTCAGGAGCAGGGAGATGAAGACTTTGGGGGCCGCTGTCTCCCTGTACCAGCACCTCTCCTGCCCTAGAGCCCAGGACTTTCTGAGTGAATGGAAAGGGGGCTTTGAAGTCTGACACCGGAGCATACCCTCCCTGGCTAGGTTATCATCTGACTTGAGGAGAGGAGGAGGTGCTTCCTGGAGGTTTTCTGGGTTTTATTTGGATCGTCCCATTTCCTGCACTGGAGAAGGATTTACAGAAGCCCTGGGTTTAGGAAAGTGTCTCCAACAGCAGGGGCCAGAAGATGCTGGCTTGCTCTGTCTTGAGATCGTTACATGTTAAGAGGAGCAACGTGGGAATAGTAGTTTCAGCAGCAATGATCGTTAATAGCTGCAATTTGATTAGTTCTTCTGGGCCAGGGCCTGGATTAAGCTCTCTTGTGTTTTTAGTCATCACAACAACCTTTAAAATAGGTACTTTTCATTATATTTATACACTATTTCAAATAAACAGATACAGAGAATAAAATAAATATCTATCGTATCCAGCTCTATCATGTCTTTACATTTCACCATACTTGTTTTAGATCATTTTTATTTCTTAAGAAACTAAGCATCAAAGACACAGCCCCTGTGATCCTCCCCAACACTCCCCCCTACAAGACTAAAACCAATATCCTGCATTTGGTATTCCCAGTACTTTAAAAAAAAAATGGACTATAGATCTATTAGGTAGGAGTTGTCTTTAAGAGTTTTATTGAGGTATAATTTACATTTCATAAAATTCATCCATTGTAAGCATACAGTTTGCTGACTATTTTCATAAATTTCCAAAGCTGTGCACCCATCACAATCTATAACATTTTTAACATGTCTATCACCCCCAAAAGGACCCTTTGCACCTGTGCATAATCAAGCCCACTCCCACCCCAGCCCCAAACACCTTTTAATGTTTTTACCTTTTTAACACTCCCCAAAATCTTGTAGTGAATATTTTAAAACTCTATAAAAACATTGCCCCTTTGAGATCTGTGTTGAAACATGTCCAGTTCATTTTTTGTTGTTGTTGTTACATAAATTAACCCATTCATTGTTGTCTAGCAATGCTTCAAAAGGTGGTGCTTCTACCGGCCTTTCAATTCCTTCAGTCTTCTGACGGCCGACTTCACTGTGACAGCAGAAGTGGTGTTGTAGGTCCAGGCACCACCAGCTACTGTTTTCATGCAGGAACCACAGTGCCAGATCCCCACAGCTCGTCTCTTCATTTTGGTTTTGCCACAAAAGGAGCAAGTGTACTTGGCGTGCTGGCTTATTTCGATTTTCTTCACCATTTTCCTGAGGGAGGCACCATAACAGGTCCTGTATTTACCGACGATTCCGACCTTCTTGGTGCGTTTCGCCATGTCGCCTCTAACTAGGTGCAAGCTGAAAGAGCTCCAGTTCATTTTAACAGCTGTTTTGTATTCCGTTTGTGACTATGCCCCTATTTATTTGAGCTCCCGTTGGGATTTTTAGGATATTCATTTTCGTGTAGCTGCTTCCTTGCAATATACCTAAGGTGGGATTGCTAGTCATGATGTTTGTACATGTTTACCTTTATGTTTACATCCCCAGGAGCAGTGTCTGTTGGCCCTGTTGCTGTGTAGCCTCTCCAAATTGTCAGACTTTTTGTTTTTGCCAGCCTGGTGGGTGCAGAGTATTATCTTGTGGTGTGTGTGTGTGTTTGCATCTCCCTGCTTTCTAGTGCAATTGAGCATCTTTTCACACCTTTATTGGCCTTTGAGTTTCCTCTTCTGTGAGTTGTGAGTTTTATCCTCTGTATCTTTTTCAGTACATTGGGTTGTCATCTGTTAAGTTGTATGGTTTATTTCTACATTCAGGATCCTAATCCTTCAGATAGTTACATTAGTGTTCCCATTTTCTCCTGAGACTGGAGGCTCAGAGAGGTGGAGGCACATGGCTGAGGTTGCACAGCAAGGAGTTGGCAGTGTGGGGACTGAACCAGATGCCTGTGTGTCTGGGAGAAGCAGCAGCTCTGTGATCCCACCTCTGAGCCAAGTGACCTCAGGTGGGTCAGTTGTTTCTGGACCCCAGTTTCTCCATCCTGGCCCTTCCCTCATCTCCCTGGTCCCTCAGCCTGGAGTGTTGAAGCACAAATTGCCACCAGCCCTTAGTCTTTCCCACTTCAGAGAAGCTCTCAGTTGATTGTGCCCCTGCCGTGATGGGTTGGCAGACCCTGTGCCACGAGCCTGGAAACCGCTCTCCTCTGTTTGTCAGACTTTTCTGAGCCCCTGAGTTTTGCAGTGTAGATCATGCCCTTATTAGGTGCTCCCAGCATTCTCATTTCAGTCTATAGGAGGCCTCTGGCGAGTGACCTTGGTGGTCTGGAATGGATGGTGAATCTGCTGCCTGAATCAGCTACGTTCTGTTTTCCAGCCCCCAGTTGCCGCCCTGCAGCCATCCCTGGCACTCCCTTTTGCAGAAACAAGCAGAGCAGGGCAGGGCAGCAAACTTGAGAGGATAGAACTTGGGCATTAGAGATAAACATATCTGGGTTCAAGTTCTGTGTAGCCTTGGGTGATGCACTCAACCTCCAGCTAGTTTTTGCATCTGTAAAATGAGTGCAGTGTCGTCCTTCTAAAACTATTATGTGCTTTTTTGAAAATTAATACACTCAATCTGTATCCCAACCCTGCTGCCAAAGGGATAAACACCAGCTACTAGCACATTTTTAAAGGGCCTGCCCTCACCTTCATGCAGAAAAGACCTTTGAGTCTTCTTCAAGCACTCCTGAGCTGGGTGACCTTGCAAATGAGCTACGGGTGTTGGAGGGGATCTATAAATTGGGGGTGGTAATAGTACTCACCTGCAAGTATAGGGCAATTGTGAAGATTGACTTGTACTACACAAAACTGAGCCTGATGCACTTCTTTATAAAAGGCACTCAGTTAATGGTAGTAGCTGTGAAAAATAATCTTAATAATACTTGTGATCCAATCTCTGCCTATTTCCCACTGCCTGCGGCCATACTACATGTTTTCCGTACCCCTTCATTAAAGAGGCATTTATGGGGTGCCAGCCCCAGGCTGAACACCATGCTGCTGCTTAGATGGGCCTGTGAGTGAGGCTGAGCCTTCCTACCTACTCAACAGGTGGGTTCTTGTTGTGAGCCCTGTGTCTCACAGAGATAGTGCATTAAGTAGATATTAAGTCTCCTTGGGTAGATTTTTTTTAATGGCTGTTGTTTTCTTGTGATTGAAAAACAGTGGACCTTATCAGCCACACTATGCCGTCTTAATCCTTCAGACCCGTGGTTGCAAGGGGCCGGGCCCCTCACCTCACCTGAGGCGTCATCCTCAGCAGGAGATACATGTCCCAGCATGCTTGTCTTACGCTCTGGGCTCCTGCCGTTAACTCAAGATCAGACAGTGTGAGGCTGTTATATCTTCAGATTACTTAAGTGTCACTTGAATTCAGATTTTGAATCTGTGCCATTCCATGTTTCCGATCAGCAGAGAAAGTACACCTGACAACCTGGGTTCAAATCCCTGCTCTACCACAGTGTGACCTCAGACAAATTACCCTCTCTGCCTCTATCTGTAAAATGGAAATAATAACAGTTCCAATTTCATAGGGCTGATGTGAGGATTTAGTGGGCCTAATATATAATAAGGCCTCAGTGACTATGAGCTATACTAGGAGTGTGCAAATGTAGTATCATTTATGATAGTAAAAAGTTGGTAACCACTTAAAGGCCCATCAGTAGAGACAAGATAAATAAAATGTGTACTATATCCACATGCTAGAATATCATCAAGATGGTAAAAATGTATTCCACCTTCTGTCATGGGAATAGTAAATAGTAAAAGCTGGTTGCACACAGCATGCTCAGGCTGATTCCCACCTGAATACAAATCAAGGATGAAAATATGTGTCTCTAAGCACAGAAATACAGCTGAAAAACTGTCACTTTTTTTCCCCTCGTCTCTGCTTTTTTCTGTTTTCCGAATGTTCTACAGTGAGCACACATTCCTGTTTTTAGTAAAAATTATAAAAAAACAAAACCAGTGAATGTTCATTTTAAAAAAAGAAGCAGTGCCAGGCTGTGGCGGCCCCAGCCAGGTTCCCACATCCTGCCGCCCTGTCTCGTCCTGAAGTGATGGGTTGCTCCAACCCCTCGGGGAGCCTGTCCTCCCGAGGTGGGCGCCAGCCTCGTACACTCTTCCCTGCTCCTGCCGCAGAGGGAGGTCTCTGGATGTGGCTTTCCAGTAAGCGAGCCCAAGAAGCAGAAAGAGATGAGTTTAAAATACATCAGGGGAGGGCCCGAGCAGATGCTTTTCTAGTTCAAATGCTCCCGCTCCGTGGGTCCAGGTACTCCTTGCAGGGCGCATGCTGCCGAGCAGGTTTGGAAAGAACTGCAGGCCTGAGTTCTCTGGTCAGCACTCTGAGGTCACAGGGGCACCAGACAGGTCATCCAGGTGAGAGGTGTGCCCTGCACCCCACTCCCCCGGGCGTTTCTCACATCAGTGGTCACCCACCCCGAGGTGCACAGCAGGCAGCACATGGCATGGCTATCACACTGCCGAAGAGAACTCGGGGAACTGATCACTCGTTGTACTTGTCATCCAGGACACTCATATCCTGATTGCAAATTGTGCATGCTTTTTCCTTGGAGAAAGAGGTGTGTTGGGGAACAGTCTTGTTTTGCATGACTCAGTTTTCTCCTTCGCCTCAGAGATGAAGGCCAGCTGCAGGTCACTGCAGCTGTGGGAAAGGGAGCCGCGGACTGAGCGTCCTTGTGGATGCAAGTGGTGGCTTGTGAGCCCACCCTTGGCCAAAGGAGAGAGGATGAAGCTTATTAAGAAGGTCATGTGGTGGGAGGGTTGCAAGCCTGACTCCTGCACTCAGAGACTGGGTTGCAGCCTGGTTCTGTCTTTCACTCACTTTTGGCCCTGAGCCTTCTCTAGGAAATGGGTGCCTTTGGTGGGGAAATGAAATGAGCCTTTGTGCAGGACACCTGAGGAGGGGTGCTGCTGGGACTGCTGCCCTTGGGGCCTCTTGGCCTCGGGTAATGCCCAGAAACTGGGGCCCTGTGGTCCCTTTACCAGAGCCCTTACCCGTAGGGTCAGGCCAGACCCCGGTGGAGCTGGTCCCCTGGCATAGCATGGGAACTGGCTGATGTGATGGACTCAGGAGGCTCAGTGTGTCCCCAAGTAAGCCCATGGGCAGGGGCTGGTGAGACTCACTCTTCTGGGACTCTGCTGGGAGACCACAGCCCAAACTTTGTCACAGACTAATCATTCCTCTGCCCCATTCTCCAAACTGCAAGGTGTTCTCTCCCCATACTTGCTGGCCCAGCTGCAAACCTGCAGGTGGGCAGTGAGCCCAAGCCCAAGGCCTTTTTCAAGCTATGACAGGAGATGGGACTAGAGCATCTACCATGAACATGTGGCAGAACTCTGCCGCCGGCTTCTTCAGGCCTGTCTCAGGCCATCCTGGGGCTTAGGGTTGCCAGATTTACCAACTGAAAATACAAGATACAGTTAAATTTGAATTCCAGATAAATATGCATTATTTGGGACTTACTTACACTAAATAATTATTCATTATTTATTTGAAATTCAGATTATACTGCACATCCTGTACTTTATCTGGCAATGTTGCCAGAACTACCACTTTCAAAAAAATAACACAACCTTCATACTTTGTAATATTGATAATGTTGCTTGAGAATCACGTAATAAATATAAGTCCCTCCAGGGCCCAGGCACTTGTTAAGTAGAGGGATGATAAACAAATATGCAAACACGGATTCAGACCTCAAGGAGGTCAGTGTCCTGAGAGAGACAGATAGGATATTTCAGAGCTAATCTGAAACTTGGGGAATGAGCAGAGGCCTGTGCCACTGGGTTCTTGGGAAGTTGGATTTGGAGAAGGTAGCACAGTAGAGGTGACCCAAGGCTGATCACAAGGCACAGGAGGGATGTTGCCAAGTGGGAAAGGTTAAAGGTATTTCAGGCAGAGAGAACGGGAGGGCAAGGAAGTAGAAACCTGGCATGTGGCGTGTTTGATAAAAGCAGGAGAGATCTGAGTGATGGAGGTGTTGCTTGACAGGTAGTGGGGGCTCCTTACTGGGCTAAGAACCACAAAATAATAGAAAGCATGGACGCCACCCCACCACCCAAGAATGCCATGGTCCCAGTATGCCTGGGCAGGGGCCAGAACTCAGGACCAACCATGTCCAAGATGGAAGTCACTGGGGTGGTTGGTAGCAGCTGGCACTCGGGCCTTCCCCTGGCTTGATGGATGGGTAGGAAAGCCTTTCACAGGATAATGTAGGGAGCAGAGCACAGACAAACCCAGGAAGCTGGAGGGAGAAGAGCACCTGTTCACAAGGAAGGCTGTGTATAGATGATGCAGATGACGTTAAAAGAGGACAAAGGAGGGAGGGTGGGAAATATTCGAGAGAACTATGAAAATCAGTAGGAATTCTGAAATTAGGGAGGGGGTTAAATAACTCCAGACTTGTTTTGTTCTCAGGGTTTAATAATAATTTTTCATTATTATTACTATTATTATTATTGCAGAATAGCTGTCATTTATCCGAATGCTTATTATATGCTCAAGACTTTTCAAGCTTTATGTCACTGAATCTGTTCAGCAGCTCTGAGAGACAAGTAGTATTCATCAGGATTCTGGGGTTGCTAGTGACAGAAAAGAAAGCTAACTTTAAGCCATAGGGAATGTGTTGGAAAAATAGCTCTGGCAGAATCAAGGGGAAGGCTCAGCACCAGTCACAGAAAGGACCTGGCCAGCTGGAGCTGTTCTGGGAGTAGGAGCTTCCAGGGGGCATCCAAGCATCAACAAAGGCAGACAACTGCTCCATCCCTCAGTCCTTTCCACCACTCAGGAGTCCAGTTCCAGGAAGAGAATCTGATTGGCCCAGTCAGATCACATCATCATCTTTTGGCCAGCAAGGGTTATATGGTGATTGATAGTCCCATTGAAATTGCAAGTTGCAAGAGGGATAGTCATAGGGGATTCAGGGCACTATTGCTGGAAGAAGGGGGCATGGAGCCAGGGAAGGTGGAAACAGTAGATGTCTGCTACCTGGGTACTGTTTTTAGCCTGTTTCACAGGTGCAGAAACTGAGACTTCAAAAGGTGAAGTCATTTGCCCAGGATCACACTTGGCTGTACTACCTCTTGCTGACTAAAAAAGGGTATTATAAACTCACCCTCAAGACTTGAAGGGCAATGTTGTCTTACAGCACATAAGGATAATATTTTCTATTCTGCTTAATTAAGCAGAATTGCATGGACCTCGTGTCCACTGCACTGGCAAAGAAAGCTAGAAACCCACACAGCGGCGTCACCATTTCCTCCTCCCCAGCCAAGGTGTGAATCAGCAAGCAGCCTGTGGCTTTGGGCCACCCTTGGCTGCCAGTCAATTGCACAGATGTGGGTTTATTGTCTGCCCTGGGCCAGGCCTGGCCCCAAGCCAGAGAGGCTGAGATGGCCAGGCAGGCTTTGTCCTCAAAGAGGTCACCATCTGTTTGGAACACATCACCACAGCATACGAGCTGTGATGGGGACTGTTGTGAGGCTGTGAGAACAGGGCAGGGATCTGAGGCCCATTCCTTGCTTGGACAGAAAGGTATGCCCTGGGACAGGGAAGGCCAACTAGCAGAGGGATTCTTAATGTGCATGGAATTCAGAGAGTCCTTGAACTTGGAAGAGGAAAAAGTGCATCTTTATTTTCATTAACCTCCAACAGTAATTTAGTGTTGTCTTCCATTACGAATAAAGGCAATGACCCTCAGTGATAGTAGTAATACCTGTGACTCGGCACCAGTAGAAATTCTCCAATATTTTCGTATCACTTGACAGCTGTTGCATGGATCCCAATAGATCACTTGTTTATCATCCACTACAGGTAAATAGATCATTTAATACTTCAGAATTGTAGTGTTATTCATCCTACTGCTAGATTTGGATACTGTATTTATAAAGGCTATATATATTCACTACGTTTTTCTTTAAACATTTTATTATAATCCCATATAATTAGTTTCATTTGGAATCCTGTGTGATTTGTTAATTTTAAATCATTCTAAGAAGGGGTCCATCAGATTGCCAAAGGGGCCCATGGCATAAAAAAGATGAAAAACTTCTGAGATGAAGTTTCAGAGTTTGGGCTTGGCAGCCGGATGGCATGGATTTGGTCTTGCTCTGCCAGTTACTGGCTGTGTGACCTTGAATAGGTGACTTCTCTGTGCCACCATTTCTTCATCTGTAAAATAAGAGTAAAATGGTACCTATTCTAGGTTATTTCACAAAGAGTGTTGAGAGTGGTGCCTGGCACATAAAAGTGTTGAATAAGTACTTACCTATTAGTATTATCTTTACAATCATCACTATCACCATTACCTGATTAATGACATGCATTTTTTAATTAAGGTATCATTGATATACACTCTAACAAAGGTTTCACATGAAAAGCATTGTGGTTACTACATTCACCCATATTTTCAAGTCCCCCCCACACCCCATTGCAGTCACTGCCCATCAGTGTAGTAAGATGCCACAGAGTCACTACTTGAATGACATGCATTTTTAATAAGCAACTCTGAATGATATGACACAGGTGGTCTGCAGTGACCACATGTTGAGAAACATATTTTAAATGGACTAGCCCAGGATGTGCCCTCTAAAAGTTAAAGCTGTTTTCCTCAGAGATTTACATACTTGATAATTAGAGCAATATTGAAAATAGGCTAAATTTTTACCATTGGGGGCATGATTAAATAAATGACTGTATAGCTTTTCAGTGAGCTATTCAGGATCTTTTTAAAGTGAGAATTTTTAGGGAAATGGGGAAATGCTCACCATGTAACACAAGTGGAAAAGACAAACAATATATATAGCGCAATCTCGAGTTTGAAAAATTTCTCAGTGTATAGGAAAGGGGCCTGAAAAGAAATATGTCCAAAGCATTGTCTGTTGTGGTGGCACCGTAGACAGTTAAGACCAAGTTGAATGCGTTTCTTCACCTCCCTGGGCCTTCTTTTCCTCCACAGCCTCCTGGGAAGTACATCCAGACCATTCCGCTGTTGTGGGCAATCACATTCTGTTTTATATTGTATTATATTTTTAGGTGGTATCCAGGTCTCTCTAGAGCAAGGACAGTGTGGGATGGTAGAGTCAGGAAAGCCTCCAGGAGGGAGGGCAAAGGAGGGGGCCCTGCTCCCCTGCACTCTTTTCTCCTGTCCCGCAGACTTGGGTATGAAGGAGGAGAAGCTGGCAGACAAGTCCACATAGGGGCTCAAACTGAGGCTGGGAGGAATAGTGTCTGCCAGACGAGGAGCCCAGCAGGGCATGGGGACCCACAGAAACTGGCCATCAGGAACCACATGTGATTTCACATGGTAAAGGGGCTCCTCGGCTGTGCAAAGTTTGGAACCCACTTTTGTCACCCTCTCCCCCACTACTTGATCTAGTGAAGGACTCTCTGTTCCCCTTCTGACACCCCTAATATGGGGCTGCCCCCAGGGTCTGGAAACTCAGGCCCTCTACATTATTATCTAGTTCGTTTCCCCCCTTTCATGTCCCCAAGCCCAGTGGGACAGGAAGCTGAGGCTGGAGGTTGTTTAAAGAGTGTCCCAGACCATCTTAGTTGGCTTTTGTGCCCATCACCCAGCCAGGCCACTCAGCTTTGATACCGAGGCTCCTAGTGGACCAACCCCATCGTGACACCCGTACTTTGGGTCTAATTGTCTGTTGACTTGTCTCCTTCTTTCCCACCAGGCCCTGAATCCCTCATATAATCCAGAATCTGATCCAGAACAGGAGCTGCCTGTGTTCCTTGAATGAAACCATAGCTGCCTGGGCCCCCTTTGTCCCGAGATCCTGTGATTCTAGGTAGCAGCCACTGACATCCTTCAGCTGAAACAGAATCAGATTCCTTGTGGTGACCTCCTGCTGGCACCAGACTGAGCACTTTGTCACAGTGGTTAGGTCACAGGCATTGGAGGCAGCCAGACCTGGGTGCAGATCCTGGCTTTGCCACTTTCCTGGTTGTGCAATTTGGGGTGAGTCGTTTAACTTCTCGTTTAACCTCAGTGTCTTCATCATCATAAATGAAGGAGTCATCCCAGCACATGACACATAGTAAACAAGATAAAAGTAACTGTGATTCTTAGCCTAGTCCAGGATGTGTAGATGGGATTCTCTAACCCCTGGGATGCTCTTAGGGTAAACCATACTAAATTGTCCTGTACAGTGACAGATTCTCTTGGTCTAGCTAATGATCTGGGTTTAATTTGGGCCTAAGGAACTCATTCTGCTTACATGGAAGAGGGTTAAAAGCCACCGTGATACCAGGCATCTTATAGACATCATCCTGTTTACATTTACAACAGCTCTGAGAGACAGATAATACAATTATCAGTATGCCCATTTACAGATGGGGAACCAGGCTGAGATAGGACCTGCCCAGCCCACGCAGCTAGGGAGTCACAGGGCCAGGTTTGAACACAGGCAGTGTGAGGGGACTGGCTAGGGCCAAACTGGTTTTTTAATAAACACTCCCAAGTGTGCTGGTCTGAGAACCACTGTGCGGGGTGGCAAGTGTGGTTGGGGCCACACACTGGCTTATGAGCTCATGTAATCTACACGCTGTGGAGCAACTACTACTCAACAGTGCTGTGCTTGGCTTCCCATGTAGCCTCATTTTCTCCTCACAACAGATGGGTGTTGCTTGAAGTCACCTGGCTTCTAAGTGGTGGAGGCAGAATTCAAACTCTGCTGTTCTTGGGAGCCAGCGGGGAATGAACATAGTTGTCTGTGGTCCATACAACTCTTGTCTCTTCTTGGTTAGGAATGGACATTCTGGAGTGAAGCAAACCTGGGTTTAAATTCTGGCATCCTCCTTAACCATGTGCGTGGTTCAGGCCAGTCACCTAACCTCTCTGAATCTCAGGTGTTCTCTGTTGTGAAATGGCATGGATAATAAGCTTCACTCCATAGGGTGAAGCTTCACTTTTCACTCCTGAAAGCAGAGTGCTGGGGATTTAGCAAGTAATCATTAGGTTTTGGTTTTCAGCTGGAGAACTCCTATTCATCCCTCCAAGACCAGAGCTGCTTCCTCTGAGTTCCATCCCTCCAGAGTTTTTTCCTCTGGAAATCCTCACCACGCTCCACCAGCAGAGTTAGCCCACATCCCCTCTGTGTCCCACAGTGGCTAAAAAGTGCTTCTTAGGGAGCCTGTGGCCTATAAGAGAAGGCTAATGTCTTCTCTGTTGAGTACCTGCTGTATGCCAGGTGCTGTGCCAGGCCTTTAGGTGTGAACTGAGATTCATCTGACCATATATCCTGGTCTCTTCCCACCGTGTCACACATGTGTGACCGTGTGGTGTTGGGTAACCACTTACCCTTTGTAAGTCTCCAGATCCCATGATATAACATAAATGAAGTACTTTAGTGTAGTGCCTGAGAAGCCTAGTAAGTGGGGCCCATTTTGATTCTTTTTCATTGCTGGGACAGCTTACCCCTGCTGCTTGTATGCCTTGTATATAGTGAGTGCTCTTGTTGGCCGCCCAGTGCTCTCTGGGCAGCCCTGTGAACACAGGGGAGGCCCCAGTTTTCCCTTTGGCTCTGGTTCCTGCATCTCCGTGGACTCCTATGAGTCCTGGCAGCCTTAGAGATCTCCACAAGCCCTAATTGCCTGCCCCCGGAGGCTTTCCTAGAAAGCCAGCCTTCAGGTTGGTTTCAGCCGAGCCTGGGCTCCAGCTGCCAGCACCTCTGCTTGCCATTGGAAAGTTCCCCGTGCCGCTTCGGGCCAGATGTGTGCGAGGACGTGAGCTGGCGGCCAGAGGCCCGGGCTGGAGCTGCACACCCAGACCAGCGAGTGTTTCCACCAATTCCGTGTCTCAGGCTAGAAGAACGGAGCTGCCCAGCCCAGCTGGCTCTGGATGTGGTTCCCACTTCCCAACATCTGAGTAAGATTCTGGCAGTGAGGGAAAGACGGGCTGAAAGGGTGGGCAGCACTGTGTGTTTGGGCACCCAAGGAGGGGGCAGTTGGTCAGGTTCAGACTGCGACATTGCTGACTTCCTTGTGACACAGCTTACCTTCAAAGAGAGAGTCTGGTGCCTCATCTCTGTAGTGGGGTTATCAGTGACAGTGCTGACAGCTGCCTGCGGTCCGCAGTGTGCCAAGCACCTGTTGTACATTAGGGCATTTAATCCTTAGCCAGCCCTATAAAGAGAATGTGTCATTCTCTCCACATTACAGATAAGAAAATGAAGTCTTAGAACCATGAAGTGACTTGCAAAGTCACACAAAAGCTTCAAGCTATAGGGCCCAGTGCCTGACAGGTACTCTAAAGCCAGTGCCCATCTTTTTTTTTTTGAATGATGTTAAGGGTGATTGTTAGTTGTAATTTTTAATTTACATGTGTGAAGGAAAATTCCCTTTTTGGGCAAGCCGTTCTATGAGTTTTTATGCATGCATAATTTCTTGTAACCACCACCACAGCAGGATACAGAACAATTCCGTCACCCACCAAGAATTCCCTTGGGCTGGCTTGACTCTTGAATGCGATGGGATGATGCTTCTGCATGAAGCTGAAATAGCTTCTGTGGTGTTCTCTTTTCTCCATTGCTTTTTCCCAGAAGCCTTGGGGTGAGACACAGACTCCTCTCCATGGTTGGGCCCCATGCCTGCATTCTCCTTTGTAACAAAGCCGGTTCTGTTTCTGCTACCCTGGGCAATTGAGCTGCTCATTCAGCCATTTCTAGAGCGTTGTCACTCTCCATACACAGCAAGCCTTGAGTGAGGTCACCTTGATTTATAGCTGTGTGGCCCTCTCTTGGCTTTTTGCCTGCCTCTCTGTCCATCTGCCTCCTCATCTTCCACTAGACACTTCCTGAGAGCCCAGTGTCACCAGGCATTGGAAGACTGTGTTTAACCAGATGGATGGTCCCTGCCCCCTGAGGGTTCCCAGGGGAGTGAGGGTGACAGTCATGCAAACAGAACAGCAGACTCAGAGGAGCGTGTGCTGAGAGAAGGCAGCCCTAGTGACTGTATGGACACAGAAAACGGGGCCAGACCCAGACTTGGGGTCTCTAGTTAGACTCCCAGAAGAAGGCTACCTCTAAGCTGACACCTGAGAAATAAGGAATTGCTAAGCAGGTGGAGGGAGAGCTGTTCCTGCCAGAGGCAGTGGCATGTACAGGAGCCAGGAGGCAAGAGCCTGGCCAGGTTGGAACAGGAAAAGGCCCCCCAGGTCCCATGATGTGCCTCTGTTGTCCTCCCTGACAAAGCTGACAGCCCCAGGAGGACAGGGGCTTGTCTTCCTTGTTCACAGCCATATCCCCCAGCCTTTAGCAGGGAACCTGGTACACAGTAGGCACTCTGTCTGTATTTGCTGAATGAATGAATGAACAAATAAATGAATGAACTAAAGTGAAGCCCAGGAGAGACACAATTCAGTTTTCACATTCGAGAGCACCCTTCTCTCCCACCTCCTGGCCTGGCACCGCTCTGCATGCAGGTGTAGTCAGAGACCCTCAGCTCCCCATCACCTGAGCATTCGCTGCGTGCCCTATGGGCAGAAGCGGTCGGAACACAGCCCTCAATTGGAGCATCTAATCTGCCACTAACACTGCAAGCACTTGAATTTGGGCTCTAGTCCAAGTATTCACTTAATTGAAAAGATTGAAAAAAAGCAAATTTGGCAGCCAGCCACCCCCACTGTGCCCCTTGCTATGGTGCCTGAGCCTAGTGATTGCTGATGCTGACATGGGGACAGAAAAGTCTGGCCTGGGACCAGGATACAGAGGCCTGGCCTTGGGGAGCTAGGAAAAGGAGATGGGGCCTCAGGAGCCAGGATTGAATCTGATGTCACCTGTTTCCCAGCTGCATGACCTCAGCCATGGCATGTCACAGCACTGGGCCTGGGTTGCCTCCTCTCCAGCCTCTAAGCCCCACCTTTCTGGCAGGCATTTCCTAGGGATTACACACTGTTCTCATAAAGCACCTAGCACGGGGCCACTCATTCCCGGACACTGATTTTATCAAGGGTCCCCCACTCATCTTGATCATACCTCGCTCTGACCGCATGGTTGCCTCCTAGGTCTCATTGTGACACTCGGTGGCATTTCTCCAGGAATAAACTCAATGTACTTTCTCTAAAAGGATAAATGCATGCTCTTCAGCACTTCCGGTGGCGATGCTGCTCTGGGGTGTTGGGAAATGAGACAAACTGCAGGGTATTGCAATTCCTAAAAGAGGTTGGAAGTGCTGACCTACGTAGGCCAGATGTTGGGCAGACGGCTGGGAAAGCCGACAGATCGGAACCAAAGGGAACTCGTGGTTTCCACAGGGAGCAGCAGAATCATGTTTCCCATTAGTTAAGCCTGCAGAGCACATCCAGCTGCCTCTACTCTCTCCTTGTGCTCTCCTCCACCCTTCTCTCTTTTCTGTCCCTCCCTGCCTCCTGCCGGCCCCAGATTATACTCCTCCACCTTAGGTTGGGCAGCATATTGCCAGAGAGGCGGATCGGGAGCCCAGCCAGTCAGCACCAGGCTTTTCCCAGGATCTGCCAACCTGGAAACCCAACTAGGTGGGAGCTTAATTGGCAGGGGTTGGGGGACGACCCAGTATTTAAAGTTCGTGTCTTAAACCAGGGTCTGTAGAACTCCTGGTGCCCTTGGATGTATTCCCAGGAGCCTTCACTGCCGGAAATGGTTCATCTGGATCTTGAAACTAACACTGCTGCTCGATTTCAGGGCTGCATGTGCTTTTGTATTTAAGGTTGCTTTGGCTACAGAGAACAGCTGCAGTGATCCTGGGCCAAGGACTTGTTATAGAAACTGTGTGAGCAGAAGCCATAGCCTCTTAGTGTGCTGCACAAGAGCAGAGTTTTTCCTCCCTCCATTTAAAAGGGCTGTTTCAGCAGTGAACCAGCGTTCAGGAGTGGAGCTCCCACATGTTCAGCTCCTCCCAATGGAGCCCTGGGTCTGGTTCCAACTCTCCTCCCTGCTCTCTGCATGGCCTTGGCAAGTCCTTCCTCCGTCAGACCTCATAACCCCACCTATAAAATCAAGGATGGCCTAGAGCAGGGTTTTCAAACATTTTGAAGTCTTGGAACCCCCTGCTATTTGCTTGAAGCAGGCAAAGGGGCACTTGAGCAGTGGAGGAGCCCAGTCCCTATCAAAAGCCTCCACTGATGGTTGCCTTACAGCAATGTGGACCCACAATGTCTGGCAGTTGGGCCTGCAGGCCACTGGGTTCCACCCTCTTCCATATATAGAAGAGGTAAAAGTGGTGCTGCCAAGTGGAAACCAGTGTGGAGACCCCAGAGACCCACTCACCTCACCAGGATCCTGAGGCTTCTAGCAGGCCAGTTTGACCCCTGGCCTAATCACTTCTAAGAACTCTCCATATTTAAAGTTCTCTGGGCAAGTAATTGTGCAGGGGTCCCAGAGGGGTATGAGGATCTTGCAAGAAAATTTGGACACCATCAAGAATTGGGAAAGTTAATAGATGGAGAGTGTAACCCTTAATAAGTTGCTGCACAGCTCAGCCCCATTTGTAAAATGGACGGGTTGATCTAGATCAGGGATGCTGAGTACACGCATACATCCTACCAGCTCCGGTGCCTGTGGCAGACTTTGCTAATGGATCACAGAACTCTGTCTTTTGGATGTTCCTTTCTCCCAGTCCCTCCAGGAAAACAGCCCCACCCCACTCTGCCCCACTGGTGCCTTCTCTTTATACATTTTTCTCCCCTCTCCCAGGTCATTCTAGACAGCCCACCAGGATTGAAAAGCCAGGAGAGGGCTTCCACCTTGAGAAATGTTGTGGACTCATGGACCTGTAAACAACAGAACCCCAGATAGGGCGAGAAGGGCAAGGAGTTCCATTGAAACAGTACTGCCCTCCTTCTCGGTCCTCTAACTGGCGTTATCACAAGGTTTGACATGTCCACAGACCACCCCTCACCCCTCCATCGTACTATGTATTCTTAATTCAGTATTCTTTTTCAAATTGACTCACTTTTTTACTTATTTTTAAAGGGGAACTTTAGCTATCTACCATAAGTGGAAAGCTAGAAGCTCTTGTCAGAAATAGAAGGAAACTAAATGCAAAGGAGAGAGACAGTCAATGTATTAAAGTTCTTCCTGGCTAGTGGTGCCTGCCCTGAGGTCTTCCATGCTTCTTTAAGAAAAGAAACCCAAGTGTTGGAGAGGGTGTTAAAAAGCCGTTATTGCCACATACTGAGCCAGTCAGGATGGGCAGGAAATGTCAGTGACTTTCTCATTGTGGATTCCGTGCAATTCAGTGCTGAGTCTCTGCATCACCTACAACCAGCCCGCATACCCAAGCACACCTTGAGGCACAGTGATCTGAGGGAAGATCATCACTTTGAAAAGCCCTTGGGTCAGACCCTTCCCCACCCCCACCCTTAATCCCTCCCCAAAAATCAAACTTCTGGGCACTGCAACCCGGACCAAAATCTAATCACTTTGCTGTGTGGCTAGTGTGGCAGCCCCACCCCTTCTAATTAATACCAGCAGGGACTTTCCTCTGGGTTCTTTGCCAACCCTAGAAACTCCACTAAATAGATTTGCAAAGCAAAATGAGAATGGAGGACATTCTCCTGTGCCTCAGAGATTTTACTCATGGGGCAGAAACACCTTCTCATGTTTTCGAGTTGACATGATGAAAGCATATGAGATTACAGGCACGCCTGAGGGAGGGCAGCCCCTGCTTCATGTCATCCTGCTCCAGGACGGCACATCAAGGGATCTCGGGGGCCTTTTTAAGAGCTGCAGCCGTGGACAGAGATCTGGACCAGTGGGTCTGCAGAGATGGGGCATGTCAGTTAACCAGGGCTGTCAGAGGCACTTGGCCTATTTCCGGCCGAGCTCCTGGTGTGTTTCAAGGGCCTCTAAGCTTTGTTCTGGTTTAAATCTTTATGGAGGAACTGACCCCTTGGCTATTGTCACTTGGGAATGGGACCTAAATTCCTGCGTGTTTCCAGGCACTGGGAGCCCCTACCCCATTAGGCTGGGTTAGACCTGCCAAGGGGGGTGAGGACGAAGGGGTCAGGAAATACTCATCAAACATTCTCCCTCAAGTCCTGGTCATGAGCAGAGATTCTAACGATTCTCTTTCCAGAGCTTTAAAACAAAATCTCTTTCAACCTTTGCAATAGCCACGGTGGTAGGAACAACAAGCATCCTTATCCCTGTTTTCCAGACAACACAGGGGCTCAAAGAGACAAAGGACTTACCCTGACTCACAGAGTGAGGTCAGGGCTAAGGCCTCATCTGCCGGCACCCAGTGTCCTCCATGCCCACACTCTCAACTGTGCCATCAGCTGTAGGTGCTCCATGATCTGGGACGTTCTAGAGGGATGGCCACAAGACAGAGCCCAGGTAGTGAGAGAAGATGTTCAAGACAAAAAAGTGTGCTACAGACCGCTTCTCCCTGTCCTCCTAGGAAAGTGACATCTTTTTTCCTGCTTATAAAAGAAAATCCACTTGAAAATTTATGTATGTATATATATGTCTACATACATATGTCAAAATTTGTATATGTGTATCTATATTAAGATGTCTTTACAAAGAAACACACGATAAGGCTATGTATTTGATTGGTCAGGGAAAATGTGACCAGAAGTTTTCAGGACACAAACCCTCTGTGTCCCTTAAGGAGCAGTGGTTCAGTATTTGCTAAGCCAGTGTTCACAAAAACTATAGACATACTACCACAAATGACATGTATATCATATATGTGCCCACACATACATGTTTATCTACAGTATATGTAATTTTTAAAATTGATTTTGCATTGTTTTACCCTGATCTTTTTACTTAAGATTGTGCCTGAACTTTCCCCTATAGAATTCTTTGAGTTGCACAAAACCCCTCTTCATGCCAGAAGGGGAATTAACTAGAAGGCCCAGGCCCCTGTCGTGAGTCATAGAAGCCATGGGTGGGCAGGCAGGCCCTGGAAGCGGGAACTGGAGTGCTGGCAGGAGGCTCTGGAAGGCTCTCCCTACCTCCCATCTCATGCCTCTCCCTCGTTTTGTCCCTCTCTGCAGACCAAGTGTCTGTCACTAAGTGAAGGTGACTCAAGCTGCAGCCGTCCTCCCAGAGAGAGCTCACATGCTCAGGTCTGACTCCAGATTCCTGAGAGAACCTGAGCAGCCAGGCCAGTCAGCTGTGGCCGTGGGACAGACAGCAGAGCTGGTGCTTTTCAAGTTGGTCCACAGATGGACTCCGGGCGTCTGCCAGCAGGCAGTTCTTTCCCGTCTTCTAAAAATAATCTTGAGTTGAAGAAAAATGCCTTCTCGGGGTCTTTGGGCAGGATGTTCCTCAGGGGACAGGGTTCCTGTGGCCCAGGCTACACGACACCTACTGCCTTCCATGAGCAGATGGGGTTCTTCATCCTCTGTGGCAGCTCCTGGCAAGAGCAGACTGGCCTGGAACTCCCAGGGATGGTCCTCAACCCCAGACAGAGGGGGATAGGCCAGGGCAGGTGAAGCCCTGGCACCAAGCAGGCGCACAGGCCTGTGGTGACCTAGCATTTGGGCCAGACACGGAGCTCCCTCCACCAAGGCTGAGGCACGAGGGTGGGGTGGAAGGTGGCAGCTAGGAAACCTGTGCCCCAGGTTCAGAGGATCTGGGCCTGTGTTCCTAGGCCTTAGAGGGGCAGTCCCTCTGCACCCCCATGGGTCCCAGAGAAGACAATGGTAGGGCCAGGGCCCTCGGCGGATTGGGGGGGGGTAGGTGGGCTGTCAGGGGCTCATCTGTAGAGGCAGTAAACAGAGACGAGGTCTCCCTCAGCTCTGTGTCCCTGTGTCTAGCTCATTATGAGAATCATGAGAGTGATAGCTTCTTTTTGTGGAACATTTACCATGTGCCAGTTACCATGCTAAGTACATGCAAGTTCCCATTTAAGTGTCACCCCAACTCTGAGGTTGATACTATTATGATTCCTATTTTTTTACATAGGAGAAAGCTGAGTCAGAGAGGTTAAGCCACTTTCCCAAGGCTATACTAGTTGAGATGGATACAGAGGGTGAATCCACGCCATCTTAACCCCTGAACCCTGCAGTATCCCAGCTCAGAAACAGGAAAACAAGCAGGCATCCCCCTGCTGGCTCACTGTCCCTCTGTGGACCCACTACTAGGGCAGGGGCAGGGTTTCCTGGTGCAGCAAGGCCCTCAAGGCTAGAGGTAACCTGGGTCAGAGTCCTCACTGTGCACTTCACAGCTGGTGTCCTCAGGCAAGTCACTTTACATATAAGTTGCCATCCCTCTCTGGGAAAACATGGGAAGTGTTAGCCTGGCTGCAGGTTCATGGGGGTTTGTCCCAGCCATCTGCCCACCTCTACCCCAAACACCCTACCTGTAGCATGCTCCACCCTACAGCCCTCCTCCCCACCAGTTTGTCTGGCTTAGAGGAAGTGGAGAAACCCAGTACTTCTGGCCCTGATGACACTGAGCCCCAGCGGGAAACCTGGGCCTGAGGAGTCTGGACTTGGTAATTCACTCAAGCTGTGCTGCTGAGGTTGTGTAAGAAGGGATTTCGATGATGGTCAATTCCGGTTTAAGGCCCCCTGTGGGGCAACAGGAGGAAATTGTCCGTGGCCCTCAGAAGCCAGTGTGGACTCTGCTTCCTCATTCCCAGCAGGAGGGAGTCCCAGCTGACCTGGGAGGCACCACCAGGCTTCATTCCCACAGACCTTGGGCAGCCCCGAGAGGCACTCCTATTTGTGGAGGCTAAACCTCCAGGCATCTGTTTCTTCCTCAGTTTTTCATAAAACAGGTTTTTCTGCTGGGCCCACAGCACTCAGTGAACAAGACAGGCATGGTCCTGCCCTCATGAAATGTGTTGGGAGCTAAGTGGGAAAGCAGACACTTAGCACTTGCAGTAAAGCATCATTGACTTTGTGATCGGGAAGCAGGTGCCAAGGACATAGGCAGCAGGGAGACCCAACCTCATATATTGGTAGGGAGGGAGCCATCAGGGAGGGCTTTCTAGAGGAAGTAGCATTTGAGCTGTGCCCTGTTCGTAGACTTGTAGAACATCCCACATTCTGGATTTGTCTAGTTGTTTCTTTGTGGTATCATTTAGGTTGTTCCTCTACCTCCTTTATGTCCTATAAAGTTGGAACTTAGTCAAGAGGCTTGTGATTCAAGTTAAATATTTTAACAATTCTTGACAGAAGATTTTGTATACTTTTTATTACCTTACCTCAGGGGCTATAATGTCTGTTCCTCTATTGGGGCTGCTGGGTTTGATCCCCAGGGCAGAGCTGTGACCAGCTGACCTCTTCATCGGGAGACCCTTTGCTGGGAAAGTGGCCCGTGGGGTGACACTTTCACACCGCATGACTGTCCTATTCTCCGACAACCTCTCACCCAGTAGCTTACATCCATCAAGATCTTTCAGAGTGTTAAGGCCATCTTACTTTCCCACTAGCAATGCATGAGAGCTCTGGTGGCCCTACCTTTTTCTGCAGGAATTATTTTTGTCAGTATTTTTTACTTTAGATGTGTGGTGATATGTCCTCATGGTTTCAATTTGCCTTTCTCTATTGGCAAATGATGTTGAACATCTCCTCATGTGCTTGTTTGCCATCCATACTTGCTCTCTGATAAGTGTCTATTGGACAAATCTTTTGTCCATCTTGTGATCAGGTTGGTTATTTCCCTGCTATCAAGTTTTGAGAATTTTTAAATACATTCTGGATATAAGTCCTTTCTTGGATATGTAGCACATGTTTTCAGGGCTATACTGTGGAGAAAGTTTTAGTGTCATTTCCAGGGGCCATGACATAGGCTATGTAAATCTCTTCAGGGAATCTGCTTTTTTAAAAATTTATTTATTTTTTAAATTGTGGTAAAATATATACAACATAAATTTTACCATTTTAACCATTTTTAAATGTACAGTTCAGTGGCATTCAGTACATTCACATTGTTGCATAACCATCACCACCATCCAGCTCCAGAACTTGTTTCATATGCTGAAATTGAAACTCCATACCCACTAAACCTAATCCCCCTTCTTCTTCCCCCAGTTCCTGGCAACCTCCTTTCTACTTTCCGTCTCTATGAGGTTGACTACTCTACATACCTCATATAACTGGAATCACAGTATTTGTCCTTTTATGACTGGCTTATTTCATTAGCATAATGTCCTCAAGGTTCATCCACATTATAGCATGTGTCAGAATGTCCTTCCTTTTTAAGGATGAATAATACTCCATTGTATGTATACCACATTTTGCTTATGCATTCATCCTTCATTGGACACCTGGGTTCCACCGTTTGGCAATTGTAAATAGTGCTGCCATGAAGAAGTCTGCTTTTAATTCCTTAATGCCACGCCACTGAGTATTAACTGGGTTTGGGATGTAATTTGAAAACCAAGGTCAAATGTGTTAGTATTGTTGGGTAACTGCTTCTGGGGAGGTGAAACGTCACCCTGGACTGGGGAAGGTTCTTGACTCTGATCAGGAAAGAGTTCTTGACGAGGTCAAACAAGTGCCAGCAAGAAAGGAATTCATTAAAGCAAGAGTAGAAGCAAATGTCAGCTGCCATGCAGGCAGTAGAGAGCAAGGAAGAACAGAGGGAGAAAAGGGAAGCTCATAGAACTCCTGCTCGGCATAGGGCAAATCCTGTGCGAACTCCTAAAGCCAGAGTCACCTGGAGTCCAGTGTCTGCTTGAATCTGCACGGCATGGGAATTGTATCCCTACCACCCCAGAACCTAGGGGAGCCGTGGAACACTGAATGTTCTGAGAACTTCCACTTCCTTACTGGTCTGAAATAAAGCAGGGAGAGAGAAAAGGATTGTGCTAAGACTAGAAAGCTGAATGAAATAGTAGTGACAAAGTCACTTTCCACTAGAGGTGGAGGTTGGTGAGTTTTTATCTTTATTATGGAAAAGAGGTCAGAGGCCAGTGCAATCGGCTTTTGCAACAAGAAAGTATATTTGATATAAGATAGTACACACTTGGACGGGAGTGCAGGCAACCTCAGAGAGGAGGTGCCCTTAAGGGTTTAGAGTTTGGGGTTTTATAGGGCCTTTGGGTAGGAATTGGCATACATTGGATGTGTACAGGTGATTCATGATTCCTTTGAAGTTTTGTCTTAAAAATAGGGTTATTTAGGTAAGTGGATTGAACCAGATCTCAGCATTCTTTACCCATGTAGGTTCATTTACACTCCAGAGGTCTATCCCTTGTCCTGGTTACAAAGTTACTTATTTGATTAAGGGTCTGGAAGAACAGGAACAACAGCATGTAGATTGTTTAAGAATAAGCTGGGCCTTTTTCCACAGGTTAAATAGATTTTACAAGGCATGACCTTTGTCCCATCTCCTTGCTCAATCTCATTAGAATTACTTTGGTTGCAAATAACGGAAACTACCTCAAGCTGGCTTAAACAAGAAAGGGAAGGTTTTTGGCTTGTGTCCATGAAATGTCCAGGGTGACGGATCCAGGGGTTCAAATGATGTTAGAGGACTCAGCTCCTCTCTCTCCCTCTTAGCTCTGCTTGTTTCTGTGGGACAGGCACTTTCCACGTAGTAACTCATGGTGTGGAATTCTCCCAGCTAGCCATTGCAGTGGCAAAAAGGGTCTCTTCCCTAATCGTGCCATCAGAAATCCCAGAATTTGACCAGCTGGGCCACATGGCCATCTCTGAACTGCTGTGGCCAGACACAGGCAGTACTTCAGTTGGCAAGGCCTAGGACACGTGCCTACCCCCTGACACAAAGACCAGGGGAAAGAGGAGTCTCTCCACGGGCCATCTGGTGCTCTTACCAAAAGAAGAAGGGGTGTACCAGATAAACAGGAATCTCAGATAACTGCTGTGGCAGAGAAACGTGGCCCTCCTCACATGCCAGGCATTGGGCAAGGCCCCACGCACATTAGGTATTGCAGTGAGTCCTCAAGAGTGACTGTTGTCCTCATATTAGAGAGAAGGACACTGCAGCCAGAGAGGTTGGCACCTGTGAGTTTCACCCAGCCCCAGGGCCGCCATTAGAACCCAGTATGTGTGCCCTTTCACCAGCCCCCAAACCCTGGGCAGGGCCAAAGCCTTGCATTGGACAATTCTCATTAAAAAGTTCTATCTGTGCCTAAAATGCAGACATCAAATTATGTTCAGAGGTTGATTCCAATAAACCAGTTAGGCCTGCTGCAGAGTCCTTGTACTGTACATACAGAACTTTAAAAGTTGTAAACAAGAGGTCAGGCATGAACTGTGTAAGCAGAATTTCTTTTCCATTTATGGGTGTATGCTTTATAAAATTTTTTATGACTTTGTTTTTCTTATTTTCTTAAATCCACATCGGCATTGTTCTTGACAGTCGTCCAAACATTGCTTACACATCCCCCAGTGACAGAGACCTTTGGTGTGGCATCTTCTGGGCCTCAGTTAACCCATCTGGAAGGTGAGGCCATTGGATTGGCTGAGTTCTGTGTGTCCTTTCAGTGGTGAAAAAGCCTCTGTACAGGTGTCCCTGCTCTTCAAACCATTTCCTTGCAAGGGCCAGAGGGATATGTATGGATATTTTTTTAAACATACATTAAGTCCTGTCACCCACCACCCTCTGCCCCTTACAACTCTCTAGTAGGATAAGGTCCCCACTCCTCACCGTGGTCTGCAAGTCCCTTGTAATGCAGCTGCTGCCTCCGTGCCCTCCCCCCCCAGCTCTGTCCTGCCCTAATGGTCTTCCTCTTTCTCAAACGTGCTGAGCGTATTTCCAGTCTCTGCATCTCTGTTCACACTTCCCTTTCTGCCTGGAACACACTTTCCTCAGCTCTCCTCCTGGCCAGCTCCCCGTCCTTTAGGTCTCACGAAGGGTGCTTCCTCAGACAGGCCTTTCCTTCCCAGAGCTCCCCACCCCCACTTCCCCCATCATGAGCTCTCAGCAGCTGTGGGGTCCTTCCTAAGCACTTACTCTAACCTGTCATTATGAACATGTTTGCTTGTCTGCTGGTTTTTGCCCATCTTCCCACTCTCTGAGGGCAGAGTCTGGGTCTGTCGCATTCCTCATTGTATGCCAGCACCTAGCAGAGAGCCTGGCACAAAAGAGGCACTTAATAAATGCTGTAGAGTACATGAATGAATGATTGGGAGCCATTCAGAATCTTCCTGCTGGAGTCTTCGCAAAAGCAAAGTTGAAGTCCTTTTTAATAATACGAATGCCTATTCAGGTGGCTTTGGACATAGAGTTCCTTCTGTCAGAAAATCACCTTTCTGAGGTGCCTCTGCCGCCGAAAGGGAGCCTTGACTTGTTCATTGTCTCCATGAAGTACCAGGACCAGTGAGCACAAAGGAGAGGAGTGGACCCAATGCCTGATTCCCTGGTGTTGAAAGAGCCTGTTTCTATGAACAGGGGTGGGGCAGGCATTAGGGAATCAGTGCTGTGTGCTCAGAATTCTTGAGCTTTTCCCCTCTGCCAAGCTAGGAGCTCAGAGCTTTGCCCCTTATGATCATTGCAAGTCTGTGTGAGGTGGGCTTGATGAAGGAAGCTGAGGCTCCGGGGCTTAGGAAATGGTGTGAGTTCAGCTTCTGGACTCCAGCGTCCAAGTTCCTTCCTCTCCGTCATACTTCTTTGAAATAAAATCTCTGTTGGGTTTGTAGAGGTTATTCCTGGTGAGCTTAGCCTGGCATTCAAGAGCACCTCCCATCTTGTCAAGATTTATCTTTCCATTTTTCATCTCTTCTCACCTGGAGAACCTTCTCCCGTATGGAGGTTTCCTGGTAAGAACGCGTTTGAAAAGAGACTCTAGCTGAAACCCCTTTGTAAACCACCGCCAGGCACAGCCCCCCATCAACCCCAAGCTAGTCTTTGCTCCACCATCATCCCACCACCATCCATGGTCTCCTTCCTCCCCTCCTGTCTAAATCTGCATGTCCTTCAAGTGCACCATGGTGATCCAAGCTTCAGAAATACCTCTCCTTCCCTCCCTCCTGCATCAGCCAAGACTAGATTACATGTGTCAGAAACCTAACTTAAACTGGCTTCAAAAATAATTCAGGACAGTGGGTGTGACACATGTTTATTGGCTCAGGCAACCGGACAGACTAGGAATAGACTGAGCTTCAAGCAGAGCTGGACCTAAGGGTCAGACTGTATCTTCAGGAATCTGCTGAAGTTGGCTTCATGCTCAGGCAGTCTCCTCCCAAGTGATGAAGAGACGGCCCCCAGCAGCTCCACGTCCCGTACTAACAGCCCACCAACTTCAAAGAAAACAGAACTCATCTTTCTCGAAGGTTGAAACAAAAGTCCCAGGGCTGACTTAGGTAGCTGTGGTTGGCCCAGCACAGTTCTCAACCAGTCCCCATGGATAATGAATGGCACCTCTTGCAGTATCTTAAGGGGCTGTGCTGAGGTGGGTAAGGACGTTCCCAGGAGAAAAGGCCAGGTGCTCTGGTGGGAAGACAGGGAAATCAGTATCGGCAAAAAATAACCGAAGTCCACTGCTCACATGTTAGTTTTCATTAATGTATGTTTTCTCTCCAACTTAACCCTCAGCCCACAGAGGACGGGGCCCTGCCTGTGTACCCCCATGACCTCTAACAATACCGAGCCCCTTGTGTTAAATACAGCATTTCTCCATTTCCAAAGAGCTTTCACATTTCAATTTTTTAGTTGTCAATACTATCTTGTAACAACTTTGTGCAGGAATAATTTGTGCAGGCATGGGTAATGGGTGTTATCCCTTGAGTGTCCAAGTGATGTCCAGGGCCACTAGAGCTAAGCACCTCTCACTTCCTGCTGCCACCTCAGTTTCACCAAATTTGTCATCAATGTGTGATTTTCTGTGTGTCCTGTGACTTGAGACATAGGTTAGAAACATAGCCCCATAGTTTATAAAGTGGGTTCCAAGCCTCAGTATCATCAGCTTCTGACACTGCCACACTAAGCAGGTGCTGTTAGCCCAATTCACAGCTGGAAAAACTGGTGCCCAGAGGGAGAACATGTGGCCCAGGCCCTATTTGGTGGAAGTGGCATGATAGCTTAGCCTGTGAGAAATATTCGCAAGAGGACTAAGACAGGCAAGTCTCTGTGATTTCTGACAAAAGTCAGTGTTTAAGAATGACTTTAGCAAAATAGCCAGCCCTGTGGCTCTGAATTGAGTAGGAAGTAAGAATCCTTAAGTGCTGGAAATAACAGTGTTTCCTGAGATGAGCAGAGGAGTAATGCTTACCTGTACTTGTTCACTTAATCCTTTGCACAACTTCCAGAGGTGGGGGCTATTATACCCATTTTATTGAAGAGGAAACTGAGGCCCAGAGGGAGCAAGTAACCTGTCCAAAGTCATACGGCTGGTGAGTGGCAAAGCTGAGATTCAGAGCTGGTTCTTTCTGGTCATGAACCTTGTGATTTGCTTCCGATGTCCTAGAGAAGGAAAGGCCCCCTTGGTGTTAACGCCTGCGTCCTCTGTCCCTCCCCGCAGGTCTACATCATTCGGGTCACGTGGTCCAGCGGCTCCACTGAGGCCATTTACCGGCGCTACAGCAAGTTCTTTGACCTCCAGGTAAGGACTTAGGGTCTCCAGTGAGCTTCTGGGTAGGAATTGGACCCATTTTCCATTTTGACTTCAGAGCCCAGATCCTCACCCGTAGTGGACACAGTGTTCTTTTTTATTTTCTAGACTTAAAATGATGTCATGTGCTCACTTCAGAAGCACAAATGCTAAAATTGGAATGAGGCAGAGAAATTTAGCACATCCCCATGTGCAAGAATGACAGGCAATCTCTCTCACCAACTTTACATTTCCCTGTATGGCCCCGGAAGATGACTGGTTAGCCAGAGACGGGTAAGATTCCTCAAGGGAGGAACAACCTAAGACAGGCACAGTCGCAGGGGGGCCATCAGGTGAGAAACTGGGGATCAACAGAGGTGAGGCTTAGAACCTCACCCCCCCCTGTTTTGAAAGAAATCTTCTGCATCCGTGGATGTTTTATTGCCCTTGTCTAGCTTGGATTAACACTTAGTCTACAGGCACACACCTGATCATCTACATTTGCTCTCTTACAGCACTAAACTATGTTTTCTACCTTTATCTTACATCTACCTACCACTTCAGCATTTTATTAAAAATAATAATGATAATAGTAATAATAATAAGGGAGAAATGTGGGATTCACATATAAATCAAGTATAAAAATCAAACGAATATTCATATTTGACCTGATTGTTTATAGTTCATAATGCGTGATCAAAACCGAAAGTTTCTGTGATGACTGCCCTTGTACTGTTCACCATGTAAGAACTTATTCACTATGTAGGAATTTGTTCACCATGTAAGAACTTGTTCGTTATGCTTCAGAAGATTGGAGACTGACGAGAATTAGGCTTGGGGTGTATTAATGATTGTGCATTGAGCATTGAGTCCCCTATACAGAATTTTATTGTTGTTAACAACCATTTGATCAATAAATATGAGAGATGCCCTCTCAAAAAAAAAAAAAAGAATGACAGTCAAATTTGTGGAACATTCCATGCTTTTTTTAAAAAAAGATGTCTACCACTCTGGGAATATAAGTAATGTGGTTTTTTGTTTTATGCTTTGGTATTGAATATTTTCCAAATAAAAGAAAGGCTCCTTGCTGACTGATCTGGAATGGAGGGCAGTGTGGAAATTCTGTATTTCTGTATGCCCTTAGAGTACAGATCTTGACCTTGTATCGTGAACAGTCATGGTGTTTGCTGGTGAGCTCAGCTGAGTGTGTTCGGACCTCGTGGGATCTAGTTCAGCTCTGTGGACAGACCCACATCTCTTGTCTCATCTTGGCCTCCTCTCCCTGAAAGGCCTCATGCGCGGCTCCTAAAATGTCTGTGTCCCTTTGAAGGCACCATGCTCACCCTCTCCCCAGAGGCCTTTGCATTTGCTGCTCCTCACTTGGAGCACAGTCCTCTGCCCTCCTAACCCACTCATTGGCTTGGTTAGCTCCTGCTGCCCTTGAGGACTCTCATCTTCTGAGAAGCCTGGTCTGACGTGGTTCCTGGCCAGGGAGGGCCACCTATTCTGCACCACCACAGCTCCATGCATCCTTCTTGCCTCTCTCTGTATTACAGTTGTCTGGTCATCTGTCTCCTGCTCTAGATTGACTCTCATGGGCAGGAACCATGTCGTCCTCATCCTCTCTGTAATGTTTTACTCAAGGACACCATGTGTCCAGCCAGTGTTTGGTGAATGAATGAATGAATGGACACACAGCTACCATGAGCACCACCAGCTTCATAGGGAGCCAGGCAAATGGTGGACAGGTCCGTGTAAGCCTGTCTCCATTAGGGTAAAAGAACTCCAATCCATGGGTTAGTAGCTTCAACTTAACCTCACCAAAGGCAGGCAGCTCACAGCAAGTGTGTCTGTATGAGAAGTCACAGTGCCTCAAGAAGTGACATAACAAAATTCTTTAGAAAACGTAGGCCTCAGGAGGAGATGGGAACTTGCCTGTCTTCCTGAACCCATGGGTCTTCTCTGCCATGTATAGTAAGGGGTACGTGTCACCTCTCAGGTCAGTGCAAAGCCCCATCCTGTGATGACTGTCCTCCTTTCCTTTTCATCAGTTGGGACACTGCAGTTATAAGTGAAAGAAACCAAACTCCAACAGGCTTAGGTAAAAAGGGATTTTTTTTGACTGGTGTAACTGAAGATCCAGAGAGAAGAAACATTCCAGACTTCAGGCACAACTCAATGCAGGGTTTTCACAATATCACCTTGCCCTACTCCTTCCTCTCGTTCTGCATTCCTATTTCCATGGTATTGGCTTTATTCTCAGATCCCACGTGGTTGGAAAATGCTTGGAGCTCATACTCAGCAAGAAAGAGTGAAGGGCCACTTCCCAGAACCCCCCAGCAAACACAGCATCCTCCACATACCATCCCGTCTCCTTGCCTCACATGTTCCCTCTGAAGGTCGGGTGGTACCAACCACAGACATCCTTGGCTGTACAGAGTTGATCTATTCCTGAAAATCTCAAATAAGGAATTTTCAGAGTCTGTGTTCATTATTTTAAAAGGGGTGAGGAGATAATAATTGTGCTCCTCACTGGTTTCCCCAATATCACTAAAACAATTTCAAACACCTACATAGCAGACTGCCAAGAGTCATTGCATAATGTAAAGCAATTGAGACACCAGTTCTCCAATTACTTAAAATGCAGTGAACTCATTAGTGATGTTTTTGTGTTCACTATCCAACAATACATTTTTCTTTTGATCTGCAGCAAATGTACTGGATGTAAATACATGAAGAAGGTATATGTTAAAGATACTAAGATACCATCTAACATGCACTTGGCAGGGGCAGACATGTGGGCCAGGAAAGGACAGGAACCCTGGGGGAAAGGAAGGGAAGACGATAAGGATAACGCCCAACACCTTTGAACACTATGAGCAGGAGGCACAGTCCTGTCCAATATTGATGGAGATCCACACCATCAGGGGATTTATGCAGATCCATCAGAGTGGCCTTCAGTTCAGAGAGGGAATGTTGTGTAAACACTTGCGCAAGTTGCAAAAGTCAGTCAGTAGATTTTTCACACATAGAGGGTCTGTGTGGAGCTGTTGCCAGGCAGCTGCCTCTGAGAGGTCTCTCCCTGCGCACCAGGTGAAACGTCAACCTGGACAGGGGAGGGTTCCTGACTCTGAACCAGAAAGAATTCTCGAGCAGGTCGGAAGAGTGTAGGTAAGGAAGGAATTTATTAAGGCAAGAGAAGAAATGAATGACAGCAGCCTTGCAGGCAGCTGAGAGCAAGCAAGTGCAGAGGTGCAGAGGGAGGGAGAGGAAGCTCGCTGTATAGGGTCCTCCAGGTGACTGACACCTGCAGGCCCAAATCTGAGCTCTCAGCGGCCCTTCCCCATTTAGCAGGGGCAAAATGGAGACTTGGAAATAGAATGAAATAGCAAAAAACAAACGCAGTAAGTAGAGCAGTGAGAAAGCTTTATTTAAAGGTACACACTCAGAGAAAAAGTGCAGGCGTCCTCAGAGAGGAGGCATGCTAAAAGGCTGGGAGTTCCCACTTTTAAGGGTTTTTCAAAGGGCCAAGGGTTGTAGACTTGTAAAGATGGTCTGAAAGTGCTTGTCTGAGTTGAAATACATTAAGTTTCTTCTATTATCAGTCCTCCAAGTAATTCTGCAAAATTAATACAGAAAATTGGCCAGTTCCTCTCCAGGATAGCAGCTTCCCTCTGGGAACCTATCAGTCAAGACCTCCTGCCCTGCCCCCAGAGTGAGCTGAGTTATTGTCTGTTTGCTAAAGAATATATTAGAAATCTTGCCTTCTAACTTCCTGGTTTTTAAAATGGAATCTTAGCTTTAAGATGTAATTCTTCCTGTTCTTACTATACTGTTTGTATCTCAGCATTTTTCATCACAGGCAGGAAAAGTTAACTACGATGCTTGCCCCAGGTCCCTGCCCTACCTCAGAGAGGACTTCTGGTATTTTGCTCTCAGTACAAGCGCCCACCTGACATCTCCAAGGAGAAGGGGAGCAAAGAACAATGGCAGATATGATTACTATCCTAGGGTTTATTGACCTCCACAGAGCAAAGACCCACCCAGCTAGCCTAGGCAGGGAGAGGGGCGGGGGCAGATGATAGGTGTGCCCTATGGAACACAGAGCAGAAAATGCAGCCAGCCTCACAGGGGCCCAAACTGCCAACTGAATGACCCTCGGAGGCCCAGCGGCTCCCTAGCCATCTGTCATTGTGGCCACAGGGCTTGTCTCCCACCAAGCCTGCTTTCTTTTCCCACTATCCTCTCTGGGCCAGCTTCCTCCACTTGCCAGTCGGCCACAGCTCTCAGACCACACCTTCAGCCTCCGTCTGAAGCATCCTTCCCTGTTGTCAGTGCTCTGGAGTTTCCAGGTGCTGATCCCATCCCCAGGAGAGAATCTGATCGTCCCAAGGGCCAGGGTCAGGGGCCACCCCATGCCTGTCAGCTGTAACCGGGAGGTGGGGGGCATTGGTGCAGCAGCATCTAGAGGAGTAGGTTCAATGGGAAGTGGTGGAAGCCCGGAAGCATATATGGGAAAGTGAATCACAGGGCCATTTTGCAGTATGTGGGCCCAGCATGCGTGAGGTGTTGTGGAGCTCCCTATTCCATCAGTCTAAGACTTTTGACCTTGACTTCGGGGGTCAGACAGACCTGGATTCAAACCTCAGCTTTGCCTCTTCAGGTCACAGCTTGCTGCCAGCTTTGTGTGTTTTTGAGACTCAGTTTCCCCATCTGCGTATTACAAGTGAAAGCATTTTCCTCCTGTGTTCATTGTGACAGTTAAACAAGATGTGCCTTGCTCGGTAGGTAAGCACATTAACTGTCATCCGCTGTCCCTCCACTCAGATAGAACTTGTCTGAGGTGACATCATTGGGGAATGCTTGAGCCAGGGCTTAATCACAGGTCTCCCTGGCCCAAAGCCTGTACTCCCTCCATTCTCCTGTTCTGACTTAACTTTCTTATTTCCACCAGAACTTAAAATTAGGTTTTCTTTCCCTGGTCAGCATAATTGGTAATAATTGGGAGTTTGCTGTAACATAAATAGCTGCCTCAGACTCCCCTCCCATGACAAAGTCATCTAAGCTCAGGGCTTCAGCCAGCTTTAAAGAGTCCCAGATGGGCGGAAGGAGTGGGGAAGTGAAGGGATTCCAGAGGGTCCTGCTATCCCTGAAACAGCCTGCCACCCACCCGCATATCCCAGGGGGGGAAGCTGGAAGAGGTCAGGGCAGGACCCCACCAGCCAAAGGGAGCTGTTCTCAAGGACCAGGTGAGAGGCCAGCGCACATGAGGCTGTGACACCCTGAAGTTAGATGATGTCATGAGTCCACCCTCCCCTTCCTCCTGTCTGGCGGGCAGCCTTGATTTTTTCAGAAGTAACTTGGCACAAAGAGTATGGGGAGGGCCGAGCCTTCATGGAGGAACATCTAGGCCAATGTGGTGTAATGGAAAAAGCAGAAGACTCAGTCAGGAGACTTGGGGCCCAGCCACCTGTGCTGTGTGGCCTAGGGCACACCCCTTAACCCCTCTGTGCCTGATTGTCCTCATCAGTAACATAGGGTGATAACAGTAAAAACAGCTAGCATTTCCAAAGCACAGACTGCTAAACATCTAGATGTAGTGACTTATTTAATCCCGTCGTCAAGCTTATTAAATTACACCATTGAAGAAACCCAAGCTCAGAGAGGGTAAGTTGTTGGCCCAAGGCCACACAGCTAGTGAATGTCAGAACTCAGATTGGAAACTGGGCAGATGATACCAGATCCTACCCTCTTAGCCACTTTGCTATCTAGTGCTCTTCTGCCTACTGGCCATTTCCCAAGGTTCAGAAGGAATTAAAAGTAATGAAGTGTGTCCAGCAGAGGCAAATCCATAGAGGCAGAAAGTAGATTAGTGGTTGGCAGGAATGGGGAGAGCAGGGAGAGGAGACTATTAATGAGTACTGGGTATCTTTTGGGTCATGGTTAGATAATGGTCATGGTTGCACAGCCTTGTGAATATACTCAAACCCACTGAATCCCACACTTTCAAAGGGTGAATTTTATAATATGTGAAGTATACCTTTTTTAAAGGTGATGACATGTATGAGAGCAGTTTTGGGGCTATTTAGTCCGAGCAAGTGTCAGCTGTTGGGATTATTAATGGGCGTGGTTGCTGCTAGATATTGGCATAAAGATTAGAGAAGGAGATGATGCCAGCTTAATAGAGTAGTTAAGATCCTGGGCTTTGGTCCAAATGCTGCCACTTACTGGCCATGAGATCTTATTTTAGCCAGAACTGTTTTAGTTGCAGATAGATGACAGAAACCCAGTGAAAATGGATTATTGTAGAAGAACATTGATTAGTAATCAAGAAGTCTTAGAGTATATGACTTCAGGTGTGGCTAGATCTAGGGGCCACATTGTCAGTGAGGACCTGCCTGTCTCCATTTCTTAGCTTTCTTAGTGCCCAGGCAGAGTGGTGTGTGATACAGTGGTGTCTGCGGCTCCAAGCGACATCCTACAGGTCAGCTCAGTGACTTCAGGGAAAAGGAGAACTCTGAAATAGTCGAAGCAAAAGTCTCATTAGTTCTTGGATCAGTAGCCAGGCCATCAGGGCCAGCCCAAGGACTGGAGTAGAATCAGGGTCAAACCATTGTATGGAGACTAACGGACAGTAGAAGTTCCCCAGACGAAATCAGAGAACTTCTGCCAATCAAAGGGAAATAGCCTGTAGGTGACAGAAAACAGTACATGTCCCTTCTGACCAGGGCAGGACATACAGGCAGAGAAACCAATCTAGAGAGAGGCTGCCTGGGGTAGAGGGTAGGAGCATGACTCAGAATCCTTTGTCGGGAAAGAGACTCACAGTCACCAGCAAGAAGGTCCCCTCTATGATAATTCACCTTCCAGTGTGATTTCCTAAACCTCCTGTGGACCCTGGTAGTCATGCCCACCACTACTAGTTAGCATCTGGCCACATGTCTCATTCACGTGAGACTGCAGGCGATAGAGCCCTGGACTTGGAATGGGAAGCCCTGGTGTGTGGTCCCGGCCCTACCTTAACCAGCTATGTGGCCTTAGGCAGGCTGCACAGCCTCTCTGAACCCCCCCTTCTGCTCTAGCCTGGGCCCACACTGGAGAGTCCATCAGAGTGTGGCAGAGGGCACTGGCATCCGAGCAGGGCAGAGGGGATGGCGGATTGCCCGTAAAACTGAGGGTGGTGCCTAGAAGAAGTGTGGTTTGGTTGAGCAACGTGGTAACAGTATCAGCGCTCACTAACCAAGCACCTGGTGCCTGTTTTACATGACATCTTGTTTAGTCTGCACTTACAAGCATGAAGTCAGTATTGTGTCCATGCCACAGATGGAGAAACTGAAGCTCAGAGAGAAAGTCACATGCTCAGAAAGCAGCCTGGCTGGGATATGAGCCCAGATATAGCTGAGTCTGAAGGCCTGCTCCTAACTGCCACGCACCCCCAACCCCCGCCTCCTGAGCTCCAGTATTGCCTTCAAATCTGTCTCTTCAAAGACAGATTTGCCTCAGAGAGTTCTGCCTATAGCTGCCCTTGGAGGCCTGTTTGGCGCCTCCCTGTAAGGTGCGGGCAGTCTATCCTACAGGGGGCTGCCCTGAGCGGAACAGAAGCCCTTCACAAACAGGCCTCAGATGTGTGAGGTGCCTGCTTTTACACTGTGCCCTGCAACCTTTGCCTTCTGAGGTTTCCCACTGGTTCTTTGTGTTCCCTAGGCCGAGGGTCACTGGCTCCAGGGCTTTCCTCATGGAAGGCAGTTCAACTGCTGTGCTGGACCTCAGGTGCCCATAGAGGGGCCTCTCTGTCCCAGCCAGGAAGCTCAGGCAGGGCTTGCTACCTGGAGAGGTGACATCTGGGCAGAGTCTTGACCATGAGTAAGGGTTTGACCCACTGACAGGATGGGGGAGAGCAATTCATGAAAAGGAAACTGTGTATGCAAAGGAGCAGAGACATGAGGAAGCAAACTTAGCCAGATGTCCTGTGGAATTCCAACGGTGGTGGGCCCAGAGCCAGCCGGGTGCTCTGCTGGCAGGGGGCTCCTAGAAGACTTGCTGGCCACATGAGTCTTGTAAGCAGGAACACTGTGTGCTCTAGGGAACCAGAAAGGGCTGCTTCTGGGCACTGGGCCTTTAGGGGCTGTGTGTCCTAGATACAGCACATCGCTGAGCTGAAGGCAAGCTGGGGACATCCTGACCTGCACCTTCATTTCTCCCAGGAGAAGTACTGAGATCCAGAGATGGGAGAGGCTGTCCCAAGTCATACAAACAAAAGTCATTTGTTCAAATTTCAATTGGGATGGGACTGGCCTGTCCCCCTTCTTAGAGTTTGGCAGCTTCAAGGGCACTTCTGAGCTTTGGGGGCTATCTGCCCAGAATTCCCGACACTCTACCCCAAAGGGCAAAGGGAAGGGAGGGTTTTCTCCTGTCTTTGCTGGGGGCAGGTATACAGTATAGATAAAGGGGTGGCAGAACCAAAGGCTTCCTGGCCAGATTCTAACCAGTCCCTGCTAGGATTCCACCAACTTTATTTATCCAAATACTACCTTTGCTGGGTCCTCCGACATACTGTTTCCCCCGGACATTATCTTCTGCAATTGTAGTGTGCCTCCTGTGTGTTGCACATGCTTAATGGAATTTTTTGCCCTTCCACCTGAGAAGCTATTGCACTATCAATAGTGCGTAGTTGAGAAAATACAGTATTTCCCCCTTTCCATACAGTTAGCAACTCTTTATTTCTAAAATAGGAAGAAACAAGATTGTTTTAGTCAGTTGCCTGTCATCCCAAATCCAGGTCCTGTTGCTACTCTATGGAACATAATAATTTCTCCTCTTCCAAACAGTGACTGACCAAAGCAGTTAACCCCTTTTTTTCATTCATTCTTCATTCATTGATTCATTTGTTCTTTGGACAGATACATGCCAAGCTCCTACCATGTAGCAGTCAGGAGATGGTGGGACAAGCCCGAGGGCAGGCAGAATAGTAAGGAAGCTGGGCTGAGAAAATGCAAACCTAGACTGGGGAGGTACAGCAAAGATGAAGAAGAATACAGATGGGAGGGGAGGCTGGCCCCTTGTGGCATGTCCACCAGGACATGAGGCACGCTGACGTTTGGACAGACCAGCTCATTAAGGGGACAGAATCCTGAAGGCAAACTATCCACGTATTATAGAGCAGGCCCAGGTACATTGTTGTGTCCTGCTTGGAGGACCATGTGGCTTCCTACCAGCCAACAGCCGCACATGCACACCAGCCCTTCTCCACCACCTGCTCCAGCTCTTCCGGACAGGGGGCTTTGTCATACTGAGGAGGAAACCCCTGCAAGTCCATTCTGCCCCTGACACGAACCACGTGAGAACTTGTATGCCAGCTTCCATGGTATTTTCCTTGGATAGCATGTCTCCTTTCCCTCTGCCACAAGCTGATGTCTTGAAAACTGCTAAGGGAGTGTTCTCTTGTTCCCCCTGGAGGCTCGTGATGTGGCTTCCTCTCCCTTCCTACCCCTGAACTGACTCACTTTCCTCCTCGGATTCCAGTCCTCCTCTCCCTGAGCACCACTTCATTTCATCTGGGGGAACGGTCATGGATTCTCTAGTTTCCAAGGATAACAGTCTGCAGTTGGATTTGCCTCGCATGGCTCTGGCCTGCTGCTGCCAACGGCCTGGGTCTGGGGTCCCCACAAAGTGTCTTGAATGCTGCCGGCGTCTGCTTCAAAGCTTGTAGGTGCCAAGTGTGACACTCCTCTGGTTAGAAGCAGCTTGTGGTCTGCGAATCTGGATGCAGAAAGACCACAGGCAGAGTAGCCCACAGGCCTCTGCTTTCCTGTCCTTGTGAATAGCAGTCTTACATATGGCAGTTACCATTGATAGGATGATAAAGAACAGAAAATAAAACCGGGTATGGCTGAAAGAGGATGAACATTATGGGCCAACCCTGTCCTGCCCCATATGGTGGCCTCCAGTCATGTGAAGCTATATAAATGAAAATTTAAATTACTAAAATTAGATAAAATGGAAAGTTCCATTCTTCACTCTCAGGAGCCACATTTCAAGTATTCAGTAGCCGCCTAGGGCTAGTAGTTCCCATAAGGGACAGCAGATCGGAACATTTTCTCCACTGCAGAAAGCGCTACTGGACAACCCAGCTCCAGCCATTGTGGGGACTTGGACAGTCTGAGGAGTTTTGCAGGCCTTAAAACACAGCCTGATGATGGAGTATTATTCAATCTTAAGAAGGAAGGACATTCTGACGTGCCTGGATGAACCTTGAGGAGGTTATGTTAAGTGAAATAAGCCAGTCACAAAACACGAATACTCTGCTTCCACTTGAATGCAGCTCCTAGGATACTGTAAGGGAGGCACAAGAATGGAGGTTGCCAGGGGCTGGGGAGGAGAATGGGGAGTTAGTGTCTGATGGGTACAGAGTTTCAGTTTGGGAAGATGATGAGGTTCTGGACAGAGATGGTGCTGATGGTTGCGCAGCAATGTGAGGTACTTAATGCCACTTAACTGTACATTTTTTTTTTTTTGTAGATAATTATTTTTTATTTAAGGGTAGTTGACACACAGTATTACATTACATTAGTTTCAGGTATACAACATAGTGATTCAACATTTATATACATGACAATTCTAGGTACCAGCTATCACCATACCAAGCTGTTACAATATCTTGACTATATTCCTTATGCTATACATTACATCCCGGTTACTTATTATTTTACCATTGGAAGTGTGTACTTTTTTTTTTTTTTTTTTTTTTTTGGTGAGGGCATCTCTCATATTTATTGATCAAATGGTTGTTAACAACAATAAAATTCTGTATAGGGGAGTCAATGCTCAATGCACAATCATTAACCCACCCCAAGCCTAATTTTCGTCAGTCTCCAGTCTTCTGAGGCATAACAAACAAGTTCTTACATGGAGAACAAATTCTTACATAGTGAATAAGTTCTTACATGGTGAACAGTACAAGGGCAGCCATTACTGAAACCTTCGGTTTTGCTCATGCATTATGAACTATAAACAGTCAGTTCAAATATGAATACTCATTTGATTTTTATACTTGATTTATATGTGGATACCACATTTCTCTCTTTATTATTATTATTATTTTTAATAAAATGCTGAATTAACTGTACATTTTAAATGGTCAGAATGATAAGTTTCATGTTATCTTTGTTTGACACAATTTAAAAAAACACACAGCCTCACAAACCACTAAAAATTCTGCCTGAATAATGTATTCACTACGGGCAGAGTGCGAGGAGGGAGGATTCTTGCTGAGCACCTAATCTTTCCCCAAGGAGTTCACATTCAGCAAGCATTTGCACAGTAACCCTGCCGTGTTCCTCGTTCTGTGGATGGTGAATCCAGCTCCATAGGTGAGCTGTCTGGCCACAGACACACAGCTGGCATGAGGAACCTTCAGGATTTAACCCCAGGGTTTCTCGTCTCCAGGGATAATATCTGGTTATCTTTTGTGGTTAGACTTTGCAGCATAAAACTCAGGTCTGCTGGCTTCACATTAATAAATAACACTGGGGAGACACTTCAGCTCTTTGGGCCACATTGTCTGGGTAAAAGCAAGTCCAGACCAAAGGCAAGAGGGTCACTTTCTAAGACGGAGCAATGAAGACCACTGGGAAGACAAAAGCACAGCTCTTGGTGGGGCCTCTGACTGGTGTGTGCTTTCAGAAGGCTCGAGAAGAACCCAGGAGAGTGGAAATAGGCATGGTAGGTTAGATGGATTACTGTTACATAACTTTTTTTCTTTTTTTAGTTCACTTTAATGGTAATTCAGCATTGTCTTAACAAGTAAAATTGAGAAGAAAGAAAATAGTGTTAGGCAAAACGTATAAATCTCTAAAAGACTCTGCAGCCGAGACTGATTAATCACCCTGCTTTTAAAAGAAAGCATGCTATTCATCTGTGCATGGAATATTAAACATACCTCATCTCAGGCTGATTTCTCATGTTTGCATGACACTCCAAAGCTACCTAAGAGAGTGATCTTAGAGAAAGAGAATGAGACTTAGATGAAGATCTAAGTGTGGCTGGCCCATCACTTAGCTGTGTGACCTCAGGTGGTTCACTGTCCCTCTCTGCTCCCCAGTTTCCCCATCTGTGACATGGGGATCATAGATTTACTTCACAGGGTTATTAGAAAGATCAGATAAAATCACGTTAATGAGAAACCCTGTTAAGTGTTAACTGCCAAACAAATGTTAATAATGATTACTAATTATTATTTACTATTAGTTAATATGAATATTATTAATCAGAGTACTTAGCAAACATCTAAAGCTGCCCCCAGAGTGTTCACTCAGTTGTATTCATTGCTTTAAGTCAGTTTTAGAGTGTCCACTATGTGCTAGCATTGAAAAACTCCTGGGTTCAAAGAAGGAAGCCTGCCTTTTCCAGCAAGGCCTGCTGTGGCCTCACCAGTTGCCAAATGATGGGGGCCAAGCACCTTCGCATCACCACACAGACCAGAGTGGGAGCCGATGGGAAAGCACAAATAAACCACAGCCTCTGTGGGCAGCCCTTCAGGGTGCCAGCAAAGCTGAGGCTGACCACCTACCCTGGGGGCGTCATATAAACAGCACTGAGGAAGCGGGGGAGCTTCAGCCCGGATAAATGACCCTGCTTCCCAAGTGCTGAGCAGCAATGCATTTTAATGATCTTTGTAGCATCTTGGAGGTGGGGTGATGTACTGGCAGAGAAGCCAGCACATCAGCCAGAGCTTCAGTCTCTGGTTCCACATTGCTGGCTGCAGGCCATGGCAGATTTCTCTGGGCTTCCGTTTCCTGATGATCATGTCCACCCTGAAGGAATATTCTGAGATCCTCTGAAAGAACATGTCTAAAAATTCTAGTCCATGCTTGGTGTATGTATATATAATATATATATATAGTGTTTCTCTTTTCCACTTCAGGTCTCCTCTCTCCCCCTACACAATAGCTGTGCTTATTTCTCCCAGGCCAGCCAAAGATTCTTTCATTCTCTCAGAGGGACAGGTCTTGAGTGCCAGGGTAACTTTTGCCTTAAGGTAAAATAATGGGCAGGCTTTTCATATTCAGCCAGTGTTTTGGGAAGCTCAGGAGTCCCTTTCCCTGTGCTTGAATCCTGGGCCCATGTGCTAATCAGCATGGGTAAGGATGTGCTACTATGACAGTATCATTGGGCAGCAAGGGTTTATTTCTCACATGCCCATCAGAGGTTGCAGGGGCCTCTGGGCCCTCACTCCAAGACAGTTGCTGGCAGAGAAGTCACTCTCTGGAGCATGGCCAGTCACATAGCAGATGGAAATGGAGAATAGTGAATCACATCATTCATAACTCTTCTGCCTTGAAGTGACACATGTCTCTTCTGCTCACATTGAACTGACCACATCCCACTTCAGGGGATGGGGAAGTACAGATCTACCATGTGCTCAGGAGGAGAAGCAGAAGTCTGATGATGGCATTAATGACTGCCACAGCTCAGCTTTAATCCATAAAGTAATACTGCAAATTCGTATCACTACAGTCAACTTCAGGATGAGGCCTAAGGTATGTCACTTCCCCAAGACCACAAGTAGCAGATGCATGTGATTTGTATATCAAATCAGATATTTCACATTACTTCTTTAAAATGGCAGAGAGGTGTTTATCATGCTATTAAAGGTTTTCGGTTCTGATACTTTGCCTCTGTTCTTCCTGTACCTCCACAGCAGCCTACACCTGCCTCTCAAGATGCTTCCTGCACCACCCTGTAACAATCAATTTACTTATTCAGTCCCTCCCTAGACTATGAGTCTTTTTGTTGCTGTTCCCCATGCACCTTGTACAGAGCCAGGCACAGAGCTGTCTGTTGAACCAACCTAGGGAATCCTTGGTGCTTGCAGGGGAGTGTAATGATCTCATAGACAGAGACCTCCCCAGATTCATTGAGTTTCAGCTGTTTGTTCTTATACAATGTGGCAATTCTTAGGAAAACAGGATGACCTGCTGTCCATGGAATTCTGGTGGCTCTGGGGATATTGTTCACATTTCAGGTCCTGGGGCTAGAGATCTGGGAAAACTGAAAATGGTCTCTCCCAGCTCTGAGCCTTCATTAATCTGGCAGCTGTGAACATAGAGAATTGTTTTCATGGAGAGCCTAGGTCCAACTGACATTGCCTTTCCCATGAGTTTGGTTTCTGAAAAGCTGAACAAAGTCAGCTTTTCTATATCAAATAATATATTTCACGTGATTCCTTTAAAATGTCAGAGATGCATTTATCATATTAAAGGCTTTCATTTTTACTATTCTTCCCATTTAGATGCAGATGTTGGACAAATTTCCCATGGAAGGAGGACAGAAGGACCCCAAACAGCGGATCATTCCCTTTCTGCCAGGTAGGTGGGACACGTGATCTCAGAGGGGGCCTCTGGGGGATCCGGTACAGCTCTGGGATCTCTCAGCTCATCCTCCTGGGGCACTGTCCCAGTGATCAGAGTTTCAGTCATCTGTGGAATTAGTGCCCAAAAAGGGCTTTGGGGTTAGATGCTACACCATTTAATAGCTGTATGACCTTAGGCAAGACACTTCACCTTAGGGATCTGGAGTTTCTCCTTTCTCTAAAATGGAAATAATTAGAGCTCATAAAGTTTTTATACTGAGTGGCATCTATTATTATGGCTACTGTGTTAATTTCTATTGCCATGTAACAAATTACACCCATTTAGCAGCTTAATTCAACACCCATTTATTATCTCACAGTTCTGTTGGTTAGAAGTCCAAGTGGGCTCAGCTGGGTTCTCTGTTTAGGGTCTCACGCAGCCAAAGTCAAACTCTTGGCTAGGCTGCGCCCTTATCTGAAGGATCTGGGAAAGAATCTACTTCCAGGTTCATTCAGGTCATTGGCTAACCGAGATGCCGTTTCCTCTCTGGCTGTCAGCTGGGGACCCCCTGAGCTTGCAGAGCCTGCCTGCATCCCTTATCTGTCTTCAAGCCTGCATTGAGGCATTGAATCTTCCTTGTGCTTTGAATCTCTCTTACTTCCCCTTCCACCACCAGTCGGAGAAAGCTGTCTGCTTTTAAAAGTTCATGTGATTATGTGTACCCACCTGGTTAGTCAGGATAATCTCCCTCTCTTAAAGTGAACTATGGTGTATAATGTAGCATGATCCAGGCCTGAGATCTCATCATCATCATCACAGGCTCTGGGGATTAGGGTGGGACATCTCTGGGGTCCATTTTATAAATTGTGCTTTCCTACCTACTGCAGCTACCAAGCACCTTCTGAGTGCTGGGCACCACGCCAGGCACTGTGCATGAGTTAATACAGTAACGACCGGTTCCTACTCTCAAGACTTCAGTGTCCCTTTCCCCCAAAAGAACTCCTTACCAAAGGAATAGCATCAAGGTTTCAGCTAAAAAAAATCGGGTTACCCAAACCAGTATTGTGGCTTCAAGTAATAATAGCTGTCATTTACTGGATGTCTCTTGTGAGCCAGTCGCTGAGCTAAGTGCTTTACATTCATTTCCTCATTTAGTCCTCAAAACAACCCTGCAGGGTAGATAGTACTAAGCTCATTTCACAGATGAAAAGGTTGAGGCTCATAAATTATAATCACTTATACAAATGGCAGAGCTGGGATTCAGACACAAGTATGGCTGGCTCCAGAATTCATTTCTGAAGTCAGGTGGCCCAAGTTCAAATCCTAGTGCCGCCATTCATCCGCTCTGTTATCTTGAGTAAATTACTTAAGCACACCAAGTCTCATTTCTTCATTTGCAAAGTGGAGAGGATAATAGTACTTAAATGACAGAGTTGTTACAGGGATTAGGTAAGTGCCAGGCATAAAACTAGCAGCAGTCAAGCACTTGCTATTACTTTTATGTACAGATAATCAACAAAGTGACAATCACCCTAAATCGCAAATATTTAGAGCCGGAAGGGCTATTTGGATCTTTTTCATTCTTCAGACGAGGGGCAAGCCCAGAGGTGAAGGAGAGTCCCCGGTCCCGCAAGCCCCGGTCTCCCCTCCCCCACTCCAAGGTTCCTTGGGCAGGTCATCAGTGGGTTCTTCCAGATGCTGTCATCAACTGTGCTTAGAGGCAGGGTAGGTGTACTTGCCAGGTCCCCATCTACTGGGAGATCCATTTGCCTAAAAAAGCTAATGTTTTTAGTTCTTCCACGGGGAAGTGTGCAGTCACACTGGAAGTTTTTTTCCTACTGGAGAAAATCCAGTGTGCCAGCTGCAACAGCCAAGTGCCAGCACGCCAAAGCATGTTTGGGGTCAGACAGACCCAGCCCCGTGCCCTGTAAGTACATGATACATACCCCACGCCTCAGTTTCCACACCTGTAAAATGGGAGAGTGACCTGTGCTTCATAAGCTTTTTCTTCCTGGCACATAGCAGGTTCTCGGTAAAGGCCGAAACAGGGTCCTGGGACATTCCTTTGGAATTTCTTGGTATTTCATATCTTGGAGTCATACTTAAATGACCAATCTGGATTTTCAAGTTGCACTGGGATCTAAGTCTAAGTTTTTCTTCAAGGAAGGTAAGGAAAGCAGTTGAGTTCTATCTCTTTACTGGATGAAAAGCAAAGCCAGCTCTGGAAAAACTTCCCAGGACAGGGAGAACTTGAGCCGACCCTCTCCCAAGCCCCTGAAAGCTTTTGTGATTATGTAATCCTTTTCCACCCACAAATATATGAAAGTGCTGTTCCCAGGGCCTCAGCCCCATTTGCCTGCTCAGGGCACCCACTTGTAACTTGGAGAGGCCCTGTTGGGCCCCAGGCATCCTAGAGCACCCCTTCCCAGCCCACCTCTTAGCTTTTCCTTGAGACCAAGGCCTAGGGCAGGGGCTCACAGGAGAAATGTCCCCTAGAGGTCAGTTTTCTGCCAACTGCCGCGTCAGCAGAACAAAGCAAGTCTCATGTTAGCACAAAAGCAGGGGGAGGGGAGAGCAGCCCTGTGCAATTTTCCATCCCAGCAAGAGCTGAGGAAGCCAACTTGGCAGAGGACGTGGCTCAGAAAATAAGAATTACAGTTTGGCCTTTCACCACTGTGGAAAACAAAGCCTGCTCATTCCCACCAAAGGCTCTTCTCCTGAGCACCCTTTCCTCTCTGGGAAGGCTGGCTGCTGGGAAGGGCTGGATGTAGGCTTGCTTGCCCTCCTCCCCCAGCAACTCAGCAGAAATGCTTCACATCAGGCACAGACAAGGGTCTGCTGCCCATTGGCATTTCACCTAGAGGCACTGGCCAAGGAGGTGTTAGCCGCAGGGGTCTACCCCACAGCCCAAGGCCTGAGCAGTAACTCCAGCTCTATTGCAGGTAGATGATGAATTAGCCCAGCACAAATAGGTTTTAAGAAACCGAGCTGAGGGTCGAAGAAAGAATGTGTGCTCTTAATTGCAGAGTATGAAACAGTATCATCTGACCTGTTGTTTTTTTTAAAGTTGATTGCCATTTCATTAGTACCTAGGAAGGGCCAAGTCCCATGCCCAGTGCATCATGGAGATTACTAATAAGAGGTAGGGGCTGCGGTTCATTTTACAGATGAGGAGACCGAGGCTGCGAGAGGTAAGTACATTTCCCAAGGCAACAGATTAGGTTAGGAGACCATCCTGGGACCGGCCCAGGGCCTCGCTGACTACGCAGCCGGTGGCCTCCCCGGTAGATGCCTTGGCTGCCATGGGGCCTCCTGGCGCCCTTGCTGGCAGGACCCCTGACATGTGCCCAGAGAGTCCGGTTCCACAGAGGCTGCATGGGGGAGGAGTGATGCTTTTGTTGCATCACATCCCCAAGAGATGTGGGAGGCCCTGAGTTCTCCGTCCTCTCTCAGCCCTGAAGGCCTGGCCCTGGGTGAATTCTTGCCAACAGTGGTGGCGCCGGGACACACAAGCACTGTGCCTGTTGTAAATATTCTGAGATGGGTCATAGTCTCTTTAGTAAGAGGCTTGTGCACTCTCCACTCTTCCTCTGATTTACAAAAGAGGAAATTGTGCCAAATTGGGACCCAGATGGTTTTGGTAGGGACTCTTCTCCCATTACAAGAAACAGAGTAAAGGGCAGGAGTCACTGGCTATGTGGGATTTCTTTTCACAGGCACTCATTCCTTATTTTTCCTGAAGGCTCAGCACTCTCCTAGGGGCTCTGAACTGCGGTGGGCCCACCCAGGAGGGCAGTAATTTGATTATCACAGCTGGGGGTGGAATGGGGATGGGAAAACTACCAGCTTTCTCTGGATTTGGGCCTGGGATGCTACACATCTTGCAGGGTGGGGGACACACCCACCCAGGGAAAGACAGCCCCACCAGAAACGTTAGCAGGGTCCCTCCCTGTAGGGCAACACCAACTGCCCATGCCAGGAGGGCAGGCGCCCAGCGCTGGCACACAGGGCTCACATAGAGACCACACCCATCAAGCGAATGCGGGAATAAGATCGTCGTTCCAGGGAAGTCAGGTTGTAAAACCCCTTCCCACTTTGCTACTTAATTTGCTTTTTTTTAATTCTAAATGACATGAAAATTTTCTGATTCCAGAAGCAATAAATGCTTATAGTAGGAACTTTGGGGAAACTAAAGAAGAAAACAAAAAGATTGTCTGTTCCACCCCTCAGAGGGAAGTACTTTGAACCCTGTGATGCATTTTCTTCTGGACCTTTCTTATCTAACAATATATCAAATTTTTATCAGAAATTTGAGTGACTCATTAGTTGAACTAAAACCATCACCAAACTAAAGAAAGGAGATTCCTTGTTATCAAGGATTATGAGGAATCATATTATTAAGAAATATGTATTTCATCTCACCATGTGTTATTTTTTTTAATTGATGAAATGAGCAAAAATAGGCTCACTGTTAGGCTGACCTTATCTACCTAATTTTTTAGTTGTGCCTTTTTGTCCTGGAGTTTTTCAATTATTTAAAATGTTGGATTAACCATATGAGGTGCAAATCTCCATTACCAGCTTGCTTTACAAATCTTTAAGTCAATAAATTGTTTCCTGTCATCCCTTTCAGTTCTATCTACTATGAAAACTCTTATGGACCTTTTCTACCCTCCTGTTCTGCTCACCCAAGCCTGATCTGTGGAGACAGCAGTCTCACCAGAGCCATCTTAGAGCCATGGTTAATCTCTCCTCGCCCTGCCAGCCCTGTGACTGCGATTCCTCTCTTTGACCTGCCTCTTCACACCAGAGGCAGAGAACTGTTTGTAGGTCTCTGCTCTGCTGCCTGGAGAGCCGTGGTCCCCTGTGTCTTCCTCTTTGATCTTCCCCTAGACACCTCCTGGCGGCTCTGTCTAAGCTTAGCAAAGGGGCTTGTCTCCATCCCCCACCTCATCCCTCCTTGATGTCTCATTTCTGATGTTGCCTCCCTCTGCCTGTGTGACAGGTCCAGAATGGGGAGGCCGCGCTGTCCTCCACTTCAGTGCATGCACTTTGCCACCATCTCCCCACAGGAGGAGCTCCTAGTAGACTCGGGAACCCACTGATGTGCTTTGAACAGACCTCACCCATAACATTTCAGTGTCTTGGATATCCAGAGACCCTTGGTGGCATCGTTTATATACTCGTCTTTGTCTGTTGACCTGCATCTTCTGCCCATATGTTGTACTGGAGGCTCTGTACCACATTCTAGTGCCAGGATGTCACCAAGCACATAGTAGATGGACTCTCAGTTAGTATTTGTTGAAGTAGGAAGGCTTGGAACCCTTCTGTTACAAAAAACTGACTGGGGAAAGAATTGGAGGGATTTGTTATCTTGTCAGATGGAATCCACCTTCGTTAATTCATGAAACTTAGGTTCCACATGGTAAGTGCACAAAATTGACTAAGGCCCAGGCAGTCCCTATTTACTCAGAGTCCCATGACTAGTAGGATGGAAGAAGACATGTAAACTGACAATGTGACGTGTATACTCAGAGAGAAACAAGAACTCCTAACCCATTTTAAGTGGGTAAGAATTTCCCAACAGAGATGGTGGATGAGGATGGATGGGAAAGGTATTCTAGATGGTGAGAGACGTGCAGAATAATGGAGTATCTGGGGAATAGAAGACTAGATGAGGCATACGAGGAAGAGGAGCAGAAACTGAAGTGTTAAGGCATAAGGGACTATCTGCTATTCTGCTCACCCAGTCTGAGAATCCTGGTACAGGACAGGGGCCCTCAGATCATCAGATCTCACCTCTCTTCTTCATCAGGTAGGAGCCCATTCCTTCCATAGATTGGTTCCAGCCTCCCTTATCTCACCAAAACTTGTCCACGGGGTCCCATTCCCTCACGCCCTTGCATGAGAGAGCTATGAACTAAGTTTTCAAAGCCCCAACCTGGGGTCATACAAGCCCAGAGGACGTTCAGCAGGACATACTGATGGCAGCTAGGAATTTGGGTACCACTCAGACCTCCCGGAGGAAGCCACATCCACAGCCTGCCAGGATGCTGAGAGCTTGTGCCTGCTCCCTCACAACAGTGTGCTCTCATCTTCTGCAGGCAAAATTCTCTTCAGACGAAGCCACATCCGAGACGTGGCCGTCAAGCGCCTGATACCCATTGATGAATACTGTAAGGTAAGTTTGAAAAATATGAATACTTCCCTGTGTCTTGTATCTTCCCCATGAGTGCTTTTCTCCCTTCAGTTCCCTTTCTGGCTACATGCTGACTGTGAAAAATTGGTACAGCTGAAAGAAATGTAAAGAAATTAGAAGAAATTGACCCCTCAACTTAGAGGCAACAATTACTAACATTTTTACATGTTTCCTTTCTATCTTTTTTCTCTGCATACATTTCTCTATGGTGCTAAGACCATTTATGCTCATTATTTCTGTTGTTCCTTCTCTTTGCTGTTAATACCTTAAAATTCCCTTGCTATCAAAAAATCTTTGTGAGCCTACTCTTAATAACTGCACAGTATTCCATTGTGTCTGAATGTTCCAAAAGTTTTTATTCAGTTTTTATTCAGTTGTTGGACAGTTCAGCTGGCTTCCAATCCCTGGAATATTGTAAACCGCAAGGAACCTGCCTTTGGTTATATTCCATTTGATGTGAGGCTGTTGTCAGGAAAGTAGCTTCCATAATCTTTAGTGTTTCTTACTCTGACTTAAGATCATTAGCAGTTCTGATTGGAAAAGGGTGCGACTAACAAGAAATGCCTTAAAAATGGATCAGCAAATGCTCTCTCCCCCTAAGATCAGGAACAAAGCAAGTATATTTGCTCTTGCCGCTTCTGATCTACATTTTACTGGAGGGTCTAGCTGATGTGAGCAAGCAAGAAAAAGAAATAAAAGGTATACAGTTTGGATGGGAAGAAATGAAACTGCCTTGATTCACAGGTGACATGATTCTGTTGTACACAATCACAAGGGATCCGCAAAAACTATTAAAATTAAGAAACAAGCTTAGAAGATCACAGGATGCAAGATCAATACACAAAAATCAGTTGTATTTCTAGACACTAGACATGAACAACCCAAAAATGAAATTAAGAATGTAATTCCGCTCACAATAGCATCAAAAAGAGTAAAATACTTAGGAGTAAATTCAGTAAAGGAAGTACAAGTTTGTACACTGAAACTACAAAATACTGCTGTGAGAAATTAAAGCTCTAAACTGATGAAGGGACAATTCCATACTTATGGATTAGAAATCTCAGTAGTCTTAAGATGGCATTTCTCCCCCAGTTGATCTACAGATTCAGTACAATTTCTGTCAAAATCCCTGAGGGCTTTTTTGTAGAAATTGGCAAGCTGATCCTATCATATACCGGGAAATGTGAGGGACCCAAAATAGCCAAAATAATTTTGAAGAAGAACAAATTTGGAGGGCTTATACTACCCATTTTCAAAACTTCCTGCAAAGCTACAGTAATCAAGACATTGTGGGGCTGGCATAAGGATAGACATATAGGTCAGTGGAACAGAATTGAGAACCTAGAAATAAACTTGTGTGAAATTTATAGTCAGTTGATTTTCAACAAAGGTACCAAGAAATTCAGTAGGAAAAGTGTAATCTCTTTAACAAACACTGTGGAATAAGAGAACATCCACATGCCAAAATCATTCAATCATTCATTAAGTTGGACCCTTACCTCCCACCATACACAAAGAAATCAACTCAAAATGGATCTAGACCTAAGCATAAAAGCTAAACTGTAAAACTTCTAGAAGAAAATATAGGAGGGAATCTTTATGACCTTGGTTTAGGAAGAGTTCTTAAGTATGACACCAAAAGAGAAATATTGGTAAGTTGGACTTGATTAAGCTTACAAACTTCTGTTACTTCAAAAGATACCTTGAAGAAAATGAGAAGATAAGCCACAGATTAGGAAAAAATATTTGTAAATTATATATCTGATAAGGGACTTGTTTTGAGACTAAAAGAACTCTTACAACTCAATAATAAAAAGACAAAACCCAGTTTAAAAATAGACAAAAGATTGGAATAGAAATTTCACCCAGCAAGACATATGATGGTTAATAAACACATGTAAAGGTGTTCAGCATCATTTATCATTAGGGCAATGCAAGTAAAACCAAAATGAGATACCAACACAGCCATTTGAATAGCTATAATCAACAAGACGGACAAGACCAAGAATTGGTGAGGATGTGGAGAAACTAGAGCCCTCATTCTGGGGAATGAGAGAAGCCACTTTGGAAAACAGTTGGGCAGTTTCTTCAAAAAGTGAAATTAACCATATGACCACTCTTAGACCATATACTCAAGAAAATTGAAAATTTAACATCCACACCAAAACTTGGATGCAAATGTTCATAGTAGTATTATTTCATAATAGCCAAAAATTGGAAGCAATCCAAATGTCCATGATGTGAATAAAGAAAATGTGAAATAGCCATACAATACAATATTATTCAACAATAAAATGCAGTGAAATACTAGTAAATTCTACAACATGGATAAATCTCAAAAACATGATGCTAAATTAAAGAATCCAGATGTGAAAGACTACATATTGTAAGATTCCATTTATATGAAAGGTGCAGAAAAGGCAAATTTATAGAGACAGAAAGCAGATCACTGGTTTCCTAGGGCTGAGGGCAGTGGAAGTAGAGATCAGCCGAAAATTAAGTTGGAAATTTTTGAAGTCATGGAGAAGTTCTAGAGCTGGATTGTGGTGACGGTGCACAATTCTGTAATTTACTAAATATCATTGAATTATGTACTTATTATGGGAATTTTACAGCATGTAAATTATACTTCAATAAGTCCATAAAACAAAATTTTTAAGGTGGGCATTGTGGGGCTAGATGACCCCTCTCTCAGCATGAGACGTCATGGAAGGGCAGAAAGTCACTCATAACAAGCATCTTCTCTTGCCAGATGTGACCTTGTTTCATCCCTCCAATAACCTTGAGAAGTAGGTTTTATTATTCCCCTTGTGTAGATGAGGACATGGAGGGCCCAGCAAAGTGACTCACAATAACAGTATTGTTGGGTCTGGTGGTTGAACCCAGGCCCTTTAGGACTCGGTCATAGAAGCAGACAAACCCAGACTCTTCTCTCTCCTAAGTACAAATGAGGGTGAGGGGCTGGGACAGACCCTCCTCCTTCCTCCCAGCTCTTAGAGGGAAGTTTGGATCTTCTCTGTGCTCCTTTTCAAACCTGCAGAGCCTAAAATTCCTTTGTCCAGCCCTGTTGGCAAGAACTTTAGCCCTTGGTGTCACCTTGGCCAGCTGGTACCTTCCCCAGAAACTGTTGTGTGTAAGCCGAAAGTGTGCTCTCCTGCTTCTTCCTACCCCAGCCAGATTCTCTCCAGAGTCACACTCTTCACACTCAAGGCTTCATAAACTCCTGGACCTTTGGTTTGTAAAAGGAAATTTTAAATCCTGAAGGGATATCTTAAGGGATCGTAGCAGCTGCCTGCATCTGGCTGATGCTTGGAATGGTACAGAGATTAATTCACCTGGATTAACTTTAGGGTTGATCTGTTTTGTTCCAGTGGTTTGTCTATCCTCATGCCAGCACCTTACTATGTTAATTTCTATAGTTACAATAGGACTATAGAACAGAACGTTTACTCCTAGCTGGTAGCTAGGTTTGGGAATATCTACAGCCCTCATCTATCTTAGCTTATAAGAGACTAACAATTTCTATTAAAATACGGCTAACACATGGAAGTTACTGCCCCCCACTACTAATGCATCATAAGAAGCAGAGCAGATACTCTTGGATTTTGGTTGGCCAAATTCCCTGGGCTTGGCTTCAAGGGAACCGCCCTCCTGTAAATAGAGGAAACTATCCCTTTTATCACAAGGTCTACAAAGTCTTTTACAGACTGCATTGACCTTTCATAACATTTGGGTATCTGTTACTGACATTGCTTAAGCCAATTTGACTTACCACTATTAGCCGTATTTTAATAGAAATTGGTAGTCTCTTATAAGCTAAGATATATGACGGCTGTAGATATCCCCAAACCTAGCTACCAGCTAGAAGGAAACCTTCTGCTCTACTAGACCTATTATAACTATAGAAATTAACATAGTAAGGTGTTGGCATGAGGATAGACAAACCACTGGAACAAAACAGAACCAGAGACAGACCCGGGTGTGTTTGGACACTTTGACACTGACAGTAGCAGCCTTGCAGATCATTGAGGAAAGGTTGGATTCCTCCGAAAATGGGTATCCTTATGGGAGAAGACAAAAAAGATGACTAATAAAAAAAAAAAAAAAAAAAAAAAAAAAATTAATAATAATAAGGGAGAAATGTGGGATTCACATATAAATCATGTATAAAATCAAACGAATAATCATATCTGACTTGATTGTTTATAGTTCATGATGCATGATCAAAACCAAAAGTTTCTGTGATATGACTGCCCTTGCACTGTTCACCATGTAAGAACTTATTCACTATGTAAGAACTTGTTCACCATGTAAGAACTTGTTTGTTATGCTTCAGAAGATTGGAGACTGTTGAGATATAGGCTTGGGGTTGATTAATGACTGTGCATTGAGTCCCCTATACAGAATTTTATTGTTGTTAACAACCATTTGATCAATAAATATGAGAGATGCCCTCTCAAAAAAAAAAAAAAAAAAAAAAAAAAAAAAAAAAAAAGATGACTAATCCCTGCCTCACACCATACATATAACCATTTCCAAGGAAATTAAACACCTAAATGTAAGAAGCAATAAACAGATTTATAAGACAGAAATAGGAAAATACCTTCATAGATATGTATAGAGGGATTTCTAAAAAGACACAAAAAGTACTAGCTATAAAAAGGTTGGTTATTTGACTACGTTAAATTTAAGAACTTTTGTTCACAGAAAGACACAAGAAAACAAAACTCAGCCAAATCGAGCTACACATACAAGCATTTGTTATCAAGCAGCTCTCTAACGGTTCTCAAGTTGTCTGAAAGCTCCCTGAAATACCAATTGGCTGTCTGGCACCCCTTTGCATGAGAGTTTCCTTGAGACAGATGCAGTGACACCCTAGTGGCAGGACCAGCTAATCCTAACCACAGTCCAATAGTAAAATCCTCAAGAAGAGATGGAACACAGAGGATTCAGAATCCTGGAGCCAAGGTCCCATCAAGAAGGATGTACAATGCTGGGTTCACCAAGTTCTGTTTGTATTTCTAGAACAGCCCTCATTTCACCAGTAAAGAAAATCACTTCTAACAAACTTATGCTAGTAAGGAAGGGCTATGGTGTTGGTCAGAGGTGAAGATACCCAAGGCCCGGAAGTAGCCTTTCCTGAATGAAGGACCTGTGATGAGTGTTTTGCATGCTGAAACGTTCATTCCCAATGACAGTACTTCAGATATTAACTAATCATCATTAGGATGTAGTTTAAATCTAACATACATACACACACACACACCCCTGTGAGTGTGTGTGGCTGTGTCAGTATTTTACAGTTAACTAGAGGCAATATAACAGCAGTGTTTACCAAGCTCCAGTAACGTGAGACCTGCCTTCAAGATTTTTACCATATACTGCCTGTATTATTTTACCATAGTACTGTCTGTATTATTATTAGTGTTTTTCTTTAACTTACTTTTTTAACTTTTTAAAATATGTATTCTAGAAGAAATTTTAAACGCAACTGTAATATAAAACTGATATTACATGCCATAAAAGTAAAAGTCAAAACAACAAAACAACAGCAACAAAAAATGTTTTTTAAATCTGTGCAGCTGCTATTGCCTGCCTACCCGAGGCTCTGCAGAGTTTAGTCTTGCTGTCAGGAAGTAAGTTAAAGCAGTATTTGCTTCCAGGAATTGTATTGTTTCAGGTCTTATATTTAAGTCTTTAATCCATTTTGAGTTGCTTTTTGTGTGGGGTTTAAAAATTAGGACCCAATTTCATACTTTTGCATGTGGATATCTAGTTTTCTCTTTGTGGAAGATGAGTTGACCATATGTGTGGATTTATTTCATGGCATTTGGCATTGATTTCATGGATACGACACAAAAAGCACAGGCAACAAAAACAAAAATAAACAAGTGGGACTACATCAAACTAAACAGCTTCTGCACAGCAAAGGAAATAATGAGCAGAGTAAAAAGGAGAGTAAAATATCTACAAAAATAAATAAAAATAAAAAAGTAAATAAAAAGCAGAGTAAAAAACCTATAAAATGGGAGGAAATATTTGCAAATCATATATCTGATAAGGGGTTAATCTCGAAAATACGTAAGGAACTCAGACATCTCAATAGCAAAAAAGCTAATAACCCAATATGAAAATGGGCTAAGGACTTAAATAGACATTTCTGGAAAAAAGATATACAATGGCCAACAGGTATATGAAAAATTGTTCTATGTCAGTAATCATTAGGGAACTGAAAATCAAAACCACAATGTGATATCACCTCATACCTGTCAGGATGGCCATTATCAAAAACAAAAACAAAAAACAAGACAAGTGTTGGTGAGGATATGGAGAAAGTAGCCCTTGCACACTTTGTTGGTAGGAATGCAAAATGCAGCTGCTATAAAAAACAGTATGGAGGTTCCTCAGAAAATTAAAAATAGAAATACCATATTGTCCATCAATTCTACTTCTGGGTATTTATCCAAAAGAATTGAAATCAGGATCTGGAAAAGATATTAGCACTCCCATGTTCCCTCCAGCACTATTTACAATAGCCAAGATGAACAACCTAAGTGTGGCAGGTACATGCAAGGGAACACTATTCAGCCTTTAAAAAAAAGGAAATTCTGCAATATGTGACAGCATAAATGCACCTTATGGACACTGTGCTAAGTGAAATAAGCCGGTCACAGAAAGGTAAAATACTGTTTGATTCCATTTGTAAGAGGTCTCTGATCATTACTTAACATCATCATCTTGCTGACTCTGAAATCACCTCTAGAAACCACCACACTGTTGTACCTGGTACAGTACAGGGAACCAGAAGGCTAACAGGCTTATCAAGCAGCTAGTATATGATGGAAACCTTTCAGCCACTTCCTCCTGACTCTGAAACACAACCCTCCAAGATGGGTGTTAGGTGTTTCCGTTTTACAAGATGAGCAAACTGAGGCTCAGAGAGGTGATGGGAGATGTTCAGAGCCAGAGTCAGGAGCTGGGTCTGAGTTTTTATTGATACCTTCAGCGTGGGGGTCTGGTTCTGCTCTCCTCTCCTCCTGCCCCTGCATTGACCAGCCACATCTGTCCACAGGGCCTGGATTACGTCTGAGAACTAAGTTTTCCTGGAACTGTGGTACTTTGTCATTATTGACCAAACACAAGACAATTCTGGAGTATTTCAGAAGTAGAATTATTTCTCTGCACCATGTTATGTTTTTACTGTTAGCCTGTCCTTCCAGAATGAAAGGGGCAAACATCAAAGCATTCAGTGCCACCTTTTATTAGTGACTTGGCTTTATTTTATGGTTTGGAGGTTCGGTTTGGCTTTTACTTCCTAGGAATTGCTCAAAACCGAAACAGAACTTGGCATTGTCAGGAGGTTCCTGTGGGGCTCGTTGTCCCTTCCCTCACTGTTCTTTTCAGGGTCCCCTGTCATTTCAGCTGGGAGCACCCCGGAAGGCCCCCTCTAGGCAGAGACCATGGCCACCTCAGGGTCCACCTAGCTGTCCCCAAATGGCTATGCAGCCACGTCCAGTCCTCTTACTCTTGACATTTATCCAGCGAACACTTTCAGCCAGGTTTCAGGGGCTCCCCAGCACTGTCTGGGCATGTAGGAGAGAGGGAGGAGGAACAGTCACATACCCATGCCCTCTGTGGATTTGGATTAGGGAAGCTGGAGTTGGCCAATTCTGGGCTCTCAAGTCCCAGTCCCTTCACCAAAGCCTCAATTTCCCCATCTCTGAAATAGGCCTTCCCTCCCAGGATTACATGAAGTGACGCAGACAAACACATTTCGAGAGCCATCAAGTGCTGAGCCAGCATAAGTGAATGTTATTGCAGTCTGGGGGAGCCACAAGATTTCTGCCTGTGAAGCAGCCAGGACACACCTCGGTCCAGCATATAATCAGCTCCTTCATTATGTGGTTCCAACTGCAAGAGCTGCAGGATTTCAGAGGAAAGAGAAACCCACAGAGGGCCCCAAAACAGCAACTTGTCCTGGGCAGAATGAATACCCGCTGCTCCAAACCAGGAAGGGAAGGGGGTCAGAAACCAGCAGTGGGGGAGGGAAGTGCCTGCTCTCTCCCTCCTGGGCTCTCTGCCTCCATCCTGGAAAAGGTCAGATGCTGGGGATTAGCTGCAGAGCAGAAGCTACTTCAAGGCTAATAAAAAATCAGTGAGCCACAAATACCCAGCCCTTCGGTCAGCATCTTTTACCCCAAAGGGATAGAGAATGGACAGTGGCTGGGGAAGGCACCCTGCTAAAACCTGCCCACCGCACCTCACGTGTTCTTCCACTTTAGGTCTGTGGCAGGTCACCCCCGGCCCGGGGGGTGTGGCTTAAAGTCAGAGCCTGACTCAAAGGCCATGTAAGGTCAGCAACCCAAGTGACCAGTGACCATCCGGTGAATGAATAACCGAAAGGTACTACATAAAATACAGTGGCATATTATTCAGCCTTGAAAATGAAGGAAATTCCTGCACATGCTACACCACAGATGAACCTTGAGGACATTCTGCCGAGTGAAAGCAGCCAGCCACAAAAAGGCAAAGACTTCTTGATGCCTGTTGTAGTCAAACTCATACAGACAAAAAGTAAAATGGGGGTGTTCAGGTGCTGGGAGAATGGGGAGTTGTTGTTTAAGGGGTACAGGGTTTTAGTTCTGCAAGATGAAGAGTTCTGCGGCGATGGTTGCACAGCAATGTGAATGTGCTCACTGACACTCAACTGGACACTTAAAAATGGTTAAGGTTTACCAGAATTAAAACTTTAAAAATCAGAAAAATAAATCATGTACAGTCAAAACACCCCCAAAGCCTGGTGGAGGGTGCACACGGAGACGTCCATCAGGCCCTGCGTCCGTCCGCCACAGCCTAGTAACAGGGTGGGAGCATCACTTTGCGGGGGGTGAGAGGGAGGTGAGCTTTTCCAGGCTTGTATGAAATAGAAGGCATGTCTTTTCCACTCCAGGCTCATGCTCAAGAGTGGTAGGGAGGGACATGAGAGGTACCAGAGAACTGAGGCCCGCAGAGAGAGCAGAGCCCAGCCCAGTCGGGACGCGCTGGTGGGGGGAAATGGTCCACACGTGTGCACAGGCACTCTCCCTGCCCAGAGGCTTTTTATAAAGCACGTGCATGAAACAACCCCATGGCACTCAGATCTGTGTCCTTAGGACCTGCACTGGGAGGGGCATAAGTATTTGTTAAGTGGAGCTATTTATTCATTATGGAGCCATGTCTTAGTTTCACATCCTTTCATGATCAGTATATACACTATACTCCTCTTGTTTGGCACAGAAACTAGTGCAGTTCTGGGCACAAAGGAAAGGTCCATTCAATTGTTGAATGAGTATCTATTGGCAGATAAAATGCCTAGTCCCACTTTGTGACCTGCACCCGCTCCAGTTCAGCCTGTTGGCAGAGACAGTAGAGGCCCCTTTACCTGATGAGCTGGGGTGGCAAATTAATGTGGACTTGAGCTGTGGAAGATACCAGATGTTTCAGCCCTTCTTAACCTGGGGACTTCTCACCTCTATGCAAATCACAAAACATCCCTTCGCTTTACCACTTGATATCTGTGAGTTAAGACATATGGGCAGGCATGTTGGACACAACCTATCTATTCACTGGTAGGCAGCCACTTGAATAAAGCATGATGCATCTATACAGTAGACCCCCAATACCCAGTATAGATGATATCATAGATGAATAATGATGTGACATGAAGTTCATGTATTTTGTTTAAATATATACATATTATTTGCCCAAATATGCCTGTAATATATAGATATCTATATGAACACATTGTATGTGTGCGTGCGTGTGTGTGTGTGTGCTCACATGCACGTGTGGGGGGTCCCCAAACCAGCAGCAGCAGCCCCAGGGAACTTGTTAGACATGCAGATTCTCAGGCCCCACACCAAACCTACTGAATCAGAAGACAGGGGCCCAGCAATCTGTATTTTAACAACACCCCAGGTGATTCTGGTGCAGGCCCACATTTGAGAACCCCTGGCTTATGGCATTCTTAACACCCGTTCCTTCCTTTGGACTCACCTGTGTCTCTCCTGCAGGCCCTGATCCAGCTGCCCCCCTATATCTCTCAGTGTGATGAGGTACTGCAGTTCTTTGAGACAAGACCTGAGGACCTGAATCCCCCTAAAGAGTAAGTTGGTTTGTGGACTTCACCAGAGCATGCCTTCCCAGCCCTCCTTCCTGCCAGGCCAGCCAGCCCCAAGAGGAACTGGAGTAAAGGAGAGTAAATCAAAGTAAAAATTAAACTGGAGTCCATTGATTGAGCCTTTGCCAGGCCTCGCAGCAGCCTTCACAGTCACTGGAGGTGGGCAGTCCAGTCATACAGGGGGAGGAAGCTGAGTGTCTCTCCTGGGAGCCCCTAACCCCATGCACTTACCCACAGAGTTTATCGGAGAGTATTGGAACTCCGGAGGGCTGGAGCCACCCAGGCAGGGGCTATGTAGTAGATTCATCTCAGCGCCTCATCCACAAAGGTGGACTCCAGAGGTAGGAATGAATGAGTGACTGAGACCACTCAAGGTCTCAGCACTGTGATTGACAGGGCCAGGATGTGATCCTGCTCAGCCGGGCTCCAAAGCTGAGCAGAGTCCCCACCACAGCCCCTGCCTCCATCTCACTGCTCCCTGTAGTAACAGGCAGTGCTCCCAGATGCCTGGCAGTCCGTGTCTAGTGGCCCAGCCACCCAGTATGCACCGCACAGAATCTCACCACCATCTGCCTGCCAGCCTTTACACACCAAGAGCTGATGGCCCCAGCAGCCCTGCCAGCATGAAACACCGACATACACACGGGGATTTTTTAAAAGCCCTTTTCTGGGAAAAGCACCATTTTTGTCTGCAGAAAGAAGGGCTCTGTCTAATTTAGAAATCACAGTGGGGGAAGAGGGAGACCAGCCCACGGTGCTGGGGCCATCCTGGGGTCACAGCAGCAGGAGCCAGCACCCGTCAGGAAGGGCTAAAAAGTGCAGCCACGCTCTGTTACCAGAAAATTGTGAACCACTCCTCTGAGCTCTGAGCTTAACCTATTGCCCAAACAGCAGCAATAATCCAGGCTTACATGAGTTAAAACAGTTACAGTGTTCTAAGCATTTTGCACATGTTGAGCTAGGAAACTCATGTTGCTCTTTGAAAATGAATGTGTTAAGTTACAAAGCTTATTTTTTAAAATAAAGTTTTAGCAAGTGAAGTTCATATATACACATGTAGCAAGGCTGTTCCTATATACACATGTAGCAACACTCAGAATCAAGTTCAGAGGTCACAATTCCTGATCACTCAGGACTAATGGTTTAACAACCACACAGTTGCGTAAACTTAATTTCTTGCAATAAACATACTCCATTAAATACCATTTCCCATGACAAGCACAGAGTAAGAAAATACAGCTTCTCAGAGTCAGCACACAGAAGTGTGGCTTTGGAATTAAGGAAGACATTTTCCATAAAGAACAACAGTAAACCTTTTAAATCAGAACATTACAGCAGGATATCTTGCTAACATGAGACAAGGCAGTTTCATAGAGTAAAAAAATAAAAAAATACAAAGTAAGTACAAATTTGATGACACTGGACCTTCAGCCCACCCTGGCTGCTGCTTCTGTTCTTGGTGTCTTTGCATTTGCTTCTGGTAAACATTCCCCAACTTCTGTTGACATAACAAGACATAGTGAAATATTCTTGAGGTACTTTTGTCTACAGTCCTCCTGGGCTTTCAGGTGGTTAAATTGCCATTTCTGGCTTGTAGCCTCTGGCTTCAGTGCTAATTTCTAGGCAAAGTGAATCAAAGAAAATGGAGCTTGTAGTGTTCAGTTTCTACTTCATTCTCTCACAAAACTGCCAGGTAGAAACTGTCGTTCCCATTTTACAGATGAGGAAGCTGAGGCTCAGAATAATGAAAAGACTTGCCCCAAATCACACAGTTTGGAAAAAGTGGAGGTGAATTTTCCTCAGGTCAGTCTGAGTTTTAACCTGAGCTCTGTGCAACCTGTGTGTGTGTGTGTATGTGTGTGTGCCTCCCACACAAGGGACAACCAGGCTTAAGAGAAAGAGCACTGGGTTTAGACCTGGGTATGCCAGGGTCAAATCCTGCCTCCACCACTTGTGGACTGTGTGGCCTTGAGCCTCCCTCATTTTGCCTGTGGGCCTCGATTTCCTCCCTTGTGAAATGGGAATAGTGGTACACCTTAGACTTCACGCTGAGAACTGAATGACTGCCATAGTAAAAATTCCAAGAACTTGCCAAGTGCTCAAAAAATGGTGGCTTGTAGTACTTTTCCTCTCTGAGCACCCAGCTGTCGCTGTTTTTATTCCAAGAGTTGATTGAGATGTCTCGTTGGTAGATCACCAACAGGGAAAATGGCTGGGCCACTTTCAAGCTGGGGCAGGTTGGGCAGGTTGCTTCTTGTCTCGTGCCTCAGTCTCCTTCTGTGAATGGGCCTGCTGACGCCTCCCCAACAGCATTGCTGGGGATCCAATGAGAAGATGTAGAGAAGCGCTTGGCAAGTGCTCTGCAAAACTGACGTCATGCCTGCGGGCAGAGGGGAGGAGGAGCCCCAGCCCCTGAGGGAGGGAACTGACCTTGGTGTTGGTTCCTTGGAGACAGGTGACATCTAGATGGTCCCAGAGGGCTTACCTTTGGGGGGACCATGGACCACTCAGAGAATCCAATAAAAGCTTTCTTCCTTTACCTGAGAAAGATGCCCTCCATTTTAGGAGGTTCTCAGTTGTGCCAAATCCCATTCATGGACCTGAGGTTAAGAGTTGTGGCCTGTGTGCTCCTTCTCAGTGTCAATGCTAGGACGTCTTCGGCCTCCTGCAAGGTGAGGGTGGCTGAAAGCATCCCCAGCCTCTGAGCAAGCATCAGGTCAGCTTATCACTACAGATGGGAGAGCCAAGCCAGGGGCCGCCCACAGTGCTCGAGAAGAATCTGGGCATCTTCATGCAGGAAGGAAGGACATTCGGGGATCTGGAGTCGGATGTCCCTCGAGGAGCCAGGATGTCAGGAAGACTGTGTGGTGGCATTGTCGTGCTCTCCAGCGGCCATGGCAGGACTTCCCCGTTGGCTGGCTGGCTTGAGCTTATAGAAGCAGCACAGGACCGTGAGTTCTAGACCCGGTGCTGCAGCCAGACGGGAATGCCAGCATTGTCATCTGTTCGGCACACAGGTATTGAGGACCTGCTGAGTGCCAGGCATGGACTTAGGGATGGACACGACAGACACAGTCCATGCCCACAGGAGGCTTACAGCTGCTGACTAGACAGCCAGCTATTCCACCTGAGCCTCGCTTTCTGCCTTAGCTGTTTTATCTGTGAAATGGGATCACGTCACCTGCTCTGTCCGTATTTTGGGGTTAGTGGGAAGCTGAAATGAAATAATGGATGGGAAAATTAGGACATGGTCAACTGTGAGTTTTCTGAGTTTGGGGCTGAAATTGTGGTGAGCCTGCACCCCAAGTATTACAGTTGATCATTCAAAGGATAGACCTCTTCCTCAGGTTCCCACAGGTAGAGTTTTATTCTGATACTTTTAAGGGGAGTCCATTTCCTCACCTCATAAATGCGAATAATAGCAATACCTACTCTGCAGGGGTTGGGTGAGGTTTGGATGTATAATGTAGGAAGCATTTAGCACAATGCCTGGTGGATGATAAGTACACAGCCAGTTTTCACAGCTCCTTGGCCATCAGGTCAAGATGCTTGGATTTTGCCATCTTTTAGGAGATGATAAATAAGAGGTTAACTGATCTACTGGATTAGTTCTAAGTCCCTGGAAGGGGTGGGTACCGCATGCCCAGTTCCTGTCCTCAGGTAGCTTGAGGGCTGGTGGGCATTCTGTGAGCTAGAAAACAGTCAAGCTGACTTAGCATTAAAGTTAGAGTCAGAGGCTCTTGACTCTAGAATAATCACAGTTTTATTGTTTCTATTATTGATTTCAGATATTAGGATTATCCTTTGCCATGTTTGTGGTAAACATTCATTATTCCTTTTATTATGCATTTCTATTTTGTTTCTGGATTTTATTATGTACATTAGTTTTATGTTTTTGTGAAGTCAAATCTGGTGACTTTCAGTTGTGACTTTTTCCATTGCTTTCTGGCTAAGGGCAGTCACTATTCAGACACAAGATATTTGCCTTAGCTTTTTTCTAGTTAATTTATGGTTAGCAGTTTCTTTCCTTTAAAAATTTGCTCGTTTAGTCAGTTAGAATTCATTCTGATATATGGCTGTGAGAATCTACAATTTTTACAATTTGGAGCCTTTTGACCAGCTGGAAGAAATCTTATTGCTCTGTTCATTAAAAAAAACAGAAAAGACCACACCCTATGGTGTTTAATGAGCATTTGCCTTCCTTCAGGAAGAATATAAGAGAAAAAGCTCCTTTTCTCAGGATACCTCTACACTCATGGGAAAGGCTGCATGAACATGTGGATATATGTGTGTATGTGTGTATGCATGCCCCCCCCCCCACACACACATAGAACATTAAAAATACAAAACACAGCCTAGATTGTACCAAAGAAGGCACAAAGCAACAGCTGAGGGAAGCTAACCAACATCCTGTTAAAGCATGTGTATCTAGTTCCAAGTGGCTTTCTGGAAGGAGGGAGAGGTTTCAGTCTCTCTGTCCCTTGTCTGCTGTGTGACGTTGGACAAGGGTTTGACTTCTCTGAGCATATTTCCTCATCAGTGAAGTGGGCCTGGCTAACCTTGCTCACATTTTGGTTGTGAGAATTAAGCACCATCCTGCCCATAAAGGATATTGTCTGGCACATGGCTGGTGCTTACCTAGTGATGCCTCCCTGCCTCTAAGCCAGGCTTTGAAGGGGAAAGAAGGTGGCAAGTTTGCCAAGGGCCCAAGGGGTGGCTCTAGGCAAACAGCAGGCACCGAGGCCTTGGTGGTTTGTAGAGAGTGGTGAATGGCAGTGGGGTGACTGCTCAGTGGGGTCAGAGCCTTGGTCAGGATCCTGAAGCTCATACCCAAGTTAAGGCTTGAGATAGAAATTGGAGGTCTTCCCCAGAAGTTTTTAGTGAGAGAGAATATGGGTTTCAAATGGTGCTGTTAGAGGAAAGTTTTGCTCTGTGCATAGGACAGCTTGGGACCACCCCAAGCATGTCGCACGCAGAAAGAAAATAATGTGCCTGCTTGAGCCCTCATGTGCTGCTGCTGCTTGAACCCGAGAGCCTTGCTCAGGCAGGGACCCTGGGACTGGCAGGGGTGAGTGTGAGGGTAGCAGCCCAGGACTCCGAGTAGCCCAGACCGCGGCTCAGGTTGCAGGCCTGGAGGGCAGCTCTGGGAGACTGGGCCTTACCCAGAGGCAGCCTCGGGGGACTGTTGTTGGTGTGTCTTGGAGCCCGCAGCTACGAGGGGAACATCATCCACAGGACAGTCCAGGGTATGGTCAGGAGAGTGGGCGCCAGCCAAGCTTCCTGGGCTCCAGGTGCTTTACCTCTCTGGGCCTCAGTGTCTCCATCTGTGAAATGGACTAACATTGTTGAAAGGATTTCGTGGGTCAGGCCGGGAACAGCACTCTGACTGGCACCTTGTACACAGTGAGTGCCAGTACCTGTGAGCTAGAATGTTCCCCTGTTGCCATACCCTCCTTTGCACAGGGGCAATGAAGTTTAACCCCACCAAGGTAGCACCTGGCCAGAGGACATCATTGACCAGCCCAGCACTGGGGCCAGTCCCTGCTGCTCCTCCATATACACAGGAGCAGCCCCAGGCTCCAGGGGTTGGCTTAGCTCCCTCATACTCTTCCCAGGTTCCTGAAAGCATTATTATACAGTGGTTGAAAACTCAAATTTAAAATCAAACACTGAATGGACATTTCTCCAAGAAGAAACACAAATGGCCAATGAGCATATGAAAAGATGCTCAACATCATTAGCCACAGGAAATGCAAGCCAAAACCACAGGGCAATACCGTTTTACACCCACTAGAGTGGCTGGAATAAAAAAGACGAATAGCAACAAGTGTCATGAGCATACAGAGAAATTGGAACCTGTATTTCCTGCTGGTGGAATGTAAAATGGTACAGCCTGGCAATTCCTCAAAAAGCTAGTCCTGGAGTTCCCATGTGACCCAGCAGTTCCATTCCTATGCATATAAACAAGAGAAATAAAAATATATGTCCACACAAAACTTGTGTACAAATGTTGATAGAAGCATTATTCATAGTATCCAGAGTGGGGTCAACCCAAATGCCCGTCAGCTGATGGACAGGACAAAGTGTGGTTTTTCCTCCCAATGGGATATTATTCAGCCATAAAAAGGAACGACATACTGAGACATGCTACGACACGCATGACCCTTGAAAACATTATGCTGCGTCAAAGAAACCAGTCACAAAAAGCCACCTGTTGCATGCTGCCATTCATATAAAATGTCCAGAATAGACCAAGCCTTAGAGACGGCAAGCAACTTAGTGTTTGCTGCGAGCTGGGAGGAGTGAGAATGGAGGGTGACTGCTAATACCTACCAGGTTTCTTTTTTAGAGTAATGAAAATTTCCTGGAATTAAACAGTGGTGATGGTTGCACAATCTTTTGAATATACTAAAAACCAGTGAGTTCTGTACTTTAAAAGGATGAATTTCATGGTGTGTGACTTGTATCTCAATTTTTAAAAATTAGATGGACCTGGGTTCCAACCCTAGCTACTTGCTAGCTCTGTGACCTTGGGCACATGGCTTAACATCTCTGCCTCATTTTCCTCATCTGTAAAATGGCATGAAAAGAGTACCTATTTCCTAAGGTTGTTTTGAGTATTAAATGAGTGAAATAAAGTACGTGGCAGGGTCCTGGCACGGTGTAGTAGCATTTAGTAATTAGTAGCTAATGTGACTGTTGCCGTAACAACCATCGTGTCACTTCTCTTTTCTCCTTATAACATTGGAAACGCTTTTACTAATGGGTTAATTTACTTAAAAGTACTTTGTCAACTCTGAATTTTAATATTGTATTTGTAATGCAGTTGTATGTATATCTGACATGGTTGACAAATGGAAGGGAGTCATTCTGGATGAAATCTAGCCTGTAGCAGTGTTTTCTGTGTCACCATGCGGGAGACATGCTGTGTTCTCTGCTCTCCAGACTTCTACCCAGTTTTAGTGTGTTCCGCTTACTTCTTACAGGAGCTTATTGCTGCATGTATAGGGCTCAGGGGACCCCTAAGAAGTGGGACAGGGCTTCTGCAGCACCTGATAAGGTGGGCAACAGGCTCTGCCCAGTGTGGGGGCCAAATCCTTATTTTCAGACTGCATGCCTCTTCCCCCGCTTCACCTGTACCCCAGAGCCCCCTACTCTACAAATAGAGATGCTGGTCCCCAGAGTGCCAGAGAATTCATCAGGCAAAGGAAGAAAATTAAGAGGAACTCTTTCTTTTTTAAAGAGTCTCAACCCCTGGGTCTGGCTTGTGTTTTATTCATTCACTAGAGATGTTATGGGATGAAGAAGCTCAGTTTCCTAATAGAATAACTCAAGTCAATATATATATATATAATAGTGCTGACTCATTACTCTTCCCCATCCCCATTTTTTTCCTGTACAGGGAGCATGTTGGGAAAAAGAAATCTGGTAAGAATATTTTTCATTTTCTCCTATTCATTCAATGTTCCACTTGTCCCTGCTGAGCACCTATGATGTACCAGGCCCTGGATACTACACTGGGGATGCAGCCAGGTGGATGGGTGGATGGATGGATGCTTGATTGATGAATTGATACCCCACCCTGTTTCCCAAAAAAAGGATTGGAGGTTGTTGCATCCTATATCAAAAAATTATAAAGTGGATGAGACCCAGTACCTTTCCTTAAGAATGCCTCAGAGGAGCAGGGGAGACAGACATCTCCTAATCCTGCTGTAGGGGTTAAATACCTTTGTTCTGCTCTGGACAAAGGAATGTGGTCACTCAGAGATGAGAGCATTCTTCTCAGGTGTTGGGAGGAGTCAAAAAGGAGAGACCCTGGGTTATGAGGCGCAGGTAGGAGCTTTCCACACAGCAAAGGGCATCTGGGTCTGAGGGGACAGCACACAGGAGTGCGCTAGTGTGCCGTAGATCTGGGCCCGATCCATTCACCATTCTCAGCACCAGATCCAGCCTCCATACTTGCTTCAGTTAAGCCACTGTTCTGGGCACTCACAACTGCTATTTCTCACAGCTCCCGTCCTCACTTCCAGTCTCCAAAGTCAGTTCTCTTCCTTCTAATACTCTTTCCATTCCCTAGACAGCACAACTCTTGTATCAAGAGCAATCATGGAAGAAGAAAAGGTGGGGATCTGGCAATGCACAGAGGAATGATTGAGTTCTCACAGGCCTGTGAGAATTTAGATTCACAGCAGCCCAGCTCTTTCTGACTGCGACCTAAGATCATCCCGCAGATCTGCCACGTCCCTAGCCCATACCATACCTGGAGCCACTGTGGTCTGCAGAGCTTCCAGAATTCTAAGTTCTCGTATTTAACTAGGACTCCAGGAAGTGTGAGGGCACTTGATATGGATGTGGGAGAGGCAGGCTAAGCAAAGACCCCAGAAGTGAAAAAGAACACTTTTTCTCATGGGCTTCAGTTTCTTCAGCTGTAAAATGGGGATAATAATAGTAATATACCTTATAGGATTATCATAGGATTTGTAATAATAGGCATAAAGCACTCAGAACAGTGCCCAGCATATTGAAAGTGAAGTGTTTGCTGCTGTTTTTATACTGTTACTGTTAGTTCAGAGCAAACAGTCCACTGTCCATCATCAGTAGCCAGTCCACATTCAACAGCTTTGGTCCCTTTGCTGCCCTCTGGGTATATGGCCTCCCGTCAGGCCCCAAGCCCATTCTTGCAAGGAAGAGTGGGGAGAAACTGGATCTCTTTGCCAGTACGTATGGCATCTGGAAGGAACTCTGGCCTTTTCCCAGTCCGTCTATTTACAGCTCTACTTTCTGGTTTAATAGGTACTGGCCAGAGCCATGGCATCCTGCTAATGCTGCAAATAGTCCTTGAGCCCTGAAGATAATGATAGGTGTCTTAGAAAAGAGCAGAGAGGAGAAGAGGAGCAGCCACTCTTGGGCTGATCACAGAGTTTCTGACTCTGCATGTGCAGACTTTCCTGGAGGGAATGAGTGGAAGGGAGAGAGGAAAGAGAAGCCCTGGTTTGTGAAAGCAGAAGTGTCTGGTCAGAACAGGCTTGTTGAGGGGAATGGTCTGGAAAAGAGAAGAAGCTCTAATTTGTGGTGCCGACTATTACATCATTCACCTGCAATGGTGGGGGATGGATTTATTTATAGTTCAACTGGATGGGAAATAGCATCTTTCTTCTTTAGGCTAAGAGCCCTTGCTGGGATAAGGCTTATTTCTTATCTGACCTTTGAACACTTCCTTTCTGTTAGAACCAACCCTTTTGGTTGAATATGAAAGGGAATTAAGGTTGACCAGCCAAAGCTTATCTATCTCCAGAATTTCCTAGTCATGGCTGGCTGGCTGGCTTCTGCAGACTTTGGCTAATGTGGCATCAAATTCTGCTCACCCTGCGGGAAAAAAATTCTCCCATCAAAATAGAAGGGGTCATCTGAATATTTAAGGAGCATCTTTCTTCCTGATTTCTCTACCTTTACTTATTGAAGTATCCCCTCATTTACTGGCTCTTTCAGCAAGACTGGCAGTACAGTGAATTTCTGGAAAGAAAATCTCACTTTAGCATTACTCATTGTATTAATCTGCTTGGGCTGCCATAACAAAATACTGTAGACAGAGTGGCTTAAACAATAGAAACTTATTTTCTCACAATTCTGGAGTCTGGAAGTCCGGGGTCAGGGTGCCAGTATGTCTGGGTTCTGGGGAAAGCGCTCTTCCTGGCTTGCAGGCCGCTTGCCTTCTTGCTGTGTCCTCACATGGTAGACAACTAGAAAATTCTGTGGTAAATAAGGCACTATACCTCTTGAGATAATTTCATAGCACTTAAGGTTAAAATCACCCTTCCACTGTTGAATCTCCTCCTTTCTGTTGACTTTTTCCTTCACTCTTACTTCCCTCTGGACCACAAGAATGACATTCCTTACCTAAGAATACTTTGATTTCACATTTGCAGCCCCCAGAACTTAGCTACCTGCATCAACTAATAGGTATTGCAATTACTATGCATTATAGAGCTTGGCTGCAATATTACAGTCCACCAGTAGGTGTCTCTGCCCAACACCTAAATGGCCTGAAGCCTCGTTTGAGAATCCTGGTAGAATAAATAAACAAACCAGGTTTTGATAAGTTGAGTGTTTTGGGTAAAATGAAGGCAGCCTGCTCTGAAAGAACTGGTGCTGAAAACATCCCATGCACCCTCTTCTGAATCATTTAATGACAGGGAACTACAGTCTAAAAGCTACTGTCATAGAAGAAGAAAGAGCTATAAGATTCAGACCCCACTCCTGAGCAAGTCATGGAGGAGGTGCTAGTACCTGATCTGCTCATGCCAGCCCAGAGTCCTAAACCTTGCTTCCTGCCCTCCTCATTTCCTGGCTTTGTGTCTCATTCTCATTCTCAGTGAGTTCATGAAGGCCTGATTCTGTCACTGCTCATCATTACCCAAATCCCACTGGCAACCTGGCTAGGAGAGTTGGTACAGAAATTAATGAATCAGCCTATTAATCAGAGTCCTGAAAATTTTATGTGGTACAGCTGTGCCACTATCAGTTGTTAAACTGAGTGCAACAATTAACATTTTGGACAGAGTCACCTGACTTAACTGGACCTTGACTTAACCAAAACCTCTGTCTCCACTTGTAGGCAGGAAAGACTAGTTGCCCATAAGATGGATAGGTGCCTACTGGTAACTGTAAGCACTGTGTGCTCCCTAAAGGCCTGGAGCCATGCAGCACAGAAAGCATTTCTAGAAGTCTCCATTCATCCTTGTTCATTCACTCAACAAACGTCCATTGAGCTTCTGTGCTAAGACACAGTTATTCATTCCATGTTTATTAAGCACCTATTGTGTGCCTAGCAGTGCTTCAGGTTCCAAGAAAAAGCAAAGGTAAACTAGATGTGGAAAGTAGTCTCAATCTGGTGGAAAAGATAGATGTGCGAACAAAACAAAGTGTTACAGGTGCTGTGAAGAAAAGTATTTGAATTTTTCCTTGAGGTAGGAAATCATCTAAAGCTGAGTGAAGGTCAAGGAATAAGACAAGGCTATAAAAGCAAGCAGAGTCCAGATTGTGGAGAATCTGAGGGCACTGGAAGTTGTAGTAGATGCCTAGCAGTGAACAGCACGATTATATTAGCACTTTTTAGCATTCTGGCTGCAGTAGGAAGGACAGACTGTAGGGGCAGATAGGGACCAGTTACAGGTGTCTTCCTGCCTCCCCTGGTCCCAGAGAAGCCTCTCAGACACTGGTGCAGAGGATGTGGCTCAGTGAGGTTGTGGGTGAAGTGAGGTGATGGAGTGCCAGAAAGAAGGTCCGTCTGCAGCAGACCTGTGGCTCTGTGGAAGTCCCCATAGCCACTCTCTGACACCAGTGCCTGCTGACCACCTGCCTGGAAGACCTGGGCCTGTCTCTTTAAGCATTAACCTGGGCAGCAGGCGTGACCTGGGTTCTGGCCTGGCTGTGGAGCCTGTGCTTTTCTCCTCTCTCCAGTCCTCTCTGTCCAGTTGAGATGCAGGGAAGCACAGTTACCTGTGTACAGCCCAGCTGAGGTCCAAACCAGAAGGTAGCTGAATTCCTGGGGTTCTCTGAGTCCTAAGGCAAGCTGTATCCTGGGGCAAAAACTAGACTCTGGTTTCTATCTTTTGCATTCACTGGGGAAAGTGTCGCCAGCTTGCAGGGACCAGGACAAGTAGCCAAGAACCTCCTGCCAGCCAGTGTGCATCACTCATTCACAGGATAGTGACTTAGGAGCACAGCGCCTGCTGGTTACAGAGACAGTCAAGACCTCTGGCCTCAGAAGCTTACTGTCTGGTGGGGGAGGCCGGGAGGGGACAGCCTCTCTCAGGCCACTGGAAGGCATTGACTGCTCCAGTGGCCAGACTGCCTTGGACTTGGACCCCACACTTGAGACTCGGAGGAAGTCAGCCCTGTGGCTTGGTGCTTGGTGTTAGGGGAGGTGATGGAGGAAGAGAGGGCTGGCAGTAATGGAGACAGCTCTGAGACACACAAAGGTATAAGACTCCGCCTGACCAGCCCTTGGGTGGTCATGGGGCCCCTTGGGAAAGGAAAGCAAGCAGGCCTCAGACCGCCTTCCTTCCCTATCATCTTTTCTTCCCTCACTCATCCACTGCCAAGCCCCACCACCCTGGAGAGCCTTTGAGCAAGGTGGACCTGGTTCAAGTCAGGCTTTGTCATCAACCAGCTGTGGGATCCAAGAAAAGTCACTTGATATCTCTGAACCTCTTTTTTCTTGTCTGGAAAATGGGGATGGCAATACCTACCTTCCATGGTCATTGTATTGACACAGTTTCTATAGCCGCTAATAGGCATTCATGTGGGGCAACTTCCCTCCCAACCTTCTGAACCTTCATCCTATCTCTTCTGTCTCTTTCATACCCTCTCCTTCTCTGTTCTCATGCTTTCTCCACCCAGGGTTCAAGTGGCAAGGTTGCCCTGGGTCCCTCCATTGCCCTCGCCTGGGAAGAGTGAATGGCCAGAAATACCACAGTGCCAAGCAGCAGTGACCCTTCACCCAAACACGATTGCCATGTTCTGGTTTTCCACCCCAGAAATTCAGAGCACATGTTCTAACAAAGGGCCCTTGTGCTGTTCTGAATGCCAGAAGCTGGCGTACAATGATGTGCTAATAAATACTTCACAACCGCTCTCTGATGTAAAGCCCTGCTTTGTAGCATTAGCCAATGTCCATGGTGTAAATACTCCCACCATGGCCAGTTTCAAGCTACCAACAAGAGACCACCCTGTAGGGTTGGGAAGATATATGCAAGATCGACTCAGTCTGAGCTGGCTCTCTGACACTACTCCACTACTGGGTGTGTGTGGAGATGTGGGGGTTTCCTGGAGATTTCAGTTATGGAAACAGAAGGGAATGTTTTGAATCAAGACCTTCAGAAAATCAGGGCCCTGTGGCCACAAATTTCAGGCTGCCCTCCCACCACATTCAGCCTGCTGTTCCAAAAATTCTGTCACCTTCTCTTGGGGTCTCTGGACTCAGATGTCCCTTTATATCACCCACATTCTGTGATACCTTTTCATTTATTTATCAGATACAGAAATACCTTGAGGATATTGTGAGTTTGGTTCCAAACCACTATAATAAAACAAATACCAAAATAAAGTGAGCCAAATGAATTTTTTTATTTCCCAGTGCATATTAAAGTTATGTTTATGCTATACTCTAGTCTATTAAGTGTGTAACAGCATTATGTTGAAAAAGGCAATGTGCATACCTTTAAAAATCCTTTATTGCTAAAAAATGCTGACCATCTGAGCTTTCAGCAGGTCATAATCCCTGATTCCAGATCACCGTAACAAGTGTAATTAATAATGAGACATTTGAAATGTTGCAAGAATTACCAAAATGTGACACAGAGACACAAAATGAGAAATGCTGGTGGAAAAATGGTACTGATAGACTTGCTCAATGCAGGGTTTGCAAACCTTCCATTGGTAAAAATTGCAATATCTATAAAGCAAAGAACAATAAAATGAGGTATGCCTGTATGTCTTAGTACTTAACCAGGGCCGCACAACTGCAGGGCACCATCCCCACTGCATCCTGTGGAACCAGCCGATCCTGAAGCATCTGTGTGCTCTCTTCTCTTCCCTCTGCCATGCCCGGTCCAAAGCCACCATCATCTCTTGTCTCATGACTCCATGACCTCCATCTGGTCTCCCGCTTTCTTGCCAGCCTCTAATCCATTCTCCATGTATCAGCCAGAACTATCTTTTAAAGACATTAACTTTCACTTGTCATTCCCTTCTTAAAGCCCTTTAATGGCATTCTACTTCAGGGTTAAGAAACATCCAAACTTCTTCTGCTGGCCCAGCAAGGCCCTGCCTGCTGTGTCCCCTGTCTACCTGTGCAACCTCCTGCAGGATTGCTCTCTCCTCACTCACTGTGCTTCAGCCACCCTGGCTTCCTTCCAGGCCTAGGAAGCTCTAGGTGCTTTCCCATCTCAGAGTCTGCCTGCACTGTGCTTTCTCCATTCTCATGACTCCTCATCTCAGGTCTCTGCTTTATGTCACCCCCTGGGAAGTCTTGCTGACCACCCACTTAATACAGAATCCCCTTTCTCATTCATTCTTTGCCTGGCATCCTGGTTGTTTCCAGCAACACATCTGTCAAAAACTGATACTCATATTAGCCTGTATACTTAGTGATTATATATACTCCTTTTATGTGTCTGTCTCCCCAGCTAGATTAAGTTACTTGAGGCTGGGAGTCATATCTGTTACTTTCACTTTAGTACCCCCAGCACCTAATAGAGTGTCTCCAGTATCAATGGTGACTTGATGAATTAATAGATCAGTGATTTTGGATGGATGGATTGGTGGATGGATGAATGGTTGATGAATGGATGTTTGGTTAGGTAGGTAGATGATGGATGTGATGTGAATGAATGAATAAACTTCATTGGGCTATCAGCTTCTTCAGGGAAGGTACCATATCTTAACCAACTCTGAATCCCCAGTTCCTAGCACAGTGCCTACATAGAACAGTCATTTGGTAATTTTGTAGTTGCGTGAACAAATGAAGGAAGGACAGATTTGAGTCGAGTCTTCTAACAGTTCCTTTCTCAATTTGGAATGTCCCTACTCCCCTGGCTGCTGCTCCTTCACATGTGGGTGGTGACCAGATGTGATATCTAATAGTTTTTTGTATCCACAGGAGGCGACCTGACCTCGGTGGACCCCATGGTCCTGGACCAGTATGTGGTGGTGGCAGACTACCAAAAGCAGGAGAGCTCGGAGATCAGCCTCAGCGTGGGGCAAGTGGTGGACATCATTGAGAAGAACGAGTCAGGTAGGGGACCTAGACCACCTCCTCCCTGCCCTACACTGTCACAAACCCCAGGACAGGAGACCCTGGAAACAGAAACCATAATAGCCAATATGGGCTGGTCAGTTCCTAGATCTGGCTGACTGCCTCTTAGAGAGCTACCCCTATTGGATCACAGTGGTCAGACGTCCCTCTTGGTCGCACCTCACAGGAATCCTGGTGGGTCACTGAGGTTCACGTTTTGTGAGCATTCCTTCTGGTTTAAAAGCTCTTGGAGGCAGAGTCCAGCATTCCACTGTAGAGTTGCTTTGTTGATTTGCCTCTCATTACTCTTAAGAGTCTTCATAAGACTCCATCAGCTGTGGGCTCTGGTGGGATGGACACACCACCTGTCCCCTAGTCCTCCTGCCATCACAGGGAACACTGGTCACATAGACTGGCCAAGTCTGGACAGGATGTGGTTTGATCGAGACACCAAGCCTGGGTTTCTGTTGAAACTCTGCATTTCACAGCAGTCCAGATTGCTTCATCTCTGGCCTTCAGTTCCCTCATCTGCAAGGTACAGAAAGCTGCTCCAAGGAGCTGTTGTAAGGACTAAGTGAGATGCTACATAAAACGCATCTAACCCTGTGCCTGGCACACAATAGGTGCTCAAAAATGTGGGTTTCCCTCCCTTTTGCCCTCCTTAGCCACAGTGCAGCCATTGGCACCATTGAAGGCAAAGAACAGGAAGCACGGGATGAGTAGATCCTCTCCAGGATTAGGTGACCTGAGCCCTCTCACTTTGTTGTGGCTATAATATGACATTGGCTTATAATATCATTAGCAGGCCAATCTCTATGCTACCCCAATGGCTAGTTAGGGTCCAAAAATAGGGGAAAGGCTATGCTTCCAGCAGCATGAATCATGTTACCATTAGTCATAAGGTCAGCATTAGCCAACCAAAATTCCTTAATTGCTCAATGCAACCATTGGTACCCCTGCTTCACAGCTGAAGAAACCAAGACCCCAAGTGACTCAGTCAGTCACTCACCCTAGATCTCACAACCGGTTGCTGAGCTGGACTTCTAAACCAATTCTGGCTGGCCCCAAGTCCATGTGGCTTTAATTCCTGAGAATGAGCATATGCAGATTATGGGCATGGCTAGGCCATTCCATGGGGTCTAAAGAAGGGAGTGCCTGCTCCTCTGGGCCACCCACTAGAGTGGGGTCCGGAAGAATGCATTGCCAAGAGAAGAGTAGGAATTATGTACACAGGACGGGGAGTTATAGACAGGCATGGTATGTCCAGAGGGCAGCAGGAAAAAAGGGGGAAGGTGGTCAAATCTTCAAGAGGCCCACAAACTGGCAACATTTTTTTATAATTATATTTTACTTACCCAAGTAATATATGATTATGTTCTTCTTAAAACATTAATGAAATCTTTATTTCCCACTAGCTTCAACCCTAGTTCCCTTTCCAAACTCCAGATAGCCCTTTTGTCAGTTTGGTATGAATCCTTGATAATTATGTATACATACACATCTATGTCCATGTGTGTATGTGTGTGCGTGTGTGTATGGGTAGGTACATGGAGTGTACATGTGTGTATGTGCATATATATGTATACATATATAGTCATAGATACACACATGCATACACATATTCTGTGTGTAGTTTTGTAGTTTTTTACCCCAGTGGTATCATTTTATACAGTTTGATCTACAACATGCTTTTTTCACTCAACACTTAGCTCTTCTTTTAACACCTGCATACTCTTTGACCCAAATAAGCCATGTTTTTCTCTAGGATATTTGGGTGCACATCAGTGAGTGTTTCTTTAGGTTAGATACTGAAAAGTGGGATAACTAGACCATAAGGTACATATATTTTAAATTTTGTGAGACTGGCAAATTATCTGCTTCCAAACCATGCCCATACCTATTTACTCTCCCTCTCGCAATGCACGAGGCATTAGTGCAGATGGCTGGGAGCTGAGTCTGTGAAGCTGGACAGCCCTGGGCCTGAATCCTGGCCCTGCCACTTTCTTTGTGACCTTGGTCAAGTCACTGCCCCTCTTTTAGCCTCGGCTTCCTAATCTGTAAAGTGCAGTGGTAAGAGTACCCAGTCCATAAGGCTGTTGTGAGGATCCAGTCCATCAGTAGTAGATGTGAAGTGCTGAGATGGTCTGGTAAGTCATTGCTGTTGGGACAGTTCCCTTATCCTACACACACACACGCACGCACACACACACACACACACACGCGCACACACGCACACACACATTCTCCCAGCCACCAAAACATGTATTTTGAAAGAAATATCCCGTTGATTAAAGTAGAAGGTGGCTTCCACTTCAGGGAGCTCAAAAGCAAAGGCCTCCCTCTAAGCCCAGGATACTTGCTCAGTCCTTCTCTTCTCCTTGGGGTCTCCAGGGCTTGGAGGTGAGTGATCTTGGGGAGCAGATCCTGTTTTTCCATTTATATTGTGTAGAGTAGTTGTGCCCTGTGTTAATTTCCTATTGCTTCTATAACAGATTACTACAAACCTACTGGCTTGACACAACACAATTTCATATTGCACATTCTGTAGGTCAGAAATCCAAAATGAGTCCCACTGGGCTCAAATCAAAGCATTGGCAGGACTGCGTAGCCTTCTGCAGGTTCTGGAGAGGATCTGCTCCTTTGCCTTTTCCAGTTTGAAGAAGCCGCCTGCCTCCCTTGGCTTTTGGCTCCTTCCTCCGTCCTTAAAGTCAGCACTGTTGTGCCTGTCTGTGTCTGTCTCTCATAGCCACCTCTCTTCCTTCTGCCTCCCTCGGATTGTGCTGGGCCTGCCCAGGTAATCCACGACAAGTGCCATTTGAAGCTCAGCTGATTTGCATCCTTAATCCTGTCTACAATTGTAATGCCTCTTTGCCCATGTAACCTAACATATTCACAGGTTCCAAGGACTAGGGCGTGGACATCTTTGGTGAGTCATTATTCTGCCTGCCCCAGGCCCCACGCGAGACCTTGCTCTCCAGGGGCAAGGCCTGAATCTGAGTCTGAGTGTTAGAGGCCTCTCGAGCAGTTACATCCGCAGCCAGCTTTACCCTGGCATGAACCAATGCAAAGTCAGTGTCTCAGCTAAGTTATTAGGGCAGTGGCTTCAGCATCAGACAGCCCTGAGTGCACACTGAAGCTGTGCCATAGGCTGTGTGAACTTGGACAAGACGGTTCATCTCTTGGAGCCTCAGTTTCCTCATTGTGCAATGGGGGTGACTATATGAAGATTATATCAGACAGTGCAAGTCAAATGATTAGTGCCCTGCATACCTCAGTGAAGGAAGCTCCGTACTTTGCTCTCATCATTCAGGATGAAATCCGTCCCGGGTTTCTTGTTGGCCGGTCTTTAGCAGTTAGCCATCAGCTCACATGGGTAGTTGTGTTCCACCAATAAAATGGTGACTTTGCAGCCATACTCTGAGCATTGCCTCATCTAGTGGCTGAATATATTACTGTATTCTGACCCCCAGGCCTCACTCCTGACCCAGCTAACATCAGTCTGCACTGCTCACTTTCCCAGGTTGGTGGTTCGTCAGCACTGCTGAAGAGCAAGGCTGGGTCCCTGCGACCTGCCTCGAAGGGCAGGATGGTGTACAGGATGAGTTTTCTCTACAGTCTGAAGAAGGTAGGAAGGAGCTTGAGCCTCAGGCTTGCTGGGAGACCTCTGCTGGCTGTTGCCTGTATGGGGTCCTCCTCCCACAGGCCCTTCCCTCAGTCTCTGCTGTGAGTCTCTGGGGCTCACTGGCTCAGATTCTCTGGCCCAGGGACAGAAACCAGGCCTGGGGTTGGGACTGACAGCAATCCCATCACTTCGTAGGGGGCCCTTAGGACTCAGCCCAGGCAAACCTGGCCAGAGCTGGGGCCCTAACACCAACAGGGGACCCCAGGAGGACCCCTGCCTGATTGCTGTTAACACCTCACTGTCCCTCCCTTAAATTTTCTGATGGCCAAGATGCTGGGGCTTTATCCGGCTCATTTGTGAGACATCCGAAGTCATCTGTAAAGATCTCTGCTTTCTCTGTTGGAGTAGTGGCCCTGACTGGGTGTCAGGTGTAGGGCTGATCCTCTCCACTTAGCCACACATGCTTCTGTGTCCTGGAGAAATTTCCCTACAGGTGTCCTGAAGGGTGGTTCCTGTGATGCCAGAAATACTAAGGCCCAAGCAACTCCCTTTCTGAGAAGCATTCCTAAACCTAGAGTATGAGTTCATCTCTGCTAATAAACAGAAGGGTTTTAGAGTCAGACACACTTGAATCTGAGTCTCACCTGTGCTGCTCACTGGTGAGCGGTCTGGGCCCAATGGCATAGCTGTTGTGTGCCTCAGCTTCCCCCTCTGAAAATGAAAATGATGATGTCTACATCGTGGGATTTTTAAAAAATGAAATGAGATCCCACATGAAAAGCACTTGGCAGAGAACCTAACACAACAAATAACTAGGAATGGTTAATTTTATAGCTTTACCTTACCTAGGGTTGAATATTTGGGGCTTTCAATTGACAAGTTTGAGAAAGCACAAAGCCACTTTAAGTATATATTTATCAGAAAAGACGGTGAGAAGAAAGGGGATATTTCTATGCTTAAAGGTTAGCAGAAAAAGTGACTGTGGTTTTGCACTTAGTTTTATTGCAGCCAGCAGCCCTCACAGGAGAACACCTGTTGGTTTTCTCTGTGTTGTAGGGTCCAGCAGGCCCTGGGGGCTGGGCTAACATAGGCATACTAAACAATCATCTCAGTGGTTGTAGGATTCTGTGTGGAACCTATAGCACCCTTAGACAGTTAATGATGACCACTGTGGGCATGCCTCTGTGACGGACTGATTATTATCCCCATTTTATGGATGATGAAACAGGCCCAGAAAGATAGAGACACTTGCCCCATGTCACACAGCTAGATGGGAGAGAGACCACATTTTCCTAAGGGTTTGTACATTTTTCTTCCTCCTGCCACAAGGGCTTGTCTAAGGCATCTTTATAATTGTGATAGTGATAGAATTGTGTCTACTGGATGCCGTTTCACTCAAGTTCAAGGTTAATATGTAGGAACTTGGTCTTTCTAAGACACCTGGGGCTTGGCATAGACTCAGAAATAATTGCTCCTAAATGGGAACGTGCACTTGGTACCCATTTTGCCTCCAGACACTGGAATTGCTTCCTTCTCACCTCTGCCTTCTGCCCTTCACCGCTACATGCTGCCCCATCCAGTCTCATGGAGGTACTGGTCTTTGCCCCAGCCTGTGGGCCGCCGCCGGACTCTGGGGGACTTGTATGCCATCAGCTGGCGTCAAGGTGCCTACCTCGGAGCTTTCTTCCCCAATTCAGTGTTTGGAGCATCTGCATGTGCCTTCCTGCCCTGGGACTTCCTGTGCCTGTGCATGTGAGAAACAGTGACCTTGTCTGTACTGTGTATGTGTTGGCATGTAGGTTTGGGAGGAGGGAGCCTGGGTTATTACTTGGCCAGGGGCTCTAAAGTTTTCCAGGTTAAAAAATGATGCCTGAGGGCCTCTATAATGCTGAGCCCATGACCTGTTTCTTTCATCAGACAAGTTGCAAGGGAAAACACCCACAGCAAACTGGCTTAAGCAAAAAGGAAAGTGTAGGCTCATATCACTGAGAAGTTCAGAGTAGGGCTAACTTCAAGCATGGCTGGATCTAGGGGTTTGAAACTATAGTCAGGACCTGGAACTCACTCTCCCGACCTCTGCTCTGTTTCTTTCTTGCTGGCACCATTCTCTTGTGATGACAGCAGTTCCTGCACCCTTCAGGGACACCCACTGAAGGAAATGCTTCTCCTTCAACACACATCCCAGGATTAATTCCAGCTAACCCCCTAGGGCCATATGCCAGTCCTGACCCAGTCATGTCAGCCAGGGGCTCAGCACTGTGGCCAAGCCAGGGTAATGCACACTCCCCTCTCCCTCCAGGCACTGCTGAGGTCAGCCTTGCCCAAACCATGTAGATGGAGGCTGGTAGTGTCCCCACAGGAAGGGCAGCTGGATGCTAAACAGGCAGTGTGAGCAGGCACCCACCATGCAGTCTACAAGGTCTCACATCTTAAGCTTCGTTAGGTATCACTGAGTGTCCCCATGGAGCCTAGGGAGCCGCTGGGTGCTGGAGAATCTCCCTGTGTGATTCAGCTGAAGGGTGTGGGCCCCAGGAGTCCAGGGCCTGTAGGACTGATTACACTTAGTCTAGGACCCAGGCAGCACCCCTTCCCACTCAGCCAAACAACTGATGTGTATCCATGGGGCTGAATTATCTATCCCCTGAACCCCTAACAGCACCCGCACCTCACCCAGCTGGCTCTGCTGTGCACAGGAAATGTGCTCTTAAAGCAGTTCAGCCCCCACTGAGCAGGTCAGTGGGCTAGATCAATAAATACATAAATGTGTGTTTTCTGCCTCCCTCTACACCAGCTGGGCAGGCCACAGAGAGCCTGTGGTGTTTACCCAAAGAGAGAGTCAGCTCCGACACACTAGGCATGCACACCAGTCCACAGCTGGCTTGGTCACTCCCTGGGGGCTGGAATATAATCTAAACAGGAAAGCCCTCTCCTCTCCTCCCCAGGCTCTGCCGGGACACTCACCCATTCTCTGTCTCAGCAGTCACTGCTGACAGCTTTGGGCCTGGGAGCTATCCTTTGTTCTCTGGAGGGCCCTGCCAGAGTGTGACAATGAGCAATGCTACCAGCAGAGGCTGGGCCTCTGGGGGCTCTTTGGGAGGCACACAGCTGCAGGCAGCTCTCTGGGAAGAGGGTGGGACCAAAGGATAGCCCCATAACTTTGTGGGGTGGGAGCTGGGAACCACAAAGAGTGGAGCAGAAGGCACCCCAGTCACATTAATGAAAACTGAATTACCCAATCATTGATATATACATAAATGTATATATATAAACATATATATTCATTATTAATATATATATGTAATTCATGTATATGTATGTATATATATCAAGTCATTTTTATGAACCTAAAACTAATACAATGTTATATGTCAGTTATATCTCAAAATAAACAAATAAAATATAAAAAATAAGTGCAGCTTCAGGCATGGTTGGATCGAGGGGCTTGACAATAATTAATGAAAAATGAGGATCAGTTACCAGCTAGGTAATGAACATTGCTAACTGTCTCCTTCTCAGTAGTGATTTTGGCCTGAAACTGTCTGCTGTCAAATCCAGCTCATCTCTGACCATTCTACGTGCAAGAACTGCAGAGGAGCCATAGATGATTTAACCCTGTGAGCAGGTTGGCTCCTGCCAGACCTTTGGGGTGTCTTCATTTACTAAAAGTTGACTAATTTACTAAACAGTCATTTAGTATTCCTAGCACCATGCACAATGCTGGAGACACGGAAAGAACTAGAGAGACACAAATCCCTGTCTCTGTGACATTCATACTCTAACAGAGCAAAAAGATATGAAACACAATAAATAAGTAAATTATATGGTGTGTTAGAGGCTAATTCCTGGTATGGAGAAAAAATAAGCTTGATGCCATAGCTCAGAACATCGCATAAAGCAAAATCAAGGACGGTAACCTTGAAGCTGAGATTTGAGGATGGTGATGGTGAATGTATGATGCTGAGGGATTTCAGAGGGGCTGGGACCTGACCTTTGTCCTTTGTCTTGTTGCTGCTTGTGCAGGGTCATCCAGGGCTAAGAGAGGGGAGCAGGGGAGGGCAGAAAACTCTGGAGGAAATCTTTCCCTCCAGTGGGCAAAGTGATCTCATGAATCACATCCTTGGCCATTAGCATCCCAGGACTTTCAGTGTCTTTGACTTATTCCAGCCTCCTTTTTTCCCTGCAGAGGAAAAGTACACAGTCATTTACCCATATACAGCTCATGATCAAGATGAAATGAACCTGGAGAGAGGGGCCGTGGTAGAGGTCATCCAGAAGAACCTGGAAGGCTGGTGGAAGATCAGGTACCCAGTGCCGCTGGGTGGGTTTCAGGTCATGTGGTCTCTGGCTGCACAGAGGTTTGTGATTGCACAGTGACTGCAGGTGGATGGGCTATGGTTTCAGTGAGCCATAAAAAGGCACTTCTCCTCTGGGCTGTTTGGCCTCCATCCCTACCCATATCCTTCTCTAAAAATAAATAATAAGCAAAACCCTTTCCAAACCGCGGACAGCCATAACTCCATGAGCAAGACTAGTCTCTACCTCCAGATGTTTCTCATAACGAGCAGCCAGATGCAGAGTGACCCTGTGTGAGTGATTTCCCACTCCAGTCCTACCCTGAAACCGATATGATGCATAATGCCACATGGACTATAACTCATCCTGGAGCTGGTAATTTGCCCTCGTCTCTCAGAGCCCAAGTAGTAAAAGCAGGAGACCAGCTTTCAAAGATAGCTCTTTCACCTATGTGATGAAATCAGAACCGCATAAGGAGGTGGGCAGCCAGTTCATCCAAGTCTGCCTCTGGCTTCTCCAGTTTTAGTAACGGAAGCCCTGGGAACTCCCTTCTTGGTTACCCTAGGAGGCAGGCTTGTGACTAAGAAATTAGAACAAGAGAGGAAGCCTGAGGTCTGCACTGTGATGTGAGGTAGAGAGCTGGGGCTACTCACATGGGGCTGAGTGTGTGGCACTTCATTCATTCATTCAACAAACACACAGTAAGAATCTCCTCTGGAGAAAGGCTATAGTTCACACCAACAGGCCCTGAAGCCAGGTTCATAAACAGTTACAGGGCAGGGTGGTGACGCGTGGGGGACTTTGGAGCACAGAAGAGGGGCTCCTCAGCCCAGGGGTCAGGAAAGCTTTCTGAGGGAGGGGACTTCAAAGCTGAAGTTTTAAATAGCAGTAGTGACAATGATATCCAACATACCTTGACTATACTTGTTATCTTGCTGCATAACAAATCATCCCAAAACTTAGTAGCACTGCAATTTGGGGATTCCTTAATTGGAGTTCGGGTCCCTCATGAGGTTGCAGCAGGATGTCAGGGAGGGCTGCAGTCATCTGAAGGTTTGACTGAAGCTAGAAAGTGACAGAGCCAGGATTTGAACCCATACCATTCTCACCCCAGAGGTCCTTCACTTACCACTGCATATGTTGTCTCTCTGCTTATGGCTTTGTGCCCCCAAATGATGAACTGCCTCATACGTGGATTATATGGAGCCTCATATTTTCCAGTTAGGGTAAGATTTATCCCCTCCCAGGGGGAATTTTAAGAGTAAAAGATAACAAATTCTGCAGATTTCTATCTCCCTATAAATTTATTACCAGTTATAAAAGACTTTTTTTTATTTCATTGAAACAATGCTGTTTCATTCTTAAAGTGATTCTTGTCAAGAGATTTGGCCCTGCCACTTATCATACCCAGTTAGGTTCTATTCAACTTCCCCAAAGGTATGGGCAGCTGGTTGCAGACTAGACCAGTAGGATGCTGGTAAATGTTTAATAACCAGCTCCCCAATAACAAAATGCTCTTGAGTTGTGATGTTTGCCAGTTTCAGTGTAAATACTCACACCATGGCCAATTTCAAACTACCAATGGGATGTCACTAATTGTGGAGTTTGGAAGAGATGAGTACATTTGACTCTCATAAGCTGTCAGGTGGCTGTAGGACACCTCTGGTCCAGACTAACCCCTCTGGTCATGCTGTTAAACTGAGTTCCATTGTGCCGAGAATTAAGCAATCATTTCAGCCATTGAATTCCTTTTAGAGTTCAGTGAGCTGGTCTTCAGATTATTAGTCACTCCACAGTTCAGTAACAGCCAGCTGACCCTTGGCAAGCCGTGGAACCATCCTGACCTGCTTTGTTCATATCTGAATGTATGTTTAATCTACATGTGAATGTTCCCCCAACCCCCACCTTGCCTATGCCAGGCTTTGTGCCAGGAGCTAGGGCTTCTGGGAAGAGGCAGCAAAACACAGAGGTTAACAGCACAGGCAGGTGCCAGCTGCCTAGGTCTGAATCCACTTCTGCTACCTCCCAGGTTTGGATGGATGAAATACATAAATAGCTAGAAAATGGTTAGAAGAGACTGCCACACAGTAGGCGCCTGCTCTGTGCCAGTTATCATTATCATTACTGTCACCGCAGCAATCGCTGTAAGCAGACCACAGCTGTAGCAGAGCTTTATGGCTGCTCGCGTTTGCCAGGCCCATCGACAGTTTGTCCACTTGCTCTTTTCTTTCTTCATCCACTTAATGGGCACCAAGGCCCTTGACACACGAAGTTGAATAACCCTGGTCTCTGCCCCCAGGAGGGTGAGTCCAAACTGGGGAAACAAAACCACCACAGCCAAGTGTCGTTGTGGTTGGAAGTGGGTTTAGGGCCTGTGTTGTGTGTGGGGAGACAACGGGGGCACCACGGAGGGAGGGCTTTGTTTTCTGCGTGGGTCAGGAAAGGTTTGAGAGAGGAAATGGTATTAAGCAGTGCTGGGAAAGAGGAGCAAAAAGGAGAACGGAAAGTAACTTTCCAGGCAGAGGGTTTCCAGGAACAGAAGCTGTGGTGGGGGCCGGGGGAGCTGATGCGCATTTGAGAGACCATGAGCCACGTGGGATGATGGGACGAGACAAGGGATCAGTCTCCACCAGGAGGCAGGGAGTGGTGTGCCAGCCTTTGGGCCGTGGTTCCCACCATCTGGAGCCGAAGTGTGATGCACAGTAGGAGCACGGCTTCTTCCCAGGGGCCTGACCGGGCAACCTGGTGAGCATCCTTCCTCTTCCCCAGGTACCAGGGCAAAGAGGGCTGGGCCCCAGCCTCCTACCTAAAGAAGAGCAGTGGGGAGCCCTTACCCCCAAAGCTGGGCCCTGGCTCATCCGCCCATGCGGGCATCCTCGATCTGGATGGAGTTTCCCGGCAGCAGAACTCGGTGGGCAGGGAGAAGGAGCTGCTCAACAACCAGAGGGACCGCCGGTTTGAAGGCCGCCCAGCACCCGACAGCGACATCAAGCAGCGTGAGTGATGCCCACCCGAGCTCCGGGCAGCTCAGCACCTACTGTGCATCAGGGTCTGTGCTCAGAGCTCCTCACATATTGTCCCTCATCCTCACAACAGCTGTTAACATTCAGAGGAGCAAATGAAAATCTGAAACCCCTTGTCTTTGTTAGGATATAAGTTCTGCTGCTCAGGCAAAGACCCCTCCCCTGCCAAACACATACATACCCAGTGACAGTGGCTCAAATCATTTAGATATTTCTTTTTTACAAAGAAGTCCAGGTATATGTCCAGAGCTGCCACAGCAACTCCTTGCAGTCATGTTAGGCTGCCTCTATCTGCTGTTGCCCTCATCCACCTGGTCCAGGATGGCTTCCCACTAGTCTAGCCAATGAAGGAGGCAGGGAGAACTAGAGGACTCAACTTGGACGCTACACAGTCTCCTCTCTCTCACGTCCCATTGTGCAGATCTTAGTCACATGGCAATACCTAACTGCAAGGGCATCTGGGAAATGTAGTCTATATAGGCAGCTAATCATCTGACTAAAAACTCTGTTGCTATTTATTGCAGTAGAAGACAGGGGAAAGGGTATTCAAGATAATGAGCAGTCTCCTCCACACCCCAACTGCTGAACTACACCTCTGTGAGGACCTATGCTGAACCAGCTCTGGCAACACAAGGGGTGACTTCCTTGATGTTCTGCCTTTAACCAGGAGCCTTGGGCCACTGCAATGTCATCCTCTTCCTGACCCTGAGACCCAGAGCAAGGGCAGCCCAACTCCACAGTAAAACCCCTGAAGTCATCAGCCCCAGTTTGTTTGGTTCTGTACTTGTTAATTTGGGTTTGCTCTAAAACACAAAGCCAGGAGCATCATCGTGTACTGGGTGCCTCTGCCACATGCCAGGAGGCTTATTTACTTGTATCTCCACCACTATCCTTGGAAGGCAGGTATTATCCCCCTTCCACAGATGAGGGTCTTGTGGCTCAAAGAGTCAGATAACCCTGTGTTATGCTGGAGCCCTTCGAGGAGAGTTTTCCATTGCTCCAGGACACGTGTCGGTAGTCCTGAGCCAGGTCTGAGCAGCCCCTTCCCAGCCTGGCTCTTCTTGGCAGAAAGGCAGGAGCAGCTCACAAATGTCTGTTTGGACCATCACACCTAATCTTCTGCAGGGGAGAATAGATCTTTCCTGGTGTCCACCTGAAGAGTCTTATCTCTGAAATTCCACGTGTGTATGAACTAAGATCTCATCTCTTTGTAGGATCACCTAAGATGAGACAGAGACCCCCTCCTCGCCGGGACATGACCATAGTAAGTGGACCCTTGCTACTGGGAGTCAGCCCCTGAACTGAGACTGGCCCCTCACACCCACCTTGCCCTTTCCAAAGATGACGCTTCCCTGTCCACACAGCAGCCTTGTGAATGAGTGCTAGTCCCATGAACAGGTGCAAAGACTGAAGCCTAAGGAGGTGAAATAGTTTGCCCATGGCTTTGGGACAGTTAGGCCTCAGGATGTGCTCTCTGCTTCTGAGCCCACTTCGCTTTACCTTAGACCACTCTTCTCAGATAAGGTCATTGGAAACCAAAACTGGGATGAGGCACAAATGCTGCTTGTGCCATTCTGATATTTTACTTTCATCCTCCATTTTTAATTCTTTATGTCCTTTTCTAACCAATACTTTGAAAAAGGAGCCTTCCTTCCTCTGCCATTTATCGAGCACCTGTTGGGTGCCATGCAGTGTGCTGGGTGCCTCCCTGTCTTACTCTCCCTAGTCTACTGGAGATGAAACAGGCTCCAGAAGAGGAGGTAATTTCCCCCAAGTCACACACATAATAAGCGCTTGCAATGCAGGTGGGTCTTACCTACAAACTTGTGTTCTTTCCACAAACCGCTGCCTCTTAAATTCAGAGAATATCATCTTGCTTCAAATTTTCATGATCATAGACAAAAGTCCTATGTTTCTTCTCATTACTCTGAAGCTGAAGGGCAAGTAACGGACCCATCTAGCAGGTGACAATCTGAGCAGTCCTCTTTGTTCTGTCCCTTAGAATCCAAATAGGTCCACTATTTCCTCTCATGGGTGATCATGTGCCCAGTCCCCTAGCGCCTCCCCTCTCAGCACCACAGTAATGAGCTTACAGTGGACTTAGCACTTTGTTTAATTGTACCAGCCTCGAGGTCTCAACCTGCCCAAGCCTCCCATTCCACCTCAAGTGGAGGAAGAGTATTACACCATTGCCGAATTCCAGACAACCATCCCTGATGGCATCAGCTTCCAGGCAGGTCTGAAGGTCGAGGTGAGTGGACCTGGAGTCCCTTTGCCTGCTTGTGATGCTTGATCCTAGGTATCACCTCCTGCTTCTCTCCTCTCACCTCCTGCTTCTTTATTCTTTCTTTATTGTATTTTTCTTTTGGTATCATTAATCTACAATTACATGAAGAACATTATGTTTACTAGGCTCCCCCCTTTACCAAGTCCCCCCCACAAACCCCATTACAGTCACTGTCCTCTTACTGTATTTTTTTGTAACAGCTTTATTGAGAAGTAATTCACATACCATGCAATTCATGGGTTTAAGTATAAAGTTCAATGATTTCTGGTATATTTGCAGGGTGGTGCAAGCATTACCACAGTCAATGTGAGGGCATTTCGTCACCCAAGAAAGGAACCCTGCACACATTAGCTGTCACTCCCCATTTCCCCTCAGTCCCTTGCAGTGCCCCCACCCCCAGCTCTAGGCAACCACTAATCTACTTTCTGTCTCTCTAGATTTGCCTGTTTTGGACATTTCACATAAGAGGAATCATACCATATGTGAGCCTTTGTGACTGGCTTGTAATCTGTTTTTATCACCTCCTTCTGCCCTTCTCCCCTCTCTGTTTCTTCTCACCTCTTTGCTTGTCTGTTCTGTGTCCTGCCAAAAGGCCAACATAAATCCCTTTCCTTTCATTTCTCTTTTCATTCTTCATGGGGTTAAAGCTTGAAGGTGTTTCCTATGTTTCCAGGAAAGCCTATAAGAAAATGGGAAAGGCAGTTATGTGCCAGGCACTGTACTAAGCATTTACAAGCAGTATCTCACTTAATCATTTGCTCTTATGAGGCAGAACTATTACACTCCCCATTTTTCACAGGAGAAGGCTCTGACTCAGAAAAAAGGTGCTGTCCAAAGTCATATAGCTAAAAGCTGGCAGAGCCAGGATGTGAGCCCAAGTCTGTTTCCAGATTTGAACCAAGGGTGTTGATGGCCCATTGTTATTTATCTGCCTAACATTTGAGAACCTCAGGAGGACAAAGACCGTATCTTTTTCTCTTCTGTATCCCCACAGCGAGCACAGTACCTGGCACATGGTAGGTTTACAATAAATAATGTTGAATCAATAAAAATCTGTCTCCCCACTAGCCTCCTACATAAAACTCAGAAGGCCAAGGAATGTTTTCTTCATTCTTGACTATAACCCTGGCATTGGGGCTGGTCCACAATAGGTACTTAATAAACCATTCCTTTATGAATGAACCTCTGGGTGATTGAAAGAGATAAGGAGTGGATGAGTGATTATTGAGTCAGTGCTTAAGTGTGGCACGTCCGGAGGGTCTGTAATCACTCTCTGAGAGCCTACAAAGTACCCACTGTTTTCCCTCCAACTCTGACACTGCTGCCTCTCTCCCTCTTCCTCTCGCACCCAGGGCAGCTGCCCAGTGAGCTTGGCAGAAGGTGGCTTTCTGAAGGTGTGTCCTAGGCCTCACCACTGTTGGTTCTGCCCAAACCTCTACAGAAACTTGTCCAGCCAAGTGTCCTTCAGCCCATCAAAGGATGGCTGTCTGTAGGGGTGTTTAAAGAGCCTGAGCTGAAGTCTCTCAGACTTAATTTTTACAACATGCATGTCCCAATCCACGTGGAGAAACTAAGGGGAAAGAAGAAATCCCCCTAAGGCTGTAAAATACTTTTTTTTTTAATGATTTCTTCTAGTGTTGGGAACAATTAAGATCTAGTCACTTAGTTACAAGTTGCAAACCATTCTTCCTTTTTTTTCCTTGAAGTATAGCTAATATACAATCTTATATTAGTTTCAAGTATACAACACAGTGGTTCATCAGTTACCCATTGTATTGAATCCTTACACCCTCCATTGCAGTTACTGTCTGTCAGCATAGGAAGATGTTACAGAATCATTGGCTATATTCTCCATGCGGTACTACCGTCCCTGTGACCAACATATTATGACTGACAATGTTTGTGCCCCTTTATCCCCCCTCACCCTCCCTACACACCCACCCCAGCTCCTTCCTCATGGTAAGTACCAGCCACTTCTCAGTATCTATGAATCTACTGCCATTTTATTTATTTTGTTTTGTTTTCAGATCCTGCAAATAAGAGAAATAGTATGGTATTTGTCTTTCTCTACCTGGCTTATTTCACTTAACATAATACCCTCTAGGTCCATCTGTGTTGTTGCAAATGGAAGGATTTTTTTCTTTTTTATGGCAGAATAATATTCCATTGTGTATATGTACCACCTCTTCTTTATTTATCTACTGATGGACGTTTTGGCTGCTTCCATATCTTAGCTATTGTAAATAATGCAGCAATAAACATACGGGCACATATATCTTTTTGAATCAAGAATTTTGTTTTCTTTAGGTAAATTCCTATAAGCAGGATTACTGGGTCATACAGTATTTCTATTTTTAGTTTTTTGAGGCACCTCCATATTGCTTTCCACAGTGGCTATACCAATTTATATTCCCACCAACAGCATAGGAGGGTTCCCTTTTCTCCATATCCTCGCCAACACTTGTTATTTCTTGACTTTGGATAGTGGGCATTCTAGCTGGTGTGAGGTGATATCTCATTATGGTTTTAATTTGCATTTACCTGATGATTAGTGATGTGGAGCATCTTTTCATGTGCCTATTGGCCATCTGTATTTCTTTTTTGGAAAAATGTCTATTCAGGTCCTCTACCCGTTTTTTAATTGGGTTATTTGTTTTTTAGTGTTGAGTCATATGACTTCTTAATTTAATTTTGGATATTAACAACTTAGCAGATAATTCAATTACAAATATGTTCTCCCATACTGTAGGGTGCCTTTTTGTTTTGCTGAAGGTACTCTTTGCTGTACAGAAGTTTTTTAGTTTGATGTAGTCCCACTTGTTCATTTTTTATTTCACTTTCCTTACCTGAGGAGAGGTGTGCAGGAAAATATTGCTCATACTTAGGTTCAAGAGACTTTTGCCTATGTTTTCTTCTAAGAGTTTAATGGTTTTATGTCTTACATTCAGGTCTTTGATGCATTTCGAATTTACTTTTATGTGTGGAGTTAGACAGTAATCCAGTTTCCTTCTCCTGGACATGGTGTCCAGTTTCCCAACACCAGATATTTAAGAGACTATCTTTTCCCCATTGTGTGTTCATGGCTCCTTTATCATATATTAATTTACCATATATGTGTGGGTTTTTATCTGGGCTCTTTATTTGTTCCACTGATTTATGGGTCTGTTCTTAAATCAAAACCATCCTGTTTTGATTACTGCAGCTTTGTGGTATAGCTGGAAGCCCTGGAGCATAACCCTAGCTCTGTTGTTCTTTCTCAGGATGCTTTGACTATTCAGGACCTTTAATGCCATTGGTGTTTTGATAGGGTTTGCACTGAATCTGTAAATTGCTTTGGGCAGGATGGCCATTTGGACAATATTAATTCTCCATATCCATGAGCATAGGATAGATTTCCATTTATTTGTGTCTTATTTAACTTCTCACATAAGTGTCTTATAGTTTGCAGAGTACAGGTCTTTCATGTCCTTGGTTAGGTTTATTCCCAGGTATTTTATTCTTTTTGATACAATTGTAAATGGAATTGTTTTCTGGATTTCCCTTTCTGCTAGTTCGTTTTTAGTATATAGGAATGCAACATATTTCTGTGTATTAATTTTGTAACCTGCAACTTTGCTGAATCCATTATTAGTTCTAATAGTTTTCTGGTGGAGTCTTTAGGGTTTTCTATGTATAATATATCATCTGCAAATAGTGACAGTTTAACTTCTTCCTTACCAATTTGGATGCCTTTTATCCCTTTATCTTGTCTGATTGCTATGGCTGGGACTTCCAGTACTATGTCAAATAAAAATGGTAAGAGTAAGCATCCTTGTCTTGTTCCTGATCTTAGAGGAAAAAAGCTTTCAGGTTTTTGCCATGTTGTATATGGCCTTTATTATGTTGAGGTACATTCCCTCTATACCTATTTTGTTGAGAGTTTTTATCATGAATGGATGTTGAATTTTGTCAAATGCTTTTTCAGCATCTGTTGAAATTATCATATGGTTTTCACCCTTTTTGTTAATATGGTGTATCACAATGATTGATTTACAAATATTGTACCATCCTTGCATCCCTAGAGTAAGTCCCACTTGGTCATGATGGATGATCCTTTTGATGTATTTTTTAATTCGGTTTGCTAATATTTTGTTGAGGATTTTTGCATATGTTCATCAGGGATATTGTTTTTTTTCCTCTTGGTAGTGTCCTTGTCTGGTTTTGGTATTAGAGTGATGCTGGCCTCATAGAATGAGTTTGGAAGTATTCCCTCCTTTTCAACTTTTTGGAATACTTTAAGGAAGATAGGTATTAGCTCTTCCTTAAATGTTTGGTAGAATTCAGCTGTGAAGCTATCTGGTCCAAGACTTTTTTTTATTGTGAGTTTTCTATTACCAATTCAATTTTGTTACTGGTAATTGATCTGTTCAGATTTTCTGCTTCTTCCTGGATCAGTCTTGGAAGATTGTATTTTTCTAGGAATTTGTCCATTTCTTCTAGGTTGTCCAATTTATTGATGTGTATTTTTTCATAGAATTCTCTAATAATTCTGTGTATTTCTGTGGTATTGGTTGTAACTATTCTTTTTTCATTTCTGATTTGGTGTATTTGTGTCCACTTTTTTTCTTGGTAAGTCTGGCTAGGGGTTTGTCTATTTTGTTTATCTTCTCAAAAGAAACAGTTCTTTGTTTCATTCCTTTTTTCTATTATTTTATTCTTCTCTATTTTATTACTATAATTTAATAATAAGTAACATTTATCTTTCAGCATTTAACAAGTGTTGTTGTATGCATTAGCTTATGTGGTCATCTTAGAAATCCTGCAAGTGGGTATTATTGTTCTTACCATCATCCCCATTTTGTGGTGTGGAATCTCAGACATGTGGCTTGCAGGGCCATTCAGGCAGTAAATGGCCAGAAGTAGAAACTGGAACTGCAGACCCCAGAGCCCTGCCACTGGGTCTGTAGCCTCCATTCCTCTCTGAGCTAGGTAGCAGAGTGCAATAGCAGAACCATGCCCATGACCTTCTTTGCCCCTAGTACATTCATACCTTTCCAAGCAGGGTCCCCTTTCCAGGCAGGGTCTGGTAGTGGTAAATCCTCAGCTCTGAAGCCCACCAACCTGCCTTGACGCCCACCTCCACCACTGACTTTCTATGTGATGCTCTGTGGGTTCCTCAGCTTCACCAGAGGTTCATTTCTGCATGTGTCAAATGGTGTGATAATCCCCATCTCACAGGGTGCTTGTAAGCATTAATCAGATCCTCCCCCTATGCAGAGCCTGCCGGGGAATTGCAGTGTACTAGTTTGCTACAGTTGCCCTCACAAAATACCAGAGACTGGATTTAAACAACAGAAGTTAGTTTTCTTACAGTTTTGGAGGCCAGAAGTCCAAGATCAGACTGCCTCAGGTTTGGTTTCTCCTGAGGCCTCTTTCCTTGGCTTGCAGACAGCTGCCTTGTCACTGTATTCATACATGGTCGTCCTTCTTTCTGTATATTCTCTGGGTCCTAATCTCCCTATGAGGACACCAGTCATATTGGATTAGGGCCTACCCTAATGACCCCATTTTAACTAAATTATCTCTTAAAAGGCCCTATCTCCAAATGCAGTCACATTGTGAGGTCTAGGGGGTTGGGTTAGGGCTTGAGTATATGAATTTGCGGGGGACACAGTTCAGCCCAATACATGCAGTTGGTGCACCTTCAGTGTTTGTGAATTCAACCACACAATACTGAACAAAAGAGACACAGAAAACATAAGGTCTTCATTAATACAGGTGATTCCACCTATTGTTCCATCCAGTAGGTGTGTATCCCAGCAGAAGGAGATGAGATGAAAGTTTGTTTTATCTCCATCAGCAGTGATTTCCCCTCAATCATTAGAGTGTTTAAGAATACACATTTTTCATACAGCATAACCTGGAAACACCAGCCAACTGCTTCATCTGGTGCTCAACCAAAGGAGCAGTGATGAAGGCTAGTTTTTGGTTATATGTGGGTTGTGCCTTGAACTCGAGACTTCTGGCAGACACTGCTGGTGTTCCTGCCATGCATCCCAGCCCACCTGAGTTGGCCTGCAGCTGCACACAGGTCCCTGCAGCTGGAAGTTTCCCACCTCCTACACCTGCCTGAGGGCACCACCGAGAAAGGCAGGGGAGTTCATGTCTTGTAGGGGAGGGACTAGGAGTTAGGAGGTTAAGTGTCTCCACCCAGTTGGGATGAGTTTGATTCTGCATGGTCTCAGAGGATCCCTGGCAGATTAATCCCCAGTAACTCAGAGCAACAACCTGCTCATAACTGGTTCTCTCTTTCCCTGTTTCCTCACTTGTACTTCCTGAAATCTCCTCTCAAATCAACCACCTGTACCCAAGTCCATGTATCAGGGCCGGCTTTTGGGGGAATCCAAAATTAGGCAAGAACCTACCCTCACATAAGATGTCCCTGATACACAGGGAAGTCCCCATAGATAGCCCAGTATTGACATTGTCTGGGAACCTGCTGGGTGCAGGACCCTGCTTTTAGAGCTCCAGGTGCAGGTGGGTTCTCCCAGACTATTCTGGTCTGCTGGCCCTGAGAGCAGACCTGCTGAGTGCTTTCCTTTGTCTTCCCTTCCAGGTGATCGAGAAGAACCTGAGTGGCTGGTGGTACATTCAGATTGAAGATAAGGAAGGATGGGCGCCAGCAACCTTCATTGACAAGTATAAGAAGACCAGCAATGCCTCAAGACCAAACTTTCTGGCTCCCTTGCCCAATGAGGTGACCCAGCTCCGGCTTGGGGATGCGGCAGCAATGGAGAACAACACAGGCAGTGAAGCCATTGGCCCCTCCCGACCCCTGCCCGATGCACCACATGGTGCCATGGACTCTGGGATGCCATGGTCCAAAGACTGGAAGGGTGGTAAGGAGGGCCTGAGGAAGGCGTCCTTAGACATGTCCTCATGCACAGGCTATGAGGAGATCTCAGACCCTCACCTGGAGGAGAAACCCAGCCTCCCTCCCCGGAAAGAATCCATCATCAAGTCAGAAGGAGAGCTGCAGGAGAGGGAGCGCCAGAGGATGGAGCAGCTCCGGGGCTCCTCGCCGAAGCCTCCTGGCATGATTTTGCCGATGATTCCAGCCAAACACACGCCCCCGGCCCGGGACAACAGGAGACCAGAGCCCAAACCTGACAAAAGCAAGTTGTTCCAGCTGAAAAATGAAATGGGGCTGGAGTGTGGCCACAAGGTACTGGCCAAGGAAGTAAAGAAGCCCAACCTCCGACCCATCTCCAAGTCCAAACCTGACCCCCCAGAGGAGAAGCCTGAAGCTATTCCCCAGAATCCCTTCTTGAAGTCCAAACCTCAGGTCAGGCCAAAACCAGCCCCTTCTCCCAGGACAGAGCCACCTCAGGGCGAAGACCAAGTGGACATCTGCAACCTCAGGAGCAAGCTCAGGCCTGCCAAGTCCCAAGAAAAAGCCTCGTTGGATGGAGAGAGCAGCCTCCAGGCTGTCGGGGGCCAGGACATGGTCTTCAGCCGCAGCTTCCCCCCAGGGGAGGGGCCTGGCCGCGCCCAGGACAAAATGGGCAAACAGGATGGGCTCAGCCCAAAGGAGACATCCTGCAGAGCCCCTCCAAAGCCAGCCAAGACCGCAGATCCTGTGCCTAAGAATGCTCCCATCCCTGTCCAAGAGGCTCCCCAGCAGAGACCCGTAGTCCTGCCCCGGAGACCACCCCCGCCCAAGAAGACCTCCTCCAGGCCCCTCCCGGAAGTCAGAGGGCCACAGCAGGAGGCCAGTGAAAGTAAGGCAGCTCCCGCCCCAGGCCGGGCCCTGCTGGTCCCTCCAAAAGCTAGACCTTTTCTCTCCAGCTCCTCAGGAGGCCAAGATGACATGCAAGACAAAGGTGGGCCACGGATGGTGGGCAAGATGGTAGAAAACAGGGAGAAAGCGGCCGCAGCCCCCTTCCCCAATGCCGATGGCCCGAAGGACTCTTTGTATGTGGCTGTGGCCAACTTTGAAGGAGACAAAGACACCAGCAGCTTCCAGGAGGGTACAGTGTTCGAGGTCAGGGAAAAAAACAGCAGTGGCTGGTGGTTCTGCCAGGTCCTGAGTGGGGCCCCCTCCTGGGAAGGGTGGATTCCTTCCAATTATCTCAGAAAGAAGCCGTAGCCTCCTCTCTCTCTGCCTGGAGGTCTCACACATCCCTGCTGGCTTTACCCATATTTAATATGCCTCTTAATTTATCATCCTCTACACAACTTCAAAGGAAGGAAGACTGGAGGACTGTGGTTTCTAACCCCCTCCACAGAGAGAGCCACCTTCCCATCACAGCACCCCCTGGAGGCCCAGAGGCTATCCCCCTTCTTTCCGTGTCAGCATCCCTGCCTTAAGGCCAGTGGCATTGCCACTCAACTTCTCTTCCCACCCAGCAGAGGAACCATGACTCTCCAAGGCCTCCAAGACCGGAACCATCATCTGGAGAAGCTGTAGAAAGAGTCTCTCATTACTAGGATGAGACATAGTAAGGGGCGGCCCTCCCTGGCACCCTGCCCCAATCCACAATGGCTTGTTCCAAGTTTTCCATGTCTCTAAAACCCCAGTGACTTATTCACTCAGTTTCCAAAATGCCTGGTACCAGAAAGAGCTTCACCCTATGGAATTTGGCTCCATTGCCAATCCCAGGGAAATGTCCTCTTCAAGGGCTCAGGCCTGTGGGCCCCTCAGGTTCAACCAGATGCAGCAGCTCCAGGGGTGGGCCTGGAGATCTACTCAGCCATCCTGCCTCCCATCCTCTGTCTTGGGACCCTGACTGGTCCTGAAGGGGTGGTTCCAGCCCCCAGCATGCTTTACTGTCCTGCTCTGGGCTCTGGTCCATCCCTGGGCCTTTTGAATAAGAATCTACCAACAACAACAACCCCTCCCCGACCTTGGGCCATGTCGCTTTTGTCTACCTAGAGCAAGAATCTCAGTATGTTTGAGTAAAGGGGCTTTTCACAAGTAAAGTGCCCCTTTACTGAGTAGCTCATAGGTGCCAAGCGCTGTACTTGGCACTTCACATTCATATTTTTAACCCTTACAACAACCCTCTATTGTAATATACCCATTTTATAGGTGAGGAAACTCAGCCTCTGTGCCCAGGGGCAACCTGGCTAAGAAGAGGAAGAAGAGGATTTGAATGTATGCTGGCCTGACCACGGTGCCTGTGCCTTGTCCCTGTAAGAGGCAAACCAGGCAGGGGAAAGGGAGAAGCCAGCTGGGGGCTCGGAGCAGGTGGCCAAGTGGCTTCCTTGCGGTTGGTGAGGGGATGTTGATGGCTGCTCCCACACCTACCACCTTCCAAGCCACTGTAGCACATGCTGAAAGCTGCCTGGGCCCTCGCCTGCTGCTCCCCCATGGCAGGCATGCTCAGGGCCCTGGTGGCTGCCACAGAGCAGTTTCCTGCTCTTATGCTGGTGCCCCCTGTGCAGAATAGAGCTGTGGTGCTAAGGGAGCTGAGGTGGTCTCACATGCCTGCCTCAAGGAGCCCTGGTGGCTCCAGGACCAGCAACTGGATCTCCACCAAAGCGAGCATAGTGGGCAGTAGCCACATAAGGAGGCAGGGACTCAAGGGCCAGGCAGACTCCTGCTGTCCTCTCTGCTGCTGCTTCCTGCTTCTCTCTGGCATTCACAGAGCAGTTTCCTTTTTTTCTCATGCCCTGTCCCTCTCTTCTCTCTCTGAGTGGAATCAGGGCAGCCCCATCCAGCCATCTGACGTGTGGTTCACTGAGGCACATAGAGGCAGAGCTACGTGACAGAACTAGAATCGGGACCCAGGCCCAGTCCAGAGTTCTTGCCCATGGACCAGACTGCTGTCAGCGACCAAGGAGTGAGAGGGCAGAGTCCCTACCCTGCAGGAGAAGAGGCAGTAGCCCTGCCCTGCCCAAGGTCTCTGATTCTGGGTGTTAATCTGCTGCAGTGCTTTGGAACCACAAGGCTGGCTTTCCTGGGGATGCTCACTGTCTACCTGTGGTGCCAAAGATTTATGTGCAAACAGCCCTCTTCTGCTTTCCCCTCCCCCCACTGCCTCATGAGCTCTGGATGCTTCTAAGAAGGAGCTTTCCTCTGATCCACAGCAGCACCTTTAAATACAGGTTCTCGGGTCTGTGAGCATCTTGGGGCAGGGCCCTGAGGTGCTTCTTGCGGCACCTGCTTGCCCTTGGCCCTGTGCCTAGAACCTGGGGGCAGAGGTGGCAGGGGAAGATGGCAGGCTGGGAGAGAGCCACCCACCTTTTCAAGATCCCCTCCCTAGGGAGGGGAACCCGGAGCATGTTTTCCTGAGTTTTTTATCCACTTTGGCTTAAACAGCTTTTGTGAAACTGTTATGCAGGATTCAACTACATTTCAAAGGACAAAACTATAATTTTTTTTTCTTATTTGCTTTCTGCTTTCATTGACCTTTTCAAGGATTTTGTGAATGCATACCATGTGCTAGGTGCTGAGTAGACCAGGGTGCGAGCAGCTCCGTGGCTGGTTCTAAGAGCTTTTATTTTTGTTTACTGATTCAACTGAAGAAGTTTGTCTTTGGCCTTGTTCCCCCCCCTCGCCGTGGTCAGCTGGGTGCGGATGGACTGGCTCCACCTTTCTCTGGACAGAAAGTTTTCCTGCAGATGAAAGAGTTGGTCTCTGTACTCTTATTTCAATGTGAACTGAAGGTACTGAAGCCACATTCCTCTCTGTTCACGGGTCTTTCTCAGGACACCTCCCTAGCCTGAGGACTCCTCTTCAGCTCCCTTTCCCACAGTGCTGGGCACCTCTCCAGGCAACTGTAAGTGGGAAGTCTTGACGGCTAGCAGCTATCCCTAGCTGTCCTTGCCTGGGGACTTAGGTCCATCCAGGACCATGGCCCCTATCCTGTGAGCGATCCACGGAGCATATGCAGAATTCTCCTGGAGGTACGGCCATGGAAAGTATCCAGGCCATAATTTTAACTCCCCTTCCAAGCTCCGGGCAGGCCACCGGTGCTTACTCCCTTGTTTTACTTACTCCTTGTGACAACCCTGTGAGGTGCACAACACCAGATCTGATCGGTCATGAGAAAATTGAGGTTCAGAGGATGAAGTCACATGCCCAGCTTCATCCAAATAGTAACCAGGCTGAGACTTGAATCCAGGGTATTTTTTCCTCCCTGGTGCCCATGACTTTTTCCTCTGCCATCACCAGAGAAATGTGTGTGGTGCTTCCAGGGAGCAAGTGACCCTCCCTCTTAATTTAGGCCACTACTCCCCTTAGCCCATGAGCACACATGTCAGTAAGTCACAGACCCAGTGCCAGCCCCAAAGGCAGGCAACAGTGGCTTTTTTCCTTTCCTCACCCCTGCTAGTTTCCTTGGAATGACCATTTTATTTTACATCCTAGGGCAGATCTACAGCTTGTGGCACCACCAGATCTTTGAAAAGTCTGAGTTTTAGGATCACCACTTGATGAAATAGCCTTTGCTCAGATTTTTCACTCAAAATCTCTTTGCCATTTTGTGGGTTTGTGTCATTGTCCCAGATGGACTTGGGGAGAGCTGGGCTCCAGCTCAAACCTCTTTCGATGCCAAACCCTACTGAGGAATTACTAAAGCCCATGGCAGGCTTCCAATAGTCATTTTAAGCCTCCACCACAGAACCTCCCATGTAATCAATTTCTTAGGGAAAGTTTTTGGCCATAAAAACCTTTCTGAGCCCACTGGGTATCTTTGTACCAGGTGGAACATAGGTAAACAAAGTTGCACATTAAAGGGCAGGTACCAAACCTCCCCAAATTATGGAAGCACCTTAGGCTGAGGAATGGACAGTCTCATATCTATTCAACCTGTACCAAGTACCCAGCACTAAGTGGAATAAAGAGGAAATTGCTCCTGCCCTCAAATATCTGGCAGCTCAACAGCAAGAACTTTCGTGGCTTTGCTCACTCCCTTGCATTGTGCCTGAGTCTCTAGGTGGTAGGTCAGGCTGCTCCCTGGGAGGTCTTGCCCTCCTCTTTGGATTGTGATGGGAGGCACAGAACAGCCTGAGCCAGGTGTGGCAGTCTTGTCCCTACCCGCCCTCTACCCTGCTTGGCCAGGCCCGCCCTTCTGGGCTTTTGCCACAAACAGCCATACCATCCCACAGACAAAAGGTGACCTGATGTCAAGCTTTGTGGCCTGAATGAATGGGAAAGTGGCTCACATGGAGACCTGAGGGTGCAGGGCTTCCTCCCTCAAGTGAAGGAATTGCTCCTAACTTGGCTCTGACATCTAGACAGACCACTGCCTGTGACAGTCCCAGACAGTTGCAGAGTTGATACCAGGAGGCTCTGCAGTCTGCCTGCTCATTGACTACCTACTGAGGACCCTACCCACAGACTTGACTGTCCAGCTCCGTGGAGTATTGTCTGGTTTCTGGTGCTACCCTACCGAGTTACGGAGCCTTTCATCATGCTTCAACACTACATCTTCCTTCATGTTCCTGTCCTCTACTCCAAAGTCGGCCTTCTTAGCTCCAATCAGGACAAGAGACTCAATTTCTGTTGTGCTTGAAGAGGCCAAACCCAGTGCCACAGCCTGTAGCCTTCACTTTCAGGTCTTCTGTAAATGTTCAAAAGGGGATGCCCTCACCAGGCCTGTTACAGCAATAAGCCACTCTATCACAACTACGGTGTGTCCATATCTTATCCCAGCCTATGCCTCTTTGCCTTTGTGCCCACATAAGTGTTGAAAGCACCCCTTTCACTCTTTCAGGGGTGTTGATAAATTATAGTCACCTTAGTTACCACCCACGTTTCCTATTTCAGGGCACCACCAAGTAACTAGGCCATTTCTTGCATCCCTTCAGGAATAGTGGGGCTGACCATGTTGCCCCATCACCTCATGTCTGCTCATAGGATGACGCTGGAGATCCTAGATATCTCAGCACCCCTCATACCTTCTAGGCAAACTGACAAATTCTGGTGGTGTTTTTGTTTCCTTTTAACAAAAAGTTACACGAGGCTATATATGTGAGGGGGAGGGGGATGAACAATTAGCTGTAGCATGTATAGATTATACACTTTACCATTAGACTTTTTTTTAATAAAAAAAATGCTTGACTGGTTTCAAGCTTCATTGTGAATATGCAGCGTCTATGGATTTTATTTGGCTAAAGAAAGGATGCATAGTTTGTGCCCTGACATCTTAGACAAGAGATTGGGGGGAAACAAAGATCAGAAGCCTATGTGAGCTGCTTTTGGGCATTGCCCAGAAATAGGGACGACTCCTCTCTCTGGGCCCAGTCACCTTGATTCTTTGAACTACATTGCCCAGAAACTAAGGGAAACTTCCTTGTAGTCACTGGGTATCTCCCACATATTCTCAGCTTTGTGCCTAGAGATGGCAGAGTTCATGTCCAGGGAGTCAGACCTCTCACTGGTGTTGCCTACCAGTGGGCAGGAGTGTGGTGGAGGTTGGGGGTGCAGCCATGGCTGCCCAAGCCATCTGCTCCAGGTGGTGGAGGGCATTGTCTGCTGTTTTATTACTTTCCCAAAGACAAAGACAAGGCAAAAGCAACCCCTGATGTGGAACTGCTTTGATCCCAAGTGAATCTTTAGACAAATGATCCCACCACCCCACCTTCCTAGAGAAAGAAGAACAGAACCAGCAGAGTCCCTGAACAGAACTTCGAAGAGGTTCCTCCCTTGGAGGAAATATTTCAGAGAATGCATGACCTGGCAGACCTTGGTCATTCCTATATTACTCCCTCCCTGCATAAGGAGTAATTGTGTTACAGGCTCCCCTTGGCAGTGTTTTCTCCAGATCTTCCAAACCAACAGTGCATAGTCATAAGAACACGCCTGGTAATGACATGGGCTTCCTGGGGCAGGTGTGCAGGGGCACGAGTCTCTGGGACAGGATGGGATGGGAAGGGAAGGGAAGGGAGAAGGGAACTGTGGTCAGGATCCAAACCTGACTTACTCTCTCAGGGCATTTACCCCATTGCCTGCCTTCAGGTCTCACTTGGAACCGGCACACTCACCATTCCCTTTACACTGTTTCAGAATGCAGTGCCAAACAGAGCCAGCTCTCACTCGTACACAACTGCAAACACTCCCCCACTTCTAAGGGGTTGTGGGGAATTTGTGCACCCAAGACTCACATCATGAGGCTGCTGCTCCAAGTCCAGGGTGTTAAATGCCCATCCCTTCTCTAGTTCAGTGTCCATCTGGTCCAGGTGTGATTCCTCATCACCTTGCAACCCATGCCTCCGAATGAATGGTTCTCAAGTTTTAGTGACCATAAGATTTAGCCAGGAGCTAGTCAAAGTACACATATCCAGGCTGCATCCCCTGGAAGAATCAGCAGCAATCTGCATCCTTTAAATGGACATTGTGAGACAATGGTCTGCATATTCCACTTCAAAGAAATGGCCAAACTGAGCCATCTTGGCTGACATAGTCTAGGTTTTCAGAAATGGTGCCTCATGCTACTATTAATGTCACCATTATTTTTCTGAGCATTGACTGGGTTCCAGGCCTGTGGGGCATTCTACATATACTTCATCTTCAAAGTGCTACATGAGTTGGATATCTGCATTTTACATGTGAAGGTACTATATACATTTCAGAAAGGTGAAGGCATCAGACCAAGGTCTCACATAACTAGGGTGTGGCATGTCTGGTCCTAAAGCTGGCTCCTTTATCCTAAACTCATCCTGATGTAATTATTTCCTGGATTCAAGATCTTATTCAAGAAATACTTCCACCTGAATAGCCAAAGCAGCCTTAAGAAGAGCAGAACTAGAGATATCACACTCATTATTTCAAGCTATACTACAAAACAATAATTATCAAAACAGTGTGGTACTGGCATGAAAACAGACATAGATCAATGGAGTAGAATAGAGAGTGCAAAAAAAGGGGGCACATATGGTCAATCTATGACAAAACAGGCAAGACTACAATGGGGAAAAGAAAGTCTCTTCAATGAATAGTCTTGGGAAAACTGGACCACTCTTACATGTATACAAAAATAAATTCAAAATTAAAGCCTTGAATGTAAGATGTGAAACCAGAAAACTAGAAGAAAACAGTAAGTTTGTCAGCATCAGTCATAGCAATACTTTTTTGAACCAGTCTACACAGCCAACGGCAGGAAAAGCTAAAATAAACAAATAGGATTACATCCAAGTAAAAAGCTTTTGCACAGCAAAGGAAGCCATCAACAAAATGAAAAGGTTTTGGCAGAAGATGTTTGCAAATCATACATCCAATAAAGTTTTAATATTAAAAATGTATAAAGAAGTTGTACAATTCAATATTTTAAAAAACCTGATTTAAAAGTGGGCAGAGGACTTGAATAGACATTTTTCCAAAGAAGACATGAAGATGGCCAATAGGTACATGAAAAGGTGCTCGACAACACTAATCATCAGGGAAATGCAAAACAAAACCACGATGATATCACCTTACACCTGTCAGATTAGCTGCTACCAAAAAACAATAAATAAGTGGTTGTGAAAAATGTAGAGAAAAGGGAACCCTTGTACACTGTTGGTAGGAATGTAAAATGGTGCAGCCACTATGGAAAACAGTATAAAGGGTCCTCAAAAAATTAAAAATATAAATACCATATGATCTAGCAATTCCACTTCTGGGTATTTATCTGAAGAAAACACCAATCTGAAGAGACATATGCATCCTCATGTTCATTGCTTTACAGTTATTTATAATAGCCAAGGTATGGAAACCTACCATATTGAAGTCTCCCAATAGTCCATCTATTGAATTCCATTGATATATGAATGGACAAAGATGATGTAGTCTAAATATACAATGGAGTATTACTCAGCCATGAAGAAGAATGAAGTCTTGCCATTTGTGACAACATGGATGGACCTAAAGAGCATTGTGATAAGTGACACAAGTCAGAGAAAGACAAATAATGCCTTATTTCACTTCTATGTGGGATCTAAAAACAAAACAAATGAACAAACAAAACAAACAGATTCATAAGAAACAAACTTGGTTACTAGAGCAGGGAGGGATTCGGGGGGAGAAATAGATGAAGGGGATTAAGAGGTACAAACTTCCAGTTAACAAATCATGGAGATGTAATGCACAGCATGGGGAATATAATCAATAATATTGTAATACCTTTGTATGGTAACAGATGGTAACTAGACTTACCATGGGGATACAGTCCATAATGTATAAAAATATCACTATGATGTATGCCTGAAACTAATAGGATATTATATGTCAATTATACTTCAATAAATTTTTTAAAATACTCTTCAAAAAAGATCTAACTCTGTAATTAGGGGAAAAGGTCCAACTTCTGTTGAGTATCCGCTATTGGTTAGGTACCTTGTAGATATTATCTCAACATTAACTACAGTTCTTCTAGGTAGGAATTATTATACCCATTTTATGGATGGAAGTTAATAGTCTGAGAGATTAAGTTTAACCATGGTCATAGCTGTAAGAGGGTGAACTTGTATATCTAACTCTAGAGCTCTTCCCTTGACAGACTATCACAGCTCCCAAATCTATAACCCTTCCATTCAGTGTTTTTCACACTGTTTTCCTGAACAAATGCAAATAGATACTCTGTGTTCTGTGGGCATGTTAATTTGAGAAATGCTGGATTGAACAAAATCAGTTTCTTTATTGCAGGACTTCTTGAAGTCTCTTATATAATAATATTCAGCATAAATGTCTAAGAAAGGATTTATTTATAAACCATGAACCCATTCACAGAGTGTCTAGCAGAAGTGTTTCACATAATTCTGGAAAACATCAACTTTCACATTTCAAGTCTACTCTGAATTCTACCTAAAGAGCAACCCTTAGCTGATCCTCACCCTAATTCCAACTCTAACTCCACCCCTCCCTGCAACTCAATCTTCAGTGCTAGCATTCACAGCATCCTGAGAACTAAATACTTTCTTGAACAGAAAGCTGCTCACAAACTTTAAGGTTTCCTATTTCTACTGGTCTAACTTGAAGCAGTCTGAATGGATTTCCCCATAGTGAGATTACAACTGCAGGAAACTATTCAGAAGTGCGATCTGTGACCTGCCAGGAATGCAATTTCTGTTTGTTTTCTACCTTATAAGCAAGTGTTCCTTTAGAGATCTGTAAATTATTGGCAGTGTTGAGAGCATTCAAATTCAAGTTAAAGCCCAAGATCATCTCCTCTTAAGATTCAGGAGGTCCAGATCCTACAATAAACTGTGTTCTCTGGTTCCCTTTCAACTGCGTGGAACTTGGCCATACACTTGTGCAGAATAGTATAGAAAAGTGGTCTTCAAACACCTTTCATTGTGTACCATCAATAAAAAATTTTGGCGTAAATGCAGTATATAAATATATAAGAATACATGTATTACTAAAAAAAGTCATGTATAATATTTTAGGTAGAACATGCTTGCACCCCATGCTTGGGGTTCCCTTCCACATGAAAGGAGCTCCAACAGAGTACCACTTGGTCTTCTCTCTGCCTGAGCGAGAAGAGGGAAGGAACTATCTAGGTGATTGGTGTCTTGGGGAGCAGGAGCCAGTCGTGCACAGCTAGCCCCTCCCTCTCTCCTGTTTGAGGTCAGATGTCCTCAGGGAGCACACCTTCAGCTTACCAACTGACAGTGAGAGGCTTGGTGGTAAAAGAAGCTCCCACAAAAGGAATCCTGTGCTTTTCAGAAATGCCTGTGACTGAGTCAGTGAGCACATCTAATTCTGGGATTCAGGCTTAGGGAACCCATGACTGCTACACACCTCACCTAAGCCAGATTTTCCCCCCACTCTGTCAGGAAGAAAGCTGACATTTATTCTCCAATTCCCAGATCCCTCTGTCTCTGTCAGTTCTGAACTCCAATGAGGAGAGAGGGGAAGCTATTTATCAGGCTCCTTAAAAACTGCCGTTGCCTACTGATTAGGCTAATTTTAGCTAATGCATTGCAATTCATTGCATAGTATAATAATGCAGTATATATACAAAATTAAAAGTGTCTGAAGGATATGCTAAAAACATACAATTAAAAGATGCAATTTTTCACTACTTTGAGATCATAGAAAATACATATCTGCCTCTGTCCCCAGTTCCTGGCAATTTCTTAAGAGAATCTTTTGTTCTAATGTTTGGTTTTTGACTCCAGTTCCTGACACAAGGCTTCTGAACCCCTTGTTTTTTCCACATCATAGGAGAGTCTGTTTTCCTAATGAAGCAGCCCTGAGTTCTTGGAGGGATCCTGGTTGGGACCTGTCCCCTGGGACCAAGCCATGATTAGAAACTTGGGCTTTTCAGCCCCACCCTCTCATTCTCTTGAGATGAAAATTGAGTTAATAATTGATCATGCCTACGTGATGAAGCCTCCATGAAAATCCCAGTAGGATGAGGCTCGGGGACTTTCCTTGTTGGTGAACTCAGCATGTACAAGGAAGGTGATAACACCCCAACTCCATGGGGTCAGAAGCTCCTATTCTTTGGACCTTCCCAGTGTAGACCCTTACCCTATGTATCTCTTCATCTGGCTGGCTGTTCATTTGTATCCTTTACCAAATCCTTTAATAAATGATGAATGTATGTAACTGTTTCCCTGAGTTCTATGAGGCACTATAGCAAATTAACGTGAAGAGGGATCATGAGAACCTCCAATTTGTAACCAGATCAGACTGAAGTTGTAGTTGGGGACCTATTATTTGTGATTGGCCTCTAAAGTGGGGGGCAGTCTTGTGGGACTAAGACCTTAACCCATGGGATCTGACACTGTCTCTAAGTAGATAGTGTAGAATTGAATTGACTTGTAGGACATCCAGTTGGTGTTGCAGAGAATAGCTTGATGTTGGGGGGAAAAAACACACATTTGTTGATCAGAAGTGAAATATACTGTTGAGTAGTAAAGGAGACACACAGGAAAGAAAAACAGGTAGAAAACTGGAGTTTTTCTAATATAATTATACTCCAATAACTAATCTTATCCACCACCTGGGATGTATGGACCCCACTTTGTAAACCAGTGACAAAGGAACAGTTATGGGCTTTGAGGTTAAACAGACCTGGGTATTAGTTCTGGATCTGATACACACACTTTGATACAGTACCTCTGATACTTAGTGTCCTCATCTGTAAAATGGGGAGAGTAATGCCTTTCTCACAGTCATGAAGGTTAATGAAAATAATGTATGCCTAGCACACAGTAGGTGCTTCTGATAGCAAATCATAATGGTCATGAAGAATAAAAAGAATTAACAGTCTTCAGTGCCTAGTACAGGAGTTGGCAAGCTTTTATTAAAGAGCCAGATAGTAAATATCTGGGGCTTTGGGAGCCAAGAAGCAAAACCAGAATGTTATGCAAGGACTTACGTAACTATTTAAAATGTAACCATTTGAACATGTAAAAAGCATTCTTAGCTCTTTGGGAAAAAAAAAGGCAGCCGGATGAATTAGGCCTAAGGGTTGTAGTTTGCCAACCCCCGGCCTAGTGTACACTCATATTCTATTATTACTTTTCTCTAAATGAAAGTTTTCCTAAGTGCGTCTATGGAACATGAGTCCCTCACATGATCATGAGAAAGCTTTGTGTGGTCAAATCCATTTGGCAAACACTTGTATAAGTATCCTTCCAGCCTCCCTCTTTGGAGATCTGTCACACGCTAGCACATTAAAGACTCTAGAATCTGCAGTACAGAAATTATTTACTCTGGTTTGATCCTGTGTTTCCCAAATATCTGATAACAGAATTCTCTTTGTCATGTAACATTTAAGAACATCCCACAGAACATACTTTGGAAAACGCTGCTGTAGACCCTGGAATTTAATCATTATTTAGAATTTCACTGTATTACATTGCGTTTGTTCTCCATAACGCATACATCTGAGGAATCTAACTTGGAAGCGTCACGTGGAGAGCCCTGTGGAAGTCCTTCTTAGAAGGATCAGAACGTCTGATACAGCAGTTGTGCACCCTAGGAAGTACACAGCAGCTACTGGGTGTGTCCTTGGAGGAGATCTGAGAACCAGACCACATCCTTACTGCTGTGACATGGATTTGCTAACTAGCTCCACTGTCCTTTTTTCTTAACTATGGGAAAATACACAAAACAAAATATACCATTTCAACCACTTTAAGTGTACAGCTCAGGGACATTGAGTACATTCACAATGTTGTGTGACCATCACCACCATCCAGCTCCAGGAGTTTTTTTTCTTTCCTTACTGAAACTCGGTTCTCATTAAATAACTCCTCATTGCCCCCTCTCCCCAGCCCCTGGTAACCAGCACTCTACTTTGTCTCTGAGTTTGATTCTTCCAGGTATCTCATATTCTTGCAATCATAAGTATTTGTGTTTTTGTGGCTGGCTTATTTCACTCAACATAACTTCCTCAAGGTTCATGCATTTTGTAGCATGTGTCAGAATTTCCTTCCTTTTAGAGGCTAAATAATATTCTACTGCATATATTTATACCACATTTTGTTTATTTATTCATCCATCCATGGATACATGGATTGCTTCCATCTTTCAGCTATTGTGAATAATTCTGCTTTGTACATGAGTGTACAAATATTTATTCAAGTCTCTGCTTTCAGTTATTTTGTGTATATATCCCAGAAGTGGAATTGCTGGATCGTATGTAATTCTATGTTTAATTTTTTGAGGAATTGACATACTGTTTTCCATGGTGGCTACACCGTCACTGTATGTTTATTGTTAATTTATGGACCACAGTTTTTTAAATTGAGATTTAATCAACATACATTATATTAGTTTCACGTATACAACATAGTAATTGGATATTTTTATATATTGTGAAGTGATCACAAGTCTACTTAATGTCTATTATCACACAGTCACAAAATGTTTTGTTGTAAGGAGGACTTCTAAGATTCACCCTTTTAGCAACTTTCAAAACTACAATACAGTATTATTAAATATAGTCATCATGCTGTACATTACATCCCCATGACTTATTTACTTTGTAACTGTAGGTTTGTACTTTTTGACACCTTTTACCCATATTGCCCATCCTCTACTCCCCACCTCTGGAAGCCACCTGTGTTCTGGATCTATGAATTTCATTGTTTCTATAGATTCCACATATAAGTGAGAACATATTGTATTTTTCTTTTTCTGTCCAATTTATTTCACTTAGCATAATGCCCTCAAGGTCCATCCATGCTGTCTCAAACAACAAAGATTGCCTATTCTTTTATGTCTGAATTATAGGTATAGATATAGACATATAGCTATACCACATTTTCTTTATCTGTTCACCATTGATGGATACATAGGTTGCTTCCGTGTCTTGGATATTGTAAATAACGTTGCAATGAACACAAGGGGTGTATACATCTTTTTGAATTAGTGTTTTCGTTTACTTCAGATAAAGCCCAAGAAGTGGAATTTCTGGATCATATGGTAGTTCTATTTTTAATTTTTTGAGGACCCTCCAAACTGTTTTTCATAGTGGCTGCACCAACATCCCTACCAACAATGTACAAGGGTCCCCTTTTCTCCACATCCTCACCAATATTAGTTATCTCTTGTCTTTTTGATAACAGCCATTCTAACAAATGTGAGGTAATATCTCCTTGTGGTTTTGATTTGCGTTTCCCTGATGATTAGTAATGTGGAACATCTTTTCATGTGCCTGCTGACCATCTGTATGTCTTCTTCAGAAATATGTCTATTCAGATCTGCTGCCCATTTTTTAATTGGATTGTTTGTGGTTTTTCACTATTGAGTTGCATAAGTTCTTTATAATTTTGGGTATTAACTCCTTATCAGATATATGATTTGCAAACATTTTCTCCCATTCAGTAGGTTGCCTTTTCATTTTATTGGCAGTTTCCTTTGCTGTGCAGAAGTTTTTTAGTTTGATGTAGCCCTATTTGTTTATTTTTGCTTTTGCTACCAAATCAAAAAAATCACCAAGACCAATGTCATAGAGCTTACAACCTATGTTGTCTTCTAGGAGTTTTATAGTTTCAGGTCTAATGTTAAAGTTCTTAATCCATTTTGAGTTAATTTTTATATATGGTGGAAGATAGTGGTCCAGTTCCATTCTTTTGCATATGGCTGTCTAGTTTTCCCAACACCATTTATTGAAGAGACTGTGCTTTTCCCATTGTATATATTCTTGGCTTCTTTGTCCTAAATTAATTGAACAAATACAAGTGGATTTATTTCTGGGCTGTCTATTTTGTTCCATTGCTCTATGTGTCATTTTATGCCAGTACCATACTATTTTGATCACAATAGCTTTGTGATATAATGTGAAATCAGGGAGTGTGATACTTCCAGCTTTGTTCTTTTTCTCAAGATTTTCTTTGGCTATTTGGAGTCTCTTGTGGTTCCATACAAATTTTAGAATTGTTTGTTCTATTTCTGTGAAAATTGCCATTGGTATTTTGAGAGGGACTGCATTAAATCTGTAGATTATATTGGGTAGTATGGAGATTTTAACAATATTAATTCTTCCAATTCGTGTGTGTGAAATATATTTCTATTCATTTGTGTCTTCTTTGATTTCTTTAATCAATGTCTTATAGTTTTAGGGGTATATGTCTTTCACCACATTGGTTAAATTTATTCCTAGGCATTTTATTCTTTCTGATGCAATTATAAATGGGATTATTTTCTTAAACTCTCTTTTGGATAGTTCATTATTAATATACTAGATACACAACAGATTTTGTATATTGATTTTTCATTCTGAACTTTACTGAATTCATTTATTAGTTCTGAGTTTTTTTATGGAGTCTTTAGGATTTATGTATAAGTCCTATATATATACTATAGGATGTCTATATATAATGTCATGCCATCTGCAAATAGTCACAGTTTTACTTCTTCCTTTGCTGTTTGGATGTGTTTTATTTCTTTTACTTGCCTAATTGCTCTGGCTAGGACTTCCAATACTGTGTTGAATAAAAATGGTGAGAGTGAACATGGACCACATTTTTGAGGTTGAGCTCCTTATGTTTAAAAATGATTTTTCAAATTTGAGTCTATAGTCACTCATTTTAAAGATAAAATTCTCATAGACTCCCAGTGTTGATTGAGACTTAAATGATTTTCATTATTACATTACCTAACATAAACTGGGCATAAACATGTTCTCTTTGTAGTTATTATACAAATAAAAAGTGAACGCTTTAAAAGTGGTTAAACACACAACTGCAAAACCAAAAGAGTTTATCTTAATCATATCATATAACAGGAGAGTTGATGTTGTTTTCTGTTGTGTTTTTTTTAATGGTAAAATATATATAAAAGCTGACGTTGCTTTGCCAAGACTACATCTCCACTCACAGTGGATAGAGCCAACCACATTAGGGCAAGTTTTTTGGAGTCAGTCTGTCTATGTTTTTTATGCATTGTTTTTCATGCACTTTCCTCTAATGGAAATACTGGGAAAACCTTTGTTAAAGCAACACATAATGCTGCATCTAGCCCTCATTGGGTGCAAATCACTTATTGTCTTAGTCCGTTTCGGCTGCTATGACAAACTACCATAGAATGGGTGGGTTATAAACAATAGAAATTTATTTCTCACAGCTCTGGAGGCTGGAAGTCCAAGACCAGGGTGCCAGTATGGTCAGATTTGGTGACAACTCTCTTCTGGGTTACAGACTGCCAACTTCTGCGTCCTCAATTGGTGGAAAGAGAACGAGTTGGCCCTCTGGCTTCTTATTAAGAGCACCATTCTCATTCATGAGGACCCTACCCTCATGGCCTAATCACCTCCCAAATCCCCCAACTTTAAATACTGTCACTTTGGTGATTAACGTATGAATAGGTCAGTGAGAGGACACAAACATTCAGTCTACAACACGTATCAAGTCAAACTTCATTCTTTTCCCATTAGCCCATGAAATTGGAAATACTAGTCTGGGACCCCAATTCACATGGTAAGAGAACTCAGTTGTTGAGAACAATATTCAGATTATCTAGGATATGCCTATCCATCTTTTTAAAAAATAGCATCAAATGGAAATGCAAAATTTAAATATTCTGAACCCGGCGTGCCTCAATGAAATTTCTTCACAGAGCTCCTCGCCGACTCCAGCAGGTTTATGACAGATACAAAAGTTCTATAACCAAGTTAAGAAACGCTGTCTTCCTATGTAATCCTAACTTAATTGTGCCAAGCCCTGGGAATGAGCAGACAGAAGCTCTCCAACTGGAACGTCTTTTTGTCACCAGCCTCTCCACACTCTGTAAGTGGCTTCCACGCATGGAGGAGGGTGTCCAGAAGCTCTGTGTGTGCTCTGGAAGGCATTGGGAAAGTGCTGGCTCTCCCAGCAATTCACTTTCACAATGAGGCTGGCTCCCCAGGAGCACAGAGCAGCAGTGTGTTAAGATACCCCAAGCTGCTTCTGAAACATCATTTTTGTGCAAAAATTGGTGATAGGAAAAAAAGTGGGGAGTAGAGACTTAAACAATTTAACCAGTACATTATTTCACACATTTTCATACTGAAACAAACAGAAATATGATATGCAGTAGAATATAAAACTCTCTTGCATTTTTAAGATAAAACTGCAGACTTCAAAGGCATGTCGGCTTCTGTGGGCTGCTTCGGGCCAAGCCCCATAAGAGAACTTGAGTAAGTAAAGTATGAGAAACTAAGCAGTCAATCACTCCGGCCCCCCGCAAGTAGGGCAAAGCCAATTAGGTGGCCTCCTTCCAGGTGTGCTCTACTCACTGGGCTTATTGTCACTGAAAACCAGCGGCCCCGTGGAGGATGCACTGTAGAGATTCTCAGAAATATGCTCCATATTAATGCTCTAAGTGTAGGCAGAAAGCGTTTGTTTACAGAAGCAATTCTTCCCAGAACCTCCTGCTTTTCAGCTCTTTTAGTTCCTCTGGCCACGTCCTGGGAAGCACCTCTATTGAGTTCTGTCTGTATTGAATTACCTTTCTTTAAAAACTTGGCTTGGTAGTTTTTAGGTAAGGGGTACAAGTCTGGGGTGAGGGGTGGGATGGAAAGAGAGCTCCTGAATTCCCAAAGGTGCACCTCAAATATTTGAATCAGACTAGGAACTCCCACAAGCCCAAGGCCCCACAGTCAGGTGCTGACGCCGTATCCCCTGCTCTTCCCCCCACACACACCCCAGCTCACGAACAGGGTGAGATCTCCCACTCTGTGCTGATCATCACCATCGAAGGCAGATGGCGCAGCCTCAGATGAAGTGTCCCCTACACATGCACTGAAAAGACAGCTGCCTGGTTGCAGGCTGGCAAGCGGCTTTGACGACAGGAAGGAGAGAGTGCAGGCATCCCCTTGCAGACTGCTTTCTTCGGCTTACAGGGCCAACGTGTTCCCTTCAGAGTCAAAGTCTGCCCCTCACCTCCATCAGTGCATCAGTAACATCAGCTCAGAACACAACCCGGGCTATGTGGACCCCTTGCCACTCACATCGGTTAGGAACCCGGTGTGCCTCAATGAAATTTCTTCACAGAGCTCCTCGCCGACTCCAGCAGATTTATGACAGACAGCCCTCCAAGGGCCAGAACTAGCTTGGCACAGGGCAAATGAGTCTAGGTCCTGTATGGACAGTCCTGAAACCTCCATCTTCATGCATGAGAGTGCAGGAGAAGCCAACCTAATCTCGGACCTGCTTTGGGCCAGGCTGGCATTGGGAGCGGAGGACAGAGGAATGAGTAAGAGAAGCACAGTCGGGCCAGGAAGACCGACCTACAAACACTACAGGTAACTTTGGGGAGAATTATAAGAGAGTTTCTACACAAAATGTCTGAGGGGCACAGAGTGGGACAGGAAACTTGCCAGGGGGTGAGAATTATGAGAAGCTGCCCAAAAGGCCAAAAATAGGGATCCAGTAGGTGAGGGCAGTGTTTCCACAGCTTGAGCTGTTTGAGGAGTACCCTTACAAATGATGCTATGAGCACATCCCACCTGTATCAGCAAGTACTTAGCATTTTACTTTAAACTGATTAACTCAAAAGTTAAATATGTTTCTTTGGAGAGAAGCTTTATATTGTGGTCACAATTGAAAAACCTATGTAGATTTCCATAAATAGAAAGTGACTCTAAAAGTAAACACAATGAAAGCAAAACAGTGTCACGGAGTTCTCGCTAGGTCCAGTTAGTTACCTATTAAAAGTTCTGACATTGAGGCCTGTTCTTTCTCCTCTCTCTCATTCTTGTTCTTTCTCTTTCTCTCTCTCCCCACCCCCCTCTGTTAAAAGATTAGCATGTGTTAAGGAGGTGTTAAAGACAGTACAAACTGAGATTTTGTACTTCATTAAAACAAAAAAAACCGGCAAGAGTACTGAAAATAGTAATAACTTGCACACTGTAATTCGATGTCATTTCATGCACACAAGAACACCACCCCAAGAAGTGCCTTTTGCACACTTTAAAAAATACTGGATTATTTTTAATGCTTTTTGTTAAGTCTAAGGGGCACAAGACGATTTAACTACAACATAGAGTAGACATGATGGAAGAAATGTGAAAGGGTGGACATGACACTCTGCAAGCTGGCAGCCTGGGAGAGAGAAACTTGCATGGAAACACCTCAATTGATTACCCGTTTCTGGATCTAATAATGCTCGATGAGGTCTGTGGTAGAAATAATTTTAATTGAAATTATTTGATCCTCTTTTCAAAACACTACTGAATTATAATAATATTTTTTAAACCTTTTGTGCGGAAGGAGACAAAAGAGAGAATTCTTTATAGAGAATGTGGCTATCAGACTTACCACAGTGCACAATGATCCCATGTTAGTGCCCAGCTCCACCACCAGACAGGGACCCCTCTGAGCAGGGACCTCCAGTTATTTGTTTCCTGAGTTTAATCTCTTTGTCATGTGTAGTTTCCTCTGTGCTGGCTTCCCTATTGGGTATGCTCTCCCAATTTTTCACCTTGTGCAGACTTGAAGCAGCTCCCTTGGGTTTACCTCCTCCAAAATTTATGTTCAGAAAAAAGGAGAGATTCTATCTTCTGAACAGTTGTAAATAAGTCTTGGGTCTGACTTTTATTGGCCCAGAGTGGGTCACGTGTCCCTCCTAAACCAATCATGGGTTTAGAATCCACCGATAGGCTGCAGTCTAGTTCTTAGGACCATCACCCTGGAGTAGGTGATAGAGCAGACTCCATCAGAACCATATGGACTGAGTCATGGGCGGGAGGAATTTGTTCTTCAAAGGGAATTCAGGGCACTATTATTAGAGGAAGGATGAATGAATACTGGACAAGCACAAGCTACCTAAAATCTAACCTTCACTCAATTATTGTAATAAGTGCATTGTTTAGTCATAATACAGAGTGTTCTGTATGGGGTCCAGAAAATTGTGCTGGAGGGCAAACTTTGTAGGTTCTCTTCAACATTTTCCACAGCACAGAAAACTTTGGTTTTCAGGACTGGTTCCAGTTATCCAGAGGAAAGAATATCTCCTTATTTGCAGACTAGAGAAAGAAAAGTAACACAGTGATGGAAACGTTTATTAGGAAGATCCAACTCCATCAGCTTGAATTATTTGCTTAAGCAACTTTCTGCACTTGGTCTCTTGTTAAAGGTGCCACCTGTCACACTAGGAGAGAGATTCTGGCACAAGTGACCAGGACTAAATAATTGTCTTCTCAGGCATAGATGAATAATGTGGTATGCCATTATATTCATCTATTCCTGTTATTTCCCTGAGCTTTCTCCCTCAATAAAATGACAAAATCAGTTACTTAAACTTGGAAAGTCTCCACAAGTAGAGATGATGCCTCAGTAAGACAGGCTGGAGCAGTCTCTCCTTTTGCTACTTGTTAACTGTAGCATCGCTCTTACAGAGGCAAAAGCAAAGGAGAAAGGAATTATTTTCATCTCTACCAATTTAACTTCCTGGCTTGCTGTAATTTAACAAGGATTTTTTTCATTAGTCACCATGTATTCATGTTGGCCACCTGTGGTAGCCCAAATTATTTGGGGCCCCAATTTTTCACTCCTTCCCCCATATCCACCCCTTATGCCTGGGATGTTTCAATTTCCCAAAACCGCTAGGGACAGAATGTACTTCTCCACTCCTTGACTTTGGGCTTGGCCATGTGACTTGTTTAGGCCGTTGGGACATTGCCAGATGTGCCACAAGCAAAGGTCTCAGCCTGTGTTTGTGCAGCTGGCTGTACTTTCTTGCACCACTGCCATAGGCATGAGAAGAATATACTTTGTGTAGCATATTGCTCCAAGGGCAATGAGAGACATCTGAGGCTGGCCTTGACTCAGCCCTCAACCTGGTGTAAAGTCCAGCTGCTCCCAACTGGTATTAGCCAGCCCCTGTTGACTGAAGACACATGGGAAGGCATGAACTATTTGGAAATAACTTCAAATGTATAGAAAAATTGCAAGAATAGTCCAAAGAACATCTTTATCCAGATTTACCTGTTGTTAATATTTTGCCCCATTTGCTTTATTATGTGCTCTTCTTATATGTAATTTTTTTTTCTGAAACATTTGAAAGTAAGTTTCATCTATCATACCTTTTTACTCCTAAATCCACCAGTGCCTTTTACCTAAGAATAAGGATATTTTCCTTCATAATCACAGAACAATTGTTAACTGCCAGAAATTTCACATTGATATATTTTTATCTACTCTACCATTCATCTACCAATTTTATAAATTGATCTAATAATGTCCTTTTAGAATCAGGTCTCTTTGGTCTCCTGTAATCTGGAACAGTTTCTCAGCTGTTATTTGACTTGAATGACATTGATTTTTTTTAAATAAAGCCTCTCCCCTTTTTTATTATAAAATGTCCTCCATTTGTGTTTCACTGATACTCATTCATGATTCCATCTCCAGTCAGAATGCCACAGAAGTAATGTTTTTGTTCTCAGCAAATCCCATTTAGAGGCACATGATGTCCATTTGATCGCTTGGTCAAGGTATTGTGCATTTTTTCTTTCATATTGTTTTTCTGTACAAAGAATAAGCAATCTGTGGGGAGATATTTTAAGACAATGTAAATGTCCAGCTCCTCATCAAAATTTCTTTCATATATTCAGCTTCCATTGATGATTTTTGCCTGAACCAACCTTTGCTATTGTCTTAGCTCAGGCTCCTTTAACAGAATACCCTAGACTGTGTGGTTTAAACAGCAAACATTGATTTCTCACTGTTCTGGAGGCTGAAAGTCTGAGATTGGGGTGCCAACTTGGCCAGGTTCTTGAGAAAGGTCCTTTTCTGTACAAAGGGGTCTTCTCTAGGTACCCTCACATGACAGGGAGGGAGAAAAGGCCAGCTTTCCTCCTCACCCTAAAAAGACACTAATCCCACTGCGGGGGCTCCACACTCATGACCTAGTAACCTCCTAACTGCCTCACCTCTAAATACCATTACATTAGGTCTTCAACATACGCATTTTAGGGGCACACATTTAGTCCATAGCAACTCTTACAGTTGAAAAATTATGATTTTCTAACTCCAGCACTTCCTTCATATTTACCAGTCAGCACTCAATATTTTGCTGTGAGCAAGAGCCCTCTCTTCTGTCCCAAATGTTTATCTATTCATTATTTGTATATACTAACAGACTCCTATTATTTTCAGTGATTTATAATTCATTATTGTCCTTAATAATTTTAGTGCTCAAACTGTCCTAGATTTGGCCAATGAAAGACCCTTCAGTCTGGCTCTTGTGTCCTCATGACAGGTCCCCATTATTCTTATTTCAGTACTTCTTTATTTTATGGTATATAACAAGATGTTTTGGACTCATTTTGTACTTTCCTTCCTTCAGCCCTGGAAATTGGAGTCCTGGATTTTTGTAGTGGGGAATGGTATTAGATCCCAAGATCTGGGTGTAAGGTATACCTATTACTATTTTGCTTCTAGATGCACACATATACATAATCATATGTGCATAAACATATATAAAAATAAACATACATATATATGTAAGCATATGTGGTGGTTAACTTCATGTGTTAATTTGACTGGTCACAGGGTGTCCAGATTAAACATTATTTATGGGTGTGTCTGTGAGGGTGTTTCTGGATGAGGTTAATATTTGAATTGGTAGACTCAGTAAATGGCCCTCCTCTATGCAGGTGGATATCATCTAATCCATGAAGGGCCTGAATAGAACAAAAGGCAGAGGAAGGAGGAATTCATCCTATTTTCTTATCTCTGATTGAGATGTGTCATCTTAGCTCATCTTCTCTGGCCCTCATACTGGGATTTGCACCAACAGCCCCTCCCTGGTTTCAGGCCTTTGGACTCAGATGGAATTATGCTACCAGCTTTCTTAGGTCTCCAGCTTGCAAATTTGCACACTGTGGGACTTCTCAGCCTCCATAATCGCATAAACCAATTCCTCATAATAATTACATATAGCTAAACAGAGATAGATAAGATATAGATAGAAAGGCAGACAGATAGATAGATGATAGGTATTCATTATGATACTGTTTTTGTTTCTCTCTAGAGAACCATGGCTAATACAACATACATATAACACATTCTTACACCTGTTTTAGAAGTCATGATTTCATACCAACACCTTTAATTCCATTCTGTCTCCACAGGGTTCTTCCTTGCCTTGCCCTATCCTTGTTTTGTCTCCCTCCATCCACAGTGAGAATCCTGGCTCCAGCAATATCAGCACATCTATTCATTTGTTCAATCCTAAAATATATCTAAGATAGTTTCTGAATTGTTTTGCTCATATCAGTATAAAACTCAAATCTAATAAAAAGGAATTTAAGATTTGTTTCCAATATCTCCCCCAGCTCCAACGCTGACCAAAACTGAGGACATATACACTACTCGTGTATATACTAATGGATTTAAATTACTCAGATTAGTTCTTTTTGTTACTTCTGTGTGGTTGTATTACTCATTGAAAATGCTGTTGAGTTCATTTGTTTGTTTGTTTTCAGTTTTAGGTGTTTTTAGTCTCCTCATTCTTGTTGATTTAATTTAATTTTAATTTTAATTTTTCTAATTTTATTTTTTGAATATATAAAACATTAACATGCTTCCAAAAGAAAAAACACCCAGAAAGTGCACTTAGAGAAAATTCTTTCTACTTGACTCCTGCAATATTCTTTCTACATCATTTCCCACCCCCAATGACCAATCTATTCTGGATAACCAACTTCACTATTTTCTTCACTGCGTATCTTCACTATTGTTATCACTTTGGTGGTTTTTTTAGTAAAGACAAGCAGATGTATGCCTATTTTCTAATACATCCTCTTTTTATATACGCATTTCACATTTTGCTTTTTTCACTTGACAATTTATCTTGGAAAGCACTCCATGGCAACTCATAAGATTATTCTCTTTCCTTTTTACAGCTGCAGAGTTCTGTATGTATCACAGTTTATTCAACCTATCTCCTATGTTTACATATTTAGGTCATTTTAGTATTTTGTAGTTACAAATGTGGCAATGAAAAACTGCATATATATATATCTAACTCTTGTTGGAGGTATATCTTCAGGAAAATCACTATTCTTGATGGTGTCATTTTTAGCACAGAACTTTAAAACTTTGATGAAATCCAATCTATCTTATTTTTTCTTTTATTGTTTGTGTTTTTGGCAAATGTTTAAGAAATAATTGCCTAATCTGGGGTCATAAAATATCCCTATATTTTCTTCTAAGAGTTTTATAGTTTTAGCTCTTACATTTAGTCTTTGATTCATTTTGAGTTAATTTTTATATGAGACAGAAATATAACATCATTCTTTTTAATGCAGATATCCAATTGTCCTCATACTGTTTTTTTGAAAAGACCATTTTTTTCTCCATTGAATTAGTTTGGCACATTTGCGGAAAATCAGTTGACCATAAATAAAGGGTTTATTTTTTGGCACTCAATTCTCATTGTAGTTTTCATTGTTATTTATTATGAATTGTTAAACATATTTTCATAGATTTAAGGGCATTTTGTTTTATTTTTTATGTTAATTGTGTTTGTGTAGCCATGTCTTTTGCCAAATTTTCCACAGGATGTCTTTTCCCTCAGATTTTCAGAAGCTCTTTATATATTAGTAGATATTTGTCCTTTATCTGTAATATAAATTATAAATATTTTCTTCCTGCTGGTCATTTGTCTTTTAATTTTGCTTGTGGCCTTTTTGGTCAAGTAAAAGTTTTAATTTTTATGTAGTCAAAAGAATCAACTTTTCCTTATATTGCATCTGGATTTTGAGACAGTTTTAAAGCTTTACACTATATCCATATTATAGAAGAATTCACCCATGTTTCCATCTAGTCTTTAGTCATCTGGTTGTATCTTTCATGTTTAAAACTCTGATCCATTTGAAATTTTTCTTATGTCTGGTTAGGAATGAATCTAATTTTATCATTTTTTCCAAATTGTTTTATAGTTTTCCCAACACTACTCATTAAAAATTTCCATATGAAGTTTAATATCAACTTGTCCAGCTCATTTAAAAAAAATTAAGTTTGTTGGTATTTTTATTGGGATGAAGTAAAATTTATAAATTAGTCTGAGGAGAGAGTTGAGTCACTCTATCAAGGAACAAGAAATATTTTTCCATTTGTTTGTCTACTTTTGTGTCTTTTAGGAATGTCCCAAAGTTTTCTTAATATAGGTTTTGTACTTCTTTTTAAAGTTATTCCTAAGTCTTTTATCTTGCTATTGTAGATTTTTTCCTACAATATTTCCTTTAATTATTGTCTGTATGAAAGCTATTTGTGTGTGTCACTGTAACTTGCAGAATTCTTTAATTGTTTGAGTTGGCATTATCATTGATTCTCCAGGGTTTACTAGGTATCCCATCAAATCTTTGGCAAATAAAGGTAATTATATATATATTTTCCAACTCTTTTGCCTATTTTGACCTCACTTTTCTAACTTCATTGGCTTATACCACTAGGACAATGTTTAATAGTAGTGAAATTAGTGGGTATTCTTGCTTTATTCCTGATCTTTAGTAGAATTTTCTTGTGGAAATCATCTGAGCTTGGTGTTTTGATAGGGGATAGTTCTTTGATAACATTCCATATTTCTTCTTTGAAATTGATTTAACTTTTAATATTGGATGGGGGAGTCAATTTCAGTCAACTATATTTTCCTAAGACATTTATCCTTATCATTGGGTTTACAAATTTCTTTGCATAGGTCTGTGTATGTAGAAGACTCTTTTATGACTTTCTGGCTTCCTCTATTAACAGCTACTTTCCTCTCTCACTTCTTAGTCTACATATTTCTGCTTTCTCTTCCCCATGCACTTTTTAAATTAAATTTTCTAGTGTTTTGTCTATTCTATGACTTCATTCAAAGAACCAGAATTTTTATTTATTTTATTTACTGTTTTCCACTTCTCTATTACATCCTGCTTTTGTCTTCATTATTTTCTTCATTGTGGTTTCTTTTTTTTTAACTTGAATTGGGAATTTAATTAATTTTAATTCAATTTATTGTTTAATTTTTATCCGTACAGGTTTTAGGGCTATGATTTTTCCTTAGATATACGAGTTTTCCTTGGGATATATGCTTTCCATTCTGTAATTTTTGTAATTCCCTTATACCCAAGCATCATAAACATAAAAGGCTTTAAGTATTTGGGTGGGGAATTATGCAAGTTATCAAATTATTGCATCTCAGATCCAAATTCACTCTTCACCGCCTGCAGTATGAAAATGGATACGGGCCCTTTAAATATTGTGCTTTTGTCAGTTGACACAATGTTTAGCTTTGGCAGTAGAGGGCACTGGAGAGAAATTACAGGAGGAATTCCCCTAGTAGGCTCCTGCAGTATGAGTGGCTTCTCTACGGCCAGGCTTCAGGGATGTGCGCAGCCTGTCTATTGCCTAGCTCCTGCAGTACAGAAAGCCTCTCTAGTTACTTCAGGATAGATGGCTGCTCCAGTACCAGATTCCTGCAGTGGCGGCAGCTTCCCCAATGTCCAGCTCCTGCAATACACAGGAGCCAGCACCACGTAGCAAGCAGCAGCTTCCTCAGGCACCCACCCCTTGCCAAACAAGGTAGTTTCATAGTAGAATGGCTCTGGTAAGATAGCTCCTGTGAACAGCTTCCCAGAACCCTACAGGACAAATTTCCAGCCAGTTCCAGAGTGCAGATTTCCAGCAACTTCAGTGGTGTGGCACAACAGTAACTTCTGTCATTCATGAAGCCAGGGCCACATCCTCTCTAAGAAAGGTCTGGCTCATAACCCTAGAGGACCTCTCCCTTAAGCACAGTGTCTCAGCCCAAAGGGGTAAGGCTGCTGCTTAGTCGGCAATTCCTCTGTTTTTTTAGAGTTTCTTTCTCCTTTCCATAAAATCGAAATGATACCTGATACCAATCAAAGAATCTTAAAGGAAAAAAAAAAGCTATAGGCAAGTATCCCTCCTAAATGTAGATGAAAAAATTCTGAGCAAAAATTTAGCAAGTTGACTCCAACAGTACATAAAAAGGACAAACACCGTGATCAAGTCAGATTTGTCCAAGGAAATCAAGAGTAGGTTAATATATGAAAATCAATCACTATAATTCATTATAATAATAAACTAAAAGTACAATGAGATACCCACCATACATCTATTAAAATGCCTAACATTAAAAACTGACCCCAAACAAGTGTTGGAGAGAATATGGAGGAACTGGAGTTTTCATACAATACTGGTAGGAATGTAAATGGTAAGACTACTTTGGAAATAGTTTGGCAGTTCCTTTTTAAAAACCTACCATATGATCTATCCATTCTACTACTAGGCATTTACCTAGGAGGAAGAAAAGCATGTGCCCATATACAGACTTGTGCACAAATGTTCTTTACAGCTTGAAATCAGAAAAAACTGGAAACATCCCAGATTTTCAACTAGTGACTGGACAAACTGATACATCCATACATGGGAAACTACTCATTAATTAAAAGGAATACACTCTATGATATGGATGAATCTGAAAATAATTACACTGAGTGAAAGAAGCCATAAAAAGAGTGCATACTGTATAGTTCCATTTACAGAAGTAGAAAATTCAAAGTAATCTATAGTGACATAAAGCAGATCAGTGGTTGCCTGGGGACAGGTGACTGGAAAGCTAGAGAAGAGAGGGATTATGAAGGGGTATGAGGAAGCTTTTTGGGACGATGGATATATTCATTATCTTGATTGTGGTGATGGTTTCACGAGTGTATACTTACGTCAAACTTACCAAAACTTATGCTTAAGTATGTTCAGTATAATGTTTAAAAATTTTTTTCTAAATACTGCTGGCTGCTGGCTGGAGAATGTATTGTAGGGTCAGGCAGCAAAGGATGCAGAAAGGCCAGTTAGGAGGGTTTTGCAGTAACCAAGAAGAGAGATGATAGTGGTGGCAGCAGAGACAGAGAAAAAGTGGAGAGTTCAGAATATTCTTAATGGATAGAGTAAAGAGGACTTCATAATGGATTAGATGTGGGAATTGAAGAAGATGGAGAAATAACCAATAAGTCTTGTATTTGGGGCTTCAGCAACTGGCTGAACTATAGTATCATATTTGAAGAATGAAAAAGATTCTAGCTGCTTTTTTTTTTTACCCCAGAAATGGGCATACTGATAAAATTCATATGGAAATGTAAGGGACCCAGAATATCCAAAAATAATCTTGAAAGGGGGAATGAATTAATATTTCCAGCCTCAAAACTGACTCTAAAACTACAGTATTTGAGACAGTGTGGTACTCACCTAAGGATAGATATAAAGACCACTGAAATAGAATTGAATCCAGAAATAAATTCTTAACATTTACATTCAATTGATTTTCAGAAAGCATGCCAAGCAATTCGGAGGGGAAAGAATAGTCTTTTCGAAAAATGCTTGGACACTGGAAATCCACATGCAAAAGAATGAAGTTGGATCCCTACCTCACACCATGTAAAAAATTAACTCACAGTGGATTAAAGACCTAAAAGTCAGAGCTGAAACTATAAAACTCTTAGAGAAAAACAGCTGTAAATCTTCATGACTTTGGATTACACAATGGTTTCTTAGACATGAGCCCTAAATCACAAGCAATCAAAGAAAAAATAGGTAAGATGGATTTTTTTCCAAAATTAAAAACTTTCACACTTCAAAAAAAGTTAAAAGACAACCCACAATGGGAGAAAATATTTACAAATCATATAACTGCTAAGGGACCTGCAAACAGAATATATGAAGAACCCTTATGACTCAATATAATAAGACAAATAATCCTATTTTTAAATAAATCTGAGCAGACATTTTCCAAAGCATATATACAAATGGTCATCAGTCAGTAAGCACATGAAAAGACACTAAATATTATTAGCCAGTAGGGAAATGCAAGTCAAAACCACAAGGAGATACCCTACATACCAAAACAGCTGCACCATTTTATATTCCCTTATAAATTTGTGGTAGGAATATAAAATGATGCAGCTATTTTGGAAAATAGTTGCCAATTCCTCAGAAAGGTAAACATAGAGCTACCACTATTAAGCAATTCCCCAAAACAATTGAAAACATATGTCCACTCAAAACCTTGTCCATGAATGTTCATGTAGCTTTATTTATGTTAGCCAGAAAGTTGAAACAACCCAAATGCTCATAACTGATCAATAAACAAAATGTGGTAGAGCCACATGTGGAATAGTATTCATCATGAAAAAGAAATGAAGTACAGATACATGCTACCACATGGAAGAACCTTGAACACATGAAAGAAACCAATCACAAAGACCATGTATGATTCCATTTATATGACATATCCAGAACTGGCAAATCTACAGAGACAAAAAGTAGATTAGTGGTCATCTAGGGTTGGGGCTGGAGGTTGGAAAGAAATGGAGAGTGCTGCTAATTGGTAAGGGGTTTCTTTTGGGGGTGATAAGTATTATACAGTATTTCTCTTCTTCTGCCTGTCTTATTTCACTTAACTTAATGCCCTCAAGGTCCAACCATGTTGTCACAAATGGCAAGATTTCCTTCTCTTTCATGGCTGAATGTATATATTCCATCGTGTGTATATGTACGTGTATATACATATATATATACATTTTATTTATTCATTCATACATTGATGGAGACTTAAGTTGTTTCTCTATCTTGGTTATTGTAAATAATGCCTTGCTGAACAAGGGGGGTGTGTATATCTTTTCAAGTTAGGGTTTCCATTTTCTTTGATTAAAAAATATCCAGAAGTGGAATTGCTGGATCATATGGTAGTTCTATTTTTAATTTTTTGAGGACCCTTCATACTGTTTTTCATAGTGGCTGCATCAACTTACTTTAACTGTACACTTTAAATTGATGAAATATATGGTATATGAATTATACCTCAGTTAATGTTATTCAAAAATAGAAAAGCACACACACACACACACATACACATACACACAGAAAGAAGGCACTGTTTCTATGAGAAACTCTTAAGTGGCTTGTGCTCTGCAGAAAGTTTAGATAGGTAATGCTTCTAAAGAGGACAGTTAATAAAGAGCCCCCACAGAATTCGGAGCTTTGTTAATTGCCCAATTTTACAGGTGAGGAGACTGAGCTATACAGACATTTAAGGTCATGTAGCTAGCACAAGACTGAAGCCAGATTCCAAACCAGGAAGTTGATAGCAGAGCTGGGGCCCTTAACTGCCACATTACTCTGTCTCCTGGGAACTTGTGTCTCTGCTCTAAAAAAAAGGCAAGGTAGAGAACATCCACAGCTGAGAATCTCTCAATGAATGACATTGCTCTCTCTTCCTAGTGCCAACTCCTCAGGGCTTGTCAGAAAACACTCATCAATTGGGTGCCTACCATCTGTTTCATAGACATCGTGGAAGACTTGGTTTCTGTAATTTCTAGAGCAAAATTCAGGAAAAGCAATCCCTTTGAAGATATTGAACATGCAGGTTTTTTCCTTCAGGGAAGTGATGAAGTGATGTCTGTCTGCTACTGTGAATATTCAGCTCAGAATGATCAGATAGGCTTTGTGACACAGTGCCTGAATATCAGAGCAACTCTGAAAACTCATAAAAACGTAGATTGTATATAAGCTCTTTTGATTGTTCATGACTACTCAGTATAATACAAAACTAATTTGTCAGTATAAATTTAATACAGCAGACTTCTAGTTCTCACAAGACATTTCTGTGTTTTCATTTAAGAATAAGGTTTTGTTTGTTGAACACTCATTTTTATCTGATTATCAAATGAATAGAAGGGCCGAAATTTTTGGGTGCATTGTAGACTATTTCCCTGAGCTATATTCCCACATGTGAGAATAATCCTGTCAAAGGGTATAAACATTTTTAAGGCTCTTAATCCATCTTTCCAAATTACTTTGCAGAAGGACTGAACCAATTTACACTCCCACCAGCAGTGTATGAAAATATATTTAAATGCAAATTTCAAGCTGCAGTCTCTTTTTTAGGTATTTCACTTGAAAAAAATTTTTTAATGCTAAGCTAAAGCTGATCCAGGATGTTAAAAAAAAAAAGTGATATAAAAATGGTGCATAGTTAAAACAGCTTAGGCAGAGATAAGCTTTATAAAGGCCCAAACAAGATGGTAAAAATTTTAAGGCCTCAGAGGCAGAAGCAAAATTCTGAAGGGACCATTAAGTTTGGCTTATATTGGGATAGCAACGCCAAGAAAGTCGGGCGTGGTCAATGTACCAAATGTAGTTCAGAAAAAGCAGGGTGTTTGTTTATACTTTACTTTGTTTTAAAGACGATTTAAGATACCTAAAAGAGGGTCTTGATAAGTAGCATTGTGCCTGAATAACGAATCCCGTGAAAATGAAACAATCTCACGCCCCCTGAACTACGGTCAGCGCTTCTCTCTCCCTACACCGGATGCCTCGTCTCTGTAATCTGAGACCAGCTTGCAACCACAACGCCCACTTCTACGTTTAATAATGGAGCACAGTGATTTGGGGGGCCATGGGAGCGGGACAGGCGAGGGGAAGCCCAGACTCGGGGGACCAACCCACTGAACTCTACACAGTTCCAAAAGGTGCTGTGACCTCAGCCTTCGGCTAAGACACCTCCTCCGTCAGTTTTTTGGGACCGCGCCTCGCCCCGTCCCGCCTGCGAGTCGTCCATTAATACTTCTCTGTGCCCCCCCTCTGACGCTCTTCCACCGGAGAGAAAGAGCTAATGCCCGAGCAGGAGCCAGATACTCGGTTTCGCCCCTCGCCACTTCACCTTTCTCACTTTTGCTTCTCCCTCCCAGCTCACGATCCCTTCTGCCCTCCCTTTCTCCCTCTCCCCCTCCTCCCCGTCTCGGCACCCTGCCTGCTCCCCGCGCCGGTCCCCTCTTCGCCTCGGGGCCAGCCCCGCGCTCGCCTCCTCCGCCCTCCTCTCGCCCCTCCCCACTCTGCTCCGCTCGCAGCCCCTCCCTCAGCCAATCAGCGCTTGTCCTCCCGCGGCCCCGCCCTCGCCGCCGGTTCCCGGCGGGCCCGGCCGAGCCCAGGCCACGGGTGCGGAGGGCGGCGCCGCGGGGCGGGGGCCGATGGGGCCTAGAGGACGCGCGGCGGTGGTGCGGGGCTCTGCTGGACGCGGCGCTGCGGGGCTGTGAGGGGGCCAGGCCGGTACTGCGGCCCGCCCGGGATGGGCCAGCCCCGGCCTGGCGGGGCCGAGCCGGAGGGGAGGGCGGCGCGCGGGCCAGGCCTGCTGGGCTGGCGGCCCGGAGGCTGAGGTGCAAGTGGGCGCGGAGGAAGGGGCCGAGCCAAGGCAGTGGGTGGAGCGGCGAGGGGGGCGGAGGCTGGGCCGCGGCAGGCGAGCGGAGCGGCGCTCCTGTCCGGACCTCGGCGGCGGCTGCGGCGCTTGAGGAGGCTGAGGCGGCGGCGGGCCCGGACGAACGCCCGGAGGTGGCGGACGAGGCTCCGGGGGACCCCATGGGCGGGTGTGTGGGCGCCCAGCACGATTCCTCGGGCAGCCTCAACGAGAACTCGGAGGGCACCGGAGGTAGGTGAGCGCCAGGGGGCAGCCTCGGCCCCCCATTGTTCCCGGCCAGGCCCCGCCACCTGTCCCGGCCCCTGCGGGCCCGTGGGCCGCGCCGCCGGGGCCCCCGCGCCCCTTTGTCATCCCCTCCTCCACGTCACTCCCCGCACTCCGCTTCCGGCCGCCCCGCCAGCCGCGGGGTCTCTCCCTTCTCACCCCGGCCCCCGAGAAAAGTCTTCTGCTTGCCGGGAAGTAGCCCTCAGCCTGTCGACCCCACCGCCTGGGCTCGGAAAACTCGGACGAGGAACTGCCTTTCTGGCCACCTCACTCTCTCTCCAGTCCGTTTAATTATTCAGGAACAGGATGGCGGCGCTGGGGTTGCAGAAAAGCGAATTGCTGGGGAGGTTGGGGAGGGGAGCCTAATGCATTCCCTCCGATGGGCCCCGCCACATCTCTCTGCACCCTTCCTTGTTCAGCAGAGTTGGCTGGTCTCAGCTTTCCTGAGTTTCAGATGACAGCTGCCCTGGTTGGTTCCAATTTGGCCATTTAAACCTGCAAGTTTCTGGAGCTTGACTGGGGAAGTCTCAAGTGGCCACAGGCATTATTTTAACGAAGGGTGGGGAAACGGCCTGCCCGAGTAAACGTGGCTTCTTGAGAACCAGCTTTGGGGTGTTGGGCCACTTTCTTGTCGGGGTGGGCTAGTCAAATTCCTATCCGTCTTACGTAAAGGAAAATATGTTAAGATTAAAGTGCAAATACATAAGATTCCGACTTGCCCTAGTAGGATCAGTACTTTAAAAGTTTTTTTAACACGGAATGCATTTCTACTTTATTGTCAGTAGCATCTTGCCGAGGAGGGGTTTTTAATGCAATCGATGCTGTGTAGTAATACAATTCTTTACTTGTAATAATACAACCTTTACTTGAGAGATTTTTGAGTTTATTCTATCGCTTGTATACAAGGTACAGTGTTTTAGTTAAAGAACAAACAGCTTCTAAGGAATAGCAAAGATGAGAGTGTTGTGTTGGTTTTGCTCCAAACTTATATTACGTGTCTCAAAATGTGGAGCATATTTCTAAGTTCCTAAACTAAAATGAGAGAGGTTACAACTTTTCCTTATACTAAATTTAGATCAGTTACTTGCCCTGTCACTTAAGCTCCATCTATAAACCATGTACATTGAACTTTCAGCTGATGAATTTCCTGAATTACGTGTTTAGCCACGCCACCTCATTAAAATCAGTGGGCATTCTGTTTGACTAGATCCCGGGCAAATAATTTTAAGAACTCAGTCAATTGTGTCTTGAAAAAAGTTATACATGAAAATGCTCCTTAACGCATTCCAAGTCACAGCATTATTACTTGGTGACACATTAACAATGAGATCCTCAGTGACAAAGCAGGAAGATTAAAAGGTCATGATTTGAAACAGCGTTGGGTTAAGGTCAAATAGGGGGTCAAAATGATTCTTCGTGCCATTGAGTGATTATTATTGGTACTGAAGTATATTAAGTACCTGTTGTAGGTAGTGTTTAGTTTTTTTTTTCACAACTCATTTTAAAATTCCAGTAAACATTTTTCTCTTCTTAGTACTGACTTTAACCAGTTTATTTAAGCCTTTTGGTAGTGTGACTTAAGACCAGCCGGGCAGTGTTAGCATGGGCTTTTACAAGCATGAAGTCTTAGCTTTTGGTAATTTATTACCAGAGGTATCTAGTTAGATAGCCATAGGATCAGTTTCTTTGAGAACTGAGTTTTCTGGATCTTAAGCTGTGCTATGTCCTTCCAAAGTAAAGTTTAGAAAAAAGGAGCATTAACCATCAAAGCCTCTTCATTTCTTTTGGAAAGGTAGCATGGCCCGGAAATAAGGGTAGAGGAAGCTGTGTGGGATTAAAGGATTATTTCTGGAATTTAATTATGGAAGCCTTTATTCTCCATTATTATGATAGTTAAGAGTTAATTTTGGTTTAAAAGAATTAGGTGAGTGCTTCAGGTTAGTATGTTAAAAATTTTTCTTTACATGTTATAGTACAGTAGGTTTTTTGAGGGAAGGGAAAGAGTTTCTCCTAAGGTCATTTGCACAGATCCTTTGCTTTTAAACATACAATAGGTGGTTAGTAGTTTTAATCTGAATATACTGGGTTATGAAAAAGTCTTTTATCAACGTGGAGTAAAATACAGTCTTCCAGTGCTTTTCCTGACAGATTTAATTACTTTCACAGTGTTGTGCAAATAATACCATTTTAGAATGGCTTGAATCTTTCTGTCAGCCAGCCTTAGTAAAAAATGACTTTTTAAAAAACCTTGATATTTGAAATATTGTGCTTACCTTTCTCTCAGGATCCGAGTCTCTTATGTATGCAAATAACTGTATATAAAGAAAAGCTTCCTTAAAATGTGGATTACTTCAGTGAAGGAATTTGGGAAATTTTTACAAAAGACTGTAGACTATGTGTAGACTATGGAAACGGCTTAATTCATGTTATAATAAGATTTGTGTTATCTATTGTCTGGACTCATTTGTAGTAATCTTCCTCTGGCATACCTTGCCTAGAATTCAGTTTTTTACTTTCAGCTACTTTTACCATTTTAATCAAGGAAGGCATATTATAAAGAAGTTACACAAGGTTATTTAACAGTTCTCTCCAAGTTTCCATTCTCTTGGAATTTCTAATTGTTTTTTACATTTTTAGGCAATATATTCTGTTTGGTTCTCCACCTCGTGATGATGAAACTGTTGCTGGAATTGGCACTGATGACCTCTAGATAAGGTTTTAGCCCGTGATATTTCCTAAGGAATTAAATCTTACAAATTTTAAAAATAAATATCTGGGGAAAGAAAAAACAATAAAATGAAGTTGAGGACAGCCCACGAGCTTATTTTGTTCACCTCTTTAATGAACATAGTGATGTATGAAGTTGTCACTTTCTGGGTGTGTCATTTATACATTCAGTGATGTCCTGAGAGGACTGACCCTGGTGGTCAGTTTACAGGAGGATAACTGACTGCTGGACATTGATTTCTTTATGTCAGTGTCTTGACAGAATCATGGAGTTCTTTCTGATAGCCATTTATAGCAGCCTTACAGACACCTACTTGAATAACAATAGTTTTGAATAATAACAGCTACCATTTATCAAGTATTTATTATGTAACAGGTACTAGGCTAAATTACTATGTTTTACTTAACTTAGTTTTCAGTAACTCTGGGACATGGATAGTATTTCTGTTTTATAGATGGATTGAAGCTAGGGAAATTAACTAGCCTAACATGATATAGCTTATAATTGGTAGAGTTAAACACAGGACTATAATAAAGAATGCTACTTTCTTTTGTTTTTCTTGTTTCATTTTAAATTGTAATGAAATACATACAAAATTTGTCATTTTAGCCATTTTTAAATGTACAATTTAAGAACATTATTTTCACAATATGCAACCATCACCACTATGTATTTCCAGAATTTTCCATCACCTGAAACTCTGGATCCATCAAGCAGTATCTTTGCTCTCTCCTCCTCCCAACCCCTAGTAACTTCTGATCTATCTATGTTTTGTCTCTATTAATTTGGCTATTCTAGATATTTCATATAAGCAGAATCACATATTTATCCTTTTGTTTGTGGTGTATTTCACATAGCATAATGTAAGTTCATCATGTATCAGTACTTCATCTTTTTTATGGCTGAATAATATTCCATTGTATGTATGCACCATATTTTGTTTATCTGTTCATCTGTTCGTGGACATTTGGTTCTTTCCACTTTTTGGCTATTGGGAATAATGCATCTATAAACTTTGTCCTATAAATAGCTGTTTGGGTCCCTCTTTCCAGCTCTTTTGGATATATATACTCAGAAGTGGAATTGCTAGGTTATATGGCTTATCTTTTTGAGAACTGCCAAACTTTGCCATGGTGGCTGCACCATTATACATTGCTACCAGCAACATAAGGGCTCCTGTTTCTCTACATCTTCACCAACACTTGTTATTTCCCATTTTTTAAATTACAGCCATTCTTGTGGGTGTTAAGTACTCTTGTCATTGTGGTTTTGGTTTCCCTAATGGCTAGTGATGCTGAGTATCTTTTAATTGAAGTGCTTGCTGGATATTTGTATATCTTCTTTGGAGAAATGTGTACATAATTCCTTTGCCTGCTTTTTAGTTGGGTTGTTTTTGTTTTTTTGTTTTAAGAGTTCTTTACGTATTCTGTATATAAACTCTTATCAGATATATGATTTGCAAATACTTCCTCCCATTCTGTAGGTTTTCACTTTCCTGTTGATGTCCTGTGATATACAAAAGTTTTTAATTTTCATGAAATCTGATGCATTTTTCCTTTTGTTGCCTGTGTTTCTAAGTTTCAGTTTTAAATATATTTAAACTAATCCTTCATTGATGGAAAAATAATAAATCTATAACCAATAATTCACAAATCTTTCAACTAACATTTGCTTTCTTAGCTATGAATAGAAAACTGCTTTAAATTTATTTCCTCTAATCTGGTGGAAAGGTTGTTTAGGAGTGAAATGGTTCTTAAAAAGTTGACAAACCCACTTCAAATTCTTAATCAAGAGGTGATAGTTACATGTTACATACTGTTATATTTACAATAAGCATTGTGTACCCACGGTATGCCCAACAATGTATTGGTTGCAGCTGTTCCAAAAAAGGGAACCATGATCCTATTTCTTGAGAATGTCAAAGTCCTTTTTTTCGGAGAGCATAAGATGAAACAACTATAAAACACTAAATAGATAAAAATACCATAGGATAAACTGTGCAGGTGTTAAAGGACATAAAGGAAAACAAAGGTTTGATTACTGCTCAAAGGTGTGGTCCCTCTGCCTGAAGCTGCATTGGCATCACCTGGGACATGTTAGAAATGCAGAAGCCTCCACCTCAACCCACTGAGTCAGGATCTGTATGTTAACAAGATTTCCCACATGATTCCTTATGCACATTAAAGTTTGAGAAGCACTGGTATGGATTGCTTCTAGTGGGAAGAGACTAGATGGAGGAACCCATTAGGGAAAATAATGACGTGAGTTGTTCAGTATCTCATGTAATTTGAATACTGCACTGAAAGTGACCAACAGTGGTTTATGGGTACAGAATGGTTATAAGTGTATCTGTTGTTTACTCTCATGATCTGGTGCCTGACTGGAAGGTTGACTGAAGGTATAAAAGTGAATGACTGCTACAAATATGTGAAAAGAGAAAAGTACTAAGAATTGAGTCATGAAATTTCACAAAAGGTGGAGAAATGAGAAATTGTCTCTAATCAGGGCCTGACCATAGTTAGGTACTTAATATACTGAATTTCATTGAATTACAGGGAATCCGTAGGAAACAGATCTGCCTGAATATGAACAGACCATTATTATAATTTCAGAAAGGGATTTGGTTTTTTAACTTCCATTTTAGTGTGACGTTTGTAGAAATTCTATGGTTTTACTCATGTATGGATAAAATGAAAGTTCCTGTGGCCAGGATTCTCTCACCTGGCCCTGGTTGGCTAGCTCAGTACACATGTGTTGGCAATCGTTGCTATTGACTCTATATAAAGAGCTCCACCCAGTGCTCTGGGCGACATGGTGGCACGGCTGCAAGGCTGCAGAAGAGCCGAGCAGAGGCTGGAGTGGTGGAAGTGCCAAGGACAGAGGCCCAGAGGACAGCTGTTTGGGACAACTGTCCAGGCAGAGAGGCCCAGAGGCAGAGACTGGCTTGCTGCATGCAGACTCACTCTGAGTGAGTGGGATTTTAGTGATTGACCTGGAAATAAAGTTCAGTATAACCCTTTCACCCCAAGAACGTTCTACTGTCATTTCTTTGGTCACATTGAATCCATAGTGAACTTGCTTGGGACTGAAACCCATTGGCAAGACAATTAGCAAAGTTGGCTGGGTTCATTGTTGACCAAGGAAAAAGACAGGGTGCCCTTATGGGAGGGGTGCTTCAGTGGGCTGCCCCTGTGAATGGGGAGACAGTGGATTTTCCCCCAGTGGGTAAGTGGGCGAGATGGCTTGCCTTCTAGAGGGCTGGGCTGCACCCCAGGACTGGAGGCAAGGGGAGGTGATACCTGAGGCAGTAGGGATAGCCCTTGGTATATTAAGTAGGTCTTTTGAGAGACAGAGTGCCCGTGAGGCAGCAGGAACTGTGGGTTGGCTGGTTCTCACAGTATTAAAAAAGTCTACAGAAGAAAAGGACATGCTCCTGAAAATGACCCAAGAAATGGTGGCATAAGAACATGAGCTGTAAACTGCTGTGGATTCCCTGAAGAAGGAAATGGCATTGATGCGAGAGGAGGCAGCATGAGAACACCGGCAGCAAGGTGCCATTGAAGAGGTAAAAGATTCCTTACAGAACTGCCTGCCAGGTGCTCTGAAGGAGGAAAAGGCCATCAAGGAAAAGACAAACTCCTGAGGGAAGCACAGGCAGAGGTGGCACAAGAACGCCAGCGGCAAAACATTGAGGTGAAGGTAAGAAAGCTGCTGAAGACTGAGCTAGCATTGCTTCGAGGCACAGTAGCAGAGGAGGCACTTGGGGGAATGGAGATAAAGGTACCATCAGCCCCAGAAATGGAGGAGCTGGGAAGGATGAAGGGGTGGTGCTGGAGGCACTGACCCCTCCTGTATTGAAAGCACGCCCTGTGGTTGTAAAGAAAATAAAGACTCAGCAGCCGAGAGCTCCCCAAGGAGAGGACCAGCCCCCTCCCCAGGTCATGGAGCACTCTGTGCTCCACCCCTATACCCAGGCTGAGCTGGTGGATTTGGGCTCCCAGTTTAGGCAGAAGCCCTCGGAGTCAATATCAGCTTGACTCCTGCGTCTGTGGGACTTAGGGGTGGATGCAATTGCTCTGTCGGGATCAGAGATGGGAAAGCTGGCTTCCCTGACAGTTCCGCCCACCTTGAGGCAGTGGTTAAAAAGTGCACATCAGACCCCAGGGAATCACTCCCTCCTCACTTGGCTTATGGCTGCACTTAATGTTGTGTGGCCCAATCAGGGTGATCTGCCATCCTCTCCTGTTAGATGGCAGACATATGCTGAGCTCCAACAGGTGTTAAGAGAGCTAGGCATAAGAAATGCCATCTATAGTCCAGAGAATTATGGCCCAGATGAAGAGACTTTCACTACTGGGATGAGAAAGACTGTGCTTCAAACAGCTCCCACATCCCTCTTTGGGTCTCTAGTGGCCATTCTTTCCCCTCACTTAGGGCAGCCCATAAGTACACGTACAGTAGTAGACTTAGGAGAGGCTGAAGCAATGAGAACCCGGAAAGAAAAAAGGTCTGCTACTCCAAGAAGAATTTAAAGGGCCTCAGGAAGGTAACGAGGACCCAGATGTGAGTTGATTTTTTACGGACAGGAGCAGATGGAAGGAAATTAGACAAGAATTCAAATAGGATCCTACTAAGCTATGGCAACAACTGAAACCAGAGCAGCAGTTCCAGCTATTAAGACCAAAGAGGCAGAGGTCAGATACAGAGTCACAAGTCCAGCCTGTGTCAATATCAGCTTGATTTTTTACTGGAGAGACTGGTGAAAGAGGGTCTTGTAAGGCCCACCCATGGTTCTTTGGTTAATTCATTTGAGTAGAACTGGTTTGAATACAGCCAGGATGACCACTTAGTGACAATGGATCTCCTCAAGCTTGAGGGTTGTTATAATTTATAATTTCTGTTATTTGTGTATTGTATTATGTTGTTGTGGAGTTTGATTACAATGTTCCAGCTTCCTTGCACATGGACCATTGCAGAGGACTGAGAGCACATAGAGTGAGAGGAGAGAATCCTGGAGGGGTGGAGTGTGGATAAAATGAAAGTTCCTGTGGTCAGGATTCTCTCACCTGGCCCTGGTTGGTTCGCTCACTACACGTGTGGGCAATACATTGCTATTGACTCTATATAAAAGAGCTCTGCCCAGTGCTCTGGGGGACACGGTGGCACGGCTGCAAGGCTGCAGGAGAGCAGAGCAGAGGCTGGAGTGGTGGAAGTGCCAAGGACAGAGGCCCAAAGGATGGCTGTGCAGGCAGAGAAGCCCAGAGGACGGCTGTGCGGGCAGAGGGGCCCAGAGGCAGAGAGCTGCATATGCACACTCCCTCTGAGTGAATGGATTTTAGTGATTGACCTGCAACCATGGAAATAAAGTTGGGTATAACCCTTTCACCCCAAGAATGTTCTACTGTCATTTCTTTGGTCACTTTGAATCCATAGTGAACTTGCTGGGGTTTCTGAAACCCATTGGCAAGACATCATGTCCAAATGCAAGATACACTTCTTGGGCATACAACCCCAGGATATACCAACAACTTTTTGAGGTTGGTGTACTTCAGAACACACATCTTCTACACGACATCAGGTTCTTTCTTCTCCGAGAATATCATGATATCTCTTCCTTATCTATCTTTGGTGTCCCATATATTACTTCGACACATCATCTAACTAGGTTATTTATTGAATTTTTTGATGCTTTTAAGAGCAGTGTCTGTAATAAAAAATGAAGCAGAAGTGAACACATAGAGGACTGAAAATTAAGTCTTTTTATCCCTAGTGTGACAGTAAAAATATTTTCTGGGTTGGTAAGCTCTGATGAGAGGGATGCACAAAATTTCATACTGATGGGAGAAAGACATACATAAAACAGGAGGCATTTACTTGATGTAATGCAGAGGCTGGTTGATTTTTACTGAGGAGTGTGGGGAGAGGACTGAAAGGGAAATAGGCAGCAAAGTGTAGGCTGGAAGAAATACAGCGGAACTCGGTGGGTAGTAGAGTAGGTAGGTATGAAACAATTTAGGTCAGGGAAACTGGTTGGAAAATGCTGGGATAGAGGGAGAGATGATTCCTCTTGGGAAGAGATTTAAGCCCTCGGGTTTACATTACAAATTGGTGTGGGATATTGTAGCTCCTCCCTGATAAGCTATCTTCCACTGGGCTACTCCCACTCTGGTTTCCACTTTCTACCAAATAAAGGGTTGAAATTTCTTCACAGTCAAGAATATCTTGGAATTTATGTTGGAAAGGCATTTTGTAAAGATTATTGCTATGGAAATTAAATGGGCTCTTTTCATCTCTGGTTTTATTTAGGAATCAGTTGCTAGTACTATATACTATGGAAAGAATCTTGTAAGTCATTAGAAATGATAGGAATCTTCATTACTCTAATTTTTGGTAGGGGGAAATTTTAGTAGATGGATTTTATTTTTAAATATGATTTTCTTACTGTAAATGCACCTTGCTGGTAATATTATACCCAGGTGAGTCTTCTAATGAGAAAGATACTGAGTATTAATGACTTGTAATCAGGAACTTTGGTCTTTATGTTAATGATTAGTTCTCTCTTGTGGCTTTTGGTCAAAACACATTGTTGTCTTGTTGCAAAAAAGCATTGGTTAATTTCATTAAGCAACATGATCATATTAATTGGGCATGATGATCAATTTGCTGATTTAGTGATTCTCTCATTTTTCCTTACCACAGACCACCTGATTCATTTATCTTCATTTGGTGGACCACTGCACCTGATTCTTCCCACCATCCCTCACCATCCCTACCCAGCTTTCTGCTTCTGCTTATTGGGCAGTAGTAGGCTGCCAGCAAGCTCCTCATGATTCACAGCTGGTTCAAGGACCATAGGTTGAGACTTCACTAATGTATAGGTACTTAAAGACGCATGTGTGTTGGTCAGGAAAAATCAGCATGTGTTCATCCTGCATCAGCTACTTTGACTTGCAGTCAGCAAGAATCAGGTTTGGTTTTGATATTGAGCTGAGAGGTTAAATATTGCTGAGTATGCATTAGGTGTTGTAAAGCCTTATTTTTGCATGCTTGCAATAAAATTTCTAAGTTCCGTTATAGCTCTGTTTTCAGAAATGAAATTTCTATTGAAGTTAGATGTCTAACAGAAAAATACTTAGTGTGAAAGTTATTTTAAGTAATTTTTCTTGAGTGTGAGGTCTTATACATTTGTTCAAAACTTGACGAAGGAATGAATTAGTGACTTTGGGCTTTTCTGATTAAGTGCTTAACACTCAGGAAACCCTTCAGATAATGTTTTGCACTTATATAATTGGCTCATAGGTATAAGCAAGGTCAGACTGGGTTTTTTTTGCATCGATTTAGATAGTTCCACTTGTGGAGTATGTGACAAAAGTGTTAAGGGCAGAGTAACAAGTAGTCCAGGTCACTGAGTTAGGAATCTGTTTTATGATAAATTATCTCTTTCAACTCAGGGCAAACAATTTCTTTTTTTTAGGTGAGTGTCTTGCCTATGGGTTTTAACCCTAAGCAAGTTCACTATGGGTTCACTGCGACTGAAAAATGACAATGGAATGTTCTTGGAGTGCAGGGTTTATACCCACCTTTATTCCCATGGTGGCAGGTCAGTCACTAGAATCCCATCCACTCAGAGCGAGTCTGCTTGCATCAAGCCTGTCTCTGCCTCTGGGTCTCTGTACCCCCGCAACCTTTTCATTCTCTGTCCTTGGCACTGCCACCACTCCAGCCTCTGCTCTCCTGCAGCCCTGCGGCCCTGCCACTGTGTTGCCCAGAGTACTGGATGGAGCTCTTTAAATAGAGTCAGTAATGTATTGCCCACATGTGTGAAGTGAGCTAGTCGACCAGGTCCAGGTGAGAATTCTGGCCATAGGAACCTTCACTTTATCCACAGTGAGTTAAGATGGTTCTTCCTGAAACTGTTAAAAAATCGCCTGTATAATTTCTTAACTGCCAGCATTGGAAGCCAACTTAAGCTAGAAATATGCATAAGGCAAATAAGGCCTGCTCTGTGATACCAAGTAACTTAACAGTCTGACGGAGGAATCATACATTTAAGTAATTGGGAAAAGTTTTAAAAGTCTCTACAGCAATGAAAAAAGTATAATGGAAGTTTCAGGAATAGTGGGGAACAGGGTCAGAAAGCTTCACTGAAGAGATGATGTAAGAAGTTGGTCTGGAAAGAGATATAGGTTAAGAAAAGGCAGAAGGGCATTCTTGGAATTACTTGTACAGAAATAGGAAAAACTGGCATTTGAGGAGACTGGCAAGAAGTTTGTGGGGGGCATAGGTGAAATGTGAAGTTATTAAGGTATGTTGTCAGATTTTGGAAGGCATGATTGCCCTAATCAATAGACCAAGTTGTGAGACAGGTTTATAGGAGATACTAGTTAAGTGGTTTAAAAAGATTTTTGTGAGTGTGCATCTAACAGTTAAACTAATTCCCATTTCATGCTGCATTCTGAGGTTATTTTATACAGAATTCTGATGTACTAGATTGTTATAGTCTTTAATAGGTTTTCATTCTTATGTAATTTTAATGGTATCATCACATATTAAACATCACTTTTTTACATGCGCATATATGCGTTTGTCCTAGATCAGTCTTTGTTTCTTGCATCTCAGCTTTCTGGCATATAGAAAGAGTTTGGGCTAAGATTCTGCAGACCTGCCTGAGTTTTAATGAGAAGGCCTGCATTAGCTGTAGTACTTTGAGCTCAGTTTCTTCTACTGTTGAAAGAAGAGAATGGATTAGATCATCTTTATCAAGATGATCTCTAACTCTTTTAAAAAAAATATTTAATGACAATTTTCAAGTTTATTGAAAAGTCAAAAGACTCTAGTACAACAACCATTTGAATACCCATCACTTAAACAGTTTTGTGTGTGTCTGTATATAGATTTGCTTAACTGTTGAAAGTGAGTAGACTTCAACATGCATCTCTTAAAGTTGTTTTGCTACATGACAGTACCATTTCACTCCTAAGATTAATGATTATTCGCTAAGATCTATTTCATAATCAGAGTCCTCCAATTGTCCTCAAAATGTCATCTTTAGCTATTTTTTTCAAAACAGGATCTAATATTCTAACATATTCCTCTAGCCTCTGTATTTAAACTGAAAGTTAAATAGATCTAATACTGACAGAATGTGGTTCTTTACCTTTTTCCTAGGCTACAATGGATCCAAAATCCAAACTTTTCCCAGCTCTTTTCTTCTAACTTCCAACATTGGAATAATCTTTCTTTACTCAATAAATCTGAGCCTTTTTTTCATTGTCCTACCCAGAAATAAATCCTGCCATCCTCTGAACTTTGACAGTACTGTTCTTTCTTACTTCCCTTCTCCCATTCCGCCCACCAACTTTATGAGGACTAATTGACAAATGTAACTGTAAACTTAAAGTGTACAGCATCATGATTTGATATACATATACATTGTGGAACTGTTACCAAGATCAAAAAGGATAATTAATACATCCATCACCTTACGTAATTTTTTTTGTGTGTGTGTGTGTGGTAAGAATGCTTAAGATCTGTCTCAGCAACTTTCAAGTCTACAGTACTATATTAATAACTATAGTTACCATGCTGTACATCAGGTCCTCAGAATTTATACTTATAACTGAAAGTTTCTATTCCTTGATCTACATCCCCTTCTCCCATTTTATCTTCTGTCATGGTTATTTTTGTAAATTACTTACTGAATGTAAACTTCATTGAACCTGGGACAGACTTCATTTCATAATACTTCAGGCTTTGTAGTACTTTAGGCTTAATTAACCAATGTCTTCATGAGCAGTTTGACCCAACAGCATAAGCTAACATGTTAAATTTCAAACATAAAGACCATGATGAAACATGTGATGTGGTACTTTTTATTATGGTTCTTAAAAGCAAGAATATATTTTACAGAATAACTTGAATTATGTTTGTAGAACTCTGAAGCAGGTGTTTGTTTTGTTCCCCAGAGTTCTTCAGAACTGGTTTTAGAATTCCTGCAACTAGAATTCTAGGAAAAATTTTTACCTAACATAACTTCAGTCAGTTCTTCTCTAGTCTCAGGAGAGGTATACTGTGTTGGGCATTGCATTAGATATCTGGAGTTTCATAGAATTACTGAAAGAGTAGTACTGTATTATTTAAGTTTATGCAATTTAGAGAAATAAAATGCTACCCAAATCAATTTTAATGCCAAGAATTAAAGAACAAACAAACGAAAGCTAAATCATTAAAAATAGCAAAGGTATCAACAAGGTGGGGACTGTTGTTTGTGATTATACCGCAAACTGCATTCTGGTGACAGATCTGGCAGTACAGTTTCTTTACTCTGCACAATAGATCTGTCTTTGCCAGGAATTAAAAGAGTCGTGCACAAGCTCTCAGGTGCTCTTGCTCTTTTGGAGCAAGGTTTGGCTCATAATGTAGTCTCTAAATGAGGGCACATATCATTATTTAGATGTGAATTCTACCTCTCAGCCCATTTAAAGCTGGAAATACACCTTGGTGCTGTTTGGCCTATTCTTCTCCCTCCCTCCTTCATTTTCTCTGTTGGGCATAAAGTATTCCAACTCTTTGCCTACAACTGGGGAAATTTATATTATGTTTAACCTTTGGAAGTTCATGCAGGAAGTGCTTCATGGAAAGGGGATTGATGGATGAAATCTTGTGTTTGAAAGGCTTGACTGGCTTAAGAAGGAGGAATCAGAATCAAATGAGATCCTGAGAACCTGGTAGGTGAGGTCTGGTATCTGATGTGTTATAATCTGACTGTTGCTTATGAAAGAATGGACTAGCTTGAGAGAAAACATAGAAAGTATGTCAATGGCAGGTCTTCACATCTAGTGAACAAGGCTTAAGTGTTTCTTTTTTCCCTTTACTTGGAATGTAAATATTTGCTGTGGGGTGCTTTTTATTCTTAAAAACAGCATGGCCCCTATGGTTTTTTAAAAAAATTGTTTTTAGACATTATTTGTTCACTTGTTTACTTCCTGTTTTCTCCCACTCTATTGTAAGCTCTGTGAGGGCAGGACCCTGACTGATTTCTTTACTATATTCCTAAGACCTAGAATAGCTTGTGGTACATATGCATTAAGTAGTTGCTGATTGAATAAAGTGAAATAATGAATGGATAGTTGTGACTATTTTATCACTTGAAGAATGAAAAAATGTACTCTTGGCTTTAATTATTTCATTTGACTCGAGTGAAATTTTATTACTAGGTCTTTAGTTGTACAAAAGCCCATGATCTTTAGAGGTTTTCCTCCTGATAATTAACTCTGGGATAAATTCTTACTTATTTGCCCATTTGATGAAAGGAGGCAGTGATCTAATTTGCTTGTTCATATCTCCCTACTTATTTTGTGTTTGTGTATTACTGTCTGCTGTCACCCTGAGCCTACCTAGTGGTGTTTTGAGTTGCTTTGCATATGAAGAGAATTATATTTATAGCCCACGTAGCCCAGTGGAATTATGTTAGGCTTCCCTTGAGCTGATTCTGCTTTTATTGAATGCAGCAGAAATCCAGGTTTCATGTGCAGCCTGTGAGATATTAACAGGAAGTAATGAAGTCACCCTTTAAGAATTCTCTGAATTTAGGTTTTTTGTTGTTGTTTTTCAGCAGACATTTTGGAGGCTGTTGGAGGAGGACAAAGTCTAGAGACAAGTTTTAGGATGGAGCTGATCTTTGAAGTAGGTTACTAAAGATTGATTTCACTTTGGGCGTCAGAACTGGCCATTCTTTATATTCTAAACTACATTGTTCCATATAAAAACTATAAAGAACATTGTGCTTGGGGGGGAATTATTCAATTATGCATATATAACTTTGTAACATGCCTTGTGTTATGAGATACTTAATAATGTAAATATATCTCACACTTTTTGTCCTACTTTTACTTATTAAAATTTCCCTTCCTGTTATTTGCATAACCAACACATTGAGTATATCTGTGTGACATACTTGTATGTAAATATCTCAATAAGGCCTGGCACAGTGGTTTGTAAGTGATAGGTACATAATAAATACTTGTTGAATGAGTGAGTTTTATTGAAGTCATTAAATTAAAAACTTTTCAGTCATTTAAGCTTCAGAAATGTAGCAAATATTTGAGAAGTGCCATGATTGTCACATATTCTTTGTTGGAATTTTTGGCTTTTAAAATATCTTCACCTACATTTTCTTGATTTATGCAAGGACCCTTTAAGAAAAGCTGATGATGTTTCTGTTGCTGTTTTACAGGGGAGAAAACTGAGGCACAGAGAGGTTTTGATCTGAATAAAGAATAAAAAGTATCCCAAAGTGTAATCCTTGTCTTCTGTTTTCTAATTCAATATTCCCTCCACAGATGGTGAGGGTTTTGACTGACCTTTCTTTCCTTGCAGCAGAAGCATGTGTGTGTGTTTCCTACATGGCAGGAAACACACTTAATGCTAACAGAATGTGGTTCTTAAAGGACAGTTGTGTTCATACTCCAAAGTGGAGATGGTGGCAGTAAAAATGATGTGGGTAATTGTCTTTGATCTTAGTCAACAAATTACATTGCATTTCACAAGTTAGAAATTTTGAGCTAATCTTAATTAACTAGATAAAATGGAAAAAGTAATAATCTTGCTCATCTTCTTTTGTGTTCCTTTACTCAGTTGTCTTTTTTCTTTGTTAACCTCTGCCTCCTATCCAGGACTGAATGTTTTCAGTTTATAATTCAGATTATTCAAGCTTGACTTGAATTTAGTATTTGAACTACATGGGGAAACAAATTTCCTTGAGGTACTTAAAGTACAAGGGGAAAAAAAGACCTTGTGTAATCTAGAGAAAGCTTAATAAGGTTTTCTAGGTCTTGCCCTTAAATCACCCTTAGTGGAGTATTAGAAGTCACCCTTAATGTAGTATTGGAAACTCCATCTGTCTCCAATCATAAATGGTGACTTAGGGGTGAGTTGAAGGGAATTACATGGAAGTTCTCTCTGACTGGTATATTCAGCAGGTAAAAGAAGGGGATCAGAAACCAGAAATGAATGAGTGTCTGTTCTTAAAACATCAGCATATGGACATTTGGAACCACCTCCCTAACTTTATAACTGAAGGAGCAGAAACCATCCGTCTCCTGAAAGTGTCTCACTCACATGGATTGCAGGGCATAACCTATGGTGGTCTCATAGTTTCATTATCTTGACTTGTGCTTTTTCTGGCAGTCATCAAGAAATTTCTGCAGTTACCTTGGAAATAAAAATTCTAAGTTGGTGGTGATTAAAAAGCTTTTGGGCCTTTGGTCATTGTTGTGTTCCCAGAAATTTACACACAGGGCCTATTAAACAAACCGTTCTGTGAAGTTGGCTTTTGTTGCTGTGGGTTTGTGATGGTTGCACCATGTCATAGATACTTCCCTCTTTCTTAATGTCTCAAGTAGTTCATGTGCCCTTTAAAGTCTCATAATTTAAAGTGAAAAACTGAGATGTGCCAGTACGTATAATAAATAATGAAAAGGAACGTGAGAAACAATAAAATGATACCCAATACTTCTGAAACAAACACTGAATAAGACACTTATTTAAGCTAAGCTGTAAGAAGAGCCCTGAGAATGGGGAGAATTGCTTATCTGTTATTGAATGCAATGTAATACCCTTGGAAGCAAAAAGGAGACTATCTTTTTGCACTGGATTGATCATAGAATAGAAAAGGGTTTCTTGTGTATGTTTGTAATTTTGTTTTCTATATGCCAACAGTAAATGTACTGACTATAATTACAACATAATTATATAGGGTAAGCAAATGACTGAAAAATAAAAACTTTTCTCTGTAACATATGATCCTTAATCATTTTAAGAAGGAGATAATAAATAGACAATTTACATTTCAGTGGGAAAGGTAGGTTTTTCAGTTTGGGACAAGGATGAATACTAAAAGTTTGTGTGTGGGAGCTATAGTGGAATATTAGTCAGCCATAAAAAAGAAATTGTGTCATTTGTGACAACATGGATGGACCTAGAAGGTATTATGCTAAGTGAAATAAGTGAGAGAAAGACAAATTCCATATGATTTCACTTAAATGTGGGATCTGAAAAACAAAAATAAACAAAACAGAAATAGACTCAAACACAGAGAAGACACTGGTGGTTGCCATAGGGGAGGGGACTGGAGGAACAGGTGAAATAGGTAAAGGGGGCAAAGAGGTACAAGTTTCAAAATATAAATTAGTTATGGGGATGGAATATAGCTATGAATATTGTAATTTCTTTGTATGTTAACAGATGATTAACTACATTTCAAACTGGTGAGCATTTAGTAATGTTTGTAATTATCAGATCACTCTATATTGTATATCTGAAACCAATATCTATATCAACTATATTTCAATAAAAGCTTCAAGTGGGAAGTTTCACCATTTATCAAGGAGAAAAAGAAGTGTTTAGATGAAACATTGAGGGAGATTTTTAAAAATTAAGATACAGAATAAAATTCAGTTTCCATTGACCAATAGTTATGATAACTGGGAAGTACAAAACACATTGGCAAGTTATTTTTGTATTAAAATGGTGGAAGAAAATACTCTACAATTTTAATGAATTATAAAATATTGACTAATGATGTCTTTGTACTTACTCCTGATTACAATCTGAAAGCTGCTGATAACATTGCTAAACTAAATCAATACCTGGTCAGGAGTTCAGTCTAGGGCACTTGTAAGATCATTTTTGCCTTTAGGGAAGAAAAGAAAATAATTAAAGCTTTGATTCCTACACATCATATCTATGTTCATCATGTATACGGTATGTATAAAACATACATGATATATATATATAATTATACACAGTTTCTTGTTTTATATGAGAACTTATTTAGGATTAATCCTTTGGGGTCATTTTTTTAAATTAAAGTATCATTGATATACAATCTTGTGAAGGTTTCACATGAGCAACATTGTGGTTACAACATTCACTCATATTATCAAGTCCCCACCAACCATTGCAATCACTGTCCATCAGCGTGGTAAGGTAGTGTAGAGTCATTGTCTTCTCCATGCTATGCTGCCTTCCCTGTGACCTACCTATATTATGTGTGTGGATCATAATGCCCCTTAATGCCCTTCTCCCTCCCTCTCTTCCTTCCCAACCCCTCCCCTTTGGTAACCACTAGTCCCTTCTGGGAGTCTGTCAGTCTGCTGCTGTTTTGTTTCTTCAGTTTTGCTTTGTTGTTATGCTCCACAAATGAGTGAAATCATTTGGTACTTGTCCTATTTCACTGAGCATAATACCCACCAGCTCCATCCATGTTGTTGCAAATGGTAGGTTTGTTTTCTTATGGCTGAATAATACTCCATTGTGTGTATGTACCACCTCTTCTTTATCCATTCATCTACTGATGGACACTTAGGTTGCTTCCATATCTTGGCTATTGTAAATAGTGCTGCGAGAAGAATAGGGGTGCATATATGTTTGAATCTGGGATCTTGTTTTCTTTGGGTAAATTCCTAGGAGTGGAATGACTGGGTCAAATGGTTTTTCTATTTTTAATTTTTTTTAGGAACCTCCATATTGCATTTCACAATGGTTGAACTAATTTACATTCCCACCAACAGTGTAGGTACCTTTCTCTGCATCCTTGCCAGCATTTGTTGTTTCTTGTCTTTTGGATGTTGGCCATAGTCTGTGATCATTTTTAAAACTTTTTAACACTCTTGGTGAAAAAATTTAAGTCAAAAACGTATTTAAGAAAAAGTAAATCATATTTATCCTACCACCTAATAGAAACATTTTGGTGTACATCCTTTCATATAGGTTGTATGGTGTGTGAATAAAATATAGTGAGAGCAAAAATTGGTTCATATGTTCAAGGAAATACGAAGTACTTTTTGAGATCATTGCAGCTATAAATAGATTCTGGAGCAGTTACAATATCTAGAGTTCTCATGTTCTATCTAGCTTTGGGATGAAATGGAACTATTATTGTTAGTTTTTTATTTTGGGAGGGGTTGTTGGTATTTTTTCTAAAATGATCAATTTTAAAAGTTAGGAATTAGAGTCACCAGAAGTGGTGTGAGGGATGCACACCCCAGGGATTAATCTGAAGAAATGTCATGTAAAATAGAGCAAAGGGAATACCCTGCTGAAGTTGAGCAAGTTTCCCAGGGCTTTTATGTGAGCAGTTGGCAAATATATAGTATTTCTTAATTTACTGACAGTACTTCCTTCTCTTAACAGTGTTATTAAATAAGCTAAAAGTAAAGCTTGGAATTTTGTAATAGTGAAGGCCATAGGTACAATTTAAAAGGATTAAGTGAAATCCAAGATCTCTCTCTTTTCCTCTGAATTCTACCCCAAGGCAGTACAGTTTCTAGTAGTTTTTCTGTTACTTTGTATCAAATATCACTTTACAATTTAGCTGTGGTAAAATTGTAATATTTCTAGAATATCTCACTTGGCTTTAGTGTATCTGCATATCAGTGGGTGTTCCTCAGGGAATGGAGAGAAGTGTGGCTTTAGTGCATCTACATATAAATAGGTGTTCCTTGGGTGGAGAGAAGATCATCTCCATATCAGTGGGTGATTACCTGGGCAACAGAGGGCTTACCTGAGAGGTTAGGGAAAGTGCTGGTTTTGCTTCTGCCAGAGCAGGAAAGAGAGACAGCCCCGGACTGCAGTTTGTAATCAATAAACGGGTTTTAAACTTTATTTCTCCTTTTGACTGATTTCAGTTTTAGAGATATTTTGTCCGGGATTTCCTCTCCCTGGAGTTACAAGAGCGAATTTGATGATTGAGTCCCATTTCTGCCTTGTGGATTTTGTGGCAAAATCTGGAACAAGACAAAATACCATTATGTTCTTTGGTTCTGTTGAACCTAACTCTGATTCTTACCTATTTTTAAAAACAAGGGGTTTTGACTGCACTTAGGAACCCATTCAAGGAAAAGGACTTGGAAGATTAATGCAATTTCAAGTAAAGTATGTTTACCCATATTTTTGCCAGGCTTTTAAGAAACAGAATTTCTCAAGCAAGGGAAACTTTAGATTGAAAGGGAGACTGCCTTAAATAGTCTTATGGACTGCTAGTGTCTCTTAGGAAATACTTAGTACTTCCCTTGGCAGAGGGCTTTGGACAGGCACCAAAATGCTTTTGGTAACAGGTGTATGCTGTCTGGGAAATGGTGTGTTGTTTGGGCACTTTAAGATCAGTGCCAGTGTGCTGGTTCACACCTTCAAAACCTCATGGAGCCCCAGGACCTTACAGATAGGTTGATCCTTTAGGTTCACTTTGGGAGGATAGATGAAGGTCTGGGACCATGTTGACACTTACTCCAGTAAAGCTTTTTTTTTTTTGCTTTTCCCATTTAATAATATATCTTTGAGATCATTACACATCAGTACATGGAGAACTGTCTTGATTTTTTTTTTAAGGAAAATTTTTTTATATCATTAATATAAAATCACATGGGCAACATTGTGGTTATTAGATTTCCCCCACTTTCAAGTCCCCACCACATACCCCATTACAGTCACTGTCCATCAGCATAGTAAGATGCTACAGAGTCACTACTTGTCTTCTCTGTGCTATACTGCTTTCCCTGTGACTACCTCTACTTTATGTGTGCTAATTGTAATGCCCTTATTCCCCTTCTCCCTACCTACCCACCCATCCTCCCCAGTCCCTTTCCCTTTGGTAACTGTTAGTCCATTCTTGGGTTCTGTGAGTCTGCTGCTATTTTGTTCTTTCAGTTTTTCCTTTGTTCTTAGGCTCCACAGATGAGTGAAATCATTTGGTACTTGTCTTTCTCTGCCTGTCTTATTTCACTGATCATAACACCCTCTAGCTCCATCCATGTTGTTGCAAATGGTAGGATTTGTTTTCTTCTTATGGCTGAATAATGTTCCATTGTGTATATGTACCACATCTTTATTCATTAATCTACTAATGGACACTTGGATTGCTTCCATATCTTGGCTATTGTCAATAGTGCTGTGATAAACATAGGATGCATATATCTTTTTGAAACTGGGATCCTACATTCTTAGGGTAAATTCCTAGAGGAGTGGAATTCCAGGGTTAAATGGTATTTATATTTTTAGTTTTTTGAGGAAGCTCCATACTGCTTTCCACAATGGTTGAACTATTTTACATTCCCACCAGCAGTGTAGGAGGGTTCTCCTTTCTCCGGATCCTCACCAGCATTTGTTGTTCCTAGTATTTTCTATGTTGGCCATCCTAACTGGTGTGAGGTGATATGTCATTGTGGTTTTAATTTGCATTTCCCTGATAATTAGTGTGGATCATCTTTTATGTGCCTGTTGGCCATCTGAATTTCTTCTTTGGAGAAGTGTCTGTTCATATCCTCCGCCTATTTTTTAATAAGGTTATTTGCTTTTTGGGTGTTGAGGCATGTGAGTTCTTTATATATTTTGGATGTTAACCCATTGTCGGATATGTCATTTACAAATATATTCTCCCATACTGTAGGGTTCCTTTTTGTTTTACTGATGGTGTCCTTTGCTGTACAGAAGTTCTTCAGCATGATGTAGCCCCATTTGTTCATTGTTGATTTGTTTCCCTTGCCCGAGGAGATGTGTTCAGGAAAAAGTTGCTCATTTATATTCAAGAGATTTTTACTTATGTTCTCTTCTAAGAGTTATAGTTTCATGATTTATATTCAGGTCTTTGATCCATTTTGAGTTTGCTTTTGTGTATGGGGATAGACAATAATCCAGTTTCATTTTCTTGCATGTAGCTCTCCAGTTTTGCCAACACCAGTTGTTGAAGAGACTGTAATTTCCCCATTGTATACCCATGGCTCCTTAATTTTATATTAATTGACCGTATATGCTTGGGTTTTACATCTGGGCTCTCTTGTCTGTTCCACTGGTCTATGGGTCTGTTCTTGTGCCGGTACCAAATTGTCTTGATTACTGTGGCTTTGTAGTAGAGCTTGAAGTCGGGGAGCGTAATCCCCCCTGCTTTATTTTTCCTTCTCAGGATTGCTTTGGCTATTTGGGGTCTTTTGTGGTTCCATATGAATTTTAGAAGTATTTGCTCTAGTTTGTTGAAGAAACTCCAGTAACTCTTAAAGCCAAGGCAATATAGTCCTAGTGTAAGAATATGAAACTTGGAGTCAGTCAGTCTGGGTTTGAATCTTAGCTGTACCATTTAGCTGTATGATCTTTCAGAGATTTTTCATTTTTATTCATTTATAGACATTTAGGTATTATGTGCAAGGCACTGTTTTAATTGTGTGAGAAATATTACCTCATTAAGGTTTTGCAACAGTCCTATGAAATAGACATAATTGTCATCTCCCTTTCCTTCTGTCCCACCTAAGGTACTGTACTGTACCATTTTAAGTTTGTTTCCTCATTTTAAGATGGAGATTATACTGAAGTTATTGAGAGGATTCAGTGGGACAAAATACAGATAGTACTGTGCACACTGGCCAGCCACAGTAAACATTCTCTGTTGACTATTATTAATTTTTCTGAGAAAAGCAATATTTGTGGCAAACTACCACCTTCTTTTCCTGATGTAACAGTCATAGTGTTAGGGGTCATTCCCTTGAGTTGGCCAAGGAAAGTCTTAAAGGGCCTAATTCTGTCCAGATCTAATTCTGTCTGCAATCAGCAGCACCCTTATCATGTCCTGGGTATTTGGAGCCAAGTGAGATCTACATTAATATCATGGTTTCTTTCCCAGTTCCAAGTCTATTTCCAAAGGATTATCAGAGTATCATAGGTCTTTTTCTTTTCTTTAATTTATTTTAAAACAATGTCAAACTTACAGAAAAGTTGCAAAATAGCACAAAGAAGTTCTGTATACCCTTCATCCAGAGTTCCCCAAGTGTTAACAGTTTATCACATCTACTTTATCATATTTTATTTATATGTTCATACATGTATGTAAATACTTGTTTTCTTGAACCATTTAATTAGGTTACAGACAGGAAGCTTCTAAATATGTTAGTGTGTATTTTTTAAGAACAAGAGCATTCTCTTAGCCACAATACAATTATCTTATACAACACAATACAAAATTATGTGACACAATTCAAAGTCAGGAAATAAATATTGATGTAATGCTAATATTTACAGACTTTGATTTCACCATTATCTTTACTGTTATTCAGTGAAAATCATCCAGGATCATGCATTGTGTTTAGTTATCATACCTTTATTTTGGCTTTAATCTGGAAGAGTTTTGGAGACTTTGTCTTAAATGACCTTTGCATTTTGAAAAGTACAGGCCTGTTTTGCAATGTTCATTAATTTGAATTTGTCTCTTGTTTCCTAATGCTTAGATTCCTCATAATGTGGGGAGGAACATCACAAACATAAAATTGTGTCTTTCTCAGTGCATGATGTCAGGAGTCAGATAATGTGTGTTTTTCCTATTGTTGGTGATGTTAATTTAACTTTGATTACTTGTGGTGCCAACCACGTTTCTTCACTGTAAAGTTTCTGTTTTTCCCTGTGCAAAAAGTAACTATCTAGTAGGAAGATAGAGTTTACGTAAATATTTTGTTTCTAAACAGGCACTAGTTTTAGCATCCATTGATAATTCTTGTCTGAAATAATTGTGCTGGTTCTCAAATGGTGATTGTTTTAATTACATCATTTATTTTATGCTTATTAACTAGCATTTAATGTAAGAAAGCTCTCTTGTCTCCTCCATTTATTCACTTACTTTTATTGGTATGGACTCACAGTTTTCTGTTTTCTTCCGTGGGGTATAATCTGTTACTGCGGTTATTTATTTTGATGCTCAAGTTGTACCAGAATGGCCAGTGGGAGCTCTTCCAAGCTGGCCTCTGTGTTCTGTTGACATGCTTTCATTATTCTTTGAGCACTTTTTGTGGTCTGGCATAACAAGATGTGCCAAGCTCCTCTTGTATTTTACCTGTCAGAGCTCTGCCCAGGAATTAGCCAGGGGTTCCAGTTCCTTTTGGTAGAGAATGGTGTAATTAGAAGTCAAGATACAGACTTCAGGCGTATGTGGTGCTGTTAAAGTGTCATTGCCTGTAGGTCCTCACAGTGAAAGAGCTAGGAAATACATATATTTATCTTAAGATACATGTCTTATATATCCTAGGGAATGAATGAATATATATTCACACGTTTATATCTTTTTATATATTAAAAACATTGAGTTCATACTGATAACTTTAATTTCAGTCTAACTGTATTTTTAATTCTCTAACAGTGAAGAAACTAGCTTCCAATTTCTGCAGTATTATTTATTTACTCAATCCAGTAATATACATAAAGTAGTTTTGGAATTGGTAATTCATTTTATTTTGAAGAACAAAATACCAACTAGAGTTTAGTATTTGTTTACAGATTTTTATGTCTTTAGCCTAAGGGTAAAATTACTAACAAATTTCTGTATCCAAAGTTAGGTACACTCCCTCTTAGTGTATTTATGTTATTTGAAATACAGTTAGATTCAGTTGTTTCTATTTGTATTCCAGTTTTATTTTCCCCCCTTACTAATTTTATTTTTGAGTATGTATGATACTTATTTTTGAGTACTGTAAGTCTGGGGAGAGGAAATCCCTGGGCAAAATACCTCTGAAAACCAAAATCAGTCAGAAATAAAGTTTAAAATTCGTTGATTGCTCACAAACTGCAGTCCTGGGCCTTCTTTCTCCTCTGCTTGGGAAGAAGCCAGCAAGCAAGCAAACCAGCCCCTTCCCTTAACTGCTCTGGTTCAGACATGCCCTCGGTTGCTGAGGTAATTACCGGATATGAAGATGAACTTCTCTCCACCCCTGAGGATATGCAAATGCACTAAAGCCAGGCGAAATGTTCTGGAAATGTTACAATTTTATCCACAGATACAGTTCTAAAAGTTAGAACTTGGCAAAAAGGTATACTCAGAGAAGTGTTAGCCATACCCATTAATACTTCTTAACTATTCTCCCATTATGTCCATTCTGTTTCCACTTAATCCTCTGTAAGTACCCAATACCATTGCTTTTTTATTTATCCTTATGTTTTTTTTTTCTTTTTAAATGAGTTGATACCTGTCTCTCTGCTTTTCTTCTTTCTTTCCTTTTTTCCCCACTTTCCCTTTTCTTTTTTCATTGTAACACTTATTCTGAATAGGGAAAATTTGGTTCTTCAGTAGGAATATTGTACCCTTCAGTGTATTTCTTGGCCTTACAATGCCTCATCAATCTCTATCTACTCAGGTTATATCTGTGTAAATACATGGTGATTATACATAACTGGTTTTAGGTGTGGCATTTGTTTCAGCCTCTTTATAGTTATACCATCTTGCACAGTGATAACTGAATGCCTCATAGAATTCCTTGTTTGAAGTGAGACTAGTTTCTTTTCACTGTATGTAGTGCCTTTCTACATCAGTGCAGATATTTAAGTGACATTTTCATATATGCTCTTATGTAGTTCAAACATATCTGAACTAAAAACTTGAATTCCCAAACAACAATAACCTTTTTTTGCTTGATTGTATGGTGAAGCACCACAAGTACTTAGAATAAACTTCTTATTTATTGAATGTTAATTGCTGTAGGATCTCTCCTGGCTGTTCCTCTCTCTTCTCTTCCCTCACCCACTTTAAACAGGCAGAGTTTCCTAGGTCTTACCTTGTTGCCTTCTTAGTTTGGGGGAAAGCTTTCAGTGTTTTCACTGAGTATGATATTCTGTCTGGATAGGCTATTCATTATTGAAAAAGGAGTATTGAAGTTTCTATTATTATAGAACTATTTCACTCTTCTGTCAGTATTTCCTTCATATATTCTGAGGCTCTGCATTTAGGTCCACATATGTTTATAATAGCTATGTCTTGCCTATGAATTGACCCATTTATTGTAAAATGTCCTTCTTTGAGTCTAGTAAAAAATTTTGTCTTAATGTCTGTTTTGTCTGAAATAAATATAATCATTACAGCTCTCTTTTGGTGACTGCTTATATGGTATATCTTTTTTGCTTTCAACTTATATATGTTTTTCAATTTAAAGTGTCTCTTGTGAATGGCATGTAGTTGGATCATGGTTTTTGGTCCATTCTGCAAATTTCAACATTTTGATTGGAATGTTTAATATTTCTATTTCATGTAATTACTAGTAAGATAGGATTTATACCTGACATTTTGCTGTGTTTTTTTTGGCTATATGTCTTATCCCTTTTTTTCTTCCATTCCTCCATTAGTGCCCTCTTTTGTGTCAAATGGGTATTTATTAGTGTATAATTTTCATTCTCTTGTTTCATTTACTGTATATTTTTGAGTCATTTTCCTAGTGGTTGCTCTGGGAATTATGATTAACATCTTAATTTATAACAGTCTAGTTCTAATTGAAACAAACCTAATTTCAAAAGCATATAAAACCTTTTATAGAGCTCTATCCTCTCCCTTCTCCTTTCTGCTGTTAATTGATGTGCAAAATACATTTTTATATGCTGTATGCCCAAATTTATAATTATTGCTTTATGCAACTGTCTTTTAAATCAAGTAGGAGAAAAAAAGAGTTACAAATAAAAAATGCACATATGCTTTTACCTTGTGTAAATTTGCATTTGTAAATGTAAATTTACCTTTATGAATGTTCTTTATTTATGTGTATTCAAGTTACTGTCTAGAATCCTTTTGTTTCAGCCTGAAGGACTCCCTATAGTATTCTTTGTAGAGCTGTTCTACTAGCAACAAGTCCTCTTAGTTGTTTTGGGGTTTTTTGTTTGTTTATTAAAATCAGGGAAATGTTTTCCTTCTTAATTTTCAGAGAATGCTTTTTGCTGGATATAAAATTCTTGGTTGACACACTCTTCCTCATTCCTTTGGATATGTCATCCCACGGCTTGCTGGCCTCCATGACTTCTGATGAGAAATCAACTATTAAACATTTTGCCTAGTATATGAGAAGTAGCATCTCGTTCTTTCAAGATTCTCTATCTTTGCCTTTCAGCAGTTTAATTATAATATGTCTAGGTGGGGATCTCTGAGTTTGTTGAGCTTCTTGCATGTGTAAACTGAATATGAGGTTTGGACCACTATTTCTTCTAGTATTCTTTCTACCTCTTTCTCTCCCTTCTTCTAGTACTCCCATTATGTGTATATTGGTAATTTTGATGGCACCCCACTGTCAAGATCCTTTGAGGCTTTTTTCATTTTCCTTCATTTTTTTCTTTTCCTCAGACTAGATCATTGCAGTGAACCTACCTCATGTTCACAGACTCTTCTGCCTGTTCAACTCTGCCATTGAGCCCCTCTAGTGAATATTTCATTTGTTATTGTACTTTTCAACCCCATAACTTTATAAACTAATTTCTCCTTATTGAAATTTAATTCTAGTTATTTTAGTTCTTTGAATATATTTAAAAATAGCTGATTTAAAGCCTTCGGTAAGTCCATTGCCTAGACTTCCTTAGTGACAGTTCCTATTGTCCACTTCTTTTCCTGTGTGTGGGCATAGTTTGTTTCTTTGCATTTCTTTTAACTTTTGGTTGAAAACAAGGCATTTAAGATAATATATGGCAAATCTGAAAATCAGATTCCCCTACCTCCCTCAGGTTTTGTTGATATTGTTGCTTTTTGTTTCACTGATTTTCCTGAACTGATTCTGTAAAGTTTATGTTCTTTGTTAGGTGTGGCCATTGAAATTTCTGCTTAGTTTAGTGTGAACGAATTATTGAACAGGTTTTCTTTTTTTTTTTTTTTTAGTAAGGTATCATTGATAGACACTCTTATGAAGGTTTTGCCTGAAAAACATTGTGGTTACTACATTCACCTATATTATCAAGTCCCCCCATAACCCATTGCAGTCACTGTCCATCAGTGTAGTAAGATGCCCCAGAGTCACTACTTGTCTTCTCTGGGCTACACTGTCTTCCCCGTGACCCCCCACACCATGTGTACTAATCATAATACCCCTCAATCCCCTTCTACCGCCCTCCCCCAACCCTCCTCTTTGGTAACTGCTAGTCCTTTCTTGGAGTCTGAGTCTGCTGCTATTTTGTTCCTTCAGTTTTGCTTTGTTGTTACACTCCACAAATGAGTGAAATCATTTGTTACTTGTCTTTCTCTGCTGGGCTTATGTCACTGAGCATAATACCCTCTAGCTCCATCCATGTTGTTGCAAATGGCAGGATTGGTTTTCTTCTTATGGCTGAATAGTATTCTATTGTGTATGTGTACCACATCTTTACATTCCCACCACCAGTGTAGGAGGGTTCCCCCTTCTCCGCATCCTCACCAACATTTGTTGTTCCTAGTCTTTTCTATGTTGGCCATCCTAACTGGTGTGAGATGATATGTCATTGTGGTTTTAATTTGCATTTCCCAGATAATTAGCGATGTGGAGCATCTTTTCATGTGCCTGTTGGCCATCTGAATTTCTTCTTTGGAAAATTGTTCATATCCTCTGCCCATTTTTTAATAGGGTGTTGACGTGTGTGAGTTCTTTTTATATTTTGAACAGGTTTTCTTAAAAGCTTAGAACCAGTAAGTCTCCCTTGCTGAGTGGCTATGTTTTCATATTGAGGCATACCTTCAAAACTCAGACTTATTTTTTACTCCCTGCCTGTACAGAGCCCCAATATTATCAGTCAGAAGTGAAAGCTTAGGACCTTCCCTGTTTCTCTGAACATGTGCACATCCCTGGGTATGCTCAGTCATATGCATGTGTATAACCTTTTAGATTCCCAGAAATAGGTCAGAGTTTTTCTGGACATCTCATTCCTCAGCTTTGATTAGCTTAGGTGCCTCAGATGTTTTACTGCCTCATGCAGGTGCAATGTCAGACAATTGTTGCTGATTGTTTTTGACAGATGCCCCTAGGAAAGGCTGTTCACCCTCGGAGAGCTCTAAGGTTAAATAAAGACAAGCCTTATGAGTAGTATTTTCTAGAGAACTTCTCATAGGCCAGGAAATGACATTTCTTTGCAAATGGGGCTTTTAAAAAGCTCCAACCCTGTTCTGACCCTTCCTGGTGGCTGTTGGGCTGGTGGCTTCCGCTGTTATTGCTGTCTGTTGATTTTCAAGACTACCCTGGAGCTAGGGAAAGGGGATTAGAGCTAGGTCATGGTGAAACACCACAAAACTCAATAAAAGTTTTTACCAAAATTAAGCTGCTTTTCTTGAATAAAAAAGAATAAATGCTCCCTTCATTGCTGTAGGTCTTTGGTTAATTTCCAGAGTACTGAGAAAGTTTATTTTGACATTTATTGCTAGTATTTGCATTGCATTTATGAAGGAGATTTTTCAGAGATCCTTATTATACTTTTGCTGGTGATATCACTTAAGTATTTTTAAGGAGATTTGAATAATAATTTTAAATGTCTTTTATATTTTTCCATGTAGATAACTATTCCTGTTGTTCTCATTGCTTTGTAGAGGTTCAGATTTCCATCTGTTATCATTTCATTCTGCCTAAAAGACTTCTGTATTTCCAGTGGTACAGGTGTTCAAGTGATGTCTGCCTTCATATGGCTAATCAGGTCTTTATTTCATCTTTGTATTTAATGTTGATAAAGCATATTTCTAAGTTGAAGCTGACAGACTAGAAAAAAGGCATTACCTCCTCCCTTATTATAGGATTCCTCTTTGGTGAGCATGGTGTTTCCAAAGAAACCAATTAAATGGTAAATTGGATGTGGTTGGGAAGCTGGTGCTAGTTGGTAAGCTTTTTATTATTTGGCCAGTCAGAGGTGTTTCATTGATCATAATGAAGCCTGTGAAAGACGGCTCAGTGCCACGTAGAAAGCCAACTCAACCAATGGTTTATTTTTAGAGTGAAACTTTTTTATTGTCGATATGTAAAAGAAAACACATTTCTTAGCCTAGGCAACACATGGAGTGCTGTAATGGAAAGAGAGCTCTGCACTTTGAATCTAGTCATCTGGGTTCTAGTTCTGCCTCTTTTTGACCTTGAGCAAGTCACTTATTCTCATTAAGTCTTACTTTCCTTTCTGTCAAATAGTAAGGTTGGTTTGTACCCTCTAAGGTCTCTTCCATCTCTGAATTCTCAGACAGTAGAGAAGATACGGGTATAGTATTGACTGTTGGCATGTTGATGATCTTATTTCAGGCATTTTGATCTCCCTATATTTTTATTTTGGCAGTTACTTGCCTTAGGTAAAGGGAATATATGTATTGAGTTTATATGTGTGTGTGTATGTATATATAGTACCTTCTAAATTTATATGATAATAAAATAGTTTACAAGTATCTTTTTAGGCTGGAATAATCTGTTTTAGAAGGGTTCAGTAGCATCTATTCTGAACTTTTAGAATGACAGAAAAATTACCCTTTCATTTTCATGATCTTAAGATTCTCATCAATCTAATATAGAACCTTGCTGCTTAAAGTCTTCAGAAGTCTTTGAAATAACATTTTGTCCTTTGATGGTGATCCCTATTCAGTTTTTTCACTTGGGCTGTTTTGTTAGGGAAACTGATGATTTGAGCTTTCAACCTGTAGAAGCTATTATTTGAGTCATATCTTGATATTTACCTTACCTATGCATTATGGCCTCTCCTTTCTTCATTTGAAGAGTCCTGATATTAAATCATGATTTTCAAAGAGAAATCAAAAGCAGGAAAACAACTATAAACATACTTTATTTTGGAGATTGTTTTTTATCAGTAAAATGTCAAAATGAGTTTTTTGTAAAATGCATGCAGTTGTGGAGTAATAATATTTAAAATTACTGCTATTCATACCTGACAAGCAAACCTTTCTTGGGTTTCCTGCATGTTAGAGCTATTTATCACAGAATGGAAACAAGTATTGAAAGGTTACAAGGAAAGATAAGGAGTGGGTGAGTATGATTAAGAGGCTTCTGAAAAGGTGAGTTTTTAGCAAAGTTTTGAAAGTTTAATGTGGCTTGATAGAAAAAAAGGTATTTTCTAAATTAAACTGCTTTTTTTAAAAATTAGATTTCTTTATTAATTTTTTGTTTCTTATATGTTAAACCATGGAATAAAACTTACAGCTGGTTACTGGCAATTTAAAGAAGTTTAGAAACAGAAATCTGGGGACTAAGAGCTGTTTCCTTTGTTTAAATTCATTGTTAGAGCATAGTACTTAGTCCCAAATATAAATGATGCTGAGCATCTATCTCTCAGTATCAGGAATCAGATGATATGGGAAACAGATAAATCTGAAAGTTTCAGAGCATAAAATATAATCTGATTGAGTATATATATTTTACCTCTATTTTGTTATGGTTGAAAATGGTTGAGTTAATGCAAACATAACTACTTAATTGCTAAATTGGTAGGCAGATTTCTGTGTCCAAGTATTTTCAGAGATACAGGTTTATGATGTAAGCTAAAATCAAAGCATTTGGTGAGCAAATTCCCAGAAAATGTACTCTGATAAATGCACAGGAAGCCCATGACAATCACAGAACAGTTTTTGTTTTAAAGAATTACTTTATGCTAAATTTTCAGAATGTCAGGTTGTATTCAGAAATTATGAAAAGAAAAAAGGAAAGCCTGCATTTTTTTTTTTTTTCAGAAATGTTTCAAGACTTGATGGTAGTTCTTCCAAATTTATTTTTACTTAACTTACTTATAGTTTTATTGTATACTAATCACTATTGTAAATGCTTTACAAATACTAAATTTTCATAAAAACCTAAATATTTTCAAGTTTTCCTGAGAGCATAGCTTAAATGCTTTTGCTAAATGTCCATTTTTTCCCAGTTCATTTAATAAAGGTAAATTAGGCAATAAACTGCAATTAGTTGAAAATGAAACTTTTAACCTCATATTTCATAGTGAAAATTCTGCATTGTTCAGTGGTTTCATTAAAATAGTATTTTATGTTGCAGAGACTTTTAAGTATTTTAATAATAGACATTGGATAAGGTCATTAGTATAGATGTGTTTCTCACATTAATATCCTGTTACATGTTTGTGATAGAGTAAAAAAATAAGAGACAGACAGATAAAAGTAAGCTTACTTCACAAGTCAAAAGCATTTACTTTGTCTTACTTTTGCACAAAGTAATTACTTTGAAACTTTTGACAGCATATAGATTTGAAAATGAATTTGAAGTGATGATTATTCTTAAGCAGCACAATGTATCTATCCTTTTTATGGGACTTGTTTGTAGGCTTTCTACAGATGGAGGAGGTGAAATAATGCTAATTCATATTTGTAAGGAAGGTGCCTTTTTCCTTACAAAAAAAAAAAATTGCCTCTGCTTTTTTCAAAGTATTTTCTTCTTTTATTATGAGATTATTTTTCTTTTGGGGTCTTCTGTTTGAGGGTCTTTTTCAGTTTTTTTGGTTTTAAGTACTGGAATTGTGGAGGTTTTGTTGCTGTGTTTCCCTTGTGATTCTTTCACAGTTGTACCAAGTTATCTTTCTGATATATTAACACACAAGAGTCTAGGCAGTTCTCTGGAACTACTCAGGTAGACCCCATACTTTATTCAAATAGATTGCTTATTTGAATAATGAGTAGGTAACTATTTGAATAATACTTAGTTGGATATTTAACAGGTATCTGTTCAAATAGGTATTTACCTACCTGTCATGTCCTGCCTTCCACTCCCTGCTTAGTAAACTAATACTGAATGTTGTCCCCAAATTATTTCTAATTCAGCTAAAGGTTAATGTAGCAGAAAATAAAATTTACTTTGTTGGTGGAATTAGGGGGTGGATTGTGATTATCTGACATACTGTGAACACCTTTTGGAGAATAATACTCTGAATGTAGTTACCTGTATTATTTGAAAGACTCAGGGAAAGGTCATTAGTATAGATGTGTTTCTCACATTACATTAAACCTAATATGCACATCGATAGTGTTGTGTTAGCCTTAGTGGACACTTAGTTAATATTTGTTAATTAAATAAGGAGACTTGGGTTCTACTCCTGAATAGACAATTTTCCCACTTTTATGTCTATACCCTTTTAGAATTCATCTGGTTTGCATTTCACTAGGATGAGCAAGGAGGAGGCCAAAAAGTACAGTGAGTCAAAATACTTAATGTTTTAGGGGAAAAAAAATAGCTGGCAGTGGCATTGTGTGCCACTCTGAAGATGAGAGGACAAGACCTGACATGTGCTTCTTTGATATAAAGTGGCCAGATTGGGTAAAGAGAGTGTGGTTTAATCTAAGTGTCAAACCAGATAACGCCTTGTAGCATTAGTTGGTCCTGCCATCTGGGACATATTCTGATATAGGGTATAGAAATTGTCCTGGGGCTGGAGTAATTTTGTTTTGCTTCTGCTATGAATACCCCAAATTCCATTTGCTTCTGGGCCAGTTAGGGAGTGGTTAATTTCATGACTTCTTTAGAACCATTTTGAGAAAAAATTATTTTAAATTAGTATTCTTCCTGCAATTAAATATAGAATGTTGAATTTTGACACACACCCTCTCCTTCCCACCTGTTCTGTCATTTTATTTCCCACCCACTCTTACCCAACACTCCATCAAGCTTCAATTTTCTTTTTACCTATTTTTCCATCTATCAAACTATTTCTTACCTATGGCACTGTGTAAGGTAAGAATGGCTCCAAATGTCAGTATGAGACCAATGATCAGAGGCCAGGCTCTGGGTGAAAAGTAGCTGCATTGGACCTGTTCTAGCACTACTACTGTGTAATATTCTCTATGGAGCTATGTTGCCTCTTGGAGCAAAAAAGGAGTGGTCTTTTGCCCTCTTTTTTCTTCTCTTCTTGGATTGAAACTGCAGTAGCGTGTTGTAGTTCTGCATGTAGCTGGGAGCATCTCCCTTGGCCCAGTATCAAAGATCAACTGTTCCTGTCCTATTTCCTCCAAAGACTGAAGCACAGATTCTCCCCCTCTTCTGCATCCTTGTCTAAATTAGCTGCTGTATGAATTTCAGAGAAAGGCATTTATAGTTCCTTGACTGAAGTCCAGAGGGGATGCTAGAGGATGCATCCTGTGGTCAGCTTTCCTCGTGGAACTGGTGGTTTGGCTATTCTTTCTCTGGACACCATAAAGCTGTCTTTTTCCTATGTGGGATGTTCAAGGGTTCTGAGAGTCAAACTATTGTTGCCATTTCATTTTTCCTAGTATGTCACCTCTTTGTTATAGCATCCCTTTGCTCGTTTTGGATCCTGCCATTATTGTCTGATGAAACACTCATGACTTTTTTAGGTAATTTTAAGAACGCTTTACGGAAGGTGTACTGTATGGAAAAGAGCTACTAACCTGTCACTGGAAGTTTTGGATAAAGCCACCTAATGTCTCTGTTTTTGTAGTTCTAAAATTGGTTAGGGGAATTTCAGAATGTGAGAATTAGCTAGTAGGCAAACTCCTAGCTATAATTTTGATGAAAGAAGAATGACCAGATAATTTTAACACATGTTCTGTAAATTTTGGTTTTGATGTTAGCCTTTTTTCTTCTCAGTTGCTTTAGGTCGTAACCAGCCATTGAAAAAGGAGAAACCCAAATGGAAAAGCGATTATCCCATGACAGATGGACAACTGCGCAGCAAGAGGGATGAATTTTGGGATACCGCACCAGCTTTTGAAGGCCGTAAAGAGATTTGGGATGCCTTGAAGGCTGCAGCACATGCTTTTGAGAGCAACGATCATGAACTGGCACAAGCAATCATTGATGGTGCAAACATAACATTACCACATGGTAGGTTTGCTGGTCCTCAGGGACAAAGCGGGAACACAGTCAGCTCCATTCAGATAGCAAGAAGCCAAATGGGAAAAGTTTATTCATTTTTCTTGCTATGAACTAATCTTTTTTTTTTTTTTTTTAATGTAGTGAAGAGGTATTTCTTTGTATGTCTTTCAAGCTGGAGATAGATTTAGTTTGTGTAATATATATATGAGTGTGTGTGTATTTCTCTCTCTCTCTCTCTCTCTCTCTCTCTCTCTCTATATATATATATATATATATATATATATATATTTAAATATTTTAAAACTCAAGACAGACAACACTTGATAGTCTATTTTCTGACTTCCATATAACGTAGTTCTCCGTTAGGGGCCCTCCACCCCCTGCCCAAGTCTCTTAGAGCTCCTTCACTGGTTTCCAACCAGCACTAGAGAGGTAGTCTCAAATTTAGATCACAGAAGTTACAGAGACTCAGTGGATGCTCCTTTAACTTTCTTTTAAAAAAGTCATTAACCTTTCTCATCAAGCCTAATGAGCTAACCTGAACTTAGAAGTTGGTCTCACATACTCTTCGGGACAGTTTTCTATGATTGTAGACCTGGGTATTATTAAAAACCTCTCTCCTTTGCTTAAGAATGTGACTCTATGGACCTATAAGCTTTGAATGTTTCCAGGGACATACATACGCTGGGTCCATGCACATCTTCCTGCTTGGTCTCCTTGATTAGAAACACATAAAAGATTTTCATGTTATACTGAGATTGACGTGTTAACTTTGTATTACATTCTTCTTTTGATTACTATATTATAAATTTATTTTTCCTTTCACCATTTCAAGTTAATGTTTTTCTAAGTTATCTCTTTAGCTCCATTTATAATTGCCTATATTCCTTTGCATTGTCATCAAATATCAATTTTCTGAATGAGTTGTGCTTCTAAGAAACTTTTTTAAAACATATGATCCATAGCTCTCCTGTTCTTTATTATGAAAGCTTATTAACATGGCCTTGTGTTAATAATGTTTATTGAGTACCCACAGTATATAGATTACTTTTTCTACACAGGTATAAAAATGATCCCTCCTACATTTGAAAATTTTATAATAGAAAACCATTTCATGACTCTTCAGTCCCTATTTTCATGGATAGTCTGAATTATTTACCTCTTACATGATTGGGAGTGGACTTCATCTTGCTCTATTAACCTTTTTCAATTCTATAATTTATCTTCAAATACTACCTTTATATAATATAAAGGGAAGGGCCTTCCTTTATAATCAGTTTTCTCACTCTTCTCTTTTAATGCTTATATTCTGTACTTTTTAAGCAGAATATATTTGTATTTGTATAGCCCTGCAAGTTGGGGGTTGGGGAGGGCTAGAGGAGTTGTTTATCTGTGTTGTCTTAATTTAGAAGCCTGAGATCCAGAATCTTGGAACTTTGATTTCCTTACTTTGTACTTACCATAGTTTCCTATAAGGGTATCAGATGTGTTCTATAAATTGTGGCCTCATTTATAAGTTTATGGAGGCAAAGTAGCCCTGTTGCATGCCTGAGCCTGTAATAACAATCCGGGTATTAATGTTATTGTTATTGGTACCCCTGATTGAATTCCCTTGTTCATATATGGAATTTATTAATAATACTTCTTGGGTGAACTTTTGAGTTGTATTGTACTCTTAACTCGCCATAAGTTTATGAATTAGCTATTTATATTCAGCTAACCACTTCAGTGATATTGTTGAAATTCCTCACATATTTTTGGTGTGATTACGTATTTGAAATTTTACTTTGGATACATTTAGTTGTGTTACACCCTAAACATCCCCAGCACTTCATATTTTGAGTTTAAAATACTGCATAGGTCAGGCTTTGGTATCAGACCTAGCCTTACTGTGGCCTCTGTCATATTCTTCCAGTTATATGACTTTGGGCAAATCACTTCTCTGTAAACTTCAATCCTCTCATCAGTTAAATGTGAGTTATAACTACCTATCCATAGATGATTGTATTGATTAAGTGAAATAATATAACATATAAATTATAGATTTTGATAATTTTCAGGATGTATTGTCTACTGGTAACATCTTTCTTTGGCTTTTAGGGAACTCTGCCTTTGGCTGTATGCCTACTGGAATTTTGAGATTTGTGATAATTCAATAACAACAATTAAATGGTAGAGTTATTAACTGGACACCAGAGCAGTGAGGACTTAGTTTAATGTCCTTTCATTCTTGGTTCATCCCCACCCCTTTCATCATCTTTGTCAGTATTACAGTAAGAAAATTAAACTGATCATAGGTTGACAATCTGAAGAGATCCTGAAAAGTATACTCTTTTCTAAACTTAATTCAATCACATCTCTCTTAATTCCTTGTTTTCATCTCTGTGTCTTCTCTTCCCATTATCTTTTTATTGTCTCCCCAATATAAATATTATAAAAAGTTCATTAAATTTGAAAACTCTATGAAAATGTCTCTGTAAATGTATATTTATGTAGTTATGTAAGCGGCATTATCTGCTATTTTAGATTGTATGCTCAAAATAAGCAAGAATTGTGCCCTTTTTGGTTTAAATTATATTTAGTATCAGTGTTATGTGCATAAAAATTATGTATTTGTCCATGGCCTTTTTGTATATGTAATGATAATTACCTTCTTTTCTGAGTTATTTTTTAAGGAAACAACAAAAACACCTTCTCCCAATGTTTCTGCCTTCCTTTCTTTTTCTGATAGTGGTTCCATTGGTGATTATGTTCTTGTTTCAATTCCAGTCAGCAGTTCACATTCATAATATTCCTGCCTGTCCAAGCACAAAATAATTCTGCACTTTTTACATATCTTCTTCTGTCATACATTAGTGATCAATCTTCAGTTCACTATCGTCAGATAGCAATAGGGAGAGTCATAACCACAGGGAATTTTATATATGTGCATATATTTTGACTGTGAGAATTATGATGCAGGTTGAGAATGATACAGACATGTATATTGTGAAAAGAGCTCCTTGGATGATTCTGATATCTGGTATGTCTTCCACAGCCTCCCCACCCTATAAGAGTTTTTATTTTTCATGATTTACACATGTTTTACTCATAGTTTTAAATTTCTTAAAGTGCTTATTTCCTTTTTCTAATTGATTGCTATTTTGCCATTACCTAAAAATCCTAAGAACACTCCACATACAGTATTTTGCCAGTGAAATCAGGTTATAGATTATGTAGCTTACCCAAATTAGCATATACAGAAAAATAGATAGGTGGCTGTTATTTCTATTTTTCACAGTCTGGCCCATAGTGTCTATTCAGTTTTCAGTTAAATCTTGCTCAGAAACAATATCTGTTTATTTGTAAAGATGAGCATTAAAGTTTTTTAGAATTATCATATAGAAGATTAAAAAGGATATTAAAAATTGCCTTCTCTGTTTACCAACCTTCTAATTTTCTGGAAAGTTTGTTGTGTATTCCTTTAACATTTACAGTTAAGTGTTTTACATCTTCCTGCAAGTCAAATGTAAAAATTTCCCTCATAACCGTTCTTGTATAGGGAGTAGCTGCTGACTGTCATTTGAGCACTTTACTTCTCACATACTTACAGACTTAATTTCAGTGTTATTCTTCTTGTGGCTAAACATTGCCAGTTCTTCCACTATGCTTTTGAAGGCCTGCTTATTTTGTTCTTTTTCATACTTAGGGATTTGGGAAGTAGAAAAGGGTAATATTTAAAAACTTAACTTTTTAAATCACCTTCAAAATAATAGGAAAGGAGTTGTTCTGAATTCTGCCCCTTTTCCTGATCTTAAAATATATCAAATGTGAATAAATTAAATTATGTATAGTGCAGTGGAAGTTTTAACACCAAGACACTATTTATAAATAATATAAATAGAGCATTTCTATCTATGGGGAGCTGATATGATGAAAAGAACACCTACATTGAGAATCAGGAATAAAAAATACTAATAACATGTTTTAAATTGATGTTAAATTTTCATGCCTGTGGTAATAATTTACAACAATCCCCATTTAAATAGATGAGAAAACTGAAGCACAGAGAAGTTATGTCATTTTTACAGGTTAAAATTCATGGAATTGGGATTTGAACTCAAGCCCTGGATCTAACAGTAACAAAGCAGCTTAATGATATCATCAAGTCATTACATTTCTGTTTTTTGTAAAAGACTGTACACGGAATCTTCAGTGTTAATTCCATTTCTCGTATTTTAGGTCTCTTCCACACTATGTAGAATGCTTTTAAAACTATATACTTCTATTTATATACTGAAGAGGAACAAGTGGATTCTCTTAAAACATGGATAGGCAGGAAATTCATATGTGGCAGACTCTTTTCAATTTCTCTTAACTTTGTTAGAGGCCCATTAAAAAATAGGCCATAAATTCTGGTACCTTTAAAGGTATCTATAATTTGTTGTTAAATAAACTGAATTGATAAGTTAATTCATGAACATAAAGCTCAGGAATAAAAGCATTGAAATATTGTACATACATGGGAAACAGGATTTTCACAAGACCTTTGTGTTTAGAAATGAAACAGGGCCTTAATAAAGGATCTGATAACTGAGTAACCATATTTTTAATATGCTATAAATGATTACCTCTCTATTCTCAAACAAAAATGGGGTTACAAAATGTAAATCTGTATCCACTCCTCCACAGCAGTCACCTTTTTTCTTCAGTTACAGCTACAAAGGCTGTAAAATAGCAGAGGGGGGCATAGGGCAGTTTCTCTGAAAAGTTCCTTTCTTCGCCATTCTGGATCATGGGAGTGGAGTAAAAGCAAGGTTTCTGACATGGTCCCAGGGAGCATACTACTCCATCTTCTGTTTCTGTAAATAAAGCCAGTTCAGCTTTAAATAAACCATGGTGTCCAAGTGCTTCTGGTCTGTTCCTCTGTCCTTTTTAAGGAGCTGGAATTAAAAACAACTGTCCCCTTAGAAATGTGGTACAGTATTACACAAGCTCTTAATCATGGTCTAACCATCATATGACTTTAGCAATACATAGGAGCTAAGCCACTTTTCACTTGTACTTTCTAGAAGAGATGGTGGACTTCGTGCTTCTGAATGCCATAGTTTAATTGCTTATAGGTGTGAGGAGATAGCTAAAGCCTAACTGCCAAATATATAAGCTTAATATAATTCCCAGCAAAGTGTTTGCATGAGAGAGCCTGTATTTTGTTAGTCCTGAAAGACTGCTCATAATATCTGGATGAAGGGTAGTTTTGGTGGCCCTTATGGCATTATCGTGGTTCACGTTTGTAGAAAACCCTATGAAGCATAAAGCAGTAGACTCAAACTTTATGAAACTTTGATCCTTTGTGATATTGCTGTTGCTGAGCTCTTCCCCCATAAGTCTGGTTCTGAGATTTAAGACTTGAGAAGGGAACCAACATTACTGAATGGTTTTTATGAGTTTATTAAATGAACTAGGCAGTTTTTTATGTGTTTCATTATTTAATCCTTATAACAATTTTGTGAGGTAGATACTATAATCCTTGAGGAAACAGGCTAAATATGTTCAAATTAGGATCTAAATTAAAATTGTGTTCTTGTCCTTTTTAGCTGTGTCCAACTCAGTTATATATTTAGGCCGCCTTTTACCATAGGAAGCCAGGTTTATTGAAAAGTACGAGTTCATGCCTTCTGGGTAGGTTGGAAAAGAGATGTCAGGAATAAAGATGACATTGCCACAGGCTTTGGAAGAGACCTTCAGTGTGACAAGCCTTGCAGATCTAGGACACTGTACTCCTTTGGGCAGGCAGGTTCTATATCAGATTCTCAGTATTTTTAAGTATTAAAAATTTTTCAGCAATATTGAAGTATATAAAGTATGCTAAACAATACATTTAAAGTGTAGGGTTTGATCAGCTCTGGCAGTATATACTCATGAAGCCATCACCATTATTAAGATAACATTTTGTATCCCCAGAAGTTTCGATATGCAGAAGCTGATTTTTAAGCTTTACAAAATTGTTCGTGTATCTATCCAAGTCTCAAGTGGTAAAAAACCTTAGACTGAACTACACACAGTCTTACATGAGTGAGCATAGAGGGATAAACATTAAGGCCTTTGAATGCTTAAAAAAACATCTTTTTATTTATTTTTTATTAAGGTATCATTGACATACAATCTTATGAAGGTTTCCCATGAGCAACATTGTGGTTACAACATTCACCCATATTATCAAGTCCCCCCCATACCCCATTGCAGTCACTGTCCATCAGTGTGGTAAGAAAAAGACATCTTTTTTATTTTGGTATCATTAATATACAGTCACATTAGCAACATTGTGGTTATTAGATTCCCCCCATTATCAAGTCCCCACCACATACCCCATTAGAATCACTGTCCATCAGCATAGTAAGATGCAATAGAGTCACTACTTGAAAAAAGACATCTTTTTAAGACCTGAAACTCTGCTTGTGAAAGAGTTTCTGACATTTAGTAAAGTTGTTTTTATTATTTGGCATATAATTTAGTTCTATCTTTATAGTTGTCTGAAATATTTTGAAGCCTAATTAAAAACAGCCATAGAAAACAGTTGACCAAGGGAAATAGAACATCTGAGCCAATCATCTAGATAGAAAGGCAAATACAAACAACATAAAAAAAATTATGTATGAAATCAGAACAGAAGGTGGGGCCTTGGCAGCTTTCATAGGAAGCTTCCAGGGCTTCCTGACCTGGGGAGGTGATGCCCTGGCAGTCATATATCCTGGTGGCCATCTGTCTCTGCTGGGACTTGAGGCCTACAATGGGCTTGTCAGAAGGAAAAAAAAAAAGTCGTTCCATAGAGGATGTTTGGTGAGCGATGTAAGCAAGTCTGGCTAGAACTTTTTTAGAACTAGTGAAGAACTGGTAAATTAACTGCACCCTCAGTGGCCAGTGGGTGGTGATTAAAGCCTTTTGTGTATTGCAAATGCAAATATAGCTAAAAGTAGTTTTGGAAAGGTAGAAAAATCCCTACCTTCCCTTTGTGTGGTTCCTTCCCTATTGTGTTTAAATACACAGGATTTCTTAAGCAAAACTCTCCATCTTTTAACTAAGCCCTATTTTTTGCACATTTCCTCTCAAATATGGTAGATGAGGCAGAGACAGTAATGTGTCCATTTTGTTACTACATGATGTCCTCACAGCATAGAGACAGTCACCATTTTCTTTGGCTTCGTCTTCCAGTTCCTTGACCTGTTGATAACAGTGCTGGCAAATGTGCTGTCCGCCTGCCTTTGGACTGTCGGTTTCTTTTTTTTTTTTCTTTTTAATTTTTTATTAAGGTATTATTGACATACATACACTCTTATGAAGGTTTCACATGAAAAAACAATGTGGCTACTACATTTACCCTTATTATCAAGTCCACACCCATACCCCAATGCAGTCACTGTCCATCAGTGCAGCAAGATGCCACAGATGCAATATTTGCCTTCTCTGTGCTATACTGTTTTCCCCGTGTTACCCCATACCATGTGTACTAAACATAATACACCTCAATCCCCTCCCTCACCCCTCCCCTTTGGTAACCACTGATTCCTTGGAGCCTCTGGGTCTGCTGCTATTTTGTTCTTTCAGTTTTGCTTCATTGTTTTACTCCACAAATGAGGGAAATCATTTGGCAGTTGTCTTTCTCCACCTGGCTTGTTTAACTGAGCATAATATCCGCCAGCTCCATCCATATTGTTGCAAAGAGTAGGATTTGTTTCTTTCTTATGGCTAAATAGTATTCCATTGTGTATATGTACCACCTCTTTATCCATTCATCTACTGATGGACACTTAGGTTGCTTCCATATCCTGGCTAATTGTAAAAAGTGCTGTGATAAACATAGGGGTGCTTATGTCTTTTTGACTCTCAGAAGTTGTATTCTTTGGGTAAATTCCAAGGAGTGGGATTCCCGGGTCAAATGCTATTTCTACTTTTAGTTTTTCCAGGAACCTCCTTACTGCTTTCCACAATGGCTGAACTAGCTTACATTCCCACCAACACTGTAGGAGGGTTCGCCTTTCTCCGCATCCTCACCAGCATTTGTTGTTAGTCTTTCTGATGCTGGCCATCCTAACTGGTGTGAGGAGGGTGATATGTCATTGTGGTTTTAATTTGCATTTCCATGATGTGGAGCATCTTTTCGTATGTCTGTTGGCCATCTTAATTTCTTCTTTGGAGAACTGTCTCTTCATATCCTTTGCCCATTTTTTTAATTTGGTTATTTGCTTTTTGGGAGTTGAGGCGTGTAAGTTCTTTATATATTTTGCATGTTAACCCCTTGTTGGATAGGTCATTTACAAATATATTCTCCCATACTCTAGGCTGCCTTTTTGTTCTGTTGATAGTGTCCTTTGCCGTACAGAAACTTTTTAGTTTGATGTAGTCCCATGAGTTCATTTTTGCTTTTGTTTCCCTTGCTTGAGGAGATGTGTCCAGGAAGAAGTTACTCATGCTTATATTCAGGAGATTTTAGCCTATGTTGTCTTCTAAGAGTTTTATGGTTTCATGACTTACATTCAGGTCTTTGATCCATTTTGAGTTTACTTTTGTGTATGGGGTTAAACAATAATCCAGTTTCTTTTTCCTGCATGTAGCTGTCCAATTTTGCCAACACCAGTTGTTGAAGAGGCTATCATTTCCCTATTGTATGTCCATGGCTCCTTTATCATATATTAATTGACCATATATGGTTGGGTTTATATCAGGACTCTCTAGTCTGTTCCCTTGGTCTATGGGTCTGTTCTTGTGCCAGTACCAAATTGTCTTGATTACTGTGGCTTTGTAATAGAGCTTGAAGTTGGGGAGCATAATCCCCCCATATTTATTCTTCCTTCTCAGGATTGCTTTGGCTATTCAGGGTCTTTCGTGGTTCCATATGAATTTTAGAACGATTTTCTCTAGTTCATTGAAGAATGCTGTTGGTATTTTGATAGGAATTGCATTGAATCTGTAGATTGCTTTAGGCAGGATGGCCATTTTGACAATATTAATTCTTCCTATCCATGAGCACGGGGTGTGTTTCCATTTATTGGTATCTTCTTTAATTTCTCTCATGAGTGTCTTGTAGTTTTCAGAGTATAGGTCTTTCACTTCCTTGGTTAGGTTGTGATGCAACCTAGGTATTTTATTATTTTTGATGGAACTGTGAATGGAGCTGTTTTTTTGATTTCTCTCTCTGCTAGTTCATTGTTAGTGTACAGGAAAGCAACAGATTTCTGTGTATTAATTTTGTATCCTGCAACTTTGCTGAATTCAGATATTAGATCTAGTAGTTTTGGAGTGAATTCTTTAGGGTTTTTTATGCGCAATATCATGTCATCTGCAAACAGGGACAGTTTGACTTCTTCCTTGCCAATCTGGATGCCTTTTATTTCTTTGTGTTGTCTGATTGCTGTGGCTAGGACCTCCAGTACTATGTTGAATAGAAGTGGGGAGAGTGGGCATCCTTGTCTTGTTCCCAATCTTAAAGGAAAAGCTTTCAGCTTCTTGCTGTTAAGTATAATGTTGGCTGTGGGTTTGTCATATATGGCCTTTATTATGTTGAGGTACTTGCCCTCTATCCCCATTTTGTTGAGAGTTTTTATCATGAATGGATATTGAATTTTGTCAAATGCTTTTTCAGCATCTATGGAGTTGATCATGTGGTTTTTGTCCTTTTTGTTGATGTGGTGGATGATGTTGATGGATTTTTGAATGTTGTACCATCCTTGCATCCCTGGAATAAATCCTACTTGATCATAATGGGTGATATTTTTGATGTATTTTTGAATTTGGTTTGCTAATATTTTGTTGACTATTTTTGCGTCTATGTTCATCAGGGATATTTGTCTGTAATTTTCTTTTTTTTGTGGTGTCTTTGCCTTGTTTTGGTATTAGAGTAATGCTAGCCTCATAGAATGAGTTTGAAAATATTCCTTCTTCTACTCTTTGGAAAACTTTAAGGAGAATGGGTATTAAGTCTTCACTAAATGTTTCCTAAAATTTAGCAGTGAAGCCATCTGGTCCAGGAGTTTTGTTCTTAGGTAGGTTTTTGATTACCAGTTCAATTTCGTTGCTGGTAATTGGTCTGTTCAGATTTTCTGTTTCTTTCTGGATTAGCCTTGGACGGTTGTATTTTTCTAGAAAGTTGTCCATTTCTTCTAGGTTATCCAGTTTGTTAGCGTATAGATTTTTGTAGTATTCTCTAATAATTCTTTATATTTCTGGGGTATCTGTAGTGATTTTTCCTTTCTCATTTCTGATTCTGTTTATGAGAATAGACTCTTTTTTTCCTTGATAAGTCTGGCTAAGGGTTTATCTTTTTTGTTTATTTTCTTGAAGAACCAGCTATTGCTTTCATTGATTCTTTCTATTGTTTTATTCTTCTTGATTCTATTTATTTCTACTCTAGTCTTTATTATGTCCCTCCTTCTACTGACTTTTGGCCTCATTTGTTCTTCTTTTTCTAGTTTCATTAATTGTGAGTTTAGACTGCTTATATGGGATTGTTCTTCTGTCCTGAGGTAGGCCTGTATTGCAATATACTTTGCTCTCAGCACAGGCTTGATTGTGTCCCACAAATTTTGCGGTGTTGAATTATTGTTGTCATTTGTCTCCATACATTGCTTGATCTCTGTTTTTATTTGGTCATTGATCCATTGGTTATTTTGGAGTATGTTGTGAAGCCTCCATGTGTTTGTGGGATTTTTCATTTTCTTTGCATAATTTATTTCTAGTTTCATACCTTTGTCATCTGAGAAACTGATTGGTACAATTTCAATGTTTTTGAATTTACTGAGGCTCTTTTTGTGGCATAGAATATTATCTATTCTTGAAAGTGTTCCATGTGCACTTGAGAAGAATGTGTATTCTGCTGCTTTTGGGTGTAGAGTTCTGTAGATGTCTATAAGGTCTGTCTGTTCTAATGTGTTGTTCCATGCCTCTGTCTCCTTACTTATTTTCTCTCTGGTTGATCTGTTCTTTGGAGTGAGTGAAGTCTTGAAGTCTCCTAAAATGAATGCATTGTATTCTATTTCCCCTTTTAATTCTGTTAGTGTTTGTTTCACATATGTAGGTGCTTCTGTGTTGGATGCATAGATATTTATAATGGTTATACCTTCTTGTTGGATTGACCCCTTTATCATTATGTAATGTCCTTCTTTGTCTCTTGTGACTTTCTTTGTTTTGAAGTCTATTTTGTGTGATAGAGGTACTGTAACTCCTGCTTTTTTCTCCCTATTAGTTGCATGAAATATCTTTTTCCATCTGTTCACTTTTAGTCTGTGTATGTCTTTGGGTTTAAAGTGAGTCTCTTGTAGGCCGCATCAGTGTATAGATGGGTCTTGTTTTTTTATTCATTCATTGACTCCATGTCTTTTGATTGGTCCATTCAGTCCATTTACATTTAGGGTGATAATCGATAGGTATGTACTTATTGCCATTGCAGGCTTTAGATTCATAGTTACCAAAGGTTCAAGGTTAACTTCCTTACTCCCTAAGAGTCTAACTTAACTCATGTAATATGCTATTACAAACACAATCTAAAGGTTCTTTTCTTTTTCTCCTCCTTTTTCTTCCTCCTTCATTCTTTTTTTTTCTTATCATTAATCTACAATTACATGAGGAACATTATGTTTACTAGACTCCCCCCATCACCAAGTCCCCCCCACATACCCCAGTACAGTCACTGTCCATCAGCATAGTACGATGCTGTAGAATCACTACTTGTCTTCTCTGTGTTGTACAGCCCTCCCCATGCTCCCCCCCACATTATACATGCTAATCGTAATGCCCCCTTTCTTTTTCCCCCCACTAATCCCTCCCTTCCCACCCATCCTCCCCAGTCCCTTTCCCTTTGGTGGTAACTGTTAGTCTGTTCTTGGGTCCTGTGAGCCTGCTGCTGTTTTGCTCCTTCAGTTTTTTTCTTTGTTCTTATACTCCACAGATGAATGAAATCACTTGATACTTGTCTTTCTCTGCCAGGCTTATTTCACTGAGCATAATACCCTCTAGCTCCATCCACGTTGCTGCAAATGGTAGGATTTGTTTTCTTCTTATGGCTGAATGATATTCCATTGTGTATATGTACCACATCTTTATCCATTCATCTACTGATGGACACTTAGGTTGCTTCCATTTCTTGACTATTGTAAATAGTGCTGCAATAAACATAGGGGTGTATATGTCTTTTTCAAACTGGGCTGCTGCATTCTTAGGGTAAATTCCTAAGAGTGGTATTCCTCAGTCGGTCAAATGGTATTTCTATTTTGAATTTTTTGAGGAACCTCCATACTGCTTCCCACAATGGTTGAACTAATTTACATTCTCACCAGCAGTGTGGGAGGTTTCCCCTTTCTCCACAACCTCGCCAACATTTTTTGTTGTTTGTCTTTTGGATGGTGGTGATCGTTACTGGTGTGAGGTGATATCTTATTGTGGTTTTAATTTCTCTTTAATTTGCATTTCTATGATAATTAGCGATGTCGAGCATCTTTTCATGTGTCTGTTGGCCTTCTTCTTTGGAGAAGTGTCTGTTCAGCTCCTCTGCCCATTTTTTAATTGGATTATTTGCTTTTTTGTTTGTTGAGGTGCATGAACTCTTTATATATTTTGGATGTCTACCCTTTATCAGATCTGTCATTTATTAATATATTCTCCCATACTGTAGGATGCCTTTTTGTTCTATTGGTGGTCTCCTTTGCTGTACAGAAGCTTTTCAGCTTTATATAGTCCCAATTAGTTCATTTTTGCTTTTGTTTTCCTTGCCTGGGGAGATGTGTTCATGAAGAAGTTGCTCATATTTATGTCCAAGGGATTTTTGCATATGTTTTTTTCCAAGAGTTTTATGGTTTCATGACTTACATTCAGGTCTTTAATCCATTTCGAATTTACTTTTGTGAATGGGGTTAGGAATGATCCAGTTTCATTCTCTTAACATGTCGCTGTCCAGTTTTGCCAACACCAGCTGTTGAAGAGGCTGTCATTTCCCCATTGTATATCCATGGCTCCTTCATCGTATATTAACTGACCATATATGTTTGGGTTAATATGTGGACTCTCTATTCTTTTCCACTGGTCTGTGGGTCTGTTCTTGTGCCAGTACCAAATTATCTTAATGACTGTGGCTTTGTAGTAGAGCTTGAAGTTGGGAAGCGCGATCCCCCCTGCTTTATTCTTCCTTCTCAGGATTGCTTTGGCTATTTGGGGTCTTTTGTGGTTCCATATGAATTTTAAAACTATTTGTTCCAGTTAGTTGAAGAATGCTGTTGGCATTTTGATAGGGATTACATTGAATCTGTAGATTGCTTTAGGCAGGATGGCCATTTTGACAATATTAATTCTTCCTAAGCAAGAGTATGGGATGAGTTTCCATTTGTTAGTGTCCTCTTTAATTTCTCTTAGGAGTGTCTTGTAGTTTTTCGGGTATAGGTCTTTCACTTCCTTGGTTAGGTTTATTCCTAGGTATTTTATTCTTTTTGATGCTATGAATGGAATTGTTTTCTGATTTCTCTTTCTGCTAGTTCATCATTAGTGTATAGGAAAGCAACAGATTTCTGTGTGTTACTTTTGTATCCCTTAACTTTCCTGAATTCAGATATTTGTTCTAGTAGTTTTGGAGTGGCCTCCTCCATTCTTTATATATTAGGTATCATATTCTGTACTCTTTGTCTCTCCCTTGATTGACTTTGGGTATAGTTAATTTAATTTTGCATTTGCTTAGTAATTAGCTGTTCTACTTTCTTTACTGTGGTTTTATTACCTCTGGTGACAGCTATTAAACCTTAGGAGCATTTCCATCTATAGAAGTCCCTTCAAAATACACTGTAGAGATGGTTTGTGGGAGGTAAATCCTCTCAGCTTTTCCTTTTCTGGAAATTGTTTAATCCCTCCTTCAAATTTAAATGATAATCTTGCCGGATAAAGTTTGCTTGGTTCCAGACCCTTGTGCTTCATTGCATTAAATATATCATGCCACTCCCTTCTGACCTGTAAGGTTTCTGCTGAGAAGTCTGATGATTGCCTGTTGGGCTTTTCTTTGTTATGTGATCTTATTTCTCTCTCTGGCTGCTTTTAGTAGTCTGTCCTTATCCTTGATCTCTGCCATTTTAATTACTATATGTCTTGGTGTTGTCTTCCTTGGGTCCCTTGTGTTGGGAGATCTCTGTATCTCCATGGCCTGAGAGACTATCACCTTCCCCAGATTGGGGAAGTTTTCAGCAATTACCTCCTCAAAACACTTTCTATCCCATTCTCTCCCTCTTCTTCTTCTTCTGGTACCCCTATAATGCGAATGTTATTGCATTTGGATTGGTCACACAGTTCTCTCAACATTCTTTCATTCTTAGAGATCCTTTTTTCCCTCTGTGCCTCAGCTTCTTTGTGTTCCTCTTCTCTAGTTTCTATTTCATTTATTGTCTCCACCATATCTAATCTGCTTTTAATACCCTCCATTGTGCTCTTCAACGATTGGATCTCTGACCGGAATTCATTCCTGAGTTCTTCAATTTCTTTCCATACCTCCATGAGCATGTTAATGATTTTTATTTTGAACTCACTTTCAGGAAAATTCATGAGGTCTATGTAATCTTTCTCAGGAGTTGTATTAATAATTTTACTCTGAACCAAGTTCCTTTGGCATTTCATATTTGTATATGGTGCCCTCTGGTGCCCAGAAGCTCTACTTTCTGGAGCTGCTCTGCCCCTGGAGCAATGTCGGGGGTTGCAGGGGTGTAGTATTGGTGCCTGGGGGGAGGAAGGAGCTGTTTCCTGCTTCCCGGCTTCTATGCCTGTCTCCACTGCCTGAACCAGTGGGTCGAGCACACAGGTATAAGCCTCTATGCTATGCATTTGTAGTTGCTGTAGACAGATCTTCCCTCTGGCTGGCCTAACACAAGGGTAGGGTTTGCTGGTTTGCGAGCCAGGTAGGGCTGGCACGGAGAAAGGCGCAGTAGGCTGTGTATCACGTATGGGTTCCTTGGAGCTGTGTAGTCAGCCAGGGAGCTGGAGCACCTGAAGATTGTGAAAGCTCCCAACCTGCTGGGCAGAGTTCACCCGGACAATTTTGTTTACCTGTCCTTTCTCCTGAGCAGTAAGCTCTGTGCAGTCCTTGCCCCTTTAGTAGCTCTCTTGCTAAGGGCTTCCTTGTTAGGAAGTCTCTCAGACTGCCTGCCTTTCTTTGTCCCAGAGCAGCCAGATATGGATCCTTGCTTTCCACAAGTGGCTGGAATCTCAGTGTCTCCAGGAATTCTGCCTGTCTTAGCTTTCCAATCCCATAATTATGAGAGTATCATGAAAGCACCATGAAATGTAGGTTTGTGCTCCCAGAGCAGATCTCTGGAGTTAGATATTCAGCAGTCCCAGGCCTCCATTCCCTCCCCGTTCTGTTTATCTTCCTTCCACCGGTGAGCTGAGGTCAGGGAAGGGCTTGGGTCCTGCCGGGCCACAGCTTTGGTACATTACCCTGTTCCATGAGGTCTGCTCTTTTCTCCAGGTGTTATGCAGTCTGGCGCAGTCCTCTTTCCTGTTGCTCTTTTAGGATTAGTTGTATTAATTATATTTTCGTATTATATGCAGTTTTAGGAGGAAGCCTCTGTCTCACCTCTCACACCACCATCTTTAATCCTTTGGACTGTGGGTTTCTTGCTCCTTGTGATTCATATTTGGCTTTCACCCCTCTTATATTAGTCCTCTTTTTTTTTTTTTTAACCCTCTGCACATTTCCTCCTTCCCATTAGCTATATCACCAATCTGGGGGCCAAGCCTTGTAGTTTTATCCTTGTGTTACACATTTACTTCTTCAGGAATTAGATTATTTCACTCTGTCACTTATTGTCCCTGACACTGGAAGCGTTACTTCTCTCTGCTTCAATTTTCCCATTTGTAAAATGAGTGTAATAGGTTCCTTAGAGGACTATTGTGGAGATTATTAATGTATTCAGAGTGCTTCAAGCTAAAACTGGTAAGTACTCCTACATGTTTGCTTTTATGTTTAAACTTATACATTTGAGATTAGTACTCTACAAACTGCTTTTACCTTTTCCCAATATGTTTCTTCAGGGACCTGCAGATAATTCAATTAAGTATCTCACCAAAACTGAAGTAGTTAAAAAAACTAAGCAAAGAATCTTGTAACCCTGAGTTCTCTGTCACTCTCACTTCTTGGTGATTCTTTTTCTTTCTTGTTTTCCATCATACATCATCAGGTGCTGCCAGTTACCATTTATTGTCTCAGATCCATTTCTTTGTGTTGCTATAGTCATATAGTCATTTTAGTGGGTCCCCCTGATTCCAGGCAGCCATTCTCCCTTTAGCCAAATGATAAAATAATCTTCAGACATACTTTTGTTCACTAGCATAATCCTAGCATCTGGAACATTGCTTGGCATATAATAGGCACTCAATATTTGTTGGACGAAAGACTCATATATCTATATCAGCAACCTCTAGTAATGTCCTACAGTATTAAGTCTAAACTTCCAAACCCTTCTATCAGGTTTTCACTATTGCCATCTATTTAGTAATTTCATATCACTGTTTCTATATTCCATTTCAATAAAACCACTTGCTATTTCTGTACTAAGTCTTATTTCCTTATCATTCCTATTTCTTGGAATACCTTTCATTTCTGTTCTACGTGATGCCCAGAACACACTATTTGCATAGAATTTCTCCTTCTTGGCTCTACCAACTGTAGTCTACTTTTCTGTTGTGTGCTATCTCAGCTCCTATTTTTAGTGTATCAATTTGTACTTAAATCTTTGGTGAGTATGTTGTATCTGCTTACCTTCATTATAAGTTTCTGGGGACCAAGGACAATATTGACTCTCTTGTAACCTTTCTCCAGTGGCCTACACACTCCCAAGTGTTTATTAAGTGTTCATATGGTGACTTTGTAGAATATGAGAATTGTTTTCTAGTATCCTTATGAAGTCCTAAAGAGGTTGTATGATACAGATCACTATTAGCAGAGCAGTGTTGTCTTTAGTAAAGAGATACGGTGCTATTAAATGGTGGAGGATTGGGAGTATATTATTCAAAAGAGTCTGGCCCTACAGAGAAGTCATTCTGCTCTGAATTGGTAATTCTGGGAGTAATTTTCAGATGTGGGCTATATTATAAACAAAGATTATGTTTGTTGATATGTTATGATCCAAGATACTTAATTTAGGGAGCGGGTAACCCATAAAACCGTAGCCTAAATGTACTTAGATCATGGTCTGGATTTTTCTACTATTTAGTTTTTAGTTTAATCTAAAACTGGAGAATATTTATAACTCATTATAATTCAACAGGCAAAAGTGAGAAAAAGAGCAGATAAACCAGAAAACTTTGTTTTAAGTAAAATGCAAGTTTCCTTTATCAAGAATTTTAACAAGGGAAGATTCTAAGCAATATAGAATCTGGATAGCTTATTTCTAGCATCATAGATATGAATACTGCCTGAGCTGGAATAAGAGGGTATGCCATCCAGCTGTACCTCTTCCATGGAGTTTCTGTTCTCACCCACTTGAGATCTGAAAACTGAACCCCTGACTTGCTAGGCTGAAGGGCAGGAGGGTGAAGACTTTGCTTCCCATACTCTGCTTCCCATTAGAAAGAGCTAAAGTGCTTGTTATATGTTTGGTTTTGAGGTTGGCATGCACTACTGTTTTAGCACTGTACACAAGGCTGCTGTGTCATCTCGAGGCCTAGCTTCCAGAGAGTCTAAGAATGTAGGCTGCTTTTCTGTCAAAATATCATTCTCCCTGTAGTTGGGCTGCATTGGTTTGCAGACCTATTTTAAATCTATTGTGCACATAGGTGAAGAAACATGTGCAAAGCTGGAAACCACTTTAGAGGTTTTATCCTGTCTCATTTTGCTGATTGAGAAAGGTATTTCATGTTAAAGAATATTGCTCTAGTTTGTACAAGACTGGGAATTTCATCTTGGTCTCCTGATTCCGAAGATAGTGATTGGGAATGGTGACTTGCTGAGGGAATGTTTTTCTAGCAGAACAATCACATATATATGCTCTTGTGCTTACCAGAATGATAGTACTAACCCCACAGTATCAGGGCTATGTCTCTAGAGGTGATGGGTCTGTGGTGAACTCTCCACTTTCTCTTACCTAGTTCTCCTGATGGCCAGCCCATCTGAAAGACATCAGTAGGCTTCTTCGCCTCAGGACTAGGCTGTATATGGTACATAAAAGTGAGGTTTGCACAACTATACCCCTATTTATACTGGTACTGCAGTGAGGTGGTTACTAGGTTAGGGAGCTGCTTGTGATCACTAAACTGTGCTTCAAGTATGTTCGTTTCTGCAGTGTCATAGCAGTGTATACATTAATTAGTAAATAACAGAGAGGCTGGACAATGTCTTTAAACACAGAGGAAAGGGGATATTCATCTGTGTTATGCCTGGTGACTGAATTTTCACCCCAGCCCATCTTAAGGCAGATCCAGTCCAACCCATGGTGGGGATGGTGATGGCTCTAGTTTCATTTTGGATGCTTTGTATTTTCAGTCCATTGATAATAGACTACAGAGCTACATTCATGAACTCATTTGTTCATTGATAACTATTTCTCAGTGTCCCACTCCCCATATTCATTAGCCTATGTATGGGTGTTTTGAATATGATAGATGCTTTTGTTTTTTACCTGAATTGATGATAATCAGCTGACATTAATATCCCAGTTTGAGCAAAGGACACGTTATGAATAGCCTTGCGATAAACATTCATTAAGTATGCTTTCAAGCTCCCTAAGGGAAGTCCTGGTAATTATAAGCTTTATAAGGAAATTAGCCATTAATACCTCCTTTTAGACCATAAATACTTTTTTCCCTCCTTAGAGTTTCTGGTTATAAACTTCATAGCCTTTTCATTCTTTCTGTTTAATCCATAGCTTCTCTGTACAGATAGACTAATAGAGGTAAAATAAAACACCTCAGTCATTTCCTTTTTCTTTTTCTTCTTTTTTTTTTTTTCTAAAATTTTTTATTAAGGTATGATTGATATACGCTCTTATGAAGGTTTCACATGAAAAAACAATGTGGTTACTACATTTACCCATGTTATCAAGTCCCCACCCATACCCCAATGCAGTCACTGTCTGTCAGTGCAGCAACTTGCCAGAGATCCGCTATGTCCCTTCTCTGTGATACACTGTTCTCCCTGTGATCCCCCACACCATGTGTACTAAACATAATACCCCTCAGTTCCCTTCTTCCTCCCTCCCCACCCGCCCTCCCCCACCCCTCCCCTTTGATAACCACTAGTTCATTCTTGGAGTCTCTGAGTCTGCTGCCACTTTATTCCTTCAGTTTTGCTTCATTTTTATACTCCACAAATGAGGGAAATCATTTGGCATTTGTCTTTCTCCGCCTGGCTTATTTCACTGAGCATAATGTCCTCCAGCTCCATCCATGTTGTTGCAAATGGTAGGATTTGTTTCTTTCTTATGGCTGAATAGTATTCCATTGTATATATGTACCACATCTTCTTTATCCATTCATCTACAGATGGACACTTAGGTTGCTTCCATATCTTGGCTATTGTAAAAAGTGCTGTGCTGAACATAGGGGTGCATATGTCTTTTTGAATCTTAGAAGTTGTATTCTTTGGGTATATTCCAATAAGTGGGATTCCGGGGGCAAATGGTATTTCTATTTTTAGTTTTTTGAGGAACCTCCATATTGCTTTCCACAATGGTTGAACTATCTTACATTCCCACCAGCTGTGTAGGAGGGTTCCCCTTTCTCTGCATCCTAGCCAACATTTGTTGTTCTTAGTCTTTTCGATGCTGGCCATCCTTACTTGTGTGAGGTGATGTCTCATTGTGGTTTTAATTTGCATTTCCCTGATGATTAGTGATGTGGAGCATCTTTTCACGTGCCTGTTAGCCATCTGAATTTCTTCTTTGGAGAACCGTCTCTTCATATCCTCTGCCCATTTGTTAATCGGGTTATTTGTTTTTTTGGGTGTTGAGAACACCTCAGTCATTTCTATGGTAGCTGCACTAATGAAATTCATACATGAGCCAGGAGCCGGCCGTAGCTGGTAGGCTTGCCATTTCTAGTTCACAGTCTCTTTGGACTAAGGACTTCTGGCCAAGTACTTCAATTCAAGAAGTCTAGGCACTACAAAAACAGCTCTGAAACACTGTTGTGGTGAATTGGGTTTAGGAATCTGTTTATTTCTTTAAAAGACATCCCAAATGTAATTTGAATCTCCCTTTAATTTGGTCTAAGCATTAATCAAATTTGAATTTTTGTGCTTTCTTTTCCTTTACCTTTTAATGTAAGTGTGAATTAGTTATGAACTCACTTTGAAGGTGAGGGTAAGGAGCTAGGGTCTTGGTTAATGTAAAATTAGGTGAATACACAAATAATTATTCATGAGCCTTGGTGATCATCATTGATATCAGCTGACAGTGTTTGACCTTATTTTATATATTTTTTCTCTACAGTGGCAAGCTAGCAAAAGAAGCTTGAGTAAGCATTTTGCAAGTATAAACAAAAATGCATTCATTTAGATTAAGCTCTTAAATCTTCTCTTTCTGAAGGTGCACTTACAGAGTGCTATGATGAACTGGGAAACAGATATCAGCTTCCAGTCTATTGCTTGGCACCGCCGATCAACATGATCGAGGAAAAGAGTGACATAGAGACTCTGGATATTCCTGAGCCACCACCTAATTCTGGATATGAATGTCAACTCCGTTTGCGCCTTTCCACAGGCAAAGACCTCAAACTTGTGGTCCGCAGCACAGACACAGTATACCACATGAAGAGGCGGCTACACGCAGCAGAAGGAGTGGAACCAAGTAGTCAGCGATGGTTCTTTTCTGGCAGACCTCTCACCGACAAAATGAAGTTGGAAGAGCTGAAGATCCCAAAGGACTATGTCGTACAGGTTATAATAAGCCAGCTGTTGCAAAACCCAACGCCAGTAGAGAACTGAACTGGTCCTATTAGCTCTTCCCCGAACCCTCCTGCTCCTTTTTATTGTTGTCATTTCCTCCTCTATGGTGTGAAATCTATTTTCACTGCTCTGAATTCCGTATGAATGGATTTAGTTCTGAGGAATTACCAGTGAAAAATTCCATCTGTGATGGAGACCAACAAAAACAATAAAACAAAGAGCCAGCCACCCTTGGAGACTCATGTTAATTACAATTTCTCGTTTGAAAGGCAATTAAAAAAATAGATAACGATTTATTTTAAAACACTCAACAACAATGTAATGGCTGCATTTAAATGCTTTGGACTGTAAACAGAACGTTGTGTCCACAAAGAACAGCACCAAGCACCTTGTGAATATAGAATTTTAAAAAATCAATATAAATTCTGGAAACTGTCACTAATAGTTATAAAAACTTGAGCTTTTTAAAATGGAAAGTGAAAAGAGCAGTATTTGAAGTATGCTTCTATTCTGATCTTAATTTGCTCAGTTAATATTTTAGCTGTAAAGGAGCAGAGACTGGCAAATGGTTTCAGTGTTGCTTTCCCCATCCCCATATGTTGAGGTTCCCTTATTTACAATCACACTAAATTTTGGTGCCTTCAAGCACTTTGGTGGCAGGCACCTTTCTGGAACACTTGGCAATAATAGAGTCACTGCAGTCAGATCCCTGATTTTCAACTGATACTCAGTTATAAAGTGTCTTGTCCTCTTGCTGCATAGTACTTTGAAATGTCTGTAAAATGAAACTGTTTTCATATCCAGGCTTAGATGGTCACTACTGTATAATACCTTCATTGATCTACCCACATTGCTTGGAACTTCCCAGAGCTAAGTATGCCCCCAGATGCATGGATACTGGCACCCAGGAAATGTAAGGAATCAAGTACAGCTGTTCCCACTATAGGATAATAATTATGTTTTGCCCATAGTGTGCAGGAAGGGTTTAAGGAAAACCCTGGGAGAATTGTGCCTATTTTCAATCTTCTAGAAAAAATTTCAACACATAATTTACTAGTGTGAAAGGTTTACTGTTATTTAAACTTCAGCAGTGAGACCAAATGATGAAACACTGCTTTATACTTTCCTGCTTTCCAGTTCACTATTCTCTAGTCGCGGTGGATGACAGTTTAACTCTCTCATCTTTCCTAGCAAAGAGGCAAATTAAGAACCATCTGCAAATTAGAAGACTGAAAAATGTGGTGAGAAAACCCGCTTATTTTGTACTATGACTGGAATAAAGCTGGCAAGGATTATATTTAATTTTGAGCCTTTTAAAAGTTGGTTCCTTAAGTGAGAAGGGGGTTACCACATAATCACTGTACCCCTGAGAATCCATGAGATGGAAAAAGAGAGGCAAGAAGGCGCTTAAGGCTGTTCTCAGTTGGGAAATAATCAAGCCTTCACACCTATTTGGATGTGAAGCACCATTATTAATTTTAGTGGCAAAACGAAATTGCTAATTAGTTTAAATGTAACATTTGAAATCCTATAGCCTGCTTAGGTATATTATCTATGATTGTAACTTACCATGTTTATGAGAGCTTTACCCACTTCCCTTTTCTCTGCGATTATTTTAAGGATTGTGGCTACATCTCATTTAGGTTTGCTGATAATTGAATCTAAATTCAAGATAAAATAACATGAATTCCAAAGGAGTATTTTTATATTTGGATGCAAAGGTATGAGGGTGTTCCAGTATAACACCACTACCATCAAAGAGTTTCTTTGTTGTGTGCCACATTGAATAGCAACATCTCAAATTTTGTCAACCAGGAAAAAGAAAGCATTCAAACCTATTTTTCTTAAGTAAATTGGGTGATATTAATAATCTGTGGTTGGCAAAAAGTCCTTTTTTGAGGATTTGAGCTCTCCTAAGAGTTTTTTGTTTTTGTTTTTTTTTAATTTTAAAGGAACATATACTTTATAGCAGTTTTCTGGGCATGTTTAACTAACCTAGGTGAGAAAACCATGGTGCTGTTTAATTGTAAATAGATTGATATAATATTGGACCAATACTTGATGTGTACAATTTTAGTATGTAGGGTTTTTGTGCTTTTTTAAAAAAAAAAGTTCAATTTTTCTCTTTGTCTTTGCCTTTATTCTGGGTTTTTAATTGTTGCTCTCTACGTAAGGGTAACCTGCCTCATTCTAATAAAACCTCTAAAAAGGTTTTCCTCCTTTTTAAAACCCCAGCTCAATCAATAACTTCATTATCACCAAACTTAGGCTCTGCTATGCCAAACCCTACATGGTCATTTACAGAGATGCTTTATGTACTACATTGAAATCTTGGTCTAAAATAGGTGGTGGTTTTTTTTCTTTTTAAGAATGATGCCATAACCCAAAACTTGTAATTCAACTTTTCAGAAGCACTGAGTTAATTTCTCATCCATTTTGGATCAAAGTGGCAAGCTTTTTATTGTTAAATTTTTATTTAAAATAGGTGATACACATGCATGGGGAAAGAAATCCAAACATACCAAAGTGAAGTCTCTTTTCCATTCCTGTTCCTCATCTCTTGTTTCTTCTACCCAGAGGTAATAGCTGTCACCCATTTTCTGGGTACCTTTAACTCTAGCATAGTGGTTCTCAAACTTGAGATGCATCAGAATTACTTGGAAGGCTTATTAAAACACAGATCATTGGACTCTTCCCCCAGAGGTTCCAAATTAGTAGGCCTGAGTGGGCCCCATAACCTACATTTCTAAACATACTCAGGTAATGCTGCTTCTGGTCTAAGGGTCGCACCATGAGAGCCACTGTTCCAGTACGTATGTGTGTACATTCACCCACCCTTGTTTTTTCCATAGTTACATATACTATTCTGCACCTTTGATTTTTCTTTAAAATGATGAATTTAGAGATTTTACACACTGCTGCATTCCTCTCATAGCTGCAGTGGCATTCCACTGTCGGGAGTACCACTGTTATTTCAGCCTCTTCACTGTGGTCAGTTTGCCTGTTTCTAGTTCTTTGCTACTGTAAACCATGCTGCTATGAAGTGTCCTTTTCTATACCTACATCTTTGTGTAGAATGTACTCTTGAAGAGGGAGAATTGCTAGATCAAAGAGTATATACATTTAGATGGTATATGTCCAAATAGATTGCCCTCCAAATAGATTTTTCCAATTTAATCCTTTTGTTAAGAGAGTGTATGGCTGCTCTTATTTCCCTATGCCCTGAGAAACTTTTTGATCTTTCACATCTTAAGTGAAAATCTGTATCCTGTAGTTTTTTCTTTGAAGGTTAACATTTAACTATATATTTTAAGGCCATTTGTATTTCTTCCCTGTGCATTGTCAATTTATGTTTGCCCATATGCCTAGTGCATTTTGGTATTTATCCTCTTGATTTGTAAATCCCTTTCTGTATTAAGGAAATTAGTATTTTCTATTATGTGTTACCGCTTGTTTTTGTTTTTGTGTAGTTTGCCATGTGCAAATCTATCAGTCCTTGTATACTTTATAGCTTCTGGGTTTTCTTCATACCTTCGAAAGGTCTCCATTATGAGATTACAAAAAATTTTTGCTCATATTTTTAGTATTTCCTTTATGGTTTCATTATCTTGGGTTTATTCTAGTTCAAGGAATAGAGTAGCAGCACTGATTTTTTTTTTTTTAACAAATAGGTATCCCACTTTTCCTGGTACTTCTTACTGAATAATTTTTATCTTTTTCCAATTGATGAGAAAAAAAAACACTTTTACTTTATGACAGTTTTTAAGACTATGCTTTTTTAATGGTCTTTCTTGTTAATTGGTCAATTTAGCAAATCTGCCTGTATTCACTGCCAACTCTCAAACGCTATGATTTAGTATGTTTACTTATGGAAGAGACAAAATGTGTGTGTGGCTGATAACCTCCCTTGCTGGAGCCAGTCTCCTGTTATTTCTGTTCTTTGGCCCTGTAGGGGCTGCTCACGTGAATAACTGCCCACTTCACCCGGGGTCAGCAAAGTTGATTTGGCTTTTTCTAGTCTTTGTTGTTGGCTTGGGGCATGTGATGATAACATCTGAGAGCTGGGGACTAGTGGAAGAGGAATGATTTTATTTGGCTTAGTTAGCTTCCTCTAAAATTCCTTCCTTTTTGTAGCTGATAAAGATTGTAGAGGAACCAGTCCTGTGGCCATGGGCTGAAACCAAAGTCATCTCTTCAGTCAAGCCTGCCGTTCACCTGCTCCGAAGTACTGCTGCCCTATTCTTTGCTTAAGCCACCGAACAAACATGCTTTGTTGACCAAGGAATTCTCTGTAACTATGACATAGTAATAATACAGTGTTACACATTCCTCCAAAAACATGCCTAAATGTACTTGTCTTTAAGCTCTACCCTTAAAAGCACAGTGGGTTAATTCACTGTGGAAATAAGCTTAATTCAAACATCTATATGTATACCTATAAATAACATATTTCTTAAAAATTTAAGAATGTACTGGGGGGAGAAAGTCCTAAAGTGGACATGGACAGATCATTTTCTCTGTAGTACTTTCCTAGTCCCAAAGGAGTGTCACTTTACTGGTACAATTGAATTTTAGATTTTACACTGAGTTTTAGTTTGGTCCCATCAGAGCTAATAATCTTAAAAGGATTTTTTTACTCTAATAGTTAGATCATGATATCTTTCAGGTTACCCTGATGATTTCCAGAGAGGAGGGGGGAACTACTACCTGCTTATTCCTGAAACTTTGGTCATTAAGTTTGATAATTTATTTTAAGTTAATTTGAAATAATTAAATTGAATGGACTAGAATAATTTAAACGAATCTAAATTTTAGTTAGTTAGCAAAATTAAAACCTACTCTACTAATTGTCTTTGGCTATCCTTCTTCCCTCTCTGCCCGCATTCTGAAATAATAAAAGGCATAGTATCTTCATTTGCTTTAGAGACTGTGTGTCTGCAAAAAACATGTCATAGTTACCCTTCACATATTTGAGAATATTCCCCCTTGGAAAATGGGCAAGGGAAGCCTTCCTAAGACCTCATTGTAGTTCCTACCAGAACTATGCCTAGGTAGATGTCCAAAGGCTGTCTGGTGGCAAAAGCCATCTAGGCTGCCAGAAAAGAGGCAGAAACCTCTCCCAAGATAAGTCGGGAGGCCGTTTGAAATGATGTCTGATCTCTGGGTGTCATTTTCCAGCCAGAGAGCACTGTCAGTACCGCACTCTGTATAGGTGTAGTCTTGTCCAAACTTGTTTGCCAGAGGGCACTGGGGAAGAATCGGGGAGAGACTGTTGTAAGTGACATGCTTTGCATCTTTTTGGTCTTCACAACAATTCCTTAAGACAGATAACATTACCCCCGTGTTTAAACCAGAAATGAAAAGTTAAAGTGACTTGGGTTCTTTTTTTTCTTTTTTTTTCTTTTTTTTTTCCATTTAGTTTTTGTAATTCCACTGGGAATAGAGTTTTGGCTGCTAAACATTACTCATGCTTGTAAGTGTGTTAGCAAAAGCTCTTGTCTATTAGCGTAAATATAGAGAGTGTTCATATTGACATGATTTCTATTCTTACAACTTTGACTTATGAATGACAATCTTTGATAAGCAGTATTCTTGTCTGTCACACATTGACAAGTGATTTTTAATGATGATTAAGTACTGTGGAACTTACTGAATGTCTCAGGGTCAGTTATATTACCTAGTGTGTCCTTAAGAAATCCTTGTTTTTTAGTAAATGAGCTGTGTTTCTTTAATTGCCAGACTTGTTCTTCAGAAACATATGGTCGGAGGACATCAGCATTATTCAGAAGGGGTTTCTGAGCCACCAAAATGCTAGCTGAAAACTTAAGCGTATTCTGCTAAAATTGAAGTGAGTTACTCAAATCACTTACTCAAAGTACAGGCATCTAATAGAACTTGAATTTGAATCCTGGTCTCTTGGGTAAGATTCTTAATCTGGCTGGGCCTCAATTTCCTCATCTGTAAATTGAGGGTAACATACCTAATGTGAGAATAAATAAGGTCATGCATCTAAAGCACCTGCCTAACCCATGGCAAGTGCTTATTGCTAAAGGGTAGTTATCATTAAAATCACAATACAGTCAGGGAGGATTCACAAGTCCCATGCTAAAAACATTTTTTAATTACTCAAGGCATTAATTATAGAAAAAAACTAAATCATATGAGGGCATACAGTAATTATTTCACCCTAGTAGATTTGGTATAGTTGCTTAAGCACCTAAGTCATCAGAGAGTAATTCACCTTCTAGGAAGAACACAGCTCTTACGTACTTAAAAGTCAGTTTCCCTCATGGGTGGAGGCACTTAACCATTTTCCAGTTTGAAGTGTTTTGCATCCAGGTGGCTTTAGCGAGGACTGGGAAAATAGAAAGGATTCTGAAAGTATTGGACCACATGACAAATGTTGGGAAAGATCACCTTTCAGCTACTTAGCTCCAGTAAGTGTTGGTAGTTACATACACAGACACCTTAAAGAACAGGGTTGATAGAAAAGCAGCATAGAGGTGGGACATGGTGACAGAAGTAGTTACTTCACTACATTACAATATTGTGAATCTTCTGTGCGGTCGGGAAAGTGTCAGAATTAACCTGATGGAGGATTACTCACTTAAGGCCCTTATATGTAAAAGTCACTATAAAGATAACTCACTTTAATCATCTAAATTTATTTTTAGACCTGTTAACAGTTGTAATTACTTCTACTTTTAGATCCAGTTATTCCAAGAATATTCTCTTCTTATTCTCTTGATGTGACATTTTCTTTTGGAGCAAAACTTTCTCTTTCTCAGCTTTCTGCCTCTCCTGATATTTGTCCATGGAGAAGATAGTAAACAGCTTGAATTCCTTGTAACTAAGATGCTTTTGGAGAGGGAGAAAGAAAAATTATTTCAGGGAGGATTTGATACTTCAGATGACAAGATTGTAATAATTTCTCATTTAAAAACTAGGAAACTTAAAGAGGCTCAGTAATTAGGACATAATTATAGTCTGAGTGTAGTCTAGGAGCCAGGAGCAGAGACTATTGGAGACTAAAGGAAGCAAGGGTCACTATCTTCTATGTCAAGTTCAGATGCTTCAGGCTGGCAGCTGAGGTTCCTCACAGTGTGATCCATCTTTTTCAACCTCAGCTCCCACCTGTTTCCCCAACATGGACTTCCTTTTTAAACAGGCAGAATGTACTGTCTTCACCATAGTTGTTTTATCTCAGGATTTTGCTTATGTGTTTCCATTATAGAATTTCTTCCTTTCTGTTTATTCAAATCTATAAACCCTTCTCCAACACTAACTCCTGCCATATTAATGTATTTCTCTAAACAAAACTTCTAAACAAAATTTCCTTCCCTAAGCTTTTATAATTTTATATCTGTATTATATGATGTAGCACTTATTCAATCCTCTCTCTTCCACAGGCCTATAAATCTCCATTTTTTTCTGATTCCACTGCATGACATGCTCCAGCTGGTTTTCCCACCCTTCTCCTGCACCTGTTTCTAAGTAGTAGGACATCGTCCTCTGCCTTTGGACAGAGAGGTTGCCAGGCCATACCTCAGGGATCACCACTTACACAGTCACCTGTGATGTCAAAGCGGTAGAGCTCTTTGAATTGCTGTTTTTTAATATTGAAGAGAAAGTTACACAAGTGGAAGTTGGCTGCACCAATTCTGAGCTCCCCATCCAGGTCAAGCAGCTCAAAAACAGGCCGGGAATGGCGGAAGATAAATTGCTCTTCCAAGTGGTTCTGTTTTGAGAGAAACACGTTAAGACAAGGAATAGTGTTGGTGCTACTTCAAGTCTCTTATATTCACTAGTCCATTCCCTAGACAGCTAAAAGCAAGAGGCAAAATTACAGAAGCTCAAGGATAACAGGGTTCTATGGTCAATGTACTGAGTCCTGCTTCAACATCTGCATTCAAGGGGAAGTTCCACCATCTGTAGTGACCAGTGCAGCTATCATAACTTTAGTCACTAGAACATCCCTCACATTCAGTGAAAATCTACTTGTGAAACATCACAGTGATGAAATGATGAAGACCAAGGGCCCTTTCCTCAAAGAGTGGGAAATAAGCAAATACACACTAGAAGTGTGTACAAGGTAAGGTGGGACCCCAAACAGCATTCCTCATCTTCATCACCTCCTCCAGAGAAAAAGATTTATCAAGGGAGCGAGGCAATTGGGATGACTGGTGATTCAAAGAGGGACATGACCGGTGAGGCTGTTCTTTTGGAAGAAGCAGTGTGGAAGGGTGGAGACCGCATGGGGAGAGAGGCTGGGTAATTGTTGGCGATTTCTAGGTTAGAGACGGACCCTTCAGGAACCCAGAGTAGTTCTCCCCCAATGTTTTCCTGTTTTGAGTGGAAGGAAGAAAAATTCTGATGCAGTCTGATTCAGTGCTACTTCAAGCAAGATGGTGACAGCGGCCAATCCCTGCTGCTTCTGCCTCAGACCTTGACTTGTTACTCACCTGTCGTGCCAGCAGTATGCAAACCAACATGTAGAACTGGTCAAAACCAATCTCTCCCACAGCGTTCCAGTCCAGCATGTCAAACACAATCATGATCTGCCTCCGTTTCAAGTTAGTCACATGATGAAGGAAGTGGTAGAACAGCACATCTGCATGGTGGGGAGATGAGGAGATGGATTATTTTGAAACAATTCCAAAATGCTAAACACCTGAGGGCCACATAAATGGGGGGTAGTAATGTTGGAAGCCTGGTGACCTGGAAATGGTGATGTTAATATTTTCTCTCTTGCTTTGCTACTGTACCACCCATGATTCCTCAAACCTTAATTTTCCTTGAGCTGTGCAGAAAAGCACTGTGCTGAAGGTTATGGAGAATGAGATAATGGATAGGGCTTGGTCCTGGACTCCAGCTCACATGTTCTGCAGAACAGACGGATGTATATACATAACCAGTGAAAGGCACAAAGTGTTCCTCATACATGGAAGAAACAGCTTAATTCTCACGGGAATCTAGGACACTTTCTTGGAGAAGCTGACGTTTCTCCTGGGTCTTTCACTTGAGGAGATAATTAAAAGAAGAAAAATTTAAAAATAATTCCTCTTCTGTAAAACCATCAATATTCCTTGTGCTTAGATAAAGCGGATGCATTTGGCAATGGTGGAAAGGAACAATTGTTACTAAACACCTTAGTTGCTAGGCACTTTAAATGCCACATCTCACTGAACCCTGAAAATCCTGCAGGAAAAGTGGTATCACACCCTTTTATAATATGCCTCAGATAGTGTATTTCAGTGCTTCTTGAACTGTAATAGCATAACAATCACTTGAAGGATCTCGTAAAAATACAGATTCTGTTTCAGGAAATCTGGCATGGGACTGAGTCCCCATTTCTCACACTCATAATTGAAGAGGTTGCTGCTGGTCTATGAATCACACTTTTTGAGTGGCAGAACTGGGATTCAAATGTGGTCCATCTAACTCCATATACTTGCCCTTTCCACTGTGAAGCCATATTTTCTACATATTGATTAATGTATATTCAATTATATATGATGCTGTACTATGAAAAATACTGTAATTTAAGGAACAGGTAAGGTTTCTCCTGAGATTCTACTCATTAATCACCTGTCCCAAGGCATATAAAATGGAAGAAATAAACATGGTGTTACACTTATGTAATGGAATATGGCTGTATGCGTTGTATACACAAACTGCCCTTGGTAACTTAAGGGTTTTCAAGTGTAGCTGTTTGTATGTGATTCCCCTTGTCCACTGATTACAAAGACTATTTCTTACATAAGATCTGGCTCCACTAAATACATAAAACCTATCTGTGTAGCTTGGAGTCCCAGCTAAAGCTAGCTAAGAGCACAGTGAACCAGTCCTCACAGTGTCATGATTTGGGACCTTCTGGTGGTCTTTTGATGTTCCTTCCCCACACCCCACCAGCTAGAACATGTGGGAAGGACACACTAAATATAGTGATTTTGTGTAGTTTCTCCTTAAATGGTTTAGTGTGGGACTCGCCCACTTAAGTCTCCAAGGCCTGAAGTCATTACCTCCTTGATGGGGGGCCAAACTTAAGTCTGTGCCTTCCCCCTTTCAGGCCACTATCCAGTCCCTGGTGACCAGAGATGAGCATGACTTTACCTCTAGGGTATTACATCATCAGGCAGTGTTCAGTTAGTTACTAGGGAGAGCATGCTCTTCTCAGCAAACATGCCAGTGACACCAGGAGTATGGGCTGGGTTTCAGTCCCAGCTTTTCTGTTAAACCTAGGTGCTCTGCAATTGCCTTATCTAGGATTGGGTTATTACCCAGAAGATATGGTGACATTTTGTGTACAAATCTATATGTAACAAGTAAAATTAAGGCATGAAATAATGAAAAAATGAAACTTTATTATTTTTTAAATAATGAACTCTCGAAAATCTTGATGGAAGCAACCCTGTGTTCACAAATGACAATTATTTCTCAAGTCACAATGAAAGGATAGGATACCTTACTTTCACCTAGTCCTAAAAAAAACCTGAAGTATTTTCATTGGTCTTCTATTAGCTTGTGCCCTCAAAGGCAGGTTGAGATCATCAACCCTTCAGTCACTCTTAAGTACCAAGTATTAGAAGGGATTGTGTAGATGATTGATTCAAACCTCCCATTTGACAGATGAGAAGTCTTGGTGAGAGGGTCTTAAGGTTTAATGCCTGAGTGGAGCTCAGCCCCCAGGAATAATTATAATAATGAACACTTATTAAGTCCTTATAATGTGCCAGGCACTGTGCTAAACATTTTCCATACATTATCCCATTTAACTATTTTTCCAACTATGAGATGGACTCCATTGCTGGAAGTCTCATTTACACTTGAGGAAAAAGACTTAAAGAGGTTGATGACATGTTCTCCAAGTCACCAAGGAATAATGGGGGAGCCAGGACTCAACCCCAGAGCCTGCCATTTAATCCTCCTCACTGAATGGCTCCCTGAGTCGGCACAGATTTCTCTCTGTGCTTCAGTTAAAAGATAAATACTTGTTAACAGATTTTGGTTCCGCAAGTTGCCCTGCACATTAAGAACCAAGTAACAACCCAGAGGAAACCTTTCTGAAAGTACTGACCATTCAAGGTGTCCCGGCCGTGCACATCAAGAAGGTGAAAATACTCCACTAAGGCCTTCACATTTCTCACGGATAGTAAGCAGTACAGTTTGTCCAGGCAGAGGTACCACAGAAACGACCCTTCCTTCAGTTTCATTATGGTGCTCTTGAAGCCAAGGGCCTGGCAACCTGAAATACAATAGAGAATTCTATCTCAGATCTAGAATGTTGTATAGAGAGAAACTCCAGTCATAAAGGTCTCCAAGGTAAAAACACCAGAGGAAACAGTAAAAAATTAAAATTGCTTCTTCTCACTAGTCCAGCCTTGCTATAGGTAGCTATTGTCCCAAATCTCTTGGTAATTTGATTATCCCTGTCATTAAAATCTGACCAGTTCTAAACTGAAATCATAGACTGTTTAGAAATTAACAAAGGAACACTCTTTCGTTGCACATGAAAACTTACGCTATGCGGCTGAAATGGTTCTCAGGAGTATATATACCCTAAGTGCATGTATTAGAAAACAAGAAAAATCGAAAAATACATGAGAAAGTATTAAAATAACGTAGAATAAGTACAATAAAAATAAAACTAAAGAGAGAAGGAATGTTTTTAAGGAACAAAATGCACATCAGTGACCAAAAAAACAAAGCAGCAAATGTGAGCTGTATAATTTGGACCTTTTTTGTCTTTTATGTTCTTTATAATGGAAAATTTCAAATACATCCAAAAGTGAGATTAGTGTACTAAACTTATATGTAATCATCACATCAGCAGTTATCAACTCAGAATCAATCTAGTTTCAGCTATATTCCCCCACCCACCACCACCACCATCCCTGGATGCCTTTTTTTTTTTTTTTTTTTTTTTAAAAGAAGGTAATTTTATTAATTTCAAATATTGACCAATCTTTTGGGTTGTGTTGGGTTGCATGCTGAAACAAAAGAACTTCAAATTCTAAGTTATGTAACACAACAAGCTTTTATTTTTCACTCCTTTAACAGTCTGTAATTGTGTTCCTGGTTGCAAAGCAGCTTAGTTCAATGACCGATTTAGGGTTACAAATTTTCATTTTAGGAATTGCTATTCCATAAGATTTAGGAGCCTTGTAACTGGAGAAAGATCAGAGAACAAAGACAAACACACATTATAATTGCAGAAGTACCATCATTGTTGCTACTCAGATATTGTTGGTGAAACTAGTCACAGCTGGAGGCCAGGTGGAGTGTTACTGCTGGTGATGCTGGGGTTCTTGTTCACAAAGCTGAAGAATGAGCTTCACAAACACTCAAGGTAGGAGAGTAAGGTACAGGCTTTTACTTAGAAATAAAGTGAGAGAATAGAGCTCCCAGCTCATGCCAGGAGGGGACAAGAGAGCCCCCCTGGATGCCTTTTGAAGCAAATTCCAGACCTAGTTTCTCAAATGTTTCAAAAGAGTGACTCTTTTTAACCTAAGTACATACCATTATCAGACCTAAAAATAAGCAATCATTCCATAATGTCAAATATCCACTCAGCATGGAAAACCTAGAAGAAATGGACAACTTCCCAGAAAAATACAACCTTCCAAGACTGACCAAGGAAGAAACACAAAATCAAAACAAACCAAATACCAGCAAAGAAATTGAAGCGGTAATCAAAAAACTACCCAAGAACAAAACCCCCAGGCCAGATGGATTTACCAGGGAATTTTATCAGACATACAGAGAAGATATAATACCCATTCTCCTTAAAGTTTTCCAAAAAATAGAATAGGAGGGAATACTCCCAAACTCATTCTATAAAGCCAACATCACCCTAATACCAAAACCAGGCAAAGACCCCACCAAAAAAGAAAAGTACAGACTAATATCCCTGATGAACGTAGATGCAAAAATACTCAACAAAATATTAGCAAACCAAATTAAAAAATACATCAAAAGGATCATACACCATGACCAAGTGGGATTCATCCCAGGGATGCAAGGATGCTACAACATTCATTCGAAAATCCATCAACATCATCCACCACATAAACAAAAAGAAGGACAAAAACCACATGATCATCTCCATAGATGCTGAAAAAGCATTCAACAAAATTCAACATCCATTCATGATAAAAACTCTCAACAAAATGGGCATAGAGGGCAAGTACCTCAACATAATAAAGGCCATATATGATAAACCCACAGCCAACATCATACTGAACAGCGAGAGGCTGAAAGCTTTTCCTCTGAGATCGGGAACAAGACAGGGACGCCCACTCTCCCCACTGTTATTCAACATAGTACTGGAGGTCCTAGCCATGGCAATTTGACAAAACAAAGAAATACAAGGAATCCAAATTGGTAAAGAAGAAATTAACCTGTCACTATTTGCAGATGACATGATATTGTACATAAAAAACCCTAAAGACTCCACTCCAAAACTACTAGAACTGATATCAAAATACAGCAAAGTTGCAGGATACAAAACTAACATACAGAAATCTATGGCTCTCCTATACACTAACAATGAACTGATAGAAAGAGAAATCAGGAAAACAATTCCATTCACAATTGCATCAAAAAGAATAAAATACTTAGGAATAAACCAAACCAAGGAAGTGAAAGACCTATACCCTGAAAACTATAAGACACTCTTAAGAGAAGTTAAAGAGGACACTAACCAATGGAAACTCATTCCATGCTCTCGGCTAGGAAGAATTAATAATGTCAAAATGGCCATCCTGCCCAAAGCAATATACAGATTTGATGCAATCCCTATCAAATTACCAACAGCATTCTTCAACGAACTGGAACAAATAGTTCAAAAATTCGTATGGAAACACCAAAGATCCCGAATAGCCAAAGCAATCCTGAGAAGGAAGAATAAAGTGGGGAGGATCTTGCTCCGCATCTTCAAGCTCTACTACAAAGCCACAGTAATCAAGGCAGTTTGGTATTGGCACAAGAACAGACCCACAGACCAATGAAACAGAAACTCCAGACATTAACCCAAACATATATGGTCAATTAATATACGATAAAGGAGCCATGGATATACAATGGGGAAATGACAGTCTCTTCAACAGATGGTGCTGGCAAAACTGGACAGCTACATGTAAGAGAATGAAACTGGATCACTGTCTAACCCCATACACAAAAGTAAATTTGAAATGGATCAAAGACCTGAATGTAAGTCATGAAACCATAAAACTCTTAGAAAAAAACATAGGCAAAAATCTCTTGGACATAAACATGAGTGACCTCTTCTTGAACATATCTCCCTGGGCAAGGGAAAGAAAAGCAAAAATGAACAAATGGGACTATATCAAGCTGAAAAGCTTCTGTACAGCAAAGGACACCATCAATAGAACAAAAAGGTATCCTACAGTATGGGAGAATTTATTCATAAATGACAGATCCGACAAAGGGTTGACATCCAAAATATATAAAGAGCTCGCACACCTCAACAAACAAAAAGCAAATAATCCAATTAAAAAATGGGCAGAGGAGCTGAATAGACAGTTCTCTAAAGAAGAAATTCAGATGGCCAACAGACACATGAAAAGATGCTCCACATCGATTGTCATCAGAGAAATACAAATTAAAACCACAATGAGATATCATCTCACACCAGTAAGGATGGCTACCATCCAAAAGACAAACAACAACAAATGTTGGCAAGGTTGTGGAGAAAGGGGAACCCTCCTACATGCTGGTGGGAATGTAAATTATTTCAGCTATTGTGGAAAGCAGTATGGAGGTTCCTCAAAATGCTCAAAATAGAAATAGCATTTGACCCAGGAATTCCACTTCTAGGAATTTACCCTAAGAATGCAGCACTCCAGTTTGAAAAAGACAGATGCACCCCTATGTTTATCTCTTCACTATTTACAATAGCCAATATATGGAAGCAACCTAAATGTCCATAGGTAGATGAATGGATAAAGAAGATATGGTACATATACACAATGGAATATTACTCAGCTATAAGAAAAAAACGGATCCTACCATTTGCAACAACATGGATGTAGCTAGAGGGTATTATGCTCAGTGAAATAAGCCAGGCGGAAGAAGACAAGTACCAAATGATTTCACTCATATGTGGAGTATAAGAACAAAAGAAAACTGAAGGAACAAAACAGCAGCAGAAGCACAGAACCCAAGAATGGACTAACAGTTACCAAAGGGAAAGGGACTGGGGAGGTCGGGTGGGAAGGGAGGGATAAGGGTGGGGAAAAAAGAAAGGGGGCATTACGATTAACATGTATAGTGTGGGGGTGGGGCACGGGGAGGGCTGTGCAACACAGAGAAGACAAGTAATGATTTTACAGCATCTTACTATGTTGATGGACAGTGACTGTGAACAGGTAGGTAGGGGGGACTTGATGACAGGGAGAGCCTAGTGAACATAATGTCCTTCATGTAATTATAGATTAATGATACCAAAATAAAATTAAAAAAATAATCTCTTGGACATAGACATGAGCGACTTCTTCATGAACATATCTCCCCGGGCAAGGGAAACAAAAGCAAAAATGAACAAGTGGGACTATGTCATGCTGAAAAGCTTCTGTACAGCAAAGGACACCATCAATAGAACAAAAAGGTACCCTACAGTATGGGAGAATATATTCATAAATGACAGATCCAATAAAGGGCTGACATCCAAAATATATAAAGAACTCATGCACCCCAACAAACAAAAAGCAAACAATCCAATTAAAAAATGGGCAGAGGAGCTGAACAGACAGTTCTTCAAAGAAGAAATTCAGATGGCCAACAGACACATGAAAAGATGCTCCACATCGCTAGTTATCAGAGAAATGCAAATTAAAACCACAATGAGATATCATCTCACACCAGTAAGGATCGCCACCATCCAAAAGACAGACAACAACAATTGTTGGTGAGGTTGTGGAGAAAGGGAACCCTCTTACACTGCTGGTGGGAATGTAAATTAGTTCAACCATTGTGGAAAGCAGTATAGAGGTTCCTCAAAAAACTCAAAATAGAAATGCCATTTGACCCAGGAATTGCACTCCTAGGAATTTACCCAAAGAAAACAAGATCCCTGATTCAAAAAGACATATGCACCCCTATGCTTATCGCAGCACTATTTACAATAGTCAAGAAATGGAAGCAACCTTAGTGTCCAGCAGTAGATGAATGGATAAAGAAGATATGGTACATATATACAATGGAATATTATTCAGCCATAAGAAAAAAACAAATCCTACCATTTGCAATAACATGGATGGAGCTAGAGGGTATTATGTTCAGTGAAATAAGCCAGGTGGAGAAAGACGAGTACCAAATGATTTCACTCATATGTGGAGTATAAGAACAAAGAAAAACTGAAGGAACAAACAGCAGCAGAATCACAGAACCCAAGAATGGACTAACAATTACCAAAAGGAAAGGGACTGGAGAGGCTGGGTGGGAAGGGAGGGATAAGGGCAGGGAAAAAGAAAGAGGGCATTACGATTAGCATGTATAATGTTGGGGGGGGGCATAGGGAGGGCTGTGCAACACAGAGAAGACAAGTAGTGATTCTACAGCATCTTACTACACTGATGGACAGTGACTGTAATGGGGTTTGTCGGGGGGACTTGGTGAAGGGGGGATTCTAGTAAACATAATGTTCTTCATGTAATTGTAGATTAATGATAACAAAATGAATTCAGAAAATATCCACTCAGCATTCAAACTTCCCTAATGGTTTCTTTTTCTTTTTCTTTAAGTATTGTTGATATATAATCTTATGTTTGTTTAAACGTACAACACAGAGGTTCAACAGTTACACACATTATTAAATCCAGAGCCCCTCTAGTGTGGTTATTATCTTTCAATGTAGAAAGATGTTACAGAATCATTGACTATATTCTCCTTGCTGTACTACTGTCCCAGTGACTGACTTATATTGTGATTCAAAATTATTGTGCCCCTTTATCCCGCTTTCCCTCCTCTCCCACGTGCCATAACCTCTTCCCCTTGGTAACCACTAGTCACTTTTCAGTGTCTGGTTTCTTATAATTTTTTTTCATATTATTAATATACAATTACATGAGCAACATTGTAGTTACTAGATTCCCCCCATTATCAAGTCCCCCCCACATACCCCATTACAATCCCTGTCCATCAGCCTAGTAAGATGCTATAGAATCACTGCTTGTCCTCTGTGTACATACTGCCTTCCCCATGCCTCCCCACCTACATCATGTGTGCTAATCATAATGCCCCCTTTTCCCCTTATCCCTCCCTTCCCACCCACCCTCCCTGGTCCCTTTCCCTTTGGTAACTGTTAGTCCATTCTTGGGTTCTGTGAGTCTGCTGCTGTTTTGTTCCTTGAGTTTTTGCTTTGTTCTTATACTCCACAGATGAGTGAAATCATTTGATACTTGTCTTTCTCCACCTGGCTTATTTCACTGAGCATAATACCCTCTAGCTCCATCCATATTGCTGCAAATGGTAGAATTTGTTTTCTTCTTATGGCTGAATAATATTCCATTGTCAATATGTACCACATCTTCTTTACCCATTAATCTACTGATGGGCACTTAGAGTGCTTCCCTTTCTTGGCTATTGTAAATAGTGCTGTGATAAACATAGGGGTGCATCTGTCTTTTTCAAACTGGGCTCCTGCATTCTTAGGGTAAATTCCAAGGAGTGGAATTCCAGGGTCAAATAGTATTTCTATTTTGAGTTTTTTGAGGAACCTCCATACTGCTTTCCACAATGGCTGAACTAATTTACATTCCCACCAGCAGTGTAAGAGGGTTCCCCTTTCTCCACATCCTCACCAACATTTGCTGCTGTTTGTCTTTTGGATGGTGGCCATCCTAACTGGTGTGAGGTGATATCTCATTGTGGTTTTAATTTGCATTTCTGTGATGATTAGCGATGTGGAGCATCTTTTCTTGTGCCTATTGGCCATCTGAATTTCTTCTTTGGAGAAGTGTCTGTTCAGCTCCTCTGCCCATTTTTTAATTGGATTATTTGCTTTTTGTTTGTTGAGGTGCATGAGCTCTTTCTATATTTTAGATGTCAACACCTTATCATATATGTCATTTATGAATATATTCTCCCATACTGTAGGATGCCTTTTTGTTCTACTGAAGGTGTCTTTTGCTGTACAGAAGCTTTTTAGCTTGATATAGTCCTACTTGTTCATTTTTGCTTTTGTTTCCCTTGGTTTCTTATAATTTTTAATAGGTAATTCAAATCAGGAACCCAAACATCTATATTGCATTTCTACTGTTTCATAATATCTTTAGTTTTCCCCTTTCTTTGTTTTCCTTGAAATTTATTTGTGGAAAAATTCAGATTGTTTTGTAGAAGAAAACATTTTGGTTTTTGCAGATTTTTATCTCCAATGTGTTAGTATGTTCCAGTGTCTCCTGTATTTTCTATGAACTCATAGATCTAGACTGAAAGTTGGTTTTAGTAAAAGACCAATGAAAGCAGACAAAGTTTTGGCAAGTGTGATAAGGAGAAACAAATGTTTTAAAAATTAAGAATGAGTAAAGAAACAACTATTGATATGGAAGAGATTAAAACACATATAAGAATATGATATACAACTCTATACCAATCATTTGAAAATCTAAATTAGCTCTGGCCAGTTAATATATAATGTAAGCCACAAATATGAGTCATATGTAATTAAAATTTTTCTACAGTGACATTTTTAAAAAACTGAAATTAGTTTTGATAACATTTTATTTAATTCATGGTGTCTGAATTATTTCAATTTGTAATCAGTATATTTTAAAGTTTAGTTGTTTTACTATATTTTTTTCCCAACTTTATTTAGATATAACATTGTGTAGGCTCAAGGTGTATGGGATAATTTGTTATATGTTTATCCTGTGAAATGATTACCACAGTAAAGTTAGTTAGCATATCCATTACTTCACAGAGTTAACATTTTTTGTGTGTCTGTTGTGAGAACTTTTAAGACCTCTTTTAGCAACATTCATGCATACCATACAGGATTGTTAACTATAGTCATGTGCCTAACAGTAAAGCCCAATAACTTGTATCTGGAAGTTTGTACCCTTTGACCACCTTCATCCATTTTCCTGACTCCCTTACCCCTAGCAACCACCAATCTACTCTCCATGTCTATGAGTTTGGTTGTATGATTCCACATATATGTGAAATCATATGACCCTTTTTTACACTAGCACTCTGAAATTGTACAGTTATGGCACATCTTAATTTGGGCTAGTTACACTTGAGTGCTTAACAGCCACATATGGTTAATGTTACCATATAGGACAGCATAGACTTAGGAAAATATTAAAAATATATATATTAGGAAAATTGACTTATGAAGGAGTTAAAAACCTGAATCAACCAATAACCAGAAAGTAATCGATGAGGAAATGCTAAGAAAAAATACATGGCTCAGGTAGTTTTATGGGGAAGCTTCTCAAAACCATCAAGGAACAAATAATTTTTATGTTATATAAGCTGTTTCAAAGCAGGTCTGATTTTAGTAATATGTTTATCAAAGTGAACAGTTACATGACTATGTGTGGATAAACTTCTTCACCAACATCTAATGATTTTAGGGATAAAACCATCTGCAGCATTGAAGAACTGAAGGAAGAATAAGGCAGGAATCCAGAGGGATAATTTTAGTTTCCGTTGACGGTGGGGGGAATTCAAAAGAAGCCTATGGCCCAGTAAAAGTGAGGAGAGTAACAGAACACTCAGTGTCCAAAAACTGGGACCTTAAAGTGCTATACCCTCAGTGTAAGGATAAACTAAAAGTACACTCCTCTACTCTTTCTTCCAAGAGCCTGTAAGGATGGCATTGAGTAGAACAGTTGAAAGGATCTCTCAGAGATACAGGAGAGGCTCTTCTCAGAGTCTCCGAGAAGTTACAATCACACACACGCTCCATGTTTGCAACCGAAATTCACATCATAATGGTCCAGAAAACCTCAAGCCCTGAATATAAATTAAAGCAGCTTTTAACTAATAGTAGCCTCAGCACCTAGCAAAGCAAACACATATCTTTTCTAGTGGATCACACCTTTACTCTAGGGTTCAGTGAACTTCCAGAAATAATATTCCAAAGAAACTAAACACATGAGGAAAAAATGCACAATAAGCAAGAAATAATGGAAAACAACCAGAATGGTAAACACTCGGATACTAGAATTGCCAGATACAGATTATGACATAATAATACTATTTTTAGTACTAAGACAACTTAAAATGACTGTGGGGAATAGGAATCTAAAAAATGAACTAAAAGGTAACCACCTGTATGGCAAGCGTCTAGTAAGGTATACAATTATCCAGTAATTATGTTGTACATCTGAAACCAACATAACATTATATATCAACTTTCTTGCAATAAAAAACAATAATAAACTAAAAGACTTGAAAAAGGGTAAAGAAAAAAACAAAGTTTCATTTATAAAAATGAAAAATACAGTACTTGAAATTAAAAGCTCAGTGGATGGGTTTAACAGAAAAATAGACAAGGGCAAATAGAAATTCTCTTTAAAAATGCCATATGAAAGAGATGGGAACTATGAAAGACTAAGAAGCATGAAGGAAAGAGTAAAAAAATTTAATCTAAAATGTAATTGGAATTCCAGAAAGAGAAGAAAAAGATCATGACAGTAGAGAAAATGTGAAGATATAATAGCTGAGATTTTTCCAAAATCAGTGAAAAACAGCCATCCATCAGACTGTACTCATCATCATGTTTATCAAAGTGAACAGTTATATGACTATGTGTCAGACATTGTTCAAAGTACATCAGTATATTAACTCATTTACTCTTCCCATCAGTCCTCTGAGGTAGAGACTATTATGCCTTCCTATTTTACAGATTAAAGAAACAGGCTCAGAGAGGTTAAGTAACTTTCCTAAAATCACTAAGCTAATTATTGATGGAGTCAAGATGTGAACCTGGTTTGGCAATAACCACTGCTTTTCAAAAGAAATTCTAAAGGATGAATTTATGGTAGTCAAGAATAATTCCAGAGGGGAAAATCCAAGATGTAAGAAGTAACAAAATAGTGAAACTATGTAGGTAAATAAATGCTACTAAACATTGCTGGGGTAAAATAATAACAATGTCATGGGGAGCTTAAAAAAATAAAATTCAAATGCAGTACAATTATAATGTAAGATGGGAGCTAGGAAAGTGAGATTAAAACGTTCAAAATTCCTTTTATTATCTAAGAGGAAGATAAAGGCATAAAGTTAGATGTTGATAATTTAAAGATTGTATTTTCTAGAATAATCACTAAAAGAATAGAATATAAAATTCCAAATTTGGTAGAAGGAAAATGGGATGACAAAAAGAACACTAACAATCCAAAAAAAGGCAAGAAAAAAAGTGTGACAAATAGAGTAAAAGATAACAGAATATATAACCCATGTATACTTGCAATTATGTTAAATGTAAATGAACTCTAAAGCAGAGATTATAACACTGAGTGAAAACTATATGTTGTTTACAAAAAACCCTACAAACAGAAAGATTCAGAGTAAAAGAATGGAATGACATTCAACAAAGGACACTGCGAAATTAACGGATGATAAATCAGGAAGACATGTATAATGTCTATACCAAATAAGAAAAAAATTTTTAAATCCTGCGATCAGAAAGTGAAACAGGGTATCTAATAGAAAAATGGGTGAAGAGTATGAGCCAGCAATCCAGAGAACCTGAAATGCAAACACCTAACAAATGTATGAAGACCTCGAACTCTTTAGTACTTAGAGATTTACAAATTAAAAACGATATGTGTTGAACTAGTAACAGAAAATTCCTCTTAAACTGGTCTATAAAACTAAAAAAAAAAAAATGTCCAGTTCATTTTATGAACTAATGTCAAAAGTTCAGAAATAACAGAAATAAAACCAACAAATCTTAACTAGTGATTAGTAAAGTTTGTTATGCACACACCAAAAAGACAGTTTGCAAACCAGAAGCACTCAAACCAAAGCACGGGGTGAGATTTAGGGGTATATTTTTATAAAGCAGCTTATTTCATGAGGAAGCAGTGACTTTCTTTTTCACAGTGATTGGTTATTAGAATTTTCTTAAATTAGAGGGAATTGATCAATTGTTACTTCATATAAACCTTAGGAAAGAATTCAAGGTTTGCTTATGATTTACAGAGGCATAAGCAAAAAATGATCCAGGTCAAGTTATCGTCTTGCAAAATAAGCTAAATTAAGGTTTGCTTGTATGACTAAACTAATTCTGTCTGCTCAGGGAATTTTCAAGGCTGACCTCCATTTGTTTTTTATTATAATAGTATCTTGATTTTAAAACCAGGTAAAGACAGCACAAGAAGGGAATAGTATAAGTCCATTTGGATTATGAAACATAGATATGAAAATCCTAAGGGTAAGCCTTGCCAATCATATTTATTTCCTACAAATGCAAGAATATTTCTATGAAATTCACCATGTTTATAGGCTAGAGGAGAAAAATAATATGATTAATCACCTGATTAACTTATATGATAAATGCAGAAAATTTTTTTGATAAAATTCTACAGCTATGATATAAAGTTATTAGCAAATTAGGAATAGCAGGAAACTTCTTTTTGTGTAAATATAATTTGCCACAATTCTTTGGTAAATATACTTAGAGGAGAGAAACTTTATTTATTTATTTATTTATTTGGTATACGTAATACACACTTACATGAACAACATTGTGGTTACTAGATTCTTCCCATTATCAAGTCCCCACCACATACCCCATTACAGTCACTGTCCATCAGCGTAGTAAGATACTATAGAATCACTACTTGTCTTCTCTGTGCTATACTGCCTTCCCCGTGCACCTCGCCCTACATTATGTGTGCTAATCATAATGCCCCTTATTCCCCTTCTCCCTCCCTTCACACCCACCCTCCCCAGTCTCTTTCCCTTTGGTAGCTGTTAGTTCATTGGGTTCTGTGAGTCTGCTGCTGTTTTGTTCCTTCAGTTTTTGCATTGTTCTTATGCTCCACAAATGAGTGAGATCATTTGGTACTTGTCTTTCTCCGCCTGGCTTATTTCACTGAGCATAATACCCTCTAGCTCCATCCATGTTGTTGCAAATGGTAGGATTTGTTTTCTTCTTACAGCTGAATAATATTCCATTGTGTATATGTACCACATCTTTATCCATTCATCTACTGATGGGCACTTAGGTTGCCTCCATTTCTTGGCTACTGTAAATAGTGCTGCAATAAACATAGGGGTGTGTACATCTTTTTCAAACTGGGCTCCTGCATTCTTAGGGTAAATTCCAAGGAGTGGTATTTCTGGGTCAAATGGTATTTCTATTTTGAGTTTTTTGAGGAACCTCCATACTGCTTTCCACAATGTTTGAACTAATTTACATTCTCACCAGCAGTGTAGGAGGGTTCCCCTTTCTCCACATCCTCACCAACAATTGCTGTTGTCTTTTCTATGTTGGCCATCCTAACTGGTGTGAGGTGATATCTCATTGTGGTTTTAATTTGCATTTCTGTGATGATTAGCGATGTGGAGTATCTTTTCATGTGCCTATTGGCCATCTGCATTTCTTCTTTGAAGAAATGTCTGTTCAGATACTCTGCTCACTTTTTAAAAAATTTTTTTATTTTTTTTATTTTGGTATCATTAATATACAATCACATGAGAACATTGTGGTTACTAGATTCTGCCATTATCAAGTCCCTACCACATACCCCATTACAGTCACTTTCATCAGTGTAGTAAGATGCTACTATACTGCCTTCCCTGTGCCCCCCCTACATTATGTATGCTAATCATAATGCCCCTTATTCCCCTTCTCCCTCCCTTCACACCCACCCTCCCCAGTCTCTTTCCTTTTGGTAACTGTTAGTCCATTCTTGGGTTCTGTGAGTCTGCTGCTGTTTTGTTCCTTCAGTTTTTGCATTGTTCTTATGCTCCACAGATGAGTGAGATCATTTGGTACTTGTCTTTCTCCACCTGGCTTATTTCACTGAACATAATACCCTCTAGCTCCATCCATGTTCTTGCAAATGGTAGGGTTTGTTTTATTCTTATGGCTGAATAATATTCCATTGTGTATATGTACCACATCTTCTTTATCCATTAATCTACTGATGGTCACTTAGGTTGTTTCTATTTCATGCTCTGCCCTCTTTTTAAATGGATTATTTGCTTTTTATTTGTTGAGGTGCATGATCTCTTTGTATATTTTGGATATACACCTTATTGGATATGTCATTTATGAATATATTCTCCCATACTGTAGGATGCCTTTTTGTTCTACTAATGGTGACTTTTCAGCTTGATACAGTCCCACTTGTTCATTTTTGCTTTTGTTTCCCTTGCCTGTGGAGATATGTTCATGAAGAACTTGCTCATGTTTTTATTCAAGAGAGTTTTGCCTATATTTTCTTCTAAAAGTTTTATGGTTTCACAACTTACATTTAGGTCTTTGATCCATTTCAAGTTTACTTTTGTGTATGGAGTTAGCAGTAATCCAGTTTCATTCTCTTATGTGTAGCTGTTCAATTTTGCCAACACCAGCTGTTAAAGAGACTGTCATTTCCCCACTGTATATCCATGGCTCCTTTATTGTATATTAATTGACCCCATATCTTTGGGTTAATATCCGGACTCTCTATTCTGTTCCACTGGTCTGTGGGTCTGTTCATGTGCCTGTACCAAATTTTCTTGATTACTGTGGCTTTGTAGTAGAGCTTGAAGTTGGGACACAAGATCTCCCCTGCTTTATTCTTCCTTCTCAGGATTGCTTTGGCTATTTGGGGTCTTTTGTGGTTCCATAGGAATTTTAGAGCTATTTGTCCTAGTTCATTGAAGAATGCTGTCGGTATTTTGATAGGGATTGCATTGAATCTATAGATTGCTTTAGGCAGGATGACCATTTTAACAATATTAATTCTTCTTACCCAAGAGCATGGGATGAATTTCCATTTCTTAGTATCCTCTTTAATTTCTCTTAGGAATGTCTTGTAGTTTTCAGGGTATAGATCTTTCACTTCCTAGGTAAGGTTTAATCCTAGGTATTTTATTATTTTTGCTGCAACTGTGAATGGAATTGTTTTCCTGATTTCTCTTTCCGCTAGTTTATTGTTAGTGTATAGGAAAGCAACAGATTTCTGTGTAGTAATTTTGTATCCTGCAACTTTGCTGAATTCAGATATTAGTTCTAGTATTTTTGGAGTGGATTCTTCAGGATTTTTTATGTACAATATCATGTCATCTGCAAACAGTGACAGTTAGACTTCTTCTTTACCAATCTGGATGCCTTTTTTTTCTTTGTTTTGTCTGATTGCTGTGGCTAGGACCTCCGGTACTATGTTGAGTAAAAGTGGGAAGAGTGGGTATCCTTGTCTTGTTCCCAAACTTAGAGTAAAAGCTTTCATCTTCTCACTGTTTTTTTCTTTCATGTCTAAGTGAACCCTTAATTAATATAGCATAGGAGACAAAGCATAACAGTAAATAACATAGAAATATCTTGAACCATTTTTTATACTATGTTCTCTTAAAATCTTATTATTAGTTCAATGCTGTTGGTTAAATGAGTCCTAATGTATTCACACAGTACATAAATCTGGGAAAAAACAATACAGGAACTCTCAAATATACTAAATGAAAAGAGCACAATGCAGGAAAGTGTATCTGTTGAGTTGTTTATGTAGTTTTTGCTACGGACTTGATAATGTTTCTTAATGAATTCAGCCTAAAATCATAAGGCAAACAGCATGTATATTCAGCTTCTCACTATTAAGTACGATGTTGGCTGTGGGTTTGTTATGTATGGCCTTTATTATTTGAGGTACTTGCCCTCTATACCCATTTTGTTGAGAGTTTTATCATGAACAGATGTTGAATTTTGTCAAATGCTTTTCAGCATCTATGAAAATGATCACATGGTTTTTGTCCTTTTTTTGTTGATGTGCTGGATGATGTTGATGCATTTTCAAATGTTGTAGCATCCTCGCATCCCTGGGATGAATCCCACTTGATTATGGTGTATGATCCTCTTGATGTATTTTTGAATTCAGTTTGCTAATATTTTGTTGAGTATTTTTGCATCTATGTTCATCAGGGATATTGGTCTGTAATTTTCTTTTTTGGTGGGGTCTTTGCCTCATTTTGGTATGAGAGTGATGCAGGCTTCATAGAATGAGTTTGGAAGTATTCCCACCTCTTTTACTTTGTGGAAAACTTTAAGAAGAATGGGTATTATGTCTTGTCTAAAAATGTCTAATAAAATTCAGTGGTGAATCCATGTGGTCCGGGTGTTTTGTTGTTGGGTAGTTTTTTGATTACTGATTCAAATTAGTTGCTGGTAATTGGTCTGTTTAGATTTTGTGTTTCTTCCTTGGTCAGTCTTGGAAGGTTGTATTTTTCTAGAAAGTTGTCCATTTCTTCTAGGTTATCCAGTTTGTTAGCATATAGATTTTCATAATATTCTCTAATAATTCTTTGTATTTCTGTGGGTCCGTCATGATTTTTCCTTTCTCATTGCTGATTCTGTTTATGTGTGTAGATTCTCTATTTTTCTTAATAAGTCTGGCTAGGGGTTTATCTATTTTGTTTATTTTCTCAAAGAACCAGCTCTTGGTTTCATTAACTTTTTCTATTGTTTTATTCTTCTCAATTTTATTTATTTCTTCTCTGATCTTGATTATATCCCTCCTTCTGCTGACTTTGGGCTTTATTTGTTCCGCTGTTACCAGTTTCACTAATTATGAATTTAGACAATTCATTTGGGATTGTTCTTCCTTCTTTAAATATGCCTGGATTGCTATATACTTCCCTCTTAGAACTGCCTTCACTGCATCCCACAGAAATTGGGGCTTTGTGCTGCTGTTTTCATTTGTCTCCATATATTGCTTGATCTCTGTTTTAATTTGGTCATTGATCCATTGAGTATTTAGGAGCATGTTGTTAAGCCTCCATGTGCTTGTGAGCCTTTTTGTTTTCTTTGTACAATTTATTTCTGGTTTTAAGCCCTTGTGATCTGAGAAGTTGGTTGGTACAATTTCAATCTTTTTGAATTTGCTGAGGCTCTTTTTGTGGCCTAGTATGTGGTCAATTCTGGAAAAAGTTCCATGTGCACTTGAGAATAATGTGTATTCTGCTGCTTTTCGGTGTACAATTCTGTAGATGTCTGTTAGGTCCATCTCTTCTAATGTGTTGTTCAGTGCCTCTGTATCGTTACTTATTTTCTGTCTGGTTGATCTGTCCTTTGGAGTGAGTGGAGTGTTGAATTCTCCTAGAATGAATGCATTGCATTCTATTTCCCCCTTTAATTGTGTCTGTATTTGTTTCACATATGCTGGTGCTCCTGTGTTGGGTGCATAGATATTTATAATGGTTATATCCTCTTGTTGGATTGACCCCTTTATCATTATGTAATGTTCTTCTTTGTCTCTTGTGACTTTTTTTGTTTTGAAGTCTATTTTGTCTGATACAAGTACTGTAACACCTGCTTTTTTCTCCCTATTAGTTGCATGAAATATCTTTTTCCATCCCTTCACTTTTAGTCTGTGTATGTCTTTGGGTTTAAAGTGAGTCTCTTGTAGACAGCACATAGTTGGGTCTTGTTTTTTAATCCATTCACTGACTCTATATCTTTTGATTGGTGCATTCAGACCATTTACATTTAGGGTGATTATCAATAGCTGTATACTTATTGCCATTGCAGGCTTTAGATTTGTGGTTACTAAAGATTCAAGGGTTTCTTCCTTGGTATCTAAGAGTCTAAGTTAACTTGTTACAGCAAATACTGGAAAGCCTGGACTGGATCACTGACAGAAGAACCAAGCAACACTTGGAGGTCTTGGAGTGTTGAGGCTTTATTTCACACCGGCGGGCTCAGAGGGGAGTAATCTCCCAAAAATCTGAGCCCCATACAAAGGCAAAGGGAGCAGTATATATCTTTCTGCTTCTGTATCTGTAACATTCCTACATGCACAGCAAGTGAGTTTAGGGAGTGAACTTAGGGAGTGGGTGCTCAGCAGAGCAGGGAGGGAATGGGAGGAGGAAGTTAAGGGAGTTTCTGTTGTCTTTGCTAAGAAGAGCAGCAGAAGGGAGCCACCTGGACTAGACTGCTGTCCTTGTAAGTTTTTCCCTATGAAACTCATTTAGTATGCTATTACAAACACAATCTAAAGGTTCTTTTTTTCCCCCCTCCTTTTCTTCCTCCTCCATTCTTTATATATTAGGTATCATATTCTGTACTCTTTGTCTATTCCTTTTTATTACCTCTGGTGACAGTTATTTAATCTTAGGAACCCTTCTATCTATAGCAGTCCCTCCAAAATATACTGTAGAGATGGCTTTTGGGAGCTAAATTCTCTTACCTTTTGCTTATCTGGAAATTGTTTAATCCCTCCTTCAAATTTAAATGATAATATTGCCGGATAAAGTATTCTTGGTTCAAGGCCCTTCTGCTTCATTGCATTAAATACATCATGCCACTCCCTTCTGGCCTGTAACGTTTCTGCTGAGAAGTCAGTTGATAGCCTGATGGGTTTTCCTTTGTATGTGATCTTATTTCTCTCTATGACTCCTTTTAGTAGTCTGTCCTTATCCTTGATCTTTGCCATTCTAATTATTATATGTCTTGGTGTTGTCCTTCTTGGGTCCCTTGTGTTGGGAGATCTGTGTACCTCCATGGCCTGAGAGACTCTCTCCTTCCTCAGATGGGGGAAATTTTTGGCAATTACTTCCTCAAAGACACTTTCTATCTATTTTACTCTCTCTTCTTCTTCTTCTGGTACCCCTATAATATGAATATTGTTGCATTTGGATTAGTCACACAGTTCTCTCAACATTCTTTCATTCTTAGAGATCCTTTTTTTCTCTCTGTGCCTCAGCATCTTTGTATTCCTCTTCCCTGATTTTTATTTCATTTATCGTCTCCTCCACCATATCTAATCTGCTTGTAATACCCTCCATTGTGTTGTTCAATGATTGGATTTCTGTCCTAAATTCATTCCTGAGTTCTTGAATATTTTTCTGTACCTCCATGAGCATGGTAAGAATTTTATTTTGAAATCTCTTTCAGGAAGATTCATGAGGTCAATTTCATTTGAATCTTTCTCAGGTGTATTCATAATTTTGCTTTGAACCTGGTTCCTTTGACATTTCATAATTTGTGGTGCCCTCTAGTTCCCAGAAGCTCCACTTTCTGACGCTGCTCAGCCCCTGGAGCAATGTCGGGGGTTGCAGGGGAGTGGTGCTGGTGCTTGGGGGGAGGAAAGAGCTGTTTCCTGCTTTCCGGCTGCTATGCATGTACCACTGCCAGAACCAGTGGGCCGAACACACAGATGTAAGCCTCTATGCTTTGTGTTTGTAGCTGCTGTAGGCAGGGCTTCCCTCTGGTTGGCCTGACACCAGGGCAGGGGTTGCAGGTTTGTGAGCCTGAGGCAGGTACACGCCAGCTAGGAGGAAGACACAGCAGGCTAGTGTATCACAGTGGGGTGCCTTGGAGCTCTGTAGCCAGCCAGGGCGATGGAACACCTGAAGATTGTTTAAGCTCCCAATCTGCTGGGCAGAGTGCACCCAGACAATTTTGTCTACCGGTCCTTTCTCCTGAGCAGTAACCTCTGTGCAATCCTTGCTCCTTTAGCAGCCCTCTCGCTTTTAGGAAGTCTGTCAGACTGCTCACCCAGATCAGCCAGATATGAATCCCTGTTTTCCACAAGCAGCTGGAATCTCAGTCTCTCCGGGTATTATTTATCTTTCCAACCACACTAAATCACCAGAGCACCATGCAATGTAGGTTCATGCTCCCAGAGCAGATCTCCAGGGCTAGGTGTTCAGCAGTCCCAGGCCTCCACTCCCTCCCCACTCTGTTTCTCTTTCTCCGGCTGGTGAGCTGGGGTGGGGGAAGGGTTTTGGTCCCGCTGGGTCACAGCTTTGGTCTGTTACCCTGTTCGTGAGGTCTGCTCTTTTCTCCAAGTGTATGCAGTCTGGTGCAGCCTTCTTTCCTGTTGCTCTTTCAGAATTAGTTGTATTAAATTATATTTTCATATTATATGTGGTTTTAGGAGGAGGTCTCTGACTCACCTCTCACGCCACCATCTTTAATCCAATCCGCGAGGAGAGAGACTTTAAACCTTTTCTATTAAAATATTGGACCAAGACAAGAAGTCCTATATTCACTGTTACTGTTTAACATAAAGCTAGAGATCCTAGCAAATGCTATAGAAAAGGAAGATAAGAAATGTAAGCATTGTTATAACAGAAGTCATAAAAAACCCAGTGACATCTATTTCAGTGTGTTCTCTTGGCCCTCAAGTAGAGCAGCCTGGAAGTGCTGCCTCAGGGAGCAGCCCTTGGCCAAGGATGGATGGTGCTTAGAGGAAACCCACCCCCAACCCCATTTCCTTGCCTGGGCTGACTCTGTGGTATGTTGCATTCTGATCCCCAGAATTACCCAGTGAGATTGAGCCCCATTTGGCCACAGCAGTAATCAGCTCCAATGCGCCGCTTGTACTGGCTCCATGCTTCTCCTGTCTTCATTCCCCACTCCCTGCTGATGCCTCTTGGCATCACTTCCCAGATAAACTACCTGCACTCAAATCCTTGTCCTTTCCTCTAGGGGAATCCAACCTAAGAACACTGCCAAATACTTTTCCTGTGATCACTGAGACCACGTGATTTTCTTCTTTACTTTGTCAATACCATATCTTACATTAATAGTTCTTCTGATGTAGAACCATTCTTTTATTCTTGGATAAGACTTTCTTGGGCATGATGTTTTTATTCACCTCCAGTTTCATCTCACTGTATTTTATTTTGCCTCCACCTAATTTATAAATTGTTAGTTTATAGTTTTCTTTGACTATCCTAATCTAGTTGTAATAAAACTCATAAAATAAGTACATTTCCTCTTTTTCTCTCTTCTTAAAAATTTATATAAATGTAGATATTATTTATAAAACCACATAACCTGATGTCTTTCAGTGGGGGTGGGCTTTTAATTTCTGATACTTTATCGGTTATTAGTTTATTTAGGCCTTTTATTTCTTACTGAGGTTATGTGTTGTTTATATATAATTTGCCATTTATATATCATTTCTATATCATTTGTATTTTCTTATGATTACTTGTTTCATGTAAATTAAAATTATTCACATAAATTTGTTTAAAACATCATTTGACGATTTCAAAATATCTATAGCACCTAGAATTATGTCCCTTTTTTCATTTTAATTGTCTCTGGTTGATATTTTTCTTTTCTCCTACCAGTCTTATCTATTAGTTATATCAGAGATGTAGCTTTGGTTTTGTTGAATCTGTTTTCTCACAATTTTCTTGAAGAATAATTCACATATTATAAAATTACCCATTTCAAGCATACAATTCAGGGATTTTTAATGTTTGCTGAGTTGTGACATCGTCACCATAATCCAGTTTTGGAACATTTTCATCACTTCAGTAAAATTCCTATGTCCACTAATCCCACGTCACACTCAGCCCTTTGGCAACAATTAATCTACTTCCTATCTCTACGTATTTTCCATTTCCTATAAATGGAATCATATGTGGTCTCTTGTGTCTGGGGGAGAACCTTTCCATTTTTGTTTCTCATTTCATTTTCTGGAGTAAACACAGAGCCAGTCAGAGGCCTGGGAGGCTTGGCACCAGCCTGGGTAAGAGCTGGGCCTCTGACCCCGAGTCCCCGTTGGAACTACAGCTTCTAGGAAATAAGAGTCTCCACCTCCCAATGGGGAAATCTTCCACTTTGTCCCCTCACCCCTTCACAGAGTTGGTCACATGGACTGAAACTAATGAGAGACCTGCCTTCCAGCTTGTTCTGGGAGGTTAATATGCACTCAATGAGAGTACAGTCTTGTGCTGCATTTCCTTCTTTCCATGATGAAGACCTGCTACAATTACAACCACTCAGTAAGGTGTGGGGACCTTTCAAACCATCTGGCAATCTTTATGCAGGGCACAAACCTTTGTGCAGACCCTCACCAGCATCCTAGGCTTCTGTAGCTGGCTTTCCAAATGTAGAACTACAATTTGTGTTTGCATGCTGCTCAAGAAGGGGTGAAAACATCTCGAGGCTGAAGGTCTCTGGTGGGGTGGGGACACGGAGTGTGACATTTGTTGAGCCTCAACTTGACTATGAAGGAGAGTTACCATAATAAGCTTTGCAGTCTGCCCACCCCTCAGCACTCTGTTTAGAACTGTTAACCTAAAAATTAAGACAGCCAGTTATTTTACCAACAAATCGGGTTTACTCAGAAAGAGCAAAGAATTGCAGTTTGGGACATGCAAGCTATGGGAATACCTAGGCAAGTCTGACAAAGGAGAGAAATGTTATTTTGTGGAGAAGAATGAGGATCTTGGGAGGGGTTGTTTTGGAAAGCACATTGGAGAAAAGCGAGAATTCAGGGTGATGATGGTTTCTCATTGGCTGAGTTGCAGGGACAGTGGATTTCTTGTGAGAGATGTAACTACATCCCTATTTGGTCCTGTAATCAGATGATTTTTTTCCTGTTTAGGATTCTTCTGGTGGGGTCTGTCTGTATGAACAATTCTTTCTGTAATTGATGTGCCTGTGGCAGGGCTCCTCCTAGCCTCCCCACTCTATAGAGGGGGCCCCTTATTAGTTTTCACAGAACCCCCTAGTAGATTTAATTAAAAGTGTAACTGCAGGTAACAGTGGCAATGAAGTGAGTCAAACAGCCAGGATCAAGGATAATGGTTAAAAAAGACTCCTTTTCTTCCTGTAATGAGTTCATTTTTAAAAATTTGGGAAGTTAAGAATAAGAACGTTTTTACTTAATATGCAAATATTCTGAAACTCAGTCAGGAAGCGTGTGATAAGTTAGTCCCGAAGGAGCTCTTTCTCCCAGCCCTCTAATCCTGGCAGGCTTCTGGATGGCGGCAGGGGAGAGCCCCTGGGAAACAGGAAACCAGCCGGGGAGTCCTGGCCTCCAGAGACTGACCGCGGCCGCCAGGGGCGCAGCGTTTTGCGCGCTAGGAGGCAGCACCTCACGGGGGAACCCGGCGCAGATCCGCCGGCAGGATGTGTAGCCTGGAGCTGGTGTCCTGGTCTGCTGGGCGTCCTCACCTGAAAAGTGGGCGCGAGCAGAGCAGCCTCGCGGTGTAGTTGCGGGGGCTGATTCCACGATTAACGCAGGTCCTCTTTCCTGACCTTTGGGCAACAATCAGTGGGCGCTCGCGCAAAGCCAGTTCATTTGCCCTCTCGCTCCCACAGAAACTTTGGGAGCCACGCGGCACGGCTAGTCTTCCAGATCCAGGCCGGTCCCGCCGAGGGGAGTCCCCTAAACTCTTTGAAAGCCCAGCCCTTGGTTCGCGTGAGCGCGGCGCGAGGAGGGCAGGGACTACAGTTTCCAGAGTGCCCTGCGGCGACGGGCGGAGCCGGGGAGCACCCGCAGCCAATTAGGGGGTCTCCGGGTGCTGCCGGAGAGCTGCAGGTGGAGCCGGGCTGTGGGCGGGCGCGGGGCCAAGTCCCCGGAACGCGTCCCGGGGCTGCGCGAGCGGGGTAGGCAGTAGGGAGGCGGCCCCGGGGACGGGACTGAACCGGGGCGGGGACCGCAGCCGCCTGCGCGGTTCCGGGTGCTCCCGCCGCGCGCAGCCCAGGGCGCACTTGACCGGGTAGGGCTGCGGGGTAGGGCTGCGGGGAAGGGCGGGTCTGGGGAGAACCCCGCAGCGCCGCGGCGCCCTCCAGCCCCTCCTCCTCACTGTGGCTGGAACTGCAGCCCGAGCCCGAGCCGGCGCCAACTCGCTCCCGGGCTCGCGCTCCCCCAGCCATGGCTTTAGCCAATTTCCGCCGCATCCTGCGCCTGTCTACCTTCGAGAAGAGAAAGTCCCGGGAATATGAGCACGTTCGCCGGGACCTGGACCCCAACGAGGTGTGGGAGATCATGGGCGAGCTGGGTGACGGTGCCTTCGGCAAGGTTTACAAGGTGAGGGCGCTAAGAGTGGGTGGCTCGGGAGCGGCGCCGGAAGGGGCGCTGGCCCGGATCAGCCCCGGCTACAGCTCGGGAGGGCGCAGAGGGACTGTGCGGCCCCTAACTCAGGGTCCCGGGCTTCCGTGCTGGTGACCCTTGTTCTTTGGGGGGACCCCTGCTGAGTCCCTGCGCGCTGGGCGTCTCCTCCGGGCACGGCTGCTGCCCGCGAGCTGTTTCTGAGCACTTCCTGTGCGCCCGGCACCAAGCTCGGCGCCGCAGGGGGAGACAAAGGGGCGCTTATAGGACCGTAGAATCCGAGACGAGGCATCCTCCGTAAAACTGTGATACTAGGCATACTTTTTTAAAAAGGCCACACTGATACTGTGAGATTCCGAGGTAACCGAGACAGAGAAGCTTGACTGGGGCTGGAAGTGTTGGGACCGGTGGAGTTGGGGACACACCTGCATATAAGCCAGATACAGGAAAGGGGGCGTGTTTTGTTGAGTGAGAAGTTGGGCTTGGAATGGTAGGCTGGGGCCGGGCAGAGTTGAGGGGTGGGTGTCAGGGCTTCGTGAATACCGCGCTGCAGGGCATATTTTATTGTGTTGGTGAGTCACAGCTGAGGAGTCTCCCTGTCTGTAGACACCTTTCCTCTAGAGGATTTAAGGGGGCAGAGAACTTTTGTGGAGGGGCTGGTGAGGCAGAGCTGATTAATTCTAGACACGTTTGCACCAGGTCTTTGTCTGGTTCCTGCTCCTTTGAACACATTCAGAATCTCTGAGTGGTTTTGGGTACCCTTACAACTTCGGGCTTGACTCCACCCTTTCCCTGATTTCCTTTCCCAGAGGCAACTGTTTGCTGAGACAATCCCACGTGTTCAGTTGGTGTGTACCTCCAGGAGGGAACCTCCTTAAGCCACCATCAACCTCCTGGGGGCTCCTGTGGTTTGTAGACCGTTCTGACCCCAGGACTGGCTGTTTCCAAGGCTGAACCACAGAGAGGGCTTCTCTAGGCCCACCTGGTAAGGACTTGCCTTGAAAGTGGTCTAAAGCCTAGTTCCCAAGGTGTGGCCCCTGGAGGAGCTGAGTTAGCATCACCTGGGAGCTGTTAGAATGCAGAACCTCAAGGCCCCACCCAGACCTACTGAAGTAGAGCCTGCAGTTTAACAAGATCCTCAGGTGATTGCCAAGCACATTAACTTCGAAAAGCGGTGCACTGGAAACAATTTTGAAGTCAACTGGGCTAATCGAGTGCTAGTTCTGTTACCTTACCACCTCCCCCCTGAGCCTGTACTTCCTGTTACAGGGTGGAGTCCCCACTGGAGCAGAGGTCCTGTGGTTGGAGACTCGATTTTCTGTGTCGCTTAAACATGTGGCTCTCTGGCTGCCTTCATTTGCTGCCTTTGTCTGCGTGGGGGTTCTGTGTATTTGAGGGCAGCCAGCACATTCTTTTCGTTACCCTTCTCAGACCCGCATCTTCCTCCTAGGGGCACCAGGAAACCGTCCTCAGCCTTGCAGTTCCCCATGGACACCCTGCTATTGTCCTTGCCTGTCCAGGACAAAGCCCATTCTTTCAGATGTGCTATGACCACCATGAGGGCAGCTGGACCCTTGGTCAGCTCACCACATCCTCCACTCTCTCCAGAAGGCTGGGTGGTGTTTTTGGTGCATACCATTGGCTCTTACTGATGGATTTTCCTCTTAGTGGCTGGCTTTCAGATGCAGCCATGTCCCTCGCCTCCAGTGTACTGGCTTCATGTGGCACGTTTTCTTTCAAACTTACATGCAGATCTCTACTTTCATGCTGGTAGGATTGATTTCCGCTTGTCAGTTTTGGTGGTGGTTTCCGCCTGCTTTAGCCCTGTGAAGCTCCCCTGCAATTCTGTCAGTGTCATACAAAGGAGCTCCTCTGATTCACAGGGTGTTTGGCCTCCTGTTTCTCCAGAGCAGGTGAACCTTTTTTAAGTGAGTCTGGTTCTCCCGGCTGTGAGCTGGCTGATACACTGGAGAATTTATTACATTGTCTGCCAGGGCTTAGTGTGTGAATCTCTGACGTAACTCAGCCTCACATTCTGTGCCAGGATACTGGGCTTCAGTTTAACACCTTCCTTAGTTGCTAGGTGAGGAAGATCCACCCTGGATCAGAGATCCCTCCCTCCCTCTCCTCTGGCCCTGGAGAAGTGCTGCTTATGCAATCCCCTAAAGCAGGATGGCTCTACTGAAGACTCCCTCATTAGGCTCCTCACTCCTTCCGTTGTCCTTGTCCCCTGACATGGCCACCACGGCAGCACAGGCCAGAAGGTCCATCTGGGTGTTCTGGCTGGGACCAGACCTGCCATTTTGACAGGGTGCCTGCAGAACCAGTTGGCTGTGAGCTGGGGAAGTGGTGGCCAGGGCCATCCCTTCTCCCTGTCTTAGAACTAGCAGGTTTTTCTCCTGACATGTGGTGAAGGCCTTCCTGAGGACCTCCCTGGCATGCAAAGCCTTAGAAATCCCAATTTGTCAGAAACTTGTCAGGAGAGAACTCCAATTACAGATTTCCTGATGAGAGTCTTGCAGAGGCTCCAAGCCTGAACATTAGCATTCTCAAGCTACATGGAGCCCCTTTTCCCTCTTCTCCCTGATAAGCCATCAGTCGGCCTCAGGAGAAGAAGAGGAGGGTAGGATTGATTTTGGGCAAAGTCAAGTTCATTCTCACCCAATCCTTATTGATTGCAAATCGATTTCAAAAGTAAATAATTTCTAGTTCATTACCAGCTACAAAGTAAAGGTCACAAGCTATGTGGTTTCAAAATTCTTGTCCTTAAACATCTTTATTTTGAAGACAAGGTAGAAAGGGGAGGAAGTGTTGATATGTTGAGTAGAAAAAAGCTGCCTGCAGCAGGGTGTGCTTGCCATCATAGCCGCAGGTCAAACAGTACTTGTGTGTGAACACAGGCTGAGGACAGGCAGAGTAACATTAGCGGGCGGAGATGATTTTTCTGCTTCTTGAAAATTGCTTTGGTTTTGATCTTATGTGGTCTTTAAGCTTTTAAAGGGTTTATCATTTTGCAAAATTGGGAGTATACATACAGATTTTTCTTTAATGAAAGAAAAAATTCCCCTAAGTCTTATCAATTGCTGTTGACATTTTGATATATTTCCTTTTACACTTTGTCAATTTTTATAATAAAAAAAATTTTTCAATCAGGGTTGTAATTATACATAACTACCTACAGTGTTTTATGCCTTCTTTCCATTCCTAAAGTCTCTTCCTGTATTGTTCTAAATGCTTTACACCTTCTGGGATGGCTCAGTGCCCCCTTGATTTTAATCTTACTGGACATTGAAGTAAGTTTCTCTTTTTAAAAAAAATCATTAACAAGTTAAAGTTGATTAAATGCTTATCATGTGCCAGGCGCTATGCTAAGCACTTTACATAATACAGCCAGTTCTGCTATCATGTCAGTATGCATTCCTAAAAATCCCCAAGCTGTGCAAAATACGCAATAAAAAAACCAGAGGCCTTATGAGAAAAATGGGGCTTGGGGCATATTACTTAACAACTTAGGAGGATATTTTTAACGAAAGATAGGCACCAAAAGACACCAAAAGGCAACGAAAGAAAAAGCCAGGAGCAGAGTTTTACACAAGTTCTGTGGATAAGAAATACAAGGATATTATAATAAGTCTGGCACTGTACCATGCCATGAAAAAGACCTGCAGGGTGCTTGTGGCCATGGCTGTGGGGAGGGTTGTGGCTTGTGAGGCAGGGAAAGGAGGGTTTTCTGAAATCAGATGGAAAGTTGGAGCCCAGATATGGATGGGTGTGGCTCCGAGGCAGCTGACAGATGTTTGAGGTGTGTGCTGGTGTAATACTCCTTTGCTGTGGGGTTCAGCTGGGTGCAGTTTTCTTATTCACCTAGTATTCCTGGCAGACGACACTGCCCATAAGCAAACACAAATTTAGTGTTTTGGTAACATTGTTCCCTGACATATCCATGGTGTTGGGACAAAATTGGTGTTTTCAAAGTAAGTGTTATAGCGAAGCTGACTGTACGTTGATGAATAACTTTGCTGGCAAAGTTCTCTTTGTATTGTTTTTTTTTTAGGCTAGGCTCCCAGAAGGGAATTACTGGGTTGAAGGGTGTGCCTATTTAAGAGTGACTTTTATTAGAAAATAAACTTAGTTAATAGAAGCCTCCTTTGCCCCTTGCTCTTATCAAGGGCCAATCTCCAATCCCAGAGTCCTCTGGGACCCCACAGGAGCCCCAGGCCTGAGAAGCGGCTGCCCTCCACTGGGGACCTCAGGTGCCCTTTGGCTCAGGCAGGCATTGTTAACCAGCATCCTTCAAGTGCCACATCCTGCCCTGCCAGCCCCGTCCAGACAAAGCAGAGGTTCATGAGGTAGGAGCCCGACTTCAGGCCTTCCTCCCCGCCCCCTCCCAGGGCAGGGCCCTTCTTTTCACCTCCTCTCCTGCCTTATAGTTTCAGATCCTGGCTTTCCGCTTCCTCCCCTCTCGCCTCCCCTCCTCCTCCGGAAAGAGATCTGCCCCCAGGCAGTAACCTTATTTCCGCTCAGCCTCTTGTCTTTGAATAGAAGTCCATGCTGTTAGTGGGCTCCCAACTCGGTCCTAAAGGCCAGGTGGCCCAGCTTCTTGGGGATGTCACCCGCCCAGGTGCTCCGTTGGGTGCTCAGCATCTGGTTTAGCACTTGCCACACAGACTTTTTCTGGCTGGCTCCACAGACTTTCGGGCCAGGGCATGGTGAGCTACCGGCCGACCAGAGCCCCAGCTCCCACCCCGTCCAGGCTGCCCTGGCCTCCTGAGGCCACCCACACTGGGGGGAAATTCCCAGGGGCTGCCACCCCGCGGGCCCCAGAGACAGCCCTGGATGGTCACGCAGGCCCAGCTGCTGCTGAGGGCAGTGGAACAGGATGGTTAAAGGAAGAAATTTGGGGCTCAGTCGGCTCTGGGTTTCAACTCTGAGCACGTGACCTCCCACGCTGAGCCTCAGGCTCTTGTCTGTAAAACGGAGGTGATAACTTGGAGGGTAATGGAGGGCTGAGAGGAGCTAAGGACTTTGATACATTTAGCACCTGATTCCCCCACAGGAAGTGGGACGTCTTTATTGTTTATGGTCTTGGTATCAAACAGCGAAGGTCCTGGCCAGTTGCTGCTGCGTCACTGGGGATGAGGCAGAAATACTTTAGTGTCTGTAGCTTGTCCCTTACTCCAGGTCTTCTCCACATGGGCACGATTGGCATCTTGGGCAGGTGGTATTTGTTGTGGGGGCCGTCTTGTGCATCACTGGGAGGCAGCAGCATCCGTAGCTTCCACCCGCTACAAGTTCCACCAGGGCCAGTACCGCCTCCCCCTCCACCCCCTGGTTGTGACAGCCAAAAATGTCTTCAGACATTGCCATGTGTCCCCTGGGGGGGCTAAATAGCTCCAGATGAGATTGCCTCACATGAGTGGACTGCCTCGATTAAGTTCAGCAAACAGTGTTTGTTTACCTCTGTGTGTCAAGTACCTGGTGTGCGGTGAAAGACTCAGGTCTTGCAGCCAGACAGACCAGGGTTCAAATGCTGGCTGTCCCACTCAGCAGCTGTCAGATGTTGGACAAATGGCTTGTCTCTGAACCTCAAGCAGCTCACACAAAAGGCACAGCAGTCGGCCCATAGTAGGTATTAAAGATGGGCTAGTGGCCTCCCCTGCTGCTTTTGGTGCAATGCTGATGAGGGAAGAAGAAGAAGGCTCCCCTGGGCCAGAGAGCAGTGGCAGGACGAAGACAGGGCTAGTGGAGAGGGGAAGGCTTCCGCTTGGCAGGACGGACAGAGTGGTGGTAGACAGATGGAGAGAAAGCAGCCTGTACAGAACTGAGGCCTGAGGCTGCTAACCAGTGGCTGTTAGGGCCAGTATGGCCTGCGGACAGGTTTGTGCGGTTCCCATGGTGGCTGAACCAAATTTGAAGTGATTGCCAGCTTTTTGAAATCAAGAGATTTCACATAAAAGCCCAGATTTCTGTCTTCCCTTGAAATGTCAAATAAGCTGGTACCACCTGGCCTTCGTTCCTACAGGGCCACATCTACTGGAACTGAGGAGCCGCCATCCAGTCCAGCGCTGTCCAAAGGACAGTTAACGTGAGCCGCATACATGACTGAAAATTTTCTAGTAGCCTTGTTGAAACAAGAAAAAAAAAACAAATGAATTTTAAGGTGTATTTTAGTTAACCTATTATATTATCATTTCAGCATGTAATCAATATAGAATGAAAGAAGTTTAATATTCTTATTCCATACTAAGTCTTTGACATTGGCTTGTGATTTGCATTTATAGCACATCTCACCCTGGACTCGGCGCACTTGCTCAGTAATGACGTGGCTGCTGTGCTGGGCAGGGCAGAGCTGGCCTATTCTGTGTGCCACCACCTGGTGCCCTTCTCTGCCCACTCTGCACATTGCAGCAGCCGCCTCAAGGCCAGTGGTCAGTGGGTTTGGGAGCTGGGATTGGCTTGGGGGGCTGGCCAAGGCAGGGCCAATCTTGAATAGTAGTATTTGGTGGCCAAGTCAAGAGCGCTTGAATGCCAGCCAGTCTGAGGAATTTGTAAGTGAGTTTTGAGTCCAGCTAATGTCCTCCTTGTGCCCCAGGGCGCATGTCAGCCTCAGGTAGTGTTAGAGAGGAGCTGTCTTTGGGTGGTTACCAGAGTCGGGGAGGGGCTGTCCACACAGTTGGGGGATGGCCACTGACGGGAGTGAAGGCTGGGACAGAGTGGCTGTGCCCTGGTGGCTGGAGCAGGCCGGGGTGGGGCGGAAGGCCAGAGCTGTGGTTGGGGCCCCCGTCAGAGCCCAGGGAGGGGAAATGACTGATAGAAGGCAGTCAGCCCAAGAATGAGATGCTGTATGTGGTGGGAGGCACAGAAGATTCTAGAGAGCTAGGCATGGTAGGAGGGTGAAAGAACAGAGATGGGAAAGGAAGCTCATGTTTGTCAGGGATCAGAGGTGACGCAGGAGCTTGGATGATTTGAAGCTTGGAGGTAAAGCCTGGCTCTGCCGCTCTTGCGTTGTGTGATCCTGAGGAAAAGACTTACCCGCATCTTTAGCTGCAAGATGTCGATAGGAATGGCGATACCTCATAGATTGTTGGAGGATGAAGTAACCTGTGGAAATCACTTGGTCCGGGACAGCTCAAATAAGTATTAGCCATTAGAGTTATTAATTGAGCACCTACTGTGTGCCAGGCACTGCGGGTCTGAGGTGAATGAGATAAATGAGCGGAGAGTTGACTTTTCTGCCTTCTTACTGTCCAGCATTTCTTCTCCTAGCCCCCTGAAAGGCCGGAGGTAGTATCCTCTCTCCACAGCTGATGAAGCAGAGGCCCAGAGAGGTGCAGTGGCTTGCTCAGGGTCTTAGGCTTTTCCATCCTAAGGCTGGGACTTGAGGGTGAGACCTGGATGTCTCTGGCTATCCTACTGTAGAGTATGGTGGGAGAGGCGAAGGGGCTTATTGGGAGGAGAGCATTCAGGGTCACTTCACTGTGGTGTCTCCTGGCAGCCTTGGTGCTTATTTGCCCACGGATGTGACACTTCTCCCCAGGCTGCCTCAGCCTCAGCTGGGTCTGAGCCCGGGGATGGTGGCCTCTCACTCAGAGGAAGTGGTGACATCTGCAGGCAGGGCTAGCAGAGGAAGTGGCAGGGGAAGGGCGGTGGGCGTCAGGCTGGGGAAACTGGGTGCTTCTGGGCCCCCTCCCCAGGCCTGGGTGGGTGTGGGCTGCCCATGCCACAGCTATCCTGAGCCTTGGCAGGGGGTACTTACTGGAAAGAGTTCCTTCTTTCCCTGCCCTTCTCCCTCCCTCCACTACACTTACCTTCCACTTCGCTCACCCTTTTCTTTCACTTCCTCTTTCTCTTTGCTTTCCCCTTTGTGACAATTTTTTCCTTCCTTCTCTGATAGCTTACTTTTTTTTTCTTACTAGCAGGCTATACGAGAGCCAGAGTTTAGGCCCTGAGACTCAAGGGTTAACCACTATGCTGGTGACTAAAGAGTTAACTCCAGCCAGCCTCTCTGTCTAGTGGGGGAGCAGTGTGGGAACCACTGCGAGGAGTTGAAGGAAGCACTGCCCTTCTCTGCCTCAGGACCTTTGTACTTGCTGCTTCCTCTGCTTCCTATGACTGCACAGCCAGGGCTCCTTCTCTTCTGGGTCTCAGTTCACACATCCCCTCCTCAGAGAGGCCTGCCCTGACCACCTCTCTCTGAACACAGTGACAGCTCCCTGCTGATTTCCTTCAGAACTCTAGTCACAAACTGGGTTTCTCTTGTGTGTCTTACTTTCTTTTCTCTCTGAAAGATGTAAAGTCCCCAAAGATAAGGAGTTACCTATGTCTTGTGGATAACAAGGCCAGCTCATCATAGATGCTCAGTTTCTTTCTTTCTTTTTTTTTGTTTACACATTGTTTCCCTCTTGTGCTGTAAATATGTATGAGTTTTCACTAATGCATAATATCACGTATCCTCCCTTACAGCATCTGCAAAATAGTTTCATCACCCTGAAAAAACCGCTGTGCTTCCCTGTTTGAGCCCTCTCCCCCTGGAAACCATTGCTTTTTTTTTACTGTCTGTTTGATTTTATCTTTCTTAGATTATCCTACAGCTAGAGTCGACAGTCTTTTCAGAGTGGTTTCTTTTGCTTAGCAGTACGTGTTTAAGGCTCCTGCACGTCCTCTTGTGGCTTGATAGGTCATTTAAAAAGATCACTAAGTAAAATCCCATTGTGTGGAGGTATTGGTTATCGATGCGTCAGGTAATTTCTGCTGAGTGGATGAATGAAGAGTAAGTAAATGCTAGACCCTCTCTAGGCGGACCCAGCAATGGGTTAGGAGTGCAGACATGCAGTCATCTCTGAGCTTTCTCCTAGCTTCCCTACGCACTTACTGTGTGACCTTGGGAAACTCACCTCACCTCTTTGAGCCTCAGATTCTGGAGCTGTAAAATGAGGGTCAAACAGGGCTTCCTTCAGAATTTGTGACGATTGTGACATGTGGCCCGCCTTTAATACGGTGCCAAATTGGTTGAAGGCGAAGTGAATGTGACGTCGTCATTGTGATGATGAATATTTCTGCTGTTGACTAGACTGCCTGGCTTCCTGCCGAACAGGGGCAGGTTCCCTTGAGGCCTCTGGTCGCTCTCCAACCCTCCTGCTGAAGGCTGCTCCTGGAGAGACGCTGGTGTGAAAGGGCCCCTGGGATTAGCCTGCAGTTCATTGCTCTCACTGTGTTATGAGGATAAACATGATTCAGTGCCAGTAAACAAGGCTCCATCCCAGCCTGTGAGAGGTTTGCTGCCCGGGAGGACCGTCTCAGCTCTGTGCCTGCCCCGAGGCCTGTCAGGGCAGGGTGGCCTAGGCCCCTAGGCCCCTGGGCCTGAGGAACAGCATTTCATGCCCTAGAGGCACACTGCCCTTTGCCCTCCTGGGAAGCTCCAGCCTGTCTTGTCAGCTCTTGGCCCTCTGAGGCAGTTGCCATCATCAAAGCCAGCTTTGTCACCCTGAGGCAGTGACCCCATCAGAGCTGGCATGCCTTTCTGTTTTGCCTTGAGAGTCTACTTTGGCCTTGTGGTGGGCTCGGGGCCACACTGGGGAGACCTGCCCTCTTCCTCAAGCTGCCTTCTTCCTTGAGTGCCCTCACTGCCCCATCTCCACTTCGAGGTGACAGGAAACCCATTGCTGGGGCTGAGGAGAGGTGGCTAGTGTGCCCCTGTTATTAAGGAACCTGGGGCAGCAGGTGCCAGTGCTGGCCTCTGTCCAGAGCCTCCGGTCTGTCTGCAGGCCCGACTCTTGTGGCCGGTAAGGCACACCTTGGGAGATGGTGCGGCACCCCACGCCTCCTGCAAGAGCCCTGCCTCAGAGGCTTCTGACTCGGTGGTGCTCCTTGGCTTGTCCCAGCTTGGCTGTTGTCTTTGGGGTGTGTCCTTGGGCAAGAGATGTTTCCTCTTTGAGCCTCAGTTTCCTTTTCTGCAAAATGGGGATAAGACAGCCCCTTTCCCAGGTGGGGCATAAGTGTCTTTTCACCTGCAGTCCGAGGCCAGCACCTAAGGACAGCCAGCCAGGATGCAGCAGAACCGACTCACTTCCGTGTCTGATGGCAAGGGCATGGCGTGGGTGGTACATGCCTGTGTGGCCAGTGCAGGTGCAAAGTGACCCAGATTTGGAGAGCTTTCTGCCCTCAGGCATTTGGCTGCGAAACCCTGTGACTAGTGGAGAGTGGTCTGGCGCTGGGGAGTGGTCAGGTCGGCGGTGGACCCGCCATTCAGTGGAGCGTCTGCAGCTGTCGGAGGTTGTGGTGTGGGAGAGTGTTTTGTGATCCAAAGGGCTGCTCACGACATACTGTTAAGTGAAAATGGCGAATCATTGTGTACAGTTGAATCCCATTTTTATGCAGTATAAGAGAATTTATTTGTGGAGAGACAGCAGTGAGGGAACGTTTTTGTGGGGCACTCACTTGGGCCTGTGGCACTCTAGACCTCCTCCTCCTGTTAACTCACTGAAGGCGCACAACAGCCCTCGGGGCAGGAACTGCTGACATCGTACTGCAGGGGAACCCAAGGGGGTCACCTGGCTGGGAGGCGGTAGGGCAGGCAGGCGGAGCAAATCCCAATACACCGGCTCTGGGGTATCCTGGGGGAAGGTGCTCCAGGGCGCTTAGGGCAGGTGTCTATGGTTTTGGTTTTCTTCATACCATTATATTTTAGAGACTCTCTTTAATGAGTGGGTATTGCTTTTTGAATAGTACAAAACATCCCAAAGACATAATCGATCAAAAACATGGAGCAACGTTAAGTTCTGGAGCCTGGGGTCTGCCTGGAAAGCAGGGCTGATGGGAGCACACATCCCCCCAAGCCCATGGTTGTGGTGCAGATGCAGTGCGGTGAAGCCGCTAGGGTGCCCGGAATGGTGCCGGGAGCCGAGGAGGCCCTGGGTAGGGTGCTTCCTTCTCTTCTTCCTCTTTGCGTTGACCCCAGGCTTCCCTCTGGCCATGACCCAGCACCCAGTCCCTTGGCTGGAGGGAGGTGGGAGCAGCAGCTCCACAGAGGCGGTGCTCCGTCACCCTTCTCACCCCTAGGATCGGTGATGCGCAGGGTTGGATTCCCACCACATTTGAAAGGCTGAGATATGAAGGTTCTCCTGTCTCCAGCCAAGTTGGACAGGCTGTCCAGGTTTTCAGTCAAAGCCTTGACCTGGTATCTTCGGGCCAATCCTCTTTGGGTTTTAGTTTTTATTTGCTGGCCCAGAAGGATTTGGAGGCTTAGCATTTCCTGCTGTGTCAGGATGGCTCTCCAGGCTTCTCCTCCCGAGGGAGAGAGCACTAAATGCAGGTCGCGGGAAACTGTCCCTCCCCTGCTTTGTGCCACATAATCTTTGCCATCCTTAAGTGTTGCTTGTTCTGGAACTTGGCTGTCTCGTTTGTTGCTGAGCTGAAACTTGGCCTGGTGGTTGCTGGTGGGGAAGTGGTTTCTTTTCAGTTGGCAGGACTTCCTGCCTGTGTGTGTCCTGGCCAGTCACAGGCTTTGGCTTCTTCAAGGCAAAGAGGGGACATCTTCCCAAACTGGAGAACAGCCAGAGGTTGGAGACTCTGAATATGCTGAGGAGAAAGGCCACTCTCCTTTCTCCTCTTATGCAGAAGGTGCATTTGTCCTTCTGCACAGTTATAAATACCAGTCCATCCATCTAGCCATCATCCATCCACCCGCCCACTTGCCCATTATTCTAAAATACTGAGTGTATCCTGTGGTTGGACAGAGTAATAGATAACGTTGGTGAACAAGGTGAAACATGGGGCAGCTGTGGTTGAGCTAGACTTGTGGGCAAGGGGGAGGCCGTCCAGGTGGAGGAGCGAGCATGCACGGGGACATGGGAGGGGGAAGCTGGAGAGCACTGGGGGTGCGGGGGTGGGTCTGGGGGCCGCCATGGAATCCTGGGAAGTAGGCAGGACAGATCACCAGGGACGTGAGGGCTGGGCCAGGGAGCTTGGGTTTTATTGTGTCAGCAGCAGGTAGCCATAGAAGGTTTGTCCTGAGAGGGTTTCTGGCTCAAGGCAATGGCGGAAGAGATGAGGAAGGCAGACTGGCACACATAGCAGCTGGGGGGAGACCCTGCAGATGGTACTTTGTGGGGCTACTGAGGGGAACAGCCCTGGGCAGAGAGCCGGACCTGAGTTGAGTCCTGATAGCCTCTTCCTAGCTGTGTGACCTGTGTGGCCCCGGGGAGAGGGTGATTTCTTCTTCAATAGGAGGAGGTGGTAATACCGGTGCATACCTCATGGGCCCGAGCTGGGTAAGGTAGCTTGCTCCTTACCCTGCCTCGGGGACTGTAGGAGGCCTTGGCAGCCCTGTTTTGTCCTGAGGTCCGCAAGGACTCAAGACTGGGGAGGGCTGGGCTGTGGTGTGTGTGGCTTCACTCCTCGCCTGACTCATGCTCGCAATGATGGGGGTTAATGGAATCTGAACCCAGGGCCACAGTGGCTGCCCCTCCCGGCTCTGTTTGCTGCCTTTAGACCACCCGGCTTCAATTTATGTTGGGCCCTTGCCCTGCATGTAGCTGGTTCTACTGTGACCCCAGTTTCCTCCGGGGCCCGATTTCCTCTCCCCTTCACAGAGTTGAAGTCTCTTCCATGATTGGTAACAGTTGTCACCTTGCAAAGATTATTTGTGTTCGGGTCGGGACGTACAGTCTATAGGACACAGACCAAACCTCTGCTTGGTCAGAGTGGCCTGAACCGCATTTGACACATGCCTGGCACAGCTGTCCAGAATCAAACGGACGGGGGAAATAGCAACCTTTAGCTTGACTGCTCCTTTCTTTGGATCTGGCCCCCACGCCTAGGCTGCTTATGTGACAGGTCAGCTGTGAGCCTTCCCTCCCGCCGGCTCCTTGCCAGGTTGCTAGGAGACCACACCAGCAAATGCTCACAGGGCAGAGGTTCTCCTCCCCGCTCTGCGCTCAAGACTTTTGTTTCTTCCTAGAAAAGAAATGCATGTTGCTGCTGCTGGGTCTGGGAGAGATGAGTGAGTTTTGGAAGCTCCCTCACCTCTGTGAGAATGCAGTTTCTGCCAGGTGCAGAAATGGTATGGTAGCCACTAGCCACATGTGGTTTATTAAGCACTTGAAATGTGGCCAATGCAACCAGGGAACTAAAACTAATTTCACTTAACTTCAGGTAATTTAAAAGCCACATGTGGCCAGTAGCTCCCCTATTGGACAGTACAGCTCAAGTGGGTTCCTGAAAGGGTGAGAGTGTCCATCCCTGGAAACATTTAAGACAAGGTCAGGATGAAGTGGTCACTTGCTGGGACTCCTGTGGACAACTTCCAGGTGCCACTGTGCCACTGGGTGAAATGAACTTTTATAAGGTCACTTGGCGTCCTTATGCTGTGTTGACAAGCCCCTCCCTGTCTATTAGGTGATAGTTTTCCTGAAGTTATAGCTTAGTGACAATTTTATTATCCTGCTCTGTTGACTTACTATAATGGCTTAATTATTTTCCTCATTACTGTATTACCTTCCTGTTTATCACTTTAAAGCGTTGCTTAATATCTCACTAAGTTTATTTAACTGCTGTCTTACAGCTGAGCATTTAGGTTCACACTGTTTTGCCATTATTATGGACTAACGTGAACACAGTCCTAGGATGTTTCTTTTCTTGTCTTTTTGGGAATAATTTCCTAGCCTTAACTTCTCAGGATTTGAGGGAGAATACACTTTAAAGCTATTTTCAAGGCTTTTAAAATCTGTTGCCCGTTTTTGTCCTGAAAAGATCGAATCTGTTTATATTTTTGTCAGTAGTGAGTATTCCCATTTTACCCTTGTTTTGTCACTGGCTCTGTAGGTTGTTTTTGTTACTTTCCTTAGTGTAAAATGACCACCTCGGTTTTGTTGGAGAAGGACTCCCATGGTTTCTGTTTGCCTGTGGCCTGTGAGTCCCCTGAGCCTGGGTATCAGTCAGGTCCTCTGAGAGGCCTCATGAAGGTCACTTCATAGGTTGCGGTGCACTTAGGAGAGAAGGTGGCCCTCGGTGTCTGTGTGTTGCCTGGTAAAGTACTCCCCTGATGTCTGCTGTCTGCTGGAACACCCCCAAGGTGAGGGACTTACTTCCTTTGGTGGTGGCAAATAAGATCAAAGTCCAAGAGGGAGTTCATTGGCTTATGTAACTGAAAATTCATGCAACTGTTCCTTCAGGAACAGCTGGCTCGCAGTGTTCACAGACCCTCAGCATCTGCTCTCCTCCACTGTGGGTGCTGCTTCCCTCGCTGGGCTTCCTCTTCAGGCAGGTTCTCTCTAGGAGTGGCCACAAGGCCTCCCAGCCTTTTATTCTACCAGTTTAGTAACTCCAGAGAAGGAAAAAAAGCTGCTTTCCTGATAACTTTTAGCAAACAAACAAACAAACAACCCAGGTACAACCTGTTCTGCCTTGAGTTACACGCACACGTCCAAAGCACCCACTGGGCCTGGGCTGTGCACCAGGACCAGGTAGGCTCAGCCCCTCCTGAATTCCTTGCACCGAGAGTGAGCGAGAGGCAGTTCCGGAGGAAACTGGAGTTGTGAATCTGCAGGGGGATGGATGCTGGCCCATTCCCCTGCTGCCCACTTAGGGTTCCTTTCCAGGCAGCCTGTTGGCCCTCAGGCCTGAAGTGAGCGGGGCTGTGGGGAACAGGCCTTTCAACCCATTTTACTCCGGTTGTCATTTACTCTGCTCTGGGCAGGCGGTCACAGGTTGGACCCTGGTCACTGTATTCACCTTTGTGGACTCTGTTTCCTCCTCTGCAGACTGGGGACTGGGGAGATGGGGATTAGGATGGTGGCTAATGTTCTTCCTGGTCCCTAAGTTCTGTGATACCAGCTCTTTCCCTGGAGGAGTGGGGAAGGAGACAGTGAGCAGCTTGTAGCCAGGAGAGCAGCGGAGGGCCTGGGGGCTGCCCCCAGTCAGCTGTGTGGCTGACTTCCAGGAAGGCCCCAGTGCCTGATGGGGCTGCCTGGGCCCCTTGGGTGGAGCAGGGCTCTGAGCAGGGAGGGTTGTCCCCACCTCCTCCAGGCTGGGCCCTACGCTGCACAAGGGGGAGGATTGTTCCCACAGAGGTGCCTGGGCTAGTAAATACAAGTGGCCACTGTGTGTCTGCTCCCAAGGCTGTATCTGAGGCCTTAGTCACTGCTGGCCAGCGGTGCAGGACTGGGCGGGGGCTTCCCTACCCTTTGCTGGACCCTGGCCTTGGCCCAGCCAGTGGGAGACATGTACATCAGAGGCCACAGACAGCCACTTGTTCTTTATGACTTCTTGCCTGTCAACTCCTATGGGTGCCCCATCCACGTGGACCACCCTTAGCTTTCCAGGACCCACCCACTCCCCAAGGTGCCCTCACATCAGACCATGGAGAGAACTGGGCATCATTTCCTACCCTCCTGTACAGAGGGGGAAACTGAGGCCCAGACAGGACCTTTGCAGTCTTTGACCTCTGGCAAAGTGGTCAGAAACATGGACTTGGAAGCCACACACGCTCGAATTCAGCCCCCAAACTTGTTACTTAACCTGCATGTGACCTTGGGCAAGTGACTTCACCTCTCTGATCATCACTTTTCTTATAAAATGAGTCTCTTAATAATATTACCTCCCTGGTGTAAAAATGAATTGAAGGGATCAAATAGTGTCCCCTCACGCTCTCTCTTGGCTCTGCTGCTTCAATTTCTAGGCTCAGCTGATTTAATTTTCAGGGCACCAAAATACTTGGGGGCACCATGGCCCAGTAGCTCCAGGCCTGCTGACAACCCGCTGGAGGCTAGCAGTAAAGCATGGCAGTCTCAGCAGTGTCTCCACTGCTCTGAGGTTGTGTTTCATTGGCTGATGTGATCACATTTCTCTCCCTGCTCCAATCACAGTGTGCAGATAGATTGGCTGGGATGAGTCACCACCCACCAGAGGTGGTGGTGGAACTGCACCTTTGCATTCCTATGGCCTGGGAATGAGGTGGGTTATCTCTGCTGAGGAATAATCGGGGAACTGTGAATTATGTTATAGGAGGGCAGTGATTCCTACCCAAATCTCGCTCTAGCCAGAATCCGTCTTGTTTACTAGGGAAGTGCCTTGCATGTAACATGGGCTGGGTAAGTAATGGTTGAATGAATGAATGGGGAGTAAGTTGGTTCCTGGCAGCCTAGTGTAGTGAAGAAAAGTGTCTGTTGATATCTGAAGAATACACCACAGATCACAATCCTGGGTGGTCCTGATGTCTCTTTGAGCCTCAGTCTGCTAATCTGAGAAATGGACATGATGGCTAACACCATGTTATGGGCTTATGAAGTTTTGGCCGTTTTGGTAATTGGAGCTGCTAACCATGCTGTTGGCTGTGGTTTTCATTTATCTTTAGGAAAGAGAGATGGGCAGGAACCCTGGACACTTGCCAGCAGGGCCTGGTGGGAAGGGATTTAGAGCCTAGGCTCTTTGAGCCAGGAAGGCTTGTGTCTGGATCCAGCCGTCACTCCCCACTTGCTGTGTGATCTGAGGCAAATCTCTGTGCCTCTGAGTCCGTTTCCTCACCTGTAAATTGGGAATGCCTACACTTAGATCCAAGGGCTAGATGGGTGATGGAGTGAAGTCCCATTTAAGACCTGTCCTGGCACACGGTGGGTGCTCAGGCGGTGTTGGCTGTTTTTATCACCAGCTGTCATTGCATCCTCAGGGGCCTTGAGGTGATGAGGTGCTGCCTCAACCAGGTTTTTAAAGTATTTAATGTTGGCCAAGTTACTTGATGCACCACGGCTGCTATTAACCCCTTTCTGGTGGACTCCGGTCTCTGGTCTCTGAAGTCTGAGCCAGGTGCTGTGTCCTCAGTGTTGACACGGGCACCGGCTGGAGGTGCCCTGTGGTCAGGGCTGCCTCTCTGCGTGGTGGGCAAGTCAGGTTTTGTGCACTCATGGGAAATGGTCCCCACCTATAGGAGAAAACAGCCCTTTTAAGAAACCTGGGAAAAGGTGACACGTGGTCTCCTTCATCATGTCTCAGGAGCGAGAGGTGAGTGACTGAGAGGTAGCCTGGGCAGTCCAGCCCTTTCCTGTGCTGCCCTGGGGGGGTGCTGGGAGAGCTTGGCCCAGGCGGTTGCCTTGGGCAACTGGCTGTAGCTCTGGCCGCCGGCTCAGCCCTCTGCCCTCTGCCCCGCGCTGTGGAGGAGCAGAGCGGGCCTGAGCTGGGTGCGGAGAAGAGGAGCAGCAGGAGTGCCGCGCAGTGTGAAAGGACGCTTTGCCAGTGCTTCAGGGGGACAGCCGAGATCCGCTTCACAAGGAAGGGCAGGGCGGCACCTAGTCAACTAAATGTGTGTGTGCTCACCTGAGAGGGAGAGAGAGCTGAGAGAGAGAGTCCGGACCAGCCCTGTCACTGAGGTCCCTGGGGGCTCCGCCGCGGTCTCCCCGTCTGCTGGTGAGATGATAATAGCACCTGCACTGGAGGGGGTGGAGGACATGAATGTGTTGGCTCCTGTTGAAGTGTAGACTAGTGTCCCATGCAGACTGGTCCATTGTTATCACTGTGTGGGGACCTTGGGGACTTGGCAGCTCAGTTCACAGAACCATTTACCAAAACTGAGAATAAATTTACAAATGAGCATAAAGATTGACTAATGGCATCACTTCTTCCAGAAAGTTCCCTGGTAGAGTTCACCCCTTCCCAGGTCCTACCCCCGCCTCCTCCTCCCAGGCACACTGTCTCTCTCAGGCAGTAGAGGAGGGCGTCTCTTCTGCTGGACCTTGAGCTCCTTGAGGTCAATGGAAGGTCGTTCTGTCTCTGCATGGTGGGCACCCTATGCAGGCTGGCCTAGGAATGCCTTTAAAGGTGTCTGCTGGCATCTGGCCTTAGAGGCTTCTGAGTTCTGGAGATGATAGGGTGACTTTGTGCACAGACCTTAGAAGATAGAGGACCCAGATTGAAATTCTGGTGCCACTATCTTAGTTACAGCCATGTCCCTTCTCTAAGCCTGTACAATGGGGACACTGAGGTGCTGGTTACTGTGGTGTCACGTGAGGTCATGTGGATGTCCGTTGTCACTCATGGGGTGCTAGACACTCAGCAGCAACTGGCCATCAGCATGTCCAGTGGACCGGGTTGTACAAGCGTCCTGAAAGGTGAGTGTGGTACTGTCCTCCAGAAGGCATCGCCGTAGGCACGTGCACAGCTGCTCGTGGAGTCCAGGGCTTTCCACTGGACTGCCGCCCAAAGGCCGCAGGCGAGCAGCTCACTTTGAGGGGCCACGATGTGGGAAAGCATGCCCTCTACACTCCGGACCCTGTGCAATGCGGTGGGTGAACACTTCTGTGACTGTCTGTGGGAATCGCGGTGTTGCTCCCTTTTCCTGGACACGCACTCATCATGGGAACTGCTTGCACCTCTTACATTGCTGTCTCGCTTTTGCTCTCAGTTTTAAAATTGTGGTAAAAATATGCATAACATAAAACTGACTGTTTTAGCCATTTCTAAGTGTCCAGTTTAGTGGCATTAGTACAGTACAGTGTTGTGCCCTTCGCCGCTGGGCATTTCCAGGACTTCTTTGTCTTCCCGAACAGCAACTGTGTACCCAGTTCAACACTAATGCTCCATTGCCCCCAGTAGCCTCTATTCCCTGTCCCTATGAATTCGGCTCCTCTAGGGGTCTCATGTAAGTGGAATCATACAGTATTTGTCCTTTTGTGTCTACCTTATTTCCCTTAGAATAATACCTTCAAGGCTCATCCATGTGGTAGCATGTGTCCGATTTTCCTTCCTTTTAGAGGGTGAATAATATTACATTGACTGTCGATACCACATTTTGTTTATTTACCTACTGATGGACACCTGGGTTGTTTCTACTTTCTAGCTCCTGAGTTTAGAGCTGCTGTGACCATCAGTGTGCAGATCTACCTGAATTGCTGCTTTCAGCTCTTTTGCAAACATACCTAGGAAAGACACAGCTGGGTCATTGGTTAGTGCTATGTTTAACCTTTTGATAAACTGCTGAGTTATTTTCTATGGTGGCTGCACCATTTTACATTCCTACCAGCATTGCATAGAGGTTCCAATTTTTCCACATCCCCATCAACACTTTTTTTGTTTTTTTAAAAACTGTAGCTATCCTCGTAAGTGTGAAATTCCATCTTTTTCATCAGATAAGGAACAGTTCTTATACCTAGATGAGATGCATCTAGGAAGTATTTCCACTGTAATTGGTGGGCACTTAAAAAAACCCTTTTTCATTTTTCTTTTGATGTATATGAAATGATGCAAATAAATGCATGAAACATTAACATTTTAAAACAATTCAGAAAGTGTGAGAGTGCCCTTTGAGTCTCTTCCCATTTCAGATTATCTCTCCTCTATCTTGTCCTCTGACTGTATCTTTCCAGAATTTTCCATGCATTTACATACCTGTGTGAGCATTTATGAAAGTGTAGTTTTCCATTTTTTCATAAAAAATCATGCCATTTTTATTGTTCAATGTCTCAGATCTTTTACTGAGCAACTCCACAGTCTTTCCATGTTGGTATCTGTAGAGCTGTGCCATCTTCTGTTGTTTATCCCTTGGTGTGGGTGTGTTGTATTTTCAAAAAAATCATGATTATTAAACACAGCACATTGGTTTTCACGTAAGCTCCCTCTTCTTCCATAATGAGCAGCACTGGCCATTGTCAAGACCCATGTACCTCCTGCTTCAGCCTCCCAGTCGCCGTCTGGACATCTGGCCTCTGTTGCCACACTCACCAGGCCTCTCTGAGCTGGCTTCCAGGGGTCAGTTTTCTGCTGAGCATACCTTGTTGACCTTCTGGGTCTCTGCTTTGCAGGCCAAAAACAAGGAGTCAGGTGACTTGGCCGCCGCCAAAGTAATTGAGACCAAGAGCGAGGAAGAGCTGGAGGACTACATTGTGGAGATTGAGATCCTGGCCACCTGTGACCACCCCTACATCGTGAAGCTCCTGGGAGCATATTACTACGACGGGAAGCTGTGGGTAAGGGAGCCGCCCTCAATCCCCCTTCCCCTATGGCCTGGTGGGCCAGAGTTCGCCTGGTTCTGAGAGCCTCCGCCCTTTCCCAGCATCTACTTTGAGGGCTAGGGTCGGGGTGAGGAGAGGGTGAAGTAGGGGAACTCTGAGTCCCCTGCCCTCCCCTTTCTGCAGAGCCTCCCCACTCCTGGGGGTAAGGGCAGTGCTTGGGAACAGAAGGGAACTCTGAAGCTCTACTGCCTGGCCTCCAGTCCCAGCTTTGCCACATACAAGCTGGAAGACCCTAGGCAAGTTCTTAACCTCACTGTGCCTCAGTTTCTCCATCTATAAGCTGGGGATAACAATAGTCATAGCTCACAGAGTTGTTACAGGAGTTAAATGAGCTAATTTGTCTAAAGAAGAGGGACAGCACGGACAGATGCAGGGTTGAGGGGTGCACTAACGTTTTGGTCTTTCCTAGTGTATTGGTTCTTGGACCCATCTCGTGGCCAAGCCCAGGCCCCTGTGTCACTCCAGGAGCCACCTTTTCCATGTTAGTGTCTTTGACAAATCCAGTCTTGGATCTGGGCTTTGGAATAAGAAATTGGCTGTGGCTTCTTCCCCAGGCAGCATGTCCAGGGACAGACTTTCCCCCTGATGGGGCAGAGGTCATTCACTACACCACTTGACCTACAGTCTGACAAAATTAGCTCATTTTCTTCTAGAATTTGTAATTTTAGCACAAACCTTTTAGTGGCTTCTTACGACCACTTCTGCTTTTGAATATCGAATGGCACAAGTGGGGGAAATATAACCCAGATTACAGGCATACCTCCCTTTTTGTATTTGGCTTTATTCCACTTTGCTGATACTGCATTTTTTACAGTTTGAAGGTTTGTTGGCAACCCTGTGTGAGCAAGTCTGTCAGCACCATTTTTCCAACAGCACTGCTCACTTTGTGTCTCTGGGTCACATTTGGTAATCCTTGCAGCATTTCAAACTTTTTCATTATAATGTTTGTTATGGTGATTCATGATTGGTGATTATGACTCGCTGAAATCTCAGATGATGGCTAGCATTTTTAGCAATAAAGTTTTTAAGGTATATACATTGTCTTTTTAGACATAGACTATTGCACACTTAATAGATGACAGTAGTGTAAATGTGACTTTTATGTGCACTGGGAAACCAAAATTTTGACTTGTTTTATCGCACTATTGCTTTATTGTGGTAGTCTGGAACCAAATTCACAGTATCTCTAAGGCATACCTATATTCCAGACCAGCACTAATCAGTAGAAATATATGTGAGCCATATATAATTTAAAATTTTCTAATAGCCACATTAAAAAAAAGGCAAAAAGAAACATGAAATTAATTTAATATAGTTTTCTTAACCTAGCATATAAAAATATTATTCTAACATGTAATGGTTATAAAAATTATTGAGGTATTTTACTTTTTTTATTCTAAGCATTTAAATCCAGTTTGTTGTGTACACTTACAGCACATACCATATCAAGTGGGTTCACATCCCCAAGTTGTTCCAGCATTCTTTAAACGTTTCCCAATTAGAATTGAGTGTCAACTTTGAAATTTTAATTTAAATTTAAAAGTGAAAAAGTTATGAATTTAGTTTCACACTAGCCATATTTCGAGTGCTCAGTAGCCACATATGGTTAGTGGCTATTGGACAGTGTAGACGGCACAGCTCTGGATGCACACCAGGCCCCCAGAATGAGTGAATGCAGGAAACCCTGGGCTGACCTCCTGAATTGCCTTTGATTTGTAACTGCCCCTTCCCCCAGCGTCTCTTCCCTCCCTCCCCCCCAGCCCTGAGCCAGATTTTGGTCTCTGGGAAAGTAAAGATGAAGAGTTGAGTCTTTTTTCCTACATGTATTATGGGAGTGAGAGAGATAAATGTTTAACAGCCAGCCCTGTAGGAAGGACAGCCTTGGTTTATAACATTTGCCAGTGTCTGTGGTGTCCATCTTCCCACCATAGTCAATTTCAAGCTGCACGCATGATGTCACTAACACAGATTTGGGAAGAGATGCGCAGTAGCACTCCATGATTGAGTATTTATGCCATACAGATACCATTGCTGTAAATAACTTTAAGAGTATAGATAACAGCAGAATGTGGTAAAATAATTAGTGAAGTGATGAGTTTTGAATATTTGTCATCTTTGTTTTCAGTATAATTTTTAAAATTAGAGGGCCCTTTGGATACAGAAATAACCAAGACAGGCCAGGTGCTCGGTCTTGCTGGGCTCAGTCTAGTTGTGGAAGCAGGAAACATGAAAGCAAATAAAGAAGTGAATGAAAGGACTTCTAATTTTTAGAAATGGTTATAGTTACCAACCAGCTTACAAAAATGCCTGAAAATTTACCTATCAGTTCTCTCTCACAAGCCAGTGAAAGCTGGTGCTAACACAGCACTGGAGCCAGACCAGAGGAGTGTGGACTGAACCACAGAATACTGCAGCTGTGTGTTACACAGTCAAGCACTCATTTGAAAAATGAGGATCAGAGAGGGTCTGGGATTTACCCAAGGTCTCACAGCAAATCAGTCACAATGCCAAATACACAGAAGTCCTCAAAGACCACGGATGAGATGACCTACTCATGCCACACTGCCCTATGAACGGTCCTTCCACAGCTCTCCAGAATATATTTCAAACCCATGACTAGTACACAGGCTAATTACAGTCAGCCCTCTGCCTGCCCTTTCCCAGGTCTCTCTTCTCCAGCTCTTCTAAGCTGCTTGCAGGAGAAACCTCCAGAGCTTTTTCCTCTAGTGCCTTCTTCCAGGCAGGCCCTTTTCATTGTTACCTGCACAGTCAGCAAGAGCATCACTTCTCTATGAGGCCTTTTAAAACCTTCCCAGGGCCTCTAGGTGGGATTGACCTCCTCTTCCTCTTCTCTCTGCTCTGTTTGTTTTCTCTCACCCTACCAGTCACATTTTAGTACAGGTGTCAATGTTGGTGTCTCCCTCTTCCGGTAGATAGGACCCTGCCTTCATCCTTGCCCAGGGCTGGTCCGGAGCAGGGGTAGGAGTGAAGGGCCAGGCAAGTCCCCTCCAGGCAGCTGAGGCTGTTCAGGGCCAGTTCTGCCAGGGAGACTGCAGCTGGGAGGCATGCGCAGTCCCCAGAGCATGTTCTGAGGCTGAAGTGGGCCTTTGACTGAAGCAATTGCCAGCTTTGGTAGCTTGTGGAAAGATGGAGGGAAACTTCATTCCTGTGAAGCTTTTCCTTTGTGCTGAGTCTGGGAGAGAAGTGAATGGCCGTGGAGTCCCTCTTCTGCAAGCAGTGAGGGTTTTGAAAGCTGCTTCTGATAGGTTCCTGACCACTGGTCTTGCTCTGCCTTTTTGATAGGACAGCAAATGCTGATGTCTTCATCTGTTACCTGTTTATCCTAGGATATCTGGCCCTTGTCTCTAAAAGCTTGGATAATCCTGGAGGACATAAGCCTGCCACCCTGTCAGATGATAGCATTCTGCACTCACTCATTTAAACAAGTCTGTTGAATTCCATCCCGTGCCAAGCCTAAGCCCTGGGGGCTCGGGCCCTTCGGATACAGAAATAACCAAGATGAGCCAGGTGCCTGGTCTTGCTGGACTCAGTCTAGAGGTGGAAGCAGGAAACATGGAAGCAAATAAAGAAGTAAATGAAAGGACTTCAGCAAGTGATAAGTCTGTGGGAGAAAAATAAATGGAGAAATGTGATGGAGGTGCCTGGAGAGAAGGTCAGAAATGGTGCTTTAAATAGAATGGTTGGGAAGGCCTCTCTTGTGAGGTAACATTTTAGCTGAGACCCAAAAGACAAGTCAGAGGGGAGAACTAAATGTATTTAAGGGCAGAAAGTGCCAGGTAGAGGGAGTAGGAAGTGCAAAGGCCCTGAGGAAAGAACCAACAATATCTGTAGAGGACCAGACAAAAGCCTGGCGCATAGCAAAGAAAGAGGGGCAGAGAATAATGTGAAAGAAGACAGAATTAGTTGTGGCTCTGAGCACTTACTGCTGAGCAACTACTTTGTGCCAGGCCCTGTTCTAAGGGCTAGGGATTCAGCAGTCAATAAGAGAGACAATTCTCATCCTCATGGAGCTTATGGTCTGGTGGGAAGACACGAATAAGTACATAAACACATAATTTCGGTCGTGATAAGGACCATGATGGACATAAAATTGGAGGGGTGGCCTAGGGACAGAGCACGTGCCTTTGGGGCATGGCCAGGGAGCCCTCTCTCAAGTGGTATTTGAGAAGGAGCCAGTGCAGGAGGATCAAGGCTACAGGAGGTGCAAGGGCCCTGAGGCAAGTGGCTTCCTGTGTTCACAGACAGCGAGGGGCTGGTGTGTCTGGGAGGCAGTAGGTCAGGAAGGTAGGAGTTGTGATTTTACTGTAGCGTGGGAAACCACGGGGGTTTTTAGCCTTGCCCTCTGCTGTTAATCTGATTAGATTCTGAGTTCCTTTGATTATCCATGTAGGTTTTATGCATTTGTTCTTCTCTTCCCAGCCCCGTAGTAGAGGAACTGGGTCCAGTTCTATCTCTTGGTGCCAGTGTGGGTCTTAGCTAACCTTTGAGCCTTAATCTCTTTATCTTTATAATGGGGGATGATGGTAACAAAGCCTATCCCACTGCAAGGATTAAGTGAGGTGTGCAGGTTAGGTACAGGCAGCAGTGTCTGGCACAAATCCGGTGCTTGATTAACACCATTGCCTCTCTCCCCCTTCTGCCTTGCATTTTCTTTGCATTATCTTTGTGCCCTCTGCCCTCTCCCCTGGTTGCCTGCAGCCCTCTTTCCTCTGGCTTCTCTGCCTTTTACCTTCTCATGTCACCCCCAACCATAAGAAAAGTGACATTAGGGTGGATGACGATACCTGTGCAGACCAAGGGAGGGCCTCCCCTGTGCACACAGCAGGCCTGGCCACCCCTGCCAGCCCAGGAGATGCACAGTTGAGTTCAGGAGTCCCTCTTCTGTTGGGTTTCATCTGGCCAGAAAGTTTTGCAGCGAGTTTATCTGCTCAGGAATACCGAGCAAAGCTGTGACTCCTTTGCCTGGCACGGAAGGCCTCCCCAGTCATGGCGTCTTCTTGAGTTTTCCCCTGGGTGTGAACTCCTATTCTCTGTGCTAAATACCCACAGTATTTACTTACAGGACACTCTTGGTAGGACTTCCTCCCCCAGACTTCATTCATTCTGTTACCTCTATAAGAACTAATATTTTCTTTAAGGGGATTTACTTTTTAGAAATTAAATACATTTATTTAAAAGGAAACTTTTGTCTCACTATCCTCAATGGAAAGCCAGGACCCACTTCCCATAAATGGAAAGAAAAGAAAAGAAACCAGTTCTGCTCAGTTCTAGCCTGCGTCCTTGCCGGCCAGGGCCTTCAGCCTGGGCTCTGCGCTCCCGGCTAGAAGGGCGTTGTCAGGAAGGGCCCTGCAGCACGGTAGCACGGGCTGGACTCGGAAGGGCAGAAGCGCCCTGAGGAAAGACGGCTCTTTCAGGGCTGTGGGGCGCCCCCAACTCACCACCCGGCGCAGGGCATGCCCTGGGTGGGGACATTTGGGCAGGCTGAGCCCCATAAGGTCAGAGGTTAGGGATGGTCCTCCTAGGATGGGTGGCCAGGCTTGGTGACTCATCCAGGCCAGCAGCCTTGCCCCCAGTGCTCACTTCTCAACTCTTACTGGCTTCTCCAACATTTTTAGCTGGGGAATCCTTTTCTTTTGAAATTTTCACAGAAGTCCTCATGGGCCACCCAGAAAATAGCAGCTGCCCTATGTTGGTGGGGGCAGGGCTCTCCTGTCCCTCCAGAGCAGCCCCTAGGGCGTGGAGGTGCTGTCCTTTACAGGGTATTTAGCAGCGTCACTGCTCTACTTGGTGCCATTAGAACCCCAGCCCACCTGCTTGGTGGGACAGGACAGCCAAAATGTCTCCAGATGTTTTGCCAGATGTCCCCTGGGGGCAAAACCATCCCCAGCTGAGAACCACTCTTGCTCTGGCAGGTGGGAGGGTGTCTTCCATATGCCTGACAGGTTGTGAGCTATGGCCAGTCGCCTGTGTGTGACCTTTAGAGCACATTGCAGACTGATGATCCCAGGCCAGGCTGGGCCTGGAGACACATTTTGCTGGGCACGTAAGGTGTTGGTAGAAATTTGTGCTAGTGTTTTGTTTAAAGATGTCACATAAAATTGTGGCCCTCTGACTTTTCTTGAACAATCTGGAGATGTGGCTGTACAGGCTACCTTTCTGCATGGCAGCAATTGCCTGGGTAGGTGCCCCGCAGGCAGAGATATTGTCTCCAATTATCCTCAGACCTCATCACTCCCTAATGCACCCCAATACCAAGGCTGAGCGCTGTTTGTTATTGGTTGTGCCACTGTTTTTCTTAAGTTGAACTGAGAGGAAATATTTCTCATCCCATGTCTATCAAAACTGAGAAAAGTAAAGATAAACAAGAGGACTGTGTTTCCAGAAAAGTGTGTAAGAGGACTTTTTTTCCATATATGTAGCCTGCTTTGACCAGTAAGTTAGCTACCCAAGCCTGGTGGCCTCATAAGCCAGGTCTCTTGGCCTAAGTAGTTGAAAAATAAGATTGTGAGGGGTCTGTGAACTTTCTGAACCTGTATATCAAGTTGTGTGTGTGTGTGTGTGTGTGTGTGTGTGTGTGTGTGTGTGTGTGTTTGTGTGTGTATGTGTGAGACATTCTGCAGGAGTGACTGGGCTTTCAGAGTGTGACTTTGTGTCTGAAAGTGAACATTCTACAAAGAGGAAGTGCAGGTCCCAGGGTCACAGAGCAGGGTGTGGGTGGAGGGGCCTGCTGCCCACATAGGTCCACATGACCACACATCACCAGCCAGGGTTTCTGTGGCTCGTCACTTTGGGCCAGTAAGCTGGTTCTTGGTCACTGACAGAGGTTGCATAGCTGGCCTTAAAAAAGCCAGACTTATGAAGAGAATGTGTTGTTTAAAATGTAGCCAGCAGCTCTGTGCATATCTGGAAAGTCTCCTGATGTGGCAGAGGGGTCCTGACCTGGAGCTTGGATCTGGGACTGGTTTGTTGTGTGACCCCAGCAAAGAGTGTTCCTCCCCTGCGCCTCTGCCTCCTGGGCCATAATGTGAAGGGCTCGGAGGGGATCATCCCAAGGAGGTCTTTCCACCTGAGTTGGTTCATTTTGTCCTGGTTGGTGGATTGGATCTGAGGGCGCCACTTGCTGGGGGACAAGCACACACGTCCACTGCAGCACTTGGGAAGCACTTGAAAGTCTGCCCAGGCCTCAGTCCTTCAGGGTGTGTTAGAACCTTCTTATCATTCCTGTTTACAGCCTGGGCAGCCTGAGGTCGGGGGAAAGCATGTAAGGACGCTTGCAGCTTCTCTGCCTAGAGGGTGAATCAGGAGATGGGGAGATGAGAGGGAAGAGTCAGAGAAATGATAGCACCAGTGAGCCCAGAGGCTCATTCCTCTGGGAAATTCCTCTGACCTGTGCTGGGCTCTTTAATGATTATCTCTCCAAATCCTCATTCTATGAGATGGAGATGTGGTCACCCCCAATTTACAGATGTGTAGGTCAAGGGTCAGAGAGAGAGTGGAGTGGCTTGTCTTAGGGCTCACAGCCAGGTTCCAACCCCGATCAACCAGGCTCCAAAGCCTTGTCTCCTCCCCCAGCAGTGCTCCTCCCTGAGTGCCAGCCCGGGCACCACTGGGAGTGCTTCAAAGGGCACTGTCTCTGACCCCCTGCCTCCCCCCTGCCTCCCCTCCTCCCGAGGAGCCCACTGTCCAGCAGACTATTCGCTGGCAGTGCCTGGTGGGGAGGGGCCCCTGGCCGGGGGTCTGTCCAGCTCCAACTGCAGGCACAGTGGGCCCTCCTGGTGCTGCTGGTCGTTCCCCGGCTGGGAGCAGGTGTGGGTATGTAGGCCAGGGGAGCCTGGGCTTCTGCCTGGAATCCTGCTGTTAGAAACCTGTGCTGGGGTCTGTGTGTCACACTCATAGGAGCAAGGGTGGCTCTGTGATCCAGGGATTGGCCCACAATGTTCACACATGTTTCACGTGGATTTGGTTTGCCCTCTGACCCCATCAGCCAGCTGTTAGCCCTCCATGGCACTCCCGTGTGACCCTCACATCCCCACTGACCCCTCCTGCCTTCACGCACACCCACAGTGTTACCCCCACTTTACAGATGAGCAAACTGAGGCTCAGATCTCTGAACTGTCTTGTCCAAAGGTGTTTCTGTTCATTCATGTCAGAGCCAGAATTGGACAGGTGTGTCTGACTTCAGCGTTGAAACCCTGTGTTCATCCTAGTTTACTCAGGTGTAATGGTTCCTTGCAGACTTATGTCCCTTGGGTAATGAGTCCAGGTAGGCTGGGGCTTGTCCTTCGGGACGTAGTAAGATAGGAGCCATTTTCCTGGCTTGGGAGCTGGCCAAGCGCAGGCCGTGCCTGCCGTGCTGCATGGCCACTCCCTTGCATTCAAATCCTACTTGTCCCTTGAAGAACATCTCAAATGCCACAAACCTTTTACAATTTTAGTCAGAAATGCTGTCTCCTACCAGGCAGGCCTTCCAACAATGTGTCTGTGTTCCCGGGACCCTACTCCTAGTCCTGTGGATTTATGAGGCCGTCTCCTGACCCCCTCCCCTGTGGTCACCTTCCTTGGGGCAGGGCCTCGCCCTGGCTCATTCCTCTGTGTCTGTACGAGCCCTGGCACAGCTGGCATTAGGGACTGGTAGCTGGACAGACAGGTGGTCAAATGGATCAAAAATATCTGTACAGACAGACTTGCCTGTGTCTCCGCGCTGGGGCTGAAAGTCCAATGTGCATGTGCATTTCCCCAGAGTCCGGTCCCAATTCTGATCACGACATTTCCAAGAAGGTGATGTAATGAGGTCAGTGGTGATGATGAGGATGGTCATAACAATGACACTGGCTCTCGTTTGTTATGCTGTGGCCAGGTGCTGACACTGTGTGTGTTTTTATGTGTGCAATCTCATTTAACCCCCAAGACCGTATCAGAAATATGTCATCCCCATTTTACAGATGAGGAAATGGAGACGCAGAGAGGCTAAACATGTTGCCCAAAGTCACACAAGTCACACAGTGGAAGTGTGTGGACTTGGTCTCAGGGGACTTTGACCCTGAAGCCGGTCTTCCTGACCTCTGGGCTAGAAGGCGTCAGAAGGAGTCAGGCATCCCTGGATTCGAATCATCTCAGTTCCATCCCAGAGAAGCCCCGGGACTTGGGCCAGCCTCCATCTCCTCATCTAGTTATCTGCAGCCCAGGGCTTGTGGCCAAGGGCCATAGAATGTGCTAGCCAGACTTAGAGGCTCACTGATTGTCACTCCTACCTTTCCTCAACAACACTGCCCCCCTGAACCCCAGGGTCATCCCTTGTGCCCCAGGCACCCTCCTCCCTGTTGGGGGCACTCAGTTCACACAGGCTCAAGTGGAGCCCGAATTCCTTGCTGGGCTTTCTGTGAGTGTGGTGGGTGGGACTGGGGGTGGAGGAGCGGGCTGCGTTCCAGGGGCTTTGTTGGTGTGGGCTGCCCCACTCAATGGCCACATTGTTTGGCCTGGAGCTCCGAGGTGTGGAGGTTCCGGAACTCCACCTACAGGCACAGGCAGCTGAGAAGCAGGAGACATTTTTGTGTTGATGGTTGTGTTTCTGGGGGGCTACCTCTGTCTTCTCTGCTGATGGTGTGTCCCCAGCCCAGGGGACAGGACACCTCAGAGCAGGGAGGCCTGGGGGCTGATTGCAGCACCCACCCCTGCTTCCCCAGGAAGAAACAAGCCCAGAGTGGCAAAGGGGCTCGCCCATGGCCACACACTCCAATTGTCGCTGTGTCTTGGAGTCAGACGCATCTGACCTGGGTTTATAACCTGGTTCTGTCATTTTTGAGCTGAGTGGCTTTGGGCAAGTCCTTACCCCACCAAATCTCACTTTCCTTATCTGTATAGTAGGGATAAGTGTAACTGCTCACAGGACTAAGTAAACGAATGCTCATGCAGTGCCAGGTATGCATTAAGTGCTCAGTAATGGTAGCCATCATCTCAACTCCTGGGTGGCAGAGGCGGGAGGGACTGGCTTGCTTTTGTCTGGCTTTCTTTGCAGAATCTGCTGTCAGCTATGTTAGTCGTCTTTTGGCTGTTTTCCCCTGATTTCTGGGCATCTTAAGGCCAATGAAATGTTTCATTCATGTTCATTCATTCAGTGAACACTTAGTGATCATATATTATTAGATCCAGGCTCTGCTAATGGATATGAATGGACTTTTCTATAAACCGCTTATTCAGTGATAACATGACTTCAGTCATCTTAACCGTAAAATGTCAACTTTGCAAATGGCCTTACGGCTGTTCGAAGCTTCATTTTCCAGGTGGGGAAACTGAGGCTCAAAGCAGGAAAGGGGTTAGGACAGTCCCACAGAAGGACAGTGGCAGATCTGGGACTATGTTCAGACCTCCCAGCTCTGGCTTATTTAATTTTAGTTCCAGGAGTATCACCACCACTTATTTACTGAGCACTTTCTGTGTGCTCAGTACGGACGCCTTTTGGCCTCAGGAAGGGCCAGGATGGTGAGGGACCCAGGCCTGGAGAACCGTGTGGTCACCAGGGTGTTGATACCTCACCTCCAGCTTGACTGCCTCAGTTGTCTCTTGGGGACTGTCGGGCTGTGACCTGCTGCCTGTGGGCTGTAAAAGTTAACATCTAAACCCAGTGGGTGGTCCATGCCCGCTATTATCTGGGCTGGGGCATCCTAGTTCCCTTATCTCCAAGTGAGCAAGCTCACTTGGTATGTGTGGCTTACGGTGGGGCCCAGTGAGGTCTGGAGCAAGGATAGAGAGGGAGGAGCCCTTTCTCCCCACCACACAGGGGCTGTGACTCAAGCTTTCTGTGGTTCCTCCTTGAGTCATGACGAAAGGGGATGGGATCACTGGGGCAATGAACAGAGGCCACACTTGGTAGCCTAATAGGTCCCAGTTCTGGTCCTGGCACTGCCACTTCCTGTGTGTGTGATCTTAATCTCTCTGAGCCTCCATTTCCCCATATGTAGAATGGGAAGAAAATATCACCAAATGTTGATAATAATTGGTAACATTTATTGAGCATTTACTTACATGCTCAATGTGCCTGGCATACTTTATCCTATCTAATTCTCAGTAACCTTCATGAGGCATTGGCATTTTTTAGGATACCTTCCTCGAATAGTGAGCATGAGATAATCAAAGGCCTTGGCGTAGGGCTCAGCGCTGCGTAGGCTCTCCATCCCTGTAAGTGTCGTGCATGGGGAAATTTAGGTAGACCTGCATTAACTGAGCTGGCAACCACTTAGTTTGTAATGAGGTTGAGGGCATGAAGTGAGACTGTGGATGAAGCAGCTGCAGAGAGAGAGAGAGAGAGAGAGAGAGAGAGAGAGAGAGAGAGAGAGAGAGAGAGAGACTGTGTGTGTGTGTGTGTGACCTAGAAGGTGGAAACCAGTTTGGCACAGTACCTTGGTGTTCATGTGTAGTCGTGAACATTTGCTCTGATAGAGAGACAATTTGTAATTCTGGCTCTGTCAGTCTGAAATTTGCACAGCTCCCAAGAAGTTTATACAGTAACTGGTTCCAGGGCAGCTCTGAGACAGAGAAGGGAGAGATTACTTCTTGAATTGAGCTGCGCAGGTGTGTTGCTGGGTGTATGACATGTGCACAGACACTCTGCCGGGTGGGCTGATCACCCAGACAAACAGATCGGCCTCCTGAATTTGAACTCCAGGACACAGGGGCTATTTTTCAGTGCTACATTCCCAGTGGCTAAAATGGTACAGATACAGGGTAGGTGCCTGATAAGTCCATGAATGAATGAACGAATGGATAAATGAGTGACTGGAGAGGTGATGGGCCTGCCAGGATCACGTAGCAAGGCTGTGACCCTTAAGCTGCACCATGACAGCTGCTTAATCTAAACTGATGGGGAATCGAGGTAAACACAGGTTTCCAGTTCCCTTTGGCCTCCAGCCAGAGAAGAAAGCAGCGCTGATGGGCTGTCCCCCTTAGGGAGCCCTCTGAGCGAGTGTGGGCTGATGTCTCCAGGGAAACAAAGCTGGGAGTGCTGTGGAGGAAGGCCATTTGTGCAGGGACTTATCTGACAAAGGGCCTGGAAAAAGTCAGCACATCCCTTAGGAGAATGCGCTACCTGTAGCACAGACCCACCTTCTGATACAGGGCAGGTGTGGTGACAAGCCTGGCTCGCGCGGCCTGGGTTCAAATCCCAGGTCTTGTACCACCTGTGGGTCCCAGGATGAGACAGGAGGGCAATTCCTACTTTAACAGGCTGAGTTGAAATCTTACAATAAAGATGTACCAGTAGGGAAGGTAGGCCCTGGTTGGGGAAGTCAAACCCAGGGACGAAATATGAGCTTTTGAGTCAAAGTACCTGGTTTCAGATCCTGACCTCACCTCTTAGGACCTTGACAAGTTACTGAATCTCTGCATACCTCAGTTTTTCTCATCTGGAATAAGGGGTGATAAACAACTCCTTATGGGCCAGTTCTGGCCTGCTGCCTGTTTGTAAATGAAGGGGGGCACACAATCATGCCCATTCATTCAGGAGTCATCTCTGGTTGCTTCTGAGCTACTGCAGCAGAGTCTACTTGTGACAGAGACAGAATGGCTGTAAAGTTATAAACATTTACTGTCTATCCCTTACAGAAAAAGTTTGGTGACCCCTGATCTATAAAATGGGGATAATAACAGTATTTGCCTTATAGAACTGTGTGAGGATTAAATGAGAAACAGTAAAGAACCTAGGACAAGGCTTGGCACAGTGTCACTAGTTTTTCTGAGCCGAAGAGCCCTTGGGTCACATATTCAGAGCCCTGCAGTCTGTTGTTCTCAGAGCCGACTGCCTCCCTTTCCCCGCCAGTGCTCCCTTCCCCAGCCCCTGGCAACTGCTAATGTCTGTCCCTATGGATTTGCCTATCCTGGGTGGTTTATATAAATGGAATAATATGTCGCCTGTTGTGTCTGACTTCTTTCATTTAGTATAAAGTTTTCAAGGTTCATCCATATTGTAGGATGTATCAGTGCTTCATGCCTTTTTATGACTGAGTAATATTCCATCATATAGATATGTCACAATTTGTTTATCCATTCATCAGTTGATGGACATTTAATTATTTCCACTTTTTGGCTATTATGACTAATGCTGATATGAACATTTCTGTACAAGTTTTGGTGTGGATTTATTTTTTATTGTGGTGAAATACACATAAAATAAAATTGGCCGTTTTAGCTATTTTTAAGTTTACAGTCAATGGTATTAAGTACATTTACAATGTTGTGCAGCTATTGCCATCATCCATCTCTAGAAAAATATCTTTGCAAACTGAAACTCTGTATCCATTAAACACTAACTCCCCATTTTCCCCTCTCCCCTTGCCCCTGGGAACCTCCAGTCTATCTTCTATTTCTGTGAATTTGACTACTTTAGTATAGAAGTGTGTGTGTGTGTGTGTGTGTGTGTGTGTGTGTGTGTGTGTGTCTGTGTGTAGGGAAAGAGAGAGAGAGGGGGCGGGGGTAGATAGCATGTAAGAGATATATTTATGCTTTTGTGTCTAGCTTATTTTACTTTGGCATAATGTCTAAGGTTCATTCATGCAGTAGCATGTGTCAGAATGTCCTTTATAAGGCTGAATAATATTCCATTGTATGTATATATACATTACATTTTGTTTTTCCATTCATCTGTTGATAGTCACTTGGGTTGTTTCCATGTTTTAGGTATTGTGAATAATGCTGCTATGAACATTGGTATAGAAATACTTATTCAATACCCTGATTTCAGTTTTTTTGGGTATATATCCAGAAGTAGAATTGCCAGATCATAAAGCATTTCATTTTTAATGTTTTGAATTCTATTTTTAACTTTTGAGGAATCACTAGTCTGTCTTTCACACTGATTACCCCATTTCATGTGTCCACCAGCAATGCACAAGGTTCCCATTTCTCTGCACCCGTGTCAACACTTGTTATTTTCTGTTTTTTTTTTCTTCCTTTTTTTTAAATAGCCATCCTACTGGATATGAGGTGGTATCACATTGTGGTTTTGATTTTCATTTCCATAATTAGTGATGTTGAGCATCTTTTCATGTGTTTGTTGACTATTTGTATATCTTCTTTGGAAAAATGTCAATTCAGGTGTTGCCCAAAATTTTTTTTGTTATTGAGTTGTAGTTCTTTCTATATTCTGGATATTAGTCCCTTATCAGATATATGATTAGCAAATAGTTTCTCCCATTCTGTGGGTTGTCTTTTCACTCTGTTCATATTGTCCTTTGATGCACAAAAGTTTTATAAATTATGATGTCCAATTTATCTATTTATTTTTGTTGACTCTGCTTTTGGTATTATATAAAGAATCATTGCCAAATCCAATGGCATGAAGCTTTTCCCCTATGCTTTTTTCTAAGAGTTATATAATTTTAGCTCTTAGATTTAGATCTTTGATCCATTCTGAGTGAATTTTAGTACACAGTGTAAAGCTTAAGGGTCTATCTTCATTCTTTTGCAAGTGTGTTTTTACCCAACACCATTTCTTGAACACCATTTCTTGAAAAGGCTTTCCATTCTCCGTTGAATGGTCTTGGTACCCTTGTTGAAAATCATTTGACCATATATGCAAGGATTTATTTCTGGGCCCTCTTTCCATTGGTCCAATGACCTCTCAGTAGTACCAAGTGTTTTGATTAACTGTAGCTTTGTGGTAAGTTTTGAAATCAGGAAGTATGAAATACCCAACTTTATTTTTCAAGATTTTTTTTGGCTATTCAGGGACTTTTGATTTTCCATATGAATTTTAGGATGGATTTTTCAATTTTTGCAAAAGGTACCATTGAGTTTTGGTAGGAATTGCACTGATTCTCTAAGTTGCATTGAGTAGTATTGATGTCTTAACAATATTAAGTCTTCCAATCCATGAATGTGGAATGTCCCTTCATTTATTTGTTCTGTCTTTCACTTTGAGCAATGTCTTAACAGTTTTCAGGTACAAAGCTCTTGCCTTTGTGAAGTTTTTTCCTTCTTCCTAAGTATTTTTAAATATTTTCTTCTTTTTGATGCTGTTGAAAATGGAATTGTTTCCTTAATTTCCTGTTTGGATTATTCATTGTTAGTGTATAGAAACCCAACTGATATTTGTGTGCTGTTTTATATCCTGCAACTTTGCTGAATTTACTTATTCTAACAATTTTTTTGTGGTGTGTGTTTGTAATCTTAGGGGTTTTCTATGCAAACTGAGATAATTTTACATCTCTTTGCAATTTGCTTGGTTTTACAGTAATCTTAGAGGTTTTCTATGCTAACTGAGATAATTTTATGTCTCTTTGCAATTTGCTTGCTTTTTATTTCTTTTTCTTGCCTAATTGTTCTGGCTAGGATTTCCAGTACTTTGTTGAGTAGAAGTGAAGAAAGTGGGCATCCTTGTGTTGTTCCTGTTTTTAGAGGAGAAGCTTTCAGTCTTTTACCATTGAGTATGATGAATTTTCCATATATGGCCTTTGATATGTTGAGGTAATTTTTTCTATTCCTAGTTTGTTGAGTGGTTATCTTTAACACCCTATTACAAAAGGGTTTTAATTTTGTTTAATGCTTTTTCTGCATCAATTGAGATGATCATGTGGTTCCCCACCCCCCTTCATCCTTTTACTCGGTGTATTACATTGTCTAGTTTTTGTGTGTTAAACCTTCCTTGCTTCCAAGAATAAATCCCACTTGGTCATGGTGTATAATCCTTTTAATATACTGCTGAATTTGATTTGGTAGTATTTCGTTGAAGATTTTTGCATCAGTATTCATCAGGGATATTGGCCTGTAGTTTTATTTTCTCGTGTCTTTGGATTTGATATTGGGGATATGCTGTCCTCATAGAATGAGTTAGGTAGTGTTAATTTTTTGGAAGAGGTTAAGAATGTTTTTGTTGAATTAATAATAAAGCCATATGGTCATGGGCTTTTCTTTGCTGGTAGGGTTTTTTTTAAATCACTGATTCAATATCCTTATTAGTTATGTGTCTATTAAGATTTTCAACATGGTTCAGTCTTGGTAGATTGTGTGTTTCTAGGAGTTTGTCTGTTTCATATAGGTTATCCAATTTGTTGGCATACAATTGTTCATAGTACTCTCTTATAATTTTTTTTTTTGTAAAATCAGTAGTAATGTCCCCACTTTCATTCCTGATATTAGTAATCTGCATCCTCTCTTTTGTTCTTCATGAATCTGGATGAGAGACATATTATTTTTTATTATCTTAGATACCTATCTAGGAGTGGACTTGCTGGAACATATGGTAATGCCATGTTTAACATTTTGAGGAACTGCCAGACTGTTTTCAGCATTTTATGTCCCAACCATCTGTGTATGAGGGTACAAATTTGTCCATATCCTTGTCAACACTGTTGTTCATCTTACTAATTTTAGCTGTCCTAGAGGCATGAAGTAGTATCTCATTGTGATTTTGTTTTGCATTTCTCTAATGAACAGTGATGATAAGCATTTTTTCATCTGCTTATTGGCCAGTTATATATCTTTTTTGGAGAAACATCTATTCAAATCCTTTACCCATTTTTAAATTGTGTTATTTGTCCATATAATGTTGAGCTATGAGAGTTCTTTATATATTCTTGGATACTAGTCTCTTATCAAATATACGGTTTTCAAATTGTTTTCTTATACTGTGGCTTGTCTATTCACTTACAAAAGCTTTTGTTGATGAAGTCCAACACATTTATTTTTTCTTTTTTGGCTCATGCTTTTGGTATCATTTCTACCTACTTGACCTTTACTAATCCCCACATAGCCCATGACACACACTAGAGGCCTTCAAAGTGGTTTTTTTTTTTTAAAGATTAGAGGATTTTAACATAATTGCATTTATATTTATTTTTTTATAAAATACTTATTGACCTAGACTCCATCTGTCTCTGTCCAACTATCTGTAATAATGCAAATCCGTACAGCCCCTGCAGATACCCAGCGCTTCTCAAACCATCTCTTCGTAAAGGCTCACCAGGATGGTCTTACATCCTACTGAAGCCCTTAGCTCTTTGGTTAGGGGCAGGAAGAAAAAGAAACACTGATGATGAAGTTCAGGTTAATAAGCAGCAGAAAAGATGGTAATTCTGCCAATTTCCCTCCAAGATTTCTCTCTCATCATTTTACATTCGAATTTTACTAAGGGGAAGAGAGAGAGATGGCTTCAAGGTCCAGATCTCTTGCTCTTTTGTGAATTCCTGTGGAGCAATGGTTCTCAAGTATAGCCAGGGGGTCAGTGGCACATCCCTAGGGCATTTTTTAGAAAAGCAGATTCTTGGACCCCACCCCAGACCTACAGAGTCAGAAACTCTGGAGTAGGCCCAGAATCTGTCTCTGTTTTTTGTTTTATTAAAGAATCATTGATATACAATCTTAGGAAGGTTTCACATGAACAACATTTTGATTTCAACATTCACCCATATTATCAAGTCCTCACTACCCCTCTACCCGCCCATTGCAGTCACTGTCTATCAGCATAGTAAGATGTTATAGAGTCATTACTTGTCTCCTCCATGCTGTACTGCCTTCCCTGTGGCCTACCTATATTGTGTTTGGGAATTGTAGTGTCCCTTAATCCCCAGTCCCTCCCCTTTGGTAACCACTAGTCCCTTCCTTGAGTCTGTGATTCTGGGAGTCTGCTGCTATTTTGTTCCTTCAGTTTGCTTCATTGTTATACTCCACAAATGAGTGAAGTCATTTGGTACTTGTCTTTCTCTGCCTGGCTTATTTCATCGAGCATAATACCCTCTAGCTCCATCCATGTTGTTGCACATGGCAGGATTTGTTTTCTTCTTATGGCTGAATAATATTCCATTGTGTATATGTACCACCTCTTCTTTATCCGTTTATCTACTGATGGACCTTTAGGTTGTTTCCATATCTTAGTTATTGTCAATAGTGCTGCGATAAACATATGTCTTTTTGAATCTGTGATCCTGTTTCCTTAGGGTAAATTCCTAGGAGTGGAATTCCTGGGTCAAATGATATTTCTATTTTTAGTTTTTTGAGGAACCTCCATACTGCTTTCCACAGTGGTTGAAATAATTTACATTCCCACCAGCAGTGTAGGAGGGTTCATTCCCCTTTCTCCACATTCTTGCCAGCATTCGTTGTTGTTTGTCTTTTGGATGTTGGCCATCTTAACTGGTGTGAGGTGATATCTCATTGTGGTTTTAATTTGCATTTCTGTGATGATTAGTGATGTGGAGCATCTTTTCATGTGCCTATTGGCCATCTGAATTTCTTCTTTGGAGAAGTGTCTGTTCAGATCCTCTGCCCATGTTTTAATTGGGTTATTTGCTTTTTGAATGTTGAGGCGTGTGAGCTCTTTATTTATTTTGGATGTCAATCCCTTATTGGATGTGTCATTTATGAATATATTCTCCCATACTGTAGGATGCCTTTTTGTTCTACTGATGGTGTCCTTTGCTGTACCGAAGCTTTTTAGTTTTATGTAGTCCTATTTGTTCATTCTTGCTTTTGTTTCCCTTGCCCAAGGAGATGTGATCAGGAAAATCTTGCCCATGTTTATATTCAAGAGATTTTTGCCTATGTTTTCTTCTAAGAGTTTTATGGTTTCATGACTTACATTCAGATCTTTCATCCATTTTAAGTTTACTTTTTGCGTATGGGGTTAGACAATAATCCAGTTTCATTATCTTCATAGCTGTCCTGTTTTGCCAACACCATTTGTTGAAGAGGTTGTCTTTTCCCCACTGTATATCCATGGCTCCTTTATCATATATTAATTGACCGTATATGTGTGGGTTTGTATCTGGGCTCTCTATTTTGTTCCATTGATCTATGGGTCTGTTTTTGTGCCAGTACCAAATTATTTTGATTACTGTGGCTTTGTAGTAGAGCTTGACGTTTGGGAGCATAATCCCCCAGCTTTGTTCTTCCTTCTGAGGATTGCCTTGGCTATTTGGGGTCTTTTATGGTTCCATATGAATTTTAGAATTATTTGTTCTACTTTATTGAAGAATGCTGTTGGTATTTTGATAGGGATTGCATTGAATCTGTAAATTGCTTTGGGCAGGATGACCACTTTGATAATTTTAATACTTCCTATCCATAAGCACGGCTTTCATTTATTGGTGTTTTCTTTAATTTCTCTCATGAGTGTCTTGTAGTTTTCAGAGTATAGGTCTTTCACTTCCTTGGTTAGGTTTATTCCTAGGTATTTTGTTCTTTTGATACAGTTGTCTTCCTGATTTATCTTTCTGTTAATTTGTTGTTAGTATATAGAAATGCAACAGATTTGTGTGTATTAATTTTGTATCTTGCAACTTGCTGAATTCAGTTATTCTAATAGAGTTCTGGTGGAGTCTTTAGGGTTTTCTGTGTATAATATGTTGTCTGCAAATAGTGACATTTTAACTTCTTCCTTACCAGTCTGGATGCCTTTTCTTTCTTTGTGTTGTCTGACTGCCGTGGCTATCTGACCTGTAGTACTATGTTGAATAAAAGTGGGGACAGTGGGCATCCTTGTCTTGTTCCTGATCTTAGAGGAAAAGCTTTCAGCCTTTTGCTGTTAAGTATGATGGTAGCTGTTGGTTTGTCATATATGGCCTTTATTATGTTGAGGTATATACCCTCTATACCCATTTTGTTGAGTTTTATTGTGAATGGATGTTGAATTGTGTCAAAGGCTTTTCAGCATCTATTGAGATGATCATCTGATTTTTGTCCTTTTTGTTGATGTGATATATGATGTTGATGGATTTTCAAATATTGTACCATCCTTGCATTCCTGGAATAAATCCCATTTGGTCATGATGGGTGATCTTTCTGATGTGTTTTTGAATTTGGTTTGTTAATATTTTGTTGAGAATTTTTGCATCTATGTTTATCAGGGATATTGGTCTGTAATTTCCTTTTTTTGTGGGGTCTTTGTCTGGTTTGGGTATTAAAGTGATGATGGCCTTATAGAATGAGTTTGTATTTTTAGAATACATTAAGAAGGATGGCTATTAGCTCTTCTTTAAATGTTTGGTAAAATTCAGCCGTGAAGCCATTTGGGCCAGAGATTTGTTCTTAGGTAGTTTTTTGATTTACCAGTTCTATTTCATTGCTGATAATTGGTTTGTTCAGATTTTCAGTTTGTGTCTGGGTTGGTCTTGGAAGGTTGTATTTTTCTAGGAAGTTGTCCATTTCTTCTAGGCTATCCAATTTTGGCATATAATTTTACATAGTATTCTCTAATAATTCTTTGTATTTCTGTGATGTCTATTATGATTTTTCCTTTTTCATTTCTGATTTTGTTTATGTGAGAATCTGTTTAAACAAGCCTTCTAAGTGCTTCTGATATGTGCAGAAGTTGGAGAACCCCTGGGGTCATGTTTTTAGCTGGCACCAACTAGAGATTCCTAGGAAATCTTATTTGCCCAACAAGATGGCATCATCTTCCTCTCTCATTGCCCTAATTCATCCTCATTGTCTCTTGTCAAATGTTAGATCAGATGCTTTGAGTAACAAGTAACAGAAAATATCAACTTTAACCTAAAGAACAAAAAATAAATTGGCTGTGTATTCTATTTGAAAAGTGCAGAGGGAGGTCAGGTTTGAAGCAGGCATCTGTTACACCATGATTCTCTCTGCCCTCCTCTTTGTATCAGCTGTGTCTTCACACTGGCTTCCTTCATGGTTGCAAGGTGGCTGCCTGTAACCATCAGGGCTGTGTGCTTCCTAATTGGCCTCAAAGGGAGACATCATGGCATCCTACACCATCAAGCAGAACTTACCAGCTTTGCTCTGATTTGACCAGCCCTGAACTAACAACCATAAGGGCAAAAGGCAGAGAATATCCCTGGCTGGTTTAGGCACTGCCTCCCTGCTGCGGATGAGGCAAGTCCTACCCAGCTTTCATGGCTGTTTCCCAAAGAGGAAGGAAGAAATCAGTGTGTGAAGGGGGAAAGCAGCTATGAAGCCCCGGGAACCAGGCCAGATAAAATGGTCTTTTTACTGTTTGCATCAAACCCACTGCTCCCCTGCTTTCCCAGCCTCCAGAGAGGGATTTCCTAAAGCAGAAACCTGTCTCCAACACCCCTTGTTAAAACCCTTGGTGCCTCTCCCCAGACATAAGCACACAGAGTTCTCAGGATAAAGTTCATACTTCAAGATGTTCACATTCGAGTTCCAGTTGACCTTTCTGACCCACTCTCTTCCTGTCCTTTGGAACCCCATGGAACATTCCCCTTTCCATACTCTTTTGTGCTGCCCTGCCTCTGTACTCTTGTATTTCTTCCTGGAATGTCCTTGTCCTTCACTTGGCAAATTTGCCCTTCAAAAGCACAGCCTGGAAGTCTCCTCCTCTGGGAAGCCCTCCAGGACAGCTTTAGGCCAGGTTAACCACTGCTGTCATAGGCTTCTGGGTAACATAGTCACATTGGGACTGAACCTCTCACTCTGTATCTGCCTTTGCCATGGTCTTAGGGCAGGGACTTGTCTGATCATTGTTGTGGGTTCCCAGTCCCCAGTCTTGTCATAGAGTAGGAGCTCAGATAGTGTTTGTTGATGGATCTGCCTAGCAATGTGGGATCCCTCATAGAAACTCAGTCGATAATTGTTGATGGATTAAACTGATCACAACCCTCAGTTCTCCATGTCCTGAGAAAACCCTGAGCCACAGGCTGCTTGCTGCCCTCTCAAAGGAGCATGAAAGGGCTGAGTCAGTCAGATTTGGAGCTTGGTGAGGTCTTAGAAGCCTTCAGCTTTACACCCAGGAACCCTCAGAGGAGCCTCTTTTCATCCCAGGACACTGTGGACAAGACCTGCTGGGGCTGGGTAGGCATAGGTATCCCTTCCCTCTTCAGGTGGGTAGAAGCCTATGTAACAGCCAGGGCTTATTTTAGGCCAGTTCTTTCCATTAAAAATTTTAGAAACTACTAATACAAAACTTTATGACATATTCCTTGAGTCAAACATAGAAGACACAAGCACAGACCACCTGTATTTCTTCCTTGGGCACTGATGTATGTGATTCCATTTTCCTTTCTGAGCATGCATATTTAGTAACTTCCTAAGGCATTGAGATGATTATTTTATTTTTATTTATTACTATTTTATTTATTGAGATTATTTTGTTAATGAAACCCTGTGCATGTCTATAAAAGTTCCCTGCAGTTCTGCCACTGACTGAAAGGTAAAGTGTTAAGGCACATGTAGTAGAATCCAGTAAAGATCATGAAAGCATCACTTTTTTATTGTTGTTGCACCAATCACATGAAAGGCACTAAGATCTGAAACCCTTTAACCTGGAAGGAAGAAAACAAATACCAACCACTTTTCATATAAAAAGAAAAAAAAAAACCAAACCATATTTTGCCATGTGTGAGAATAGAGTCAGGCAATATTTACACAAAGGTTCACAGCATTTTGACACATACTCTGATTAATAGCAAGGACTGCTATTTCATAAAGTTTCGAACTTCTGCAGTACGGGTACAGGGCAGTCATTTCCTAAAAACGCTTCACTGGGTCCATACTCAAATTGGGAAATACGGATTTAATCCTGGCTTAGAACCAGAAGTTGGTGCACTTATTCATGGGAATAAGACCAAAGCTAATCTCAAGCTTCCCAGCAGCCAAAGCACAAATAAATAAATAAACGAAAGGAAGCGCAAGGGGTCATGGAGCTCTCGAAATGCAGGAGAGGAAGCAGACCAGACTGGCAGAAGCTCAGGCTTTCCTAGGGCTGCACTCCGGAGAGGACGGGGCACGGGGAGCTTGGGTAAGGACATTGTGTAAGGGGTGGTTTCGCTCACAGATGCAGTAACCGCCTAGGCTTGGCCACTTCTCACACTGACTCCTTGACCGCAACTGCAGTTGTGCTGATAAACTGTAGTTCTGGGAAGGCAAGTTTTTGTAGGAAACCTAAATAACAGGGGTCTGAGTGTGATGCTTTCTGGTGATTTTGTTTGCTAGAGATTCAAGAAACACATGTTAATTGGTGTGGCTTTCAGGTTGTGCTTTTCATGTTGAAAGTCTCATTTAGCTGTCTTGATGGTGCTGGAGATAGAGATGATTAGTGCCATTTTAGATGAAGAAATGAGGCTCGGGGAGATAAAATGATCTACCCAAGGTCACATAGCTGATTAAATGGCATTATCAGGACTTGAACTCAAGTTGCTGACATTTTCCTTTTCAACTGCACCCTGTTAGAGGAGGGGAAGGGGCCGAGCCTGCGGTGTTCTCACTGTGTGCGTGAGGCCTGGGTCTTTTGCTTTATAAATACCATCTTATCCAACCCTCACAGTAATTCTGGAGGGTCCATAGTATATCCATTTTGCAGAGAGATAGGTAATTGCCCAAGGCCACACAGATATTAGGGGTGGAGAAGCTGCACAGGGGTTCCTAACCTGGGTTTGGTGGTGGGACTTAAGGGTGTGCAAGAATTTAGTGCAATTGCATGCAAACACTTGTTTGTATTTGCATTTTTCTGGGTGAGAGAAAAGAGGATAGCTTTCATGGAGTTTCAAAAAAACAATACAGAAACAAAAAGCCCTCACCTCTGTGCTCATGGTTTGCTCAATAGCAACAGCTCATACTGGCCGAGCTCCACCCAGGTACCTGTCACTCAGTAAGGCTTGGATGACCTCATTCCTGTGGGGTGTGGGTATGTATGCCCCCATCTTACGGGCTGCTCAGCTAGTAAGTAGCCTTGTTTAATGACAGGTTTTGCTTCTTTTCCATCAGTGTCTCTGGTGGCTGGTCTTTTTCTAGCAGTTAGTAGGATTTTTTGTCCTTTTGTGGAGCTGAAAATTCTTAAAAGGCAAAGTGACATGCTTTACTTCAAGAGAGCGATGCCTGTGTCCAGGTCATTCCTGTTCCCTGACCCCTGGGAATAAGCCTCGTTGGTTGGTGGTTGGTTAAATGAACCAGTGAGTAAATGAGTGAGTAAGTGAGTGGAAGAAAGTAATACCTCTTCCCTACTGCTCTGGGTTGCAAGAACATTAATCCATCCATCAAGAACAAACATCTCTGATGGCTTTTACTCCGGGTGATGGCCGCTGTAGTGTTAGAGAGAAGTCCTGGGGGAGCTGAGGCCAGGCCCAGTGTTCTGATGGCCAGGCAAGGTCAGAGGGACCGTAGGAGCCTCAGAGGCATGCTCATCCTCCTGGCAGGCCGTGGTGTGCGAGCACGCGGGTGTCCCCTTATGTAGCTCTCGCCCATGGCACGTAGCGTTCCACAGACCTGCCTTGTAGACCTGTCTGCTGCCCCGGCCTAGGAGGGACGACCAGCACTGTTTTGCTATTCCTACTATCTGGTGCCTATAGTGTCCCTGGCCCAGTTTAAACCCCCTTGCTTGACCTGTCATTTCTTGTATCCAGATGGGGCTTGTCCCCCTAAAAACAGCCCAGTACTGGGGCCCAGTTAAAGCAACAGTGTCAGCAGCCCCATCTTATAGCTGAGAAAACAGGCTCAGAGGTTGGAGTGACTTGCCCAGCCCACAGCCAGTGGCAGGGGGCCTGGGACTTGGGTCCAGCCGTGCGTCACTGCATCCTCATATTTGCATCACCAGGAAGCCTCTGGAAGGCTGACTGCAAGCTGGAGGCCTTATCCAAACGCTGAGGCCACTCCTCCCTCTTCTGGCTGGAGAGCTGGCTCTGGCCCAGGGGGTCATGGCGAGGTTTTCTCTCTTGCTAAGGAAGCAAGTGGGCCTTTTTAACCTCCCCATGGGCAGTGTGTCTGCCTCTGTTGAATGTGATTGGAGGGACTTTACACCAAGAAAGGGCCAGAAGCTGGGAGGAGAGTCTGGGAGTCTGTCCTGAAGTTTGCAATGCTTCCTTCTCCCTTCCTTACCCACCTGGATTAAGGAAAAAGAGAAAAAGCATCCTTGCACATCTGATAGGAGCCCAGAGTGGGATAGAGTGAAGATGGGAATGAACCAGAGGAGACGGGGGGTGGGTAGGTACCCATGGTACTTTTTTACTGTATTTGTCCGTTAGCATCCCCCACACTGGGCTGAGAGACTGTTGCAGGCCTGGGTCTGGTTGTTTTCCCAGGCCTGGTAGCTGCTGTGTGTATGTTGAACGAATGAATGGATGAAAGACCTGGGCCCTGAAAGCCTGCTTTCCAGGCCCAGACCTGCCACTAGGCCATCTGTGGCCTTGGTCAGCCCATCCCCTTCCCAGGCCTCGGTGTCTCTACCTGAGCTGGGCTTCAAGGCCCTGATGGGGGCCTTGGGCTCTGAGAGATGAAGGGTGGCAGGAGATGCGTGCTGGGATTCCTAGAGGACTGGGCCAGCTTGTGTGCGGGCAGAAGGTGTTCCCCAGCCCTGCTGGCTGTGGCGCGTAGGAAGTGGGGCTGCAGACTGGAGGGGAAAAGGAGGATGCAGGCTTGGCTGAAAGGCGGTTCCCCAAAGCTGTGGGTCTCTGTGGCAACTTAGCTTTTTTTCTGGAAAATGAAGTGTCCCAGCAGCATCTCTGGGCCTGGGACGGGTGCCGACTGCACAGGTCCTGGGGCAGGGGGAGGAGAGGCCGTGGGCAGGGCGCTGGGCCCCGGCCCGTCCTGCCTGGGCTGCGGTGGGGGCCGGGGCTCGCCCACCTCATGCACTGTGTCGTCCTGCTCATAATCACTTTGCCTTGTGTTTCCTGCAGATCATGATCGAGTTCTGTCCCGGGGGAGCCGTGGATGCCATCATGCTGGGTGAGTCTTCCGTGGTCCCGGTGTGTGGTGCTGGGCGTAACTCTGTCTAGGGTGGGTGTCCTTTGGTCCCACACCCCTGGAGTTTGTGTGGCCTATTTGAGCACCTGTCCACTCTGTCCCCTTTTGGGAGTAGATGTTATGTTCTTGGAAGGTAGGACACTTGCTGGAAGACCTAACACTTCCCATTCAAAAAGCCATGTGGCCTTGTGCTGGTCTCTCCCCACCTTGAGACTTCTGGGCCATAAGTGGATGTGAGGCCTTTGTCCAACTCCACAGCATTCTTGGGATGTGAAAATGAGACACCTGATGGAGAGTCCTTGAAAAGTGGGGACCCCACCAATTTCGTTAAGACCTCAATGGGGATATCGTCAGGTCTTGATGTCCCAGGCAAGCTTGACAGGAACTGAAAAATAGGTACTAGTCATCACCACTGTTCAGTGATCGCTTACTGCATGCTAGAGTGTTGGTGGTTGCGTTCACCTATTATCCTCGTGTATAAAATCGGAAAGAGTGTTAGGTTTTATTCTTGATCAGACTAATATAATACTTAGAGAGGTTAAGGAGCTGGACCAGAGGCACACAGCAGAACTGAGATGTGGGCCAAGGTCTTGTCAGTCTTGTCATCCTGGAGCGTCTGAGACCTCCCAGGTTCTGGGGTCAGGAGCAGGGTTCTGGGGTGGCTCTGGAGAGGAGAGGCTCTCAGCGTAATGGAGCACCATGCAGCCTCTTTTTTATTGAGAGAAGTCTCACATCTGTGCTGTCCTTTTCATTCTGAGCTACGGAAATGCTGGCCTTTCTTGCAGAGCCCCTGGCCATGCCCAGAGTTCCCAGATAGGTAAATGACAGTAGGGAAGAGGATGTGGGCACTTGTGATAGGCCCTTGGATATGCCTTCTCAGCAGAGACTGCCTTCAGAGATTTTCATTGTTATGGGTAGAATCTAAAAATAAAAATGGTGGTCTTGCAGGAGTCGAGACTCTCTTGGTTATAAGGAGTCCAAGACTGTTCAAACTAGTTTAGGGGGAAAAAAATGTTGAGGGGTGTGGGAGGGGAAGGAGGATTTATTTGCACAAATATCTGAGAAGTTGTAGTGTCTGGCTTCAGGACCATCTTCATCTAGGAGTTTTTTTAAAAAGTTGTTGTAATAATTTGTTTTCTTATGGATGGAGCTGGAGGGTATTATGCTCAGTGAAATGAGTCATGCAGAGAAAGACAAGCACCAAATGATTTCCCTCATTTGTGGAGTATAACAATGAAGCAAAACTGAAGGAACAAAATAGCAGCAGACTCACAGACTCCAAGGGACTAGCAGTTACCAAAGGGGAGGAGTGAGGGAGGGCGGGTGGGGAGGGAGGGAGAAGGGGATTGAGGGGTATTATGTTTAGTACACACGGTGTGGGGGTCATGGGGAAGACTGTAGCACAGAGAAGGCAAATAGCGAATCTGTGGCATCTTACTACACTGATGGATAGTGACTACAATGGGGTTTGGGTGGGGACTTGTTGATATGGGTGAATGTAGTAACCATATTGTTTTTCATGTGAAACATTCATAAGAGTGTATATCAATAATACCTTAATAAAAAAATAATGATTTGTTTTCTTTCTCCAACTCTTGGTCCTACTTTCCTGTGTGTTGGCCCAGTTCTCAAGCTGGTTTTTGATTCTTGGTGACAAGATGGCTGTGGGAGCTCCAGCTGTCACATCTGAATTCCAAACAGCAGGATAGAAGAAGGGAGGGTAGGACATTTCCACAAACAACACACACCAATGCCATTCTTTTTTTTTTCCCCACTGCCATTCTTTTAAGGAGATGTCACAGAAACCCTTCATGACATCTCTATTTACATCTCAGTGGCTAGAACATAGTAACACATAGTTGCAAGGGAGCTGGGAAGTGAGGATTTTTAGATGGGGGGCCATATGTTCAGATACTAAAGAGAAGGGGAGAATGGGAGCCGGCTAGCAGCCTCTGCCTCTCCAGGTGTGCAGCTCAGCAGAATGAGACCTGGGGGAGAATGTTGGAGATAGAAGAAGCATGCCCTTGTCCTCATTCACAGCTGGGGCAGGACCCCAGCATGGCTCAGCCAGCAGGCGAGCTCACTCTCTGGCTCCCTGGCTTACTTTTCCTGGTGGAACTAACTGCTCCAGCCTCAAGTAGTTTTCTCCATGTTGGTGGCAGCAGTTAAAGGAATAGTGCCATGGACATTCTAGAAATCAGGTGGAGAAGAGAAACTGGGATGGGGAGACCTACCAAGAGGAGAGCCGGGTCTCCGTCACAGCTCTGTGATGAGGGTGACTCTCCTGTAGATGCCTGCCCTGCTTAGAGGGACGTTCTGCCCTTGACCGACTCCCCATTGCCCTGCAGTTTGTATAGTGACCTGTAGTGATGAGACTAGGCTTGAGGTCTGTTCCAGGTAGTGGTGGTGCTGGGCTGGCCCCTTTGAGAGCCGGGGAGAACCTCCATGTGGCATGCCACTGTATGGCCTTCCTAGTTGTTAGCACCCAGCGTCTGTTCTGATCCATTGGCCATTCCTTGCCAGCTATTAAACATTTTGGCTCTCAGCCCTTCTGCAGAGGAGAGGGTGAGGGGCCAGATTGGATGTGGTTTCAAAGGAGATGTAGGACTTATTTGCAGTGTTGCAAATTCTTTAATAAGAAATTGTTCATGTATTGCCATGCAATCAAAAATTAGTCTTAAAATTTTATACTGTATGATTCCAACTGTATGATATTCTAGAAAGACAAAACTGTAGGGACAGAAGGCAAATTAGTGATTACTTAAGGGATGGAGATGGGGGTGAAAGGTTGAATACACATGGGAATTTGGGGGAGAAGTGGAAACATTCTGTATCTAATTTGTGGTGGTGGCTCTTTGACTATATATTTGCCAAAATTAATAGAACTGCACATCTAAAAATGAATTTTGCTGTATGTAAATTATATCTCAGTAAACTGGGTTTACAGAAAGGTTTCATATCTAAATCTTTGGGAAGAGTAAATGAAATGATGCAGCCAAGTCCTCTGTCCCATGCCCAGCATGTTGTAAAGATTCCAAAAAATGACGATGAGACAACCATCATCATCACCACTTTACTTATTCCTGTTTCATTTATAAAGTGAATGAAACAGCAAGACACATTTTGACATTAAAAAAAATTAATGCAGATGATCCAGCATAATCTTAGGACCAACATCATAATTGCATTTTATTGACTGCCCTCCATGGTGGAGGGCATGCCTTATCGCTGGAGCTCTGCCCATGTCAGTTAACATCATCCCATTTTACAGACCAGGAAATGAAGGCATGGAAAGATGGACTGGCTTGCCAGGTTCCTCGCACCTAGTAGGAGGCAGCACTTGGGTTCAGGCTCAGCCTATGTGACCCTGAAGTCTCTGCAGGCTGAGCCTGGCCCCTAGCTGGGGGAAGGAACACAGAAGTTAAGAATGAGGTCACAGGGAAGGGGAGCAGTTGTGGACTCCAGAGCGAGGGCCTCCTGGGCCACTCTGGCCGGTGTGTTTTTTTACCAGGCTTTAAGGGCTCTGACCTCGAGGATTCCTGGCCTGGGACAGCAGGGGGAGGCAGACGGGAGGGTGCCGCTCTAGCTGGAGGGAGGCCCTGGCCGCCAGCCTTGGAGTTGTGGCCGGAGGACCCAGTGGGCAGGGTGGTGGGGGCTCACCTCAGCTCAGGGAGCTTGGGGGGCAAAAAGAAGGAAATGGTGACCATGGCGGTGTGGGTGGTGAGCACAGGATGGCGTCCTCAAACCTCACGCCCTTCCTCCTGCTGCACCCACTCACTTCCTCATTCCTCCCACCTCCCAACCTGTCAAGTCGGGAGTCCATCCTCTTCGAAGCCTTGAGCACCGTCTGGCCTCTTGAACCACCAGGACGGCCCCCAGCCCAGTTCCCTGCCCGCTCTCCCTCCCCTGCAAACGTTTGTCTCACTGCACTAGAGGGAATTTTTTTAATGCAAAAATCAAATTGTGTAACCTTGCTTAGAGCCTCTCCTGCACTGCCCATTGTGTTTCACATAAAATGCAGCCTCCACTGCTTGGCCTGAAAGTTCCTGCAGAATCAGGCGGTGCTGACCTCTAATCTTGATTCACTTTCCTCTCAGCCAACAGGGGTCTTTGCACATGCTGTTCTCCTGTGTGGGCTACATGCTGTCACCTGCTCAGAGGAGGCCCCACTGTCCCTAAGCAAACATTGGGGTGTGTGTCCCTGACTAGCATGCAAGGCTCTTGGTGACGGCCTTCCGGCCAGCCCTTCACTTTCCACATCTCCAGTGCCTCCGCTGCAGCCAGCTGGCATTTCAGCACCAGCCCATGTCAGCCTCCAGACCTTTGCTTTTGCTGGTTGCTTGACCTGGAATGCTCTGGGCCCACATTTTCTCCTCTCAAACCTCTGTTCTTCCTTAAAGATGCAGCTCAAATGCCCTTTCCTCTGGGGAGGCTCCAGTGCCCCAGGCAGAGGGAGTTGCTGCCCTTTCTCCCCTCCTGTGCACCCAAATCGCATTCTGTTCCAAGCCTTGCTCAACATCTCTGTGCCCCTCTCTGCATACCTGCCTGGAGCTGGGAGCCAGCACAGAGCAGGCGTCACCAGTACCTCCTCCCAGAATGGGTCTGTGCCTCTTAGGAGGGGTGTTTCTGAACTCTGAAGCCAGATTGGCTGGTTTGAATCTCAGATCTGTGGCTTCTTACCCATGTTACCTTGAGCAAGTGACTTGACCTCTCTCAGCCTTGGTTTCCTCATCTGTAAAGTGAGATGATAACTGTGCCTGCTCCATAGGGTTGCTGTGAGGAAGAAATAGGTAGTCACATGCATGTGACTGCTTAGAAGTGAACCTGGTACACGGTAAATGCTCAGTTGTGTTTATGGCTTTTGTATTTCTTGTCCCTGGTGTGGGCCTGGCATTCAGTGCCTGCAGCAAGCACTTGCTGAACTGACAGCAGCTCTCTCTGTTTCCAGAGCTGGACAGAGGCCTCACTGAGCCCCAGATTCAGGTGGTTTGCCGCCAGATGCTGGAAGCCCTCAACTTCCTGCACAACAAGAGGATCATCCACCGGGATCTGAAAGCCGGCAATGTACTGATGACTCTTGAGGGCGACATCAGACTGGGTAGGAGACGTCTGCGGGTGAGGGTGAAGGCAGAGCCCGTGGTGCCTGCCTGGGGGTGTCGGCCCAGCTTCTGCCTGCTGGAGGAGCAGGTGCGGGACTCTCACTCACAGGCCCTGGGTGTCAGGGGTCCTGCCTGCCCTCCCTGGGCTGCAGGGCACGTGTGCTTCCCAGCGGCTCCGTCCAACCCAGTGGTTCTCAGCTGAGGGTGATTTTGCCCCCCAGGGACATTTGGCAGTGTCTGGAGACATTTTTGGTTGTGCTGGCTGGGGCGGTGGGGGCTGCTGGCGCCTGGTGTGTAGGGGAGAGGGATGCTCCACCTCCGACGGTGCAGGACTGGGCGTGGCTGCAGTGTGGTCCTGCTCTCGAGTCTGGCTTGGGTTCCTGGGGCCTCGGGGGAAGCCCTCTGCTCCTGCTCCCAGTCAGAGATTTTGAGTGAGTGAGAGTGACACATGGAGGCATCACACTGCATTTAGAGCCAGAGGAAAACAGTACAGTAGGCACATATATTGAAACATTATTATTATTTTATTGACATATCATTGATACCCAGTCTTATGTTGGTTTCTAATGTACAACACAGTGGTTCAGCAGTTACCATATTATTAAATCCTCACCCTCTCTAGTGTGATTACTATCTATCAACAAAGAAAGATGTCATAGAATCATAAAACATTATTTTTTATCTCTCCTGTCTGGGTTTTTAAAAAATTGTGGGAAAACACACGACATAAAATTTGTCATCTTAACTATTTTTAAGTGTATGGTTCATTGGCATTAAGTGCATTCACATTGCTGTGCAGCCATCACCACCATCTCCAGAAGCTTTTCATCTTCCAAACTGAAGCTCTGTCCCCATCAAACACTAACTGCCCATTTCCCCTCCCCAGGCCCTGGCAACCCCGTTTACTCCCTCTATCTGTGTGTGGCCGCTCTAGGAACCTCATATAAGTGCGATCATTTGTGCTTTTGTGGCTGGCTTATTTCACTTAGCATAATGTCTTCAGGGTTTATCCATGATGTAACGTGTCAGAATCTCTTTACATTTTCAATGTTTTTTTTTTAACCAGAATAACACATGCCATGTGTCCTCTGCTCCTGCCACATTCTTAACCCATCCACTCCCAGAGACGGTTGTTTTCAACTCTTCTCATATTTTTCTTGCATTGCTAAATAATACGCATTTTTAAAGTAATGATTTTGTTGTGTGATGAAAAAGTAGTACATGCTTATTATTATATAAAACTCACCTAGTACAGGAAGGTTTAAGGGGAAAGCCAGAAAGCCTCCAGTGTCATTCCCCAGATGTTGGCTCTGGTTGTCATCACAGGCACCTCTGCATGCATCTCCGTCAGGAGGACGTGCAGCCAGAGAGGACTTAGCGAGTGGTATTAACTAGTCTTGTTTATCAGTTTGACGATATGCAACTCTATTTTCCTTAACATCCTTCTCCAGTAGTGAAATGGTTCCTCTGTCTGTACCTCCTGTTTCCTCAGCCCTGGCTTTCCAGCACGGAAGGGTCACTATCTGTAGTTCCTCTGGTGGTTACTTTTGTATCTTTTGTATTACATCCACAAGAAACTGAGCCACTGTTGAGCCCCTGTGGTGGAGAATTGCAGGGATAGTCAGGAGGGTTGGAACAGAAATGGCACAGTATGGCCAAGGACATCCTCTACATGTGGCTTCCGACATCCCTGCTCTCAGGGCGCTGAAGCCCAGAGAGGGCAGGGCAGGGACCTTCCTCAGGTCACAGAGCTAGCAAGGGCAGAGCCAGGACTGACCCCATGGCCACGGGCTCACTCACAGGGTTCTCCCATGTCACTACACTCACCTCCATGAGTGCGTTGAGCTGACAGCTTAGGACAGGGCTGGGCCTTAAAAGATGGATGCAGGTCTGGTGGGTTCCCAGATTTGGGGCATCTCAGTCCACAGGTAGGCTTCTAACACTCAGATTGCTGGGTGCAGACCCTGGGGTTTCTGCCCAGGGTGGGGTCCAAGAACTTGCATTCCCAGCAAGCTCCCGGCCGAAGCTGGCTGAAGGACCGTACTATAAAACCCATTGCTGTAGACCCTCTCTACCCAAAGTGTGGGAGATAGCAGCGTCAGCATTATGTGGAAGCTTGTTAGAAACGTGCCACTGTCCAGAGTGCAGGGTTGGTCTGTCCTAACCCCAGCAGGATGAAGGGTTTCTCACATGGGACATGAGCAGGGCCACGCTCTGCGTCCTGAAGAGCAGCATCCCTCACTTGCAGGGACTGACCGCTGGGGCCCAGCTCACCTCCCCTGTAGCTGTTCCTTGTCCTTCCTCCTTCTCTTAGCTGGAGTGGTTAAGAACGTGCACTCCAGAGCCAGAGAGACCTGAGCTTGCACCCCGAGCCCACTGCTGGCTCTCTGTCCTTGGGGAAGCTGCTTGGCTTTGCTGCCCTTCCGCTTTCCTGGGAAGCGGGGCTGATAATAAAAGCTCCCTCAGAGGGTTGTGATGCCAGTTAGAAGAAGATGCTTATGTTGTGAGTTCTCCAGAAAGGCAGCTGTGATTACTCTTGTTTCCTTAAGTCTGCTCCGGGCCTGGTGCTGGGCTCTGGGGACGGGGGCCTTAGACCGAGTTCTCCTGCCGAGTTCCCAGGCCTCAGGGCTGGGCAGGGAGATCCTGGTGCCCGGTGGTGGTTGCCTGTTCCCCCACCTGGGCCTGGGGCTTGGGGATTCAGAAGAGGCCAGCATGAGACAATAGTTTGAGCTGAATCGTGAAAGGTGGATAAGTGTTTGCCAGGTAAACCAGATTGGGCAGGGCAGTCATGGAAGTGGGAGCCTAGTGGGCAGAGGCATGGTGGTGAGAAATAGGGTATTTTGGGAGGAGTAACAAAAATAACAGCACACATTTATTAGGTTTATGAAGCACCTGGTAGGTGTCAGTGGTTAGACAAGGTGCTTTCTAGACTTGGCATTTCATCAGAGGGCTCTGGGTGGGGGGAGTGGGGGTAGGTAGGGACCACCCCCAACACAGGTGAGGACACTGAGGCCCGGAGTGGAGGTGCCCAAGGTCAGGTCATGAGGGAGGAGAAGTAGCAGGGTTTGTTGACCTCACAGCCTCCAGTGGACCGGCTCGCTCAAGGGCAGAAGGTAGGGAGCCAGGGAGGGCCTGAGGCTCAGGGAGTTTTGGGGGGCAGAAGAGTCTCTTGTGCTCTGGGGAGTTCAGGGGGACCTTCAGCTCAGCAGCCTTCAAGAACTTACTGCTTTGGGGAGGGAGGACACCCAAAGCTGGCTCAGGATCAGCCTTTGGGGCTGGTTGGAGCAGGGAAGCCCCGGTGGGGACAGGGAGGGTTGGGAGCTGAGACCTCCCCACTGGGGTTCCCATTTCCCATGGTGTCTCCTCCAGCACTCTGTACTTGTGGAGGTGCTGATGTGCCGAGCAGACTCCAGAATCCCACTCAGAACCTGGCAGGGGTGGGGTGGATGCAGATGGGTGTGTCAGGTTTCCAAGTGACTTGGCATATGCAGTTGAGGAAACCAGGAAACCACTTAAGGAGGAAAAACATTCAGGGAGAGTTGAGTGCAAATATTTATACAGTTATCACTGGGCCTGGGGAGCTGAGGTGTGGATGCCTGCTGAGGCCTGTTCTGTTTTGGAAAATCCTTTTCCTTGGGGTCTGGGATTTGAACCTTGGTGAAACAGTGGAGGAAGCCTGCGAGATGGGGTGGCAGTCTGTCTGCATCTTCCTAGCTTCCTGGGACCGTCTGGGCCCCTGGAGGCAATCCCACCCCCACATGTCCTTATGCAACTCAGGGAGGCATAAGAGAATGTTTAGCAGGTCTTCCTCCCAAACAAGGGTGTCACCTCATTAGAGACAATGTCTGTGCTTCTCAGTGAGTGAGATACTATGGGAAGCAGCAGGGAGGACTAAGCAAAGTGTTGACTGTAGACACGACAAGCCTGGTTCAAATCCTGGCTATGCAACTTATGAGCTGGAGAAGCATTTCACCGTCCAAACCTCAGTTCTTTTATCTGTACAGGCGGTATAACAATAGACCACCTCATGGAGTCCCTGTGACCAGTTGGGTGAAGTGTATTAGTACAGTCACAGGGAGGCTCAGGGTTATGTCCCTCTCTGTTGCTAGGCCTTTTGCTTCTTCCTTGTGTTAAATATTTACTTCTGTCTAGGATTTCAAACTTGCTGTGAGCTTCATTTGATAGTTGCCAAGTAAAGCACATACTCCAGCCCTGGGTGGGTGTGAAGCGATTCTCGATGGCCAGTGGGACCCATTTGTGCAGAGAGAGAAGGGAAGAGTGTCTGCTGCCCTGAGACAGTTTTGGGATATTACGTGGGGTGTGGGCTTTAAAGTCTGAAGGTCTGTGGTCTTGTCCTGGATCTGCTGTTTTGGCATTGGGTGACCTTGGGCGAGTCACCTAACCCTTTTGAGCTTCAGTCTCTCTAACTTAGAGTGGGGTAGTAGTTCCTACCTCATAGAATTGCTGTGAGCAATTATATATATTGTGCGTGTGTGTGTATATATATACAGTAGACCACCTCATGGAGTCCCTGTGACCAGTTGGGTGAAGTATACTAGTACAGTCACAGGGAGGCTCAGGGTTATGTCCCTCTCTGCTGCTGTGCATCTCTCTCTATATATATAGATGCATGCAAAGCATCTCTAGATGTTGAGCACATCAGAGAGGCCCGGTGAATGTTAAGGTTCTTTCCTGGGCCAACGAATGTCTCAGAGCAGCTGCTATGAGAAGGAACATTCTCCATTCCCCAAAAACCTGTGTTCCTCTCCCCAGAGGTTCTTCTTTGAAAATGGGAGGTGCATTTTACAACTTTCGGAGTTTTTCAGGTTCTAAGCAGAGTTCTGAACTGGTCTGAAAATCAAAGTGCCCAGCACAGAGCTTGGTACATAGTAGGTGCTCAATAAATAGTAGCTTCCAGCACTGCCATTGCTTTATCAGTTCGCCATTACTGCAGGACCACCAACACCCAGAGACCTCCAGTGTACAGGAGGCCTGGCTGGAACCGTCCCCTGCCTCTCACCCCACCTTGATCCCAACCCAGAGTTCCTGTTTGCTGCTGCCAGCAGGCTGGGGGCCTGGTTCTTCCACTGTGGCTGCCATGCACCGAGCCAGTGTTTGATAGCAATAACTCAATGCTCAAAGACCACTGGTAACATTTTATGGAGGAGAGATTTGGCTCCTTAACCACCACCCTCTTTTTAGATATTTTTGGTGGCATTTCTTTTAAAGTAGCAAACACATGAAAAAAAGAAAAAAATGTATATAATCTTAAATTTACCTGTATAATTTTCATTTGTATATATATATATCTGGAGTTCTATGCAATAAACTCATAAGTGTTTATCTCTGCCAGGACTGTGGAGACTTTTAAATCTGTAAATGTATAAAGATACAGACCTATATACCCACACAGAAGGGCATCGAAGGCGCTCTTGCTCCTGCCAGGACACAGCACTGTAGCCTTCCTTGCAGTCTTTTTTCTGTGCAGAGCAAGGTAGGACGAGATAGTAGTATAAAGAGCACAGACCTAGTGTCACATGTGTCCTTAGAGCTTGGTGACCATCCACAAGTTACTTAATCTCTCTAAACTTCAGTTTCCCCATCTGTAAAGTGGGGATAATAATTTCTATGGGGATAATATATCAACGACCCCTCCCCCAAAGGGTCATACATGTAAATGGTATTCATAGGAATATATATGCAAATAACATGCAAAATTATATGCAGAAGATATAAATCATATGCATAAGTCTCTGCACAATGCTGTATGCCTGTTAAGTTCTCAGTAAGTACTGATTTTTATTAAACTGAATTTTTTTTTAAGTTGAGATTGTTAGATATGTAGTTTTCCAGTTTGCTTTTATTTAAAAAAATTGAACAGTATCAGCACATTTTCCCTATAACCTCAAATATTCCACAGAATGATGATTAATGTTTTCTTGCATTCGGTCACATGCACAAACTAATTTACCTAGGAAACCCTCAAAGTTGGCAATTGAGGTTTCTCATGGGATCTCTCCTATTACTTGCTAACACACAGGGGCAAGTGTGCTTGCTCGTGGATCTTTGAGTGTCTTTCTATAATCACACCTTTAAGAGGAATCCTCAGAAGTGGGGTTGTTGGGTGTGCGCAGCGTTTCAGGTTTTCATCAACAGCTGCAGCCCATGCGCTCTTCCTTCTGGTTGTACCGGTTTACCCCACCCCCACCCAAGCCCGTGTGGAGTGTGAAGTTTTCACCACATCCTGGCCCCCACTGGGTTTTGCTTCAAAAACAAAATACAGAAGCCCAAGCGCACAAACCCAAAAAACTTTGCCATATGCATTTCAGTTTTTTAAACCATAAAGTGATGCAATCTCTTTATCAAAAACATGTTAAAGACTAAAAGCATATAAAGTAAAAATGTGAGTCCCCTTAGTTGCATTCCTCCCACCAAAATTCCACATCTGGGGAGGTGGTCATATTCAGTTGGATGTGCAACCTTCCAAACCCTTTCCTGTGTACGTGGGTGTTTATGTGCACACAGTGTGCGTCTGTTATTCTTTCAAAATACAGCTGGAATCGTGATATACATCCTCTGTGTCGGTCAGTCGGGTCAGCAACATGTCCAGGATAACCTGTTAAAGAACAAACTTCCAAGTTAGTACAGACAAATGCAGCCTCGTTCTTTCTAAGGGTTGCATGTTATTTCCTGGTTGGAGTGGCTGTAATTTATCTCACTAGTCACCAACCAAGCTCTAGCAACAGTTTAGGTTGTTGCCAGTTTTTCACTCTCAAATAATGCTTTTGTAAGCTTCATATATATTATAAATCTAGTTTTGGGGATCTATTTCTAGAAGTAGAGCTGCTTTCAAACATTTCCTAAAACCCAGTGTGGTTATTTTTCTTCTAAATATAAATGAATAAAGACAATCTACTGAAGTCTGTTCATTCACTTACTCAGTTGATCGCTCAGTGACCCTGTTGAGGGCTTCATGTGCCAGATACAGTGCCAGGGGCACAGAATGCATCTGTGCAGAAATGATCTCTTTCCTCATGGAAATGATAGTTCATGGAGAAGAGTCCCTACCTACCTGCTGCCCTTGTCTCTGACCTTTGTTTTAAAATGGGAAAAGGAAAGAGGAGTGTTTTCAGCAGAAGAGACGACTTGGTGAAAGTCTCCTTCGAATTGCCCGAGGGCAGCCATCCCCGCCGGGAGATCCCTCATAAACTCCATTCCGGGAGCAGACGACTGGGGCCACCGTGCGGAGCCCAGGGAAAGCCTGAGGTCCTCGGGCTGCAGGGAGCAGCTGCCCCACCCTCCTGGCTGGGCCGCATCTTGTGGGGCAGAAGGGGAAGTAGCAGCTACCCAAAAAGCTGGCTGGCGCTTGCCTAGGGAGGGTCCTGGGGACCGGCTGTGTGTCATTGTGAAAGTTGGCGGCTTCTGCTTCTCTCCCTTCTCAGGACGGGCCCAGGAGGGGCGTGGTGGGGGAGTGGCGGCTGCAGCCTCCCTGTGCGAGCCTCACGCTGGCTCTGGAAGGCCGTACCTGTTGCCAAGAGATTTGCTGGGATGTCGGGCGAGCCATTGTTGGTGTTTGCAGGGGAGGTGGCAGGCCCCGCATCCTGCCCCGTGCCCGCAGGCCTAGCAGGAAGGAGGGGAGCCTGGCCCCCGTTTTACCCGGGGGCCCGGGGGCGGTGACTCGCCCAGGCTGCCCCGAGCCAGCAGCAGAGCTGGGTTCTCACCTGGGTCTCCGGATGTTGCGCCTCGCCCTGCAGCAGCTGCTGGGCCCGCCCTTTGAGGTGTCACCTTGTGCGATGACAGCCCAGCCTCTTCAAGGGCTGGCATCGGCGGCGCGGAGAGCAGCTTTCCTGACCACGCCCAGGAGGCCGTCTCAGTACAGCCTCAGCCTACAAATCTTGAGTGAGGCTGCTGGCTCCAGGGCGTAAATGACTGACGGGAGTGCTTACCAATCATCAGGCTTGGAGCTGAGTTATGCGGGTCTCTTAATCCTCATGACAACCCTAGAAAGTAATCATGTAGCATCACCACCCCTGTGTCACTCGGAAACCCAGGGTCAGGGGTTTGGTTATGGTGCTGGCCCCTGCCTGTGCCCGCCTTACCTGTTTCCACGCCTGGTCCCTTTGGCCACTCTGCCCTGCCCCTCCCAGGCCCTTCATCCAGCTTGTGTCCTCTGCCTGGAAACATCTTCCCAGGTCTTGCCCTGCTGTCTGAAGTAGGTGCCTGCCCAGCACCCTTTGCCTTTGCCCTCCTTCATCCCTGCATGGCCCCCTCAGCAGGAATCACAGGAAGTTGTTGAGGGCCTGTTTCCATCACTAGAATAACAAGCCACAGGAGGATGAAGATTTTGGTTCATCTCTGTGCCTAGAGCAGTGCCTGGCGTATAGCTGATGTTCAGGTAATGCCTGTTGAGTGAATGAATAGCCTGGAGGCCCTTAGCTATACTTCTTCCAGGCCCTCCCTCCCTTTCTGCTTTCTTGAGGTCGCATGCCCGCAACTGTGGACTTGCCCTCTGCTCCCATCTTTCCATTCCTCACAGTTAGGAACAGACACTTGGTGCTGTTTATCTGGCTGGCTTTCTCTTTTACCATTAAACTCTGGGATACCTGAGGGCAACAACTTAGTTTGCTTTTGGTCCCCATGGTATTCTGTGCTCCTGGCTAGCCCCTGGCCCCGATGGTACCTGAAGAACAGGTGAATGAACCATGGCTGGAACCACTCTGTCCCAACAGGCCCCTGCTCTTAGCATTGTGCCCCCTCCTGGTTTGAAGTCATGGATCGGATGGAAGCTCCAAGTACCGCAGTTGTTACCTGACTGGTTCAGGCCAGTTCATTTCAAGACCGAGGCTGGGGCTTCCCAGTCTCCCGCAGTTACAGCTTTGCAGCTCTTCTTGCTGTGAATTAAGCATTGCCAGTTCTGTCAAGGTATTGCTTCCTCCTGAATTTATTTTTTGATCGAGATGAAACTTTGCCTCGGAAACTGGGAGCACTGGATTTCTCCTTATGGCACTGGATTCTTCTCCTGGATGTGGGTGTGTGAAGGAAGCCTTGTAGTGTTGGATGTATGTTTAAAGAGAAATTTTGGCTATTGTTTTGTTAATCCTGAATGTCATGCATGTTTATCATAGCAAATTTACGGGATTTAGAAAAGCAGAAACCTGGTCTAGTCTCACCACGCACAACCATTTAAGCAAGCTGGTTTATTTCCTCCAAGTCAGTTCCATGTATGTTTTTGCTGTTTTTTGGGGGAGGAGAGTGTAATTTTGACCATACAATATATTCGAATGTGCATTCCCTCCTTCCCACTTGACCTTTTAAGTTAAAAAAAAAACACACAAAGCTCAATTAAGTAAATTTGAAGATCGAATTGGCTTTGTTAAACATTCATGAGTGGTGCAGCATCCCACCTAGCAAGTAGAGAAATGCTCCCAGGAGCTGTACAAATGGAAGGTTTTTATAGACAGGAGAAGGGGACAAGGAAGCTATTTGCCAAAGAAAAGATTATGGATTGTTGCAGAGGAGGTCCCCCTCCCTCAGGAAGACTGGGGGTCGTAGGCAGATTACCTCACAAAGGAAATCCCACGCTGGCTTAAAATGCCACTCCTGGGAGAGACTGAAACTGCAGGTAGGCTGGGCATTAAGCCCTGGTTTGATGACCTGGCCCAGCTATCGCCCTTTGGCCCTGGGCCTGTGGCTTTCCATTTTAACAAAGTATTACAAATAAAATATTTAGTATTGTGTTAAATATGAAAATACTTAAATACACACTAAATGTTAAATATTGATAATTATAAATATGTATAACTCAGTATTGAAACATTGAATAAAACTATTCCAAAACTAATTTTAATGACTACAAAATATTCCGTCATATGAGGGTGAGCACACTTTTCTTACTCTGTTCAGTAGTGTGCACTTCTCCTTATCTTTCTTACCTCTCCGATTTTGTTAGTGTGTGTGTATGTTTGATATACCATCTTAAATCCTTTTTGGAAAACACAGGAGATATTCTATATTGTATATAAGAACTTTTAAAATGACTCCCTAAGCTTTGTGCAGTGGCAGTATTGTGTAGCTGATGAGGTTTATCTGAGGTGTGGTTATTGCTAATTAAAATCACTCCCTGAGCAACCACAGTTGTTTTTAATTTGTCACTATTACAATGGCACTTTGTTGAGCTCCCTTATGCATAATTTTAAGACATATTTAAGATTACTTCATTAGGGTAGAGTCCTGGATTTGGAATTACTGGATCAGAAGAGTATGGGTATTTTAAAGATTCTTGTGATTATTGCCAAAACACTTCCCTAAAAGTCCTTTCAGTTCATACTCTCATTAGCCAGTAGGAAAGTACATGTCTCAGTACTTTATACTGAGTATATAGTAATATAGTACTCAGTACTATATCCTCATAGCAGTAGATACATTTTTTAGTGATCGCTAATTTGCTAGATAGAAAATGGCGTCTGCTAGTTGCTTGGGAATGTGTATCTCTGAGTGCACACCCCAGGGCTGTGGGTGGAGGAATGTCCGTCCAGTACTCTATCTGAGATTTTTGTCTTCCAGCTGACTTTGGTGTGTCTGCCAAGAATCTGAAAACTGTGCAGAAACGAGATTCCTTCATAGGAACGCCTTACTGGTGAGTCGTATAGCTTCTGGAAGTGGAATGGTGGGCAGAATGTTAAACCTCACAGTCCCCAAGGTGACCTCTGGCTGGTATAGAGGACAGAGGCAGGCACTCCTGAGACAGCTGGCTGGGTCAGAGGCCAGTCTCTTGGCTGAGTTGCTTAGCTCCTCCCCTATGCCTTAGTTTCCTTATCTGTAAAATCAGGGACATAATACTGACTTAATGGGTTATTTTGAGGATTAAATGGGTTGATGAATGTAGAAAATGCTGTGTCAATAACAACGAAACTGGAACCCCTAAAAAATGGTTCAGTTCTTGATGAACACAAAGAGAACATACTGAGTGCTTGGCACTGGGCTGGGGCTATGAAGATGAGCAGCACAGGTTCAGTTCCTGCCCCCAGTGAAGTCTCTGTGGGCTTCTCTAGTCCATGGTGTTTTCTTCTTTTTCGAAAACTATTACTTAAAAACAAACAAATGAACAAATTTCTCACTCAGTTTCACACCTAACTACTCCTGCTTTTCATGTGCATTACTTCCCGTTGTGGTATTAGGCTCCTTTCTTACTTGCTTATTACTCACCCTTTCTTTCTCTCTCTCTGCCCTTTTATTTCTCTTCCCCCTTTTCTCTCCCGCCCCTTCTCTCTGTGCTGTCGTGTTCTGTCCGCACTCCTTCCCTACCCCAGTTTTTTCTGGGTTCCTTTCCCTTTGCCTCACCCCTTCCCCAGGACCCTGTGTTCTGGATTGTTGCTGCCATCTTGTGGTAGGCTTCGGGAACTGCAGCAGGACATGGCGTGGAGCCCCTTTGAAAGCCTACTTTTCTGTGTGAAGACCATCATAAGGAAGACAGTGGGATGGACAGTAATGCAAATCATGATTCAGGAGCGCTGGCAACCCCCTGACATTGGCCTGTGGTGGTCCTTACCCTGAGTCTCCAAGAAGCACCTCTGGAGGCCAGGTTCTTAGCCCTCTGTTGTCCCTTGGTTGGTTCAGGATGGCCCCCGAGGTGGTGATGTGTGAGACCATGAAAGACACCCCGTATGACTACAAAGCTGACATCTGGTCCCTGGGCATCACTCTGATTGAGATGGCCCAGATTGAGCCACCGCACCACGAGCTCAACCCCATGCGGGTCCTGCTCAAGATTGCCAAGTCCGACCCCCCGACGCTGCTCACGCCTTCTAAGTGGTAAGGCACAGGAGGGTGTCTGCAGGCAGCAGGCCTAGGACGTGGGTTGGGTGGGATTGGAAGGCTCTCCTGCCACTGCTGGGCCCCAGAGTGGGCGAGTAGTCAGTATCTTGGGGTCTCCAGGCTTTCCTGAGCCCCTCTAGGTCCTCCCTCCTCTTGCTTCCCTCCGTGTTCCCCATCAAAACAGACTGGGTCACCCGGTAAGGCAGGTCCCACCATGGGAATAAGAGGCCAAGTGAGGCCCAGCAGCCACAGCGTGCCATCCTGGGCTGGGAGGTGGGGCTCAGGCTTAAACACTCTTTGTGGCCTCGGGCAAGTCCCTGCTCCTTTGATTTTTCACATCCCTGGTGGTACAGTGATGTCCCTGATGGGAAGGTCATGTGGCAGTCTCCGTCGCCTCCGCTGTTTTAGGTCTTGAAAGCGCCCTTTGTCCTATAAAGGGGCGTGCTTGGGAAGCACATAACTCCTGGGAGAGTGGAGTCTGTGGCGTGGGGAGCTTTCTCAGCCTTCGCCGCGCTCCGAGCTTACTGTCCACCTGTCCTCCTAGGTCTGTGGAGTTCCGAGACTTCCTGAAGACAGCCCTAGATAAGAACCCAGAGACGCGGCCCAGTGCCGCGCAGCTCCTGGAGGTGAGTGGTTCCTCTCTCCTGGGGCGCTGCCTGCCCCCTCTGCCCTGCCCTGCCCGTGGAGGTAGAGGGCGGAGGAGGTCACCCGGGACCTGGAAGCCGGACACATTCCTCATCTAGCCCAGGTGACTGTGAATGGCCATCCATTCATCAGCCAGCATTCCCTGGGAGCCTCTGAGATGACGGTTCCGTGCTGGGAGGGTGGGAGTGAAGGAGGCCCCCTGGAGCCCTGTCCTCACAGAGCTTATATTCCAGTGGGGAGACCAGCGGCACATGGCAGCTGTGTGCATGTGGAAGGCAGAGACTGGCACCACGCAGAAAAATAAACCAGCCAGTGGTGGGAGCAGGTCTTTCAAAGGAGGCCAGGCGGGCCTGCTGCGCTGTCTTCTGTACGCAGGGCCAGGTCACATAGGGGCGTGCAGGGCCTCAGGAGCCTAACTGGGATCTGGCTTTACCGGCTGTGCCATGGAGCACCCCTGAAGGTTTGGACTAGGGAGACACCATGTGACTTACACTTAGCCAGGGTCCCTCAGGCTTTAGGATGGGAAAGTGGATGATGGTTTCCTTGAAAATTTTTGAAATATTGGAGTAGCTGTGAGCTGCCCTTCCCCTGGCCCACCCAGCTGTCCTCAGGTCTGCCAGTTGCTGTGCATATGATTAACATTGATGGAACAGGGAGAGGATGTGGGCCTGGGGGAGGGGGAGGGCTGTTCTCCATGCCCTGTCCACTCCTGTCCTTCCACCTGTCTGAGGGTCTCTGGTGTGTGGGGGGAGGCGAGGAGGAAGAGGCCCACCCAGTGCTGGCCACTGCTGTTCCCCAGGACGTGCTGTGTGCCGGGCACTGGGCCTCATCTGGCATTCTGGGTACAGTGCATCCCTCTGGGGTGTGCAGCACAGCGATCGAGCGTGTGGACTGGAGCGGCAAAGTCCTGTGTTCCAGTCCCAGCCTTGCCACTGTGGTTTAACCTGTGATGGGGTCCTGCTGTGAAATGGGGCTGTTAAATTGCAGGGTTGCTGTGAGGGTTAAGTGAGAAGATACTGTAAAGTGCTTGGTGTAACTCCTAAGTACTGTGTTCAAGGAATGTTTGCTGCATTGAATTCAATTATTAAAAAGTGGAAAGAAACCAGGGTGCACAATGGGGTTTGGCTGCTAGGGGTGCTGACTGGCCCCGGCAGGTTTCTACAGTGTATTTGAAAGCAGAGGTCTGGGCTGTCAGAGACCTCACTTTTTGGGTATTGGGTGTTTGGTGGGGGGCAATGTGGAGGAGGGCCAGTGGGGGTGCGTGGGCCTGCCAGCACTGCGGAAGCACCCAGCCACCTGGGGCCAATTGTTTCCTGTAAGCAGGCACCTGCTGGCCTGATACATCCGTCCTCTGGGACGTTGTCCTGGGAAGAGCCCAGCTGTCCTCCATCTCCACGCGGTAGCCCTGAAGCCTCAGCCTGAGCCAGGAATTTCCATTCCATAGTTGGGAAAAATGCCCTGCCAAAGGATTCTTAGCATAAGACAGACAGGGCTGCAGAAGAAGGGAGAGATCCCTCGAGACAAAACACCTTTCAGGGCTCGGGCTGTCAGGGGCTTTCTCCACCAGCCTTTTCGTCTCCCAGCGAGAGAGCGGGAAGCAGCATTCCCCCCTTAGGTGAGGACGCTGAGGTGGGCAAGTGGCTTGCCTGAGGTCACCTGGCTTTGAGTGACAGAGATAGGCCCAGATCTGGGCTTCCTGGCATCCCCTGCAGAGCTGTTTGTGTCTGCACCCGGGCCTTTGTGTCTGCCTGCTTCTAGGAGGCCCCTCCTGGCCCCTCATCTTCCCATGTTCTGCCCTGAGCTGACAGACTGCTGACCACAGTGCCGTGTGATTCATCTACTTGCGCAGGTACCTCTGGGGACTGTACGACACAGCGATCAGGAAGCCAGGCTCTGCAGTCAGGCCTGCCCTCCTGGAATCTGAGTAGTTCTCACTGTGTGCCTCAGTTTCCTTATCTGCAAGATGTGGAGAATGTGCCCCTGACAGAATGGTGTGAGTGAGTGAGAGTCTGTATGCACTGTCTTTAGCGTAACAGGTGCTGCCCATCAGGTGCTCAGTATATATTCATTGAATTTGTTGTAAACCCACCCCCGTGTCGCCAGTGACTCCACGTTATTGGCCTCAGTGCTCGTCTCGCGGGCCCCAGCGGCTCCAGCCACTGTTGCTCCTTGTCCTCCTCCCTGTCGGCACTTAACTTCAGGGCTCTGCACCCTCTTGGTTTCCTTCCTCCTCCCTGGTCACTGCTTCTCAGTCTCCTTCACCTGCTCCTCTTTCCTCCAACTAACATGGAAGTGCGCCAGGGCCGTCTCTGCTCCCCTCACCTTGATGGTGTCATCCAGTTTGCAGCAGCTCCATTTCTCCTGTGGCCCACCTGTTCCACCCCGACGCCAGCAGGTGTGTCCGGCTGTTTATACCCCACCTCCTCCGATGTCCACCTGGCACCTCACGTGGAACATGCCCTTGCCTTTCCCCAGACGTGCTGCACCAGGGTTTTCCTGTCCCCGTCGGTGGGACCCTTCCCAGTGGCCAGGCCCCTAACTTTGCAAGCATCCTCAATCCCTCTCTTTCTCGAACACTCCATATCCTTTCTCTCAGCAAGTCCTGCTGTCCCTGCCTTCAGAACATGCCTTGGATCTGACCACTCGTCCCCACCTCCATCTCTTGGATTATTGCCTCGTCACTTCTTCCCTCACTCTTTATCAGCATAGCAGCCAGAGGGAACTTTTAAAATATAAGTCAGCTCCTGTCCCTCCCTGGTCCAAAGCCCCTTTGTGGCTCCCAGCTCACTCAGGGTAAAGTCCCGAGTCTCAGTGACCTGCCAGGTCCTGCGTGGTTTGCCCAGCCCACTTGGTCTCTTAGACTTCCTCTCTCCCTCGAGCCCCCTCACTCTGCCAGCCTCCCCAGCCTCCTTGCAGTTCTTCACACACTTCAGGCACCTCATGCCTCAGGGCCTTTGCACTGGCTCTCCACACCAGCTGGCATGCTCTTCCCCAGACACTTCTGTGGTTGACTCATTCTCTCTTTCAAGTCATTGCTCACATGTAAGCTTCTCAGTTTCCACCCACACTATTTTAAACTACAGATCTGCCACACCCCACATTCCTAATTCTCCTTTCTTGCCTTACTCTAGCTTTTTCTGTGGCACAAAGCATGGTGGCATGCAACCTAACTTGTTTATTGCTTTTAATTTTTATCTCCCCAGCTAGCATGTCATCTCCCTGAGGATGGCAGTCTCTGTTCTGCTCACTAATGTTTCCCAAGCATCCAGAACAGTGCCTGGTATGTAGAGGGCTCCCAATAAGTATTTGTTAAATATATTACCTATTTTTACTTAAACTGCTATGTAACCCTTTCTCCATTCCAGGCACTATTCTAAATGTTGAGCAAATGTTAACTAATTTAGTCTTTATAACAACAATTATGAAGCAGGTATTGTACAGATTTTTATAGAACAAATGATAAAAAACGCACAGAGAGGTTAGGGAGCCTGCACAAGGTCACACAGCTTGTAAGAGACAGAGCTGGGCTGCTGATCCTGGCCATCTGGCCCTAGCGCGTGTTCTCTGGATCATTCCGGTAGCTGTGTCTCTTAGTGAACAAAGCAGGGAAAGAAGGAATGAAAGAGACAAGAAGGTTAGAAAGGAGGGCAGTAGGGTTGAGGGAAAGAGGCTGACACTTGAACACATGAGAGCATTATAGGTCTTTTGTAAAGTCAGTCTCAGAGTGTAGACCCTCTTGCTGGCTCATGGTTCCTAAGCACACAGAGGAAGCCTCCGCTCAAGTTCTTGGAAAGGGTGTCTGTATAGATGGCAGGAGAGGTCCTGGCCAGAGGGCAGATGACAGTTGGCGAGCGTGTTGGGGCTGCACACAGAGGCAGCAGTGACTTCCCCTCAGATCTGGCCATGCCTAGTACCTCTCCAGGGACCCGTGTGCCCAGCCCCACCGTCCCATGCAGGCCCATGTGCGCGGTCCACCTGGGGAAGCCCCGGGCACTCCTGTGCTCTGCTTTGTTCTCTGGTCTCTTCTGTACATTGCTGGAGACAGCAGGGCTGAGGCAGTGGGGCAGGTGGTCTGTGCTTTGTGTCCTAGAGCAGTTTATAAAACTCTTCTTGGCCTGACCAGATGCAGGAGGGCCAGCGCCTCCTACCTGGGGATTCCAGGACCTTGGCGTCCAGGGGGTCTGCTCTGCTTACTTGGCCCTTGGTCAAATGCTGTCTCCCCATAGCTCCCCCCTCCGCTCCCTGAGGGGCCTGAGGTGCTCAAGGGAGGCAGTGGGGCAGATGGTTCAGCATTGAGAAAGTAAAGCTCCCGGCCATGCTGAAAAGGCACTAATTTGGTCAATATGTGATGTGCGCTGAGGAAAACCTGGTATTTCCAGAGGCCTGTGCCTGCATTATTTATTTCTGCCACATGTGCTTCAGCTGTTGCCATGCAGTGTCCCATGGCTTCTTGCTCAAGCTCACGTGTGTGAGGTTGTGCAGTGTGAAACTCAGGAACCTTGGGTCTGGTTCTCACCCTCAGTCCCAAAAGGCTGTGCTCAGTGGGGATGTCAGGGGGCACAGGGATGGCTGGAGTCTAAGCCAGCAGGCTTAGCTGCTACACTGTCCAGCATCCCATGATTAGCAAACCCTCATTAACGGTCCCCCTTGAGACCTTTTGGAACCACGCAGTGGCCAGACTGACACCTTTAAAGGATAAGTGTTAATGTCACTGCTCTATAGCAGCCCTACGTGGCTTCTCACCATGCCCAGGGTCCCTGCATGCATCACCCTGTCCTTCCGTGGCCCCTCCCCTCCCCTCTCCCCCAAGTTTCTGCCACCTGGCCTTCTAGCCTTTCCTCTAGGACACCATGCTCAATCTGGGACTGGATCACATGATTTGCATATAGGCCTAGTCTCCTCCACCCAGGCCAGGCCCATATTGCTCCAGCCTCATGCTATCCCATTACCTGATCTGAAATGATCTTGCTTGTCATTCGGCTACAAAGCTAGTGTCTCTCCCACTGGCCACGAGCCCCCAAAGGCCGGGAGCTTTCTTGTCTTATTTAGCCTGATTTTAGCACCTGACACATCACCGGCCTCGACCCGGGGCTGTGACAGGAATGCATTCATCAGTGAACGAATGGGGACGTGGGAAAGAAAGAAAAGAAATTAAATTCTTAAAATCTTTACTAGTTTGGACTAAATAGACAAAGTCAGGCTGGTTTAGGAAAATCTGAATGGCAAGGCTCTTGAAAAGGAGTGGGGTTTTTTGCTTTGCAGGTATACAAAGTAAGGTGGCCAAACTGAACAGGCTGTTGGTTTGTGGCCTTCCACAAATGAGATGTTTTAAAGGAACAAGCAGAGAAGAACGATCTGCAGTGCCCCTGCCAGTTGTGGATGTGCTCTCCAGGTGCTAGGACATTTATTCTTAGTCATTTACATACTTCCCTGCAATCTTGTGACACTGTTCCTCTGCCGATAAATTTTCTGACAGTAAAAGTGAATTTCATCAGAGCCTTCCTGTAAATTTCAAATGAGCAAATTCCAACTTAATGACCACCCTGCTCCCCCTTCGTCAGCACCCTGGGTGAGTGTAGTGAAGTGAGGAATCCTCCCCACACCCTGTGCTGGGGCTGAGAGACCTGAGGACAGACTTCCACCAGGCAGATGCTCCTGCTGATTTCACATCTGTTAGGCCTTCAAAGCTTTGGTGTTTTGCAAGGTCCCTGAAAGAACCTTCATTTTTGAAAAGATGTGAGATTTCTGTAAATGCCTAGGAATAGAACATACACCTTTCTGCCTCAAGATTTTGTAAGCACATGTGCCCGCTCAAAGGCATATACAACCATGTTCATGGCAGCTTTGTTCATAGATGCCAAAAACACGGTTGTGCATCAGCAGCAAAATGAATAAACAGACTGTGATATATTCACAGTGGAATACTCCACAGGAATAAAGAAGGAACCTTTCGTCAACATATGCAACAGTGTAGATGAATCATAGTTTTGGCTCAACTCATGTTGAGTAAAGCAAGCCAACCACAAGGGACTACACACTGTGTGATTCTGCTCGTATGAACTTAAAGAGCAGGCCCTCTAGTCTCTGCAGCCAGGCAGCTCTGCGGGTGGGGCTGCCTCGGAGGTGTTCAGGGAGGTGTTTCTGAGGCGTTGGAGACGTTCTCTGTCTCGAGCTGGGTCTAGTTAAACTGTGTGTGTTATTAGGGCAAAAGTTAGTACCCTTTGTGGTTTCTGAACTTCACTGTGATATGTTAATACCTCAATAAAATTGAGGGTATATATGTGTTGACGCACCCCTGAAGACCAGGTTCTTGAGTTTCAGTGTTGCAGAAATGAACGCTGAACTTGAAAGAAAGAGAGCTGGTGGAGTTGATTAGAGAGCCTGCATACTAGGGAGCTGACGAGAAAGAGGAATGTAGTGCTTTTTGAAGGGGGCTGTGTATAGGGCTTATAAAGGCAGTTTCAGAAGGTGAGGGGCTGGGCGTAAGCGATCCATGGTCTTGTAGATGGTTCAAAAATGCCTTGGCAATGGAATGTCCTTATCTGTAGTTTCCAGGGGCTGCAGGCAAAATTCCTGGAACTCAGAAAGGTCTGGTTAGAAGGCAGCATGGAGGAAACTTCTTAGCTTGTTTAAAAGTGGAGGGAGTTAGGCTTTGTTAGAGTCTCTAACATACGTATAGTATATATTTAAAAACCCTATATTAAAACCTTTAAAACAAAGACATTACACATTGCTTTAACTCCCTGCTTTGGGCCAAGCATTTCCGTGTGCATTGGCTCATTTAACCCTCATGACCTTGTGGGTCTGGCATTGTCCCCACAGAAGAACTAAGGAGGCTGCAGTGCAGAGAGGGAGAGTGACATGTTCAGTGTCACACAGCTGGTGAGCAGCAGAGCCAGGATTTGCCCTCTTTCCATCCATCACACAGACTTTCTGAGTTGTCTCTGGGCGTCTCACCGAGTTCACGATCAGCCCTCACTCAGGGAAGCTGCTGGCCTCCTCTGCCTGGGGGATCGCATTCCCCCCGTCTTTGCCTGCCCCTCTTGCACCTCCAGCCCAAAGTGGTTCTAATCTAGGGCTAATCTAATCTAATCTAATCCTGTGTCCCCTCAGCATCCCTTCGTCAGCAGCGTCACCAGTAACAAGGCTTTGCGGGAGCTGGTGGCTGAGGCCAAGGCTGAAGTGATGGAGGAGATCGAGGATGGCCGGGAGGAGGGCGAGGAGGAGGACTCCGTGGACGCTGCCTCTGTAAGGCCTGGGACAAGGGGGCAGGGATGGGACCCCAGCGGGCCTTGGCTGGCGGGGGAGGGGCCCCGGGGCCTTGTGGGAAGAATTCTTCTCTGTTTCTCCCCAGCTTACAGGTCATAGGCTCGTGCCACAGGTTACATAAGACGGCAGATGGGCCAGGGGCTAAAGGGCTGTTGGCTGTTGGCCAGACCCTGTGAGTTTTCAGGAAAGTCCAAGAATCTAGATTTTCACATGGGATCTTCCAATTTTTAAAAGTTGGTAGCTGACTCATAGTTTCCCAGCCTTTTTTCTGTTGTGGCTCACAAAGAAAATGAGAATGTGTTTTTGCACACTGTGGGATAAATGCAGATAAAAGGCTGCTCATGATTGGAGGACAGGCCGAGGAGTTTGGGCCACCCCAGGCCCCGTCTGGCTGCCCCCGGCACCCAGAGGACCTGTGTCTTGGCATTAGTGATCCATCGGCAGCTTCAGCTCTTGGCTGCATTTAAATTTAAGTTGATGCTGACTTAAAGTTTTAAGAATCTTTGAGTCAAGCAAAGCATGTCTGTGGGCTGGATTCTGTCCTGAGCTGCTGCTTTCTGATTCCTGGTGTAGCCATTTGGGGGGGCCCCCATCCAGGAGGGGAGGTTTCTGTCCTGGTGCTACTGTGGACCCAAGGAGGCCAGGGCTGGACTTACCTGTTGGGGAATGGGAAATACAGTGCTTTTTCCAGTTTAATTGACTCCTGGGAGGAGCCAGAAGCTCATGTGAATCCTTACCAGGAAGAAACAAAGCATGAGGAGGACTCTGGAAGCGGCGCAGTGACCGCAGCTGTTTACGGAGCCCCTGTTGAGTGCTGGGAGCTTTGCACCTCCGACAGAGGAGAAGCAGGGCCCCAGTTTACAGAGAGGAAAGCTAGGGTCTGAGAGTGAAGTGGCTGACTGAGCCACAGGCCGCACCATTGTGTGTCTGGGCATGGCTGCAGGAGGAGGGTGTAGGTGGTGAGGTTGGGGAGGGAGCAGGAAACAGTCACTGCAGCCTGGTTCTCCCCAGGAGGCCAGTCTTTGAGAAAGTGGGGCTGTCTTGCCAGTGGGTTTCAGCCTGAGACAAGTTGACTATAGATTCAGTGAGACAGAAAAATGACAATGGAACATTCTTGGGGTGAAAGGGTTTTTCCCCAACTTCATTTCCACGGTGGCAGATCAGTCACTAGAATCCTGTCCACTCAGAGCAAGTCTGCACGCAACAAGCTGGTCTCTATTTCCGGGCCTCTCTGCCCCTGCAGCCGTCTCAGTCTGTGTCCTTGGCACTGCCACCCCTCTAGTCTCTGCTCTCCTGCAGCCGTGCAGCAACCAGGCAATAGCCATGTGGCCATGCCACCCAGAGCACTGGGAGGAGTTCTTTATATATAGAGTCTGTAGTAATGTATTGCCCACACGTGTGTAGTGAGCTAGCCCACCAGGGCCAGGTGAGAATCCTGGCCACAGGAATCCTCACTTTGTCCACAGGGTACATTGCGGGTTCCAGGCAGGGGTAGGGATGACAGGATGAGATCTGAGTTTTTGAAATGTCCCTCTGGGTGTTGAATAAAAGGTGGATTAGAATTCCATTTTCAGAGTTAAGAACCAGCAACCATCCTCACTTGAGAGAGTGCTTACAGTGTGATTCCATTACTATCAAGGAAAAATAGGCAAATTAACCTATAATACTAAAAGATCAAAGTCAGCATGATGATATGTCTAGGGGTGGACAGGCAGAGGCGGGGTCCCTAGGACAGGGCAGTGTTCCACTCCTGACATGGGAAGTGGCTGTGTGGGTGCTCACTTTATTCATTAAGCTGGACATCATGTTTAATCCACAGAAATGGGTGTTAATATTTCACAGTAGCAACATTTCCAGTACTTCCCACCCACAAAAGCCCTAGAAAACAAAAACAAAACAAAACTTAAAGAACTTAGTGGCTGGTAGGCTGAATCCCCTGGATAGCTTTGGTTTGGCCTTTCTGAAACTTTTTAAAAACTTGAATTAATTGTCATCTAAAAATTATGAGATGTCAAATAAAAATCCAGCATGTCTTGAAAAAGTAGGTCTGGTGACAAGGCACCCATTTTTCCACACTGTCACAGTTGGCTGAGCGAAGTCGCCCCTGCCCTCTTCAGGTGGGGCATTAGCTGTCCATCTGACCACAGTTGCCTCCACTTCTTGGAGGTATTAAATTAAGCTAAGATTAGAGACTATCAGGAGACTCTTACTCCTTAAAACAAGTACAATTGAACCTTGAGACAGTTGGGGGTTAGGGGCACTGACCCCCCACACAGTTGAAAATCTGTGTATAACTTTTGACTCCTCCAGAAGATAACTACTAATAGACTACTATTGACTAGAAGCCTTACCGCTAACATAAACAGCCGATTAACATATATTTAATGTATTCATAAAATAATGTAAGCTGTAAACAAGGAAGTTTTTTCAAATTGTCACAGATCTCCAAAACACTTTCCAACATATTTACTGAAAAAAGTTTGCATATAAGCAGACCTGTGCAGTTCAAACCTGTGTTGTTCAAAGATCAACTGTAGTAATTGTATTACGGGTTAGGCAGTGGGGAGGGGTGAGGACTATGGCTTACTGGAAAGGGATACCTACTGTACTGTCCTGGTCCACTTCATATTGTGGGTGTCTGACTTTCCATCCCTACCATGTCTCTGACTCTTACCTTGGACATACTATAGGATGGATGGCCTTGACTATCTTTTTTTGTCCTAGCCTCTGGGGAACCATACTCAAGATTCTTCTGATGTGAGCCTCAATGCTGACAAGCTTCTCAAAGAATCATCTTTCACCCCTCTGCCACCAAGCCAGCCTGAGGAAAGTGTGAATGGGCCCAGCCAGCCCTCTGGGGACAGATCCCTCCAAGTCATCAGCCCCCCAGAAGCAGTCCCTGGAAAAGAGAATGGCCTAGCAGTGCCAGTAGCTCTCCGGAAGTCCCGGCCAGTGTCAATGGATGCCAGAATTCAGGTATCTGAAGAGATGCAAGTCACTAACCAGGGTGAGGACCTCAGTCCAGCAGCCAACCAGTCTCAAAAAGCAAGCCAGAGCCGACCCAACAGCAGTGCCCTGGAGACCTTGGGTGGTGAGAAGCTGGCCAATGGCAGCCTCGAACTCCGCACCCAAGCAGCTCCAGGCCCTTCCAGGAGGGACTCGGACTGTGGCAGCCTGTCTACCTCTGAGAGCATGGACTACAGCACCTCCCTCTCAGCTGACCTGTCCTTGAACAGGGAGTCAGGCTCTCTGTCCATCAAGGTAAGGCCACTACTTGTACTGCAGGTTTGCAGCAGGACTGCTCCAGATGTGCTGTCGTCCAGCTTGGCTGCTGAAAGAATCCGTGGCTGCTTTCCATTTTAAGTGGTTCAGGACGATTGCTCTTTCTTTAAAGAGCTTTTAGTGTAATTCATAGTTTAACTTCTAAAATACCTGAGTTCAATCTTGGATTCAGTCATGTCAGGTACTTGGTTTGGGTTTAAATTTCAGTTTGGGTTTCCATTTAAATTGGGTTTGGTTAAAGGCTGTGGTGAAATTTGGGAGAAAGAATTCTAGAAGTGGAAGTTCTCTTCTTTGGGGTTCAGCCATGTGGGCCAGCTGCTGACTGGAGGATTCAGTGAAAGGCAGGAGGGAAAGGGAGACAGCCAAGGCTGTGTCCTAGCTCAGCGCCTTCTGGAGGTCGGTGACATTGGGAATGACAACAGCCCCTGTGCTCGCGGGCTCCGCATGAGGCCAGCCTTGCAGAGTGCTCTAAGAAACAACGGAGGGGCGTCTCCGTCATCCCAGCATACAGATGAGCAAACAGAGGCTTAGCAAGGGGGAGCTCCTCAGGCCCCAGACTCCGTGTTCTGAACCCCACATGCCGTTCTGCCTCCCCTGCGGGAAGTGCGGTCTCCTCCTCCTCAGGACAGGCTCACCCCTACCCCACCGCCCTCTCCTGTAAACTGTGTGGTGTCCTTGAACTCACTGTTGGTTAGCTGACTAGGCCACAGGTGGGGGCCTCATTCCCAACCAAGGCTGATTTTAGGGAAGGTACTTCAGCTTTTTGTTTATTTCCATCATTTGTTTTGGTGAAAACTACCAAGCAGTGACTCAAAAATAATTGCTAAATTAAAAAGAGTGAAAGAAGAAAATGCAGCCAGTTAGCCTAACAGTTAGCTTTGGGAACAGAAAGAAAGTGCACCAGGATGAGTGTAGACAGCAGCTCTTATGTGTCAGCAGAATCGGGGCCCATCACCTTCCTTAGGACAGGTGTCTTGCCCTTCTCTCCTTAAAAAAATCACTAGGAGTAGAAATTAAAAAATAATTTATTTTTAAATCTTTTATTGAAGTTTCAAGTGGTTCATCAGTTACCCACATTATTAAATACCCACACTAGTGCAGTTACTATCTATCAACATAAAAAGATGTTTCAGAATCATTGGCTATTTTCCCCATGCTGTACTATCATTCCTGTAACCAACTTATATTATGATGGAAAATTTTTGTGCCCCTTTATCCCCCTCACCTTCCCTACCCACCCATACCATCCTTTCCCCCCATGATAAACACCAGTTACTTCTCAGTGTCTGTGAGTGTACTGCTATTTTGTTCATTTTGTTTTGTTTTGTTTTTAGATTCCACAAGTAAGTGAAATATGGTGTTCATCTTTCTCCACCTGGCTTATTTCACTCAGCATAATATACTTTAGGTCCATCCACGTTGTTCCAAGTGGCAGGATTTCTTTCCCTTTTTTGTGGCTGAATAATATTCCACTGTATATATGTATCACATCTTCCTTATCCACTCATCTACTGATGGACTGTTTGGTTGCTTCTATATCTTGGCTATTGTAAATAATGCAGCAGTAAACATAGGGATGTATGTATCTTTTCAAATCAGGAAATCTATTTTCTTGAGGTAAATTCTAGAAGTGGAATTACTGGGTCATATGGTATTTGTATTTAAAATTTTTTTTTTGAGGAACCTCCATACTCCTTTCCACAGTTGCTGCACCAATTTTCATTCCCACCAACAGTGTAGGAGGGTTCCCTTTTCTCCACATCCTCGCCAACATTTGTTGTTGTTTGTCTTTTGGATGTTGGCCATCCTTACTGGTGTGAGGTGATTATCTTATTGTGGTTTTAATTTGCATTTCTCTGATGATTAGGGATGTGGAGCATCTTTTCGTGTGCCTATAACAGGGCTGTTTTGACAAGAGTCTGTGGACTAGTCAGTGCGCCGTGATGTGACAAAGAGCCCGTTAACCACAGGCAAGAGGCCCCAGGATGCACAGCAGTTCCAGTGTGAGGGCTGCAGTCCTGACCTCCTGTCTTCCCCATCACTCTCCTGCCAGTCTCCATTCTTCACTGCTAGTCTGACCCTTCTTTAATTGAGTCCTGGGACACAGGAGCTGGACACTATAGGGAGACAAGAATCAGGTGTGACCATCAGTGCAATGGTGTCCAAAGCCTCTGGGTGAGGTGCTATGGGAAGAGGTAGAAGTGTGTAGGGGAGAGGGGCTGAGCCTCCAGGGAACATGGGGTCTCTGGGAGTCTCTACTGAGCAGGAGATGGGGGTCAGAGCACACTGCGGGTCCAGAGACTTACTGTCAGGAGCCACCTGCAATGCTGAGCTTTGCATAATGATTTCCCCCCACCAGGACTCAAGGCTGCACAATAAAACCCTCAAGAGGACACGCAAGTTTGTGGTGGATGGCGTCGAGGTGAGCATCACAACCTCCAAGATCATCAGTGAAGATGAGAAGAAGGATGAGGAGATGCGATTTCTCAGGCAAGCTTGGGCAGGGCCACTGATGGTGGTGACAGGTAGGGTATGGTGAGAAAGCCATCTGTCCACAGCATGAAGGGATCGAGGACACAAAAGGAAACTGGTTTTCTTGAGATCCTGTGCTCCTCAGCCCACCGGCCCATCCATCCAGACCACTGAGGGAACTGTCAGCTGGCCTGAGCAGTGACTACTTCGCTTGTTTAGGGACTGAGAGGACAGGGCTGGAGCATGGAATGTAATATTAGAGGGGTGCAGCCATTGGGGTCCACAGGGTCCAGGTCACATAGGCCTATGGGCTGAGGAAGAGCGGACTTGATCCCAGGTACAGCTAGAGTCAATCTGTTGGAGAGTGATCGGCTCTGATGTCCCTTTTGAAAGATGGCTTTGCTGCCGTATGAGTCGGGTTTTGTAGAGGGGTGAGACCGCTGCAGGGAGGCTGGGAGACCTTGTCCAGGACAGTTGGGTTGTGGCCTTGGGTGGTGTGAGGGGAGAAGGGGTCGATTGAACATAAATGTTGGAGGCAAAGTCAGTGAACTAGTGAGAGATTGGTGTGGGGAGGAGATCTGTGGGCACGAGGCAGATCTGTCTGCTGGAACCACCCTCCCATGCTGAAGGTGCTCAGGTCCCTTAGCCCTCCTGGGGAGACCTGGTCCCACCATTTGGTAAATGAGGAAACGGTGTTTCTTGGTAGGTCAGTTACTTGCCCAGGGTCACCCAGGTGAGAAGGGCTAGAGCTGGCATTTTAACTAGATCTGTCTGTGTGAAAAGTTTTCCAGGTGTCCATTGGACTGGGAAGCTTCCTGGGGGGGTGCTGGGGGTGGCGTGGGGGGCTTAGTATTTGGGGAGGCCTTGGACTTACAGAGCTGCTTTGGGGCCAGATCTTTACAGGGTAAATTCATTATTGGCTTGGAGAACATTTCTGGAATATCAAGCACATTCAAATTTTTAAAAAGCACAAACATCCCTAAGGCAAACAGAAGCTGTTTTGGATGCTCTGGGGCACGTCTGCTCTCTAGGGACCAGAGGGAGGAGAGGCAGACTTTTCATTAGTGGTGTTCCTATGTGCATGTACGTGTGCCCCCCAACACCCACACACATACACACACACACTGGTGTCGTCTGTCTTTGGGAGGCTCAGGATCGGGGGTGGGGAGTGGTTGCTCTTGACTGATGACACCATCTTCTGTTTTAATGGCCACCTGGGAGGTGACCTGTACTCTCCAAGCTTCAGATCTCATGAGTTGCATTTCCTTACCCTCAACTCCCATCTGGGCAGTTCAGGTTCCTGGGGTTGAAATTCCAGATCCACTACACCCCATCAGGAAGTGATGCCCCTGGCCCTGGGCCACCGCCCCTTTCCTAAGCAGAGGAGCTGTGTGCTGCTCAGGTTTAAAAGGTGAGACTTAGCTGAGATGGAGATGAGGGGCTCATGGAGGACAAGGCTTTTCATCGTTGCCTGCCGTGGTCCAGAGGTCTGAACATCCTGCAACCCAGCCAGGCCACTAGGCTGCAGGGGCGTGGAGAGCTCTCATCAGTCCCCAGCTGGCTCATGCCCCTGCATCATGACCTGGACCCTGGCATTTCTGGAGGATTGGGTCTTTTTGAACCATGTGCTCAAATACTCAGTCTCCCAGATGAAGGGGTCTAGGTTCAGGGTTCTTTTTTTCCCTAAAATTGCTGGTGCTAGTTCCTTTCTTTTTAAGACATCAGCCGGTCTTTGCTGGCTTGCCCTTGAGAGAACTCAGGTGGGTCACGGAGGTATGTTAGAACCTGGCTGCCTACCTTCTTTCTGTATTCCTTTGTTTGATTTTTTTTGGGTCAGTTTTCTAAGCCTTAGTTTCTCTTGAGTCAGGATTTCCATTTCTTTGTTAACACTCAAAAATTACCTCTTACCTTCTCATTTCCCAAAGAGCAAGGGCTCAGACGGCAGCTTCCTTATGCGGTTGTAGACTGTGTGTCTGGCTTTTCCTAGCGATTGGGTTGCCTTTGCCTCTTCTTCCTCATCATCCTTGGAGCAGTTACCACTTCTGTGTGCCAGTGAGGCACAATATAGGTGTCATCTCATTTAACCTTCAAAAAACCTGGGAGGCAGAGATCATTTGCCCCGTTTTACAGATGGAAGAACAGAGGCCTGCAAAGATTGAGCGACTGCCTGATGGCACTCAGCTGGAAAGTCAGCCGAGCTAAGATTCAGGCAAGGTCCCCCTGACCCTAGAGCATGCTGGCCCATCCTTGTGCCACTCTCGGCAGGGATCTGGGCTCTGGTCTAGCATAGCACACAGGACCCCAGTCCTGAGGAGCTTCCAGGGATCCGATTCACAGTCAGGAGGCTCACATCTTTCTGCATCATTTCATTTTTTCTTTTCTGAATATATAAATGATACATATCAATTTTAATGTACTTACCCAGCCGTCAATGTCCCTATCTATGAGTTATGTAATCTTTGAGGCCATCTTCTACTGAAATGTCTACATCTTTTAACCCTTCAGGCGCCAGGAACTCCGAGAGCTTCGGCTGCTCCAGAAAGAAGAGCATCGGAACCAGACCCAGCTGAGCAGCAAGCATGAGCTGCAGCTGGAGCAGATGCATAAACGTTTTGAACAAGAAATCAATGTGAGTGTGAGAAAAGAGGGGACCCTAGAAGGGCTGCTTGCCAACATTTTCTTATTTAAGTGGAAGCTGCAGAGTGGGGGTGATTGGGCCCTGGAGAATGTTCACAGTGGCCCAGTTCCACTGGTTTCCTGATCTCATCAGGCGTTGACTTGCAAACATAGAATTGCATGAAGGTCGCAGTGCTTCTGAGTCACAAAGGAAGGTCTCTAGAGGGAAAGTGACCTTAGTTGAGTACTGTGCAGGAACCTTGCAGGGTAGATGGTCTGGTATCCTTTTGTGCATGAGGAAAAAGAGACTCAGAGAGGTTAAGTGACATGTTCTAGATCACACATCAAAGAGGTGGTAGAGCTGAGATTCAAGCCCAGGTCAGAGGAAAAGTTCAGGCTCTCCCCAGCTGACTCCCCATCTCCCTCCCAGGTATAAGGTGACTTTGCTGAATTTCTCTTCCTGCTGCTTCTAGGCCAAGAAGAAGTTCTTTGATACGGAGCTGGAGAACCTGGAGCGTCAGCAGAAGCAGCAAGTGGAGAAGATGGAGCAAGACCATGCAGTGCGCCGCCGGGAGGAGGCCAGGCGGATCCGTCTGGAGCAGGATCGGGACTACACCAGGTTCCAGGAGCAGCTCAAACTGATGAAGAAGGAGGTGAGTATGTGTCAGGTGGAGGCAGGGGGTCTGGAAGTATTAGGACCTTGTTGGTTGCAGGGATCAGAACCCCAGCTCAACCTTACCTTAGCAACAGAGGAATATTGGGGAGCTTGTATGCCTGAAAAGATCATCACCAGGCATGCCTGGATCTGTGCTCCCAACGGCACCACTAGGAGCCACTTCTCCATCGTTTTCCTCTCCATCTGCTTTCCTCTGTGTTGTCTTGGCTCCTAGGCAAGCCCTTGACATGTGGCTAGGCAGCTTTCTACCCATCCTCCCAGCTTAGGAACCCCAGCTGAAAGAGAGCAGTGGGGGAGGAAGAGACGGGGCATCAGGGAATTTGAGATGCTATCACGAGAAGGTGGGAGTGCATGCTGGGTGGGCAAACACAGCGTGTCCTCTGTGCCCTTCCTTCTCTTCTCTCACGATAGCAGTCCCCACTTGGGACCATGTGCCTCTTCTTCCTCTTTACCCTCCCATCTGGAAGGGGGGGTGCGGGAGGGGTGGCAAAGAGGTCGATGGTCCTGAGACAAGGGGAGGGAGGTGTATTTCTCAGCCTCCCCTGGGGAAGGGCATCTGGGTCCCACAACTCCCTCTGTGGAGCCAGAAACCAGGATGCTGGGCTGCTTGCTTTCTTGGACTCTCAGGAGGAAGGACAGGGACAGGGAGGGTGGAAGCCGCCAGGGTGGGTGTATGAACACTGGCAATTCCCAGTCTCCAGCTGAACAGCCTGTAAAGTTGGTGCATGGTGCTGGGGGCCTCAGGGCCCAGCTCCCAGACTTTCCTGTGATGGGCACGACATGTGGTATATCCAAAGAGCCCCTGGCAGCTGCCTATGGGAGCGGGGCTGGGGCTTGGGGCAGACCAGTGAGGCACTTGCCTTGGGCACAAAATTTAAGGGTGTGCTAAAAACCTCAGTAAGCAAGGTAAATAATAATCTAATGCGACATCGTAAAATAAAAATAAATGTAAAATATTAAAGGTGAAAAGAACATCAGGTATTTAAAATCAGGGTCTGACAGGGCCAGGATTAGGGTGTGGCAGCAAGACTGAGTCCTGCAGGTATAGGGCTGGATCCTATCTATTTAAAATATTGATATTTTTGTTTTGTTTTTTTATGTGAATACTGATTTTTTTAAATGTTAATTTATCTTGATTAAGGAGTCTTATAGAGCCCCTTTTGGGCCCTGTTTGCCTTTCTCTGGTCTTGGCCCTCTTGCTGAGAGACTGGCCAGTGGGTTGGGGTAGGTGGCGGGCACAGGGAAGAGGCTGTGGCTAAGCACACCCTAAGCTCTAGTGTGGGGAGCACAGGCTTGGGACTCAGGTCTGGTCCTGAGGCTTGGCTCTCTGGTTTACAAACTGTTGAGCTTTGGACAAATTATTTCCCTGGGTCCCTGTTGCCTCTTGTCAAAATGAATGTAATTCAGAAACTTTTTTATTGAGCATCTACATATGTGGCCCTGTGCTGAGGCCAGGGTTACTGAACAAAATAGGCAGGAACCCTACCCTCAAGTAACTGTTAATTTCCATGAAAGCCAGAGAACAAAATATACCATCAACTATATAGAAAACTTGCCAACTGCATACGTGCTGTGAAAGCAAATAGTCTGGTTGAAGAGAGAAGATGTGGTGAGATCTTCTTTAGGGCGGTCTGGGAACGCCTCCTAGCATATGACATTCGGGCTGAGATCACAAGGATTCTGTCAGGCATAAGGACATTCTAAGAGGGTGGAACAGCATATGCAAAGGCCCTGGGGTATGAGAAAGAGCACGGGGTGTGGAATGAGCTGAAAATGGTCAATATGGTGGGAGCATAGTAAGTGAAGGAGAGATTAGCATGAGATGAAATTGCACAGGAAGAGAGGGGCCAGGTCATAGAGGGCAGTGGGCCTTATGTGGGAAGTTGCTATTTTATTCATTGCTGTTCACCATGTATTACTCACACAGCTGTTCTAAGCATTAAATGAGAGGTGCATTAAGTGTCAGGCCCGGTGTCTGTCCCAGAATAATACCCAGTAGGTGCCAGTGCCTTTCATAGCTCCTTACCCCATCATGTATGCACACCCTTTACATGTGTGGGTAAGTGGGGAGCAATTGTGGGGGATTGTAAGAGTGGAAAAAAGAGGAGGCTGCAAAGGAGGTGCCTGGGATAGGGGAGGCATGAGAAGAAGCCGCAGAGCCCCTCACCCTCCCCAGCACGGAACCATAACCAAGTTGCACGTTCTCACTGTTGGCAGGGTTCCAGTAAGGCTTTCTAGCCTGTGGTTGCACCCTGATGCGGTGGGCAGGATCTGCTACTTGGCTTTCTCGCTCAGACTCAATTTAAAATTGTCTTTTTCCTTGGGTATTTTTCTTCAAAAAGTTTTCATGGAAAGGCAAGGCTCGACTCTTCGCTCTTTGGGCTCCTGTCATTTGGTAAGATTGTGTCTCTGTTACTGCCCTCCCTCAGGAGCATGTGGCTTGCTCTTTGGAGAGACTGGACAGCTGCTGTCTTTAATCTGTTTAATGGTGGTGCCAAGTAGCAGGTGGGCCTGGGTTCACTTGTGGTTCCCACAGCCCATTGTCGAGGTTTTGTTACTCGGTTCATTAAGTATGAATTTTTAGAGCTATGATTTGCCAGCCCCTGTGTTAGGCAGTGATGAGCAAAATCATACATAGCCCCTCCTCAGACTTGCTATTGTTATAAGAGACCATCAGTATGGAGAGTTACATGGTTATAAGAAGGTTGAGAACATATTACATATTTATCAGAGGGAGTAAAGGAGGAGGATGGTTTCTTTAACTCGTAAAGAGAGAAGTAAATTCTTTCAGGATAGCAGGGTGGTGGAATTTGTTGTGTGGAACCTGGGGTTAGAAAGACCTGCATTTGAGTCTTGACTCTGAACTTGGACAAGCTGCCTGAACTCATTGAGTCTCTGTCTCCGTCTCTGTAAAAGCGGGTAAAGACAGGGTTGCCTCATGAGGTCGCTCTGTAGGCTAGACGTCAAAATGCAGGCAAAGCACCTGGCACCTGGAAAGCACTTCCTACACTGTTGCCCCTGGGGTTACTATTGTCATTGTTGTTACCAATTTCTAAAACAAGGTCTAGGGATTCCTGCTGGCAGAGGTCTTTATGGTATGATTCAGAATGTCCTATGATTCTGTGTCCTGCCACTGCCGACTCCACAGTCCTTAGGCCTTCTCTGGTCCCAAAGGTCACCTCTGTTACTGCTGCAGGATACTGAAGCCCAGATGGTAGTGGGAAGCTTGGGTAGAGCCCGCCTGCCCATTGCCTGTAGATTAGTGGTTTGGGTGCACCAGCAATGGGGAAGGACAAAGCTGGGAATGGGTAGGAGCACCAGGTGAGCAGCTTCGGAATCCCCGAGATGCATTAGCCAGCCCTGTGCTGCATCAGATGGGCGCTGGAGAGGAAGACCATACATAGATCCACTTGGGCTTCTCTGTCACTGTTTCAGAGCAAGGAAGAGCTCACCCTGTGCACTTCCCTGACATCCACTGAATGGGAGAAAGCAGGTCATGATCTGAACTCAACAAATGGAAAATATACAAAAATAACAATAAAACTTGAAATTCCTCATTGGGCCTCTTTCATGGTTACAGCAATTGGTATGGACATCATGCTAATAACCTTCCTACACAAAGGTGGTATTATGCATGTAGGAAAAATCATTATTAGCAAGCTAGTTGGATGTGGACATGTTTAATCCTCATTGTCACTTTCAAGTAACTAAATCTAGTAATGTATGTATCTACATATATACACTATGTATACAAATATAGTAAATGTATTATAAATGTATTCTCTAAGAATAGAATTGATGGTCTACCGCTCAGTTCCTAGACACAGAGCACATTTAGCATCCATGAGAAACTTGCTTGACACTCATAATTTACTTCTTAGATCACCTAAATTTGAAAATACATTTAACCAGTGTTGAAGGAAATCTTTCCAGAACGCTTATGTTTCCTGCTTTCCTAGGCAAACTTCACTGAATGACTATTTCTTCTGTTCTTTGGATCTTCCTAACACCACAGAATTCTATTCCTGGAAGGATCCTGGTAATCTTAGTTAAAAGCCAAAGTTTTTCCTGATGAGAAAATGAGAACTCTAACAGGCCCAGGGACTTTTTTCAAAGACGGACAGCTGGACCGGAATGCAGGATATCTGACATCTACTAAAGGACAATTCCTCAACCTCTGCCAGTCTTTACAGATGTCAGCCAGAGCAGTGCTGGCACATCCGTGTCCCCAGGGGTTTCAGACGTGTATAAGTCAGTGTGCCCCTTTGCTAAGTGATCTACTTGTATTGTTCTTTTGCCTCCTCTCTCCATTGTGAGTGGAGTAACATTTCTTACCGTTTCCAGTACCATTAGCAGAAATCTCCAGACCCTTTTCGAAACTGCTACTTCTGCTCACCTGTACTGGAAAAATCACACAATCAAGCTCGTAAAAGTGCAGTTGTAAGCTAATGGGTCCTTTAAGTGGTATGACGCCTTGAATGGTGCTGTCAAAAGGGAGATGCTGAATCATGGTTATACACCAGATTGTTAAGGCAGACCTTTGATATGGAGCTGAAGTGGTACCACTGAGATTTTTGAGGTATTTTGTAGGGACTTGTAATTAATATGGTGATTCTCAGCCAGGGACTCTTTTGTCCCACAGGGGACATTTGACAATGTCTGGGAACATTTTTGTTTGTCATGACTTGGGAGAAGGTGCTGTGGCACCTAGTGAATAGAGGCCAGGGATGCTGTTAACATCCTCTAACAGCCCCCACAACAAAAAGTTATTTAACCCCCAAAGTCAATAGTGCCCTAATCTAAGACCATTAAAGCCAAAGAAGAAAAGGCTAGGATTCCCATTACAAACCATCAAACCATAAAAGAAAACACCAAAAATTAGAAGATGATAAAGAATAGCTGATAGGATTTTGGAACCGGATGGTAAGTGTATGTTTAACTTTAGGAGAGGCTGCCAAACTTTTCCAAAAGGTGTGTTTTACACTACCACAATGTATGAGAATTCCAGGTGTTCTACATCCTCACCAGCACTTGATACTGTCAGTTGTATTATTTTATTTCAGCCATTCTGTTGGGGGGAAGTGTTGTCTCATGTGGCTAACAATATCAAGTTATTTTTTCATGTGCTTATTTGCTATTTATATATCTTTTTGGTGAAGTACCTATTCAGATCTTTTGCCTATTTATTTAACTGGGTGATTTGTTTTCCATTTACTGAATTTTTGAGAGTTCTTTTTATATTCTGAAAGAAGTTCTTTGTCACATACATATTTTCCAAATATTTGCTCCCAGTCTGTGGCATTATGGCTTGTCTTTTAATTCTCCTAGGAGAGTCTTACATAGAGCATGAGTAAGTAATTTTGGTAAATCCAGCTTACCATTTTTTCTTTTAGGGATTGTCCTTTTCGTAGCATGTTTAAGAAATCTCTGCCTAACCCAAGGTCACATGTTTTCTTCTAGATGTTTTACAATTTTAGGTTTTACATTTAGATGTATAAGGCATTTTGAGTTCATTTTTATATAAGGTGTGAGTTGTCAGTGAAGTTCACTATTATCACTTTTGTGTATGGACGTTCACTTCTTCTAGCACCATTTGTTGAAAAGGCTTTCCTTTCTCCACTGAATTACTTTTGTGCCTTTGTGCAAAATCAGTTGATCATATATATGTAGGTCTATTCCTGGACTTGCTATGCTATTCCATTATCTGTTTATCCTTCACCAATACTACAATGTTTTGATAACTAGAGTTTAAGTCTTGAAATCAGGTAGTGTGCTCCAACTCTGTACTTCTTTTTCAAAATTGTTTTGGCTATTCTAGGTTCTTGCCTTTACATGTAGAATTAGAATCAGCTTGTTGGTATCTTTGAAAATGTCTGCTGGGATTTTGGTTGAGATTGAGTTGAATTCATGGATCAGTTTAGAGCAAATGGACATCTGAACTATACTGAGTCTTCTTATACATGAACATATCTCCATTTACTTAGGTCTTTGAATCTTCAGCATGTTGTCATTTCTAGCATACAGATTTAGCATATATTTTGTTACAGTTGTACCTATTTAATGTTTTTTGGTGCTACAGTATAAAATACTATTTCTTAAAATACCAATTTACAGCTGTTCATTGTTAGAATATAGAAATACATTGATAGTTGTATATTGACCTTATATGTTGACCTTGCTAAACTCACTTACCAGTTCTGGTGTTTTTAAAAATAGATTTCTTGGGATTTTCTATCCAGACAAACTCTGCCAACAGAGATAGTCTTATTTCTTCCTTTTCAATCTGTATGCTTTTTATTTCTTCTTTTTTATTGTGCTGGCTATGACCTCTGGTAGGATGATGAACAGGAACAGTAGAATGGACATCCTTGTCTCGTTCCTAGTCTTTTATTATTTTTATTTTGGTATCATTAATATACAGTTACATGAGCAACATTGTGGTTACTAGACTCCCCCCATTATCAAGTCCCCCCCACATACCCCATTACAGTCACTGTCCATCAGGGTAGTAAGATGCTGTAGAATCACTACTTGTCTTCTCTGTGTTATACTGCCTTCCCCATGTCCCCACCCCACTACATTATGTGTGCTAATTGTAATGCCCCTTTTTCCCCTTATCTCTCCCTTCTCACCCACCCTCCCCAGTCCCTTTCCCTCTTTCCCTTTGGTAACTGTTAGTCCATTCTTGGGTTCTGTGATTCTGCTGCTGTTTTGTTCCTTCAGTTTTCCTTTGTTCTTATACTCCACATAGTGAAGTCATTTGGTACTTGTCTTTCTCCACCTGGCTTATTTCACTGAGCATAATATCCTCCAGCTCCATCCATGTTGTTGCAAATGGTAGGATTTGTTTTCTTCTTATGGCTGAATAATATTTCATTGTGTATATGTACCACATCTTCCTTATGTCTTGTTCCTAGTCTTAAGGGGAAAAGAGCATTCAGTATTTCATAAGTAAGTATGATATTAGCATTAGGGTTTTTTAAATGCCCTCTATCCAGCTAAGTAAGTTCTCTTCTATTCCTATTTGCTAATAAATTTTGTCATGAATGGATGTTGAATTTCATCAAATGGTTTTCCTATATCAATTGGTATGATCATATGGTTGTCCTTATTTAGCCTACTGATATTGTGAATTATATTGCTTGATTTACAAATATTGAACCAGCTCTTCATTCCTGGGATAAAACCTACTTGACCATTATATATGTTCCTTTTTATATATTCCTAGATTCAATTTGCTAATAATATTTTGATGAGGACTTTTGAGTCTGTGTTCATGAAAAGGATGAATCTGTGGTGTCCTTGTAATGTCTCTCTGATTTATCTTTTCTTGAATGAACTTTGATAGTTTCTTTCAAGGAATTGTCTATTTTATCTAAGTGGTTAAATTTATTGGCATAAAGCTGTTCAGAGTATTCCCCTAGTGTCCTTTTAATGACGGGATCTATAGTTATATTCTTGTTCATTCTTCCTACTGGCAATGTGTGTTATAAACCTCATCCTCTTTCTGTTAATCTGACTAAAGGTTTAATTTTTATTTAAAGCTTTGGTTTCACTGATTTTCTGTTTTCAGTGTTACTGATTTCTGCTTTTATATTTATTTGGTTTGGTAAGTTTAAGCTATTTTTATAGTTTCTTAATTTGGAAGCTTAGATCACTGATCTGAGACTATTCTTTTCTGATTATGCATTTAATGATATATATTTCCCTTTAAGCACTGTCTTAGCTTCATTCTGCCAATTCTGATGTGTTGTATTTTTTATTCAGGTCAAATTAGTTTCTAATTTACTTTGCAATTTCCTCCTTGATCCATGAGTTAGTCAGAAGTTATTTGATTTAAAAATATTTTTGGATTTTCATATCTTTCTATTGTTGACTTCTAGCTTAATTTCATTATGGTCAAACAACATATTTTTTAAGATTTCAATTTTTAAAAATTTATTAAGGTGTTTTATGACCCAGGATATGGTCTATGTCAGTTATGCTTCCTGTGCATTTGAAAAGGATGTATAGTTGACCTTTGAACAACATAGGTTTGAACTGTATCAGTCCACGTATACATGGACTTTTTTTTATTATTATTAAGGTATCGTTGATACACAATTTTATGAAGGTTTCACATGAGCAACATTGTGGTTACAACATTCACCTATATTATCAAGTCCCCAACAACCATTGCAGTCACTATCCATCTGGGTAGTAAGATGCTATAGAGTCATTGTTTGTCTTTTCCATGTTATACTGCTTCCCTGTGACCTACCTGTATTATGTGTGCTAATTATAATGCCCTCTAATCCCCTTCTCCTTCCCTCCCCACCCACCCTCCCCAACCCCTTCTCTTTGGTAACAGCTAGTCCCTTCTTGGAGTCTGTGAGTCTGCTGCTGTTTTGTTCCTTCAGTTTTGCTTTGTTGTTATATTCCACAAATGAGTGAAATCATTTGGTACTTGTCTTTCTCTGCCTTTCTTATTTCACTGAGCATAATACTTTCTAGCTCTATCCATGTTGTTGCAAATGGTAGGATTTGTTTTCTTTTTATAGCTGAGTAATTTTCCATTATGATACATAACACATCTTCTTTATCCATTCATCTACTGATGGACACTTAGGTTGCTTCCATTTCTTGGCTATTGTAAATAGTGCTGTGATAAGCATAGGGGTGCATATGTCTTTTTGAATCAGAGATCTTGTTTTTTTTGGGTAAATTCCTAGGAGTGGAATTCCTGGGTCAAATGGTATTTCTGTTTTTAGTTTTTTGAGGAACCTCCATATTACTTTCCACAATGGTTGAACTAATTTATATTCCCATCCACAGTGTAGGAGGGTTCCCCTTTCTCTACATCCTTGGCAGCATTATCTGTTATTCCTTGTTTTTTGGATGTTGGCCATCCTAACTGGTGTGAGGTGATATTTGCATTTCCCTGACAACTAACGATGTGGAGCATCTTTTCATGTGCCTTTTGGCCATCTGAATTTCTTCTTTGGTGAAGTGTCTGTTTAGATTCTCTGCCTATTTTTTAACTGGGTTATTTGCTTTTTGGGTGTTGAGGCATTTGAGCTCTTTGTATATTTTGGATGTTAACCCCTTGTTGGGTATGTTGTTTATGAATATATTCTCCCATACTGTAGAATGCCTCTTTGTTCTGCTGATGGTGTCCTTTGCTGTTAGAAGCTTTTTTGTATACATGGACTTTGATCAATAAATATATTGGAAAAATTTTTGGAGATATGCAACGATTTGAAAAATCTTGGGAACTGCATAGCCTAGAAATACTGAAAAAATTTAGAAAAATTTAGGTATGTTATGAATGTATAAAATATATGTATATTTTGCCATTTGCTACCATAAAATCAACTGTAGGCTATTTGTAGTTAAGTTTTTTGGGAGGCAAAAGTTATACATGGATTTTTGACTGCATGGTGGGAGTTGGGGGGAGGGTCAGTACCGCTTATCCCTGTGTTTTCAAGGGTCAGCTAAATATTCTATTGTTGGGTGTAAATGTTCTGTAAATGTCAGGTAGGTCAAGTTGATTGATAGTGTTGTTTAGGTCTTAATTTTCCATCCATTTGTTTGGTTGGCTACTGAGAAAGGAATGTTAATGTCTCCAGCTATAACTGGGGGATTTATCTATTTCTCTTGTTCATTCTGTCAGTTTTGTTTCATGTTTTTGAAGTTCTTTTGTTACTCAAATAGTCGTATCTTCTTAGTGAACTGCCCCTTACTGCTGTCATTATGTAATGTCCTTCTTTATTCCTGATAATATTCCATGTTCTGAAGTCTACTTTGTCTGGTATTTGTGATATAATGGATTATAAGAAATACATATTAGGTTATTTATGTGACCAAATATATATTTCCCAGGTATATTTCGTCTTCATCCACAGTTCCTGAAAACACTACAGAGTCTTAAAGGTGAAACAAGTTTTGTCATATTAGTGAAGACTTTGGACCCCACCCGAGGGCAGGGGCTGGAGGGTGAATCAGCCAATGGCCAGTAATTTAGTCAGCCATGACTATGCAATGAAGCCCTCACAAAAACCCTTGAGAAGAGCTTTTTTCTCTCTATCTGCTCTGCTGCACCTGCTCTGCTCGGTTGGATCCTGCTTCTTGGCCTGAGCGAGCGTCTATGCTTGGGGAACCAGAACTCCTCCGTGTGCCACTGAGCCAGGCCCCAAGCCCCACGAGGATAGAAGCTCCTTTATTTGGGACCTTGCCCTATGTCTCTCTTCATCTGGCTGTTAACTTGTATCCTTTATGGTATGCTTTATTAAACTGGCAAACCTAAGTGTTTTCCTGAGTTCTGTGAGCTGCTCTAGCAAATTAGTCGAACCTAAGGAGGAGGTGGTATGAACCTCCAATCTGTAGTTGGTAGGTCAGAAGCACAGGGAACTGCCTGGGGCTTGCATCCAGCATCTGGAGTGGGTGTTGGAGGGCAGTCTTGTAGGACACAGCCCTTAACCTGGGGAATCTAGTGCTATCTATGGGCAGATAGCATCAGAATTGAGCTCTCAGAAACCCTGCTGGTGTTTGAGAATTGCTTGGTGTTAGTATGTGTGGGAAGACCCCTTCCCACATACTTACACATTGGAATCAGGTCCAGGAATCCGAATGGAGTTACACTATTACTGCTGTGTATAATATTGTTATTGTTATACATACATGTAGGGAAAAAAGATACCATTCCATTTGATGTGGGAGGAGTGGGAATCACACTATTAATAGAGCCAATTTTGCTTTCCTTTGATTATGTTTGCATAGAGTATCTTTTCCCATCCTTTCTATTAGCCTATCTAATGTGATTTCTTATAGACAACATTTAGTTGGACTTTAGTTTTTTTGAAATGTAATCTGAAAAATCTTTGTCCTTTAATAGGGGATATTTATATCATTTACATTTAATAAAATTATTTGTTTTCTGTTTGTTCCTCTGGTTTTTGTTCCTGTTCCCCTTTTCCTGCCTCTTTTTGGAGTCTGGCTATTTTTTGGTATTGTCTTTGAATCCATCCGCTGGTTTAAGTTTGTGTGAGTGTGTGTGTGTGTGTGTGTGTGTGTCTAGCGGCTGCTCTGGGGCATTATAAAATACCTATCTCATTTCATCGTCTCTTTAGAGTTTATATTTTAACATTTCAAGTAAAATATAGAAGGCTTACAATTATCTAAATTTCTCGATAAACCCCATTTTTGTTATAATTGTCACATTATATCTATATACTTTAAAAACCTTACCAAACAATGTTGTAACTTTTGCTTTAAAGTCATACATATTTTAAAGATCTTAAAGGGAAAAATTATTTATCATTTCTGTGGCTCGCTCTTCACTCCTGAAGGTACGAGTTTCCCCCTTGGATTACTTCCCTTCAGCCTGAAGAACTTCTATTTAGTCTGTCTTCTTGACAAATTCTCTTTTTTTTTTTTTCCATCTGAGAATATTTTTATTTTACTTTCATTCCTAAAAGTTATTTTCAAGGGACGTAGAATTCTGGTTAACTGTTCTTTTCTTTCAGCACTTTAAGGATGCTGCCCTGCTAGCTTTTGACCTCCATGGTTTTTGTTGAGAAATCCATGGTTATTGAAATTGTTCTCCTTTGTTAATGTATCATTTTTCTCTAGCTGCTTTCTTGAATTTTTTAAATCTTTGGTTTTCAAGAGTTTGGTTTTGATGGTGTTTCAGTGCAGTTTTCTTTGAATTTAACATTTTTTGGGGGTTTCATTGAGATCCTTGAATGTGTACATTTATGTCTTTCCCCAAATTTGAGAAGTTTCTGCTATTATTGATATGTATTTTCTACATCAGTCTCTTTCTCCTTTCCTTTGGCATTCCCCCAAACACGACTATTAGACCTTTTGATATTTTCTTACTATAAGTCTCTGAAATTTTAGTCTTCTCAAGTATTTTTTTCTGTTGTTCAGATTGAGTTATTTTCATTAATCAGTCTTCAGATTTACTGATTCTTGTATCCTTTCCATTCTGTGATGAGTCCATCTAGTACTTTTTAATTTTACGTATTACAATTTTTAGATCTAAATTTTCTAATTGGTTATTTTTCATAGTTTATATTTCTCTGTGGTAAAATTCTATCTTCCCATTAATTTCAAATATAGTTATCTTTACCTCTTGGAGGTGGTTATAATAGCTGTTTTAAAGGTTTTGTTTGACAATTCCAACATGTGTATCATCTTGGAACTGGCATCTGGTGATTGTCTTTTCCTTTGAAAATTGGTCATAGTTCCTGATTTCTTTGCATATAGAATAATTTTGGATTGTATAATTGACATTTTGAATGTATAGTCTGTAGACTCTGGGTCCTCTTATAATCTTTTGAAGGATGTTGACTTTTTAATTTTAGCAGGCAATTAACCCTGTTAGGGTCAAACTACAAGTTCTGTCATATCTTCTGTGGGTGGCAGTTTCAGTCTTAGTTTTCAAAGCTTCTGCTATACTGCTTTGGCTCTGGTTTTGCTCATGCTCAGGTCAAGGGTGAACATGAAACTTATATGGGTTCATACACAGAATGAAGGATTTCCCTTTTTCTGTTGTCTTCTCCCTGTAATTCTCCTACCCTCTCTAACTTGCACAGGCCCCCTCTCCTGGTTCTCTGGCCAGAAACATGATGTTTCTTAGGGAGTTATAGCCACCTTCCCACCGCACTGCTGGGCAGGTCTGGGTCTGGTACAAAGCTAGGAGAGCAAAAGAAAAAAAAAAGGAAACCTGTACCCTGTACCATGGTTTTGATTTCTTTTATAGTCCCCTGCTTTTACTTTCTAGAGTCCTCAAATAGTTGTTTTTGTATTTTATTTAGGGTTTTTCATTGTAATTAGCAAGAAAGGCTAATAACAGGCTAATATAATAAATAATTGCATTATTTATTTAATAATAAAATAGCCTCCTGTAAATAGCAGGAGGCTATTTTGGCTTACCTCACCATGCCAAAAGTAGAACTCCCTGGAATGTTCTTTTTTTGATCATTGGCAGTATTTTTTCAGTAGCTGCGCCTAAGTGCCTTCTCTCAGTGTATGTTTTGGGGTGTTAAGTATCTGTGAAGGTGGGCTTTCCTCAGAACTGTCTGAGGAACCCCAGATTTCTTAGAGAGTAGTGTTATGAATCTCTTCTTCTTCTGTTAAAAAAGACAGAAACCCAGTTCCAGCTGGCTTGAGAACACTTACAGGTCCTCTGACCCGGAGCACAGAAGCATCACCAGGAATCCGTCCTCGTGTCTTGGCATTGCTTCTGTGTGTTGATTTTGTCTCAAGCAGATCCTCCACCATGGCTTCTATGCTCCCAGCTTAACAACCCAGAGGATAGAGAGCAGCTTTCCTCAATAGTTCTAGCAAATGTCTGAAAGCGCTTAATTGCCCAGCAAGGGTCACATGCTCATCTCTGAACCAATCCCGGAGGCAAGACCATGGAATATGCTGACTGGGTCATATGCCCAGCCTAGAGCCAGGTGGAGGTATGGGTGTTAGCCCCCACCTCCGAACCTCCGGCCGGGAGTAGGTGGTACCTAAGGCATGTCTTCTCAGGTAGGGTGAGATCTCAACTGGGAGCTAGTGCCTAGAAAGTTGAGCCTGGTCTTTGCTTTCCTTGGCCCAGGAGTTCTGGGGTTAAAGATGTATTTTTTAGGAAGTAGAAGGAGGTACCCTAACTCAGCCACTCTCTATCATCTTTGGTACAGGTGAAGAATGAGGTCGAGAAGCTCCCCAGGCAGCAGCGGAAGGAGAGCATGAAGCAGAAGATGGAGGAGCATGCACAGAAAAAGCAGCTTCTCGTGAGTCCTTGCCCCTCAGTCAGGGAGTAGAACGGTTGGGGAGTCCCAGGTTTGCGACCCTGAGTGGTGACCAGGTCCCCTGTCTGGGTCCCTGCTCTTCCCCTCAAATATCCATCTCCTATTCTGAATTCCTGAGTCCAGCCCATCCTTGTTATCGTCCCTGTTATTACCTCCCGCAGGTAGGTATTCCTCGATTGTTCTCGCTCCAGCTGGAAGTGGCTTCCCTGTCTCTTTACATCTCTTTACCCCAGCCCTTTACATCCACCTCTCCCAAAGCCTTTACTGCCTCCTGCCAGGTTTTAGGGTTACTTATACAACACATCTCCTTGACCAACCCAATACAGCCATCTGTCCACTTGGCATCTTTTGGAGTCTCAAAGATATCAAACCCACAATCTCCCAGACTTGGTCCTATTATGTTCTGAGGGGACATCGTCCACTGTTAAGTCTGCAATGTAGCTTCTTTTAGTGTGTTGCCTAAAATTTTTTCATTTAAATTCTATTTCTTTACTCTTTACTATGGAAGATTAAAGACATAAGCAGAAATGGGTATGTGGGGGTTCCTTCTACTATTACACCTATCAACTGATCTCAGTAATTATAAACTCATGTCCACTTGCTCCCCCACCTAACTGTATTATTTTGAATCACATCCCAGACATTATATTTTACCTGTAAATATCTCAGTATCTCTAAAAAAAACCCCAAAAAAATAGTATCATAAACACACCTAAAAATTTGAATATTTAACAATTACTTAATAACATCTTGGCAGTCAGGTACCAGTAGTCACATTTCTAATTGTCTCATGAATGCCTTTTTTTTTTTCTTTCAGAATTCGTTGTTTGAATCAGGGTTCAGATAAAGCCTGCATGTTGCATTGATTGATAGATCTCTAGATGTCTTAGATTTCCCCTCCATGAATTTGCTTTTCTAAATTTTCTTTATGACCATGATGACTCTTCTTTCATTATAAAAATAAGTTGAAACACCCAAACCACCACTGGGTGAAGGCCTGCCTCCTCTCTCTCCTACAGGACCGGGACTTCTTGGCGAAGCAGAAGGAGGACCTTGAGCTGGCGATGAAGAGGATCACTGCTGACAACCGGCGGGAGATCTGTGACAAGGAACGCGAGTGCCTCACGAGGAAGCAGGAGCTCCTTCGAGGTGGGTGCCAGAGAGCAGGTGGTGCCCTGTTGGGCTAGAATCTCTGTGAATGGACATCCCAGCCTCGGGCAAGAAAGAACCGCTAGGTCTTCTCCATCCTAAAATGAAACATCCTTCATGATGCCACATGAGGAACACCCCCCCACTGAAGTCAGTACTGAGGCAGAGATACAGTTATCATCTACATTGACATTATTCCAGATATCAAGGAAAGAAAAAAAAAAAAGGGAGCAGTATACAGTGGGTCAAAATTGTAATGAAGTGAGCTAGCTGGGGTTAGTGGCGTTGGGGGGCTGGGGATAGTATTGAGAGCCCCTCTTAACAGCCATCACATACTGAGCAGTTGCTCTGCCAGGCCATGTGCCAGTTTTCATTAAATCCTCACCGTAATCCTATAAGACCAGTCTGACTATTACCCCCATTTTTGTAGACAAGGGAAGAGGCTTGGAGGGTGACTGTTCTTTGGCTGGGATTGCACAGTTAATGAGTGGTAAAGTCGGCCTTGATCACACAGACCTCATCTTGAAGCCAAGGTCTTAATTGTCCCTGTGGTGGCATTTTGACAGATTTGCATGTTTGCAAGTCCCTCCCAGCATGAGACTTTCCAGACACAACAGTGCAGACCACCGTCCAGAGGGAGCAGGGCAGAAGAATTCCTGGGGAAGAAGGCGATCAGAAAGGAAGCTTATGTATCTGGATGATGTCACTTAGCAAGGGAGCTCAGCTAGGGAGTCTCTGGGCATACAGAGCTCTGGAGGTGGCAGGGCTTGGGGTCTATATACAGCCCTGGGGTTTCTTATCTACAGCTAGCAGGTGTTCGGTACAGTTTTGTGAGGTATGCAAATCAAGTGGGCTCTAACTGGCTAAAAACCTGTTGTTTGAGCTACATTTAAAACAATTGGATGGGTAAAAAATCGAGTTTGGTGCCTGTTTGGTGAGCTTTTGGGCTAATAGGCCAGCCTGCTGTGAAGAAGGAACAACAGGGCCAACGGACATGTGTACCTTTGGCTCCTTTATGTGATGAGCGGGTGCGCAGCAGGGCCTTTGAAGGCCAGCGCCCTGGAGCAGCATACGCCCCTCAGGACTTGGTGTGGAGCAGCAAAATGGGGTCCTGGATGTTCTGGCATTCTGAATAGAGCCATGAATGTTTTGGAAAAGCCCTCATTTCCTTTTGTTTGTCCTGTGATGTCCACAGGAACCACCCTACTTGTGGAACAGTGGTTGATTTTGGTTTGGAAGCCAAATTGCTCTTCCATTGTACCATGGCTGGTAACGAGTTTAGTCACTACATTCCTGTTCTGTATCTTGCAGGGCATGAGGTTCTCCATCTGACACCAGCTTGCTGCCCTGTTGCTGAGCACAAGGGTCGATCAATAGACTTACAGTGATAAAACGCCAGATACTGTTGTTTCAATAATGCATATAAGGGACATAGGGGACAAGGAGGATCTCACCCATTTTTTTCAAAGGAATAGTGATAAGAGGCTGTCCTGTATTCTTCAACAAAGTTTCCACTTAAACCCATTTGCCTATTAGCAAAGAGGTACAGTGTAGATTGAACATAAAAATGTCTCCCAAGAGCATTTCTCCCTCTGTGGTGTGGCTGTGCCCATTTGGCAGAGGTGGAAAACTGAGGCCTGGAGGGGGATTTTTACCTCTCCCATGTCCCATGATGGAGCTGGGTTCCAGCTGAGGTCTCTGGCCCCAAACATTTCCTGGTGTACCACATGGCTGGGACGGGAAGCACCTGGCAGTGCTGCTGGCCATCAGCACCTCACCGGGCCATGTGTCCTCCACAGACCGGGAGGCAGCCCTGTGGGAGATGGAGGAGCATCACCTGCAGGAGAGGCACCAGCTGGTGAAGCAGCAGCTCAAGGACCAGTACTTCCTCCAGCGGCACGAGCTAGTGCGCAAGCATGAGAAGGTGAGGTTCCTGGCTGGGGCTGCCACTGGAAGGCCGCACTGTGATGGGGGTACCACTGGGGACCATCGGGGCTCCTGAGGGGAGCCAGGCGTTGGCCACAGTGAGGCCCTGGGAGGTTCTTGGGTGATGTCCTGCCTCAGACTGAGAAGCCAGCATTAGGGGAAACCGTGCAGGGAAGCCGATGGCTTGAGCGGTTCCCTCACTGACCCTGATACCTGAAGGGTGTGGTTCTCTTCTGTTACTTTCTCCCTCTTATGTTTCTCTGCCATGCATTCCCTCAGTTTTAGGCCTCAACTTAAACACTACCTTTGTCTGGATGCTTTCTCTAAGCTCCCCAGGCCAGACAAGGGCTCCTGCTCTGTGGCTAGAGCACACTCTACTTCTGTGTGACTGTCTCTCTTGGGACAGTTAAACTGAGGCGTGGATACACAGCAGGTGTGGGTAATCACAATTCCTAGGCTAAGCACAATGATGGAAGTTAGGGGAGGCTTTTTGGAGGAGATGGTACCTCTGCCAAGTTTTGAAATACAAGTAGGTGTTAGGTGAAGGAGAAAACTCAAATTTATCTGAGACTTTAAAAAAAAAATATGAATTGATATCTGCCATCAATAATGAACCATCCCCTGTAGGTATTTTGCTTTGAGGTATTAGCTTGTGATGGCTTGCCACCATCGGTTAGATGAGGAGACATTTGAAAGGTAAGAATCCAAAATGTCGTTAAGAAAATAATTTAGAAAATTAGAACAGAAAATGTTAACAATAGAAGTACAGTGATACACACCTTGCCCTGCTGAGCATTCCAGGCCATGCGGGTTGAGTGTGGCAGCCTGTGGCCTCTGAGCACACCCCATCCCAACCCGGGCTGCTGTCCCCTCAGGAGCGGGAGCAGATGCAGCGCTACAACCAGCGCATGACCGAGCAGCTCAAGGTGCGGCAGCAGCAGGAAAAAGCACGGCTACCCAAGATCCAGAGGAGTGAGGGCAAGACTCGCATGGCCATGTACAAGAAGAGCCTGCACATCAACGGCGCGGGCAGCGCCTCTGAGCAGCGTGAGAAGATCAAGCAGGTGGGAGTCTGTGGCTGTACTGAAACGGGGACACATCCAGATTTGATGGGACCTGACCTCATATTCTCCATTCTCCCAACCATGTAAGATGTAGCACAGGGCTTTGGAAGGACGCATGCACATCTCAGCCTGGCAGCCTCACTGTGGATGCCCCTCTGGTAGACAGAGGAGGAAGCCTGGCCCTGCTTTCTCAGGCATCTTCCTTTCACCCTGGTGCTTCCAGCCTGCAGCTTCCTCTGCTGGTAAACCCCTTCCTCTCATCCACCATGACCCCACTTGCATATTCCATGTGGCTTGGGGACATGGAGTTGGTGGCCCTGGATTCCTGTGTGGTATACACACTGTCCTAGCATGTCGCAGCACTCTCATATCCCTACCGGTTTGGGGGCTCCTTGGAGATAGGGTCTGGGTTTCAGCTCAGGAGGAACTTAAAACAGGGGTGCAGCCTGTTGGTGCTGGGCATTAGAGCCATGCAGTACCAGTCCTACAGGGCCACCAGCCTGGCCTGTGTCCCCCTGAGACCCCCACCCTCTCTCTGTTGCAGTTCTCCCAGCAGGAGGAGAAGAGGCAGAAGTCGGAGAGGCTACAGCAGCAGCAGAAACACGAGAACCAGATGCGGGACATGGTAGCACAGTGTGAGAGCAACATGAGTGAGCTGCAGCAGTTGCAGGTACTACCCTCCCCGTGCCACACTGCCTCAGTTCCCCAAGGTGGCAGGCTTCCAGGGACCAAAGACTACAAACAGGGAAGGATTTTCATCAGACAAGCCCAGGCTGGAATGGTTTCAATCCTGTGGTATGATTATTTTGTGGAGAATTTGTGCATCTGTGTTCATGGGAGACATTGGTCTGTAGTTTTCCTCTTCCCAGCCAATCACCCCCTGTTATCTCACTCCCAAGCCATAGGTCATTAACCATGACCAAGCAGGATTTATCCTAGGCTGGTTCAGCATTCAAAACTCAATTAATGTAAGTCACTACATCAACAGACTAAAGAAGAAAGAAAAATCGTGTATTAATAGATACAGAAAATGCATTTGAAAAAATCCAACACTCATTCGTGATAAACAGTAAACATGGAATAGAGAGGAACTTCCTCAACTTAGTAAACATCAACCTTAATGGTGAGAAGCTCAAAGGTTTCCCACTAAACCAGGTAAAGGGGTCACCAAGCTCCTTGGTGGCCGCTGGTGGCCGCTTACCCTGAGAGGCCCCACCCTCGGAGCTGGTACTTGGAGCCCCCTTGTGGTGAAGCGAGGCATTGTCATACCCGAGGGATGGGCTGACCTCAGGAACTTGCTCAGAGGCTGCTCGGTCGCTCAGGCTGCTGGGTCCATCTGGCAATTTCTGGAAGGGCAGGGAGACAATATTACAGGCATTGAAGCCTAACAGGTAGGGACTCTACCATTTGTCTCTATGTGAATTTTAGCCAAGACACTCACCTTCTACATCATTTTCCCACCCCTGCTTCATGGGGTTACTGTGAAGATTAACTGAGAGAATTCATTAAAGTGTCACGGGCCCAACTCCTGCCAGGTCAGAGGTACTCAGTGCTGCTGTGAGTGTTATTTCTAAGGAAACCAATTTCTAAACTCTCAGAAGCCTTGAGCTTGAAACTCAAAATAAATATCCCCCAAAGGCTTCCATTCTTCGGCCTCATAAGGGTAAGGTACCTGGACAAAGGCACTTTTCCCCTGCTTTATAAGCTCCTTAGAAACCACCAGACTGATTCCCTGGGAGGAATCAATAGGGACTCCTGCCTGTGAGAAATTCCAGGTAAATTTTGTGAGGCAGATAACTTAACTCAGAGAGTGAACTTGAGGTTGGAAGCCTCAACTAGGTCCGTGGCCCTCATCCCTTGCCACAAATGTCTCCTGAAGAAATGATAAGTGATGCAGAAAATTATACAATTGATTTATATAAATGTAAACAAACACTTATACATAACATTATTTCGTCAAGCTGCCATAATAAAATACAACAGATTGCTCAAACAATAGATTTTCTTTTCTCACAGTTCTGAAACCTGGAAGTCCAAGGTCAGCCTACCAGTGTGGTTGGGTCCCAGCGAAGCCTCTCTTCCTGGCTTGCAACTTTCTTGCTGTGTCCTCACATGACAGAGAGAACAACCCCAAGCTCTGTGGTGTCTGCTCTTATCAGACACTAATTCCATCATGAGGATCCCACCCTCATCACCTCATATAAACCTAATTACCTAAATCATAAAAACCCAAAGGCCCCACCTCTGAATACAATCACACTGGGGGTTAGGGCTTCAACATATGAATTTTGGGGAGGCATAATGCTATTAACATAAAAGTTAAGAGCAACCAACTGGCCAAAATATGGAAACACTTAAGTGAATTTGATGAATTCACACTGTGGGATATTCTTGAGACATTCAGAATGACTGAAAAAGTCAGTTCTTTGTAGAAATGTTTACATTGTAAAACTAAGTGGGGAGGGAAGCAGATTCAGAAATGTATATACAAGATGAGCCAAGCAACATAAAGCCTGATGGGAAACATATCCAAATTTTTGTAGTGGTTGCCTCTGTATGGTGGGATTAGGACACACATATTATTGTTAATAGTTTTATTAAAATGACATATATATGTTCATGTTGACAAATTTAAACAATGCAAAAGCACAAGGAAGAAAGTTACAAAGTAACTGCAGATCCTGTTACACAATAAGATCTATTAACAATATTCTGGAATGTTCCTCCTGGCATCTCTCAGTGCATATGTATTTGCTTGTTTATAGAGTTTTATATAAATAAGGTTTATAATCAAGAAGAAATAATAAATGAATGATATTGGTGCCTTCATGGCTATCGTATGAGGTATGTTTCAGCCCTCTGCACCTCTGCCTTCTGAGTTTCTTACCCGGTTTGCCTGGAATTTGTTCCAGAATGAAAAGTGTCACCTCCTGGTAGAGCATGAAACCCAGAAGCTGAAGGCCCTGGATGAGGGCCATAATCAGAACCTGAAGGAATGGCGGGATAAGCTTCGGCCACGCAAAAAGGTAACCATGTCTGGGCCACTGGGCTCAGTTCCATGTTGTGCCACAGGTGCCCATGTTGTATCCTAGGATGTGGACAGAGATGAGATACAAATTTTAAGGAATTAGCTTACATGATTGGGGCGGGGGTGGGGGGACTAGTAAGTCTGAAATCTGCAGGGCAGGTTACAGGCTGGAGACCCAGGGAAGAGTTTGATGTTGCAGTCTTTAGTCCCATGACAGTCTGGAGGCAGAATGCCTTCATCCTTAGGAGGACAGCAGTCCTTTCTCTTAAGGCCTTCAAATGATTGGATGAAGCCCACCCACGTTATGGAGGGTAATCTGCTTTACTCAGAGTCTGCTTAGGTAAATGTAAATCACATATAAAAAATTCTTTCCCAACTGGTGTTTGACAAACAACTGGGTGCCATGCCTTGCCAGGATGACACAAAAAATTAACCATCATAGGGCCTATGATGTCTGGTCATCTGTAAAGTGGAGTTATGAATATTGTACAGAGTTATGCAGAAAATCATCAGCCCATAGTATAGGCCAAAGATATACTCATTTCTAATTTCTCTAAGGAGAGAGCTACCATCGTACATCAGCTCGGCTTGTTGTAACTGTGGTTTGGAAAGGAGGCAGCTGCCCACCTCATCTGTGTAACGGCCTTGGAAGTCCTTGAATTGAGGCTTCCCTTTCTGTGCTAATGGAGCCCTGGAAGCTGGCCAGAGTCCTAGACTTCCCTGTTAGCGGACCCACACTAATCAGTTTCTATAATCATGGCCTGCTGGGACTTTTGGTACATGACACTTAAATCAATAGTGCTTCTGCTGACATAGGTTGATTCTGGCATCAGGAAATAAATGTTCAGCTGTTTTTTTTTTTTTAACCTGGGAGTTCTGTACCGTTTGCAGATATGGAGAGAGTTTGAAAATGAACGATGACATTGCCTCTGGCATATCCCTCATATCCCAGATTGCCCCAGGTGCTGCGGTGCCTAGGCTTAGGGGATGTACCACAGTGTGTGTTTAGGGAGCTTGCACTGAATTTTGCCTGTGGGGGCTGCCTCTTTGCAGAATGCTTTGTAGAACTGTCCTATCATTAGCTACCTGGGTTGCTACGAGAACACTGATTGAGAGGTGATGATTTTCATTCTGAAATGAACGTGCTTTACATTCCTGAATTACAGTCAGCAGCCTTTGTAAGGGGCAGGGGAGATGATTGTACGTTAGCGGTATATATGTGTATTTATTATTCATATTTATTTTAAGTAAATAAAGAAAATCTCATCAAAATGGTTCTTGGGTCACAGAATGTGTCCTCAGACAAGTCAAATCTTCCCTCCTGAATTTTGCTTTTTGGGGCTGTAAGATGTAGATAACATTTTTTTCCCTTAAAGCAGGAATTAGTCTATTGCCCATGGGCCAAATCTGTATTTGTAAATAAAGTTTTACTGGAACACAGCCATGACCATTCATTTTGTCATCTGTACTGTCTCTGGCTGATTTTGCACTTTCAGTGGCAGTTAAGCAGTTGAAAGAGGTACCTAAAAATACAGAAAAAAGTCCTGCCTTAGGTTATAGGGAGGAATAGAAGAATATATGTGGTAGACAGATTGGAATAATGCTTAAAAGCACAGGCTTTGGAATAATATAGATGTGATAGAATCATGGTTCTCCTATGACTAGCTGTGAGACCCTAGGCAAGTTACTAAACCTCTCTGTGCTCAAAAAGTGGTAGCTATTATAATTAAATTGGTATTCTTATAACAGTGGTAAAAAATGGATGACCCACTGGCCCTACAATGGCTTCTAAATGCTCAAGTGAAATAGCAACTTTCATGTCTCTCACCTTCAGTCAAAAGCTAGGTCTCTTGCTCCAGTTGACCAAGTTGTGAATGCAAAGGAAAAGTTCTTCAAGAAAATGAAAACTGTAGGGGGAGGGGGAGGGGAAAACAGAGGGCAGAGTAGGAAAAGGCAGAAACCTCCTCCTACACACACTAAGGAAGCAACCACAGCAAATACACCTAACCCTGAAAATGACCTGAAGACTGCAGAACAGACGACCTACACCTGGTGAAGAAGAGAAGACCACACAGATCAGGGCAAAGTGGCAGAACCATGATCCATTGGGACTCCAGCCCTTCTACCATCCCAGCCAACAGGCAGGAGGAAGAGGAACAGAGTGGTGAGGGGACAGACACTCAGGAACTCATCCTGGAGATCTGCTCTGGGAATACAGTCCACATTGCATTGGGTTTTGGCAATTAGAGGGGCTAGTAACCATGAAAAGTTGGAGCACTCTAGGGAACTGAGACTCCTGCTACTTATGGAGGACAGGCATGCCCCGGCAGTCCCACTGGGACACAAAACAGAGGTGGCAGTTTGAAAGATTTCACAGCAGTGTTATGGGTGCCAGAGGGGCAAGGGTTGGACGGAGCTCTCTCCACAAGAGAAAGGGCACATGGACAACACCTCCCCAGCCCTCCCTTAATCCAGCAGTTTGGCATACTTGGGAGCCCCAAATGTTCCATCCCCCTTGCTAGTGGCTCAGCCCTGAGGTGCTTCGTCCCTGTGCACCTGCCCACCCTAGCAGCATCAGACTTTGCTACTTGGCAGGCATTGGGAGGCACCTGCCCCAGAGCTGCCATCATTGCAGGGCAGAGGGCAGACCCAGTCACAACAAGCCCAGAAAAAGCACCTCTACATGGCTCAGAAAGGCAGCCTTGCCCATAGCCCACCAATAGCAACTGGGGCTCCACTGCAAAGAAAAACCAGGCATTGGAGAGTAAAGAGTCTTGAGCTTATGGGTACCACAGGATGCTTTCTTCATAAAGCCATTACTCTCTAGGCAGGAAACATATCAGATCTGTCTCATACAAAGGAAGAAACAGAAATCCTGACAAAAGGAGGAGGCAGAGGAATATGTTCCAAACAAAAACTACAGCATAAGACACCTGAAAGAGGGGTAAATGAAATGGAGATCACCAATCTTCTTGATAAATATTTCAAAGTGAAAGTCACAAATATGTTCACTAATCTACAGAAAAGTATTGAAGATCTCAGAGAGCTGAAAAAGAATCACTCAGCTGAAGAATATAGTAACTGAAATGAAATATACAATGGAGGGAAAGAATAATAGATATTTGCATAACAGGGTGCCAAAAGGAGAGGAGAGACACAAAGGGATAGAAAGTCTCTGAGGAAATAATTTGTGAAAACTTCACCAATCTGGGGAAGGAAATAGACACCCAAGTCCTGGAAGCTCAGAGAGACCCTAACAAAAGGAACCTCAGGAAGATAACACCAATACATGTAATAATTAAAATGAAAAAGATGAAGGATAAAGAGAGGGCATTGAAAGCAGCTAGAGGTAAATTACTTACAATGGCAATCCCATAGGCCATCATCAGATTTCTCAGCAGGAACTTTACAGGCCAGAAGGGAGTGCTGCGAAATATGTAATGTATTGAAACAGAAGGGCCTTCCTCTATCTAGCAAGATCGTTGTTCAAATTTGAAGGAGAGATTTAAAACTTCCCAGATAAACAAAGGCTGAAGGAATTTACTACCACTAAACTAGCTATACAGGATATGTTAAAGGACTTCTGTAGATGGAAATCTTCTTAAGCCTACATTATTTTCACATTTTCACAGGTGAAAACCCACAGTAAAGGTAGTAGACCAATTACTTATCAAGCAAGTAGAAAGTTAAAACAAAAGTGGTAAAACCAACAATACACAAAATCAGTCAATGGATGCCCAGAAATGCAGATTATGACATTTACTACATAAAGTGTGGAGGAGAGAGAAGAAAAAAGTACTTTGGATTGTATTTGAAATACAGCAATCATCAACTTAATATAAGCTGTTACATAGTCAGGAAGTGATCTTAAGTAACCACAAACCTAAAGCCTATAATAGATTCACAAAAAATTTAACAAGCGGAATCTAATTACAACACTAAAGAAAACTACCAAACAAGAGAAGCATATCAAAGAGGAAGAAAGGAGCAGAGAGGAATTACAAATCAACCAGAAAACAATAAACAATAAAATGGCAATAAGTACCTTAAATGTAAATGGACTGAATGCAACAGTCAAAAGACATAGAGTAGCAAAATGGATAAACAAGACTCATCTATATGCTGCCTATAAGAGACTCATTTCAGACCCAGAGACATACACAGACTGAAAGTGAAGGGATGGAAAGAGATATTTCATGCAAATAAGAGGGAGAAAAAAGCAGGAGTAGCAGTACAAAATAGACTTAAAAACAAAGTAAGAAGAGACAAAGGACACTACATAATGATAAATGGATCAGTCCAACCAGAGTATATATCCATTATAAATATCTATGCACCCAACATAGCACCTAAATATGTAAAACAAACACTAACAAAATTAAAGAGGGAAATAAACTCTCCTAATATGAATGAGTTGCAGTCTAACACACCACTCATATCAATAGATCAACCAGACAAAATAAATAAGGAAACAGAGGCACTGAACAACACATTAGATCAGGTGGTCTTAACAATATCTACAGAACATTCCACCCAAAAGCAGCAGGATACACATTTTTCTCAAGTGCACATGGAACGTTCTCCAGAACAGATCACATACTATGCCACAAGAAGAGCCTCAATAAATTCAAAAACACTGAAATTATCAAGGAACTTCTCAGACTACAGTGGTATGAAACCAAAAATAAATTGGAGGCTAAACAACATGCTTCTAAATAGTTAATGTAGCAATGAACAAATTAAAACAGAACTCAAGCAGTACATGGAAACAAATGAAAACAAAAATACAACAGTCCAAAATTTGTGGGACACTGCAAAAACAGTTCTAAGAGTGAGTACATATCGATACAGTCATACCTCAAGAAAAAGAACAATCCAGAACAAATAGTGCAAACTCACAAGCTAGGAAAAGAACAAATGCAACCGAAAGTCAGTAGAACAAGGGACATAATAAATATGAAAGCAGAAATAAATGAAACAGAGAATAAAACAGGAAAAATCAATGAAACCAAGAGCTGGTTCTTTGAGAAAATACACAAAATAAACCCATGGCCAGACTTATCAAGAGAAATCAGAAATGAAAAAGGAGTAGTCACAACAGATACCACAGAAATAGAAAGAATTATTAGAGGATTCTATGAAAAATTATATGCCAATAAATTAGATAACCTACAAGAAATGGACAAGTTCCAGGAGAAATACAACCTTCCAAGATTGACCCAGTAAGAGACAGAAAATCTGAACAGACAAATTACCAGTAACCAAATTGAACTGATAATCAAAAACTCCCAAGCAACAAAAGTGCAGGACCAGATGGCTTCACATATGAATTATACCACACATTTTTAAAGAAGAGCTAATACTCATCCTTCTTAAAGTATTCCAAAAAGTAGAAGAGGGAATACTTCCAAACTCATTCTATGAGGCCAGCATCACTGTAAAACCAAAACTGAAGACACTCAAAAAAAGAAAATTTCAGAGCAGTATCCCTGATGAAAATAGATGAAAAATCCTCAACAAACAAAATATTAGCAAACCAAATTCAAAAATACATCAAAAAGATCATCCATCACAACAAAGTGGTATTTATTCCAGGGATGCAAGGATGGTACAACATTTGTAAATCAATCAACATCATACACCACATTAACAAAAAGAAGGATAAAAACCACATGATCATCTCAGTAGATCCTGAGAAGGCATTTGACAAAATTCAACAGCCATTCATGATACAAACGCTCAACAAAATGGATATAAATGGTACATACCTCAAAATAATAAAGTCCATATACAACAAACCCACAACTAACATCATACAATGGCTAAAACCTGAAAGCTTTTCCTCTAAGATGGGAAACAAGACAAGGATGTCCACTCTCACCACTTTTACTCAACATAGTACTGGAGGTCCTAGCCATGGCAGACAAGATAAAGAGAAAAGAGTCATCCATATTGGTAAGGAAGAAGTAGAACTGTCACTATTTGCAGATGACATGATATTATACATAGAAAACCCTGAAGACTCCACCAAAAAACTATTAGAACTAATTAACTGGATTCAGCAAAGTTGCAGGATACAAAATTAGTACATAGAAATCTGTTGTGTTTCTGTATAGTAACAGTGAAAAGAAATCAGGATAACAATCCCATTTACAATTGTATCAAAAATAATAAAATACCTAGGAATAAACCTAACCAAGCAGGTGTGAAAGACCAGTACTCTGAAAACTATAAGACACTCTTGAGAGAAAGTAAAGATGACACAAATAAATGGAAATCTATCCTGTGCTCATGGATAGGAAAAATAACTGTCCAAATGACCATCCTAAAATTCATATGGAACCACAAAAGACCCTGAATAGCCAAAGCAATCCTGAGAAAGAACAAAAAAGCTGGGATTACTATGGTCCCTGAATTCAAACTATACTACAAAACTACAGTAATCAAGACAGTATGATATTGTTACAAGAACAGACCCATAGAACAATGGAACATAATAGCCCAGATAAAAACTCCCACGTATATAGTCAATTAATATACAATCAAGGAGCCATGAATATACAACAGAGAAAGACAGTCTCTTCAATAACTGGTGTTGGGCAAACTGGACAGCTTTCTACGGGCAATCGAATGAAACTGGATTACTGTCTAACTCCATATACAAAAGTGAACTCAGAGTGGATTAAAGACCTAAATATAAGACATGAAACCATAAAATTCAGAAGAAAACATAGGCAAAAATCTCAGCATAAGCATGAGCAGTTTTTTCCTGGACACATTTCCCTCGGCAAGGCAAACAAAATTAAAAATGAACAAATAGGGCTATATCAAACTAAAAAGCTTTTGTACAGCAAAGGACACCATCAACAGAACAAAAAGGCAACCTACAGTATGGGAGAATATATTTATAAATGACTTATCTGATAGGGGTTAACATCCAAAATACATAAAGAGCTCACATACTTCAACACCAAAAGAACAAATAACCCAATTAAAAATGGGCAGAGGACCTGAACAGACATTTCTCCAAAGAAGAAATACAGATAGCCAACAGGCACATGAAAAGATGCTCCACATTGGTAATCATCAGGGAAATGCAAATCAAATCCACAATGAGCTATCACCTCACACCAGTTAGAATGGCCAGTATCAAGAAGGAACAAGTGTTGATAAGGATGTGAAGAGGGAACCCTCCTCCACTGTTGTTGGAATGTAAACTGATGCAGCTGCTATGGAAAGCAGTATGGAGGTTCCTCAAAAAACTAAGAATAGAAATACCATTCGACCCAGTAATTCCACTTCTAGGAATTTACCCAAAGAAAACAAAATCTATGACTTGAAAAGATATATGCATTCCTATGTTTATTGCCACATTATTTACAATAGCCAAGATATGGAAGCAACCAAAATGTCCATTAGTAGATGAATGGATAAAAAAAATGTGGTACATATACACAGTATAACATTATATAGCCATAGAAAAGAAAGAAATCCTGCCATTTGTGACAATATGGATGGACCTAGAGGGTATTATGCTAAGTGAAATAAGCCAGACGGAGGAAGAAAAATACCATATGATTTCACTTATTTGTGGAATCTAAAAGCAAAACAAAATAGAATGCACAAACAGCAGTAGACTTATGGACACTGAGAAGTGACTGGTGGTTACCATAGGGGAGGGTTTGGGGAATAAATTCTCAATTATAATTAAGCTGGTTACGAGTATGGTAGTAGAGCATGGGGAATATAGCTAGTGATTCTGTAACATCTTCCTATGTTGACAGGTGATAACTATGCTAGTGGGGGTTAGGATTTAATAATATGGGTAACCGTTGAACTTACTGTGTTGTATATGTGAAGCCAATATAAAATTGTATATCAATGATACTTTAATTTAAAAAATTATAAAATAAAACCAACCAAAAAAAAATGAGAAGTGCTACTCCAATGAACACACAAATGATAAAGCAAAGCAGCCTTACTGCTGATATGGAGGTTTTAGTGGTCTGCCTAAAAGATCAAACTAGCCACATATTAAGCCTAATCCAGAATAAGTCCCTAACTCTCTTCAATTCTGTAAAGGCTAAGAGAGGTGAGGAAGCTGCAGAAGACAAATTTGAAGCTAGCAAAGGCAGTTCATGAGGTTTAAGGAAGTCATTTGCATAACATAAAAGTGTGAAGTAAAGCACTAAAGTGGTGGTATCAAAGCTGCATGAGGTTATCCGTAAGACCTAGCTAAGGCGGCTACACTAACAGGGTGTCAGTGTAGATGAAACAGCCTTATATTGAAGACCATACCATGTAGGACTTTAATAGCTATAGAGAAGTCCATGCCTGGCTTCTAAGGACAGACTGACTCTTGTTGGGGACTAATGCAGCAGATGACTTTAAGTTGAAGCCATAGCTCACTTACCATTCTGAAAATCCTGTGCCTTTAATCATTATGCTAAATGTATTCTGCCTGTGCTCTATAAATGGAAAAACAAAGCCTGGATGGCAGCACATTTGTTTATAACATGGTTTACTGAATATTTTAAACCCACTGTTGAGACCTACTGCTCAGAATAAGATTCCTTTCAAAATATTACTGCTCATTGATAATGCACATGGTCACCAAGAGCTCTGATGGAGGTGTACAATGAGATTACACAACATCCATTCTGCAGCCCATGGATCAAGGAGTGTAACTCTGATATTCAAATCTTATTATTTAACATTTCACAGGATGCAGTGCACTTAGCATAGTGCCTGACCTATATGAAGTACTAAGTAATCATGACCCATTAGTTTTAAATTTAAACCTTTTAATAGCCCTGCTAGGTAGGTAGTGATATTGCCATTTTATACATGAGGAAACAGAGAAGAAAGGTAAGATGCAAAGGCCACACTACTGGTAATAAAGCTGAATTCTGTCTGATTGTAAAAGCTCATGTTTTTCCCATTCTGCTTTTTTTCTTATTTGATACTTATTATTAGAGATCATCAAGAAATTTTTCTCTAGGATCCAACTTGTCTAGATAAATTTGTGTGTGCCCAAGGGAAGCTCTCACATTGCTTGTCAATTAGACTCTGAGTTACCTGATTTTCTGAGGTGCCTACAAAATGCACTAATCTCAATGTACAGCTTCATGAATTTTGACATGTGTATACTCTGTCAGAAGCACCTGATGTAATTTTACAACATACAGGAACCTGTGTTCTACACAAATTTTCAGAATCAGAATTTCAGGGGGTGGCTTGAAGGCACATGTAGTTGGAAAAAAACTCCCTGGGTGATTTGTGGGACAATGTGCTCATTAAGAGTACTAACATCTCTGCTACCCTCCACTGTTAAATCTCGCTTCATTTTCTACCTTGGGTTCTCCACTTTCCTGTTTTCCTGCTAGCCGTTTTGCATCTGTACTCCCCCCTCCCCCACAACATACTGTCAAGTTTGGCATTTCCCCAAACTAGCCCTTGGCCCATAGGAATCCCCCGTATGGCTGTGGCAGGAGGGAGGAGGAGGTGGTAGTCAGATTTTGGGTGATGGGCTGGGGAAAGGAAAGAGGGAAGATGAAGTTACCCAAGCACTAAGGCCTGGAAGGGAAATTTCCAGACAAGGACACTTTTGTGGGGGTCCTGAGGTTGAGAGGCCTGTGCCCCATAAAATCTGAGTGAGCTCTATCTGCTCCTTCTGTCCTAGGCTCTGGAAGAAGATCTGAACCAGAAGAAGCGGGAGCAGGAAATGTTCTTCAAACTGAATGAGGAGACAGAAGGCCCGAACCCCACCACCCCAAACAAGGCCACCAAGTTCTTCCCTTACAGTTCTGCGGATGCTTCTTAACAATCACCTGGGGCCGGGGCTGGCAGGTTGGTGGGCCTCCAGGGCTCCCCCACATTCTCTGTGAACAAGTAACTCAGGACCCTCTTTCCTCTTGCTTCCATGCCAGCTTGGACAACCCCCCTTGGATAACAGCCCCTTCCTTGTGCCACTCCAGCTGTGCCTGACAGACCCACCCCAGTGTTTCTGACTTATCACTCAGTCAGTGGAGGGTGAGGTTTTATTATGTGTCCTCTGATCATAATGAATGTTCTCTCTGAGCTGCAGAACCTCCTGGCTGTTGGTGGGCTCAGGGTCCAAGAAGAATGGGTGTGCTGTGGCCTCAAGGCCCCTCCTGTTTGCTAAAACATCAGTTTTGCTATTTGTGGGCACAAAGTGGTCTTGCTGAAGTTAGTCAGGTCATGAGCTTGTTCATGTTGTAATTTTTGGTGGCTTTTCAGTCATTTCTTGCAGTGTCAGACAAGAATCTTGGTTCCTAATAGCCATTTCAGTTCTCAGTGGAGCCTGGCCTGCAGCTAGTTGCTCAGGGGGTGCCCTCCTTCCACCAGTTAGTTTTCTTCTGAGTCAAGTCTGGGTTTACAATCGTGAAATGTGGAAAAACCTGAACTGTTCATTCTGCTGGTCCTGGGTGTTTGTGCCATCTTGGTCCTGTCCCCTCTTCCTGCACCCACACAGGGCTTGGCCCCCTGGCACTACCCAGGCTTGCCTCTGCTCTGGGTCTCTTGTGCCAGAACATGTTCACTGTCTGAGCCTGAGCCACTGAGCATGTTAGGTGAAGCCGTTGGTATGGAGGATGTTGGGCATTGGCACAGGATGGCACACGTTGGACTGCTGCTCTGCCTTTTGGTCCCCACATGGGATTTCAGGGATAAATGCCTCACCACACAATTCCACATCCTGTCTGCAGGTGATCAGGGAAGGCTGTTTTCCTCTGCCCTGTGCTCCTCCTAGTTCAGGAGTCTAGCATTACACTTTAGACTGAGGCTGATAGCCACTGGGCATTCTATTTAGGAAGAAGTATCAGGGAGAACATTACGCTTTCTGCTCCCGAGGACACAGCTTAAGCAAAGCTTCTGTATCTCAGATGGAATCCTAGGCCTTCAGGTTACTCAAAGAGGGCCTCTCACAGATTCTGATCTCCACAGGTTGCACAGTATAGATTACAAAGAAACTTTTTTCCCCACCTTGATTTCTTATTTGAAACAAATATAAATGAATTGCTTCTTCAGGAAGACATCTGCATTAAAACAGAAAACTGAAGGTGATTTTGAGAAATCATATGGACATACTGAGTCTGGGTACTATTTTGCTTGTAATAGAGTGGTTAGCACATCCCAGGAGGACTTTCTCCATCTTCACTCCTAAAGGTTAAGGTTCCTAAAGCAACTCTGTGGAAGTTTTCTTGGCACTGGTTATAACCAAATCTTGGGAAGAGAGGGTATCTAGTCAACAGGAGAAGAGACTTAGGGTTCCCAAGACTTACATGTGCTGTAAAGATGCTCGGGGGGCTGTGGGAAAGCAGTGGCCCTCTCAAGTTAATGAGCAATCAGCTTGCCTGCTTCAGTATTTGACTGAGATGGGACAGTTTTCAAGTCTCACACTGATGAGAAAATGAAACTATTGTCCCCTTTTACTCTTTTTGGTGCACAGGTGCTGGGAAAACATGAACTAACAGCAGCATAAATACACAACATAGACCCAGTTCTACCAGGTGAGGCCAGCACTTGCAAATGGCCAGGCTGGACTGACTTGGGCTTTGTCCATAGTATTGCCTTTGCAGCCTGGGGTATGAGAAGGAGTATTAGGTGAAATGCTGCTGTATTAGGTGTATTAGGTGAAAGTCACTGATCATTTCCTTGTTTGGTTTGTCATTCACACTGAAATCTTGTTCAAGTAGTTGCTGCTTTCCTGCTCAGTGTTGCCCAAGCTCAAACTCCCCTGCCCTTTCTGGATGGGGACTGATTGGGGTCTCTCAGCCTCATGATTGAGCCAATGTGCAATGCCTCACTGAGAAGGCCCATGCAGTATTCTTCATGCCCTGTGCTAATGTTTCCTTTGTATGGAAAAATGGAACTATTTCCCATTTTCTGTCAAATTTTGGCAGAGTAAATATAACTAACTTATATTTTCCCTTTGTGAAAGACAGAAGTTATTTTTATGTAGTTTCCAAACTTTATACAAAACTTTTGTAAAATGTTCTCTGCAAAGTTAACTGCAAAAATGTAAATATGCTTCTAATAAAATAACAAGGTGGGAAACTATTTGCATTTTGGGTTGTTCTCTTGGACTGGAGTGGGAATAGCAAGGCAGACTAATCACATTTGGGGGCAAGAAAGGGTTTTACTGTTTTGTGAGTACACTGGTGCCTTCCAGGTCATACCTCAGGTCAAACTTAGGGGTGGATTTCTGTTTTGAAAGAAGTAGTATATGTGTGTACTACATTTAACATTCTTGTTTAACAACAAACATTTGACTCTCAAGAGTTTTCACATGTTAACTTACTGAATCCTATTGACAACATGTGAGGAAGACATTGTCATTCCCACTTAATAGATGAGAAGACAGGGTCGGACCAAACCTCATGACATTGGTAAATGAAGCCTACAGAATTCAAACTTAGACCAGCAGTGCTGACTACACCACTCCTCCTTTCCCACTCCCAACTGCCACTGCACTCAGCAAGAGTCACATAGACACTTAGTCACTAGCCATCTCTGTTTATTAAAAAGGATTATAGGCAGTGATCAATTGGGATTTATTCTGGGGATGCAAAGATGGCTTATCATCTGCAAATCACTCATGATGAACCACTTTAACAAAATGCTGGCTAAAAATCACATGATCATTTCAATAGGTCCAGAAAAAGCACTTGACAAAATTCAATCCATTCATGATAAATGCTCCCAACAAAGCAGGTATAGAAGGAATGCACCTCAACATAAAAAAGGCCATATATGATAAACTCACAGCTAACATCACACTCAATAATGAAAAGCCGAAAGCTTTCCTCTAAGATCAGGAACAAGACAAGGATGCTCACTCATGCCTCTCTTATTTAACATAGTATTGGAAGACTTAGTCAGAGCAATTATACAAGAAAAAGAAATAAGACGTCCAAATCTGAAAGAACAAAACTGTCATTATTTTGCAGGTGACATTATATATAAAAAGCCCTGAAGACTTCACCAAAAGGCTGTTAGAAATTCAGTGAAGTTACAGGATACAAAAATCATATAAACATCTGTGTTTCTACACACTACTAACAAACAGAGAAATTAACACAACTCCATTTATAATTGCATCAAAAGGAATAAAATACCTTGGAATAAATTTAACCAAGGAAGTGAGAGACCTGTACACTGAACTCCATAAGACACTGATGAAAGAAACTGAAAAAGACAAATAAATTCAAAGATATTCTATGCTCATAGATTGGACACATTAATATTGTCAAACTGTCTATTACTCAAAGGAATTTACAGATCGAATTAAACCCATACATGTATGCTCAATTAGTTTACAACAAAGGACCCAAAAATATAGAACAGAAAAAGGACAGTCTCTTTCAGTAAATGGTGTTGGTAAACTGGACAGACACAAATAAAAGAATAAAACTGGACTATCTTAACACTATACACAAAATTAACTCAAAATGGTCTAAAGACTTGGATAAAACCTGAAACCATTAAACTCCTAAAGGAAAACAGTAAGCTCTTTGACATTGATCTTGGTGATTTTTTGGTTCTGACTCCAAAAGCAAAATAAACAAGTGAGACTAAAAAGTATCTGCACAACAAATTATCAACACAATGAAAGGCAACCTACTGAACTGAATGGAAGAAAATATTTGCATATCATATATTTGATAAGGGGTTAAAATCCAAAATATATGAAGAACTCAAAACCGAAAAGCAAAAGACAATCCAATTAAAAAATAGGCAGAGGATCTGAATAGACTTTTTCCAAATAAAACATACAGATGTTCAAGTACAAAAATAGATGGTCAATATCACTAATCAGGGAAATGCAAATCAAAACCAAAAAGAGATTACCTTATACCTGTTAGAATGGCTGTTACCAAAAAGACAAGAAATAACTGGTGTTGGCAAGGATGTGGAGAAAAGGGAACCCTTGTGTACCACTGATGGGAATGTTACTGATGCAACCACTGTGAAAAATGTTATGGAGTTTTTTTTTTTTTAATGTTTCCATCTTTATTTTTTTTTAAATTTTTTAGTTAAGGTATGATTAATATACACTCTTAAGAAGGTTTCACATGAAAAAACAATGTGGTTACTACATTTTACCCATATTATCAAGTCCCCACCCATACCCCAATGCAGTCACTGTCCCTCAGTGTAGTAAGATGCCACAGATTCACTATTTGCCTTCTCTGGGCTACACTGTTTTCCCTGTGATCCCCCACACCATATGTACTAAACATAATACCCCTCAATCCCCTTCTCCCTCCCTCCCCACCTGCCCTCCCATTTTCCAAATCCAGTCCTTTCACATATAGCCCAAGGACTTCTTGGGAGATCACAGACTTGCAAATCTGGCATTTAGGATACTGTGGATAAAATAAAAGTTCCTGTGGCCAGAATTCCCACCTGACCTTGGTTGGCTAGCTCACTACACACGTGTGGGCAATATGTCATTATTGACTCTACATAAAGAGCTCTGCCCAGTGCTCTGGGCGACACGGTGGCATAGCTGCAAGGCTGCAGGAGAGCAGAGCAGAAGCTGGAGTGGTGGGAGCACCGAGGACAGAGGCCCAGAGGATGCTGTGCAGCCAAGAGGCCCAGAGGACGGCTGTGCAGGCAGAGGGGCCCAGAGGCAGAGACCGGCTTGCTGCATGCAGACTCACTCTGAGTGAACAGGATTTTAGTGACTGACCTGCCACTGTGGAAATAAAGTTGGGTATAACCCTTTCACCCCAAGAACATTCTACTGTCATTTCTTTGGTCACACTGAATCCATAGTGAACTTGCCCAGGGCTGAAACCCATTGGCAAGACAGATACCAAGGCCCTTTCTGCAGTCACCATAGTGATCCAGAGTAACCATCTTTAACTTGTTGCTTGTGTACCCCCAAAAGAATTTTGAAACATTATGTAATTACTTATTTCTTAAAATATCTAAAAATTTTCAGCCTAAATTTAAATAGTTGAAAAGAATGTAATTTTCAGTATATTAGAAATATGGACATTTAAAAATAAAACTGTTGCATTACTCTTCTCAATGAAATTTAAACAGCAGTTTTATACTGTCATTCTTTAAAAATATACATGAATAAGCTGTTTTTTAATAGGAAATTTTATATTTCTTTTTTTCTCCCTGGACTCGTATTTCCATTCCATTTCCTCCAAAGAATTTGTTTGAAAATCTTATTGCTCACCTTATATTTCTCTTCTGCATGTTGTATTATAATTTTTATTTTCTCTGATTGCAGGCTTGAAATAATAGTAAAAAACCCTTCTGCATTAAATTATCATTATAATTGTTATTAAACGTAACTGGTCACACAGTAAATACATTAACATTTTGATAAAGAGTGCTTAAACATAAACAGAATTTTGTTAGAACTACTTTAAATCACTGAATAATTAAAAAATAATTTGTATACCATGCATAAATATTACTTGTTCGTTGCTAGAATGAAACAGAATTCAGCCTAAAATTCATTTCTAGGTCATATTTTTATATATGTCAGTACTGAGGAGACTTGTTTGTATAAGAATGAAAGTTGTCTCACAGCACTACTATGCAACTTCTTGGATTCTTTCCAGGTTGTTATGTCATAACTTACATAGTGATCTGTCAATAAAAATTTAAATTATTATTAAAACTCAGTTCAATCCTTCAATTTTGTTGACAGCAAAATACCGGAAGCCACCTGGCTGGTAAAAGGATTTTTGTATAATCACTGAAGAAATTCACTTTCTCAATTTCTGGGAAGCATACCAAAAAGTCTTAACCAAGATTTATTAAATGATTCTTAATTACACCTGTGTAGCAGAGACAATCCTATGTGCTCACCCAATTCAACTTCATTTTTTTCTAGGCAGACAGGAGTACATTGTTCAGCCTCCCCTGTAGCTTTTTAAGGCCATGTGATTAGGTAGTGACCAATGGCTAGTAAGCAGGAATGATGCACCACTGAGATAAGGCAGTTAATAGCTGATGAGCCTCCTCTTTGCCCCCTCTTTCCAAGCAATACCAGAGATTACAAATCCCAGATTAACATAGAGGGCTAGCTGACTCCTTTGGACTTTGCATGAACAAAGTATGTGTATTAATCCACTATGTTTCCGGGGTGTGGAAACTTATTATGTGTCAGCTTGGCTAGGCTGAACTACCCTCCTCTGAGTTGTGTTCCTGTTTCTGATTAGGGTGGGCCACAAGACAGATTCTTTTGCATGATTTGGAGAGTGGAAGTGAAATTGTAGTCATTTTGTAACTCACATACGTTGTCACTATCTGCTCACTCACCTCCTTGGAGTGAGGAGTGGCTGGTCAGCATTCACTCCATGTTCCCTTAGTGCCTCCTTTAGCTTCTCCAATCTGGGCTGGGTAAGTGCATTCAGCTCTCTGACAAAGGGCTCCAGCCTCTGCAGGACATAATTAGCACCAAGGTCAGAGGCATTAAGAACTGACACAGGTTTCAGTCTGTCGTCATGAACTCCAGTTCAGCTTATGCTTGCTCTCCCTTATCTTTATCCATTTTCCTTTCCTACCTGCCCGCCCTATGGACTTTAAGATTGATTCAGTATTAACTGTGAAGACAACAGCCTTAGAGAGATTGGTTAACTAGATCTGACAATTATATAAAGTCAATTCTTTGTAAAAAATCCCTTGATACACTCAGTGGTTCTGCTCTGACTGAATTCTGACCGATTCACAGGGTTAATTTGCTATTATGGCATGGTGTATTCTATACTAATACATCCTTTCTTTACTCTTTCACTCAGAGATGTCTTATTTAACCTGGTAAGTTTAAAAAAGGGTTGGGAAAACACAAATAATTTCAGTACAGGTCTGCTAATAAATTAATTGATGAATTGTTTTAATTTATGCTCTTTAAGTGTATTTCCCTAAGAACTATGGAACTAAAGATTTAACTTATCCATTATTGGCAAAGCCAATCTGCACTATTAAACCAACCAGCCAGCCAAATTAGACTCTGCCAGAAAAAGTCTGGCCTTTTCAGTTAAAAAAATTGTTCTAATATGTATTTTATGATAACTATTTCTTTTTCTGGATTCCATAGATAGTTGCATAAGGCATGGAGCCTTGTCATATTGATAAAATAGGGTACAGTTACCTTTAATCTCCCTCAAGAGAATTTCATTTTTTAACATTAGTTGGAAATGAGTTAAGTCAAAATTTCAGTGCACTATCCCTCTCTATAATGTATCTGAATTTAGAAAAATCATCATAGGTCAAAATATACTATTTAAAATGTCACTCTTTACTTTCAGCAATATCCATAAGGGAAAGACACAAAGCCCTACCAAGGGTTTATGGTGCCTAGATTAGAAGAGATCTCATTAGCTCTTTTTTTTTGTACCTCTATTAGTTATCTATTGTATATAAACAAATTAACTCAAAATTTAGCAGCTTAAAGTAAACATTTATTATCTCTGTGGATCAGGGATCCAGGAATGGCTCAGCTAACTCAGGATCTTTCATGAGGTCAAGATGGTGAATGGGGCTACAGTCATCTGAAGGACTGACTGGGGCAGAAGAAGCCACTTCAAGATGGCTCACTCACAGGCCTGGCAAGTCAGTGTTGGTTTCTGGCAGGTGGCCTCAGTTCCTTACCATGTGGGCATCTCCATAGGGCTGCTTGAGTGTTCTTATGATGTGGCAGCTTGCTTCTCCCAGCATGAGTAATTCAAGAGAGAGAACAAGGAAGAAGCCACAACACTTTTTATGATCTAGTTGTGGAAGTCACACACCCTCACATCTGTCATATTCTCTTTTGGGAAAATTTAAAATAAATAATAATTAAGTAGTAACAGGGTATTGAGTACTAAGAGTGTAAATACAACTCTATAAAGAATACAGAAATAGCAGATATAGAGGGCAACCATTACCTTTAGGGCTGAGGCAGAGTACCCAGAGAAGGTGCAAACTGCAGGAGCCCTCCCACCCCACCCCTAGGCTGAGATTCAGACCTCATTGCAGAGAGGTTTGCTGAGGTGCTACAGGTTGGGGCTGGCAAGCAGGAAACTGCCCACTGAGGTACCACTGAAGTCACTGGGAAGTCACCCTCTGGAGGTCTCAGACATCCCCACCTGTGTGTGGGAGGTACAGTTTTGCAAACCATTTGCTGCTGTGTGCCACAAAGGCAAGAAGGAAAAGAAAGTACACAGGAACCAGAAAGAGAACCCTTCATCCATCTGTGTTCCTCTAGGGCTCTGTATTGACAAACATGCCAGATGGTAGAGGAGAAATATTTAAAGGGTCCCCATTCAGTATTTCAAAGCATGGAAAAGAAAGGTGGATTTGGAGCTTGGAGGCTCTAAATTGATAACAGGCAAATATATGTTCCGCTGCACAAAAGTTAATGTATCTGATTTTGAAATGCTGTCCTAGACCTCACTGGGAATATAACACTATGTATACAGTATGTGCACCATGGTATTTTTGTACAATCTAAACAGTTCTCAGTTCTAAATATATTTCAGACTTCAGGGTTTTGGTACAGATTGTCAATCTGTACCACCTTGTTATTAACATGTCTTGTAAACCCTAACGAAGAGCCTACCGAAGAGCTATCTGAAAACTGGGTGGGAGGAAATATGCCTCAAGGTCTTCTGCCTTTATCTATGACCAAGTCTAATCATGAGCTGGCATCAAGCCTGAAGCAATAAAAATACCTGAGCACCCGAGTTCTTGAGAATAAGGGATAGCCAAAGTGATAAGCCTTGGCTAAGCTGGCCTTTCATATAGAGTGGGTAAGACTTCTATCATACTGAACTCCTGGAATTTGATTCAGTAATAGTATTTTTTCTTCTTAAGGTGTGATATGGTTTTAGCCAAAGGGTAGAAACCTTGAGTTACTGCCATTACAGTTCCAATGCCAAGGACTGCAAATTCAAGTATATGAGTTAAGCACACAATTTAAATGAGTGAAGCCAGCAGATGTAAGACAACAGGAAGTGATAGTGACATTGGAAATCCATAAAGTACATGCTTGTGCAAAGAAGGTAGTTGCTACTTAACCTCTACATACTATTGCCATGGAGATCCAATATAGTCACAAAGTCTAATTTTTCAAAAGGAGCCAGAAATTCAGATATTAAAATGTGAAAATGTCAAAATTAAAAAAATAAAGATGGTGTAGGACACAGATCTAACAACACAAGGACCCCAAGAAAGACAACAAGAAATACAATGATTAAAATGGCAAAGATCAGGGATAGGACAGAGTATTAAAAGCAGCCAGAGAGAGAAATAAGATTACATACAAAGGAAAGCCCATCAGGCTAACATCAGACTTCTGAGCAGAAACCTTACAGGCCAGAAGGGAGTGGCATGATGTATTTAATGCAATGAGGCAGAAGGGCCTCAAACCAAGCAAACTTTATCCGGCAAGATTATCATTTAAATTTGAAGGAGGGATTAAACAATTTCCAGATAAGCAAAAGCAGAGAGAATTTACCTCCCACAAACCATCTCTACAGTGTATTTTGGAGGGACTGCAATAGATGGAAGTGTTCCTAAGGGTGAATAGCTGTCACCAGAGGTAATAAAACCACAGTAAAGAAAGTAGAACAGCTAATTACTAAGCAAATGCAAAATTAAATCAACTACCCCCAAAGTCAATCAAGGGATAGACAAAGAGTACAGAAATGATACATAATATATAATGAAAGGAGAGGAAGAAAAAGGAGGAGAAAAAAAAAGAACCTTTAGATTGTGTTTGTAATAGCATACTAAGTGAGTTAAGTTAAACTCTTAGATAGTAAGGAAGTCAACCTTGAACCTTTGGTAACCACGAATCTAAAGCCTGCAATGGCAGTAAGTTCATACTTATCAATAATCACCCTAAATGTAAATGGTCTGAATGCACCAATCAAAAGACATAGAGACACTGAATGCATAAAAAAAGAAGACCCGTCTATATGCTACCTACAAGAGATTCACTTTAAACTCAAAGACATACACAGACTAAAAGTGAAGGGATGGAAAAAGATATTTCATGCAACTAATAGGGAGAAAAAAGCAGGAGTTGCAGTACTTGTGTAAGACAAAATAGACTTCAAAACAAAGAAAGTCACAAGAGACAAAGAAGGACATTACATAATGATAAAGGGGTCAATCCAACAAGAAGATATAACCATTATAAATATCTATGCACCAAACACAGGAACATATATGAAACGTATGTGAAACAAATACCAACAGAATTAAAGGAGGAAACAGAAAGCACTGCATTCATTCTAGGAGACTTCAACACACCACTTACTCCAAAGGACAGATCAACCAGACAGAAAATAAGTAAGGACACAGAGGCACTGAACAACATATTAAAACAGATGGACCTAACAGACATCTATAGAATTCTACATCCAAAAACAGCACAATACACATCCTTCTCAAGTGCACATGGAACATTTTCAAGAATAGATTATATACTAGGCCACAAAAAGAGCCTCGGTAAATTAAAAAACATTGAAATTGTACCAAACAGCTTCTCACACCACAAAGGTATGAAACTAGAAATAAATTATGCAAAGAAAACAAAAAATCCCACAAACACATGGAGGCTTCACAACATGCTCCTAAATAACCAATGGATCAATGACCAAATAAAAACAGAGATTAAGCAATATATGGAGACAAATGACAGCAATAATTCAACACTGGAAAATCTGTGGGACACAGTGAAGGCTGTGCCAAGAGGGAAGTACATAGTAATACAGGCCTACCTCAGGAAAGAAAAACAATCCCATATAAACAGCCTAAACTTACAATAAATGAAACTAGAAAAAGAAGAACAAATGAAGTCCAAAGTCAGTAGAAGGAGGGACAAAATAAAGATTAGAGCAGAAATAAATAAAGTCAGAAGAATAAAACATAGAAAGAATCAATGAAAGCAAGAGCTGGTTCTTTGAGAAAATAAACAAAATAGATAAACCCCTAGCCAGATTTATCAAGAAAAAAAGAGACTACACACATAAACAGAATCAAAAATGAGAAAGGAAAAATCACTACAGACAGCACAGATATACAAAGAATTATTAGAGAATACTATGAAAAAAATATGCTAATGAACTGCATAACACTGAAGAAATTGTACCAAATATGCTGAAGAAATGGACAACTTTCCAGAAAAATACAACCTTCCAAGGCTGACCCAGAAAGAAACAGAAAAGAACAGACCAATTACCAGCAACAAAACTGAATTGGTAATCAAAAAACTACCTAAGAACAAAATCTCCAGACTACATGGCTTCACTGCTGAATTTTATCAAACATTTAGCGAAGACCTAATACCCATCCTCCTTAAAGTTTACCAAGAAGTAGAAGAGGGAATACTTCCAAACTCATTCTACGAGGCCAACATCACTCTAATACCAAAACCAGGCAAAGACACCACAAAAAAAGAAAATTACAGACCAATATCCCTGATGACTATAGATGCAAAAATACTCAACAAAATGTTTGCAAACCGAATTCAAAATACATCAAAAAGATCATCCATCATGATCAAGTAGGATTTATTCCAGGGATGCAAGGATTGTACAATATTAGAAAATCCATCAACATCAGCCACATCAACAAAAAGGACAAAAACCACATGATCATCTCCATAGATGCTGAAAAAGCACTCAACTAAAGTCAACATCCATTCATGATAAAAACTCTCAACAAAATGGGTATAGAGAGCAAGCACCTCAACATAATAAAGGCCATATATGACAAACCCACAGCCAACATTATACTTAACGGCAAGAAACTGAAAGCTTTTCTTTAAGATTGGCAACAAGACAAGGATGCCCACTCTCCCCACTTTTATTCACATTGTACTGGAGGTCCTAGCCAAGGCAATCAGACAACACAAAGAAATAAAAGGCATCCAGATTGGTAAAGAAGAAGTTAAACTGTCCCTGTTTGCAGATAACATGATATTGTATATAAAAACCCTAAAGAATCCACTCCAAAACTACTAGATCTAATATCTGAATTCAGGAAAGTTGCAGGATACAAAATTAATACACAGTTGCATTCCTATACACTAACAATGAACTAGCAGAAAGAGAAATCAGAAAAACAATTCCATTCACAATTGCATCAAAAAGAACAAAATACCTAGGAATAAAGCTCACCAAGGAAGTGAAAGACCCACACTCTGAAAACTACAAGACACTTACGAGAGAAATGAAAGAAATACCAATAAATGGAAACGCATCCTGTGCTCATGGATAGGAAGAATTAATATTGTTAAAATAGCCATCCTGCCTAAAGCAATCTACAGATTCAGTGCAATTCCTTTCAAAATATCAACAGCATTCTTCAGTGAACTGGAGCAAATCCTTCTAAAATTCATATGGAACCACAAAAGACCCTGAGCAATCCTGAGAAGGAAGAATTAAGCAGGGGGGATCTCGCTTCCCAACTTCAAGCTCTACTACAGAGGCACAGTAATCAAGACAATTTGGTACTGGCACAAGAACAGAACAATAGACCAATGGAACAGACTAGAGAGCCCAGATATAAACCCAACCATATATGGTCAATTAATATATGATAAAGGAGATATGGACATACAATGGGGAAATGACAGCCTCTTCAACAACTGGTGTTGGCAAAACTGGACAGCTACATGCAGAAGAGAATGAAACCGGATTATTGTTTAACCCCATACACAGAAGTAAACTCAAAATGGATCAAAGACCTGAATGTAAGTCATGAAACCATAAAACTCTTAGAAGACAACATTGACAAAAACCTCCTGAATTTAAACATGAGCAACTTCTTCCTGAACGCATCTCCTCAAGCAAGGGAAACAAAAGCAAAAATGAACACATGGGACTACATCAAACTAAAAAGTTTCTGTACAGTAAAGGACACCATCAACAGAACAAAAAGGCATCCTACAGTATGGGAGAAGAGCTTCACATCCAAAATATATAAAGAATTCACATGCCTCAGCACCCAAAAAGAAAACAACCCGATTAAAAAATGGGCGGAGGATATGAAGAGACAATTCTCCAAAGAAGAAATTCAGGTGGCTATCAGACACATGAAAAGATGCTCCACATCACTAATCATCAGGGAAATGCAAATTGAAACCACAATGAGATAACACCTCACACCAGTAAGGATGGCCAGCATGGAAAAGACTAAGAACAACAAATGCTGTCGAGGATGTGGAGAAAGGGGAGTCCTCCTACACTGTTGTTTGGAATGTAAGCTAGTTCAACCATTGTGGAGAGCAATATGGAGGTTCCTCAAAATCTAAAAATAGAAATATTTGACCCAGGAATTCCACTCCTAGGAATTCGCCCTAAGAATACAAGTTCTCAGATTCAAAAAGAACATGCACCCCTATGTTTATCTCAGCACCATTTACTATAGCCAAGATATGGAAGCAACCTAAGTGTCCATCAGTAGATGAATGGATAAAGATGTGGTCCATATACACAATGGAATACTATTCACCCATAAGAAAGAAAGAAATCCTACCACTTACAACAACATGGATGGAGCTGGAGTGAAATAAGCCAGGTGGAGAAATACAAGTGCCAAATGATTTCCCTCATTTGTGGAGTATAACAACGAAGCCAAACGGAAGGAACAAAACAGCAGTGGACTCACAGACTCCAAGAAGGGACTAGCGGTTACCTAAGGGGAGGGGTGTGGGAGGGTGGGTGGAGAGGGAGGGAGGGATATGGGGATTGAGGGGTATTATGTTCAGTACACATGGTGTGGGGGGTCACAGGGAAGACAGTGTAGCACAGAGAAGGCAAACAGTGAATCTGTGGCATCTTACCACACTGATGGACAGTGACTGCAATGGGGTATGGGTGGGACTTCATAATATAGGTTAATGTAGTAACCACATTGTTTTTCATGTGAAACCTTCATAAGAGTGTGTATCAATAATACCTTAATAAAAAGAAAAGATAGTGTACAACAAACATACATATGCATACATATTGGGCATCATATTCGGCTTGTGATTCCTATCCTATCCCTATGTGCTAGGTACCTTGCAAAGACTTTGAGGTCTTCGTTGGCTGTTACATTGGTGGTCCCCAGTGAAAAGGACACTCTGTACTCACAACCTTGTATAGTCCCTTCTCATCCTGATCTGGGCTTGGCCAGATGACTTGCATTGGCCAATGGGACATCAGCAGGTATGGTTCAGCCAAGGACTTGATAAACATTTTCTCATTGGGGTTTGTCTTCTTGGAAGATAGCCATCACGTAAAAGCTTAAATAAGAAGCCAGGTGATAAGAGGCCCTAGAGGAGGAGAAGTCATTTCGATGAATTCACAGCTGACTGCAGTCCCATACCCTTAATTTATATTGTTTGAGCCCAGCTGAGTCCAGTCGCCCCACACAATTGTAAAAAATAATAAACCACTGTTTTTTTAAGCTACTGCATCTTAGGGGTAGTTTGTTATGATGCAGTAGGTAACTGAAACAAAGGTTATTTATTCTAAACCCTTTGTTTTACTAATGAATGGCCCAGTAAAGGAAAGGGACCTAGTGAAATTCAAACAGCAAGTTAGTGGCAGTAACTCTCCAACTCTGTGCTTTCTTCCTATTGTTCTTCTTTCAATTCCCTTGGTGGAAAGCACCAGAAAAGGACTATGAAACTTCTAAGCTCTACCTGCACAGAACTTACACTGTGTCCTGCATGCATATAAATTACTGTAATAGTTTAGTCCTTTGAAATGTTAAGTTTTCTAGGTCATCTTGTCCCCTCACTTTACAGATGCAGAGAATGCAAAACACCCGAGTAACAAAAGCAGCCTCACATTTGGAAGCTGGCCTGGTACAATCAGCCAGGTTGTAATGTACTAAATGATAGCCTGGCCCTCTTAGCTAGCTAGGGCTTGTGTTCTCTAGTTGCACCTAATTTCACAGAACATAAACATCAGATGAGGCCATTCTGTGACCATGACAGATCAAGACAAAAATGAGACCATTACTTGATTATATTTGAACACAGGTTGAAACATAAACATTGTCCAAACCACAAAAAATGATCAAATATCCCCCATCCTGGCTAATGAGGGCCTACTGCTTCTTTCTCAATTACAGCTTCAACCTCAGTCTAATATTCCCTTCTTCCAGGAAAGATTCATGGAGATGCCAATCACAGATTCACTCCGACTTCCTGACAACATCTAATCCAGAGTAAAGCCCCACTTTCTCCAACTCCCTCTCAAATCACATAGCAATTTACTGATATGCCCCACTGTTCCTCATAGTGTATGTTCTCCACCACTGCAACCAGTAATAAACTCAACTTGGTTGTCTTTGGTTAAAGGGCACTAACAGACCTGACAAAGTTCACACAGGCAGAATTCACTAGAATTCACTAGAAGGAATCTAGACACTAGAAGCTGTCTCCAGCTGTATTCCTTCTCAGTACTTATCACACTTTTGGTTAATATCTGTCCTCTCCCTACTAGAATTAAGATTCATGAGAACACTGCAGGACTTGTCGGTAACGTTCAGAGCTGATTCCCAGTGCCTAGACTGGTACCCAGCAGAAGGTGGAAGTTTAAAAACATTATTTTCTGAATTAATGAGTAAGATGCGCTCAATATACACAGGTTCCCTTTCATCCACGTCTCCTCCCAGTTCGTAGTACATACAGGCAGCACCACAGCTCATCATCACAAACCGCCTCTTCTCCAACAAAATCTCTAGAACCCTCACTCCTGGGATGCTAGGAATGCATTCGGACTCTCCTCCCTTGCCAGGGCTGCTCTCGCTCGCTGGTTCCCTCCCACATCTGACCCCAAGACCGTCCCCTCCTAACGCACCTAAAACCCACCTGTCTCCAAAATCTCTGTCCCTATAAGCCGACGCGCCGCCACCCAGACGTTGAATGGGCACTGCCGGTACCGACTGCGCATGTGCGGAAATAGGTTGCACAGGCAGGATCTCTGACAAGTGAAGAGTTGTCTCGGAGTTTCCGTCCCGGCCCGGGTAGCATTGGGCTGCCAGGAAGTCAGAAAAAATTAGCCGGAAGGAGAACCTGCGCTCAGGGATTTCTGGGACATTTAGTCGTGGCACTACCGAGGCCCTGCGCTGAGACAGTCCTTAATTGTTTGAGTCTGTATGTCCCACATTCACAGTCCGTGCTACTTTTGGACTCAGAATTCAGTTGGGATTGCCAGAAGAGATTCGCCTGGTGTTGGCTTCTCCTTCCCACAATGCTCTGCGGTGCACACAGCGCCTGCTGGGAGCTGTAGTCCTCGCTCTGCGTACTGCGTTCGCCAAGGGGAGGGCGGAGCTGCCGGCGGCCCGGGCGGGCTGGCAGCTAGAGTGGGTGCGATAACCGCCTCCGCCTCTGCCGCCTCCGCCGTCGCCTCCTCCGCCCGGGCCGTTCGCTGCTGCGCGGGGAGAGCAAGGCGGGGCCGCCATGGAGCCCGATTCGGTGATTGAGGACAAGACCATCGAGCTCATGGTGAGTGCGGCCCGCTGGACCGTACGTTCTTCTCCCGCCGGCCCCGGGAGGGCCTGCCCACCTCAACGTCCGGCGCGAGGCCGGCTCTGGCCCTTCCCCGCCGTCTCGGCCCCGACCAGGGCCCCCAGTCTTCCCTTGCTTCGGGTCCGGCGCGGTTCATCCGGATCCCTCGAGATCTCAGGCCGGCCCCGGCCCGGCCCCCTCCATACTCCTCGGTTCTCCTCTCTCCCTCTGTCCTGTCCCCGGACTAGTCTCTCGAACGACCCTCTTTCGCTTATGCTATGGACGTAGTTCACTCTCGCTCTAGCATCTCATTCTCGTCTTAGACGGGGACTCCCCCACCCCCCACCCCATTTTAGCCGGCCCAGGCCTGCACCGCTTTTACAAGCCCCATAGGCCGAGTGAGATGGTGGTGGGAGGGGGTACGGAGGAGAGCGGTCAGGGCCTTTGCCTCCGCATCCTGGTAGGAGTCTCAGCACTCTGTCCGCAGCCAAAGGCTGTGTGGATGCCAGGAAAGACCATATAGGGGTGGGGGTGGGGAGCTGTCGGGTTTGAGCCTGTGATGGGTAAGGGGCCTCTTTCCCGGGCCCCTGTGATGTCCGATTTTTCGGACAAAGGGTTTCCTACTCGGTCGAGAGGGATGTTTGCATAGCAAGGCCCCAGGTGCTCCGGATTCCATCTCCCAGGAAAGGGAAACCTTAACTTTACGATTTCCAGAGCTGCTTTGCGAAATTGGGGATGAGGGGTGGGGGTGGTTCTCATCACTGCAGCTAGTTATTTCTTATCCAGTAAAAAAGGAGGAGAAACCTAGGCTCCTGGGGAAGTGATGACTGTTCTGTTGGAACCCACTGGTAGTCAGGCCAGACTCCTTGGCCCCACGGACCCCCGAGCCCCCTTCCGCTTTAGGACTTAGGAGCCAGAAGGGGTTTCTAGAAACAGGACCGTGAAAGAGTGGCTAGTAGAAGTGACGAATTTGCTTCTTGATGGATAATTCTGTGGAAGGAAAGAAATATGGCAGCTATTACCTGCCAGTTTGAAGATGGGGAAATCAAACTGGGGCTCTGGAGAGTTGGAAGGAGGAAGTCTTTGCCTCAGCAAATGGCCAGGCCCAGGGTTTCTTCCTGTGGAAACCTTGACAGTTTCTCTGTGTCTCTCGGAACACAGTTAACAACTTCTACCCCAGGGTTGAGAGGATAGGTGAAAGAATTTTACTAAACCCAGCAACATGTTTTCCTAGCAGATTTTCTCCAGTATGAAATTGTTTATTGAATCAGTGATTCCACTGGGTAGGGTTGGTGACATCAGAGCCACTTCCCCCATTTAATGCTATAAATAATAAATGGTGACACTGAAAGTCTGTTGGATAGCTGCATGGCTTCTGTGGGTGATGGTATCCGGGGAGTTGAGATGAATGTTTTAAAAATGAGAGTACAGAAGCTTAAATATGGAGGCAGCGTATATTTTCTGCCCTTTGTATAATTCATCGAAGTAGACTTCCCCAGTATTCTTGAAAACTACGGGGGGAAAAAGCGCTGATATTTCTGGGTGTGTGTGTGTGTGTGTGGTGTGTGTGTGTGTGTGTGTGTGTGTGTGTGTGTGTGTGCGCGCGCGCGCGTGCGCGCGTGGGGGCGGTTTTCTAAGGGATACTGTCACGTGTGGGTTTTTATTTGATTTTCATTAAGTAATTTTTCCTTTTCAGTATAACTTATCAAACTTATCGTAGTCAAGCCTTTGAAATTGTGCAAATTTTGGTAAAATATCTCAATTGGAATTACATACATAATATGTATTCTAATAAATGCATGTACTTAACAGGAGGAGTACTTTGTATTGAAAAAGTGTAATTTGGTGCCTCTTTGATATTGGCTGTTCTGTGCTCCTTCCATTTCCAGTCATTAAAAAAAAAAAAACTAAAATGTCTTTATTTTTGAAAGAATTAGGAGAATTACAGTGTAATACATTTAGTGTCTCTGAATGTGTGGTAAAAAAAATCTCTGGCCTTAATTTACTGGCTACCTATGCTCATAACTTCAAAATATTTTGATGTTACATGATTGTACTTGTCTATGATCTGAAAAGATTTAAGCCTTTTAAGGACATTATAAACTGGGATTCTTAGAAAATTTAGAGTTTAGTCGTTATCTAGATCAATTTAAAAATGGCTTTTCATAAACAGATTTTGATATTCCCTCAAAGGGATACCAGTTAAGACTCTTAGGCAACCCTTTTCATAAGCATATATATAATCATTTTAGTGTAGTCAGAAAGCACAGGATTTTACAAATTAAGAATACTTAACAACTGATTTAGTAAATCCAAGATCAGATGTAGGAGTGGTAATGTCTTAAAATCTAATTGCATGTGACTTTCTATATTCACTGCATTTTAATTACAAGGTTAAAAGAACTAGGTTAAAAATATTTTTTACATTCGTTTAAAAAATAACATGGTTGAAACAGGGGAAGGGGTTAAACAGGTGGTATTTTGTAAGCCTAAAGTGTAAAGTATTTTTAGATTTTTGAGTCAGCTTCAGTACTCAAATTTTTGTGATTATGCTGCCTGTACCAGTTCACTACCTAATAGTTAAGGTAACTTTCATTTGATATTCCAGACATGATATGATAAAGAGAGTAAACAGATTATCTTGAGTATCTCCAATTCCTCAACCATAACCCTCTACTTTCTTTGACTTTTTTATTCTTTCTCCTTTTTTTTCCTTGCAGTTTTTTGGTTTACAAGGAAATAAAGCTGGTGTTGTAGAATAATTAAATTTCCAAAATATAACCTCCTTTGTGACTCCTACCCTTGGCTGTGGCCAGTTCTACAAAGAGTGCTTCTCCAGCTGACTTATGTGATAGGGTTCAGTCTTTAATATAGATTATAAACTCTTGATTGAGACAACTGAATTTACAGTTGCTGATGATGAATAATTTAGCCACCGGATGACTTCCATGGCCTTATACTTAGCCCAATACTTCATCTAGTTTGTGGGACTGTTTTTCAAACCACTGACTTAAGTAATATCAGCTTTATTAATAATCTGTTTGGAAATATACAGAGTTCACCAGGCTATATATAATGCCGTGGACTTCATTAGATAGGATGAAAACTGCCTTATGCATCACATGGTATTTATTAGTGCTTGAGTTAAGAATATGAATTGATGTTAGGGCACTCATTGCTTTAAAATACTCACAGAGCTGCTAATTGGAAGAGAAAGATAGTCCTCCCTATTAGAAGACAGCAGAAGTTGATGTTAGAAGTTGAGGAAAGGTAATCCTGCTTTCTCCTCTCTCCCTTTAAACAATTAATACTCTATTGTTAGCTGTTGAATGGTTCTCCTCTTTGCTAAGTGACCTTAATGAGTCATTTCTCTTTTGTGTTATCTAAGTGGCTGTATTGCTTGTAGAATGTAATAGTGTAGGTAAAATACATCAGGCCTTATTAAAAAGGTGTAGTATAAATCCTATTTTAGAGCTATTGAAGTACAGGCAAGCCACAAGGCTGAGATGAAGGAAACTAGTAAGTTACTGGAAATTTTTCTTTCTTCTTTTTGGATTATTTTCCCCCTTCCTGTCATTGGCTTTCTAATTGGAGTAAGTGGGACTGTTTAAGAAATTGGATTGACACCTTTAAGAAATTGGATCTTTGTCACCATAGCTTACCCTTATCTACCTCTAGCCAAGTGCTGATTTACCAAATGCAGATTAAATAGACAGGTTTAAGTAAGGTCCAAATGAAAAAACCGCATACATATTTATAGACTTCATTGACCTGCCTTGAGAGGCTCTGGCTCAAATATATCAGTTTTTGTCCTTGATTTTGGAGTAGGTTAGGTGTCCTTTTGGATTTCACAAGGGTAAACATGATCGTGCACACGAGTCTTGGCGCTCTTGGCCCCTGACTGCTGTACCCTGAAAGCAGAGCCAGCACGTGAGAATTACTAGCCCACTATATAGGTGCACAGACAGCCTATGTATCCCTCGGAGGAATGCTTTTTGAGCCTGTGAATTCTAGACACAAACTTTCCTGTGCTGTCAGGTACCTGGGATACTGGTTCTACCTAATGATATTTACAGTTTAAGGGAAAAAAAGCATTTTATATCCTAGTAATTTCAATTCCAGATGCCTTTCCAGCGTTTCTTCCCACATTCCTTACTTATTCTATATTCCAGTGAAGGCATGGAGGACTAGGGTTCTTCAGATTCCGCTCACACCATCTCCTTTGTCAGCACTCACAGGAACTGACCTACCTTTGTGTATTGAAGGCTACTGACAGTACTAAAGAGAAGAACCCGACAATTTGGCTCTAACCAAATTGTCTTAGGTCATGTCAGATCTCAGCAATCCTCTCTGTACTAATAAAGTCCTGTCCTCTCATAACCCAATTTAGATGCCACCTCTTTTGATTTATATTATGATGGCAGATAACATTTTGTTTTTGTTTCTGTAGCACTGCTTGCATGATAATCATTGTTAAATGAAATGAGTGAACTCTGGCACTTTGTATTTATCTTGTAGCACTTAACATATTCTGCGCTTGTATCATAGTTTCCTGTTTGTGTCCCCTATTAAATGGCCAGATCCTCACAGTGCTTTCTTATAGTCAGTGATCAGTAAATGTTGAGTTGAATTTTCCTGTTGCTCATTTACATGCATTATTGTCATCTTCCTGTATCTTAACCATCCACTTTTCTGGAAATTCTCACCTATATTACTAATTCCCATAATAATATGTTCTTAATTCTTATGGGACTTATATCTCTCCTGTATTTCATAAAAGCTTGTGATCATGTCTGAGCTTCCCTTCCAGAGGTTGTCTCTGATTGTTCTTTGAATCCTTCATGGTATTTAGCACTTGGGTGCACAGTAGATACTTACTGATTTAAATTAGTGTTAGGTATTTTTCTTATGCTGTGAAAAGAATTTTTAAGATTTTTAAAATTTCCCTTTGATAACTGTAAGACAAAGATGGAGATGAATAGAGGAGAAAGACTGGTATGGGGAAAAGGTGGGGTGGTGTGTGGCACACAGACACCCAGAGATGTTTTAACAGTTATTTACAGACTTTTACACACATACATATTGATTTACATCCCAGAGAGTGGTTGGTAGCAAAGTATTGAGGAAACCAAATTCCTTTTATAGCTGTTGATGTGAACTTGGCAGATAGTAAGTTCTAATGGTTCTGTGACCTTAGAGAAGCATGATTTAGCAGAAAGGGCATGGACTTTAGAGTGAAACACCTGAGTTTGTATCCGAATTCTGTCACTTACTAGCTGTGTGACCCTAAGAAATTTCACTTTTTTGTGGTATGATTTTATTATCAGTAAAAATAAGGAAATGCAGGTATTGCGGTGAGTTGTTGGGAGGATTAGATCAGAGATGCATGCGAAAGGAACTTGCAGAGGCCTGTCTCTCTGCAACTCCTTGACATGCTAACTTTGCCCACAAATATAGGGACCATATTTTGTAAAGCACAGTCAAGACAGATGGTGTGAAGAAGGTTTTAATTTTTCCTGCTGAGTTGTACATATATTTATTTGTGAAGCTTTTTAGAGGCTTAGCATTCAGTTGCTTTTATCTGCACATTTAATGAGGCATCTTTGGGAGAAATGAACTTACACAGAATCAGTACTATCTTGGAAATTTCGCAAGTACTCTTAACAATTACTAAGAATTATCAATTGGACATAATTAGACCGTGCTTTTACTGCAGAGAGAACCTATCCAATCTGCTTTAGGTATCCTGGTAGAAGGAGACTGTTGATTAGTTCATATTAACATTGAGCATTGTGATTTATGTTTGATCTGTTTAGATGAAGAAATTAGGATTTTTGAATTTTTTGTTTCAGCAAAGCTAATGATTTTGACCTTTAACTGAATAAGCAGAGTACAAGATTTCTTCCTGAGTTGTATTGTTGTTCGTTGAATTAGTTAAGGGGGAAAAAACCTGTTGGTCAAGAATGTGTTTGTTACCCTTAGTTAAGTTTCTGCTGATCACAATTGCCTAACAGGAAGTTTGTCTTCATAGGCAAATGAGAGAGAAACCAGGAAGACCTGACAGTCCAGTAGAGTCTCTCTAACTTGGATCTTATTGTTTTAACAAAATTCAAAGATTGCAGGGTTCTGTGATTGTCAGCAGGAATCATTTTTAGGAAATTCCCTCTTGGGGTGAGTCAACAGTGAAGACCCTCACTGAATGGAAAGCTGTGCAGTAGAAACAATGAGACATTAACATGTAAAATGAAAAAAAAAAGTGTGAGTAATGTGCAGATAGATGTATAATGAATACAGGAAACCATTTCTCTAATAACACGCCTCTGATTCACAGAAGAAAAATTAAGTGACAACTCTACTATTGAGAAAAAGAAACTTGAGTCAATTTTTAATTATTTTTAAGAGTTAAATTGAGAACACTTAACCAGTTTTGAGAACTAATAATAAAATATGTTTTTGTACTGTGAAATGGTCTCTTGGTAGACTCAGAGAGAATGGGCAGAGGTAGGAAGGATTCAGTCCTTATACTCCTGTGCTGGCATCTATTAATCTTTCTATTGCTAGCAAAAGGCCTGCTACCAATTAGGCACTCATTTAAAATGTTTATTTGAAGGGAAGAGGGGAAAATTAACTCACTGATACAGGAAAGGGCCTGATGAAACAAGAGGTTCAGAAATGAGTCTGTTAGTCAAATTGTTGTGGTTGTGTTTGCTATAATTGGTCAGCATTTTGGTTATAGCAGTTAAGTTATACTTTGAAAAGCAGAGTATATTGCTTTAGCAGTTAACTGCTAGCCATGGCTCACTAGCTGCTTTTATAAAATTGGGTTTCCAGTTTATTCTTAGGTTCCAGGATATCATCACTTAATTGGAAAAACCCCAACAGTCATTCTTTGCCGGAGATTTTACTTTTGTGATCTCTCTTAAGTTGTCGGTATTAAGATACTTCTATATGATTGTTATGGTGAGGTTAATCATAAGCTGGTATTTAAGTCCCTTCAGTTGCTTTGTCTATAACATGAGAAATCAGGACATCTTCAGTCATTGCAACAGATCTTCGAGTTTAAGGATTCCTCGATTTCAACTGGATGAGATTTTTTGTCAGACACAGTGTTTGCTGCTGAACACAAAGACTACTTGGGCAACATTACATGTTCTGTTTTCATATTAGTATTGTGGGCCTTAGAATTGCATGTTCTTTGTTAATGAAATGTTTTTAAGTGGCAAGATCTGGGGAGTTTGCCCTTTCAGGATGGCTCAGCTGGTTCAGTTATATTTTAGTTCAGCTAGGCTGAAATATTTACTTTTCGGTATTTTTGTAGTTCTTCATTCTGATGTTAATTAACTTAGGACCTTTGAGAGTAAAGCTGTGTTTCTTTTGCCCCAGGAATCATGGCCTTTCTGATTCTTGAACTTGGGAGGCTATGGCAGTCTGTGGAAAGGGCGTGGGCCCTGCCACCTCGTAGATGTGGTACTTTGGGCAAGTTATTTCTTCTCTTCTTTCATGAGAATTAAATAGAGTAACGAATATAAAGGGCCTCACCCATTAGTAGCCCTTCAACAAAGGTAGGTATTATAATTACTGCAGGAACATGTTGATAGTAGTGTGGCAGTTGAGGAAGTAGCAAATTTATATGTTAAGTAAGGTCTTTTGATTTTTAAGTTTTTATCTGTGTCATCCTGTTGAATGTCTTTCCTCTTCCTTACAGTTTGCAGTCTACTGGAAAAGTTGGTATGGTAGTAAAAGACTGTTGATATAATGTAGACTAGGCTTATGTATTTGAAGGTGTCATCTATCTAGTAAATTGTTTATTGGTGTTCTTTATTATTTTTCCTAGTTTACCCAATTACTGGCCATTGTGGTGGATTGGCCTTTATTGAATCAGAAGTTCGCTCTTCAAATTTTGTCATGTGTTTTAAAATGTCCTATATTTCAGTTGAGGGTTGAAGATTTGGATGTGTGGATTTGATGTCTTACATGTAGCAAACCAAAAGATTTATCTTTATTGGAAGACATTTGAGCCCTCTCATATTAATTTTGGTTGACAAACTTTGTAATGGTGGAGGAGCTGTCTTAGAAAATGGATAAGGAGGTTCATTGTAGCTGAATGGTCTGGGACAGTTTATGTGGAATAATAGCGTAAGTTTTTAGCTGCTCTCATTTGGAAATAGCATGATCTTTATCATGAGTAAATATTAATATTAGGGATGTTTCTTTCCTTGCCATGTAGAATTTCTTATCCTTCTCTCAACACAGAGGTGAGGAATGCTGCTGCAGGCCTTTTATACCAAGTAACTGACTCAGGGTTTGTAACTTTTTTTTCTGTGCCTCAGATCCACCATTCCATTGTCCCTTCCTTCCATTTCTTGGTGGCTGTCATTTGCCGCTGGTGCCATGGTGGGTGTATGGATTGCTTTCTGTCTTTCAACAGTTACCGAAGTGCATGTTTGGGATTTTGTTGAAGAAAGCTGGATACAGTAAACGGAAAGAATCTTGGAAGCTGCTTGACTGCTGTCTTTTCTCAGACTAGTCTGAAAGGGAATACCCCCATTCATTCTGGATTGGTGGATCTGAAGTACAAAATATTTTCCAGGTAAGCAATTACCCTGTATTGTTTTGTTATGTGGAACTCAACTCACTGAAAGAAACTTAAAAAACAAAACTTCTTGACTTTTTTCCATTAATAGAGAAAGGAAAAAATGTTAGATATTTGTGCATAAAAGTGTTCATGTTTGGGTGTGGACTAGGGAAGGTATATGTGGCAGAAGTGCTTCAGTAAAAGCTTTGTTTTAGTGAGACAAGTGCACTTAGTTTTATTATAGGCCCAAATGGATTACCATCAGAGTCTAAGAGGCAATACAGCAAGTAAGGGAATTTTGTTTGGGGAATAGCTTGTAAAATATGGAAAGCAAGTGATAATTTTGAGGCATTATCTCTCGTAATTTAGTTAATACTTGGTCAAAATAGTTTTTGTAGTTAAGTGTGTAAAGTAGTGGTCTTTTATTCTTAAGACTCTTGGAAGGTCTTCTCAGGAAGTATAACTAACTATAGAAACTGCTTATTGAGTGTCTTCTAAGTGCTAGGCACTGTTGTAGGCTCTTTACATATATTTCTCATGCAGTTGGCACATGCTTTACCTGTATTTTACAGATAGTGAAATGAAGCTCATAAGCATTAATTAAGTGCAAGTTGCCCAGGGTCAGACAGCTAGTAAATGGCAGAGCCAAGCTTTAAGCTTGGGTCTGTGTGTCTCCAAAGCTCTGACTCTTTCCATCTGACTACATTTGCTGAAGCTTGTCCTTTAACTTCTGGATTTTCAGATGGCCTGTCTGCAAGAGCAAGGTGCCATTTGGATTTTCTGTAATGGGTTCCTACTTGGAGAACACACGATGGATCATTGTTTAGTATGGTATTTTAATTATATCCGGAGCTCTCCCTGCTTAAGAAAAAATGAGAAGATCAAGTCAGTTTATCCTGTGAACCTAAAAGTAATTTAGGGAGTGTAAGAGGGGTAGTGCATTTGAGTGTCAAGACATATTTTTATACAGGGAAGTAGCGTTTGATCTAGTGAACTCAAACCTGTGTCTTTTCAGTTCCTCCTTAGTCTTTATTGGTTATTTAAATAGCTCAGTAGCATATTATGGTAGACTTCTCCTGACCTGTGGTTTGTCAGCCAGCCTTACAAGTAAGACGTTGTCAGGCAACTCACTTGAAAACATGACTTTTTCTAGTATTTAATACTCTTTCCAGATTACCCATTTCCTTTCATCTTAAAAATACTTCTTTTTATTGTAGACTAATGCTCTGATTTTGTGATGTTTGTTTTAGTTTAATTCTTTTATATTTGCTAATATTTCTTCTAGGTGAGTGTTTTTCGCCCTTGTCATCTGAAGAGCTGTCAGGGTGGCGGTGGTGGTGGTGGTGGTAGTCGTAGTAGAAATAATAGCAGTTAACACTTAGTGGGCACTTACTCTGTATTGTTCATAATTCTAAGCACTTTATATGTATAAACTCATTTTATTTTCATAGTAACCCAGTGAAGTAGGTACCATTATTTCCACTTTACTAATGAGGAAATTGAAGGATAGAGTAGTTAAATAACATGTTCAAGGCCACACATTTAGTAAGAGAAAAAAATGAGGTAATGAATTCAGGTAGTCTGGCTTCAGAGAATGTGCTTCTAATGTCTGTGCCATACTGCCTCTGGTTTAGAGCATCATCCAGATGAAAAGAGGAGCAGAAATCCTTAAGACTAAAACTGTATTCTGATATCAAGAAAACATTGCTAAAGGAAAGGAAACAGATATTGAAAATCTTTTTCTTAGCTTCCGTAGAAGACAGTCTAGATCTCAGATTCTGTGTTAGCCATCCACTACCTACCTATCAGGGTGTTTCCCAAGAGGACTCACAATAAGGTTAGTTTGAGATTATCTTCCAAGTACATTGCTCTCCACTAGAACTTCTTGCAATAATGGATATGTTCAGTATCTGTGCTGTTCATTATGGTAGCCAAGTGGCCACATGTGGCTGTTCTGAAATGTGGCTCTGTAACTGAGGAACTGAATTTTTCATTTTAATTAATTTAAGTAGTCAAGTGTGGTTTTTTAATGTACCTTCATCTTAGGTGTGGTCTTTGGTTTTAACACCCTTAGAAATCTGTTCTGGTTAGCATGTTTAAAGCAGCTCTTTATCCAGGGTTGGTCCTAATTGTAGGTTACAGTGTAGTATTCTAACACATTACTACATAAAGTAGAATTCTACATTAGTAATTCTAATTGTAGGTCCTAAATGTAGGTCCTAATTGATAGGCCAATTTAATTGTTTCAAATAAGAAACAAGAGTTAGAGGGACTTGAAGACTCAAGCCAAATGGCTGGAATATTCTTAATGTACATAGACTTTACCTACCAGGTCAGATGATATTGTTAGGTGGCTTAGCATGGTCTCAACCAGGAAAGTGAGATACTTGCTGGACTGGGACTGAAACAACCTCATTCAGCTTACTTGAGGGTTTTCCTCTATGGCAGAACCTCTCCCTTGAGCTTTTCTGCTTTGCTTTCAATCCCCAAACCCTTTTCTCTTTAAGGCATTTGGTTTTAGACATTTAGTACATTGAGCTTAAATGCACTCCTGACTTAGGGTCTATGAAGCCCTCTGTTTTCCTTAAGGTGCCTTTATCACTGCTGTGATCCATTTTGTGTTAATTTTTGTCTATGTAAGCAGGCAGTTGAATTTTCCTTGCTTCCCTGTGGCCACCTTCTACTGAAATACCTATACTAGCTTACTTCATTTAGTCATACAGTGAGGGGCAGAATAGGAACATAGTCATAAAATATATACTTGATGCTTTCTTTTAGTGTTACATCATGTTATTAACAGAGCTTGTTTTTAGTTTGCTGTATTACTCTGGGACTTGTTCTTGCTCTGTTCTTAAAGTAGAAAGAATAAACATAACTGAATTTGTATTTTAAGATCTTAACTTCTCAGGTGTATGCAAGATGGATTGAAGAAGACTGAAGGCAGGAAGACCAGTTAGTGGAGTGAACAGTGATAAAGTTGAATCAAAGCATGACCTAAAAGAGATGTAGATGGCAGGATCTACGGAACGTGGGGATTGGTTATACAAGCAGGAGATGGATGGAATACAGTATAAGTTTAAGGTTTTCGCCTTGGGCATCTTTTCCAGGTTAGGGAGTACTAGAAAAGAGCAGATCTGGGGGATGGGAAAGAGGAGAGAGAAAGAATAAGTTCAGTTTATAATGAAATTGAGTTGCCTGTGGGTGAATCCTCAATGTGAATGAATATACAGTAGGAATTTTGACCTGGAACTCACCAGAGAGAGCAGGAATAAAAGATTTGGGAGTTTTTATTTAGCCTCAGTGGTAGCTAACTTTATTTAATAGAGTTATGTAAGAATATTCAGAGTATATAGATTGAGGGATCTATACCGTGCTGTATGGGAATGCCAACATACAGCTAAGGTCTTATGACCTTATGAGATCATATGTGATCAGAGAAGACCAAGGAAGTATTAACCACTCTCTCCTTTTCATCTTGATATGGGAATTCTGTTTGAACCTGTTCCCAGTCAGTAAATTAGCCTATTGTGTTTGGCTTGTGATTTTCTTTTCCACTGTAATGGTTTGTTTAGTTAATAGAAGTAGTTTCCCAAACATGTTTTTTAACAACTACATGTTGTCACTACACATTTTATGGACATTTATGCAAATTCAAATCTATGCATTTTGTGACAAAAGCAAGGGAAAGATAATCTAACCAGTGAGGGTTCTGAATCAGGCTTGAGATGGGAAATGGAAATCTACTCTTCTCACTTTGAATCAGTTCCTTAATGCTTCTCATCTAGCTGTGATGAGTGTGATTATGGTATTTTAAAGACACATTTTAACATCACAACATGAGGCCTAACTTCAAGCCAGCTACTTTACATACAAGTCATTTGAAAGAACAGTAAATTGTTCAGGTGCTGGAGTGAAAATCAGCTGTGTTAGAATTACTTAGATGACATGTTTGTCCAGTGGAACCTGTAGTTAAGGCATTTTTAAGGCAAATTTTTACTGTATGCTATTTTCACCTTATATACTGACTTCAGATCCTAATTCCCAGGTGAGCTGTTAACTCTACTGTAATTAGGTTTTGGTAATGAATGTATGGAGATGAGTTCATGAAGCTACACTCAATCAATACTTAACAAAAATTTTTCTGGAATGCATTATATATGTCTATGGTACAAAATTCATGAGTTACCAAAAGGAGTGTATAGTAAGAAAAAAAATTCTCCCATTCTTAACCACATTCTCATGTAGCCCTCATTTGCCTTCATATATGTGTATGCTGTACTCATTCTGCACCTTGATTTTTTTAATGTAAAATATGACATGATCATCTTTCTTATTAGTTTCCAAAGAGCTCTCATAATTTAAAAGATACATGGTGATTTATTGTATGTACTGTAATTTGTGAAACTAGTCTGGACTGATACACACACACAGGTTATTTCCAGTCTTTACCTATTACACATAATGCTGTAAAGAATAACTTGTGTATATGTCATTTCACATGTGGAGGAATGTATCTTCTGGACAATGGATAGGTACTTTCAAAAATTCTGAAATAGACATTGTCACATTGCCCTCCAGACCCATTGCAACAGTTTCTACTTTCACAGGTTTCGCTTGAGAGTACTCCTATCTCCTGACACTCTCGTGGTATTATATGGATTTTAAGCTGATTACTTTGTAAATTGTTCTCCCCCCATCACTTTTTATTGTGAAAAATTTCATATATATATAGAAGACATAAGTGAAGTCTTTTACATGAGAAAAGTACAACACACAAATGTATATTCTCTTCACCTAGACTCAACGGTTGTTAAAATTTTGCCATGTTTGGATCACTCCTCTGCTCTCCCCTTGGTTCCTCCTTCTTCTCTTCCTTCCCTCCAAGCCAGCCTCCCTCCCTCCGTCCCTCTCTTCTTCTTGTTCTTTCCCCAAATACATACCTTTTTTTTGTAAAATAATGTGTAAGTTGCAAACATGCTATTTTACCCTCTAAACATTTTGGTATGTATGTCCTAAGAATAAGGACAATTTCTTTGTCTCTAAAACCACATACACACACACACACACACACACACACACACACACACAAACACACACCTCCACATATTACATAGTCATATATTTTATACATATGTAAGACCATAATGTTATTTTTATATCTAAGAAAATGAAAGTAATTCCATAATACATTATGAACTAGTCAGTTAAATTTAAATTTTCCTAATTGTCCCCAGAATGTCTTTTCTAGCACCCTCCCCCACCTTAAAAAATACCAGGATCCAAACAAAATGCACCATGTCTCTTTAATTTTTCATTTAAAATAGGCCCTCTGCCCATTTCCCTCATCTCCTGGCATTTATTTTTTGTGGTTGTTGAAGAGTCCAGTTCAGTTAGTTGTCCTGTAGGGTGTGCAGCATTCTTCACTCCTTTGAATATTTCCTCATGGTGTCAGTAACTTGTTTCTCTAGCTCCTATACTTCCTGTAAACTGGAAGTTAGATGAGAGCTTGATTGCAGCCTGGGTAAACACTGACGAGAATGCTTTATCATAGGTGAAGTGTTCTTTTCATTGAGTCACCTTAGGAGGCACTTAATGACAGGTTATCCCATCATGAGCTCTGCTAAATTTGATCCCTTGATTAAGGTGGCAACATCCAGATCTCTGTTGTAAAGATAGTTCTATTCTCTGCTATTAGAAGGGAATTTATGGGACAATATTTTGGCACCTTATAAATATCCTGTTCCATTAAAACCTTTCATCCAGTGATTTGAATGTTTTGATTCTGAAATCAGTTAACTACAATAGGAGTTACAAAATTGTGGTTTTCTGTCAGTCTGTCTGCCTGTATTATCTAGCATTCACAGAGGCCATCCCTGTTTATCCTCCCTTTTTTTGTATATCCCCACACTCTCATGGACTTTTGTTTATTGGTGTGTTAACAGTCAGTCTTTACTGCCGCTCAAATTGTACCACATTAAGCCAATGAGAGCCCCTTCAAGATAGTTCCTAATTCCTTTTATCATGATCACGTCAGTGTTTGTGTGTATCTTGGTTTTTTACTTTTCCTACACATCAAGAATCAACCATTTCTCCAAGTAGTTCTGTTTCCTATTAGTGGGGATTGGTATTCAGAAACCAGAGTCATTGCTCTTGGGTTGTCATTGCTTCTAGACTTTTTCAGTGAACAGAGCTAAGAAGTGTATTTAAAAAGAACTATGAGTTCATGTTCTGATGCAAACTTAATACTAAAGGATGTTTTTCTGAACCTTAATACTAAAGGATGTTTTTCTGAACCTGTTAGCCTTTTGATTTTCAAAATCTAAGGGACCATGTCAGTGTAATGGCTATCAAGTTGAGGTACAAATTGTTACGCAAATAGGCAGATAAGTAGCTTCCTTCATTATTGAGCACGGACTAACTGATCCTGCTTGGTAACATGGGGGAATACAGAACAGAATCAGATGTATACCTTGCTTCCGGAAGCTTGCCCTTCTACACAAAAAGGTATAGTATAGTGTGAAACTGGCAAGGATCATGGAAGTAGGCATTCAGTATGTGGGAGTTAGAAAAGGAAGGGAATTTAATAAGGAACATATTTTTGAAGTTACCTTTGGGGCCTGAGCAAAAATTAGACATGGGTGTGAATGTATTGGGGCAGAGGAGGGTTTTCATAGTGAAGGTAATTGAGTGAACAAGGGCTGGCAGGCAGTGGTTTGTATCATCTATCTCGAGGACTAGTAAGTAGTTCTGTGGATTGTTGGAGTACAGCTTGTGTGAGGGACTGAGTTAGATAAATTTGCCAAGAGAGATTATAACCAAATCTTGAACTTTATCCTTTAGGTCATAAGTTACAAACTAGTAGCCTGTGGACAGATAGAGCTCCACAGATATATTTTATTTGGTCTGCATAGATTTAAAAAAATTGAGCTATTTAATATCAAAACATGCATTTCTGGTTTTGTCTGAAAGTTAGAGCTGAGTAGTGGCTCCGTTTTTGAGTCTGGGCTTCTACTTTCTTGGTCACCATAAACCCTGCAAAGTCATCTTTAACTTTTATCTTCTTGGCCTTAAAAGCTTTGGAACTTGTGATCCTTGTAGGATCAGAGGAGTGAGGGTGGTAGATGTGGTTTGAGAAGAGAGGTGGCTTTGAAAGTTTGAGCAAGTTCTGTGCTTTAGAAGGATCACTCTCGTAGACAGTTTGGAGGATGCATTGGAATTGGGAAACATTTAGTAGACTGTTGGAATAGCCCAGGGAAGAAAGGAGAAGATAGTAACAGATAATGCAGAGAGGGAAAAATGAGGCATTTAAAATATAGAATGGATAGACTATATTGATAGCTATAAGTATGTGTGTATATGTATTCACAACGTAAATCAAACTATTTAAACGTGAAATCCTTTTTCTAAAGAGCTTGTATTCATAAATTGTTTTCTGGAAGTTAACCACATGTTTTTATAATCTAATTTTGGAAGACAGCAGTAATAGTTTCATGTGATGTTGTATGTAAAGTTTCACTTTGTAAAGTTAAGTTTTTCAGTATACAAATAACGTGATTTGACATCTAACTCTGCCCTGGCTTTATGTATTGAGTGTTTGAAAGTTATGTATTCAGTGAATATTTATATTGTGATTTAAAAAATCAATTTCCATATAATTATGGAGTTAAATTTTCAAGCAAAAATATTAGTAATATTTACTTACTTTCAAAGAGCTGGCTGCTTATATTTAATTTTCTCTACTTTCTGCAAGAACTTAATCAAAAGGATAGTGAATTGACAAGGGGTTGTTGTGTTCACTTAAAATTATACCTATATTAAGACCATTTATACTGTTAATACGTAATTTGGGGATCTTCCTTGTCTACTTGGGACATGATTTTACGCAGTCGCCATGCCAGTGCCTTTCCTCCACGTGTTAGGAGCACACTAACTCAGACACTCCCTAGGGAGGGAGGTAGACATGGAGAACATGTAAGTGCCTAGACTGAGAGTGAGAGTGACTCAAAGGATAGAAACTACACCTGGATATTAGGTAATAAGCTAGCTTCAGGAGATGAACAAAGGTTGGTTAAAGGGCATTTGTATATATATTTTTTATTGTGTATAACTTGCATATTGTAAAGAACACAAATCTGAAGTCTCGACTCAAGAACTTTTACATATGTGTGCATTACACTATGTAACCACTATCCAGATAAAGATACAGAACATTTCCAGAGCCTCTTGAGGGCTTGCTTCCTTGTGTCTGTGCCTCACACAAGTCAGTAAGCTCTCCGAAAGGTCTATTTGGCTTCTTTCACTGTAGGTTAGTTATGGCTATTTTTGGATCTTATATAAATGAATCATATGGCATATATTCATGTGTTTTTTCCCACATTCACTATATCTGTGAAATCTATCCATTTTGTGTGTGTAACTTATTTTTTCCCCTTTGTGCATTATTTCATTTACTTGGTTCTATTGGTTATAAAACTCCCAGAGTGGAATTACTGGCTTGTCAGATGGGCATATGATTAGTTTCAGTAGATACTGCTAAGCTGTTTTCCAAGTGCTTATTGACTGTTTACACTCCCTCCTCTAATGTAGAGAGTTCCAGTCATCACTTAGTTTTGCCAGTCCTTTTTATTTTAGCCCTTGTGATGGGTGCATAATGGTATCAGTATTATGGTTTTGTTTGCTTATTTTTTATTTAATCAGCTTTATTGAGGTATGGTTTACATGCACCAAACTGCACTCATTTTAAGTATACTGTTGAATTTGAGAACTACATGCAACTCATGTAATCACTACCACAGTAAATAGAAGCTATAGAACATTTCTGCCCCTCCCTGCAAAAAAGTCCATTATTCCCCTTTGTACTCCCCACCCCGCCGGCCCTCAGGTAAGCTGTTTTTTGTAACTATAGATTAGTTGTGCAGGGTCTTGAATATCCTATAGATAGAATTGTACAACATGCATGTTACTATGTTTGGCTTATTTTGCCCAGCTAATGTTTCTGAGATTGATTCTTTTTGTATCAGTTGTTTGTTCTGTTTCATTGCTTAGCAGTATTACATTATACAAGTAAACAACAGTTTTGTTTATCCTTTATCCTGATGATGAATATTTGGGTTGTTACCAGTTGTTTGGCTATTAAGAATAAAGCTTGCATGAACATTTGTGTTCAAATTTTAGTTTGGGCACTTTTTTTTCTTGGGTATTCTAAGGAGTGGAATACTGGGGTAGAGTGTATGTTAAGTTTTTTTAAGAAAACTGCCAGATCTTTTCCCATACTAATTGTACATTCTTACAGTTCCTCCAACAGTATATGAGAGTTACAGTTGCTCTACATCCTTATCATCATGTGACATTTTCAGTCAACTTTAGACATTCTGGTAGGTGTGAGTAGTATCTCATTGTGGTTTTAATTTACATTTCTCCAATGGCTAATGTTTTGAGCATTTTTTCGTGTGCCCGTTGGCCATTTAGATAACCTCTTTAGAGAAGTGCCTGTTCAGGTATTTTGATTCTTTTTAAAATTTTGAGTTGTCTTTTTTCTTACTGATTGTCTGAGTTCTTTATAATAATCTGAAAATTCTTTGTTAGATACTTGTATTGCAGACATCTCCTGTGGCTTGCTTTTTCAATACTGTCTTTTGATTGATAGAATGTCTTAATACTAATGAAGTCTCATTAATCAATGTTTTCTTTCATAGTTACTGCTTTTTGTGCCCTCTTTAAGAAATTTTTGCCTGCTCTAAGGTCTTAAAGATATTTTATGTTTTATTCTAGAAATTGTATGGTTTTACTATCTCAAAATAATGGCTTTTTACGATTGAGCTAGGGTTCAAGATTCATTTTTCCCCATAAGGTTATCCAGTTAGCACAATACTGTTAACTTAGACATACATTAAAAACTGTTGAAAAATGTTGAATAAGAAACTTATATTTTCTTTTTACAGAAGTAATCCATATTTATTATCGAAAATTAAAAATGATGTAGAAGAACAAAAACAAAAAGTTTGCCTATACTAATATTTGATATACTTCCCTTCATACACAAATTTTTTCTTCCATGTATGTTTCATGTATTTTTCACACAAAATTATCTTGCAGACTGCTTTTAAAACAACATTTGTTGGCATTTTTCTGAATCATTATGTATTTATAATATTTTAAAGATTGCTACTATATGTGAATATGAAAATGGCTAACTAAATTACTCCTTTGTTAGACATTTATTTCTAGTTTATAGCAACTTAGGCTGGGTTGCTCTTCCTTATAGTTTAAATTTTGAACAAATCCATAAATATTACCTTGAGGTAAGTTCTAAGAGGTGGAATTGTTTGGTCAAAGTGTGTACACATTTTTAAGAGCATGTGTATTTATATAGCAAAGGTTTTAGCCACTTTCTATTATCTATGTAAACATGACACAACAGACCATATTCTCTATGAAAGTTCTGTTTTCTCTATTTATGCTATTTTAGGGTATTAATAATTTTTAAAAATCCCAATTTGGCTAAAGAACTTAAAAAATAGTTTCTTTGGTTACTAGAGATAGTGACATATTTGTGTTGTGTTTGTGGCCATTTATGTTTCTTTTGTGAAATGTTTAGATTAGCTGTGGTTCTATTGACTAGCTCCAGGTGCATTTGGGGCGTGTAGCGGAAGGAAGTTAGCTGGGTGAGGAGGAACTTCTGAGTTTGCTCTGCTGAGGCAGTGCTGCCCTTTTGTGATGGAAATGGCCATTTTTGTTAGAAGCCAGCTGCGGAAGTGTCTGCTTTACTCAGCTATTATCTGTGGCACGCTTAAGCCAGATCCTGCCGCTGGCTAGACGCTGGCTCCAGATGATTTTTCTGAAACGCATTTGGATCACTCAAGTTTGGCCTCTCTGGCTGCTTCAGGGACACTCCTGCTAGCCTTTGCTGCTTTAAACTAGGAGGTGTTAAAAAACAAAATTAAAAGTAAATTTGAAGATCAAATTGGTTTTATTAAGTGATTCATGAATCAGCAGCATACCACCTAACAAGTAGAGAAATGCTCCCAGGAGTTTTAGAAAGTGGAAGATTTTTATAGACAGAGGGTGGGGGAAAAAGTTATTAGCAAGAGATTAGGGATTGTTTCAGGCAAGGTCACCCTCCCTTAGGGAGAGCAGGGGGTCTTATGCAGGTGACCTCGCTAGGAAGTTCCAAACTGATTAAAAATTCCACTCCTGGGAGAGGTTGAAACTGCAGTTAGTTTGGGCATTTAAGCCCCTGTTTGGTGACTTGGCCTAGGAAAAGTGACCCCACGCTGGGCCTGCATTTTTTTTTTTTTCTTTTTAACAGAGGCAATGTTATGCTGGGAATTCCTTCTTCTCAGGTAAGCTTTTCTTTGTTTACGTGCAGTGAGCCCTATTTCCAATCCAGTTTTTTCCTGTGTTCCATTTTATAGAAATTCCTTGAAATGTCTTATATCACCAATGTAGATTCTTTTGCTATTCTTTTGATGCTTTCAGTTGAACCAGTCAGAAATCCCAATTTCCACACCTGTTTTCCTCCAGTCTGGTCTATTTTTACTTTTTCACTTTAGGTTTCTGCCCTTAAGATACAGTGATCCACCCCCACCCCCTGCCATCCCCTTCATCCAGTGTTCCAGATTCTATATTGACCTAACAGGCATTATCATTTGTTATTTATTATTGGGGAGGGAGGCTTCACCCTTCCTCCTCCATTGCCTAGTTAACCTCTGCTTGTCCTTTAGATCTGAGTTCAAGCATTAATTCTTCGGAGATTGTATCTGGGTTCCCTAGGTATCCTATGTGTTGGGATATTCCCTTGTCATATTCTTACAGCACTAACATAGTTGTAACTGATAAAGTATTGCATAATCTCCCACTAGACAGTCAGCTTCCTTATTAGAAAGTAATCTCCATGGGGTCAAAGATCATTTGTCATGTCATATTTAGTTTATAGCATATTCCTGTTGCGGGAGAGGTGTTGTGTATTTTCCTCAGTTCTTGTCCCTGCCGCAACAAAGAATTGAAGGGCAGAGAGACACAGTAGTGAAACAGAGTAAAAGTCTTATTTAAAGTTACTTAAAGAGAAAGTGCAGATGACTTCAGAGAGAGAAGCGCCCTGAAAGGTTGGGAAAAGTTAGTTACGCACTTAGAAAGTGCGGGCAACCTCAGAGAGAGAGGAGCGCACTGAAAGGTTGGGGGTTCCCCCTTTTAAGGATTTTTCAGGAATGTGACAGAGGGCGAGGGGTGTGGACCTGTTAAGTGGTCCGAAATATCTTTGATGAGACATTAAGTTTCTTACCAGTCCTCTAGTAATTCTGCAAAATTAGCTTAACACAAGAAATTTACTGCTTTGGTTCCCTCCAGGATAGCAGCTTCCTGGTTTGGGAGCGTATCAATCAAGACTGCCCTTCCTCCAAGGTGGGCAACAGTTATTTGTTTGTTGTTTGCTAGAGAGTATGTTAAGAATTTTTCTTAGTAACTTCCTGAGTTTTTTCAAAATGCAATTAGGGCTTTAAGGTGGGATCTCCCTGTCTTTATTATGCTGTTTATAGGTGGGCCTTTTAGCAGGCTAGAGTAAATCTTGTGATTAATTGACACAGTGAAGACATGGGCTGTGCTCAGATACTTTTCCTTTTCTGGAGAATATGCACACATTCAAGGCCATGCTGCTCCTGACCTTTTGAGCTTTCACTGATTAACTCATTAAGTCTTGAGTCTTCTGGCTTTCTAGTTTTAACTGGTTAACCGAGTCCTTTCTAGGGGGCTTTACTGACCTTGTTCTCTTTCCACCCAGCTCATATCTATTTTCCTGCCTAACATTCCCAGTATCTAACATAGTGCATGCCATACAATTGCCAGTCGAATGAGGGAATACATTTGGGAGGGCAGGTGAGAATTACCATTTGTATTAGAAGTTTATATGTACTTTCAAAATGAATACATTCTCTTCTTAAATTCCTGGTGTTTTCTGTTTCAGTATCATCTCTTAATTTTAAATGATAGATTCTGAAAATTAAGCTTTTGGCATCAGAAGCTCCTTTCAGAAGATGAAAAGCATCTCTTCCCTTCATCTCTGCTTCTAAACCAGAGCTTGTCATTGACTTTTAGTCCATCTAGATTGTCCCATTTCAAATGACACTAATACTTCAGCTGCATTTTGAATTGCTGTACACTGCTAATGTAATCTTTCGTTTTTCCTTTCCTTTTTTCCCCCACTCCCCGCTCCTCCAGCCACCTTCTTTCTTTTTTGTCTCTGTGTGTGGCAGTAACTAGTAGTGTCACTATTCTTGAGAGTTGTTACCTTAGGTCAGGTAAACTTGGTATATGCTGCATAGAATTTCTTCTTCTTGGAAATTCACTTGATAATTATCATTTTACTAATGTGTTTCCTAGCATTTCCCAAAATTTCTGACCCCGGAATTCCTCTTTATTTTGATTCAAAACTGACCCAGTCCAAGGGCTATTGGTTACTATTTTTGTGCACTTCATCCCAACTCCTTTCATTCACCCAGTTCTCTATCACCCTGCTGAATTAAGCAGGGAGGAAACTAGCACTTGTTAAAGGATTTACATCTATTCCTTGTAACCTTGAAATCTATTCACTATAACCTTGAAAGGTAGGCTTATTTTCCATATTTTAGCATGTAGAGAAGTAGACTGGGGAAGGGAATTTTTTTTTTGCTCAAGGTCACATAGTGATTCATTCTATGAATGTATGTATGTATGTGTCTGTCTGTCTGTCTGTCTTAATCTTTCTCATTTCTGCCTGGTATAAGAAAAAAATTCTTCTGATTATTTTAGGACCTGCTTCTCTAGCCATCACCTTAGTTTGAGGAGTGTTAGGTGCAGCTTGGGGCTCTCAAAAGAGCTCAGAGGCTCAGCACGGTCTCCAAGCTCTAGGTGGGCATCAGCAGATTCTCAGTGTTTGGGGAGATTGAGAAGAAAAGAGGGAAGCCTTGACTGCCCCTGCTCACACTGCCTCTGTAAGATCTCAGACTTCCTTCCTGGCTTAACTCATTCTCTATAGTTCCAGTCTTTTCTACTGATATATAATTTGTTGGAGTTTCAGATTGGCTTTTATCAAGAATGTAGTAGCTAATGTTTATTGGGTGCCTCTTTGGATGAAGGAAGTGCTGTACCTCTCTAACCCTCTAAATTGCTGACTTGAGTTAGGTCACATAATGCTGGACTTGGGATCTTAATCTGTCTCTGTGTTTTGTTTTATTTTCTCAGAAGGGAATCCTATCCTAAGCAGTTAAAATCTGTGAAATCATGGGTTTGATGTGCTAGTTACAAGTTTTCATAAGGTACATTTAAGTTAAATGTATAGCTATTAAACATTCCAACATTTTCATATGCCACCAAAAGTCACCTTGAATACCAAACCTTGGAAACATTACTCTAATCTACTCTTTTATCTATTCATCCATCCATGAATAAATCGGTCAGTATGTATCTGTAAACGATAAGGAAGGATTAAAAAAAAAACTTACACAGAGCACACAATCCCATTATTACATCTAAAAATTAGCAATAGTTCCTTAAGATCAAATAGTCAATGTTTATATTGGCCTAATTGTTTCATAAATAATTTTTAAATAAATAAACTTAATTTTTTTACAAGTTTTAGAGATACAGAAAAATTGAGCAGATAGTACAGAATTTTCAGATATTCTCCCTCCCATGCAGTTCCCCAGTTAACATCTTACATTACTGTGGTACATTTGTTAAAATTAACTAGCCAGTATTGATACATCAGATATCCTTAGTTTTTACCTCACCCTGTTACTGCTCCAGGATCCCATCCAAAACATCACCTTAGGTTCAGTTGTCAGGTGTCCTCAGGCTCCTCTTAGCTGTATCAGTTTTTCAGACTTTATTTTTGCTGACCTTTATGGTTTTGAGGAATTCTGATCAGGTGTATATTGTTCTGCCCTCTATTGGAATTTGTCTTCTTTCATAATTTTTTTAATAACTTTTTTTTTTTCAATTCAGAAGCCAGACTTGGTTCAATCATTACACATAGTTAATAGTCTCTCAGTCTATAAAAATTGCCTCTTCTATCTTCTTTCCATTATATTCATTGAAGAAACTGGACTGGTTGATTGTTCTGTGTAACTTTTCAAATCTAGATTTTGCTGATTCTGTTCTCACTAGTTCTGCATATTCTGTACCTCTCTGTATTTCTCGTAAATTGGTAGTTAAATCTAGAGGTTTGTTAGACTCAGGTTCAGTATGTTTCTGAAACAGTTAAAAAACAGAATAAAAAATACAACCCCATGCTCTTTCCATTGTGCCATGTTGCTTTCTTATTTTTGTGATATTTTCTATCCCTTCCAATTAAATGATTCTTGAAGAAACATAGAACTTTTATGTATGTGCACTTTTCTGAGTTAAAAGCTGCATAATTTATTGATGGTAGATAGCTACAGGAATGCACACTTGTGCTTGTCAGTTTTGCCAAGGACTGTGATGACTCATTTTATGACATTGACAATCAGTATTAGAGTATTGCTCTAGTTTTTTATTTTCAACTTTTCTCTTTTTCTCAGTTCAGAAATGTAATGACTTATTCTGTTGGTATACTTAAGCCTTGCTTTTTTCCAAAAAAAATATATTTTTTTATTACAGTGACACAATGTAGGAAGATAAAGACAAAATAAGTGGGAAATAAAGATGAAAGGTAAAATAAATAGGAAAATAAGATGAAGGAGGGAATAAAGTTACACAAAATGTATAGAATAAAGGTAGTTGTTATGGGGAGCCACATATTAGGCTCTGCTTATAATAGCACTAATCTGTGTCTGGGGCAGTTTGCAGGACTTTTGTAATGTTAGTTGGTAAATATATTCCTTTCTCCAAGGTTATTTATTTATTTATTTGGTGTTTGTGCTTGGGAGTACCAATATCATTGCTTATTTGGAATGAAGTGCCTACAGTGATGAGAGTCAGGTTTCTCAATATTGGGTTTTAGAGCTCCTTGGAAAATCAGGTCTCAGTTTTTTTCTGTTGTACTTCCTTAGTGCAGTCTTCTTACAGTTTTGATTAGTTCATCCTGTGTTTTATATGTAAAATATTTTTTTCTTTAGAGGCTGTATGGTGTAACATAAGTGGGATATTCTTGGAACATTTAGTTTTGAATAACTTTATCAGTAGAATAAAGTGACTTTATAGGAAAGTAAGTACAAATTTAAGAACTTTAAATCTCAGACTTTTTTTTTCTGTATGTGAATGTTCACAGCAACTTTTTTTTTGGTATCATTAATCTACAATTACATGAGGAAAAGTATGTTTACTAGGCTCCCCCCTTCACCAAGTCCCCCCCCAACAAACCCCATTACAGTCACTGTTCATCATGCTGTAGAGTCACTGCTTGTCTTCTCTGTGTTGCACAGCCTTCCCCATGCCTCCCCCCACATTATACATGCTAATCATAGTGCCCCCTTTCTTTTTCCCACCCCTTATCCTTCCCTCCCCACCCATCCTCCCCAGTCCCTTTCCCTTTGGTAACTTAGTCCATTCTTGGATTCTGTGATTCTGCTGCTGTTTTGTTCCTTCAGTTTTTTCTTTGTTCTTATACTCCACAGATGAGTGAAATTATTTGGTACTTGTCTTTCTCCGCCTGGCTTATTTCACTGAGCATAATACCCTCTAGCTCCATCCATGTTGTTGCAAATGGTAGGATTTGTTTTCTTCTTATGGTTGAATAATACTCCGTTGTGTATATGTACCACATCTTCTTTATCCATTCATCTACTGATGGACACTTAGGTTGCTTTCATTTCTTGGCTATTGTAAATAGTGCTGCGATAAACATAGGGGTGCATCTGTCTTTTTCAAACTGGGCTGCTGTATTCTTAGGGTAAATTCCTAGGAGTGGAAATCCTGGGTCAAATGGTATTTCTATTTTGAGCTTTTTGAGGAACCTCCATATTGCTTTCCACAATGGTTGAACTAATTTACATTTCCACCAGCAGTGTAGGAGGGTTCCCCTTTCTCCACATCCTCGCCAACATTTGTTGTTTGTCTATTGGATGATGGCGATCCTTACTGGTGTGAGGTGATACCTCATTGTGGTTTTAATTTGCATTTCTCTGATCACTAGCAATGTGGAGCCTCTTTTCATGTGTCTGTTGGCCATCTTAATTTCTTCTTTGGAGAACTGTCTGTTCAGCTCCTCTGCCCATTTTTTGATTGGATTATTTGGTTTTTGTTTGTTGAGGTGCATGAGCTCTTTGTATATTTTGGGACTTTGTTTTTTTATGATCTTGACAGTTTTGGGGAATACTGATCAGGTATATTGTATTACCCTCTTGGGATTTGTTTTTCTGCAGTATACTGTTTATCTTTATGACCATGTCTAATGTCAAATACCTTTTTTGGGTTTCACCTATTTTATTTGAACTAAATATTTCAGATCTGTTACAATTTTTCCAGTTGATAGAGGCAGAAAATCCAGTTCAACTGGTTTAAGCCAAAACAGAAAATATGATTTGAAAAATCCAGAGGTAGATGTGGATTCAGCTTTCTTTTTCAAATTCAATGTGGTCCCTCCTAGTATAAGCTCTAGACCCTTCCCTGTGGTAGGTAACATGATGGCATCAGCTCTTCCAGCTTTCATCCTCTCATGCTCAAGATAACTGGGAAAAGAGGTCCTGTGGTTCTCATAGAAGTGCTGGCATTCAGCTTAGAGCATGTGCCCATGTTCAATCACTGTGACTAGGCAATGTGGCCAAAACACAAGTGTCCACCTCAGCTACTTAAAATGATAACATCATGTTCTTCTTTAGCTCCCAAATCAGTTTTTACTCTGCATGTAAACTTTCTGGACTTTACATGTAAATTAATTATTTGATAATTTAACTAAAGCATTTGAGTTCCTACTGTGTACAGGCACTATAAGGACCTAAAAACTTTACATTGTAAACTGGTAAAATGCCTTACCAAGTGTTTGTAAATTGTTTTATTTTTTATAAATTATTTTGGAAATAAAGTACAGTTTTTACCAGAAAATTTATTCCTTTGTTTTCTTGTGGTTTATGCCCCAGTTTTTGGTATTCAATTAGATTACTTTCAAAGTAAGAGTTAGTCATCCTTTCAACGTTTTTCTCTCACATCCCATCTGGGTAGCTGTTCTTTTGTTTCTCTGTGTAGACTTTTAACTGATCAGTCAAAAGAAATGTGGATTATGGATGTTTCTTTTTTCTCTTTCAGGGCAGCAGGAATTGTCCCCATGAGATTTATCTACTAATCCTCTCAATTCTATATTCTCTAGGCTAGTGAAAATTTTATTATGTTGATGACATCTGTGTTCTGTGCTTCATAGAATGCCTTGACTGGTTGCTTATAGCTGACTAATTCGTAAAGTTTCTAAAACAATGGAGTCAAACAGAGTTTTTCACAAAGAAGTCCAGTGTCTCTGAAATTTATATTGGGCCTTTGCATCTTGAATTTGTTACTTCCTTTGTGTGAGACCTTCCAGAGCATTGTAGTCTACCCATGTTCATTTGTCCTTCTGCAAAAAGAGTCTGTAATTTATAGGTTGGCCTTACTATATAGCATGTGTTTAGCAGTAGTTGTCTGCTGTTGAGGCTAGGTGCTTTCAAAAGCACCACGTGAGATTTAGAGGATCTGGGCTAGAAAAACATTTTAAGAAGGTGGACAAAATGCTTATAAAGTCCCTTTCAGCTCCAGAATTTAATGAAATCTCTGGCTTCAAGCAGTGAGAACTCCCCTTACCCAGTTGCCTGCAGAAAACAGACAATGAGAAGGAAATCAAAGACATCCTTGCTGTGCAGCAAGCAGCAGGAGTCCCTTACTTTTGGAAGCCCTAGCTAGCTCTTGGCTGAAGGACAGCTTCATTTGTTCTTAGAGCCCAAGCGGATTGTGAGGCACCCAACCAACTTCATTCTTAGCTGAAAACATGGTCAGTTTAGGATATAGAATAATGTACTATATGAGAAAGCAGAGCAAGTGTAAAGTTTACTATAAATTTGATTAGGGTATGATAAAATATGCCTATTTATATCTATTAGCTTTGACAACTCACTTCCATGAGAAATGTGATTATTACTGTTTGCTTAATCAATCTCTCTACTCCACCTCCCTCTTTCTCCTTGCTTTTCTCTCCCTCTTGGTGTGTGTATAAAATTTTAAACATTGGGAATCTGCTAATTTGGAGTATGTGTTTCTTTGGGATCGAGGCTGGTTAGGTCTCTGAAAATAAATAGGTATTTGAGAAATGACCAATGTTTAGAAAATATAGAGGGCTTGTTTAAATGGTGGAAGGTTTAAATTCAAAAGCTTTCTTAGCAGGACCAACTTTCATCCTGCAGGTGCATATTCAGAGCCCATAATGAGACAGGAAGCTAGCTAGATGGTGGGAGCTTTGAAAGGCTTTGGAGGTGATATTTAAAGTATCATTAGCGGAGTTTAAGTCTTAATACTCTGAGAGCAGTGAAACTTCATTTCTTTTCAATATTTTATACTTCTTTAGGAATTAAGCCATCTTTCTTCCTTTAGTGAACTGGAAAATAATAATAGCTTTGTTTCTAGAAATAATTCTTAATTGAAATATAATTCATATACAATATTATATTGGTTTCAGGTGTACAACATAGTGATTCAGTAATTATATACATTACTAAATACTCACCATGGTAAGTGTAGTTACCATCTTCCAGAACTAATTTTGATAATAGAGTATTTATTTGGTTTTGAGAATTCTTGTGTTGTCTCTTGAAGCATTTAGTATATTGGCATGTTCAGTAGACTTTTTTGAATGCATAAGTTTAAAGTGAAAAAGTTAAAATAGGATTATGAAGTGGTCTGACTGTAATTGAGTCAAACCCATTGAGAGTAGATAAAATAATACTCATCAGGTCATCTTCTTGAAAGTGATCTCTTCCTAGAAAAAAAAAATGAGAATGTTCATTATGTCAGGAGAAAAAAAGTTTTCACCTACTATATGTTCTAATGTTCTTTTTAAAAACATGGTAAACTTTGAACTCTCTTACAGAAAAGGATTTTGGCTCATATAGTATAGGGCAGTCAGATATTCTTGTGCACAGACTTCAGAGAATTGATTTCCGGACTAGGGAGTGGTGCAGCCACTACCTGTGTCTGGAATGGTGAGGAAGGGGAAGTTGAGTGGGGTCTAGTGCCGTGGTATAGATAATGAGAGTAGATGTCTCTCAGTTCTCAGGTTATGTCTCAAAAACAAGGTGAGTTTTTAGTTCTCTCATCTGGAAGTCTTCGCAGGTGTCATGTATATGGAATATGGCTTGTCAGATATTTATAAATGGTTAGCCCCAGAAGACAGAACACCATTACTTACGAGTTTTCTGGCTAGGTATCCTCAGTTGGCTATTAGAAGCCACAGGCATGGAAATAAATCAAGAGTAGGTCATTGTCACCTCAGAGTGCAACCAAATTTTGTTAATGAGCGTAATTCCATCTGCTCTTCACCTTCTCTAAAGTACAGTGGCCTAAGAGTCAGGGAACAGGTTGCTATGACTAGATCCTCAAGAAACTGTGGAAATGCCAGTTACTCTGTTTTGAGGTGGCCTGGAGGAGAGAGGAGTAGTGAATTTGAGTACTATATTGTCAATTGTATATTGGCTGCATCTGAAAACTATGGTAGAGTAAAATAAACACCTGTGTTTACTTCTAGATTTTGAAAAACATGATTTATATTTTATTAAATAAAAACGGGATCATAATGTAAGTCCTGACTTGTAGTCTTTATTCACTTAATGTTTCTTGAACTTTTTTTAATGTATTCTAACTTCCTATATATTGTAAACTTCCATCTGGGTCAGCAGATTACTCCTACAACATGACTTATTTGGTGGACACTTAGTATTCTGTCTTCTCAATGATCTATAATTTATTTAACCCATTCTCTCTTGTTGGGTATTTTTTTCCTTTACTGTTATGACAGTGATACGATGAACATGTTTTTAGCTATATTTTTGGATATACTTTATTTTTTCCTTAAAAATGTATGTAAATTCCTACACATGAAATTGCTGAGTTAGTGATGTACACATTTATCAAGTCTTGAGTGTGTATGATAAAAGCACTTAAGTTGTACCAATTACACTCCCATCAGCAGTATAGATGAGTGACAAGTGGATAAAGTTTGAAAATAAATCTGAGGATATTGCTGCTTCATGGGGTTTAATGTCAAGTAAAGGAAGTGACAGGCAGAATAACTCAGGGAAGAAAGTGGGGATTTTGGGGTCAGAATTGCAAGTCTGCCGCTTTGACCTCTGACAAGTTATTTGAAGTCTCTGATCTTTAATTTCTGTCTCTCTAAAACTAAGCTACCTGTCTGGCTAGAGGTGGTGTGAGTTAATGTGTTCCCAATAGTAGGCACTTTATAGTAGGCACTCTGAAAATAGGAATTTGCATCCCCCTCCCAATTTGTCCTTCTTTGTAAACTTTCATTTACATTTATAATTATTTTGAAAATGAGGTTAAACTTATAGTTTAGTAGTCTCTCCTAGTCCTGAAAAACATTCCTAACTGGATCACAAAGGTTCAGATGTACTTAACTGGTGTTTAATTCTCTCTTGTCTCAGGATCTGTAAATGTTGGATAAACTTCATTGGGATTGGGTTCAGACTGATTTTGACCTGGAGCTTGCTGGGGTAATCTGTTCCTTCTTGGCAACTGACTGGTCCTACTACAACTGAGGACCGACCCATGTGGCTATGCTGGAAATAGATTATTTTGTTACATCCTGTTCTCTGTCATGCTGCTTAGAATAGAGATTCCACTCCCCCCACCCCACCCCCATATATCTAATCCTTCACCTCTCTAGCTTCTGTAAGAGTTCTGAAAAACCTGGTGACATTTTTGAGTCACGGGTGGTAGTTGTGAGGTGGACAAGGATAATTTTTTTCCCTTTGGAATTGCTCAGTAATAAGCTGTTATTGTTTTGATGTTCTCTGCTGTTTCTGAGGGTTACTAAGTAAAATATTTTTCTAGCACTTAGCATTCTAACACATTTTAAACTACGGGTGTTTAAGATGGACTTAATTAGCATTTTAACACATTTTAAACTGCAGGTGTTTGAGATGGACTCAATTCTTGAGAAAAGAATTTGTTCTTTCTGAAGTCAAATTACTGTTTGTGACATAACAATTCATATAATTAGTTGCATAATTAAAATCATCAGTTAAAATTATGCAACATAGTATTAAAATACCATCATAAATACTAACTGGTCATTGGAGAAAAATCAGAAAATATGGATGAATAAACATGTAAAAAAAAATTACCCTTCATGCCCCTAACCAAAGATAACTGCGAAGATCTGTTCCAGTTTTGTTAGCTTTAGAGTTCTGGTACCTAAATTCTCAGGACATTAAAGGATTTTTTAAAATTAGAGTAGAGTTTAAGGAAAGTTTGGGCTTTAGCTGTGAGTCTGGATTCCACTACTGTTTCGCTGTGTTTGACTCTCCAAAACTTTGTAGATAGTAGATTCCAGTTTTCTCCTCCTTTCACTCCTTCCTTCTCCCCATGCCCTTTCCTTCCCTTCACTTATATCCTAGCCTGAAAATACCCTGTGTTATATTATCTGTAAATAGGTAATTGTGCAATACAGTTGCTGAGGATTACGGCATTAACTTTCTTGGTTATGTGTCACATAGTAATTGTCAAAATCTGTTATAGTGAAATACCACTATAAGGAAAAGAAGTCTTTACACATTGAGGCAGTAGGTCAATATTGTTTCAGAAGGCTTTGGAAAATACCTTTAAAAGATGAAGTAACTTTTATTCAGTAATCTGATTACTGTATTATGGTTCTTGATTTTAAAAACAATACAGTGATTTTGGAGACTGCACTTTCTTATAGGTTGCCATCAAACATTTTAACAGCAAAGTCCAGGTTCCAAATCTCAGAAGCTTTGCAGCCCTATTTTCATTACAACTACAGCTGCTTCTTGAAAAGCAACAGAGAATTAAGACAAAACAGAATTTATTTGCTTTGAGTTGAGGACAGCCTCCAACAGAATGGGTACTCTGTAGCTGTCACACTGCGGTTTAGAGAGCTGCAGTTACATGTTCTCCTTGAGCCCACCTATGGTGTGGTTCTTCAGTACATGGAGTCCCCCTCCTGGATAGGTATTTCCAGTGGGGAGAATGTTGTCACCTGATGGCTACCATAAAATGGATCTTTCATTTCACTCTTTCTGTATTTGGTAGTCCCTATTTCATTTTCATGGCCCTCTTTGTTTTATATCCTCTCAGTAGGACATGGATATTTTATTGGAAAAAAAGAACCTAGACTGACTATGAAAATTGACTTTAGACATGTACTTCCAAAGGTAAGTGCTAGCCTGTGTGTCTACCTTTATAGCCCAGCTGAAAGAAATTTGCATTGGTTGTAAAATAAAAATGAGAGATTGTCTTGCAAGTTCTCTAAAAGACTTCTCTTCCTCACTTCAACACATTTGCTCCAGCTGCCAGTGGTCATTCTTTTACTTAAAACAGTTTGTCTCATCTTTGCCTCTAGCAGTGGTTTGAATATTAAAGTTTTTGATGTCTCACTTGAAGGAATTAAAAGATTCAGAACACTTCTTTTACAATATCTATAAAAACATTACAAGTTTTTATAATTTACTTCCTCTCTTTATCATTGGGTTACTATAGAAAAGACTTCCTTCTGTTTTTGCATGTGGCGTATGTTCCCCACATGTTCTGGAAAATACAGGATCTTTGATGCTGGCTTAAATTAGCTTGGCTTTGCTTGATGTTACCCTTTATCCCCTGCCTCTTACTCTAAGAATCCCACTTTCATCCTTGCCAGTATGTTGCATGATACTGCTTCTGTTCCTTAGATAGATATTGTTGAAACAGTATCTATGCTAAAGCTAAGTTGGGGGGTGGAAATCTTGGGCGCAGTGATAAAAAATTGGACTGCACACTTAAGAAGGATTGGTTTTTACTGGTGTGCTATGTAGCATACAGCATAAGGGCTACTATCCTGAGGGATGAAGCCCCAAGTTCAATACCATGGTATAGGGGAGACCTCTGTGATTTGGCCCCTTTCTCTTTTAAGCTTTCCTCATCTCATACCAAAATGCTTTAGTAACGCTAAATTAATTGCAGATCCTTGAATAGGATGTGCCATTTCTTAGCTCTGGCTTTTCTTACGCAATTTATTGTGCCTGGAATGTCTGTCTTTCTCTTTCCTTTGGCTGCTTCCTTCTCATCCTTCATGGCTTAGTGCAGGCATCCTCCGCGTGTGTGTGTGTGTGTGTGTGTGTGTGTGTGTGTGTGTGTGTGTGTGTGTGTGTTGGTGTGTGTGTGTGTGTGTGTGTGTGTGTGTGTGTGTGTGTGTGTGTGTGTTGGTGTGTGTGTGTGTGTGTGTTGGTGTGTGTGTTGGTGTGTGTGTGTTGGTGTGTGTGTGTTGGTGTGTGTGGTGTGTGTTGGTGTGTGTGGTGTGTGTTGGTGTGTGTGTTGGTGTGTGTGTGTGTTGGTGTGTGTGTTGGTGTGTGTGTGTCCCTCCTGTGAGCTCTGAGAGAGAGAAAATGTCTTAATGGCTTTTCTGATTGCAGATAGATATAAATTCAGATGCTTTTTGTTGAATGGAATAGTATTTAAACCAGTCGACTTGGTTATCTCGTGCATTATGATAGAAGAGGCTGGTAACAATTCTGTGGGAAGTGGTTTAAAGAAAAAAAATTGGGGGATTTATAGAAAACCTATAAAGCATACTTCTAAATCAGAATGACATTAGGTGATTAACATAAAATACCTCTTTGGGTAGCCTTTAAAAGAACTGCCTCTTGGAGAAGAAATCAGGGCAGGAAATTCAAAACAATCCCATCTCAAAACAAATCCAAGTTAGCTTTTGTGAGTTCCTCTTCAGGCCAGCCAATCAGAAGACAAGGTGCCTGCAACCATTTTCCTTTTGATTTGTGGTTCCTATGGCAATAGGATCAGAGCGTAGGACATTTCTGCCCTACCTCTTTTAATAACTTTTTGCTTTTGAAAAAAGCCAAGAGCTATTAGTTTTCTTGTTTTTATTGATTTGCAGTGTTTCTCAGCATGGTGACCCTGATTTTGGTTTTTGATTATACAGAGTAGAATGGCAGTTAATAAACATTATCAGTTTCCTTGATTAATGTTGTTTTCTTTGAATATAGAATCCACAAATATAATTAATTGGGTATTAGTGTTAATTAATCAATTAATTTTAGAACCATGGGTTATATTAGAACCCTGTGAATCATTTCCTGCTGTCTCTGAACAATCATGAATTAGAATACTGGTCATTTCAAGTGGCCAAGTGTGAAATTATAACAAACGTTTCTTTTTGTTTTCTGTCCCTGAAAAGCCTCTCTTAAGTATCCCCTTGTGACACCCTCCCCCCCAGGTTTCCTTTGTCCTCCAAGCGGGTCTCAAGAGGAAAGAGGCTGTTTGTATTGTTGTCAGCTTTATAAGTAGATCAATGAGTATTTGTTAAAATTGTTAAGTACCCATGGTATCAGGGTAGGTTCTTGAGGCATATTTTATGTTGTATTCCAGAAGTGTAAAGATAGACTAGTTAGCTTAAACAAAGAAAAAAAAAAGAGAAACAAGAAAGACAGTAATCAACACTGTGAACATAGCTAATATGAAGAAATCTTTACATTATTCAGTTAAAAAATGATAGATAAGAGTTATTTCACAGTACTCAACTTGGGGTTTCCAACCAGGTCCCTAAATTTAAAAGAAGTTTTAAGAATCAAATACTGCTGTGGTCCTAGCAGTATTTTAATGCTTTTAGGTTGATAAATGTGGAACTTTTATTTCTATCCATTATTTTCAAATCAAATCAATGTCCTCTTGGTCCATCAGACCTAAGAGGAACCTTGTTTAGATTAGCAGGTATTGTCTGTCTTATTAAAAGATGGGTGTATTTCCTCTTGAGTGAAGACTCTTTTTAAGCACTTATTGGTCATTTAGTTTCAAGGTACTTGAGTGTGAAAGTAGGATAGTTGTAATACCTCTTATAAATACTGGCATCACTCTCTGTGCTCTCTATCTTTAACAGTATTTTCCATGGATATTATAAAGATAAATTCTTGGATATTAGACCCTAAGAGGGTCCTTTAAAAATATTTTCCTGAATGTACAAGTTCAGTATCAAGCTTTCAGAGGCTTTTAAATAGTTAGTATCTTGAAATTCTAAGGGATTTTTCTTTATGTTAATTGTTTTTCATATTTTTGTAAGTATTGGTTGGATCATTAGAGGGTTGGAAAACCTTGAGATCATCTTTTTCTTCTTTGCATGTTAGTTTCTTCACCTTTAAAACCAAGAGTGGAAGTTTGGATTAAATGAACTTTTACTTCTCAGTCTATGATTTTTTAATTTATTAAATGTGATAATTTGTCCCTTTCTTTAAGTTTTGGGTTCCAAGTTGCTAGCAGAATCCAATCAGGGTATACAGTACCATATATTTCATGGTTTTTACCCTTTAAGGCAGATACATGCTAAACATTGCAGAGGGAAGCTGTTTTTACTGAATAAATGAAAATTGATTTGCTGCTGAGCTTCATTGCGGAATGCAAATGTAATCCTTAAACTCTATTCTCAGATCTGAGTGATTCTGTGATTTGAGTAACTACAGATTCCAAAAAGAAACTTAGATTGAACTACAAGGATGTTGAGAGTTTATTTAAATAAATAATGTATGTAATCTACACATACAATATGTTTGGGTCTTTTCTCTGCCTATCTACTTCTGATACATGCCTGATGTAAATGTTCTTTTAGTAAGTATTTACTAGATATCTCTGGATAGAAAATATTTTGTAGTGGAAAGATAAGTTTTCTTAGACTCAGAGTAGGATTAACTTCTAGTCCTTAATTCTGCCATCAATGAGCCAGTGTTTTCTTGCACTTTGGACAAGTGGCTGTTTCAGCAAATCAAGCTCTCCTTTCCTGACCCTTGGTTTCCTCGAGTAAAATAGAATAATACCAGTTTCACAAGGATTTTTTTGAGGGTGTCAGCTGTGTAGCGTACAACAAAAGTTCGATAAATGGCAGCTATTAACAAACATTTATTCAACATCTTCTGTGCTGCTTACTCTGTGAAAGTGTTGACGTGACAAACTGCGTGGATTATCACTTTTCACTGTGTTGACTATGGTAAGCTTTGGAATAAAGGCACGCACTGGAAATATATGGCATTTTCATTGTTACCAAAAAGCAACTTAGTTTTTTATTCCATTTGCTTCCTCTGGCTTTGCATTCTTCCAGTGCCTTTTCTAGGTAATCTCAGTACTTTAATGACATTATAGAAGAGAAGTAACTAGTAAGTAGTAGATGCTGAATAGGAGCCTAGGTCTATCTGATTTCAGTATAGTGGTATTTGTTTATATTATAGTTGAGGTGACCACAGAATTTATCTGCCAAACTGAAATACTTTTGAGAGTGAAGGTTATGCTGGGACCATAAATGTAAACCTGGACTGCCCAAGAAAAATGATGTTTGACCATCCCAATTAAAGCCTAGGATAAGCAAGTTTATCAGGTCAGGTCTAAGACTTCTGGAGTATTTTGCTTGAAACCAAACACCCACATTCAATTTTTTTGCATGATTATTCATTTTGCCATAGTAAAGTAATTAACCTTAGGTCTGAAAAAGTACTTAATACTATAATCTGATGATTTTAAAATACTAGCCATAATGCATATGTTCATTTTTATATTTCATTTTTTTTTCTTAATTCCCTTAAAACGACTAAGTTTTTAAAAGAGAATAGGAATGGGTAAATGAAATAAACTTTTAATTCTTACTCGTGTCAAATGAACTTTGTAAACAAAAGTCCAAAATGAAAATCATGATGTTCCAAAGGTTTTTTTTTTTTGGAAGGTAGATATGTGGATGACATTGAAAATCAGATGTGTTTATATCAGCTCTTGTATTGCCTGTGTCTATCAATCTATCACTCATCTTTCTGGTTCCTTTTGCCTTATGTCCCTAGGTCTCCTGTGATTTTATTTAGGGAAGTGCAAAACTATCCACACAATAAAAATTTAGGTGATAGAAGTTTTTAATAGAGGCATCATAGTCTTGTGGAATGAATGTGGGTTTTCATAGCAGACAAACCAAGGTTTGAAATTCTGGCTCTCCCCTCCTTTGCTGTGTGTCCTTGTGCAAATGACTTAACTTCTGAGCCTTAGTTTCTTTACTGTGGTGTGGGAATTAGAAGTCACATTTAAGGTGCCTGGCACGTGTAGGTGATGTAATGATGGCAGTTATAATTGTATGACATGGACCCAGACACTTGTATGAAGTTAAAGTCACAGTCCCACCACTAATCTTGTTTTACACTCAAACTTTCACAGTTCCCTTGAGTGGGTTTTCATTTAAACACTCTCTCTCTCCCTCTTGATTCTGTTCACTGTATCCTGAGGAATTAGGTGGCAGCAGAAACCTCCTTTCCATAGGACAGAAAGTGGGCCCTCTCCCAAGGTTTAGTAAGTTGTCTGGAATCACCATCCCTGATCTCCAAACTGTCAAGGGTGCACCCCCTGTCCAACTAACATTCAAGTTGCCTGTGTGAAGGAGTGATTTGTTGCGGCCTCTAACTGCTTCTTCTCTTCCTTCCTTTTTGTCATCCTGCAGTGTTCTGTGCCAAGGTCTTTGTGGCTAGGCTGCGCCAACCTGGTAGAGAGCATGTGCGCACTGAGTTGCCTGCAGAGCATGCCCAGTGTCAGATGTCTCCAGGTGCCTCTCTTCTTTCTTGTTGTAAATGTGTTTTTTACGTATGCCATGAACATTTGTTGAAACTTGCAGTAGTGTGTTTAATCCAATGTTAAGTCTGCTAAATGTTCTGTGTAACCCTCTGCTTTCCTCCAGCCTGGGTGTCCCACACGGAGGAGTTAGTACCAAGAGGGGCTCTTCTGAGTAAATGGGTCTTCGGCTGGGCCCTGTTCTGCTCCTCTTTTTCTGCTCCTACTTTTTATTCTTTTCCCCTACCTTCAAGTTGTGATTCTTATGTTTAACAGTTGTGCATGTGCCCCCTCCCGCCACCAAACCTGACGTTTTCCATTTGGCTACTTTTAACAGTTCTTTGGACTTGGGAGGGTTTCATGATTGAAGTGGTGATTTTTCTATTTTGAAACTCATCCTTTTGGCCTGCTTTCTCTCCCTCCAAAAAAGGAGTCAGGAGGGATTCACTAACGTTATAAAGCCTCAAATTGAAGTTTATAAAGATCACAGCTTTATGCTGCTGCCAATAACTGTCAGTTTGGGCCACTTCTCAAAGGCCAGATCTGACACCTGTCCTCAGGGTCCAGCCAGTTTTCCAGGCTGAGGCTGGCAGAGAATTCCACAGATAAAAGTAAAACTTTGAGGGGGGTGGGTCTGGGAAGGGGATGCTCAGGAAAAAACTGTTAGCAGGAATGTAGCTGGACTGACCTCATTTGTTGGAATAGAGTCTAAGATGGCCAAAGCAGAAAACATTGTGGTTCTATTGGGAAAGCTCTGTTTTAGAGAAAGTATGTATTTAATTAAGTATGGTTTCAGTAGCAATATTCAATTTTCATCACTGCATATTCCAGACACCTAGATATATCTTTAAAAAACAATATTAAATTCTTGGCATTTTGATGAGACTGCCCTGTCTTAGGAAAATACTATAAAATCAGGAAATGAGTTAGAGGGATATTATTGATAGCATGGGTGACTTTCCTATTCTCACGGTTGTCTTTCTATTCATGTTTACAGTCTTTAAATGGAGCTGGGGAGCTAGGAAGGAGGAAAATTTCCTTCATATTGGGATTGTGCTTTTTTTTTTTTTTACTTACAAACATTCTGAATAGCATTGGTGTGGTTATTGATACAAATTGCTTTCCTTGGAAAACTTTTGGAGCCTCACTGACACAATTAACTAGACAGTGAATTCAGTATACGATGCAATTGTCTTAGAGTCTGTATAAGAAGGTGGGCTACAACGCTTAGGCTCCAGGAAGTAGGTGTTCAGTGACGCTCCAGTGTAATGTGTGTATATATATATTTTTTTCAAAGAAGAAATTGTTTTTTTTATTTGGATAATTCAGGGTAGTATGCAACTGTAAAATAAGAAGTATGAAGTATATTGGAACAGTTCCTTTTTTTTTTTTTGGTGTAATGTGTATTTATCTTTGGGAAAATAGCTTCCCTGCATGCGATGTAACTAACAAAATATCCTTGAAATGGCAGACATTATTGCTTATGTTGTTCTTGGTGCTAAACAATAGATATTTGCATTATAGTAATAGTATATCTATCTGAAAATGCTGCTTTAAATGTTACAGTTTATTTTTATTAGACTGATCCAGTTTTTTCCAAAAATTTAAGTAGAGGAGAATTGTAGTTGTTAATGAGGTCTGGAAGTGCAGATTCTTTTCATTGTATTTGGCTAAAAGTAACTGACCAATGGAAAGCATCATGCAATATATTTTAGTAACAGTATTGAGAAATCTCTGGAGGTGGGGTGAGTGGGAGGAAATATGTTGTTGAAAATGGAAGCTCAAGGGTGTTAAAAGTTCTTTGATACAGTAAAAATTCTTTAAGAGAAATAAAGAGTAAACTTTGCTGCGATTGGACCTTGAAGTAGGTTGAAATAATGAATAATATTCACTGATAGTTGAATGGAACAAATACTGTCTTTAGAGGTATATAGGAATTTTGTTTACTTAAGGTTTTTTCCCCCCATATATAACTGAGTGTGCCACACAATAAAATGAAGTATATACTCAGCTGATTGGAATTAGCAAATCATTACTGTTTTGTTCCATTTGTGAATGGAAAGTAAACATGTATTCATGAACATGGAGGATTTCTTTCCTCTCTGCTCATTAGTTTTGTGTATTACATGAACATGTGTTCTTCCTAGCTCCAGTCTCCAAACACTGCTAAAATTTAGGGACTTAATTTGAGTTTGAGCTTTCAAAAATGCCTGTTGCTTATATACTACATTTTTGGTTTATCATAAAGGTGACTGTTGCTTGGCATTTAATAATCAACTAGCCCATTTAATAAGGCCCCAGAAGAGAAGGGCTGGTTTACTTTGCTAGGCTGTGGAGTTGCAGGAAAGGGTCCCCATTAAAATTACCAAACTGGACACATTAACAATTGTAACTTTAGCCAATTAGCCTATCTATATGTCCAAATTAGTGTACCTTCTGAAAAGTAGGAGTTAAAAATATAGTAGTTGCCTCTAGGCATAATGCAGTCCCTCTAGTTTCTGCCATCTGTGAGAAGGGAAAAAGGATAGCAGAGGCTTTAAAAATAAAATCACTCATTTACCTCAATAAAGCAGTTTAAAAAAAAAATCACATACCACCAAGCTGTACCTGGTGCTGCATGTATATTACCTTTGTGATAACCCAGTGAGGTAGGTGTTAATTAATTCTTGTTTTTCAGATGTGGAAACTGAGTCTCAGAGGTGATACATGTGGTTGGACCTAAGTTAATAATTACATAGGTATGAAGTGGTGGAGCTGGCATTTTGAACCCCAGATTTGCTTGATGCAAAATTAATTTTTATTCCTCTACACTAGAATGCTTCTATTTCTGGAGTTTTCCAATTTCTGGAAAAAAGTTTTGTTTGTGAAAACTTTTACTATTGAGATATCTGGTGTGTGGCTTGTTTAGTCATTTTATTTATTTAAAAAGAAAAAAACCCCCACCAAGTATCTGGAGGAAAAATTGTATTCCCCTTGCCAAAGTGAATCCTCCTGAAATCTTTAAGCTAGCGAGACTTGTTAATGGTGTTTCTGCATATTTAATTCCATGAATATTTACTGAGCAGTTGGTATGTACCAGGGCCTATACTGGTGCTGGGCTTGTAAAGATGAACAATACAGACTTGTTCCCTGCTCTCAAGGAGCCCATTGTGGTAAGCAGGCTTGTGAACAAAATTCCAGAATGAACCACAAATGAAGTCTGTGTGTGTGTGTGTGGTAAACTCTCAAGTTAACATACAGTATATGTGCTTTTAAAAAAAATGTGAACCAGTTTTAACTGCCACTAACCCTCAGTATTTTTAAGAACCATTGAACTGAAATACCTGTATATGTCTCTTAACCAAGCTGAACTGAATTTGAATCAGTATTTCACTTAGTTCATATATCCAGATTTAACCAGTTGGTTGTTAGATCAGATAATCAAGAGTTAGACCATGTAGAGTATTTGTTAAGACCCCAAGACTCCTATGGTGCAAAGTAGTACCAATGTCAATAATAGTGTGTATCATTTTATTTTCCACCTTCTTTCTATGTGTTGGGCCCTGGGCACTAGGTTATCTCACTTAATCCTTATGGAGAACTTACCTGTTATGGCTCTTCTGTATATGAAGTTACAGAATTGAATTGACTTGCCTGAGGCTGCACGTTATTTAAGTGGCAGTACTGAGTTATGAACCTAAGTCTGGAAAACTGCAAAGCCAATGTTCTAGTCACCATGCTATAGTAACATAAACTTGGCAAGTGCCGTTTTTTAAGTTGAAACCAATTTCCCTTTATTTTTAGTGTTAAAAGTTGAAGGCTAACTCACCGGAAAGTAGAGGTTCTATGTAGTGGACTGACAAGTTTTCTTGGGAATGCCATTTGCAAGCTCTCAGCTGGGGAGGGCATTAGTGATAAGCTTTTCTCAAGAGTAGAACTGATTTCTTGGAATGACAGCAAGGATCAAGCTTCAGTCAGTGCCTCCTTCCTGGCTCTAGTGTGTATAGTGTTAGGCAATAACTAATACAACTTCTTGACAGCTGCCTTTTTTGTTTCTTTTCTTACGTATAGTGAGCCAAAAAGGTAGCATTCTCAAACCTAGCTACCAACATAAGACAGAATATTTTTTACAGAAAATAGCTTGGTAGAAAGAACCTTGGCTCTGGAGCAGACAAACCTCAATTCACGTCTTCTGCCTGCTGCTTAACAATTCTGTGACACTAGGCAAGTTATTTAACTTCATACTGAACTTCAGTTTCCTCATCCTTAAAAAATGGAAATTAGTAGGAAATCTACCTACAGGGTTTTATAAAGTAGAGGAAAATAACAGCTACCCCTTACTTTATTGCCTACTTTTGAGAGAACAAAAATCCCTTTCTCTCATCACTTGTTCCTTATTCCCTCCCTATTCCAGATGAGGGAATTCTAGTCTTAAGAGTCTTAGATTCCAAGGCAGGATAACATTACCCTTATATTGGGCATGTGATGTGCCGTGGCTCCTCCGTCAGGAGTTCTCCTTTTGTTCACAGCTATCTCCTTAACGTCAGACATGGCTGTCCCAGTTGTCTTTGTCTCCTAATGAGCTTTGGAGATTTATCATCTCTTGGTTTTTTGTTTTTGAAAATTTTTTATTGAAGTATAGTTGACATACATTAGCTTCAGGTGTACAACATAGTGATTCAGCATTTATATACATTATGAAATGCTCACCATGGTGAGTGTAGTTGCCATCTGTTACTATAACAAAGTTATTAAAATACTATTGACTATATTCTCTATGCTGTACTTAATCATTTCTTGTTGATTATCCTACTGCCGATAATTGGGCCTGCCTATCTAGGGCCAATAATGGGAAAGCTTGGAGTAACCTTTTGAGTTGTCCAATAATAGACTCTGTAATATTTTATGAACATTAAAAAACACATTTTTTCCCCTTTATAAGGAAGTTTTCGAAGTACAGTTATTTAAAAAAAATCCATTGGCAATCTCACCACCCAGAGAGAATATTTATTGCTATTTTAGGGTCTGTCTTGCTCCTGCCTGTTGGGCAGAGAGGAATCCACAAAATTGTCCAGGTTCTTTATGTTCTTATGGTGATGATAATGATTATAACAGTGGTATTTTAAGTGCCCATGGGATTTCAGAGTCTGACTTTGGAGTCACTAGAGGGGTAAAGGAGGGCCTAGCATAGTACCCTCTCCCATTTCTACCTTACCTGGAATAGCTCTGGATTTATTTGTATTATATAGCATGGCTCTCCATAAGATTTTATGTAAACAGTTATACCATGGAAATTTCCGGGCACACACAGAAGAAAGAAACATTCAACTCAGACTTGAACAATTTTCAAAATTATGCTATTCTTAGTTTAACTTTCTCCTCCATCTTTTTTTTTCTGGGGCATTTTAAAGCAAATCTAAGATGACTTTTTGGATGAAAAGGGAGTTTGACAAATCACTTATGTCAGCATTTAAAAAATTGTAAACAAGATTCAAAGAATTAAACATTATTGGTACTGAGGGTTATAAAAGACATGTAAAATTTCTTTCCACCTCAGTTTACACTTCCCAAAGTATCACTTAAAAATTTCCCCATATCTTTTTACACAAAAGCTGGAAAAAAATTACAAATAGAAACATACTTTACATATTATTTTTCAATTAATAATTCTCAGTAATATTATATGTAAGCATAAAATATTTTATGTATCTAATGTATATTTTCAGTAATAAAATTCAAAACAATATACCTTGATCATCTTTTCATATCAGCATATAAAACTCTACTCTTTTTTTATTTTTTATTTTATTTTATTTTATTTATTTTATTTTAGTAGATAATTATTTTTTATTGAAGGGTAGTTGACACACAGTATTACATTAGTTTCAGGTGTACAACACAGTGATTCAACATTTATATACATGATAATTCTGGCTACCAGCTATCACCATACAAAGTTGTTAAAATAGTTTGACTATATTCCTTATGCTATACATTACATCCTGGTTACTTATTTATTTTACAATTGGAAGTGTGTACTTTTTTTTTTTTTTTTGAGAGGGCATCTCTCATATTTATTGATCAAATGGTTAACAACAATAAAATTCTGTATAGGGGAGTCAATGCTCAATGCACAATCATTAATTCACCCCAAGCCTGATTTTCATCAGTCTCCAATCTTCTGAAGCGTAACAAACAAGTTCTTACATGGAGAACAAATTCTTACATAGTGAATAAGTTACATGGTGAACAGTACAAGGGCATTCATCACAGAAACTTTCAGTTTTGCTCATGCATTATGAACTATAAACAGTCAGTTCAAATATGAATACTCATTTGATTTTTATACTTGATTTATATGTGGATACCACATTTCTCTCTTTATTATTATTATTATTTCTAATAAAATGCTGAAGTGGTAGGTAGATACAAGATAAAGGTAGAAAACATAGTTTAGTGTTGTAAGAGAGCAAATGTAGATGATCAGGTGTGTGCCTGTAGACTATGTGTTAATCCAAGCTAGACAAGGGCAATAAAACATCCACGTATGCAGAAGATTTCTCTCAGAACAGGGGGGGTGAGGTTCTAAGCCTTACCTCTGTTGATCCCCAGTTTCTCACCTGATGGCCCCCCTGCGACTGTGCCTGTCTTAGGTTGTTCCTCCCTTGAGGAATCTTACCCGTCTGTGGCTAACCAGTCATCTTCCGGGGCCATACAGGGAAATGTAAAGTTGGTAAGTGAGAGAGAAGCCTTATTGTTTGAAAAGGTTAGCTTTTGACTTCTTTGCAGATTTATGCCCTGTGGCTTCTATGCCCAGCCTTTGTCTTGAGGTATCTTTATCACTTGGAAGAATTATGATACTCGGTTAATTCGATATGAGGCATGAATTCTATTTAAGGGTTGTAATTAGGAAGGAAGAAGAAAAGCTATAGAAGTAGCAGGCGGAAGAAAACTTGGGAAGATTGATTATTTCTTTGACATATCTTCTTGTAGAGTAACTTAAGCATGTATAGGTTTTAAACTACTAATTAAATTGCGCACACACATTAACATAATAGGAGTACAGTTACATAACCAAAGCAGACCTATAATTACCAGCCATCTCCAGTGAAACCAAGAAAACCAGTTAGGCACCTTAGGCATTTGTGAAAACTTATGTATGATATAGTGGATATTGTTCAACTGAACTTGAACAGTCTGAGAGAAATCAGACAAATTAAAACAACCCATTCCTGGTGACTGTTCACATCCCGTATGTTCTTTTAACAGTAGATAGTCTGTAGTTGTAAGATCTTGGAGCGCTACAATTTGCACTTCTCCTAATTCTTGGTTGAGTTCCAACAGTTTAGATCCAGTCAAATTTGTTGTTTTACTATATGCACAGGCCAGCTTAGATATCTCCTTCTTCATTCCCATGGCAAGTCCAGGAACCAGTGGGATGAGTGCATCTACAGCTGTAGCAGTGCGTGGATTTTTGTTGGGGTTTTTTGATGATCATCTTCTGGTATGAGTCTTCCAGAGAGTGCTGATGTTGGAAGTTCTTTTTCATACCGTATCTTAGTTCATTTTCGGGGTAGCCAAATTAGGCTTTGATCCTCTGTATAAACACAAACAGACCCTTTGCCTACACTTTTATATGCCCTTTGTACCATTGTGTAGAACTCATTGGAGGTCACCACACAGGAACTGCCTTTTTGTTTGTTTGTTTGTTATCGTTAATCTACACTTACATGACGAATATTATGTTTACTAGGCTCTCCCCTATACCAGGTCCCCCCTATAAACCCCTTTACAGTCACTGTCCATCAGCATAGCAAAATGTTGTAGAATCACTACTTGTCTTCTCTGTGTTGTACAGCCCTCCCCTTTCTCCCACCACCCCCATGCTTGCTAAACTTAATACCCCCCTTCTTATTCCACCCCCCTTATCCCTCCCTACCCACCCATCCTCCCCACCCACCCATCCTTCCCAGTCCCTTTCCCTTTGGTACTTGTTAGTCCATTCTTGAGTTCTGTGATTCTGCTGCTGTTTTGTTCCTTCAGTTTTTCCTTTGTTCTTATACTCCACAGATGAGTGAAATCATTTGGTATTTCTCTTTCTCCGCTTGGCTTATTTCACTGAGCATAATACCTTCCAGCTCCATCCATGTTGCTGCAAATAAAACCCTACTCTTTTTTATAGATGCAAGAATATTCCATCATTTGACTTTATCACTGTTAAAATATAGCCAGTTCCCTGTTGAAGGAACTTCAGGATTCAGTTTTTTTGTATCACAGCACTTCAGTAATTTCATTGAACATGTATCTCTAGGCTTTATGATTATGGCTATAGAATAATTACTTAGAAGTACAATTGCTTGGTCAAAGAATATCATTGTCTTATTATTAATTAAATTATCTGTATACAGAAAAGTATCCCTTCACCCCAGCCCCCAAACAAATGTTAACAATTTGTTGTCTATCATTGCATGTGTGGGTTTTTGTTTTGTTTCGCTATAGGAAGATAATGTAGCCCTATGATTACAGGTATTTTCCCTTTTTTTTTTTAATAGGGAAAACGGGCCTACATGGGAAATACCACAATGAACTTACTTTAGTTCATTTACTTAACATTATATTACAGACATGTTCTGAGATTCATAAAGTCTAACTCTTTCACCAGTGATACTTTTATCATTCATAGATTTGGTGGGTGTTGTGTGAGGGATAGGAGTACAGTTTTTTTTTTTTTTACTTCTGGAATTATGTATAGAATTCAAATGTATAGAATACATTTTTTAATTGAACATATAGAATATATATAGAAAAGTGCAGAAATCTTCATTGTATGGCTCTGGCTCAGTAATTTATCACAAAGTGACAGTGCTTTATTTTGCTAAATTGTTTTCATGGAGGGTGGACCACTTTATAGACTGGTCATTGCCATAAGCTCTGGATATCATTTTAAAATGTTTTAAGTCTTTTTTTTCCATACAACACAGTGGTTCAACAGTTACCCATATTAAATCCTCTCCCACTCTAGTGCTGTTACTGTCAACATAGAAAGATGTTACAGAATCATTTACTATATTCTCCATGCTGTACTACTCTCCCTGTGACCAGCTTATATTGATTGAGAATTTTTGTGCCCCTTTATCCCCCTCACCTTCCCTGACTCCCACCCCAACCCCCTCCCCCATGGTAACCACTAGTCACTTCTCAGTGTCTGTGAGTCTGCTGCTGTTCCTTCTGCTTTGCTTTGTTTTTCTATTCCAGAAATAAGTGAAATCATATGGTATTTGTCTTTCTCTGCCTAAGGCTTACTTTTAAAATGTTATAAAAAATAACCTACACTTGTTCAGAATTAAACCACTAATAGTGACATAATGAATTAAGACTTTGTACCATCATTTTAAATCACAGTATAACATTACTGATTTTAAGAACCCTCCCTCTGTATCAGGACTGTTTCTAATTTTTGAGACATTTGAAGTCGTGTTGAGTAGAACATTATAGGCTTCTGTGATCATTATTCCTTAGGTATAAGAATTAAAACTTGGTTGGGGTGGGGGATGGGACTGGAAGGGAGAGATCAAACTTTTCTGTATACAGATAATAAATAATAAAACACTAATAAGCACCTTAAAACACTTTAGGTTGCTAGATTTGTGCTTATTAGAGGTTGGGTCATATTATATTCGTAAAAGCAGTAGATGGGAGATTCCCTTTTCATATTCCTTAGATGGTATTTTTGTATTTCTTTGCTGTTTTTGTGGATGAACATGTTAAACTAATATGTTAATATACAACATTGTAATGTACATTAGTGGTAGTGAGCTGGAAACATATGTACACACATTTATTGGCCATTTCTGTTTATTGTTTAATGAGTTATTTCTTCATGCCTTTTCTCCATTTTTCCACCTGGTTTATTTTTAATCTGATTTGTAGGAACTCTTCATGTATTAAATACAGTAGCTCTGTTATTTATTGCAGATACTTTCCCCAATTTGACATTTGCCTTTCACTTTTATTTATAATGCTTTTGCTTTCAAGAATGTTTTGAAGGAATTTTTACTTTTTATGTAGTCACATTTACCCCTTCCTTTACTGTTCCTGTAGTGGTTTATGGCTTATGGCTTTATGTCTTATATTAAAATCTTTCAGTGCCTCTGTAATTTATTTTGGTATATCCTATGAATTAGGGATTTACATTCTTTCTAAATGTCCAGTTTGTTCTCTGTGTAACTATTTACTGATCTAACCTTTTCCCATTGCATTGAAATCATATGCTCGTTTCACTTCCTGTATCCAGTGATGCCCACTCACAGTCTTTTTAAAGATTTTGCTGTTGTTTACTTCCCTATTATCATCATCAGTACCACCGTCTGTGGTCTGCATGTTCTCTCATTCTGTCTTTGCCACATAATGTTAGTTTCAAAGTGCCTTGTTAGTAATTACAGGCTTTGAAACCGATTGGTTTTAACATTTTTCTGAAAGAGTGATTTTTCTCTGTTCTTACTGTGAATTGAAATTTTGTTTATCATTTGTATGTAATATTTTCTGAAAACAGTGAGGGTGATTTGATCTAAGAATTTGAGGCAGCAGAAAAGCAGCAAGTCAATTCATAGTTTAGAGAAAGTTCTAATGATAGATAGCACAGTGCCTGGCATATAGTACTAGAACCTCAAGAAGTCACATACATTGCCTATGAAAGAGAGCCTCCTCTATGGGAAAATTAAAATTACACCTTGTTTTACTAAACAGTTTTAATTTATGGTCTCCAGTGTGCATGATCATGATTTAATTTTAGTGTATTAAATTTTTATGTATACTTATAATTAATTCTTTAGGTTACATTAATCATTGGAAAAATTGAGTCAGGATAAGAACTTTTTAATGCCTTTCAACTTGGACCAAATGTCTACCAAAAAGGTTATTCTGATGTACATTACAGTAGTCTCCCCTTATCCATAATAGGGGGTATATGTTCCAAGACCCCCCAGTGGGTGCCTGAAGCTGCAGGTAATACCAAACACTATATATTGTTTTTTCCTATGGTAAAGTTTAAGTTATAAATTAGGCACAGTAAGAGATTAAGAACAATAACTAATAACAAAATAGAACAGTTGCAACAGTACCATAACAGTTATGTAAATGTGGTCTCTCTCTCCCTCTCAAAATACCTTATTGTATTGTACTCACTTTTATTATGATAACTCAAGATGATAAAATGCCTGTGTGATGAGATAAAGTGAGGTAACTGATGTAGTTACTGTGACGTGGCATTAGGCTATATCTACTTCCCAATTGTGGTTGACCATGGGTAACTGAAACTATGGATAAGTGGGGATTACTGTATTTTGAGCAATATGTGATTCTAATAGAAATAAATGTCTATTATAGAAAACTGGAAAACATAGGAAAGCACAAAGACTAAATTAAAAATCACTGTTTGTTTACTTGTTTTTTCTTTAAGCAACAAATATTTATGGATGCTCCTGCTACGAGCCAGGAATTAATGTAAGGCCTGGGAATAAAGGAGTGCACAAAGCAGACAAAAAAACCACTCTGGGGTGGGTGGGAAGGGAGGGATAGGAGGATTAAGGGGCATTATGATTAGCACACATAATATAGGAGGCGCACAGGGAAGGAAGTATAGCACAGAAAAGACAAGTAGTGACTCTGTAGCATCTTACTGTGCAGATGAACAGTGATTGTAATGGGGCATGTGGTGGGGATTTTTGATAATAGGGGGAATGTAGTAACCACAATGTTGCTCATGTGAAACCCGAGCATAATATTGTCTATCAATGATACCTTAATAAAAAGATAAATTAAACAAAAAAAACGAAAAAGCCACTCTGTTTTGGAACCTTAATTCTTTTTTTTTTTATTAAAGTATCATTGATAGACAATCTTACGAGGTTTTCACATGAACACCATTGTGGTTTCAACACTCCACCCATGTTATTGAGTCCTCAACTCCACCCCCCCACCCATTACAGTCACTGTCTATCAGCATAGTAAGATGCTATAGAGTCAAGTTGTCTTCTCTGTGCTGTACTGCCTTTTCCGTGACCTACCTATATTGTGATTGCTAATTATAATGCCTCTTAATCTACTTCTCCCTCCTTCCCTCCCCACCCACCCTTCTCAACCCATTCCCTTTGGTAAACGCTAGTTCCTTTTTGAAGTCTGAGCCTGCTACTGTTTTGTTGCTTCAGTTTTGCTCTGTTGTTATACTCCATAGATGAATGAAATCACTTGGTACTTGCCTTTCTCCACCTGGCTTATTTCATTGAGCATAATACCCTGTAGCCCCATCCATATTGTTGCAAATGGTAGAATTTGTTTTATTTTTATGGGTGAGTAATATTTCGTGTATATGTACTACATCTTTATCCATTCATCTATTGATGGACACTTAGGTTGCTTCCATATCTTGACTATTGTAAATAGTGCTGTGATAAACATAGGGGTTACATATGTCTTTTCGAATCAGGGATCTTGTTTTCTTCAAGTAAATTCTTAGGAGAGTGGAATTACTGGGTCAAATGGTATTTCTATTTTGAGTTTTTTGAGGAACCTCCATACTGCTTTCCATAGTGGCTGCACCAGTTTACATTACCATCAACAGTGGAGGAGAGTTACCTTTTCTCTACATCCTTGCCAGCATTTGTTGTTTCTTGTCTGTTGGATGTTGGCCATCCTAACTGCTGTGAGGTGAAAATCTCATTCTGGTTTTAATTTGCATTTCCCTGATAATGAGTTGTGTGGAGGATTTTTTCATGTGCCTGATGGTCATTCAGATTTCTTCTTTGAAGAAGTGTCCATTCAGATCCTCTGCCCATTTTTTAATCGGGTTATTTGCTTTTTGGGTGTTGAGGTGTGTGAGTTCTTTATATATTTTGGATGTTAATCCCTTGTTGGATAAGTCATTTATGAATATATTCTCCCATATTGTAGGATGCCTTTTTGTTCTGCTGATGGTGTCCTTTGCTGTACAGAAGCTTTTTTAGTTTGCTGTAGTCTCATTTGTTCATTTTTGCTTCTGTTTGCCTTGCCCTAGGGAATGTTTTTAGGAAAAAATGGCTCATACTTACATTCAAGAGATTTTTGCCTGTGTTTTCTTCTAAGAGTTTTATGGTTTCATGACTTACATTCAGGTCTTTGATCCATTTCAGTCTGTTCTGTTCCATTGATCTATGGGTCTGTTCTTGTCCCAGTACCAAATTGTTTTGATTAGTGTGGCTTTGTAGTAGAGCGTGAAGGTAGGGTGCATCATCTGCCTAGCTTTATTCTTCCTTTTCAGGGTTGCTTTGGCTATTTAGGGTCTTCTGTGGTTCCATGTGAATTTTAGAACTATTTGTTCTAGTTTGTTGAAGAATGCTGTTGGTATTTTGATAAGGATTGCATTGAATCTGTAGATTGCTTTAGGTAGGATGGCCATTTTGACAATATTAATTATTCCTATCCATGAGCACATAATGTATTTCCATTTATTGGTGACTACTTTAATTTCTCTAATGAGAGTTTTGCAGTTTTCAGGGTATAGGTCTTTCACTTCCTTGGCTAGGTTTATTCCTAGGTATTTTATTCTTTTTGATCCAATTGTAAATGGAGTTGTTTTCCTGGTTTCTCTTTTCTGCTAGTTCATTGTTAGTATATAGGGATGCAACAGATTTCTGTGTATTAATTTTTTATTCTCTAACTTTGCTGAATTCAGTTATTCTAGTAGTTTTTGGGTGGATTCTTCAGGGTTTCTATGTACAGTATCTTGTCATCTGCAAACAGTGACAGTTTTACTTATCAGTCTGTATGTCTTTTATTTCTTCGTGTTGTCTGATAGTAGTGGCTAAGATCTCTAGCATGTTCAGTGAAAGTGGGGAGAGTGTGTATCCTTGTCTTGTTCCTGATCTTACAGGAAAAGCTTTCAGCTTTTCCCCATTAAGTGTGATGTTGGCTGTGTGTTTGTTGTATATGGCCTTTATTATGTTGAGGTCCTTGCCCTCTATACCCGTTTTGTTGAGAGTTTTTATTATGAATGGATGTTGAATTTTGTCAAATGCTTTTCAGTATCTATTGAGATGATCATGTGATTTTTGTCCTTTTTGTTGATGTGGTGTATAATGTTGTTCTATTTTCAAATATTGTACCATCCTTGTATCCCTGGAATAAATCCTACTTGGTCGTGATGGATGATCTTTTTGATGTATTTTTGAATTCGGTTTGCTAACATTTTGTTGAGTATTTTTGCATCTATATTCATCAGGGATATTGGTCTGTTATTTTCTTTTTTTGTGTTGTCTTTGATTTTGGTATTAGAGTGATGCTGGCCTCGTAGAATGAGTTTGGAAGTATTCTCTCCTCTTCTACTTTTTGGAAAACTTTAAAGAGGATGGGTATTAGCTCTTTTTTAAATGTTTGATAAAATTCAGCTGTGAAGCTATCTGTACCAGGCTGTTTTGTTCTTAGGTAGTTTTTTGATTTCCAATCAGTTTCATTACTGGTAATTGGTTTGTTCAGATTTTGTTTCTTCCTAGGTCAGTCTTGGAAGGCTGTGTTTTTCTAGGAAGTTGTCTATTTCTTCTAGGTTATCCAATATGTGGGCATGTAATTTTTCATAGTATTCTCTAATAATTCTTTGTATTTCCCTGGTGTCCATAGTTATTTTTCCTTTTTCTTTTCTGATTCTGGTTACATGTTGTGCACTCCCTTTTTTTCCTGATAAGTGTGGCTAGGGGGTTATCTATTTTATTTGGTTTCTGAAAGAACCAGCTCCTGGTTTCATTGGTTATTTTTATTGTTTTATTCTTCTCTATTTTATTGATTTTTGCTCTGATCTTTATTATGTCCCTCCTTCTACTGACTTTGGGCCTCACTTGTTTTTCTAGTTTCATTTCTTGTGAGTTTAGACTGTTAATTTTGGATTGTTCTTTCCTGAGGCAAGCCTGTATTGCTATGTACTTTCCTCTTAGAGCTGCCTTTGCTGTATCCTGCAGGTTTTGGGCTGTTGAGTTGTTTTCACTTGTCTCCATATATTGGTTGATGTCTGTTTTAATTTTGTCTTTTATCTATTGATTATTTAGGAGCATGTTGTTAAGCCTCCATGTGTTTGTGGGCTTTTTCATTTTCTTTGCATAATTTATTTCTAGTTTCATACCTTTGTGGTCTGAGAAGCTGGTTGGCACAATTACAGTCTTTTTGAATTTACTGGGGCTCTTTTTGGGTCCTAGTATGTGATCTATTCTGGAAAACGTTCCATGTACACTTTAAAAGAATGTGTATTCTGCACTCTTGGGTGTAGAGTTCTGTAGAGTCTGTAGGTCCATCTGTTCTAATGCATTGTTCAGTGCCTCTGTTTCCTTATTTTCTGTCTGGTTGATCTGTGTTTCGGTGTAAGTGGTATGTTGAAGTTTACTAAAATGAATGCATTGCATTTTATTTCCCCGTTTATTCTGTTAGTATTTGTTTCACATATTTAGGTGCTCCTATGTTGGGTGCATAGATATTTATAATGGTTATATCCTCTTGTTGGACTGACCCCTTTATCATTATGTAATGCGCTTCTTTGTTTTGAAATCTATTTTGTCTAGTGTAAGTACTGCTACTCTTTTTTTCCTCCCTGTTATTTGCATGAAATAGCTTTTTCCATCCCTTCACGTTTAGTCTGTGTAAATCTTTGGGTTTGAAGTGAGTCTCTCATTAGGCAGCATATAGATGGGTCCTGTTTTTTTTACCCATTGTGTAACTCTGTGTCTTTGGTTCATTCAGTTCATTTACATTTAGGGTGATTATCACTAGTTATGTACTTATTGCCATTGTAGGCCTTAGAGTTGTGGTTGCCAAAAGTTCAAGTGTAGCTTCCTTAGTATCTTAACAGTTTACCTTAACTTGCTTATTATGCTATTTCAAACACAATCTAAAGGTTCTTTTTTTTTCTTCCCTTCTTGTTCTTCCTCCTCTAGTCTTTATATTAGGTGTCATATTCTGTACTCTTTCTGTATCCCTTGACTAACTTTGTGAGTAGTGATTTAATTTTGTACTTCCTTAGTAATTAATTGGTCTACTTCCTTCACTGTGGTTTTATTTTCTCTGGTGACAGCTATTTAGTCTTAGGAGCATTTCCTTCTAGAACAGTCCCTTTAAGTTACACTGTAGAGATGGTTTGTGGGTGTTGAATTCCCTCAACTTTTGCTTATCTGGAAGTTGTTTATTCCCTTCTTAAAATTTAAATGATACTCTTGCCAAGTAGAATATTCTTGGTTGGAAGCCCTTCTGTTTCATTGCATTAAATATATCGTGACTCCCTTTCTGGCCTATAAGGTTTCTGCTGAGAAGTCTTCTGATAGCCTGATGGGGTTTCCTTTATAAGTGATCTTTTTTCTCTCTCTGCCTGCTTTCAGTACTCTATCCTTGTCATTGATCTTTGTCATTTTAATTATGTCTTGGTGTTGTATTCCTAGGGTTCCTTGTGTTGGGAGATCTCTGTACTTTTATAACATGAATGACTATTTCCTCCCCCAGATTGTGGAAGTTTTCAACAGTTATTTCCTCAAAGAGACGTTCTATCCCATTGTCTCTCTGTTTTTCTTCTGGAACCCCTATAATGCAAATATTGTTCTGTTTGAATTTGTTGCATAGCTCTCTCATTATTCTTTCATTCCTAGACATCTTTTTTTCCCTCTCTGTGCTTCAGCGTGTTTTCCTTTCTTAAATTTCTATTTCATTTACTGTCTCCTCTACTTTATCTAATCTACTTTTAAATCCTTCCATCATATTTCTTTTCTCTTTGTTGAAGTCCTCCCTGAGATCTTGCATATTTTTCTTTAGTTCCATGAGCATGTTTATGACTTTTACTTTGAAATCTTTATCAAGAAAATTAGTGATTCCAGTTTCACTAAGCCTTCTTTCTGACGTTTTTTTCTTTTAATTTTGTTTGGACCAATTCCTTTGCCAGTTTATATTTTTTTATTGCTTCCTGTGGAATAACAACTTTGTGTAGGCAGCACCCTCTAGTGCCCAGAAGCTCTACTCTCTGGAGATGCTGTAGTTCTGCAGCAGTGGCGGGGGTCGCAGGGGAGGGAATCAGTGCCTGAAGGGAGGAAGGAGCGGCAGGTTTCGTTCTTCAAACTGCCCACCTTTCTTTGTCCCTGGGGTGCCAGTTGGTGTACCTGTTCTCTACAAGTGGCTGGAAGCTCAGTCTGTCCGAGATTCTGCCTGTCTTTGCTTTCCAACCCCACTAATCTCCAGAGCATCATATGATGTGGTTTTGTGCTTCTAGAGCAGATCTCCAGGGCTGGTTGTTCTGCCATCCTGGGCTTCTACTTCCACCCTGCTTCATTTCTCTTTCTCCCCCTGTGGGCTGGGGTGGGCAGAGGGCTTGGGGTCTGGCTGCATCTTGGCTGTGCTGCTTTACTGTTTTCTGTGAGTTCTTCTCTTTTACCCAGATGTAAGCAGTCTCTGTGGCAGTCTTTGGGTTGCTTTTTCAGGATTAGTTGTATTTGCTGTATTTTCATGTTTTATGTGATTTTGGGAGGAGGTTTCTCCCTCACTTCTCATGCTGCCATCTTTTCCCCCCTCCTATCAATATACAATCTTATGATGGTTTCACATACACAACACAGTGGTTCACTGAAGGTGAGTGTGACTTTAGTATTCACCCATATTATAAAGACCTCACCCTACATTGCAGTCACTGTTAAGTGTAGGAAGATGTTACAGAGTCATTAATTGTATTCTCTGTGCTGTACTACCATCCCAGTGACCTACCTATATTGTGATTGTGACTTTTAGTGCCCCTTAATCCCCTTCGTCCAGCCCACCCACCCTCCCTCACCCCTCCGCTTTGGTAACCATGAGTCCCTTTTTGGTCTCTGTTAGCCTATTGCTTTTTCTTTCTTTCTGTTTTGCTTTGTTTTTGTACTTCACAAATGAGTGAAATCGTTTGGTATTTGTCTTTCTCTGCCTGACTTATTTCACTGAGCATAATACCCTCTAGGTCCATCTGTGTTGTTGGTATGGAACCTTAAGTTTGGTGGTGAAAGAAATAGAATGAGTAAAACGCATAATGTTAGGTAGTGCATAAGTGCTATGCAGAAGAGGGGGCGATAGGGCACTCCAAGGTTTGGGGCTTTTATTCTACATGAGATAGAAAATCATTGGAGAATTTTGACTAGAGTAGTAATTTATCTAATGTACTAACAAGATCTTTGGCTGCTGTTTCTGTCAATAATAAAATGAAGAGAGGAAGCAGAGAGAACATCTCTTAAGGTTGACTGGTGTTATTAGTTTGGGTTCTCCAGAAAGAACCAGTAATAGATGGTTAGAGAGATAGAAAGAAAGATATTGTAGAGAATTGGCTCACGTGATTGTGGGGACTGTCAAGTTTGAAATTTGTTGGGTAGGCCAGCTGGCTGGAAACTCAGGCAAGTTTCTTTGTTGTAATCTTGAGGCAAAATCTTTGCTTTTAAGGCCTTCAGTGTATTGGATGAGGCCCACCTGTATTATGGAGGGCAATACACTTTCACTTGAAGTCTACTGATACAAATGCTAATCACATCTACAAAATACCTTCATAGCAACATCTAGACTAGTACTTGACCGAACAGCTGGCCACCATAGCATGGCTAAGTTGACACATAAAATTAACCTCACAACTGAGAAGAGGCCAAACTTGGGAGTTAGGGATATAAAACGGAAGCAGAGACAGTTCATGACCAAATGAAGAATGAAAGGTGAGTGTGACTTTAGTAAAAATGGTATCAATCTTGTCAAGTCGGTATCTTCTATATCATCAGAATCTAACAAGCATTTAGTTAGAGGTGTTTTGGAGTACCTGCTATGTTGGGAAAAAAAAATATGGTATGCGTCTGCTTGCAATAAAGAAATGCTTGCAGTGATGATTATTCATGAATAGTCGTTCGGTATATAGGACTCATTTTGTGAAAGAACCATAAACTATTTATGGTACTCACAGTTAATGAACACTTATGCTAGACACTATTGTATACATTTTCTCTTCCCCATGCATTACCATACTTAATCCTCTGAACAACTTTATAAACTAGGTGTTATTATTATGTTTGTTTTATATATGAGGAAATTGAGATTCAGAGAGAAAGGGATGCATGTGTACATGTGAGTTTATGAATTGCCTAAGGGTATTTCACTAATGAAATGGTATGTTACTAAGTGACAAAGCCAGGATTTAAACCTAGTCTCTCTAGTTCCAATATACCTTAACACCACTGAAGTAGAAACTATTTTCGTGGAGACAATTATCTTTATTTTAAGTCATAGTTTTCTAAATCTTAGGACAGTTATACAGTAGGAACATTATTTTATATTATTATACTAGTAGCTTACATGCTCAAACATCTCTGCTTTTGAGGCTTCCTGTGGCCAGTCTAAACTAGTTTCCTCCTTTTCACTTTGTTTTTTCTTCATAGCACTTAGCATTGCCTAAAATTATATTCTGTGTGTGTTTTTTTCCTTCTGTCTGTTGTCTTTCTCCCCCACCAGAATCCACATTACAGGAGATAAAAGGGAATGTCTTACTGTTCACTGCATGGTAAATACAGCAATTTCTAGAATAGTTCCTGAATAGGCATAATAATACTGGACTATGAAGGAATGGCTATCTCTAAGCTCTGTTAGGATTATATGGGATTGTGGTATTTACTATTATAGTCAGAACTACTTTGGACTTAGTTCTCTGAGTTCTTTGAATCCACATATTGCTGTGAGTTGAAAGTATCTTGAGTAAAAACTGATTTTCCTTTGAAGACTAGCTTGTTGTATTTTTGTTTTACTTTAAAAGTACTCTTTCTGGATCATAAAAGTTATACAGCGTATTGTAGAATGTTGGGATTAAAAGTGGAAAGAAAATTGAGACAAAGCCCTCAATTTAAGGAGTGCTGTTCTTAGTGTTTTAGCATATTTTCTTTTAGTTTTTAATCTATGTATATGTTTTACATAGTTGATGATATTTTATATGTATATAATTTTATGTGTTTAATTTATATGCTTTGTACGCTTATTCAGGATGATTGTGTCATTGTTTTCCTATTTAAAAATTTCTCATAACATTATTTGAAGTTACCTTATATATTTTATGAACATCCCATAATTTGTGAAGTTTTCTGGGTGCTTAAATTCTTCGTTTAATTTTTAAAAAAATGATCGCCATCTTTGTACATAAATCTTTGCCTTCATTTTGAATTACTTAGGATATAGTTCTATGAATTTATACTGTATATATCTTGTCACATTGTTTTCTAGAGGGTTTGCATCTCATTGTATCTGTAACTAAGCTTGAACATTATTATTTTGAAAAAGTTTAAGAAGCCTGTTCCATGTGATTCATCAGTACACTCTAAACTCACAGGCATTTTTACAAATGGCAACTCTTACCTCTAAGCAGTTTATGTATATGTTGAGTCAGCTATAAGGCATGACCTACCAAAAGAAGATCTAATACTACTGGATATACTTGGCCAAGAAAAAGAACTCCCAAGACATTTTCAAACACGTAACAACTGTGCCAACTCAAGCCTTCCTGTCAAATTGCTTCAATGCTATGACTACAGTTCAAAATTGAGATCATTTCTTTAGAATGAAATTATTCAGAAATACTTAAGGAAGCATGGAATCACTCATAAATCTTGTACATATTTACTGACTACCTCCTGTGTGCTACGCATGGCCTGGTAATACAAAGAACTGGCTGCCAATCTTTGTAGATAGATAATCTAAAGTCTTTATTATATAAACACAGTCTTAGTTATTACATAAAAACTCTTTACCCTAATACAAGGAAGGTTCTTTCTACCCCCTCTTTCCTTTAGAAAATTAGGAATTAATTATTGGAGTCCTTGTAAAGTCTCTTATATAGGAGGCTTTCTAGTTATTTAATTTGGCAATTTGTTATTTAAAAGGCAATTTGTTAATCCTTCACCTTTAAGACAATGGGAAATGAAAAATTAAGAATGAGAGTGATGGTAGCCAGAATATACTACTGTCTAATTAATTTAAAAGAAAAAAGACTTTGCCAAAAGAAACATTGACTCAGGTGATCTGGTAGAGACCACAGGAAAAAAAATGGATGGATGAACCCCCAATTGTTGAGAAGTAAATGACTTGGGAAAGACACATGAACCTGTAGTTGCTTGAGATGTTTACTAAAATCACTTGATAGTGGCAGTGAAAAAGGGCATAAAAGATTTCAGCACATTTTTCTCTTGGAATATGATCTCATAATTTCAAGTGTTATGTATTACTAATTAATGCAAACCAGCCATTGAAAGATTGCATTTTATTTAGTTTGAGATAATGTCAAGCTTAGTTGTAAATACAATGCACAGAACTCTTTGTTTCCCAAAGTACTTGAAAGTAAAGTTGACCAAATGCTTTGTCATGCTCTAATGTTTTAGTGTCATAGACATGGGAGGGAATCACATCAGTAAATTAACATTGATATATTTATTGCCATCCAGTCCTCAATCTGTAAGTTTCATCAGAGGTCCAGTAATATCCTTTATAGCAAATATACCCTGTTCAGAATGATATGTACTGACTTTAATTTCTTTCAGTCTGGAACAGTTTTTCAGTCTTCACTACTTTTGAAGATGATGCGTCAGTTATTTTGTTGTATGTCAGTTTGAGTTTATTGTGGTTGGATTTAGGCTATACATCTTTGAAAGGAATATCACAGAAGTGATGCTGTGTTCTTACTGTATCGTATCAGTTGACACATTATTTTGTTTGGTCTCATTGCTAATGACAATCACTGTAATTGAGTAAGGTGGTGTCAAGTAGCTTCTTCACTGAAAGTTATGACTGTTTTAATGTCCTCTTTTCATTAGAATTTCAGTTTATTCATCTGTTTTATCTGTGTAAACTCATGGTTTTCTATTTTATTCAGTGGGTTATAATCTGTTGTTATTTATTTTGATGGTCAGATTGTTCAAAATTTGGCCAGTGAGTGCTCTTTCAAGCTGGCTCATGTATCCTTTTGATCTGTCCTCATAATTCTTTAAATACTTACTTTGTGCTGCAACAAAAACGTTCCAGGTTCATCTTGTATTTCCCCATATTTAGCCTTGCAATCGTTTGATTCTCTAAGGAGGTCTGACTTGTTTTAGTGAAGAAAGGTATTTAGATGAGTGGTAGAGGTGCTTAGTGTTATGGGCATATCATTCTTCTAGGCCCTCTCAGCCCAACTCTGTTGGGTAATACATGTATAATTTTATTTCTCTTAAAATTAAAAGACATTCTTTTTCTGTTTTAAAAACCATGAATTCCCAATGCTATCTCCAATTGTAGTCCAATCTCACAGATTTCATTCTAGCTTTCTTTAAGGTAACCCTTTTTATATTTAAAACTCCCTTCTCTAACAGTGAGAAACCTGGCTCCTCCTATAATCCACAAAATATTTACTCACTTGCTCAGTTCTGGAATGTGTATTAAGTAGTGATAAAATTGCTCATCTAATCACTGTAAAATAAATGTGCTCACCATACTGAATATTTCTTTACAGTTGAAATCTTTTGAACTATTGAATTCAGGTGTTGCTTGGGTTCGTTTTTTCCCTACCAGTAAGTTTGATTATGGTATTCATTTGAAATACATTTATGTTCATTAGGTTCTGCTGATACTGCATTTCTCTCTTCCAATCCTTGTTGATTTTATTTTTATTTGAGTATGTAAACTATTTAACATAGTTACGAATCAAAACAACACAAAAGGGTATGGTCATCCTTTTTGTCCTGTTCCCGTCTTTCCATCCTTTCCATCCTATTTCCACTGGTTAACCAGTTTAATTAGTTGCTGGATTATCCTTCCTGGGTTTCTTTATGTACTAATGAACAGGTACACATAATGTATATTTTCTTATTTCTTACACAAAAGATAGTATATAGATACTCTTCTTCACTTTTCTTTCCTTTTAAAAAATTTTTATTTTGGTATCATTAATGTACAATTACATGAGCAACATTATGGTTACTAGACTACCCCCATTATCAAGTCCCCACCACATACTCCATTACAGTCACTGTCCATCAGTGTAGTAAAATGCTATTGAATCACTACTTGTCTCCTCTGTGTTGTATTGCCTTCCCCGTGCCGCCCCCCGCCTCCTCCGGCACATTATGTGTGCTCATCGTAGTGCCCCCTTTCCCCCCTTATCCCTCCCTTCCCACACATCCTCCCCAGTCCCTTTCCCTTTGGTAACTGTAAGTCCATTCTTGGGTTCTGTGAGTCTGCTGCTGTTTTGTTCCTTCAGTTTTTTCTTTGTTCATATACTCCACTTATGAGCGAAATCATTTGATACTTCTCTTTCTCCTCCTGGTTTATTTCACTGAGCATAATACCCTCTAGCTCCATCCATGTTGTTGCAAATGGTAGGATTTCTTTTCTTCTTATGGCTGAACAATATTTCATTGTGTATATGTACCACATCTTCTTTATCCATTCATCTACTGATGGACACTTAGGTTGGTTCCATTTCTTGGCTATTGTGAATAGTGCTGCGATAAATATAGGGGTGCATCTGTCTTTTTCAAACTGGGCTGCTGTATTTTTAGGGTAAATTCCTAGAAGTGGAATTCCTGGGTCAAATGGTATTTCTATTTTGAGCTTTTAGAGGAACCTCCATACTGCTTTCCACAATAGTTGAACTAATTTACATTCCCACCAGCAGTGTAGGAGGGTTCCCCTTTCTCCACAACCTCGCCAACATTTGTTGTTGTTTGTCTTTTGGATGGTAGCGCTCCTTACTGGTGTGAGGTGATATCTTCATTGTGGTTTTAATTTGAATTTCTCTGATGACTAGCGATGTGGAGCATCTTTCCATGTGTCTGTTGGTCATCTGAATTTCTTCTTTGGAGAACTGTCTGTTCAGCTCTTCTGTCCATTTTTTAATTGGATTATTTGCTTTTTGTTTGTTGAGGTGCATGAGCTCTTTATATATTTTGGATGTCAACCCTTTATCAGATCTGTCATTTATGAATATACTGTAGGATGCCTTTTTGTTCTATTGATGGTATCCTTTGCTGTACAGAAGCTTTTCAGCTTGATATAGTCCCACTTGTTCATTTTTGCTTCTGTTTCCCTTGCCCGGGAAGATATGTTCATAAAGAAGTTGCTCATGTTTATGTCCAAGTGATTTTTGCCTATGTTTTTTTCTGAGTTTTATGATTTCATGACTTACATTCAGGTCTTTGATCCATTTTGAATTTACTTTTGTGTATGGGGTTAAACAATGATCCAGTTTCATTTTCTTACATGTAGCTGTCCAGTTTTGCCAACACCAGCTGTTGAAGAGGCTGTCATTTCCCCCTTGTATATCCATGGCTCCTTTATCATATATTAATTGACCATATATGTTTGAGTTAATATCTGGACTCTCTGTTCTGTTCCACTGGTTTGTTCATGTGCCAGTACCAAATTGTTTTGATTACTGTGGCTTTGTAGTAGAGCTTGAAGTTGGGAAGCGAGATCCCCCCTGCTTTATTCTTCCTTCTCAGGATTGCTTTGACTGTTCGGGGACTTTTGTGGTTCCATATGAATTTTAGAACTATTTGTTCCAGTTCATTGAAGAATGCTGTTGGTATTTTGATAGGGATTGCATTGAATCTGTAGATTGCTTTAGTCAGGATGGCCATTTCTACAATATTAATTCTTCCTACCCAAGAGCATGGGATGAATTTCCATTTGTTAGTGTCCTCTTTAATTTCTCTTAAGAGTGTCTTCTGGTTTTCAGGGTATAGGTCTTTCACTTCCTTGGGTAGGTTTATTCCTAGGTATTTTATTCTTTTTGATGCAACTGGGAATGGAATTCTTTTCCTGATTTCTCTTTCTGCTAGTTCATCATTAGTGTATAGGAAAGCCACAGATTTCTGTGTATTAATTTTGAATCTTGTAACTTTGCTGAATTCAGATATTAGATCTAGTAGTTTTAGAGTAGATTCTTTAGGGTTTTTTATGTACCATATCATGTCATCTGCAAACAGGGACAGTTTGACTTCTTCCTTGCCAATCTGGATGCCTTTTATTTCTTTGTGTTGTCTGATTGCTGTGGCTAGGATCTCCAGAACTGTGTTGAATAAAAGTGGGGAGAGTGGGCATCCTTGTCTTGTTGCCGATCTTAAAGGAAAAGCTTTCAGCTTCTCACTGTTAGGTATAATGTTGGCTGTGGGTTTGTCATATATGGCCTTTATTATGTTGAGGTACTTGCCCTCTATAACCATTTTCTTGAGAGTTTTTATCATGAATGGAATTTTGTCGAATTTTTGTCGAATTTGTTGAATTTTGTCGAATGCTTTTTCAGCATCTATGGAGATGATCATGTGGTTTTTGTCCTTCTTTTTGTTGATGTGGTGGATGATGATGTTGGATTTTCGAATGTTGTACCGTCCTTGCATCCCTGGGATGAATCCCACTTGATCATGGTGTATGATCCTCTTGATGTATTTTAGAGTTTGGTTTGCTAATATTTTGTTGAGTATTTTTGCATCTATGTTCATTGGGGTATTGGTCTGTAATTTTCTTTTTTTGTGGTGTCTTTGCCTGGTTTTTGTATTAAGAGTGATGGTGGCTTCATAGAATGAGTTGGAAAGTATTCCCTCCTCTTCTACTTTTTGGAAAACTTTAAGGAGAATGGGTGCTATGTCTTCTCTGTATGTCTGATAAAATTCTGAGGTAAATCCATCTGGCCCGGGGATTTTGTCCTTGGGTAGTTTTTTGGTTACCAATTCAATTTTGTTGCTGGTAATTGGTCTGTTTAGATTTTCTGTTTTTTCCTGGGTCAGTCTTGGAAGGTTGTATTTTTCGAGAAAGTTGTCCATTTCTTCTAGGTTATACAGCTTGTTAGCATATAAATTTCATAGTATTCTCTAATAATTCTTTGTATTTCTGTGGGATTCATTGTGATTTTTCCTTTCTCATTTCTGATTCTATTGATGTGTGTTGATTCTGTTTTTCTCTTAATAAGTCTGTCTTGGGGTTTATCTATTTTGTTTATTTTCTCAAAGAACCACCTCTTGGTTTCATGATTTTTTCTATTGTTTTATTCTTCTCAATTTTATTTATTTCTTCTCTGATCTTTATTATGTCCCTCCTTCTGCTGACTTTGGGCCTCATTTGTTCTTCTTTTTCCAGTTTCAATAATTGTGACTTTAGACTATTCATTTGGCCTGGATTGCTATATACTTTCCTCTTAGAACTGCCTTCACTGCGTCCCACAGAAGGTGGGGCATTGTGCTGCTGTTGTCATTTGTCTCCATATATTGCTTGATCTCTGTTTTAGTTTGGTCATTAGTCCATTGATTATTTAGGAGTATGCTGTTAAGCCTCTATGTGTTTGGGGGCCTTTTTGTTTTCTTTGTACAGTTTATTTGTAGTTTTATACCTTTGTGATCTGAGAAGTTGGTTGGTAGAATTTCAATCTTTTTAAATTTACTGAGGCTCTTTTTGTGGCCTAGTATGTGGTCCATTCTGGAGAGTGTTCCATGTGCACTTGAGGAGAATATGTATCCTGCTGCTTTTGGATGTAGAATTCTATAGATGTCTATTAGGTCCATCTGTTCTAGTGTGTTGTTCAGTGCCTCTGTGTCCTTACTCATTTTCTGTCTGGTTGATGTGTCCTTTGGAGTGAGTGGTGTGTTGTCTCTTAAAATGAATGCATTGCATTCTATTTCCTCCTTTCATCCTGTTAGTATTTGTTTCACATATGTCGGTGCTCCTGTGTTGGGTGCATAGATATTTATGATGGTTTTATCCTCTTGTTGGACTGACCCCTTTGTCATTATGTAATGTCCTTCTTTATCTCTTGTTACTTTCTTTGTTTTGAAGTCTATTTTGTCTGATATTAGTACTGCAACAACTGCTTTTTTCTCCCTATTGTTTGCATGAAATATCTTTTTCCATCGTTCACTTTCAGTCTGTGTATGTGTTTGGGTTTGAGGTGAGTCTCTTGTAAGCAGCATATAGACGGGTCTTGCTTTTTAATCCATTCTATTACTCTGTGTCTTTTGATTGGTGCATTCAGATCATTTACATTTAGGGTGATTATCTATAGATATGTACTTATTGTCATTGCAGGCTTTGGATTCATGGTTAACAAAGGTTCAAGGGTAGGTTCTTTACTATCTAACCATTTACTTTAACTCACTCATTATGCTATTATAAACACATTCTGATGATTCTTTATTTCTCTCCCTTCTTATTCTTCCTCCTCCATTCTTTATATGTTAGATGTTTTTTTCTGTACTCTTTTGTATTTCCCTTGACTGCTTTTGTGGATAGCTGATTTTATTTTTTGACCTTAGTATTTAGTTGGTCTGCTTTCTTTGCTGTGATTTTATTTTCTCTGGTGACATCTATTTAGCCTTAGGAGTGCTTCCATCTAGAGCAGTCCCTTTAAAATACCCTGTAGAGGTGATTTGTGGGAGGCAAATTCCCTCAGCTTTTGCTTATCTGGAAATTGTTTAATCCCTCCTTCAAATTTAAATGATAATCTTGGTGGATACAGTATTCTTGGTTCAAGGCCTTCTGTTTCATTGCATTAAATATATCTTGCCATTCTCTTCTGGCCTGTAAGGTTTCTGTTGAGAAGTCTGATGATAGCCTGATGGGTTTTCCTTTGTAAGTGATCTTTTTTCTCTCTCTGGCTGCCTTTAATACCCTGTCCTTGTCTTTGATCTTTGCCATTTTAATTATCGTATGTCTTGGTGGTGTCCTCCTTGGGTCCCTTGTGTTGGGAGGTCTGTGGGCTTCCATGGTCTGAGAGACTATTTCCTTCCCCAGCTTGGGGAAGTTTACAGCAATTATTTCTTCAAAGACACTTTGTATCCTCTTTTCTCTCTCTTCTTCTTCTGGTACCCCTATAATGTAAATATTGTTCCATTTGGATTGGTGACACGGTTATCTTAATATTCTCTCATTCCTAGAGGTCCTATTATCTCTCTCTGCCTCAGCTTCTCTGTATTCCTGTTCTCTGATTTCTATTCCATTAACAGGCTCTTACATTTCCTCCAGTCTGCTCTTATGTCCTTCAATTGATTTTTTTCATTTCTGTTATCCCCCTCCGGACTTCATCCCTTAGCTCTTGCATATTTCTGTGCAGCTCCATAAGCATGGTTATGACTTTATTTTGAATTCTTTTTCAGGAAGACTGCTTATATCTATCTTGCAAATCCCTCTCTCTGACCTTGTTTGGGTGATTTTGGACTACATAAAGTTCTTCTGAGTTTTCATGGCAATAGAAGTGATCACCGGCAAGTGGCGCATGTGTCAGCTGGGAGAACATGCTCCCTTCTCTTTTGCCTGTGCCATTTATCCGCACAGAGAGAGCAGTCTCTGGGTTAATTCTCTGAGCTGCCTTAGGTGTTGCAGCTTTCTGGATGGTGTCGGGCACTGCCAGGGGTCTCAGGCGCCTGGTGTGTGTTCTCCTGTGAGAACGGTGCCCCTTCGTGCCTTCTGGACTTTGCGCTGGTCTCCTCTGTCTGTGCCAGGCAGCTGCGTGCTGGCGGCAGTCTCTGCTTCTGGCCCAGTTAAGCTGCGTGCTGGGAGAAGACTCTGCGTGATTGCTATGGGTGGGGTTATCTCCGGCTGGTCTGCAGCAATAGTGGGTCAGCCGGTTTGCTTGCAGTGCCGGCCGGGGGTAACGAATGGCAGGCTGCTTATTGCCGTGAGGGGCTTCGGAGCTGTATTGCCACCCATGAGGTTAGGGCGCCTGAAGTTCCTTAAGATTCCCAGCCTGCTGGGCTGAGTGTGCTGGGATAATTTTGTCCACCTGTTAAACACTTGTCCCTTTAAGACTTTTAAAGCGCCTGCTTTTCTTTTGTCCCTGGGAAGTCAGCTGTGATCACCTGCTCAGTCTCTGTCTTGGATTTTACTTTTTCGTTTCTCTAATATCCAGTACACCATGCAATGTGTGTCTATGCTCCTGGTGCAGAATACTAGGGCTGGTTATTTAGCAGTCCTGTGCTTCCACTCCTTCCCCACTCTAATTCTTTTCCTCCTGCCTGAGAGCTGGGGTTGAGGGAGTGCTGAGGTCCCACCAGGTCATGGCTTTGTATCTTACTCTTTTCATGAGATGCTGAGTTCTTGGAGATGTAGATGTAGACTGGCTGTTGTACTGTATCTTCTGGTCTCTCTTTTAGGAATAGTTGTATTTGCTGTATTTTCAAAATATGTATTGTTTTAGGAGAAGATTTCTGCCACCCTACTCATGCCGTCATCTTGAGCTACTCTCCACTTTTCTTCACCTAAAAATGTACCCTGAAACTTAATCAGTCCATAGAAACCTTCTTTATTCTTGTTTAATGCTGCATAGTTCTCCATTGTGTTGATACACCATAGTCTGTTTAGCCAGTATCTTATGTATGAGCATGTGGGTTGTGTTTCCAGTTTTAAAAAATTAATAGCAGCCTTCCTGTGAGTAACTGCATATGTATTTTCATGTTATTATTTAATTACAGTGTATCTGCAGGGAAAATTCCTAGAAGTGGGATTGCTGGATCAAAAAGTAAATGCAGGTTCAAAGGCAATGCTCGATCATTTAAAATGTAAAACTTCTTATAAAGTTTTGTTAGATATTACCAAATTCTCTCCAAATGAGTTGTACACATGCGGCTTTCCACCAGAAATATATAAGAGTGTTTCCATACTGTTTCATTGACAGAATGTGTTGTTATGCTTCTGAATGTTTGACTGTGTTAGGTAAGAAAATGTGTCACTTTAATTTGAATCTCTTTAATCATGAGTAAGTTTAGACATCTTTTCTTATGTAAGGATCATTTTTATATCTTATAAAAAGCCTGTTCATGTCTTTTCACCATTTTCCTATTTTGATTTGGTAATTTGTACCCACCTCAAAATAGAATAAATTTTTAGACAGTTTAAGTCCTTTTATGTTGGACATGTTGCAAATACTTTTTTCCAGTTTTCATTTTCCTTTTGACTTAATGGTATTTTAAACAATATTGCTTTGCAGAAATTAAAAAATTTTGTCTAGCCAAATTTTCCTGTCATCTTCTTTTATTGCATCTGTATTTTGACCATAGTTGAATAACCTCTCTCTATGCCCAGGCTGTAAAGAAATTCATGAATGTCTTTTTCTATTACTAATGGTATCACTCTTTAAATTTAAATTTCTCATCTATTTGGAGTTTATTCATGTATATTCTGTTAGGTATGGATCTAATTTTATCTTTTCCAAAAGGTTGACCACTCGTCCTAGTGCTTCTTAATAAAAAGATTCAGCGATTTCACTTCTGGGAATTTATCCATGGTAACAAAAACCACTAACTTTGGACATCTGCACCCCTGTCTTCATAGCAGCATTATTTACAATCACAGAGACATGAAACAACCTAAGTGTCCATTAGTAGATGAATGGATAAAGAGGGTGTGGTACATATTTATACACAGTGGAATACTATTCAGCCATAAAAAAGGAAATACTGCCATTTGCAACAACATAAGTGGACCTTGAAGATATAAAGACAAATACTGTATGATCTCACTTATACGCGGAATCTTAAAAGAAACCAAAGACTAAATTCATAGAAAAAGAGATAAGACTTGTGGTTACCAGAGGCAAGGCAGTAGGGGAAGAGGGAATTGGAAGAATGATCAAAAGGTACAAACTTCCAGTTTTAAGATGAAATTAAGTATAGGGATATAATGTACAACATAATGACTATAGCTAACTCTGCTGTGTGATCTATAGGAAAGTTAAAAGAGTAATAAATCTTAAGAGTTGTCATTACAGAGAGAAAAAAAAATTTCCTTTTCTTTCTTTCTTTCTTTTTTATTGTGTCTATGTGTGAAGATGGATGGTAGTTGAACTTATTACATAATCATCTCATAATAGCATATGTAATTAAACCATCATGATCTACATCTTAAACTTACATGGTGATGTGTGCCAATTATTTCACAGTAACAGTATCAGAAATGGAAAAATAAACACATAAACCTTTATCACTGGGGTTTAACATCCCCCCAGTAATTTGTAATCCATAATATGACATTCTTTTTTTTAATTTTGTTATCATTAATCTACAATTACGTAAAAAACATTATGTTTTCTAGGCTACCCCCTTCACCAAGTCCCCCCAAGATAATATGACATTCTTTACACTGCATATAATGGCAGGTTATTTATGTTTTAAATGTGTATGGTTTCATATATGGGACAAAATTAGAGGCAGTATATAAAGTGTTCAGCTAAACTTGTCTGTAAAGCCTGTTAGTGGATCCTTGCTCTGTTTCAAATGTCTGTATAGAATAAGTAATTAAGAGTTTTTAAAAAGTTCCTTAGTGGTTTGAGGTGCCACTTTTATTGTGTACTAAATTTCCATATGTGTTTGGGTCTATTTCTGGACATTCTATTCATTAGACCAGGATTTGGCAAAGTATGGCCTACTGGCTAAACCCAGCCATTAAAAAAAATAATTTATATTTTAAATATAAAGTTAAGTTATATTGGAGTACAGCCACACATTAATTTACATACCATGTGTGCTGCTTTTGTGCTACAACAGAAGAGTTGAATAATCGGGACAGAAACTGAGGTTTGCAAAGCTTCAAATAATTACCCTTTGGCCCTTTACAGACAAAGCTTGCTGACTTCTACACTGAAGCAGTTATGTATTCAGTATGACATAATAGTAACTCATTTTTAATGAGAGTGGCTTATAGTGCATTTTAATGTCTGGTGGGGCTAATCCTCCCTATAGCTTTTCTTTTTCTTTTTGTCCCTCAGTATTCTTACACGTTTATTTTTCTGTATGAACTTGAGTGTTGTCAGCTGGTTTATTTCCATAAGAAACTTGTCATGTGATTGTTGGACGTTTGTTAAGCTAATAAGTTAGGGTGAACTTCATTGTGTTGAGTTGTCTTATCCAAGAAAAACTTAAGAAAAGAGCAGAGAAACTTATAAAAGAGTTAATCCACAAAAATGCATCAAACCAACATGGTTTCACAAGGTAATTCTACCAAATCTTCAAAGTACATATAGGCCAGAAACTTCATAAATTGCTACATACCATTGATTTTGAGGCGAAACTTTCTAATTGTTTTTATGGGAATTGCTTCTAGTTTTGTGATCTTTTGATCAGACTATTATTATCTGATTTTTCTACTTTTTGGAGCTTACTGTTTATTTGTGATAACAAATTTTCTTATGTGCTTGAAAAGCAGGTTTAATCTATTAAAAATGTGTACGGTTTGCAGTCTCTAAGCTCTGCCTTCCTTCTTAATTATGTTTATTCTTCTGAACTTCATTTTTTGTCCTCTTGATCTGTTTTGTTCTTGGCGTAGTATGTGTGTTAGTGTATTTGTAATCCATGATTCTTTGCATATCTTTTAGTTTCTTTCCATGATGTGCTTTCTTTGCTTTCTTATTTTTGAAAGTTTTATTAACAAGTTTATTAATCTTTAGTGGTATTCTTTAACTCCCACCTATTGCATGTATAGCAGTTTGTTCTTTTCCCATACTGATTCCTTCTCCTTACAGTTTTTTTTTTTTTTTTTTTTTTTACTTATTTTTTTATTTTTTATTTTTTATTGAAGGGTAATTGACAAAAGTATTACATTACATTAGTTTCAGGTGTACAACACAGTGATTCAACATTTATATACATGATAATTCTAGGTACCAGCTATCACCATACCAAGTTGTTACAATATTTTGACTATATTCCTTATGCTGTACATTACATCCCGGTTACTTATTTATTTTACAATTGGAAGTGTGTTTATATATATATATTTTGTGAGGGCATCTCTCATATTTATTGATCAAATAGTTGTTAACCACAATAAATTTCTGTATAGGGGGGTCAATACTCAATGCACAATCATTAATCCACCCCAAGCCTAATTTTCGTCAGTCTCCAATCTTCTGATGGATAACGCACAAATTCTTACATGGAGAACAAATTCTTACATAGTGAATAAGTTACATGGTGAGCAGTGCAAGGGCAGTCATCACAGAAGCTTTCAGTTTTGTTCATGCATTATGAACTATACACAGTCAGTTCAAATATGAATATTCATTTGATTTTTAAACTTGATTTATATGTGGATACCACATTTCTCTATTATTATTATTTTTAATAAAATGCTGAAGTGGTAGGTAGATACGAGATAAAGGTAGAAAACATAGTTTAGTGTTGTAAGAGAGCACATGTAGATGATCAGGTGTGTGCCTGTAGACTATGTGTTAATCCAAGCTAGACAAGGGCAATAAAACATCCACATATGCAGAAGATTTCTCTCAGAACAGGGGGGGTGAGGTTCTAAGCCTCACCTCTGTTGATCCCCAATTTCTCACCTGATGACCCCCCTGCGACTGTGCCTGTCTTAGGTTGTTCCTCCCTTGAGGAATCTTACCCGTCTCTGGCTAACCAGTCATCTTCCGGGGCCATACAGGGAAATGTTAAGTTGGTAAGTGAGAGAGAAGCCTTATTGTTTGAAATGGTTAGCTTTTTATTTCTTTGCATATTTATGCCCTGTGGCTTCTATGCCCAGCATTTGTCTTGAGGTATCTTTACCACTTGGAGGAGTTATGATACTCGGTAAATTTGATATGAGGCACGAATTCTATTTAAGAATTCGTTGTAATTAGGAAGAAAGAAGAAAAGCTATAGAAGTAGCAGGCGGGAGAAAACATGGGAAGATTGATTATTTCTTTGACATATCTTCTTGTAGAGTAACTTCAGCATGTATAGATTTTAAGCTACTACTTAAATTGCGCACACACATTAACATAATAGGAGTATAGTTACATAACCAAAGCATACCTGTAATTACCAGCCATCTCCAGTGAAACCAAGAAAACCAGTTAGGCACCCTAGGCATTTGTGAAAACTTATCAATGATATGATGGTTATTATCTAACTGAATTTGAGTAGTTTGAGAAAAATCAGACAAATTAAAACAACCCATTCCTGGGCACTGTTCACATCCCATATGTTCTTTTAACAGTAAATAGTCTGTAGTTGTAAGATTTTGGAGCGCTACAATTTGCACTTCTCCTAATTCTTGGTTGAGTTCCAACAGTATAGATCCAGTCAAATTTGTTGTTTTACTGTATGCACAGGCCAGCTTAGATATCTCCTTCATTCCCATGGCAAGTCCAGGAGCTGGTGGGATGAGTGCATCTACAGCTGTAGCAGTGCGTGGATGTTTGTTGGGGTTTTTTGATGATCATCTTCTGGCATGAGTCTTCCCGAGAGTGCTGATGTTGGAAGTTCTCTTTCATATCGTTTCTTAGTTCATTTTCGGGGTAGCCAAATTAGGCTTTGATCCTCTGTATAAACACAAACAGACCCTTTGCCTACACTTTTATATGTCCTTTATATCATTGTGTAGAACTCATTAGAGGTCACCACATAGGAACTGCATTTTTTTTTTTAATCATTAATCTACACTTACATGACGAATACTTTGTTTACTAGGCTCTCCCCTATACCAGGTCCCCCCTATATACTCCTTTACAGTCACTGTCCATCAGCGTAGCAACCTGTTGTAGAATCACTACTTGTCTTCTCTGTGTTGTACAGCCCTCCCCTTTCTCCCACCCCGCTATGGATGCTAATCTTAATACCCCCCTACTTCTCCCCCCCTTATCCCTCCCTACCCACCCATCCTCCCCAGTCCCTTTCCCTTTGGTACCTGTTAGTCCATTCTTGAGTTCTGTGATTCTGCTGCTGTTTTGTTCCTTCAGTTTTTCCTTTGTTCTTATATTCCACAGATGAGTGAAATCATTTGGTATTTCTCTTTCTCTGCTTGGCTTGTTTCACTGAGCAAAATACCCTCCAGCTCCATCCATGTTGCTGCAAATGGTTGGATTTGCCCTTTTCTTATGGCTGAGTAGTATTCCATTGTGTATATGTACCACATCTTCTTTATCCATTCATCTATCGATGGACATTTAGGTTGCTTCCAATTCTTGGCTATTGTAAATAGTGCTGCGATAAACATAGGGGTGCACTGATCTTTCTCATACTTGATTGCTGCATTCTTAGGGTAAATTCCTAGGAGTGCAATTCCTGGGTCAAATGGTAAGTCTGTTTTGAGCATTTTGATGTACCTCCATACTGCTTTCCACAATGGTTGAACAAGTTTACATTCCCACCAGCAGTGTAGGAGGGTTCCCCTTTCTCCACAGCCTCGCCAACATTTGTTGTTGTTTGTCTTTTGGATGGCAGCCATCCTTACTGGTGTGAGGTGATACCTCATTGTAGTTTTAATTTGCATTTCTCTGATAATTAGCGATGTGGAGCATCTTTTCATGTGTCTGTTGGCCATCTGTATTTCTTTTTTGGAGAACCGTCTGTTCAGTTCCTTTGCCCATTTTTTTAATTGGGTTATTTGTTTTTTGTTTGTTGAGGCGTGTGAGCTCTTTATATATTCTGGACGTCAAGCCTTTATCGGATGTGTCATTTTCAAAGATATTCTCCCATACTGTAGGGTTTCTTTTTGTTCTATTGATGGTGTCTTTTGCTGTACAGAAGCTTTTCAGCTTAATATAGTCCCACTTGTTCATTTTTGCTGTTGTTTTCCTTGCCCGGGGAGATATGTTCAAGAAGAGGTCACTCATGTTTATGTCTAAGAGGTTTGTGCCTATGTTTTCTTCCAAGAGTTTAATGGTTTCATGACTTACATTCAGGTCTTTGATCCATTTTGAGTTTACTTTTGTATATGGGGTTAGACGATGGTCCAGTTTCATTCTCCTACATGTAGCTGTCCAGTTTTGCCAACACCATCTGTTGAAGAGACTGTCATTTCGCCATTGTATGTCCATGGCTCCTTTATCAAATATTAATTGACCATATATGTCTGAGTTAATGTCTGGATTCTCTAGTCTGTTCCATTGGTCTGTGGCTCTGTTCTTGTGCCAGTACCAAATTGTCTTGATTACTATGGCTTTATAATAGAGCTTGAAGTTGGGGAGTGAGATCCCCCCTACTTTATTCTTCTTTCTCAGGATTGCTTTGGCTATTCGGGGTCTTTGGTGGTTCCATATGAATTTTTGAATTATTTGATCCAGTTCATTGAAGAATGTTGCTGGTAGTTTCATAGGGATTGCATCAAATCTGTATATTGCTTTGGGCAGGATGGCCATTTTGACGATATTAATTCTTCCTAGCCATGAGCATGGGATGCGTTTCCATCTGTTAGTGTCCCCTTTAATTTCTTTTAAGAGTGACTTGTAGTTTTCAGAATATAAGTCTTTCACTTCTTTGGGTAGGTTTATTCCTAGGTATTTTATTTTTTTTTGATGCAATTGTGAATGGAGTTGTTTTCCTGATTTCTCTTTCTGTTGGTTCATTGTTGGTATATAGGAAAGCCACAGATTTCTGTGTGTTGATTTTGTATCCTGCAACTTTGCTGTATTCCGATATCAGTTCTAGTAGTTCTGGGGTGGAGTCTTTAGGGTTTTTTATGTACAGTATCATGTCATCTGCAAATAGTGACAGTTTGACTTCTTCTTTGCCAATCTGGATTCCTTGTATTTTTTTGTTTTGTCTGATTGCCGTGGCTAGGACCTCTAGTACAATGTTAAATAACAGTGGAGAGAGTGGGCATCCCTGTCTAGTTCCCGATCTCAGCGGAAATGCTTTCAGCTTCTCGCTATTCAATATAATGTTGGCTGTGGGTTTTTCATAGATGGCCTTTATTATGTTGAGGTACTTGCCCTCTATTCCCATTTTGCTGAGAGTTTTTATCATGAATGGATGTTGAACTTTGTCAAATGCTTTTTCAGCATCTATGGAGATGATCATGTGGTTTTTGTCTTTCTTTTTGTTGATGTGGTGGATGATATTGATGGACTTTCGAATGTTGTGCCATCCTTGCATCCCTGGGATGAATCCCACTTGGTCATGGTGTACGATGGTTTTGATGTATTTTTGAATTCGGTTTGCTAAAATTTTGTTGAGTATTTTTGCGTCTACGTTCATCAGGGATATTGGTCTGTAGTTTTCTTTTTTGGTGGTGTCTTTGCCTGGTTTTGGTATTAGGGTGATGTTAGCTTCATAGAATGAGTTTGGGAGTATCCCCTCCTCTTCTATTTCTTGGAAAACTTTAAGGAGAATGGGTATTATGTCTTCCCTGTATGTCTGATAAAATTCCGAGGTAAATCCATCTGGCCCGGGGGTTTTGTTCTTTGGTAGTTTTTTGATTACCGCTTCAATTTCGTTGCTGGTAATTGGTCTGTTTAGATTTTCTGTTTCTTTTTGGGTCAGTCTTGGAAGGTTGTATTTTTCTAGGAAGTTGTCCATTTCTCCTAGGTTTCCCAGCTTGTTAGCATATAGGTTTTCATAGTAGTCTCTGATAATTCTTTGTATTTCTGCGGGATCTGTTGTGATTTTTCCTTTCTCATTTCTGATACTGTTGATTTGTGTTGACTCTCTTTTCCTCTTAATAAGTCTGGCTAGAGGCTTATCTATTTTGTTTATTTTCTCGAAGAACCAGCTCTTGGTTTCATTGATTTTTGCTATTGTTTTATTCTTCTCAATTTTATTTATTTCTTCTCTGATCTTTATTATGTCCCTCCTTCTGCTGACCTTAGGCCTCATTTGTTCTTCTTTTTCCAATTTTGATAGTTGTGACATTAGACCGTTCATTTGGGTTTGCTCTTCCTTTTTTAAATATGCTTGGAGTGCTATATACTTTCCTCTTAAGACTGCTTTTGCTGCGTCCCACAGAAGTTGGGGCTTAGTGTTGTTGTTGTCATTTGTTTCCATATATTGCTGGATCTCCATTTTGATTTGGTCATTGATCATTGATTATTTAGGAGCGTGTTGTTTAGCCTCCATGTGTTTGTGAGCCTTTTTGCTTTCTTTGAACAGTTTATTTCTAGTTTAATGCCTTTGTGGTCTGAAAAGTTGGTTGGTAGGATTTCAATCTTTTGGAATTTACTGAGGCTCTTTTTGTGTCCTAGTATGTGGTCTATTCTGGAGAATGTTCCATGTGCACTTGAGAAGAACGTGTATCCTGTTGCTTTTGGATGTAGAGTTCTGTAGATGTCTATTAGGTCCATCTGTTCTAGTGTGTTGTTCAGTGCCTCTGTGTCCTTACTTATTTTCTGTCTGGTGGATCTGTCCTTTGGAGTGAGTGGTGTGTTGAAGTCTCCTAGAATGAATGCATTGCATTCTATTTCCTCCTTTAGTTCTGTTAATATTTGTTTCAGGTATGTTGGTGCTCCTGTATTGGGTGCATATATATTTATAATGGTTATATCCTCTTGATGGACTGAGCCCTTTATCATTATGTAATGTCCTTCTTTGTCTTTTGTTACTCTCTTTATTTTGAAGTCTGTTTTGTCTGATACCAGAATTGCAACACCTGCTTTCTTCTCTCTGTTGTTTGCTTGAAATATCTTTTTCCATCCCTTGACTTTGTCTGTGCGCGTCTTTGGGTTTGAGGTGAGTCTCTTGTAAGCAGCATATGGATGGATCTTGCTTTTTTATCCATTCTATTACTCTGTGTCTTTTGATTGGTGCATTCAGTCCATTTACATTTAGGGTGATTATTGAAAGGTATGAATTTATTGCCATTGCAGGCTTTAAGTTTGTGGTTACCAAAGGTTTAGGGTTAGCTTCTTTACTGTCTTACTGTCTAACTTAACTCGCTTGTTGAGCTATTATAAACACAATCTGATGATTCTTTATTTCTCTCCCTTCTTATTCCTCCTCCTCCCTTCTTCATATGTTGGGTGTTTTGTTGTGTGCTCTTTTTAGGAGTGCTCCCATCTAGAGCAGTCCCTGTAGGATGCCCTGTAGAGGTGGTTTGTGGGAGGCAAATTCCCTCAACTTTTGCTTGTCTGGGAATTGTTTAATCCCTCCTTCATATTTAAATGATATTCGTGCTGGATACAGTAGTCTTGGTTCGAGGCCCTTCTGTTTCATTGCATTAAGTATATCATGCCATTCTCTTCTGGCCTGTAGGGTTTCTGTTGAGAAGTCTGATGATAGCCTGATGGGTTTTCCTTTGTAGGTAACCTTTTTTTTCTCTCTGGCTGCTTGTAATACTTTGTCCTTGTCTTTGATCTTTGCCATTTTAATTATTATGTGTCTTGGTGTTGCCCTCCTTGGATCCCTTGTCATGGGAGTTCTGTGTACCTCTGTGGTCTGAGAGGCCATTTCTTCCCCTAGTTTGGGGAAATTTTCAGCAATTATTTCTTCAAAGACATTTTCTATCCCCTTTTCTCTCTCTACTTCTTCTGGAATGCCTATGATTCTTATATTATTTCTTTTATATTGATCACTCAGCTCTCTTAAAATTCTTTCATTCCTGGAGATCCTTTTATCTCTCTCTGCATCAGCTTCTCTGCGTTCCTGTTCTCTGTTTTCTAGTCCATTAATGGTCTCTTGCATCTCGTCCATTCTGTTTTGAAGTCCTTCCAGAGCTTGTTTTATTTCTGAATTCTCCTTCCTTAGTTCTTGCATATTTCTCTGCAAGTCCATCAGCATGGTTATGACTTTTGTTTTGAATTCTTTTTCAGGTAGACTGGCTAAATCTATCTCCCCAGATTCCTTCTCAGGGGAAGATGTAGCAGATGCCGAAGCTGTCTGGGTTAGTCTTGTCTGGATCATATTTTTTTGCCTTTTCATGTTGACAGGTGCTATTGACTGTCAGCTGGGAGGGCCAAAATTTTCACTTACTACTGGCCTTTCTTTACTGGGGCAACTGCGACCCCTAGTGGCTTGTGTTGGGTAATTGCGTGTAGAGTGGGTCTTTGTGTCTTGCCTGGCCGGGAGGGAGAAATTTCCCTTTCTGTGGGCGGAATTTGTCTCAGGCTGCTTCTCTGCTTTCGCAGCGCCCGGTGGGGTGATGGATGGGGGGGCTGCTTGACTGTTTGCCTCCGTGAGGGGTCTCAGAGCTGTTGCCCAGGGGGTTAGTGCACCCGGTTTTCCCTGTAATTTCCAGCTGCTGTACTCTGACCTGGGTTGTTTGCGTCAAGCTGTTAAGTCCCTGTCCCTTTAAGACTTTCAAAAAGCCCCCGCTTTTCTTTGTCACAGGGGCATCAGCTTCAGCACCCGCTCAGAGGTCTTACTCCCTGTTCTCCCAGTATCCAGGGCCCCCTGGGCATATACTGTGTCTGCGCTCTGGCCCGGATGGCTGGGGCTGGGTGTTCGGCAGTCCTGGGCTCCGTCTCCCTCCCGCTCTGCCTATTGTTCTCCCGCCGGGAGCTGGGGGGAGGGGCGCTCGGGTCCCGCAGGGCCGGGGCTTGTATCTTACCCCTTTCACCAGTCGCTGGGTTCTCGCTGGTGTAGCTGCAGTCTGGCCACTGTCCTGCGTCTTCTGGTCTCTCTTTTAGGGCTAGTTGTGTTTGTTGTATTTTCAAAAGTATATATGTTTTTGGGAGGAGATTCCCACTGTCCTACTCACGCCGCCATGTTGGCTCCTATTGTGTCCTTACAGTTTTTAAGTTGTATTATTCCTACTTTGTCAGAATATATGACATGTTCTTTTTTTTAAGGTTTTGTTGATATACACTCTTATGAAGATTTCTCATGAAAAACAATGTGGTTGCTATATTCACCCATATTATTGAGTCCCCCCCATACCCCATTGCAGTCACCGTCATCAATATGACACATTCTTCCACCCTCATCTTCATCTTTTTTTATTCTTAGATCCATTATTGATTATTTTAAACATTTACCTTTCATCTTTTTCCTAAATTGGTATCTCCTTTTTATTTTTTAAGCCCTGTATCTGCAGTCAACTCTGATACATCAAAATCTTTCTCAGTATTTTCACCCTTAATGTGATGCTATGTCATTCTTCAATCTGCTGCTTGTTTCCCTTACTTCCCTTTGCACAGTTTATCATGGACTAACTGCACTTGCTCTTCACAAAGGCTTATCGGTGTCCTAGGATCTAAGCATTCATTTTTCTCTTGTATGTTCTGTTCTTTCCAGTTATGCTGAGGGATTAGGTTTTATGTGGCTTCATTTGTCTTTTTTCTTTTTTTTTTGAGAGGGCATCTCTCATATTTATTGATCAAATGGTTGTTAACAACAATAAAATTCTGTATAGGGTACTCAATGCTCAATGCACAATCATTAATCCACCCCAAGCCTAATTCTCGTCACCAATCTTCTGAAGCATAACGAACAAGTTCTTACATGGTGAACAAATTCTTACACAGTGAATAAGTTCTTACATGGTGAATAGTACAAGGGCAGTCATCACAATAAACTTTCGGTTTTGATCACGCATTATGAGCTATAAACAATCAGGTCAAATATGAATATTCGTTTGATTTTTATACTTGATATATATGTGAATCCCACATTTCTCCCTTATTATTATTACTATTATCATTATTATTTTTAATAAAATGCTGAAGTGGTAGGTAGATGTAAGATAAAGGTAGAAAACATAGTTTAGTGCTGTAAGAGAGCAAATGTGTGTGCCTGTAGACCAAGTGTTAATCCAAGCTAGACAAGGGCAACAAAACATCCACGGATGCAGAAGATTTCTCTCAAAACGGGGGGGGGTGAGGTTCTAAGCCTCACCTCTGTTGATCCCCAATTTCTCACCTGTTGGCCCCCCTGCAACTGTGCCTGTCTTAGTTGTTCCTCCCTTGAAGAATCTTACCCGTCTCTGGCTAACCAATCATCTTCCGGGGCCATACAGGGAAATGTAAAGTTGGTAAGTGAGAGAGAGGCAATATTGTTTGAAAAGGTTAGCTTTTTACTTCTTTGCAGATTTATGCCCTGTGGCTTTTATGCCCAGTATTTGTCTTGAGGTATCTTTATCACTTGGAAAAATGATACTCGGTAAATTCGATTTGAGGCACGAATTCTATTTAAGGGTTGTAATTAGGAAGGAAGAAGAAAAGCTATAGGAGTAGCAGACAGAAGAAAACATGGGAAGATTATTTCTTTGACATATCTTCTTGTAGAGTAACTTCAGCATGTATAGGTTTTAAACTACTAATTAAATTGCGTACACACATTAACATAATAGGAATACAGTTACATAACCAAAGCAGACCTATAATTACCAGCCATCTCCAGTGAAACCAAGAAAACCAGTTAGGCACCCTAGGCATTTGTGAAAACTTATGTATGATATAGTGGATATTGTCCAACTGAACTTGAACAGTCTGAGAGAAATCAGACAAATTAAAACAACCCATTCCTGCGGACTGTTCACATCCCGTATGTTCTTTTAACAGTAGATAGTCTGTAGTTGTAAGATTTTGGAGCGCTACAACTTGCACTTCTCCTAATTCTTGGTTGATTTCCAACAGTGTAGATCCAGTCAAATTTGTTGTTTTACTGTATGCACAGGCCAGCTTAGATATCTCCTTCTTCATTCCAATGGCAAGTCCAGGAACCGGTGGGATGAATGCAGCTACAACTGCAGCATCGCCTGGATCTTTGTTGAGGTTTTTTGATGATCATCTTCTGGTATGACTCTTCCAGAGAGTGCTGATGTTGGAAGTTCTTCTTCATATCGTATCTTAGTTCATTTTCGGGGTAGCCCAATTAGGCTTTGATACTCTGTATAAACACAAACAGACCCTTTGCCCACACTTTGATATGCCCTTTATACCATTGTGTAGAACTCACTGGAGGTCACCACACAGGAACTGTTTTTTTTTTTTAAGAGAAAGGAGTATTATCAGAAAAATGTACTTCCATAGCCGATCATCTGACACCCTTAAAGTGATCAAAATTAAGGATATTTAAAGCATGCATTAATCGTTGATTTACAGTTAGTTTTATCCTATCAGGGAGTAATCCCCCTTTTCCTTCTTTCTTTCTCTTTTTTTTTTTTCATTAATCTGCACTTACATGAAGAATATTATGCTTACTAGGCTCTCCCCTATACCAGGTTCCCCCTATAAACCCCTTTACAGTCACTGCCCATCAGCATAGCAAAATGTTGTAGAATCACTACTTGTCTTCTCTGTGTTGTACAGCCCTCCCCTTTCTCCCACCCCCCATGCATGCTAATCTTAATACCCCCCTTCTTCTCCACCCCCCCTTATCTCTCCCTACCCACCCATCCTCCCCAGTCCCTTTCCCTTTGGTACCTGTTAGTCCATTCTTGGGTTCTGTGATTCCGCTGCTGTTTTGTTCCTTCAGTTTTTCCTTTGTTCTTATACTCCACAGATGAGTGAAATCATTTGGTATTCTCTTTCTCCACTTGGCTTATATCACTGAGCATAATACCCTCCAGCTCCATCCATGTTGCTGCAAATGGTAGGATTTGCCCTCTTCTTATGGCTGAGTAATATTCCATTGTGTATATGTACCACATCTTTATCCATTCATCTACCAATGGACATTTAGGTTGCTTCCAATTCTTGGCTATTGTAAATAGTGCTGCAATAAACATAAGGGTGCATCTGTCTTTTTCAAACTTGATTGCTGCGTTCTTAGGGTAAATTCCTAGGAGTGGAATTCCTGGGTCAAATGGTAAGTCTGTTTTGAGCATTTTGATGTACCTCCATACTGCTTTCCACAATGGTTGAACAAGTTTACATTCCCACCAGCAGTGTAGGAGGGTTCCCCTTTCTCCACAGCCTCGCCAACATTTGTTGTTGTTTGTCTTTTGGATGGCAGCCATCCTTACTGGTGTGAGGTGATACCTCATTGTAGTTTTAATTTGCATTTCTCTGATAATTAGCGATGTGGAGCATCTTTTCATGTGTCTGTTGGCCATCTGTATTTCTTTTTTGGAGAACTGTCTGTTCAGTTCCTCTGCCCATTTTTTAATTGGGTTATTTGTTTTTTGTTTGTTGAGGCGTGTGAGCTCTTTATATATTCTGGACGTCAAGCCTTTATCGGATGTGTCATTTTCAAATATATTCTCCCATACTGTAGGGTTCTTTTTTGTTCTATTGATGGTGTCTTTTGCTGTACAGAAGCTTTTCAGTTTAATATAGTCCCACTTGTTCATTTTTGCTGTTGTTTTCCTTGCCCGGGGAGATATGTTCAAGAAGAGGTCATTCATGTTTATGTCTAAGAGGTTTTTGCCTATGTTTTTTTCCACGAGTTTAATGGTTTCATGGCTTACATTCAGGTCTTTGATCCATTTTGAATTTACTTTTGTATATGGGGTTAGACAATGGTCCAGTTTCATTCTCCTACATGTAGCTGTCCAATTTTGCCAGCACCATCTGTTGAAGAGACTGTCATTTCCCCATTGTATGTCCATGGCTCCTTTATCAAATATTAATTGACCATATATGTTTGGGTTAATGTCTGGAGTCTCTAGTCTATTCCACTAGTCTGTGGCTCTGTTCTTGTGCCAGTACCAAATTGTCTTGATTGCTATGGCTTTATAGTAGAGCTTGAAGTTGGGGAGTGAGATCCCCCCTACTTTATTCTTCTTTCTCAGGATTGCTTTGGCTATTCGGGGTCTTTGGTGTTTCCATATGAATTTTTGAATTATTTGTTCCAGTTCATTGAAGAATGTTGCTGTTAATTTGATAGGGATTGCATCAAGTCTGTATATTGCTTTGGGCAGGATGGCCATTTTGACGATATTAATCCTTCCTAGCCACAAGCATGGGATGAGTTTCCATTTGTTGGTGTCCCCTTTAATTTCTCTTAAGAGTGACTTGTAGGTTTCAGAGTATAGGTCATTCACTTCTTTTATTAGATTTATTCCTAGGTATTTTATTCTTTTTGATGCAATTGTGAATGGAATTGTTTTCCTGATTTCTCTTTCTATTGGTTCATTGTTAGTGTATAGGAAAGCTACAGATTTCTGTGTGTTAATTTTGTATCCTGCAACTTTGCTGTATTCCGATATCAGTTCTAGTAGTTTTGGAGTGGTGTCTTTAGGGTTTTTTATGTACAATATCATGTCATCTGCAAATAGTGACAGTTTAACTTCTTCTTTACCAATCTGGATTCCTTGAATTTCTTTGTTTTGTCTGATTGCCGTGGCTAGGACCTCCAGTACTATGTTAAATAACAGTGGGGAGAGTGGGCATCCCTGTCTAGTTCCCGATCTCAGAGGAAAAGCTTTCAGCTTCTTGCTGTTCAGTATAATGTTGGCTGTGGGTTTATGATATATGACCTTTATTATGTTGAGGTACTTGCCCTCTATTCCCATTTTGCTGAGAGTTTTTATCATGAATGGATGTTGAATTTTGTCAAATGCTTTTTCAGCATCTATGGAGATGATCATGTGGTTTTTGTCTTTCTTTTTGTTGATGTTGTGGATGATGTTGATGGATTTTCGAATGTTGTACCATCCTTGTATCCCTGGGATGAATCCCACTTGGTCATGGTGTATGATCCTTTTGATATATTTTTGAATTCGGTTTGCTCACATTTTATTGAGTATTTTTGCATCAGGGATATTGATCTGTAATTTTCTTTTTTGGTGGGGTCTTTGCCTGGTTTTGGTATTAGGGTGATGTTGGCTTCATAGAATATGTTTGGAGTATTCCCTCCTCTTCTATTTTTTGGAAAACTTTAAGGAGAATGGGTATTATGTCTTCTCTGTGTGTCTGATAAAATTCCGAGGTAAATCTGTCTGACCCAGGGGTTTTGTTCTTGGGTAGTTTTTTGATTACTGTTTCAATTTCTTTGGTGGTAATTGGTTTGTTTAACTTTTGTGTTTCTTCCTTGGTCAGTCTTGGAAGGTTGTATTTTTCTAGGAAGTTGTCCATTTCTTCTAGGTTTTCCTTCTTGTTGGCATATAGGTTTTCATAGTAGTCTTTGACAGTTCTTTGTATTTCTGTGGAGTCTGTCGTGATTTTTCCGTTCTCATTTGTGATTCTGTTGATTCTCTTTTTCTCTTAATAAGTTTGGCTAGAGGCTTATCTATTTTATTTTCTCAAAGAACCAGCTCTTGGTTTCATTGATTTTTGCTATTGTTTTATTCTTCTCAATTTTGTTTATTTCTTCTCTGATCTTTATTATGTCCCTCCTTCTGCTGACTTTAGGCCTCATTTGTTCTTCTTTTTCCAGTTTCGATAATTGTGATGTTAGACTATTCATTTGGGATTGTTCTTGCTTCTTCAAGTGTGCCTGGATCACTATATAGTTTCCTCTTAAGACTGCTTTCGCTGCGTCCCACAGAAGTTGGGGCTTTGTGTTATTGTTGTCATTTGTTTCTATGTATTCCTTGATCTCTATTTTAATTTGTTCATTGATCCATTGATTATTTAGGAGCATGTTGTTAAGCCTCCATGTGTTTGTGAGCCTTTTTGTTTTCTTTGTAGAATTTATTTCTAGTTTTATACCTTTGTGGTCTGAAAAGTTGGTTGGAAGAATTTCAATATTTTGGGTTTTGCTGAGGCTCTTTTTGTGGGCTAGTATGTGGTCTATTCTGGAGAATGTTCCATGTGCACTTGAGAAGAATGTATATCCTGTTGCTTTTGGATGTGGAGTTCTATAGATGTCTATTAGGTCCATCTGTTCTACTGTGTTGTTCAGTGCTTCCGTGTCCTTACTTATTTTCTGCCCGGTGGATCTATCCTTTGGGGTGAGTGATGTGTTGAAGTCTCCTAGAATGAATGCATTGCAGTCTATTTCCCCCTTTAGTTCTGTTAGTATCTGTTTCACATATGCTGGTGCTCCTGTGTTGGGTGCATATATATTTACAATGGTTATATCCTGTTTTTGGACTGAGCCCTTTATCATTATGTTGTGTCCTTCTTTATCTCTTGTTATTTTCTTTGTTTTGAAGTCTATTTTGTGTGATATTAGCACTGCAACCCCTGCTTTCTTCTCGCTGTTGTTTTCCTGGAATATGTTTTTCCCTCCCTTGACTTTTAGTCTGTACATGTCTTTGGGTTTGAGGTGAGTTTCTTGTAAGCAGCACATAGATGGGTCTTGCTTTTTTATCCATTCTATTACTCTGTGTCTTTTGATAGGTGCATTCAGTCCATTTACATTTAGGGTGACTATTGAAAGATATGTACTTATTGCCATTGCAGGCTTTAAATTCGTGGTTACCAAAGGTTCAAGGTTAGCCTCTTCAGTATCTTACTGCCTAACTTAGCTCACTTATTGAGCTGTTATATACATTGTCTGGGGATTATTTTCTTCTCTCCCTTCTTATTCCTCCTCGTCCATTCTTCATATGTTGGGTGTTTTGTTCTGTGCTCTTTCTAGGAGTGCTCCCATCTAGAGCAGTCCCTGTAAGATGCCCTGTAGAGGTGGTTTGTGGGAAGCAAATTCCCTCAGCTTTTGCTTGTCTGGGAATTGTTTAATCCTGCCATCATATTTAAATGATAGTTGTATGGATACAGTATCCTTGGTTCAAGTCCCTTCTGTTTCATTGCATTAAATGTATCAAGCCATTCTCTTCTGGCCTGTAGGGTTTCTTTCGAGAAGTCTGTTGTTAGCCTGATGGGTTTTCCTTTATAGGTGACTTTTTCTCTCTAGCTGCCTTTAAAACTCTTTCCTTGTCCTTGATCTTTGCCATTTTAATTGTTATGTGTCTTGGTGTTGTCCTCCTTGGATCCTTTCTGTTGGGGGTTCTGTGTATTTCCGTGGTCTGTTCGATTATTTCCTCCCCCAGTTTGGGGAAGTTTTCAGCAATTATTTCTTCCAAGATACTTTCCATCCCTTTTCTTCTGTCTTCTTCTGGTACCCCTGTAATACGGATATTGTTCCTTTTGGATTGGTCACACAGTTCTCTTAATATTATTTCATTCCTGGAGATCCTTTTATCTCTCTCTATGTCAGCTTGTATGCGTTCCTGTTCTCTGGTTTCTATTCCATCAATGGCCTCTTGCATCTTATCTATTCTGCTAATAAATCCTTCCAGAGTTTGTTTCATTTCTGTAATATCCTTCCTGGCATCTGTGATCTCCCTCCGGACTTCATCCCATTTCTCTTGCATATTTCTCTGTGTCTCTTTCAGCATGTTTATGATTTTTATTTTGAATTCTTTGTCAGGAAGACTGGTTAGGTCTGTCTCCTTCTCTGGTGTTGCCTCTGTGATCTTCGTTTGCGTGCAATTTTGTCTTTTCATGGTGGTAGGAATAGTTTGCAGAGCTGGGACAAGTGACGGCTGGAAGAACTTCCCTTCTTTTTGGTTTGTGGCCTTTCTCTCCTGGGAGAACAGTGACCTCTAGTGGCTTGTGCTGGGTAGCTGCTCGCAGACAGGGCTTCTGCTTCCTGCCTGGCTGCTGTGGAATTTATCTCTGCTGTTGCTGTGGGCGTGGCCTGGCTCAGGCAGCTGCTCCAAAATGGTGGAGTCGCGTTGGAGGGGGAGCGGCCGGGAGGCTATTTATGTCGGTAAGGGGCCTCCCTGCTCCCTGCAGCCCAGGGGATTAGGGTGCCCAGAGATCCGCGGATTCCCTACCTCTGGACTAAGTGTCCCACCCTGCCCCTTTAAGACTTCCAAAAAGCACTCGCCGAAACAAAAACAAAAAATTTTTAAATAAATAAAAGAAAGAAAAAAAAAGGCCGCTTGCTTTTCTTTATTCTCCGTCGCCAGCCTCAGGCACCCGCTCACCAGTCTTGCTGCCCTATTTCCCTAGTATTGGGGTCCCTGTCCCTTTAAGACTTCCAAAAACCACTCGCGAAAACAAAACAACAACAACAACAAAAATGGCCGCTCGCTTTTCTTTTGTCCTCTGGCGCCAGGCCTCCGGTACCTGCTCACTGTTCTTGCTGCCCTGTTTACCTAGTATCCAGGGCCCTGCGCATGCACTGTGTCTGGGCTTTGGTCCGGATGGCTGGGGCTGGGTGTTCAGCAGTCCTGGGCTCCCTCTCCCTCCCGCTCTGCCTCCTCTCCTCCCGCCAGGAGCTGGGGGGAGGGGCACTCAGGTACCACGGGGCCGGGGCTTGTATCTTACCCCCTTTGCGATGCACTGGGTTCTCACAGGTGTGGTTGTGGTCTGGATGTTGTCCTGTGTCCTGTGGTCTTTATTCTAGGAAGAGTTGTCTTTGTTATATTTTCATAGATATATGTGGTTTTAGGAGGAGATTTCCGCTGCTCTACTCATGCCGCCATCTTGGCTCCGCCTCATTTGTCTTTTTTATTCTTTGTATCCTGTGACTTTCTTACCATCACATACTAGGTCTACTTGTTTTGAGGATTCCCTTGAGTTTTCTAGGCAGAAAATCTTGTCCCATGTGGATTTTGGTCCCAAGGTAATGCTGGCCTCAAAATTCAGGATGTTCCTTCCTCCACTGCTCTCTAGAAAAGTTTGTATAGAATTGATACTATTTCTTCATAAAATACTGAGTGAAATTAATCAGCAACACCAATTTGTTTAATAGATACAGGACTATTGAGGTTATCTATTTCTTTTTGTGTGACTGTTGGTTTTCTTGTATTTTTAAGGAATTTGTCCCTTTCATCTGAGTTGTGGTATTAATATATTAGTATAAATTTATAATATTCCTCTATTTTCCTTTAATGTCTCTAGTATCTGTGTTCATGCTCCCACTTTTATTCCTGAGATTGGAAATCGTTCCTTACCTAATTTTTTCCTTATCATTCTGGCTAGAGGTTTATCAGTCTTATTATTTCAAAGATAACAGCTTTTGTTTCATTGATTTTCATGGTTTTTTTGTTTCCTGTTATGTTACTTTTGGATCTCATCTTTATTATTTCCTTCTTGTTGCTTATTTTAGGTTTAGTATGCTAATTTTCTAGTTTTTTAAGTTCCAAGCTTATGTTATTGCTTTGAAGACCATGTTCTTTTCTACTATATGCATTTAATGCTGTAAGTTTCTCTCTAAGCACCACTTTAGCTATATCCCAGTGTTTAATATGTTGACTTTGTATCTTCATTCAGTTAACAGTCCTTCCTAATTTTCCTTGTAATTTCTTTTTTGACCCATGTGTTGTTTAGTGATGCATTGTTTAATTTTCAAAGATTTGGGGGTATTTTATTAGATTAATTCTTTGTCATCCCATAACATACTTTGTGTGATTTCAGCCTTTTAAAGTTTATTGAAACTTGTTTTATGGCCCAGAATAACTTTTATCTTGGTTAATGTTTATTATGTACTTGGAAAGAATGTGTTCTCTTGCTGGGTAGTGTTCTGTAAATGTCAGTTAGGTTAAGTTGGCTGATAGTGTTACTCACTTCCTCGTATCTTTACCCTTTTCTGCTTGTTCTATGAATAACTAAGAGGAGTGTTGAAGTGTCCAAATATAAATTTGGATTTATCGAGTTCCCCTTTGAGTTGTCATTGTTTTATTCTCCACATGTACTTTGAAGCTCTGTTAGCTGAGGGTATATATATTTAGGATTGCTCAGTCTTTTTGATAAATTGTTCTCTTTATCATTATGAAATATCTCCTTTGATCCCTGGTACCATTCCTTGTTCTAAAATCTTTGTTCAGTATTAATACAGCCACTCTAGATTTCCTTTTGTTGGTAATGGTATTTATCTTTTTCAATCCTTTCATTTTAACCAGTTTGCTTTTGTGTTTAAAGGGAGTTTCTTGTAGATAGCATACAGTTATCCAATTTCATACTCTTACTTTTAATTGGGATACTTTGACAACTTGCATTTAATTAATTACTAATGTTTGGTTTCACACCTACCATCTCAGTTTGTTTCCTATTTGTCTGATCTCTTCTTTGTTACCTTTTTACTCTTTCTCTGTCTTCTTTTGGATTAAGACATTTTTAAGTGATTCCATTTTCATCTTTTCTATTTGGCTTATTTATTAAAACCTCATTTGCTTAACTTTTTTCTCATGGTTGTAGGGCTTTACAATTTGTGCCTTTGACCTCTCACAGCCTGTCTTAAAATAATAAGATACTGCTTCATGTATGTGGGAATAAAGACCTGGATGTCTTTCCATTTATTTGTGGCTTGTTTAATTTCATTTAGCAGCGTTTTGTATTTCTCAGGTAGTCAATCACATTTTTAAGAAATTATAAAATGGGAAATACTATTTTATATGTTACTGTTTTTTCTCTTCATTTATCTCTCTGTCCTTCATTAGATCCAGGTTTTTCTTCTGGTTTCATTTTCCTTCTGTCTGAAGAACTTTAACATTTTTAGTTAGAGGTGTGAGAACTCAGTGAGTGCAGTCCTGGAAGCCAAGTGAATGAAGTATATCAAAAAGGAGGGAATGCTCAACCTTGTTGATAGGTTCAGAAATGTGAGCCATTAGAATTGACTGTTAGATTTAGTAACTTGTAATATGAAGTATCTTCTGATGAAAAGAAACAATTAGATAAAGGAAGTGAAATTCAGTTCAGGCATCCATTCATTAAATGCAGGTTTTCATGGACCCAACAATTCTAGGAACTTAATCTAAAGAGGTAATTACTTAAAGTAGGTGCTGAAAGGTCATTGCGGTGTTGTATATTATAGTAAAAACTTTAATGTCCATTACTGGCTGTACTAAGTTAAAGGATGAAGTAAACTGTTGCAATTAAAAATAAAAGTGTAGGTCTACAACGACATTGAAAGATGTCCATGACACATGGAAAAACGGTTACTGAAGAGCATGTTTCAGACAACTTTCATTTATATGTGTAGTTTTCAGTCTGTGTACCAAAGTACAAATGATGGTTGTCTGTGGGTGGCAGTATTTGATTTTTCATTTTTTAACTTAATTTGGATATTTTCTTTTGTGAAGTACCTGCACAAGTGTTCTACCAATTCTTTGGTTGTGTGTGCTGTGTGTGTTTCCTTAATTGATCTGAAGTGAGGGTTTTTTTTTTTAATGTCATGGATGTATCAGCAGTCTTTTCTCACTCTGTGGGCTGCCTTTTTTCTTTTAAATTTAATTCTTAAAAAAAGATTGAGGTGTGTTTTGTATGTTGTGAAATTTATCCATTTTGAGTATGCAATTCAGCATTGCACCATCACCATTAAGTCAGTTTTAGAAATTTTTATCACCTTTTCAGTGTCTTAGTAATGCCTTCAATGAACAGAAAGTCTTTATCATAATCCAGTTCATCAGAGTTTTCTTTCTGGTTGGCAGTTGATGTGTCGTGTTAAGAGAGCTTTGCCTATTCCAGGGTCTTGAAGATGTTCTACAGTTTCTTCTAAAAGCTTGATTATTTTGCCTTCACATTTTAGATTTTCAGTCTATCTAGAATGGACTTTTTCCCCTTTGGTGAGAATGTCTACTTAATAAAGTATTTTATTGAAAAGAGCATTCCTTCTCCTGTGCACTAAAGTGCCATTGTGGTGTTCAGACAGGTGAACTCATACGTGTAGCTGTGAGGTAGGATGCTATTTTGTTCCACTGATCAATTTGTCTTACCTTTATGCCTGTGCAACATTATCTTAGTGACTACAGCTGTATAATAGATCTTGGTATCTCATTGTGTCAGTTTTCTAGCTTAGTTCTTCTAGATTGCCTGGGTTTTTTAATATTTTCATATGAATTTTTAAATCAGCTTGATTTTTGGGAGGTGGGAAAAAAGCTTGCTGGGATTTTGACTGGTATTGTGTTGAATTCATTCTCTTACTCTTACACGTTTTTGGTGGATTTAGCTTTCCCCAGTTTTCATGAAATGATACACAACCCTTGAACAACAAGGGTTTGAACTGCAGAGGTTCACTCATGCATGAAGTTTTTTCAATAAATATATTGGAAAATTTTTTGGAAATAAACAATTTGAGAAAACCTTTTATCTAACTTTATTGTAGGAATATAGTATGTGATATATTTAATATACAAAATATGTGTTAATCGAATGTTTATGTTACTGGTAAGGCTTCCGGTCAATAGTAGGCGTTAGTACAGTTTTGGGGGAGTCAAAAGTTATTCATGGATTTTCGACTGTGTGGGGCTACCTCTGGTTGTTTAAGGGTCAGCTGCAATCTGACAGGTACTCAGTAAGTGGCAGCTACTAACCTTATAATTCATTGCTTTATAATTTATTCGGTAGTTTTATGTTTGAGTCTTTGAAGAATCTCCCAAATTATACTCAAATACAATAATAGAAAAAATGATTGTGATGTGATATTGTATTTCTCCACCTTTGGCTGACATCACTGATAGATGTTTTCATGTTTCTTTTAGAACGATTAATAGAAGCAAAAAGTAAACATGTTTTTCTAGTTTGTTATTCTTTCCTCCCCTGAGTTACGTTACATTGTAGGTGCTTTGCACATGACATTTCTTTTCCTGCAACTTAGGCAGTATTATCCCTGTCCTATAAAAAGAGGAAACTGAATCTGAGAGAGAGGTCAAGTAACTTATTGGAAGTCACACAGTTAGTTTGTCATTGGCAGAGCCCAGATTTTGCACTGGGGACACGGGCTGTAAAGGTTCGCTCCTTACACTTCAGCAGACTGACTCCCCTCATGATGCCATTCTTCATGCCTCAGTGTCCTTTGACCATTCATCTGTGACTGTTTCTAAAGCACTTTCTTTTTCTGCTTCCCTTTAGTGAATATAAAACATTTTACAAGTTTTACTTTAAAAGCTCTCTTCAAAGTGTTAAACACTAGGAACCATTTAAATGCACATTCTCCACCGCCTTGTCTGCTTTCTTCTGGGAGACTCCTGCAGACTTGTATCCATCTTTCTTTTGGACCTTTTTAAACAGTCAAAAATTAATGAGGTGTTCTTTTTTTATTTGGGGGTACTAAGAATGACTTCCTTTCTGAAAACAGATTTTGCTTACCACTTTTTGTGAGGACCAGAAATTGTGTTGCACATTTTGAATCCTTGCTCACTGTAGGCAGTTTGGAAAATAAGGGAAAGGAGTGAGCAGAAACAGAACTACCATTTTTGTCATTATAATTAATAGGGAGGTTATAATAACTATAGCTAATATTTATTTTCAACAGATATTTATTATACCTCCTTACTTTAGTAGTGTGCCAGGAATTGTCCTAGTGCTAAGATACAGAATGAATAAAACAGCCAAACTATCTCTGCCCTCTGGAGGTTAAATTTGACTAAAGGGGTCTTTATTAAGTACAAGGGTTATCTTTTTTATTTTCTCACTCATCCTTTCAGGGAGGCCCTTTTTTCACCTCAGTTTTATAGATGAGGAAATGGGCACAAAGAGGTCAGATGAAATGCAACATTATCTGACCTCTGCTGGAACATTCAGTCATTTCCTTAGACTAAGCTTGTTGTATTTGGGGTCTTGTCATAGATTGTTTACTCTTCAGTTTAATTTTAAAAATCACTTATCCTCACTGTTAAAAAGAGATGTGTCCTCTTCATGGGAAATTTAGATCGGATATGTCATCATAATGAAAATAAAAATTACAGAGATAATCATTAGTATTTTAACACTTTTTCTAGTTAATGTTGTAAATGAATAGATAAATATTTAAATAGATTGAATCTTATTTATAAAGATAGAATCATGCAGATGTATTTTGACCTGCTTTTTCCCCTTTTAAAATATAGTTTAGACCTTTTTCATATCACTATTCTTTTAACACAGTATTTCCTTAACTTCAGATAGGTGACTACAACCTTCACAGTTTTTGACCTGCCTGCATGCTATTTGTCTTTTTGTTTACATATTTTAAAAATCAGAAAGGGGAACTACATATTATGACTGGAAAATCAGTGGCACTTGCTGAGAATGGGTTACTGTAAAAAGTACCATAAAAATAAAACCAATGTGACATTATAGCTGGATACTGTTTGTTACAGTAAACTAAATAGGAGGCCACCTCTTTTTTATTATCTTTTGATACAACTAGAACTGGAAGAAAGCTGAAAAGGTAATAACTTCTGCAGTATGGGATTCATTGTACTCTAACACCATTGTAATCTAATACCGCGGGTTTTCAGTGTTTGTGTTTTCACAGGAAGAAATACAGTTTACATTTAGACCTACCACACATGAGCGTGTGTGTGTGTGTGTGTGTGTGTGTGTGGATGTGTAATTTATATACATATACATAATATATATGTGTTTGTGTATTACATACATATACGCCCACACATTGCACCCCCTCCATACTCTTACCAAATGTAATTTGTTATATGACAAATGTATTTCATTGCCAAATGCAAGACAGCATGGATTTTAAGACATGCCATAATTTTATGTAAAGCATTTCCATTTTTAATTGTAAGATGCCATTGATGATAAGGAATACCTAATTTCAGAGATGTTGAAATGTGAAAAAAAAGTGTGTTAAAACTGATGAAATGGGGGATATCCTATGTATTCTTTCTATTTCAGTCTTTTTAAAAATGCTGGTTATCCATTAAGTTGATACTGTAAACCATAATGGTTTATAACCTGCAATATGAAAAACACTAAATTCAAATTTTAAAATATTAATCCTGACTCCTACTTTACATAAAGATCAGTATACCTGAATTTTAGATGTAAATGTAAAAGGTGTCTTCTAGACTACTACATCGGAGACTACCTTTACTCCTTATGAGTAACACTACCTTAGGAGAAGAAATACTTCTTAATCAGGACACAGAAACACAAATTATAATAAAGGAAACAATGAATAGATTGCACTTTATAATTTAATTAACTTCTGTTTATCAAAGGACATCATTAAGAGATCGAAAAGTTAAGCCACAGATTAGAAAAAAGCATTTGCAACAAATACATTTGAAAAAGGATTCCATTCTAGACTTTTATATAAAGAATTTCTACAAATCATAAGAAAAGAGCATCCAAATAAAATACGGTAAAGTTTTAAGCTGACACTTTACAAAAGAATATATCCAAATGGCTAATACATTTTTGAAAAGGTGCTCAACAGCATTAGTCATCAGAACAACAGCATTAGTCATCAGAAAAATAGAGATTAAAACCACAGAGAAATACTACTTACACAACCAACATAATATTAAAATTAACAAACAACGATAATAAATAAAACACCAAATCAAAGCAAAAATTCCCCCAAAACCCATACCTGGGGAGCAACTAGAACTCAAATACACTGCTAGTGAGAGTGTTTATTGGGTGGAATTACTTTGGAAAAGTTGGCAGTAAATACTTGATGACCTAGGTATTCACCCTTAGTGTAGCCCTGACAGAAATACATACTCATGTACACCAAAAGACAAGGCAAAATTACTTGAAATACCACAACTGGAAATGACCCATGTGTTCACGAATAGAATGAACACTTTTTGCAGTAACACACAGTAGTGAAAGAGAATGGTACTTAAGAATCTCACAATCATGATATGAAGCAAAAGAAGCCAGACTCAAAAAATATGTATTGTATGATTACATTTATATAAAGTTCAAAATTAATCTAATAGTGGTTACTTTTGGGGTGTTAATGACTGGGAGGTAACATGACGGCAGTGTTGGGGCCCTGGTAATGTTCTTTTTATTGGCCAAGCTACACTTGAGAATCAAGCTCTTTACTGCATTTCAATAGAAGTATTTTTTAAAAGAACTAAAATTTCTACTTTGTATCATGTTTTTAAATGATACCCTATTGTTGGACATTTGCATAGTTTTCTACTTTTCTGTGTTAGAAATTGTTGTAGCTACCATTTTGTATAGGTCTATAGTGCCTTAGGATAAAATTGCTATAAGTTAAATCATGTCCAGTGTTATGTAGTACTTTTTGAAGTTATATGCTGATAAATATTCTCTGAAAGGTAACAATTTGTAATCAGACCAGAGAGCCAGAGTCCCATGGTGTGTAAAAGTTAAAGTTGCTAATTCGATAGGTGAAAAATTACATCTTTTTTTTTGTTACTGTTGATGTTCATTTTTTATGGCTATTTAAATTTCTTGTTTTAAAATATCTGTACTTTTTGTTTATTTGCCTATGAAGGTTTTGATTCTGGTTTCTTAAATTTAAGATATCTTTTTATGGTAAGTTATATCTCAGATACTGCAGTATTTCCCCTAATGTATTTGTCTTTGAAATTTGATTATGAACATTCACAAGTTTGAGTGTTTTTATATAGTCAAACCTATATTTCTATGTTTGGTATCGTGCTTAGAAAGCCTTTCCACTGTTCCCTGAGTTTTTGAAAATTCTGTTTGCTTTTAGTAGTTTAATTGTGGTAGTTATTCACACTTCTCTTTTTATCCATAGTATATATTGTCATGTGATAATGAGATAGCATTTTAACTTTTATTTCTAATACTCTTTCTTGCATTAATTCCTTTCCCACCAATTTAAAGTTCTAACTTTATCATATAGAAATTCCTAAGTGTAAATGAATGTTTCTGGACTTTGTTCTGTTTCATTAATCTTGACTTTGCCAGTACCACACCGCTTTTAATTATTGTAGCTTTTAAGAAAAATGTTAATATTTAATAAGATAAGCATTCCTCTCTTTTAAAAAATAATTGGTGGGAAGAAAGGAAGAAAAATTTTCTTCTATATTCATTGTTCCAGATACTTCAGTATAATTTTGTCATGTAAGGTCAGTAACAGCCAAATACCCAATACCCAGTTAGAAATTGGAGTGGAACTACAGGTTAGGTAAGTTAGAAGAGAAAGTACTACATTGCAAAACCATATAACAGATATCAGTCACACTCCCAATGGACCTAATATTTATCATTAATTTTTATTAATATTTATTATACATATGAATTTTATTCATTATTATTATTATATTGTAGGAAGAAAACAAGAGTTTGTTCCTATATTTTAGTATTTGTGTGGAGGGATGAGAAGGTGTCTGATTCAACTGATTGTGGTTGGAGTCACTGTATTAAACAAGGTCATATGTGTATAAATGCTTTCATGGCATTCTTCCTTTTGAGTTGCAAGATGAATATGAGGGATAGGGTCTGCTCTTTTTGGACAAACTTTTCTTTTTCCAAGTGAATGCTTCTGGCATTCCAGTGATCTCATTTTCCAGCAAAGTGTTTGTAAGACTTAGGCTAAAGGGGAAAGAATTTGAGGCTAGACTAGGGGTCTGGGTGAAATTCACAATAACAACACAGAAGAGTTTGGTTTGCCTGTGCCAATCATTGTTCTGTGTATTTATTTTTAGAATTTTTGGCCAAGTAGTAATTGGCAATCTAGATTGAGACTTTTCTTTGTGGTCTAAGCATATAGTAACCTCTTCCTGATTTCTAATTGTATTTGAGATTTCTTCTGTGGCTTAGGATGCTCAATCAGTTTTCTTTATAGTTTCATGGAAAATCAAGTTTTTAGTGGTTGATCCACTTGATCTATCAAAGATAGAAAGGTGTTTAAAAAATTAAAAAGATAATTCTGGCTTTTTTCCTTGATGTACTTTGCAGAATTTTATTCAGTATATAAAAGCATACATTACCCTCTTTATAAATTTTGCCTTTTAAAGAACTTTAACTTTATGTGATTCAGTGGTTTGACTTGTGTATTGCTTTCTTGCTAGAATGACTTCTGCTTTCCTTTTCATTTGAATTTTCCTGTTATGTTTTTGCTAATTCCTTTTGCTTTGTGTGTGTGTGTGTGATTTTTGTTATGTTTACCCTTGTGGGCAGGGGAATGCCCAGATTTAATTTCATTTTATTGAAAAGGTTGGAAAACACTTGAGATGTATTCTGTATAGCGACTTATGAGTAGAACAAACCTAGATCTGAGTCCTATGTCCTTGTTTATGAACTGTGTGACTCTTGACTGGTTCTTAGTTTCTCCTGTAAAATTAGAATGTCTACTTTTATATTTTTTCCCTGAAGATAAAAAGACAGTTTGTGAAGTAAGCTAGTACAGAGACTTACAAAGTTAGATAATAGCATTTTGCATTATGTATATCTGTCATCCTTAATATCTTAAATCAAAAAACTTCAAAACACAAGAGGAAATGGCAGAGTTACTCCCATGTTTTCCAGATCTTTTGTAGTTCTTCTTGCTCCCTTTCAGGAATAAAGATGCTTTTTGTATGAAAATCTTACATTGTCTTTGTATTTCTCATCATGAAACTCAAAATGCAGAACTTGCAGCATTTTTCAAGTAGGAAATTGATTCCTCTTACATAACTCTTAAAGTAGGGAATTTTCAAAGTGAAATACTCATTGTTAGTTGGTGGCACCTACTGGCAAAGATCTCTCATTGCTTAGAACCTGTTGTGCCTATGCACAGACTAATCACAGATGGCAGCCCAGGAAGGGTGATGGGGAATAGGAATGTATTGTATTTACCAAAGTGGGCCTTTCCTTTGTCTCCCAGAAGTATTTGGTGAAGTGGGAGGAGGAAGGAATTATCCCATTCTGTTGCCCTAGTCCAGTATTTGCCAATATGTGCCACACTGTTATTTTAAAAGGGGGGTGTACATATTCACTGTATTTGGAGAAGCTAGATAGAACTATCTTGATTTTTAAATTGTGAAACATTACAGAGCCTTTGGTATCTTACGGAAGTGTATGGCAACCTCTGAGGGCAGAGGTGGGGTAGGGGAAGAGTGAGTGCTCATACAGGGCACAGCATTGGCCAACCTTACTTAGACCTTGGAACCCATTTTTATTTTTCTCTGAGCAACTCTTATGTCGCCTGAAACACTCTTTGGAAATAATCCTCTGATCAGTGTAGCTTGCGAGAGTATTTTCCCTATGGCATCTTCTCCTGAAGATATTTATGAGAGGGTGAACCTGCATTAGATTGTTGTGGTATTTGGAAGTTCTGAAATGTTACATATTGGGCTGGAGTCTGTCATGATGGTATCAGGGCAGTTTCCTTAATTAGAATGGTGCTACTACTACATGGACAAAACCATTTGCCATAGCAATGACCTTAAAACAGAGACACACATGAAAATTACCTGGGAAACATTAAAACAAAACAAAACACAGCACATATGCCTAAGTCTCCATTTACTCTGGTGAGCTATTTGGTCAGAGTCATGCTTTGCTATCTTACTGTGATTGCACATGACCTCATGATATTTATAGTCCTCATCCACACCCACAAGTCCATGGATCTCTAGTAAAAAAAGCTCCTGGTATTAAGTGTCTCCAAGCAAATCTTACCCTAAAATTTAGGTATCTACTACTCCATGAATTGCTTGGCCACGATGAGATCAGACTGTGTCTGAAGAAATTGTATACTGTCACAGGGGCCAAAGAAAAAAAGCCTGAAGAGAAAGAAAGGCCAGGTCTGAGATGGCAGGGATTTAGTATATCTTCCCAAGGAGGCACCAACTTTAGAAGTTCACAATTGTAGCAGTAGCTCTCAAGGGGAGGGGACAGTTTTGCCAGCAACTCTTCCCTCCACCTCCCCCATTTGGTAATTTGGAGATACTTTTGGTTGTCACAGTTAGGGCAAGGGAGGGGGTTGCTACTGGCATCTAGGATATAGAGAGGTGAGGATACTGCTAAACCACCCCACAGTTTGACATAACAGCACCCTCACAACAAAGAAATATCTGACCCAAAGTGTCAGTTTTACAAAGTGCCTGAGTCTCACTTCTTCTTCCTAGATTGTATCTTTCATTGGAAATAGTATCAGAATAGGAAGGTCTGCATTTTATTTACAGGTGATGCTTCTTTGTAGATGTAGGAGGAAAGAGATGATGAAAATGTAGGAAATGAATAAGCCAGGTAGGTATTTCAAAGAACTTTCTTTTCCCAGAAGTGTTGGAGACTTAGTGAAGATTTCAGCTCTCAGATTGGCTTACCTCATGGTTTCATCTGAGCATTTGGATGTAGGAAACCACCTTCCTATTCTCGTAGAAGGCTCATTGTTTTTTCTTACCTTACTTTGGAACCTGTGACCTTGTGTCTGTTATTACACCTTTAAGGAATAAAAGTCAAAGTGATTTAAAAAAAACCCTGTGGCTCCTATAAGAGAATTTTCTGTTTTGCCATGCTTCTTTATCTTCCAACCCCATGTAGCAGGCTGAGAAAGATGATGGGGATAGGAGAGGAATATATTATGTTTATATTTTATATTTTTATACAAAAGTGGGCGGTTTAACAAAAGTGGGCAGTTCCATTGGCTCCCGCAAGTATTTGTTGGTAAAGTGGGAGAAGGAAGGAATTATGTCATTGTAATCCAGTATTTCCCTGTATATGCTTAGCTATTATTAAGAGATATTATTGTAAAAGAACGTCCATGGCCAACAAACTTGGGAAAGCTGGACTAAACTGACTTAACATGATTTAATTACAGGGCATTACAGAACCTTCAGGGTTTTAATGAAGTGTATTGTGATGTGTGTGTGAGGATGGGAGTAGCTGAGAGGAAGAGAGCACATGTGGGAGCACGCAGCGTTTGTCAGACCTAATTAGGACCCTGGGCTCCTTTATTTACTCAGCATCTCTTAAGTCACCTGGAACGCTCTTTGGAAATATCAGTGTAGCCTGAGAGCAGCACTTTCCTTCTGGCATCTTCTGAAGGCCTTAAAAGTTGGAAAAAAAATGTGTGATGGGGGAGCTTTTCCAGCTACCCAAACCCCCTAAACCTGGGATTTATTCAGTTGTATTATCTTTATCCACTTCTATCAAGTCTTTAGAGAATAGTTGCTATTTTTATCAGAGGGGTTATTTCCTTTATAAATAAACACCATTTCTCTATTTTGGAATGAATGAAAGGAAGAATTACATTTTCTTACTGTAAAAACAGTAATTTATTGTGTAGTCTATGGGGACTTCTGACTATATTTCCTCCCTAAGTGAGAGCAGTATTAAGGTAGCTTAGGTCAGAATAGCTCTGGCAGGTTCAGGCTCCTATATTTCACATTTTTAGTTCAAAACACTGTACATATATACCTCCCTCATACATTTCCTGTGGGGTGTCTGGAGACATGGGGATAGGGACTTAACTTCACATCACTCTTCCACTTTACATGTTCAACTCTTCATGTTTCCAGACAAGTCTTTATTTTTGCCAGTCTTTCAGAACCCAGGACATTATGATGTTGCAAGGATGGCTTTGTAACTACTAGTCAGACCCAGGAGATGATGTACTGAGTCACTGTTCCCACTTTATTCATTCCTCTAAGGAAACCTGCCATGATTATTAATTAATCCCTGAGCCCTTCAAGATAGCAGAAAAGGAAAATTCCATGGAGAGAGAAATACTCCTTTTGTTTCTCTATTCTTCGTCTCCTTCCCATCAGGGTCATTTATTGCTGCCAACACTCGTGACCTGTTGGGTGCTTGGACACACTGCTTTCCTCTCCAGTTCATGTTTGGCTTTCACATACGGAGCCCTGCCATCTTGTCCCTCTCCCTCATTGTAGACCTTGGTACACTGGGGCTTAAAAGGTTTTATTGAGGAAGCCATTTGGTTTTCTCCATAGGCAACCATCTGGAGCTATTTTGTCAAAGTCTGAGGTTAGAAAAACGTGAGAAGTTAACTTTTGGGAGAAAGCAGCACCTTCAAAGAAGGGTGTGAACAGATGTTTTGAATACCGGTTACACACCAAGCATTACTGGGTAGTGTCTGTCTCCACATTTCTGTGGTTTGTTACTTGTCCATGGGTGAAACAACTTGCTCAGTCTCTCTCTCTCTCTCTCTCTCTCTCTCTCTCTCACACACACACACACACACACACACACACACACACACACACTCTCTCTCTCTCTCTCTCTCTCTCTCTCTCTCTCTCTTTCTCTCTCTCTCTGTCTCTCTGTCTCTGTCTCTCTCTGTCTCTCTCTCTCACACACACACACTTCATTCTCTCTCTCCCCCCTTCCTTCCTCCCCTCTCTCTCAGTGACCAAAGCAGGATTCCAACTTCTGTCATTGGTTTCAAAACCTTTGGCTTCTGTGTCACATTATACTGCATCCCTGATCAGAGCCAGTTGTGTGACCTGCAAAGCATTAGAGTTTGGTGGTAATTTTTCTGCTATTACCTACATTGAATATTTCCAAACAGATTGTTTGGAAATACTGTATAGACCCAAATGTTTTACGACTTGAGCATAAAAGATAAATAGGGCAAATTTGAGGGATAAACTTATCCCCAAAGGCAATAATCAGAATCTTGTAAACACTGATAACTTAAACAGATCTATAGGATCCTTTTGAATAATGCTATGGGACAAATGTTGTAGTTTAAATTTTGTACCCCAATCTCAGGATTTTAGGTTTGGGAAAGAATCTGCCCATCCTTAAATGAGTTGTTGTTCCTTTCAGAACACAACTCTCCTACTTCCCCTTCTCATTGTTTCCATTTAGCCATTAGGTGGGAGCTTCAAAAGGGAAAATCCAATCATGTATAATCTCTAGTTAATGGGCATCTATTTGCGACTTGGTCACCAGAAAGAAGAATAGCACAGTGCCTCTTTGTGTAGTAAACACAAAAATCAAAAGCTAATGCATTCCTAAGGCGAACCAGATTGTTACTGGCTAACAACATCCTCATCTTCAGGGAAAAGGTTGAGGCACCCACCATGCTTGGCAAGGGAGATTGCAAAGCCATTCCAGAAAAGCAAGGTTATGAAGGGACAAAAGAGGCAGGGGGCGCTTCCAGGGCTTTGTCAGTTCTAATTGGTGATGGTTGAGGTGGATTACTGAATAGCAAACATTCTAGTAAATGTTCTGTGCAATCATCAGGAACTTAGTGGGTCTCTGGGGTTTCTTGTCACTAGTAAAAGAGTAACAGTGCCGATTGAGGAGAGCTTCAGTCTCACTCCCATAATTCAGCCTGTTTTTTTAAGCATGCCCAACCTGCATAAATAAAGACTTCTGTCTTTTGTCTAGTCATTAACTTTCTGTTTTATGAAAGATGAACAAAGCCCCCTTGACCCAAAAAGGCATGTGTCAGCCACAAGCCAAATAGCTCTTGGGTTTGTATTTGTACACTCTAGTTTGGGTTTTCAAAACTATATTTTGGTGTAGTTATTTAGGATTTGCAAAACTTGGCATAATTCAAATAACCTGTTTTTCCCCCCTTAGAACACTTCAGTTATGGAGGATCAAAATGAAGATGAGTCCCCAAAGAAAAGTACTCTTTGGCAGGTAGGAATGACGGCGCACAGATAAGATAGCAATTGACTTACTGCAGATAAGATGTTCCCTTAGCTCATGTCCACAATGAAAACAAGAGCAAAGCTCTTGTGCAATTTTCCTCTGTGCAATTTTACTAGTTTCAGAATTCACCCTAATTTATCTTCTGTTCCTTAGGGAAGTGTCATGAATACTAAAGAATTTTGGAGTTTTCTCAGATTCTGAGGTGGCTGTAGCCTAATATGTTTTGTCTCTGGCCACTGTCTAAGCCAAAGGTAGACAGTGGTGGTGTCTTTTCTCACCAGAGTGGCACCGTGCCACACACCGGTGTGTGCACTGATGATGTTTCCTTCCTTCTCTCCTGGCTCTGTTTTAGTTTGCTAGCTTCTCTCCCAACCCCCTAGTTTTTTTTTTTGCTGGGCTTAAGAGGAAGCATGTAAAGATGTTTTCATCAATAACATTATGGTACAAGTAATTTTCCCCTTCATGACGACGCAAAGGCAAAACAAATCTAAATTTGAAAAGAATAATGTTTAAAAAAATATTCTCTGTGTTCATCTTATTTGAATTGAAAGGGGTAGATTGTTAGCAAGAATGAAGTATCCCCAACAAATTGAAGGTGGAATGAAACAAAGCAACACAATGCCAAGGAGGTCTTTCTGGGTCAGGCAGGTGGTTAGAAATAGAAGTGGAAGATAAACTATAGAATTGTGCACTTGCCGCTATTTTAGGGGAACTGGGTGCAGGCTGACTTCTGTTCCCTCCTTCACATTTGGTAGTTTGCATTAAGAATTCTCTTCATTTACTATTTATTTGTCAGTTTACAGTGGTTCTTAACGTTTAGTCTTTCTGTTTTTCTTTCATCTGTCTGATTCAGTTAGCTCTAGTTAATGTATACCAGTACTCTAGGGAAGCTGGATGATTAGGAGCCTGTAATAACACTTTAAATGAATATAACCCTTTTGCTTATCAAATGAAATAACCCTTTTGCTTATCAAATGAGATAATGGGTGTGAAAGTATCTTGTACATATTAAAAAATATACAAATGCAAGTTGTTACCATTATATTTAACCTGTTTTATAAAAGCAATTATTTTGGCAAGTTATTATGAAAAAATATAGAAAGAAAAGGGGTAAGGAAAACGTATGTAGCTTTCTTTATCAATAGGCACTTTTAACATTTCATACTTAGCCTCCACTCTATCTTGGTGTGTTCCGCTTCACAGAAATTACTGTGATGATAATGCTGTGTACAATTCTGCATCTTGCCATTTGTTCTCTGATATTGTTTCATAAACATGTTCTCTTCTTAGTAAAATCTTTCATAAACCTGATTTTCATAGAGTACTTTGTACAGATGTAATTTGCTTTAACCAATTGTCTATATTTGTGTAATTATTTCTAATTTTTCTCTATTACAACATGATGATGAACATCCTTATGGTTAAAGTAGCAAAAATGCTCCTTATACCAACTGATATTCACCACAGCAAAGAATTTTCACTTCATTTGACTTGTTTTGAATGCTGATTTTTTGGGTCTGTTAGATATGGATGTCTTACTGTAAGCAACATCAAAAATTTCTGTTCAATGCTGCCCTCTGTTGGTATCCAGTGTCAGTGTGTTCTCCCTCACCCAAATCACAGCACAAAGGAAAAAACATGCTTACCTAAGGAGGTGTTAAGATAAATGGCGTGGTAGAGATAGATACATTCCGACTTTATACTTCTAAATGTGGGCATAAGACCTTGCTAGACAGGAAAGATTTATGTGATTTTGTCAAGGAAGGCCAAAGACACCTTTGGATATATATAAAGGATGTCTTCTTTTAGGGATGGGTTCAGTCCACTTTTAAGTTTGGGGACATATGGATAACAAAAGCACTTTGTTTTTCTTCCTATATAAGACTTATGAGATAAGCTGCTTACGGGATTAATATATTTTGTAATGCAACTTTTTAATTTTCAAAGTTCTCTTGTATGTTACTCCTTCGGTGTTACATATGAAGGTGTTAGCAGAAGAATGATTGGCAGATAGCTTGCTGGTGTTTGACAAAAGCATTGAGGTTATTTTATTGTTAAGTAGGGAAGTTACTGAGCCTCACAGGATCAGCAGCAGTTGTGTCTTCAGCCTAGGGATTCTTTTTTTTTTTTTTTTTTTTTTGGATGATATTGTCCAGATGCAGTGTATGTAGTTCCCACTGTTTAAAAATATACTTGTTTTATGCAAGGACATACACATTTGATGAGAAATGTTAGTATAGGGGCCTGTGGAATATCAAAAGCCTCCTATATAAGATGAGGAACTTTTCAGGCATACGTGGTTTACCATGAGTCACTTTCTGCTAGGTGATCATAAGAAGAGAGTGAAAGTCTAAACTCCAGATCTGGTTTGCCAGCAGTGTAGTAGCCCAGGAAACAGTATGAAGGTTGAAACTGTTGGGAAAAATGAAGCTTTTAGGTTGAATTGCTTTCAGGTTTCTCCATTAAATAGAAGAGTGGTTTTCAAATTACGGTCCACATAATGGACTGACAGCATCACCACCTGGGAACTAGTTAAAAATGCAGGTTCTCGGGCTCTGTTCCAGACCAGTAGGATATCTGTGGGGGTGCCTAGCTATCTGTGTTAAGGATCCCTCTTGTTACTCTGGTGCACAAGTGTGAGAACCATCAGCGTAGACAAGTACAGCATTAAAGTTCAACTTTGAGGAAGCGAACAAACTATTAATAGTTGCCACTTTGCCAATTTGAGCAAGTTTTATGAGATGATCATCTCCAGCACTGGTCATCTGTTAATGGCATGTTTTTGGAATAAGCATTGGTGAACGATGATTTTAGACACCCTTTAGCTTTATAAAGAGCTGTAACTTTGGTGTTTACTTTAGGCACTATTTTAAAGACACTGGCCTTGAGTACATTTTTAATTATTTCCTTGAATGAATTAAAAAGAAAGAGTTTGGCTTTCGGGTAAAACTGTCATTTCAAGATTAAACACATGGGGTGAATAATGTTTCTAACGAAATGCTAATTCGATATCTTACCTTGTCAAACTAATTATTTCTTGTTGTTTTTCTAAAATAGATAAGTAATGGAACATCATCTGTGATCGTCTCCAGAAAGAGGCCATCAGAAGGAAACTATCAAAAAGAAAAAGACTTGTGTATTAAATATTTTGACCAGTGGTCTGAATCAGATCAAGTGGAATTTGTGGAACACCTTATTTCACGAATGTGTCATTATCAGCATGGACATATTAACTCTTACCTGAAGCCCATGTTGCAGCGGGACTTTATTACCGCTTTACCAGGTAACTATACTTGTCTTCCAAAAGGCTGTGCAGTGGGAAAATGCCCAGCCTGAGAGCCCAAGGGAGCTTAGTAGATATTTATGAAATTAAATGTGTACAGTGTGAGGTAGTATTTCTTTGGGAACCATACTGTATTTTAATATATGGTACTTGAAGAGGAGTTGTAATTTAACATCTGTCTAGGGAATGTAAGCAATTTCTGTGATTAATAGTGTCAGTCATTGGTCAATATTATTGTTTCATTTAGGTTGCTTAATGAGTTAAAATGTTATGCTGCTTATTTTGATTTGGTCTGTATATAATCTGCATGTTGCCTTTGTAAGTAAGTTTTTAAAAATATGGGACAATTTGTGTTTGGGAAGTGGCCCAAAGGTTAGGATATTGATTTGTACCTGAAGTGACACTTGGGGAATGGCAAAAACGTATTGGGAAAACTGGTAGCACGTCTTTATTAGATTTCTCCAAACTTACTTCTGCATCCTCTCCTTTACCTAGTATCCTTCTCTCTCTGGTTCTTCTGTGGTTAAGTAGTTTACTTTGTTTGTTTTTGTTTTTCAGGTATACTTTTTGAGAATAGTTTCAGGTTCAGAGCAAAACTGAATGCAAAGTATGGAAGTCCCATATTCTTCACCCACCTTACCCTCCATGCAGATTCCCCACTGTCAACATCCCATGCCAAAGTGGTACATTTATTTCATGGGCCTAGATTGACGTGTCATTATCATTCAAAGTCCATACTTTACATTAGGATTTATTCTTGGTATTGTACTATTTCATGGATTTTGAGAAACATAATGATGTATATCCACCATCATAGTATCATACAGAATAGTTCCACTGCTTTAGAAATCTTCTGAGCACTACCTATTCATCCCCCTTTGATTTTGATCACTCATTAACTCTTTTTCCTCTCCTTTATTTAAAAAATTTTTAATTTAAATTTAGCTAGGTAAGATAGATTTCACTTCTGAGGAAAATGCTGGCCAGAATGTTTTCCTCTAACATGGTCAGTGTAGTCTGGAAGTTAGAGCTGCCATGCCAGTATAGGCCTGGATATAGCCATGGATAAGCTAGTGCCATTGTCAACAGCCCTACCCTTGTCAGAACTTCTGGATGGCTTCTCAAAGAGTAGCTCTTCCCTTAGCCTGTGTGTTATTTACAGTACATCAGGATTCCATGTTCCAGAGCAAACAGGACCTGGGCTCAAGTCTCAGGCCTGAAATGTGGGGTTACAAATTGACAGGCCAACTGCTGATTTCTAATCTTTCTCCTAGACTTGTAAGTTTACTCTCTGCAATGGGGTGGGTGTTAATGATACTTGAGAATTAGCTTAGAAAATTTTAACTCTACTGTTTTTTTATACCATTTCAACCATGAGTATTTCTAGAAAAGCAAACTATGAAGCCTCTCTTTCTTGAATCAGTGTTAAATTGCTGAAAGGGATCAGAGAAATTGGGTGAAATGCCCAAGATTGTACATATTAGCATTGTATGGTTGTGCAAGTGATGGTCGGGATTGGTGAAAAAGTTCATGCAAAGGCTGAAATCATTTACAGTTAAGAGTACTCTGGAGAATTCCTTCAGTTGGCCCTAGTTATAGAATACCAAAACCCAATTCAGTAATATTTACACTTAGTTATAAGAAAGAATGAGTGAGAAGAGATACACTTTTAATTGTATGAAAGAGACTGAACAAGAGAGAATTATAGGTGGATTTAAGTGAGATGACCGCACATGTGATGCATCTCCTCTGTATGTTCAGTGCCAGAACTCAGAACCTCCATCACCCAAGCCTGTACATTGACTAAGGCTGCATCTCATACCAAGAAAAGACAAGGTAGTTTTCTTAACTTGACAATTGTACATGTTCCTCCTAAGTGTTTTTAACTAAATGGATCTCTGCCTCCATTTTTCTCAAGCAAACCTGTTTGTTGGTTTTCTTTTTGCTTGCTTTCTACTGTTTTGGTTTTATTTTCTTTTATTTTCTCTGTAATTCGGTTCTCAAACACTTCAGAGTGCCAGGGAACTCACCTTATATTCACAAATATAAGAATATCCACGAGGTGGCACTGTTGAAGTTTTCTTGATTTACAGAGTATATAGTCCAGCAGCAACCCCTTCCCCTGGGGAGTGTACAGTCTTGGAGAAAAGACAAACAGATGAACATGTGTTATGTATATAAATATGGTTAGTATAATTGCATACAATTCAGTTTTCATTACAGTGAAGTTTAAGGCACTGTCCATATCTCTGTTAAAGTGGAATTTTGTGGTACTGAATATTACATGAAATGAATGGACCATTGGCTGGGACATGGAAATATTTTTGTTAAAATGCTATTTGTTTTAACAGGATTTGATCTGAACATATATACATATGTCAGTATATATCATACATATGAATCTAAGAACTGGGGAAAAGCTGGCCAAGTTGATTGTGTTAGTTAGTGTCTAGTAGACTTGGATTAAACCTGGCATTGGTTCCTTAATGCAGACCCTGCCTTAAGAGCATTAGGGGAGAAATAGGTCCATGTGTATGTTTATACTTCTATTTAATAATGTATAGAGCAACTTACTAATCATTATTCTAGTTTGGTGTTTGACTTTTACTGAGGCTGCTCATGAATTTAGAGTTCTACTCTGTTGAAATTGTCAACTGAAGTCTTATTTTGTGAAAACCATTAATTCTGTAAAAATTATCTACAGTTTTGACTTTTTAATGCTTACTGTGAATATCATACCTGTCAGTATAGGGAAAAAGGAAAATGTTTGTGGTCTCTGGCTCCTTTTGGTTCAGTGGAAAAAGTGATAATTATGATATGCTTTTCTAAAAATCATGGTAAATGTTTAGTCTGCGATGTCAATTTCTGCAGGCTAAATTTGTGGTTTGTAAGAACTGTTGTTAAAGGGAAAATTTATACCATTTGAAGTAGAGGCAGATTGTACTTCAAAGAGGATGATAAGCATTGGTGAGTTGTCTAAGCAATTAAGAGTTTTTGAAACATTTAGCTTCCTGGTCATGGTTTATTCATTTGTCTTATCCCCAAGTAAGGATGATAGGCCATTATGAACTGTAGATGTAACAGAGACTAGATCAAAGGTCTTGGGAGATGTGGAAGAATCAGAGCTTAGCTAAGGTTTTAGGCTGGATGCAGGGCCAAAGACCCATCATGACAGAGTGGGAAAAATGTGGGTGTTGGATTTTGACAGTCCCTAAATTAAAATCCCAGCCTCTGCACTTAATAGTTATGTGGGCCCACTTTTTGAAGCCTTAGCCTCCTGATCTGTGCGGGAACAATAATAGTACTTCATAGGGTATTGTGAAGATTAAAGACAATGTATGTAATATGCCTGGCATCTGGTGGGTATTCTGAGAATGGCAGCTTAAAGGAAAAAAGGGCCAGAAAGGCAGGAAACACCTGCTTCTCAAGAAGTAATATGATATATTGCCAGGAAGGTTTAATTATTCACCCACTGATTTCCGAATTGATTCATCCTGACATCATACGGGTAGGTGGTGTGTGTGCCACTTTGTTGGCACAACAAAATGCTAGACTTCATGACCTGAGCATCCTTCCACTTCATTTCTGTTCATTTCCTTAGGTCAGTGTATACAGGTTAAAATCATCCATTGATAGTTGCTGTCAGGAACTGCATTTTCTGGTAAAAGGTTTCTAAAATCACCTTTTACAATGATTTCTGGAATTTTTACAATGAGATCTGGGATTAGGAGTGGGGAAGGGACAGCAGGAATGGGTGGGGAAGGAAGTTTCTCTGCAGCTGCTCTTTGAAATGAATTTCTAAAATAATAAAAGTTTCTGTAATTATATGATCTAAGCAGCTGTGTTAAAACTGGCTGTAGTCAAGGGCATTGAACTGACATTACACATTTGAATTCATTTTGATACAGTTATTTACATATTGGGCTATGAAATTTGTGCCTTTTAATTGTTCTAATTTATTACTTTAGTTTTTCTAGACTTCGTATGATTTCACATTATTCTATGTGCAGTATTCTGGCCTCTTTTTCTGAGGCTGTAACAGGTCCTCTCGTTGACTTGGGAAGGCGGGGTGTGGGAGATTGGGGATTCTCAGCACGATAGAGTAAATGAGAGCCCACCATTGGCACCTAAGAAAATGCTGAATCTAACACCTGAAGCACTTTTTAAGCCAGGCAAGTGGACCACCTTATTCACTAACTTCTTTGTCCTAAATAGCCTTGAAACTGGAAAGTTAAAAGTTCTGCATGGCCCCTGGGGATAGCTACTCTAAGCTGCTCAAATAGAGTTTGTGTGATTCCTCTTCTCCAAATGTGTGAGACTTAAACCAAGATATTAGAGAAGGCTTAGCACTTCACTCGAAGAGGTGTGTAGCGTTTCTCTGCAGAAAATAGAAAGAACACTGCTTAGCTTTATTGACCAACGATACCAGCTAAGGGATTTGGGTTTGAAGGAAGGAGAGCACAGACTGCCCCTGAAGAGTACCTGTTCTGTACCTGGTTCCTTTATACTCTCCTCTTACTAACCTTCCCAGTACGGTTGGGAAGTTCCTTCTCTGTAAAACAAGGATATTGAGAATACCTATCTCAGCGTTATCATGCAGATTATATGAGGTAATCCATTTCACACATTTAATAGCATTCCTAGTTTATGGAAGACTAAGATCCAAAAAGGAAAACTGATTGGCTTCAGCCTAGGTTATCTGACTTTACAGCCAAAGCATTTTCAAAGTGACTTAACACATTACCTCCTAGAAGGATGAGTGAATTTAAAGTATTATCCAAAGGAGGGAGTTATGTCAGATTTCATAGATTTCACTGAGATGTTGCTGAATTAGAGTGATGGCATCGGAAAGAGGAAGACATGTGTTAGTAAGAGATTTCTTGAGGCAGAAACGCGTTGATAGCCCAGTGGTGAGCTATTGTAGGGGGTGTGGGGGGGATCAAAGAGAATTAAAAGGGAGATTATTGCTATAAAGCAATAGTTCCCAGCATGTCAAGAATTATCTGGTGGCACTTCTTAAAACTACAGATACCTGGGCCTCACCACCTAAGATTCTGGTTCAGTAGATTAGAAGAGTTTCCGGGGAATCTGTTTAAGTTGCTGTTAGTTTTGTTTGTTTTTAAAATCAGTCACCTTAAGTGATTCAGATACTACCACACAGGCTTCTGAGGACCAGCTCATAGATCACCCACCAGGGAGATTTGGGTGCTACTTTCCCAGTTCATATACAGGTGATGGAATGTTGCAGCCTTTGAGGCCTTAAAAGGTCATTGAATGCATTCTTGTCTTGCTATTTGTCTTACCTCTCAGAAAGCAGAGGACTCATGAGGGAACTTGATTAGGGATCTTTTTATAAACAGTTAGGAGGATTATTTGCTTGATGATATGGAAGTCATATTGACCTTGAAAAGTGACTGTTTTCTAATACTAAGTGTAGAAACTAGAAGATAGATATGTGCCCCAGAATTAGGAAAATTCAAGTAAGACCTAAGTTTATTAGCCCATGGCTAGGGACTCTAAAAGAAATATTATAAAGCAGACTGAGAAGTTTTACAGTTTGAATTTCTGATTAATAATTTGTCAATCCCAGCAGTGGAACACAAGTCGAACCTCTTGTGATTATCCATGGATTTCTATGATTATAAATAAGCATGGACAGAAGATGGGACAAGGGGTACATGATCACAGAGATACACAATAAGGTAGCCTGAACCTTTGAGAAATGGTATCAAGAAGACAAAACCCTGAATAATGTAAAATTGTTCAAAATGGTTAAGTAATCGGGGAGAGTTGAAAACAAACAAAATAATCAGCTCCAGCAAGAGTATGAAGAATGAAAGGATGGTGCACTTGGTATAGATGGTGTAGTGATAATAGAAAGAAATAGCATATTTTCATTCCTCATTTACCTTACTTTTTTCTTTCCCCACAAGAATAATGGTTTCAAAACCAGAAGGGATAAAAGAATTGTAGTACAAAAAGGATACAAAGATATTTAGGAAACATAGCTGCTATAAACAAATAGACCTAAAGCTCTGGCATGCCAGAATAGTGACAGAACCAGCAGTTGTGATTTGCAGAATTGACCATTGAGAAATTATGGAAAACCATGGACAGAGCTGCTGGGTACACAGTTGTGTTCTTCACAGTTTGTACAGCTGTGTTTGGTAGTCTTGCATGATAGTAGCCTGAGATGGTCAATGAACAGATTTCTTGCTTTTAAGCACTGAAGAACTGTGGATATATTTGGGGGATATTGGGTGGAAAATTTGATGTTACACTCTGGAAGAATTCATTAATGATTATCAAAAGTCCATTAGCAGCTGAAAAGACTATGTAGAGTTGTGTAAGCCTAGAAGGCTATATAGAGAGTGGTAACAGCTGTTAATCTGTAAGAGATGGAATTTAGGGATTTTAACATTTTTTGCTTTTAGACATTTTATAGTTTTTCTGTAATGAACATGGGTTATATGTGTTTAAAAGGGACACAGAGCAGCCACTGCTACTTGTAAACAAATAGTGCAATACCAACTTCATGTAGTAAGCACTAGCAAGAGAACACAGAGTAACCTATACCAGATTCACCTGATTTCTTTTTGGGTAAAGGTTACCAGACTAGTTGGTCAGAAAAATGATGTTAAAATAAAGGTGTAAGTAGTGGCCTGGGGACACTACAACCTTTACTTGGGGCAAAAGTTTCTCCAAATATCCCTGAGGACTGAATAGAGAGATGTGGGCTGGACAGTAGTACATCAAATGGTTACAGAATTAGTGATTCAGTAGTGGTATTTGATGACTGGATCAACCAGTGATAGCCTGGAGGGATAGACAGTAGACTCATGGGTGCTGTCCTTGGTTCTGACCCATTTAGCATGTTTGTCAAGAACAGGATAAAGACTGCATTTGCCCATCTTGCAGAGCTGGTGTGGAATACCCACTTCTTGTGAATGATTGGATCAGAATTCTGTAGGCTGAATTGGAAGGGTCAGGTAAAGCTTTGAAGGTGAATTATAGTAAGGGTAACTGTGAACACCTGCATGGAGCTCCTTCCACCTCTCCAACTAGCCATACAAATGCAGAATTGGGGGAAATTGTTTTAATAGGTGCTTTGCGGGGAGAGGCCTAGGATATTATTTTAACTTTTTGCCATCTTGGGAGTCTACTGTGATGTGATTACTGGATGAAGGCAGTGTGATCTTCAGTCTCATTAACTAATAGAATGACGTGCAGGAAAAGATAGTGGTCTTGGTGTGGTAGTTTTCATTGTCAGATCGTAGCTTGGGTATTAGATCTGGTCCAGAGTAGGAGAACTAATATATGAAGGGCCTGTAAACCATAATCAATAGTGTAAGTCATTATCTTAGAGTTGAAGAAAACCTTAGTTTGTAAAGCATTTTTTATGCATCTCATTTTGATATTTTCAAAATAGGGTAGAGGTTATTATTTCCATTTCATACAGATGAGGAAACAGCCTCTGAAAGGTTAATGATTTTCTCATACCTTGCCAAGTTAGTGCTACTATACTGCTTCTATTTATTTGAAGAGAGAAGAAATACTAACCTTGTGGTGCTTTATCTTTAAAATCCTTTCATAAAATTCTTTCATTTGTTTCTCATATGAAAATCACACTAAAGCTTTTAGTGTGAGAAAGGTGATTGTTTCATATGGTAAACAAACCAAGGGGCAGGGATGTTTCAGTGTTAGTTTCATGTCATAGAGGTACTACATTACTACATGGTGAACCTAGACTTGAAGTTGGGATTTTCTGCCTCTGTTTATTGTTGACACCACTACACAGAATAGGTCTGGGGATGACCTTTATTTCTTATAGCAAAGGAGATAGATACCATAGGATGGGATTGAAGAGTTTACAGATGGCAACATTGTTGACCGTATCATCTTCTTGTGTTATGTCAGGCATTGCCTAAATATTGGTTGTTTTTGAGAGGACCCTTGCATTGTGTGATACAAACCTCTTAAGCTTTTAGAATTTGTAGTCATGTGGCTCTTGCTTTTGAGGATTTTTATCTCCACAAAAAAGAGATGAAGAAATGATGGACAAAAATACATCTAAGTACACCTGACTTTAATAATTGAGTAGTCATTTAATTTTTAATAAGCTTTTTAGGATGAATCAGTGTTTCACTTTTTGCCTTCTTACCCAAAGAGATACACACAGGTCATGGATTAATAGGATGTTTTGCTACCAGAGTAAATGAGAGGGGAAAGAATACAAACTTTGGAGCCAGAGATAGGAGTTCCAGTCTATGCTGTAGTTGTGAAATCTTGACTGTGTTACCTCTCCATGCCTCATCTGGAAGATCTGGGGAGTCATTACCCCCCGGTGGTTTTGTGAGAGTTATGTCAAAGAAAATCAAAACAAGTCTTTTATCATAATATCTGACAAATACAGAACTGTCCAGGGTCGGCTTTTATACACAGGAACTGTTGCCATCGGTTTTATCTTAAAAAACAAGAATTGAAAGAGTGTATTTGTTTCTGTACTCACACACTTGTGTATCTTCAGAACTTTAGATATTACTCAAGTATGTCACCTAGTGCAGGATTTCTTTATTCCTTTTATCTTTATGGAAATGGTGACTGGTACATTTCCATCTCCCTTCTTTCCATTCCTTCATTGCCTTTTCTGTTTTGTAGAGCAAGGCTTAGATCACATAGCAGAAAACATTCTTTCCTACCTGGATGCCAGGTCTCTGTGTGCAGCAGAGCTGGTATGTAAAGAATGGCAGCGGGTGATCTCTGAAGGAATGCTTTGGAAGAAGTTGATTGAACGAATGGTGCGCACTGACCCTCTATGGAAGGGACTTTCAGAAAGAAGAGGGTGGTAAGTACTTGGGTTGCTTGTTCCTCTGAAAAAAGTTTCTCTGACATAGGGTCAGTTTGATTACTCAAAAAAGCAATTAACATTTGCCCAGTGTTTTGGCCTGTTTTAAACAAATGGGAAAAGATAAGTGGTCAAGAGCTGAGGAAAAAATTAAAGCCATTAGATTAATCCCATCTGAAATATAATTTCTTTATATTTATTAACTATTATTTAGTACTGCATGGTTTGATGAATGATTTGGCTTTTCAAAGGTACATATTTATGCTTTTCCTTTCACACTTTTCTTAGGTGGTGATACAGTTGCCAAAAGATAGATAAGACAAAAGAGAATATGTGAAAGTCAGATAATGCAAATTCTGCTGTTTGTTATTGCTCCTGGTTGCAGATATGGGAGGTACAGTGGGCAGGATTTTTCAGAGAATACAGCTTTATAGCTCTGTGGTGTTTGTAACCTGGCCCGGTTAGCACAGAAGAAAGAGCCTCAGAAAGAAGTGCGGCTGCTGGTAGAGGTGAGGGTTAGGGCCGTTTTTTCTTTATGAGAGGAAGTTTGATGGGTACCAAGTTAGAGTTTTCACAAAGCAGTGTTAGCACTTTTTATTAAATTACAGAGTGAAAGACTGGATTGTTGTGTTTTGGGTAGTCAGAAAATAGAAAGCCACAGTCTTGTGAGCTGGAAATTGAAGTAAATAAACTTGTGTCTAACATGTAAATTTGTCAGAAATTCTGCTTTTGAACTATTACTCAGTTCAAGTCAGAAGACTTGGAAAATACAGTATATAAGCACTCTGTTGAAGTCATATTAATTTTTATGCGCAAAAATGTAACATCTGTTTGTTTTTATTTGCCAGGGATCAGTACCTATTCAAAAACAGACCCACAGATGGCCCTCCCAATTCATTTTATAGGTCATTATACCCAAAGATTATCCAGGACATAGAGGTAACTTTATGATTTATCTGTTTTATGGGCTCTTTGTGTCTTGTTCTCAACTTTTTATTTTGCCTTTGAGTGTTCATGATCTAAAATCATGAAGCTAGTACTTTTTAAATTTTAAGTTGAACTCCTGGAACACCTGTGTCACAATCAGTGTGTAATCTGCAACTGTTCTTCAGAATAGATAAAGCTTTTTATGAAAAATGATCTAACTTCTCTGAAATGTGAATGCTTTTGCAAGGCTGCCAGTTAATTAAAACCTTAATCCCAAATCAACTTTTTATTCTAATTTTTTTTTAAATCCAAGGCCCAGTTTTTCAGGTAAGCATGGTTTTACATTTTTGAGCCATAACAGTCTCCGTTTCCTCTGTAAATTGCCTATAAGTTTTTCATAAAAATGACTCAAATATGATTCAAAGCAATAGTTAAGTAGGTTTTATTGAGCAAATTATGTTCCTGGACCATTTTGGATTTGAGTGTAACTTCAGCAGACCAGTAAAACCCTGTAAACTTGATGAGAAACATTGGAGATGTTTGATATTATTCATGTGTTCTAATTAGTTCAGTTTTATTATTTAGTCCTTTTCCTTGAACCAGGAAAGACATGCACAGGCATTTCTCATTAACTCTTTCACATGTGTTCTTGGCAGGTCTTGGTTACTTCACTATTTCCTCCTTGGCAGAAAAGTTTAGGCTCTGCAAGGTAATGCTGTATCACCCATAAAGTTATATTCAGTTTCCCAAACATGAAGTAATCCTCTTCCCCAGGTGATAGACATAAAAGTTATTGTGCCAAAATTCATTAATGGAGAAACATGTGCTTTTGGGGGAGGCGTTTCCTCCCCCGCCCTTTTAAGGCAGATGTGAACTAATGGAATCATTCTGTTTATGGTAAATCTGAATTTGACTGGAATATCATTATCTAAAACACAGACCCTTATGTTGATATTCTGATCCCTAAAACAAGCTGTACATTAACCTTTTGGGGAGGAGGGTTGAATAATTTAAAACTTAGGCCAGGCAGATCATAAAGTTTGGGAATTAATTTATCCATTAGCAGTTCAAAACTTAAAATAAGTTGTTCCTCTAGTGTTACTAGGTGAGACCTAGTGTGAAGTTAATGTGTGTGTGTGTTTTAGGGAAGAAAGTCTCTCTCTTACCCCTAGACAGTTGTACTAAGTAAGACATTGCTTGTACATACGTCGTAGAAACTATATTATTTTCTGCTTTTTTCCACAACTATTTGTTACAGACCATCTCCCAATTTCCTTCATTAATTTTAGCAAGTTCTTTATTACGAGAAGGGTGATGTGTAAAGTCAGTCGTTACTATACAAGACTTCTGGGAGAACGCTGATCAGATTGAAGATTTGGTGACATAGATTATTTTATGTAATCCCCATGAGTATTATTATGATTGGCAGTATGAACTCAGCAGTCTGTGGCATGACAGTGTATGACACCACCTACCGTAACCATTTCCTCAGGCTGAAATAATATTTTATAGTTAGGAGAGGAGGCAGATGTGAGGGAAAACAGAGCTATGGGGGAAAACTGTATTTGACATAACCTCTGCATCATGGTGGTCTACCCAGTGGTTCTTAAAGTGTGGTTTGGGAAAACCTGCTGGTTAACCACAAGAGTCTCTTCCAGGTTTTTGTGGGCTAGGTCTCTTAGTGTAAGGGATGATGTTTTATACCTTGGTATATTCACTAATAATAATAATAATAATAATAATAATAATAATAATAATGATAATGATAATAATAAATAATGTACCACATAGAGTGTTGATCTGTGCTAGATACTTTGTTGAGCATTTCATAATATATTTTTTTCATTTAACACTTTGGACAATGCCTGAGAGGTAGGCCGTGTCCTTTTAAAGTTGAGATGACTGAAGCTCGGTAAGGTTAAATAACTTGCGCAAGATCACACAGCTAGTGAGTAATACAGTCTGTGGTCACCCTTACATTCTTCTGACTCGGTACAACTTTTTTGTACTGTAGATCACTGGGACCTCATTCAAATGGCCCTCTTTACCTTTATTTTGGGTATGTTTTATTCTGTCTGGGGTGGACACACATGTGGAGAGTTATGTCAGTGATCCATGAATCAAACAAATGAGAGACTCATGGGCTTGGTTCTTGCCCATGTGGGTGGTATGAAACCCCAATACAGAATACAATAATTCAAGTACCCTCTTGAGCCCTTGCAATATACCATGAACTACTGAATGTGACTTACATAGATTATTGCATTTAATTATTACAATAAGAAAGAGTTAATTGTAATTTTTTGTGATAAGGGGTAACTGAGACAGAAGTTTTAGAACTTGCTCACACAGTTAAGTAGAAGTGATAGGATTTTAACTGAGGTCTGTCAGCTCTAGATTTAGTGTTGTCATTTTCTAAGTGGAAAATTCAAGAAGTAAAGGAGAAAGAGGTATTTTGTTAACATGCTTACAGACTTTTCAAGGTGATCTTCTCATCTTTCTCCAATTGTGTGAGTCCCCAGTGTCTTTGACTGTTAGTTGAAAAAAGGGTATGAGTTAGATAAGGTTAGTTGGCCTTGTTTTGCCCCGTTACAGGAAAGGTGGTGCTTTAAAGGGTTTTAATAAACACATTGCCAAAAGATAAATTACACCCTAAATATCAAGTGTATGATCATATCCCCCTCACTGGTCACCCATACTTAGCTGCACAGTCTTTGTTTTTCCCCACATTCTTTGCGAGTTGGCAGCTCACAGCACCTTTTTCTTTTTCTCCTTGCACTAGCATTACAGCCTCCAATCATGTGTTGGCTTCTGTCAGCCATCCATTACCAGATTGGCTTTGATGACTTTGTCCTTCCACATTGCCCCACCAGAAATTGGCTAATTTTTCAGAAAAAAAAAGTAGAGAACCTGGGTTAGTGTGGCCAACTCCCAATATTCAGGAAAAGAGCATGTGAGAAATGAAGTCTGGGGAGAATAAATAAGAATTCTTAGTTTTCTGTGAAGGTTCATCCCTCATGGGTGTTCTTGCCACAGAGAGAGAGGGACTTTAGTTAGAGTGCCTCTGAATTGAGAAGGAATTCCTGGAAAACCTGAGGCACATTCCTAAAAGAACAACCAAATTTCCTTTGCTATTAGTCTTAATTATTGTTATCATCATCATTATTATTAATGGTGAGCTTACTATTAGGTACTTTGCTACAGTGACTTGACCTAATCCTTAAATTGTCAGAACTGAGTTTCTTAGTTGAAAGCCCAAGCTCTTTTCACTCTCATGCCTCCAAGTGTCCCTCAACTGAGGGGGGAGTTGTTACAATGGGCTCAGTCAGTCAGAATTCTGATGTCCTGAACTTGGATTTTTCTTTTGCTATCTCAGAGTAGTGGCAAACTCTTTCATGTATTAGGCCTTTTTCCTCTTTTTAATCACTGGATTAAAGCCTTGGAAGCATTCTCCTTGGAACCAGACCACTGGCAAAATGATGGTGTGTTGTATCGCACCTTTTAATAAACCACATTTTATTCATGGCAAGTAGGGAGTTTTTTTGTGGTTTGCAAACTTGATATTAACATTGTCCTGACCAGAAAATGCTGAAACTTGCCCACCCACCCAGTTGTGTTTAGGCTTCTAAAAATAATGTTATTCCTCTATACTCAGACATCTGTTTTCACTCTGTTGCCAATTTAAATGCCGCTGTATACTCTGTGTATCATGGCTACTTTCCCAGTATTTTGAAAATTTGCACAGGGTAAGGGGATTGTACAAGTTCTTAAAAACATGAAGTATTCCTCCACAGTAGCCACACCACGTGATATCCAAGTGAAATGTCAGGTATCTGCATAATTAAGAAGTGCACCTGTGTATGCCTGGATTCCTACTCCTGAAGTTACATATTTGAATTGTATTTGAAGGCTTCCTGGGAATGGGTCAGGCAGGCTCAGGGCTATCAGCATCAACTGTCAGCCTAGACTGAGACAACTGTTTCCGGCAATTTGGTGAGAAGATTTTTTTTGATCACAGCCTACTCCATTTGGTCAGTGTTTTCCACAAACGAGAAAAAACATCACTGCTACCATTTGTAGGCACTGTGATGTGCACTTTACATATGTCTTCTCATTTGATCCTTACATCAGTTTTGAGGAAGTAGATAATTGTTTTTCCTGTTTTTACAGAGGAGGAAACTGCAGCTCAAATACTTCCAGGTCAGTTGTCAAAGCTGCTAACTGACTTAAGTATTTTCTACCATGATTAGCTGCCTTCCATTTTTAAAGGCCTAATTTTTCCAAAAAAGACCTTGGCATCAAGTGTTCTAGTGAAAGTTGAGGTTGTCAGATAATGGTGGTAACTAGTATTTTGGGCAGGCATAGTCAGCTGCTTGCTTTTGTAGGCGGCCTTGGGAACTGAGAAGAGTAAAGTCTTAGGAATCACACAGGGTTGGTAAGCAGCAATGTGATTGATCCCCTGATCTGGTTTAGTGTCACTTTCCTGGCATTTTGAAAAAAAAAATGTACTTTGGGACTCAGGGATTTGGGATAATATTTAAAACAGTCCTAAGTGGGAACTTACTAAAATGACTCGTTAAGAATTATTTGGCAAAAGTTTTCTTCAAAAATTCAGAAATGTTCTTTAGAAAATTAGGTTCTTTCTAAGCATTGAGAAGCTAAGCCATTTCCTAACTTCCATTCAATTTAGGCTGAAAAGCCTCTTACCTTGCAGAGCTTATGAGAGGTCCTGGCCTCTGGCTCTTGCTTGAGGGTGAGAGGTAGAAGCTGTGGCTCAGCCGTCTGTCCAGGGTGCCCTCTGTCCAGACATCTAAGGGGGTAGATGCCCAGCTCCTCTCCAGTATTCTTGGCTTTAGGTACAGTAAAAGATTATATCAAGTCACTCTGATCTAGAAAACATTTTAGAGTAGAAGGTGAACATGTAGGAAATTATTTTTGATATGGTGATTCTCCCCCTTATATGAAAAAAAAAAAAACAGAAAAAAATGTTTTGCCCCCAAATTCCCATGTGATAGTAAATATGCTTTTTCTATTGATTGAAATAACAAAGGTTCAATAATATTTTTATTCAATAATATTTTTAAGTAATTATATGTTTTAAAACTAAGAACAGTGATATGAATTTAAAAAATAACACCTGATATATATGTAAGACATGGTGTATATTCACCTTTGTAATACTTTGGGTTTATATGGAGTCATACATTCTGCAGCAATTTTCTGGGTCCCTGGAGGGTGTAGGCTGAGCACCAATAACCAAGTCATTATCCACGAATAAGAATTGTTATCAGTATGTCTGCCTCCTAGGTCAGCATTTTCTGGGTATCCTTAGTATGTGGTGGTGGCTCAGCCACTATCCAAAAACACTTTTAAAAAACCTGTTTATTTCTCTAAGTGATTCCAAACATTAAGTTCAGTTTAAGACACTCTATATTCTGGGCCCCTTTTAAAAAAATTGCTTATACAGACAGATTTGTTATATACTGTTACAGTGGTAGCAGAGGTGGGGTGAATTAATTTGGTTTTGGTTTTATCTCTAGACTCACTAGAGATAATGATGCTGCAGGCTGAGAAGCTCTGACCCAAAAACAGTTGGGCAATTGAGAATTTCTCATTTCCTGGCATCTCCGTTGCACCTCCTTTCATCACCTGGGTGTTGGAAATATGTGATCCCTCTCTCTAAAAAGCTGAACTCTTTGAGGCCAGATTTTATATTTTCCAGGCTCCTGTGCTAAGTATTGGGGCCACAAATGATGAAACATTTTCCTTTTTTAAGTGTCTCCAACCTTCATTTCTTCCTCTGAAATATGAGTACAGTAATTTCAGCTTCAGAGTTGTGATAATTAAATGAGCTATTAAAACACAACATAGTGTTATGAAAGCATAGTACTTGGCACATAATAACATTCAGTAAATTTTAACATTTTAGAGTGTAGAAACATACTGCCTTCAAATGAGAGGAAATGCCATTTATTAGATGTCCACAGAGTCAGTAAGTGCTTATCATGACTAAAGATGGGAATTACCTACTTTCTTTAGCAAAACAAGTAATTTAACTTACAACTACTCAGATATATCTATCTTTCAAACTATATATATCCTGAGCTCAGGTGTAAGCAATCCTTTTTGTCTCCTAACTTCAGGGATCAGTTTACACTTTGGTTGCCCTTAGTAGGAACATTATATCTTTTCATCATGAAAATCCCTCATATCTACTACCAGTGGTTAAGTCTTCCGCTGCTCTGGGCATGACCCACCATATCAGTAAACTTTGCCCACTGGTCTCAGGCATAATACTGTTTATCTCCCTTCAGTCCTGCAACACTTAACAGTTTTGATCACCAATTTAGCATTTATAATTTATCTGGAATTGTTACTGATCTTATGATCTGTGTTCACTGCCTCAATAGCTAGAGTTATACTTCCTTATAAGTCCTGCATATGTTAGTGGGAAAAGTATGGATTCAATGTCAGGAAAAACTGGCTATGATTTCCAGCTCATCTAATTACTAGTTTTGTGGCCTCAGGCAAATTAAACTCTTTCCTTATTTGTAAATGGGAAATAATAAAAACTGTCTTCCAAGGTTAATGTGTGGATCATTTAAACAAATAAATGTGTTTAGAATTTATCCATTTTCAGATACTGTCTGCTTAGATACTGGAGCTGTACTGCCCTTGAAAGCAGTATGCTTTCTGCTGATCTCTTAATCTGCAGGGCCTAGTACAGTCAGTACCTGGAATATACTAGTGTGTCAGCGGATGTTGCATGAATGATGAAAGAATGAGAAGCTAGGGCTAAAACATGCCATTTTTATTCTACAGGAGCTTTGGTCTGGTAGAAAATTAAAAATGGTTAACAAGTAGAATTCTTCCTGTAGTAGTTGTTCAGTGTCTTTTCTTAATGATCAAGACAGTGCTTTGGATGGCTACACAGATTGTCATTATGTACTTAATATTGGTAGTGCTCATTTGCCAGATATTTTAATTGGCATTAGAAAGTGGCCCAATAAGTTAGTATTTATTTGTATGTTTTGGGGCAATGGCATTCTTTAAACATGCTGAGTTCTAACACCATTTTTTTCAAATCCAACCCAAACTCATTGGAAATGCTATGACAGTTGCCAGACAATCAGGGAATGTTTTAGAAAAAACATTGTTAGGCTAATGTTAGGCTAATTGTGGAAAAGAGCACAATTCCTGTCCACAGCCATGCAGACCAAGATGGGTTATCTATCAGTAGTATGCTATTCCTAGAAGCAACAGCAAAGTCTGCAGCCTAATAGACTATTTGATTCACAAAAACTCATCTATGCCTCCTTTTCCCCCTAGACTATAGAATCTAACTGGCGGTGTGGACGACACAACTTGCAGAGGATTCAGTGCCGCTCTGAAAATAGTAAAGGTGTCTACTGTTTACAGTATGATGATGAAAAAATTATCAGTGGCCTACGAGATAACTCTATTAAGGTGAATGACTGTATCTTGTATGTATTATTTTTAGAATGTGGTTACATGTTAGACATTGAATGTGACAGTCTCTCCAATTATTCCAGATTGGTTTTTATCTTTTCCACTTGATCTTGGCAGCTCTCAGAGTGGTTCTGTAGAATGAGAGCCAGAGCATTTCCCTGTACTAAACTAGACCCCTGGATTGTCTTATTTCTTACTATTCTCCAAGGATTTCTTATCCTTCTCACCTTCTTTATTCTTTATTTTGGTGCATATAGAAAATAACTTAGTATCACAGGGCTCTTAATCACTTTGCTAGTTGGTAAAAGTGTTGCTAACTTGCCTGTAAATCAAAGTAATTTACCCTTTATGGTTTCTGAGAAAGGCTCAGATGATAACACAGAAGAATGATAGAGTAGTCTATATTGTTTTCATTTGCTTTTCAATAGTAGATAATCTGGGTTATTTCTCTGTGTAGGTCCATAGAATCTATTTTTAACTATCCAGTCTTTGAAAAAACCAATTCCCATCCCCTCTTATGTGTGGGCAATTGAAAACTTTGAAAACTCTGGAAAGATCAAAAGAAGGGAGAAAAAGAGCAGAGTAGGAAACCAACTTTATTAATATTTTGCCTCAATATATATATTTTTTAATATAGTGGTTATGTTACTGAGTAGATGACTTTTCTGATTTTTTAAAAAACATACCTCTAAAATAAAGCATATATTTTCTCATTACAAACTCTTCATAGTTTGAAATTTTTCTGAACTGTTGACAATTTTTCATTTTTATGTTTTTATAAACAATGGGCTAAGGGGCATGCGATTTTAAAGGCTCTTAATAATTAAGTTGTTACATTGTTTTCTCAAGGGTGAGCCAACTGTTCTCTCAGAGTTTATTTTAAAATTCCCTTTTAAGGTTGTTAAATACAGTGAGTACAGTGGTTAAGGGGACAGAGTAAACACAATAGTACATCTGTTCTGGAAGTTATTTAATATTGTTTCTTCCATTCTTGTAATTGCCCACCTATTTGGTGTTTAACTGGTCTTATTTACTGTTAACAGGTTTACTTTATTATCTAGGTAATAAGGTGAGGCAGAAACATTTATCAGAATGTGACATACTAAGTTACTGTTTGTGTTTGATCTTGTCTCAATAGATTTGGGATAAAACCAGCTTGGAATGTTTGAAAGTGTTAACAGGACACACTGGCTCTGTCCTTTGTCTCCAGTATGATGAACGTGTTATTGTGACTGGCTCTTCAGACTCTACAGTGAGGTGAGTGATTTGGCTTCACTGGTCTGAACTCAGATACCTTCCATGGGGAGACTGGGATTTATACTCTCTTCTGGGATAAGCACACACATAACTTTGTGTATACTGTTTTTGTATGCTATTATTTCAAAACCACTTTTGGTGTCAGTGCATTTGAGCAAAGCAGGCAGGAAAGCTGACTTTGGTTAAGTAGGTCCTATTCCCATTGCTAATCATCTTAGAGATGGCAGCATACTTTCTTGTAAAAGCACATTTAGTATTAGGCTAGCTTTTTCCTGCTTTGGAGGGGAGAGAAAGAAGGCAGGTGTTCTAGGAGTGTAGTGGCTAGTAAGCCACAAATACTGAAAGAACTAGGAGCAGTTGTTTGCAGAACCTTTTGAAGGACACATCATGTGCTTAGATGTTTTGTATAATGCTATCCTATTGAGTTTTCACATCAGCCTTTCTTTGTAGGTGATAGTATTTTCTTTTTTAAAGATGTATTAGGAAATTGAGACCAGAATGGCCAAGTAATTTGCTCAGTCATATAGTTAATTTTGAACATTGAATTTGTGTCATTTCAAGACTATTTTCATTTTCTGTAGCCTTTCCAGTAATGGAGACACTAGTTTTCAGATGCCACCCCAGAGAGATAATGATGAAGATGGAAATGACAGGTGTTCCACAGTGAAGGGAAGCAGTGACTGCTGGGCAGGAGTTGAGAGGATGGAAGGAAACACTGCTGGGATCCAGTACTAAACCCCTAGGACCAGGGCATGTTCCCACAGCAGATGACTTTGGAGTTCAGCGTAGGATGAGTTCATGAGAGCCTAGAGATAATACAGCAGAGCCTCAGCTGGACTGCTGGTGGCTTGGGGAAGTCATGTCATTTGGAGGAAAAGGAAGTGGCTCTCTAGACTGAATTAGAGATTTGAAGAGAGGATTGTTTTACGGGTGCACCTGAGAGATTGGAATAGTCCCCAGCATGCCTACTGTCTTTTCCCTGACTTGATGCTTCCAGGCTCTACTTCTGTCCTGGATCATGTCTAAGTCTTGGAAGTCTGCGTCTTTCCTCTCCTGCTCTGCATCCACTTGTCCTCTTAGGAGATTGGGGTATGAGGCTGCCCTTAAGAATCTGGTATCTCAAGGGTAAAGCACCTGGAAGATACTGTCTTTGTCCGTAAAGCACCTGGGGAAATAGGTGGGTGGGGATTGAGACATCATGACTTACAGTCTCTAGCTTGCAGTGGATAAATAACAGACCCAGAGGCTTATCAAAGGCCAAAAAGAACCTTAAGCTTAGAACCATTCTCAATTCCCCAGCTACCAAGCCCTATTCTACCTGGTGTCTCAAACTCACTGCAAAGACCACTTGAAAAATCATTTTTTATCATCCACACAAGCCTGCAAACACCATCCCGAATACCTGGCTGTTAAATAAACTTAAAGCCGGGCAAAGCCAGAATTGACCTTTTTTGAAACTATCTTAACACTTCTCAGCAAGTAGAGAAATTGCTTCTGGGTGTTTCTTTTAAGCATGTACTTAGGCATCAGGTCCCAGACACCACCTTACAAGTTAAGCCCACACTTCCCCAGCCTACTACTAAAAATGGGCCAACAGCACAGACACTGAAATCTTTTCCTGGTTGTCTCAGTAATTGAGCATTGTACTTTTCTGTGCTCATCTAGAGTCTGGGATGTGAACACGGGTGAAGTTCTAAACACGTTGATTCACCACAATGAGGCGGTACTTCACTTACGCTTCAGCAATGGACTGATGGTGACATGTTCCAAGGACCGCTCCATTGCTGTGTGGGATATGGCTTCTGCCACTGACATCACCTTACGCCGTGTCTTGGTCGGCCACCGCGCTGCTGTCAATGTAGTAGACTTTGACGATAAGTACATTGTGTCTGCTTCTGGTGACAGAACCATCAAAGTAAGTGTGTCTGCAGTGATAACTCTGCTTGATCCTACAGAGAGGAAAGCAGTGGTGGCTTATACCAACCTGGTAACCTGGCGAGATCTTTATTCTCCTCTATTTGTGCTTTTGCACCACAAAGCAATCCCATTCTACATGCTTCAGAGTCATAGGCAAGGTAGCAGGAAATGGTCATGGGTCTAGGATAGGAAACAGTCCTCTATTTCATGAAATGACATTGTTGATAACCTTTTAAAGGGGAAGGAAACTAATCTATATAAAATGAATTGTGTGCTAGGAGCTTTCCATACAACCTCTCTTCACTCTCCCAGCACTCCATTGAGGGGGAGGTATTTTATAGATGCCTCTGTTTTATGGATGTGACTGAGAGTGAAGAACTTTCCTGGAGACCACACTGCCAGTTAGTTAGTGGCAGAGCTGAGATTTTATTTATTCTCCTAATTTTGAGAGCCTGCCATGCCATAGACCCTGGGCCGGATGCTGGAAATACGATAATGAAAAAAGATGTCTTCAAAAAGCTCAATATGTGGTGGGAGGCAAACATGTGACAAGCGGCTGTAGTCTAGGGTGATCCATAGGATATGGCAAATGGAGTTCTGATTCTAATATCCATATTAGCTTTTTAAAATTATAGCTTTTTAATATTTTTATTGAGATATGTTCATATACCATAAGATAAAAGATTTGCCATTTTAAGGCATAGAGTTCAGTGGCTTTACTATATTCACAATGTTAGCTATCACTAGTTCAGAACATTTTCATCACCTGCTGAAAAAAAGTCTCACACATGTAAGCAGTCAACCCCTATTCTCATCCACTGATCCCTGGTAATCATTAATCTACTTTCTGTCTGTACTTGCCTATTCCAGACATTTCATAGAAATATGATCATACAATATGTGTCCTTTTGTGATTGGCTTCTTTCACTTAGTATAGTGTTTTCAAGGTTCATCCGTGTACATTATAGGATGTATCAGTACTTCTTTCTTTCTGAAGTACTAAGTAAAATTCCATTGAGTGGCTGTACCAAATTTTGTATATCCATTTCATCAATTGGTAGACATTTTGGTTGTTTGTACTTTTTATCTGTCATGAATAGTGCTGCCACAAACATTTGTGTACAAATGTTTGCACAGACATGTATTTTCAATTTCCTTGGGATGGTAACTGTTTTAACATTTTGAAGAACTGCCAAACTGTTTTCTGAAGTGGCTACACTATTTTACAATCCCACTGGCAATGTATGAGCCTTTGAACTTGGCTCAAAAATCTTTTTATGACTAGCATTCTAATATCTAGCCCCACAGACTAGGTAGCATCAAACTTTAAATTGGGCAGTCCAGCATCTGAATGATGAGGACTTGTATGTGATAATCCGCTCACCACCCAGTCACACCAATTGGTAAAAAACTGGTGCTGAAAGTCAAGAGTTTTTTTGTTAGTGGATTGGCTGGTTGTTAGTGGCTCGTCAAGATAATACCATAAGGTGGGTAGAAGTTGGTATGGGCTTTGTTACAAAATATTTGTTACATAATAACAACTTGGAGAAGTTCTCCATGTCCTTTACAACACTTGTTATTGGGTGTCGTTTTTATTATAGCCATCTTAGTAGTTGTGCAGTGTTATCTCTGGTTTTGCTTTACATTTTCATAATGACTAATGGTATGGAGCATTTTTTCAGTGCTTATTGGCCATTTTTGTTTCTTTGGAGAAACATCTATTTAAATCTTTTGCTCACTTAAAAATTGAATTATTTGTCTTTTATTGCTTAGTTGCAAAAATTCTTTATGTATTATAGTTACAAATCCCTTATCAAGTAAATGATAAATTATTTGAAAATATTTTCTTCCATCCTGTGGGTTGTCTTTTTCACTTCTTGACGGTGCTCTTTGAAACATAAACAGTTTTAATTTTGGTTAAGTTCAATTTATCAATCTTTGTCTTTTGTTACTTGTGCTTTTATTGTCATATCTGGAAAACCATTGCCTAAACCAAGGCAAAGATTTACCTCTGTGTTTTCTTCTAAGAGATTTATAATTTGACCTTTTACATTTAGGTATTTGATTCATTTTGAATTAAATTTTTGTATATAGTGTGAGGTAGGGGTCTAGCCTCATTGGTTTGCATGTGCAGATCCACTTACCCTATTCAACTAAAATGCGGCTGAGAAAATATTCCAGGCACTTTGGTTGTTTGCATCTCCTTATTTGTCTTGTCACATATTAAGTGTGTCTGTGAAGATCTAAGTCTTGCAGATGGTTTCACAAAAGAGGAATTATTTATTCCACATACATAATATTAGGAGTGATGTGTCAAAACAAATGGAGCTGTTTAAGAAGCTATGCTGGAAAAGAGGAGGATGTGAAAGGTGAAGTTTTTTCACATCAGTTACATTGGATTTGACCTATCAGCTGGCATAAAAACAAAAGCTGGCCCAAACTCTTCCATCTGGGCAAATGAATGTCTGGACCATCCAGGAGATGTTCTTTCTGTGATTATCTCAGGTTTGGAGAATTCACAACTTCCCTCTGTATTTCATCCCAGTTTTATCACTGAGCAGCCAAGAAAATGTTATGCTGTCCAATTTATACCCAAGCCCCCCAACTGTATTTCCTAATCAGGTGCTTTGGTCATCTTTAGGTCTGATTTTTTAAAGTTACATTGTGGGAGGAGTTTTCCACATTCATTCTTTAAAACTATTGCTAATGCATCCTTTAGGTCTGGAGCACGAGTACCTGTGAATTTGTTCGTACTCTCAATGGGCACAAGCGAGGCATTGCCTGTCTCCAGTACAGGGACCGGCTGGTTGTTAGTGGATCGTCAGATAATACCATAAGGTGGGTAGAAATTGGTATGCTGTCAGAGATGGGAATCTTGCCATACTGTTTTGACTTACCTCCTATTCCTAATGTTCAAAAGACTCAAGAGTCTTCACAGATGCTTCAGATAAGAAAACAAAGTAATTTTTTAAATCTATTGGCTCTGCATACTAAAGTGGGTAAACGGTGTATGCCCTGGGTGTTCTTCCAGAATTACCCCAGTATACAGGGTTTTACAACCTCCACTCCACCCAAGATCTCTTAATACCAGGACACCTCAGAACAGAGGACTCTCCAGTCTGACTCCCTACATTCCCTTACCTGTGAGCTCCTGCTTGCCTCCCTAACAGATGGGAGCTTCCAAGACTCTTAACAAAATCAACCACTCCTATTTGGTCATTTATTTATCTCCCATTTGTTGTCTCAACATTCAAATTGTCCTTGCTTCCTAGTAAATATGACTATCCTTAAACACTTGATATCTTATTAAAAACTTCCTTTAAATACTGATTTAGGATTTAACTCACATTTCCACTGTCCTAACACATGTTAATAGCTTTTTTTAATAACCAAATTGCCTCATGTTTATACAAAATAAAGATTGTTTTCAAGATTATATATAAAATAAAAAAGGAAAGAGAAAGCAAACAATAAAATTGCCAAAAGTTTTAAGATCTCATAAAAGTTAATTGAGAACCTAAATCTTGGTTCTGTTGAATTTATTATGCTTTGTATTACTCAATTTTTCAACAATAAAGAATCCTTAACTTACTCATTGGAATACTTGAGGTTTTACAAAATAATAACGTATATTGCTTCACGGTTTGTACAAGGCAGCCCCTTTGGAGTCATGGTGGCAGTGCTGAGTGGGTCTGTTCAGAGTAGATCAGCTAAGCCGTTGTCACCGAAGCTGTTGAGAAGAGGTGATGACAGTAGCTGTCACTGGATATATGATAGGAGCTACTGTGGAGAGGCTAAAAAAAAGGTCATTATAGAATTAGTTTGCCAACTTTGTACATGTTAGTTTGCTGTGATAAATAAGGAATAACTACTTCCAGAATTATCATATACAGAGAAAAGGGCTGGATGTAGTCAATGGGTTTGTATTTTCCAGACACTGCATAACCTAATGAGAGGCTCCTGCAGTGACCTTGTAAACTGGACAATCGTAGTACACAGTATATATCTAGGAAGAGGGTTGTCTCCAAACCTTATCAGGAGAGGGAGCTTACCGTGCTGGTCCACCACTTGTAACCTCAGTTGGCCTCTTGGACCCCAGGCTAGAAGTGCCTTGGGTGGAAATCTCATTCTGGGCTGTATGTGTTATGCATCCTTCCACTGCTCTGCCCCACGCCAACCTGGCATACTTGCACACACACATGTACCTTTTCTCCTTTACTGCCTGCATTGCTTATTTCTCCAGAAAAGTCCTTCCTACATCATTTGGCTACATTGTTTCATTTACTCAGACATCAAGGGTAATCTTATTAAAATAGTAATACATGCATGTGATTTTTTTAAAGTTTCAAACTGTATAAAAGGAAAAAATGAAAAGTAAGGCTTAACCATTAGTACTTAAAAACATACAAATAGTGTAAAGATACATATTTATCATTGTATGTGTAGTGTGGACTAGGAGTGAGGTAGAAACAAAGAATTGCAGGATAATGAAAATCACATATAGGAGATGTAAAGAACTTGAAGATAGTGTGAATTGTGTGGGAAGCTGTTCCACAGAAATCTGCTTTTCATTCCAGGCTATGGGATATTGAATGTGGTGCCTGTTTAAGAGTCCTAGAGGGGCATGAAGAATTGGTCCGATGCATCCGGTTTGATAACAAGAGGATTGTCAGTGGGGCCTATGATGGGTATGTATTTCAAATTTTCAGATGCACTGTTACTGTTATACCTATGTCAAGAGGAAAAGTAGTGTGTGTGTTAAGGAGCTATGATACGCCAGGTGCCATGCTGGGTACTCTTCTGTGTCATGGTGGATGGCAGGGGTTATCCCACCACTTGATCAAGTGAGGCCACACAGGCACAGAAGGGTGAACTGTCTTGTGCTAAATTCCACAATGCAGAGCCTCTGTAGCTCCTAAACTTACACTTCTAACCATTACTGTAAACTCTGGGAAGAGTTTAGGCTGTGTGGGAATTCAGGTCTTTGCCTTAGCCCTAAATAAAACCAGGCTTCCTTGCTTGTTTAGGGGGAGGTGGGGGTTAGTGCAGTGATAAATTTATATTTCTTTTTCCCTTTTGGTGAACTGAACAAATCTTCTTTAAAAAGCCTCATGACTTTTTTTTTTTTCCTTAAAACTTATAAAGTGTTCATTTAAAAAAATTTTTTATTCATTTTTATTTTTATTTTTTGGTATCATTAATCTACAATTACATGAAGAACATTATGTTTACTTCTCATGACTTTTTAAATGAGCAAGTGGCAACTGTAAACATTTCAAGATGACCTTATATATATCTCACAAATGGGTTGGTTGGTCTGTTTATATTCCTATTATTAACCTTCAGCATTTGGAGAAAGGTATCCCTGGAATTCCACGGAGAGCCCTAGCTTCTGTCAACTGCACCTACTCAGCCTTGGAGAGGCTGCAGATTAATGAACTTGGTGACATAGATTATCTAGTCAGAAACTGAACTTAGATAACCTAAAGTTTTTTCTTCTCTCCCTTAAAAATTATTTCTTTATGGTACATATGTCAGCAATTCTGACAATATGTACGTCCTTATTTTTTCCAAAATCAAATGTAATTGGTTTAAATAACATATAAAAATAGAAGCATGTTCTACATTAGCTTTTATAAATCAATTCAAATTCACTCCTTTCCATCAAGGAAATGCTTGACAATATATAAAATGTTAATTTTTCCACAAGTCATGATCTCATTTTCCTTTCTAGGAAAATTAAAGTTTGGGACTTGCAAGCTGCTCTCGACCCTCGAGCCCCAGCAAGTACATTGTGTTTGCGCACACTGGTGGTAAGTGATCTGCTGACGTGGGAGGGGTTCCCAGGCTGGAGGATGGCCACCTTGCATATAGGCCTGGTGAGGGGGGTGCGTATCACAGAAAGCTTATGTATCTCACAGGTGCCTTCAGAGAAATGCTCTGTTCTGTTGATTTTGTTTTGCCAAAATCAGAGAATAATTGACATTTACATTATAGTGAGTTCTTTACTAAGGAGCATTAATACCATTTAAAATAGGAAAGCAGCCTTCCTCATTTGTAGGTGGATTGACTGCCTCATAAAACACGAAGTATTTCCTTCCTGTAGATTTGGGGGATTTCTTAATATGGGTGTTACATTTATCCAACACAGCACATTTTTTGTATTATTATGATGGAATTTCCCTGAAATCTATATTCTATGGATTATTGCTTTGGTATATAGAAATAATTCATTTTTATATGCCAGTCTTGTGTTAGCAACTTTACCAAGCTAATTAGTTTAGTTGCTTTCTGTGTGTTTTTGAGGAGATAGTCATTTGAAATGTTCATAGATTTTTCTTATTTTTAGTAGTTCTGCCTTTTATTTCTAATTCTTTGTTTCTTTCATTAAATAGAACATGCAGAAATACAGTTAGGGCCATTTTTTTCTTCTTGATTTTATGGGACTGCTTATAGTATTGCAGAATTTATTTTTGCATTGGCTGTGGTTTGAGATAGATACTCTTGTTCATGTTAAATACACTATCCTTCTGGTTCTAGTTTCTGCATGTGTCAAGAATGGGTATTAAATATTATTGTTTACCTTACTAAGACCCTTTGTGAGGCTATCACATAGTTATTTTTCTTTGACATATTAGTGGGCCAGGATCTAGGATACAAAAAGTTTAATTAAGGGAAAGGCTTACAAGGAAAAGCCGAGTATTTGTTCCTGGGATGAAGGACAAAGCTCATGAAGCTCTGGAAAATTACTTAGGAAGCCTGGATAAGTAGCTGCATATTCAGCCTATGCCAAATCCCTGGTAGTGAGATATGAGAGATAATAAAGGTCTCATTTTATTCATCAAGCTGTTATATTTCACAGGAACATTCTGGACGTGTGTTTCGGCTACAGTTTGATGAATTTCAAATCATCAGCAGCTCCCATGATGACACTATTTTGATTTGGGATTTCTTAAATGTGCCTCCCAGTGCCCAGAATGAGACCCGTTCTCCCTCCAGAACATACACTTACATCTCCAGATAACAGTCTGCACTTTACCCATTTCAGGTGAGTACTTTTCTCCCACTTTTAATTTTGCCGATTGAATTCACCTTCCCTTTAGGGAAGTTTCGTGGTTTGGGTTCCTTGGTGATAGGAGCCAAAGTGGTTAGTCCTTACTAGATGTATCAACTTTGCAGAGTTCTAATAAAAGGCTAGATCTTTGTAGTGACATCAAAATAAGGTCTAAATTGGAATCCTGTGTATTGCTGGTTTTCATGTTGGTAAAGTGGTTCCTGTTTTTTGAAATTATTTTCCTAAACAGTTTCCCAGGTCCTGTCAATTTAACAGCAGTAAAGTCCCTCAAATTCTGTTGAAGGGTGTGAGAATTTCCTTTTTCTTTCCTGCCCTTTAGTTCTTTTATTTTTAAAAAGGTCACCATCAACCAGGTACTTAAAATAATCTACTCCCCCCTGTTCACAATCCACTTACCATGACTGTTCCCTAGAAGAGGGATCAAAGAAAGGTGTTTGTTGAGAAAGCCCCTAAAACCTGTCCTTCGTCCATTTAAGACATAACAGGGACCCTGGAAGCAAAGTCCTTTTTTCTAGTTACAGGAAGACTTAGAGTTATTATAACCATTGATGGTGGTATGTCTTGGTTACTAAGGGTGTCCAGCCTAGAGGAAGAGAGGCCTTGGAACTGATGACCCTGTTCATCTGGAGCAGTATTCCCATTTCTGAGAATTTTGTAGGGAGCGTGAATTCTATGCATATTAAACTTTGTAGATTGAATGAATATATTTGCACCTATTTGTGCTACTTTATATATATGAATATAAAGATTGTGATTAAGTTTATTTAAAAACAACACTTAATGCTTAGTAGCTTTTTATCATTATACATTTTCTTGTTCATTGAATATTGTAAGTTTAAGAAAGTCCACTTGCAGAACTGTGGGGTTTTTGTTTGTTTGTTTTTTGATGAAAAGATAGGGAACCACTGGGTCCTAGATCACCAAGTTACCACGTTTTCAGGTACTCCTTACTTAGGACTCTAAGACCCAATCAATAGATCTCCAGGAATTTTTTCTTACCTAAGGTTGGCCAGAGACCAAATTTGATCCACTGCCTCTCTTTTATCCCCTACCATAGCAAACTAATAATAGTTTTTTACACTTTTAAATAATTGAAAAAAATTAAAACAAGAATAATATTTCATGACATGAAAATTTTAAGAAATTCAAACTCCGATGTCCATAAAGTTTTATTGGAAGACAGCCACTCTCATTGTTTGTGTTGTCTGTGGCTGTTTTCATGCTTAAGTGGCAGAGTTGGGTAGTTGCCACAGAGCCCATATGGCCTATAATCTAAAATATTTATCATACAGCTCTTTAGGAAAAATTGGTGACCTCTGGTCTTGCCTCTGTGCCATCTGTCAGTGATAAACCAAGGGTCTGCAACAGGAGTGGCAAACAGATTTTTTCTTCATGCCAGCTCAGTTTGATCAGTAGGGCCTGGCTGGAGTGTTACCTTTGGAAGGATTCTGGGACCCCATGTGGGCCCCAAAGGACTAAGTGCTCTGTGGGTCGGTGATGACTTCTCGGGTGTGGGAGGTGAGCTGTAATGACCTGCAGTAAACAGTTGCTGTTCCTGCTCTTAGGTGTGTTCCTACTGTCTCTTGTGAAGTGACCAACTCTCTTGATGCTTTCTCTTTGGATTAGATTATTCTATGTCAGTCAAAAAATCTATAAGGCAGAATTATTACATTTATTGAACAGAGCCTTAAATAGACATTTTAGGGAATTACAGAGGAAGAATCTCTTGAATGATTGCTCCTCCCCACCTAAACCTCCCTTTGCAAAAAGCCTAAGAAAAATACAGGGGCAGAGGAACAGACCCTGATGAAACTGATTTCCCTCCTGCTCTTTCCTTCTTGAAGCCCACCTTCCATCATGTTGCCAACTAGGGTTATCTTAGCCCTGCCTGGCCATCCTCTGCCTTACTGGCTTCCTGTTGCCTTTAGGATCAAGGTTTACTTAGATTAGCTGACAGGATTTTGACTATCTAGGTCTGCTGTCCTTTCTACCTTTCTTCCTGTCCTAGTCTCCCATTACTCCCTCCCAAAAATCCACGCTTCAACCAGACTGAATTCTGCTGAGTTTCCCTAATTGCACTTAAGTAGTGCAGACTTCGCACCTCCCGCTTCTTGCCTGTATTAAGGCTTTGTGGGTATCCCCAGTCCATCCCCGCCCTTTTACTTTGTCTGACGGAATTTATTAGTCGGTGTTGAAACTGCTTGCATGCCTGTCTCCCTCACAAGGCTGTGGAGCTGTTTTACTGTGGAGCTCCAGCGTCTAGGAGAGTGCCCAGTATGTTTTAAGCTCATTGATGTTTGTTTGGCAGATGATACTCAGGGCAAACATGACATACTTGTGCTCTTCTCCAAGGCCATGTTAGAATTTGCCCATAAATAAGTAAATGTGTGTGAAACTACAGTGTACTTGTATAGCTGCTTTCAGCAAACAAAAAAATAATAGCTCAGTAAAAAATAGGAGTAAATTGTTTAAACTGGTACAGTCAGGTACTAGATATATGCCCTGCCCCTGTCATCTTTGTTACATCCCCTTTGTTCTTTTTTTAATCATACAATATTGAGATACGATCCCATTTAAAGTGTACTGTTTGATGAGTTTTTACAGATGAATATACCCTTGAAACACCTCCACAATCAAGCTAACATTTCTGTCACCCTCAGAAATTCCCTCATGTCACCCCTGTAGTCAAAGCCTGACCTGACCCCAACACTGACCTGCTCTCTGCCACCGGATTAGTTTAAATTTTCTGGAGCTACACTGTCCACTATAGCAGTCAGTAGCCACATAGGGCAATTGAGCTCTTGAGATGTGGCTAGTGCAACTTAGGAACTAATTTTTAAATTGCATTTTAATTGAATATAATTGAAATTTTAATTATATTTAATTATACTTTATTCAAACTTATTAAATTTAACCATGTGTAGCTAGTGATTACTGTTTGGACCAGGAGAGTTTTTGAAGTTTTATATTTTTAACTTCTACATTTTGGTCTTTGACCCATTTAGAGTTACTAACTTTTGTGTATGGTGTGAGGTAAGAATGCCATTGGTTTTTTGTTTTGTTTTGTTTTGTTTTGTTTTGTTTTTTTAGAGATAGCTGTCTAGTTGTTCAGCACTTACTAGATTAAAGGCTTTCCTTTTCCCAAAGAACTGCTTTAGCATCTTTGTCGAAAAGTTAATTGACCACTTACTTGTAGGTCTGTTTCTGGCTATTCTGTTCCATGATCTCTGTGGTTCTCCTTTCACCAGCACTGCACATACTGTCTAATAAATCTTCCAGACATTTAAAAATGGTTTTGACTATTTTAGGTCTGTTAGGTTTTCATATTCAATTTTGAATTAGATTGTCAAATTCTATGAAGATAACTGCTGGGATTATGATAGCAACTGCTGTGAATCTGAAGGTCATTTTGGGGAAGAATTTCTTTAACAAATGTTGAGTCGTCCAATCTATAAATAAAGTATTATCTGTCAGTTAGGTTTTCTTCAGTTTTCTTAAGCAGTGTTTTGCAGTTTTTAGTATACAAGTCTTACGAAGTTTATTCCATTCTTAACTATTTCTTTTCTAAGCTCTGCATTTCTCTGTGCTTTTGCTTTAGCTACATATGCCTCTGCTTTTATTTTTCCACATAAGAGAAGCACATAAAATAGGACATGGACAACTATAGCTGTAGCTGAGCTTCTGGAATAGCTCAGGGGAGTAGGTATATCACAGAACAACTGAAGTGTAACTCTTTATATTTTTGATAGATTTTACACTCTGCTTAGAGAGGCACATGATAAAATCCAAGACATCCATAGTATGCTTCCCCCATCGGGCATACTTATTAATAGATGAATTATAGAACATAGTAAAATTTCACAAATTGGACAGTTTTTATATATTAATTTAAAGTGCCCTGAAATAAGAATTCTTGCGGTTGAGAAATGAAATAATGATCACCAAGGCTGTTTCTCTGATTGGCTGTGATGGAAAGGAAACTGTGGTGTTACTTCTTCCAGGCCCTCCTCTGCCCCCTTTTTGGGAACCTAAGAACAACTGCCTTGTTATGATCCACAATTATAAATCAATGGAAAAAACTTATCTGCTTTTTAAGCAGCACAAGCAGTGAAACCTCAAATGTGTTTGTCTCTTCAAAGTGAATTACTTTTGACAACCTTGGCAGTCAACTCCAAAGATTTTATTGCTCTTATCCAAATTCTTTTCATTTATTGTAACATGAAAAAAATTATTACCATGTGATACTGTGAGATTTATGCATAATAAGAAACACTACCCTAATGATGATTTAACCTTGCAGTAAAATATTCACCCCTAAAATACAAGGTAAGAGTATTTCTGTCAGGAAATGTAGCAGTAGATTTATTTGCTGAGTTATTTTTTTTCTGATTACTAACTCCTAAGAGCTGTGTGTACAGTAGCTGTCTTTTTTTAGTAAATAATATAAGATCCTTATTAGGAAATTAGAAAGAGTAGATGAGCCAAAAGAAGCAAATAAGCTCCTACTCAGGGTTCACCATTGTTAACTCCTTTGTATATAACATTTCAAGCTTTTTAAAATTATGATCAATAACTGTAGGTTTTTAAATGCTTTTTTTATATATTGTGAAATTATTGCATGTTAGTATTTGTCTTAATTATTCCTAATGGCAAAATAATACTTGTTTGGATATGCCCTGTTGTTATATATGTATGTCTTCCCCCCAGCTTTTAGCTGTTATAAACTTGATTGCCATGATGCATTCTTTTAGCTTAATCTTTGCCTAACCCTTTATTACCTTTGGATAGAATTCTAGAAATGTCTGCAGTGTCTGGGTTAAAAGGTGTAATGTTTAAAGCTTTTTGATTCAGAGGGTCATATTACTATCTAGAAGAATTAAGTCGGTCTGCTACATTCCCACCAGCAGCACTTGAGAATGCCTACTTCTTATCTATGTTAATATTTTTTAAATAATTCAGGTACTCTTAAATATTCTTCATGGGAAAACAAATGGTGAATAAAATTGGGTCTTTCTTGAACTCATTGAGAAGGCTTATTAGGATTCTTGATCTTTATGAAAATTGACAACTTTTTAGGAAAGTTGCCTTTAAAAAAGCATACAAGCTTTAAAAAATCTTTCCTTTTTTTTTGCCATAGAATATTAGACCTAAAAGTGACTTGTAGATCAAGGCTAGTGGTTTAATGCAGTGTTTGGAAGGATTGTGACCCATTAGTTATTGTGAAATCATGTTAATGGATTTTTAACTTTGTTTTGATGAAGTTTAGAATAGAAAATGTCAGTTTGCATTATACATAGTAAATGTAATTGTTCTTTTTGCCTAGGACTGTTGTGTGCTCACCCGTGTGTGTGTATGTTCGCATATTTATATCCATGGGTGAATTTAGAGATTGTGATTAAAATGTGTTCCTGACTAAAGGTCATAGTCAAAAAACTACTTGGTAGACTTTTCTTTTACACTGTGTTGTCCTTGTATAAATAATTTATTTCAAAAAAGAAGTAATTTCTGATTATTAGCATTCTCTTTAGAAGGAATGTTTTATTTATTCGCTTTAGCGTATTTTTGCTTTGCAATGATAGATGAGGGGGTGGTGGATATGAGACAGGCTCTTGTAGGCTCCGGATGTCATAAAAGATTATACTAAATACAAAGTCTAATAGTGAGTATACTTTGTTATATGCATACTTTTTAGCAGCAGTCCTGAAAGGTGATAGGTTATAGGGGTCAGATCATCTCTTTGAATTCCCTCTGTCACTTTGTGGCTAATGTTTTGAACTGAACAATGTTTCTGACTCTTTGTTCTCTTGTTTGTGAAGTAAATGTAATAGTTTCTACCTCAAAGGTTATTGAGGTTTAAATAAATATGATGCCTGGTATATAGGACCTCAAACAGCTTGCAGCTTCTATTTTTGGTGCTGATTAGTATAAAATCAGTAATGTGTTATGTGTGGAAAGGTATATTTGTGTGTGATGTGGGTTGGCTGTGGTGTATATCTCTCTGTCTAACTAGAATTTTCATCCATCATCCTCTTTTTTTTTTTTAACACCCTCAGGGTTTCCTAGTCTTGAACTACTGGCTGGCTACATGGCTACCAAATGCCTAAGGGAGTTCTTCACAGCTGAGTTTTGAAGCTGGAATTGGTTCTAGACGCTGGGGTAGATGCAAAACAGCCTAACTCTTCAAGAAACGACATTTCTCACCTCCGATTCTGGCCTCTACTTTGAGAAGGATACCTTAGGTCCACCGACTTCCAGTAGAACAGAGAAGCCCATTTCCTCCCCAATCAGTGAAAAAAATCTAATTCTTCGAATGTAAATCGTTCATATAAAAGGAGCATACAGTCTGTTTTACAGAAGTAAATCGACCATCAAGAGAAGACTTGGCCTCTAATTTATATTGCTTTGCACTTCAGTCTGATATTAAGAAACAGCATTCTTCAGTGAAATTTTGGGTGCCAAACACCTACCCAGAATGTCCAGGGCTTTCCTTTTCAGAAGCTAGCATTCTTCTTTTGACCGTCCAAGTCATTATGAATTCTGACTTGTATTAGGAACATGTTGGACAATGAAAAAATTTCTCTGGATTGTTTTAGTAATGTTTTTTGGATTACACTTCCTTTCTGAACCAATTTCTTTTAATTTAAAGAACTGTAAGCCAGGTTATATTATCTCCCAACAGGTAATATAGCTCTTTCTTATCTTAACTGTTCTCCATAGCCCAACCATCTCCTGATAACTTGGTAGAGTAACACTTTTACACGTGTGCTTGCCTCCTAATTTAAAATACTGTATCCGCATGTAGATAAAATGTACATAACAGTTTAACCTCAAGGTTGCTGGAGTCGGGCCCCATGCCTGAGACACTAAGACAGTGTGTGTTCGCACTTAGCCATGGGCTGGGCTCAAGAACCTGATGCCACGGTTGATGTGGATTACCTAGAACCCTTTCTGCAGTATTCATATGGTGTCTTTACTTTTGTCATTGTGTGTGTGTGGTGTGTGTGTGTTTTTAATGGGAATCTTGTTTTAAAATGTAATTTCTAAAGTTTAACACAAATTGTTTATTTGTTGTGCAGCATATACAGTAGAGAGGTACCTTAAGTTTTTTTGTTCTTTTCCTTTTAAGTACTTCTGAGAACTAGTGGTCACTTCCCATAGTATTCATCTGACTTCACTGTCAAAGATCATTATTATGTGTGTTAGTAATCCTGGAAAGGGAAAAACAAGGCCCTATTGCCTGGAGTTTCCTGGCCAATGAATTCATATGTCCTGGCCTTGTCAGGGTGTTAGCAGGGCCTGCTTATGTTTTACAGCCCATATGTCAGGTCAGGCTGGCTTAGAGGCCCATCTGAGTGGAAGGGTACTCTTAACGTGGTACAAGGCAACAAGCCCATGAATCCCATCCCTGTCATCTCTGGTGTCACCTGCTGCTGTGGCCCTGGCAGGTTCTCAGAGCTGTGTTCCACAGCCCTACTGTGTGAATGGCACTATGATGCTGACCATGCATGGAAAGGACTTTGGCATCCGGTTGGCACTCTTTCCCCCCTTGTTCAATATTATGTTCTGATTTGCCCCCTTGCCATTGTTTCCAAAGATCAAGGAATGTCGATAACATTTTAAAGGACCAATAAGAACCTACTGTTAACTTAAAACTTAAACCTCTTCCCGTGGAAGCACACTCTACTACTAAAGGGAAGGTCCCTGGGCTCTGTTTTGTCCTTTGCATTGAGAATGATGTGGGGATCAATGTGTGTGTGTAATTTGGCTTGCTTTTTCATTTTTCATTTTTTAAAAATAACACCCATCCCTCCTACATGTGGCTCAAGTCATTTCTGTTTTTGAGAAGTTGAGTCTCAAGGTGTAAAAAAATAAATCTCCATTCACAAGGGTAGATGTTGTAAGTTTGACAGTGGTTGTGAAAGTGATTTAACTTTTACTGCTCTTCATCTTACAGCTTTGTTATCAGATTGGTTAGGGGAGCCCGGGGAAGGGGTTGGTGGGGAGGGGGGAGGCAATTCTTCTGAACAAATGGACTTTCTGTTGTTCTTTTTGCATGTTTAATATAGAAGTTCTTGTTCCTTGGGAGATTATGGCCTTTAAATATGCACACAACTTTTGAATTGTGCCTACTAAATTATAGCAGGGGACTTTGACACCCAAGGAATTCTGACTTTCTGGGATTATAGTAGTAATTCCCAGCCATACTCTGGACATTATTTTGTTAACCATAATTGAGCAACTGTAAATTACTGCTATATTAATGTTTTAAAGCACTGGGATAGTCTAATTCTAACTTGTAATTAATTATGTTTGCCAATTATCTGTTTGAAATAAATTTGTGTCTGAACAGCTATTGAAACTATTAAATTGTACAGATATTATTCATGACAGCTTTGTACTGTGGAATGTGCTTAATAAAAAACAAAAAGTTTGACCTTTGTCCAATAAATTGCTAAGTAATGTCAATAAATCAAGTATGAGTATTATGCGGTACACCTAATCTGGCTTCATGCAATTGTTACTTCAGCTACTAATTCAAAGCCAATTCTCTTAATAAAGTGTTGCAATACTCTGATGTTGTTAAGAAATTTTTCAAAAAACTGTTTGGTGTTATCAGTAATTCAGTGATGTACAGTTAAAGTTTGTAGATTTAAAATACAATTTGCTCTGTAAAATGAGGTTGAAAGCAAACTGCTTTCGGCCTGTGAGAACTTTGTGCGAGATAACACCGCAGGCCATGACTTGGGGCTTTGTGCTTTAAGCCCAGGAGCCTAGGAGCTAGTTCAGAACTCCTCCCCAACAAGTCCAGTTCCCAAGTTACAGTAAAAAATACGCAAATGGCCCCTTAAATGTCTCAAGTGGCTCCCATAGGTGAGTGGATCCTCTTGTTTTGTGAAGAAAGGAGACAGACTGAGGTATGCACTTGTATCCACTCCCACTTACACTTTGGGCAGGAAATTTTTGGGCTTTTTGTGTTTGCAGAGTCACACATCACTGGCTGAGTACTAAAGCAGAAAGAATACAGTTAATATCTGCAGGATTCTGCTCAAATCCTGGGTAGTAGCAGTTTTCTGGTTAAGTTAACTGAGTTGGTAATGTGGACTTTGGTGATGAGATTTAAGAGTATTTCTATAAAATGGTGTTCCCACACATTTTTCTTGTAAAAATGTTTTTAAAATATATAATATGCATATGGTTAAGAAAATCAATTTACAAACCATAGAAATAGTAAAAAGTGATTCTCCCTTTCACCCTTGACCTTCAGCCCCCTAATCATTGTTAGCCAGTTCTTTGCATATACTTCAACAGATAATACTCTGTATGGAAAGGTGTGTTTATGTACTCGTATACACACACATTGCTCCCCTCCACTTTAACTTTTACTGTTAAACTTTAATGTTAACAGTAGCATACTATATATGCTCTTGTGTATGTACCCATATACATACATCGCCCCACCACTAATGTTAACAGCTATACATATATGTACCTGTACATGTACCCACACGTTGCCCCCCGCCCCCACTTTTAACAGCTACATATGCTATACTGCACTTGCTTTCTCATCTAATAGTCTTGAGATATCCCATGTCAGTACATGTGATTTTACCTCATTCTTGCTCATGGATGTGTAGTAGTTGGTTGTAAGGATATACCATAATTTATTCAGCTAATTTCTTGGAATCTAGGTGGTTTCTTGCTTTTTCCTATAGTGACTGCCCTTTCTCATTCTATCCCTGCTTGTGATAAGCATGATAAATTAATGATTTGGACTACAAATGAACAGCAGGTGTTGAGCCCAAACAGTGGCAGAGTGGGAAGAACTCAGGTGTCAGACTGGATCATAACCTCTCCAGTCATCTCTACCTTCACTTAGTTGGTGTTTAGGAGGTATTAGTTGCTTTCTTCCTAAATAGATGAGGTATTACTGTAAGAAATTAATGGCTACAAATGTATCCGTATTGATGGAGATTCTGAGAAAGATTTTGTAGAACTCCTTGGATATACAGTCAGACTGGAGTGGTGCTCTGTCATTTCAGCCCATTTGTTTTCTCCATAAGGAGAGACAGTTGGGCTGTTTGCCTGATGATCCTGTTACTGATTTGCTGTATGGCAGTACCCCTGTTGGGCCTTAGCTTCCCCATGTGTACAGGAAGGTTTCACTAACTAGTTCAGGTCCCAGAGGGCACATGCCCTAGCTCTGGATGATTTGCTGTCTTGCAGGAATGCAGACCCAGTGATGTTAGGTCTAAATTTTTGAGAAAAGCTGAAAATCCAGATTATGTGGAGATCCAGTTTATAAAAATTGGTAACTTTTTAAACATTAATCTCTGGAGCACCAGTTTGTCATCTGTAAACGAACACAATTTTAAGCATTTCTAGTAGTGATCTGTTGAGGCATTTTGTCAAGTTTGGCAACCGAACATTTGAAGAACAGAACAGAGCCCAGAGAGAAGGGACAAATTAAATGATAGGCCCTGTGACAAAGTGAACAGCATGCAGTAATTACTCAATACATGTTTGTCTGAAAAATGACCAAAAGTGGGAGGTGTTTGAAAAGAGGAGGAGAGGCAGGGAGCATTGAGACCTGGTAGCCGCTGTCTTCAATCACACTAAGTATTCAGACCAGCTGCCCGCGTTTGTGCTAGGATTGAGTTCGCATTAAAGCAAGGCAGGATTTAGGCCTAAGATTAACGTGGTCTCCAAGACCTCGGAGCTCCTGCATATCTGTAAGTTGCACAAAGCTGGGTCTAAAACCTTATGACACTCAAAAAACCTCTGTGGTATAACTATCCCTAGCCATCATCAGGTGCTTGTTTACCAGCCCAAAGATGGGGCACTGGACCCTGGTCACCAAATGCAATGAAATCCTAATTTAGTGTTTTAAGATTTTTATTGGTTATGTGTTGTGAAAGAATTATAGTACAGATAATAAGTAACTTTTTTTTTGTATGTGCAGATGAAACTGGAAAGCAGAACCCTGTAAATGGAATTGTACTCATTGCTTTCAACATTTGACTATTTATTCATCCTGCCTCCAGGAATTACCTAATTGTATTTCTCAGAGTACTTATGTGGTTGGGCTGGCCTGGCAAAACCTGGAAAGAACGAAGCCAAAGGTTCATCTGTAGCGGGGCATGCCTTGGAAGAACTTAAACCTGGTGTTCTGGTGAGATCTCAGTGGGAACAACTTAAGCTCCTTCCAGCCTTCACCACTGTCCTTGGATCCAACAGACTTTGCTGTTCTTGAGGGCTGTATTTTTTTTTTTTAAGGTATCATTGATACACACTCTTAGGAAGGTTTCACATGAAAAACAATGTAGTTACTACATTCACCCATATTACCGAGTCACCCCCATACCCCATTGAAGTCATTGTCCATCAGTGTAGTAAGATGTCAAGGGCTGTGTTTTATTTACGCCCAAATACCCTGCAGCTCCGGCAGTGGGAACACTCTCACAACACCTTTAGATCTTGACTGAGACCGTCCCATGGGAGTCACTGGTCTACTGGATGACAGGAAGAGCATGAGTCAGGAACAGCAGACCTGGCTAAGGATGGAGCTCTGTCACCTAATTGACATTAGGCCCCACGAGCAAGCGCATTCTCTGGACTGAACCTAAGCTTCCTCATCTATGAAGTGGACACAGTATATTATAATCACTGTAAAAATTAAATGACATAATCTAAAGCACCTAGAACAGCACCTGGTGTATAACGACTTTGGTGCCAGCTCTTCTTCGTACCTTCAACTGTGACATTTAAACAGATGGCTCAGGATGTCCCGAGCAGAGAAAGCTATAATAAGGGTTGGGGTTCAGGATGTGTGAGATGAGACAGAGTTCAATGTGCTCAGGCCACTTGAGGCCTGTGGGCTTCATGAGGGGAAATACCAGAGCTGACGGTCCCCTGTGGCATCCCAGTGAGGACTTGAGTTAGTAACCAGGGCTGGGCTGTTCGGTGGGTGGAACAGAGCGAGATGGACCAGGTGAATAGTATTTGCACCAAGTTATTTTTATTTGTTCATTTTGTTACTAAGAATAGTTCAGCTTTAAAAGCAGTCAGCCTATCATATGCCCAGTGGGTGTTTCTGGGAAGAGAATGAGACCTCAACATGCCAATATCCTGAGCAAATGGTAGTACTACCGAAGTGCACTGGAAAGAAGAGAAGTGTGTAGGTGGTGGGGTCGGGGGTGGTGGGTGAGGCAGAGGAGAGGGTGGTTAACACCAACTACAGCTAAAGAATAAAAATGGCCACACCAGGTGAGGACCAAGTCTGCTGGTAAAGGCTCAGTAACAATGCAGGGCCTATGTTATTACCGCCCTCTGGCTGAAGAAACTGAGGCTGAGGTGTGTCTGGCTAATGAGCAGTTGGTTAGCTTTGATTCCAATCTGTCTTGGGTGCCACAGCTGACCTCTTGCCACGTTGCCCTCACCTCTCCCATCTCCACCGGCCAGGGCCCAGGATGCCAGAAGTCTCCCTGGAGAGCCAGGCCTCCTGCTGTGCAGTCCCCTCGCATTTACAGACCAGACCATCTGTACATCTCCCCCCACACCCACACCCCTGCCGGTATGTCCCTGGCTGCCTCCTTCGGTCATTAGTAAACATGCATGGTGTGCCTTCAGCAATGCACAGAGTTGGGTGGGATGCAAGGAGCTGGGCAGTACGGGTGTCGGAGAGGCTGAGAATGACGCCCATGGCTAGTGTGTGCCTATGTGCCACTAGTGAGGCTCTAATGTAAAGGAGATGCCATCCCTGCTCTCAGGAAACTTACATTCCAGGAGACATAGGCTACAGTGATTGCTACCGCACCCATTCACACATGAATTCACAAGAATTCAGCTGGTGGTAAGTGCTCTAAGGAGATTACACTGGGAGGTGGGTTGCTACAGCCTGGGGAACAGCTGAGCTAAGCCAAACCCTGGACAATCAACAGGAGCCAGCCATGCAGTGTTGCCGGCTGGGGACACGTGGATGCAAAGGCCTTGAGGTGGGAATGCCCTGCCACCAAACTGGCCGGAGTTGCTCTCCCCTCCCAGATAAGGGAAGGAGGGGGTGGGTGGAGGCGGCGAAGGGCAGTGCATTTGGATTGGACTGAGAGGGATTCCAGTGGAGCTGACTTGCCTAGACGAGCGAGGTGCGCAGCGGCCTCCGAAGGAAGAGGCCTGAACCTGAGTTCGGAAGAGGGCACAGGAGGGCCGGCCAGGGACAGGCGGAGAGGAGCAGCTGGGAAGGTAGGGGTGTGATGATGCTCCCGAAGTTGGAAAAACCTTCTCTAAACCCTTGCCTGGGAGCTGCCCAGGCCTCCTGGGGAACCACGCCCGTCACTAGCGGCGCGGCAGGACGCCTACTGCCGCTCCCCACCGCCAGGCGCGCCGGCTCTCCGGAAGGCCAGGGCTCTGGCGGCAGAGCAAGCGGGCGCCCAGCAGCCTCCCCGCCGGCCCTTCTCGTCCTTGGGAGTGTTCCCTGCAGCCCATCTGCACAAACAGACGGGGGCCAGGGCTGAGCCTCAGGAATGAGGAGATAAAAGGGACCATCGGGGCTTTTTCCACCAAAGGCGAAAGCATTTTATAGAAGGGGCTGAGTTTTTGTTTCAGGAAATTTCATCATGTCTCCAAGAAGGGGAGGGGAGAAAAAGAGAGAGGGAGAGGGAGAGAGCGAGAGAGAAGGTAATTGGCCTCAGATTTTCTCACTCCTTTTTCATGTTGGTAACACGAGGCGGCCCAGGTCAGCCTCAGGTCAGCGACGTTCGGGCTCTTTAGTGCCCCTCTGTGAATACCTCATTTCTGTAATAGTTTTTCCTTTAAAAACAGCTCTGCCTTCTTTGGCAGATGGTGACATTCCATTAGCATATGGAATATTTTTCAAAACACATCCGAAAGCATGTCTCTTACGGAGGCGACTGGGCAAAAGCAAATGGATGTTTGAAAAGTATGTTGGGAGCAACTCAACATTTAACAGAAGGCTCCCACTCCACCCGCCCCCACCCCGCCGCTCTTGAACTGTCACCCTAACCAAAAGGAGGAGAGGATGTTCCCTCAAAGGGTAGTCTGTTGGCTTTACTATTAGCACCACAGTACAGAGAGCGGAGCTGAGGGAGCCTGGACTCAGAACAGTCCTTAGCAAACCTTTGTGCGTGCAGCCTCAGGGGCGGTGATGGACGCTTGTTCACTGAGCACCTATTGCGCATCAGATGCTGTGTATGACATACATTTTCTTTTCTGCTGAAATCCATCTACCGCACAGTGGGCAGAGCCATCTCCTGAACCTGTAGATCAGTTAGATCACATCACTGCCCTGCCCAACACTCCCCAATTCCCGCCCATTGTGCTTAGTTAGAATCAAGTCCAAACTTCTTGCTTTCATCTGCAGTGATCTAGCCCCTGCCTGCCTTTCCAATGTCACTTTGTGCCACATGTTCCTGTGTCACTGCCTTTCCAGTTATGCGGCTTCCTTCCATTCTTTATTTCTGCTTCAGGGCCTTTGCATGAGCTGTTTTCTCTGCCTTGTATGCATTCCCCCGCCCTGCTCTTCCAATGGCTGCTTTTGTATCATTCAGGTTGCAGCTCATATACCTCCTTCTCTGAGACTTCTCTTACCAGGTCATTTAAATGATATCATTTCACTCTCTGTTGCATCCTATCTTCTATTTACTCAATAGCACTTGCCATTTGATTACTTTATTTGTTTACTCATATTAACTCAAGACATGTTTGTTGAAGGCCTACTATGTGCCTTCACATTCTCTGACTGAGAAAGCACTGACTGAGCTATGCAGTGACAAATATTCCTGCCCCATGAAGCCTACAGTATGCCATGGGAAAGCCTATGATAAACAAATTGTATACTTTCTGACTTATCTCACCAGAAATGTAAATTTCTCGAGGACTGGGACCATCTCGTCTTCTTCAGAGGTCAATTTTGGGCACTCAAGAAATCATAGTAAATGAAGGACTGGATCCCATTTTACAAGCAATGGTGCTAAGGCATAGAACACGAAGTGGCTTTCAATATCACTGCGCTAGCAAAAAGGCAGGGCAGGGATCTGAACTTCTGTCTGACTCTGAAGCTGGTGCTCCACGAGGCCTGCCCAGGGTCCTTCCCACTTTCTCCTCTCAGTCCAGAATCTGGGTCCTCCCTCTTTCCCCATCCAAGCCCATTTTTCCCATGTATGGCCTTAGCACTCCACTCTCAGTGGGGCTACTGCCTCATTGTGGGTCATGTCCTTCAGCTCTCTGAGCCCCAGATTCCTCATCTAAATGAGAATTTAAACCACAGTAGATTGGCTAAAGCTCTTAAGATTCTATTTTCCTGCTTTCTAATCAACCAGTTGATAAATTGTGTTCAATAAGAGGCTAAAAAGGAATTTTTGATTTCTGCATCCCCAGCTGAACAGTAATGTCAAGGTCTAACATCATCTCAGTGGCTATCTTCTCTCAGAGTATTATTTCTAGCCCTCTGTTCTGCTTACTTGATCAATCTAAGGATAGAAGCCCAATTGAAACTGGCCTACACAGAGAAGGGCATTTATTGGCTGATATTACACAGAAGCTCAGGAATGGGCTGGCTTTAGACATGGCTGGATCTGGGAGCCTCAAACTATGTCAGCAGCCCTTGAGTCTCCCTCTACTCTCTGCCTGCTCTCCTCTCTCAAGTCTCATTTGGAGATAGGCTGGTGTCCCACATGGTGGCCAGGTGGCTGCTAACAACCCCAGGAGTACATCCTATCCTCTTGAGTATCTCCGGTTGAGCAAAATCTCTCTCCCTGGCAAGCCCAAAGAGTCCTGGAGTTATGTCTCCTTGGCTCAGGTTGGTCATGTGCCCACCCTTTAGCCCAACACAATCAGAGGAATGTGATCCTCTGATTGACCAGGCATGGGCCCCTAGCCACCCTGGAGCCAGGGCTTGGGGCCCACCCTGTGAAAACCACATGGACTGAGAAGGGAAGGGAGACAGGTCCCAAGGAAGATCAGGGTGCTGAGATCCAAAAAGAAAGGGGAATGGAGTCGGACAGACAAAATCCAGTGCCCACGGCCCCTGCCACTAGGCATGCGTGCCTTTTCCTCCTGGGAAATGACTAACTTGGACATCCTTGCAGGCTCAGCTTGGATGTCACCTCCTCTGCAATCCGCTGAGCGGGAGCTGACTCTTCCACACCTGAACTCCTCTCCGGCTCTATCACTTTCTCTTTGGTGTTGTGACTGTTAATGCACGCATTTGAGGATCTACCAGTGGAGAGCATAGAAGAGGCCACATGTGGGGGCAGAGGACTTGGGTTCAAATCTCTACTCATCATTGGTTGGGTGACCAGGGACAAGAAAGACACTTCTCTCCAATCATTCTTCTCTCCTGGGCCTGCTCTGAGCTTTAAATGAGATGAAGCCTGCCCAGCCTGGGTTCACAGAGGGCTTTTGACTTCCTTTACACCAGGATTCATCCTTGGTCATCTCTGTGTCCCCAGTGCCAGGTACTTGATAAATGTTGAACGGACAAACCTATGGATTCTAGATGGGTATGGGAGGGTCTCCCCTTTCACAGCACTCATATTTCACAGGAAGCATTTTAGATGAAAAACCGTTGAGTCAAAGACTCTTGAAAACCCTTGAATTGTGAATTCGGTTCAGTGTAGAAGGTGAGTGCTGTATGACCCAGGCCAGTAATTCTTACATCCATTTAGAGTTTGACCACCAAGATGGTTGAGGGAGACAAAAGTCTAAATGCAGACACACAGTCATTCAAATGATGCTGCTCTTAAAATAACTATGGGAGGGATAGTGGTGAGAGAGAAAGAAGTAATAGTAAAATCTGAATTTAAAATTGCCTGCAAGGTTCACTCCATTCTGGCTTAATATGCAGCCTTATTTTATAACTTTAATATGTGTCAAGAGGCGTGTTTGTTACGGGGAGAACAAATGTAATCATATCTGTAAGTGCACGAGGACAGTGTGTAGCATGGAAGGGGGGCTCAGTGAATGTGGTGGGTCTCACTCGGTGGTCTGACATACACATGAATCCCTGGGTTGCCGCAGAAGAGGCCCGGGCCCTGGCTGCCTCTGTCTCCCACTGGAGGCCGTGCTGAACTGGCTCTCACACTCATGCCTCCAGGCACTGGTTGCTGGCACTAGGTCCTAAGCCTGGGGTGAAATTCAAGTGGCATGGGATGTAGTTCTGCTGCAGCCTCCGTAACCCTGTTGGCTGGGGAGCAGAACTCAGGCAAGTGAAGTTGACCTCGGTCCCTTTTCCCTGAGTCTTGCTTAGCATAATTTCATTTTCAAGACAAGTACGTAAGCCTGAGCGCCCTGCCCCTGCCCCAAGCCAGACAAGCTTCAAGTCAAGAGAACTGTGGCATTGTCATTCCTGGAACAAGGTTCTATTTTGTGTTTTTGCATGCCTTCCATGTGATTTCTAGGACAGTTGTGTCAGACCTCACAGTGTGACATTAGCCACACAATGTGTCATGACTGCACAGTCTCCCTGGGAAGAAAGGAATGGTAGTCTAAACAGTTCTAGACTCCAAGGTGCCTTAGGAGGCAACAGGGCTTCCTGCTGAAGCCCAGGCCCATACCACTCAGCATTTGGCTACTTGGCTGTCACTGTGTAGGTCCCAGGTCCCCTGACTGTGGTCCCTAACAGTACACTTTTCTTTGGGCAAGGTCTAGCTGAGTCCCACACTGCTTCTTCTCTGAACAGCAGAATCCTGGGCTCCCTGTGCTGAGCCACTGATTAGGAGCCAGGGCTCTGGGTCAACAGCCTGGAGCCTGACTCCGGGCTGTGCATGTGAGAGCTCTGAGGTCAGGAACTGGACGGGCTTTTGTTGTCAGATCTCTTCTCAGCAATTCATGAATCTTCACTCCATCCTCCAATGTCAGCTTCTGTTTCTTGCACATCTTTCTCTTCTGCCACCTGACTCCATATTCCCCTATTTGATTTCCAGAGGGGCAGAGCCTGCACAGCTCAATTACTGGAAACTCCTGGCTGGGGCCTTTTTCTTCTGGCTTCCTCTTAGGTATCAGTGGATAGGCTGCCCTTGAGTCAGTGCGCATCTTCTGTCCAGTCCATGGCCATCCCTTGTTCAAGCACAGCCTCAAGCCATTTCCCTCCACAGTGGCCTACGGGGGCACATTTCCTTAGGAAGATACTTAGCTGGGGCTGACACCACTGCAAAGGTCAAGGCACTCCCTGCTCCACCTTGTCACCTCCCCAGGCCCTGGATAAACTTTATCAAGGTCAATATAACTGACTGATACATAAGAATTGCATGCTCTTGAAATTATGCAGCTGTCTTAAGATTCAAGGCGCAAATGCACCCGTTCTCCTTTGCATGAGAAGGCTCCCTGGGAAGGCTGGCATTCACAGAGCAACATCATGCCTTCCGCAGCAGTGTCTCCAAATGCTGCTCCTCACTGCAGGAGGTACCGGAGTCTGACTTTTCTCTCAATCCTGGTATCTAGCACAATGCTTGACACTTGGTGGGCCCTCATGAAACTGCCTGGGAGTAGCAATAAAAATGGAGGGATGTCAAATGAAATTAGGATGAGCCATACTGAGATGCTTAAGGTGGAATCATCTGGCCAAAGGGCGTTGGTCTGTTTCTACCATTGCTTGTTTTCCCTGGATCAGCTTTTACATTTCATTAATATTTTATATTTAATTTTCTCTGTGGTTCCCTTGAAGTGTTAACTGGTGTCCTGTGGGACAACAGTTCCATGAAATATTAAATAAATATTATAAGTGCAAAGGGATTCTGTGATCAAGTGAGTTTGGGAAATACTGAGTTAAAGAAAGTTGAATGGTTTTTTAACTGCAGGACTCATCAGAGCCTTTTATGTGTTAATGCATGCTTGTAGTCCATAAAGGTAATAGGGGCTTCTGTATTTCCCCATCCTTGTTTGATCTTGGGATAATTTTTTCTCCACGTATCTCACAGGACTAGTGTTTTGAGGAGCAACACTGAGAAATGCTACTGTAGACAGAGACTGCTATCTTTCCACTTTGTTCGATATGTGGAACTTATATAATTTGCTTATTTGTCTGATCCATTATTGATGAATTTGGGAGGCCATACAAGTGTCACCGGATAAGACTGTCAATTTTCAGAGAGGTTGCCTGCTCTTCCTGTTGGCCCACTTATTATGGGCTGTGGCTGTTAGGGTGATGGGACAGCGGCTGCAGACCTGGCAGGGGATTGGGTATTAAGTGTGTATAAACTCTGGGCAGCTTCTCTGAACTGGGTTTGGCTCATAGCATTGCCAACTGCAAGAGAACATCATGAGGCATGTGAAGGCCCCTAACTGCCTGGCTTTTGTCCTTAAGCGTATAGTGCTTTGAGACCCCAGGAAAGCTACAGTCACTAAAGGACAGGCTGGCGGGAGTGAAATATCGGGTGATGTATTACTTCTCCTGGGTTTCTCAGACTCAGCATTATTGATGTTAGGGGTCACTGCTGGATAGAGGGGGCACTGACTGTACACTGTAGGCTGTTTGGCACCATCCATGGCCTCTACCTGCTGAAGCCAGGAGGATACAGACTCCCTCCTTCTTACCCCACTGTGACCACCAAAACTGTTTCCAGACATTTGACTTTGCCAAATGTCCTCTGGGGGGCAGAGGCACCCTAGTGGAGAGCCATTGCTTTAAGGAACGCTGGACCCAAGTCTGTGAAAGGCTTTCAGAGCATATTACTCTACTCTTGGAAGAAAGAAAATAGTGCTGTCATACTCAGAGCATAGTTGGAGAGTCTCTAAGAACTCTCAACTAATGAGCTCTCCCTTTTGGGAATTTTCTTAACTCATCCTTAAGACTTGTGTATTTGTTGAGGTTCTTGGTTGCAAGTTACAGAAAACCCAATCCAAAATGGTCTAAGCAAAAAAAAAAAGGATTTTTTTGGCTCATGTAATGGAATAATCCAACATTGTGTCAGCCTCAGGCACAGCTGGATCCAGGTGCTTAAGCAATGTTAATCAAGAATTTTTCCAACCCTCTGCTCTGATTTCCTCAGGATTGGCTCCTTCCTTTGACAGGCTTCTCCCATGTGGTGGTGAGATGACTGCCAGCAGCTCTGGCCTATTCCTCATTCCAACAGATCTGATGGAAAAGGGAGAGCTTCTCTTCCCCGGCAGCTTGAATAGAAGTCCTGGCTCTGATTCCCAGCTGGCCCAGGACACTGTGCTACTCTCACTAGCTATACCTGATTCACATGCCTGTCCCTGGAGCCTCGGGGGAAGGCCACACCAATTGAACCATTCAGTTGGCCATGGTGAAGGGATGGTTCTCCCTTGATGGTTACTTAAAGAGCAGTCGGTGGATGCTGGTCAGGCAAGCACCTTTATTGCCCCATTAATAATTAAAGCTAAAACATAGTAACCAATAATGCCAGACCCCACTTGTGGAACGTGGACTCTTTTCCAGATCCTATGCTGCATTATTGCTAATCTCTACCAGTATCTTGAAAGGTAGCTATTGTCATCGCATTTTACAGATGGCTAAATGGAGTCTCAGAGGGAGATGAAAAGTCAAAGTCACAATCAAAGCCATACAGCTGGGCAGTGGCCGCACCAAAGACCTGGGGCACACTTTGCCTCCTGCAAGGCACCCTCCCTAACCACCTTGCTCTGCAACAATCCAGAGGTTTTCACGAGATCTCTTTGGTGATATTCTGGAAAGAGGTGGAGGGGTAGTGGAGGGCCACCACCCTTCAGGTCACTGCCCTACCTGTTCAATCTGGTGCCAGTCTGTGACAGTAATCCCTAAGGGCCTTCCTGACACAGTAGGACAGGGAAGGCTTAATGGGCATTTTCTGGCTTTACCCTGTTTTACCTGCTTGGTCCATTTTCCTGGCCTTCTCCTTTATCTGCTGCTGCTTTTCTATCCTCATTTCCCTGGGTGTATTATTAATAATAGCTAACATTTCTAGAGAGCTTACCAGGTGCTGGGCATTTTGCCAAGGAATTTCCATGATATAATTTCATACAATTTTCTCAAATAGCATATCAGGTAGATGCTACCCTGGTACCCATTTTACAGATGTAGTAACTGAGATTTGGAGAGGCTAAGTGACATGTCCAAAGTCACCCCACCAGAAGATGGGAGACCTGGAGTTTGAATCCAGGAAGTTCTCACTGCCTTTACCATGACATAAAACTTCAGAAATTGCAAACCTGTGGCCTGTGAGTCCAATTTGGCTGACAGTTATATTTTGTTTGGCCCACATAGCACTTCAAAAAACATTTGAATTGGTTGCCTATGTTTAAAAATTGGGAACCTGCACATTAAAAAACAATCCATTCTTTCCTACTTCTCTTGAAAAAAAAAAAATCAGAAGACTGGCAACACAGGGCCTGCATTCCTGCTGGGTAGAGACCGGCTGGGGCTCACAGCTCAGTCCCAGCTGTCCCCAGCTCCGCAGTCCCCGCCACTCCTGTTGCTTTCCCAACACCAAGGCTCAGGGTCACATCACGGCTCATCCAGTGTGTCCTGTTGTTTCCTTTATGCTCTTTATGCTTTACCTGCGTGGCCTTGGAGGGCATCTGAGCTTGCTGTCCTCCTCCCTGTGGCAGTCCCCTCCCAGCTTCTGACCACGAGGCTGGGGTTTTGGCTAGTTGGTCCCCACAAATTTAGGAAAGACTGCTCACTGGTGAAGGTGTGACTTAAGCATTCGAACAGCTGGGAAGAGCCCTACTTTTCCTTTCCTCCAGTGCCCCCACCACTGCTCATCCCCACCCCCCACCATCGTGGGTTTACTGGCCGTCTGGGGCCACCTTGGCAGTGCTTGCCCTGGGTACATGGCCGTTTCTCCTTGCTTCCCTCAGAGCCCCCTGCCATTTTCCCTAATCCTCCTCAGGAGAACCATCATTTGGATTATCATGAAACCTGAGCTCATGAGCATGAGGCATAATAAGCCTTTACAACCGACGGACCATTTCGTTTCTGCCCAGTTCTGTTTGTTTAAACTCTGTGCTGGCAGGACCCCGGCTCAGAGCTCCATGGCATTCTCGGGCAGCTGTTCTAGCCTGTTGCAGGGGCCTGTGCTAGGAGCCAGGACAGGAGAGCTGGTGGCTGGGATCCTGGCAATGGGGGTGGGGGGCGTTTCACAGGTGTGCTCAGAGGGGAGCAGGGCTTGGGGTGAAAATTACAGCTCACAGTGCTTTTGTAAATGGCACTTACAGGCCCCATTCAGAGGAACACTGAGGCTCACAGAGGTGGAGGCACTTGTCCAGTATCACAGAGCTAGTTAGGAAGGGAAAAGAAAAGAAACATTTGATAGCGTTTACAGCTTAAGGATATGCCACGTCTCAGGCAGGTAGGTGACCATGACAGGGATGATGACAGCACCGGGCAAGCACAGTGGGGCGGGAAAGATCTTGGAGTGAGGACGTCGTAACCTGTCAAGGTGGTATCTGGCTTCTGTTACTGCATGAAGGTCTCACCTGGAATCACAGAGTGGTTAAGCGCAAGAATGTTGGCATCTGCAACCTGAGTCCTGGCCTTGCTACTTCCACACTGAGTGGACTTAGGGGATTCACGTCACCTCTGGGAGTCTTAGTTTCTCATCTGCAGAATGGGAAGGGAGGAGGAGAGAGGGAAGGGTAAATCAGAGGAATTTTGTGAGGAATAAATGATATGGAGCATGATATATAATGCTTGCTTGCAACACTTGCCGAATAAATGCTAATTTTTTGGTTTCACCCTGAAGTCTTGGGCTGAAGCCTGCACATAGCCGGGCTTCAGCAAACACCATCCAGAGCCCTTATTGGAAAGCAATGTCCAGAAGCTAGGTTCAAACTCAAGCCCCTGTGTGACTCAGGGTCCATCACATGCAGGGCCCCTGCTTCCTGGTTTGTAAAGGTCAGCCCTGCCTTGAAGATTTGTTGGGGGCTTAGAGAGACCATGATTAGTACTGAGACCTTTCTCCTGCCCAGGCAGGGCTGACCTCTGAGGATCAGGATCACACACCCATTTCCTTTCCTCCAGGAAATCAAGATGAGCGAGATGAGATCTCATTCTCAAAGCACATCTGTGAAACTGGAGGGATTTTTGCACAAGTAGGAGCTAATTTCATGGAGAGACAAGGAAACAGAAAGGCAGGCAACCTCTCTTTAGAGCTTACTATGTCCACATGCTTTGCTTATGTCAGGAGTATAAACTTCTCAATCACAAGCTCCAGCATGCAAAAACGCAACCTTGCTTCTAGAACACAGGCTGGCAACTCTGGTTTTGAAGTCGCCTTCAGGCAGGACTGTCCCTCCATCCCTCTCCCAGGGATGATGGTGGGGAGTCTACCCTAGCACTTCTACCCTAGCACCTGTCCACTTCTCTCCAGCCCAGGCCTGGTGACTGTTCTACCAAATGGTGGCCTTGACCTCTGACTGCTGGTCCTGGAGCCTGCAAGACCTCCGAGACCTCTAGCTTCTGGACAGGCTAGGCCTGCTGGAGTGTCCCAGGGAATGTGGGGACTTGCAGCTCTCATGCTGACAGCCAGTGCTGCCATCTGCATAGCCCTCTAGGGCCCCTGCGGTGGGGGCACATCCACCTTCCCATATTCCAGGAATGCTGCTGCCTTTGCACTCACCCTTGGGGTTGGAAATAGCCGGGAACCTAAGTGTTCAGGGAGATGGTTACTTGCTTCAGGTCATTCTGTCTGGGAATTCAGTGGTCAAAGCCAGGGCTGTCTGAGTCCAAAACTTGCCCTCTTTTGACTTTATGGCTCTACCTTGAACCTGCTGTTTGCAAGAAACCCAGGAGGATCCTTATCAGTTCTGCCTAACAGTTCACAGGGAGTGCTGTGGGAGTCCTTCCATTTCCCTGGAGAAAACAAACCCTGGAGGGGAAGTGACTTTCCCAAGACCACACAGCTAAGAGGCAGAGTCGGGATTCAAGCTCAGCTTCCCTGTGCTCAGTTCACTGCTCCTGTCGTCCCAGTCCTGGAAGGCCTCCTGCCTGGGGAAGCTGTCGCCCCGAGTCTGAGGATGACATGGATGTCCACTGGATGTCATTATTTCTCTACCAAAAGCTAACTAGGCCTTCTGTTTGGCAGGACAATAGGATATTCCCCCTTCCCAGGGGAAGAAAGTCACAGAGGGGATGCTCAGGTGTGGACTCCCTCTCCTTCTGGCTCACAGACAAGAGGTACAGCCTGCTCCTTGTTTTTCTAGGGTGGGGAAGGTCTGCACAGCTGAACCCCTCCCTCCTGGTGATCACTGCGGCCCTTCATCATCCCCCATGGCCTCTCCCCATAACCTCGGCCCCAATCCCCCAATTAACACTCCTTTGCCCCAGTCTCTCCAAAAGCATACTTCCAAAATATTCTCTCCCCATGGGAACAGGCTGCCCTCTCTCTCCGTGGGCTTCATGTCAGTTCAGAGCCATTTCACCAGGCAGGGAGGCTCTGCTGTGCCCTGCCCTGCCTGGTGCTGAGGATACAGGTTCTGGCCCAAGCGGGAGGCTGTCAGGAGCTGGGCAATGTTAACTCGTTGAGGTCTGGGCTGTGCACGGAGATTTCAGGGGAAGGGAGCTGAGGCATTTCTGGGGGAATCACAAAGGTGGGGAGGAAGTTGGGAAGAGTAGGGGAAGGACATTCTGAGGTACAGCACTTCAAAATGAGAGGGCATGTGTGCTGGGAAGTGGTGTTGGGTTGGAGCCTCAAGTGGAAGCCAGGGAAGGGTGGGCAATGGGAAGGTGGCCACAGAGAAGAGCTTCCTTGAAGAAGAGGCCTGGAGTCCCTGCCATCACCTCCAGTACATGCCAGGCAGTGCTGAGCCAGGACTCAGCGCACCAGACAGACTTGGCCTCTTGTCCTTTGACCCAACTATTAGCAAATGACTTTGGGAAAGTCAGTTGATCTCCTTAAGCATCAGTTTTCTCATGTACAAAATGAGAACACCACCTAAGAAACAGTGGGGCCATAGAAATGGAAAGTACTTCAGATAAAGCAAAAAAGGGCCGCTCTGGTGTTCATCAAATGAATGTTATGATACCGTTTATCAAAATAATCTTTATTAAACATTCCAAGAGTGAGGCCCAAATGCCTGATGGACATGTAGGAATGGAGAAAAGATCTGCATTAATGAAGGGAGGCAAATTTGACAATAATCAGTTGCAGTAGGCTGAACGGTGTCCCTCCCCAAATTCCTCTGTGGAAACCCTAAGCATTAGTACTTCAGAATGGGACCGAATTTGGAGACAGAGTCTTTAAAGAGGTGATTCAGTCAAAATGGGGTGTTAGGGTTGACCCTAACTTAATTTGACTGGTACCCTACAAAAAGAAATTTGGACACACCAAGATATCAGGTATGCAAGCACACAGAGAGAGGACCATGTGCAGACAGAGGAAGAAGACTGCCATCTGCAAGTCAAGGAAATAGGTCTCAAAAGGAACCAACCTGCTGACACCTTGAACTTGGACTTTCAGCCTCCAGATCTGTGAGAAAATAACTTCCTGTTGTTCAAGCCACCCTGTCTGTGGTAGTTTATTAGGGCAGGCCTAGCAAACCAATACACCACTGAAACCTCATTACAAGAGGGAAGGGAAGGAATTTATTCCTTTGTTCAGCAAAACTTGATTGGATGCCTACCATGTGCTAGCTAGGCACGTCTCTAGACACTGAGGAAAGAGCAGGGAATAAGGTAGGCAGGCAGGCAGGCAGCCAGACAGAAAATGTGTCCAGCACTTTCACATCTAGTCTCCCCTGTCATTGTCCCACCTATCCAGTGAGGAAACAGGCTTAGAGTGGTAAAAATGACTTTCCAAGAATGCATAGCAAGTAAATGTTTGAGCCCAAGATGAGTGTCAGATCCATAGCATGCTTTCTTTTCATGGTCCCTTGTGGTCTCCGCAGGACTGAATTTTCTTATGTTGTATTAATTAGGATGTATTTGGCTGCAAGTAATAAAATAACCATCTAACAGCAGCATAAGCAATAAAGACATCTCACACTAGATATCTGCAGGTAGGCAGCTGGTCCCAGGTTGGTTCAGTGATTCAAAGTTAACACTGAGGACTCTCCCTCTTTAAACTGCCATCCTTTAGGTATTTCTTTTAAGAATCCAGTCTTATCACCCCATAGTCTTAAGAAGGCTGCCACAGCTCAGAGCATCATGTCTTCACATAGCATGTTCAAGGCAAGGCAGAAAGTAAGGGCTTTCCATTCTCTAGAGAGGGAAGACTTCCCCAGAGGCCTTAGCAGACATCTCTTTGACCAGAACTGGGTCACATGATTGGCCTTAGCTACAAAGGATGGGAAAGTGAATCTTTCATAAACTAAAGGGGAATGGGGGCACCCTGGCTTTCTTAGATCAGTCACGTGTCTGCTAGGGCTGGGCACAGCCTACTAAGATGGGACTTCTGTCCGCAAAGAGAAAGTGGGAGGCTGCCTGACCCGGGCTGGCGCATCTAGGTGTGTGGGCCCTTTCTGGCCGTCTCCTCTTCAAATGACTGCATTATAGACGTGAGGGAGGAAGTAAGTCCGCCCAGCGCTTGCTGTGGCCCCGCTGTAGCGGCTGTCGCTGCGGCCAGGCGGAGGGGATGACTTGAGGCTGGGGTGTCCTCAGTGCCCAAGGAGGAGGGAGAGAACAGGAAGCTTTGGGCAACGGGGCGTGTGGCCCCGAGCCCCTGCTAAGATTTGTTCTGAGAGTGAAGGTGCCAACGTGGGGGAACAAATGAAGCTTCAGTTGCAGGGATCGCCTGCCCTGTCACCCATGTCCTTTACCCTGCAGTGCCCCAATACATTCCTTCTGGAGCCTGGTTCCAGTAAAAATGTTGTCTCTGCCGAGGTTTGAACATGCTTTCTGTTGTCGGAAAATGAAAACTATGCAACCCGATGTGTTTCTCTTTCGGCCTTAGCTGCCAGAAGCCAGAGCCAAACATGTCGCCCAGGCGCTGGGGGCCCGGCTCCTTGGTTTCCCCAGCGCTGCTCCGGCTTCCTCCGGGGGGCGCTGTTCAGGTTCCCCTGAACTTGTGGGCGCCTCCAGGCCCAGGCTCAGGCCCGTGGGTAGGGGGTGCACTGGAGAGAAGCTCAAGGGCTTGGCCGACTTACCTCAGGAGCACAGAGGCATCGAACCTGCTCAGGCGGCTTCTGAAGCTCCGCCCCCTCTGATCTTAAACGCGACAGCACAGGGGCGAGGAATGGGTTCCGTCAAAGCCGAAACCAAGCACTATGGCGATCTTAACGACCCCTGAATCACTGAATCCACCGTGTTTTTCCACTTTCAAGTTGTTTCGGGCTGCTGTGGAGACACGCCCTTCCTGGGTTTTATGGCTTCGCTGTCCGGGCTGTGGGGAGGAGGCGTGTTTACTTTTCGCAGGGAAAATAGCGGTTAAGGTGGGACGGGTGGACCTGATTAGTAATTGGGTGATTTATCCCATGGACGTTCTTTGGGTTTTCCTGGTGGTTTGAACTTTGGCTGAATGAAATAGCAGGAGGGGGTAGGAGAAAAGTGGCTTCCAGGAGGAAAGGGTAGGGCTGGCCCAGAGCTAGACAGGTGGAGATCTGTGAAGATCGCAGATGGAGGGAAGATGTCGCTCCAGCCCTTGTCTGAGACTCTTCCTCTGTGTTCGTTCACCCGCTTTCTTGCTAACCCACTGGAGCCTACGTTCAGGGCTTCAAAATTCTGAGCATCTTCCCTGTGCTGGGGAACGAGCACACCTGTTGTGCAGTGTGATGAACAGGCATTCCTTTCCTCAGAGGAGAGCCCGGACTCCACAGGCGGAACAGGTCATTCCCAACAGGGGAGTGTGCACAGGACATGAGGTGATAATCGTTAATGCTTGTGAGGTGTTCTGCATGTACCAATCTTACAAGTGTTTTTCACGTATTAAATTGTTCATTTAATCAACAATCCTAGGAGCTAGGTCCTGAGAAAATGTACATAACTTATACAAGGTCACCCAGCAGACAGATTTGCACCTAGACGGTCCGTCTAGCCTTTTACCATCACATTATCCAGCTCCACTTTGGAAATGAGGTGGGTCTGCCTCAGAAAAGGATTCCCAGAAAGAGGGATGATTAAATCTAGGTCTTGAGGAAGGTATAGGGAAGTTTGAGGTAGAGGAAGTGATAGAAAAGAACCCCAGAGCTGAGGATGCCTGCCCATGCCAGGAGCTGCCCAGGGAAATGGAGGAGAGGCAGGCAGGGCCAGAAAATAAAACTTCTTTGAAGGAGGTGGGTGAGATTATCTGATTTTAAATGAAGAAAGAGCTCAGGCAGCTCAGTGGAGGACAGACTGTGGGTGGGGTTAGATCAGAGCTGGCAAGAGTGGACACCTGCTGTTTTGGCTTTTGGTATCCACTCTCCCTTTGGCCCCGATCATCGTTGGGGACTCCGCCCCTCCAACCACTCTGCTCTCAGGTCATGCAGTTTGCCTGACTCCAGCTGGACTTGAAGGGTGGGCCCATGACTCAGGTCTGCTCAGTTATCCTCACCCACTGCTTTGACTGTGGGGATTGGCTCAGGAGTGTACGTGTTACCCAAGTCAGGCCAGTGAGACTCAATTCTGGGATTTTTGTGAGGTTTGTTAGGGAAAAGAGACTTTCTATTGAGGTTGCTGAGCTGGGGATGTAAGCTTGGAACTACAGGGCCCACACTATTGTTATATGAGAAGCCTCTGCCTGAGAATGAAGCTGTATTCATTTGCTAAGGCTGCGTAACAGCCTTATTGGTGATTTAAACAACAAAAATGCATTTCCTCATAGTTCTGGAGGTTGGAAGTCCAAGATCAAGGTATCAGCAGGGTCAGTGTTTTCTGAAGCCTCTCTCCTTGGCTTGCAGATGGCTGTCTTCTTCTGGTGTCTTCACATGGTCTTCCCTCTGTGTCTGTATGTGTTCTAATCTCTTCTTACAAGGACACCAGTCATTCTGGATTAGGGCTCATACATGTGTCCTCATTTTACCTTAATTACTTCTTTAAAGATCCTGTCGCAAAATACAGTCACCTTCTGAGATACTGGGGGTTTAAGACTTCAACACACAAATTTTGAGGCAGCACAGTTCAGCCCATAACAGAAGTTAACAAAGAAAAAAAACAGACATAGAGTAAGAGACCTGATGTTATTTGAGCTACTGGATCCGAATGTACCTGAAGCTGAACTAATATTATTCTGGATTCTGAGTTTCATGAGCTAATAAATACCTAATTCCCCCCTTTTTCTTCTTAAACTAGTTAAGTTGGCTTTCTGTTACTTACAGCTAGAATTTCTGAGTAATACACAGGGGAACCAGTTAGTAAAGTCTTAAGATACTCTACCTCTAATTAAATTTCAACTTGCAAGGTTAGTTCTTGCATTTGTACCCAGTTCTGTCCAATTCCAATAGCTAGAGGCAGAAAATACAGAAAAAAATCAGCTGAGTTGGCACCAGCCCCTTCTCACCTAGGCAGGAATTTCCACCTTAGCTCTGAAGCCCTGGAAGACAAAATGGGAGAAATCTCCCTTACCACCAATGTTCCTAATGTGGAGAATAGGCTGGGGTGCTAGCAGGTAAAATAAGAATGTAGTTTGGGTTTAAAAAGTCTTTCAAGAAGGGAAGAATCATTTTGAAAAGACTTGGATGGGGCTGTGGAGAATGAGCTATGATTATCTCTTTACAGGTTGACACCTTTCTGTCTGAGGCTCACACAGAACTCAAAAGGAGCAACAGCTTTGCTCAGCGGATCACAGGCAGGAGTGACCCAACAAGCATTGTACTGGGCATGACTTCCTGAGATCTCAGGTGGGAGGCTGAGCAAGCAGGGGCCACAGCTGAGTCGGTCCCTCAGAGCCACCCAAAGACAGGGAGAAAGAAATAGAAATGGGGTGAGGAGGAAGTCTAGCATCAAGTCCCTTTGGCCTTGAAGTGGATGCCCTGACTCTTGCATGGTTTTTATCTCTGTCATTCTCATTGCAGCTGAGACCAGCTCAGGGTCTTTTCCAACAAGAGTGTTTTTGAGGGGCCTATGACATACCAGGCCTGTGTGTCCTTCAGGGGGGTGCAGAGGTGGCCCTGCTGGCAGTACGATGAGGACTCCATAGCCTTATGGATTTAGACACACCAGTGTTCACTTGAAGCTCTGGGCCTGACCAGTCTCATGGCTTGTGGTGAATGACTTACCCTTTTATCCTCACTAGTGGCGAAATGATACTGGATAATTGCAAACTCACAGTCTTCTCGTGAAGCTTAAGGGAAACCAAGTAGTAATAAAGGGACAACCTCTGGAGTCTGGGTTTGAATCCCAGTTCACTTACTCAGCTGGGTGACCTTGGGCAAGTCACTTACCCTCTCTCAGCCTCAATTTCTTAATCTATAAAATGGGCAATAGTACTTACCTCATGGGTTAAACGTGAGAACTGAATCAAAGAATGCAAACTTCGTGAGGGTAGGGTTTTTTTTTGTCATTTTATGTTTTTCCCCCTGCAGTTCCTGGGACATAACACCAAATAAATGGGAACAATTATTGTTATTAGTAATTATGACTGTCCGGCACTGGTTGAGACTATGCTGTGGCATCCCAATGGGCTGTCTGTGGGCCTGTGGTCCAGGGGGTGAAGACAAGACCACCACACTGGCAGACTTAGCAAACTGCCTCCTGGGTTGGGGAAAGGTCCCGATTCTGCAAGACGGAGCATGAGCAGAGGCTAGGGGATGTCCGGGGTCCTGATTAAGCACTTCACGTGCGTCAGTTATCTACATCCTTGCCACATCCCATAAGCTAGATTCATTTATTACCCCCTTTTCACAGATGAGAAAGCCTGAGGCTCAGGCAGGAAGGGGCAGTGACTGAGATCATACCACCAAGGAGTGGAATGGCCAGGGTCCAAACTGCATTTGTACAGCTCCAAACTCCTTGTTTTTAAACAAGGGGATGCAGAGAGGAAACGGCTTAGGGAGAGGTGGAGGGCGGAGCCAGCGGGTGGAGGCAGGTCCCTAAAGGCATGAGCGCAGCGCCGCGCAGCAGGCCAGGGCCCCCTCACTTCGCGCGGGGCTGTGTCCCACTGCCCCGCGCCTCACCGAATGCTTTAGCAGGCGACTCGATCGGCCGGCTCTCAGCCGGAAGAGGCCCCTAGGGTCTCCTTACTGGTGGAGAATGGAGCTCAGAAACCACCCTGCCCCTGCCAACACCGGCCTTCGGAGGCAAATAAAACGCACCCTGCGCTGGGTCAGCAGCGCCCGTTGCACTAAAATCCACCCACTGAAGGGTCCTTTTCCTTGTGAACCCACCAATAGCGGAGGAGAAGGGGGCCAGGGCGACCAGAAGCATTGCTGCCGTTCTCCTAGCCAACGGCGAGCAGAGGGGCCTCTCGGGTATCCACCCCCCCCCACAAGGACAAGGCCCGGGCCTTTCTGAGAGGTTGGGGTCGGCGGTGGGGCTCTGGGCCCTGCCTGCCCTGACAGGGACTGAGCAGAGACAGTCCTGCACTCCTTATTGTTTGTTTGTTTATATCTGGGAAAAGAGATACATTCGGGAAAACTACAATTAAAAATGCATTATCAGGAAAAGAATTTCTTGGATGGTTCTCAGAATCAGGAAGAAGGTGGAAGCAGCTTAGGCAGGGAGCAGGGACCTGAGGCGCCGAGAACCCGCGGTGACGGCTCCTTTTAGAGCAGAGCTCCGGGCACCGTGCCAGGGGACACCTGCGGTCACCTGCGGTGCTCCCAGCCCCGGGCCTCGGTGCTGCGCCTGGGCTCAGCGCCCCCGAAGGCCTCCCTAGCCATCTCTCCCTCTGTGCCTTTGGGTCGCTCCTTCCAGAGGCAAATTCCTCATAAACAGGGTTGAGGGAAAAACACAGGATGCCCAGTCACACTGAATCTCCGATTTAAAACAGTTTTTTAGTAGACGTAAAGGTTATTTCTCTGAGATTCAAATTTAAATGGGCATTATGTATTGTCCTTTTTTTAAATTAAGGTATCATTGATACACAATCTTATGATGGTTTCACATGAGCAACATTATGGTTACTACATTCACCCTTATTATCAAGCACCCCCCAACACACACCCCATTGCATTCACTGTCCATCAGGGTAGTAAGATGCTATAGAGTCACTACTTGTCTTCTCCGTGCTATACTGCCTTCCCCATGACCTACCTATATTGTGAGTGCTAATTATAAGAGCATTGTATATTTTTATTGGCTAACTCTGGCCATTCTACCCAGAGGGCTACACTTGGTGGGAGGGGACACCTGCCCCTTCTACTTCTATAGTAAGAACGCCAATCTTGAAGGATTGGGCTGACCATGTGTGGTTGGATGTAGAAAAGCCAGAAAAGCAAGCATCAACTGTGATTCCCCAAAACCTCCCATTTAAAAAAAAAGTCACCTGCCTGACTTTTTTTTAAAGCTGCCTTCACCCAGAGAGGGCCTGGGTGGTAGGAGTGACTCACTCAGTTACTCCTTTTCTGCACCCAGTTTTCATAACACAAAAGATGACCCCCTCCTCCCACCCCCCGAGTTGGAGGCAGAGAATTCAAGAATCTTTTTGGAACGATCCTGAAGTTCTTACCAATGCATCCTTGTCACTCAAGACCAGGTGAAGGAAGGAGCTGAGTTGAAATGGAAATAATCTACGGCGTTGACTGTCTAGACAGCGCTCGATTTTCTGGATGGGGAGGAAAGCAGACAGAAGCCGGCTTTGGCCAAAGCTGAAACCCAAGCCATCATCACCCGTCCTCCGAGCCATCCTCAGACTTGGCTGTCTGGGCTGGCGCCAGAATTGGCCTGGGGCTGTTTCTTGCTCCAGTTTCAAAGGATTCAGGCTTCCACGGAGGGAAAAGCTTGAATTTTTCACAGTGAGAAATTTAATGAAAGGTAAGAAACAGTTGATGCTTCCTTCTCTTTTGGATCTTTGTGTTTGCGGGAACATGGTGAGAGAAAATGAATATTTTAACCATAAGGCTTTGGCCGGAGATCAAGTTTTGAAAGGAAGGCATCTACTAATTGAAAACATCATTTTTGGGGTCCTTAAATCAGGGGAAACAGGTGCAGGTTTGTGGTTTTAGAGAGAGTATTTCTTTTGAAAAAAAGAAGGAACAGTGTCCCAGATAAGGTCCCTCTGAAGCCAGTAGACCTTTACTTTTCAGCCCTTATTTACTTAGAAGGTGACTGGAAAGATTAACTGAGAGTTTAAAAGAAAAATCAACTCTCACCTTTCTAAGTAACATTCCCAATCCTCTCTTTTTTTCCTTTTTGATAATGTTCTCTTGTAATACTGTCCATTCATTCCTGAGTGGATTCCCACACCTCATCTACTTTCATTCTTAATCTTGTGAGGAAAAGCCTAGGCCTCTGCTCTCTTTTCATACAAGGTCAACAGAGCTGGCATTTCTCCTCCACTATGGTGTTATTTTTCCATGTTTTCTCTGGTTCGGAAGGGGCAGAAATTTCAAGGTCGAAAAAGTCATTGGTGGAAAGGAGTAGTATTTCCCTGCCTGCTGTATGCTGGGTGCTCGGAGATGGCATATATCTCTGCCATCCCCGCAGTAAAACCATGTGAGGTCACTGAGGTTCTTCTTGTTTTTAAACTTGCCTTGATGGTTGAGGAAATGAAGACTCGGAAAGCAGAAGAGACATGCCTGAGGTGGCCCAGCTAGGAAGTAGCAGAGGTGACCCTGAAAGCCATGTCTGCCTGACTGTCAAGCCTTTGGCCCTTCTGTCACTCTACAACGCCCCCCCACCCCTCCCCCACCCCCGCCGCCTGTATAAACAGGGGGGTGGCAAGCAAGCTAATGGCTGTGAGAATACCCGGAAGCTTTTTTCACTTGAAATTACTCATAGCACCTCCCTGTCTTGGGGAATTGTTCAACAGGTTTATTTTTAGTCAAATAAACATTAGTGCCATGTTTTTAGGGGAGATTCTGAGTTCATGTTACAGATCAAGAAAGGTGGTCAATAGAGTCTGTTTCCTCAAGAAACCAGTATCGTGTATTAGTTACCTGTTGCTGTGTAACAAATTACTCCAAAACTTAGTGTCTTGAAATGACATTTATTACATCACAGTTTCTGTGGGTCAGGAGTCTGGGCATGGTTTAGCTGGGTTCTGTGACTCAGGGTCCCCTCCAGACTAGTCAAGATGTCGTCCAGGGCTGTAGTCCTCAGAAGGGTTGACTGGGGAAGGATCTGCTTTCAGGCTCACTTGCATGATTGTTGGCAGGTTTCAGCTCCCCTGGGCTGTTGGCCTTAGCTTCTCACCGGCTGATGGTGTGAGGGGGCCCTCAGCTCCTTGCCATGTGGGCCTCTCCAACCTGGCTGCTTATTTGATCAGTGTGTACACATGGTATGTCAGCAAGATAGAAGCCACCGTCTTTTATCACCTAATTGTGGAAGTGATATCCCAAAACTTTTGCTGTACTCTGTTCTTTAGAAGCAAGTCACTAAGCCCAGCCCACACTCAAGGGGAGGAGATTACACAAGGGTGTGAATACCAGGAGGCAGGGATCCCCAGAAGCCACGTCAGCAGCTACCCATCAGAAGACTGGAAATGGTGCTCATAATAACAATAATAGGTTGGTGATTATAGCTGGCCTTTATTGGGTGGTTTGATGTACCAGGCATTGGGCTATATCCCTTCTGTGCATTGTCTTATTTAATTCCCCACACTGCTCTTTGAATTAGGAAGGTTCACTAATGTCCCTGAGTTACTACAGCAAAGACATTAGGGCGCAGCTCTGGGGGTTCCTGCTTCAGAGACCCTCCCTTTGCATGATGCAAGTCTTGACCTGAACACTGAACTTCTCTGGCCAAAACAAGCTCCTTTTGAGATAGGAGTTTGAAAAACAAAGCCAAACTCACTACTAATCAGAAAATTGCAAATGAACACAACCAGAAGCCATTTCTTACCCATCAGACTGGAAAAAAAAACTTGAGTTGGAGAAAGTGTGGGGGATTCTCATGCACTGCTGAGAGACTATAAATTTGTACTGCTACTTTGGAGGGAAATTTGGCAGGATCTATTAAAATTTTAAAAGGACATAAAAATGAAAAATGTGCATAGCCTATGACCCAGCAATTACACTTTTAAGAATTTACCCTAGAGAAATACTTGCACATGTGCACGAAGAGTTTTTACTTCAGAGTTTTTTCTGAGAGTAAGAAGTAAATAGTAAAACTGGAAACAGTGTACATGTCCATCAGTAAAAAGTGGCTAAATAAATTGTAGAGCATTCATACCATGGAAAAAACCATGAGTTAGGTAAAGAGAATGATCTAGATATACAAGTATGGCATGGAAATATCTCTAAAACATACTTTTTATGTTTTAAAAAGTAACACTTTGTTTTAGAGAAAAGCAAGTTGCAGAATGATTCCCTCAGTATGATACCACATATGTAACCCCCAACAATATTACATTTCATATATAATATTATATTGCTTATGATATATTTATAGCTATCATTTATCTATATACACACATATATACATACATATACATATATATAGGATATATACCATTAAAAATATATTCAAGTGCATGGAAATGGCCTGGAAGGGTGCACACCAAGCTGATAACAGGAGAGGAGGGGAGGGGAAGAAACTAGAGTTGAGGGGTGGTCAAAGGAGACTTCAGCTTTGTATGTAATATTTTTGATATTTTTAAAGGAAAAACTTAATTGCCTTATTTGTGTCAACTAGGCCTATCTCTTTTAAAAAGTGTTACTTTTTAAAGTCCCACCCAATGATTTTCCTTGCATTATATTGGCCAGAACTGGGTTGTATAGCTACCCTCAGTGCAAAGGAGACTGGGAAGATAAATAGTTTTTAGCTTTGCTATTAGAGGAAAGCAGGGAAGAAGAGAGTTGGGAGGTGCCATTGGGCTGCCAACTAAAAACATCTACCACAGTTCAATCTTTTAGTTACCCAACACCTACACATGCCTTTCTTTCTATACATACACTCTGTGTAGAGTCCAAAGTCCAAGGTCAATTACTGCATCTACCTTTAACTCTGGGATCTCTGACTGATAAAGTGCAGGCCACCTATCAGGCCCAGAAGTGAGAGGATACTCCCTGTTAGCAACATCTGAGACAGGTTTTGGGGCAGGTGTCTTTTCTGTGGGTACTCAGCTTTAGTAGCCCTTTTCTTGGTGATAGTTTCACCTCCAAAGATTATTTTTAGGGTTTAACAGTCACAGGCTATCATAAGCCAGGCTTAGGTTGTTTGGAAAACATACAACCCTCAGAAATGTAATAGAGATCCAACTTTGATTTCCATGTGTAAGTAGCCACAGCAAAAGATTGCACCTAGACGTGGCGTGTAAGCCTAAATTGTCTCATCTTGAACCCACTCTGCCCAACCCTCTAGTCCTTGGTTTATTGGCTGATTCTTTGTGATTCTTAGTAACCTGGGTTGGAGAGACACCTCATTTAATATGATATTTGCATGTTGGTGCCCCTTCCTTTATTTGAGAGACTTCTTAAAGAAGGTTCTAGACAATAGCCAGAGGCACTGATCTAATTTCCTGCTAACACTAGTTTCATTTCTGTTACTTGGGCTTTTTCAATTTTAAGACTTTACATTATGGGATTCTCAGTCAGTGTAGGTTATAGGCCACAGTCAGATAGTGCCTCTCTTAGCAAAGCCATATCCCTTCCATTGGCTTACAAATGGCTGGGTCTTGTCTGAGATCATCTCTTCCTTACAGGACTTTATTAAAAATGTCAGGAAGTAGCCAGCATGGACTAATATTCTGGAATTTTCCAGTAATATCTCTGACTCTATAATCCCAACTGGCATGAAGTTTTAAGGTAGAGCAAGCAACAGTTGGACCAAATGTTTGCCACTGAATAAAAAGGGTGATCTGCTTCAGCCAGTAAAGATTAGGCCCTTCCTCCCCCATGTTTTAAATTTTGTTACTTTCAGTACCCAACCTTGGTACCAATTTTTTTTTTTAATCAGAAAAAGCTTAGTTGTGTGCAACAGAAATTGATTCTGCCTTATTAAGCAAAAAAGTAGATCAACTAAAGAATATAGGATGAGTTAGAATTGTTGCAAAGCCCAAAGAATCAGGGTCAAGGCTGTTTCCATAAATAATGTTCCTAAAAATACTGGGGAGCCAAAACAAGGTAAAACTCTTGCCACTACTATGACCAAGGAGTAAATGCTATAACTTGCATTGCTGCCGGGAACTCAACTTCAGTGCAACTAGTAATTCTGCCAGCACTGATGCTAGTCTGGTGCCAGTAATTTGACTTTTCAACCACCACCACTCTTGCAACCAGATGCCTCTGCTGCTACTTGCACCAGCAACATGTATTTTGAGCAATGCCTCCTTGCCCATATTGGCTCATTTATATCCAAGTCTGCATGAATACATCTTATTGGTGGCACCTAGAATACAGGCCTGTGCCTAAGTGCTAAGGGGTTAGTGAAGCAAACCTTCTGAATTCTACCTTAGGGAGGAAGGATTTATAAGGTCAGAGAGTCTATAAATACATTTTGATGTATAATAAGAAGTATATATTTGGTTTTGGTGCCCATTTCTGGCACAAATCTCCCAAAACTCTTGGAATTTCCCAAGCAACAAGAGCAATAAAGGTGTCTTTTGTTATGTTAATGAGATGACTTTTGGAAAGTCCCTAGGTAACCTAAGGAAACAGGCTGGTTGCCAGGGGAACCAATCACATGATGAGAGGGCTGGAACTTTCAGCCCTACCCACCCCTGACCTCAGCGTAGGGGAGAGGGGCTGGAGATTGAGTTTAGTCACCAATGGACAATGATTTAATCAATCATGTGGAGAGGGCATGGAAACTCGGCCCCTTCCCACATATCTTGCCCTATGTATCTCTTCCACCTGGTCATTCCTGAGTTACATCCCTTTATGATAAATCAGTGATCTAATCTAGAGGGTGAAATGTTTCTCTGAGTTCTGTGAGCTTCTTTAGCAAATTAATCAAACCAAAGGAGGGGGTCATGTGAACCTCCAATCTATAGCCTGTAGGTCAGAAGCAAAGGTGGCAACCTAGACTTGTGATTGGCATCTAAAGTGTGTGTGTGTGTGTGTGTGTGTGTGTGTGTGTGTGTGTGTGTGTGTGCAGTGGGGTGGGGGCAGTCTTGTGGGATTGAGCCCTTAACCTGTGGGATCTGATGCTATCTCCAGCAGAGGGTCAGAACTGAGTTACTTGCTTGGTGGTGTGGAGAACAACACACATATCAAGGATGTTCAGAAGTCACTGGGCATCCAGACAAACATGACAAGTCTACATAATAGCTTCACTCACAGGTTCTACATAGTGTCCCCAAGAGCTCCAGGTTCTTCCTTTATGGTGACAAAATGTCTGAACAGCTGCAAACTCATACCCTTTCAAATTCAAGTCCAGTGGAAAAGAGGGTTTTTCTCCCCCCTACAAATTTTCTGCAATTCACTTTGATTGGACAGACTCGGTCAATTGCCCATCCCTGAACTAATTCTAGTGGCTAAGAGCAAGGTCTGCTTTGATGGGCCAGGACTGCATCATGTGTTCCACATCTGAAATAGAGATTTTCATCCAGAACTCATGGCCTGAGAGGGGATGGGGGAATCCACAAAAAAATATTGGGAAATGGAATGGATTCTGATAAACAGACAAACCAAACAGAGTTCATGTCTTCCATCCTCTGTGTAGAGGGGAACATTTCACTCATGTCTTCTAAAACCTCTTCTAAAATTCTTTTGTTTGTTTATTTAAATCACTATGAAATCATGGATTCCTATCTTATTTAATAGGTTATAATCTGTTACTATCATTGTTTATTTTAATATTCATATTCGAATTGTCCCAGATTTGGCCAGTGAGAGCCCCTTCAAGCTGCATTCTGTATCCTTGTGATGTCCCCATCTTTCTTTGGGTATTTCCTTATTTTCTGGTGAAAGGTATTCCTGATGTGTCTCGTACTTTTCCTGGTGCAACCATGGAATCAGTTATAGTGGGTCTGGGATATAGTTTTACCCTACTTACAAGCTAATAAAAGCCTGCTACTCTTTCATGGATGCTGGCAGATTACATGAAACTCCTGAGTGAGAGACAAAGGTCTTTATTACTCATAATACAGGAAGTAACATGAGCACTGGCATAATCACATTGATTTTCCTATATCCGAGTCCAATGGGAGCAATGTGATAAGGCCCAGATGGATGCATGGAGTAAGTTTGCATTACAGCTGAAGAACACTGAGGTTGGGGAGCCCACTGCTTTTACAGAAAGCGCTAAGCAAGTCTTCTCTTGATTCTGGAAGACATTACTCATATTGCAAAGTCATTCCCACAAACACAACCCTGGGACAGGCCTGAGAAGGAGCGGTCAGATTCTTCCATTTTGGACACCAAATAAGAATGTGCAGTGAAGCCAGGCCTATGGCAAGTTGCTGCTTCCAACAGCCATTTCTCTACAGAGCCCTGGTTCCTTTCATTGGAGAATGGTGTTTAGAAACCAAGATCTACTTGCTAGGTGTGCTCATTGCTATTGAACTATTGTTGTTCCTAGATGTTCTCAGAAGAGAGCTAGAGAATATATGTGTCCACATACACATACCCTTACATATGTATATATGTATGTATGCCTATATGTATGTATGTAATCTATCTATCTAATCTATCTCTTCATGCATTCATATTGACAGCTCTAATACCACAGGTTTATTCTAGTTTTCTGCTTTTCCGTATCTGTAACACCTTCTCTGGCAATGAGAAACTCAAAATATATTTACGTATTTGCTTAATTGCTCCTGCAGTCCCATCATTGCCATTGCTACCCATCCTCCAATCACATGGACAACCTCCTAACCCCTCGGGTTCTGGCCTGCTGCGCTGGCATGCATCTCCTTCCCCTGTTTGGAAGCTCTCCTCACTCCAGTCACTAACAGCTAGTGCTGGCACCTTAGCTGCCACTGCTTAAGGACACCTCCACCCACTTAGGCTCTAAACCCCATACCAGGCTGCCACCACCACCACCTGCCAGCAGGGGTCCCCTTCTGACCTGCCTGGTGACACATGCTGTGCCCAGCCACCCTCCTGCATGGACACGCATGCTTCAACACCCTGGGCCAGGCCACCCCTGCCACTGCCACCACCCTCTGTAGATACAACCTTCACCTTGCTTGAGCTCTGGAATGCCCCACCCTCACCTCCTGAAGACACTCACCTTGTTCAGACACACCTAATGGCTTCTAGACAGAATTAATCAGGAAGGGAAGGGAAGGGGAGAGGTAAGGACCTAATGACCATTTTTAATGGCTGCAAAACACTACATTATGTGGATGTAATCTAGTTTGCTTAACCGCCTTCCAGCTGTCTTAAGTAATGATTGTATTTTTTTCCTTTTCTAGATACCATTCCAGGAATCACACTATGAACATAAATCTTTGTGCATCTTGCCACACACCCCTCTGGTGTTTTTATTAGGGCAGATTCCTAGAAGGGGAATGATTCCTGGGTCAGAGAATATGACTACTTGTAAAGCTCCTGGTCTTCACCGCACAGCTTTAGTGTTCATCTTATGATCCATACACCCTGAATAAATAAACAAGCAGGACTCTGTCCCAGAGACTGCTTAGGATTTTCTACAGATGATAGTTGTTTCACCATTTGATGACATCACCTCCCTTTTCACACCAAGATTGATGTGGGAAATTCTGTATAAATACCCTGCATCAACAAACCATTGGGTCAGCAGGCCTCTTAAAGATGGGCACCTCGATGCGGTGTGGCTGGCCCGGCCCACACAGGACAGGCGCCTGTGATTTATAAGATCCAAACATGAAGTCTTCAGGAAAGCTGAAGTACTTTATAGGTCACCTGGATTTTTCCTACCATAGATGTTTTGACTCACAGGTTTCCTTTATGTCACTCTGTCCATAGTCTAGGTATTATTAAAATGGAATAAAGAGGTTACTGTAGCAGAGGCCGAGTAGCACACAGGAGGGAGTTTGTGATTCTAAGTGAGAGAATAAAGAAGTAACAGGTGAGGGAATTAATTAAGACAAACATTGGCAGCCAGGCAACCAAGTATTCATTGCATGAGGGCCATTGGCCTAACTTTGTGCTCAGAGCTGTCAGCTGGCTCATTTGGTCACACATTCAATATCCTTTCCCAGGCGCAGACTCTCTCCAGACCTTGGGCTCTCTGTCCCGGGTGAGCGGGACTGGAGAGAAGAGAGACACTGTCCTGCTCTCAAGGGGCTTGCCGCCTAGGAGAGGAGAAGCCAGATCATGAGTGTAACATCTGCTGGAGCTCCTCCTCTCGCTTGGGGAAGGCTCTGTGAAGGTGGTGAGCAGGGTGCCTGCAGTACAAATTGTACCAGTTAGGAGGCTGAGGCGGGCAAAGTTTCACCAGGTAGAGGAACTGGCGTAAGCCAAGGCACATGATTCTGTCAGCGTATCAGCAAGGATTTAGCATGCGTGCCCCACATATCCAGGACTGAGTAGGGAGTGTATTTCATACTCCAGTGTTTAACTGGGAAGGTTGTGAGAGGACTGGCTGCATAAAATTATCAAATGATTCTCTTCTGTCTCCATGATGAATTCCATGTCTTACCTAAGCATACAAGAATCCATTAGTCTTTGCTGTGTAACAAATAACCCCCAAATCTCAGTGGCGTACCCCAGTAAGCATTTATTCTCCTTGCTCATGCATCTATGGGGTGCCTGGGAAGTGGCCACTATTGGCCGGGAGGGCTCCCCTCCGGGCTCTGTGTCGGGTTCCAGGTCTGCCTCGTATACCTCATCCTCCTTGGGTCAGTAGTTGTGTAAAGCACATTCTTCTCATGGCAAAAGGCAGGAGTACAAGAGGACGGCCCAAATCTCAGAAGTATGTTTCAAACCTTTGCCCTCCTGATGGCATCCAGAGGTCAAAGTAAGTCACATGGTAAACACAAAGGGCAGGGATGCTGAGGGCCATGGCAAAGTGGGGCTGTAAGATACTCACCTGTAATCTGGCCCCTGCAGACCTTACCTGCCTCACCTGTTCTTCTTTCTGACACCTTGGCTGTAGCCACACAAGGCCACTTGTATCCTCTGGACATGCCATGATTTTTCACACTGTATCTGTGCACATGCTCTTCAGTGGGCCTAGAACGGTCTTCCCTACCTCACCCACCGCATCAACCCCATCACTTCATGTCTGAATAAGCAAGGCCTGGCTCCAGGGGTTAGGGGACATTCTTATTTGTCTTCCTTTTCCTCTCCATACCTGTGGGTAGAAAGAAGGATTTGGGCCCTTCCTGGGTCCAGTTCTCCCTCATGGTTGTTCTCTGCTCTCCACCACCATCTTTTCCTCCCTCTGTTGTACTTATTCTCTGCATGCATTGGTATGGTGATATTAAGTTAAGATTTGGAGTAGGGACATGTGGCCTTACTTTGACCTCGAATCTTGTCTAGGGTGCCCTGCATTTTATAAGAGTCATGTGAGATGCTGTTTATAAAATGGATCCTCTTTCTCTTCTGCTCTTGCCTCTTAGGTTCTCTCTGGTGGGAGGGTGGTGGTAAAAGGCAGGATCTAGGCATGCCTGGGTCCCGTGAGGACCTCGTGACTCCATCGAATAGTTCCCCCCATCCACCTCAACCTCAGGCATGGAGTGGGTTTCACAGAATAGTGGTCAACAAGTTTTGGGTAGATGAATGAATGAATGAGTTAATGCATGCGTGAATGAGTGAATTAATGGACCGATGCATCTCCTCCGTCTGGCTTTCTGCTCACTGTCAGGGCCTTGGTGAAATCTAGCAGTTGAGTTTTCAAAGGCAGGAGTGTTGGATCAGCAATGAGAAAACATGGACCTGCACATCTTGGCTTTTAAAGCTTTCAGCAGCAGCCACAGAAAGTGGTTCTGAGGCACAGGCATGTTTGCAAGCGGACCCAGCCTGGGAGTGGGACTTGTTTTTAAGCATCCTGTTTGGAGAGATTCTAGAAAGTTATAGAGCTCTGGGGAACCAGCCTGGGGCCACTCCTAGCTCACTTAGTGCAAGTGTTGTCTTTAAGGGACTCTAATTCCCTTTATAAAGAGCTTTCTATTTTTATTTTTAAACGGAGTGTGGTTAACATTAATGTTCAACAGGTCAAGCAGTTCCAGCCATTACTGATAATAAAAAAGAGGTTCTGCAAATTTTAAGTCAAACCAGTGCCATATTTGCTAGTCTAAATCGTGGACTGTTCTTGAAATTTAATAGAGAGGAAAACTGAGGCTCGGACAGGTGAAGTGATCTCCCCAAGGTCACACAGGTAGGACAGGTGGTAGAGGCAGGCTAGTTCCAGGTTGGCTGAATGATGGTGCTGACCTTCTATGCAAGCGGTGACACTGTGACATAGAAGGTCTAGGGGCTGCTCAGGACCAGAGGGGAAGCTAATCTCAGGGAGGTGTTCTGAGGACGCAGGTCACTCACAAGCAGGAAACTGGGCTTTGAAGGCAGAGGCTGGAAGGATTTAGCAATTTGCATAGGACGTGGGGCAGGGTCAAAGACCAGGATCCAGATTGCAAATATTGAGCGGGTGTCAGAGACCTGTTTTAAGGGGGTGCCAGGGGCAGGTGTGTGAGCTTCAGTTAGAAGAAGGGCATCCAGAGCCTGACCATTTAGCCTCCTCAATGCCCAGGCACTGCTTTTTGTTGCAATTACTGCTCCATGGACAAAAGTGCTTCTTGGAACAAAGTTTAGAGACCAGTGATTTGGGGAAGTTGGCCGCCCTGGGCCCTTTCTACCAAAGCGTTAGTCATCAGGGAGCCATATCTACGGCTGGAGAGACATGACCTGGTCAGATTTGTTTGCCTATCTTCCCAGGAGTGGAGAGCAGTGGGTGCCGTGGAAGAATCAGTGCTGATGTATGTCTAAGATGGGCAAAGCATTTGGTGGTGATGTGCACATGTGCTGCTGTTGGCTACCCACTGTCCCTTTTATCTTGGTGTCCACACCCCAGTTTTCAATGAGGTGCTGTCACCCACGTAGCCCTTGTATTTCAAGGCTCCAGTTCTTGCTCCAGGAGGTGGATCCTGGTTGGCCTAATCACGTGCTCACAGCTCACTACTCTCACCTCAGTGACTGACTGGCAAGTGTCCTGGGGAAGCATTTGCTGGGGCTTCTGAGAAGGAAGCTTTTTTGTTTCATAGGAGCTATGTTGGAGGAGCTCTCTTTTCTTACTGGACTAGGTTGCCTTTCTTGCTGTTGGCAGCCATCTTGTGGCCAAAAGGGGAGGCAGCCTTGAGGGGAGGCAGCCTTGAGGGGAGGCAGACTTGGGCAGAAGGCAGAGCGGAGAGATGGAAAGAAACAAGCTTCTTTTATTCTCCACTGAGCTGCCAACTAAGTTTGCTGAAACTTCTGCCTCTGGCTTTCTCGGCTGCAGGAGGCAGTAAGTTCTCTTCATTCGTTAGTTTTGTGTTACTTGGGAATGAGCTCTTCCTAAGTGATTTAGAGAGCTACTGCCTCCACCATGTCCTCTTTGGAAGTATTTCCAGGCCATCTTGCAGATGCAGTCTCTGAGTTATACCCCTGCACTGGGCTCAGGGGACAACACGTGGGGGAGGTCACGGATCCCTGCATGGCTGCCAAGGGCCAGCCTCTCCACCCGCCTCCGTCATGCTCCCCTGCCAGGGTCCATATATCAGACCTACACAGCATCCACGGATGATAGCAAAATCTCAGAAACTGGGGTGAGAGAATGTGCCTTCTAATATTTTCTTTTTAATAAAATGTCTTGATTTTCTTTCTTGAGCCCTCTCTACCCATTTTGGATGAGGTCAGACAAAGGACAGAAGCCCCAGGGGCTGTAAGGCTTGAATATTTAAGTGAAACTTGGACACAGTGCTCTCTCTGGCCCTTTCCAACTCTGTCAGGCTCTGATGCTGTGATAGCTGGTCCAGTTATGGTAATGGACTCCAAGAGCATCTGCTGTGTGTCAGGTCCCTCATAGCCACTCTGCAGTCCCATTTTGCAGATGTGGAAATTGAGGCTCTGACTGGCTATGTGGATAGCTCAACACCACACAGAAGCAGAGCTAGGATTTGAATTTGGCTTCTTCTGACACCAAAACCTCTGTGCTTTCTATGACACCATGCGATAAGCCCTAGCTTTGGGACATTTTAGTTTATTAAGATGGCTAACCTACTTTGGATATGGGGTCAGATGGAGTGACACAACTGTAGCCTGATGGGAATTTTTTGGAGCAGTTGTCCTGTGTTTCTTTTTTTCTTTTTCTTTCTTTTCTTTTCCTGAACTCACTCAGTTCAGCCAAGGGTGTTTCAAGAGGCCAATTTTCAGCCTCTGTCCCCACTGAAACCTGGAAGAACATGAACCAGCGCCAGCAAGCTTGTTGGATAGTTTTGGAAGCCGCAGAGATCCTTCGGAGTTGGCCTGTCTCTAGCTCACTGTGTACAAATGGAGGGATGTTTGTTGTTTCAGTGGCCACTGAGCAGAACCCAGGGAGAGGTTGAGGAGCTCTCAGAGGCCAAGCGTTCTGAGAGGATAGGGTGTGTGCACACCGCAAGCCAGCTTCAAAAATATCCACAAGTCAGGGGGAAAAAAACCCCAACCTGACTCCATAAGTTCTCTTGATTAATACACACATCCCCCTGAGGAAACCCTCTTTCCTGCAAGACAGTCTGGATTTTTATTGAGTGCTCACTGCAAGGGAGGGAGTTTTGAAGAGAGTTTAACTAAAAGATTTGGAGTCGGAATCAGTGGCCTCACTTTGACCCTGACCCTTGTGCAGGGCGCTCTGCATTTTGTAAGGATTGCCTGAGATGCTGTTTCTAAAATGGCTCCTCTGTTTCTCTTCTGTTCAGGTTCTCTCTGGTGGGAGGGTGGTGGTGGTGGTGGTAAAAGGCAGGAGCTGGGCTTTCTTGGGTCACATGTGGATCTCATGACCATCAAATAGTTCCCACCCTACCCCACCTCAATCTCAAGCACAGAGTAGGCCGCACAGGGTAGCGGTCAACAAGTTTTAAGTGGATGGGTGGATGAATGCATTTCCTTGATGCAGCTTTCTGCCCACTGTGAGATTCTTGGGTGAGCACAGCACTTGTCCTTTAGTTTGGAGGGGAGGTCCCCTTACATAATACAGTGACTTTTACATGCTTCAGGCCACCAGACCTCTAATAATTTCATTGATGTGGAGAGTCTCTGAATTTTTGTCAGGTTTATTTCTCAACCTCTGGAGCTCATGTGTCTTATCAAGGCCTCCTACATATTTGCAGCTTCTTGCTCATTCGGTTTGATTAACATGATGTCATCGATATAGCGATACTTGCCATGTCTGTCATTGATGAATGGGATGCTCTGCAGAATGTCCAGATGGTCCAGATCCCTTTGGACTATGTTATGAAAAAGTATGGGAGAGTTAACTTAGCTCTAGTGTAAGACTATAAATTTATACTGTTGACTGTTCCGTGGGGATTGCAAACTGCTCTGGGTACTCCTTCTTGACAGAGACAGAAAAGAATACATTTGCCAGAGCCAGGGCTGCATGCCATATATCAGAGCCACGTTCTTCTCTAGCAAAGATCCTCCATCTGTACCAGCAGCTGTCATTATAGCTACTACTTGGTTGAGTTCGTGGTAGTTTACTTTCATCTTCCCAAATCGATCTGGTGTTTGTAGGGGCCAATTGGATGAATTAAAAGGGGGTATTACGGAGACCACCCCCTTTGCTCCTTAAAGACTCTTCTTGCCATGTAATATTGTTTGTGACTTAATACCTTGGCTGAGGGATGAGGGGCAGTTTTACAGGCTTCTACTCAGTTTTCTCCTCCAGGATGGCTCACACATTAGGAGAGCCAGTGTAGGGGTTCTGCTAACTGCAGTGAATGTCCATTCCACTTCTATTCTTGAGAACCAGGGGAATGACCACTAGGTGGGTCACTGTGAGCCAGGGGAGCCAGGCCTCCACTGATGACCTGACTCCCTCCGTCCCCAGGCTTACAGGGAACTACAGTGATGCTGCCACTCAGATCCAGAATCCAACAGACTTTGAGATGTCTGGATATTTTATCTGAGTAAGTGGCTATCGATCCCTCTGGGGAATGACTGGGGGTTTTATCACCATATATACTCACAGCGGTGTCCCAGGGGCCCTCCTCACGGGGTCCTCTTTACTTGACAGCTTTCAGGTCTGAAAAGTGGGCAAGAGATCATAACATTTTGTTGCCAGTGTCCTGATCAGTCATCCTTGATTCCTTTTCATTGTTTAGTTTGAGAACTATCCTTCTGGGAGTCCCTCTGTTTTGCCTCTAGAGACACAGCATTTTCTTCACCACTCCCATAGATCCCAGGGGGCTGGTCCCTCAACTGCCAGTTCATCTTGCAGCTTATTCCTGTGGTTGCACTGACCTTGCTTCTGATGGTTCAACACCACCGCCTGGCCTCTACTATTTTCTGATCCATTTGCTGTCTTGGAATCCTGTAACAGGGTCTCCTACTATCAACCCTGACCTATGGTGCACAGCACCCTGAACTCTGGCATTTTTACTGCACTTAGTGTCAGCCATTCTAAAAACCACCAAGTAGCATGTTTGGTGCTTTCTCCCAGGGTCCTTGCTAGGGTGCTAAATCCTGTATCCTAAGGGAGTGGGCCCATATGGATAAACCTCTCCTTTCCAATTATTTTCTGTGCTCTTTAGCCAGCATGTCATCCCTTTCACGAGTCCATGTTGGCCCCTTTAGGGGACGGTCCCTTGCTACCCTTAGCAGTTGCCCATACAGAGACAGGGCAGCAAGACGAGGCAGGTAAGAGTTGAACTGTGATGCGGTTGCCACAGGGGCATCAACTGGTCCCCAGGGGCTCTGAAGCTGAGAGGCCCTTCAGAGATATGCTGAATTGAGGCAAGGATGCTGGGCCTTTGCATCCCTGTGCCAACCTGCCATTGGATGTGGGCTTCTGTGGGCAGGGAGTGTAACTGTGGATGAGACAGCTTTCCTTAGCTGTAGGTGTTAAGGAAAAAATTATTTTTAAAGGGTGAGTAAGACTTTATTCAGGAAGACTCTGAATACAATGATGGGTGGAGATTTACAGCCAAGGAGCAGGGTGAGAGGGTCAGTGGATTGAAAGTCACTAAAAGGAGACATCAAGTGTAGGGTAGATTCTTGCCTAACTGACTGGGAAGGATTCTCACTAAAGGCAGGCCAAGGACTTACACAATGAAGGTAGGGGATGAGGAACTTGATCAGATATCAAGGGTGGAGGGGAATTCTTGCTAGACTGACTTAGCAGGATTCCTGCAAAGACTGGACCCAGCAAAGACGGACATGGAAGTCCAAAGCTGAGGCCTTGTCCAGAAGAGGGCTCAGAGGAGCCAAACTAAACTTCGGCCAAGGAGAGAGTCTTTGTCAAGGGCAACTTAAGTTGGATCTCGGCTGTGAGCCACCAGCAAGTGTGGGAGTGAGTTCTTTGGTCTTGCAGATGGTATGAAATATGCCAATGTCTCATGTTAAGGTTCTTTTTGCCTGTTGATTGCTTGTTTGTGTGTGGATTGATGAGACAGATAGGTTGACCTGTTTTGGGGACAAGGGTCATTTTTCTGGCCTTTGCATTTCCTAAATATACACTATTTTAGAGATAGACCCAAGCAGAGGACTTTTAGGCTGAAGGGAGAAGAAATGGGGTTATTGAAATGATTGGAGCCAGAACTGGAAACCCAGTTACTTAAGCCAACTTCCTTTTACCCTACTTGGGCTGTGTAAGTTAATGAATAAATGGAGTTGGTTGATGTCTGAGCTTCTCCCCTGACTGGGAAGCAAAGATAATTGACCATCTGGAACAGGCTGTGCCGGCTGAGGGTGTTTCTTACCCATTGTTCTGAAGCAAAGAGCCAGAGGGAGCAAGTCAATCTGGGAAAGGGCTGAGGGTTAGGTGGAGATACAAGTGGCTCCAAAAGGGTCATGAAAGTAAATGTAACCTGATTTTACCCAGGGGTCTCCAGTTTCATGGTGCAAATGTGCTCAAAATTCACAGACTTTTATAATTCACACAATGTAGGACACTGAGCTCCCCAATGTCTCCTTGATTATTTCTGGGAATCCCCGGGGGGGTGTTTCTTGGGTTTAGATGGTTCCCTAGTACCATTAATAGTATCTGCTGCACCCAAACCTACTTGAGGGTAATGCATTTATTGGTGGGTTTTGTGAGGAGAAGGCACCTTAAGTGTCCCCATAGCCGCAACTCCTCGAGGGTCCAATTCAGCTAGCATTCTGTGGGGGCTCACTCCGTGTTGTGACCAGGATGAGTTCTAGGCAGAGTCAATAGGGGGGTACCTTCTGGGAAAAGAAGATTTCTCACTGTTTTGAGAGGGACCCTGGGAGCCAGACTCTCTTCATCTTACAGCAAACCTGGTGAGCACACAATAGCCAGGGATGCCACTGACAGCCATCTCACAGACACAAGGAGAACCAGGCTCAGGAGGAAGTGGCCGCTGTGGTCGGTGGGTGAAAAGGCAGAAAGACCCCACATCCTTGATGATACATTGAGACCCTGGATCAACTGAATTTGAAATCCCGCTTGCCCGTTCCCCCACCCCCAGACTTGCTCTTATATGAACAGATAAATTGACTATCTCAAGCCAGTTTGAATTAGGTTTTCTTTCATTTGCTATCTGACACATTTTGGCACATACTTAGCTCTTTTTGACTTCCGTCTTTAGCTCCTCTCTTGAAAGGACTCAAGGCAAATCCCTGAGCCTTGGCCCTTTGCTGTTGGCAAATACCTCCTCTATCCTCCAGCCACCCTCTTCTCCATCTCCCCCTTCCCCTGCAGGGCCACCTGTGGTGGCCACAGCGGCACACTCAGTCTCAGGTTGGTCTTCCAGCTAGGTTCTCAAATACGGAGAGCCTAAGACAATTACTGGGTTAGTGGGAGCTAGACTATGGCACTAATAGCTGGAGAGTCTGGGGGTGTGAGAACAGATACACAGAACAAAAAATTCTAGAATTAGACTTCTGGTTTCAAGCCCTGACTCCACCACTGTGGGAACCAGGAGAAAAGTCATTTTGCTTCTCCATGCCTCAATTTTAAATTGGGTTTGATAAAAGCATCTATCACAAAGTTTTGTGAAGATTAGATGGGACAATGTAGGTAAGGTGCTTAGAACAGGGTTTGGTGTACAGTAAGTGCTTAATAGATGTTACCCATTGCTGGCTGCTCTAATAGGTAAGCTAGTGAGATCCAAGTGAGTAGCAAACTAGGAAAGTGTCTATTACCTGCCCTGGGGCTCTTAGCTGGGAAGCCAGGTGAGCCGGGCTAGGTACCTGGGCTACATCTCTTAAAGAGCCAGAGAAGGACTGGACAATCAGGTCATCCTTGGTGAAATCCTTTGCTGGCTTCCTCTTCCTTTGTATGTTGAATCCAGAAAACTTCATGGTGGTGATGGGGTGGGGTGAGAGTAAGTTTTTTGTTGGCATTTCTGAGAACATGCCCCGTCCTTCATCTGCGTGAGGAATTAGTCTGCATCTGAGTGTTCTGGAAGCCTCGGAAGGTGGCCCACCGCAGCTTTAAATGTCTTCTTTTCATCTTGCTTGGCCCCTGCTGCATCTTTATTGGGTTTATAAACTCTTTTTCCTCCTTTCTTTTAAAAATCACTGTTTATTTGTAAAGCCACTCGTTTTAAAACTTGTGTAATATCTTAAATGTCATTTTTGCTCTGGTCCACTCATAAGGCATGAGCTAGTGCCTCTTACGTAATGAACTCAGAGGCCTTTGAAAATAATGATTCCCAGCAAGCATTTAGCATGGGTAGTCATTACATAACATGGAAAATGAACAACTCCCATCATCAATTTGATCTAATCTATTAAAGTTGAGGAGATAGGAGCCACATATGAACCTTGCAAATAGAACTTGGTTATTCAACTATTTCAGGCTGGGTCTGCCCAGGGCTTCAAGGTGACCTGATACCCAAATATACTAGTCGGTGTAGTGAAATAACCAGCCAGATTCATTCTTCAACTGGGTCATCTGACTTAGAGAACCAGCTTTGTTTATTTTCTCTTTCCACTGTATTGGCCAAAGGAATTGGATTAATTGGCTTGTTGTTTTGGCATCGGGTACAGACACAGTTACAGTCAAATCTTTGGCCAATTCAGTGGGGGAAAAACATCTGTGAAGCTTGTTGTTCCACTAGCTGTTCTGCAAGCCCTTTGTAGACACAACTGTAGTTAGGGTCAGATGAGAAATATAGGCCCAATGAACATGGTGGTTAGAGGCATTGTTTCCCTTTTTACATGGCTGTATAATGTTTGTGGCCTGACACCCACTCTTCCTGCGTGATGCCTCAATTTTGCTAATACATTCCAGATGACTAACTAGTTGGTTAGATGGTTGATAGCAGAGGCCTTGCTGAGGACTGGGAAGAGCTTGAGAGTCAGGGGGGATGTTGGTTTGTATCCTAGCTCTGCCGCTAATTATTTGTGTGACCTTTGCTAGTCACTTTCCTTTCTGAGCCTCAGACTGTAAAATGTGAGCAATTCTAATACCTGCCTCAGTCATTGTTGCGAGGTATGGGGATCAACCATCTTGGTTAGCTGGGATTGAGGGAGTTTCTTAGATGGGGGACTTCCTGTTTTAAGCCTGGGACATTCCCAGAAAAGTGGGATGAGTTGATCACTAGGTTGTGAGGATTAAAGAAGACAGGGCCTGCAGAGCATTTAAAACATGTAGAAAACATTTCATAAAGGTTGAACATATTTTCTGTCTAGTTTTCACTAAGTGCGTGTTAACTGGGGCTAATAAAATAAGAGGTGCTCCTTTCTCCAGGATAGCTGAGTCCCCATAGCACAGGACAGATCATTGTCCTTTCCCACATGTGGCGCTTTCCACCTATTTCTTCATAGCATGAGATGAGGTTGACAGTTTGCTTGAGTTTTAGGGACAGTCAATCTAAGAAAGGCCCAGCTTTTTGTCATGGTCCAGAACTCACTGTGCTTGAAACCAAAGCCTGCATTCTGTGTCCTGCTCTGTCACCTTCTAGTTATGTACATGGGACAGCAGCACTGCTGTCTCAGTTTCCTCAAAGGAGAGAACAATCCAGCCACCTCCTGGGTCTCTGGTGAGGCTCAAATGAAATCAGGCATGGAGAAACGCTTTCTGAACTATAGGCCACCATTCAGATGTGAAGCATTTTATCACAGGTCTAATTCAGCAGTATTGGCTTAGCTTCAGCAAAGAAATGGCAGCAGAGTCCTGGACTTGGCATTTCAGGCCAAAAATTCAACAGTTTGCCACCTTGCCAGTGGACATCCCCAGTGTACCAGGCCCCTGGTATGTGATGCATGAACTGGTTCCACCTTCAAGGCATTCATGCTTTATAAACAGGTAAGTTCAACATCATGTGTTGAAGAGAAGTGCTGGGTCTTGGCGCTGTGGGAACCCTGAGGAGAGGGAACCGCAGTCTGGGCACAACAGGAAGATGAAGAGAGGGGCAGGTAGCCTAGCGTGAGAGGCCAAAGGCTGGATAACAGAGCTAAGGGGTGACGGAAGCAGGTTCAGGTGGAAGGGGCAGCTTGAGCAGACATAAGGGCGAGGAACTGCAGGGTACTGCAGGGAACTCCCAGGGTCTCTGTGTCGTGGGATATAACTTTGGATGTAAAATCATGATAGAAGGCAAGGTTGGTGGGGGCCAGGTCAGGGAAGGCCCCCTACGTTGTGTTAGCCTGGACTCTTTTTGTTGTAAGATCATCTAAATTAGGGCAAGCAGAAGAAGGGATTTGTGAAGGATCCTGGGGTAGCTCAGAGACTTGAGGGCAGAGGCACAGAAAAACCGGATTTGACTGCTATGTGGTTTCTGTCTCTCAAGTCTCTCCCTCCTCAGTTACATTCTTTCCTACCACATGTGGCCAGCATGGCAAGGAACTTGGTCAGCAGCAGCCCAGAGCCACATCTTTCCAAGTCTATCCTGTGGATTAAAAATCATCCCTCCTATTTCCATAGAAAAATCCCAGGAGAGGTCTCCCATTGGCTGTGCTTGAGTCATGTGCCAGTCTCTGGACCAATCACTGCAGCCAGGGAATAGTACTTTAGGGGTGGCTCTGCATTGTCATGTGCCCACTCTTGTCTTCATTCTGTTCCCAAATGGAAGAAGGTGCTGGCTAGCAATGGTAATATATACAGGTGACTTTCACTGTTCACAGATTCCATATTTGTGAATCCACCCACTCTCTAAAATTTATTCATAACCCTAAAGTCAATACTCACAGTGCTTTTGTGGTCATTCAAAGATGTGTGGAGAGCAATGAAAAATTTATGTCACCTGATGCACATATTTCCAGCTGAGGGTGAAGAGGTGGACACTCTACCTTCTTGTTTCGGCTCTCATACTATAAACAAGTGTCCTTTCCACAGTCATATTTTTCCCATTTTTGTGCTTTTTCATGGTGATTTCACTGTTTGAAATGGCCCCCAGGCAAAGTGCTGAAGTACTGTCTAGTGATCTTAAGCTCAAGGAAGACGTGATGGACCTTGTAGAGAAAACACATGTATTAGATAAGTTTCATTGAGGCATCAGTTGTAGTCCTGTTGGCCGTGAGTTCAATGTTGATGAATTGCCAACATAAATTACTGTATATATAAAAATTAAACAGAAACACATGTACAACAAGGTACAACTATGGGTTGACAAAAATGTGACTAGAGGCTCACAGGACTCTAGCCCTATATTTCTCCTAAGAGGATTGGCTCAGTATTTGTTAATTCAATGTTTGCTTCATAGAACACTACTACCATGAATAACAAGAATCGACTGTACCATGCAAAAGGGGTAGACTTTATTCTGGAACCGGTAGGGAACAATTGAAGAATTTTAAACAGGAGAGAGACAGATATGATTTATGTTTGAGAAAGTCCCTCTGGCTATTGGGTGGAGACAGGATTGGAGGAGCCAAGAGAGAAGGCAGGAAGAACAGTTAGAAGGTGCTTACAGACTCTGAGGGAGAGAGAATGAAGCCCAACCCAAGAAATGCTACTGGGTGTGCAAAAAGTGCTGAATTTGAGAGAGATATTCAATAGGTAATGGGGGCAAGAATGAGGACTCACTGATGAAGGGAGCAGGGAAAGAGAACCCCAAACATCTCAATACTTTTTTTTTTAATTAAAGAAATGTCCCTTTGGTCTGAGCCATGTGTTTCCTTCCATGAGAGGTGGTGGAGACCCTCAGCCTTTGGAGGGGAGCTGAGCAGCTGTAAGGGCTGGTGTTTGGGGACAGGCACACATTCTCCCAGTGCACTCTCTGTAAACTGCACGCAGGACCAGCTGTGTTTTCTCTGCCTCCTTACATCATCACCAGTCATAAAAACCCTACCAGGGGGAATTGTGCTGACGATCTGGGCTGTGATGTATGAGACAAAAGAGTCCAGGGGCTGATTTCAGAGTTTGCACAGTTAAGATTCCTGCCGCTTGGGATAGAAGGCAGGCTGGACCTGGCACGTGTCACATTTGTCTATCGTCTACGGTTGCTCTCCAGGTCAATAATTTCCTGGCTTTAAGCAACTCAGCCTGTTTGATTCCACCCTGGTCTTTTCATACAGCTGGTGTGCCCCAGCAAGGTGCTGCAGCTGGGGTGGGACACCTCCCTGTCCCTCCCCACTTTTCTCCAGCAAAGCATTGTGGTCTCTGGCTCCCTGATTAGGGGTGACCAGTTTTCCTTACCTTCGGAGTCCTGCATCAGCATCCTGCTCTGGCCAACCTACTGGAGCACCTCCCCTGAGGAACACTTGAGTCTTGTGTCTATGTGTCTTGGGTCTCTCCCTGCAGGATCAAAGTCTCTCTGATGGGTACGTGAGAATCCAATCCTGTTCCATTGACACATGGGCCATTAGTGTGGCCCTACCCTGCCAGTGGGCAAAGCCCATATCCTCATTTTAGGGGAAAATGTTCACCCATTGAATTGGACCCTACCAGGTACTTGTTTAGGACATATTAATGTTAAAAGAAAACCCCTATTTTATGTCCCATATTTAGGGTGTTACCATGTACCAGGTGCTGCACTAAGTGTTTTACCTGATTTACCTGTTCTAATCCCCATGATCATCTTCTTAGGTAGCTTCTATTCTCCTCCCCATTTTATAGCTGTGCAAACAAGACATAGAGGTCAAGGAAGGTGTCCTATATCCTGTTGTCTGTGAGAGGCCAGGTCAGGATGTTGATCCAGGCTGGCCGAGCCTAGAGATTTTATTCTTTACTGCACTGCTAGATACACTGATATCATTGTTGATGAACACTTCCCAGGACCTGTGAGCTTGCCTATGTGCATCTTGGGCTGGCATTTGACTCAGTCACAGTGCAAGAAAATCCAGTGACCCAGAGCCCAGCAATTCTCCAGCACCATGCCCATCACACACTTGGAGTTGCGGATTCTTCAGTTTTCAGGATGTAGGAACTCAACTGGAGTACTGAGGTACCGCCCCTCATACACACTTTTTATATTATTCTATTGTGGGCATTTCTCTTTACACAAGAAATACATGACTTCATTTTCATTATGAACATTTCAAGCATATTCCAAAGAGGATATGAAAATCCTTCTCATCTCTCTTGCCTCCCATTCCCCAGTGTGTGTGTGTGTGTGTGTGTGTGTGTGTGTGTTTAGTATTAACAGTTGACCATCTCTTCTCCCTGTTGACTTGCTATGCATTTTCTGGCACGTAAGTGTATATATGCACATGCCTTTGTTCTCCCACCTCCTTTTTAATAAATAGGATAATCTTTGTATTGTTTTGCAACTTGAATTTTTTTTCACTTGCTAAATCTTAAAGGTCTTTCCGTGAGTTCCTGTCATTCTCCTTGATGCATTTGGCTGGCTATGTAGTATTCCATATTGTGTATTTATCATAATTCTTTTAACCCACTTGACCAGGCACTTTCTAAGCAACGCAGATAATTTGAAAAAGTAAGTTATCCATGGTTACCGAGAGGTAACAGAATAAATAATAAAGTCTAAAGTAGGAGAAGGTTGTCAAGAGCGGAATGTTAATCAGGGTATAGGAAAAGAGGGAGTGGGGTGTCTCCACAGCTGCGACCTGCAGCATCCCCTGCCTGTATCTATCTGCTCCAGCAGCTCTCTGCCTGACTGTGGGCTCTGTTCTCTTCCCCAGTCTTACCATTTCCCATGGAGTGAGAACCTCCTTCTCCTCTATCCCAGCCCTTCAAGCCTCCCTGACTAACCCCCACGTTGCTCCCTGCTGCCATCCACGGGCGGTTTGACACAGGTTGCCTGAGTTCTAGGATCATCCTGGTGCCGTCAAGCACTGCAGGGACAAGAGTTGGTTAAAACTTGTCAGCTAAAAGGTGCCAGAAAGCCAGTCTGTAGCAACTCAAATTCCACACAGGGATCTCACCCAGTTTTACTTAGTAAAACCCAAACACCCATTTTTGTTGAGACTTTGATGAGGCCCTGAAATCACCGAGGGCCTGGCTTGCCATGGTACACATCTGAAATATGTCAAGCAGGTGTTTCCAAAGAACTTATGCTACAGGAAAATATATCCTGATGTAATCTGACTAATTTGGCTTTTGCCTTACTTTCAAGAGAACTGGCTATTTGTAATGGAAACAGTTGTCGGGCCACTTCAGACGGGGCTTTGTAATGTGAGCTGGTAAAACCCTGCAGGTGCTTCAGGGGCCCCTGTTTTCATTTTACATTTCAAGTTTGTTTACTTTAATGTATTTCTCTAGGAGGAAAAAAAAGCGACCCAGGAGGGGTTTAACAAGTCATTTTTCATTTTGAAAAAAGAAGTGGCTTTGTATTAAGAAAATTAGCATCCACTGAGACTCGGAGTCCTGCCGGCGACAGGAAGCGCACATGGCCCAGGAGGATATGTTTCCTGAGGCTAATTCCCCAAAGACGCATGGTCAGGAGCCCACATACCTGGGGCCCTTGGCAGAGGCATCAATTAGAAAGTGGGAAGCAGTGTTTTCCTTGCTAATTCTTGGCTACTGAATAGGGGTTACTGAAAGCTCCCTTTTCCCTCCTCGGAGTTAGGCAGTTTTGAAAAATTGTAAAATTATGAATTCAACTTTGTTTTCAATTAAGGGAGGGGGAAATGGTTGCCAGGGTGCAAAGCCTGTGCACTGGGTAGAGAGGCTATGTTTCCAGAGCACCCACTCTCAACCAACCATACTTGCCCTACCCAGGTGAGGGTGCCCTCAAGCAAGAGTGGAGGGGGTGTTGGGGAGGCAGCTGCTGTAGGCCCAGCCGTAGGGCAGGGATTCCAGCTAGAAAGGAGGGGAGGGAAATGGGAAGAGCCCTGTCTGTCCCCTGAAGTCATTTCATGCAAGGTGAGGGCAGGGATAGCTGTTGTCAGCATAGGAATGTGCTGTATTTGTCACCGCAGGCTCTCTGTGCTCTGGAGAGTGGGCTCAATGAAACTCATAGCCCAATTCCCCACCCTTGAGGTTCATGTTGCACCATATGCCAGTCCAGGTGGAGAATATTTTCACGCCTCCTTCTCTCTCCTGGCCCTTGTGTTTGCATGAGCTGCCTTGGGACTGGCCCATGTTGGTCTGTGCGTGGAGCTTGGCACCTTTACCAGTTTTCTGAAAATCTGCCCCTGAGCATGTCATGAATTTAGCCATGTTATTCATGATTTGAGAGGGCATAGGAAGAGATCGCCTTAGACCACACAGCCTTCTGCCATCTTGCAGGTCTATCTGAGCTTCTCCTTCCTTCCTCCTTCTCTGGAAAAATAAGTGAAGTTCTCTTTCCTCCTATAGGAGAGCCCCCTTCTTGTACTCAGGTGTCCATGGGGACTCACAACCCCCAATAAATGCATTTTTCCTTCTCAGGAGAATTCTGGTGAATAAAATGTTCAACTCAAGGCAAGAGAGATTCAAGATGGTGGCACAGGAGGTGAGATGGAGAACTCCCAAAACCACAAATAGTATGAAAATATAGTTAATTAATACAACTAACCCTAAAATAGCAACAGGAAAGAAGGCTGAACCAGACTGCATACAGACCTAACAAACTGAGCAGACCTCATGAACCAGGGTAACCTTAGAAAGCTTTAATCAGGCGGAACCCAAGCCCTTCCCCCACCCCAGCTCACCTGCAGGAGGAAGAGAAAGGGGGCGGGGCTGGTGGTGGGGGAGGGGTGGAAGCCTGGGCTGCTGAACACCTAGCCCTGGAGATCTGCTTTGTGGGCATAAACCTATATTGTGTGGTGCTCTGGACCTTGGGGAGCTCGGACAGGTGGAGTGCTTGAGAGAGAGATTCCCGCCGTTTGTGGGGGAGGGGATTCACATCCGACCTCTCTGTGTCAGAGGAAATGCAGGCGGTCTGAGACTCTTCCTAGCAGCCAGAGGGCTGCTGAAGGGGTGGGTTTGCACAGAGCTTGCTGTGCAGGGGAGAAGGGATAGGAAGACAAGCTTGTCTGGGCGGGTTTTGCCCAGCTCGTTGGGAATTTTGAGGAGCTTCAGGCATTCCATCCCCCTGGCTGCCTACTCAGCTCCGAGGACCCCCACTGTGATATGCAGCCTGCTGCACCTTCCTCCTAGCCTACCCACACCAGTTCGCAAACCAGCAGTCACTGTGCTGGCATCAGGCCAGTCAGAGGGAGGCCCCACCTCCAACAGCTAAAGACTGCAATGCACAGAGGCTTACACCTGTGTGCTTGGCCCACTGGCTCTGACACCAGAGACAGGCACCCCAGATGGGGATCAGGAAACAGATCTTTCCTCCCTCCAGGCACCAGCTCTGTTACCCTACGACTCCCAACCTCACTCTAGGGGCTGAGCAGCTCCAGAGACTGGAGCTTCTGGGCACTAATGGGCACCACACAGAAATATGAAATGTCAAAAGAACATGGTTCAGACCAAAATCTTACAAACTCCAGAAAAAGGGCCAAATGAAACTGAACTCACCAATCTTCCTGAATGTGAGTTCAAAATAAAAATTATAAACATGCTTATGGAGGTACAGAAAAATATTAAAGAACTCAGGAATGAATTTAAGTTGGAGATTCAATTAAGAAATTCCATATCTGAAATGAAACATACAATGGAGGGATTTAAAAGCAGATTAGGAGGGGGTGGAGCCAACATGGTGGCGTGAGTAGGAGAGTGGGAATCTCCTCCCAAAAACATATATATTTTTGAAAATACAACAAAGACAACTAATCCTAAAAGAGAGACCAGAAGACACAGGACAACAGCCAGACTACATCCACACGTGCAAGAGCCCAGCGCCTGGTGAAAGGGGTAAGATACAAACCCCGGCCCGGCGGGAGCCGAGCACGCCTCCCCCCAGCTCCCAGTGGGAGGGAGAGGGAGCCCAGGACTACTAAACACCCAGCCCCAGCCACCTGCACCAGAGTGCAGACACAGTGCATGCGTGGAGGGCTGAAAACTAGGGAAACAGGGCAGCAAGACCTCTGAGCGGGTTCCGAAGCTGATGTCCCTGTGAAAAAGAAAAGCGAGTGCTTTTTGAAAGTCTTAAAGGGACAGGGACATAACAGCTGGACAGAAATAACACAGGTCACAGCCCAGTGGCTGGAAATTACAGGGAAAACGGGTGCACTAACCCCCTGGGCAACAGCTCTGAGACCCCTCACGGAGGTAAACAGCCAAACAGCCCCCCTGTCCATTACCCCTCCGGGCTCTGTGAAAGCAGAGAAGCAGCCTAAGGCAGACCACACCCACAGAAAGGAAAATTCCTCCATTCCGGCCGGGCAAGACACAAAGACCCAGTCTACACTGTGCAATTACCCAACACAAGCCACTAGGGGTTGCAGTTGTTCCAGTAAAGAAAGGCCAGTAGCAAGTGAAAGGTTTGGCGCTCCCAGCTGACAGTCAATAGCACCTGTCAACATGAAAAGGCAAAAAAATATGATCCAGACAAGACTAACCCAGACAGCTTCGGCATCTGCTACGTCTTCCCCTGAGAAGGAACCTGGGGAGATAGATTTAACCAGTCTTCCTGAAAAAGAATTCAAAACAAAAGTCATAACCATGCTGATGGACCTGCAGAGAAATATGCAAGAACTAAGGAAGGAGAATTCAGAAATAAAACAAGCTCTGGAAGGACTTCAAAACAGAATGGACGAGATGCAAGAGACCATTAATGGACTAGAAAACAGAGAACAGGAATGCAGAGAAGCTGATGCAGAGAGGGATAAAAGGATCTCCAGGAATGAAAGAATTTTAAGAGAGCTGAGTGACCAATTGAAATGGAGCAATATCCACATTATAGGGGTACCAGAAGAAGAAGAAGAAGAGAGAAAAAGGGATAGAAAGTGTCTTTGAAGAAATAATTGCCAAAAACTTCCCCAAACTAGGGGAAGAAATGGCCTCTCAGACCACAGAGGTACACAGAACTCCCATGACAAGGGATCCAAGGAGGGCAACACCAAGACACATAATAATTAAAATGGCAAAGATCAAAGACAAGGACAGAGTATTAAAGGCAGCCAGAGAGAAAAAAAAGGTTACCTACAAAGGAAAACCCATCAGGCTATCATCAGACTTCTCAACAGAAACCCTACAGGCCAGAAGAGAATGACATGATATACTTAATGCAATGAAACAGAAGGGCCTCAAACCAAGACTACTGTATCCAGCACAAATATCATTTAAATATGAAGGAGGGATTAAACAATTCCCAGACAAGCAAAAGTTGAGGGAATTTGCCTCCCACAAACCACCTCTACAGGGCATCCTACAGAGACTGCTCTAGATGGGAGCACTCCTAAAAAGAGCACAGAACAAAACACCCAACATATGAAGAAGGGAGGAGGAGGAATAAGAAGGGAGAGAAATAAAGAATCATCAGACCGCGTTTATAATAGCTCAACAAGTGAGTTAAGTTAGACAGTAAGATAGTAAAGAAGCTAACCCTGAACCTTTGGAAACCACGATTTTAAAGCCTGCAATGGCGATAAGTACATACCTTTCAATAATCACCCTAAATGTAAATGGACTGAATGCACCAATCAAAAGACACAGAGTAATAGAATTGATAAAAAAGCAAGATCCATCCATATGCTGCTTACAAGAAACTCATCTCAAACCCAAAGACATGCACAGACTTAAAGTCAAGGGATGGAAAAAGATATTTCATGCAAACAACAGAGAGAAGAAAGCAGGTGTTGCAATTCTGGTATCAGACAAAACAGACTTCAAAATAAAGAAAGTAACAAAAGACAAAGAAGGACATTACATAATGATAAAGGACTCAGTCCAACAAGAGGATATAACCATTATAAATATATATGCTCCCACTACAGGAGCACCAACATACCTGAAACAAATACTAACAGAACTAAAGGAGGAAATAGAATGCAATGCGTTCATTCTAGGAGACTTCAACACACCACTCACTCCAAAGGACAGATCCACCAGACAGAAAATAAGTAAGGACACAGAGGCACTGAACAACACACTAGAACAGATGGACCTAATAGACATCTACAGAACTCTACATCCAAAAGCAGCGGGATATACATTCTTCTCAAGTGCACATGGAACATTCTCCAGAATAGACCACATACTAGGCCACAAAAAGAGCCTCAGAAAATTCAAAAAGATTGAAATCCTACCAACCAACTTTTCAGACCACAAAGGCAAAAAACTAGAAATAAACTGTACAAAGAAAGCAAAAAAGGCTCACAAACACATGGAGGCTTAACAACACGCTCCTAAATAATCAATGGATCAATGACCAAATCAAAATGGAGATCCAGCAATATATGGAAACAAAGGACAACAACAACACAAAGCCCCAACTACTGTGGGACACAGCAAAAACAGTCTTAAGAGGAAAGTATATAGCAATCCAGGCATATTTAAAAAAGGAAGAACAATCCCAAATGAATGGTCTAATGTCATAATTATCGAAATTGGAAAAAGAAGAACAAATGAGGCCTAAGGACAGCAGAAGGAGGGACATAATAAAGATCAGAGAAGAAATAAATAAAATTGAGAAGAATAAAACAATAGCAAAAATCAATGAAACCAAGAGCTGGTTCTTTGAGAAAATAAACAAAATAGATAAGCCTCTAGCCAGACTTATTAAGAGGAAAAGAGAGTCAACACAAATCAACAGTATCAGAAACAAGAAAGGAAAAATCACGACGGACCCCACAGAAATACAAAGAATTATTAGAGAATACTATGAAAACCTATATGCTAACAAGCTGGGAAACCTAGGAGAAATGGACAACTTCCTAGAAAAATACAACCTTCCAAGACTGACCCAGAAAGACACAGAAAATCTAAACAGACCAATTACCAGCAACGAAAATTGAAGCGGTAATAAAAAAACTACCAAAGTAAAATAATAAGTAACCGGGATGTAATGAATATAGTCAAGATATTGTAACAGCTTGGTATGGTGATAGCTGGTACCTAGAATTGTCATGTATATAAATGTTGAATCACTATGTTGTACACCTGAAACTAATGTAATGTAATACTGTGTGTCAACTACCCTTCAATAAAAACAAAACAAAACAAAAAAAACTACCAAAGAACAAAACCCCTGGGCCAGATGGATTCACCTCGGAATTTTATCAGACATACAGGGAAGACATAATACCCATTCTCCTTAAAGTTTTCCAAAAAAAGAAGAGGAGGGGATACTCCCAAACTCATTCTATGAAGCTAACATCACCCTAATAACAAAACCAGGCAAAGACCCCACCAAAAAAGAAAACTACAGACCAATATACCTGATGAACGTAGATGCAAAAATACTCAACAAAATATTAGCAAACCAAATTCAAAAATACATCAAAAGGATCGTGCACCATGACCAAGTGGGATTCATCCCAGGGATGCAAGGATGGTACAATATTCGAAAGTCCATTAACATCATCCACCACATCAACAAAAAGAAAGACAAAAACTACATGATCATCTCCATAGATGCTGAAAAAGCATTTGACAAAATTCAACATCCATTCATGATAAAAACTCTCAGCAAAATGGGAATAGAGGGCAAGTACCTCAACATAATAAAGGCCATTTATGATAAACCCACAGCCAACATTATATTGAACAGCGAGAAGCTGAAAGCTTTTCCTCTGAGATCAGGATCTAGACAGGGATGCCCACTCTCCCCACTGTTATTTAACATAGTACTGGAGGTCCTAGCCATGGCAATCAGACAAAACAAAAAAATACAAGGAATCCAGATTGGTAAAGAAGAAGTTAAACTGTCACTATTTGCAGATGACCTGATACTGTACTAAAAAACCCTAAAGACTCCTCCCCAAAACTACTAGAACTGATATCAGAATACAGCAAAGTTGCAGGATACAAAATTAACACACAGAAATCTGTGGCTTTCCTATACACTAACAATGAACCAACAGAAAGAGAAATCAGGAAAACTACTCCATTCACAATTGCATCAAAAAAAATAAAATACCTAGGAATAAACCTAACCAAAGAAGTGAAAGACTTACACTCTGAAAACTACAAGTCACTCTTAAGAGAAATTAAAGGGGACACTAACAGATGGAAACTCATCCCATGCTCATGGCTAGGAAGAATTAATATCGTCAAAATGGCCATCCTGCCCAAAGCAATATACAGATTCGACGCAATCCCTACGAAACTACCAGCAACATTCTTCAATTAACTGGAACAAATAATTAAAAAATACATATGGAAACACCAAAGACCCCGAATAGCCAAAGCAATCCTGAGAAAGAAGAATAAAGTGGCGGGGATCTCACTCCCCAACTTCAAGCTCTACTATAAAGCCATAGTAATCAAGACAATTTGGTACTGGCACAAGAACAGAGCCACAGACCAATGGAACAGACTAGATAATCCAGACATTAACCCAGACATATATGGTCAATTAATATTTGATAAAGGAGCCATGGACATACAATGGGGAAATGACAGTCTCTTCAACAGATGGTGCTGGCAAAACTGGACAGCTACATGTAGGAGAATGAAACTGGACCATTGTCTAACCCCATATACAAAAGTGAATTCAAAATGGATCAAAGACCTGAGTGTAAGTCATGAAACCATTAAACTCCTGGAAAAAAACATAGGCATAAACCTCTTAGACATAAACATGAGTGACCTCTTCTTGAACATATCTCCCCAGGCAAGGAAAACAACAGCAAAAATGAAGAAGTGGGACTATATTAAACTGAAAAGCTTCTGTACAGCAAAAGACACCATCAATAGAACAAAAAGAAACCCTACAGGATGGGAGAATATATTTGAAAATGACAGATCCGATAAAGGCTTGACGTCCAGAATATATAAAGAGCTCACACACCTCAACAAACAAAAAACAAATAAACCAATTAAAAAATGGGCAGAGGAACTGAGCAGACAGTTCTCCAAAAAAGAAATACAGATGGCCAACAGACACATGAAAAGATGCTCCACATAGCTAATTATCAGAGAAATGCAAATTAAAACTACAATGAGGTATCACCTCACACCAGTAAGGATGGCTGCCATCCAAAAGACAAACAACAACAAATGTTGGCGAGGCTGTGGAGAAAGGGGAACCCTCCTACACTGCTGGTGGGAATGTAAATTAGTTCAACCATTGTGGAAAGCAGTATGGAGGTTCCTGAAAATGCTCAAAACAGACTTACCATTTGACCCAGGAATTGCACTCCTAGGAATTTACCCTAAGAATGCAGCAATCAAGTTTGAGAAAGACAGATGCACCCCTATGTTTATTGCAGCACTATTTACAATAGCCAAGAATTGGAAGCAACCTAAATGTCCATCGATAGATGAATGGATAAAGAAGATGTGGTACATATACACAATGGAATACTACTCAGCCCTAAGAAAAGGGCAAATCCTACCATTTGCAGCAACATGGATGGAGCTGGAGGGTATTATGCTCAGTGAAATAAGCCAAGCAGAGAAAGAGAAATACCAAATGATTTCACTCATCTGTGGAGTATAAGAACAAAGGAAAAACTGAAGGAACAAAACAGCACCAGAATCACAGAACTCAAGAATGGACTAACAGTTACCAAAGGGAAAGGGACTGGGGAGGATGGGTGGGTAGGGAGGGATAAGGGGGGGGAGAAGTAGGGGGGTATTAAGATTAGCATGCATGGGGGGGTAGGAGAAAAGGGAGGGCTGTACAACACAGAGAAGGCAAGTAGTGATTCTACAACATTTTGCTATGCTGATGAACAGTGACTGTAAAGGGGTTTATAGGGGGGACCTGGTATAGGGGAGAGCCTAGTAAACATAATATTCGTCATGTAAGTGTAGATTAATGATGACAACAACAACAAAAAAGAGCAGTTCCTGTGTGGTGACCTCAAATGAGTTCTAAACAAGGGTATAAAGGGCATATAAAAGTGTAGGCAAAGGGTCTGTTTGTGTTTATACAGAGGATCAAAGCCTAATTGGGCTACACCGAAAATGAACTAAGATACGATATGAAAAAGAACTTCCAACATCTGCACTCTCTGGAAGACTATTGCCAGAAGATGATCATCAAAAAACCCCAACAAAGATCCACGCACTGCTACAGCTGTAGATGCACTCATCCCACTGGTTCCTGGACTTGCCATGGGAATGAAGAAGGAGATATCTAAGCTGGCCTGTGCATACAGTAAAACAACAAATTTGACTGGATCTATACTGTTGGAACTCAAACAAGAATTAGAAGAAGTGCAAGTAGTAGCGCTCCAAAATCTTACAACTACAGACTATTTACTGTTAAAAGAACATATGGGATGTGAACAGTCACCAGGAATGGGTTGTTTTAATTTGTCTGATTTCTCTCAGACTGTTCAAGTTCAGTTGGGCAATATCCACCATATCATAGATAAGTTTCCACAAATGCCTAGGGTGCCTAACTGGTTTTCTTGGTTTCACTGGAGATGGCTGGTAATTATAGGTCTGCTTTGGTTATGTAACTATACTCCTATTATGTTAATGTGTGTGCGCAATTTAATTAGTAGTTTAAAACCTATACATGCTGAAGTTACTCTACAAGAAGATATGTCAAAGAAATAATCAATCTTCCCAAGTTTTCTTCTGCCTGCTACTTCTATAGCTTTTCTTCTTCCTTCTTAATTACAACCCTTAAATAGAATTCATGCCTCATATCGAATTTACCGAGTATCGTAATTCTTCCAAGTGGTAAAGATACCTCAAGACAAATGCTGGGCATAGAAGCCACAGGGCATAAATATGTAAAGAAGTAAAAAGCTAACCTTTTCAAACAATATTACTTCTCTCTCACTTACCAACTTTACATTTCCCTGTATGGCCCCGGAAGATGACTGGTTAGCCAGAGATGGGTAAGATTTCTCAAGGGAGGAACAACCTAAGACAGGCACAGTCACAGGGGGGTCATCAGGTGAGAAATTGGGGATCAACAGAGGTGAGGCTTAGAACCTCACCCCCCCTATTCTGAGAGAAATCTGCATCTGTGGATGTTTTATTGCCCTTGTCTAGCTTGGATTAACACATAGTCTACAGGCACACACCTGATCATCTACATTTGCTCTCTTACACTAAACTATGTTTTCTACCTTTATCTTGTAGCTACCTACCACTTCAGCATTTTATTAGAAATAATAATAATAAAGAGAGAAATGTGGTATCCACATATAAATCAAGTATAAAAATCAGATGAATATTCATATTTGAACTGATTGTTTATAGTTCATAATGCATGAGCAAAACCAAAAGTTTCTGTGATGACTTCCCTTGTACTGTTCACCATGTAACTTATTCACTATGTAAGAATTTGTTCACCATGTAAGAACTTGTTCGTTATGCTTCAGAAGATTGGAGACTGACGAAAATTAGGCTTGGGATTGGATTAATGATTGTGCATTGAGCATTGACTCCCCTATACAGAATTTTATTGTTGTTAACAACCATTTGATCAATAAATATGTGAAATGCCCTCTCAAAAAAAAAAAAGTACACACTTCCAATTGTAAAATAAATAAGTAACCGGGATGTAATGTATAGCATAAGGAATATAGTCAAAATATTGTAACAACTTTGTATGGTGATAGCTGGTAGCTAGAATTATCATGTATATAAATGTTGAATCACTGTTGTACACCTGAAACTAATGTAATACTGTGTGTCAACTACCCTTCAATAAAAAATACTTATCTATAAAAAAAAAGTGAAAAAAAAAGCAGATTAGATGTAGTAGAAGAGACTGTAAATGGAATAGAAATTAGAGAAGAGTAATACAAAGAAGCTGAGGCACAGAGAGAAAAAAGAATCTCTAGGAATGAAAGAATATTGAGAGAACTGTGTGACCAATCCAAACGGAACAATATTCGCATTATAGGGGTACCAGAAGAAGAAGAAGAGAGAAAACGGGATAGAAAGTGTCATTGAGGAGGTAATTGCTGAAAATTTCCTCAATCTGGGGAAGTAGATAGTTTCTCAAGTTATGGAGGTGCATAGATCTCCCAACACAAGGGACCAAAGAAAAACAACATCAAGACATATAAGAACTAAAATGGCAAAGATCAAGGATAAAGACAGACTTTTAAAAGCGGCTAGGGAGAGAAAAAAGATCACATACAAAGAAAAACCCATCAAGCTATCATCAGATTTCTCAACAGAAACCTTACAGGCCAGAAGGGAGTGGCATGATATACTTAATGCAATGAAGCAGAAGGGCCTTGAACCAAGATTACTCTACCGGCAAGGTTATCATTTAAATTTGAAGGAGGGATAAAATAATTTCCAGATAAGCAAAAGCTGAGAGAATTTACCTCCCACAAACCACCTCTACAGTGCATTTTAAGGCTAAATAGATGTCACCCAAGGGATAGACAAAGAGTACAGAATATGATTCATAACATACAAAGAATGGAGGAGGAAGAAAAAGGAGGGGAAAAAAGAACCTTTAGGTTGTGTTTGTAATAGCATATGAAGTTAGTTAAATTAGACTGTTAGATAGTAAGGGAATTACCATTGAACCTTTGGTAACCACAAATCAAAAGCCTGCAATGGCAATAAGTACATGCCTATAAATAATCACCCTAAATGTAAATGGACTGAATGCACCAATCAAAAGACTTAGAGTTACTGAATGCATAAAAAAACAAGACTCATCTATATGCTGCTTACAAAAGACTCACTTCAAACTGAAAGACTGCACAGACTGAAAATAAAGGGATGGAAAAAGATATTTCATGCAACTAATAGTGAGAAAGAAGCAGGAGTTGCAGTACTTGTATCAGACAAAATAGACTTCAAAACAAAGAAAGTAACTAGAGACAAAGAAGGTCATTGCATAATGATAAAGGGGTCAATCCAACAAGAAGATATAACTATTATAAATATCTATGTACCCAACACAGGATCACCTACTTATGTGAAACAAATACTAAGAGAATTAAAGGGGGAAATAGAATGCAATGCATTCATTTTAGGAGAATTCAACACACTGCTCACTCCAAAGGACAGATCAACCAGACAGAAAATAAGTGAAGAGACAGAGGCACTGAACAACATATTAGAACAGATGGACCTAATGGACATCTACAGAACACTCCATCCAACAGCAACAGGATACACATTCTTCTCAAGTGCACACAGATCATTTTCAATAATAGATCATATACCAGGCCACAAAAAGAATTTCAGTAAATTCAAAAAGACTGAAATTGTACCAACCAGCAGATCACAGAGGTATGAAACTAGAAATAAATTACACAAAGAAAATGAAAAAGTCCACAAACACATGGAGGCTTAATAACATGCTCCTAAATAATCAATGGATCAATGACAAAATAAAAAAAGAGATCAAGCAATATATGGAGACAAATGACAATGATAATTCAACAACACAAAAATCTGTGGGATGCAGCAAAGGCCATACTAAGAGGGAAATACATTACAATACAGGTGTGCCTCAGGAAAGAAGAACAATCCCAAATGTACAGTCTAAACTCACAATTAATGAAACTACAAAAGGAAGAACAAATGAGACCCAAAGTCAGTAGAAGGAGGGACATAATAAAGATTAAAGCAGAAATAAGTGAAATCAAGAAGAATAAAACAATAGAAAGAATCAATGATAGCAGGAGCTGGTTCTTCAAGAAAATAAACAAAATAGATAACCCCCTAGCCAGACTTATCAGATGAAAATAGAGTGTACTCACATAACTAGAATCAGAAATGAGAAAGGAAAAATCACTATGGACACCACAGAAATACAAAGAATTATTAGAGAATATTATGAAAAATTGTATGCTAACAAACTGGATAATCTAGAAGAAATGGACAACTTTCTAGAAACATACAACCTTCCAAGCCTCACCCAGGAAGAAACAGAAAATCTGAATAGACCAATTACCAGCAAAAAATTGAATTGGTAATAAAAAAAACTACCTAAGAACAAAGCCCCTGGACCAGATGGTTTCATGGGTGAATTTTATCAAACATTTAGTGAAGACCTAATACCCATCCTCCTTAAAGTTTTCCAAAAAGTATAAGAGGAAGGAACACTCCCAAACTCATTCTACAAGGCCAACATTACTCTAATACCAAAACCAGGCAAAGATGCCACAAAAAAGGAAAATTACAAACCAATATCCCTGATGAGCACAGATGCAAAAATACTCAACAAAATATTAGCAAACCAAATTAAAAAATACATCAAAAAGATCACTCATCATGATCAAGTAGGATTTATTCCAGGGATGCAGGGATAGTACAACACTTGAAAATCCATCAACATCATCCACCACATCAACAAAAAGGACAAAAACCACATGATAAACTCCATAGATGCTGAAAAAGCATTCAACAAAATTCAACATCCATTCATGATAAAAACTCTCAACAAAATGGTTATAGAGTGCAAGTACCTCAACATAATAAAGGCCATATATAACAAACCCACAGCCAACATTATACTTAACAGCGAGAAGCTGAAAGCTTTTCCTTTAAGATTGGGAACAAGACAAGGATACCCACTCTCCCCACTTTTATTCAACATAGTTCTGGAGGTCCTAGCCACAGCAATCAGACCACACAAAGAAATAAAAGGCATTCAGATTGGCAAGGAAGAAGTCAAACTGTCCCTGTTTGCAGATGACATGATATTGTACATAAAAAACCCTAAAGAATCCACTCCCAAACTACTAGATCTAATATCTGAATTCAGCAAAGTTACAGGATACAAAATTAATACACAAAAATCTGTTGCATTCCTATATACTAATGATGAACTAGCAGAGAAATCAGGAAAACAATTCCATTCCCAATTGCATCAAAAAGAATAAAATACCTAGGAATAAACCTAACCAAGGAAGTGAAAGACCTATACCCTGAAAACTACAAGACACTCTTAAGAGAAATTAAGAGGACACTAATAAATGGAAATTCATCCCATGCTCTTGGCTAGGAAGAATTAATATTGTCAAAATGGCCATCCTGCCTAAAGCAATCTACAGATTCAATGCAATCCTTATCAAAATACCTATAACATTCTTCAATGAACTAGAGCAAACAGTTGTAAAATTCATATGGAAAAACAAAAGACCCTGAATAGCCAAAGCAATCCTGAGAAGGAAGAATAAAGCAGGGGGAATTACGCTCCTTGACTTCAAGCTCTACTACAAAGCCACAGTAATCAAGACAATTTGGTACTGGCACATGAACAGACCCATAGACCAGTGGAACAGAATAGAGAGCCCAGATATAAATGCAAGCATATATGGTCAATTAATATATGATAAAGGAACCATGGACATACATTGGGGAAATGACAGCCTCTTCAACAGATGGTTTTGGCAAAACTGGAGAGCTACATGTAAGAGAATGAAACTGGATTATTGTCTAACCCCATACACAAAAGCAAATTCAAATGGATCAAAGACCTGAATGTAAGTCATGAAACCATAAAACTCTTAGAAAAAAATATAGGCAAAAATCTCTTGGACATAAACATGAGTAACTTCTTCATGAACATACCTCCCTGGGCAAGGGAAACAAATGCAAAAATGAACAAGTGGGACTATATCAAACTAAAAAGCTTCTGTACAGCAATGGATACTATCAGTAGAACAAAAAGACATCCTACAGTATGGGAGAATATATTCATAAATGACATATCCGATAAGGGGTTGACATCCAAATTATATAAAGAGCTCACGCACCTCAACAAACAAAAAGCAAATAAGCCAATTAAAAAATGGGCAGAGGATATCAACAGACACTTCTCCAAAGAAGAAATTCAGATGGCCAACAGGCACAGAAAAGATGCTCCACATTGCTAATCATCAGAGAAATGCAAATTAAACCACAATGAGATACCACCTCACACCAGTTAGGATGGCCACCATCCAAAAGACAAACAACAACAAATGTTGGCAAAGATGTGGAGAAAGGGGAACCCTCCTACACTGCTGGTGGGAATGTAAACTAGTTCAATCATTGTGAAAAGCAGTATGGGGGTTCCTCAAAAAACTAAATTAGAAATACCATTTGACCCTGGAATTCCACTACTAGGAATTTACCCTAAGAATGCAGGAGCCCAGTGTGAAAAAGACATATGCACCCCTATGTTTATCACAGCACATTTACAATAGCCAAGAAATGGAAGCATCCTAAGTGTCCATCAGTAGATGAATGGGTAAAGAAGATGTGGTACATATTGACAATGGAATATTATTCAGCCACAAGAAGAAAACAAATCCTATCATTTGCAACAACATGGGTAGAGCTGGAGGGTATTATGCTCAGTGAAATAAGCCAGGCACAGGAAGACAAGTATCAAATGATTTCACTCATCTGTGGAGTGTGAGAACCAAGAAAAAACTGAAGGAACAAAACAGCAGCAGACTCACAGAACCCAAGAATGGACTAACAGTTACCAAAGGGAAAGGGACTGGGAAGGATGTGTGGGAAGGGAGGGATAAGGGGGAAAAGGGGTCATTACAATTAGCACACATAATGTAGCGATGGAGGGAGGGACACGGGAAAGACAGTATATACAGAGAAGACAAGTAATGATTCTATAGCATCTTACTACACTGATGGATAGTGACTGTAATGGGGTATGTGGGGGGGACTTGGTAATAGGGGGAGTCTAGTAACCATAATGTTGTTGAAGTAATTGTACATGAACAATAAAAAAAAAAAAGTTCAGCTCAAGCATATGTACCCATAGATCCCTCACAGAGCATTTGAAACAGTGTTAAAGATAAAGACACACAGAATCATATGTGATCAAAGCCAATTCAAACTGAAAAAGGCCTTGGAAAACTGCTAGGATAGGAAACATAACCAGAAAGGGGAAGGAGCTTCTCCTTCCAAGGTCACCACGAAATAGTGGTGCCGTGGGCTAAGATCCAAGACCTCCTGTTTCAGGACACTCCCCAGCTCACATGTCTTTGGGCGCTCCCCACTGCCCCATTTCTTTTAAGGTTGCTTTCAGGAAGTGATTTGAGTGCCATTTTGGGCACACCCCGTGATAAGTGTTATTGTCACTCCATATTACATCTCTCAAATTCACCCCTTCTTCTCCTTTCCCACTCTCTTGGTGGTGGGGAGGAGGGAGTGGAGGGAGGGAAACAGTTTGATCTGAACTCAGTGTAGATTGAGACATAATAATAACTATTCGCTAGTTTGTTGGATAAAATCAAGTTAAGATGAAGTTAAAGAATGTTTTTGAAGGTTATAACGCTCAATATTTTGGAGGCTTTCCTTAGACACAACTCTTATGCAATGCTGGTGGGAATTGGTATACAATGTTACCCCAGAGTAATTTGGCAATGTGTATCATGAACTTTAATAATATCCATATGCTATGTTTTGTTAAACTTTTAAACTAAAGGATAATATGATACAGTTTCATATACAAAACTTCAGTGAAGAGCTTGATTAATTTTTACAAAGTGAACACACATAGGTACCCACCACTCCCCAATCCAGATCAAAATATAGACTATTACCAGCACCCAAGAGACTCTTGTGCTGTCTCCTGATGAGTACCATCCCCAAATAACCAATATCCTGACTGGTATCACTACAGATTAATTTTGTCTGATTCTGAATTTCATATGAATAAAATCATAGAGAATTGCACCGTTTCATATCTGACTTTCAGTCACATTACGTCTGTGAGACTTATACATGGTCTTGTGTGTATTGATTGGTTCTTTTTTCACTGTTGGATAGCATTCCATAGTATTCATACAATAGGATACTATTTATTTATTTATTTATTTATTTTTATTTTTTGTAGGTAATTATTTTTTATTGAAGGGTAGTTGACACACAGTATTACATTACATTAGTTTCAGGTGTACAACACAGTGATTCAACATTTATATACATGATAATTCTAGGTACCAGCTATCACCATACCAAGTTGTTACAATATTTTGACTATATTCCTTATGCTATACATTACATCCCGGTTACTTATTTATTTTACAATTGGAAGTGTATACTTTTTTTTTTTTTGTGAGGGCATCTCTCATATTTATTGATCAAATGGTTGTTAACAACAATAAAATTCTGTATAGGGGAGTCAATGCTCAATGCACAATCATTAATCCACCCCAAGTCTAATTTTCGTCAGTCTCCAATCTTCTGAAGCATAACGAACAAGTTCTTACATGGTGAACAAATTCTTACATAGTGAATAAGTTACATGGTGAACAGTGCAAGGGCAGTCATCACAGAAACTTTCAGTTTTGCTCATGCATTATGAACTATAAACAGTCAGTTCAAATATGAATACTCATTTGATTTTTATACTTGATTTATATGTGGATACCACATTTCTCTCTTTATTATTATTATTTTTAATAATATGCTGAAGTGGTAGGTAGATACAAGATAAAGGTAGAAAACGTAGTTTAGTGTTGTAAGAGAGCAAATGTAGATGATCAGGTGTGTGCCTGTAGACTATGTGTTAATCCAAGCTAGACAAGGGCAATAAAACATCCACGTATGCAGAAGATTTCTCTCAGAACAGGGGGGGTGAGGTTCTAAGCCTCACCTCTGTTGATCCCCAATTTCTCACCTGATGACCCCCCTGTGACTGTGCCTGTCTTAGGTTGTTCCTCCCTTGAGGAATCTTACCCGTCTCTGGCTAACCAGTCATCTTCCGGGGCCATACAGGGAAATGTAAAGTTGGTAAGTGAGAGAGAAGCCTTATTGTTTGAAATGGTTAGCTTCTTACTTCTTTGCATATTTATGCCCTGTAGCTTCTATGCCCAGCATTTGTCTTGAGGTATCTTTACCACTTGGAAGAATTATGATACTCAGTAAATTTGATATGAGGCACGAATTCTATTTAAGGGTTGTAATTAGAAAGGAAGAAGAAAAGCTATAGAAGTAGCAGGCGGAAGAAAACATGGGAAGATTGATTATTTCTTTGACATATCTTCTTGTAGAGTAACTTCAGCATGTATAGGTTTTAAACTACTAATTAAATTGCGCACACACATTAACATAATAGGAGTACAGTTACATAACCAAAGCCTACCTGTAATTACCAGCCATCTCCAGTGAAACCAAGAAAACCAGTTAGGCACCTTAGGCATTTGTGAAAACTTATCTATGATATGGTGGATATTGTCCAACTGAACTTGAACAGTCTGAGAGAAATCAGACAAATTAAAACAACCCATTCCTGGGGGATGTTCATATCCCATATATTCTTTTAACAGTAAATAGTCTGTAGTGGTAAGATTTTGGAGTGCTACAATTTGCACTTCTCCTAATTCTTGTTTGAGTTCCAACAGTATAGATCCAGTCAAATTTGCTGTTTTACTGTATGCACAGGCCAGCTTAGATATCTCCTTCCTCATTCCCATGGCAAGTCCAGGAACCGGTGGGATGAGTGCATCTACAGCTGTAGCAGTGCGTGGATCTTTGTTGGGGTTTTTTGATGATCATCTTCTGGCAATAGTCTTCCAGAGAGTGCAGATGTTGGAAGTTCTTTTTCATATCGTATCTTAGTTCATTTTCGGGGTAGCCCAATTAGGCTTTGATCCTCTGTATAAACACAAACAGACCCTTTGCCTACAGTTTTATATGCCCTTTTACCCTTGTGTAGAACTCATTGGAGGTTACCACACAGGAACTACCCTTTTTTTTTTTTTTTGGTATCACTAATCTACACTTACATGACGAATATTATGTTTACTAGGCTAGGATACTATTTATTTATCCATTCTACTATTGATGGACTTTTGAATGGTTCTAGTCCCTAAGTATTAAGACTAATGCTGCTATTGTATTTGTGAACATGACTTTTGATACACACACACACACACACACACACACACACACACACACATATGCATTTTAGAGAGTATACATTTGGAGTAGATTTTTTGGATCACAAAACATGTATTTGTTCAGCTTTAGTAAGTACTGCTAACAGTTTTCCAAACAGTTGTACTGATTTACACTCCCATGGAAGTACATGAGAGTGCCAGTAGCTCTATATCCTTGAAACACTTCAGTTTAAAAAACATTACACATTCTGATTGTAGGTGATGAAATCTCATTGTGATTTAAATTAGGCTTTCATGAATAAAGAATTGACCACTTGGGTATGCCATTTCCTGAAGTGCTTGTTCAAGATTTTTCCCATTTGGGAGGGTATCTGTTTTTTTCTTATTGATTTGTAAGAGTTCTTTATATATTCAGTGTATAGGTTCTTTCTAAGAGACATGTAATGCAAATATTTTCTCCTGTTCTATTTGACTTTTTATTTCTTCACTGATGAACAGTAATTCTTAATTTTAAAGTAATCTAATTTGCTATTCTTTTCCTTTATGTTTAGTGTTCTTTGTGTTTTATTTAAGAAATCTTTGTCATAAATATCATGGTCATAAATACATATTCCTATGTTTTATTCTAGAAGCTTTATTGTTTTGCTTTTCACATTTAGTTCTATGATTCACCAGAAGGTGAATTTTGCATATGGCATGGGGTTAGAGTCAATGTCCATACTTCCCATAGGTTTGCATCAGCATCATTTGTTGACAAGACAATTTTTTCCCCAGTTCACAGTAGTGATACCTTTACCATAAATCAGGTGACTGTGTAGGTTTGGGTATGATCAAGTTTGTTCATGTCACTTAAATCTTTATATATATTTATTGATTTTTATATCAGCTTTTATTATCAGTTACTGAGAAGACATGTTTCAAAACATTCCACTATGATTATAGAATTGGTTATTTTTCCTTTTAGTTCTTACAGTGTTTGAGGCTCTATTACTAAACTTGTTGGATTTAGGACTTTTATATATTCCTATTGAATTGACCCCTCTATAATTATGAATTGTTCTTTATGTCTGATAATATGTCTAGTCTTAATGACTGATCTGGTATTAGTAGATCTATATCTGCTTTTAAAAATATCTGCTTCTTTTTAAATGTTTTTATGGATATGTTTTCCTATCTTTTTGCTTTCAACTTTTTGTAAGCAACATGCATTTCTAAAAAAATCCAGATTAATTATCTTTCTATTTTAGTTGGAATATTTAGCCGATTTCCAGTTTTTGGCTGTTGTGAATAAAACACAATAAATATTTTTATTCAAGAATTTTTGTAAATATATGCTTTTTTTGAGTAAATATCTAGGAATGAAATTGTTGGGTCATAGAGTTGGTGTGTAATGTTACTGTTTTTAATTAATGTTATTGAGGCATAATTTATATACACTAAGAGAATTAAAGTGTACAGTTTGATGAATTTCAACAAATACAAATGCTCCTATAATCACCACCCCAAATTAAGATACAGATTATTTCCATTACTCCAAAATCTTTCCTTGTACACCTCCCCTGAGATGCTGATCTGATTTTCTATCATCATAACCTAGTTTCTCATGGAATCAGACGATGGATATTCTTGTGTCTTGCTTATTTCATGTAAGGTAATGCTCTTGAGACTCAACCATACTGTTGTATGTATCAGCAGTTCATTCTTTTATTTATGAATAGTATTCGACTGTATGAATATAACCACAATTCATTTATGGACATTAATTTTCAGTTCTCTTGTATGAATAAAGCAGCTGAGGACATTTTTGTGCAAGGTTTTTGTTTCCATTCTTGTTTTGTGTGGTTTTCATTCTCTTGGGTAAATACTTAGAATGGAATCACTAGCACAAAGTTGGTGTATATTTATAATAAACTATCAAACTCATTCCAAAGTGGTTTGCATAATTTTGTCCTCTACCAGTGATGTATGAAATCTGCAGTGCTCTACCTTCCTCACCAATATATGGTACCGTCCAGTGCATCTCATGGTTTGAATATGTATGTCCCAGATGAGCAATGGTGTTGAAAATCTTCCTCATGCTTTCGTCCATTCATATATATTTTCTTTTTGAAGTGTCTTTTCAGACCTATGGAACATTTAAAAATATTGGGTGGTCTAGATTTTTCTTATTGATTTGTAGGAGTTCTTTTTTTATATATTGTGGATACAAGTCTTTTGTTGGATATACACACTGTGAATAATTTCTCCCATTACTTTTCATTTTCTTAATGTATTTGCAAATAATAGTGAATAGTTCTTTGAAGCAATGCTCAACAACATTATGCAGGACATGGGGACAATGTTTATGACATATTGCTGGATTAAAAAAAAGGGGATACAAAATTGTACTTGGAGTATGGCCTTAGCTGTTTAAAAATATGTGCTGGAAAAAAGGTGGAGAGAAATACACAAGACATTGCTTTGGCTGACTCTGAGTAGTCAGGTTATGCTTTCCTGCAACTTTTCTGTTATTGTGGTAAATACATATGACATAAAATTTACCGTTTTCACCAATTTAAAGTGTACAGCTCAGTAGCATTAAGCACATTCACAATGTTGTACAATCATCACCACTATCTAGTTCCTGAGCTTTTTCATCACCCCAAATGGAAGCTGGTACCCAGAGAGCAGTCACTCCCTATTCCCTTCTTCCACCAGCCCCAGCAACCACTAATCTCCTTTTTGTCTTTATATACCTCCTATTTAGAAATATATATACGTTTGCGGGTTTTTTTGTGTTTTTTTTTGCTGAATTTCTGCTCATGGGTGTGTGTTTTGATGTGCAAAATAAAGCGGAAACCAAGAACAACAAAGCATGGTTAGAGGGGGAGGGTGCTTTATCCTGATTGACGCTGAGGCCCCTGTTAGAGGGAGGCCCCAGAATTCACTTAGTGAGAACCGCTAAACGTGTTGAGCGCGGACTGTGCTGGTGCTCTGCTTGCATGTTTCCTGCCCCGTGGGTCCCACGACTTCCTTGGCAGCCCGGTTCCATATTATGCCCCGCTTACCCATGACGCTGTCTCCTCCCCAGATCCCATTTTCTCTGACCGCCTCACCATACTGGGAGCTCCACATGGGCAGAGACCAGGTTGATTCTGGTCTCCAAAATCTTTCTACTGTCCACATGGCCCCAACTCATCCTTGTGGTTAGTGAGAGTTTTCGAGTAAATGAGTGCATCTGTGCAAGAAACCACTTGCCAGGACTCTGCAGTGAAAAGATTACACGGGTCTCTAGGTGTGGCCTCGGAGTCAAAGGCAGGCTGGGAGAAAGTGCAGCTAAGGGACTGTGAGAAAATATCTGAACGGTAGATTCTGAAGTCCCTTATGCTTTAATGACCAGGGCAGGAGGAGAGAAGTAATAGCGAGTGACATTTATATAATGTGTTACAGTTTACATAGCTCTTGCATGAGCATTATCTCATTTGATCCGGAACAGGGTGGGGCTTTAGCACGTGGCCCTTGAGTTTGCCTGTCTGTGTTTGCATCCTGGCTCCAGTACTTACTAACTGTGTGACCCTGGATTATTTATGCACCTCGTACATTTCCTTATGTGTGCAATGAAGCCACTGATAGTACTTAACGCATAAATTTGTTGTGATAATCAAATAAAATAGCAATGTCCATAAAGCACTTAGAATCGTGCCTGCAGCGTGGTAATAAAAATAAAAGTCGGCTGTTATTACTTATTCCTCTCAATAGGCCCTGGAGATATGTAGACATGCCCCATTTTATAGGCAGCAGACTGGGGCTCAGGTCACAGCAGAGAGGTGGGGGTGGAGAGGCAGGGCTTGCACCCCATCTGTTTGGCTGCAGGGCCCTGTCCTTTCAGATGTTCATGCTACCTTCTCTGACATGCACTTTGCCTGGATTCCCAGGCAGGAGAAATTAGCTTTTGCATGTTAAGGATGTTAAAGATCACTTGTCTAGATGAACTAAGACCCAAATGAGGTAGGATAGCTGAGAAAGCACTTTACACCCCACCAGAGCATGATGGAAGTGTGAAGAATTGCTGTATTGGTACTTTAACAAAATATTTAAAAATTTTCCTAGCACCCATTTCCCTTTGGGTAACAGCACCCTGATTTCCCTTGAGGAACTACCACTCTCCCACTCAGCTGGTGCTTAGGATTATCCTTAAGGATAATCCTAGAGAGGTGGGCATGTGAAACAGGAGTGAGCACTGCTAAGAGGATTAGCTCAGGGGTCGGTGGGTGGTCCAAGCTGAGGGGCTCCAGGCTCAGGTCATAACGGAAACGGAAGAGGCATTTCCTTTCATCACAGTTTGGAGACTGACAGGACATGATATACCTGGAGCTCCTGAAGCCGTCTTGCTTCCGCATTGGGGACAGGGTCCCTGAGAAAGGGGTAGCCCAGAGGCAAGCAGAACTGAAAGATGGAGAGGCCGAGACAAGGCCAGATGTTCCCTGGACTTAACTGGGACTTTTCTGTCTTGCTGCCTTTCCTAAGCACCTATTAACTTTCTAGCTCTGTGCTTTTCTGTGCTCTTAATATCCCAAGAGCCACTCAAAGGAGGTGGTAGCAGCCCCATATGACAGGTGAACTGCGTGACAAGGTGATTCCACCAAAGCTCATGCATAGCTGCCTCGGTCCTTCTGCCGAGGGCTCAGCTCCTCTGCTAAGAAGGCCAGACACGGTGTCCAAATGAAGCTCTTGTCTTCTCTTTCCCTGCCCTCGGGTGGGGATGCGTGTCTTCTTGGAAATGTCACAACTCTTGGAAATGTCCCAACAGAGGGATTAAATGCCCCAGAAAGGCTTCTTCTTTGGCTCCATCCCTTGCCACCCTGTTTTCCTTCTGACAGCCAGATTTGAACCAAATTTGATTTAGTGCATTTCACAATTTTTTGGAACAAGTTTATGGATTAAGGGGGCAAATTAAATCCACATTTTTATTGACATCACCAAAAATATGACATGCAGACCGGAAGTGGACTTTGCTGGCCGTGGAATAATTTCAGTGGAGCCTAAATCCCTGTTTCCCAAGGGTACTTTTTTTTTTTTAAACTTGATTCCCACAAAGACCTTTGGGAAGCCTAGCCCCAAATCTTACCTAAGACCTGGGATCTGACTCTTGGAGTTAGGCTAGACCATAGCACCTGTACCTGAGATATGATTCTAGTGGAAGGAACCCCTCCCTGCACCCCCTGCCCCTTCATTCATCTGTCTCCTGCTTTTCCCATGATTCCCCCTTGGCCATAGCCTACTTCAAATTCCAGCATTTTTCTATAGCTGAACTGACAGATTTTCATATTAGTGCCAACTCAAGTACCTTATCCCTTCTTGGAACTCTTAGGCCAATAAATATATAGCTCATTTGGAAACTAGGTAGGTGCCTTGGCACTTTGCCCAATAGCATTAAAACAATGTAGATATTTCATTTTCCCTGTCTTTGTTTCTTGGCTTCATGGTAGAAAGACAAGCTATATGTGGGCAGGGAATGGGACTTCTGCTGCTTTATATGTGCCACCATGCAATAGCATGCAATGACTATTTATTGCCTTATAAATTTAATTGGCATATGATGACTTAACAATAAAATGAGAACTTTTTTAAGAGACAGAAGACATTATCTTGGCTGGGCTTAAAGGATGGGAGGCTGTGGGGCACATTGGGTTATCAGATTCTTATCTTTAAAACATGAAATTGTCTGAATGTTTTTTCCCTGTTATATAAGTTGAACAGAAGAGAAGCTGACCAAAAACAATAAAACAAAGAAACACAGAATGAATCAGTATTATCCAAAGAGAAGAGCCTGAGGGAGCACCCAGAAGGCTGCCAAATAGACCTATTAAGGAAAAGAGAGATTGGGGAGAAAACCATCAATTAAAATTAATTAAAAATTTTAACTGTGATGCTGACCTCATGCTCCAGGTGCCTGAAACAAAGAAAAACAAAACCATAGATAATTGAGTAGTCATGACATTTTCCAACTGGCCACTTTCCCCTTAACAAGACCAAGCCTGTCTCTTCCACTTTGCCCTTGAGGGCTACATGGGTCAAGACCTGAATCATGGCTTCCTCTCCACTGGAAGGAGAGGAAATCCTGAGGCCTGGGGTACGGCTCTCTAGCCCCTTCTTGCCCATCCTCATCTACCAGCATGCTGATTATACTTGCAGACGACATTCTGATTCCCAGCACCCGTCCCTGCTTCAAGCCTCCCTCCCCACCTGGGAAACTACTGTGGCTGGCCAAGTGGTTTCCACCTTTCCACTCTTCTATTTATCATTCTCTGAAGTTGCCTTGTTTTGACTTTTCTACTTGTTTTTCCCACTAGCCTATAAATTTCCCATTCACCAGTAGCTGGCACATGGATGGCCCAATCAATATTTCTTGATCAAATGGAAGGAGCTGAGAATAGTTCCCTTCTCAAGCAGAAGACATTTTTTCTCTCCCAAAGGGAAACCTGCTCTGTAGATATGAAAGTGGGTCCCTTAATATATGAGGCAACATTTGCTAAACTTATTCAAATTATAAGGTTTCAAAGTTATCAAAGATAGTCACACTCTTGTTCTTAGGTGTGCCATTTGTATCTTTTTTACCCAGGAACTGAAGGCAGAGAGTGATATATTCCCAAATCAGGCTGACCCATCACCTGTGGTGCCTCTGGTGGTCAAAGCCCTCCCACCTCATCCTCAGCCACTGTATTCAGCCATGAATGTTCGTCTCACACAACTCTGCTTCCCTGATATTGACTCTTGGGGCTGTGAGGTACACGGGTTGCTATCACTCTCTCTGCCACGTTTCTGACCACCTTGGGAAGTCTAAATCAGTTTATCACACATGGTCTAGGAGCCTTGTCAGGAAGGGGCCCAGGCTGTTTCCTGTGTGATGTAGCTCTGGTCTGGAGCATGTGGTCCTCCCCTTCCACTCCTGCCCCAGCTGATTGGATTGGAATGGTCACTCGAAGGGCATCCAGTCCACAGGCAGCTGGCACAGAGCCTGTGTTGGCACAGAAAGTTCCAGCTGATGAAATGGGTCAGTCATGTCCCATCTACTTCCCTGGAATTTGACGTGGGAGATGCAGACAGAAGCATATGGTGATCAGATGTTTGGAAGGTCATAAGAAAGAGAGACCTTGTGGGACTAGGAGCAAGTCAGAGTTGTAAGACTCAAGTGCTGAGCTGTGGAAGGGATACATAGAGGGTAGGACAAGGAAGCCCCTGGAAGCAGAGGAGATGGGGCAGACACACAAAGGGAGGCAGAGACCCTGAGGGTGGCCAAGCCACGGTAAAGGTGGGAAGCTAGGGGGAAGCTCCCGGATTCTTGCAGCAGGGGCTCCCGGAGCACCTTGGTGGGGATTTTGGATTCTCAAAGACTTTCCTTTTCCAGTTTCCATGATCCTGGTCATGGTATGCTCTCTGTTTCCATGAGATTCTGGCTCCCTTGAATGCGCACAATAAACCCTTGTTGCCTGAGCAACCCTGAATGGCTTGCTGCTCTGTATGGGTTTAGTATATCAGAAGTGACCACTGTCAGTGAGTGAGCTGGGGACCCACGCCAGCATGGGCTGTCCCTTTTAGGCCCTGTGTGTGGGTACAGGGGTGTTGACCAAGAACTTTCAGGACACTAAATCCTCTGCTCAAAGGCTCTGCCAAATTTCACAGGGTGGTTCCATTCCTCAAAAATCTAGGCACCGTTTTCTTTTTTCTCCTATATCCCCAATTTTTTACATATATATACATTTTATAAAAATACTTATAAAAGCATATGTAATATGCAAATATAATATAAACACACACATTATGATACAGTAGAACTGACACTTGGAGGGAGGCTAGAGTCTGAAGTGCATGCTAGGCTAAAATTGCCTATGGTCAGAGTCATGCGTGAGAACCCTGTAAAGTACTTGTAGAACACATATACATGATTTGGGGTATATGACCACAACTCTGTATGTGACAGTCAATATAAATGCAAGGCAGTATCAATCAGACCCTTCCTGGAGAACTCTTGCTGAAATAGCTGCAAATGAAAAAAAATGGATTCCCTCTGGCCAGATATTCTAAGTGGCAAAATTGTGACCATAACTTGCAAATACTTTTTCCATCTCAAACGGTAATTGAATAATTCCTACCACCAAATGAATTGCTGTACTGCCATTCCCTCTAATTCAGATATCCTCTGAGATTATTTTAATTGGAACCCTCATGACTTCACAAAGATTTGAGGTAGTTCTAATAATTGGCACATATATAACAACCTCATTAGAATAACAACCCAAAAAAATGATAGGGGGGAAATAAGCAACCTGACATAGACATAGACAACTGAAATCTGAGTTTCCTGAGAGTTAAGGGGAAAAAGGGAAAATCCTAGACAAGAATTCTGCTTAATCAAAATAAATTAATCAAAAGAGATTTTCTCTTGGCACTATTTAAAAAAATTAAAAAGTCACTCATAATTTCATCATGGTGATATTATTTTGGCTTATATACACTATATTCCTGTCTTTGCAAGCAAAATGAAGGCACTTTTATTTTTAAAAATTTGCATAGGCAAAACATTCAATTAGTTTGAAAATAAGTGTGAAAAGTATACAGTGAGATGTTCCCCTCCCATACTTGTCATACATTTGCCCGGTTTCAACTCCCCTTCACCTGCCCCTCCCCTTTTTGTAGCCTTTTAGAGTTTTTATGCAAACTGAATAACATCACCATCATCATCAAATATAGAATCTTCTCCCTGCTCCCCCTTACACTTGATTTCTTTCATTTAACAGCATCTCTTGCAGTCTTCTCCATATAAGTGGGAAATCTTCCCCTTCATTCTCTTTCATAGCTACAGATATCTCATTGTTTGGATCTACGGTGACTATTTAACTGGGGCCCCTACTGATATCATTTGAATTGTTTCTGTTACTTTGCTATGATAAATAAAGCTAGGGTGAAAAAACTTATGTGTTTGTAATTCACACATGTGCAAATAGATCTTGTTATGTAGTATACTGTATATACTATATAACAAGATCAATCAATCAATCTTTGAAACAGATTGCTGGATCACATGGTAAATGCATTTGTGAATCTGATAGTTATCTCCAAATTGCTCTCCACAGGGGTTTTGGCAAATTATGCTTGTACCGGCAGTTTCAGAGGGTTGAGTTGCCTCATAATATCTCTGTACTCCAGAGCCAGTATCCTTCTGCTAAGTTCCAGTGAAGAAGGAAAAGGAATGTGAGAAGGTTTATCAGGCATCTACTGCATGCCCAACACGCTCTATATACACACATTCGATCCTTTCTGTAATACTGGGAGGTAAATTTTGCATCCCTGAGTTTTACTAATGAGGCAGTTTTGTCTCAGAGAGGTTAAGGAAATTTGCACCATGTGTCAGGTGAGTGGGAGAGAAGGTCCTGACCCCGTGGTTGGCAGAGCTCTGATGGCCTCCTGACCTGGTTTTGGCATTCATGAACTGGCAGTGGCACCACAGCAATCTTAGTGCCCAACTATTTTATTTTCTTGCCTGCCGTGAACTTCCAGTGTCGCAACCCAGCTTCATTAGAGGAGCCCCTGACCATCCTTTCCTCTTCTTCCCCTTGGCTTCCTCCCAGGTCCCAGCCCAGGCCCCTCACAAGCGATTTTTGAAGTTGGAGCAGGGTTCCTCCTGGAGGCCCTCTCCCAGCAGGGCTTCCAGCCACTCCTCCACATCCCGTACCAGCTGCTCCAGCTCTTGTACCTCTTGCTCTAGCTTCACCAAGAAAATGCACAAGTTTTCCTTCATCCAGGTTCTGATGACCTTTACTGGCTCTGCTGAGAATTCATTGCTCTGGTATTCAAACCCCTGAAAGGCAGACACCAAAGTTACATTTTGAGCTTTTTCACATAGGACCTGCTTACCACTGGTTTCAATGTTCCCTGAGCCTTTGCACATGCTATTCCTTGTGCCTGGAGTACCCATCCCTACCTTCTCCATCTGGCCAGCTCCTACTTTTCCTTCAGGACTCAGCTTTCCAATGTCACCTCTGGGAAGCCTTCCCAGATTTCCTCAGCCGGGCTTGATGTCCCCTCAGTACCTTTTTGAATATGTTACCTGGGAAGTCACAGGATTCTGGGGAATAGTTACATTCTCTGACCCTTTCTGACACCTTCCAACTTCCTCCTGAAACAGGCACAAACAGCACTTCTTAATAAGGACAATAAACAGTGGAAATAAACATGGTTGGTCACCCCAGGAGAAGGAAGGGGGTAGGAGGAGGCAAGCTGTGGTGCCCCCCTTGGCATGCAATCATTTAAGGAATACCTGTGTGCACCTGGCTCCCCCTTTCTCAGAGTCCCGAATGCTCACCTGATAGCCCTGTCCCCAAGTACGGCCCCAGGATCAGCAATGCCAACAGTGTCTGGTGGCAAGAAGAGAAGAAGGGAGGAGGTGAATTCTTAGAGAGCAGATGGACGTCCCTGCTTCCCTTCCAGAGGACTGGGCCCGAGATGCTATAAGATGGCTTTTAGAGCTTAACTTTTTTCTAGTTATCTAAGTCACATATGCTTATGACAAAACATTGCAGAAGCAGATAACATGATAACATGGCAACATACTGACATTTCATTGTTTTTTTCCATCTTTTTTTTAACCTCTGCCCTCATTCCTTGCCTCACTTTTACATTTTTTTGTTTTAAATGATCTTTAAAAGGAATCAACTGTATTGTGGTATAGTTCACAACCAATAAAATGCATACCTTTAAATGTACAGAGTTTGACGAGTTTTAACAAATGTGTCTATCTGCAGACTACCACCCCAACCAAGATATAGAACATTTCCATCATCCTAAAAGTCCCCTTCTTACCCCCACCCTGCCAGAGGGAACCTATCACTATGGAGTAGTTTTGCCTGTTCTATGACTTCATCTAAAAGGAACCTCATAATATATACTTTTTTGTGTTCAGCTACTTTTGCTCAGCATAATGCTTCTGAGATGTCTCCATGATTTTACGTTCAATGTTATTGATGAGTAACAGTATATTGTGTGAATATGGCCCAGTTAATCTCTTCCCCTGCTGCTGATGGTCTTTTGGGTTGTTTCTAGTTTCTGGCTATCACAAATAAAACTGCCTTGAACACTTGGGTACAATACTTTGTGCGGATGTATGTTCTCATTCCACTTAGGTTAATATCCAGAAATGCAAATGTTGGGTTAAGAAGTAATTTTATGTTTAATTGGATAAGAAACCACCAGTCTGTTTTCCAAGGGGTTTGTCCTATTTTACGTCCTTACTGCAACACATGAGTGTTCTGATTGCTCCACCATGCATACTGTCAATCTTCTTTTTTTTTTTATTAAGGTGTCATTGATATGCACTCTTATGAATGTTTCACATGAAAAACATTGCAATTCCTACATTCACCCATATTACCAAGTCCCCTCATCCCCTATTGCAGTCACTGTCCATCAGTGTAGTAAGATGCCACAGAGTCATTACACTGTCTTCCCCATGACTCCCCCACACCATGTGTACAAATCATAATACCTCTCAATCCTCTTCTCCTTCCCTCCCCACCCATCCTCCCCAGTCCCTTTCCCTTTGGTAACTGTTAGTCCCTTCTTGGAGTCTGTGAGTCTGCTGCTGTTTCGTTTCTTCAGTTTTGCTTCGTTGTTATACTCCACAAATGATGGGAAATGATTTGAGGGAAATAATTTGCTACTTGTCTTTCTCCACCTGGCTCATTTCACTGAGCATAATACCCTCTAGCTCCATCCATGTTGTTGCAAATGATGCAACAAATCATGGCTGAATAGTATTCCATTTTGTATATGTACCACATCTTCTTTATCCATTCATCTACTGATTGACACTTAGGTTGCTTCCATATCTTGGCTATTGTAAATAGTGCTGCAATAAACATAGGGGTGCATATGTCTTTTTGAATCTGAGAACTTGTATTCTTTGGGTAAATTCCTAGGAGTAGAATTCCTGGGTCAAATGGTATTTGTATTTTTAGTTTTTTGAGGAACCTCTAATTGCTTTCCACAATGGTTGGACTAATTTACATTCCCACCAGCAGTGTAGGAGGGTTCCCCTTTCTCTGCATCCTTGCCATCATTTGTTGTTGTTTGTCTTTTCGATGTTGGCCATCCTAACTGGTGTGAGGTGATATCTCATTGTGGTTTTCATTTGCATTTCCCTGGTAATTAGCGATGTGGAGCATCTTTTCATGTGTCTGTTGGCCATCTGAATTTCTTCTTTGGAGAGGTGTCTGTTGATATCCTCCACCCACTTTTTAATAGGGTTATTTGCTTTTTGGTTGTTGAGGCATGTTAACCCCTTGTCAGACATGTCATTTACAAATATATTCTCCCATACTGTAGGATGCCTTTTTATTCTGCTGATGGTGTCCTTGCTGTACAGAAGCTTTTTAGTTTGATTTAATCCCATTTGTTCATTTTTGCTTTTGTTTCCCTTGCCTGAGGAGATGCATTCAGGAAAAAGTTGCTCATGTTTACATTCAAGAGATTTTTGCCTCTGTTTTCTTCTAAGAGTTTTATGGTTTCATGACTTATATTCAGGTCTTTGATCCATTTCAAGTTTACTTTTGTGTATGTAGTTAGACAATAACCCAGTTTCATTCTCTTGCATATAGCTGTCCAGTTTTGTCAACACCATTTGTTGAAGAAGCTGTCTTCTCCCCATTGTATATCCATGGATCATTTATTGTATATTAATTGGCCATATATGTGTGGGCTTATATCTGGGCTCTCTATTCTGTTCCATTGATCTATGGGTCTGTGCTTGTGCCAGTACCAAATTGTTGTGATTACTGTGGCTTTGTAGTAGAGCTTGAAGTTAGGGAGCATAATTCCCCCAGCTTTATTCTTCCTTTCCTGAATTGCTTTGGCTATTCAGGGTCTTTTGTGGTTCCATATGAATTTTAGAACTATTTTCTCTAGTTCTTTGAAGATATACTGTCAATCTTCTTAATTGTGGTCGTGCTATTGGTCATACAGTAGCATCTCAATATATATATATATAGTTTTTATATGCATTTCCCTAATGATTAATGATGTCATATTAGTTCAGTCATGATGTTATAACAAAGTAACAAACACTGGGTGGCTTATAAGCAACAGGAATTAATTTCTCAAAGTTCTGGAGGCTGGAAGTCCCAGATCAGGGGGCCAGCATGGTAGGGTCTGGTGAGAGCCTCTTCTGGGTTGCAGTCAGGCATTTTCTTGTTATGTGTTCTCATGGTGGAGGGCAGAGAGGGCTCTCTGGGGTCTTTTTAAAATAAGGACACTAATCCCATTTATGAGGGTCCCATCCTCATGACCTAATTGCCTTCCAAAGACTCTGACTCCTAGTACTATTACACTGGGGAGTAGAATTTCAAAATATGAATTTTGGGATCTTTGGACCCCAAAAGCAGAGGTTAAAAGACCCCAAACATTCATCCCATAACAGATGTTGAACATATTTTCATATGCTTTTGATCATAATCATGTATCTAATTTTGTAGTATATCTATTAAGAGTCTTTTGCTCTTTTTTTTATTAGGTTATTTGTCTTCTTATTAAGTTGTAATGTTCTTTGTATATTTTGGGTAAAAGTCCTTTATCAGGTGTTTGCTTTGTTAATAATTTCTCCAAGCCTTTGCACATCTTTCTGATGTATTTTATGGGTGTTGATGTTATTGTAAGTTGTCTTGTTTTTAACTTTCCATTTTCTAATAGTTTATTGCTAGTCTATAAAAATAGAATTGATTTTATACCTTGTAACTTAATTCTAATAGTCTTTTTACTGGTAGAGTTTAGGATTTTGTATATAGAAAACCATGCTGTCTGTGAAGAAAGTTTTACTGCATCTTTTTAAGTCTTTGTCTTTAAAAAAGTCTTTAGCTTTTATTCCTTGTCTTTATATTGACTAGAATCACCAGTAAAATGTCAAATGACAAGGGTGAAAGTGAACATCCTCATCTTGTTTCCTCTCTTGGCGGAAAGAGTGTACTTTTTCACCATTAAGTGGTGGTAGTCGTAGGTTTTTCACTGTTGCCCTTTATCAGGTTGAAGAAGTTTCCTTCCATTTTTACTTTTCTGAGGATTTTAACATGAATGAGTGCTGAATTAGGGGAATGGTTTTTCTGTATCCACTGAGAGATTTTAAGAGTATCCCCCTTTTTTCTGATTATGTGGTAAACTGCATCGGTTGACTTATTTATTTATTTATTTATATTTTTTTGAAGAACATTATGTTTACTAAGCTCTCCCCTACCCCAAGTCCCCCCCACAAACCCCATTACAGTCACTGTCCATCAGCATAGTAAGATGTTGTAGAATCACTACTTGTCTTCTCTGTGTTGCAAAGCCCTCCCCTTTCCCCCACCCCCCACATTATACATGCTAATCATAATACCCACTTTCTTCTTCCCCGCCCTTATCCCTCCCTACCCTCCCATTCTCCCCAGTCTCTTTCCCTTTGGTAACTGTTAGTCCATTCTTGGGTTCTGTGATTCTGCTGCTGTTTTGTTCCTTTGGTTTTTCTTTTGTTCTTATTCTCAACAGATGAGTGAAATCATTTGGTATTTATCTTTCTCCGCTTGGCTTATTTCACTGAGCATAATACTCTCCAGCTCCATCCATGTTGCTGCAAATGATTGAATTTGCCCTTTTCTTATGGCTGAGTAGTATTCCATTGTGTATATGTACCACATCTTCTTTATCCATTCATCTATCGATGGACATTTAGGTTGCTTCCAATTCTTGGCTATTGTAAATAGTGCTGCAATAAACATAGGGGTGCATCTGTCTTTCTCAAACTTGATTGCTGCATTCTTAGGGTAAATTCCTAGGAGTGCAATTCCTGGGTCAAATGGTAAGTCTGTTTTGAGCATTTTGAGGAACCTCCATGCTGCTTTCCACAATGGTTGAACTAATTTACATTCCCACCAGCAGTGTAGGAGGGTTCCCCTTTCTCCACAATCTCGCCAACATTTGTTGTTGTTTGTCTTTTGGATGGTGGCGATCCTTACTGGTGTGAGGTGATACCTCATTGTGGTTTTAATTTGCATTTCTCTGATAACTAGCGATGTGGAGCATCTTTTCATGTGTCTGTTGGCCATCTGAATTTCTTCTTTGGAGAACTGGCTGCTTAGCTCCTCTGCCATTTTTTAATTGGATTATTTGCTTTTTGTTTGTTGAGGAGCATGAGCTCTTTATATATTTTGGATGTCCAGCCTTTATCGGATCTGTCATTTACGAAAATATTCTCCCATACTGTAGGGTACCTTTTTGTTCTATTGATGGTGTCCTTTGCTGTACAGAAGCTTTTCAGCTTGATATAGTCCCACTTGTTCATTTTTGCTTTTGTTTTCCTTGCCCGGGGAGATATGCTCATGAAGAAGTCGCTAATGTTCACATGCAAGATATTTTTGCCTATGTTTTTTTCTAAGAGTTTTATGGTTTCATGACTTATATTCAGGTCTTTGATCCATTTTGAATTTACTTTTGTGTATGGGGTTAGACAGTGATCCAGTTTCATTCTCTTACATGTAACTCTCCAGTTCTGCCAGCACCATCTGTTGAAGAGACTGTCATTTCCCCATTGTATGTCCATGGCTCCTTTATCAAATATTAATTGACCATATATGTTTGGGTTAATGTCTGGAGTCTCTAATCTGTTCCACTGGTCTGTGGCTCTGTTCTTGTGCCAGTACCAAATTGTCTTGATTACTACGGCTTTGTAGTAGAGCTTGAAGTTGGGGAGTGAGATCCCCGCCACTTTATTCTTCTTTCTCAGGATTGCTTTGGCTATTCGGGCTCTTCGGTGTTTCCATAAGAATTTTTGAACTATTTGTTCCAGTTCGTTGAAGAATGTTGTTGGTAATTTGATAGGGATTGCATCAAATCTGTATATTGCTTTGGGCAGGATGGCCATTTTGACGATATTAATTCTTCCTAGCCAAGAGCATGGGATGAGTTTCTATTTGTTAGTGACCTCTTTAACTTCTCTTAAGAGTGTCTTATAGTTTTCAGGGTATAGGTCTTTCACTTCTTTGGTTAGGTTTATTCCTAGGTATTTTATTCTTTTTGATACAATTGTGAATGGAATTGTTTTCCTGATTTCTCTTTCTGTTGGTTCATTGTTAGTGTATAGGAAAGCCACAGATTTCTGTGTGTTAATTTTGTATCCTGCAACTTTGCTGTATTCCGATATCAGTTCTAGTAGTTTTGGAGTGGAGTCTTTAGGGTTTTTTATGTACAATATCATGTCATCTGCAAATAGTGACAGTTTAACTTCTTCTTTACCAATCTGGATTCCTTGTGTTTTTTTGTTTTGTCTAATTGCCATGGCTAGGACCTCCAGTACTATGTTAAATAACAGTGGGGAGAGTGGGCATCCCTGTCTTGTTCCTGATCTCAGAGGAAAAGCTTTCAGCTTCTCACTGTTAAGTATGATGTTGGCTGTGGGTTTATCATATATGGCCTTTATTATGTTGAGGTACTTGCCCTCTATACCCATTTTGCTGAGAGTTTTTATCATGAATGGATGTTGAATTTTGTCGAATGCTTTTTCAGCATCTATGGAGATGATCATGTGGTTTTTGTCTTTCTTTTTGTTAATGTGGTGGATGATGTTGATGGATTTTCGAATGTTGTACCGTCCTTGCATCCCTGGGATGAATCCCACTTAGTTGTGGTGTATGATACTTTTGAAAGATTTTTGAATTCGGTTTGCTAATATTTTATTGAGTATTTTTGCATCTACGTTCATCAGGGATATTGGTCTGTAATTTTCTTTTTTGGTGGGGTCTTTGCCTGGTTTTGGTATTAGGGTGATGTTGGCTTCATAGAATGAGTTTGGGAGTATTGCCTCCTCTTCTATTTTTTGGAAAACTTTAAGGAGAGTGGGTATTATATCTTCTCTGTATGTCTGATAAAATTCTGAGGTAAATCCATCTGGCCCAGGGGTTTTTTCTTGGGTAGTTTTTTGATTACCACTTCAATTTCTTTGGTGGTAATTGGTTTGTTTAGATTTTGGGTTTCTTCCTTGGTCAGTCTTGGAAGGTTGTATTTTTCTAGGAAGTTGTCCATTTCTTCTAGGTTTTCCAGCTTCTTAGCATATAAGTTTTCATAGTATTCTCTAGTAATTCTTTGTATTTCTGTTGGGTCCGTTGTGATGTTTCCTTTCTCATTTCTGATACTGTTGATGTGTGTTGATTCTCTTTTTCTCTTAATAAGTCTGGCTAGAGGCTTATCTATTTTATTTATTTTCTCAAAGAACCAGCTCTTGGTTTCATTGATTTTTTCTATTGTTTTATTCTTCTCAATTTTGTTTATTTCTTCTCTGATCTTTATTATGTCCCTCCTTCTGCTGACTTTAGGCCTCATTTGTTCTTCTTTTTCCAATTTTGATAACTGTGACCTTAGACTATTCATTTGGGTCTGTTCTTCCTTCTTTAAATATGCCTGGATTGCTATATATTTTCCTCTTAAGACTGCTTTTGCTGCGTCCCACAGAAGTTGGGGCTTTGTGTTGTTGTTGTCATTTATTTCCATATATTGCTGGATCTCCATTTTAATTTGGTCGTTGATCCATTGACTATTTAGAAGCATGTTGTTAAGCCTCCATGTGTTTGTGAGCCTTTTTATTTCCTGGTACAATTTATTTGTAGTTTTATACCTTTGTGGTCTGAAAAGTTGGTTGATAGGATTTCAATCTTTTGGAATTTACTGAGGCTCTTTTTGTGGCCTAGTATGTGGTCTATTCCGGAGAATGTTCCATGTGCACTTGAGAAGAATGTGTATCATGTTGCTTTTGGGTGTAGAGTTCTATAGATGTCTATTAGGTCCATCTGTTCTACTGTGTTGTTCAGTGCCTCTGTGTCCTTACTTATTTTCTGTCTGGTGGATCTGTTCTTTGGAGTGAATAGTGTGTTGAAGTCTCCTAAAATGAATGCATTGTAGTCTATTTCCTCCTTTAGTTCTGTTAGTATTTGTTTCACATATGCTGGTGCTCCTGTGTTGGGTGCATATATATTTATAATGGTTATATCCTCTTGTTGAACTGAGCCCTTTATCATTTTGTAATGTCCTTCTTTATCTCTTGTTACTTTCTTTGTTTTGAAGTCTATTTTGTCTGATACTAGTACTGCAACACCTGCTTTTTTCTCCCTATTGTTTGCATGAAATATGTTTTTCCATCCCTTGACTTTTAATCTGTGCATGTCTTTGGGTTTGAGGTGAGTCTCTTGTAAGCAGCATATAGATGGGTCTTGTTTTTTTATCCATTCAGTGACTCTATGTCTTTTGATTGGTGCATTCAGTCCATTTACATTTAGGGTGATTATTGATAGATATGTACTTATTGCCATTTCAGGCTTTAGATTCGTGGTTACCAAAGGTTCCAGGTTACTTTCCTTACTATATAAGAGTCTAACTTAACTCACTTAGTATGCTGCTACTAACACAATCTAAAGGTTATTTTCTATTTCTCCTCCTTTTTCTTCCTCCTTCATTCTTTATATATTAGGTATCAGATTTTACACTTTTTCTCTATCCCTTGATTGACTTTGGGGATAGTTAATTTAATTTTGCATTTGCCTCACAATCAGCTGCTCTACCCTCCCTACTATGATGTTACTACCTCTGGTGACAGCTATCCAACCCTAGGAACACTTCCATCTATAGCAGTCCCTCCAAAATAGACTGGAGAGATGGTTTGTAGGAGGTAAACTCTCTCAGCTTTTGCTTATCTGGAAATTGTTTAATCCCCCCCTTCAAATTTAAATGATAATCTCACCAGATAAAGTAATCTTGGTTCCAGGCCCTTCTGCTTCATGGCATTAAATACATTATGCCACTCCCTTCTGGCCTGTAAGGTTTCTGCTGAGAAGTCTGATGTTAGTCTGATGGGCTTTCCTTTGTATGTGATCTTATTTCTGCCTCTGGCTGCTTTTAACAGTCTGTCCTTATCCTTGATCTTTCCCATTTTAATTACTATGTGTCTTGGTGTTGTCTTCCTTGGGTCCCTTGTGTAGGGGGACCTGTGGATCTCCATGGCCTGAGAGACTATGTCCTTCCCCAGATTGGGGAAGTTTTCAGCAACTACCTCCTCAAAGACACTTTCTGTCCCTTTTTCTCTCTCTTCTTCTTCTGGTATCCCTATAATATGAATATTGTTCCACTTGGATTGGTCACACAGTTCTCTCAATATTCGTTCATTTTTAGAGATCCTTTTTTCTCTCTGTGCCTCAGCCTCTTTGTATTCCTCTTCTCTAGTTTCTATTTCATTTATTGTCTCCTCCACCGTATCCAACCTGCTTTTAATACCCTCCATCATGTTCTTTAATGATTGGATCTCTGACCTGAATTCATTCCTGAGTTCTTGGATGTCTTTCTGTACCTCCATTAGGATGTTGATTATTTTTATTTTGAACTCCCTTTCAGGAAGAGTCATGAGGTCCATAGGTTCCTTTGGTGCTTCATGTTTGTATATGGCGCCCTCTAGTGTCCAGAAGCTCTATTCTGGAGCTGCTGAGCCCCTGAAGCAATGTCGGGGGTCGCAGGGTAGCGGTACTGGTGCTTGGGGTTAGGAAAGAGCTGTTCCTCACCTCCTGGCTGCTGTGCCTGTCTCCACTGCCTGAGCCAGTGGGCTGGGCACACAGGTATAAGTTTTTGTCCCAGAGCAGCCAGATATGTATCCCTGCTTTCCACAAGCAGCCGGAATCCCAGTCTCCCCAGGACCTCTGCCTGTGTTAACTTTCCAACCTGGTATTCATGCGAGTCTCATGAAAGCACCATGAAATGTAGGTTTGTGCTCCCAGCGCAGATCTCCGGAGCTAGGTATTCAGCAGTCCCAAGCCTTCCACTCCCTCCCTGCTCCATTTCTCTTCCCCCTGCTGGTGAGCTGGGGTGGGGGAGGGGCTCGGGTCCCACGGAGCCACAGCTCTGGTACGTTACCCCATTCGCTGAGGTCGGCTCTTTTCTCCAGGTGTGTGCAGTCTGACGCGTCCTCTTTCCTGTTGCTCTCTCAGGATTAGTTGTGCCAATTAAATTTTCTAATTGTATCCAGTTTTAGGAGGAAGCCTCTGTCTCTCCTCTCACACCGCCATCTTTAATCAGTATTCTGTATCGGTTAACGTTTGAATACTGAACCAAATTCAAGTTACTTCAGTAAACTATTTCTTCACGATGCATCGTATTTTTATATTTGCTGAATTTGGTTTGCTACTATTGTTGATTTACTTTTTCATCTACATTCACGAGAGATTAAAGTTATTTTAATAAGTTTGTCAAGTTTTGGTGTCAGGGTTATGCTTCCCCTTAAAATGAGTTGGGAGCATGTCCTCCTTTATGTCATGAAATATTCTTTGTAGGACTGGCATTATTTCTTTCTCAAATGATGTAGAATTTATCAATGAAAACTTTTGGGCATGCAGTTATTCAGACTTTCTATTTCTTCTTGAGTCAATTTTATAAGTTGTGTTGTCCAAGAAATTTGTCCATTTCATCTAGGTTAACAAATGTATTGGCATCAAGTTGTTCCACATATTACCTTAATATCCTTTTAATGCCTGTACGAGTTGTCCTGATGTCTTTCTTTCATTCTCTGTATTGATATTGGTAACTTGTGTTTTCTCTTTCAAAGGAAATTAGTCTATGTATAAATTTATCCATTTTGTTAATCTTTCCGAAGAAAAGGCTTATCCTTTTCTTTATTATATTTTTTCTATTTTCTTAATTTATGATTTTACCTTTATTGTTTCTTTCTTTTTTATCATTTGGCTTAATTCTTCTTTAGAGTCCCTTCCTAATGTGGAAATTTTGGCCATTGCTTTTAAGGTTTTATTTTTTCCAAATATATGTATGTATATGTGTGTGTGCACACATTTGTGCACATGTACACATACATAGCCATACATTTATGTATGTGTGTGCTCTCAAATGGACGCCTGAGCGTGAAGGAGTTTCTCTGCTCTTGTTGGACCAGAATCCTATCAATCTTTGGCACTGTTGGACTTCCAGGATCTCTGCTCTGCTCTCAGCCCCATCGCAGCAGCTCTCTGGTAAGCCTTGGGTAAGCTAGCCCTTTGCATGCGTATCCCAGTCCTCACCAAGGAGTCCTGGGGATCCTTGCGTGGGCTTTCAGGGTCCCCTCAGTGCACAGCTTTTCTTCCTCTCCAGCACCTTGCCGTACAAAGTCCAGCTTCTTCAGATGCCCCAAACCCTCTGCAGCTCAGCAGGACTGCTGGGCTGTGCTTGGACTGCAGCTCATAATACAGCAGCTGTCGGGAAAGAGCTGAGTCTATCATGAGTTTTTCTTTTCTCAGGGATTGCTCTCTTGTGCAGCCTGTTGCCCCACATGAAAATAGTTGCCCCTTATATGTTGTCAGTTTCACAATTGCTTAAAATGGGATGGTTAGTTTTGCCCCAGTTACTGTGTTCAGGCAGCAAGTGGAAGTCTACCTCATGGGGGCTTGGATGCAGGAGCGAGGGGCTGCCTGAAGACAACAGTGCTCCCTGGTGCTTAGGATGGTCCATGATCACTTAGGTGAGTCTGATGGATGTGCCAGGATCAGGAGGGGAGAAAGGTGTCTACTAGAGAAGTGGGAATAAAGAGAAGGGCGTCTGAGTCTGAGAGGGGCCTGGCACCCTCTCCTGGTGGCTTTGTGGTGTGCCTGGGCAGGCATCAGCACAGGGAACTCAGACGTCTGCTTTCAACAATGTGAGTTGGGACAGTGACTGTGTCAGGAACAAGCAAAAGTGGACAGAAGATTAAGGTGGACATGGTATTGACTGACACTGAATTCTCCCCAAACTTGCTAGACACAGGCTGAGCCAGATTTAAGTTGACTTGAAGTAATACATTTCTTAAGTACTGAGTTTGAAACAAGATTTAGGTCTGCTACCACAACAAAGAAGATAAAAGATTTACATAACTTGCCTCTCTCCCAGATAGTTTTCTTTATAAATATTAGCAACTACATTATTATTATTGACTTTAAAAGTGAAAATAAATTACATGATAACAATGTGGCTGAACCTTACAGACACTGATGACTGAAAGAAGCCATACATAAAGGTATACACTGATTCCATTCACGTGAAATTCAAGAACATACCAAACTCTTCTGTGATGATAGCAGAATCTTGGGTACGAGGTGGGATGAGAGTCGTGAAGGTGCCTGATGGAGCCTCCTGGGGAACTGGAAATGTTGTATAGCTTGATTTGGGTGTTGATGGCCCGGATGTATTCATTCCGGGTAAAAATCCCTGCACTGTACCTTATGATTAGGATGTTTTTCCTTTTCTTAATAACATTGCCTGGGAATCTTTTCACATAAGACAAACAGAACCGTCTCGTTTTAAGGGCTGATGAGTGTTCCATGAGCTGAATGCTCTTCTGTCTCTAACGTCCCCCGCCCCGTCAATGCGCTTGACAGGACAGCATCTTCACCAGTACATTCGCTGCGAGGTCTCCATTTTGTAGAGGCAGAGAGGGGATCGGGTACCAAGATTACACATTAGTTCTTCTCTTTGTGCTGTCTTGGGCTCTGAGCCAAACCATTTTTTCCTCTCTGAGCTTCAGTTTCTTCATCTGTAAAATTGATTTAAAAATATTCTGAAAGCTCTTTTAAAAAGAAAAGATGGGACTCTGCAGTCCAGTTGATTTGGGAAATGTGGTAAACAAAGTTAAGTGTATTTCCTTGCTGCAGAACTTAGAGCCTTCCTTATGTGACAAGCAGTGTCAATCTCAAGAGGGCGTGAGGGTCTCAGCGTTTCCCAAGCCACAGAACTCTTTTCATGATTTCCTAAAAGCAGCATTCCTGGGGTTAGGTATTCGAGGAACACTTTTTAGGAAAAGCTGCAGCATGATGGGAGGCCCTGGGAGCATGTATGTGAAATGAACGAGTGAACGAATCTTCTGGAAATACACATAGACTGGTCATCTGTTACTCTGCTTAAAAACCTTCAACGGCTTCTTAACTAACCTCAGAATAAAACCCATCCCTTCCCACAGTATGCAAGGCCCAGCTGACCTTCCAGCCTTCTTTATATTCCTCGCTCACTTCTCCCCCTAGGAGGCTGTGGAGTGCAGGCTGACTTTGCTAAAAGTTCTGAAACTAGATGGACCTGGTTTCAAATCCCTGTAGGATTCAGCTATATGGTCGTTTTGCTTTTCTGAGATTCAGTTTACCCATCTGTGAATGAGGTTGACAACAGCTGCCTCTCTGGAACATTGGTAAGTCACTAAAGAGGGCGTGGAAGCTCCAGGCCATGTACAGTGCGTGATAAGATTTTCCATTTTGACACATCCTGTGTGAGGTTTAAAGTTCAGCCTAAGAATAAATGCTTCAGGAGCTCTACAATTCAGGTATATTATCCTATTTATTTTAGCTCATTCATTCTGCACCTATTACGCACCAAGTACCATCCAAGACACAAAGAATATGAGTAGGAAATTAAACAAAATCCAGCCATCCTGGGACATATCTTCTGCTGCAGTGCAGGGAATTAAGTAGGTGTCAGTAATGGCTTTGGGAAGAAGCACATGAGCCCCTATGCTGTGTTCCTCCAGGCTGGGCTCCAGGGAGAATCGGGCTAGAGGCTTGCTCCTGACATTGAGGGCCTCGTGTCTGTGTGGTGTGGTAAAGGGCGCCTAGCTAGGAGGAAAGCGGAGCGCCTCATCTGGCCTCACCTGCTTCTTGTCCTCACAGCGACCGCCTCTCCTCCTTTCAAACAGCTCTGCTGACAGTCGCCCCCTGCTGCCCACGTGTTGGATCACCATGGCTCAAGCCAGGTGCTCTCACCTGACAGGCAATGGGCACCCTCCCCTTTCCTGGCCTCTAGTCACCAGGCATCCCTCAAGCACTGAGCTCTGATGTCACAGAAGGTGGGGACAGCAAGGCCCCACCTTGTCACTACCCTGAGTTTTAGCCCCATCCCTCACTCTTTCCCCCATACAAAGGCAAACAACAAAAGGACAAAAAGAAATGCATCAAATGATTATATTTTAGGATGATGATTTTTATGATCTTTTTTCTTCTATATTTTAAAATTTTATATGAAAAGGAGTTTTAAAATAAATAATAAAAGCTATTTTTAATTGAAATATTTATTGAAATTGTTGTAGATATACAAGCAGTAGTTAGAAATAATATAGGGGATCCAGTGTCCCCTGCACCTGGTTTCCCCAAAGCTGGCATCTTGCATCCCCTGTAGTACAATATCACAACCAGGATATCACCACTGATACAATCTATCAGTCTTATTCAGCTCTCCCCAGTTTTACTTGAAACCATTTATGTGTATTTAATGCTAAATATTTCCATCATGTGTGGGTTTGTGTATACACAACAGTCAAGATACAAAAGAATTCCCAAACCTGAGGGTCTTTGTGTTGCCCTTTGATGCCCATCACCCTCCTCCTCTCCTCTTTCCCCCACTGTCCCTAACTCCTAGCAAGCACTAATCTAAAATTTTTTGATTTTTCATTAAAATTTAAAAAATTTTTCTAAAATTTTATTCCCAATTTCTAAAATTTTGTCTTTTCAAAAACATCATATCAATGAAATCAAATTGTATGTAACCTTCAGAGACTGGCTTTTTTTGTATTTCACATTCCCTGGAGATCCATCCAGATTGTTGTGTCTATCAGTAGTTGGTCCTCTTTGTTGCTGGTTATGTTCCATGGCACGCATGTGCCCGTTTGTTTAACCACTCACCCACTGAAGAAGGCTGGACTATTTCCGGTTTTTGGTTCTTATAAATAATGCTGATATGGACATTCTTGTAGTTTTTGTGTGAATTTAATTTTGCATTTCTTTGGGTGCCCAAGAGGGCAATTGCTGGGTTATATGAGGATTGTATAATAGTTTTGTAAAAAATTGTGAAATTGTTTCCTAGAATGGCTGAACATTTTACATTCTCACCAGCAATTTATGAATGACATAGTTTCTGCTCATCCATATCAGCATTTGGTATCTTCATTTTGTTTTGTTTTAGACATTTTCCTGGGGGCATAATGTCTCTTGTGGTTTTAATTTGCATTTTCCTGATAGCTAATGATGTGCTTACTTGCCGTCTATATCTTCTCTTCAGTAAATATCTGTTTGTGTCTTCTTCCCACTTTCTAATTGGATTGTTTTTTTTGAGAGTTGTTTGTATGTTCTAGATACTAGTCCTTTTTTTGATATATGATTTGTAAATATTTTCTTCCAGTCTGTACCTTGTCTCTTCATCCCCTTCACATGGGCTTTTGAAGAGAAAAATTTTTTTAATTTTAATGAAAAATCAAAAAATTTTAAATTCTAAATAAAGATCCAATTTATCAATTCTTTCTTTTATGAATCATGTTTTTCATTAAGAACCCTTTGCCTAGCCCTGGAAACAGAAGATTTTTCTTCTATTTTAAAAAAGTTTTATAGTTTTATGTTTTACATTTCATGCAATAATCTGTTTGGATTCAATTTTTATGTAAGGCGTAGGTTGGGATCAAGGTTCATTTTCTTGCCCATGGCTGTTCAGTTGTTCCAGCACCATTTGTTGAAAATTCTATTCTTTCACCTGTTTTGTACATCTGTAAAAAAAATTGAGCATATTTGTGTGGGTCTATTTCTGCATTCTCTATTGTTTCATTGATCTCTGTATCTATCTCTACACCAATACCATACTGTGCTGATTACTATGGCTATACAATAAGCCTTAATATATTGAGTAGAGTAATTTCCCCTCTTTGTTCTTCTTTGTCAAGATTGCTTCAGCACTTCTAGGGCCTGTGAATTTCCATATATACTTCAGAGTAAGCTTGTCTACATTTACAAGAAAACCTTGTTGGCTGGGATTTTTATAGGAATCGCATTAAACCTATAAATCACCTTGGGGAGAACTGACATCTTCTCTATGTCGTGTCTTCCAATTCATGAACATGGTATGCCTCTGCATTTATTTAAGTTTTCTTTGATCAGCATTTTGTAATTTTCAGTATACAGATCCTATACATGTTTCATTAAACATATATTTAAATATTTCATATTCTTTGGATTCCTTTATATTTTGAAAGCCCTCATCTACCACATTTAATGTGTTAAAAAATCATTCGTTTTCAACACTTCAATGAGCTAACTTTCCCAAAGTTAAACATAAACAACTTCTGATTAGCACTCAGATAACTTTTATTTATTGAGCATCCACTATATGCTAACCATTTCATCAGTTTATTTTTATTACATCTTCTCTAGGCTGTAATTTGGGGATTAAATCTGTTTTACCAGCCATTGTATCTTTAATTCCTATTATGCAGCCTGTTAATGCTAAAAACTCAGCAGAAATATTTGTGGAATGCATGAATAATGAGCAACTTCAGACTCTGGATTCTGAGAGGCTGTGAATTGAGTCTGGTGAATACATTTTTGTATTCATAGTACTTGACTCAGTAAATATTTGTTGCATAAATAAAGCAGGTGTTATGATTTTAATTTTACTAATGAAAAAGCTGAGGCCCAGGGATGCTAAGAAAGTATATTAGCTGTAGTGATTGTCATGTAACGGGTATCAACTCTGTGCCAGACTCCATGCTAAGTGCTTTCCCTACATTACCTCATTTAATCCTCAGAACTGCCCTGCAAGGTCAGAGCTGCCAGATTCTCTGTTGGGGATGTTATTCTCCTTATACAATGTCATACACCCTGGCAGGGCTCTGAGTGCAGGCCTATTTAATTCCAAAGTCTTTTAATGGGTAAGCACATGGGATTCCCATTAAACTTTTGAAACATTGAAAGTAGCTATATTCCCTCCTCCCTCTCAGCTCCATCGCTATTCCAGTTTAATACTAGGATTTTATACAGTCTCCACTCCTTCTTCTCTCATTATCTGGCATATCCTCATTATCGATATGGTGCACAGCTAAGATATTTCATGAAGTGACTGAATACTGTGTGAAGTGCTTTAGGCAAATTGGTTCACTGTATTATTATTACAACTCTAGGTCGTAGCAAAATATTATTTTCCACATTTTACATATGAGGAGACTGAGGCTTACAGTAGTTATGTTACGTTCCTAAAGTTACACAGCTAGTGAGAGGCAGGGCTGAGATCTGAACTCCCCGGGTCTGTTTCAAGCCCCCAGGCTCTTGATTGCTATGAGATATTGCCCTTTCCTTGGGAAAACTGAGACCTGAACAAGAAAGGACCTGCCCAAGCCAGTAGGAACAATCGGACCAGATCTCAAGTCTCTTGTTCCCCTCCCCCAACTCCACCCAGGGGGGCCTCTTCAGAAGGCCATTTGCCTCATGTCCTTGATCTTGCAGGTGCTCATGACAGTTTATAGGCCTTCTTGGGCTTTACCTTGAACAAACCTTTTAAATGTCAAATGCAGGTACTCAATGTCTGTCTATTAAACTAATTATGGCACATCGAAAGTAATGAATTACAGTCATGAAAAGAATAGATGACCAGAAACATTTTCTGGGAAACTCAATGAATCATTCCAGGAAAGTGCTCTGTAGAGCAATGATGAGCAGGGGAAGCTTTTTTGGTTCGCTCTGATGGCCAATTGGTGGGGATTCCTCCTCAGGGCAGGGTGGAGAGGCGAGGGTGGCCCAGCTGGCCCACAGAGCACTTGCCCAGAAGCTGGTGTGGTCGGTGGGCTGGCCGACCGTTGGCTCTGGGCAGGGGCCTCCCAACCTCCTCCCAGGCGCTCCCACATCCCAGGGAAGGAAGAGGGAGGGGCCGTGGAGGAGGGAATTGGGCTTCCTGAGTAAATGTGGGAATGCATGGGGGAGGGAGGGAATGAATGGAAAATGTGTGAATAAATATAGTTCCAGGCAAACTAATCAGTCTCGAAAAATTACACCCTGCCAAGGGAGAAATCTGCCCCATACCTAGCAAGGGGAGACCAAGCAGCCCTCCATGCTTGAGTCCTGTCTCCCAAACACATCTGGGTTCAAATTCGGAGGCCACTGTCACTTGAGAAAGTGACATCCTGTCTCTGAGTCTCAGTTATCTGAAAAATGATAATGTATGCCAATAATAATGTATGTTTTGTGGGATTACTGTGAGGGCTTACCGGGATGAACTGACTAGAGAGTGCCAGGTTCAAAGTAGAAGCCCTTCTCTCCCTTGACCTCTCTCTTCTTTCCCAACCTCACTCCTTGTCTCTTTCCTGCTTCTCCAAATATTTATTGACTGGCTGCTCCTGTGCCAACCGAATGCAAAAGTCTCTCCCAGTAATTTAAGAATGCAAAAACTTCACATGAAAGGTTTATTCAGAAAACCAATACAAATGGCATAATAGGCAAGCCTGGATAGGAGTGGGTGGGGACAGATCGGGTATAGGAGGAAGGGGACAGGATGGTTTCATAAAAGAAGGTATTCTTGGCTAGCTGGATGGGAGAAGAAAGGATATCTGGGGAACTGAAATCATGGACAAAAGACCTTCCAACCTGGTCCTTCCACTGGAACCCAGTCAGTCCTAATCTGGGCCCTTAGTCTGATGGGAGAAAGACTTATATTTGTAACAGAGATTGTAACTCAGGTGCAGAGAGGTATTGAATAATTAAGAAAATGAGAGAAGAGGGCGGGGGTACTTCAAAAGGGCTTAGTGGGGACTGTGACAAATTATAACATGAATGTCTAGAAGGGCCAGCCAATTGTTGCCATGAGGATGTGGGGTCCAGCGTTCCAAGATCTTCTGACCTTTTCAAGACAAGCTAAAAATTCAGTGTTTTATGTGAACTCTCTTGACTTGTGATGTTGGCAACAAATTCAACTTTGAAAAAAATACATGTGTGGGCAAAATGCAGGCCATTGGTTTGTGAACTGTGGTGGGTCCGAAATCCTCACAACACCCCTACCATGTGGGGGCTCTTAACTGTGATGGCAAGCAACAGAATCTCCTATGGGTAACTAAAATCAGAAAAGGCAAATTTTGGAGGGATGTCCAAAGGGAGCTTCTGGAATTGACCGAGAAGCTGAAGATCCAGGGGGAGGAATAGCCTTTGGAACCACAGACAAGGGCATAATACAGCAATAGTCTGAACCCAGAACTGTACGTGGGGGCAAGTATAGGCTCTAGGTGGTTGGATTCTGATGTCATAAAGAATTCTAAATTCTCTTGGTTCTATATACCTATGGCTTCTATAACAAATTACCACAAACTGGATGGCTTAAAGCAACATAAATTAATTTTCTTACTGTTCTGGAGACCACAAATCCAAAATTGGTATTATTGGGCTGAAATCAAGGCATCAGCCTGGTGACGCTCCTTCTAGAGGCTCTGGGGGAGAATCCATTCCTTGCCTTTTCCAGTTTCTGGCGACTGCCAACATTCCCTAGCTGATGGCTCCATAACGCCAGTCTCTGCCTCCGTGGGTACACTGCTTTGTCTTCTGTGTGTGTGAAATCTTCCTGTCACCTTCTTGTAAGGATACGTGGAATTGCACTGGGGCCCACCCAGATAATCCAGGATAATCTCCTTTCAAAATCCTGAATTTAACAATATTGCAAAGTCCTTTTCTGCAATTTAAAGCAACATTCACAGGTTCCAGGGATGAGGATGTGGCTACCTTTTGGGGGGACTTCTTCCAGTCTATCAGAGTGTCTTTGGGACACTCCCTGAATATTCCAGTCTCTGGGCAGAGGCAGCCCTAGACTGGGTCTTGCCACAGGCCTGGCCCCTGGCTGCTAGGAGTTGCAGAGAAGGACCAGGGCTTTTGTTGCTTCTGAGGCAGGAGGCAGGACTGTGCCACTCCGCAGGACTCACATAGCAGGTGATTCCTTCCAGCAAACGAGGGCTTTGGGAAACAGATCAAATCAGCGCTTGCTGCCCCATCTCCTGTCTGCTCTGTGATGGAGACACAGCTCAGACCAGCTGGGGCACGTCTGAGCTATTACTGCCATGAGATAGGTGCCCTTACCTTAACCTTGTCATTCTCTGTGACATCCCCACAACTTAGTACAATGCCTGGCACTTAGTAGGTGCTCAGTATTTGTTAATAGTTTGCTGCCTCCAAAGTCTGTGTTCTCTCCCTGCTCCTGTAATGTAACAAGTGGCGCCTGGGATGTCAGGCGAGTGAGGGGCACATGTATACATTTACACACAGCCTTGGCATATGCCTCCTCGCTGGGGAGGGAGGCCACACCCAAAATACCCTTCTGCATGCCCCATTAACTGGAGGGCTAAAAGAACTGTGAACAGTGGACCAAAAAGGAAAAAAAGTGTGATTAATTTATGAGGCGTTCTGCTGCCTGGATGGCTCATTGCATACCCGTTTTGGCAACATCACTCCATAATGTGCTTCTAAACTTACTGTACTTCAATGTCCAGGGGCTCTTTTGTAATATGCCAAATATTCCACCGTTATTGTTCTAGGCACCTCCTGTTGGTCATTGGGCTAATTTATTTCAGTCGGAATTTCAGGACCAGACACAACTCTTATTACTCACTGCTTCAGAGAGCGAATAAAAGAGCAATTGATATTTGGAAAAATGAAAAATATGTCCAGAATACTTTGGGCCCTCAGGCCAAGAAGAAAAAAAAGGGGGAAGCTGGAGGGAAAAATAAGGCGGGCTCACCTCGTAATGCACTCTGTCGTGGCCTGTCTCGGAGACATGGAGTCTAGAATGTCTGCAGACAAATGAATCAACGACAGGACTCTGAGAATTCCTCAGACACCTGGGTCCTTCTGCACGTGACTTCAGCCACCACCTGCAGGAGCAGGGGTGGAAACGACTGCTGTGTGGAGTGCTCACCTCAATTAGTTGGGTGTGTTAAATCGGGCCTTGGGTTGGAGGGTGAGGGAGAAACCTCAGTGAGGTTGTTGAATTCCTAAGGCTGCTTGCTCCCGAATCCAAGACTTTTCATGGAAAATTAACCTAGGAATAGAATTCTGAGACATGACAGGCCAGCACTTGATTTCAGGAGCAGTGTGACGCTAATGTGGGGGAAGGGCTCTGCTGATAGGAGATTGAGAGGTGCCCTGAGCTCCTGTAACCGGGGCTGGAAGGGCAAACATCTCTGCTGTGTGAGATGCCTGTGTGTGTGTCAGTGTGAAATTGGTGACGTTGTGTTCTTGGATGTCCTGGATGAACACTGGGCTTTGGCAGGCTTCTGTAGAAGTCTGTAGGGCTTCTGTAGAGCCTGGAAAGAAGGGGATGAGTTTCACTTATGCTGGCCAAGAAAAGCTGCAAGAGTGACAACATGCTTGGACATGGAGGGGTGTCTACACTTGCCTTGGGCTTTCTTTAAAGAAGCCATGATGGAGTAATAATGGCAAGGGCTCCGGGCTGCAGAGCCAGGCCCTCCTGGGGACAAATCCCATTCACTTGCTGTGAGACCTTGGGCTGCACACTGTCCCCTGCTAGTCCTTTGTTTCCTCATCTGTAGGGTGGGGATAAAAATAGCTACCTTGTAGGGTTGTTGTAGGGAACAGAAGACAATGCATATAAAACTCTTGACCTATAGTGCTAATAGTGACTGTTCCTCTTTACTGTACATTCACTGTCAGGTGCTGAATTAAACACTTTGCATCCGTTCTCTCATGGAATCCTCACAGACACTCTATGAAGCAGAAACTAATATACTATCTGTGTTTTACAGATAAAACTGAGGCTAATGGAGGTCCAGGGCTTCACCCAAGATCACACAAGTAGGCTATGGATTAAGGCCCGTCTGCCCCTGGACACTGAGTTCACATCCACTGTCTTCATGAAGGTAGGGTCTCCACGAGAAGTGCTCATAGCAAAAAGCCTAAGTAGTCAGGTAAGAAGAGACGAAGTCCCTTGAAAAGTCCAGCCCTGTCTCCTTTCCCTGTGGAGATCAGAAAGACTACTGTGTCTTCATCTGAGACAAGTTGAAGTTGTTACAGGAAAATAAGGAACTAAAAGACCCTTTTAAACAGAGTTACCCTCAGAGGGGCAGGATGCCCACGCTGGGAGGGCATGCAACAGCAGGACAGAAGGAGGGGGACGAACACTCCCTGGGGCTGGCTGCAGGGGGCAGCACTGTTCTGGCCTGTTCTGGATGTTTCTTTCCCTCTCTGATTGAATTGAAGTAAGGTGGATGGCCACGGGTCCACGGGGAGGGGAGGCCCTGAGACGGTGTTGCAGACACATGGCATCCCTGGCACACACTGAGCGCTCAGGGTCTATCAGATGAACATGGCCCAGGGTGAGCATCCTGGATTGGCAGCCAGCCCTCCGAACCCTGCCTCAGGTTGAAATGGATTCAAGCTGAGGCCCAGACATCCGTGTCTGGGACTTTTTGGGTGAAAGTGCTGCCCCACTCTGGAATGCTCACCACCCCAGACCCCATGTCCCCGGGGTCCCTTCCCCAGGGGCCCCCAGAGGAGTGCTCAGTCTGGGCTTGGGAGACCTGCCCCAGACCTGTGGGTTGGAAACCTCAGACCATATTAATAAAAACAGAGTGAGGGTGTAGACACAGCCCAAAACAAGGCTCCCGTGGACCTTGAGCCAGTTTCTTTTTGTTTTGAGCTGTTTGGGTTTCTGGCAATTGAGAATAGAGGGGTCATTGACACAATAGCTGCATGTCAGTTAGTGCTTTTATAAGGAATGCCACGGTACTCTTTCTTATGGCCAGGACGCTTCCTGGGCTTTGTGGATGAGCCTTGCAACCCAGTTCCAAAGGATATTTGATGGAACTGGACGGTGGGGCAGGGCAGGGTAAGGGTGGTGGGTCACGTGCATAAGTGAGATGAGCCCACAGAAAGCTTCAAGGGTCGTGGGGCCCCTGGAATCCAGGACCCCTGGGAGCACCTGCAGCCATCCTTGAGGCAGGCCCTGTGGGCATGGGTGGAGCAAATGGAAGGTGAGCTGTGGCACCAAGGAGACCCAGGTTCCCAACTTTTCTTCAACGACCCTCCCTCCATGTAACCCTGCAGGGGCTCTTCACTGCTCTGTGTGGCTTGGTTTCCTCACCTATAAAATGGGGATAATAATGTTATGATCCATTTCCAGGGCCATGTGTCAAGGCAAGGGCAAGCAGGGGTTCTCCAGATGGGGTGGGTTGGGGCGAGGGTGGCAGAGCTGTATGGTCGCTGCTCTCAATAACAGCAGCAACTCCAACAGCCAAGGTGGTCGGGATAACATGGCTGATATGATCAAGCTCTTGACTGTGTGGAATCTAAAGAGTCTGATCTCACTTGACCGTTACAACTCTTCTCTGAATAGATGTCATTTTTCTTATTTGGCAGATAAGGAATCAAACACCAAGTCCATGATCACCAAGCCACACCACCTCTTCAGAAGCATCCATATGGTAGACACCCAAACAGACAAATCTAAACCCCAGTCCCCGTTCAAGGCCTGACATAAGCCCTGCTTCCTCGGTGGAAGGGGGGGGCCTCCAGCCACAAGGATCCCTCTCTACCCATCTGGCCCACAGACAGATGTTTAAATTGTTAAAAAAAACTGTCAATATTTAAAAATTAGGAGTCTTTACATACAAATCCAGATTTCTGGCTTTTCTTGAAGGAAGAGAAGTCTGGCCACACCGATCCGCGTTCCTGCATGACGACACTTGCCTGGTGCTGGAGCTGTGTCGCTGGGGCCTAGGCACCCCTGCCGCCTCCTCGCTCCTGTAATGCTGCCTGCCTGGTCTTGAAGGTGTGCGGCTGGGAGACTCCTATTTTCTATGTTGCTGCCTAATAACCGCACCTTAGGTCATTAGCAGATACTTCCTACGCACTTTTTGGTCCCCCTTGTGCTGGCACTCACAACTCTGCAGGGGACGGGTCCTCTACATCTCTACAGTCCCTCCTGCCTGGGGCCTCGTGCCAGACCCAGGGTCCATGACCTGTGATTACCTGTTGATTGGATTAATGAAAGCAGGTGACAAAATGCTTTCTTTGAAGACCTCAGACAGAGATCTTGGAAGGGATTCAATGACCTCAGAGTAGCTGTGTGTCTTCATTGCTCTACTATTAATAGGTGCACAACCAGGGTGTCCCAGGCATGGTAGGAGGAGTCACACAAACATCATCTCACAGAGCGCCCACCACCTCCCGAGACTGAGGTCAATTTCCCTGTTTACAGATGGGGAAAGTCAGAATCAGGAGAAGTGAAGAGAACTGCCTGAGGTCCAACCTGCTTGCTGGTGGCAGAGGCAGGATTCGAACCCAGGTCTGTTGACTCTCACATCTGACTCTTTCCACACATATGCTAGGCCAACTCTCTATGCCAGTCCCCTCTCTGCCAAAGAGAAGACCTTTGCGATGTTTTGTGTCCTTGAAGGCAAACCAAAAGAATTCCCTGCAACTTGCTGCTGGCATTTCAAGTATTGGTTTATGGGTTTTTTGGTGAGAATGCATCCAGGGGCCTATCACCCTTAGTGAAATAGATACTTTTCCAATCAAAGAGTCAAACCAGAACTTGGCTTCTTAGAAAACCACTTGTCTGGAATGTTTGCCAGCAACCAGACGGTTCCATAGTTCAGATTTTAAAAACTGTCTCAAATGTATGGAGAGACCTTTAGGCTGGAGGGTGGGAAAGGCACATACCTTGCTATGGAAATATATAGACTTTCAAGTCTTTGGGACTCCTCGGCTGGCCAGAGTCAAGTCAGCCCCTTTGTGGCATTCTCAGGAGTCTCACAGCCTTTCTGAACCAGAAATGAGCTTTTCTTTTATGGGACTTTTCTTTCATGAAACAAAAACAGCAATTAAAGAGAAAAACCTTCTATAAACAAGTGTCCATAGTTCTCGTTTGCCTAACTTTTTCCAACCTTATGAAAAATTGGCACTGAAATCTCCTTCTGAAAGAAGGTTCGGGAAGTATTTTCTTTCAGGTTCGTTCAAAATAGTCACACCCCCTTCTCCACCCCTTCCCGAATCTTGATGTTTCCAATGGTCTCCACCATATCCTGGAGACTAATAATGTGGTGTGTTTTCATTATCTCTGATGAAGAAATTATAGGGAAATGCAAATGACTTTGTATATACTCTCACCCCAAATCTGCATGGAATCTGAGACCCCACATGGTCTGACCATTTGGATTGAAGAGATTGGCTAGTTCTGTCCAAGAACCAGTTGTAAACTGGTTAGGGACTGGTTAATTCATACCAAACAGTCAACTGCGGATGGTGAGCAGACATAACCTGTGGTTCAGAAAGGTTTCCCTTAACCCTTCTTGAGTTTTGATCTGAGGTTTATACAAACAGAAATTATGTGTGGGGTGGAGTGCAGCCAGAAAGTCTCTGAGAAAACTCCATCTTACCCATTTTGTTTGAGACGGCCAGACATAAATCTTTGAGGATATCCGTCTTCCTAACAGAGTGGCTGGATTTTATGGTTACTACACCCTGGTTAGATTTTAATGGATAAAATGCTTTTTTGAGTCCAAGGAAAGGGCTAGTATTCCTTGAATAGCTAACACGGTCTTTCAAGTAGAAAGGAACAAGTATTTTTTAAAAGTCGGAGACTATATACTACCAAGGGGAGAAGGGAGCTGTGGGTATATGTGTGTGTGTTTGAGTGGGTGAATAAAAAGTTAATATTTTTTTGGATACATTTTCACACCCTGTCAAGATGAGCAAGTTCATTTTACTGTCTCTGGAATAATAGGTTAAACTGGGAGTGGTTGGCTGTCTCCAAGGTAAGGTAAGAAAACTATGTATTTGTCAACCAGACTATCCTTCCCTGTGCCCTTTTGAAAATTTATTAATAATAATAAAATGCCAATTTTTTAATCCATCATTCATTATTGATGCATAAGAATATACCTTTATAATCTCTCCCTCTTTTCTTTTCTCCCTTCCTCTTTTCCTTCCTACAAATATGTGCAAGCACCCACTAGTGCCAGATGCTGCCATAGGTTCTGTCAAAGTCCATTAGAGGATTATCAGGGAAACTGAGTTTCTTAAGGTGGCTGAGCAAAGGAGGGCACCACTGTGACAGAGTCTCATAGTGTCTCAGAAGGGGACATTGGAGAAGCATACTTATGGGGGCCTGAGGATGGAGGTTTGAAGGTGCTCTGTTGGATACTGGGGACACAGAGACGAATGATCCAATTTGATGTCATGGAGCACCGAGTGTGCAGAGGGAGGCAGCTCTGTAGGCAGACTGTCACACTATAGTATAAATCTTATGAAAGCCGTCAGGGAATAGAGAGGAGCTCCCCAGCCTGAGGTCTATGGAGAGCGACTCCAAAGAAGGCCTCTAGAGGAGTTAAATCTTAAAGGATATCACTAGTAGAAAAAGGAGTGAGGCAGGTGGTACAGGCAGGGGAAAGCATGTACACCATCTGGCAGCCCAATGGGAGAGAGCCTGGTACATTTGAGGGACTGGCTGTAGGAGAGTAGTGGTGGAAGGCACAGTGGCAGAAGGTAGCAGGGGTCAGATCATGCTGGATCCTGGATATCAGGCCAGGCAGCTCGAGTTTTATGCAGTAAGACTGTGAGGTTAGCTTTGGTACCCTGTGAAGGACCAGCAGTAAATATGGCTAGAATTGAGGGTTCAAAGGGGAAGAGCCTTAGGTGTGCTAATTAGGGAGAGCTGCCAGAGCAAGTGAGGTGGCTAGGTTTGGAGAGAAGGAAGGAAGGCAGTTTGTGTCATCAACATAGTTAAAATCCAGAGGACAGAAAGCATAAGGATTCTGAATGGGAGATGCGTGGGGATAAGCAAGATGGTGTCACCTGTGCTGGTGAGATGCACAGAAGATGCAGCTGTCCATCCCTTCAGCCCCTATTTACGAAGCACGTGCCATTTGCCAGCACAGTGCTATGCTGTGGGGATGCAGCAATGCACACAGATGGCGTCCCTGCTCTTGCAAAACTGACTTGTTCATCTGGTCATTTGACCAGTCTATCCATCATCCATTCAACCAACAGGAATAAACACTCACTGAGTGCAAGAGACAACTTCTCTTCTTTTTAAACATTTTTATTGGAAACTAAAGTACAGACAAAGAAAAATTACACAAGCCAAATGTATATCCTAGTGAGTCATTATAAAGTGAACACACCTGTTCAAGAAATAGAACTTTGCCAGCCACTCAGAAGCCCCTCCATGTGCCCTGTTCTGAAACCATCCCTTCTCTCCTCCCAGAGGTAACCAGTGTCCTGACTCTTGCAGTCATCTCATCCTTATTTTTCCTTGTGGCTTTATCACCTAAATGTGCAACACTAGAAACTATAGTGTAGTTTCATTTTACTCATTTATTCAAAACTTAATATCTCTTTTAAGTCTCTTTTAATCTATAGGTTTCTCTTACAACCTTTTTTTCTCCCTGTAATTTATGTGTTCAAGAACCTGGAACAGTTGACGTGTATACTCCTCAGCACTAGGGATTTTGCTATTTGCATTTTCTTGGTGCCGTTTAATATGTTCCTGTCTTCTGTATTTCATGCAATTAGCAGCTGGCAGAGGCTTGATCAAACTCAGGTTCAATCCCTTTGGGAGGACTATAGGCGGTAGTGTGTGCTTTTCATCAGGAGCCACAATATCTATTTTTGTTTTTTTTGGGAGTTTGTGAGGTTGCTCAGTGCTACATCTATTCATTCACTGAGGGTTGCAAAAATGGTGATAACCTAATAATATAATTTTAATGTATGTATTGGCTGGGGTAATTTTTTAAGGAGATGCTTTCCCTGATTTATTGTTGGGTCACTTTTTGGTAAGTTTTTATAGGAAAGATAGTGTCAACCATTGATGCCTTCCTTTTATTTACTGAATTTTCAATAATAAATCAGATTCCTATCATCTACTGAAAGCAACCATTAGTTTTAAAAAATATGATTACAGACTCATAGATTTAAGTATAGTTAATGGGTTTCAGTCCATTGCAATTTTTAGCCTTACTAAAGCTCAAACTGTCCTCTCTTTGGCAAGTGGGAGTCTGTTCACATTGGCTTCTAGTTCCTCTTAATACAACTTTAGAAGGCTTTGATAGCCTCAAAGTTATTGGGTATGTCAAGATATTTCAGGCTTGTCTTGTATATTTCCAGCTCTAGACTTGGAATCAGCCATTTCTCCAAGGCCCCCTGATTTCTACTAATGGGAAGTAGTATGTAAAGAAAGCAATCCTGGTGCTAGGGTTGTTCATTGGTACTGAACTGGTCATTGTTTCTAGTCTTCCTCAGATGGATACATATGTACGCATATAGGTGTGTGCACACACACAAATACACAGATATCAGATATCTTGTGAGTTTATACTGATATTTCTAATTCAAATTGAGGGCTACACAGATTTTAACTCATCCTTTCTATGTAATATTTGTATCTACTTTCTTCCACACTGAGAATCCTTGTTCTTGAGAGCACAGAAAATGGTAAAATTAGAATATACCATTGTTACTCATTTGCTTTGTTCTATTTTATATATAAAGCAACCACAAAATAGCCATATTAATGCTACCACAACTGATTAAGAGTACTGAAAAGTTATTTTTTTAATATACTGGCTTCATTTTCCTCATTAAAAAAATGGTTTACTATATCCACATCCTCAGAACAGAGATATTTCCTACTATAATCTCTCCCACTTAACTCTCATTTAGTCTTAATTCTACACATAATTTGTTCCACCAGGTGTTTTTATTGTCTGAAACTTGTTCTCTGGTATATTTTACAAATAGGCTCTTGGGGATGCTATTCCTTGGGTTGAAAATACTTTGTACCTTTTATATTTGAAGGTTAGTTTGCTGGATGTAAAATCTGTGGCTCACTATTTCTTTCCTGTGTCTTCTGGTATAAAGCATTGGTGTCAAAAAGTCTAACAGCAATCACATTTTCCTTATAAGTCACATACTTTTTTCTTCCTTCCTTTTTTTCCTTTTTTCCTATATGCCCAAATTGTTTTTTTTCTTTTTCTTTAAGGTTCAGTAATTTCACTAGAATGTGACTTGGTATGGGTCATATGGGGTCAGTAAATTCTCAGGCACATAGTGTCCTTGCTCATTAGGCAGTTTCACATATTTTTAGTTTAGGAATATTTCTTGAATCACAGATTTTGGTATTCATTTTGTTGTCTTGTTTTGGTTTTCCTCTGAGAATTCTTTTATCCATATGTTGGATCTTCTTTGCCGATGTTCAGTATTTTTAACTTTCTCTCAAATTATTTTTATCTTAAAAAATTTCTCTTTCTCATATATATTTCTCTTCGGCATTATTTGTTGTGTGGTCTGCACTTGTGTAAGACAAGATGATTTTTTCTTTTATTCTTAACTGTTTTGAATTAATTCATCTCATTTCTGAGCTTTAAAATTTTTGACTTATGTTGTTTTTCATGTCTTTTACTTATTTTAAAATAATATGTTAGAATTTTTATCTTTTTAAAATAATTTTTATCTTTTTAAAAGAATTTTTCTGATGTGCTCTTATCTGTAGAAGTATTATTCTATTCTTTGATCTCTTCTTATAATTAGTAACTTTGTACAGGATTTGTTCTTTATACTTTTCCATTAATCATTTTGATTAATTTTGCTGAACTAAAAAAGAAAGTTGGCTTAGGAAGCTTTTTATAATTTCATAGTTCTCTCTTCTGTTATTGTCATCTGAAATTAAAAATCATAGCATCTTGCTTTTTGAGATTTCCTGGCTCTATTTCCTCCACCCCCACTTTATCTGTACGTCTTCATTCCTTTGTCTCTATTTTCCTTGTCCTATTTAGTTTGATTCTGCACCCAGCAGTTGTTTCTCAGCATGTGGTCCCCTGTTCTAGAAGGGAGCCCTATTGGTCCATGTTGAGAGGTTGTAGGGACTAAATTGCACCAGTCCCTTCAGACTTTATTGATAGCACTTGTCCCTATTGGATTCAGCAAAACAGCTTCAGGTTTCAGCTGCTATTTTCAAATTGGCCTGTTGTACTTTTTCATGAGTGCTTCTTGGTTATTTTGGTTCTTCTGTACTCAGGGCCATCGGATGCCTTGTGCCTCCTCCTACTGATGTCTGCCTCCTGAGAGAATCTGACAGTTGTCAATAACATGCCAATCTTATGACCTTAGGGTTTGTGGACATTCATTTTTACTTAGTTTAGTTGTAAATGTTGTACATGGGCTCCGGATTTTGCTATTCACTCTCTCTGTTTTTATATGGGATTTTGAGAAGTCCAAGACCATGTATGCTTCAATCACCACTGCAATGCCTCCATTAGCCTTACATGGTAAATGCATTAGCCCGCAACAATCCCTTGGGAGACGTAGTATTTCCCTTTTTTGTATAGGAGGTAAGTGAGTTTTCAAAGATGGGGAGTGATTTATTCCAAAGTGGCAGAGCTGGGATCTGAATCCACGGAACCCTACAACCTTCTATTACATGAGAATTTCTTTGACCATCACCATTCCCATTCTATACCACCTGTAAATATGTAAATACCTACTTTGTTCTGGGCCTTGTAGAGTAAATGTGGACACAGAACAGGAATAATAATTATAGCAAGTATATATATGGAGTAGATATATTTCAAGTTTTGTACTGAGCACTTCACACACACGATCCCATTAAATCCTCATTACCACCAGAGTTACAGATAGTAATTACGGGTGAGCAGGCTGAGGTTCAAAGAAGTTAATTAATGTAAGTCAAATCATGTAATACTACCTTGCTTAATACCTTCCAATGTCCCTTACCATACTAGGAATAAGGTTTACAATCTTTATCCTGACTTTTATGAAATCTGCTTGGTCTGGCCCCATTTACCTCTTTGATGCTGTCTTAGACCACTCTCTTCCCCATGCACATACTCAAACCACCCTGAACTTCTTAGGGTGTTTTGACTGTGCCAAGATCATTTTCATCCTAGGCCCTTTGTCCCAGCTGTTCCACCTGCCACAGATGCTCTCACAAGGGGGCCTCCTTTTTGTGGTTTCAGAGAGAACTTTCCTGACCACCCAGCAAAAAGTGGTCCCTTAATCATTTTCTGTCACATTACCCTGTTTCAATTCTCTGCACAGCACTTACTACTATCTGACTGCCTTGTTTTTTGTTAATTTATTTATTATCTCTCTACACTCATCAAAGTATAGACATTATGAGAGCAGAAATTGTCTTAGCTTTGGTTCTCTTGAAAGCAGAGTCTGAGTCAAGGGTTTAGGCACAGGCAGTTGCTTTGGGAGATGATCCCAGGAAGCAGGAGTGAGGGGGCAGGGAGAGTGGGAGAGGAAAGGAGGAAAAGCTAAAATAAGGGTGGACTATCAAGGCTGCTGTAGGCAACAGGGACTTGATTCTTGTAGGACCTCTGATAAGGGTGCAAGAAGTCTCCTGGGGTGTCTACATGAAGGATAAGCAGCTGGGGAATTTATCCACTGGCTTTCTTCCCGCACTAGTTGAGGGTTGCCTCCAGGAGTGTTTATCCCTCACTTCTGGGCTGCATTTACATTAAGTCCGAATAGGCCTTTTGATGTCAAAACAAGCCAGTTTGAGCTTGCATGGAAATGTCTTCAGGGGCTGATGTAAGGGGAGACCCAGAAGCACCTGCTGCAGGAATTATGTTTGTCCTGTTCTCTGCTGAATTCTCAGTACTTTCAAGAACTCAGTAATCTGTGCTGAATAGATGAATGAGCTCACTAATAAGCAGTGAACACAGCCCACTGGTCCCCAGAGTCTGTGATTTTATCTGCCAGGCTTCATGGTGCTTATTTTTACCCTTCATATTCTCTCCACTTGGACGAGGTGGGGAGATACATATGCCATGTAAAAAAATAAAAGGGAGAATGTGAGAAGTTCTCAGCTGGAAGTTGGGGTAAGAGGAAATGGATTCAGACTGAATGAGGATATAGAAACAGAACTTGGATTCATAAGATCAGCTCTCACTTCACTGAGCACCTGTCATTTGACAAAAAATTTCTCTAATTTTTACAACTCTAGAAGAAAAGTATTTCATTCAGATTTTAACCAAAGCACAGGTTGTTGAAGAGGCTCACCCCAGGCCATACAACCAGCAGGGGTTTCAACCCAGTTCTCTCTGGCTTTGATGCTGAGATGGTCTCGAGATATAAAAGAGCTTCAAAGAGGGTGACCTGAACCCATCACCCCATTCTGCTCAGCAATTCAACTCTGGGGGACCAGCCCCCAAGGTGGGCAGTTGGGTTGGGCCAGACCAGTGTTCTTCCTCCCTGTGTTGGGATTCCATGATCATTACTGTACTGCCTGCTTCCACATGGAAGGGAAGTCAAACTGAGTGGGACAAGAGGAAACCATCCTTACCTGTTCCAGGGGAAAGGCCAGGAGCCCACACTACTGGACCCCAGATTGCTTAGTAAGGGAAGAAAGGAGGGGTTATTTCTCTTCCTTGCTCTGCTCCTCTAGACCACGGCAGCTGGTGTGGATTCAGATAAGCATCTGCACTTTGGGGAGTCAGTTCCTACTGGATCCTGCCCCTGCACCGTCTGAGGTCCACCCATCGCTAATTTTCACATGAGTTACATTAAAGAGTCTGATGGGAAAGTATGTCTTGGTTTAAAAATAGAATAATACAACAATAAATCAAGAAGAAAAAGCAAACTGAAAAAATGCAGAAAACAGATGAAAAGAAAAGGGAAAAAGTGAACGGAATAAAAATACCCTCCATGCCAGGCACTTCAAATGTGATTTCCTGTGGCCTGCACTTTGAAAAAGCCTGCTGTTACGCCATGTGCTGCATCTGAAGGCCAACGGGGCAGACAAAAACGGGTGTTGAGACTTGGAGGCAAGGGTGACATCTGACCTGCTTGAGCTCCAGACACATACACCGAGGACACGTCAGAGGATTTTCCATTCAGTGGCACTGAGCCCTGTGGGCCTGCTCCACCCACCCTGTGCCCACCCGGCTGTGACACACTTCCTGTTATGGGCGGTGGGGCACACAGTGGGGCCACTGGTAGAGGCCAGGGCTCCGGCTTCCCTGTGGGCTGGGGCAGACAACTTCAAAAGCCGCGTCTGGCATGCAGAGAAATGATTTAAAAGTGAACTTGGGTGGCTCCCAATACGACCTACTCCAAGTAAGTAGAAAGAAAACATACATTATCTCATGTTAAAGAGCAGGCTTCTTTTAAGGCACTGCCAACTATTTATGAAATCCTAACTTATTGCTGAGAAAAGCCCCTCTGACAATCCTAACAACTTCTGGCAAGGCCAAAAGGGCATAAACATGATGTCAGAGTGCCAATTCCAAATTGGTCCGGATTGCATGACAAATTTGTAATTCTAATCAACCAGAATCTCAAATGTATGCCCCAAGAATATACTGTCTGCATCAGAGATGCACTTGTCTGATATAAAATTATGCCAAGAAAAAGCAAAATAAACATCTTTTCTAACAGGCTGATTTGGGAGGGGTGAGAGGTGGTGGTATATGAGTGGAAAAAATAACATTTCAATTACATGAGAGAAAAAAAAGAACAATTCAAGACATGACTGTGCAGCCTGTAAAACTGTCCAGTTCAGTTGTATCTTTGGTGCTGAGGAGTCCACTGTACATACAGGTTTGCTGGGGTGGAGTGTGGGTGTGGATGGAAGGGGACTCAGAGTCCTGTGAACACCTGACACAGGTGCTTGAACCTGAGAAGTGTCCCAAGATGGATTGGGACATATTTGTAAACCACTAAAATGTTTCTGGTTTGCCAGGCAAGAAATTGGCAGCAGACATCCCCTAAATATGACTGTGTGTGTGTGTGTGTGTGTGCATGTGTCTATGTGCACACACACGTGTGTCCTGGCTGTCAACTTGAGGCCAGCTGCACTTGGTTAGTAATCTCCAGCATGCCCACCAACATGCATGTGACAGAGGAGACAGTATGCTACAAAGAAGATGTGACTTGTTCACACCATGCTGTGGATTCTGGCTACTTTTGTTATCCCTCTGTGCCTTGGGAGTGGTGTCCTGGGAGGGGTGCTCCATGGAAGCCTATTGAGTTGGGCTTTAGGAAACAGGAAGGGGGTACGGGGGAAGAAATGTGCTTAGGACTTTGCCCACTTCCTCCCCATACTGATTCGACCCCGGGGAGGAATAAAGAGCCCACACGCCAGCAGTCCCAATTTCAGAAACTCCCAATTTCAAATGCTGGTCATGCCTTTGACGAGAGAAAAAGAAGGGACCAGACACTGACTGTTGAACCTGAACAATTTTTTAAACTACTTGGGGGGTTTAAAGATGTATAATGGGGAATTATTACTTCTGTTCCTTTCTTAAAGAGGATTATTAATGAAGATCAATACCAAAGTTAACATATTGGCTGTAAATGCTAGAAGAATTACCAGTATGAGTGTTACTTTTAATGAAGGAGGCAAAACTTCCCATCCCAAACTATCATCTAAATTGGCCCAGCCCTCATGTCTGAAATTTCTGGCATTTATCCTAACCTTGAGTGAGGCACTGAAACTTCATGTTCAAATGCCAATCCAACCAGAGAGGAGGAATCCTGCTAAGGCATGTCATGTGTAGTTGCTCCCCTAGCATGGTTCTAGGGCCTCATTCTTAAACTCTTGGGGTCACAGAACTCGGATGTGCCCTCACAAAATGTACATTCAGATGTTCACATTACATTTTTTTATAATTCCATAGTGTTAATCTGTTGAAATGGGAATCCAGGGACCTCATGGTAAGATCCTTTTGCTTTAAAAGTTGGGAACATAGACTAGATACATTTTGAGGAATATCAGGAAAGGTCGAGGGCAATAAGGACAGCCTGGGAAGGCAGACGATCATGATGAAGCACAGAGAGGTGAAGTGACTGTCTCAAGGTTACAGAGTCCATGAGTGCAAGAGCTGGCACTAAAGCGGGGCTACCGGACCCGTTCAGTGGAATCAGAAAGCCTGAGTTCAAGACATCGCTCTGCCGCTTAGTTCTGTGCGACCTTGGGTCAGTCATCTAATCTTCAGCTTCTTCATTTTGGGCAGAGACATAACCACATACCAGGCTTACTCATCTATGAGGAGAAACTAATATTCATCTCAAGTACTCCATACGACTTTATCTATTGTTACGGTATGTGAAGTGTTTCATAAACTGGAAACTTCCCTACACTTTGCTAGCTATTATTGCTATTGCTGCAAGAAGACAGAGAATGTAAATATATAGCAAATTTTGTTATGGAAACCCATAACAAACCCATGAAAACTCAGGACCTTTTGATCTAAAATGCTGTAGTCCAAATGTGGATAAAGTAGGAGGGAAAACTGGTACAAGTTCTACCACAGCTACTGTGATGTTAATGGGCTGGAGTGGGCAAGGAAGGCCTCTGAGTGTATCAGTAATCTTCCTATTGTGAGTGATGGAAACCCACCTCAAAATGGCTTAAGCAAAAAGGGGAATTTATTGGCTCACATAGTGGTTTCTATTGTTGTTGTTACTTTGTTTTTAGTCATATGGTCTTGTCTCCTGGCATACCTAGTAATTTTTGACTGCATGTCAGACATTGCGTATAAAATTCATAAGTTTCCAGATGGTGTTATCCCTCTTCAGAGGAGGTTCATTGACCTTTTCTCTATTAGGCATTAGTGTGGGGGCTGGTCACCTTAATCAAGTCAAACTGAGCAGGAGTCAAGGTTGGGCTGCAGTTTTGGTAAGGCTCCATCTATCTCTCATTTTCTCTTTCTTACAGGGCACAGTCCTCCAGGACTTCCAGTTGAGAGATTGGTGTTAGCTGGGAGCACCTACTTCTGGCCAGGACTGAATTCCAGTCTTTGTCCCCAGCACTGTGAGATTGCTGAAAACTTCACTCTGCTTTTCAAAGGTTTTCTGTTTAACTTCAGAATTTGGCAGATATCTTGAGAGGAAAATTAGTGCAAGGCTCAGATCTCTGTCCCCTCCTTCTCAGAGGAATCTTGGCCCCTTTAGTCTCCAAGTTTGTCTTACCAGACCTGTGAGACTTACAAAAACTGTCAGTTTCTCTGTCCCCAGTAGTCAGCTCTGTCCAGAAAAGCCTGCACTACCATTTTATTTCCCTGCATCCCAAATTAGCAAGGAAAAAGTGGCTTCAGAATCCAACTCACCCTTTCACAGCTCCTACTCTCTGAATCTTGGGTCCTCTAGTTCCAGTTGTTTCAGTGCATTTACAATGCCTTTACATAGTTTTTTAAAAAATAGGTATTTTGTTCAGCTTTTTCAGTTTTTCTCAGAGAGAGTGCAGATCTTCTGCAACCTACTTCATCATACCTGGAAGCAAAAGTCCCTGGTTTAATGGAAAAGTCTAAGGATAGATCTGGAACTCCAGGGATGGCTGAGAACAATAAGCAATGATATTATCAGGCATGTCTTTTTCTCTTTCAGCTCACCTCATTCTTTACAGACCTCCTCCTTGAACAGGCTTGCCCTTGATGTACCAGAGAAGGCCCCTAGCAACTTCTGACTTACAGTATAGCCAGTGAACAATCCTGGCAGAAAAGGAAAACCTCTTCCTTAACAGACTCAACAAAATACCTAGGAAAGGCTCTCACTGGCCTAGTTTGGGCTATATGTCCACCCTGATACAAATCACTATGGCAGGAGAATATAATATGAAAATTTTCTGGCCTTTTAACATGCCTCTTGAGGAGTCTGGGTGTAGTGAGCAACTCATGATCCACATGACTAAATGAGGGAGATAGTTCTCCAAAGAAAAAGGTGGGAGGTGTTATATTTCAAGAAGTGGGGAGTAGATGTTGGCCAGGGGCAGCCTATAGATATTCTCCATAGTGAATGTTGGGCAAATGAAGACAGGACTGAGGCTCAGAAAGCAGTCATCTTCCTCTTCCTCCAAACTCCTGCCATCATCCCCAGAGATCCCAATTTCCATTTAAATACCTCATTCAACCACTAGCCTAGAAAATTTCTCATCTTCTTCACTCTCATAACCTTTACCACCATTCCATTTCAAACACTACTCTCTGGGCTTTGTCATTACCTGAACGTGCTCTAGTATCACATCTTCTGGCCCCCCAGGCTTCAAGCCTGTTCCCCACTGAGACTACAAAGCCTTTGAGCTCTCTATGATCTATCCATCTGTTAGCTCCTTTTCTGTCACTTCTCTGCCTGACCTCATGACAGATTGTTTGATTGGTTATGCCCCCAGGATCTTCAAGTCCTTTGCACCCCTGCTTCTCCATGCCACCCACCTGGCAAACCCCCCAGAGCAGTGCCATTTTGCTCCTCTCCTTCTGTCTCCTTCAAGGTGGCTTGAAATCAGAAGAAGTCATGTACCTGAGAAGACTGGTGCCATCATGAAAACACTGCTGTTCCCACTGTAGCTTCTAAATCTCTGTCTTGTGTTTGTCCAGCTCAGCCTCATACACCCTTCACAGATTCATCCAGACCTTCTCCATCTCCTTCACAGTGGTCCACTGAGGCCGTGAGGGGAGGATCTTTCACAACTTCCCATTTCTTTATTCGTAAATTTGTTACATCTCCTCTAGAGAGGGCTTCTGTAGGTTTTGCCTGCCCAGCATACATGCCCCCTTCTTCTGGGAATAGTGTCTCAGGTTTCCTTTGGGAGAATCCTTACCCTAGTTTGTCTAGTTTAGATAGGGGTAATCCTACCCTTTGAGGTTAGGCATCCAGTAAGCAAAGTCAATCTCCCTCTTCATGGTGATTGGATTTTGAATAGATATAGGACCAAAGAGTGTGCCATGAAAAATCACCTCAGGATTCTGATGGAGTGATTCAGACTGAGAAGCTTATATTCTGCTGGCTTATGAAGGTTGGGAGTTCCTCATGAGTATCTTTCACCACCAGAGAGGTGCTACAAGAGGTCGAAGCCAAAAGAGCTCTAAGAGATGGAGAAAAAAAGAGGGAACACCTTCTGAATGCCTAGATCCAGCTATTCCCGGAGGTAGTGGTACCAGTGGACTTTTTACTTAAGGGAACCAGACATTGGTTTAAGCTGGATTTCTATTACTAGTCATCAAAAATGTCCTATCAATACACACCCACATCTTTACCTTCTTTATTCCAGTATCAGGAAACAATACATCCTAGTTCTTTTTAAGATTATCTCCTCCATCAGTGCTTTTCATTCATTCAACAAATACTTGAGAGCCTGCCTTGGGTCACTTACTGTTTTAGGCACTGGGGGATACCACAGTAAACAAGAACATGAGGTCTTTCTTTCATGGAGCTTACTATTTAGTTGGAGAGAAGGGGGAAATAAAATGTTTTTTTTTTAAATTCATGCTGTAATAAATGCTATGATTGGAGCTGAGATGGAGAATGACTAGGTGGTGGAGGAGATAGGGTGGGAACAATTTTGTTTTCTCTTTTGATCGTTCGTTTAATTGTGCTGTTGTCAGAAGACATATTCTGTATAATTTTACTCCTCAGATATTTGTTGAGTGTTTTTAATACTTGTTTTATATTCTATGTGCACTCATGTGTATTCTGCAGTCATTAAGTATAGTATTCAATAAATGGGAATTATGTCAAGTTGGTTAGTTGTGCTGTTAAAATCTGTTATATCCTAAGTGATTTTTGTCTTCGTATTATATCAGTTACTCAGAGAGATGTGCTAAGATCTCCAGCTATGCTTGTACATGTACCTATTTCTTCTGCTTCTTTTTTTATGGAGAGGGTTGAGGTTAGAGGAGGCGGCTGGAGCCATCCAGCACAAGGTTCTGAAGTTCACAGCAAGGAGTTTGGATTTTACACAACGTGGATTAAGAAGTTTTGGAGGTTTTAAATAATAGTGATTCATGATTGGATTTACAGTTCAGGAAGATGTCATGGCTGCCAAGGAACCATGGATTAGAAAGATAAAAGTGGGAGCAGGGGGGCCAGTTGGGAGTCTGTTGCAATCACTAGGTGAGAGGGGATATAAGCCCTGGTGAAAGGCTCTTTTCTTTCTTCTCCCATTTTATTCAACACCTCACTTCGGGAGCCATCTCCTTTCCCCAGTATTTCCAATCCCTTTCTGTTTTCCTCCTTTCTCCCCAGTCTATGCACATAATCGAGTCTCCTGTATTGTAAGATAATTTTTGTTTCACTGTCCTTCTCCAGATACTGTCCAATCTCCTGCTTCTCATACAATATCTGCAAGAGAGAAATTGACAGTTGTTGTGTGATTTCTCTTTCTCAGTTCTCTGCCTTCTTGTTTCTTCTGTCACCTGCCATCCCACAGCTACACATCCCACGACTTCCTCACTGCACCACAGGATCCACCTCCCAGTTCTCCCTCCTCATCTCCTGCAGTGAACAGCTTGCTTGCTGCTTTCCCCCTGGTCAGGCTTGGTGCACGGAACATAGCAGGTGCCAAGCTCATCTTTTTCTTAACTAAATGACTGACTGCAGATATTCTAGAGATAAAACCAACTATTCACATGGGGCTTTATCATCTCCTGGGGTCACAGGGAATAACTAGAATACTCACACATCTTTGTCTTCCTTCCTGCAGTGTCAGGAGACAGTACATCTCTATTCCTACTTAAAATTAATCCCTCCAATTGTGCTACCTATTAGTTAATTCATTATAATAAACTAATAATCATTCATTTATTCTACAAATATTTCTTGAGGGCGCAACTTGTGTCAAATATTGTTTATAATTAGCATAATCACTATCATCTGTCTATTTGGGGTCTAGCACCTTGCCTTGTACATAGTAAGCACTTAATAAATATTTATAAACTTGAACAACTTACTTGAGGATGTGCTAGTTTCATGCCCCACATTCTAACTCTCTGTGAAGTCAAAGCCAGACATATTTAAAATACTTTTTACTTAGAATATTTTATATATAGTAAAGCACACAGGTCTGGAATGACTCGGTGGCCTTTTACACATATACACTGGGTAGCCGCTACCCAGAGGGAGATAGAGAGCTTGCCCTATGCTCTAGAAACCTCCTCCCTGCCCTGCCTCCACGACACATTTTTAGACATGTACATGTGACTAAATAGACTTACATTTTTATTATATGTTTTCTTTTATAAGCAACTATCAATGTCCTAGAATAAAAAAGAAGTAGATGCTCAAGGAAGGTGAAACACAAAGTTAAACTAAGGACATAACCTTTAATACCAACTGGTTGACTGTCAGCATCAGGAATCTTGTACTTAACTGAATAGATGTGACCCAACAAAATCTACTATTAAGGAGAATTTCTATCAAAAATAATCTTTTCCCGTCAACTCCTGTTATAAAATTGGAAACATCCTCTTTTGGGGGAACAAATGTTGGCCTCTGGCTGTAAGCTCACACTAAAAAAAAAGCATTTCTCTGATAAAAGCTCACCAATAACCTTCAAAATGTTAACGGGACTCATAAAACTCAGAATTCTCTGTAGCATTCCAAATAAATCACAAAATCAAAGCTCTGGAAGTGGAACTGTCATAAAGAATCTCTGGTAATGTGATGGCCTCATGTCACAACCCTTTTGCGGCTGAGTGATCCCATGAGCTAAGAATTCTGGGTGCTTGGCTTGGCCCTCCGTACCAGTGGTATGACTTAAGTCAATCTGCTTTTCTGAACCTCAGTTAATTCATCGCCGATATCAGGGTAAAAATTTACAAGCCTTCTTTATCCTACAAGGCTTTTGAGAGGATCAACTGAGCTAATGTTTAGTGGGTCTGCTTGTTCATTTGTTTAATTATTTATCCACTCAGATAATATCTACGAAGAATCACCTATATGCCTGATACTGTGCTAGGGGACGAAGTGATAAAAAAGATGGTCATATTTTCTGTTTTTGTGGAGTTTACAATTATTATGGAACTGAGAGATTAAACACCTACTCTAGAAAAAACTTGTGCAGCATGATAGGGTATGGTAGCCAGTCAATGAAAAAAAAAATACTTGGTTATCATAAGAAATTATGAAAATGATGTCTATGTCCCTTAAACATTTTGTTCTAACTAAAAACATATATATGTACATAGTCATTCACCAACATTTTGATGTAGCAAAGACTCTTTTCTTGGTGTCTGAGTTTTCAGAGTGGAGTTCTGTTTTTTTTTTTCTTTAAAAGTGAAACAAGATATATGTGAATCAAGATATTGTATAATTGTATAATCCTTCTAGAATCTTTATGGTATTGTCTCCAATTGTTTGGAGTTTTCTCCTCACCCCTATCCAGCAAAGATGTTTTCTGGGATTTGCCTCTATTGATTCTTTCCGAAGTAGTCAACTTAGAAACAGCAATTTTTCTTTAATGCTCATATTTTATTAATGTGCATAATATTTAATTAAGTTACATAATTATAATATTGAGTAGGTCTGCCATAAACAATTTAAACAACAGACAGAATGATCTCTTGGTAAGTGAACAACTCAGCTGATAGGAGCTGAAGTTCATGGGCATGCTAAAGATGGGTTGTATGCGATATGATGAATTTGGCTCCAGGTAACAGAATCTTTCATTATAACTAGCTTTTAAGTTTTGCTTTCACAAAACCTTCAACAAATAGTAAAAAATACAATTTGCATTGTCACTTAGTACACATGCACCTGTCAATGCCTAGAGCATGAGTGGAAACACATCTCACAAACACTGCTTAACCTTTACCTTGTGGGATGTTATCTAATGTTTTCTATTCTAGTCTAATTTTTCCTATTTTATTGAAAGAAAATGCTGGTCATATCCCATTAAAATAATGTCATGCCCTATTAAGGGGTGCAACCCATTGTGTGAAAACCACTGGCTTAAACAATAAAAACATCTGTTATTCCATGTGGGAAGAAGTCCAGAGATGGGGGAGCCCCTGAGCCACTGCAGCAGCACAGCGGTGTCGTCAGGTCACAGGCATTTTCCATCCATTTTTTCCGCCATCCTCAGAGGACTAGAAATGTCTCCCCTCATGGTGCAGGACGGCTGCCACACCCAGCAAAGAAGAGAGAGGAAACCTTTCCCAGAAGACCCAGACAACTTCTCCTCAGATCCCTTTGGCCAGAATTAGTCATGTGCCTACCCAGCAGCTGCAACAAAGGCTGGGATGCAGGTGACAGGCATCTTCAGCTCTCTAAAGGGATGTGGGTTCTCTAGAAATGAAAGGAAGGGGAACGCATGTCAGTGAGGCAACCCGAAGGGAAGGTCATTGTGTCCTGGCAGTCAAGAGCATTTGGTTTGCTCAGGGCATCAGCTGTGTTTTTTACAATAGGAGGTGCAGGAGAGCCTTTCGTAATCCAGGGAGTTGGTGAAATAGAGGTGGGTTGGGAGAGTGTCTGCTGAAGCATGCAGAAGGCCTTGAAAAAGATGTACAGCTGTTACTGGTTCATATGGCAGGCACTTAGCTGGGTGAGGAGCCTGGGGAGACCTCCTGGAAGAAGTGACCCTGTAAAGCCAGGTTGAATGGATGGCCTAGTGTGGGGAGATGGGCCTTGGTGGTGGGTGGTGGAAAGGGTGTTTCAGGCAGAGGGAAGAGCTTGTGAAAAGGCTAAGAGAAATGAAAGATCATGGCTGAGGTGGCCTGTTTAATCCACCTACTCTGGACCAGCCTTGTGCTGGGCACTGAAGTTTGAGGTGAATGGAGATCTGCCCTTGAAAAAAGTCACTGTCCTTTAAGAAGAATGAAGTATGAACATTCCTGACCAGAAATTAAGGGGGAAATAGATCTTTAAAATGCTGTGATCCCTTCTAACCATGGGGAAAAAGGAGGCTTCTTGGATAGCACCTGACAGGCAGGGCCTGGTATGGAGAGTCAGCAGGGGGCACACCTTCCAAGGGGAGGGCACAGCATGAGCAAAAGCCGGCCCACAGAGCAGGAAAGCAGGGCCGTAAGGTGGCAACTTGGCTGGCACACTTGGCCTGAAGGGGAGCCGCGAGAGCTGAGGCTAGGAGGGTCTCAAGGCCAGGTGGTCAGTCAGGTCATCTTTGTCCCAGCTCCCACCCCTAACCCCAGCCATCTGCAGCCCCAACCTTGACAATTCTTCCTGGCACCAGGTGTGACTCTGAAGCTTGGGGACAGAAAGAATGACTTGGGCCTTGTTGCTGTCTGGCATATTTTTCCCCCCAAAGCAGAGTGACTCCTAGCAAGAAACCTGTCTCTCTCCATTTTGGCACCACTGAAGGTGCCTCTCCAGTCTGTTTGGACAAAGACCAGTCTCTCAGTGGTCAGATGGTCACTGGCTCTTGGGTCCCCCTGGATCTGCTGGGAGGACTGCCAAGGTGGGACAAAGTCGGGGAGCCTTCCAGAGCTCAGGCAGTGGGGCTGGGGGTGGGGCTTGTGTGGTCCTACCCTGACAGAGTGCCCAGGCCTGCAAGTCATGGAAAGTCACTCAGGGACAGAGGTCAAAGATGAGTGAGCTGTGGTGGGGGGGCAAGCCTTTGTGGTGGGTCCTGGAGGGCCAAGGAGGTGCTGCCAGGATGTGGTTAAGCAGCTTCACCTTCATGCAAAGTTTCTCAACCTGGGCACTACTGGCACTCTGGGTGGGGTAGTTCCCCACTGGGGGGCTGCCTGGTGCACTGAGAGACAACATCCCTGGCCTCTACCTACTAGACGCCAGTAGCGTCTTTCCACCCCCAGCTGTTAACAACAGAAAAAAGTCTCCACATATTGACATATGTCACCTAGGGGGTAAAATTGCCCCTGGCTTTCTTTTGAGTGTGAGAACCACTGCCTTAAGGTGAACAAAGAGGCACCTTGGACCTTTCTTATATAAGAGGGGACACAAGACACATTGCCCACTCTGGGGCTATGGGGGCCATAATCCAGAAAGGGTGAAACTAGAGGGTCTCCCTCAGGGAAGCTTCAGGGGTTGTTCTGGGAGGCGGCAGGGCCCTGAGAGGTGCCCTTGAGCTGCTCTTTGAATATGGGGCCTGAGGAACAGGGAGGAATTGAGGGTGACTTCCCACTTGGGCCACTGTGCTATTCCAGGAGCCGAGAAAGGTGCCTGGAAGAGGAGTCACTTGGGAGAGTGGGAGTCAGGGAGAAGGTGATGCACTGATTCAGTCCTCCTCCCCTGTTCCCCCGCCCCCATCTTCTCTGGTCCTGTCTGAAACTTGTCTCCTCTGCATCTCTGAGGACAGGCTCCTATGGCTGCTGTTGCCCAAGGCAGAGGGAGTGAGCGGAGACAGGATGGGTCACTGCCCTGGCTAGAGAAGCCTTCCATCTTTCCAACAGAAAATTCAGGCTCTGGCTATGTTCTTGCTACTCTCTGACATTAGTTCAATTTGGCTTTAATTGGACCAGAGCCTGGAGCAGGATTTCTAGCCAGTTTTGAAAGGTGAAGGCAGTCCCAGGTTGTTAATGACTGAGTGAAGGAGAGGGAGCTGGAGAAGATGTTGCCCCCTTTCCCAAGCTTTGTGCAAGCAGAGAAGGCCCTGGGTGAAAGCGCTGGCCAGGCAGTGGCTGGCCTTTCAGGAACTGTTCTTAGCAGGGCTCTGCTGTCTCTTGAAAGGGCAGTTTTTAATACAAAGGTGACCTTCCATGGAGGCTTGGGTCCTTTGTGAACTGGCTCGTCTCGGAATTTGGGTCTTGGACAAAAGGATCCTGCGTTGCGGCACAGTCCTTCTACCACTGTGACCTCCTCCTTTGCAACAACAGTTGAACCCTTCTGGAACAGTTGGCACCCCTTCAGGCTTTCCGAGGTCAGTCAAGAACAGTGTGTGCCCTTGCAGACAGAGACAATGAAATGCAAAGACAAGCTGTCCAAACAGCAATTCAGGAAGCATAATTCAGCACTAAATATATACTCTAAGGAGGGCAGTGACCATCTCATTACTTGAGCCCAGACAAGCAGATGCTTTTAACGTCTTTGCACGATTTGTTCTCTTTGCCTTATGTGCCCCCTGCAGTGGACACTTGACATTGGCTTTGTCCATCCAGTATCTGAATGCTCTTCCTGTGAGTCGTAGTGGGTACAGAGTCCATCCCCCAGAACAGGATCCGAGACTGCCAATACCTGCTTTCCAGCCTCCCTTGCAGCTGGGGCACAGCATTTGACCCAGGTTCTGCCAGTCCAATACACTGGCCTTAGGCTCAATCAGGAGCTGTTGGAACAGAGTAGAAGGAACCTGGGGCTGCAGGAGGTGGGGGAGCTGTAGTGCTAAGGGATGGTAGTTATGAGGTCCTCGTTGGATCAGTTCTGTGACATGATTTGAAGCAATGCTCCTGGCTGTGTTGCCTGGAATGTAGTACTCCATTCCTCCCAACAGTTTTGAGAGCTCCTTGCATCCTTTTAATGAATTCTTTTTCCTGTTTAAAAGAGCCAATGTCAGCATCTATGCTGGCAACTATGAACTCTGACTAGCACACCCTTCCTCTCTATTCATTTGTTTGGCAAATTCCAACTCATCCTTAAACACTCTACTCAAATAATACCTCTTCCGGGAAGCTTTCTAGGATTCCTCAGGTAGTAGGAGTTCAAGCGTCTGGGCTCCCTGGTGTTTATAAAGTATTATGGGGGCCATAGCATGACAGTTGGGATGCACCCACTGAAAATATTTGCATAATTTGTCAGTCTACTAGATGGTAGGGAGATGAGAAGGAATAGGAGGGTGAAAGAGTCAAAGTGGTTTGGAGCTTAAGCTCTGGAGTTCAAATTCTGCCTCAGTCACATACTGGTTGTGTGGTTTTAGGCACATCACCTAAAATCTCTGAGCCTCAGTTTCCTCTTCTGGAAAATGGGGTTAATAATAGGACCTATCTAATTGGATTGTGGTGAGGTTTAAATAAAACATGGGTGAAGTGCTTTAAAAGAGTGTCTGGTGCCTTAGGAAATGCTCAATAAATATTAGTTATGGTTTTTGGAAGCAGCAGGTTATAGCAACAAGTCAGGAGATATGAGTTCTATTCCAGTTTGACCACCAGTGTCCTGGGACCTTGGCAAGCTGTTTGAAATAAACAGACTCCCACTTCAAATCTCCTTAAGCAAGGGAACTGGCTGTGATTCATAGAACCCAAAGGTGGGAAACCCAAAGGTGGAAAATCATGAGGACCTGGAACCAGGAAAGGGAAGGTCAGTGCCATGAGGCAACCATGTACTCCATCTTACTCTCCATGAAGTCTGTCTTCTCTGATTCTTTCTATTTGTCCAAACATAGGCTAGTTCTATGTCTCTTTGTGTATATCCCTCCCAAACCCACATAAACCACCTAGTTATCTCTGAATCCCAATTCTCAATTCCCAGCTGAGAGACTCAGACAGACTCAGCTTGGGTAAGGTGTCCATCCTGGTCCAATCATCTGTGGCCAGGAGGTGGGGTCAGGTGTGCAAACACAGCTGCCAGGGCCCAATGCAGGTGGACTGACTGGACTGTACATCAGAGGTGGTCACTGGCAGTGGGGCAGATGTGCCCTCCCTCGCTCTCATTTCCTTAGCTCTATAGCATTGCTTCATGAGTGTTATCACTTCAAATGTTTGCAGTTGCAAATAACAGAATACTCAACAAACAGTTTTAACTATCAGATACTTTTATTTTCTTATATAACAAGTAGTCTTGGAAGTGGTATGCTGGGATTGGTTCCTGGTTCAACTTGGTCATCAAGAAGCCAGCATCTTTCCATCCTTCAGCTCTGCCATCCTTAGCCTATTACCTTTTGTCTTTAAGCTTGTCACTTCATGGTTGCAAAGTGGCTGTGGCAGCTCCAGGCCTCACACCTGCGCAGGGTAATACCCAAAGCTGGAAGCACCAGGCCTCTCCTGCATCTATTTCTTTTGATGAAGGATTCCTTTAGAGATTTCTTCTTATATCTTATTAATACTATGTATAAACTACATATGCAAAGGAATCTGAGAAAGCATCTGCTGCCATTTTCAACTTCTATTATTGGAGAGAGACTTTGCCATGAAGGAAGAAAGTAGAGGGGAATGGCTGTGCATAGGCTACCAATAGTGTCTGACGTGGTAAGATGTAAAATTTGGTCAATTTCTGGACAATAGAATTAATTATCTGGTTAAAATAAGGCAGAGGTCAGTGTGCTGCTGCTGACAGGAATTCAGAAAACATCCATGTGCAAACATGTATCCAAAAGGCTGTGTTTAAGTCCATTTCTTTCTAAGCGCAGAGAGGCCTTACATATTAGCCACTGCAGTGTACGTGTCTATGTATAGTTGAGTTCCATAAAAGAACCAGTGATGTGCTGGCATTGATTCTGACTCTACTTGGTTCTTTTCAGCTCTTCAAAAATATATTCAAAGATGTTTTTACTTTGACTTTCTTCTTTTCATGGTAAGAAGACACTTCTTTAAACAGCTTATGGGCCAACACTAATGAATAATGCGGTGGCCAAGACTAAAATGGATGTGCATGACTGCCTCACACCATCTGTGGGGAGCAGGCAGAGTTGGCCTACTTTTTCTTTAGTGCATAGCTTTGTTCTTATCTGTGAATGTTTGCAAGGAGAGGAATTTCGTGCAGATGTGAAATTGCTTTTGAAATATGGATGGCTCTCATAATTTGTTCTTTTTCTTTTTTTAAGCAGAAGCTTTTCTTTTGTCTGGTGCTCACTGAACGTAGAAAGAAAACCCAAAGAAAAAGAGATGAAGGCTATAGTGTAGTGTCCTTCCCCCCATGTGTAGGTACAAAGTCACAAAGTCATGGCTGTGCTTGTCTGGAGGTACTGCGTGCGTTCTGCTAGACTGAAGATGTTCATCAATGTGCTGGGTGGGTAGAAGGCTCGGGTAGAGAGCCCAGGCTTCAGTATTAATTGATTTGGGCTTCATGCACATCTCTGACTCTTCTTTGACCGAAAGACCTTGGGCAAGCTCTTAGTTGTTCAGATCCTCAGTTTCACCAGCTTGCACAAAGTGAAGTTGTGTCTTTTAGGGTCTCTGCATAGGTCACAGGAGTTGGATGGCCCAGGCGATTTTCCAAGGTCCTTTCCAATTCTGAGCCTCTGAATCTGAAGACTGGAGTTCAGCCCCAATATCACCATTATCTCCTCTTCTTCCTCCTCCACCTTTTCTCCATCATCACTTCATCACCATCATCACCGTCACTACCACTCTCGTCTCCTGAGTGTTAGGTTGTACTTGGCACTGTGCTGAGGCCTCTTCCTTCATAAGCGAATTGAATCCTCATGGCAAACCTGCAAGGTGTGTGTTTTTATTAACACTCATAGGTTAGGAGGCTAAGGTTCAAAGAGGTAAGAGGCTTAGCCTATGGTCACCCAGGAAGTAGGTGGCAGAGTAAAGATCAGAACCTCCAGCCTAGCATTTGCCTTATTTAGTAGCCCCTCTGTCCCTGCAATTGTTTCAGATGCTTCTCAAGAAAGAGTCTGTGCTCCTCAAATAAATGTGCTCTGCAGTAAAGCTGTTGATCCCAAAGACCAGGCCTAGGAAGAGCTTTTGTGCAGATTCAGTCGCTCCCAGTTCCCTGTGATAATCAGACAACCCTCCTGGAGGAAAGCAAGTGGCCTGCCTTGAGTGTGTTGCACTCTCATAAAGGGGCATCCAGAGTTTCTGCCTCCTCGGCATCCATCTCCTCTTCTTTGGCAACACACTCCAATTTTCCTTTGGCAGAGCCACCTCAAGTCCACTCTTAGTCTATGTTTGGGGAGAATCCTCTCCCTGTATCCCCCCATCCACATGGCAAGGAGAGTCACATGATCTGGTCTTGACCAGTTAAAGCAGTCTTTTCCATCTGATCAAAGTTTAAGGCCAAGAGTCAAGTCATCTAGTGTCCACAATCCTGTCACTTTTGTGGAACTCTAAGGAAAGACAAGCTTCTCTTCTGCTGGTGGGATATAAGTTGGGCTGCTGGGTCCAGTGAATGTGAAAGCATGTTTAATGCAGAGGGAAGCAGAACTGAGAGAAGACAGAAGGCATGTTTGAGCACCTGGATCCATCAGTTCCTGAAGCCAATTTGAGTTGGGTTTCTGTCTCTTGTGCTGGGAAGAGTCATAAATGATACACCTGCTGTCCTGACACTATGCTCATGGCAGAGGCCAGGAAGACAATCACTCTAGCACAGTTCACAGCACATCTTTCCTGAAAATACCTGATTTTTTATGTATGTAGGATATTGATGTCCATACCCTCTCACCATAAGCTCAAACACATTTTTGGTATATAACTTTGGCTTAAGGGTTGCTTCAGCTTGGAGATTATGTTTTGGTGCAAGTACCTGCTGCTTACCTTCTAAAAAGGAAGCTCATTGAAGGATCCCCCTTAGTGGGAATTGGCCTGTGGTGCAGGAAGAAGTCAAGGCAGCCCTGGGGACAGGAAGCTCTTGCTTCTCTTCTCTTGTGCCAGCTCTGATCTAGTTTCATTCACAGAGTCCTCTGCCTTCTCAGGTGTTCTGCTCCCTCAAACCTCCATGGGCAGGTGGTCCATCAAGGCCCTGGCTCCACCACATGACACCCATTCAGCTTCAGCTCCCACTGAAGGTCCGGAAGGAGGAACAGGATAGGCCAGCCCATCCTTGCATGACACACCTCAGGTTGCTGGCTGGTTTGAGGATTCTTAGGTCCGATATCCATCCCGGGCCCAAACAGCTGTGCCTGGGATCATGTGAGGGTCTGCTGTCCACCTGGTATCCAATCAGATGTGGTTCTGTGTGATCTTATGGCCCTTCAGGAAGGAGGTGCTGTCCATGGGCCAGAGTCTGGCTGACGTCTCTGCTAAAAAGGCTCTATCTGAATATATCCTGAATTGAACATATTGTGAGTCATAGTAAGAAATGTTTCATGTTAGGGTTCATGCTAACAAGTCAGCTGTCTTGGAGCTTATGGCCTAGGTGAGGAGATGGACAATATAAAACTAACTACAGTGTGTGATAAAAGATGGGGTGCTGTCTGAGAGAGGAGTGGGATGGACCACTGGGGACTGCAGTCAAGGAAGGCTCCTTGGAGGAGAGGTTATTTGAGTTGAAGTCTGAATAATCAAAGGATGCAGATGGGTAAACAGATGGAAAAAGGATATTTTTGTGGGCAGAGAAACAGCATATATGAAGGCCCCAAACTGGACATAAAACAGTGAATTCAAGGAACTAATATAAACTTGTGACTGGAACACTCCGGGTGTGTGTGGGGAAACATTTTTGGATGTGGTCAGAGATCTCAGCAGGAGCCAGATCACAGAGGGCCCTATAGGTCCTAGTACAACAATTACATTTTATTCTATGGACACTGGGAAGCCATCCTAGGCTTTGACATGGGACACTGACAGGATCCAATTTATGCTTTCAAGGTCTATGACCTTGTTTTGTCCCTGAGCTTCTATTTTTCTCCTCTGTGAAATGTAGTTGAGAATCAGGCCAATTTTGAAGGACCCTGTAAAGCTTAAGAGAGAAAATGTGCTAAAATGAGATAAACCTATTTGAAAATGGCTGGGCCTTGGCAGACCTCTGTAAAGATTTTCTTTCTTCTTTTTCTTTTAAGAAGATGAATTGTCACCTACCTCCAAATCCCCTTCTCTCTTGACCAATCTAGACACATTTGGTCTCATGGTATCACGTTTCTATTGGCTCGGCTTCCACGCAATTTTGACTGCTGTCTGCTCCTGCCTCATTCTTTTTTTGAGAACCTTTTACATTTTACTGTTTTGGTGATTGTACTTCGTGTGTCTTTTCCATTGTTGATCATTCCAAATCCTGTTTCCATTACTGCATCCCTCTCTCAGGGCTGAGTTCCTTCCCCTGGTTAGCATTTCTTTAAGTTGTCTTACATAGGCCTTGTTCTGATTTCATCTGCACTGGCCCAGTTTACATAGAGTTTTGCTGAATGCAAGAGATGGTTGTTTTATCACTAACCCAGCAGGAGGGAGGGGTCACCACATCTGGAAGGATGTGGTTGACAGAACCTTGGAGGCAGACAGAATGGGGCCCAAATTCTAGTGTTCCTTTTTTCTGGCCATGTGGCCTTGGGCAAGTGACCTCACCAGTCTGAGCCTTGGTTTCCTCATCTACAAAATGAGCATATAATTAGGGCTGACCTCCTGGGATGGTTGTGCCTGGCACATAATAGGTGTTCAAGAGTATTAATTCATGTCTCTTTGACCTTTCCCATGATGATCTTTGGCCTGATTCTCAGCACACACCTTCTTAGAATCCATGGAACTTCCTATGAGTTTCCTTTCGTGTTCCACAGTCTCTGGTCTTCAGGGTTAGGCTTAGGTTCCAGTCCCAACTCCACTGCTTACCAACCACGTCAGTTAAAGTCTTAGAGACTCACCCTCCTCATGGGCTAGTAGGAGATATGAAGAATACCAACCCTCTGATGTTTTCTCAAATATTAACTGAAGTAACATTCTAGAAGAACTCAGTATAGTGCCTGGAATGCTATGAGTGGGCCATCAATGGCGGTTGCTGTTGTACATTATTCTAACATTAGACTCTAAACTCCTTGAGGGCAAGGACTGCTTTTCTTCATCTTTGTACGCCCTTGGCACTGCCAAGCACCTGGTGTACACTGGGCCCTCCACCGGCTTCAGGTCCTTTGGTTCCCCATAACAAAAATAGGACTTTGCTGCCAACTTGGCTGGAACCCTAGCATCCCCTTAAGATCCTACCTGTTTACACAAATGCCACTTTCTAAGGTCCTAAGAGGCAGAGCAGGGCTGCAAAGTGAAAATGCCTCTGGACTTTCTGGAGCGATGCAGCTCCTGGCCAGCCTTCCTGGGGCAGGCAGGAGGAAGCCACAGCCACAGGGGGGTTTCTCTGAAGGGCAGGGCCTTGTCTTTTATGAACTGCTTGTCTTATGTACACGTTCTCTCTCATCATTTTTCTGAGAACCTTTTTAGAATTTCACTGGGAGTCAAAAATACATTTTGCCCAGTTCCAAGGCCTTGTAACCACAAGGCCGGGTCCCTGTGACCAAACTGTAACCTTTTGGCTCTGGACGCTGTTTACTGCTGGCAAAAGCCCACTTCGGGTTTCACAGTAAAAAGGGTTAGAAAATTGTATGAAAGGGCTCAGAAGACTCACGGACATCAAATAGTTCTTACAAAACCAATGTTGTAATTAGTTAAATAGAAATGAATCAGAACCATATGGCTTGAAAGTTAAAGGAAAAAGGAGTTGGAGGAAAACATGTCCTTTGGGATTTAATCAAAAATGCTGGAAAAACTGTTGATGATCACCAAGCTCAGACCCCATCTGGGTGCCCCTGTCCCCTCTAGCTTTTTCCTCCTTCCCCGGGTCTCCCTAGGAGGCAGGGCTGACTTCCGGGCCCTGCTCTCCTGTTGCTGGGTCTCGGTGGTGCAGGACGTGCATCCCAGTGGTGCGGGGGTCAAGCTGGACAAAAGATCAGGGCATGTGGGGAGCACAGAGGAGGGGGGCCCAGGCTGGCCCTTAGCAAACTGGGAATGGCTTCCCTGTGGAGATGATACTGAGTCAGCCTTAGAGGCAGAAGACGGATTGGGGGTTGGGAGTGGAGAGGGTGCCCTGGAGGAGGCAGTAGCATGTGCTCTTGCACAGACAGACCAAGCATTGGATGATCGTGGACTGCAAGTCATTTGGATGGGCTGGTTCTCAACTCACACATCCCCCCCTTCCCTTACCACCCCGTCTGAACGCACCCGGCCCCTTCCCCGTCACTTTCTATTGCATTATCTCTTTGTATTTTCCTTGTGTCACTTTTTAGAGTCTGAAATGCTCCTGTTTCTTTCTTCCTCTCTGTGTCATTTACCTTCTGCTAGAATGCAAGCTTATTAAGAGAAGGATTCTCATTCGTCTTGGCTGCTGTATCCCTAGCAGCTGACAGAGTATCAGATTGGGAGCGGCTGCCCAGTAAGTATTCGGGTACTGGATGAATGAAAAACCAGAGAGTGAATGGCCCAGAGGTAGAAGGCATGAGGGACAGGAAAGGAAGAAAGTCTAGAGAAGTGGGCAGGAACTGGGTCCTGAAGCACTTCTGTCAGTTGTGCCAAGAGCCTCCTGAAGGTAATGGAAAGTCTACAAAGGTAGTCAAGTGCGGATGTGACATCGTCAGCCCCGTAGTGCAGTGGAAGCAAACAGCGAGGGAGGGAGGCTGGAAACCGGGAGAAGAGGGGCAGCACAAATCCCATGTTTGCTTTGCCTTTCCCCTCTCATCCCTTAGAGGCCTGAAATAGACCACCCCTTACAGAATAGGTGCTTCATAAATGCTGCGGAGTTCTTCAGTGACAAATGCTTCGGCTCCACATTGCTACTTACAGGCCATTATTTCCTCATTTAGAAAATGGATCTCGTGGCTGACTGGAAAATCATCTTCCAGAAAAAAGAGAAAGAGAGATGTGTATGTCTGCTCTTTCTCCAGTGTTTTCACTGAACCAGATTCTCTTTCCGGTGGGTGGCTGCCCTTGGCAGCTCTCAGGTTACAGGAAGCTGGGCCGGGCTTTCTCTGACATTTTAGCAGAGTCATGAGTGGGTGGGATGGGAAGCTCTGGGCTGCAAAATAGGTAAGTTGCTCAACGTGTCTGGAAACCCTCCGAGGACAGAATTGAGTGATATTTGGGGGAAGGGGGTGGTATTTTAGGTGTGGAGGCATCTTTGTATTAGGAGGGACACACATATCCCAGGCTTGGAGTTGTTAATAACAGTGTGTTATTGCTGGAAGCCCCAGAACAGCCCGGACTCATCAACATTAGTGGATGTCTGTGTCCTCTCTGAGAAAGCCATTTGCCTCCCAGCTCAGGTCAGCAACCTGCCCGCACCACGGGGGTGGCATGGTCACCCCTCTGCTTCTTTGCCGCGGGAGAACTCTGTGTTTGCCACGCGCCTGCTCTTGCTCTAGTGTGATCTGAGCGGGTCATCCTGTTGGACCCTCACAGCTGTAGCTCAGAGGGAAGCTCAGACAGGTGATGCTGCTCGCCCAAGGTCACACAGGCAGGATCAGTGGTGGCTTGGGCACTGTGCCTGTCAGCTTCTCTCACATCAGGGAACGGAGTCTGCTGGAAGCCCAAGCCTACTCTTCCCCTCCACACCACATAACCGCCCCGGGTCTCACAGGAGCAGTTGCCTTCTCTCCTGGGCTGGAGCAGTAACATCTGTGCCAGCACGTGTAGGGGGGTCTGGTTCAGCAGCCAGTGGGCTTCTAGCAGCACTTGGATTTGCCCACGGAGACCCACCCTTGGTGGGGAGTCATGGTGGGGGTGAGGGTATGCCTGCCTCCTCCACAGAAGCATAGCCATTTCTTCCTCTCTGTTCCCGCTGCAGCCAGAAGGTGGGCATATATAATCCAGGGAGGGCAAGCAGAGGTTCTCTCCAGGACCAGGAACCTTGAGTGAGCCTTCGGGGCTGGGAGGAAGTGCTGCAGGTGCTCCAGGCCCGCGGCAGTGGTGGCGGGCTGGCCATCTAGTCCCATAACCTTACTAAGGCCCTGTTGCTTAACCTTCTGGCAATCTCTTGGTTCCTGGCCATTTTCCAAACCTCATCACTCCTCTCTGCCAATTCCATGAGCCACTGATTGCCTTCCAATAAATTCCATTTGATTACCACACAGCTTGCAATCAAAAACCCTGACTAATAGACACCGAACATTAAATGCTAAGTATGAGCCAGGCACCTCCATCTTGCTGGATTCCCAAACGCTCCAGAGAAGAAAGCGTGTGTGTACCTGCTTTCCAAATGAAGACACCTGGGCTCACGCTGCCCTAGTTGCACGGCTAGTGAGTGTCTGTGCTGGAAGTCAAACCCAGGTTTTCCTGATTCTGAATCCCATGCTTTCTTACTTCTCCTTTTCATCTGTCCTGGCCTCCAGTGCCTCAGAGAGGCAATGCTGGCGAGCCCGGACTCCCAGCATGCAACCTACATCGTAGGCCTGGGAGTTGTGGCAAAAATACTTTCAAAATTTAATTTGCTCACATCCATGAACACCTGCCAGGAAGGAATTTGAAGCGTTTGGTCTAAACATGGAAAAGCTGAGTTCACTTACCCCAGAGGGGGCACCTGCAGGAAAAGGGAAAAACTGTTTAACCCTTTCTGAGATTCAGAAAAGGAGGCCGCCATAGCCTCCTTTCATCCCTCAAACCCCAGCAAGGTCTGAGCTGAGAACTCTGCAGCTGAGCTGAGTTCATTGTAGGATGTGAGGGAGGAAGAAATCAATGGAGATTGTGAATTTTTAAAAGTACTAGTAGTGCCTTTTCTATTACCAGTTTGAGGGATATTTGAAAGAAGTTTGAAGAATCCACTTAGTGTCATGCCACTTCCTGGGGGAAATTTCGGGATTCCTCGGATCTGAGAATTTGGGGATGTGAACCCCAGGAGAGACCTGACTTCCTGACTTGATGGCCCCCATGTGGTTCCTCGAGGTTTGTATGTCCTTAAGGATGTGAAGTGACTTCTAAGTTAATCTGCAGTTGCGGCTGCAGGGAAAAGGGCATGAGTCACGTGCTCTTCTGTCAGCTGATGTGCACAAGTCCAGGTTCAAACTGGGCACGTGCATTTAGGCACTGCAAACGGAGTTTATATTTTGTTGCTGAACCATCCTGACCACTCTGCAATCACAGATTCGGAAGGGGCCCCACCATTTTCTGGACATGGTCACATTTTCAGGACAGAATCTCACGTTCCCCAGGAGTTGTGATTCTTGGTTAAGGTGTAAGCAGCTGCCTTTGCCATATACCCCAGGAGACGGGTCTAGAGAAACAGATGCCTGAACTCCCCACGTGGCTCAGTTTTAAGAAGGTGTGAGAGGGCAGGATGAAATGATGCCTGTGCAGAAGCCCCCGTAACTTTGAATTGTGGAGGTGGGCATAGATCCTAAAACTGTCTCTTGATATTTCTGGCCATGTGACCAAGTTCTGGGCAATATTTGGGCCCACAGATATTTGTAAAATTACATTACTTTTAATGAACATTGAGATCTAACACCACAGTAGTAAAGAATAGTTGGAACAGAAACCCATTAAAATAGCTCAGATTAAAAGGTGATAAATTGGGGGACAATAAAAGGGATTCTCATGAAGAGAAAGTGCCAAGTAAAGCCCAGCCTGTGGTCCTGGCAACTCATCACCCCATTTCTCCTTTTGTGGTGTCGCCTGGCATCTGTTTCTCTCCAAGAGGCAACAGAGCAGCCTCTCTGCCTTCTGGTGGTTTCTGTCTCTCCACAATTTTGGCTTGTACCAGAAGGTTGGCACCACCTTTATCTAATCCCATCTCCACATAACTCTACAAGTTCAGCATCCACCATCCACCATGGCTGCCATCTCTGGGACGCTCTGATGTTTTTTGGAGAGTGTATCTGTTACCTATTGCCATAATAATGCTGCCTCACAATCATTAACCCCTTGGTGGCATATAGCAATAAGCATTTATTTTTGCACACTAGTCTGTGGGTTGCTGGGCAGTTCATTTGAACTGAGCCGAGTTGAACTTGGCAGGACTCACGTGTGCATCGGTGGTCCATTTTGGGTTAACCGAGTGGCTTTGGGAATCTTGGATAGGCTTTCTCATATGTATGGACTTCACCAGGGGCAAATAGGCTGACTTGATTCTGCTCTGTGTATCTCATCATCCAACAGACTAGCTCAGTCATAGAAGCAAAGAAGCAAGCAAAAGAGAGAGAGCATGCAGTTTTCAAGGCCTCCTGAGCCTCAGTCCAAGAACTTGTACACTATTGCTTCGACTGCATTCTATCGTCCCAAGGAAGTCACAAGTCTCAAGTAAGTCACAAGATCTAGGTTCACAGGAGGGGACACAGGCTCTACCTCTGGATGGGAGAAGCTGCAATGTCACTTTGCAAAGCATATGGCTATTGGGAAGGCTGAAGAATAGAGGCCACTTATGCAATTACTCTGTCACAGAGAAGGCATCTGATGGGCTCTCAGTCAGACCTGTGGATTGGTTCCCTTCAGTGCAGTTGCCCAGTTTTCTGGTTTGGATGCATGCGTATGGAGAGGGGACGAGTCACAAGAGAAATAGGGGCAATCCTTTCAGCAGCTGTTGTTGGGTCAGGTTAGCTTAGAAGTGTTCAACATCCATTCACTCTTAAGACTGCTCCTATTTTGCTTTGGACAATGGTTACCACTTAGACTGTAATGTGCGGCCTTCTGCAGCCCCAGACTAGAACACTTGCTTTTGGCTTAAGCTGATCAGTGTGTGTTGTGCTCCGTATCAGAGTTACTAGTCCAGGAAGGGATACATGCTTCAGATCAAAACAAATGGGGCCATCAAAGACAACCCTAAGGCTGTTTCTTAACCACCATGGAAAGGCATTCGCTGTTCCCTGCTGAGTTTGGACCTGAGAGGAACCTGGATCTACAGGTTTTGCCAGCTTGTGGTGCCTGCAGATTCAGGAGAGTGGAGTGCAATGCAGAGACAGAGAGAGACTAGATTCCAGGGTCTAAGGTGCTGAATCAAGCCATGCCTGAACTCAGTCCTGTCCTGGACTATTTATTTACATATATTCCCTTTTTGCTTAGCCCATTCCGGGTTGAGTTTTCTGTTATTTTCTACCTCAAAGGTCTTGACTGGTGTCCTGGCCAATATAGAGCAAATGACAGACATGTCAACTGCATGAGTGTAGACTCATCCACAGTTTGAAGATGGAGCCATAACTTGTTCCAGGGCTGTTACTGTGCACTGTAGGAATAAAGTTGAGGTATGTGGAGCTTTGGATTGCATTATATAATTGTTAAGGCCTATTTTGAAAATATATCCCCATTATCAAAGCCCATATTTCCTTGTACATTGTAGCTATTCTTGATACAGGGTGGAAAAAAAGCCAAAAAATGCCAAACAAAAAGCCCCTGAATTACACCCCTCAGGAGTTCCCTATCTTTGGGCCCATCCACCTCGCCTATAAGGAGAGAGCTGGAAAAAACGTGAGCTGAATTATTTACTGCTGTGATACTCAGCTCCTTCCTCCCTGTCTTCTTCTGTTTATAAGAACAGCAGGTACTATCTAGTAGGAATCTATCTACTACCCCGGGCTAAGTGCCTTACATGCAATATCCCTTCACTGAACTTCTCAAAATGCACAACTGAATGTTTTTAAACGTTTTATTTTGAGATAACTTCCAACTTACAGAAAAAGTTGCAAGAACACGATGAAGTGTTCTTACATATCCTGTACCGTGATTCACCAGTTATTTACCTGCTGTCCCATTTGCTTTATTATTCATTCACTCATTCATTCTCCTCTCTCTACATATGTAATGATGCCCCTGAACCCTAACTATTTCAATTGTGTCTTGCCTAAGAATAAAAACCTTTCCTTTCGTAACAATATGAAGATCAAAATCAGAAAAATTAACATTAATGCAATTTTGTTAGTAATTCACAGGTCACATTCAAATTTATCAATTGACCCAATAATCTAATCTTTAAGAGCCACTTTCCCCAGCCCAGGAGTCAATTTGGGACTAGGATTTTATTTATTGGTAGGTATTTTCAGTCTTCTTGAACATAGACTAGACCTCCGTCTCTCTTTGTCTTTCATGGCCATAACCCTTTTGAAGATTAAAGGCTAGTTATTTTGCAAAATGTCCCTAGATTTGAGTTTCTGTGGTGTTTCCTCACAATTATATTCATATTATACATTTTTTGGTCAAGAATACCACCAAAGTGATGCTGCGTCTTTTTTCACAGCATCATGTCAGGCAGCGCATGGGATTGCTTTGTCCGTGTTCTGGTGATGTTAGCTTGTTAACGTGGTTAAAATGAAGTGCCTACTGAGTTTCCTCATCATAACCTTACTTTTCCCTTTCGTGTGCAATAAAACATCTGTGGGGAGATGGTCTGAGACTGTGTAAATATCTTGCTCTTCACCAAACATTCATCCAGTAGTTTTATCATCCATTAATAATTTTCTAATTCTATCACTCCTCTTATGTTAATCAACCGGCATTCTATTATAAGAGAAGGCTTTCTGTTTTACCCATTTATATTGGGGGGGTGGGGGAATTGTGTCAGTATGGGCCCCTGGCTTTTTATTTCACTTAATGTTAAATGTTTATGTTTATATTTAAGTTATCTCAGATTTGGCAGTGGGAGCCCCTCCAAGCTAGTGTGTCCTTTTGACATACGTCCATTCTTTGAGGACGACCTTGCTTTTGGAAGCAGCTACAAGTTCCCCCCTCATCTGCTCCAGCCCTGAAATCAGCTTTTTTTCCCAGGAAGCATTTGTTGGTTCCTTTTAGTGGAGAATGGTGTTTAGAAAACAAGATCTGAGTGCAAGATGTGCGCCTGCTGCTTATGTGTCATTGCTTCTAGAACCAACTGACAAAACTGGGAATTACATGTATACTTCTTTCCACACCACCTTTTTGATTTTTTAAAAAATCTAGGCTCATCATTTAGATTTTGACTATCCTAACACTTTATAGAAATTGAATTATGCATTTATAGAAATGGAATTACACAAAAAAAGTATGTGTATTTTTTGTTCCTTTCAAGTAGCATGATGTGTGGGAGAGGCATTCATGTTGTTACGCAAGTCGTTAGTTTGTTCCTTCTTTTTGCTAAGCAGTACTCCATTTTATGAACGTACCATAGTGTGTTTGTTCATTCTCCTGTTGATGGACGTTTGGGGTATTTCCAGTTTGGGCCTATAATGAATAAAGCTGCTGTGAGAATTCATGTAAATGTGCTTTTGTGAGCATATATTTTCATTGTTCTTGGGTAAGTACCTTAAACTGGGATTAGTGGATTATAGAGTGTGTGTATACTTAACTTTTTTTTCATTTTTTTGTGGGGGGTTGAGTGGGGGGAGGGTAATAGCTTTATTGAGTACAGCTAACATAACTAACTTTTTAAGAAATAACCAGTCAGTTTTCTACAGTGTTGTGCCATTTTGTACTTTCAACACATCGTATAAGAATTCCTGTTGCTTCACATCCTAGACAACATTTAAAATTGTCAGTGTTTTAAATTTTGGTCATCCTAGTAGCTATTTAGAGGTACCTCATTGTAATTTTAATTCACATTTTTCTGACATTTAACGATGTTGAGAGCTTTTCCAAGGTATTCCTTTGTGAAACATCTGTTTAAGTTTTGACAATAAAATAACTTAAATATTTTCTGTTTTTGAGTTGTAGGAGTTCTTTTTATACTATTCTGGATACAAATCCTTGTCAGATATGTTTTACACACATTCTTTCCCAGTCCGCGCCCTACTTACTTATATGTCTTGATGGTGTGTTCTGATAAGCAGAAGTTTTAAATTTTGATAAAGACTAATTTGTTGAAATTCTCTTGTATTGATTTTTCTGAGTCCTAAGAAATTTTTGCCTACCCTATGTTCATGAAGATGTTTTCTTCTAGAGACTTTGTTTTAGATTTAGCTTTTATGCATAGATATTTCATTATTCTTCAGTTAGTTTTTATAGTAAGAGGTAAGAGTTGAGGTTTTTTTAAATATGAATATCTATTGTTCTAGACCATATGTTGAAAATATTTATTTTTCCTAGTTGCTTTAGTGTTTTTGTAAAAAAGAAAGAGAATTTATTGCTTTATATGTGTAGTTCTTCTGAGCTCTCAATTCTCTTCCATCATATTGTTTATCTCTTTGCCATTTCCATAACCCATTGATTATTATAAAGACAGATAGGGTCTTTAAGGAGGTAATTAAGGTGAAATAAAGTCACCAGGGTGGAATATATGTATTACCACATATAATAAGTCTTGAGGTCTGGTAGAATAAGTCTTTAAGCTTTCCCAAGATTACTTGGCTATTTTAAGTCCTTTCCAGTTCCACATATATTTTAGAGTCACTTTGTTGATTTCTGTAAAATAGCCTATGGAACAATTAGCCTCCCTAGTGTCTAGATCTTGGTTTCCTAAAAGGAATCAGAGATCCTCAGACAAATGGCTGAGCTCAGGGCTGATGCAGGGTGGGTACAAGACAAGCCTGAAATATCTTGTTATGCCAGAAATTAAAGTGGTGGGGCAAGTCAGAAGGCATTGAAGCCAGCTTGAAGGGGCTCTCACTGGTCAAAAATGGAACAACTTGAGTACCAAGATAATTAGGGACAGCAATTCATGATAGGCCACTGAAAAAATAATAATCCATGAACCAATAATGATAAAAATAGATAAATAGATAAGGGCATGGGGAGTAGGAAGAGTGCTCACTTACTGCAGAATGTTCTTGGCTGACTGGCAAATGTGGAGGCTGCTGGCATTTAAAAATCATCATTCAGAAACCATGATGGTAAGATGGTCCAGGCAAGGACACTCCAAGGATGCTAAATCTAGAGGGGGATTTTGAGGAGGAGTAGGATATTTACATGGTGTTAAGGTGTCTCTCCCCAGATCACATATCAGTTGGAAGTGAAAAATAGTAACTATACAGTAGATAAATAGGAGGACACCTCTGCCTGATCAAAATTAACATCAGCATTGAGGGGTGGATGGACATTGTTTGCCATCAAATGCAATGACCTGAGAAGGACACACCATCACAGCTTGGAATACAGAAGCTGAATTTAACTATGAAGAGATAGCAAAGCAAAAAGAATAATGACCTTTCTATTTTTAAAAAGAAGGAACTGAATTCTTTAAAAATGTCAATGTTATAAAAGACAGAAGGCTGTGGATATATTCCAGATTAAAAAGAGACTAAAAAGACATGACAACTAAATTCAATACCTGATCCCAGACTGGATGCTAAAATGGAGAGAAAAAATTCTAAATAGCACATTATTGACACAAGATTGGCAAAATTTTGACAAAATTAGAATTGAATAAAAGTTTTGTATCAATGTTAAATTAGATAAAAGTATTATATCAATTTTAAATATGCTGAAATTGATAACTAAACTATGGATATTTAAGAATATATCTATATCCTTAGGAAATACACACTGAAATACAAAATATTTGTATGCAACATATCCAAAATGGTTCAGGGGAAAAAACTTGTCTCAGAGTTGGTTTCTATTGACTGTTATTTTTTTCTCTTGACTATAAGTCACACTTCTTTTTTTGTGTGTGTGTGTCTGTAATTTTTTATGGGATTCTGAAGATTTTTAACAATAGCTAATACAGCCTCTGGATTCAGTAATCTTCCTTTGAAGAGTGTTGACTTTTGTTCCAGCAAGCAGTTATCTCGGTTGAATTTAAACTCCAAACTCCAACTGAGCTGGAATGGCTCAATTTCTTCAACCTCCCAGCTATTGCTTTTTGCTGGGAACTTTGGAATCTTCCTGACACACAGTTCAGGAGTCAACAAGAATTGAGGCTGAGTTTTTAATAAAGATACCTAAGGTTTTACATATCATGGCTCTCCTTTCCAGTATTTCCCACTTGCTTTTTACACTTCTGACAGCTTCAAACTTCCTCCTCTGACTTTTCAAGCCAGTATAATAGGCTTTTTCTTACATTCTAGCCACTCTGGGGTACACAGATTAGGGCATATTCTCAGGCAAAAGCCTCATCAACCTCTTTCCAGTTTCTGTCTGCTTTTGGTAACGGTCCATTGCCTTCAAATAGCTGTTTTGTCCAGGGTATATATTGTTATTTGCAGGAGAGTTATTATAACACAAGTTACTCTATTTTTTTCTGGAATTATAACTCCCTGCAATTGTATATCAGTATGTTTTCTTATTTAAATGTCTGCTTCTCTCACTAGAGGGAACTTCTTAAGGGAAGGGGCCATTTTGATTTTGTGTTCAATTGCACTTTCCCATTGCCTGGTATTTAGTAGTAACTCAATAAATAATAGCGAGATGAATAATAAATGTGTTACTTAATTCTCACAACTCTCACATGATGTTCTTTCCATCTTTCCCCTCTGTTCCCAGCTTTGCCCTTTGGCTAGCTCTTTGCACAGTCACACGATAGCTGCTCTAGTTCCAAACATCTCATGAACACATGACAATGCCGAGAGGTAGAGGAGAGACTGTCTTTCCCTATGCCTTTGCTTTAAGGGCAGAGAACATTTTCTCAGAAATCCCCCAGTTGTCTTCCCTTCAGATCTCATTGGCCAGAATCGGCCCTCATGCCTATCTCCTCAGTCCATTACTGGTAATGGGAATTAGTGGCTCAGACTTTCAGTGGTTTAGATTAACTGGGATTTGTCCTTGAGTCACTTGAAGGGGAGGTAGACACCAGAACAAAGACTTGGCTCAGCTGGCAAGGAGAAAGGAGGTGAGATGGACAATAGGTAGCAACCAAAAGTGACTTACACAAATCATTGCCAAAATCAGATGTGGCAAAATCTGTTTACATGGAGCTTAGTCTGGTGGGGAAGATTTATCTAATTACTCTAATAAACACATAATTAAAACTGAGGTCAATGCTCAGAAGGAAAGGAAAGCCAGTTATGTGATAATATATAAATGGAAATTGACCTTGGATAGAAATAAGGACGGTGAGTGTGGTTGTGGAAGCCAGAAAAATGGCCTGCAAAATGGCTGGTCTGAATTCAAATTCAACTCCACTTCCTAGCTGTGTGATTTGGGATAAGTGACTTCACCTCTCTGAGCCCAACTTCATGTGCAGCAATCTTTCCTAGGGTCGTTAAAGGATTAAAGGAGCCACTCTATGAAACCACTTGGCACATAGTAGGCACTTACATGATCCCTTTTCCAGCTTAAGAGGGGAAACAAATGTATGTTTGGAGTTAGAAACAAGACAGGATGATTCCTCATGTTTGTTTTGGAAAACAAGTCTTAAACTCACAGCCATGACAGAGTCTGACATCATCAGACATCATGCACTTTCAGAATCACTCTTAATTGAACATGTTCAGAGTTTGTGATTAATTGTAGTCCTTTTCAGATCCTTTCCCTGAAAATTTCATTTTTCTCCCCACCCACCCAGGGGTCAGGCTCACAGTGTAACAAGTACAATAAATCCCTCACCGAAGATGGCCTCTTTCTAGTGCAAGCTGGAGCAGAGCTCATCTGGATTATAAACCTAGGCAGTTTGGAGTCACCTGGTGAAGTTTATGTGCAGCAGCTGGGGCCCAGGCTACCTAATTAGGACCAGAGAGTGGTCGCGAGGGGACGGGTGCGTATTCTAGGTGCCCTCCTCCAGGGTCTGTTTCTAATAACAGCAGCAAGTAGCAGAGGCGGCAGGGGAAGCGTAGTGACATCATCCCCCCAGCTGTTTTACACATCTGTAACATGGCTCATTAGGACTCTCTTAACACCTCATCCTTCCCTGCTCCACACAGCTCCAGTTGCGTGAGAAAGGGCGCTCTTGCCTGCGAGGGCCCCACCCAGAGATCAGGGCCGACTTCAGGGTCAGGGATCAGCGTGGGCACTCTACCAGCCCCCAGAGTTTTCACAAGGACACCCCCCTTAGCACACACGCCTTGAAAGTGCTGATGGTTTTAGTGTGAGGCTGGCACTGCTGCACGATCCCGCCGTTCGGGGCCAGCTTTGTGCTGGGGAGCAGAGCAGCTGCAGCAGCTGCAGAAATGTTTTTGCTTATGTTGAGCATTCTAAGTTTTTCCTAGCCATGAATAACAACAATCGAATAAATCATCCCACAGTCTGTAGAGAATGGTTGTTTTTCCAACCAGAACACAAAAATCATGAACTTTTTGTGATATCATGAGCTATGGGTATTATGCATAAAAAATTCCACCTTATTTATATGTAGCGGTTTACTATACCCATGTAGATATTTGAACTTGTTTGAAGTTGTAGGAATAAGGGAAGCTTCCTAGACTTCTTTGGAAAGCTTAAGTTACTAAACTAAAAAAATACAAGTTTTATTATTCTTAAGCAGAGTAGATATTCTAAAATAAAAGATAAGTGATATTTACAAAATAAAAAGAAAGGTTTTATGGGCAGACAGCCTCCAGGAACCCAGCAGAGTCCCCAGGTTTGGAGAGCTTGGTTTGAGCTCCGCAGTTTACTGGGGTAGGGGAGGCAGTGAGTTCATTTCACCTCTTCACATTTCCACATCTTTAAATGGGGATGACAAAAGGTCTCATGGGTTTTTCTGAGAGGATTAAAAATATAAAGTATAGAAAGTATTTGGCATTGTAGCTATCACAAGGTAAGTGCTTGAATATGTTAGCACTATTATTATTCCTTCTACAACTGTGTTGTTGTGGAAATGCCAAGTAGTAGTGGATATACACATATTTTATCAACTAGTAAGGGCTTCAGTACCATGTCTTAACTAGTGTAGAATGATACTGGTTGCAAGATGATTACTGTATTGCCTTCTAAGGAGGAAAAAAGGCTGCCTGTTAAGCTGTGGCACATTGCTTTCTTATTTTATCAACTGTGAGATGTATCCTTTTTGGTTAGGATAGAATTGATTATGCTACAGTAACAAACAACTGCAAAGTTCTGGTGGCCTCTGTAACCAGTTTCTTTCTAGCACCTTATGTGTAAAATGCAGGGGTTGGGAGGGCTCCACTCACTGTGGTCACTGGGGGACTGTATTAGTTTGTTCAAACTGCCGTAACAAAGCACCACAGACTGGGTGGCTTAAACAACAGAAACATACTGTCTCACGGTTCTGAACCCTAGAAGTCCAAGTCTAAGGTGTCAGCAGGGTTGGTTTCTTCTGAGGCCTCTCTCCTTGGCTTGTTGATGGCCATCGTCTCCATGTGCCTTCACATGGTCTTGCCTGTGAATCCCCTAATCTCCTCTTCTTATATGGACATCAGCTCTTTGGTTTAGAGCCCATCCTAATGACCTCATTTTCATTTTCTTAATTGTCTCCTTAAAGACCCTGGTTCCAGATATGGTCCCATTCTGAGATACTAGGGGTTTGGACTTCAACATATGAATTTGGAGGGGACACAGTTCAGCCCATAGGGGAAGCTCCGTCTCATTGTGTGTTTCCGTGATCATTTGGACAAAAGTCCTTGGTGAACTGCACTGGTTCTTAAGGCTTTCACTCAGGGACCACACTGTTGGCCAAAGCAGGTTGTCTAACTTCAAAAGGCTATGCAAGTGGAGAGGTACAATGGCACCTTGTTCCCAAAATGAGGAGAACTGGCATATTTTTGGACAGCTTAATAACTACCACTCAGCCCAATTTCAGAGAAGCTAACATGTTAAAAAAATAAAAAGCATATCTTAGCACCAACAAAATAGGAGATATGAGAGAGATAATCACTGCATGGTAAGGGTAACAGTTAAGTCATCCTTTCTAGGCCCCCATTTCTCCATCTAGAAAATGGATACCGTAGTTCTCTAACTATTGATCACTTACTCATCATAAACTTGAACAGTCATTAAAAGTACAAGAATGAATTTCTGGAAGGAATCAGTAATCTCCTGGGCCTTTGAAAATAATCTGATTTCATAGACTAAGCCCTCTTTTCTTGGAAGCAGGTCCATGAATGTAGAAAGCATGTGTTGTAACCATTGGTGTTTCCCTCCTCATCGTCCATTTCCTCTTCTTCTGCAGCTCACAAGGTGTGTGGTCAAATGAAGGGATTGAGACATGAGCCAGGTAAGTGTCACATTCTCCTTGCTACCATCACTGGCTTAGGGATGTTCTCATAACAAAAACTGAGATGATGAAAGGAAAATTGATTCTTTTTTCCTGAGGCTGCTGGCATAGCTCTCTGCTGGGGAACTCTTTCTCTCCCCTAGCATGAAGCAGATCAGATATAAGAGTCCAAGCTGTGGGGACCATTTTGCTACCACAGGAATCCTGAGAATGAAGCCAAAATGGTGCTGATGAGTTATCAAGAAACCAATCTTATTTGATCTTATTCAAGCCCCTGGATCTAGCTGTACCTGAAGCCAGGAATTTTCAATAACATGAATCAAAAATTCTCTTTTTTTGGTTAAAGCACTTGGAAGTTGGGTTTTGTATCACTCACGGCTGAAAAGGTCCTAACTGAGTATGGAGTGAAATAATGATTGTGAGCATTTAATCTAAAAAGAACCACAAGATTGTGCCTGAATACCAAAAGAGAAAAGTTGTCATGACCTTCTGGCAGTATATAAAAAGCTCATTTCTATCAGTGTCTTGCAATTTGTACCAGAATTTCTGTCTTGGAACTTCATTTTCTGAGTTGAGCTTTAATGTCATACATAGACAGCCATGTGAAATCTACTAATGTATTTAATTACAAAAAAAAAATAACTTGAAGACATTGTCTTATTCACTCAGTGATGCCTTCATAAGTAAATTTCTTTTAGAATCTAGTGTTAGGAGAAACCTGAGGAAAGGTATGCCTTCCTCCTCTTCTGAAAATATGTGGGTAACTAATCTTGTATTCCTGTTTTGCTTTGGCTGCTAGGAAGCTCAGAACTGGATTCAAAGCTCAGGCTCAGGTTACTCCATACCAGCTTGTGATTGGGACATTTTCCTTTTCTTTGGTTCTTGTGTTCTGTGCGTCCTACATTATATATGTTTTTGTTTTACACCACTCCAAATTCTATGACAAAAGAAGAATACTGTAAACAAATACAATATGTCCCTGTTACTACCATTATAAAAGCAGTTATAAGAGAGGAGTTCATAGTTATGCTGTATGTTTCCTCTGAGTTGAAGCCTTAAAAACTAGGCAGTAACCCCCAAATCAAGGTATTGATGTGAATTATAGGTGCCATGCATTTTCATTCTCCTGATTCACACTGCTGTTTTTAATATTATAGTTGAGGACTCTGAGGAGGTGAATTTCTTCTCTGTGTGACCAAAGAGGAAGAAAAATTGACTGAATCAGACAGGCTTTGGCTGCTTACTGGCCATGTGACCTTGGGCAAGTTACATAACCTCTTTGAATCCCAGTTTTCTTCCATGCAATGGAGGAAACGTCCATTACAAGTTGTTATAGGAAGTGAAGGGGAGTCTGGATGCATGGTGCCTAGCACAGTGCCTGGCAGAATGAGGCCTCCCCAAGTCAGCCATGTCTCCCTCTTGCAGGGCACAGCCCTTGGTTTCTTGTGCCAGAAATCTCTGTCTCTTTGTAGGGCCACTGTGGAGAAAGGGAGGTTCCTATGGCTGGATTCTCACCTGGCCGTGGTCAGCTGGCTCACTACACATGTGTGGGTGATACATTATTATTGACTATATAAAGAGCTCTGCCCAATGCTCTGGGCTGCACGGCTGCAGGAGAGCAGAGGCTGGAGTGGCAGCAGTGCTGAGGACAGAGTGAGATGGCTGTGGGGTCAGAGAGGCCCGGAGGCAGAGACTGGCTTGCTGCATGCAGACGTGCTCTGAGTGGATGGGATTCTAGTGATTGACCTGCCACCCATGGAAATAAAGTTGGGTATAAATCCTTTCACCCCAAGAATGCTTCACTGTCACTTTTTTCGGCCTCACAGAATCCATAGTGAACATGTCTCTGGCTGAAATCCATTGGCAGGACAGCCACACATCTGACCTGACTTCTACATCATATTAGTTTCCGCTTTGCCTTATGTCTGTCAGTCTTTGCCTCTTATCCTTCATCTGGAGGCAGCCAAGGAACCAGCTCCATGTATTCTATGCAGTTTATTTCTGTCAGGATATTGTACAGACTTGGCCCTCTATGTAATCTGGGGCCACCTGCATGAAGCTGTACATGAGAATTGTTTTTTATAGTAGTAGGTATTAAGGGAAAACTTTGTTGAGAATTATTTTCTCTCTCACAACAGGCAACTGATGTTCCTCCTCACACTTTGGCCATTGGGAAACTCAGCAGAATAAACCATGAACAGATTAATGACTTCAAATGACCACCCATCTCTGCACCAGTCAAGGGACAAGCAAGCTCTACACTCTGACTTGAGATGCTTATAGCCTGGAGATTCCAGTGTCAGATGGGAGGAAAGGATGCTGTGGAAAGTCCAGGAGTCCTTGGAGTTATTTATATTCTCAGAATCTTGACTTCCTCCTAGGACTTATGACTTATGATTTTCCTCTAGATTTTGGTTTCCTTACTTATATTTTCAGTTGTATTTTTTTCAGTCTATAAGCTACCTTATATCCTTTGAACAGCAAAGTAGGGGTATAGATAGCATGTAAGTAAAATAAGCTTCTGGGTCTTGTATAACTCTGTGGTAGAATGACCTTTGCAATGCAACTTTGCAGTTCTTGCACAAGCGGTGGAGTCTATTTCTCCCGCCCTTGAAGCTGGGCTGCTGAGTGACCTGCTTTGGCAGATAGGATGCAGGGGAAGTGAGGGCATGCCAGTCCCAAGCCATGGCCTCAGGAGGCCTTGGAAGCCTCCACTTGATCTGCCAGACTCCATCATCACTGTGAGAACAATCCTAGGCCAGCCTGCCAGAGGATGAAATCCATGTGGAGGAGAGCCATCCTACTACCAACAGATCCCCAGGCATGGGAGGAATCCTAGCCAGCATCAGTAGAGCTGCCTGGATGACACACAGACGATTACAGATGCGTAAGTAAGCCAGCTAAGACCAGAAGAACCACTCAGTTAACCTGACAACCTGTTAGCAATAATAAATGCTTTTTTTAAGCCACTAAACTTAAGAATGGTTTGTTACAGAATAGTTGAAACACTTTCCTAGTACCTGTACAGTTATTAGGTACAAAGTAAGTGCTACATAAGTGAATTCTGTAAAGTGAGATAGTTTTATGGCATGGAACTGATGATCTACATTATTGTGTCACTGCAACATATTTCTTGGCTGACTTCAAAGTTTAAAGAGGGAATGTAGCTCAGAGAAAAGTGCACTGGTCTTGAGCTTAGAACATCAAGGCAATAGTCCTGGACTACTGACTATTATGCTTCATGGTCACTTTCTGCTAGGCACCTCAGTTTCCTCATCTACAACATGAAGGGGAGACCTAGGCTTGGAAGAAAGGGCAGCCAGAACCTTGGCTATGTCACGAAGCCACAGAACCTGTCCTGCAAGGACACCACTACCACAATAGCCACTAAGGTCTAGATGTCACAAACTGCCAATTATCTTGTCTTGGCCACTAGGGGCTGGAGCTGGAAGTGAGATGTTTCTGTTACTCTAGTTGCTTCTATCAAGGTGGTTTCTCTATTGTCCCTTTTCTTAGTGTCCCCACTTCCCATCTGACAACATGGAAGGATGGCTGGTGATGCCGTGCAAAGGAGACTGGGACAGTGAGGGAGGTGGAGCCCGGCTGTCACGAAGATTCATGTGGTAGGGAGTTCCCCAAACACAGGAAAGAGGTTCACATGCTGGGCACCTAAACACAGGAAATAAAAAGGCCGCCACACAAAACCCTTCATAATGTTGTTCCAAGAGTGTGAGAAGATGTTTTCAAAGAGAGTCTGTGAGACTTAATAAGGGGCTTAGCAAACCAGGTGCTGAACAAACCTGTGATTTTTCAGAAGTTGCATCGATTCTCTCCTGGAACTGAGCAAAGACAGGGGTTACTGAAATCAGCTGGCTTGTGAAGCCCCACTGTGGCCACTGAACAAGGCTCCAAGCACATGCTCTAATGCACTTCTCAGGGGTAACTCCAAAATTGAACAGAGCAACAAACTAGGTTGATGAGATGTCTTCAGTTACTCATTAATGCCTCCCAATTACTGAGAAATCAGCTGGAGAACATTATAGTCAAGCAGAAGTGAAGGCAGACAACTCCTTAAAAGGACTGCCCTTGGTAATGAAAGCCATCCTGGTGGAGAGACCCGGCAGGCCTTGGGGAAGTCCTGGCACGTCCCAGGCCCAGAGTGCAAATGCACTCTGCTCTGGCTTCCAACCACCAGAAATACTCTGCTTCTTTCCTGGCATCTTTTTCTCCAGTCTCATTCAGTATTCCTTCTCCCTTTACTTGCCTGAGTATAGCACTTTACAAGGCAATTAAACATTCAGAATCTGTTTCCTAATGTGTAAGGGGATAATAATGCATACTCAGTAGGTTTGTTATATAAAGTTGAAAATATTGGAAGGGAGCAGTAGGTGTCACCGGCTCCTTTGAGAATCTGATGAAAACTGTTGACACCCCGTCTTGCCAATGGGTTTCAGCCCCAGGCAAGTCCACTATTGGTTCAATGAGACCGAGGAATGACACTGAAATATTCTTGGGGTGAAACGGTTTATTGCCCAGTTTGTTCTCTCAGCAGTAGGCCGAGCACTAGAATTACGTCTGTATCCAACAGTCTGCAGGTCTGTAATTATCCTTCGTCTCTGCCTCTTCAGCCGTCTCAGTCTCTGTCCTCGGCGCAGCCAACACTCCAGTCTCGTCTCTGCTCTCCTGCAGCCTTGCTACGGGGTCACCGCATTGCCCAGAGCATGGATGGAGCTCTTTATATAGAGTCAATAATAACTTACTGCCCACACTGACCAGGGCTAGGTAAGAATCCTGGTCATAGGAACCTTCATTTTATCCACATCCCCTTTCTAGGAAAAATGCACACACACACACACACACACACACACACACACACACACACACACACACACACACACACGTGCACGCACCTTCTGCAACTTTGCATATAGTTTAATTGAACCCACTGGACTTCATCCATGGAAATCTAGAGGGCTAGAGCATGAAGAACCTTGTAAGCCATATTAAGGAATTCCAAGACTTTATTCAGAGGACCATTGGGATGCTATAGCAGATAAAAAGTACTTTCAGCTCTTTGTAAGAGAGACACAGAATAACCATGGCTTAAGCAAGATAGGTATTTTTTCTCTAAGAGAATCCAGAAGTTGGCAGTTCATAGTTAGCTAATGTCCACAATGTTTCAACACCCCAGACTCCTTTTGATCTTCCAGTTTTACTGTTCTTAGTACCTGTTCCCATCCTCAACATCTTTTCATGGTCACTAAGTAGCCACTATCGCTCTAGCCATCAAGTTAGCATTCTAGCCAGGAAGAAAGAGGAACTGGGAACAAGGTCAAAAGGGCCTCCCAGCCAAGTCAGTCCCTTAGTAAATGTGCTTTTTTAGAAGCCCCACCCCGGGATTCCCACCCCACATTGTTAGGCAGAACTCAGACATGTATCTGAAAGGGCTTGTAAATGCAGTTTCTCATTTGAGTCCATTGCCAATCCTACTAAAATCAGCTTTCCTTTCCTAAAAGGGAGAAGAGGAAGATAGGCAGGCAGGGAGAAGTCTCTGTCAGAACAGTGATAAAAAAGTGGAAGCAGGGATGTGACAAAGTCATGTCACCAGCAATGCGGATTGTAAAGTGGGAAGAGAAACAGGAGATGGAGAGGGTGTAAAGGAGTCTGAGTTAGTTGGGGGGCTGTGGGGATGGACAGAAGTAGATGTGGAGGAGGTAGGATGGACAGGACTTGGTGGTGGATGGGATGAGAGGGTGGAGGAGAGGGATCGGGCCCTTGTGATGTACAATGAGAAATAAACCTTTAGTCTTTGTGCCCATTTCTGTCATTGAACTCCTAAAATCCTTGAAATTGCCCAAGTGATAAGAGCAATAAAGGCGTTTATTGTTATGTTAATGAGGTGACTTTTGTAAAACACCTAAGGATACAGGCTGGTCCCCAGGAGAACTGAACTAACCACGTGATCAGAGGGTTGAAGCTCTGAGTACTGCCCCTTGGCCTGGGAGCGGGGAGAGGGGCTGGGGATTGAGTTCAGTCACCAATGGCCAATGATTTTATCAATCACACCTGTGTAATGAAGCCTCCATAGAGGCTTCAAAAGATGGGGTCCAGAGAGCTTCTGAGTTGGTGAACCTGTGGAGATGCAGGGAGAGTGGCACCCTTAGAGAGGGCATGGGAAGCTCTGTGCCCTTACCCTGCTCTATCATTTCTTCCATCTGGCTGCTCCTGAGTTAAATCCTTTTATAATAAACTGGTGTCTTGCCTGAGGATTTCAGCCCCAGGCAGGTTCACTATGGATTCATGAAGACTGAAAAATGACAACAGAATTTTGATGGTAGAAAGAGGCTCATACCAAGCTTTATTCTCAAAATGGCAGGTCAGATGTTAGAATCCCGTCCACCTCCACCTCTGCCTCTGGTAAGTATAAATTTAACTTTTTAAAGAAGCTGCCAAATTGTTTTCCAAAGTGGCTGTAATATTCTGTTTTCCCATCAGCAATGCATGAGTGTATCAGTTGCTCCACATCCTTAAGAACACTTGGGAGGTCACACTTTTTAAAAAAAGATTTTAGTGATTTCTGTAGATATGAAGTAGTATCTCATGGTGGATTAAATTTGTATTAGCCTGATGACCCACATCTTTGCATATGCCTATCGGAGATTGATAACCCTCTTACAAGGGGCAAAGTCTTTCGCCCATTTAAAAAATTGGATTATTTATGTTCCTATTATCAGGATGTAGGGAGTTCTTTTGTATTCGGATACAAGTCTTCTGTCAGATAATTGTTTTGCAAATACTTCTCCCAGTCTGTAGTTTGACTTTTAATTTTCTTAATTCTGTCTTTTGAAGAAAAGAATATTTAAATTTTGATGAATTCAATTTATATGTTATTTGTTTATATAACAATAGGGCTTATAGTTTTTGTCCTATTTAACAAACATGTGCTTGTCCCAAATTTTTAAAGATTTGCCTCTATGTTTCTTCTAGAAATTAAAAATTTTTAGCTCTCACAGAAGTTATGTTTTATGCATGGTGTGAGGCTAGGGACAGGTTCCCTTTTTTTCCTTATAGTTATGTATTCATTCTGGCACTAGCTTAAACGCCTTGGATTCTTAGATACCTCTTTTGAAATAAGAATATATTGAAATATTTTCCATTTTTCTCACAGTTTTGGTCCCTCTGGCTTGCTGGATGCTTGCTTCACCTGCCTGTGTAGTAATCCAGTTTTCAGTCTGATTGTCACTTGTTAAATCTGCATTGCCTGTGGGAGACCCAGATGGATTCATCAGGCAATGGTGGGCTAGAGCCCAGGAAAAAAGGCTGAGCTGTAGGAATTGAACTGGGAGATACATCACTAATGGCTAGAGCCACATGATGTCAGATATGTGGGAAAGCCACAGCTAGGTTCTTTCTGGATTTTGCATCCCCACCTTTCTTCCCTTTGTCTCTTTTGCCTACAGGCAGTGGCAGCTGCCCCCTGGGGACTTTACAACCCCTTGTTGGCATGTATATCTTTAAACTCCAGTCCAACAGCCCTTTACAGTGTGTTTCCTCCAGAGACCCTGACTGACACCCAGTAATGATCAGTTTATTAAAAGGTAATGCCCCTTACTAGTCTCCCTCATGTCTAACACCCACCCACCTGCCAGACATTTAAGCATCCCATCAGTGGTTAAAGCTGCAGGCTTGGTTGCAAAGCCCTAACCCAAGAAATCAGCCCCAGGTCGGTTGCTGAACAATTCCTGAACTCAATCATGGGCGGAAGTTTCCACAAGACTGTTAGCTGGGACTGGTTTCTGCGTTTGCTCACCCTCTGCTCACTGGCACCCAGCAGAGTACCTGATACATAGCAAACTGACGTGGGACCCTGTAGTGGCATCAGGCACCACCAGCAGCCCTCCTGGCAGCCTAGGATGGCACCTCCAGCGTTAGATAGTAAAATACCTAAGAATGACCTAGTGAGGGCATGACGCAGTTCCAAAATAGTACAAGATTTGCTTTGTCTTTTTGTTTGTATTTTGCCTACTTTGAACATATGAAGGAACTTGAGCCATTTGCCAAGGATACAATGGCTCTAAGTAATTAAGCCTTGGGACACCGCTGGGGTTCAAGGTGGGGCTGAAGAAAGGTAAAAGGGCAGGGTCAGTGGAAAGGGGGTCACTCCTATCCGGCTGCAGCGTGGTTACCGTCTGCCTTTGCTTCTGGTGTATGGGCAATTGTTCTAGACCTGCTTCAGATCCCACATCAGCCACTTCCTAGATTTGCAGACTTGGCCAACATCACTGAGCAGCCCAGGTAACTTCAGCTCAGGCAGGGTTTGGGGCAGGAATCCAGGGGTGCTGCCAGAACACACCTTCTCCCTGACTCTTCCTGAATCTGCTCTCCTGTTGCGTTGCCTCCATTCTTCAGTCCTCACAGGTTGGTTGCTTCCAGGCCAGGCCTCACATGCTATGCTTTCTGATTCAGTGTCACCTTCCCAGCCTGAGCCCCCTCAGCTGGGTCATAAACCCACTCCTGAACCAGTGTGGCCGTGGGTGTAACACCACCAATGGGCTTAGGCCCAGCCTCCTCCCTGCTTCTGGGGCTGGCGGGAGCCTGCTCAAACCATGGACTTCCAGTGGGGTCGTGCCCTCTATACAAGGTAAGCAAGAGCTCCTCTGCGATTGAGAATGCATGCCAGGGAGGCAAATGACGGGAGTCTCTCAGGGAAGGGCGATGAGTGGTAAGAAAGCTCTGGGTCCAAAATCTGGCTCAGCCACTTTCTTGTTGCATGGCCTCAGGCAAGTCTGCTTATTTGTGTCCCAACTGTCTCAGTTATAAAGTGGAGAACATCTCAGTCTATGTGTGCAAATGAGCAATCCTATAAAGGGCCCCATTTGGCACCCAGGCCATGGGCAAGCATTAAATGGTAGCAATTATTATTATAATTATTATCATTCCTTGGCTTGAGCCTCTGGGAGTCCAAAGATACCCGAGGACCAGCTGTAGATCCTTAGGCTTCATGTGGCTGACATCTGGGCTCAGAAAAGCAAGTGCTGAGGACATCCTGTCACCAAGACCAGTGGGATACAGCTCGCTGGGGGCTCAGGCTACAAGCTGACCCTGTCAAGCACCCACCTGGGGGAGGGCAGGGCAGGCCTCCGTTTGGTGAGATTCCATAACTTTCTTATAGCCCCTGAGTCATTCATTTCACTGAACACTTTCAACACGCTCTGCCTGGACTGCTCAGCCCCCAGCCGTTAGTCACGCCGCCGAGCTGGGCTACTGAGCACTTGGAATGCAGCTAGTCCACACGGAGAGGTACGTGCTGTGCATGTAAAAGACACAATGGATTTTGAAGACTTAAATACAAATAGGAGAATATAAGATATCTCACAGGTTTTTTTATGTTGATTAAATATTGAGATGATTTATTTTTTATATGTTGGCTTAAATAAACTATGTAACTAAATTTTCATTTTGTTTGCTTTCACTGTTTAAAATTTAGAAACTCTAGGATTTCTGATGGGGCTGCCACCTTCTTTCTATTGGATGGTGCTGTGTAGGCACTGGTGTAGCATGGTGAGAAGAACAGACACAGGAAAGGCAGTTCTCAGGTAAGAGCACAGATCTAAAAAATATCTCCTAAAGACTAAATATAGGCAAAAAATGGAAAAGTGCACTTAAAAGCAGAGAGGGTGAATTGCAGGTGGGCAAGAAATAAGCATTTCTCATTTTCTTTCAACCAACTTTAGATGTGGTTTGAAGGGGCCAGCCTGATGGTTTAGGTCATTACTGAGACTCCCCCACCCCTGGGTTATGCCAAGGGGTTCACCCTTCCCCCAGCCAGCGTGTTCTCAAATCCACATGGGCAGGAGTCTTCGCAGAGGCTAGAAACTCCAGTGTGTGGGGTCACTCCAACCATAGCCACCGGGTGGGTCCTGCCATCCCTTAGGGTCCCCCCACTGGAGCCGAGGGCCTTGGTCCACATGCTCCCTGGGTCCAGAGCTATCGCCTTCCTCACTCTCTGCCTCCTTACCTATTCTGAGTCTCCCCTTTCTGTATCACCCCCAAAGCACAGCCACAGCTTCCCTAGCCCAATCATTATCACTTCAGCCAGCTCGGGCTGAGGTCTGTGACCCACAGCACAGGGGCTAAATCTAGCCTACTGGTATATTGTACTTGACATACACAGTGTTTGGTGTTTTATTTGACTTCTGGGCTGACATTATAGAGTCATGGGCTTTCATGCAATAATCCACCTCCCCAACTTCTCTTGAAATGTTAGTGGGCCTGGCAATCTGGGCCTGTGTTCCCACTGTGAGAAGTGGGGCCAGGACTAGGGTGAGGCTAATGAGGAGCCTTGGGCCCCAGATCTGAGAGGATGTTCGTTCTTGCCCAACCCTGAGAGTGCACACGCTATAATCTAGTCTTGAATCTCCTGAGGTTTTTCCTTCCAGCATGTCCCTCAGACCTCCCACAGTTCCTCCTGTCTTTGTGCCACTGAGGTACATAAAAAAGGGGGCCTTGCTGCAGGTCCTTGGTAAACCTCAGGACAGCTCATCAGAGGAGAGGTTGAGTCAGAAACAGGCATGCAGTGAGCTCTGAGCTGTGGGTGGGAAATGCAGTAGCAGGAGTTGCCAAGAAGGGACTCAAGAAATTTGGGTGTAGATGGGAGAGATGGGGTGGTAGCTGGGTATGTGCCGAGGAAAGGCTCCTGTTTTATTTTAATTTAAGAGATGAGGAGCTGAAATGGGCTTTTAGAGGAAGGGAGAGGAGATAATGGGATAGAAGAGGCTGCACAGTGCAATTGGGTGTGTGGGGAATGAGGTAAGCACTCCCAGCACTCTTCACCGTGTGCCGGCTGCTCGCCAGGCACTGTGCTTAGGGCTGCCTCCATCCACTTTTGGAGGAGAGGGTCACACCACCCTTATCCTGCAGACAAGGCAGCCAAACTCGGAAAAGTTGCTTGCCGGAGAAATAGTGAAATCGTCCTTTAAAAGACTACTTTGGAGGGATGTGAAATGAGTTCTCCAGCCCACACACATCTATACAATGCTGCTCATGGCAATAAGCCCAAAGTGGGCTGATCACTGTGAAGAACACGAGCGATGTAAGGTCAGGGGTTCAGACGGTGTGTCTTCTCAGGTTTCTCCCAATTCCCTTTCAAGAGACGCCCTTGAGCAATGGCAGGGGAGGTTTTTTGCATGTCCAGCATGGGGATCCTGCCAGGTGGTGGGAAGCCTGGAGTGGATGCCTTTCAAACCTCTTGTCACCTGCATATGCCCAGCCCCATTCCCTAGGAACTCCAACCCAGGTATAAAATTTATCAAATTTTATAGTGATAAAAATTGGATTATAGGAATAATTTGTTCCATACCAGCAGGACCATATTGCTACATGATCTACAGTGATGTGACATCACTTGTGAACACTTTGCAACTGTGCAACCATGACCATCTGGGAACACAGATTGCCCTCTGTGGAGCCCCAAAGCCCAGGAGGGGCTGTTTACAGGGAGCCAAGCCACTGTGACCACAGTCATGCAAGGCTCATTTTGTGGCAGGGCGGGAGTTGAACTCAGGTGTGTCTGATCCAAACATCCAAAGAGAAGGGATGAAGATTCAGCCCTGGACAACAGGCAGCCCACCTGTCCTCCTGAGACAGGAGCCAAGAGGGAAAGGACAAGTGTGCCCAAAGGTTTGCAACCAACAGGTTGAGCAACTCCAGCTGAAAGTGAGCTTAATTTTCCCAAGAATTTCCGCAAATGGCATATAAGATTTACTCAAATTGGACCAGCTCAGGTCATGTGCCCATTTTTGAACCCATCACCATGTCCAGGGGAATGAAGCCCGCTGACTGGTCATGTGCTCAGCCCTGGAGTTGGCCCCACCAGAACAGACAGGTGCAGGTGTTCTGTACATGTGGGTGGGAGGGAAGGGCAGCCACAAGGGGCAAGTTGGGAACCAGTGTGCTGGGCGTGAGGGCATGAGGGAGCAGCCTGGATGGCTGTGGTTTAGATGAGGAGCCAGCCACGGGTATGGATTAGCATCAGGGTAGACGGCAAGGTGACTGTGAGGACTTAGGGGCACAGATTTGTCAGGCCTGCTGGCTTCAAGCAACAAAAATTTCCTCTGCCCTGAGCACAAAGGGTCCTCCTTAGGACTTCAGGCACTCCTCAGATCAACAGGAGGCTGGAGAGCTAGGACTGGACCGTGAGTGGGAACCAAGAATGTCTGAGGATAGGGCCGCGGGAACATGCAGCAGGAACCCGCGGCCCCAAGCTCCACTGCTGCTGTGGCGAGTCTGACCTCCAGGTGTCCTTGTGCTGAAGTCATAAGCTCAAGATTCAAAACCACAGATGACAGGATTCTGCTGGCCGGGCGTATATCATGTGCCAGCCCCCTGACTGCACTAGTTGGAGGAGAGGAGAACCTGGCCTCTTGGGCCAGGGAAATAGCCCACATCCCAGGAAAAGCTGGAGAGAGCAGTGGGCAGACAGGAAAGCCTATCGAATGCTGGAAGCCAGGTGTCTGCTGTGGGCGGAGGTCGCAGAGGGGGCTAGGTGACGCAGCCAGTCCAGTTCCAGCCATCATTTCTCATGATGACCCTGGTCTAGGCAGCACTGATGACGGGGTGAGGGGTGGGTAGCTGAGGCTCCGGCGGGTGAAATCCTTCAGCCAAGTCGGCGGGGGAGAACTGGTATTCCAAACCCAGGCCTGTGGCCATCCGAAGCCCTGGCTCTTTCTCTTTCCCGCCTCGGTGGTGTAGGGCCCTCCTGGATATTGTAAGGTGCAGGCTGGTCCCTGACAACCACACTCAGTATCGCAGCCCTTTGGACCCCCTGTGAGTGGTCTCAGCCACACCCAGAACTGGTCCCCAAACTCCCTGTCTTGACTCCTACCCACCCCCTGACCAAGCCCAGGGTGCCATCTCTGCAGCAGTCCTTGAGAAGGGAAAGTCACCCCAACTCTTCTCCCTGCCATGTTTGGCTGTTTGTTTGCCACATGTTATTCTGATGTCCCATAAAAGCAATGAACACACCAAGGCATGTTGAGTCCATTCTGGGAGATGGGTCTGAGTCCCAGGGGTGTGGGCAAGGCATTAATGACCCAGGCGCCAGGCCAGGCCCAATCTCAGCCCCAAGGCTCCTTACACAAGTCCCCTGCCCACCCATCCCAGGGGCAGGGTCCGGAGTGGGACAAACCCATCCTGGCAGGCCGGAACCGCTCCCGGCTCACTGTCCCACCTCCGGGGAAGCTGGCCTCTCACTTCTCATACTCCTCAAGAAGGGAAAACTTCCTGTTTGTGAAGAGAAAAGCCCTCCAAACAGCTCGATGGCCCTTGGACATCAAAGTGTTCTTACAAAACAGCATCCTAATGGTTTAAGTATCAGTGAATCAGGAACATATGGATCTCATTTGCCATAAAGTGCACACGGGTTTAAAAATCCTGAGGAAGAATGCCAGGCCAAATATGTTTCATGTTTTATTGAACCAAAAAACTCTAAGAAGATGGATTTTCGATGGTCACCAAACACAGAAGACAAGTCTGGCTGCCCAGGCTGACGGCAGAGAAAGCGTGGTTCCCTTAAGCCACAGTAGCTTAACCATGGCCCTTGATAGCAGAGACAAGTTAAGTTAGATTTTGGTATAATGGAGATATAAAAGGGTTTTATAGGATATTTCCCTATATAGGAACGTTTTAAGTGTGTCTGAGAAGAGCTTGGCCAATTTTCTGGGTGAACAGTAGGTTTGCCATTTAGATGGGATCTGGGAGGAGTCGGTGGTGTCTGAACGTCCTCACTCTTTGGGGGAAACGTCCCAGAAGGGAGACTTGAAGACGGCTCCCCAGAAAAATCTCTTTTGTCTCACTTTGAAAATATGTCCAATGGGAGAGAAAATGGAAGGAAAAGAAAGGGAGGAAAGAAATAGGAGAAAGGAAGAAGAAAAAGAAGGAAGAAGGTGCAGGAAGGAAAGCAAGGCCAAAGGGAGGGAAGAGAAAAGAACGTTGCGACGTTTTCCTTTAAACAAAGTTTCCCCATCAGCAAAAATGGTGTCACATGAAAATGTATTAGCAATGGAGCTGTTTCTTGTTCTGCATTCAGTTTTTCTAGTCATATATTTCTCCCTGGTTTGCAGCCTTGCTTTGGGGGAAGTGTCATAAAGAAATGCTTTACTGTTAACGCACTCTGACTGGATCCTATTTCAGGTTGTTACTCTCCAAGACATTATCCCAACGAGAATCCGTGTACTGTGGAGTGATCTGTCGGAGCCGCTTAGAGGGACAGATGAGAAGATTGGAACAGGGCCCAGGGTGTGTAATGAAACCTTAGCCCAGACAAGGGCTGAAGAGGAGGCTGTGGTTTGGGGGGTCTTGAGGAATTCACATGGTTTCGCTCTGGATGGGTTCGGAACAGCTCAGTGCTGAAAGATGAACATTCCTGTCTTTTGGCTTCATTACCCTCCTTTGCCCTTTGGTAGGTGACCCAGCACTGGCCACTAATGCCTCACACATGAGAACACCAGATTTCCACTTGGCTTTATTTCTAGGTTTTTGATTGTGTGTGTGTGTGTGCGTGTGCATGTGCATGTGTGTGTGTGTGTGTTCTTGTCACTTTCAAGTGGAATATGGTATGTTATAAATAAAACTCCACTTTCTCCCATCCTGATCACATACCATATGAGCATGTGTGTTGGGGGGTGGAGGTGGGGGCTCGGGGGTGCGTATTCAGCACTGGTCCAGATGCATCTACAATTTCCCTTTGAAAATCCTGAGGCCTGGCCCACACTGACGTGAAATTATTATGTACTTTTGTTGTACAACAAATTATCATCCTATACTGTTGCAATAGACGTTTCTACAGAGAATGCAGGTTGTAGTAATTTTGTCATATGGAGTAATATGTCACACAGACCATTCTGGATTTAGACCAATATATACAGTTTCTGGCCTAAGCAGTAACACATGTTTGGAGGAGAGACCGTTTCATTTTACTGGAATGGACAGTAAGTAGAAACACATTCCAGATTTCTTTTTTTTTTCCCCTTGCCCTGAAATTTGGCAGCCAGAGTCCTCCTTGCACTTGATCTCAGGTTTTTCAGCTGCTTACGAATCATGGTGTACAGAGCACTACGATGGCCAGGCGTCTGGTGACTGGTGCTTACTGAAACCTAAAAGCCGTCCAACAGGTTTCCAAGAGCCCCTCAAAGAGCTATTTGAAACGAATGCAAATGGCACTTAAAATTTGCCCAATCTCATGCTTGCTAAAGTTTAGGACTTTTCTGAAGCTAATTTTATGCTTTTGAAGCCTGGCCTTGTGGAAACATTTTTTGTTTTTTGTTTTTGGATGTTGTGTGAGTGGAATAAAAGATGGACAGCCTGGAGAGGGCATTGCGTTTCCTCCAGATCCTGGAGATTCCAACTTGGAGATGCCCAGGTATCTGTCTGCCTGGATCCCCGAGGGGATGCTGCATTACCTTGCCGCTCTGCATGGGGAGGGTAGAGGCGAGCATGAAGTTGCTAGTTGAAGGCATTTGCTGTTGCCGACCCCAGGGTCTGGGAATGTGGGAACTGAGTTGGAGAAAGGAAGGGAATTCGTGTAGGTTGTACACCTACTCTGTATTTACTTCATGCTTTGTACAGACTGTGTTTCACTCATATGCTTACAATAACACTATTTACGGATGAGGATACTCATAGTCAAGCCCTGCAAGCTTTCTATGGGATTTGATGATCAGACTGTCTGACTTTGAACTTGGGCTCTCTCCTTCCCAGCAGCACTTCGCCCAGTGCCTAGCACTCAGTAGGTCTTTGAGACTTTATTTTCCATGTGGGTGGTTTGTGTAGACCTTTGGGATTATAAATTATTGAGGTGTAGGGACTCTAAATTTCCTTTATTTATCATACTTCCCCTTTGGGGCCTGTATTAGTGGAGAGAATCCTCTAGAACAGTCGTTTACTCAACTGGGACATTTGGCAATATTTGGAAACATTCTGGTTGTCACAACTGGGCAGAGAGGTGTTACTGGCATTTAGTGAGTAGAGGCCAGAGATGCTGTTCAGCCCCCACAATAAAGAATGATCCAGTCCCAAACGTCACTGGTGTTGAAGTTGAGGAACCCTGCTGTAGAAAAGCAGTCAGGCCATGGCCCTGTGCTAGTAAAAACAGTCTGAATGGCTTATTTAAAGACTTTTTAAAAAAAGAATCATAAATACCCAACATTCAATATACTTGCTTAGAAAGTTAAAACTGTAGTCCATCAAACTTAGTCCATAACTAAGACAAATTGAGACTCAGAAAGGGCATAAGGGGCTGAGGGCAAAGTAAGCAAGAGCAGGAGCTTCTTAAAGACAAGGATTATGTTATATTAATTTTGTATCCTCTGCACACAGTACAGGTCTTAGCATATAGTCAGTGCTTAATAAACACTTGCCAAGTATCTTACAGAGTGGATAGATCCTCTTGTTACATAATGTCACACTAAGTTGTACCAACCTCTGAATTGCTACATGTTCTATGATCTATTCAGTACTTCAACAATACCCCAGACTAGCCACTGATGGGGACCTCACTATTTCACAGGAGGTCTATTCTCGGATGACTGTAGACATTAGAAAGGGTAATGGTATCTAATGGTCATCTGGAGCCTCTTTCCTTGGGTAGGGGGCCAATAGCTGCTGTTGAATGGTCACTGATTAGGGAGATGATAGGGCCAGGGTAAAATGGTATTTAATAGGGACCAGAGCTGTGTCCTGGTCACACTTCAACCCCAGAGCCTTTCCCAGTTTCGGCAGAGAGAAGCTACTTACTCTCTTCACTCTGAAAAAGAGTACCCCTCCTTGGAGGCCCCTTCGCGTCTCAGCGTCTGTGTCCATGATGTTCTCCCCCTAGGAAAGCTCAGTCCACCTGCTGGACCTCTCTTTCCTACCCCGCTGAATCAACTCTGCCACCTCTGAAACCAGTGTTTCTAGAGGGAGAGGTGACATAGCGGGCTTTGAAGCCAGATGGATCAGGCTTCTAGTTCCAAACTCTGACACTGCATGCCTATAAGGCCATCAGGCCTCAGTTTTCTCATCTCTAAAATGGGAATATGATGCTTATCTCACAGATCACATTCTATAATATATTTGTATTGTAAGAGTTGTTAGTGAGTGCTAGGCATGCAGTGGGCACAGTGATTGGTTTGCATACATTCTTTTTAATCCTCCCATAAATGTAAGTTTTCTCAGCCCCATTTTGCCAGAAAGGAAATGAAGGCCCAGAGAGAAGTGACTTGCTTAAGGTCTCACCGTCGGGAAATGGGAGAGAATTGATAGAAGCAGGACTGACAAGTTTCAGAGCTCAGGTGTCCTTCCGGATTCCATACCAGTGCCCAGTTCATTTCCCTTTCCCCTTCCACTTCAACACTTACAAATAGTCTTGGCTACCTGCTGAGTTACTTCCTTGCCTTGGTTTCCATGCCTCCAAGAGCCCAGAAGCCCTGAAAGGCCATGACCTTTCCTTTCCTGTGATCAACACTACCTCTTTGCTTCCCCTTGCAGGCACAAGGTATCATGGACTCACACATACACACCCTGCCCCTGGGTATCATGTCCTTGGTGAGTGGGGGTCCCAGGTGGGGTCTGACTGCTGGTTTTCATCATGTTACAAGCCTGTCTGAGGAGCAAGGCCTCATTTAGAGACGCAATATTAAATGGGTATGCTTTTTGCCAAAATTGTTTTTAAGCATGTACATTTCAAATCCATTTAATTTCCAGCCATCAGTTGAAATCTAGCCGTTTTGTACATGTCACATACATTTTTGTTCTGGGAAGGCCTGTTTCTGGAGCTGCAGCACGCCACATGTGTGTGCCAGGGGCAGGCGCGGGGGCTGGGAGCATGGAATGGCTTTTCCATGTGGTGCCTGTGGTCGTCGGGAAAGCCGCTTGCAACAGCTTCCGCTTTCCCAGCTTCCCAGGCCCCAGAAGCTGTTCTGAGGTAGAGCTGCTGAGTTTGGGGCAGCCCTTGGCCACCCCCTCAGTGCCAGGACGGCACCTCCCAGACAAACTCTGAATCTGTAGAAAAGAAAAGAAAAAGGGGGGAGAGGGGGAAAAAAAGGAGATGTTGATACATGCTCTGAAGAAGCCAAGGAATTCTGTTTACTCCTTGGTGATATTTCTGCCTTTTGTTGTGGCAAAGACCTGCCTTTTACTGCATTGTTGAAACTTCTTCAAAGTCTGGAAATCTGAGGGACATTCCAATAAAAACCTTTGTTGGGCTGCAGCAGAGAGAACCCCAAATTCAAATCAGGTCCCAGCCCTTGGCAGCAGTGGCAAGAACTGGGCAGTGTGAGCTGAGAGGGCAGAGGAGGCCAGGTTGCCCCTGTCTTAGCAGTGAGAGGGGCCACAGAGCCCTAGAGGGTCAGGGCCCAGCCAGCTGAAGCGTCCCTGGGAACATCGCAGGCCAAAGAGAACTTGGCTGGGACCCAGGCTTCACCATAATTCAGTATGTTACCTTGGGTCTGCCTCTGAGCCTCAGTTTCCTCAGCTATAAAATGTGTGTGTGTGTGAGGGGGCACTTAGCCATCTACGAGGCTGGTGTAAAGGTCAGAGACAAAGTGTGTAAAGTGTTTGGCACATGGGAGGTGTTAACAGATTTTTCTGATATTGAAAACTCACCACTGTGCCTTAAGGCCCACTCTTTTCACTTTAAGCCTTGGGTGTCTAACATTTCCAGGAATAAGTAGCACTGGGCATCCCCTGCTTCCCCAACCTTCCATGTTGAAGGAGGGCAGGTTGTGGGTCCCTTGAGATAGGGACCAGCTGTCTGAGTTGGGAGGTGCCTACAAGAGACCAATGAAGGGCCTGACACTGTGACCCACTCAGGTGGGAATCAAGGATGGAAATAACCAGTCCCTAAAACAAGGGATTCACAAGAAGTGAGGCTCCACTTTGTCCCAGCAGATCTGTGTCATCGACAGGCATTGCCACCCGGGTCCCGGATCAGAGGTAGACGTGGCCCCTCCAGTCCATCCAAGCTGAGCCAAGGCGGCCTCCACATCCAAAGCCCAAACCTGGGCAACATTCAGTTTGAGCTGCCCATTCTGATGTTCCATGTTTATTAGGCCAGTCATTCAAGCATTAGTTCAGCAGTCTCTGAGCACCTGCCATGTGGCAGGATTTGGACCTGGGGTGCAATCAGACCCAGTCTAGTGGTAGAGGTGGGCATGCAAACCCAAAGGGATTGCTCAGGTGCCGGAGGAGCCCTGGGGGGGCCCAATCCACTTGGCAGGGCCTGAACGTGGTGGGAATGGACGTACCAACCTTTTCAGAGTAGAAGACCTCTGAACTGCCTCACTTAAGTCTCAAGACAACACAATTGCCCCAACTTAATGACTGGAAACTTCCCTTTAAACTGTTGTCAGGTGCCAGGTTCATTAGAAAATGTCTCCAAGACCAGGAAGAACATGGTGAATGGTGGCCAGGGGTGGATGCCTAGCATGAGAGTGCAGCTCAGGGAGGGTGAGTGGGACTAAGGGTTTTCTAAGGAGTCGTTGGCACCTTGAAGCCCCAATTTATGTGGAAGCCCAGGGCCTGCTCCATGTGCTGGGCACTGAGGAGTCAGGTGGGCAAGGCAAAGCTCTGTGCCCTTTCTTAAAGGAGAGAACAATGAACATGGTCAAGGGAAGGGGTAGGGTGAGCAAGGTTCACAGAAATTAGCCATCTGGCTCAGCTGGAAGAAGCAAGTGGTCCTTTAAGCTGGAACCTTCGGGTGGAGTGAATGTTGGTCAGGCAAAGAGCAGCGGAAAGAGCGTTCTGGGCAGACGGAGCTGCAGATGTGAAAAAATATAAGGACTGGAGCAGGGGAAGCTGGCAATATGGTCAGAGTATATGTGGAGAGGAGCAGCTGGAAAGATAATTGGGGGCCAGGTCATGGGCTGTGGTTTTGGGTCAGGGGGGTGACACTGGGGCTGGTATTCACTGGGGTGACTTGATTTTCTGACCTTACTCCGTTCCAGATCCTTCGTGTTCATTCTCTGTTCTACCCCATGGTGAGCATGCTAATTGCAAATGTGACCACCTCTTTCTTCTGCTGAGATACCCTACAGACCCCCATGGTCCTCAGTGTAAAATACAAATTCCTTACCATGGCTTTCAAGAGTCCCCCAGGGTTTAAGAGGTGGGTGGGGTAGTTCAGACCTTATGCTTTAGAGCAGGTGAAATTGGCTTCCAGTCCCAGATGCCCTACTTACTATTAGTTGATGTTGGAGAAACTGATTTACCTTCCTGAACCTCAGCTTCCTCATTTGCAAAATGGGCACAGAAAATGAGATGATGCCTGTATCTCTCAGAGGGCTTCCAATAAGTAACAGCTGTGTGGCCCCTGAAAACCTCATCAACCAACCCTTTCTTACTTGCATACTTTATGGCTAGCCCTTACAGATTCTGGAAAGCTTGGTGCTATTTCGTGCCTTCCTGCCTTTGCTGATACAGTGCCTTCTGCCTGGGACACTCTCCTTGTGACCAACTGCCCGACAGACAACTCACCCTGCAAGACGCAGCTGAGGGCTCACTTCCTCTGAGACACTGTCTTTGACTTTCCTCCCATTGGTTGCTTCCTCCTCTGTGATCCCCCAAATCATTATTAATAGCCCTGTGGCACGTTCCGAGATCTGCCTCCCTCTACATCCCAAACACTGGTAGGTCAGTCAGGTCCTCCTATTTTTTTCAACTTCTAGGGCCTGGCATGGAGTTGGACACCTGCCAGTGTGCCAATGGAAGCTCACTCTACCCATTTAGCCTGACTTGATTCCATTCCCATTTCTCTTTCCCAGGGTGGGGACAGGGCCGTGGCAACTCTGGACTGGGTGTTTGGCGGCTCTTTAGCTGCTGGGATTCATCTCGGGTCCCCCAGCTGGACCACGGACACAAAGGCTCAGTGTGCCGCGCAGACAGAACCGGCCTAGGCTGCCCCCTGCCCAGGAGCCCTGGAACAACTTAAGTCACTCTTGTTTCTCAGCACTCAAGTGAAAGTGTGCACCACCATGCTTGTTGCAAGCTCCGGCTTCCTTTACTTCATGCCCAGACAATACCTCCGGGGTCACTAACCAGGTATATGTGGAGAGTCAGCTGCCCTGCCTACCATGCCTCTAGTCCAACACTGAGCCTAGCTGGGCTTCTGCCTGAGGCTGCAGGGGGTGGGTCCAGGATTCTGGGGGTGAGGCATTGGGGTTGGGTAGGTAGGCTATGGAAAGACACAGTTGGAAATATCTCAGCCAACCTTTCATGTTGGTAAGAATATCTAACATTTACTCTGTGCCTCCTGTGTGCCAGGCCCTGGGCTGAGTGCTTTACACACTTTAATCTCATTTAACTTTGCAAATCTAAGAAGCAGAGACAGTTACTAGTCCCATCCCAATTTTACAGTTGAGAAAACTGAGGCACAGAGAGTTTAAATAACTTACCCAAGGTCACACAGTCACCAGGACTGGAATCTGAACTGGGAAGTTGGACACAGAGAACATATGCTCTTACAGGTGGCTTAGTGCTCCCCATTTTTATAGATGTGGAAGCTGAGGCCAGAATGGGAAGAGAGGGTCCCACACAGCAGGATGTCAGAGAACATATATGCCATGATGTGAAAAAGTCCAGGTCTTTTCCTGCTTCACCTAACTGCTACAGGAAATACGCCCTGCTTTTCGTTTGACTCTGTGGTCAGCCAGGCCTGGGTTTGATCCTAGCCAAGCGATGTTGGCCAAATGACTTCTCCTCTTGGAGCCTCACTTTCCTCTTATATGAAGTGGCACTGCCACTGCCTCGCTCATACCATTGCGGGGGGCAAGAAAGGCTGGGCACAGTGACTTGCAGTAGGTGAGTGGATACGAGGGAGCCATTATTTTTAATTTCCAACACTTTTATCAGCTTCAAGGCACTCGCAGCAAGAGACTAAGATCCAGGAATGCAGAGTAAGAGATGAAACTAAGTAGGGAAGGAAGAAAAAAGTTACATTAAAAGGCCTAAAGAAGATAGCCATTCTGGCTTAGTCTGCAGGGTGATGGAGTAGCTAGGCGGCAACCTTTAGAATCAGAATACCTAGGCTCAGAACTCAGCCCCACCACTTACTGGTTCTTGGACTTTGGGCAACTTACTTAACCTCTCTAAGTCTCTGTACCCACATCTGCAAAATGGGACTATTAATAGTGTCTACCGCATAGAGTTGTGGTTGTGAGGGTTACCTGAGCTAAAGCAATTAGCACAGTGCTTGGCTCAGATACATTTTTACTGAATCAACACATGGTGGCAGAGTCCTGGACTTGGAGCCAGCAGGACTGTTGTGGGGACTAAACGTAGTTCAGCTCGAGCAGCCAGATGCATTTGCTGCACCGCGCACATACACAAGAATGGTCACATTTCTCCATCCTTCTAAGTTACTTTAAATCTGACTCCATATCCCCCTGGCTGGCAAGATATTCAGTCTCAGCTCTTTAGGGGTGTAGAGTGGGAAGAGGCTTTTCCCTAAACTTGTACAAGAATTCTAGAAACCTCATGCAGACTGAAAGTCAGGGATAGGCAACTGGTCCCGAAGTCCCCTGGAGGGCAAGGGCTGCTCTGTTCAGGGTGTCCACTCCCTTGGTGCCCATCCCATGGAAATGTCACTGGTTTTTTGAGGCCAAAGAAAGCCAAGGCCCCCATCGTGGGTGTCTGACCTGTGCAGTTGTACACGGTCCTGTGCTCAGAAGGGCCCACAGCTAGGTTTAATGCTCTCTGTCACCACCTTGCAACTCTGAATAATTTTTTAGCAAGGGATCTGCATTTTCATTTAGCTCAGGGCCATGGGTATATTACGCAGCAGGTCCTGCTGCAAGGGTCCAGGCATGAGTCATCTCCTTGGAGGTTCTGCTACCTGGGGCCTTTGATGGGTATGGGAAGCCCCTATCTGCTGCATGTGGAGTCCACTATCCACCTGACTCCCTCCTTTGGAAATCTCATTCCCCTTTCATCTCTTGGAATCAGAGAAACCAGTTCTGTATGTCTCTGAACCTAAAATTTTGAAAATAGCTAAGCCTCTTACCTCTCTCATGGGCCAGGGAAACTTCTGCCGTCTAGGGCAAAAAAACCTTCCTTTCCTTCTTGAAAGGGGAAAAAGGAGAAAATCCTTTCACTCTTTCATGGCCAGCCTTGTTGAATGCCTCACATAGCTCATCCCTTCATCAGGGAATATTCCCTTGAGTACTAGGTAATTGGTTATTCCCTCCTGGATCCATAACTTTAGGCTGGCAGACATTGTTGGTGCCATTTTACAGATGAAGAAACTAAGGCTCAGAGAGGTTTGGAGACTTGCTAAACATCACACAGCCTCCCACTCTTCTGAAAGTGGGACCTGCCACAGACAGGAGGAAATGTGAACATGAACAGGCAAAGTTATTGTTGATATAATTTTCAATCCTCTAAATTAAAAGCCTTTGCACAGTATATAACCCAGAGAAATCTAGACTTTCTTATTACACACCCAATATATGATGGGCACAGCCTTAAAAGTTATGAGATATTATATAGCTCTATGAGATATTATATAAATGCTCCCTTTTAAAAGGTGAGAAAACTGAGGTTTGAAGAAGCTCAGAACCATGCCCAAGGTCATACAGAGCTGGAGAATTAAAAGCCGGGATGGTTGCAGCCCAAGGAGGAGACCTAAACCTCCACTCGTTCCTTAGCTGGGCAATTGTGAAGTGCTGCTGTGTCCAGCTACATCACGCTCTGCTCTGGAAGGTCCACGTGGGACATGCAGAGGTGCTCAGAGGATGGTTTCAATTTTCGAGCTGTGGTCTGACCACTCATGTTTTTGAAAATTAAAAATTAAATCTTGGCTCTGAACCAAGAGCAAAGAAGAGGTATTCTGCTCTTGGAGCCCTGCCCGCTCACCCTCGTGAGTTGGGGGCTCTGCACTGTGAGGGAAACAATTTCAGCTGCCAAAGAGTAGATCGTCCTCCCTGTAGCCCTTGAACTCAAGAGTTCCTGCTGTGGGTGAGAGGAGCTGCTTTGGCTCTGTGCTGATGACGTTGAAAGGCCTTGCCATTCGGGCTCTTCCAGCAAGTCCGCCCCGGAGCAGAATTGAGCTGTGTCCTGCGGCCAGTGCGCAGTGAGGTCAGGACCTTGGGGACAACGCCTGTTCAGCTGTGTGTCTGCAGCACAAGCCAGGGGATCGCTAAGGGTAGTGCTTCTGCAGGAACGGGCTGAGGCTCTGGCACTTTCTTCCTCTCCCTGAATGTGCCATCTAAAGCCCAGTCCCTCAGGCCTACCTCTGGCTAGCCCTCAGATCTGTTCACTTGCCCCCTCTTGTTCTCCTGGTCCCCAAGTCTTGTCTCCTCCACACTGGCCACTCTACCAACAGGAGGACGCAATTAGACTATGGGGTGGAAACCTTCAGGAGACCGCCCTGCATGGATCTGATGCATCTGAGGATTTGGCTGTGGCCTGGCTCTCCACCCTCATCCTCTGCCACCTTTTCCATGCTAGTCATGCCAAACCATGGGAGGTCCCATAAATATGCATGATCTCTCTCACCTCTAGGCCTTTGCCTCTTCTGCCTGTCTGCCTGGGACATCCTGCCCCCTTCCTTGCGGAGCAAGGTCATGCTCACCTGTCCAGACTCCGCTGGCAGTTTTCCTGGATGCCTCCCTCAAGCTGGGCAGTCTGCGTCAGTGTCCCACCTGGGACTCGGAGCTCCCAGAGGGCAGGGCTAGTACTTCCGGGTTCCATGTCACAGGTTCCCCACCTATGCATTTGTCAAATTGGAATAAAATGAAAATAAATTTTTGTACCTCCCAGGACCCCAGTCCAGCTCCCCCAGAGTATAAAGTCCCAGAGATAGAAAATGAAGAGAAAATTCTCTCTTCAGAGCTCCACTCCAAGATTACAATCTGACTGATACCCTTAGTTCAGTGAAATAGCTCTCGAGCACTTGCAGATGTTCTAGGCTCACTAGGGCTCTGGGCTCCATCCTGTTTTGTTGCAGACTCTGTGCAAGACTTGCTAGAGGGCACAGACAAAGGGGAGAGAGAATCAACACCCAGTGAGCAAATTAGCTTGCAATTACAAACTGGGGTTAAGGCAGCAGAAGGGGAAAAGCCAGGGCAGCAAGAGAGTAAAGGGGCCGAGAGAATAAAGGGGCCCCCTGGGACAAGGTGGTCAGTGGAGGGAGGCACTGAATCTGTGGCCTGAAGGGAAGGGCTCTGTAGGCTGAGGGGCCAGCATTGGCAAAGCTGGGAAGCAGGAAACTTCCTTGTACTTTTGGGGACAGAAGGAGGGCTGGTGTATTTGGAGAGCAGTGAGGAAGGAGGAGTGGGGGGACCGCAAAAGGCAACCTGGAGGCCTCTTTTCCCACCGTCCTTGGGGCCTAGGCCCTTTGTCGCCCTGGAAGATCCTAGTCATTGAAGAGAAGTGATGCTTTCTTGGGGAAGTGTGTGCTGCCCGCTGACATTTCCTACCTCCATGAAGGGCTCCGCGCTCTGTCAGCCCGTGCAGGCGGGGAGGGAGGCAAGATCAGTGGGGGACTCATTCTCCAGGGCCCAGGAAGAGCATGCTGACGCCAGGCCTGGCCTTGAAGTTGGTGTTTCCAGGAGATCTCATCTTTGGGAGAAACACAAGCGCATGGCAGCCCTGGGGTACACTGGAGAGGAATGCTTTAAAGCCTCCCCATGGGTGCTGGGTGACAAGGAGAGGGAAGCTCTCCAGACCTCCACCATGCTTGGGGCGGCATTCCAGCTTAGTGGGTAAGAGCCCAGCTACCTGGGTTTGAAGATGCATTTCACCATGTAATTACGGGTAATCGTGGATAGCTTGCGGGGCCTTCCTGCACCCCCTTTCCTATCTATAAAGGGAAAGAGAGGACATAGAGTCTGAGAAGATTAAATGAGTTAAGGAATGTCAAGTATTTGAATATGGCCTGGCATATAGCAACAGTTCAACAAGCTTCGACTATTATCGTTTCTGTTATTAATAATGAGGCCTTAGGTGTCTGGGGGCATTGCCCACATCCTGCCAGCAGAGAGCAATACAAAAGGCCATGAACCTCAAAGTCCTTCTTCTGACTGTCCACTGCACTTTGATATCAAGCATCCAGGGGCATTTGGCTTGTTGTGCCCAGCAGCTGGTTCCCCAGGGAAATTCTCACTGAGATTTATTGGGTACCTGGACAGGTACCTGTACCTGTTCATTCCTTCCTTCCCTCTAGCGTTTCCACCCAGGGAAGCTTGGGTGCTGTAATGGAAACCCGAGGTGTAAATTCTCATTAAACCTGATGAACAACCTGATCCTATCTATGTCCAACTTCATTTCATCCAGTTATCAAGCTGAAGGCCTTAGAAAACAAAAAAATAAAATGTTTTTTTTTAAAGTGGTCCTTTCTTGGTTTGTTTTCCCCACAGCCATTTTCCTCTGATTTAAAATCATGTGATGCTAGTGAAATATGATCCATATGTTCCAAATTCATTCACTGATGAACTAATGATTGTAAAAATGGCTTTGAAATGAGAGTTTAGTACAGTGTCAGCTTCCTTATTATTTACTCTTAGACATCAAATAGCTCTTGTGAAAGATTCTGTTAAGTGGCTTTTCTGGTCAAATTTCTGTTTACTTTGATTTTGTTATGGCCGCTGTTGTTTCTGTTCTCCTCGTCCGCCATCACCTCCTCCTCCGCTTCCTGTTCTTCCTCTTCTTCATTTATTTTTGCTGAGGATTCATTAGAACTTGAGTCCTGAACACTTAATTAAGGTTCAGACTCATCCTGGTGAATAGCGTCACTCGTACATCCGCCCGAACCAGCCCGAGCCCCCCTCTCACTGAACCCCCGGGGCCTAGCTTCTCAGGTGGGGCAGATGAACAGTGGAACCTGCAAAGCACATTCAGGCTGAAAATGAAACTCTTTTAAAATTTCAAAACTGGGAATCAAACTGTCTAGGGATTTTTGGGGGGGTATTAGAAAGAGGAAAAGAAAAAAACTAGGGAAATCGGTTGAATTTTTTTTTTGAGAAAATCTACTTGTTCAAAAGTGAGAAGTTAAGGGATCCAAGGTCAAGGACAAATTTTTGTCTTTCTGTTTACTTTTGTCCTGCATCCTTCCCTCACCCTCCATCCCATCCTTGCCACGTGCGGGGGAGGCACGGTCCCACCTGTCCTGGGCTCTGCGTCTCCTCAGAGGGTTCCGTTCTCTCCCACCAGGACCCGAGCCATCACTCTTCTAGTGCGTCTCCTGGCTTCCATCTTCCGTCCTGTCCCAGAGGAGGCTCTCTAGAGTATGGATTGGGGCATGTTCCTCTGATGCTTAAAATCCATCCACAGTAATGTCTGTGTCCATGAGTACTTACTATACAGCCTCTGTGTTTATCATGAATTTGTCTCATTTTGCCCTCAGTTCAATTCTGTGTAGGCTGGACCATATCCTCCCCATTTCACAGATAGAGAGGTTGAGAATCAGACAGAGTTGCCCAGAGAGGGAGGGGCAGTGCTGGAGGTCCAGCCCAGAGCCCTTGCCCTTGACTGTCAGGCTCTACCTCCCTGGGGTGCCTTCAGGAGCAAGTTCAAGCTCCTACTATGGCCCCAGGCGTGCAGTCCCTTGCCTGCTCCTCTCCGCCACATCTCATGTTCCTGTCCCATGTATGCTCAGGCCTCCAGCTATGCCAAACTATTAGCTCACACTTCCACGGCCAGGCACAGGCTGTTCCCTCTGATAGGCAGCACCCTTTCCTCGCGCAGGCTCTGCCCAGCATGCTTCTCTTTGTCCCTCAGAACCAGGTTCCCAGGGGTCCTCTGCTGTGAAGTCTCCCTCACCTGACCGACTTTGGGCGGGCACTGGTGTTGCCCACTCAGGACCTGCTGCCCCTTCTCCCAGTGCCAGCTCCCCAGTGTGCAGGGGGCTGGCTCCCTCCTTTAGTCTCAGGAGTGAGCAGGTGTCTCAGACCTGGCCGACAGCTGATCGATGATTCTACCTTTCTTGCCAAACTGATTGAATGAGACCTGAGCAAACCCAGTGACACCCAATCCTGGGAACTGGGCTGAAGTTGAAAGTAATCAGGGACTCTGCCCCACTGGGGCTGCTGAGCATGTTGACCTTGTAGCATGTGGAACAGCTGCCTCTGGTGGATGTCCTCCTGTCAGGGAGACTTCTTAGAAGTAAAATCAACACGGCTGGAAGTTCAGCCTGAAACTGCAAAGACACTCCTGTTACCGTTCTTTGATTGCTGGATCAAGCCATGCTTGAAGCCATCCCCTGAACTTTTTGGAACCATGAGCCAATCACTGTCTGCCACAGCCCTGTCTTTTCCCCCTTTGCCATTGAGTCATGAAGAATACATCATCCAGGCTGACACTTGCCTCCCCTGGGCAACTCCAGGACCCAGCCCCGCACCTGTCATTCCTCCTACCTTCACCCAGTTGCAATGTGTTCATTCAGGTGTCCCTGCTACAGGACACTGAGCTTCTTGGGAACAAGGACTGTGCCTTCCTGATCTCTGTTGTCTTGGTACAGGCTAATATGCAGCATAAAGTTGGCATTGAAATCATGGACTTTGAAGTCAATCTGACCCAGGTTTGGGTCCCAGCTCTGCCACCTGGTGACTGTGCAGCCTTGGCCACATTCCTTACTCTACCTCCTTGCATCTCAGTTTCCTGAACACTCGTTATAAAGCGTCTTTAGAAAGACTGAGTGAGGGAATTTCCACTGCCCTTAGCACAGTGCCCTGCCTATGCTAGGCATTTGGTAAGAGGTAGCTGTGATTATCATGACACATTGATCCAGTGGAGGCGGTTCTATGCACATCACATCACAGTGTTAGCTGTGGTGCAGTGGAGGGGTGGAAACGGTCCACGTACAGGCACACACACAGTTACCCTAAATTGTGGTGGCATTGTTTCCAGACACTTGGAGACTCAGGGCTAGGATAAGTTTAGGAGCCTGGGAGGAATCCGGCAGCTTCTCTCAGCCCTGCCCCGGAGGCATGGCCATTGTCAGGTGGGAGTGGGCGTGGGAATGTGGGCATAGAAAGAAAGTCTGCCTTCCCAAGGCTCTCTTTCTGGCCATCCCCACTCCCTTACTCAAGACTGGACTGGGGGTTCTTTGCTCTGGGAAGAAATGCATGCTCAGGAGTTTGGATGTTGGAGCTGGGCGTCTCTAGGAAGTTACTCACCCTCTCTGGACCTCTGACTTCTCATCTTCAAAATGAGTTGTTTAGAAAAAAAATGAGATCATATAATTTAAGCTCTTAAAACCAGTGCCAACAAATGGTAACTATTATTATCAAGGATTAAAATAAAATCTGTGTGGATTCCAGCTCCCTGCTGTCCTGGCAGCCCAGCTGGCCATTTGGAGGGTAGCAGGAGCTCAGATGCCAGGATATGCCTCTGCTCAGTAGGATTCTGTGGATAAACTTTTCCCTGCACCCAACCCCCCAACCAGCACCTGGTGCTGGAGGACCTGGGTGCTGGCACCCAGCTGCCTGCCTCTGAATTCCTCGTCTCCCACTTCCTTACTCTACAAGTAACTCAACTTCCCTCTGCTTTGTTTCAACTGTAAAATGGGGATAATAACAGTAGCTGCCTCGCTGGGTGGTCTTGAGGATTAAATGCCTAACCCAAGCAATGTACTTAGAACTGTGCCGGTCCCACTGCAAGGGCTCAATAAGTACTAGCTATTAGTAATGCCTGGAACAATTTAGTGACTACCTATTGCAAAAAGACCTCTGTCTAAAAGAAATGGAGGAAAGCCTGCTTGTCCTTTGTAAGTATGTAGTCTAAGTTGGGGCCATAGTAATAAATAATAATTATAGTTACTGAGTTTTAAAGCACAAGTGACCAGGTTATCTTGACTTGGTGAGGAGCACAAAGGGAAGATGCCATGAGCTCTTGGACCAGGCTCCTCGTTGCCGGGGAGCTCCCAGATCCAGCCCTGAAGACAGTGGACTTTTCTTGTGTGGTCTGCCCAGAAGAACAGCTTTCTTCCTCCGTAGCAGCCGTTTGGGTCTGCTGGCGACTGGCACTCAGAGCGCTCCGCTCTCCTAGCCCCAGGGATGGGATGTGGCCAAGGCTCTGAAGTGATGGGTTCAGGGGTGGGCATGTGACCTAATCTGCTCCCTATTCTGGGGCTTTTCTTACTGGACATGGTGGGGAAGAGCTATCTATTCCACAAGTCTGGAAGTGGGGAAGAGCTGCCTGGGCTCTGCCTCCAGCTGCGTGGGGCAGCTACCTTGAGGGGATATAGCCAAGATAACACAAAGGGGAGTGGAGGTGAGAGGGAGAGAGGAATGTGGGCTGGGCTGGGGAGAGTGGGAAGGAGAAAGGAAGACAGAGAAGGAGGCCGAGAGGAAGAACGGACTCCCTGTACCTGAAGCCCCCTTGCCTCCTGATTAGCATTCCTTCCTGAGGCTTAGTTACACAAGGCAGTGGATCTACTTGGTTGCTTCAGGTACCACACATGGTTCCTAGACTAGACATTCCATCAATTTTAAGATGCACCGTTATTTAAAGTACCAATGAACTACCAATGGCATGATGTTAAACTGTGGGGTTGGAGTGAGGGGACGTCCTCAAAGAGACCCATACAATGGTCCAAACTGGGCTCTTTTTACAAATCGAGATTCCAGTTTATTAATGTGCTTTTCCTCTCCACTCCAACACTCACCCTGGGCACAAAAGGCCTGTGGTACCTTCATCTCTAACTGGAGAGTTATTTGGGAGGAGAAGCAGGGAAGAAAAGTAGCTAGACACCTGTGGAAGTGGAAGAAAAGGGTGCAGTCATGTTCCCATCTCATAAGCAGCAAAGCCATGAGCTCTGGGCTGGGCGGACCATGGGAAGGCTAAGGAAGCAGCCACTGTGTGCCAGGGACACTCACTTCCACATCAACCTCCAGAGCACGGCAGCTGTCCCGGTTTTACAGAAGAAAGCAAGGCCTGCTTAGGTAACATACATGGCCAAGGTTGGCAGTAGGACACCACAGGGCCAGAATCCCTATCTTCCCAACTTGCCCAACCTTTCTCACCTGGACATTAGCTGAGTGCATGTGTTCCATCCTAATTATCCTTAAAATTATCAATGAAGACATGCTCCAGGGAGAAAAGACAGCAAAGATGCTACAGAGCAATGCTGCCCCTGAGTGACCAAGAACAGTGCTCCCCTCTTGGCCTTGTTAGAAATAGGCTGGGGGCAGACAGAGGGCCTTGTGGCCAGCCACTAAGCAATCCCCATGGCTGTCCTATTTCATCTGAGGGTCTCTAGTTATGAGAGAGACTCTGAAGTGCTGGGGATGGGAGGCAGCCCTGGGATCCAGTCCAGGCTGGTATGACTTTGGGAATGTCACTTCCTTCCCATGGGCCTCAGTTTCCCCATCTGTAAAATGACAGGAGCTGGGGCTGGACCAGCTCATCTTTAAGGGCTCTTCCAGGCTTGGTTATTAACGTCACTTAAATATTTTACAGTTTGTAACCATCTTACTTGATCCTCTGACCCAGCACCTCTCAACCTATTTTCTGTTGGCCCTCATGTGACAGGGTTGTCAGACATGTGACATTTCCATGGGCTACTTTCATATTCTATCCCTCCCTCCTCTATTAGCATGCAAATGAGGAAAGATGCCATTGTTGCAGGTTGGCCCTGGATATACTCTAAGTAGAATGATTTTTAACTCAAATCATTGGAAATATCAGTGCTTTTTCATCAGCAAATAATTACATTGCCAGGCTTCTCCTAACTGATTCTGACCCACAAGTTTGTCTAGACACTGTAGATCAAAGCCATAGCTGTAACAAGCCCAAGAGGAGACAGCACTGGCTTCAGTTCCTGTAAGGAGCTAAAGCAAATGATATTTTAATAACTAATGTCAACATTTCTCCTATGATGGGAAATGTATTTTAATATGGTCTGAACTGGGGGAAGTAAGATGCTGAGGACTTTGGAAGGCAGGACTTTCAAGAGGAGAGCTTGACTGCCCTGCACAGACTGCCTGGGAGAGAGGAGGGGAGGGCAGAGGCCAGCAGAGAGGTGAGGAAAGGAGCCAGCAAGGGTGTGGAAGGCTCTGCTATGTCGGATGGCTCTTTGACCTGTGCTTCTCGTGGTTTCAGATACTCTCCTAAACTCCCCAGTGGAGTGTGTGTGTGTGTGTGTGTGAGAGAGAGAGAGAGAGAGAGATGAATCCAGCAAATGAGGCTTTTGGACAACACATATTCTTAGGGCAGAAGCCAAAAAGCAGGGCAGATGATGAGACTTCAAACTCCTGAAAATTTGTAGAAATCTTAGAAGGCTCTAAAGTGCTCCAGTCCATGGGACTGGGGGCTTCAGGCAACCCCAGCTACACCTGCAGTGCTGTCAAGGCCCCTTTTGGCACGGGGCTTTTCACCCATTTTGCAGATGAACAGCCAAGAGGGCTTCCCCAAACTGAGCAAAGCTGCCTCCTTCCTTCTACTGGATCCTGGCTAGATATTTGTTCCCTATGGACCCCTGATCCTAAGTCCCTCCATCTTCTCTTTCAAGTCCATACTTAATCACCAACTGAGTAAATCCCTGGACAATTCTAGCTTTGGCCCTTTCACAACATTAATTTATTTGGGTTTTTGTTTTGAAATAATTTTAGATTTACAAGAGTTATAAAAATAGTAAGAGAGTTTCCACAGGCAATGTGCCCAGTTCACTTTAATGTTAACATCTTCCATAACATTTATCTCAACTAAGAACATTCATTGGACACTAGTGAACTACTCATAGTGCACTGACTTTATTTGAATTTCATCAGCTTTTTCACGAATGTCCTCTTTCTGTTCTAGGCTCCCATCCAGGACACCACATTGCATTTAGTCATGATAGATCCTTGGTCTCCAGGCTGTGAATGCTCCCCAGTCTTTTCTTATTTTTTATGTTGAATACCATACATTTTGGCTGTCCATTTATGCATTTATTGACTCATCCAATTGACCCATCAACTCATGTGGTTTCAGGCCCAGTGCCAGGTATTGGGAACTCAGAAATGAACCAGCTGAGGTCCCTGACCTCAAGTTGCTCAAAGACAAGGAGACTAGCAAGAGGCAGACCATGAAATCGGAGTGAGAAACACCACAGCAGGGGAAGGCACAGGCAGCAAGAGCTGAGCCTATGTGTGTGCATGGAAGGACTGGAGTCTGGAGCTGAAGCACAGAGCACCAGAGGGACAGCTCACCTTCCAGGCGCATTTGCGATTGTGTAAGGATCTCGGTCAATGAAGCATCCCCACAGAGTAGACAAGCACCACTGTCCCATGTTCAGGTCCACTCTTCAACAGTGATGCATATGCTATGTCTATGGTGGGCAGGACTTGTAGGTTGAATTTTGCACCCTTCACACCCAAAGGAAGATTGAAGCCCTCATCCCCAGTATCTGTGAATGTGATGTTATTTGGAAATAGGGTGTTTACAAATGTAATCCAGTTGAGGTGAGGTCATACTGGATTAGAATATACCATAATCCAATGACCAATGTACTTATAAAATGAAAGAAATCTGGACACAGATACATAGGGAGAACACCAGGTGACAAGGGAAGCAGAAACCAAAATGATGTGTCTACAAGCCAAGGAACACCAAGGATTGCTGGCAACCAGCAAAAGCTAGAAAGAGCAAGGAAAGATCTTTCCCTAGAGCGTTCAGAGAGAGCCTGGCCCAGCTAACATCTTGATTTTGGACTTGCAGCCCTCAGAACTGTGAGACAATAATTTCTGTTGTTCTAAGCCACCGGTTTGAGTAATTTGTTACAGCAGCCTAGGAAAGGAACACAGCGGTTTCTGTGATGTCTCCCAGTGATCCCCAGCTCTTGGTATTCATGCCCTGGTAAAATCCCCTCATGCTGATCGTGAGCTAAACTCAGTGACTCACTGCTAGCAAACAGAATAAAGCAGAAGGGATAGATAACACTTCTGAGATCAGACTATTAAAGACTGTGGCTTCAGGCATGCATACACATTCTCTCTTTGTCTCTCTCTGATTCTTCTTGTTTACTTCCTCCGATGAATCAAGTTGCCATGTTGTGAACTGTCATATGGAGAGTCCCGGGGTTAAGGAACCAGGGTGGCTTCTGGTCAACAGTCAGCAAGTTGCCTAGGTCTTCAGTCCAATGCCCATGAGGAATGGAATCCCGCCAACAGCGACATTGACTAGCTTGGAAACAAATCCTTTTCTAGTCGAGCTTTGAATGCTGCCTGGTGAGAGACCTTGAGCCAGAGACTCCTACTAAGCTGAGCCCAGATTCCTGACCCATGGGAACTGTGAGATAATAAATGTCCTAAGCCACTAAGTTTTGGGGTAATTTGTTAAGCATCACTAGATAATAGGTAACAATCTAATAGGAGCACTGGTAATTAGCTCCAATGTGCATTTTCTTCCACCAAGCAATTAACTGAGTTCTGACACTAGCTACCTGGAGATAGCATCAGATTCAACAGGTTAAAGGCTCAGTCCTACAAGACTGTCCTCTCCCAATTACTTCTGATGCTTATTGCAAGTCCAGGTTGTCACCTGTGCTTCTGACCAACTGACTACAAATCGGAGGTTCTCACAACCCCTTGGGTTTAACTAATTTGCTAGAGAGTCTCATGAAACTCAGGAAAACAGTTTGTTTACTAGTTTACCAGTTTATTACAAAAGGCTATAACTCAGGAACAGCTAGATGGAAGACACATAGGACAAGTATGGGGAAAAGGCACAGAGCTTCCATGCCTTCTCCAGGTGTGCCAGTCTCCCCAAATGTCCCTGTGTTTCCCAACCCAGAAGCCCTCTGAGTCCTGTCTTTTTGGGTTTCTATGGTGGCTTCATTACACAGGCATGATAGATTAAATCATTGGCCACTGGAGACTGAACTCAATCTCCAGCTCTTCTCCCCTCCCAGGGCATCTGGGGGTGGGACTGAAGTTCCAACCTCTAATCACATGGCTGATGCCCTTGGCAACCAGCTCCCATCCTTAGGTAAGGTCCAAAAGTCACTTCATTAACATAACAAAAGACACCTTTATTGCTCTCCTTTCAAGGGTTTTTGGAGCTCTGTGCCAGGAATGGGATGAAGACCAGATATATATTTCTTATCATAAATCATACTATCCCATCAGCAGTGGTAGATTGCAGCCAAGTAGAAATGTAGGCTCTTTTTTACCAATCTGAAGGTTTTCCCTTCAGAGGTTTCAAGGGAGGTTGAAAATCTACATTTTTTTTAACATGCACAATGTCCAATTAAAGCACTGTTTAATTTTGTCACCCACTCCCCACTCCCTCAGATATTTGGCAGTGTCTGGAAACATTTTTTAATATCATAACCAGAGGGCACTACTGGCTTCTAGTGGCTAGAGATGCTGCGAAACATCCCACATACTCAGGAGAGCACCATGCCACCCCACCAGCAAAGAAATGTCCGGTCTAAAATATCAATAATGCCATTGTTGAAAAACCCTGAATGACAGAAACACTGATTGAACCAAACAAACAAGTCAGATGACCAGATTTGCTGGCAGCTTTCAAGGTACAATTCCTACTAACATGTTTTTCTGTGGTGTAACACATTTCTTTGTTAAAAGATAAACTAAAGCCTATGAAAAATATGAAGAATTTATTGAGCAAAAATTGATTCAAAGCAGACAGCAGCATCTGCTCTAGATGATAGAAAGGAGCTCCAAGGTGGCACACAAAACGACTGACTTTTATAGGCAGAAGGGAGCAGGACTAAGGGCGTTATACTAGGCAAAATAAAAGGTGGGTTGGTTATTGAAAAGTTACTTTCTTTTAGGGGATGGCAGGGATGTATTAGGCAGATTACCTAACTAGGGCTAATCAGGCAATTCCTGACTGACTGGCTTAAGACTCCATTTCTGAGAGAGCTAAACTGTAATTAAGTCTTAGTTTGGTAACATGGGGCTTAGCCTAAGTGACTCCATTTTGGGCCTAGTTGTCTTTTTCTTCAACACTGTTTTATGTTGTTGACTGGTTTCTTTGTCACTATTTCCTTTCAAGCCTGATCTGTTAGATCTCTCTCCCCTGCCTGCAGGTGATTATCTTGGATTTCCTAATCAATTACATGCATTAGAATAGCCTCATTTTCAGCTATTAAAAACTTAGCAATATCTACTATCAAAACTGCAATCTCTCATCTAATTTAGCTTCTTTCCTTTCCACAGTGCTGGTCTCACCTGGAAATTCTTCACATCAGCCCTTAGGAAGAAGGATGTATCAATGAAGATTCAGTTAGGAAAACAGAAACCATGCTAGACATTTCAAACAGAGAAGACTTAATACAGGAGACTGATTAATTGAGTGTTGAAAATATGGAAGAGCAAAAAGGGAATGGTGAGATACCTACTTAGCCCATGAGGAAACAACATTTTTTGGCCCACCAAAGTGTGGAAGAACAGCCCACTCTTAGTGCACTATTCCCTTTTTCATCAGTTCTCATGGGCAGACCACACAGGCTTTTGCCTTTTGACTTCCCCAAGGAGAGTTGGGTACTGTGTCTAGGTGACTTCAAGTATATTAATTTAGTTTTCCAAGGATTTTTCCGCCCACTTCACTCCAGTAACACCACAGGGTGAACCTAGGACAGAACACCTAAATAAAACTGAACAGAAAAGACATAATTATTTCACTTAACAAGCTTCCAGGTTGGTTCAGAGGCTCAATAGCTCTGGATTGATGTCTCTGTGAGTCTATCTGACCTTATCCTCATAGTGACAAGGTGGCTGCAGCATCCCCAGGAATCACATCTTCATCAGCAGACCCCAAACTGCCAAGGGAATGAAGTAATAAGAGGAAAGGCCATTTTCCCTGAGTGCCTCTGTCTTTTTTCTTTCTAAAAAGCCCCTAGCAAACTTTCCCTTACAGAATCATATGTCCAATCCTAGACCAACTATTAACAAGAAGGAACCAAAGGACAAAGATTAGGTTAGAATAATCCTGACTTAGCTTTTGGAGTCAGAACAAAATTGGGATACTGTTTTCTAAGGAAGAAAGGGGAATAGCTATTGGGTAGGAAACCAGAGATATGGCCCCAGGCATTTCAGTTGCTTCTGAAGTTTTTCATTATGTAAATAATACTGCCCTATATATTCTTTTGCATAAATATTTTTCTGCATTTAAAATGATTTTCTTAGTGAGATATTTGGAGGCATACACACACACACACACACACACACACACACACACACACACACACACACAGGCTTCGGTATTCTTTAGGAATCAAGGCTGGAGGCACACAGTAAGAGAAATTACCTTTGACTCAGTGCCCCCCTGAGCTGTGCCCTCCCTTCCCCAGACTAGCTGTCACAGTTGTCTGTTACAGGAGATTACCTGGGGTGTGGGAGTGGCTGGCCAGAGTTAACATTTTTTGGCTGTGTGCCCACAGACAGACCATTATCAGCTGATAGAGACAATTTGATTACTTCCATATTTTCCCTTTTCTACTTTTATTTTGGCTTATCCTTTGAATATTTTTTGAGCTCTAGTCTAGTCTAGTCAAAACACTCTAGCCAATCCCAAACCCAGAATGTGCAAATCCCAAGTTTAACAATTTAGAACAAAACCTTAGGTCAACTAACAGAATCCGTTTTTCTTTGCCACGTCTCTGGATATCTTCTAATGTGCTCTTTTAACTAATGACTGGATTAAGAAAGCTTGCATTCCTGTACCAGAAACCAGATTCAATGAGCCCCAGCCATTAAATTCCTAGAAGTGGAACTTGTCGATCAAACTGCAAGATAATTATTGGGCACTCTGTTAGTTAGGATTAAGTATTGCTAGCTGCTATAATAAAGAATCTCCAAATCTCAGTGGCTTAACCCCATAGAAGTTTAAAACTTATGCTCATAAAGCCTCATGAGGGGTTCTTGGCCAAGTAGCCTTCTATGTAGTGATTCAGGGACTCAGGTTCCATCCAACCTGAAGTACCACCCTCTTGCGTGGCCCCAGATGCTCTTTATTCAGCCATGGTTGGGAAAGCAAATTTGGGATTATGTGTGAGAGACCTAGAAGTGCACTCATCAATTTTGCTTGCTTTCCAGTGGCCAGAACTCACTTGCATGACCATACCGACACAAGAGAGGCCACAAAAGTTGATCTAACTATGGACCCAGGCGGCAAGGAATAATTACCCACCTTTGTCAAAGACACCTACCTGTGCCAGGTGTTTTACATACATTACCCGTAAGGTAGGTTTTCATTTTACAGATGAGAGGACTGAGACTCAGAGAAACAAAATGTCCTGTCCAAGGCCACACGGCTACTAAGTTCCTGTACCAGAAACCAGATTCAATGAGCCCCAGCCATTAAATTCCCAGAAGTGGAACTTGTTGATCAAACTGCAAGATAATTATTGGGCATTTACCTTTCACATTTAGGTGTTTAATCCACTTGGAATCCACCTTTATAAGTGCTTTAAGGTGGGGTCCAATTTAATTTTTTTTCTCCAGTTTTCCCCAAACCGTATACTAGATGATTTCTTTTACAACACCTGATACTATAAAGGTTTAGGCTGATTTACATTCCTACTATCAGTGTCTATTCCACTTCACCTTCTTTGACACTAGGTATCATTATTTTAAAAATCAGTGCTATTTGATGTAGAAAAGTGATAACTAATTTCTTGGATTGCCAATTAGATTACTTTCTCCTTTTTTATCCCCAAATATATTTGTTCATTTGTGAATTATTTATTTGAATTCTCTGTTCATTGATCTGGTAGGGTCTGAATAACTTTCTCATCTCTTTCCATACATATATACATACATATAGCACAAGCTCTTTACATAATAAAGATATGATGCCTTTGCCCATCACTTTTGCTGTATACATTTTCCTTTCCTTTTTTATGTACAGATGTACTAAAGTTTTCTGCACTCAATTCTGCCCATCTCTTTCTTTGTCTTCTTTTCTGATGCTTCTAAGTTTAACCAGTTTTTTATCCCCACAGGTCTGATAAATACTCAAGTCTTTTCCCCTTTATGGTTTGATTTTTTTTTAATTTCAATTCTTTAGTGCATCTGGAATGCATTTCAGTGTATGGTACAATAGAACAGGGTCTAACAGCAGGTTTATAATTTGCAGAAGGAAGGGGCCTCATTTATACTTCCAAGTCCCTTCATCCCAAATTCTAAGCATCTTCTGTCTTCTCCAGGCCAAGCAGAAGCAAAGATACTTAAGTGGCAGAAAAATGTGCAAGGCTGTAATCATCTTCTCCAATAAAAAAAATTATTGTTCTTGTGCATAACTGAGTGTTTACTACATGTTTGCTGTGCTTTGCATAATTTGTGTCACTGAAGTTAATCATTAAACATCCCCATATTTCCCAGACAGACATTATTACCCCTATTTTACAGATGAGGAAAAACTGAGGCTTAAGTAACTTGCCCAAGGCCACATGCTAGGGCAATCTGTCATTTCCCCTTCATGATCATTCCCTGGTTTTTTATGGCCTTGCCTCCTAGTTATATTAACTCAAAATGTGCTTGTTTTCTTGAAATTAAGATAGAACGACCCTATGTGAATTAGCTTTTTTAAAAAGTTTTTTTGAAGCAGCTTGAAATGTTCAAGAGTTCCCAAAGTAGGAAAAGATACTAAAAAGGATCTAGAAACTCCCCAAAGAGGTTGACACTATCCCATTGACCAAAAACCACTGTTACTGTGGTAAACATGAAATTTACATTAATTGGCTTTTGGAGGAATTGGCTTTAAGCATAGTAATCAAGAACCCACTAGAGTCCAAATAAATGAGGTGATTGTCAGCGATTTGGCCCAGGATGGGGATTCGTAATTATTTGCCTTCCTGTTTCAGGAAGATTTTCATTTTTGTGAACTTGGAAGAATCCTCAGTGAAGGGAGGGAAAGAAGAACTGAGCAGAAAGGAGGTGGAAAAATGTGATTAAACACAAAATCCCCACTAAGAAACTACATTTGTCATATCACTTCTCTGTGCCTCAGTGGCCTGTAAATGGAATTGATTGTAACTTATTTCACAGAACTATCCATGGTGAGGATCATGTAGAAGAGAATTCAGACATGCCAAGCACCTGGCCCACATTCAGAGCTGTCTCTCAGGTAATTCCCATAGTTGTCCTTTGAGGAAAGTGCATTTATGAGGATTGACCTGCTGAAACTGGCTGAGATGCATGATGCAAGCAGACTAGGGAGGGCTCCTGAGTCAGGAAAGAAGGAAGATGCTGGACAGGGAAGAAGAAAGATGATCTGTTTTGTGTTCAAAGCTTTATATAACAGGGCATCTTATTTTAATCCTCTGAGCACCTGGGTCAAGTCAGTGTTACATACCCTCTGTAGATACAGAAAGGAGGCTGAGAGAAGTACAGCACCGAGCTCAAGTTTGCATAGGAGTCAGTTCCAGGTCTTCTGGATTACAGAGACTGAGCGATCTCAGGGAACAAGGGTTACTGGGCTTGGGGGTGTGTAAGATGATGAGCTGGACAGGGATGAAGCCCCACCAAGTGGTAAATCCCACAAAGAACCCAAGTAGCTCTGACCAGAGATGCCAGGGCCTTTGCTCCTAGCAAGGACACTTGGAGAGGTGATGGCCTTCAAAGACAGAAGAGTGATTAGCTCCAGGAAAGGGCAGGCATAGGAAGGAAGACACAGTTCAGATCCTGGAGCAACGTCAGGGAAATGTGCCTTCTAGGTCACCAGTGTCCTGACCACAGGCATGTTTGCCTCAATTAAATAGAATCCACAGTAGGCCATTTTAACTTGGCAGGGGGGTAGAAAACAGGTTTCGAGAACAAACTGAGCCAAGCCATTCTTCTGTAAGCTACAAAAGAATCCCAATTTCATGTTTCTTTAGGTTTAAACAGATTCAAGTGTAATTAAAACCTAGAGAATTGGTGGTGGCAGAGGCTGGGGGGACAGGTACAAAGCCCAGGATGGACACAGAGCAGTGAGTGAGAAGAGTCTAGATTCTGCTTCAGCTCTACTGCCAAGGATATTTCCCTGCCTGGAACAGTCGTAAATGCAAGCGAGTATTTTATGATTTGTCTGTTTGTTTGCCAATTTCAAAGAAATCTCAATGTGTAAAGTTTGAAAAACACAAAGATGTATAAAGAAATAAGGAGAAAAATCACCCATAATCCTATTGGCCCGTAATAACCACTTCCCGGCTGCATGAATTGAAGCCCATTACATCCCACAAATATATACATCTCTAATCATAAAATGCAATATGCTCATTAGAGAAAACCTAAAAGTTTCAAAAGAAGAATGAAGAAAATTAAAATCTCACCACACAGAGAACATATGGATGAATTTCCTGTGTCTGTTGTTTACATTTCTTTAAGTATTATATATATTTTAATATGTAAGTATTATATATATAAATGTAATATATAAATACCTAATTTCACATTCTACTTTCTTAACATTATATCATAAGCATTTTCTCATGTTATTTGCACATTCTGTATAAACATTTACCTTGCAAGGCTACATGGTATTCCTTGGTATGGCTATTACATACCAAGGATTTTCTGTGAATCCTTTTTTGCAAATCTTTGCCCACAGCTCTTTTATTTCTTTAGGATTGGGTCCTTCAAGATGAACTACTGAGTAAAAGACTATGAATCTTGTAATACATATTTGGAAAGTTTTTACCTAGAGCAGTGTAGGGAAGTACCACCCTTCACTATACCCTTGACTCCTCTGACTATATTACTTGATAAAAAACTGTTTCTAATTAACTGGGTGAATTATTATTACTGAGCTAGGACCCAGAATAGCTAGTGCCTTTACTAGGCATGGCTGTGCAACATTAACTCTTGACTCGGTTTCCCCATTCTTATCATGACAAGTGTTCCTTAAATTCAGAGGATGATTTCAACTTCTTAGTGTTGAAATATTGATTGAAACTCCAGTTTCAGCTCCTCAAACTTCTGTTTCCTCGTCTGCAGAAGGGGAATAATATCCAACTTAGAGAATCGTTGTGATGATTGACAAAACAAAACAATAACAACCACCACCACAGGTAAATCACTTAGCACCCTGTTGGCCATAGCAGATGCCCAGTGAATATTACCTTCTTTCCTCCCTTTATTCTCAACTTGGAAGTCATTAGAAAAGTCAGGAAAAGTAGCATTAAAATACCAGATTTCTAGTTGAGGAAATCAAAGCTCAGAGAAGCTAAATAATTTCCCTGAAGTCCTGATGGCTAGTAATTGAAAAAGTGAGGCCCACACCAGTCTCAAAGAGGAGACAGAGAGGGGCTTCAGGGGGGCAGCTGCAGGACTGAATATGGTCTGCACATCTGTTTCATTTGGCCCACATTGCCAAGTAAGAAAATTGGGTAAAACCAAATAAAGCCAACCTTGAGAATGAGATTTCACATTCATGTATGATTTTTGGCTTCCCTTGAGAAATCATTAGATCTGATGATGGGGGAGGGCTAAATTGAGTGGTGACCTGGCCCCTGTGGAAGGGCCATGCACCTCCAATCCACTTGGTCTACACTGGGTGTGTGCAGTTGCCAGCTCCTGCCTGGCTCCTTGGTACACTGGCGTTTGTGGCCCCTGCTCTGACCCATGTGGACATCGGACCCGGGGTTCCTGGCCTTCCCCCAAGAAGCACGCTCCTGGCCAACCTCGACTTTGTGTGCACTGGTGGAGGCCTGGCCTCAGCTGAAGATTGCCCACTGAGCTGGGTCCTGCTGCAGTCCAGGAATGTGAACGCACATTGTTCTCCGCCCAGCCGCATTCGTGCGGGGTGAGCTCACCCTGGCCCGCTGCCTCCTTCCCCCAATCTCTCCAATTAAAAACATATTACCTTCCCGCTCGGCCCGGAGCAGCCCTGGGCCGCAGCTTTATTTTATAAACACATGTAGACAAGTTCAAAAAGGAATGATTCATGCTGGACCTGAGCACTCCTGGACTCGAGGACTGCTGAGCATTTTCACAGGGAAAGCATCCTGAGCGGGACCAGGCCTGGCCCTCGGGGGGTATCATCTCTCCAGCTCCAAGGCCCAGGATTACCTGGCCACAGCTGGAAGGACTTACCCACAAGGCCAGCTTTCGGCACCCCCAGCCCAGCCCCAGCCACCATTGGCTCCTGGAAAAGAAGGAATCAGGCCCAGCTCCTCCCCCAGCAGGAGGCTTCCTCTGATCCCCTCTAGCACGCTTTCAGGCTCACCTTCCCAGCCTGGATTTGGATTCTCCCCTTCCATGCACTCCACTGAGCTCTCCTAGAGGGTGGGCCCTGGAAGGCCTTTCACGCTTCCTCCCACAATGCCTAGCTCAGTGCCCTGCACATAGAGACGCACAAGACAGTTGTTAGAATTATAGCAGTAATAGTGATGAGGCCGAAAGCACTGGTACTTAGTAATTTACATATTTTCCTCCATTGAATTCTCACAAAAGCTCAGTGAAGTAGGTGCTCTTCATTGTAAATCCACTTTCACAGATGAGGAAATTAAGGTTTGGAGTTCAATTGAACTTCTCACTTGGGGATCTGTCTTGGCTGTCAGAAATGGGAGGGACCTTGAATCATATGGTCTTGTCACCCGATTTTACAGATGGAGAAACTGAGGCCCAGAGAGGAAGAGGCACTTCCCCAAGATGGTATAAAGACGGAGCAACCTTAGTAGGAGCCCCAGCTGCCCAACCTTGTATTGCATCCCACTGTGCCGGCCCCTGGGGTCATGCCTGACACATAGAAGTTTGGTGACATTTCCTGAGTGAATGAAAAGCTATGTGAGTTTTTATGGAATTCTCTGCTCAGACCATAATTACTGTGACTCTAACATACTCATATCTGAATCCCAAGGGCCCAGCTCCAAATCCACTAAGGAGTCCTCGATCATTATCTGTTGAAAGAATAAATCAGTCTCTTATTGTGTCTATAACCAATACAGCTTAAACTTTACTTATTATTTTAGGGTTACTGGGTGTTTCGTTTGCTCTCCTCAACTAGAGAGTAAGGGTTGGATCTTCTGCCTCCCTTGTAGGTGAGGCTGTGCCCAGTATGCAGAGATGCTGACTTCATGGATGCCCACTCACTTATCCTTGCCCTCGTTACTATTCATTGAGCAACTACCGTGTGCTGGCACTGTGCCAAGGTGCTAGCCAAATGCTGTGATACAAAGGCTAATCCAATCATGAGCTGCCCTGTGGAACTGCCACTAAAGCACCCCATAGTGGCCATCTGCTTCTGCCCACTGTGACTGTAATGGGAGGGGCTGCCAGTTGGGACCTTCCCTAACGGTGGGGGATGGGAGATGAAGAGGCTTCCCAAAGTTCTTGGTCTTCTCTGCCCATTTTCTGCCAGTCCTCCTGAGCCTGGTTGGCCTAGCAGTGCCCATCCCCAGGAGCAGGAAGCTGCTAGTTATATTTTGCTCATTCATCTAGTTACTTAACAAACATTTATTGAGTGCCTACTGCATGCCAGTTTCCATGGTTGTAAGAAATATGCTGTCCTTGGGATCATCCTTGCTACAAGCTTCTGTATAAGTCAGAAGGCTTTGAGGGCAAATGACCAAATGTAGGTTGGCTCAGGAGAAGGGGGAACTTCCTGTCATGTATCAAATACAGGGATGGCCTTGGGCACCGCTAGGAGTCTTTCTCTACACCCCTTGTCTTTTCTTCCTGATTCCTTCTTTCCTTCTCAGAGCTGACTAAATTTTTTGCTGCAAGATGTGGCCACCATCAGTATCAGGTCCCAGATTCCCAACCTCACCCACCTCCCATAGTTCCAACTGGAAAGTTCCTAGGGAGGCTGAAAACAGAAGAGAGAGGGCTTCTCAGGGGGCATAACAGAGTTGGTTACGGAAAACTGGCTTCTGTGTCATTCTTCTGGTCCCCTAGTTATTTTGGCCATTTCATCCTATACTGGAGAGTCTGGTTCATGGGGAATTTGATAGTAAGATGAATGAGTTAATTTTTCTTTTTTTTTTTTTTTTGGTTGTAAGTAGCTTTTTTTTTAATTGGGAAGGATACTTGAGGTGTCTCATAGGAGGCATGAAGTTATGAGTTACAGGAAGGGATGACCCCAGCAGCCATGGACCTTGACTGTTTGGAGAATGTTTCACATAACCTCCTTCTCATAGCTTTACCCTTCATGTGACTTGGCTCCAATAGGTGCCAGCCTCTGCAGTTCCAACAGCTACCAGTTCAGTTCCAAATTTTGAATTTGTGGGGAACAATTGGAATTGGCCTTGTGTGGGGCACTCGCTTATCCTGCACCAAATTGCAGGGCTGGACTGGGAGGGATGGTCACATTATACTGACCTCAGGAACTCTCATTCATCGTTGGTGGGAACGCAAACTGGTACAGTCACTTTGGAAGACAGTTTGGTGACTTCTTACAAAACTAAACCTACTTTTAAATGACCCAGCAATTGTGCTTTTTGGTATTTACCCAAATGATATCAAAACTTATGTTCCTCCCCCCCACACACAGAAAAACACATTGATGTTTATAGAATCTTTATTCATAATTGCCAAAACTTGGAAACAACCAAGGTATCTTTCAGTAGGTGAACAGATAAACAAAGATGGTATATCCAGGAAATGGAATATTACTCAGCCCTAAAAAGAAGTGTGCTATCAAGCCATGAAAAGACATGGTGGAAACTTAAATGCATATTGCTAAGTGAAAGAAGCCAATCTGGGAAGGCTACATACTGTATGATTCCAACTATATGACATTCTGGTAAAGGCATAGCTATGGAGACAGTAAAAAGATTGGTTGCTGGGGAGTGGGAGAAGGGAGGGATGAAGAGGTGGAGTGCAGAGGAATTTTAGGGCAGTGAAACTACTCTGTACAATGCCATGATGATGGACGCATGTCATTATACATTTGTCCAAACCCACGGAATGTGCACAACCAACAGTGAGCCTTACGTAAACTATCGACTCAGTGATGCTGATGTTTTGCTGTAGCTTCATCAGTTGTAACAAATGTTCCACTCTGGCGGGGGATGTTGGTAGTGGGAGAGGCTGTGATGGAGGCATGGGGAGCATATGGGGAATCTCTATACTTTTTGCTCATTTTTGTTGGGAATCTAAAACTGTTCTAAAAAGTTAAGTCTATTAATTAAAAACATTAATAATCACCTGCCTGTGGTCTGGATGTGTCCCACACGGGCTGCCCTGAGAAACTGACCTGCCTCCTTAAATCCAAGCACCATTTGGTTTCAAGACATCATCTTTCCCACCAAGGGCACGTATTAGGTAAGAATGTCTTCATACTCCCAGGCTGTAGCCACTATCCGAGATGCCTGTACCTGCTTATCAGAGGACCTGATTGGCATGAATAACACAAGTGGTTACAAGGAGGTGAAAGGGTTCCAGGCAAAGCCCAGCACCCTGTCTGAGTGTAAGTGGCAGCTCTCGGGCGTCTGGAATACAGAAGATTTGAAGCCTCCATCAGCGCCTTCTTGAGCCCTGGAGTGCTGAGGCTGGGATGTCTGAGGTCGGTGAGGCAGCCAGGGACCCACGAAGTGCGGTGGCTGCACTGAGCAGGACTCTCCTCCTCTGTCCCTGATGGAGGCAGGTGGCCTGGTGCTGCTGCCTGGAGCCCAGCAGGGGCAGTGGAGTCCTGTGACCCATGGTGGGATGAGTACTGCCAGGACACAAGCATGAAACTGGCTGGAAGGTTTTGTAGGATTCTGAGCAGAGACCAACAAATTCCATCCCTTGGGCCTGGGTTCTTTCTGCCTGTGTCTCAAAATCACAGCAACACACCACCTCATTAGGGTAGTCCGGGTCAACATCCACAGGCACAAATGATGTTGTTAGGAGGCTCTCTTGATAGGGTGGGATGGAATGGTACCTTACCTCCACGATGCCTCTCCCCAGACCATAACGCCAGTTTAATCAGGGGAAAAATATCAGACAAATTCCATCAGGGGGGCATCCAAAAAATACCTGGCCAGGAGTCATCAAAACTGTCAGGAACCATCGAAAACAAGGAAGTCCCAGCCAAGAGGAACCTAAGGAGATGTGACGACTACATGCTGTGTGGTAGCCTGGATGGGGTCCTGGGTAGAAAAAGGACATTAGGTGAAAACTAAGGGACTCTATGAGCTTTGCATAATAATCTAAGTATAAACTATGAACTTTGGTTAATAATAATGTGTCAGTTTGGTTCATTAATTGTGACAAATGTACCACACTAATGTGAGATGTTAACAGGGGAAACTGCAGGTGGGAGTAACAGGTATAGGAGAAATCTCTGTATACTATTTGCTCAGTTTTTCTGTAAATCTAGAACTTTTCTAAAAAAAAAATAAAGGTTATGAATTAAAGTCTGTTGATTAAAAAACCACACACATGCATAAGACGACTTTGAGTCTGATAGCCTGGCTTTGCGCACTGTCTCTAATACAACTTCTGGCTGTGTGACCTTAGGCAAATTATTTTAACCCCTGTAAGCCAGTTCCATCATTTGCAGTGGAGGGCTAAGAGTACTTTTCAACTCACTGGTTGTTCTTTCATTCAAAAGAATACATTGCCCATGAAGGGCTTGGCACAGCCTGGTACATATATGGTGTTCATTAAATGATAAGTGTTATTACAGACATATATTCACATATACATGTACTGGGGTTATTATGAATCTAGGGTTTGGTTTTAATTGTTCAATTTTCTAATTTTTTAAAGCAAAAAAATTTTTTTTGACAATTTCACTTAAAAATTGTCAGCCAGTTCTGCTGCTAGCAGAAAAAGTATTTTGCGTTCAAGCCAGAAGCACATGAATTGTCTTCCTAATTGTGTGGACATCAGACCTGTTGTTGGGGTCTGAGTTTAGGTTTGGTGGGGGTAGGTATCTGTCTTCTTTGGAGCGTGGGGCTTCAGCTCCTTAGTGAGCTCAGTTTCCCCCACTCAGCCCTTCTTCCCTATATCCCATGTGCTCAAGGGTCAGTAGGGGGGAGGCGGGCCAATTGGCACACAAGCCAAGAGGACTTCTGGAAGGAAGGGGGTTGAGATCCCAATACTCACCTTTGACGTTCAATGTTATGAGAAGGTCTCTGATGGGAGAGGGACCTTGACCAGGAGGTCCCCATCCACAGGGGGTCTGGCCTGGGAACAAGACTCAGCCCTGTGGGTGGTGACATGGCCAGGGTGCCAATCTGGGCACAGCCCACTGTGGCCCAGATGCTGGCATCATTTCCTTTGGCTCAGAGACCCAGAGTGGGGACACCACCAGAAATGTGGGACTTCCTGTCCCCATCCCACACCGAGAAATGCTGGCTCGAGGAGCCCAAGCTACTGAGGGGATAAATACAGCAGACAAAAGCGGTCATGCTCCTGGTTTCCTGGGCGGTGGCTATGTGAGGTGAGAGGGACTTTCCATCAGAATCTCTCTGCGTCTGCAGAAACACCATGTGGTGACAGCTGCAGCCAAGGACATGGTCAGATTTCTCTGTTTCCTTTTCTGGAAGATAGTAATCAGGTCTTACTTTCTGGCCCAAGTAGCCCTGAACCACTTGATCATCACAGAAAGACCACTGGGAAGGATGACTTGTTCTCAGTGAGCAGATGTTATAATTTGGCCAGTAAGAGAAATGTGACCTCATTTTGTACCTTAGCTGGAGAAATGGACATCCAGTTACCTGCATAAATGTCCATACACAGATACTTTTAAACACATGTAAAACATGCACATGTGTGCACACACATATACATGCACACACACCTGCATATATACACATACACTCTTACATATACACAGACACACAGACGGACCTAGATACACACATATACACACATACATAGACATATACATACACAATACACAAAAATGCAGACATACACAATACACAAAAATGCAGATGTGCACATGCACAATAAATCACACACATGCATACACATACATATACACACATACATAAACCCCTAACACACACGGATGTGGACACCTGCTGCCCATGCTTATTGTCTTAGCAAGAAAAATTCTTGCTGTTTTTGCATTCAGCTTTTCTTCACAAGTCTTGGATTCTTGGAAAGGGATTGCGACTAGAGGGTAGGGGATGGAGAAAAAACAGGGGAGAGGCGGGCCATGTGGACAGATGCTAATTTGTTTCTGCAGTCGACAGATGGGGTGAGGACGAATTACACAGTGGGTATTAAAACTCCCTTCTAAATTCAACAATATTTGCAAACTTATCTGAGCCCCCCAGAAGTAGTAAGAGAAAGTGTACACTCTGAGATGTAATCCCAATCTCTCTTGAAGGTGGGGCTATTTAAAAACCTTTAAAGCACGCCTTGTCTGGAGTGCACATGTCCTAAAGCAAACATTGGCTGCAACCTGATTATGGCCACTAGGAAAAAAATAATAGACACACCATGATTATATAGAGATTTTTCTGCAAACAAGGAGATATGAGAACATTCAGATACTTTTAACACCAATCTAATTTAAGGTGTATAGAAGGAACAGTTGTTCATTTTTTTGTCATTTTAAAAACTACATATTTGTTGCAGAAAACTTTAAAAAGTGTAATGAGTGTAACTTCCTCCACCCAGAGAAAACTGGGTGTTATTTTAAATAAATACTTATGAATATTGTTAACATTTGTGTCTATATACACCCAATATATCTCTATCTACACGTAGGTATACATATAACCTGCTTTTTCATTTAACAATAGATGCTAAGCATTTTCCCATCATTTCTAATATCATTTCAATGAAACAAAATGACCATCTCTGCAGGCACAAGCACACTGATCCTCCTCAAGATCTGAGCATATCTAGGAAAGAGAACCAAACTGGCTGTCCCACCCCCTGTTCATCTCACCGCCCTTGCCTCCAGAGAGGAGGGGCTGCCACAGTGAACTGGGATGCTGAGCATCCTCGGAACATGTGTGCACATCTGGAGGAATGGTTATGAAGATTAATGTCATGCTCAGTGTCAGAACTCACCCTGACATTTCCTCAGTTTATCCAAACAATTTAGGGGAGCCCTCTGGGGATTAGGAACCGCACTCTGCAGTGCGAGGCCAACACTTAACCTCTTGAATTCTCATTTCCCTGGAGACATGCTTGCAAGTTTTATTCTCTAATTGCTAAAACAATGAGGTCGTGTACAGAACCAATACTAGAGCTTGAAATAGCTTAAGGCAAGAATGCAAGAAAGGAAAGTCTGGACACACTGGGTTGATGGGAATTATAATATTTTTAAGTAGGGTTTGAGAGCCAGAAAATAGAAACTAAATGATGTAGGAATTAGTGTTTTTGAAACGATTATGTGAATTAAATAGGATCTTGAGCCAAATGAAGCACTTTAAGCATGTCTCAGAGAATATTTTTTACCTTTTCCCCCTGCTATCTGTGATTCAGTCTGGTTTCAAACCAGTTAACTGTTATTTAAAAATTATTTCTCTTTATGGATAATGCATGCCATGCAACTAATGGATCTTCCATATTGCTTTGGCTGCCAGGGGGCTCAGGAATCCAAATTACTGTATAGGTCTTGCATATCGATGTCATAATATCCCCTCTGGTTTTGATTTTTTCCTGATCCTGGTTTTTATCTACTGAGATTTTTGTTTTATTGCATGTATTTCTTGTAAGCCACCTCAAATCTTTTGTTAGATAGATTTGTAGATCAAAACAACTTGGATTTGTGGTTCAGTTTAAGAAGAAATGAACATTTTGGTTTGGTTTTAGAGTTCAGCAAATTAGTGTGATTAGCTCTGATTTGAGGTTTACAGTTCTATTACGTTAAAGTCCTTGGTATTTAATACATCAAAGGGCCTGAGAGCTTGCACTTAACCTCCTGCGTGTTAACACTGCACAGTGCATCGTATGTCTGTTTCCAATGATTCTGGGCTAAGAAGCTCTTTGAGATTCTATCTTAGAATCTTGCTCACCCTTTAGACATGGTGGGATGGATGTGTGAGCACCAACTTTCGAACACAGATGCAGAAAGGAAAGTGACCCCACTCATTCCAACATATTCCAAGCAAAAAGCATTTTTGCTTTTAAAGAGATGAAGGCCTAAGACTTCTTCAAGAGAGTACACATCCTCCACTGTGATGTGTTCTACTTCACACGACAGCAATTCCAGAATCATCCACCAAGGTGACACTGGGAGGTCCTTGTGTTCCTGCACCTATGCAGTTTTGGGGGGTCAGGGACCTTCCCACCAGGGAATGGAGAAGGTCTGGCATAAGAGAGAGCAGAGTCTTTCCAAGGAAGAGGAAAAGTCTAAAACATGGCTTAGGCCTGGATTCCAGGGCTTTGACTCTTCATGCAACCCTGATATTCCTCCAGGGGGTCCTCCAGATTCCATCAAAGACCGCTGGTTTATGCTGATGACTAGACAGAGGCTGTTTGTGATGGTGCAGGCACCCTGGCCTCTGGGTGCTGCTAAGACACTAAGTCTTAGTCTGACCTTGGCAAACTGCTTACCATCTCCATGTCCCCACTTTCTCCCAGGTCAAGTGGAGGGGGAGGAGACTGAGAAAGGGGAGCCAATACATCTTGGACCTCCACTGCTTTTCAAAAGCTGTGTTTGCCATTTACAAGTCTCATTGTTTATTAGCTTTGACCTGAAGCAAGTGACTGCATCTCTCTGAGCCTCGGTTTCCCCATCTGAAAGTGGAAACAACATACTTACCATGAAGCTAATGAAGCTTAAGTTTTAGGGTCCCTGCCTTTGTGTAGTTTCCTCTAAAGCCTGGAAGGGGCCCTACAATGGATTCACATGTTTTGGTAAATTCTGAAAAATAAGATATTTAGTCACAATTGGCTACTGACTACTGTCTCTTTACACTTGATTCCTTCTGTCACACTTTGCCACGGTCATTTTTGGATCTTGCCCTGTGTTTATGGACTATATTTGTGTGGTTGCCTTCTTAGGGTAGGAATGTTTTCCAAAAATGCTCTCAACTCCTCAGGAATATTCCTACCCCCCCCTTGAAAACTATCTTCCAAGACCTGGAGGCTCTGCATGAAGGTGCAGGGCCAGAGGCCATCCCAACATCTAAAATTTCCCTAGGGAGTTTTGTACCAGAAGTATGTGGGTAGTGGAAAAGAAACAATATTTGATATGTATGGAGCCAGAAGCAGCCTATACAATTCCAAACTTGCCATGCTTTTTTATTCTTTTGGTGTGAAGTATCATTTATTATATGTGCTTGTAGACCACAAACCTCTGGCAGAAGTACAAATAGCTAGTATTATGTCGTGTGAATTTGCATGTCTTTGCATTTCAACTCTCAAAGAAAGAATTTTTGCCCAACTATGCTGGAAGAAGGACTGAATTCTCTTTATCTTCTCTCCATAAGAAATAACATTACATCCTTGTCATATGAAAAGATGATCAAATATGCAGCTAAAATTGTAGGGATGAAAATACTATAAAGGAGTAAGAAATAGTTACTGAATTTAAAATATTATGAAAAATTTCTAACTTTCGCGATCTTTGTGGTATCTGTCAGCTTTTTATAAGTGTGGTTGCTCTTCTTATACTAAATGAATATCACTTTTGTACTTAATTTTTATTTGTAATTTTGCAAACTTCAGTTCCTGTAAATCTGGATCCTCTTCTGAAAATTGGCACAGGCACACCTACTTTGAAAGCAGATGGGAGATGTTTTGATGAGATTTGTATAAATGGCCCCTCTAGCCCAGGATTCAGCCACTTTACACAACAGTTATTGTAATGATTCTTATCACAAGAGATATTGCAGGTAAGTTGTTATTCTTGTTTTGTTTGCTTGTTTTGTTTTTGATAGAAGCTTGGGGAAATCCTTCAGAACTCATCGTGTTTGACTGGAAGGAACTCATTTCATTTCACTTTAAGAGCAGCACATCTGCCTGGGAAATAGCAAAGCTCAGTACCTACCTGCACTAACATTTATACTTTTGAACCCAACCATTCTCCTTTGTTCTTTTGAAATGTTCTTTTCTCCACACCAGCCTTGTCGTGTTAGCAAAGTGGTCTGTGTTTCCCAGGAATCTTCTGACCTAGTTATATTGATTGACCCAAACTGAACCAACCATTGTTCTTTCTTGAGATTTTTGACTTGGAGAATAAAGAGAGCAAGTCTTGTTCCTTCTATGGTAGAAAATCCTGGAAATGTGCTACTGAGAGTTGCTGATGACCATGTTCCAAGCTATAACCTATCTGAGAGAGTAAAGTTGGAAAGCAGAAAAAAATTGAGGCATGGCAGGTGGAGAAACAAGAATTCAGCTCTCTGGTCCTTGTAATCTCTGAGGCCTGATGCATTCCTGCCTTCCCACCAGAATATCACTTATCTCATCACCTTCCATTTTCTCCTAAGCTAGTTTGAGTTGGCTTTCAGACAGTATTCATATCAACCTATACCCTAGGTGTAAAGATGAGCTGGAAATAAGCTAGGCTTTACAAAGATTAAAACTCAACCTCGAGTCATCTCTATCTCAGACAACATCAAGGTGGACTTCTACTATAACAGCTTGGCAGAAGCTAAAGGAAATCCTTTCAGGAGGAAAATAACATGATCTGGAGCCTCTGCAAATTTTTTTTGTACCAAACATTCAATATTTAATCAAAATTCATCAGGCATACCAAGAACAGGACCATAAGAAAAAATGTGTAATAAAAATAGACCCACAGGTGATTCAGATAGTAGAATTATCAGACATGGTCTTTAAAAACTGACATTAATGTAGTCAAGAAAATGAATGACAAGATGAAAATTTTCACCAGAGAACTAGAATCTTTAAAAAGGAATCAAGTGAAAATTCTAGAAATGAAAGAGTTTGTATTTCCACTAGTTGCCTCAAATCTTTTTGAAAGGAGAAAGAATATCAGCAAAGAAATGAAAACCAAACAGACAAATGGAAGGGAGAAATGTGAGTTTAGGAGACTGAAAATCTGGGTTCCTTTTCTATCTCTGTCACTCCTAGCTGTGTAAACTTGGACTTATGGTTCATATCACAAAATAGAGAAAATAAAAGCTGCTTTACTGATGAAGCTTGTATAAAATAGTTCATGTGAATTGCCTGCCCAGGGACTGCCAAGAGCAAGCATGCCATGCATGGTGGCTGTTACTATTATTTTTATTGTCATTACATTTGAAGAAAGCGGGTCTTTTAAATGAAGAGAATCTGAACTTGAAGCAATCTGTTGAGCCAGTATTTTTTTTTTTTGCCTGCACATGTCTAAAGAACAGGGGAGAAAATGAATCAATGGCATTTTCTCACAGCTCAGCTCAGTGAAAAGCTGTCAAAACAGGCTGCATGTGCTCCTGGGTGGGGCAGGGAGACAGCCAGGATAGCAAACTCCCAAGCAGGGTTAGGGAGAGGGGGGAAGGAGCTCATGGTTGAGCCACTGGTGATGAGGCTTCCCTGCTAACAAGGTCCTCACAGGATATCCTTAACTAAGTCCCTTTGGACCAGGGCCAGAGAGATCTGTCTTTTTCTGAATCACACCAGGAAAGCTTCAAAGTCTGTTTCAGCAGGCTGAGTTGGAGAGAGGTTCTAGCTGGCATCCTAACAGGAAGATGCCATACCCTGAGGAATACCCTGAGGGCCTGTGGGATATTGGGGCCAGTGCCAGGCACTTCACCTCCCTTTCTTCTGAATTCTCAGGTAGAAACTGAGACTCACAGAGGTTAAGTGACTTGCCCAAGGTCACACAGTTCAACCATGACAGAACTGAGATTCTTATGTGTCTGACTCTAAGACAATTCTACTGCTCTTTTCACTAACACATCATGTATCACACTGTCATTCTTACACAAGAAGGAGTCTGCTATATCCTTATAAGCATAACACAACCAACTCTTTGCTTGGAAAACTTCTATTCATCCTTCAAAACCCTTAAGTCAGTGAGAAGCCTCTGTGAACTTTCTCCTGCTGCTTGAACTCATCTCTCCGTGATGTCCGTCACCTCTGCACCAGTACCTCCTTCTATTGTTGCCCTTTTCATGCTTTTCTAGAATCATTGACTTATGTGTCTATCTTCCTCATAAGGTTGGAGTTTTCTCATGTTTTATTGCATTTATAGACCCAACCATGGGCTGAGCCTAGAGTAGTGAAGGAATAAATAAGCACATGTACAATATAATGAATCATAAGAAATGTATATTTCATATGACAAAATACATATTTCCCAGGTATATTTGGTCTTCATCCACAGTTCCTGAAAACACTGCAGAGTTTTAAAAGTGAAATGGGCGTCTTGTCATGTTAATGAGAGACTATTGGACCCCCACCCAAGGGCGGGGGCTGGAGGTTGAATCAGCCAATGGCCAATAATTTAGTCAATCATGAATATACAATGAAGCCTTCACAAAAATCCCTGAGAAGAGCTTTTCACTCTCTACTCTCTTGGATCCTGCTTCTCTATCAGGGAGAGCTTCTACGCTTGGGGAACCAGGATGCCTCCATGTGCCACCAAGCCAGGCTTCAAGCTCTATGAGGATAGTTCCTTTATTTGGGACCTTGCCCTATGTATCTCATCATCTGGCTATTAACTTGTGTCCTTTATAAAACTGGTAAATGTAATTGTTTTCCTGAGTTCTATGAGCCACTCTAGCAAATTAATTGGACCTAAGAGGAAGGTCGTTGGAAATTCCAACCTATAGCTGGTAGGTAACAGCTTGTGGCTTGCGACCAGCATCTGGAGTGGTGGATGGAGGGCAGTCTTGTAGGATGGAGCCCTTAACCTGGGAAATCTGGTGCTGTCTCTGGGCAGATAGCATCAAATTTGAGTTGAGTTCTCAGACACCTTGTTGGTGTTTGAGAATTGCTTGGTGTTGTGTCTGGAGGGAGGTCCCCCTCCCCCACCACACACATTGGAATTGGGTCCAGGAACCTGAAAGGAGTTAAGTACGTCATTGTAACATGCATGAGGGAATGAAAAATAAATTAATTTCATTCAGCAAAGACTTAATAAGTCTCTTCTATATGTCATACATTTCTAACTTGATGTGAAGAATAAAGCATTGAGCAAAACAAAGTTGCTGTTCCCATGAAGCAAATTATCTAGGGAGAAACAGGCAATAATCAAATATGCAGGAAAATAAACAAAAGAATTGCTATTTGTGAAAAGTGCCACTTTTGGGCCCAGGACTGTTCAGATGATTAAAGATTCCTACTTTCAGGCAGAGAGCTGAATTAGCAAGAGGACTATTTCTATACAGTTTGGACATTGCATTTAAAGGGTATGTCTAATGTCCCTGATTTTCTTTTGTGCCCTGTAATTTTAAGTGCAAGACAATCAGAATAAGCAAAGCACAGTCCTGTTAAAGAAGCACATAGCCCAGAGTTAATTGACTCTAAAACATGTAGGACAGGGATGGCAGTTATGAGGCCATTATATACTTCCTACTACTGTTCCTAGGGCAGACATTGCTAATCGATCATGACACTCTTTCCAGCTGAACCTGAAGCACCTTCTCAGCCCAGCACTCCAGGCAGCCACAACTAATCAATCCAATGGGACATGCAAGTTGAAACCTCAGCATACCCCTAGCCTGAAGCATTTTATCTTCTTCCATCTGGGAGAGTATAGTGCTGTGGCAACAGCTTTGGGGGATATCAAGTCCCCAAACCAATCTTGGCAGTGGCACTTAAAAAAGATTGAGAAGAAGAATTGTTTTTCAAATATTTGGTTCCCAAACATATTTATTTGCAACTCCAAGTCTACTGACCATATGTGTTACATCTGTTCTGGATTGGAATTCAAACAAAGTTTATGATTTACTAGCTTTAAAAAATACAACTCTAGGTACCTCCACACAAAGATGCCAGTGAGAGAAGCACCAATTTCACAAAGACACATCTCCACCTCTCAGAAGGAGTCCATGTACTTAGGACCCCTCAGCATGAACAAATCCCATTGCCCAATTGAAAAGAAGAAGAAAAAGCTCTATTTGGAGCTTGCAACCCCGTCATGGGACTCACACACCCTGGGTGATTCCACACAATCTGCTGAGGTTTCACAGCTCAGCAGAGGTGGTATAGCTCTCCTGGGACTGTTTAGGCTCAGATGAGTTTGCCAGGCCCTCCTGGGTGGCCCCTTCTCTATGGTTCCCCCATGAAGTCCACAGCCTTTTCCCTTCAGCCCGTGAACTTTCTCTAGGGTGTCCTCTGGCCTTTGCCCATGGCTGTTCGTGGCCCCTCTACTGTGCCCTTACTGCTCTGCGCCCTGGCATGAAGAGGAAGAGGAGCCCCATTGGTTTTGGCCCATTGGTTACCTCCCAACTTAGAAAACATCTGGACCTCTCATTCTCAGTTTTCTCATCTGTAAAACGGGAATGAAAGTAATATCATCTTCCTGGTCAATGAACTGAATCAGGTCAGGAGTGCAGTTCATAGGGACTGTCCCATAAATGATGGGTGTGCCAGCTATGGGCCTGCGACTGTGTGGGCTGTTATTTAATTTTGATGAAAAGCCAATAGACTGGGCTCTCATGCTTCAGGGTGCATCTGAATAACTCCCAGGACACATCGCTTGATCCCAATGCAGTGCGGTTCTAACACGGGGCCTGAGAATTTGCCTTTTTAACCCAGGTGCTCTGGACTGGAAGTCTGTTGACTATCCCTGAGAAACATTTTGTATAAAGAGAGAATCTTGTCTCAGTTTTACAGATGAGGAAGCAGAGAGATACAATGATCTGCCCCAGGCCACAAAACAAGAAAGGAGCAGAGCCAGGATGTGAACCAGGCCTGCCTGATTCCAAGACCTCGGGGTAAGGTAACATTTGAAGATGTTTCTGTCCAATGAAAGCTCCTGCCTTCCGCGAGCCCTCCTGCTGCCTGCCCTGCAGCCTGCCCCCCTTTGGCCACACTGTCTCTTCCCATGACTTCTGCCCAAGGAGAATATGGCGACTGGAGAATATGCCGAGTGCTGTCACTCACTAGCTGCATGACTGTGGGCAACTGCTTAGACTCCCTCCATCTGCCAGCTGGTGCCCTTGGGAGGCTGCCTTTCTGGGCTGCCCCTGTGGGCTGCCTTGGCTCCTGGCCTCCTGCAGGGTCCACTAAAGGGGGGTGATAGCGGGAGATTGGAAGGCAAGAGGGGAAACAGGTCAGAGTATTTTCCTCCAGCTTCCCTCTACCGCGAGGGCTACAGCTTCATTACATAGCCCTCTCTCCCGCTACAGGTCTCACAGTTTCTGGAACCCCCCCCACCCCTACTGCTACCCTTCCAGGCATCAGGTCTCAACAGCTCTCCACTGCTGCTAGCTCTGGAAAATGTCAATAACCTTTTCTGGGTCCCCTTAACCTGCCACCCTTGTAAACAGCTCCTTTCATAAACCCTTCTCAATTGCCCCATTTGAATGGTCATCTGTTTCCTGGGCCCTGACTGACACACTCAGCCTCCTCATCTATAGTATAAGTAGAATCCTGAGAAATCCATTGGAAGTTGGTAAAGTGCAGCCCATGGGCCAAATCTAGCCCCCTGCCTGTGTTTACAAATAAAGTTTTATTGGGCAAAACCATGTTCATTTCACTTATGTATTATCTATGGCTGTTTCCACATTACAGTAGTGGGGTTAAGTAGCTGTGACAGAGACTGGATGGCTGTCAAGCCTAACATTTTGAGTCTGACCCGTTACAGAAAGTTTAAACCCTGAGCTCCACTATAGGATATGGTAGTTACAAGCCCTCAGCACAGTGCCTGGCACATGGTAAAGTGCAGTAAGGGCTGGCTCTCTTTATTGAGGCTCAGTGGCAGCAATGCATAATTCCAGGGCCAAAAAAAATTGGGAGCTAGAGGCCGGTGGGAGCAGCTACCATCTGCTTTCTAGGATGTGGTCTCAAAATCCTTTTTAAAAGCAAGCCTTCCTGGTGGCTTGCTACTTCCTGGGCAGGCGTCTGCTCTTCCTGTTCTTCCTCTCAGCACCTAGTTCAGGGCTCCCAGTAGAGTCCACATCTATAAATGTTTGCTGTTGGATGAATGAATCCAATTAACCACCCAGCCACTGGATTGGAACTTTGCAGAGACCCAGTGTTTATGTAAATCAGAGCCCTTCGGGGACAGCACAGCTGTCACCAAGTCTTAGAGGCTTTTCCGCCACACTGATTTCCCAAACTCACTGCCTCTACTCTGTCCCCACAGCCATCACCACCACTGGTTTCCTCCACGGCCCTCCAACTTCAGGCTTACCCCCTTCAAGCTGCTTCCACACAGCCCCCAACATCATCTTTCTCACACACGAACCTGATTGTGCTGCTCCCATTCTAGAAACCTGTCCATAGCTTCCCACTGCCTACAGGATTATGTCCAATTTATCTCCAAACTCCTCAGCACAGCATTCCGAGCACTCCCGCAGTGGGGCCTGTTCACCTACCCTTCCTCATCACTCACTTCTCCCTCAATTCTCCTCTGCATTATGCTCCAGCACCCCGCAATTCTCCAGACCCCCAAACAAGACTATGATCTTTCTCGCCTCCTTTCTGGAGTGCCCATCAGCACCTCTGCCCCACTCCAACCTATGACTTCTGGTTAGTCACGGCTTATCTTGGGCTTTACCTCTTCAGGGCAGCCAAGCTGCTCTCCTCCAAGCTGAATGGGTGTTTCTTTAGGGCTCCCTCAGTACCTTGTGTTGTTATTTTTGGACACTTGAACTGGCTGTGTACCTCTTGCCTTCCCATGCTAGACTATGAACTCTGAGTGAGCAGGTTATGACACGGCAGCCACATTGTGGCTGCAGGAAACAACAGATGCTCAACCCCTGGAAGACGCCTTCATCCATCAGCCCAGACCCCTTTTTTCACTGGGGCCTGTTGTATCCTTCTGGGTCTATGTGGCCAAGTCTCTGGTCCTGGAGAAGCTATAGGATTCATCCATTGAGAGAGGGGGAGGCACATGTTTCCACCTACTTTATGCCTACCTACTTGAAAATTCTTGGAAAACTCCAAACAACGGCTGGATTGAAATCCATGTTATTTAAACACTAAATTGAAACATATTCTTCCAAGGACAAGCAGCCATTCATTTGAATCTCAGTCAGTTTCTGTCCTCCCATGGGTCCAGCCCCTTGTGTTGACGGGGCTGGTGGAAGCCGGCCCTGGAAATCTAGTTTTGTTCTGCGAATGAGATGACAGGTTGCCCCTCAGTGATTTTGCCACTTAGGGAGGATCAAATGACTTCAGTGGCCAGGGAGGAGCTGTAGGTGTGGAAGTGGGATATGGTGCCACAGAACAGACAGGGGTCTGAGGCAGAGAGGGGACCTTTTACTCACCTGCAGGTTTTAGTACTAGGATTTTCCACAAGAATCCAGTAATATGGATTTTTATAAGAAATCTTCTGAGTTTTTATTTTGTTTTCTTTTTTTTTTTATTATCTGAGTTTTTTAATGTGGGCAATTAATTCAAACAGCTTGAAGCCTAAAGGAAGTCTGACTGATGCTCTTTTCAGGTCTGATTCAGCCTGTACAACCTGGGTTTACAACCTCTCTCTTATCTGTACCAGACCCTTTACACTGGTTTCCTCTCTAATTCTCTAACCATCCATGAGACCCGCTTTTTTGGTTAGGCCCATTTCACACATGAGGAGACTGAGGCTCAAAACCATGGGCCCAAAGCCACTGGTTAAGGGCGGATCAAGACTCAAACCTAGCTCTGCCTGTTTCCAAGGCCCTGGCCACACCAGTTTCCGCAGGCCCCTCCTGGTGGCTGAGGCTGTGGCAAGGCCTGCCCTGGGGTGTCAGGAACAGAGAATGGGTGGTGCTCTGTGGAGCTTAGCTCAGCTCCCTGCATGCAGCCAGGCTGGAGGACCCCTTTGTGCGAGCTCAGCATCTGGTTGTCAAACACAGGCTGGCTCAGGTCCACCATCTGGCTCCACTTGAGAAAAGGGCACTTTAAACATCCCAGCTGGTGGGGCAGGCAGGCCCAGATTCAAGGCCATCAGCCTGATGCGCTCCAAGGCAAGTTCAAGGTGAAAGAGGACGGGTGCGTCCCACTGCATCTCACCTCCCTTGTCTGTCTGTCTGTCCTTCCCGATGCCCCTTCCTTCTCTTCCTCTCTTTCCCCCCTCCCTGCCCTTCCATCTCTTGGCTCCATCCCTCTCCCTCACACATTGCTTCTCGCCCTTTCTTGTCCTTCTCTCTGGGTCTTCCTTGCTTCCATCTCTTTCTGCCTTTTTTGTCTTTTGTCCTCTTCCTTCTTTTCTCTTTGCCTTCTTTCTTTCAATCTCTCACAATAATATGCATAAACCTTTTACTCCTGACTTCCTTCCAATATCCTTGCACAAAGAGCAAATAGAGATGCCCCCAATAGGCAACAACCATTTTGTTCCAATAGAACTTCTTCTCTTAGGAGAGGGGTATGCAAATTGCTAAAACAGACTCTCTGACATATTCATGACTTGGCATCCTATGGCAAGTTAAGTATTTTTCCAAACACAGCTAAGCTGGTGTTAGAAGGCTAATGAATCCAGCTAAAAGAAGCTTTCATCTACAAGTCAGTAAAATGTTCTGTTGTTTATTCCCCACCATTTCTTTATTTCTCCACAGCCCTGTCCTACACACACACATGCATGCTCACTCTCACACACTTAGACACACACACACACACACACACACTTCCTTATTGCCATTTTTTTGAAGAAAATTCTGTACCTTAAATCTCTAGCAAAGCTGTCCTCCCAGGTCCTCAGGAAAGGGAAGCTGGCCTTTGCTGAATGCCCTCTGCTTCCAGGGGGTCCGCCTTGGCTCTGGGCCTCACAGCAGCCCTGCCAGGAAGGTAGCCACGTGGTCATGTAGGTAAAAAGCCTCAGGTCAGAGAGGTGGAGGAACTTCCCTAAGGTCACAAAGTCAGTCTAGACATGCAACCTCAAGTGCCAAAGTGCTCCACACATCAGTCCAGGGAAATCTGCAGGTAATTCCGGAGCTCCACAAATACTCTCCAAAGACTTCCTTTGACAAGTGCATGTAGCACTGCACCCCAAAGCATTTCCCCACCTCTCACAAATAATGGCAAGAAGGGGAATTTTATCCGAGCTTTATTTACCACACATTCACTGTTTCCCCTCATCCTTATACAACCCTTTGATATTGGGAGGATGGGGTGGTTACTATGCCCATTTTGCAGACAAAGAAGCTGAACCTTAGAAAGGTAAAGTGACTTTTCAAGGTTCTCAGTTGGTTAGCAGAGGGCAGAAGCTAGAGCCCATGTCTCCAGTGCCTTACTGTAGATGTGCATATCAAGATTCCAGTGAGAGACTGTGGTCAGTGGCAATTTTTTTGAGCTACCACAGATAATTTTTTTAAATCTAACCTTGTTTTTTCAGTTGCCTACATAATTTATTTGATCTTTGGGCTCAGTTTCCACATCCATCAAATGGAGATTATAATTAAATCACAGGATTTAATACCAGGCAATGTGGGCTAACAGCACGTCATATCTGAGGATTTTTAGGAAAGACAAGGAGATCATAGATGCAAAAACGCTTTCTAGCAAGTATAAGATGAAAGATTTTTCAGTCCCAGTTCATGCCTTCAGAACTTACACTCTAGAAGGGAGACAGCAATGCACAGAATGCACACCTCACCACCTACTCCTAGTCTGTGGCAGACATTGCAAATCAATCACCACACTTCAAGCAGGCATTTCCAATTGATATTGAAATGAGAGGTACACTCTATTTTCCATTCCAGCTATGGAAAGAGAAACCAACTTCCCAATCCAGACATCATGTTAAGTATCTTCTTGATCCCACAGATAAACCCTCAGCCTCTGCTTATCAAACACTAACTGAGAGCTCAGTCACAGCCTCATGTTAACTCATATAATCCTTCCAACAACCCTGCAAGTCAGAGGATCATTCCCATTTCACAGGCAAATCTCTGAGATGGCTGGGCCGCTTACCCCAGTTCACCCAGTTTAATTGGCAGAGCCCCTATGTAAACCTGGCTCCTCTTTTTCTAAGGGGATGCTCTTGCCGCTGTTCTGCACTACCTCCTGCAAATAGGAATCCAGCAGGAAAGGCAAAGCTCAGAGACATCACTGAGGCCATCCAGAGGGCTCTGGGAGAACTAAAACACAGCCACCCTTCTCTGGCAAAGATTTCTAATTCTTGCTGGAGACAGAGGGCCTGCCAGGACCAGAACCCATCACTCGGGAGAGGGGGCACACACTATTTTGATATTGAACATCTGTGCATGAGCCCAATTGATGGAGAAGCTTTCTACACATCTCAGAAATAAAACTCAGAGTCGTTTCCATCTTGGCCTGAGCAGTGGGCACAGCCCCAGGATGCCCTGGCTCTGCTAATTCTCATCAGCCTAATAGGAGGACAGTCATCAGAGTCAGGATACAAATTTAGCTCTGGACACTTTTTTGGGAACTCAGATGGTTTGTGACTTATGGCCTCATTTTAAAGAGGAGCAGACTGTTGACACAAATGCTGGGTAATTCTCATTTTTCTTGAGGAACCAAGCCATACACACTGTTCATGGGATAGCCGTTTGGTAGTGGCTGAGGTCCATAAGTGGCTAGGAAAATCCAGTAGTGTGGTCGTATGTTAACCTAACTATAATTAACCTAAGAGTTTGTTTAACTATCTCAATTACAGAAGTCCAGGCTTAGTAGGATGCTACTGGAATGCATGACTAGCCCCTGGTAGGAAGAACAGCCATCAGTCAGACTCAGAGCATTAAACTGTGATAGAGAATACTAACATGAGCAAAACTGGCCACTTGTACACATGTTTCATAGTGAAGTTAGAAAACCAGGGTTTGCATCCAAGCTTGGCAGTGTACCTTATGCGACCTTGTGCAGATCACCGAACCCCTCAAACCTTCAGCTTCTGCCTTAGAAGAGCAAAGGGGAGGGGTCAGCTGATACTGATTACCATAAAAGCTAACGTTTTGTGAGCACTAATTCTGTGCCAGGCATTATCCTAGGCACTTTACTTATGATGACTTGTTGCATTGTGACGTGAGTATTATTACCACCTTCCATTTGATAGATGAGAAAACTGAAGCGCAGAGTGGTGCTCAGAGGTGACAAGATGCTCAAGGTAACAGAGCCTACAGTGTGGAATCTTGGACCTGAAACCAGTGACCCTGGCGTGTGTAATCACTACTTTACATGGCCGTGGGAAGAGCATGTGCAATGGGAAATCCTCAAACATGATTAGGTTGAATCCAGGGTTTTTTTTTTTTCTTTATCTTACAAGGGTGACTTTCTGATGGCTTATGCACATTTTTCTATCTGATATAAATAGCTATTCGATTTTTCTCCCCATGTCTCCTTTTCAAATATCAGTCAATACTAGAGAGAAAATAACTCTGTCTGGTTCCTGGTGACAAGGTCAGGGCTCTTTGGAGAACACTCGTTGGTTCTGTCTCCATCCTGGGCTGAGAAATCACGGCATTTATTTTAAGCTGAAACATTCTTATATTTAAAGCTTGTCATCAGGCTGAAGTTTGTTTATTGCATTCCATAATTATGATGAATATATTTTAAATAGAAAAAGATTTGAAATGTGGGACAGCTGCAAAAAATATGGTGTCAATCACTGAGAATCAACCCACATCTGGAGTTAGAACTTGGGTGGGAATGGCTTGTTTTGCATTTTTATGACCAGATGCATCCAGATTAGATGTACCTTATAAACTTCACCCAGACAACTGTCAGGGCCAATCAGCCTTAATTGAATGTGACATTTTCTCCACCAATCTGCCCTGAGTCCAGGCCAAGAATCCCCCCTGTATCACGGGCCCTGTGTGAGCTCTGTTAGCAGTGCACACAGGATCTGTCAAACACAGGCCAAATTAAATACTGGACTTCGTTCCACAATGACTTCCAATTAGAGCAGAGAGAAGTCTGGAGGGCTTTGAAGGCGCCCCCCCTTGGCCCTGTCACTTGGAGACACAATCAGTGGAGAAAGGAGAGCCAGGGCGTGCTGATGCTAGACCTACCCAGTGATGTGCCCCTGGGCACTGCGCACTTGCTCTGTGCCACGGGCAGCCAGGCACTTCACTTACACCCTTCTTCTTAGTCCCCCCAACAGCCCAGTGAGATAGGGATGAGCCCCTCATTTGACAGATCAGAAAACTGAGCTTCAGAATAGTGGGTGGAGGGTCTGGCCCAAGTCTGGCCACAGGAGAGCTTGAATATTCTCATCATGGTTTGGTTTGACTAATAGTGGTTCTCAAACTCCCCCGAGGACATGGGGATGCATGGGTGGGCATTTTTTATTGTCTCAATGGGCAGCATTAGTGCTGGGGCCAGGAGTGCCAGACCTCTTCAATGCCAGGGATCAGTGAGGACAGAAGAATTGTCCCCTCAGTGTGCCAACAGCACTCCTCTTTACTGACTCTTGAGCTGACCCCACCCAGGCTGGCCTCCACAGTTAGCAAGTGTATGATATGCTGGAAAAATTAATAGACGTTGAGAATTATTCCCTTATTCTAGACTTTCAAGACATCACATGTTGATGTACAACTAATGCCTAAGTGCCAAAGATCTTGAAGGAGGCAGGAAAAGGGAAGGAGGAATCTATCTGTCCTTAAGAGTTATCCGATAAATATTAACCCTCATAATTACTATCAAACTCACCATTAGTACTTCTGAGGTTTGCAGATCAAGGCAGGATCTGCTACAGATATGTGTAAGTAATAAAATCTTCACAATCCAGATTCCCACTTCCCAAGCTACAACCAAGGCAGCCTCATAAAAGAGTAATCAACCATAACAAGAGTAGTAATTATCTCCAGTGTTCCGGCTCCTATGCCGTGAGTTTGACATGCCTTATCTCGAATCCCTACAGCAATCCTGTAATGTAAGGGACTACTACTCTGACCCTTTGAGGGACAAGTAAACAGAGCTCAGAGAAGGTAAGTGAAAGCCCAAAGTCACACAGCTAGCAGGAGACAGAGCCAAATTTAGAGTCTGAATCTATAAACTGGACTCACTGTTTGAATCCTTAAGTCCAAGAAAATCATAGTTAGTTTTGGTGACACAATGCAAACCAAAGGTGTTGGTTTTTCCTAAAATGGCTTTTGAACTGGTTTGAACCAGAATCTAAAATGAACGTTTACTTAATTATTAAACCAGAGGAGGACTGGAATATCAAAATCTTGACAAGAACAAACATAAATGGAAGTTTCTCTCCACCAGCATGCCTGGTTTTAACAAGTACCATCATTTGTATCTAGTTCTGGGTAACAGAGATTTCCACAAGTCAGAGGCCTAGGATTAAAGGAGGTTGCTGATCTGGTTACAACAAATTCAATTAAGTAAAAATTTCTGTCTGACAGAGGTTTTCATCAGTCCCTCTCCCTACTGGAGACATTCTCCTGAAAGAGAATGTCACCGGCTTGGGTTTGTCTTTTTATGAAATAAAAATGAAATTAGCAAACAACTTACAAAATTACAAAAAGCTCTCCTGCACAAAGGTTGCAAACTCAGATGCCTCAGGGCCAGCCAGGTGAGAGGAATGAATGACACAGGCAGGCAGCAATAGGGAGGGGAGAGGACTGTGGTAAGCTGAGGAGCCCGTGCTGGGCCAGCTGTGAGTCAGCTCCTGCCAATTATTTCATGGTGACATTAGACTGGCACATTTTTTGACTTCTCAAGAGAATACAGGAATTTTGTGTAAAGTCTCCTGATAGCTAAAGATAAGTAACAAATTTGAATTTTAAAATACATTGTATGGGACAAACCAAAAGACATCTGTGCCTGAAGTGGCCTGTGAGCTGTACAACCTCTGACACACCACACCTTGACTCTCATAATGGCCCTGGGTGATAGAGACCACAATAATCCTCATGTAACAGTGGAAGAACCAGGTTCAGAGGGGGTCACCACCCTGTCCAAAGCCACACAGTGTACCGTCCCATGTAGCACTGGGAGAAGAAAGTATGGAGCAGAGAGAAGTCTGGAGAAGAAAGATCTGACTTCAAAATAACTAAAGCTTTTGACAAATGTAGCAGAAACCTATGCTGGTATTTATTCTTCAAAAGGAAGTCCCTCTCCACTTCTCTGTATGTCTCAAAACTCCCTCTGTCTTTCTCTAGTAAGAACACCTGTCATCGGATTTAAGGCCCATGCAGATAATCCAAAATGAACTCATCTTGAGATATTTAATTACATCTGCAAACATCCTTTTCCCAATTAAGGTCACATTTATAAGTTTCTAGGGTTAGGCCAGGGGCCTATCATTTTGGGGGGGCCACCATTCAGGCTACTACATATCCCTTCTCCATTGATCTGCTCCTTAAATTTGAATTTGTGTTTAGAATCAGGCATCCCAATACAAGCAGACCTCCAGGAAGGTGGAGTCCCCGGGAGAGGGAACCCCTGGCTAAGATGACTAGCTGATGGTCCTTCTGACCACTGAGTGCCTTAAATGAATGTCAGTGTGAAATGATGGTGTCCTCTATGCGTTTCCGTGGAAAAACATCCTTCCAGACTCACGGTGACATTATGATAGAAAAGTGGTGACACTCTGGCTCTGATTTGATGGATCGGGGGTTGCCGGCAAGGACACAGCCTGTCAAATTAGGCTACTTAGCAGAGGGACATGCATAAGAAAGTGAAGCACTTGTTCACATCTATTGTATCAAATGTCACCAGCCCGAAGAACAGTATCTGAACAGCTTACAAGTTTTAGCTTTAAAAATTGCACATGTATGATATCAGTCTGATGACAGCACTCCTCTAGGCTCTTTGCCATGAAAACATCAGAATAGCTGTGCTTTTACAGACATGTAACAATGGATTTTCCTTTTTTCTTTCTTGCTGCTCCATGAACTCCTACTTATTGATGGAGCCAAATAGGCAACAGGAAATGGTACACCACAACCAACCAACAACATAAAGTTTCCTTTGAACTTAAGGAGGTTTTTAAATAGGCAGAGAATACACAGGGAGGATAGAATTCTGGGACATGGCCTTCGGGAACTTGGGCCCTGAGGAAAAGAACTGGAACTGGATTAGGGGTGAAGGGTGCTGGCTGGTACCTGCTGAATTCGGGATGGGGGCACAGCAAGGGAAGGGCAAAGTCAGGTAATCTGAGAAGTGGGCATTTTTGCTGTCTGTAACATACTTTTACAACATCTGTTCATTTTAGCCTAAAGCAGGCTCCGTGGAAAAAGTGCTAGCATTAGACAAAGGGTCAAAGTTCCACCTGCTTTGCTGTGTGACCTTGGACAAGAGACTGGCCCTCTCTGAGGCGCAATGGCCTCAATTTTGAAATGAGAACAATAGCTGTGCTGCATCTTTAATAATCATTTTATTTCTTAAACTAGGGGAAGGAGTGCCACTTTTTGAAAGGATTTTTCACATTTTTAGAGGCCATGGACAGAGAGCCCATGAACTTGACCTTCCATGTGTAACACCTGCAGTTCCTCAAGCCTGTGCTCGTTGCATGGACACACAAGATGACCTCCCACACCTGGACAGGCTCTCATCTGTATCCAATCCCCCAGCTTCAGTTTGCTCATCTGCAAACCAAAGATGTCAACAATAATTGCTAGCTTTCTGACTTGTATTAAGATTGAGCAGTTTAAATGCTTTTGTTAGTGGAAGCAAGTAACAAAATGTCCAACTCAAATTTAGGCTTTGAATTGCCTTAAATTTTATGATCTCGTATAAGAGGAAGTCCAGGTGGTTCAATGTTGTCATCTGAAGCACAGGTTCATCCATCTCTTTGATCTACCACCTACACTGATGCCTTCATCCTTTATTCCGAGGATAACAAGATGGCACCAAGAGTCCTAAGCTCCACAGCTAAACATAGAAACATCCAGAAGAAGACCAGTGCTTCTCAGGCAGCTCAGTTTTTAGGAGAGATCTATGCTAGCAGCAGGCCTGCCCTCATGGCTACCTGGCCAGAGTTCAATTATCTGACCAGTCTGACCCAGTTATGTCAAGGCCCATGGGGCTAGCCTGGAATTGAAGGTGGGTCAGCCTCCCCAAGGCACATGTCTCTGCAGGACAGGAAATAATACAATATAGGATTCTCTTGCAAAAAGAAGAAGGGTGTCTCTGTTGAGTTCTCCTAGAAGCAGAACTTAAACTGCTGAGGAAACACCAGCAGAAGAATGAGGAAATGGTATAGAGAAGGGAAGACAGCCAATGAAGGGTGCTTTATCAGGCCAGTTGCCACTATGGGAAACTGGAGTTCAATCCACTGAGAAACATGGGGGACAATGTAGAACACAAGTTGGAGGTGCCCTCACCAAGTGCCAAGGAAACTAAGGTATTTCTCCACCAGCACCCTCTTCCTCACTGGTTCAGGGCTACTTCTGGTACCATGAACCCAGCGCTTTGAATTGCCCTGAATACAGACCTAGAAAGTTCTAATAGGTAGGAAAAAACCCTCAGGCAGAGATGGTCACAGGTGTTTGCAGGTGGAGGTGAGACCCAAGGAACTAGGGGAAGGGCACCAACAACACTGAAAGTGGGATGGAGCCCGGTTGGGCCGCCAGCAGTAAGAACTCTTTTCAGCCAAAGAAAGGAGTTGAGCTTCTTAGGGTTACAAGGAGAAGGTAGCTCTTCTTGACAGGAGCCACAAGATGTCAAGCATTAGATCCACCACTTGGATGAAGGCCTAAGGGCTTAGCTCATCAATGCAGACTAACAAGCCTTTCCAGATCTTTTCTCTCTGTTCCTGGGTTGTCTTTCTTAGGAGTGCCCTAAAAGGATTGGGATTCTAAGGTAAAGAAAATAATGTTAACACTACCACTCTTACCGCCACCACTACTACTAATAATAGCAGCTACGTCTTTTAGCACTTACAAAGATCTGGGAATTGTGCTGTACATATGTTATCCTATATAGTGCTCACTGCAACTCTGAGCACTTTATAGATGGGGATACTGGGGGACAGAGAAGGGAATGACTCAGTTAAAGTCACGAAGTGATGGCTGAGATGAGTTCAAACCCATGCCTGGAGCAGCTGCCTGACTCAGGGAACTGGTGAGCTCATAAAAAGTGCTGAGTAGAATGGACTGTCCTGACAAAATGTGTGTGTGTGTGTGTGTGTGTGTGTGTGTGTGTGTGTGTGTTTAGTAAAAGGGAGTGTCTCTAGAGGTGGGAAAGAAAGCCTGCTGGGGCCAGGCTCCTTCTGGGTTGTGTGCTGCTATTTTGCCAGAGCCTAGAACATTGCCTGACACACAATAAGTTTAATAAAATTTGGTTGAATAAAGGAATGTTTCTGTAAATGTTATGGGATTATTTCCCCATTTTATGGACAAGGAAACTAAAATGGATAAAGGTTCAAATACAGGAAAATTCTGCAAGAGCTGGATTTCAAACCAAGGTCTCTCTGACCCCAAGTTCTTTTCCACCACATTGCGGGATTTCTGGTTGGGCCGAGACAAGGACCACAGGGCCTGGCTGCCTTTCCTGTGGTGGCTGAGAGCAGAGCCCCAGCTCGGGCCACTCTGCTGTCACTGACCATGCTGATCATAAAGGGCTGTGGGTGAGAAAGTCTGGACCCAGGCTGACCAACAGAAACACAACGTGAGCCACAAATGCAAGCCACATATGTAATTCTCAGATTTCTCAGGGCCACATCAAAAAGGAAAGAGAAACAGGTAAAATTAATTTTATTAATATGTTTTACTTATTCCAATATATATTCAAATATAGTTTCAGTGTATAATCAGTATAAAACATGACTCTTGAGATTTCTGGCTGGCTGACTTGCTTTCATACTAGGGATTTGAAAACTAGGGTTGTATTTTATATTTGCAACTATCTCAATTTGGAGAACCACACACAGCTAGTGGCTAGAAGATTGGACTGGGCAAGTGTGAGTGGTTCAGAGAAAACTGTGCCCTTCTCATGTGCCTGTCCCTCCCCTCCTGTGCACATACATGCAGGATCCACACAGACAAGAAAAATCAAGGCAACTTCAAGGACACGTCTTACATTAGTATGAACCAGTGTTTACTGAAGCAAGGAGACACTCATCCTTAAGAGCTAATGATAAAGTGTAAATGAGTACCAATTTGGGGACATACGCTTTGACTCACCAATCTGAATTCTAGGATTTGATCCTAAGGAAATAGCTAAGAAAGGACATAAAGCTTTATGTATAAGGCTATTCATCAAAGGGTTTGCATTAGCTTCCTATCACTGCTGTAACAAGTTACCACAAACCTGGTGGCTTAAAACAACATAAATGGTTTATCTGACAGTTCTGGAAGTCAGAAACTAAAATCTGTCTTGCTGGACTAAAATCAAGATGTTGGTAGGCCCCATTCTTTCTAGAGGGTCTCAGAAACTGTTGCTTTGCCTGTCCATCTTCTAGAGACAACTCTTCTAGCCAGCAATCTCATCATCCCAACCACTGCTTCCATGTTCATATCTCCTCTGACTCTCCTGTCTCTCTCTTTCCCCTGTAAGGACCCTTGTGATTATACTGGGCCACCTGGATAATTCAGGGTCATCTGCCATCTCAAGACACACCAAAATGATAGCAATGAATTTTTTCTGGGTGACTTTCGTCTTTTGAACTTTTCAATACTGCCCAGCTTTTAATAATGCACATGTGTTACTTTGATAATTAGGAAGAAAATTCTATTTCTGTTTTGGGAAAAAAAAAAAGAATTTAAAGAAGGCAGCCAAAGGGCAGCAGACTGTTGCCATCCCATTTTCTGCCTCAAATGCAGCTCTGTGAGCATGTGCAAAGGGAGGCCTGTGGAGCAATTCCTCCTCCCAGAAAGAGGGGACCATGAAAAATGTGCTTTGCTTTTTGTTAAAAACCAAGTGAAAGGAGATAGAGTGATTCAGACCAAAGACCACAGCAAGTCTGGGATAAAACAGCACCTGGTATAGTCAGTAGGATTAAAACTCCACCAAAACATCTGTGGAGACTAGGGGGTTTGCATTCAGAAAGAAGGGAAACTAGTTGTTAAATCCGAGTGTGGAATTAAGCTATGGGGACACCTTTCCCCACCCCCTCCACCCTCTCTCTTTCTAAAATATTCTTTAGTAGTTTGCTTTGTCATTTCTGTTAAGAAAAGCACCTGGTTTTGCCTTTGCAAACCCAAGCCCTAAATGCCTTTCTGCTGGGCTTGTCTGTCTGGACCTAGGGAGGCCACAGCCCTATGCAAACCACTCCCATTTGGCTGGGGAATGATGAGCAGAAATATTTGTGAGGGTTAGGGTGGCAGTACAGATTTGCATAAATAATCCAGACAATGGTCATCTCAGCAATATTCCACCTATTTGTAAGCATTTGTTGTGCCCCAGGCACTGTAGCTGCTGCTTTATGTAACTCCTAGTGTTGGTATTCTTCCCATTTTACAGATAAGACAAGCAAGGTCCAGGGGAAGTGACCAACCCAAGGTCATATGGCTAGTCCAGGATGGCACTAGAGTGAGCCCCAATCCTGTCTAGCTCCAAAGCTATGTGCTTTCCACATGGGGCCTCACCCCTCATTTCCCTTGTTTTGCCAGTGGATAAACGGGGGGGTAAGGGTGAGCCTGCACTTATCCTGATAGCTTCCCACCCCCCACCCAAGGCAGGAGGCAGCACTCAGGGCAGCCGCCTGGAGCCCTTCCCTGGATGCCGAGGCCCCTCTAGCTCGGAGGGAATCTCCTGTGCACAAGCTCCCCCTTATGGAAATGAGGGACATACCACTGAAACTCCAACCAGCAGCTCCACCCAGGCAGGAGATCCTGCGAAGGGCCTGCTGGACCTAGCTCCCTGCTCCTGCCCAGCCCCCTGCTTTCTGCTTGGAAAGTGCTCCTGCCTGACCCCCAGGACACACATCTTCTTTGGCGTCCCACTTGAGGACATGTTCTTGGATCCACTCATTGTGGAATGTTGATAAATAAAGTAACATAAGCTGACAGAGCCTGGTGGAAAAGTGATGATATTTACCAGGGCCTTCTCAGGGAGCCCTTCTCCTGTTTACACATCAGAAGGAAAGCATCTGTTCTCTAAAGCATAACTAGTGTGGGTAATGTTTAATTTCCTAGGGTAGCTGAGAATTGCTTTCTAACTACAAACCTTGTCTTCTCTGTGAGCCTCAGTGTCCTCATCTGCAAAATGGGTGTGATGACACTGCCCTCAAGAGGCGGCTGTGAGGAGACCATGGCGTAAAGGACTTGGGCGTTTGTTCATTCCTTCAGGCCTGGTGAGAATGGAGAGAAGCATGATACTGACCCAGGGCCTCTTCACTTATTGATCCAGCCACTCAACAAATGTTTACTGAGTGCCCTCTATGTGCCAGGCAAGCACGGCTCTGAGCAAATCAGACGGGGGCCCTCTGTATCTTTAAGGCATGCAGGATGGAAGCGGTAGATAAAGGAAGAGGGAGAGAAGAGGTGTGGTAGTGTGGTCTCACTGGACCTGAAGCCCACTAGGTCAGCTGGCCTGGGACTCAAGGCACCTGGTTCTGACTTGGTCCCTATCCCTCTATAACTTTGTTCTCTCTTCCTCCTTCCTTCTCTCTGAGCCTTTTGCCCAACTGTGAAATGGGAGAGCAGAAAGGAGTGCTCTGTGGAGATGCTATTATTTGACCAGCCAAGTTCCTTTGGGTCAAAAGGTGGCCCTGCTCCAAACTGTCACCCTCCCCACCCTCGATGCCCTTCCTGGGCCTCCCCGCCCCCCATGGCACCCCATGCAGTCCTCTCACCTGTCTTCCCTGAGCCCCACCACACTGTTTCTGCCTTTCTAGACTTAGGCCAAGTTGTTCAAATAGGGACCTGGCTCTGGACTCCAAACCTCAGTTTCCTCATCTGTAAAAGGACCTGTTCATGGCTCCTCATGGCTTGATTGTGAGAACTTGACTCCGAGGACTCCGAGGCGCATGGGCGCCAGAGTGCTCTCCAGGGGTGGCTGGTCTGGTCAGTATCACCGTCCCGGGCGTCTCCGCGGGTGTGCGTCCTGAGAGCTGGCCCGAAAGGGGAAAGGAAACGAGGAGACTCAGCTGTGGGGTCTCCCAGGAAAATACCCTTGGGCTTCTTGAAGGAGAAGATCCCAGGGCTGAAGACGGGGATGGTAGGGCAGTCAGGGTGGGGCTCAGGAAGAAGAGGCTGGCCGGGCACTCAGGGAGCCCTGCGTGGGGATGCTTTGAGTGCCAAGATGACGGCTTGGGACTGTGTCTGAGGCCAGGGGAGGCCACATTCAAGTCACTTGGCAGAGCAGAGAGGGGACCTGTAGTAGGAGAAACCAGAGTGGCAATGATCCAGGGGAGAGACTGAGGGCTGGCTGAGGTCAAGGCGGTGGGGAGGCGGAAGAAAGCATTGGAGAGATGTTCCTGAGGTGGCACCAGCAGGGTCACGTGATGCATTGAGTGTGGGGCGTGAAGCAGAGGGAAGATCTTACCACCTAGCTGGAGGGCCTAGACAGACACGCAGGGAACAAGAGTGAAGTAGACAGGAGAGAAGATAATTAAGTGCCAAATTGTGCAGCTTAATTTATTGTTTGGACAGTTGCCTTGTACACTATAAACTCCATTGCTCTAATGAGCTCATGACATCAGCCAGCAGGGAAGGCATGACCAGCCATTGCCAATCACAACTGGAGCCATCTGTGGGCCCTGCCCAAATGCCTATGTGGACAGCTGGACCCTGGGCTTCCGGACTTGGAGTGCAACTGGAGGGACCAACAAGCCCCGGCCAGGACACCCCTGACAAGACCCCTTCTTAGAAACTCCAGAGACTGAAAGGCCTGAGACTCATAGGATTTTCAGTCCAGAAGAAGAAGGAGGTACAGAGTTTGAACTTGGCCATATATGTGGGAGCACATGTTCTGCTCTGGAGTCCAGGGGAGCTGGGTTCTCATCCAACCCCCTTCTTGCTCATGTGACCCTGGGTAAGCCCCTGACCATTCTCTGCACAATGCTCACTTCTCAGGGTTCCAGCAAGCACCTGGAAAATGCTGTGGGAACCTCAGTTATCATAAGAAGATGCTTGTGATTTAAAAAGATATTTGAACAACAGATCCATAAGAGCACCCACCTACCATGTGCCACGTCCTGAGTTAATGCTCCTAGAGGTGCAGAGAACTGATCCCAGCCCCCTACTGTGGAGGGGAAAACCAATTCATCCTTGATCATATTATTGTGCTGGTCAAGAGTGAGGAATTTGACAGGGACCCAGAGGACCTTTTTAGAGAAAGTGGCTTCCAAAGTGGGTCTCACACGATGTCTCGATTTCCTCTCCAGAACAATAATCACCCTTGCACCTTTATCCTTAGCAAGGTCATTTCTAAATATCTTGTTGGAGGAGCTCAAGGAAACATCTTTGGGGACAGGAGTGAAATGAAGCTGCATTGAAGAGCTCTTTATATAAGATTGAGGAAGGTTGATTTTCCATGTCGAGGAAGGTCAAATCCAGCAGCGGTGATGCAGGAGCCGACACTCCCACTAGCCAAATCCCCCAGGCCGCCATCCTTCCTAAAGCTGATTGCAACTGTAATGGAGAGGTCGTCTGTTTGATTTTCTGTTTAAATTATGCCCCCGGCCCTGCAACAGAGGATGCCTGGCATAAGATAGGCACTCAATAAGTTTTTGTTGAGTGAATGAAGAAAGCACAGGTAGTAGTCAAAGACATTCACATGGAAACAAGATTTTATTTTCAGCTGTCAGACCACCAAAGATTTAAAAATGATCATTCATACCCAGTCTTGGCCCCATTGAGAGGAAACAGCTTTCTGGGCACTTCAGGTGGTGCCATAGTCACAGATCTTCCCAGGAGACAGCTTGGCCATCTTAAGCATCAAAAATGCTTGTACTCTTCAGCACAGCAGTGCCACTCAAGAAGAGCTGTGTCAGTGGAGAAAGATGTCACACTGCAAAAGGTTGGAAACAAGTTAAATGCTCAACAGTAGGGGAACAGTTAAAGAAAGAGTGACTGTCCTTGGAATGTTATGTGAGTGTTCAAAATTGTGATGGGGATGTATATATGGCATCCCCATATATATATGGCCCAAGACTTACTAAGTCAGGGAGAGCCAGCCCCAACCCCACTGTGTATATGTACACCCACTGAGTCTGGGAGACAGTGCCATCTCTGGGTATTTTTCTTTCCGCATTTTTTTTCTTTTTTGTATATATGTGTTTTGGACACTAAAAAATAAGGCGAATGGACTGTTGCTGTAGAACTTTAATAATGCCATTTCTACATTGCTTTTTTGAAAGGAGAAAGGAACCACGCCAGCATTTCTTGAACTTCCTTCTCCAAGGTGTTCCAAGTTTGGCCAGGGAGACCCCAACTCTACCTGTTTGACAGAAGCAACTGGGGTAGCTGTGGGCAGCTGTGGGTGCGTGGAGGCCTGGGACCACACGCCCTTCACCAGAGCAGCTGTGGCGTCTGTCTCAGACAGGCCATCGGGAGCATCTCCTCCGGGCTGGGGCCCTCAGACTAGCCGAGCTGGGGATGACAGAAGGCCATGTCTGAGGCCCGTTCCCAGCCTTTTCCAATTTCCTGGGACGGGATGCCTGGTCTAGAGTCCAAAGTCATCCAGAGCTGGGTACCAGGCTCTACTCAGACACTTACTGCCTCACATCACCTCTCCTCTCAGGTGTAACTGAGGGTCACTGCATCTAGATGATGAGGTGCTGGAAGGCCTAGATGAGCAAGAGGATGTAGGTGGCATTATACAAAACTCAGGCACCCTCCCTACTTTCTGATCCCACTCTTGTGCCTGTCTCCAACCTTGAAAGAACCTAAGGTGGCTTCTGCAGCCTCTCTCTGTTCTCCACCTGCTTCTGTTTACTGGGCACGGATGTCTCACCCCTTCTTTTCAACTGCCTACTGGTGAAGCAGCTGGAGGTGCAGGCCCTTCAGTCTCCGCCATCCAGGGAGCTTCCCATGGAGGGTTCTGTCATCTGGGACTAGAACAGCTTTGATGGACACTGCTTCTCCTCTGCCCAGATCTGTCCCTTCTCTGAGTTCCAGGGAGTGGAGGCAGTGGGGACTGTCTGTGGTGTGTGCATGCGTGTGCGTGTGTGTGTGTCGGGGGGAAGCAGGTGACGAGGACAGTGCAGTGGGAAGCAGCAGGCGTCCTGAGTGCCTGCCATGTGTGTATGGCCCTCACTGGTTCCTTTCACACGCATATCTCAATAAATGGCTCTGCATCTCAGCCAGGTGTACAGTTATTATTCCTGTCGACCAGATGGGGCAGTGAAGCTCAGAGATTTTGAACAGAACATTGGCTGTGACAGACTTGAGAGGGCCCGGGCTTTGGAGTCGGGCTGTTCAGAAAGCTGGCTCCCCCATTCCACACAGGATAATCTTAGACAAGTCATTTGTCTCTGGAGTCCTGGTTTCCTGATGTGTCCAATGAGGTTACTAACCCTCTGAAAGTGTCACCATGAAGATCAGAGATACTGTGGCCAGCTCACCTAGCCCTGTGCGTGGTAGTGTAAAAACGCAATAGTTGGCTGTAATACTTGTCTGTAATTAAAAAATTGCTGTCTGACTCCAGATATCATTTCGGAGATAAAGGTGGGAGTTGAGTGGGGTGAGAATAATACAGGGAGAATAAGGTCATCTTCTTCTGACACGAAAAACATGTGGGCACAAATATTAAAAATCAAGGGAAACCATCCCTGTTTAATCAAATGAGAAAAATCTAACTGATGTTTGCTGGCCAGGTTCTCTACCTGGCTCCATGTGTGCCAGGAATGAAGACTATTTTTTAGTGAACTGTCTCAAGAATGCAACTGAAGGATGGAACAAATACAGCAAGCACCTACTATGTGCCAGAGTCTTGTAACTGGCAAAGAAGGAGGCTGAGGTTATTTGAACTTGAACCAGTATCTGTCTGCCACCAGCCTGTCAAAGTCTGCTTTCTTTTTTCTTTGTCATTAACCCTCCCACCACACTAACTCTTTGATTAAAAAAAAATTATGCTTTCAAACCTAATACTGTTTACAAAGTTGCAGTGGAATAAGATGCCTGTGTGCATGTGCGTTCACAGTGTACAGTGGGTTTCCCATTCTGTGCTGGGTCTGTGTGCATGAAAGGAAAACAAACAAACAAACAAACTCTCCTGTGCTGTCTCACATCAGGAGAGCGGCTGCCTTTCCCCCCACCCCAGGGTGGCTGTGGCATTGTGAGAAAGCTATAGACCCCCCAAGCAACCAGAACATTCTGTACCTTGTGGCAATTAGTCCCCACTTGGCTTAAGGAATCCAACATCAAAGGAGGCCTCTGCCTGCTGCCCAAGGGAGACCAGGGGAGTGCCTCAGACAGAGCCCTTTCCCCTCATTAGGGGCTCCAGCCACCAGCGAAGCAGACTCCGGACAACAGATCCGGCCCCATCAAAGACCTCCTTCCCCGGGAAAGGCCTCTGTAATCCGGGCCAGGCTGTGCCCTGCCCCCTCTCTAGACCTGCTCAAAAGCAGACGTCTGGGGACACCTGACTACTCTCCAGTTCAAAGCCAAGTGAATGCATTAACAAGACAAAACACCATTTTCCTGTCTCAAAGCTCCTAGGGCCATGCCTTAAGCTGCCTGCAGTCAAGGCCTGGAGGGCACACAATCCCTGCCTACTTAACAGTGGGGCCTGAAGTCAGGCCCCTCCTCTGCAGTCTCCCCAGCCTTTGAAAGCCTGGAGCACAAACAGGGGCTAGCTTAAGCCACTCAGCCATGCCTCTTCAGGCCTAATCTGTTCCTTCATAAGGTAGGTGGCCAATCTGGAGCCAGCCCTCCTGAGAGCCAAAGCTGAGAGGGGACAGAGCAGGCCAGCTCTGAGGTTGCAAACTTTTTCTGCAAGCACAGAGACTGCTTCTTCTGAACTGGAGTAAACAAAAGCTGAGGAAGACCTGCAAGTGGTCTCCCCTCAGAATCCAGGATTCTAGAGTAAAAGTGCCAGCTTTAGGCTTTTACTCATCCATTCACTCACTTGTTCACCCATCCATCTGCCCATCCATCCATCCACCCATCCATCCATCCATCCATCCATCCATCCATCCATCCATCCATCCATCCATCCACCCATCCACCCACCCATCCATGCACCCATCCACCCTTCCATTAACCCACCCACCCAGCCAGCCAGCCATCCATCCGTCCATCCCTCCATCCCATTCCCCTCTAGATCCTGTTGCAGGCCCTGGGAATCCAGAACGGAATTAGACACTGCAGTCAAGAAACTCCCAGTCCACAGGAAGAGTAGAAAATACCTCAAAGCTGTAAGAGAAAGATGTCTGAGAGGCAGCAGGGGCCCAGAGGATGGAGTCTGAGGTGACCAGGAAGATAGGACAGAAGGTGTGCTACCTTTGCCTGGAAGATGAACAAGAGTTTTACCAAGCAGAAAGGAAAAAGATAGCATTCCGGCTAGCACATGCAAAATCATGGAGGCCTGATAAAACCTAGAATCTTTGGAAAACAACAAATTTTTAGCTTCTGAAGCTTGTATGAAGGAATGTGGTGGGAGAGGGGGGATGGTAGAGATAAGGTTACTGCCAAATTATGGGGCCCTTTATTCCATGAAGCATTCCCTGGTGAGCATTCAAGTCTACCTGCATGCACACACACAGACACACACATCTACACAAACAAGTTCCCATACACGCCAACACCAAGTATATGCACAAATACACAGATGTGAGTATTTTTACACATATGTGTACTCATGCAAATATGCTCATACATATGCAAGCACACACGCATAAACAATCATGCACACAAATGTCTCACATACTCGTAAACACATCTACCCACATTCAAATATGCTTGTATATACATACAAGCATGCTAATGCACACAATCTCACATGTGCCAAATGTCCTAGCATATATCTGCAAACTCTGCCTACACACAAACCCACATGGAGACCCACACATGACATCTATGCTCACTCATGCAAACTATGTGTATGCACACACACACACACACACTGCACCAGGGAAAGGCCAGAAGTAGGAGGCCTGCCTCTCATTATTCCTCAGTTATAAAAATGTGCCCCAAGCAGTGAAACTTGGCAGAGCTGGGCCCATCAGCTGTGCTTGGGCTAGAGCCACGTGTCCCCGGGCGCCACTCAGCTCTGCCAGATCTCAGCTCTGATGTCACTCCTTCAGGCGCCCTTCTTGGCATTCTGGACTATGTCAAAGCCCTCATTATAGTCTCCACTATATCCATTTATTTATTTGTTCATTCATTCATTCTGTGGCTACTTACTGATGCCTCCCCTGTGCCAGGCTTAAATGCAGCAGTGAACAAATCAGACAAGTTCCCTGCCCTCAAGGAGTTACCTTCCAGTGTCAGTGTCCTTGTGTGACAAGGGAAAGAGTCAGAAGGAGGCGCTCCTTCAGACAGAATAGTCTGAGAAGGCCACTACCAGGAAGTGACATTGGAGCTGAGCTCTAAGTAGTGGTGGTGAGGCGGAGGTGCTGGTAGGGTGGTGGTGTTGAAAATGATAATGGTGACAGTGATGAGGGTATGGTGGTAGTGGTCATTTTTAGATGGTGATGATGATGGTTGTGATATGCAGAATAATGGCCCCCAAAGATGTTCATGTCCTACTCCCTGGAACCTGTGAATATGTTGTTACATGGCAACGGTGCAGTCAGGTTGCTGATCAGCTGACCTTGAGATAGGGAGATCCCCCTAGATCACCTGAGAGGCCCAGGGTAATCACAAGCATCCTCAGAGTGAAAGGGGGAGGCAGGAGAGAGATGCAGAGGGAAGCAGCAGAGGAAACACTGGCCATTTCTGGCTTTGAAAATGGAAGAAGGGGGCCAAGAGCCAAGGAATGTAGACAGTCTCTAGGAGCTCAGTAAGGAAAGGCCAACGGACTCTTCCCCAGAACCTCAGAAGGAGCCCAGGCTTGCTGACACCTTAATTTTAGCCCAGTGACACCCATTTCAGATTGTAAGCAAATGTATTTGCATTGCTTTAAGTCCTGCCACGCTATGGTCTAAATGTTTGTGCTCCCCCCACCCCAATTCATATGCTGAAACCGTAATGCCCAATGTGCTGGCATTAGGAAGTGGGGCCTTTGAGAGGTGCTTAGGGCATGAGGGTGGAGCCCTCCTGAATAGAGCCCTAACCCCTTCCGCTGTGTGAGGACACAGGGAAAGGAGGCCATCACAACCAGGAAGCCCTCAGACCAGACGCCAAATCTGGCAGCACCATGATCTTGGACTTTCCAGCTCCAGAACAGTGAGAAATAAATTTCTGTTTACAAACCACCCAGCCCGTGGTATTTGGTAATAGCAGCCGGAACAGACTAAGACACCAAGTTTGTGGTGATTTGTTACAGCCGCAAAAGGAAACTGGTACAGTGGAGGTATGACAAGGACAGGTGGTTCCGGGGCAGCCCCTGGGCAGGCAGTGCTGGGGGAGGAGGGAGGGGCGGCAGTGGCGACGGAGGTGATGGTGACTGAGCTGGTGGCAGTGGAGACACATCTCGGAGGAGCTCAGTCACTTCCTGGGCTCTTCCTCTGGTTGATGACTGTCTCATTTGCCTGACCTCATATTTTGAAGCAGGCTTTTCTGAGCAGAAGCTTGAAGAGAAGGGTGGTGTGGGCAGGGACGGGGGCTTGAGAAATATGCTTCCCACGTCCAGAGGGAATAGAGAGGCGGGGTAGCAGCAGAGGCCAAGCTAACAGGCTGGAGCCTGTCAGTAAGAGACACTGTCGTGGTTTTGTTGTTTATTTTCTCTTTTAGCTCCCTTCCCACTGAGAGCTTGGAGCTGCTCTCAGGTGTGTGCTGTGTGGAGAAGCAGGCAGGCCTTGCCTTCTGAGCCCCTCACTGCTCTGGGATGGCCTGGGCACCTCAGGGGCTCTAAACTGGGGCCAGCAGGTGTGTTTCGCAGCTTGAGACCCAGAGGGGGGCAAGGCCACTCAGGGCCTCCAGCTGAGCTGGGGCCAAAACTTGGTCTCCTGGCTTCCCATCCCAGCTTTTCCCATCATACCACAAACTCTTTGACCTCTGAGTCAACCAAAGACAGAAAGGAAAAGAGCCAAAGACCCAATGAGCCAGCACAAAGGTAGCAAAAAATAAAAGAAGACCAGGTCCCCAAGGCCTTGAGGCTCCTGCTTTGCCCCCTGCCCCAGGGGCCCCTCCCCCCGAGCTCCCAGCCAGCCCTGGGACCCCCTGAGCCCTACCTGCCCCGCCCAGGGATCAGGAATCAGGTGGGAATGACGGCAGGAGACAGACTCTGGGTCTCCGGGGCGGGGTCTTGGAAGGGCCGAGGCATGTGCAGGGGCCCCCACCCCACCCCAGAGGGGTATCGGCCACCATCCCACGTGGGGGGAGCAGACAGGCAGGGGCAGAGTGGCGCCAGGCCCGGCTCTGGCCACCACGGAAAGACCTGCTGGCACCTGTGGGGCAGCTTCTTCCCCTGCCTCTCCCAGAAATGGCCTCATTAACACCCTCCCTGGGGCTGGGGCTGGGGCTGGGGCTGGGGCTGGGGCTGGGGGGCAAAGAGAAACAGCTGAGGCCATTGAAAGAGTCCCAGCTCCAGCCCAACCGCTTGCAGGGCTTTGACAAATCATTTCTCTCTGCCTCTGACTGTTCATCTGTAAGATTGGGACAATATGCATACAAAACAGAGCCCGTTAGGGGAAGCCCACGTGAAAACCTACCAAGTACCAGACACACAGTGGGTGCTCAGTAACTGACAGCTGTAGTTACGTGTCCCCAGGGCTTACAGTGGAGCCCCCACTTCGTCAGCTTCACAACTCTGTAGGAAACACTTGACCACATCTTACGACTTCACTGGACTGTGGCCCTGCCCAGCTCACCAGGTCCCAGACCATCTTTCTGAGATCTGGGCAGGGGGGCAGTGCTCATGTCCCAGGAGAAGCTGAATACACAGCAGCTGCTGTTACCACTCTTGGCTCTGCCACTCCAGCCCAGGTAGCCTGTGGATTAACCCCTCAAGCCTCAATTTTCTCATCTGCAAAATGGGACAATAACAGGACTAAGCTGAGGGTGGAAGGAGAGAGAGGGCATGAAATTCAGGGTATGGGTGCGCCCCGTCCCGCCCTCAGGGCCTGGCTCTGGAAGAGACCCTGGGCTGGAGCTGAGAGGGGCCTGGCAGCCCTGGGAAGAGGGAGGAGGGGACACACTCAGGACGGATTGGAGGGAGCAGGAGAAACAGCCAGGCCAGGCTGTGCTTTGTGGCCTGAGAGAAGTGAGTTGATGCTTTCCTGTCATCAGACTTTCCAGTCACCTGCCTGGGAACCTGAGGAAAAGATCAGAGAGCCAAACACATATTGTTTCTTTTGTTCAAGGTGCCAAGTTTGGTGGGATGAATTGGCCATCTGTTCTCTCAGCTACGATCTGGCAAGGCGGAAACCTCAGCCTCCTCAGTTGCCACTTTCCATCAATTGCTGACAAAAGCCAAGGGGCGGGGAGAGGGCGAGAGCTGCCCACCTCCTCGGGGTCTGGCTGACCCTCCACCAGCCAGGCCCCCTGCTCCAGGCCCATGGGGTCTCGGGGCCTCAAACACAGAAACCTGAGTGTGAGCTGGGGGATAAACGCCTGGGACCTCGGCTGACCCAGTGAGTCTCTCGGAGCCTTGGTTTCCCCATTTGTAAAACGAGGGTGGAGGGGCGAGCATGCCTCCACACATCCTTTCAGCTCTGACATGAGGAAGCCACCACATCCCCGAGGTCAAGAGAAGGTGCCTCCAGATTTGGGGGCAGTCCCTGGGCAGGGTGGGTGAGTCTGAGCCCTTCCTGGAAGCTGCACATCAGAATTCCTAAGCCCCCTCTCCTGGGGTCTGACCAGGCACCAAGGCCCTTCTGCCTCCCTGGGGCTCAGCTCAGAACCGGGCTCTCAGCCACCACTGACTTTCCCTGGTGGGGAGTTCACAGTCTCAAGCAAGGAGGCTCTAACTTAGTGGCTCTGTGCGGGGGTGTCTATGAGCTCCTGACATTGTGGGCAGAGTTTTGTAGGGGGTCATTTTCACAGAAGCATGGAGCAGAGTTTTCATCAGATTCTCAAGGGACCCTGTGACCTTGAAAAGGCCCAGAATGAGTGTTCTGAAACCTAAGAGGCTCACCTACCACTGTCTAGAGTGGCATCCCCAGAGTGAAGGAACAGAAAGAGTGATTAAGCCCCTCACACGCCAATGGCGTTGTTCCCAGGTGGTAACAAGAAGCCTGGTTTTGTCCGAGCAGAGGCAGTGTGGTGGTGCTGAGGACAGCAGCCAGCAGTGGTCAGGACAGGACAGGACGCCAATGACAGGGAGGGAACAGCTCAGCAGAGGTGTGGGGGCCTCTCGACTGCCCCCTACAGATGCCTCCTGTCCTCTCAATGAGACCTCCAGACACAGGCTGTTGTCAGGAACTACAGAAAGCATGACTTGCTATTGAGGCCTGAGATATGCTGGCTTAATGGCCTACAAAGCCTGGCATTGTGGCCTCATGGTCTCTGTGTCACCCCCCTCATCCTACTCCCCCAAAGGGCAAGGCAGCTAATACCAGCAGACTACCTACCTGTGCTAGGCCCTCTATAGGCTTATTTTATTTAATCTTCAAAGCCAGGATATGCATCTAGTCCCCATTTCATAGGTGAGGCCCTTGTGGCTCAAAGAGATCAAACCACAGAGCCCAGGCCACTCATCCGGCGAGGGCCAGAGCCGGCATGTAGACCCTGGCTGTCAGAATCTGGCATGCAGCTGGAGCTGCAGGAGCTGACCCTCTCCTCCCCTTCGCCAGATCCCAGATCACTTCTGTCCCCCCAGGAACAGCCAGTGCCTCCGTGCCCACCCCCTCAGATGGGTCTGCAAGCTGCTGGCAGGTAACAAAACCCCGAAATGATTCCCATCCCAAACTGTTCCATACACACCCCACCCCCAGTGTATTTGCTGTTTTCCATCCAAACTGATTACAGCCCCAGAACAGGGAGGCTGGGGGAGGGCTGGAAGTAAGCAGGCACTGAGAAGACATGGAAGAAAATCTGAAACACACGTGTGTTGCCTTGGCTCTGGTAACCCTGAGCCCTCAGCCTGTGCAGCCCAGTGGTCTGCCCTTCCCCCGCCTCCCACCCACCTGGGTCTCTGAGGGGCCTGCTTTCCCTGCTCAGCCCCTGCCAGGGGAAGCGGACTGGGTCTGGGGGAGGCCCCCATGACCAGAGCCCCTCTGTCTCAGAAGGGGCTGCTGAAGCCCACAGAGGGACGCCGGCTTGTCAGGATAAAGGGCGAAGTGGGAGCATGACCCCAGACTCCACAGGCATGGCAGGAGGGGTGGAGGCCCAGGCTGACTGGAGAAGAGCCTTCCCCCAAATGGTCTGGCTTTCTCTGTCCCCGTCCACCCACCCTGAGGTGCAGGCGAACATGTCTTCTCTGCCCTTGCACCTGCCGCCTTCTGCTTGGCCCTTTCACAGCTCGCTGGAGCTCACTGACCCTCAGCATTCTGGAACTAGTGTTTGGGGAGGGGAGGGGCTGGCAATAGCTGGCTCTGGGGGCTGGAGCCTGGGTTGGGGAGCAAAGATGAAGCTAAGCGACAGGCTGCCTCATGCTGTTTATATGGAATGTCCCTCCAGCAATCAGCCTATGGCCTCCAAACATGTGGCTTCAATCTCTCCCTTGAAATATTGGGGGGGGGAGGCTGCTGCCAACACCCACTGGATGCCTTTTTGTGCAGCCCAGCTGAGCACTTGCTGTGCACTAACAGCTCCGAGGCCTGTGCCTCTTGTCAACGGCACTGAACACTTGGTTTGCAAATCAGTTTCATACTTGGGAGGGTGTGGTCTGGGAACAGGCTGAAGGGCCGGCCCTCTGGACAGGCAGGTTGGGGAAGGCACGGGGCTTGAGAGTCAGGCAGACTGGGTTCACATCTCAGCTCAATCACTTGCAAGCTGGTCTAGGCTGGGCAGGTGCCTTTACCACTCTGAGGCTTTGTTTCTGCATCTGCCAAATGGATGCAAATGACATAAGTGGACTCGAAGCATTTAGCCAACGCTGGCTCAAAGGGCACACAGCCTGCTCAGCGTCTGTGAGCTCCCCTCCAGTCTGCCCGTCTGCCCACCTCTCCTGAGCCCCACTATCTACTGCCTGTTGGCCTGACTCTTGCCTGTGGGCACTTTCGGGCTCAAGTCTGGTATGCTCAGCTCACTGGGAGCCCCAGATCTGGAGCAAAGCTTGCCAGGGGTTGGCCTCCCCACTGAGGCCTCAGTTCTCCCTGCTGCAGTAGGGCAGCAGCGGGGGTGGGGTGGGGGTGGTAAGTGCTCGATAGGATGCCTCATAGACAACTTCCAGATCTAGAACTCAGGAACTCTAAAAGGCTCCAGGAAGAAAGAGTCCTGGGACTTGTGGTCCCAGGATGGGGTGGGGGTAGGACTGAGACAAGGGGACAGGATGGCTGAGCTTCCCTGGGCAGGTGTCCCCCTCACCCTGGCCATCCCCCCTGCCACCTCTGGCTCACCTTCCCACCTCATCCACCCCTCTCCTTCCTTGTAGTAAATCCACAAGTGACCCGACCTGCAGGCCCCTGAGGACACACTTTGCAGGGGAAGAGCTGCAGGGTGAGAGGCCCCACTTCCCCAACACAGCCGCTTCAGAAACCAGCGGTGCTATCACAGTGCAGGGTCCAGGGCCCCAGGCTGACCACAGCACAGTCTCTGGGATGGGGTCCTAGGATCAATATTATAATGGCTCCCCTGGTAACCTGGGCTGCATCCAGGTTTACAGATCCATTACCACTGGAGAGCAGGGAGTACAGGGTTTGGGGTTTGCTGGGCCTGGGCTTATGTCACAGATCTGCCTTGACTGTCTGTGGGAACTTAGGCGGCATATTTTTCTCTTCCAAGCCTCAGTTTTTTCATCTGTTAAGTGGAAAATAATTGCCATTTCATAAGGTTGTGGCAAGGACTGAATTTTATTTATATTAGTTTCCTAGAGCTGCTATAACAAATTTCCACAAACTGGAGGCTTAAAATAACAGAAATTTATTCTGTGAGTTCCTGGAGGCCAGAAGTCCAAAATCAAAGTCTCACCAGGGCCACACTCCTTCTAAAAGCTCCAGGAAGGAATCCTTCCTTGCCCCATCTAGCTTCTGGGGTTGCCAGAGATCCCTGGCCTTCCTTGGCCTGTACACACATCGCCCCAGTTTCTGCCTCTGCCTTCACAGCACTTCCTTCCCTTTCCTTGTGTCTGTCTCCAAATTCCTGTCTTCATACATGGACACCAGTCGTGGGATTGGGGCCCACCCTGATCTAGTATGGCCTCATCTTAACTTGATCACATCTGCAGAGACTCTATTTCCAAGTAAGTTCACACTAACAGGTACCAAGGGTTAGGACTCTTTTCAGAGGACACAACCCAGTACATCATCATCCATGACATGCCAGGCCATGGAAGGTGCTCAGTAACTAGAGAGGGTGGGTGGACGGATGGGTGCAGAGGGAGAGCAAGCGAGAAAGGATGCTGTGTGCCCTTGGACAGATGCACACAGGCTCTGTGCCTCAGCCATCCCACTTCCCTGGAGGGCAAATGTCTGCAAAGGACCTGATTCACAGAAATCCTCTAGAAATGGCAGTGCCCTCCCCATAAAGAAGTAGTGATGCCCTGAGGGACCCTTGGTGGCTCAGTCCATGGTGGCTTTCTGTTGTGACAGGGAAAGAGGAGGAGGGGGGATACCCACAGCCAGGGAAGGGTGCAGTGCACAGGTTGGTGTTTTTCAAAAGCTCCAAGGCCACAGAGAGAGAGGAAATAGTGAGCCACTGACCTTAGAGTTCACAAGCATCTGCCCCTGCAGGTCTGAGCCCACGGCCAGGCGCTGGCATTCAAGAGCTGTGCAAGGCCACTGGGCAGCAGAGCAGGATCCGGAGGAATGTTTTGTATTGGAGTGATTGGAAGTGATGGATGGGGCTGGGCAGGGAATGAGGAGGGTGAAGGAGCCAGCAGGTGGTACATGGGCTCAAGCTGCACCGCATTAGTCCAGGGTCCCGGCTGGGGTGCGGGAGGGGGATGAGGGGAGAGGGTGCTTCCGGTGGGAAACAAGAACTCGGGAACTCTAGGGAAGACAGGGAGGCAGGGGTGGGCAGATGGGGAGTCAAGGAGAAAGCCTGGGCTGAGCACCTGGGCTGCCCAAGTTTGCAATCCCTTCACAACCCCTAGGAATACATGCACTTCTTGTTCCCACTTTACAGAGCAGGAAACTGAGGTCCCAGTACAGAAAAGGTCTGCTCAAGGTCCTCCCCCACGACCTTTCTTTCATCTCCACCATCACACCCTCCCATATTCTCTTTTCTCTCCATGTTCTCTTCTTCCCTCACATCTGCGCTAGACTGAACTGTGGTCCCCAAATGTGGCCACACTGTAATCCCCAGAATCTGTGAGGTTTCCTTTATATGGCACAAGAGCCTCTGCAGATGTGATTCCGTTTAACATCTAGAGATGGGTTGATTACCGCGGCGATCTGGGTGGGCCTGATGTGACCACAAGGGTCCTTACAGGAGGGAGGTGTAGGGCCGGAGTCAGGGGAGAAGGCCATGGTGCTGGGGACAGGGGTCGGAGCTCTGAGGAGGGCCAGAGGGGGCCAGAAGCCAAAGAACGCAGGCACCGCTGACAGCCAGGAAAGCCGAGGAAGTGGATTCTTCCCTGGAGCTCTCAGAAGGCCTGGGCCCTGCTGGCACCCTGGTGTTAACCCTGTAAGACCCATTTCAGACTTCTGAGTTTATGGCAGTTGGTCACAGCAGCAAGAGGAACCTAATACAACATCCGCCTCCGGCTCCGCTCGGCTCCCCTCGCTCCGTCTGCCCCTCTGCCCCTCCTTGTCCTGAGTTGCCCTCGCCTCCAGCACCGCCTCTTTCTCCTCCTTTTCCCTTTCCATCAACCTCCCTTTCTCCATTCTCCACCACTTTCCTCCCCTTCTCTTCTCAGCCCCTACCACAAAAGAGCACCGATTCTTTGGTATCCTTAAATTGGGTTCAAATCCTGGCCCTGTGACTCCCAAATGACTCACTTTTCTTCTCATCTGTAGGTAATGCCAACTCCCTGGGTTGCTTTAGAGGATTGGAAGAAATAATGTCGGCAGTGGAAATGGTGCACGGTGGTCGCTCAGTAGATGTGTTTGTCTGCATGTCCCCAAGCACCGTAACCCAAGGCTTTGCCTGGGCTTGGACAAGGGACCTGGTGGGGTGGTGACCCTCCCCAAACACTGAGACAGTCGGACACAGACCTTCAAGCAGCTTCCCAAGCTCCCTGCTGACCTGGGTTGGGTGAAGAGGGGCACTGGCAGGCAGACACCAGGCTGGCTTTGGCTTTCACTGCCCTGTATCTCTCTCCCCTCTAGGATCCTTTGCAGAGCCAGGTGGAGTATGAGTGACAGTTTCCCAGGAGCACATACTAAAGATACCCTCACACCTGGGAAAATGACATTTGGTCTTGGAGCTGTCAGGGCTCCCAGACCCCAGGTGGGCAGGCCCACGGCAGCAATTCAGTCTAAAAGAAGAGGAAACATAATTACCCTTTTTCTCCACGTCCAAGGGAGACCTCCCTCACCACCCCGTCCTGGGAAATCAAGCCTTGTCTTCCTGTGGCTGCTATTCCCCAACAGCGTTCCAGTAAATTAGCCAACAGAAGGCAAGTCTCCAGTGGATTCATCAAAAGTTTGCCCACCTCTTACACAAACTTCAGGAAGGTGTCCTCCAGCTGCTCCTCCCCCGAGCAGTCAAAGGGCTGAATTATAAAGGCAACAATCACGATCTTTCTTGTGTTCTCCCTTGTGTGCTGGCACTATTCAGAGCGAATACCATGCATCCCATATTTCAGATGAGAAAGGCAAGGCTCAGGAAGGGGACACGATCACATGAGGTATCAAAGCTCACGCCACTGAAATGGAAACAGTTGCAGTTGTTTCCCCGGGTCATTGCGCTTGGCTGGACTGCCACGTGTCCAGGATTTGCAGGAAACAATCTTATGAAAACAGTCACATCGCATGGATTGAAGGGATGTGGTCTAAAGGCATCATCTGCTTTTATTCCTCAGTGGGCTTTGTCACTGGCCCCAGGTGACAAATTTTCAAAGGAACTCTGTACCAGAGAAAGTTGGGGTTCTTTCAAAGAAAAGGGGCTGCTTTGTTTGTGAACAATGGTGAATTACAGCAATATTTGCATTTTCCTTTTTGCTCTAGCTGCTGGGAAGTTCAGGAACAAGTTTACAGTTATATTGCAGTCATTGTGGCTTCTCAGACTTCATGTCCTGAATACCTTTCTCTTTCTCCCACACTGGCCTCCTGTTTGAATAGCGCTTTTTCTGGTTCTGAAAGTTAATTTATGATTTTTCTGTTACTCGTGAGTGCTGCTCACCACTTTCCAGAAGAAGATGAAGTAAGACAAACAACTATTCATTGACCATTGATTTTCATAGCTACAGTGAGCTGGTTGCAGTCTGATCAGAATAGGACTCTGTCAGATGGCCAAGTCCCTTGGGCAAAAACCCACCTGAGACTGTGAAAGCATCCAGAAGTAGCACCTCTCAACAGCTATTTACTGAGCACCAACTATATGTTTAGCATTATTCTAGGAGCTAGAGACATGGGTAAATAAGATTTACAATGTACCCTCCCTCACAGAGAGACAGACAATAAGCAAATACTTATAGTATTATTTTAGATGGTGACAAATGCAAAAGTAATGGGACAGAGGGGGAGTCTGGAATGGATGTACTTAGGGCAGGCTGGAGGTTCCCTTGAAAAGGTGGCACTGAAGGTGAGACGGGAATGATAAGAAGGAGTAGATGTCAAAGACCTGGAAGAGCACTCCAGGTGGCAAGTGCAAAGGCCCTGAGGCCAGAACGAGTGAGATGTGTTAGAGAGAACTTGCAGAAGTAATGTAGGAGGTTAGTTTATAGAAGCAAGCCAGGGCCAGATCAACAGGATCTAGAGGGCCATGGTGAAGAGCTAGGCTTTCTCTAAATGCAGTGGAGAGACACTAGGAGGTTTTAAGCATGGGAAATGTCTGATGTAACCTTCTCACTCACCATTCACACAAATAAGCTTTACTTCCACTAAATGGTTGGTTCATATTTGAAAAGCCACCTGTCTTCCCAGAATAACAATAGTTCTTTGAATTCTTCAATTTCTACATTTGCTTTTTGACACTTGTCAAGACCACTCTCGATCAGGTTTTTCTGAATGTGCCTTTTAGTATTTCTTCAAAGTGAGGTGTCTAGAACATTACTGGAATATTTATTTTTCCAAATAACAAATCATCAGTACTGCTGGCCAGAACTTGTAAGCCTATTATTATGGCTGTGTCCCTGGATGTCTGTTAATAGTTGTTTTCTCAAAGAACCTTAATTTTATGCTTATAGCCTTTTATTATTGACTTTCTCAAACTACATTTCAAAGATGGCTTCACAACAGGATGAAGCCCACGGATAATCCCTGAGTAATCATAACTACCGCCATCATTTACGGAGCACTTATGCTGTGCTGGCCACACTGGTAAGCATTTTGCAAATACGATTTTATGTAATTCTCACCCCAACTCTGTCCCCACTTTTTAGATATAGGAACTGAGGCTTAAAGAATTACTTCAACTAACATGATATCATGATATGTAGTAACAATATGAATAAAAAAAGAATGATGTGCTCAGCCCTCTCGTGTGCTAGGCGCTGTGCTATGACCACCAGCGAGGAAGAAAGGGATCCTTGCTCCCAGGAAGCCTCCAGTCTCATGGGGGAGTAGAGTGGGAAGCAGGCAATGATTCTACAGGGTAAGAGAAGGGAAATAAAAGGCACAAGAGGATTCCCCTGACTGGGACTAAGGGGTTCAGGGAAGGCTTTCTGTTTGACAAGATGTATAAGATGAAAAAGTTTCGAAAAATGAGGAGGAGGCCATTCTGGGCAGTGTACAGGAGTCCAGTCCCTTGCAGACAGGGACTTTCTCACTTCCTTACCATCACAGAGAAATGGCAATTGAGTACGCTCCTGAAGAATGAGTTGGAATTTTCTAGTTAGGGCTGTAGCTGGGAAAGAATCGAGGCAGGGAAGTTTCAGAGAGCCTCATGTGATTACAGACCTTTGCATCCAGCATGATTGGATGTGACAGGCTGGGTGGGGGAGAAGAATGACTGAAGGTACTGCTCCATGTTCATGACCCCCACCTCCCATGTAACTCTTAGGAGACTCACACCAAGTGTGATTGTCCTGTCTGGATTGAATAATTTTATAACAAAATGACTATATCACACAGGACAGTCTAATACACCTGCTGGATCATGACAATTTATTAAAATTTGCCCATAGAAGAGCTGAGCATTAGTCACATTTTGTTACTTGGATGACTGATACCTTTTCACTATATAAAACAAGAGAATTTATAGATAAATGATAAAATCAAATGCATTTAAGAAAAAATAACTTGGAGGCAGTATATGTTCTACAGTATATGTCCAAGGAATCTTAGTGCCAAATAATTAATCAGGCTGCCTAACAATCCAGGAAAGAAATGACGAGGCTCTAAATGAAGACAGTGGCAGACAGAGAGAGGGAACAGATTCAAGTACTCTATGTGAGTAAAAGATTCACCCTTTTTAATATGTATCTCTTTATCTGACTCTCTTTTCTCCTCAAACTATCACCCTTTCCATCAACTAAAAACAGAGAGGATTTATAACATATTTGACAAAGGATCTACGTCCTTAAATATATGAAGACATTTACAAACCAATTATAAAAAAATGAGAAGCCATATGCTGGGCCATAAAATAAGTCTCAAAAATTCAAGGGGATTTAAACCACAAGAAGAATGTCCTCTATGAAACATAGCAAATACAACAAAATATACCTCATTATAAAATACCGTGATAGAATTCAGAGCAATCCTGTCAGTTTTAATAATAAATGTGAATGAGTTTCACCTCACCTTTTAAGAGGAAAAGATTTAAAATTTGGCTCACAAAATAAACCCAAGTATATGCTGTGTTAAAGAGACACACACAAAAAACAAAGGGATTCAGAAAGGTTAGAAGTAAAGAGATGGATAAAAGTATTCCTGGCAATGGAAACAAACAAACAAACAAAAAAACAGAGGAAGTAATACTGATCTCAGGCAAAGCAGAATTCAAGCCAAAAATCATGAAACATGACTAAGAAGCATTTCTCAACACTAAAATCTTCAACCTAAAATGAAGATATAACACAAATTAATTAATAGCTCTGAAAACTAGAAAATGTGTGAAGACATATAGATAGAAATGTACTAATAATAGACTGTAATTACCACTCACAGTACAAGACAGGTGATGTGGTGGGAGGGGAGGGGGATACCAGATCGAAAGCAACATAATTAATAGGGTAGATCTTATAGAAGTAGGTTAAAGTCTATATCCTGAAACTAGATAATTCTTCTTAAGTGTCCATAGCACATTCACAAAAGCTATCATAAAGAAATCATTAGTAACTTCAATAAGGTAGAAATATTACAAATGACACTTTGATCAAAATAAAACTGCAATACTAACAAAAAACATGCAAGTCCTTCTACCCAGAAATTTCAAAACCTCCTATTAAAAAACTCCTAAGTAAAGGTGAAAGGAAAACTGAAATTACAGATTAAAAAAATAATAATGATGAAAATGAAAATATACCAGAATCTTTAGGATGCAGTTAGAGCAGTGATCAGAGGAAAACTTATTTTTTAAAACTTTTTATCGTTAAACATGAAAAATAAGATAAAATAAATTCCCACTCAAAAAACTAGAACTGCAACAAAGTCAACCAAAAGAAAGCAAAAGGAAGTAATAAAGATAAAATAGAGGCGAATGACGGAGACAATAGAACAATGCTCAAAACCTTGGCTTTAAAAAATTAACAAAATAGACGAAACACTAGCTAATTTAATTGAGGATAAAAGGAAGGAGGCACAAATACACAAAATATGAAGCTACAAGGGGGAAAATAACCATGGAAACTGATAAAAAAATTATAAATTTATAATCCTACACAAACACTTAGCAAGCTTTTACACAAATAAATTTGAAAACACAAATAATGTGAAAACACAAATGTGTTTTAGATAATAAGAATCAAGTTTCTCACTACTGGAGAAAGGAGTTACAAATACAGGGGAAAGGTTACAATGGACCCTCAGGTGTTAGATTATAATCTGAAATATATAGAGTTGTGTTTTTAAATGATGGATGGGTGGGCAAGTGGACAGGTGGATAAATGGATGGATGAGTAGATAGATAGATGATAGGTAGATAGGTAGATAGACAAATAAATAGATATAGGTTGATAATGTGAATAAATGTGTGGGTTAGCAGCTCTGTCCACCAGAGGACCTAGAAGCAGTGACACACCAGTAGAATGAGCACACCTAGTACCCAGATCTTGCTTTCTAAACATGATGCTCCAAAGAGAGGCACCAGCATTCCTAAAATAAGTGGTTAGTCCAGGACTGAGATAAGGTAAATATAAGATTGGCTTGGAACTTCTTTTGGTAACAGAAAATGAAAAACATGGAAACGTGTTAAAAGAACAATGGAACCCAAACTGAAGAGCTTCTAATGTCCAAAGCTGGAATAACTTGAGAAACAAAATAAATAATGATAATATTGAATCATAACCCATAAAATAAAATAAATATGCATGAGTCTTTACTGATATAAGTAATTGATTAGATAAATAACAGGAAAAATGGCAGTTCTCCCTTAGTGTAGAACTCCAATTAATAAATGTAGAAGGCAAGAGGGAAATAGAAAATTACCATTAGATAAATACCACAGTAGTAATTATTGTACACATATCCACTGGTACATGCTAAAATTAGTGGAGAAAGCTTGAGGTACAACAGAATTTGTGTAGTCTCAAAGTATCTCCCTAAGGTATTTATTAATACAAAGAAAAAGATAGTAACTTTGCAGCAGAGAAAACTGGCAGAAACCACCTTAACCAAGAGATCGAGATCAACATCACCAGAAATAAGATACATCAGCATCATCAACTCCATAATCAGATGCACTAAACACTCTAAAATCATTCCTGTGTGTTCTTGCCAAAAATGTAAAACCTAAGTACAATCATGAAAAAATATCAGACAAATCCAAATTGAGAGACGTTTGACCAAAAAAGTCTGATTAATACTCCTTAGAAGAGTAAATTTCATGGCACTATAGAAAAGATTGAGGAATTAAAGAGAACTAAGAAGTAACAATTGAATGAAATGTGGGAGCCTGAATAATATTCCTGGAATAGAAGATTGAAAATGATGGGAAAACTGGTAATGTAAGAAAGAACATGGTCGTTGCTTAGCAGCATTAAACTAATGTTAATTTCCTGGTTCTGAAAATTGAACTATAATTATATAAAATGTTAGCATGAGGGGAAGCTGGATATATAGAATTTCTCTACACAAATTTTGCAACTTTTCTATAGGCTTATAATTAGTTCAAAAGCAAAAATAAAAATAAATTTAAAAAATAAATCAAGTCCCCTGACCACAGAAGAATTAAGTACCAATCAATAACAGAAAGATATTTGGAAAATCCCTAAATATTTTGAAATTAAGCAACACATTTCTAAGTAACCCATGAGTCAAAGAAGTAATCACAAGAGAACGTGGAAAATATTTTGAACTGATTAAAAAGAAAAACACAATGTATCGAAATTTGTGGATGTGACTAAAGCAGCAATTAGAGGAAAATTTGTACCACTAACAGTTATTAGAAAAGAGGAAAATTTCCAAATCAATGATTCGAGTTTTCACCTTAAAAACTAGAAAAACAGAACCAATTAAGCCCAAAGTATAGAGAAAGAAGTAACAAAGATAAGAGAAAAAATAAATTGGATAGAAAATAACAACAACAGAGAAAAATCAATGAAGCCAAAGCATGCTTCTTTGAGAAGATCAACGAAATTGATAAACTTCTAGCCGGACTGATTAGGACAAGAGGGAGGGACGAGAAGACATAATTACCAGTATCAGGACTGACACAGGGGACATCACTAAAGATCATGAAGACATTAAAAGGACAATAATGGAATATCATGGAAACTTCTAACAATAAATCTGACAACTTAGATGAAATGGACACATTTCTTGAAAGGAACAAACCACTAAAGCTCCCTCAAGAAGAAACTGATAACCTGAAGGGATCTTTGTCAATGAAAAGACATTGAATTGATACTTTAAAATGTTCCCTCAGTAGTGAATTCAACCAAACATTTCAGGGAGAAATAATGCCAGTTTTATACAAACCCTTCCAGAAAATGAAAGAGAGAGTAATACTTTCCAGTGAAGCCAGCTTTACCCTGCTACCAAAACCAAAGATATCATGAGAAAACTACAGACCAATATACCTCATGAACTTACATACAAAAATTCTTCATAAATGTTTAGCAAATTGAATACAAGAAAAACAATACATAATGATCAAGTAGAGTTTATCCCAGGTATGAAAACTTGGTTTAATAGTTGAAAAGCACATATTTCATCTTATGAACAGAAAAAAAACCCCAAAAATTTGTAGGCATGATCCATGAAAGAAATCATTCATAACCTGGACTTCATTAAAAGGAAAACTTCTGGTCTGTGAGAGACAATATCAGGAGAATCACAAGACAAGCCATGGACTGGGAGAAAACACTTAAAAAAGATTTATGTTCACACAAAAACCTGCACACACACAGTTTTAATAGCTTAATTCATAATTATCAAAACTTGGAAACAGTCAAGATGAACAAAACTGTGTATATCCAGACAATGAAATACTATTCAGGGCTGATATCAAAGGCACTTTAAAAAGTTAAAAGGACACAAAGTAGAAGTTTTTGCAACATAAATAACTGGGAAACTATTAGAATACCAAAAAACGCAAAGAACTTTTACAAATCGTAAGAAAACTAGTCACTACAAAAATGGGCACGACAGGAAAAGGCATTTCAAAAAGAGGAAATACATGCGACCGTTAAAAATATGTAAAGATGTTCAATCTTATTAGTAATAGAAAAATTCAAGTTAAAGCTGTTAAATTGGCAAAAATTAAGAAACTTGACAATGCCTGGTTTTGCAGATGGGTGGGTCTACAGATATTGCTGATGAGGAGCAAGAATTGATACAATTACATTGGAAATTAATTTTGTTCTGTCTTATAAAGTGAACTTAGCATATCTTAAAACCCAACTAAGTCCCATCCTAGGAATAGACCCAAAGAAACTCACTAGAAGTAACATAAATGCCCATCAGCAGGAGAATAGGTCCATTAATTGTAGTATATACACAGATGATGATTTCACAAGTCAAAAAAAAAAAAACTACAGCTACATGCAGCAACATGGATGAATTTTAGATATATACATTGTAGGATAAATAGCAAGTCTTGGATCTCTGAGACACATACTAAACAGTATACTGTTAAGGCATATATGTGTTTCTGGAAAATTATAAATATATGCATTTCAAAAGCCAGGAAATGACAAACACAAACTTCAAGACTCTCTCAGAGGAGGCAGGAAGATAGCATGACAGAAAAACATACAGAAAAATATAAGTTGGTAGTGATGTTCTAAGTCTTTGGGTGAAGTGTGGATTCATGATGTTCCTTGTATAGTTTAAAATAAAGTAAAAGAGGACTACATATCAGTCAATGATGAAAGAACATTGTGAGCTAAGAAATTATTATGATGTATTCAATTATATACCCCTGAGAGTCAAAACAGAATAGAGCAAATGCTTAGCACAATCTCCAGCATCTAATAAATGCTCAATAAAGCTGTGGTTATTTTTCCTATTCTCAGTGGCCAACCCTAATTTTTCAACGCAAGTGTTTCCTCCTCCAGGGAGCCTTCTGTGCTCCTTCAGGCTAGGTCAGGCTCCCCCAACCAGGAGCTGCCCAGATCCCTGAACTGACCCAGATTATAACATTTCCCAGCCTATGCAGGAATGGGCTGTTTATTAACCTGTCTCCCCCACCATATGATGTAATCCACATGTACTCCACGTGGCACTTTTTTGTTGTTGTTAATAATGGCATTTATTTTGCATTTTATACAGAAGAAAGTGAAGTCTGCATCACAACCTGACAGCTACCCAGAAATTTACAGTGCGTCCCTCTCAATGGTGTCATTCTAGGATTAGAGGACCCACACAAATACAGGAAGGAAGGGAAGAAGGGGGCCCAGCAGGAATGAATTTCCATCCTTTTTTAAAGAACAAGCGATAAAGCATTCTGAGTCATTGAAAACCTGTGCAAACGGCCATGGTCATCTCTGCATTTCCAGCCCTCCCTTTCTGCCTAGTGCCTAGCATATTTTTGTTGAGGGATCAAGTACAAAGTACGTCAGATGGTGTCCAGACACTGGAGAAGGGACCATGGCAGAATTTCAGAGTTTGGTTGAGGACAGGCTAACCAAAGATCGTTTAGGGGCATCCACTAGCCCAGGGTGCAGGAGACAAGGGGGTACATTGTAGGGAATTGAAAAGTAGTGATAAAACTGACTACAAGTCAATCTGCTTTTTATTATCACTATGTGCTGGCAATTCTAAACAATGTTGCTGCTAAAACATTGCTCCTTCCCAAAAGGAAAAATTTTTGTTGGTCTTAGTGCTAAAGAATCGTTGCAACTATTGTTGAGTTTTAATAATAAGGACATATGAAGTAAGCCTCATCTTGGCACATATTTATTACTTACCTTTTAATACACATTATATTCTACCTGGAAGCTTTTTTAGAGAACTTCACTGATGCAGCCAAATGGGTTCATTTTGAGACTAAGTTCCTAACTTTTAAGAATCGGTCAAATTAATTTCGAGCACAGCCCAGGTCTCCATCCCTGTGGCACTACATATTCCTATATTTAAAAGTGAGAGCAGAGTGATTGTAAAGATGAAAAAACAGACTGTGAGCTGCTCCAGTTCTGTCATTCTGTGTGACCACTCAGACTTTAAAATTATAATATGTAACTGAGTACAACAGTGAGATGTGATTTTAAGCGCAAATTTTGGTTCATATCTGAAATAACTTATTTAATTTGAATGTTATTTCTAAAAGCAAAATGTATTCTTTTTCATTAATGATTAAAACTGAGAAATAAAATGAAAATAATGATTACTACTCATTATCATACAATTATTACTGAAAGTAATTTTGAAGTACGGAAGAGGGATGATTTAAGAACGATCCATGCCTGGTGCCACCAGCTGGGGCCCGTGGGCCAGAGGCCAGGATCTATCGTGGAAGTAGAAGAGTGAGGATGGATCAAGGTCAGGGTCCTCAGTGAATCCACAGATTGCCTGCCCCTTCCCCTCCCTCTCTTCAGCCGCCAACTACATCTTGCTCTCTTTGCCTTGAAAATAAGCAATTCTCCAGCTCCCTCCTTGGTGAATCCTTCAAAGCCCATGGGAAGGATGCTAGAAGGACACATTGCCCACTAGCCCCTGTGCTGTTCCCGCTGCCGCCAGTAGAGAAACAGGTGAACAGGTCATGATGGCCCCACTGCCAGGGTCTGTGAGGACTGGTGGAGGGCTCCCAAAGCCTGTCAACCCAGGCAGGCCTGACGGGGTCCCCAGAGAAACAGGGAGAAATGGGCTCTCCAAGCATGTCAGAGCTGGGGGGCCGTTAGGGATGATGTAGTCCAACCCCCTCAGCATGTGTCATGACTGAGAAAAAGTGTGCCTGGGCATCAAATTCTGCCCCTATCTCTGGTGTGTGATCTTGACCAAGTCAACTCTTGAGCTGAATTCTACATCCTAAAAATAGGGATGGTAATGACTCCTATGTTGCAGTGTTGTTGAGAACTAAAGGACCTCAGCCCAGCGGCTGGCATGAAGAGAACCAGTGATCAATAGTCGCTATAATTAGTATTTTAAAAACACAAGAATAGAGGCCTAAAGAGAAATGAAGACTTCTCCAAGGTCACACAGCAAGTTGAGGGCAGTGCTGGGACCAGAACCCAGGTCACACAGTCTAGTGCTCATTTCACTGTAGCCTCTGGCTAGTGTGTATGGAGCCTTCTAGAACAGGGTCTATGTCCTGCATTTAAATCCTCTGGAGCTGACTGGGCAAGTCCTCTGAGCCACCCCAATCCCTTCCCCCAACACTTGATTTCTCGTGCTGCCCCTTCCCTTTTTAGATAAAGCTGTGCTCTGGAGTCAAGTGGGCCCTTTTATGTGTGTATGTGGGGGTCATGTGTGTGTGTGTATGTGCACACGTGTGTGAGCATGTTGAGGGCTAAGTTGTGTGTCTGACTTCAGAGGCTCTGGAGAGGACCTGAGAGCTGTATTCATGGAGAACCTGTTCACTGATCCGTAGAGTAGGGTGGCCCAGTTGTCCTGGGATCCAGGGGAAGCTCATTCACTCAGAGGGGCAGGCTGGGACCAGACAATGAGCCAGCCTGTGAGTGAGTGGAAGCTGAATGTTACCAGGCCAGCTGGTTTCCTGGACTGAAGCAGGCAGCCAGGGCCAAAGGGTTCTGCCAGCAAAAGGAACCAAACCCTCATGTCCTGACATGCGGCTGCCCACTTGTCAGTTCCCTTATGCTCATCAGCCCCAGCATGCTTCATGTCCTGACTGGGGCCTCTGGCAGACTGGAGACCAATAAGCAAGTGCCAACCTCTGCGTGGCCTATCTGGGGATTCATCCAGGACTCTTCCATTGAGCCCCTACTGTGTGCTAAGGAAAACATTATGGGGATAAAGCCAAGAACATACAGGCAAGACTCCTGCCTCAGTGGAGGGGTCACATAGAAATATGGGGACCTGTAAGAGCTTGGCCTGGCCTGCATGGAATGGTCAGCCTGATTGGGGGGTTCAGGGGACAGAAACATGGAAAATTATTTCACTGACTCAAGAGGGTGATGGCGCCCAAGAAGGCATAGTCAGCTCCACCCAAGGGGTCTGGGAAACATTGCTGTGGGTGTGCACATGAGTCAAGTTTTGGAAGGGAAGGCTGTAGTCTGAGGCAGCGGGAACAGCATGGGCGAAGACAAGAGGTATAAAGGAACATGGTTGTTTGGGGAGCTGTAAGGAGTTCTGTATGCAGGAGCAGGGAGAGCAAGGTAGGAAGGGTAACTTTCATCCAGGTGACCTGCAGGGCCCAGAGGAGCCTGGGAGGAGGTGGGGGGAGTGCTAATTGAGAGGCCAGGGAATTTCTGCTGCCTCAGAACCTGACACTGGTGGAGCCTGAGAGTGTCTCCCACCCACCCCGGAGCCTTGGAAAACCCAGGCCGGGCTCCCTGGCCTGCCCCCGTCCCCCTTGGGCTGTCACCAGCCCTGTGCCTCTCCCTGCTGCTCCAACATTTTCCTCTTGTGATGGATGGAAAATTCCCTGCTTGGGTCAAGTCAAATTTCTTCTGATTTGTTGTTTTACACACAGTGAGGCCTGCATGATTCATAAAGAAAAACGCACTGTCTGTGAAGGAGAGTAATTTATAGGTGGCGTTTCTCCAGCCTCTCTGCAGAGGTGGAGCTCGCCAGGGAAGAAGAGGAGGCGGGCAAGGGAGCTTCATCCTCTGTGAGCGGCTGGGGTGCTCCTGAAGCTCCTGGTCGGCCCCTCCTGCCGTGGCATGGGTCTGCCAGAGGGTTCTGCTGAGGCTCCGGCTCTCCCTGGTCATGGGGCTCAGAGTCAGAGCCAGGCAGCCAGGAGACAAGAGGGGCCCAAGGCACCCATCATCCTTCCTTGCTCTCCCAGCCCCTGCTTCACCCCTCCTTTATGAAAATTAATGAAGTCAAGTTTCCAGGCCTTCTCATCTGGAGGGGTGAGAGGATAGGGCAGGCAGCCAACTGACACCCACCTGACCCAAGCCATACCTCGTGAGGGTCACCAGGCTGCTGTGGACGCAAATGCTGGGGACAGGTGTGCCCAGTGGCCATAAAGACTCCAGGATTGGACAGAACTTTACTTGGCAGAGAGGTCACCTTGGGGAGGGAAGGGGACTTCACAATTGGAGGAGGAAAAGACCAACGGAGTGTGAGGGAGGGAGGGAGGGAGGGAGGGAGGGAAGGGAGGAATCATGCCTAATCTGTTCCAGGCACTATATGCCAATGCTTTGCATATAGAACCTATTTCTGACCCAGTGAGGCAGTGATAATGACCCTGGTTTCCTAGATGAGGAAACTGAGGCTTAGAGGGAGAGAAAGTAGCATCCAGAGCTGTGGGCTTGACCACATGCCCAGAAAATGCCAACAAGCAGAACATAGCTCTCCTGGGTCCCAGGAGAGGGGAGGATAAGGGGGCAGAGACAGGAAAGTAGAGTGGGTCGGGGTACATCTGAGGATGGTAGGGTTGCAAAATGGGGTGCCCGGTAAGAATGAGCTTGACAAGGCAGCTCTCTGCTGGGTCCCAAGTCCACATTTGCAAAAAAAGAGGGAAGCCTGGATGTTAAGGTAAGTGGCCTCCGGAGGGTGATTCTCCAACTGTCCCCACCGCATCTCAGCCATGCCTTCTTTCTCATCACTAAAGCATACCTCCTGAACCTGGTGCCCACATCCACGTGAGCCCTGTGCCCAACTCTGACAGACCGCTCTTCCAGTCCGCCATCCTGCAGGGCCCCAGAGACTCTACCAGCCGCACTCTGAGGCCCACACCCTTCCCCATTCCAGGTTTGCCCTGCCTTCTCATTCCCTCATCATCCCCTGTGAGCCATGCCCTGGTCTGCTTTCAGAGGGGTATTGCCACGCTCCCTGACTCCAGGAGCTCACTGTCTAGAGAGGGGCTACCACGTGGCCTGCCCCAAGACGGATGGGCACAGGGCTCAGCAAGTGCTAAGAAGGTGGAACTGACTCTGCCAGGAGCATTCAGAGAAAGTTGAAGCTGTTCTTTGAAGAGTGAGTAGGAGTTTGCCAGACTGAAAAATAAAAGGGTTTTCCAGGCAACAGAACAGCATGTGCAAAGCAGAAATGCAAGTAGCATTTCTGTCCTATGTATGTCCCCAAGCCTTGACCCCACTCTTTATGACCCTGATCCATCATCTTCTCTTGCTCATTTTCTGGCCCCTTTGCTGCCATAGAACCTGAAATCCTGGCCAGGATGAAGCCAGGGCCACAGGCCTCTCCAAGCTTCCTCACAATGTCCCCTGGTAAATATGCTCAGGGACACATGGGTGAGCCATAAATTAGGCCTTCTGGGGATGGATTCCACTGAATAAAAAGCACATTCAGTAGCAAGAATATTTGTTTTTGTTTTCCTTCTCCGAGTAAATGGAAACATGCACTGACCTCACTTTTCTCACAAGTACAGTAGCTTTCCTGAGCGGCTGTCGGGCCTGGGGTGCCAGGAAAAAGTGGTGGAACATTCAGCATCAGGAACAAGGGCCTCAGTGGCAGCTGTGGCCGAGCAGTGGAATACAGCTGTCAGGCCCCTGACAGGAGTTTCCGAGGAGTGAGGAGGATCCGGCCTGGGCCTCCCAGGGGGCCCTGAGCATCGCCAGGATGGGACTTTGAAACCTCTGTCCTCCCAATTCATTTTCTGATGTTTCAGACAGAGGGTCCCAGGCAGCAGGCTGGGAGGAAAGACTACAGAGGGGCCTTGGCATCAGCACACCATGGTTACCCTGCTGGCTGTCACTTTCTGGCTCTGTGACGCCAGCTAGCCATTACACAGTTCTGAGCCTCAGTTTCCTCCTCTTCGAGGTGGAGATAATCATACCAACTTCATGGGGTTGTATGAGTTTTAAATGTGTCAAAATACCAAGAAATATTGATCCTGAATTCCTTTCTGAACTTCTCCTGACATCCCTGACTCAAGTTCCTCTCGCTCTCTGATGCCCTCCAGACCCAGTGACCTCTCCCTCCTGGATTCTAAGATTCTTTCCTACTTCACTGTCTTGTCATGATGGACACTTTTCTATAAAAGCAAGATATCCATTCACCTATCCATCCACCCAGCCACCCACCCATTCATCCACCCATCCATCCATTTACCCATAATCCATCCATCCATACATTTATTCATTTAGTCAGTGAATGTTCTGGGCAGCTAGGTACTATCCCACTGTTGGGAAGCTGTGTTGTTTCCCGTCTGATCTGATCTTCTGCAGATGTAGACGTAGTGCATGCTGCCCCCTACAGACCGGGCAGGATTGTCCTCACTTTCCTCTGCAGGCAGCACCCGACTTGGCATAGAACACTCACTTGGTTGCAAGAAAACCCAGAAAACTGGCTTAAGAAAATGGGAGTCTAATGATTCATGTAAGTGGGAAGTCCAAGTATAGGTCAGGCTTTAGATACAGTTTGTTCCAGGCCCCAAGGGATCTTTCCAAGACCTCATCTCTCTGCATCTCTCAGTACTTCCCTCCTACACATAGCAGCAATGCTGGCTGTCGTTGCAGCCCCAGCCCCATATCCATTCGGGTTCAAGTGCAACAGGAAAGACTGAAAGTCTTCTCCAGAAATTCTCCCTAAACCACATGGACTGAGAATTGGGGAAAGGTACAACCCCAGGTTAAATGGGGAGGGGGACTGGATGTTGTAAAGGCAAACAACAAAAGCTTACTGCACTTCCAACATGCAGATAATGAGGGTCCTGAGTGAATAGGAAAGCTCTGTAAGGACCTTGAGGGAAGTAGGCCTATCCTCCTATTTGCTGATGAATAAATATATAGACAAGATTCCCTCAGATTGTGATAGTTGCTAAGATGACAATAAAACAAGGCAGTGCAGTCAGAGTGCTTTGGGGTGAGGCTATTTTAAGTAAATGATCAGAGCAGCCTCTCTGAGGAGATGACATTGAGTTCAGAGGTTGGAGGGGCCCGATCAGGGAGGGCCTTGCAGTTTGTATTTCATCTTCCAAACAGTGTAAGATTTTAATCATGAAAGGTGATGATCTGATTTGCTTTCATTGTTTTCAAAATACTTTTTTTTTTTTTTTACAAAAAACTGTTCATTGTGGCATAACCTGCACAAAATAAAGTCGAAATGCACATGTATCCCAGGAGTAGGGCACAGGGTCTTTTCCTGGTATAGATGCTAGGTAGTCACCAACCACATCAAGAGATATGACATTGCCAGGGCCCAGAAGGCTCCCCCATCCCCTCCTAAGTCAACCCCCTCTCCAAGAAGTAACCACTATTCTGACTTTGCTTATCATAAATTCATTTTGTCCATTCTTGAACTTTATGTAAATGGAATCAATATATTCTTTTGTGTCTGGTTTCTTTCCCTCAATGTTATGTGTAAGTGTAAGAGATGTGACTCATTGTTATGTGTGTATGATTCATCCATGTAGCAATAATCTATCCTTTTTAATTGCTGTGTAGTATTCCATTTCTTCCACTTTCCCATGCTGGATGGTGATTGCATTCTGCCTGTGATCTGGTCTTTCTCAGTCATGCTCATAGAATGTACTGCCCCTGGAGACTGGGTGGGATCATCCTCAGTCTCCTCTTTGGCCAGCACCAGGCTTGGCTTAGGATGGAACAAGCCTCCTTTGTGGCTGAGTAGGGACGAGTTGAGAATGTACTCAGGACAGGACAGGTGATCTAGACTAGACACTGCTAGACCCCTACTCTCCAGACCTGACATCTCCCAGGCTCTGGGTGTTTCACACCCACCTCCTTCCTAACTAAATTCAGGTGCTCACGCTTGGCTGGGTGGGGGTTCTGGCGGTTGCCGAGCCCAGAGTCCCCAGTGGCTAGTGTGAGGGACGTCGCGGGAAATGAGAGGAGCTGTGGCCAGCCGCCAGGCAGTGACTCTACAACCAAAAAATGTGCTCTTGGCCAGGTTCTCCTTCCTCTCTCCTTTTGGCCCTTCCAGGCGACGAGGAGTTGGCAGGCCCTGGTGCAGATAACGGCGAGAGCCCCAGGCCCTCTTCTGTCATCGCCTCCCCAATGTGAAACCCAAAATCTTGTTTATTTATGAGGAAATTCTGTTCTGCTGTTCGACAAATGGTGTATGGGGGCCAGGGCGCACGGAGCGTGGAGCCAGCCGCCAGGCCTCAGCACGCTGCGCCCCTCTGCTGACGCAAGCTCAGAAGGTGCTGGTGGTGACAGGAGGGGCTAGCTCCACACTCTCCGGATGGGGGCTGGTGGTGGAGGGAGGGGTCTTCCATTCCTCTGCACAGCCAGAAACACCTTGGCTTCCCATTCAGCAATCAGTGGGCTGGTCAGGAAACTGCAGACAGTAGCAACCTGGTAGCCAATCTGATGAACCCTCTCCTCTGGGCCCACGCCAGCCCCTCTGTGGGACTCATTTCCTGCCTACCTTCCTGGGAGGATGAGATGAGATTGTGTCAGTACCTGAGGGCTGGGAGAGGGAACATAAAATAAAAAATGAAATCTACCAAAGGATTTACATTAGCTATCTCATGTAGGATTTACATTAGCTATCTCATTCAATTTGCCAACAGCACTGGTAGGTAGATGTGAGTGTCCTGATTCTATGATGAGGGGCTGAAGCTCAGAGTGGTGAAATAACTCATCCAGTGCTAGTAAGTGTAAGAGATGTGACTCAAACCCCGGGCTGTCCAACTCTCAATCTGCAGTCTGGGCAGGGGCGGGCTGAGCGCTTCCTCAGAAAGAACAAGTGTCCAGCTGTGGCAAACTATATATGGGTTTGTTTTGTGTCTGACTTGAAATCTATGTTCTTTCCATCATGCTTCCCTGCCTCTCAAAGTGAAATATCTTTTAGCAATAAGTTTAGTGGGGTCCCAAGTGGTGAGACAACATCCACTCCAGGATTCAAATTCCATATAGATTTTAAATCAATCTGGTTGAAAGGCCTGGCACTAGCACAGCCCTTATCATACAAAAAGGGGTCACTTGCTCACCCCAAATCTTCTGTTAACATTTCATGTGCATGAGTGGAGTTAATGACTGTGGAGTTATGGCCCAACCATGTGTTTGTGATATCAACCCCTTCATCTGCACTGCCAGAACTTAAGAACTAAAACAATAGGAAACATTTTTAATGACAGAAGTAAGACCAAATATGTTAGCTATGAAGTGAATATAAATGGGTTAAATGCATCTAACAAAAGACAAGGATGTTAGCTTTAGAATAACAAACAAGCTCATTCTTTTTTTCCTTATACATTTTCAAAATACACCCACATAGAATCCCACATCTTCCAGGACTCATCCCTGCCCTTCCCAGTCTATGTGGACTTCAGCATCTCTGATTTCTCTAATGCCAGTTTGCTTTATTTTTATTATAAAATATTTCAGACATACTTCAAAGGATAGAAAATAATGTGGCACCTATTGATTAACCCCTGAGGCTTAATTTATGTGGACATTTGCCGTATTTCTTTTGAATCGTTTTACTTCCCTCCTAGAGATTATCACTAACTTAGATTATGTGTGTAATACTTTCAATGCAAGTTTAATACCTTTTCTACATATGGGTGTATCCACAAACTGTATATGAAATTGTTTTGCGTTTTTAGAATTGATCTAAATAATACCACATAACAGAAAGCCTTTGGCAACAGCTTTTCTGAGAATTACACATATTGAGATGCTAAAATGTATCACATTAATTTTAACTGCCATATAGTGTTCACTGTATAAATAAATGAGCTGTTTATCCATTTACCACTGGTGCACAACAGTTTCCACATTTTTGCTATCCCAAACAGTGCTTTGATGAATATCTTTCTCATCTTTCCTTGTATACTCAAGCTAGTACTTCTCTGGAATTTCTTAGTTGGGATGGTTTTAACACTTATCTGATATCTGTTATCTGCTCTCTACTTTCCTCTCTGAGGATGCTGTTAAATAGGACTTCATAAACAGAATATGAGTTGGGGCTTGAAGAAAGAGAAGTTGTGAAAGTGATAGCATTCTAGAAAAGGGAAGTCACCAAGTCCGAGAGTCACACAGTTGTGTGATCTGCCCCTCTACCATTAATTAACCCTGAGTGCAGGTGTGTGAATCTGTTATTATAGCTGAGTACTTTTTAAAAAATCACATTTCAGACTTGTTCTGTTGGCACTATATTAATTCTTATACCAACTCCCATTTCAGAGCTGAGAGCCAGTGGTTTCTAAGCCTGGAGATTTAAAAAATAAACAGATTTCTGAGCCCACACCTGGAGATGGAGATTCACTGGGATTGGAACAGGGCCTGGGAATCTGTACTTTAGAAAAAACCTTCCCAGGCGCTGCTGCTGCAGCCCGTCTGTGGCCCTGCGCTGGGGAGGCCTTTACCTGAACCGCAGTGGTGCCCGGTGGTCAAGCTGTTGTTGCCAAGAGGATGTAGCTCTGGTTATGTGCTCCCAGCTCGCCCTGCCCGCCGCTGCCACGGCCCCTGCTCCTGAGAGCACAGTGGGTGTGTTCTGCTCTGCAGAGCCCGAAAACCCCTACACTGAGTCTCGCTCATACAAGGCAGCGCCAGGGAGGGACTCCCTTCCTTGTCCGTCTCACTGTTTCCACTGGACTGCAGAAGGTGGACTTGGCTGGGCTGTGTGAGAGCCCGTCTACACCACTGCCTGTCAGTAGTGATAAAAATAATACCAACAGAAGAAACACTTTCAGTGAGGAGGCAATTATTATGATCTCCGTCTTGCGGACAAGGAAACTGAGGCACATAGAAACCAAGGCACAGCTGGTGGTGCAGCCGGGATTCCGCTAGGCTGACTGGCTTTGGCAGCGATGGTCAGAATGACTGCTAGAATCCTGCCGGCTCCTCACTCTGCTTTCTCAAAAAGCACCCGTGTCTGATCCTTCCCATTCTGGGGTCATGTGGGAAGACTGCTGTCTGAAATGCTCCTTTTCCATCTCAGTCCTGGCACTGAAAATAAAGTATAGTTGTTCATACGTGAATGATGATACAACACCGGACACTTCCTGAGCCCTCTCCATGACTACGGGCTAGACCCATAAAGAGACTGGTCACGTGCAACCCCACCGTCGCCGCCCACGAGACACACATACAACCCTGCGTGGGGCATCTTAACAGTCCTTCTGTGAGAAAACAGCCACAGAGAGACCAGGTCGTGTGGCCCGGGGTCACATGGCCACTCAGCTGAACTTCTCGCCCCAGGGCCCTGTTTTTTCCACCACTGCAGCATTCTAAGTTCCCTTTTCAGAGTGAGGTCAATGCATACAATAGCGATAAAAAGTCAGCAACATTACGGCCCTTCCCTGGAGGGAGGGGAGCCCTTCTCCAGCACTAGAACAATGACCAGTTTCTTGGGACTTCCCTTCCAAGGGCAGAAAGAGCCTTGTGTCTAGGCTGCCTTTAACTGACTCATCTCACTCTGAGCTGATTGCCTTAACGCTTTCTCCCTGTCCGCTGTCCACTCTGGGCTTGTGCCCTCTGAACCACTCTCCATCCAAGGCTAGAACCAACGTCCACATGCTAATCTGATGCTGTCACTCCCCTTCTCAGAAAACTGTCAGACTCCTGACCACCATTTCCCTTTCGATGCAAGAAAGCTCTGTGTGTGCCAGCTCTCAGCACATCCAAGGTCACTGAGTATCCCTGAGGCCATTCCTTCACAACACTGAGTGAGTCCCACTAAGAGCTGGGGATAAAGAGGCAAATAAAACCAGGAATGACAAATATCAGGCCCAGGGTGCCCTTCTCCAAAATTATGTATCCAAGGCAGGTATTGCCAGCTGATCACAGCATTCTGCAGCTTCAACATCCCTCTAGATCTGCTCTCTCAAGCTGTTTCTGGCCACATGTGGCTACTGAGCACTTCAAATGTAGCTAGAACCACTAAGAAAGTGAATTTTTAATTTCTTAATTTAAATTTGACAACTGATCACCCAGTTATTGGAAATCTTTACATATGTTTAGAACAAGTTGGGAATGCAATCTACTCCTTCAACTACACATTTTACAAAATGTAAATAAGCAGCAAGTATTCCTGATGAAAACATCTGAATTGAGATATAAATGTAATCTACATGTGGGATTTTGAACTTGGTCTGAAAAATACAATGCAGAATATCTCATTAATAATTTTTATGTGATTATGTGTTAAGGCGATAATATTTGGATGTATTGGGTTAAGTTATACCATTATAATTAATTTCACCTATTTCTTTTTTGAATGTAGCTACTAGAAAATCTTAACTTCTATATGTCTCCCATTATAAGTACATTGGACTATACTGCTCTAGGCAGCCACAACTAATCAATGAGAGCTGGCACACTGAGGTAAAATCTGTTTGCCATCCCTGAATAAGAGATAGTTCCTGCTTAGTGGAACTCACAGGCCAGTCAGAGAAATGGACACAATAACGTGGGAAGAGCTGCAATAGAGATGCCCAAGGTGCACGGGAGCAGAATGCTCTATCAGTTGGTTCTGCCTGGCAGGAAGTTCAGGGCAACCTTTGAGGAGATGGCTTTTGAATGATGGCAGGTCAGAGGAAGGACATTTCCAGGCCAAGAGAAGAGCACACAAAGAGGCACAGAGAGCAGAGCAGGTGGCCAAGAGGGAGCATTTGGGTGTGGCTGCAGCTCTCAGCTCAGTGGGAGCAGGGTTTTGAAGATGCTTCATCTCTGTTCTATGTGTTCAGAGGGAGAAATGGAGAATCCAGCTCTGGCAAGGCTGACATTTCATGTGTCCCCTTCCCTGCTCTTCTTCTTAATTCCCATGCTTTTGATGAGGCTGAAGACATAGATGAAAGTGTAGAAAGTTTTGAAAAATCAAAAATTCCTGAATCGTGAAAGCAGGTTACCATGGTCGTGCTGAATAAGAAGTGGGAGTTTGTGCATTTGTATGAGGCAGGCTGTAGCTCCCTTTGAGGCCCACACTTTGGCTCCATAGGTGGCTCGTTATCTTTATCCACTGATTCATTCATCTTTCAATGTTTATTAAGCAGCTACTGAGGCAATGAATTATGGAGGATACAAAGTCCAAATACACAAATAGTTTACAAAGTTTGGGAACTCAAGAATGCTTGTTAAAAATTTAACTAATATTGCAAAGGAACATAGGATAAATATGGTAAAGTAGGTGCTCAATAAATATTTTCCAAGGCGTGTGCACGGATGTTCATTACACTACTGTTTATAACAGTAAAAACTACAAACAACTCAAGCTTCTGCCAAGAGGGTAGTGGTTAAGAAAGTAGGGTACATCACTACCAAATGTTTAGTTGAGAAGATGGATGGGTGGATAAAGAGAAGTTTATAACAGAGTGAAAGAACTGAAATGGAAAGGTTAGAGAAAGCATCGTGGGGGAGAAAGCATGGGAGAAAATGCCTGGTGCATCTTCATAGTCAGTGAATGTTGCTCATATAAACTAAGTATTCCCCAGGGCATCTAGTAAAATAACCTCCTCCAACACAGAGATCCTCAGGAATGTCCAAAAGACTCCACGTTTTCCCACGAACACATCCCCTCCACAGCGCCCTTCTGCTCACTGTCTCGTAGCTGCTGCATGTAAGCCCTGTGGATACCACAGCTGCATGGAGGATTGTGGTAACAATGGCAGACAGCCCTTTCAGTGCTACAGCATGGCTGCTTGGACCCCAGGAATACAGAACTTCCCCTCAGACAGACAGCTTGGTGCTAGCTTGCTGCTGAAGGCAGATATGAGTCCAGGGACTTGGGCTGGAGACATCCAGTGAGCATCCGGTGCCTTTCTTGAAAGTCCCCAGGTCAGCTCTCTGTTCCCAAGTCCTTCTCTTTATGGGGACTCCTTGTTGCTCCCATATATCCATGTCTGGTGGGTCTATCCCATTAGTTCATCAGCCTGCTCCAAGGTATGTTTGAGTCCCATACAAGTTGGGACAGTCCCACCTCCACATTCCCTGCTACCCTCCAGCATGTACACAAGCGTGTGTGCACACAGGTGCTCATCTGTGTGACTGAATAAACAAAGCAAGCTTTGAGAACAAGTGAAGGGACTGGTCTTCAGGTGGAAGTCTCCTCACCAGAGAGGAGACACCCAAAGTCCTCCCTGCCTCTGGTTCTCATAAAGGAAAGACTCTTCTCTATACCCAAGCACTAAGACCAATTCCTCTGGGCAGTTTCCTCTGCCTCATCACTCCCCTACCCTCTACTGTCCACTAGCCAGGGGACAAAGCAATCAGGGGGACTCTCTCTTCTGTCTGCTGAGTGGAAAGGCCTTGTTTCTTTTTGGGTGAGTCCCACCCTGATCAACCGTTTTCAATCTCCTAGCTCAGAGGTTCCACAATAATAAAGAGCTTGGCTCTGAAAGACTTTCAACAGGCATCAACCTGCTCTATTCTCACTTCGATGCTTCAAGGTGCCAAAGGGAGGATTTTCATGCTTATTTCATAATGAAGAAACTTAAAGCCTTGGCTGGGAAGCTGTGTGCCTGAAGACACAGTCAAGAACCAGGTCTGGAAGAGAGAGCACAGGAGTGTGTGCCTGGGATGATCCACACCTGCTCATCCCTGAGGCTGTGAGGACACCCTTACTAGGGATCAGGCTTGGTCTGGATTCCTGAAGGCTTAGGACTGCAGTGAAGAGAGCCCTGGCTGTGAAGTCAGCTGTACCTCGGTTCAACTAGACTCCAGCATCAGTTCCCTGTATGATCTTAGCCAAGTCATACTTTACCCTATGGAGGGTCACATCCTACCCCTTGCCCAACAAACACATACACACACCCAGAGAGGGAGGATTTCAGATGGCAGGTAAAAATGCTATACACTTAGACATGAGCAAGATACTCCAGACATGCTGGCATCATCCGCTGACATGGTGCCCAGAATCCAAAGGAGAAACCCTGCCAGGAAGGCTAGGGGAGTCTTAGCTTGACCTTTAGGATTTGAAGGTTGTAATGAACTGTAGATAACCTGAGGTCATTAATCATCTATTTATCCCCCCTAATAACACAACAAATCTTTCTCAGAAAATAACCACTCCCCCTTTGCATGGACTTTTGGTGGAAAAGTAAATCCAAGTGCTGGCCAACCAATAAGAAAGCTAAGGTGCTACATCCTTTCTTTCACAGACCTGTTATGATAGGAGGCAGGTATATAACAGCCAGACCTAACTCCCTATCAGGGCTTTGGATCTTGGTACTACAAGGAGAGGAGGATGGTGGGAGGGCACTCATAAGCGGTGGCTGATTTATAAGACCTGCTACAAGAAGGTTACCATGGTTTCCAGAGATGCCCAGAAATGCCAGGCAACCTTCCTTTCTAACCCTGCTCATCCCACATTCCACCAACTTTATGGTCCTTTAGCATGTTTCCAATGGCTACCAACCAAAACTGTTAGCTAGGCCTTGTTTCTGTTGCTTGCAATCAGTGAACTCTGGAAAAAGGGCATATAATATTTATATGCCCCTGGAAAAAGGGCATATAATATTTATATGCCCCTGGGAAAAGGGCATATAAATATTTGTTGAATGTATGCATGGATGAATAAGGAAATGAATGTAGGTATGAATGAATTCACAGATGAGTAAGTGTAATAATGAATGAATACTAATGGATACCTCTCCACGCACTCATCTCATCACTTTCCCTCCCACTGTCTGGCAACAGCTACAGAGACCCTCTCTTAGTGCCTTGATGTTACAGGTTCTCTCCCTCTACAGGGCCTTGTCATGTGCTGTGTCCTTTACTTGAGATGATCCTCTCTTCACCTTGGTAAATCTTAATCCTCCCACTCAGTCATTTGTTTGGGGAAGCCCCCTCACACCCCAAACCACCATGACATTCGGCTTCCTCATAGTCTCTCTTACAGACCATTGGTGGTTTCCATCAATGCACCTATCTCAGTCTATCAAAAATTCTCATCATTTAATTAATGTCTGAGTCTTTCTAGGCTAGACTCTCCATGAAGAGAGGGGAATTGCTTGCCTTGTTTAACATTCTATCTCCACACTAAGCCCAGTACTTTGAAGGCAGCAAGTATTCAAATATATGTAAATATTTGTTGCATGAATAAGTGAGGATGTATGTCTCTTGGAAGGGAAGAACAGGTGATCCTGATTCTAATAAACACTCAGTAAGTGCCTGTTGTTGAACTTAACAGCTCAGTCTTATGCACTAGGTCAACTCTTGGAGATTAGCACTAAAAGAGCCTGAGGTGCAGGTGAGGGAGGAAAGTGGTTCTAACAAACCTGGGAAGAGAGTGGCTTAGTGGGGAGGCAGGAGGTGGCCAAGAGCCAGTTTCTTCCTCTGCTCTTGGCTATGGACTGGCCCAGAACCCAAGTGTCCTGGCACCTAGTATGCTGCTTGTTCTCTTAGGCATTAGGAAACTCACTCAGAATATTAAACAGCCTATGCCACTATCACCCAAAAGAAGGAAGACCCCACAGAAAAACAGCTCTTCACCCCGCTTTGTTGGAGCTCATGCTGGTAAATCATCCTTGTAGGCTTCCTGGGTTGGCAAGAGACCTCTAAGTAGAAAATGGCTCCATGGGCTGAACTTAAGCCCTCCTCTTGGGATCACAAGCCCCCGAGTCAGATCCCAAGGCATCTGGGAACCTGCCTGGCTCCCAACAAGCCTCCTCTCGAAGAGGGTGAGTGACTCATCTCTTCATGGACCTTGACGACTTTGGTTGGCATCAGGAGCAGCTCGTGAAGCCTCCTGCTCCTGAAAACCAACTTGCAGATGACAGACAGAGGAGGCAGGCCCAGGGAACCAAAGTGGGGGCAAGAAGGGAAACCTTCTCAAATTTTAACAATTTTTAAAATAAAATGAGTAAAGTTAGCTGCTAGTAATTGAGAATGATGAGGCTGTTTTCCCTCTAGTACCTCCTAAATAACTTTTGATTCAGAGTTTCCAAGGATTGACTGGGCACTTGAAAGGATCTCCGCATGCCCTCCCGGCTCAGGTGAGGTCTGAGATCACCAGCTGGAGGGGTTCATCAGGGTGTGGCCCGACCTACTCACTGGCAACTGACAGACTTACTGACTTACTGACTGAAGAGCTAACCAGCCAACAAGCTAATGGAGAGACTGACTGACAGGCTGGCAGACCGGTGAAAGAGCCAAGTGACGGTTGGGCCAGTGAAGTGGTTGATACCCCAGTGAACAGACTGGCTGCCCAATTAGTAGGCATATGGACTTACGGTCAGACAGCAGACTGCCTGACTGATGCATTATCTTATCAGCAAGCTGACGGATTGCAAGGTTAATCTGCTTACCTCCCCAAAAGCCTGGTTAGCCAGCTGACCAAATGACCAACAGGCAGATGTAGCAACCTACTCGAATGCTCGCAGAAAACTGTGGGGAAGACAAAGGCATCTGGTGGATAGACCAGCTGAGAACCATTGACCAACACAATTGTCAGAGAGAACTCAGTTGCCAGAACTCCACATAATAAGGAATGTTCCCCAAAGAAAGGTCAGATACAATAAAGGGGTAGCAGATACCAATAAGGACAGATATTAAAATGTCCACTATACAGTGAGGAAGGAGGACGACTCTGTTGATGGGGTTGGAGGTAACCTAACATCGCTGATGTCCACAGATGTAGAAAGAGACTGGGAGATTCCAACCCAATGTCATGTCAAGGTGGGGTTTTCTTATTTTGGTCTCTCTTGTGATTGAATCAAATTAGCAAATTAGAGAATGAGTTCAGCCATGGCTTCTTTAACATCTTTCTGACCCTCCTCCTATATCCCCATCATGAATAGAGTGGGCTCATTCATTCTACCTTAGATGTGGTTCTGGTTGTGGGATTATGGGTGATTATTTTTCCTTTCATTTTCTAATTATATCCTGCAGTGGAGCTATATTATTTTGCAATGGAAAAATCACATTTACAATTTTAGAACAAGAAAAAGTGGAAATAAATTTGGCCCCTTCCTCTCTTTTGCTCCATACCCAATAAATATTTCTTGATTTATCAAGGAGTCTTCAAGACCTCCCTCTCCTTACTTTTTGATGTAAACATGGTTTATTGAATGCCTACCAGTCATTTCTCTCTTCTTTCTAGACAACTGGGATAGCCCTCACAGTCTCTCCCTTTAAGTCTGTCCTTTATACAGGTACTAAAATAATTTCCATCCCATTCCTTTTCAAGAACTTTCATGGGCTTCTGGGTACCTGTTTGATTATTGTCTTGCCAATGGGTTTCAGCCCCTGGCAAATTCACTATGGATTCAATGTGACCAAAGAAAATGACAGCAAAACATTCTTGGGGTGAAAGGGTTATACCCAACTTTATTTCCAGGTGGCAGGTCAGTCACTAAAATCCCATTCACTCAGAGCGAGTCTGCAGGCAGCAAGCCAGTCTCTGCCTCTGGGCCCCTCTGTCCGCACAGCTGTCCTCTGGGTGTCTCTGCCTGGACTGTTGTCCCACACAGCCATCCTCCGGACCTGTCCTCGGTGCTGCCACCACTCCAGCCTCTGCTCTCCTGCAGCCTTGCAGCCCTGCCATGGTGTCATGCCCAGAGCAGTGGGTGGAGCTCTTTATATAGAGTCAACAGCCATGTATTGCCCACAGGTGTGCAGTGAGCTAGTCAGCCAAGGCCAGGTGAGAATCCTGGCCACAGGAACTCTCATTTTATCCACATTATAAATTTAAGTTTTAAAATAGAATCAATAGACTTTAAATAGGTGATTCCCTCTCCTTGTATATACATCTATCTATATCCACTCAAACACAAATACCAGCATACACATACATGTGTGCATACACACACGAATACTACCAATCTCCCTATTCTAACTTCTCATCACTTCCCCGGGCCTCTCTGAATTCTTGACTCAGTTACTTGCTTCCTAGTTTTCTCTCACCTAAAAATGGAAACTCCAAGCATTGTTTGTGCCCATCACTCTGATAAATTCATCAATCTATCTATCCAGAAGTATTTTACTAAACATCTGATATTTACCCACTGTTGTAAATCTCTAAGGAGGGAAGGGAAAAGGGCCCTAACATTTATTGAACACTTACTATTGCAAGCATTGAATTCACATAGGTGATTTTTTAGCAACCTCAGTGAAAACTTGGTATTACCCCCATTTTAGGGATGAGAAAACTGAAACACAGAGAGGTCAGGCAAGGTCATTGACCTAAGATCACATAGCTAGGAATCAACAGAGACGTGACTTAAAACCAGATATGTCCAACTCCAGTGTCTTTGTTTACTGTCTGGTTGGGAAAGCCAGACTATATTTTTCACTTAAGCATTCATTCCCTCATGCCTTCATTCATTTAGCAAACATTTACTGAGCACTGAACTCAACACCTTGTGCTGGGATACAATGGTGAACAAGAGGGTCACGATGCATACCTTTGTGAAGCTTACTACTTGGTGAGGGAGACAGACAAAAAGAAAGTATGTGTGTATATATAGGTGTATATATACATATATTAGTGGTTATGTATATATTTATGTTTATATATATATTGGTATATATATTTGATATAGATTGGTATAGAAATATATATTTATTTGTGTGTAATTGGTATACATATAAAATAATTTATATGTACCAATTTTCAATAAGATGGACCAAGAGACTGGTAAAGGTAGGATAGAGAATAACATGGGAAAACCATCTTTGATTTTATAATGCTTATCATATATATTGCCTTACCATTTACAAGGCTCTTTACAAATTTTATTTTGAACTGATTCTTGGAGGACAAGATTCTACAGATGAGTTCAAGGGCAGGCCAAATTTTGAGTACAGATAACTGGGACCTAGGGCAAAACTGCGATGCGTTTCTTCGTACAGCGTGGCTAAGCGGGGCCATGGGTGGACAAGGAGAAAGCACAGGTGTGAAGCTATCAGGGCAGCCTTCACGTGGGTGATGAGACTTGAGGTTGAACAAGGCCTGGAGACAGATCAGGAGGGGAGGGGACATTAGCACAAGCATGGTTAGGCTTAGCTCTTGGCTTGATATGAGTCTCAAGCAATTTCCTGGTCTCAAAACTTAGGATATTGGGCCCAAACAAGAACAAGAACCACAGAGAGCCCTGATGGGCCTGGAGGCTTCCTCTGGCTGAAACTGGGTTTCTGGGGCCATCTGCCTCTCCTGCCCATCCTCCAAATGCTAGTTCCAGAACTGCTGTAACACTCACTTCCTTCTATAAAGTCCCAACAAGAACACAGGTGTGGAGGTTCCCACCCTGATTCTACCACACAGACATGCCATGTAGCCTTAGGCCAGGCCAGGTCCCCAGACTCTCTGGGCTTCAGTTTTCTGTAAAGTGAGAAAAATCATAGCTACCTTTCAGTATTGTCATGAGGATAAAATTTAGGCTGTTTCCTGTCTGCGACAGACACTGTCTGCGGTTGCCCGCTCAGCATCCTTCATCTCTTCCCCTGGCAGGAACACCCGCCTCACCCTTGGGGAACTGCTTCCTCCCAACTCTCAGGCTGCTCTGATTTAGGGAGGGCTGCCTCCACTTCCAGGCTTCTGCAACGGATACCTGATTAGGCTTGGCGTGTGAAATTCAGTCCTGGGACTTGCATTTGAACTTCAGGGAGGAGGTGCTGAGCTGGTGAGAAGTAGTCCTGGAACGAGGCAGCAATCTTACATCATAAGAGAAGTGTCTGCCTGAAGAGGAAGCCAACCTAGCAGACAGTGGCTTCAAGAAATGGATGAAGGTTGCCTGGGCATCTGGAGCCAGCAAGACCTGAAGCTGTTTTACTCCTGAGAACAAGCTCACTTATTAGCATAAGACACTTTTAGTTAGGTTTCTGCCCTTGCATTTAAAGAGTCCTCATTTTCTGTCACAGGAAGGGACCTCTGTGGACTGAGATACTTGTTAACATGTTGGGTTGTTAGCATTTCCCAAGGAGCTTCAAGAATTCAGTTTCTTGAAACTCTGCTCAGGGAGAGATACTAAAAATATGAAGGAAGAAAAGGGCCCTGAATGTCTAAGAAACTCTGAATTAAAGTAACTGACCACCTGTTACATACCATGCATATTTAAAATGTGTTAATTTATTCATTATATATTTAGCAACACCTACTGTGCACAGGCATTGTTCTAGGGAGCCTCCATTGTAGTGAGAGAGCTAAGCCTAACCTTGCCAGGTAGATACTACAAACCCCATATTACAGATGTGGAAAATCAAAGCTCCAAGGGGAGTGCGTTGCCTAATGTCACACCTCTTGACAAGAGCAGATTCAAGCAAGATTCTAATTTGGGTCTGTCTGACTCCAAAGTTCATGCCCTTGTCATCAATCCAGGCCACCCTCTTTGTAAACGCTGCTCTCAGGAAACATCACTTGGTTCCTATCTTTGCCTGAAAAAGGAAGAGGGGAGGTCGGGGCTTCCATACATAGCCTCTGGCTCAAGAGTTGAGACCCACAGTGTCTCAGTGCTTGGCCATGTTTACGTTGCTGGTTAGACAGGCCTGAGTGTGTCTGCCCAAATGGACTGTGAGTTGCGTGATGGAGGCTGGAGGTTTTGTCTGAGGATCCTCCGACAGCCAGAGGAACTGGCAGAAGGCTGAATTTGGCCACCCTGCCCAGCTTGCAGCTTTTCAGTTCACCCAAGATCCTAAGTTCCAAATGCATCTCATTTATTTCACCCCAGTCGCATTTGGGGAAGACTAATGGTAAGATGATAGAGACAGAGAGGCCTGCATTTGAATGCTGCAGTAATAAATTGAGCAAATCACTTACTCCTCTGTGCCTCATTTTCCCACCTGAAAAATGGGTTTGCCCCCCCGGCCTAGACAAGGTAAGACATGGACTTGTTCCTAGAACAACATGCAGCACATAGTAGGTCCTTGATAAGTCCAGGATGTTTCCCTCCCAGCAGTAACCCTCTCTCCTGCGGCTGGCTTACCTGGGCATCCTCCTCCACCCGCTAGCCCAGTCCCCAGCCCACACAAGCCAGCCCTAACGACTTTTGCAGCCCATCTCTGGTGGCAGTAGCCGAGAGTCCTGAGACTCCCAGGGCCCCCAGGCTCTTTAATCCGCCTCTGCAAGGGCTGCAAATGATTCAGCCTGCAAGTGATTCGGCACCCGGGCATGACAACAAACAAGCCTGCAGGGAATCACTTCAGCAGAAAGATGTTGGCATGTCTCTATAGCAACTCAGGGAAAATATTTCATGCAAAAGTCCATCTGCTGTAACATGAAGGGAGTCTAAGCCAATAATCAAGTTATAATATAATGAGTTAGAAATTATTCACAATTTGCAAGTTTTATTTTACCAAACCACAAAATGCATACATATATATATACACACATATATATACATGCATATACAGAGAGAGACATACACCATCTATTTTCTCACACACATGCACACACACACACGTGTGGTTATGAGACAAGAGCAGTGCAGTAGTAACTGGATTGTCTCATCTTGTGGTGCTGACTGATCAGCAGGGAGGACATTCACCTGGGGACGGGATGGTGTGACCCAAGCAAGCAGACATCAGTGACCTCCAAGGCTACTGTTAAAAGGAGAGATCAAACTCACTATCTTACCAAGAGCTGTATGCAAGCCAGAGTTAAAATCTTTTTGTAAGTTTTGTTGGTTTCTCCTAAGGAAAAAAACAACTTGCTGCTCCTGAAATCCTTATAAAAAGACATTTGTATTGATTCATCAGTTTAAAGTGCTTTGTAGAGGCTATCAAAGTGGAAAAAACAATGTGATAATTCTCATTGTGATGCTTTTAATTTTATGTGTTGTCAACACTTCAAAGTAGGCTGGAGCTCTGCTTGGGAGTTCTGGGATATTGCTCATTGTGCATCGTATCCAGGCTGCAACTGTCGGCAACTCTAGATCCTCTTGCACGACGCCCACTCTGGCTTCAGATATCTCCTCATTTCTTTTCTTTCCCCCCACCCCCTATTCCCTGCTTTCTCTGTCTGCTCTGCAAAACTCATGTGGCCTGGAAAAAAGAAAAAAGATGGTGGTGAATGGGAGGGAGTAGAGTTGAAGAGGCTCCCGATGCATGGCATCTTCTTCCTTAGACAGAGAAATGATTGGCTCCCCAGCCAAGAACCTCCCAGGCCATCGCAGGGAGGGAGAGGGACTGAGGACTACGTCACCACCCTAATCCTAGAGAAGAGTTGCCAGGATTGCCCCCATCCCATGAGCTGCACACTGTGCCAAAGGTTTCTATGGTGTCATTTAACCCTGCCAACAACCCTTTGAGAAAGGTGGCATTTTAATCTGCACTTCATATTATATTTCATTTATAACTGGGGCTTAGAGAGGAAGAGTGAGTTGATTCAGAATTCAAGGCCAGTTTTGTCCAACTCTACAGCCTTGGCTTCTTCCCCCGTGATTAGACAGACACAGAAGACACTGTCCCCTGAGAGAGAAATTTCCAGCAGTGGATTTCTACCTCAGAGAGTTAAAGCAGCATCAGACACCATTTGCTAACCCAGACCTGTACTTGCACTTCAAATATGTTCATTGTATTGTTTCAACTTCACAATCTTCCATGGCAGATAGGATAATTCCATTTCATGGACAAGTACACCGAGACTCAGAGAGGTCAAGACCCATCCCCAGAGTAACACAGCTGGCTATAAGAAGGTTGGAGCTGGCCTTGGCAGCCAGGATGCCAGACCTCAAAGTCTGCAAGGCCCCTGTGCCTATTTCCTTCTGTCCAGCAACCTTCAGGCTTGATAGTGAGCTGCTGCAAGCCAAGCAGGGCCCATCCTCCACATCTGCACCTTCATGGGGCTGAGCACAGAGTTGGCCTGGATTCTAAGAGTGTGTCGACTCGAAATGCAGCAGGGGCAGGGCCCAGGCAGAAAGGTCAGCAAGGAGAAGAGGGCAGGAACACCCTGTTACCAGATCTGGAGAAGAAATGGAAAGTGAAACACTTGGAAAGTAACTTCAGCTGGCCTGGAGGAAAGTGTGTCGGGATGTTTCCAAAGGCCTGGATGAGCAAGCCTTCCCCCCCAACCCCCACATCTCACTGGAGGGGCAGGGGCGTGTGCAGAGATCATGGTGCCAGCTGCTTCTGGCTTGAGTCTCCAGGGTTCAGGTCCCTTCCAGGGACACCTCCTGACGAGCTAGGAGATGCTCTCTCTGAGGCCTCCAGCCCCGTGAGGACAGCCCCTGCCACTCCTGACCTTCCCTGTCCTCCTGGGAGGACAGCAACTTCAGCTGCAGGACCTTAGGTCCCCACCATCCAAATCTTTCCCCAGGGGCCCAGGAAGGCCCTCTTGCCAGGGTGACTCGTTTTGGGATCAGCATCCAAGACCTTCCATCAGACCTGTTGAGTTGGGGCCTTGGAATGGGGAGCCTGCAGCTGCAGAAGGAGGCCACGATCTGTCCGCTAAGTACATTTTCAACGACAGCCCCACAATGGCCTCCACTTCAGCACACTTAGGAGGAGAGGGTCAGAAAATTTGACTCAGCAAACCAGGGTCCTAGTCTGTCCAATTTTTCTCTTCTTTCTTTTTCTCTTTCTTGCTTTAGAAGCAATGCTTTAGAAGAAAGAATATCTTTCACAGGCCAGCTTAGAGCAGCCTTTGGTACTGCTGGGCTTCCTGTGCTAAGCTGGTCAGAGTTCCTCACAGAACCTCCTCAAAGCTTCTCTGTGGCATGTGAGGGGAAGGAGCTGGGTCTGGGAGGACCACGATGTCCCAGTTCTCCTGCCTGGGAGCAGGAGGCCATTTCAGGATCTCTCGGACTGGCTGGGTATCCGCCTCCCTGAGGGCGAGCCAAAGGCAGGGCCTCCACTGACCGCTGCCCTCCCATAGCCCGGCCAGAAAAGAACAGTCCAGAGCACTGCAGGAAGCCTTTGGTTAAGCGAGTGAAAACTCCAAAAATGCCCCTGCGAGCCCCAGAAGGCCCAGGCCAGATCTTCTGCACTGGGGATCTGGCTCCACTTAGCAGGAGCTTGGAGAGGCAGTGAGGCTGAACACCCTCTCTGCAGCCCTCCCCACACCCCTCCCCTACCTTGGCCTCCCATCTCTGAATTCTGAGCCTGGTTCCATCATCAAGAGCTGCCCTCAGTGGCAGAAAGTCATGCACCCAGGAGCCAGAGGCCTCTTGGGGAGGCTGTGGAGTGGAATGGCCAAGAGTCTGAAGTCAGACAGACCTTGCTTCGAATCCCACATCTGTCACGTACTGGCCATGAGACCATTCATTCCACTCAGGGGCCTCAGTTTCCCATCTATAAGATGGGGACAATAACCTCATCCATCTCATGTGGTTTGCAAAAGGGTAACATGAGACAGCCCACCTGAAGCACTTAGATGTTTGCATTCTTTGCCTAGTGTAGAAAAAGTGCCCCCAAAATGAGAGATACCATATTTTATTGTTGTTGTTGTTAACATTTCCACCCCTGGCTCTGGGGGCACTGCATGTCCACACACATACACACACACCCAACAACCACACACACACACACACACCAACTAGTTGAGGAGCACCCTGAGGGCATAGCCTATATCTCTGTATTGTCATAGGATTGAAAGTTGGATAGGACATAGGAAAATATATGACACCAGACAGGGGATGTGTCCTGGCCATAGTCTCTGACTCGTATGTGGCAGAGTGGGACTGGAATGCAGTTCTTGTTTCTTTATTTTCCGTCTCCTCATTTATCACATACTCAACAAATGTTTAGGTTGACCACCACCTTGGCATCAGACCATGGCTGGGTCTGGGGCTCTAAGCATGAACAAGGTGGTTCCTGCATGCATGGAGCTTGTATTCTGGGCTTCTGATGATGTCCAGCATGTCTGTGGCTTTCTACACCCTCACCCTATGCACACGCAGAACCCCAGCTGCACTGAATGCTTGGGCTGCTCTAGCTCCATCTCAGGTCCCAGCCTCATTTCCCTCTATGGTTGCTGGGCTCCTTGAAGGCGGGCCTCTCACTCCACTTGTTCTGGGTAGGGGACCTGCATGTCACAGCCCAGACCACGCTGGGCTGTGCTCATTCTCATCTTTTCCCATCAGACTCCACAGGCAGAGGTCTCCTCTGATCCATGTCAGCACCTGTTGAAGAGCTGGACCCAGAAAATGATGGTTGGATGAATGACTGAATGATGAAATAAGAAGAAACAAGGCCAGTAATTAATTTGTTCATGTCTTCATTCAACATACATTTATCCTGAATTGACTTTGTGCCAGGCTGTGGAATGCAGACATGAATGGGACACAGTTCCTGAGCTCAAAGAGGCCTAGTAAACAGACATGAGCGATGGGGCCCAAAGGAGGATGAAGTCATTTCTACTGTGGTGAGGGGTGGGGGTGGGGGGTGGGCTGAGCAGGAAAGGTGTCAAACTGAGTGACACCTAAGTAAGGTCTGGACAGGCAAGTTTACTAGGTAGACAAGGAAAGAGCAGGCTTTCTGAGCAGAGGGGCCCCCTGGGGAAAGGCCCTGAGGGGTGATGTACTACAGGAAACATCAGCTTTACCATTTAGCTATAATTTAGAACAACAACAAAAATAATAGGAAACATTTACAGGGTGCTTTGTGCCAAGTACTGTTCTAAAGCTTTATATGTATTAACTCAATCCCTGGCAATGACCCTATGACTCAGTCTGTTCTTAGCCCCATTTTTCAGAAGAGAAAACTGAGGCACAGAGTGACCTTTTTCTCCAAAGTCTCATAACTATTTAATAGCCAACCTTGTTGGCAAAGAGAAAATAACCGACCAGATCACAGAGGGCCTTAAATATTAGATATAAAAGCACTGGACTTCCCTGAGCACACAAGGGAGCCACTGAAGGATTTTGAGCTTGGAATATCCTGATCTGTTTTTCATTTTTGATAGTTTCTTCTGAGACAGTAAGGAGTACAGACTCGAGAAGGTCCCCAGTAGTTGTGAGTTTAGAAAGGAGAAGTAATCTCTTGCATGTTCAATAAAGAATATGAACAAAAAAGTTCATGGAGAAATTTTCACAGTAGCAGAAACACATATGCCTATCTACGGGAGAGTTGATACATGGTGCAATATTAAACAGCAGCAAAAATGAGTCAAGCACAGAAGCAAATATCAGTAAGGCTGACTCTTGGTGTATCAGTTAGTGATCACTATGTAACAAAGCACTCCCATCATAATGGCTTAAGCAACCATTACTTATTTAATTCACAACTCAGTGGGTAGACATTTTAGGCTGGGCTCAGCTGGGCATCTTTTAGTGTTAGCTTCTGGGCTTCCTCATGAGCCCATGGTCAGTGGTAAGTCAGCTATGACGTTCTGCTTCCGAGGGATGACTGGCTGTCAGCTAGGGCAATGGTGGCAACTGGACCACATGCCTCTCATCACCCAGCAAGCTAGCTCAGACTTGTTCACATGGCTGTGGAAGGTTCCAGGAGAATGAGGAAGAGCAAAAAGTCTCTAAATGCCTAAACTCAGAAATGACCCAATGCCACTTATGCTACATTATATTAGTCAAAACAGTACATAAAACTGGCCTAGATTTAAGAGATGGGATAATAGACCCCACCTCTTGAAGCTTCCACTGCATCAAATCACATTACAAAGGGATGTGGAGAAACAAAAATGAATAATGGCAGACATATTTGCAAATAATCTGCTTGCTTAATATGATATTAAGTGAAAAAAGTGAACTCTAAAAGATCACATATAAAATCATGCCTTTTTATAAGTTTTAAATTAGGCTTTAGGAGTACATATAGATGGAAAAAAGATTTTACTAAAAAGGAAGCCACAGAGCAATAAACACAGGATGCAGGATGACAGCTCCCTCAGGAGGCAGAAGGAAAGAAGATGGGATGGAGGGATGGTGCATTTGGAATGCACGTTATTGTCAAATTCCTAGGCTTTATTTTCATCATTAAAAGTGATGATTAGTCTAGATTATGACTAGTCAAATTGTGTGTATTTGCAGTCCAGGCAGAGAGAGAAAGTGGTTGAAAGAGAGGAATGGGCCAATACAGGCCACCCCAAGGGCCAGATGACCAAGACATGGAAATCTCTAATGTGGGTAAAGAGGGAGAAAGGATCAAGGATCGCATGTGAACACCAGCTTGAGTGGCTGGGTGGCGGTGCCATCTCTGAGCTGAGGACCCTATAGAAGAGACAGTTTGGAGAGAACCAAGAGCTGTGTTTGAGAATGTTGAGTTAGAAGATCTGGTGAAGATCTGGGAAGTAAGTCCTCACAGACTCCTGGTTTTCTGGAACCTGGGAGAACAGTCAAGGCTGGAGAAGCAGGACCCTCAGCAGATCTAAAAAGGAGACCCTCCAAAAAGCCCGGCATCGCATCAGGATGGAAGGCTGCTCTTCAGCGCAGAGCCACCCCCGCGCTGCCTGGCCTTGGTGGGACCCTTGCCCCACCCAGCCCTTCCTGACAGCTCCTCAGGGCATGTCCACAGCCAGGTTTCCCTTCTAAGCAGTCAGGCCTCCACCCTGAAGTCCCCGGCCAAGCGAGTAAGCTTGGGGCTGTGGCTGAGGGGGGCCCCCCGGCAGCAGCCTCCGCACCCCTCCGGTGGGGCCAATGGGACCCCAGAGGGGGCTGGATGTTTGCGCAGATGACATGTTTATAGCCCATCGTCTCCTTACTCATGTTCTTGGCGTCCCCTTGCTGATTCTGGGTGGGTGGATCTCAGTTCTGCTGCTGCATTTGGGAGCCTCGGGGCTGGGGCTGCACAGAGCTTCCTTTAGCAGTTCCAACTGAGGACGGTTCCAGCCCTTTCCCCAGTCCCCCCGACCTCCCACTTCTTATTATCTGCTCGTATTTTCCCACAACCAACTTTATTACAGAATGCTAGCAACTCAGAGCAGGAAAGGGTCTCCAGCACCATCATAGCCAACGCCTCCTTTCCTAGATGAAGAAACTGAGGCCCAGAAAGAGGAAGGGACTTGCCCAAGGTCACCCAAGCAGGGAGAGACAGAAGATGCAGATTTCCCCATGCACAGCTCAGGGCTCTGAAACCATCCTCCAAACACCAGCCTCTTGGTTGCTGTTTTGTTTGGGAAAGCACACATCAGCTTTTTAAAGCCTGCCGCAGTAACTTTCTCCTCTCCCAGGGAGGGAGCAGACAGTGACGGACTCTGCTTTTACAGTTTAATTCCATAGGAAATTGGAAATTGCCTGTCAGGGGTGTCCGGGTGGCCTGGCTGCCCCACCCTGACCTGGCCGCCAGAGCTCCAGCTTCTCCCTGCCCCTTGGCTTGGAGGCCGTTTTCGGAAGCTCTTCCGAGGACTCCCGGGGGTTCTCTCCCTGCTCTTCCTCCCAGGGCAGGATGCTAGCACAGAGCAGCCAGGCCTGGCTGGGGCCCTAAACCCTGACATTCAGCTGCGCTCCTTTCCACCCCAGCCTCCCAGCAGTCTCTGGCCCTGAGCTCCAGTCTGGCTTCAGCATCATCTCCTGCCCTGACTTCCCAGGGAAATTAGAGAATACTCGGCCCTCCTCTGGGAATCTGGGGTCACCAGGAACACCTAGAGCCACTGCATTGCCCTTCCAGAACTTGCCACTCTCCTAGAGTTTTAGGGATGGCAATAGGTCACTTACCTCTCCCCTGCACATGCCCTGCACTTGGGATCTTGTGCCTGTGTCTCCATCTTTCTCAGGAATGAGCCTGGAAGCTGCAGGAAGTGAGTGTCACTGTTGTGTAGTCATTAGTGAAGCAAGTCTCTGGCAACACATGACTGTGCTGAACCCAGAGCTACCACTTTGAACTTTGTGATCTGTGACAAACTGCTTTGCTTCTCTATGCCTCAATTTTCCCATCTGCAAAGTGGGGGTGATAATAAGAAGTACCAAATATATAAGGTTGTTGTGAGGATTACATGAAAAGTAATGGATGACGTTAGAATTGTTAATAGTCTATTTTAGCATTCCCCTCCTCCCAACTGGCTCCTCAGGGCCAAGCCCAGAGCTAGGCTATGAGAGGCAGTAAGTACTCATGAACTGACCCTTTCAACAATGGGCAGAAAATACAGCAAAACAAGCCGTCTGCAGTTCTTGGCTCTTGTTCAATGCAGTGACTCTTCACCAAGGCTTATTATGTGTAGGCACTTTGCTTGAGGCTGGAGACATAAAGATGAGCCAGATAAACACAGTGCCTGCCCTCCTGGCACTTTCATTCCAGTGCGGAGGCAGACAAGTAACAGAGCGCTGGCCAGTAAGGTGAGCGGGTGACATGATGGAAGTGAGCTCAGGGGTCCATGGGCTCAGAGGAGGCACACCTAACCCAGACCTAGGACGTGCAGACCTGAAATGGTGCATCTGCAGCCGTGGCTAACGGCTGTGTAGGCACAAGTGTGTGTGGGTGGGTGGGTGGTAGGGTGGGAGTCAGGGTGCTTTGTGCACATATGTCTGAGGGAGTAAGATGCAATGAAGGAAATGAAGAATGTTTACTGTGGCTGGAGTGAGGCGTAGGAAAAGAAAGATGAGATTGCAAGAATGGAAGAAGGCCAGATTTGCAACAGGCTTACAGATGTGTCTTGAAGGCATTGGGGAGCCACTGAAAAATATAGAGCAGGAGAGTGGCAAAGGGGGGCTTGTCTTTTAGATTGCCTATGTGGTGTGATGGATGGTATGCAGTGTAGTGAATAGAGGGGGTCAGGCCTGGGGGCAATGAGGCAGTGATACAAGTGAGAAGATGGCAGAATATGGGATGAATTTCATTTCTCAGGATAATATTCAAGGCCACTCCAAACCTGGCCCACTGGACCTTTCAGTCTTACCTCTTCTTTGCTAAAACTGAGCTGTGAAAATCAAAGGAGATCCATGGACCTGGACTTGCCCTGTCAAACAAAAAGTCCAGTGTGAGTGTGAAAATTTGTTATCTTTGGGATTTTCAGGGTTTGGTTTTCTGGAAATGTGCACATGAGTTTCCTACTGGATCCAGCAGCATCATCTCCTCCTTGAGAGAGACCCAAGGATTTGTTTCAGTTGCCCTCAAAGGATCTTAATAGACACTTGCAATTTGGGACATAAAATTGAATCCCATACCATCCATTTCATCCAGATTTCTTCACTGCATTGCCCCCATGGGACTTTGGCTAAAACACACACGTACACACACAAGCCAGCCTAAAGGCTGTGGGTGGGGTGAGGAAAACATAGGTAGTCTCTAATTTTCACTTTAGAGGCTGGAGGGGATATAGCAGAAAGGAAATGTTAGAGTTTTTTCTATGCTTGGGAGCCTCAACATCATTTGAATTCCAATGAGCATGGCTCTTTCCTGTCTACTGGTGCCAGGTTCCCTGTTATCCAGCCCAGCTATCCAAGAGGAGCTATATTGGGATGGGATGAAGAATATTATTAAGCGTTTCACTGTGGTACCCTTAAGAACTTAAAAAAACAAAGTAATAAAACTGCCTTCTGTAGTTGAATTTTACAATCAATACATAATGTATCAGAGCAGAGTTGCAAAGTCACTTAAATATTGCTAGATGGCTCCCAGGCCTGCAAGATTTGGCTCAAAGATATTGATAGGTTTAAAGAAATAATGGACTCCCATTCTAGGTAGTAAGGTGGATTAAATGCACAGAAGCTATCTCAGTACAAAGACCTGAAAAATGTTGGATAAAATAAAACCTCTTTGTAGATGCATGAACAAGCCAGTGGGGGAACACAAGCAAGCCTCAGAGGATAGAACCAACAAGAAACCTTGACTCCAGAGAGATAAGTACTGAGGACAGCTTTACCCCTGTGGCCATCTGTGGATCTCCAGTGACCTAGACCTTGAGTTTTAACTGGCTACACCCCTGGAGGTAAAAGGCAAGATCTGGAGTCTTCACAGAAAGAAATCAGATCAGAGCCTCTCTGTATAAACCTAGGACATCTGAAAGGATACACCCACAGAGAGACAGTGAGTATCCTTGTTTGTGACACCCTTGGCTTTGAATGTATTAATAAAAAAGGAAGCTTTCCCACTGGAATTTTTACCCATATGCCTGTCCTCAAATGGTCTTAAGGACTATATAAGTCATTCATATGGATAAAATATTTTTAAAAATGTAAAAGTCATACATTCACATGAATTACATAAACTAAAAACCCCAAAATAAAACTTTGGTATATAGCAGTCTCACATTACTACCCCAATTGACTAATAGAGGATTCCTTGGAGGAATAAACTTTTGAACCAAAAACCTCAAAGAATTTCTACATATAATATGAGCTCTCAGTCAAAAAGTATAAAGTACCCAAGAAAATACACTAGGTGAGAAAACAAGAATCAGCAAAAATCAAACTAACTAGAGAATAACAATTATGGCCTTCCACTTGTAGTTAGGATATAAAAGAACATGAAAGATGTTTGGTCCCATGGTAATAAGAAAAACCTGCAAAGAATAAAAGCATACTTTTGTATGGAGCTAGTAAAGAACAATGAATACAAATAGGCTTGATTAACTGAATTCTAGACAAAAACAAATTCATAGCACTTTCCATACAGAGGGGAAGGTAACTAGTCTAAGTATGAGCAGACATGTCATAGATGGAAAGGCTTTTATGGGTCAAGGGAAATCAGCTGGGCCCCGGATGACAGTGTGGGCTGGCAGAAATCTGGAAGAGCTCCAGACACAAGGACATATCACTCACCCTAGATATTTTCTTGCCCCACCTACTCCCCTCTCCCAATTCTTCTGAGAAAGCAGCAGTGAAGGAGGAGTTGGTAAGCAGAGCATAGTCTCATGCATTCTCTTGACAATAGGATTCTAGGACCTTGACAGAGTTGAATCCAAAAATGAACCAAAAATATCTGAAATTTCTCCCAATCACTTTTCAGCTCAAATTCTGACAAGGTGAAGAAAGCCAGCAGCCTGGGAGGTTGGAGGTTGGGCCAACCACAATGAACTCAATCTAATTAAAGCTGCAGCCCAGTCCCATCTTAATTTGACTGCTTCTTCTTCTTTTATTTTTTTGTATTCCAGACGTTATGTATAAAGAGCAATGAAGATTGAAGTGCACTCTTCTTTGTTTATTTTCCAGAGAGAAATCCCTTAAAGTCATAAGAAAGGGCTTTGACTTTGGGGAATAAACAAAGAAAAGTGCACTTCATTCCTCACTGCTCTTTATACATAACATAACATCTGGAATAGAGTAAAAAGACTGAGACATCTAAAGAAGCAATGGGAAAAAGATAATTATAACCAAGAGAAAACACAATCAATAGAGACAGACCTGAAAGGATAGTTATAGAATCGGCAGGTAAGGACTTAGAACTATTATAAATATGTTTAAAATTTTAGAGGTAAAGAAGGTGAAGAAATTAAGTATTTTTGCAGACAACTTCAAACTTTAAAAAATATCAAAATGCAAACTGTGGACCTAAAATATCTGAAATAAAAATTAATTAGGTGAACTTAACAGTACATTGGTCAATGCAGAAAAAAGATCAGTGAACCTGGACACAGGTAAATTGAAGTTATCCAAACTGAAGTACAGAGAGCAAAAGGCTTGAATAAAAATGAACAAAACATCAGTAATGATGATGTTGAACAATGTGAAATAATATAAAATAGTTGAACATGCGTAACTCAAGTCCTAGGAGAGGAGAGATGAAATGAAGCCTAAGAAATTTTAAAGACTTAATGGCCAAAATTTTTCCTAATTTTATTTTTAAAAAAGAACAGCTAACAAATCTAACAAGCTCAATAAGTCTCAAGCAAAACTAAACAAAAATAAAAGTAAACATGTCACAGTAAAATTCCTGAAAAACAGAGATAAAATCTTAAAAAGTGCCAGAGGGAAAGAAACATATTATATTGAAGAGAATAGGAATAATAATTGATTTGCCACCATAAACAATGCAAGTAATAAGAAAACTGAACAATATATTCAAAGTTGTGGGGTGAAAAATATATCAATCTACAATTCTATATACATTCTATAGCTAGAGAAAATATCTTTCAAAATATAATAAGGTAACATAATAACATGTTTAGATTTTTTTAAGTGAGAGAATCTGTAGCTCACTGAAGCACCTAAGAAAATTAATTGCTAAAAGAAGGGCTCTGGGCTGAAGAGAAATGATACTAGATGGAGAGTTGGATCTACAAGAAGGAATGGAAGTGCCAGAAAAAATAAATATATAGGTAAACATAAAAGTCTATTTTTTTCTCTTTGCTTAATTTTTTAAAGACAAATGACAGTGTAAATAAGATAATGCATGGTGGTTTTTATAATATATAAATTAAAACACATGAAAATAATGATATAGAGGACAAGAGAGAGTTAATGAAATGTTTTTATTTTAAACGTTTATTTTAACTTTTTATTTTAAACATTTAAATATGGAAAATTATATTGTTAATTAAAGATACACTGTGGTAAACAAAGGATACACTGTCAATCTCTAGAGCAAACAAAAAAATAAAAATATATAGATCCAAAAAGCCAATGGAGGATATTCAAAGGAATAATAAAAATCACCTGGTTAATAATTTAAGAGGAAAGAAAGGAAAATCAAGGTAACAAAAGCCAGGTAAGAAATAGAAAACAAATATAAAAATGTTACATCTAAGCCCAACCATATGGATAATTATATCAAATGTAAATGGATTAATCACTCCAATTAAAAGGATTCTGCTTTTTGTCAAATTGGAGTAACAGGAGCTGTATTTGTGCTGAAACGACCTGTATATGAAAACTGTTTTCAAGATAATGGGACATCAGAAACAAAGGACAATGATTCCTAAGAGATGGAAAATACACAGAATAAACCCTATAGTTGCCCCCATCTATGCCTTGAGAAAGTTTCCAGACTGCAGTGCAGGAGGTAGGAACAAAGACCCAGTGGATTCTCCAAATGGAAGAGACAGAGGTAAGCGCCCAAGCAAAGGTGTCTAAGGCTTTTCGGACAGAGTATTAAAGAGGAAAGTATTACAGGGAAAGAAATCTGGAGATCTGTAGACGGTCCTCCTCATGTCTTCAACAGAGTATTAATAAGTGTATGTGTAAGAGAAAATTACCTGAGGCCAGAGGGAAAAAACACTAAAAGAGAGTAGAAGGAGCAGTACACAGAGCTCAAAGAGAGCCAGGACTAGTGACTGCTCCCACGAGCAAGACTGAAAACACTCGTAATTCAAGGGATAGAGTATTCAGAAGGGTCTTGTTTCATTGAGAGGAAGGGATAGCTAGCTTTAGAAAAACATTGCTTATGCCTTATTTAAAAAATCATAAAAGCAAGACCTAAAAGGATCAAACTACTTCTAATTTATTAAACTGTATCTCAGGGGAAAAAAAGCAAGATTCAAGAATATCTATAGGAATATAAAAATCAACAAGGTCAAATTAATAATGTTTGGTATCCAAGCATTCAAAGATGAGGAAATGTAATACATAATACATAATGAAAAGAAAACTCAATCAAAACTGACCCAGAGTTTACACAAATGTCAGATTCAGCAGAAGAGGATATTAAATTAGTTATAATAAGTATTCCAGATGTTAAACAAGTTAAATAAAAGCATGAAAGATATAAAAAAAACCATGTCAAGCTTACAAGGTGAAAAATACAATGTCTGAGAAGGAAAAGCACACTGAATGAGATTAAAGGTGTATTATATATTTCAGAAGGAAATATTGGTGTATTTGGAGACAGCAATAGAAACTATGCAAAAGGAGACATGGAGAGAAAAATAAACTTAAAAACTGAAAAGAGCATCAATGAGCTGTGATACAGTTTCAAATAGCATAATATATATGTAATTGGAGTCCCTGAAAGATCAACAGGGGCAGAAAAAATCTTTGAAGATATAATGGCCAAAATCTTTCAAAATTTAGTGAAAACTATAAATTCAAAGATCCACAAAGCTCAACAAAATTATAGCTCAGTAAACCAAATGAAAACTACATCAATGCATAGTATAATCAAATTAATCAAAACTGGTGATAAGGAGAATATCTGAGAAGTAGCTAGAAAAAAAAAGACATTTGTAGAACTTCAAAGATAAGAATGACATCAGTTTGTTTTTGAAAACAATACAAGCAAAAAGACAATGGAATACCTTAAAGTACTCAAAGGAAAAATACCTAATAACAAAACCTGTATACTCAGCAAACAATTCTTCCAAGACAAAGGCAGAAGAAAGACTTTTTCAGACATGAAAATGCTGAAAGAATTCATCACCAGTAAAATGTAGAGCAAGAAATGTTTAAGAAAGTCTTCCTTCAAGCAGAAGGAAATGATACTAGAATGAAGTCTGGACCTACACAAAAGAAAGAAGAGCATTAGAGAAGACATTTAAATTGGTAAATATAAAAGATTTCTTTAAGTGATAACGTAGTCTTTAAACAAACAGAATAAGGTAGATTGTGGTTTGGAACTTAGATGTAAATAAAATGTGTAACAAAAACATAAAAACAGTGAGGTGAGAAAAGGAAGCATATTTTTATAAGGTCTTTATATATTCATGAAGGGGCACAATATCACTTAAGGGTAAATTGTGCTAAGTTAAAGATGTATGCTATAAGCTCTAAAACATCCACTAAAATTACAAAAGACCTACAGTTAATAAACCAATAAAAGAGATGAAATAGAATCATTTAAAAATACTCAATCCAAAATAAGGCAGAAAAAAAAGGAAAAAGAAAACAAAGAAGAAATGGGAAAAATAGAAATATTAAGATAGACTTAAACCAAGTCATTTAATTACATTAAATGTAAGTGTTCTAAACATCCCCAATTAAAGGGCAGAGATTTTCAGAATGGCTTAAAAAAGAAAAAGAAAGCAGAAACAAGACTCACCTACATCTTGCCTACAGGAAGTGCATTTTATATACAAAGAAAAAATAAATTGAAAGTAGGAAGAAAAAAAGAGATGAGATGAAAAAAGAGTTATCCCTAATCAAAAGAAAGCTGGAGTTGCTATACAAATATCAGAGAAAGTAGATTTCAATGCAAAGAATAAAACAAGGGATAAAGAAGCTCATTTTATCATGATAAAGAGGTTAATTCAAGACATAATAACTCTAAATGTTTATGCACATAACAACTGAGCTTCAAAACAAATGAAGCAAAACTGATAGAACTGAACTCCAAGGAGAAACAATCTGTCATATAATAAAACATTTCAATGTTCTTCTCACAAGAGTTGATAGAATAAGTAGACAGAAAATCAGGATATAGAAGACTTGAACAACACTATTAACTAACTTGACCTAATTGGCACGTATACAGCACTCCACCCAACAACAGCAGAATGCACATTCTTTTCAAGTGCATAAAGAACACTTACCAAGAAAATTTTGGGCCATAAAACAAGTCTAAATAGACTTAGAAGGATTCTGGTTTTACAAAGTATGCTCTCTGACCACAATGAAATCAAATTATAAATTAATAACAGAAAGATCTCTGGAAAATCCATAAATATTTTAAACTAAATTACATACTACTAAATAATTGAGGGGTCAAAGAGAAAATGAAAAAGAAAATTAGAAAGTATTTCAAACGAAATGAAAGCAGAAAGACAACATATCAAAATTTGTGAGCTTCCACTAAATCAATACTCACAAGGAAATTTATAGTACTAATTGTCTCTGTTAGAAAGGAAAAGAATTCTCAAATTAATTACCTCAGCTTCTACTTAAGAAACTAGAGAAAAAAAAGTGAATTAAGCCCAAAGAAAGTAGAGGAAAGGAAATAATAAAAGTTATGATAGAAATCAACACTATAAAACATAAATATGATAGAAACATCAATGAAATCAAAAGGTGGCTCCTCAAAAATATCAATAAAAATTTTAATTTTCTAGCTCAACTGATCAGGAAAAAAATGAAGAGATTATACAAATTACCATATCAGACATAAGAGAAGTGATGTCATTACAGATTATATCCCTAAAACTGTTAAAGAAAATAAATTTTCAGTTAAAAGTCATTCCAAAAGCAAAACTCCAGGCTCCAGATGATTTCATGGGTAAATATTACCAACATTTAAGGAAGAAATAATGTCCATTCTACACAAACACTTCCAGAAAATTGAAGGAAGGGAATACTTTCTAGTTTATTCTATGAGGATAGCAGTTCCTTAATATAAAAACCAGACTAAGAAATAACAACATAAAAAAAGTATAGATCAATATCTGTCAAGAACATATATGCAAAAATTCTAAACAAGCTTTTAGCCTATCAAATCCAACAATATATAGAAAGGATAATGCATCATGATAAAACAGGGCTTAATCCTAGGAATACAGGCTGATTAAAAAAATATATTTAAAAAATCAGTGTCATTCACCATAATAAAAAATAAAAAGAAAAAACATATGATCCTCACAATAGATGCAGAAAAGTATTTGGAAAAAATCCAACATTTACTCCTGATTTAAAAAAAACAAAGAACTCTCAGCAAAGTGTGACTAGAAGGGAATTCCTCAATCTCATAAAGAAGGTTTACAGCTAACATCATACTTAATTGAGAATGACTGAATGTTTTCTCCCTATGATCAGAAACAACACAAGGATGTTGGTTTTCAACATTTCTTTTTAGCACTGGACATGAGGAAACTGCATACTTTATTATATATTTATTATACTTTGATAAGACAATTTGCATAAACAGAGACTATTGATTAGATTTTTTAAGGGATGCTGTGATCAAGCAACTCACTGTAAATATGAATACACAGACAGGGAAAAATAAATATATTTTCAGACAAAAGAACTGGGAAAGCTTATCATCAACAAAGTTCCAAAGGACAGGTTTCTGACAAAACAATAATTAACTTAGAAGAAATTTTTGAAATATGAATAGGAATGGAAAACAAAAGAAAAGGTAAATATGGAATAATCTAAACATACACCTATTTTCATGAAACAAACAATATATATCTAGTTTGGAGGTGGCGATAAAATAGAACAAAGATATTGATCAAAATAATATTTTTGGAGGAGGTGATTAGAATTACAGCATTTGAACATTACTATTCAGTGGGAGGCAGGGATACTAGCTTTTCATTTTATTTACTTTAATATGCATGTTAAAATTTCTGGAGCAATCAATTAGAAAATTAAAAGCAAATTTCTAAGTAACTCCTTGGTCTAAGAAGCAACAATATATTAAAACATTTAAACCCTTGAAGTTGAATGATAATAAAATTTCTACATTTCAAAACTTGTACAATGCAACTACCACTGAACTTGTAGGGAAATATATAGCCTCAAATGCTTACATTTAAAAAGAAGAAAAGTTCAATATTAATAGCCTTCAACAGCACACCACCTCCCCCCAAATAAAAGAAGGAATATAATAATAAGAGAAATTATTGAAAAATAAAACATACAATAAAAAAGATCAGCAAAGCCAAAATTTTTCTCTTTTAAAAGACTAATAGGCAAATTTCTAAACTAATCCAAAAGTTTAAAGAAAAAATGGCACAACAGACAGTAATAAGAATGAAAAAGAGACAAAACACAGATACAGCTGGTATTAGCCAGATAACATAAAATATTGTGAGAAACTTTGCCAATTTATTTAAAACCTTAGACAGAGGAACAAATTTCTCAGATAATATAGCTCATTAAAGCTGAGTCGAGAAAATACGGAAAATGGAAGCAACCTAATGACCACAAAAGAAATTAAATCAGTAGTTTAAAATCTTCCTACAAAGAAAACTCAGGACAAAACATCTTTACAAGACAAGACACTGTCATAAGCATTCTGTTACCAGATAATTCCATCTTAAATTTTTTTCATAAATTGGGAGGGGAGGACATTTTATGAGCTTAACTATTCTTAATTGAAAAGTCAGGAAATGACAGCACATGGGGGAATCCATCTCATTAAATGCAAAACCCCTAAACAAAAATTTATCAGATTCCAGCAATGCTTGTAAAAAAAATCCAACTTCACCAAATTGGCTCTTTCCTAGAAATAAAAGTTTTGTTCAGTATTAGCATGTTATTTATCATATATATATAAAAGGAGATAAAAGCCATATGATCTGTTCAAGATTTATTCATAATAAAAACTCTTAGCAAACTAAGACTAGAAAAGAGATTTTCTTAACCTGATAAAGAATACCTTTAAAAACATCTATAGCAAATGATCATATTTAATGGTGAAAGCATTCCCTTCATCAGAATAAGGGAAGTATACCCACTATGACCGCTTCTATTCAACATTGTACTGGATGTTCCAATGAATGAAAAAAGGCCAGATAAAGAAAGAAAAGATTTACAGTTTTGAAAGAAACAAAAGTAGTACCATTGTTCATAGGTGATAGGATTGTCTAGGTAGAAAACCCAAGAATATACAGATAAAATAACAAAAGAGCTTAGAAAGATTGCTGGAAACTGTCAATATTCAATGAATGACTGCATTTTTAAAAAGTGTAATTTTTAAACACCACTTACAATGAACCAAAGAGATACAGTTTTTAAAAGAAAGAAATTTAACAAGATATGCAATACTTTGGTGAAAATTATAAATTCATATTGAAAGACATTAGGAAGACCTAAGTAAATGGAGAGTAGTGCCATTTTCTTGAAGAAGTCTCAATATCATAAATACATAATTTCTTTCAAAACTGATCTATAGATTCAATGCAATTCCAAAAAAAATCTCAATACTGTATTTCATGAAACCTAAAAGCTGATTCTAATATTTGTATGAAAGAATAAAGAGCTGTGGTAGCCAAAGGACTGCTGAAAAAGGAGGAGGAGCTCAGGGACCTGCCTCAAGGTTTATAAAAAGTCATAGGTAAGAAAGTGTCAAAGGTGCAGAAATAGCCCCCAAAATAAACAGTATAAAAGAACAGAGAGAGCCCAGAAACAGATCCATGCAAGTAGACTTGGCTTATGCTAGAGGAGCACTGAAGATAAGTGATAAAAGATGGACATTTGTCCTGGGACTATTGCCTATCCATACAGCAAAAGAATTAAATTGGATTCTTATTTCATAGCACAACAAAAATCAATCTCAAGTGGATTGAAATCTTAAATGCAAAAGCCAATGTAGGAGAATACTATTATGACTTTAGAGAAAGGAAGGATTCCTTTAATAGGCATGTTAAAATTTCTGGAGCAATCAATTAGAAAATTAAAAGCAAATTTCTAAATAACTCCTTGATCTAAGAAGCAACAACTTATTAAAATATTTAAACACTTAAAGTTGAATGATAATACAATTTCTACATTTCAAAACTTGTACAATGCAGCTACCACAGAACTTGAAGGGAAATATATAGCCTCAAATCTTTATAGTTTCAGGAAGGATTCCTGAACAGGATGTGAAAAGCAAAACTGATTGAAGATTAGTAAGTCTGCCTATGTTAAAATTAAGAATACCTGTTCATAAAATGATACCATAAATAGAGTGAAAAGACAAACCACAAATTAAATATATTTTGAGTGCACATAACTGACAAAAGATTAACATCCAGAAAATATAAAGAACACTAATGAATCAATAACAATAAGGAAAAAACAAACTATACAATAGGAAATGGATAAGAGTCATGACCTCTTTGTGCAGAGAGGAAACATCAGTGGCCCATAAAATACGAAGAAATCTGCAGCCTCAAAATCTTGAAAATGCCAATTACAGTCATAATGAAATACCATAATATACCCATCAGAGCCTAACAATACCACATATTGGTGAGAATGTAGAGTCATGGAAATTCTTGTAAATTGCTGGTGGGTTTTACTTTTCACATGTAAGTGGTATAACAATAAAACACTCAACATCATTCATAATGAATGAACCACAGCTTCTACACGGGAACATGGATGCCTTTCAAAATCACAATGAGAATGAAAGAAGAAAATCACAGAAAAATACACATGGTATAACTCCATCTATAGGAAGTTTCAAATCGGGCAAAATTAAACAATTACTGTTTAGGAATATGTACATATGCTTATAAACGGTGGCCTCCAGGCAGGTAGACTGAGGGTTGGGAGTCAGAGATGAGCGTGAGATTGCTCTGGAGGACATACACTTTCGTGCTGTTGGAACTTCTTACTGTGCGTACTGGATGTACGTGTGAAGCAGAGGAGGAGGAGGAGGGAAGGGGAAAGCAGGGCAAGAATAAGGAGGGAGGTGCTGCTGGAACAGAGTTGGTGGCGGGGCAGGCGGGATGCTGCGAGCGTCCGGCCTGTGTGGCAGAGCTGGTTCTCACTGTCCTTCCATGTTCTGGGCTCCAGCAGCATCAGTCCATTCCGAGGCACAGATCTGTCTGTTTTTAATGCGGAAGCAAAAATCAGGATTCTGTAAAGGGGCATGACACCCCACGGGCAGTGGGTTGGCCCTGGACAGTGGCAGTGAGACCAGTGTTCCCTGGTTGAGGTGGAGCAGGAAGAGCAGGCAAGTGGTCACATGTGGGCCCCCAGTTTCTACCCACAGACCCCAAGATTCTCCTTCCATCTTCCGTGGGACTAACGCCCAGCTGGCTGACGGCTCTCTTGGGACTCTCTGACAGCTGGGCCTGGAGGAGTTGCCCCCTCCCTTTCCTTCTCTCCAGGCTTCATCATCTCACTCAGCCTCTTGTCCTAGACCTCTGTAGACTCTTTTGTAGAACAATCATAGAGAACAATCTCATCTAGCCTGTTGCTCAGGCTAGATGCTCACAGTGGCCTGACCAGCACACCCTCAGGGTAGGCAGAATGACAGGTGAGGCCTCCTCACAATCAGAAGGTGGCTTACACGAGAGCATGGACTCTGAACCTCAGGAGAGAGGAAGTCCGCCCTTCCTTCCCTCCTCTGCCTCTCCTGCCTACCCCAGCTTCTCCTGCTTCTCTAGACCAAGCTCCCAGAAAATGATGGTGCCCACCATTTATGGAGCACTTGCTATGTGTCAAGCCCTGCACGAAGCCCTCTCCACATCCTAACACTGTTGGTCCTCACAGCAACTTTAAGGGACATCTGGGACCCACAGGGATCAAATGACTTTTCTGAGGTCACACATCAAGAAAGCAGCGTATTCCAGATTTAAAGATAGATTTATGCAGCTCCAAACTTCTTGCTCTTAAATCTTGGGATAGAGTGCCTGCTGCAGGCTCCTCCCAAGGGGCTGGTGGTGGGAAATGTCCATGGTGTCATCATTTGTGATGAGTTAGGATGGGAGATGATGGAATTTTATTGCTGGCTCCTCTTGTCAAAAATATCTTTCCTGGAAAAAAAAAATCACTCTGGCCTATCGTATGTCTTTTGGCTTTCTTTGTCCCTTCCCAGTGCTGAAGTACAGCATATTCTCCCCAGAGTGGCCTGGGATGGGTGGAACTCAGATGGAAGCAACCTCCTGTCACTGTAGAGCCAAGCGTCATCACCAGTACCTCCCCACCCATTCCTGAAGAGAAGACCCTGCAATCAGAACTCTCCATCACCATTATGATTTCTCCTGCTTGAAGTGTGAGGGGGGCTGCACCACATTAAAATGATTTATTTCCCTCAGTATAAAAAATTGGCCCTTCTCCCTGTAACCAACTTTCATATGAATAAAGCAGCCTTTGGTGTCTGAGCACAGCCTCAGGCATTGCTCCCCAGTCTGAGGATGGACCCATTCCCACATGGAGAAAAACGAACCAAGAAAGGGCTCTGTGGTCAAGGGCAGGTGTGTCTCTCTGCTAAGATGGCTTTGAACACCTCCTCTGTTGTCTGTGCCCCCTTTTTCTGGGCTCTGGAGTGTGAAATGTCTCCTTGGGGCAACTGGTTTGCTTCAAGATCTTGGTTGGGACTTTACATGGCTCTGGGACCTCTTTTTCTGCAAAGAGGGAGGGATTGCAGGTGACGGAGGTGCTGGACCTCAAATCCTAATTCTTTTAAGCAAGATGATCAAGAAAGTAATAAAAAAGACTCTTCTGAGAGCTGAGGCAGATGAGAACTGCCTGGGTGAAGGTGACAGGGAGAGAGAAATACGGGATTCTGCCAGAGACTGAGCTCAAAGAATGAGAAGTGAAATGAACGGATGGAGGGGGTTCGGTTCAGCCCCCCAGAATGCCCTCCCATATTGGACTCCAGCCCCTGTCAGAGTAGTAGGAGAGGGAAGCCGAGGGGTGGCCTCAGAGCTGTGTCATGGCCTCACCCCACCATTCCCCCTGCCACGTCCTGTTCTGGGCAGATGTCACAGGGGGTCGTCAGACACCTCTTCTGCACAGAGTCCCCCTTAGGTGTCGGGCTGGCAGAGAGGTAAGGAGCACAGCCTCGGAATCCTTAGCTGTGTGACTTGGGCCAACAGCTTCTTCATCTCTTGAAGAGAGGCAGGGACACGTCCCCGAGCGCAGGCGCTCTGCTGGAGGAAACGCTCGGTAAGCAGCAGTTCTTGCTGTTATTGTAACTTTGCTGTTCTTATTTCTCCCCTCTCAGCCCTACACTATGTGGGGGAAGCAGTTCAGAAAGAAAATGACAATTTCTACCCACAAGAATCTTCAGAAAGATCAGGAAAACATAGATAGCAGAGCATCCCTCACTTCCAGCCCTGAAACTGTAACCCCCTCCAGAAGTAAGAATCGGAAACTCTTTGAATCTCAGAAGTCCTCCATTTTCCTGTTTTTCTCATGAACTCCAATGAGCCTTCATTTTCTTTTTCCTTCGTTCTTTACCTTTATTACATCAGCTCCATCATACATACTGAAAAGTATATAAAACATTATGCACTCTATTAATTAAGGTAGGCAAACCCCAACATTTCAATGGCTTCACTCAAAAAAACTTAATTTCTTTATGAAGTCAAAACTAGTGTTTCTGAAAAGCAATGGGGAGGCCTCTGCTCCAGGGGGGAACTCAGGGATCCACAATGATGGCAGCTCCAACATCTTCATCACCAGGCTTCCAAGTTTACCTTGGGGATCAATATCCATGCAGCAGATGAAAGAAGAGAGTGGGTCGACAGACCAGGCCTGGAAACAGTATGCTTTATTTCCACCCATGTTTCATTGTCCAGAACTCAGTTTCATGGCTATGTTCCCTTCAGGAGAGACTGAGAAGTGTGGTCTGAGTGTGTTTCCAGGAGGAAGAGAAAGCAGCTAGCCAGCTTTGGCACATGTGTGGTTTAAAGCACACATCCATGGAATCACCTGCCAGGTCAAAGATCAAGATAGTTTAATATCACATGCCCTCCCTCCTCTCAAAAAGTAAGTACTTCACGGATTCTCCTGATAATCACTTCTCTGTTTTTCTGTGTATTTTTCCACCTATATACCCATTCCTGGGTCTTTCAATTAAAAAAAAAAGCTACCTTGTTTTTATCTTTAAAAAACACTGTCCCTAGTGACTCTCAGTCTTTCTGTCTGTATGCACACTAATGCATAATAAGAGTAGTTCATTATCAATTAAAGAGCAGCGACTAATGCAGTCACTGTGCTAAATGTTCTGCATGGATTATCTCATTTTAATTCTGGCCACTGTAGGATGGAGATACTAGAATTATTTCTGCTTTCCAAATGAAAAACTCTGAGCTTGGGAAGGTCACAAGATTAATAATGGCAGGACTGGGATTTGATTGCAGATAGCAGCCCAAACTTTTAATCTGCATAATATACTGTCCTGGATTTTGCAGGCATCTTGTTCTTACCACCCAAAATCCATTCTTCCCTCTCCTAGCAAACATGCAATGATTTCCTATTTTAAAAACTATTCTGTTGACCATGCTTGGTTCATGTGATTAATGTGGGGTTCCATCCTTACTCCAAATATGAACACATTACACAGACCTAGTCAATTTTAACATCACATTCCCCTGGCCATGGTAATTGGTTTAGGGGTGAGTATGTGACCCAGACAGTGAGGTGCATCCCTTTGCAATGAGATGTTTCTTAGGCACAGCCAAGAAGCTGGAGCCTGATGATCTTTCTTGATGCCCTGGATCAAGCTATGCCTGAAATCCTAACTTCTTTTGTATACATAAACCAATAAACCCCTTTTCTGGTTAAGCCAATCTGATTTGGGCTTCTGGCATTTAAATGGGAATATCCCACCCACACTTTTATGCTGATTAAATACTGTCCACACATGCCTGAGGAAATGCAGTGCATTGAGGATAAAGTGTTTATCTATCATTTGAAAACTTAGATAATTTTTCCATAAAGGATCTTTCTATCCTCTCTTCTCCTAACTAGAGAACGCAAAAAAGAAAGCTTCCCAGCTGTAGAATAAGACCTCTTATTTCTAATTCCATTCTGTGTAGAAGGGGTGAGAAAGGCTTCCCTCTGTGAGTATAGGTAAGTAATACCTAATCCAGGGAGACTCAGTGGTCTCAGTTTAAAGTGATAGCCAAACCAAAATTATTCTAAACTAAGATTTTAAAAAAATCAAATATAGATATACAAGGACCCCAATTATAAAGAGAGGAACTTCCATTCTGTCCCTTAAAATTATTTCAATGATATTTTCAGCTACTAAAATCAGAATACAGCAATCTTTTCCTTCTTCATTTGAGACTATACCATCTCTTTTCTCTCCAGGAGTTAGAAAAGAAAACATGTTCACTTCTAGTTCCTGGTTACCCATGTGGCAGCCTCTGCCCACTGGCCCCATCTCAGACTCATTTTTACCCTGGGAGCCTCCAGGCCATAAATCTACCCTTCGGCACGAGTGGCTTATGGCTCACAGGGGCTCTCTGGGCTCCCTGAACCAGGCCCGGCCAACAGTGAGCCTCCAGCCAAGGGTCCAGAGTCAGGGAGGGGCAGCTCAGCAGAGAGAGTCCAAGCCCCAGGGCCAGCACACTACAGCTGGCAGAGGGTGGAGGCAAATAACTCAGTTTTTTTAAAATTAAAATTGAAACATAATTCACATACCATAAAATTCACTCTCTTAAAGTGTGCAGTTCAGGGTTTTGAGTATACTCGCATGGCTGTGCAACCATCACCACTATCTAATTCCAGAATATGTTAATCACTCCAAAAAAGAAACCTCACACCCATTAGCAAGTCAGTGGGCAAGAAGAAAATGCCACTCCCACCTTCCTAATTTGGGGACTTCCCCCTCCACCTACACAGCAAAGAAATGTCCTTCCCCTTTTCATGTTGGAGATTAGATGGAAAAGACACCGAGACTGATTGCTGATTATTCCCTTTCCCTTGGGCCTTGACATTCAAACACAAGAACAAGAGGCCCACAGAGGCTAGACTTTCTAGGGAGAAAGGAAACCACACATCTATGACAAAATGTGGTCATAGGGAGGGAAATTTCCTCCTTAGATAAGCTGGACTACACCTGGGAATGGCTTTTCGTGCCTAGGGTGAATATCTAAGGGTATCCTTACCCTTCGAGACCCTCAAGGGCAGGATTCATTCCAAGTTGGCTGATTTTTTTTTCTGATTGTATAAACCCCTGGAGATCTTGGGCAATTCAAGGGGAGGGAGGTGCCCACGAGGCAGATCTTGGGCTTCCTGCCCATCTATCATTTAAGAACTCAAATTGGGTTTAGTTTGAGTTGAAAAATAAAGGACAAACCTCGTTTGTGAACGACTACTCCAGGGAAATTTCAACTGTCCTCTGTGTTCCATGATATAAATTGTAGGTGTTTTGATGGAGCTGGGTAGAATCCAGGTTGGAGGGAAATGATTTAATGGTATAGTGTGACATTAGCAAAAAAATGGGTTTACATCTTCCCAATAAATTGTGTTTCATTACAGTGACTCAACTTTACAAACTCACTTCAAGTTTTCCTCTGATGACACTGGTAAGCCAATTTTCCTTCTTTTCTGACCTGATTTCTTCATTCAACAAACATTTACCGAATGCCTTCTATGATCCAGGCAGAGTGCCAGAAAATGGGCAATAAAAGGTGTTCTTTGTTCTCAAAGAGGTCAGTCTTAAAAGTTTTTAAAGAAGACATGAACAGACCTTTGGGGTCCAGGTCTGTGACAGATATATGCACAAGGAGGGATGATTGTAATGAACCAACTTTAAGGAACTTTATCACAGCACTATTTATGGTAATAAGAACCTTGAAATAATTTAAATGTCTAATAATAAGATGAAGTAGGAGGGCAAAGAGGGCCAGCTGGTGGGGTGTTACTTTAGCACTTCTGAGGCACCAGACACGGTATGTTGACAATAATGATGACATGACCCAAATTCTACCAAGTTGTCTCTGGATCTGAAGCCCAGAGGAAGTTAGAGCTGTCAGGGCAGGGCCTGAGAGCACTCCAGGAGCCACGTGCGTGTGCGTGTGTGCGTGCGTGCGTGTGTGTGTGTGTGTGTGTGTGTGTGTGTGTGTGTGCCTGCACACCTCATTCGGTGCTGTCCAGTATGGCAGACCATACTCCAAGCGTTGTACTCAAACTTTTGAAAATGAAGAGTCTGTCATTCAACAGATGCCCTTTGATTGGAGCCCATGCTATGTGCCCAACACTCCTGAAGTACTATGAAGACAGCAGTGAGGCAGACAGAGCCGTGCCTGCCCTCACAGAGCCAATGTCCTGGTAGGCGAGAGACAATAAACGAGGGATGTGATCATTGAGTAAGTGGGATTACTAAATCATTGAGTAAGTGAGACAATATTTGAGGTGATGAGAAAATTAAATCAGGTGACATGATGCCTAGCAATAAGATTGGGAGCGATTTGATATGTCACCACTTGGGACAGGCTATTCTAGGTGATAGGATGAGCTCTAAGCAGAAACACCTGCTACCGCAGAGGTGCTTGTGGGGTCTGGGGACGGCCCGGGAACCCGAATGGTGGAGCAGTGTGCTAGGTATAGAGTCCAGCAGATGAGGTTATGGAGGGAGAGACGATCCAGGCCAGGGAGCCTTGCAGGCCCTTGTGGAAAGTTCCAGTTCATTCTCGGGACTGTGGGAATCTGTTGGAAGGTCATAAAACAGGGAAGTAACATGATCAGAATTATTTTCCCTAAGCTTTCCCTGGCTACTCTGTGATGAATGGATTGTAGAGAACAAGTGTAGGAACAGGAGGGCCAGGGTGACCAACAGCATAGCAGTTCAGGCAGTGAAGATGGTGGTGGAGGCCAGCCTCATTTCCCAGCTCAGTTCCAGACTCCCTGGGGTGGCCGTGGGTATCCCCCCTTTGCACTTCTTATGGGGAATGTCACAGTGCTGGACACACAGTACTCCTGGGAATTAGAACCTGGGGCGTGGAGTCAGATCCTGGCTGGCTCTGGGCCTTGGGCGAGTAATTTACCATCTCTCAGCCTCTGTTTTCTCATCTGTAAAATGGAGATGACAAGCTTGCTCAGGGCAGGGCCTCAGCTGCAGTGCTCCACGTGGGGCAGTGTCCATGCTCCTCCTGCCACGCTGAGGGCCCCACCTGGTGGGCCACACAGAATGCCTGAGCCCGTGTCCCCAGCAGCACCTAAGGAAGGGCTAACTCCTGAGCCCAGCCATAGGGCCCACTGGATCATCCAGGCTGAAGCCCCAGTGTCCCCCAGGTTGCCCTGGGCCTCACCAGATCCCTCTCAGTGGGGAAATGGGAGGAAGCAGGCGGGGCCAGGGCAGGAGTCAGCCCCTCTCTGAGAGACGAGGAGGGGGCCGGGTAGGGGGAGGCGGAGGACGTGACTCACTCTGTCCGCCCCAGAAGATCCCAGGAGGAGAGGTTCAGGAAGCGGACCCACCCTCCTGTTGCTTCAGTGAGGACATCTAGCCCAGTGCACTCACATCCCCAGCCTCTTGGACAGGAGGAGGGAGAGGAGTTGAGCAAAGACAACAGGGGTCAATGAAAGGTTAAATGGGGACATAAAGGGTCCTGGGGGGATCAGGGTGGGCAGTTCATCAGGGGTGGACCTGTGAAGAGTCAGTCATCAAGGATCAGTGAGGGGGTTCTGGGGGCAAAGGCAAAGCAAACAGTCAGTGGGGACTCTGCGAGTGGTGGGGACACTGCTCAGAGCGCTGGGCTGGTCGGCAGAATAGCAGAGGGTCCTGCTCGTGTGCTCTCAGTACTCAGCACTCCCCTGAACTCTGTTAGTCCAAAGAGGATGACCAGAAGCTCCTAAAATTCTCGGGGGACTTCCTACAAATGGGACAGGCCAGAGTGCTGGGGGTCACCATGCACAGCAGCTCCCCTCCGCACTGGCTGACGCCCCTCTGCTGGGCTGGCGCAGGTGTTCTATACCGCCTCACAGAGTTGGAGCTGGACTGACCTTCAGTTGCCTACACTGCACCCAGTGTTGGCCTTCTGCCCTTGACAGCACTTTCTGGAATCATCTTCCAAATGAACTACTTGTACTCACATCCTCATTTCCAGGTCTGCAGCTGGAGATCCAAACCTAAGACAAGAGGGGAGGCAGAGGGCGGAGTAGGGCAGAGGGAGGGTTGGTTCTAGGAAGCTGCAGGAGATCGGTGAGGGAGGAGGATGGCCCAGGTGGGGAGAGGGAGGACACGGTGGGCAGTGGGAAGCAGGAGGCAGCCCCTGAGCCAGGTCTGGCTGTTACCTCTCTCTCAGTTCCTCCATGGGATGGAGCTCATTCCCTGGGAACCAGTGAGATGGGGAGGATGAGGAGCTTCTGCTCAGGCCCTGCAGAGAAATCTCTCCCAGGACTAGAGTCCCAGGGAGGCTGGGGGCAGGACTGTGATCCTAGGCCCACACCAGTTCCCCTTCCCAACTATAAAGGACTGGTTGGAGGAGCCCACCAGAGTAGGATGGCTGGGGTTCCACCAGAATTTTCCAGACACTTTAGGTATCAAAGCACCAAAGCCTTTGAGCTGGGGAGTGTGAGTTCTCATCAGGGCATTCTAGACTTACACAGCTGCCAAGAGAGCAGTGACTTTGCTGAGGGAACCTGGACTCTGCTCTCAGCCAAATCGTCCAAGAAAACCTACCCCTCCTGTGTGAGACCACCACAACTTCCTTTCTGCATGTCTCTGTTCTTGCAGTCATTGACTCAGCAGGTATTGAATGAGCACCTACTGAGTGCTGGGCACCTGAATGTCAGGAGGGCACAGCAGAAAACAAGACAGGCAGCGTCCTTGCCTTCACGGACTTGTCAGTCTTGGACAAAGAGAGACTATAAACAAGAGGATGGAGGTAGGGGTGCTGCTTCAGGTACAACCTGCAATGAGCTGAAGTCCTAGAGATCTAATGCACAGTACAGTGATTGTAGACAACAACCATATGTTATAGTCACCAATGTTATTGAGAGACTAGATCCCAATTATCCCAGCCACTAAAAAGAAATGATAATGATGTGACATGATAGACGACTAATTACAGCAAAATCATATTACAACATATAAATGTATCAAATCAAATGCTGCACACCTTAAATTTCCACAGTGTTGTATGTCAAATATATTTCAATAAAAAATAAGAAGACAAAATAAACAACTGCAAATTGAGAAAGCTACTGTGAGGGAAACCAGAGGACATACTCAGAGGCAAAAGCAAGCCCACTTCAAAGGCTGGTCAGGGTGGGCTTCTCTGATGAAGTCCCTGTGACATTTGAGCTGAGACGGAAAGAGAGAAAGAACCAGCTGTGAGAACACCACCTACCCAAAAAAAGCCCTGCACCCAGGGTTAATGGATTCACACGACACACACTGAGTTACTTATGTGCTCAGCACTACTACGTACAGAGACTCGTTTAATCCTCTTAACACCAGGAGGAAGGTGCTAGGATTCTCTTCTACAGATGAGGAAACGGGGGCTCAGAGAGTGACATGACTTGCCCAAGGGCAGCAAAGCTGACCAGGACTCCTATCCCCAAAGGCCCAGGTCTTACCTTGAGGTCTTTGTGCCATTCTGTAAACAGCCCTCTCTACTCTTCCTTCTCTGGTACTGGCTAAATCCCACCCACCCAACTTAGAGGTCACCTCTTTCAGGAAGCCTTCCCTATCCTGCCGAGCTTGGTTTAACGTCCTTTTCTGTGTTAAGGATGCAGGCTGCTTGCAGAGCAGCAATTGCTTAGTGTTAAAAATGTCTACTTCTGGGAATGTCTCTTCCTCCTAACATTCACATGCTTACAGCAGGATCCACCATGCTAGTTGCTCCCCTGACTGCTGTTGATTGGTCAAGGGGTGGGCACCTGATACAAACTAAGCCAATTAGAATCCTCCCCTGGGGCCTTGGAATTGGAACCGAGAAAGAGGAATGCCTCTGTGCAAATGGTGGAAGCTGAGACCATATGCAGAAGGAGCCACATTCTGCCAGATGGCCTGAGGAGAAGAAGGGCCAGCAGGCAATGAGAGAAGAATTGATGCTGCTGCTAGGAGAGGTGAGGCAAAGAGAGAAAGAGATAAAAAGCACTTCCTGGTTCTTCATCATGAAGCTCAGGCTGTGACTCCAGCCCAGCCCTGGCACACACCCAGCTCTTGGAGGCCAGGAGTGGCCACAGTGTCCTCATCTCTGTTATAACAAAAAGACTCCAAGTACAAGGTGTTCAGTAACCATTTATTACATGAATGAAATGTGGTGCTGACTCCCCTGTCTCACCAAGTCCTTCCTTGATGGTATATTAATTTGGAAAAGAATAACGGTAACGATAAACCTGTTATTGTGGGAGACTGAAAGGCCCAGCTGGCAGGCTCCCTGAGTCCAGAAGAGAGGAGGACGGCAGGACATTTTCCAGCAAGAGGCCCCATTGCATGGCAGGGGGTGACAGACATCTCTTCCCAGGCCATCTTCCCTCTCTGGGAGTCACCCTCAGACAGAAGGTCACAGGACTGAAGTAGGTCCCTCCCAGTGACCTGGCCAGGCCTTGGGTGTGAACTGGATGAAGAGGCATAGGTTTGCCTGGGAGCCAGAGGTCACCAGTCAGAACGGATGCTTTGAATTTAGACCCGGGTTTATGAGCCGCAGCGGCCGCCAGCGGAGGACAAGGCCCAGCCCTTTCCAGGCCAGGCTAGGAGGAAGGCGCACTTCTAATGGAGTGTCTGTTTCTCCCAAATATTACGCTAGGCAAGGAGTTTGGACCAGAATGAAAGCAGAGGGTCTAATTTTAGACAGTACCTATGAATGAAATTTGACCCAAGCTAGGGAGGAAATACCTTCCACAAGCCCGTGCCAGGACCAGTGTGTGTGATTTTCTGCTAAATTAGGCGGCTCCTGCAAACAGATTACTGCGGGCACTTGGCCTTTTTTCCCTTCTTCTCTCCATGAAGTTGGTCAGACTCTTCATTTCTAAATACACATCCCTCCACCCTTCAGGCCCCTTCTTTTACAAAACCTCCTGGTCACCATATCCCTGAGTGTTCTGGCTGGTTAACTATTCTGCCTCTCTCTTCTGCCCTGCTCTTCCCAGTGTGGCCTTACCCTAGGACCAAGAGCTCAAGACATCAGGTTCAAGGACAGGGGTCTGGAGAGCCCTGGTGCCACACTAGCAGAGCCAAGGGTCAGCTTGACTGGGGTCCGATGGAAGCCAGACTTAGGCTGCAGACCTGATGAAGGCAAGGCTCCCGTCTGTTCTGTGTCCATCTGTCTCCCAAGTGCCCAGTGCAGAGTCTGGCAAAGATCTAGGCTCAGTCAATACCTATCAACTCTTAAGGGGGTGACATCTGGCCTCTTGGCCGCCACATTCAAGCCCAGTTTGAGTAGAGCAGACATCATACTTTCTTGGCTTCTTTTCTTTAAAATGATTTGGCAATGTCACCCAGGGGCAAGAGACTATTAACAACCATCACCACAGATATTACAGGGGCAGAGCGAAAAGGCAATCTTTAGAAGACCTCATGCTGGGGATCCAATTCCAGCCCTGTCTTCCTGCCTCTTGTCCTCAGTAAGCCTCCATCTCCTTCTCTATAGAATGGGGATATCAATCCCAATTTTTCCTACTGGACTGCACCATTGACTCTCCCCAGAATGCTCCCCCACCTCTCTTCCCAGCTCCAGCTCCAACCAACGACCAGGCCAGACTTGGGGTGAAGGTAGAATTATGTTAGCCAAACAGGACAGAGGCTGGAACGCAGCTCAGTTCCCAGTCTGGGGCGTGGCCCTGGCCCAGCTAAGGATCTGGTTCATTAGTAGCGGGGCTCTGTGGCTTTGGAGCAAAGGTCTGTGGAGGGTCCAAGGTGGCCCTGCAAACTAAGCAGGCCTGGAGTGGGGAGAGTGGCAAGGACCTCTGTTGACAACAGTCATTGCAGAGACGAGTTAGGGCGATGTGGGAGCCCTCCCCAGCAAGCCCTGACCATTTGCTTGCTGTATGTCAAATGACTCAGCCATTTGGGTCCCATTTTCCCTTCTCTAGAAAACTTCCCAGAAATGTTCCTGGGGAGGGAAAAGAAACTTCCCTAGATGTGTTTATCTCTGAGTATTTTTTTCTTTTGGGGATTTGAGTGGAGTACTTAGTTTTAAAAAAAGGGACGCACTCAATACCCACATTGGCTGTTTCTCTCTAGGCCACTCTTCCCAAACAACCTCCCCCCAAAACCATCTCTCTCTAAACAGAGTTTTGCTTGCCTTTCCTCCTTTTTCCCTTCTTTCTTTCCCCTTGTCTTTCCTTCTGTCCATCTCTCCTTCCTTCTGTTTCAAGTTCAATTCAGCAGACCTAGCTTGAATGGCTACTACATATCAGTGCTCTGTTAGATGCGGGTGAGGTAGTCACGGTGGGTACTCACTGCAAATGAAAATCCATTTAGCCAATGTCCAGGGATTCACTGAGCACCCAGAGCATACACTAAGGGCAGTACTAAGTCACCATGGGGTGGCGGGAAAGGTGTGGAAGCGAATGAGGACACAAAAGCAGGTACAGGGCAGCACAGAGCAGTCTCTGCTTTTCTCCACCTGCAGGGTCAGGAAAGGGGTCCTCAGAGAGATGGTATCTGAGCAAGTTACTGAAGGTTGAAAAGGAGTTCACCAAGTGGACAAGAGGGGAGTAAACACCCCAAGGAAAAGGAGCAGAGTGCATGATGGCACAGACTGTGACAAAGCATGGTGCACAGTAGGCCACAGAGCAGAATCCAAGGTGGACCTTTCCTACTGGGGCTTGTGGTCTCTAGGGGTACAAGACACATGAACAGCTCAATACACTATGGAATGAACTGAGGGCACTAAGAATGGTTCAGGGGCTTATGGGGGTTCCGAGGCAGCTTAGAAGGTGTTCATTAGGGAAGACAGCTTGGAGGAGGGGCTTGTGAAGAGTGTGTTAATTATGAGAGAAGCTCCTCAGGAAGGGAAGAAGACACCATGGAGCACTGTGCATCAGGATCCCTGGAACACTTAAAAAATACAGACTCCAGGTCCTAATCCCAGAGAGTCTGATTCAGTCAGCCTAGGGTAAGGCCCAGACATCTATATTTTTTAAAGCTCCCTGGGAATTCTGATGGGCAATCAGGGCTGAGATCCACGGCTCCAGGTGGAGGAGACAATAGGAACGAAGGTGAGAGTATGAGGCAGAAAAATGAGGAGGCATTCTGGGGGAAGGGCAGCAGGACCTGCACATGGAAAGAAGCAGGAGGACACGCTGACCCCTAGTCACAGAGAGCCTTCAATGCTAAGCTCCAAGGTCGGCTCTCAATTCCATTTTTAAATACAAGCATTGAAAGTTTGGAGTGGGGGCACACTCAGAGTGAAGGATGCTGGGAGCAGGGAGGGACTGGAAGTAGGGCACCTGTCATGGGCTGTCGGCCAAGGGGAAGAGTGTATAGCCCTGGGCTGGAGTGGTGGCAGAGGAATGGGCTTCTGGACCTGTCGTAATTCCTGGGCCTCTGCTAAGGGCACTGAGCACATGCATCTTTGAGCATTCATCTTTTGAGTACTTGTCGAGTTCACTGTCATCATTCTGGTGGATGTGATGGTTAATTGCATGTGTCAGCTTGGCTGGGTGGGCCACAGTGCCCAGATATGTAGCTAAACAGAATTCTGGATGTTTCTGTGAGTGTGTTTTTGAATGAGATTAACATTTAAGTCAGTGAACTTTGAGCAGATTGCCCTCCATAATGTGGGTGGGCCTCATTAATTGGTTGAAAACCTGAGCAGAACAAAAAGCTTGACCTCCCCTGAACAAGAAGGAAATCTGCCACGAATGGCCTTCACACTTGAACTGTAATGTTGGCTGTCTCCTGGTACTCTAGTCTGATAGCCTTTGGACTTGAACTATAATGTCAGCTTCTTCCTGGGTCTTTAGCTTGCCAGCCCACTCTACAGATTTTGGACTTGGCAGCCTCCACAACTGTGTGAGCCAACTCCTTAAAATAAATATAGCTACCTCTGGAAAGCCCTAATACAGAATGGATACATCAATTCCTTTATCAATCCATAGCTTCGACACAGCTGAACTCTCTTGTATAGCAGCAGTACAGGGGTACCTCATGGCCAATACATAATAATCAATATGGCACTGCCTTCCTTAGCAAAGCCCTACCTCACTTCCTGCAAGAGCTTGGTTGCATAAAAACTGGGTGAACATCTGGGTTTTCTTTGTGTAAACTAAACTCTCTTAAGTAAACTCAGAGTATTAGGCAGGATGCTTTCAGCAACAAAACCCCAAAACCCCAACTCATAAACCATAAGTAAATATTTAGCTCATGTATTAGAAAGGCCAGGTGCAGCACAGCCTCTAGCATGGCTAACTCAGCAGCTCAGCACGGCCGTCACAGAGCGTGCCCCTCCCAGCCGTGCTCTGTGTCTCAGTGTCACTTTCTTCCTCAGCCTGGTGGTAACATGTCCACAGTGGTTCTGGATGTCTCAGCCTGACACCACAGCATCAGGGGAAAGTGGGAGGCCCCTTCCCTTCTGTGGCTCTCTTAGGAGAAAAGAGACTCTTCTTGAGATCCCACAGCAGATTCCCCATACATCTCTTTGGTCACAATTGGGTCACATGGCCCCTCCTGACCCAGTAATAGCAAGGTGAGTGGAATCATATGAATTGGCTTAGAACTTGGATGTTAGAATGAATGACACCAAGTTGATCATCCCCCCACACACACTTGGGACAAGCTCTATTAAAAGAACCCCTTTGCATTACACATCTGTCTGATAAATTTTACATTGAAGAGGGGGATTCTGACAGGGCTGATGGTCACACTCTCTTCCAATGTGACTTTCTCTAGCCTCAAGTAAGAGATCACACTATATACAAAGAGAACCAGGGAAAACAGTCAATGACAACAGTATGCCAAGCACAGCACATTCAACATGTCATTTCATTCCCCCAGGAGCTCCAGAAAGTAGCTATTATTGTCCCTTATGTCCGTTAGGGATGCTTCAAGTGCTAGTAACTGAACACCCAAAGACTAATAATGACTTAATTACCTCCTGGAACAAGGTCCCAGGTCTGATGCAATATGGCAGCACTATTATCAAGGAGCTTTCTATCCATCCCCTGTCCACCCCAGAGCACGGACCTTTATTTATGGACTCATCATCTCATGGTAGCAAGATGACTGCTTCAGGTACAGTTATCACATATTTGCACAAAGGAATTCAAGTCAGGACAGAAAGGGGAGGAAAATATTCTGCAAAAACCTCCAGCCAGATTTCCTATTGGTCAGAACTTGTTCACATGCCATGTCTGCCATGACTAGTCTACAAATAATGAAACAGTCTCCAAGAGAGTAAGTGAGATGCCTTAGGTCACCCAGGCTGTAAGAGGAAGTGGGATTCAAACTCAGGTCAAGATTTTCCAGATCAAGCACCTTTCCATAGTGCCATGAAACAGGTGAGAATACATAGCCTGAAGCTCTTTTCATTCACATTACTGAACCTTCCACTGCACTGGCCAATCACACACTTGCTGCTGGCTCTACCTGGTCACCCCAAGCAAGCACCGGAACCCCACACTCCCTGACCACCTGGCCCCATCACAGTTGCAGCCAACCCAACAAGGACTTCCTGTTTGTTATGTGGACGTACCCCAACATGATTCTGCTGCTTTCCAAGAGTAGTCATTAACACCCAGCTGTTAAAGGCAATGGCTCCCTGTTTGCACTGAGCCATTTTTATGACATCTAGTGAACATGAAAGAACAGCAAACAGAATCATTTATAGACTTAATCTTAGGGCCTGCAATGATATAAATGTTTACTGCCTTTTCCAAGTGTGGATTGGGGAAAACTGCATAAATCTTGAATTGACAAAGGACTGATATAGAAGTGCAGGGGTCACAGAAAAACATGGTAGACACAACTCTAGTAAGGGAATCAGAACAATGCCTTCTAGTGCCATCTCTGATGCTCACCAGCTGCAGCACTCTGAGCTGGCCACTACTTTCCTCTCTCTGGCTGCTCCTTTGCACCCTCCTTTGCCCACAAATATCTTGGAGGAAAAGAACTAATTTTTGCTCACCTTGGTTTCCTTTTTTAGTGTGTAAGGTGTAGCATATAACAGGTACTCAGAAAGTGTTTGAATCAAAGAATGAATGAGTAAATAAATGAAGTGAGTGAATGTCACTTTCCCTTAAGAAGGAATGACATCTGATTTCTCTGATCCTATCTGCAGCAGAGGAGCTCAACCCAGACTGAATGAACACATGAATGAATGAAATGTTTCAAACCTGGGATTATGTTTACTGACTCCACTTGGCCATTGTACTTGCTGGTTCTTCTGTCTAGGACGTTCCTCCCTGACTCATTCAGACCTCAGCTCAAATACCCCTCATCAGGGAGGTCATACCTGATTCCCTATGTCCAACTCTAGCACCTCTTTATGTTTCAACATGCTTCCTTGTTCATTTTCCTTCTAGTGCTTTTACTAATATGTAATTATTTTATTTGTTTATGGCCTCTCTCCCCTGACAAAAATATAAGCTCCTTGAAAGCAGGACTGTGTCTCACTCATTCACTGCCATTTCCAATTAGAATGTCTGGCATTTACTAGAAGTTCAATCAGTATTTACTGAGTGAATGAATAAATGAGTATGACTCCAACCTTTTGTAAGACTTCCAGTGCCCCCCTCCTCCAGAGCCACATGCTCTTTCTTGCCCACCTAAATCCCTCCAGAGCCTCTCACAATATAAAGCATCTTAAGAGTCTTTCCTGCTTTGGCCCCCAACTCTTGCTGTTCATCTTGTGTCCCTCACTCTCTAGATTACTAGTTATGTTTAATTATGGTGTGACCACACAGTGGAATACTATACAGTTATTTTAAATGATGGTAAGAAGTACATATGTTAACATGGAAAGTTGCTCACAATATATTACTAGCTAGATTACAACATTTTATGTAGGTAGGTAGATTCCATTTCTATAAAACCTCTGTGTGTAGTTACATGTACATGCAGCACGTGGAAACAACTGGAATATTATACAACAAAATGTTACCAGTCATAATATTTCTGTGTTTCCTTTCTTTATGTTTTCTTCTATTTCTAATTTTCTGGTGATGCTTCTATATCCCTTGTATAATTTTTGGAAATATTAAATTGAAAGATATGAAATTGATGTTTTGATAGATCAAAAACAAATATCTTCTATTTCATTCGATTGCATGAAATAACTGAACTCTAAGATCACTGAGCACTTAGGGAGGGCTGAGGTTGGAAGACAGAGAGAACATAGGAGCTGAGAGACCCACGGTGGCACGCTGGGTGGAACTGCTGTGTGGGGAACAAGCCCACCAGTGGGACTAGGTCTGCGGAAAGAGAAACGGGATAGGCCTCTTAAAGCCAAATGACTGTGAGCTACCTGTGTTCCGTATCAGGACACTAAAATCTCTGGTCACTGCTGGTCTGTGGGTGACACCGGGGACTACTGATTAGGAAAGCACTGTGACACCTGGAGGTGATTTCTGTTACATCTGTAGATTTCAGTGTCCACTGCTGGGCTGGTGCCCAGTTTGGGAATGATGGTGCCCAGTTGTCACTTGGGCAGAAGTCAGCTCTGTGCCACTGTCAGCAGCTTGGAAGCTGTCAGGGTTCACCAGAGGAGGAGAGCAGGAGGGAAGGAAGGAAAAGGGGAAGGAAGAAAGGATACTGATGCTTCCCGAGCACAAGGGGCAAAGGCAGGTGCTCTCCCTGGTGCGCTAAGCTCCACAGTGCAAGTTTTGAAAGGGGAAACGATGCCACGTATCTAGGACAGTCATCTGAGAGAACTGAATGGAGACTACTGAAGGAGAAGCCCCAATGGAGATGTTCAAAAGCCTTTCGTGAAGTTCCACAGCAAGGCCTCTGATGCGCTGCGGCATTTTTCAGAAGGGTTTGTCACAGACAAGCACCGAGCTCAGAAATGGGAAATGAGGGCAAGGGAGACGGCGGGAGGGCGGAGTCTCCCAGCCACCGGGAGTTCTGGCAAGGGTTGCAACTCAGCGGCCCCTGCACGCAAACCACACCCCGTACATCGTGAATGGTTAAGTGTAGACACCCACCGTTGGCGGGGAAGGGAGCTCCACCCAGCTTCTGGAAGGCCAGGGCATTGGAAGCTTCCACCCATTCAAGGAAAGTAAAGGAAGAGCAAATGTAATACACCTGTACATTAAAGAGAAAGAGAAAAGGCCGCGGTGAAAATGGCAAGCCCCAGAATTTGAAAAAAAATTTCAACCGAAAATGACAACTAAAAAAATCTGTATTTAACTTATTAAAAAAAAAAAACAAGGAGAGAGGGAATTCAACTTCATTAGAAATCACAGAAATGCAAACTAAAACATGATGTTAATTCTCTGTCATTAAATTAACAAGTTTTAAAAGTTAAAAGTATGTAAGACCCTGTGCTGATGAGGGTAGGTAATAGGGGCATTCTCTATATTTACATGTAGATAAAATAAAATATCCTTTCAGAAGAACTCTAAAACTTTGATTCAATTATTTAGAATAGTTTAAAAGTTGAAACAACTTAAATTTTTAATAATATTGGGATGACTGAGCAGCTGACGACATAATCACTTAAAATAGTATAAAGATTGGCATTGATTATTTGCAAAGATGTGTTAATAAAGATAAACAAAAGCACTTAAAGTGTTCATCACATAATATTAAGTGAAGCAAATATAGGAACACAACTGCATGTATAGTAGATTCCAAACTCTGTAAAAATAAAAATTCAAAAGGGTGAACAAGACAACAAAGAAATAAACCAACAACTGAAAACTGGTGGAGGTGACTGAAACCATGAGCGATTTGGGGGTTTTCTTCATAGCTGTTGTACTCCAAGGTTTCTTTAATACTTTATGGTGAAAAAAGTCAGCTAAACAGGCAGAAAATCAAAAGATGCAAGTCAAATACCCTGCGATTTCTGTACCATAACTAATGCAGGGCAATGATGCCAGGCACACTCCTGACACATCGATCACATTTTGTGTTCCTTCCCCTAAAAGTAGTCTAGCTTCACTGCCTGAGAACGGAAGCAGGATTTGGGCCAATATGCTTACAAACTCACATAGGCACACGTGTCAGCAAACTGGAAGACAAGGAAAAGAAGGCAAAAGACACTAAGAGGGATAATTCTAATGAAACATAAATGAAACACCACCAACTTGAAACTTACAGAAAGGCAAAAATAAAAGAAATAGCCCTTCCTGACCTGGACTTTAAAGGAAAAAATTCTAGAAATGTTGAAAAGTGGACAAACTAGAAAAGGACACTTCAAAAACAGATTTTTAAAAATCTTGAAGGGGGTTGAAAAGTCTTATCTCAAAAGAAAATGTAAGTTTGATACAGACAATATTCTCACTTCCAAATAAGTGTAAATTTACATATGATTTCTGAATCTGGTGATGGCAAATGGAGGCTGCTGGGTCCAGGGGAAAGAGGGCCAGCTTCTGGAGTGGACATCTCCACCCCTCCCTTGCTGGCTGGGAGCACTCGCACGGCACTGCATCCCTTCCGGAGGCTCGGGCACCTCATCTGTAGAATGGGAGACGCCTGACACTTCTCGGAGTTGTTGCCAGGAGCCACTGCTCCTCCCTGCCTGTCTGTTAGGCACTCCCTCCCTGCTGGCACTGGGCAAGATGCATCACATGCATTGTCTTAATCAATTATGAGCTGGTAGTGTCAAAGGTGTATGGGTTTCATGAATTCTACTTTACTTCTCCTTGGTGAATTGGTTTTAGATAAATAGTCTGTACCCTGAATGCTAGACTATAACCCAAGAACCTACTGCAGTCAGTTGGTCTGATTCCCTGCCTCAGGCAGGTGTGGAGTTCTCCAATATGTCTACACGCTTTCCTTCCACCAACAGCAATTTACTGAGCACCTATTGTGTGCCCCCATTATGCTGGGTGCCAGAGACATAACCATAGACAAGACAATAGTGGGCCTTTTGCTCCTAGAGTTTATATGCTGGGGAGGGAGACAGATCAGAAAACAGGTCTTTGCAACACAGACTGACATGTGAACCATAGGGAATCCCAGCTTCACCATTTACTACCCATGTGACCTTGGACAAGTTACTCCACTGCTTTATACCTCAGTTTTCTCATCTGTAAAGTGTTCCTACCATAGAGGGTATTTGAGAAGCTAAAATGGAATAATACATACAGACCACTTAGAACAATGCCTGGCCAGCATGTCAGAGAGCTACACGAGAGCTCACTATCAGAATTGGTCTATATTAATATCAGGATGAGGACTGGAGTTAGTGTTAGGATTAGGATTACCATAAGCAAAGCACTAGGGATACAGAACAAAGATACCTAATCTAGCCTAGAGATAGGAGTGGGTGGGGAAGACTTCCTGGAGGAAGTGACATTTAAGTCAACCCCTAAAAAAGCACTAGGAGTTCATTCAGTGAGTGCAATGGTGGAACCATATTCTAAGAAGAGAGAATCATGTATGCAAAGGCTCAGAGCTTAGAGAAAGCAGAAGGCATATAGTTAACTTCAAGACATCCAGCATAGCTAATGCACAGAGGTGGAGGAAAGATGGTAAGAGATGAAGCCAGCTGACAAGGGCAGCAGGGGCAGAGCCTGCAAGGCCTGTGAGCCAACCTGGGGAGTTTGGACACCATCGCAAGGTCACTGAGGGATTGGTAGGGAAGTTAGCGGGCCAGCTTTGGGTTTGAGGAGAGCCCTTCCCAGAAGCCATGTGGGGAAGGACTGACAAGGGTTGGTGGGAGGCAGGGAGTCCAGGAGGAGGCAGCTGCCATCATCTGGGGGAGAGAAGATAGAGACCCAAACTAGGGCCTTGGCACCGAAGTGGAAAGAAAGGGGCCAGTCGTAGAGATTCAGAAGACTGAGTAGGGCTAATCAGCAGAACTCAGTGTCTGATGGGGTGAGGAGGAGCAAGCCAGGCTCCTGGCTTGAGTGACAAGGACTTCGGTTTTAAGATCTGTTTTTAACTTCTCATGTTTCGAGTCTGTATCCATAACAAGATAATGAGGTTTTTGGAGGGGAGGGACTGTTTTAAGCATCTGTGAATCCCTGAGGCTGGTACACAGTGGGCGCTCAATGAATGTCTCCTTGATTCTGGGCCCTCCTAGCCACCGTCTGTTCCACTGGGCTGAGCCCCTGCCAAGGCCTTTACCACGGAAAACCAAACCGCAGTGGGTTTCCAGAAATGTGGAAAACATCCCCTCAGGAATCTAGGCATCACCACTGCTCTCCTGCACCATGGAGAGGTGGTAGGAGGGGGAGACCAGGCTGGTGAGGAAGGCCCTGAGCCATAAGTGGCCCATGGGGAATACTTGAAAGAGGGGTTAGGGAGAGAGAGCTGACCTAGAGTGCAGGCCTGGGAGGATCCTGCCCACGGGCTCCCCAGTGCTCAGGGCCCACTGCAGAAGGCCTGGACAGGCCATACAAATCTCCAACCACCATCCAAACACAAGCACACACAGGCCACCTCTGCACCACATTTATGGAGCATTTGTCAAGTGCCTGGCACTGGACTAGGTGCTCTGCACACACTGTCTCCCATGATCATCTACAGCCCTGAGACTTAGGGATGATTGACAGATAAAGAAACTGAGGCCCAGAGAGGTGCGCTTACTTGCCCAAGATCACACAGCCATTAATTAAGGGAGGGATTGAGGATTTAAACCCAGGCTTGTGTGGTTCTAGAGCCACACAAAAGTCCAAAGCCTGGAGCTGGTAGCCCATGAGGCCAAATCAGAATGCTAATGTGTTTTGTTTGGACTCAACGCTCCTTTAACAAGTGGGAAATTTCACATAAAAATTCATATTTCTGGCTTCTCTTTAGAAGCAGGTCTGGCAAAACTGGGCCCACCTTTGTATAGGGCCACAACAGGCTAGGCTGAGCAGTGGCTGCCCCAGATCGGGCTTGTGCCCTCCTCGCCCTGCCCCAGCCCACATCCCTTGTTGATGGCCGCCCCCTGGCCCCAGAAAGCATCTGAGTTTGGACTCTGGCAGGCCAGGGAGCTCTCTCTCAGAAGAAAGACCCAAATCATAGTGTGAAGATTCTGAGCCCCTTCTCCAGCATCTGCCTGCATCCCCTTCTCTCTGTTAAGTGCATGATCTTTAAAGTCAGGCCTGGGGCCCATGGCTTCCCCTTTCTGAGTCTGTTTCGCATCTTTAAAATAGGGTTGATAATAGTACTCATCTCATAGCGCTAGAGAGAGAGAGTTACATGAGCTTCTAAACTCTGAGTCCTGGCTTTCTCCCCACTCCATGGAACAGAACAGGTTCAGGGTGCGCTGACAGTCACTCAGGCCCGGCCAGGCCACGTCTGTCAGAGCAGACCAGGAACAGGACAGCTTGGCAGGTGTCCCAGGCTGTGTGAGGCGCCACGTCTGGGCTCCTGCAGAGCTTGGGCTAACCCTCCCCTAAAGCTTGCTAGCCTAGTGAATTTGCTCGTTCCTTCTGTGTCTGTTGTCACCCTTAGAATGCATACTCTATGAGACCTACAACCATGTTCTCTCCCCATCTGTACCTTGAGGGCTCACTAACATTAGGAAAATCTCTCAGTGATGGAAGACCTGAGATTCAGGCCTTCTTCCTCATCTCTCTCCATCTACACTCGCTCTCTTTATGATCCTTCCAATCTCAAGGTTTTAAATATCATTCATATACCAATGACTCCCAGATTTATACATCCAGCCCAGATCCACTCCTACCCAAGACTGCATATCTGGCTGCCTACTCAACGTCACCACCTAGATATTTAAGGGACATCTCAAGACTCAACATGGCCAAACATGAACTCCTGGTCTTCCTCCCCAAACTGGCTTCACCCACAGCCTCCAGCCGGTCAGGTGATGGCACCTGCATCCTGCCAGTCTTTCAGGTGCAAAGCCACAAAGTCATCCTGGATGCCTCTCCTTCCACACCTCACAGTGAATACTGATGGTTCTTGCCACCTCCATGGCCATCACCCTGGTCCAAACTACACCATCTCCTTCCCGGGTTATTGCAATAGTTCCTAGCTGGTTGTCACGTTGCCTGTATGCTTCCCTCCCAACAGGCTACTCTCTACGCATGAGCTAGAGTGATCCTTTTAAAAACTTACATCAGATCTTGTTTCTCCTCTGTCCAAAACCCTGCAATGGTGGCCTCTTACAGTAGATGCCAGAGTTCTTAACAATCGCCTACAAGCCCTCCATGGCCTGGAGCCCTCCCTGGCCTCTCTTACTGTCTATCCTGCAGAGTTTCATTGACTTGCACCAAGTCAGCCAGCTAGCAGCGTGAAGAGCTGCGACCAGAACTCAGGTCTGTTTTGACTTCCAGGCTCTCAGTCCTTCTACGACAAAGCACAACTTCCCAGCAAGTCTCATCGCTTTCCCAGGACTGCAGTTTCCTCATCTATAAAATAAAGATATTCCCTCCCACCTGAGTTACATAGGAGGCACTACCAGATTATATACTTTCTAAGATTATATTCCACCTCCAATATTTGATGAATTTGAATGGGACTTTAGCAGCTGTTTCTAGTCATTTCTACATCGCAAACATTGGGTGGATGGGCTGGTGAATGTGTGGGTAAAATGACAGCTAGATGGGTGGGTGGGTGGGTGGGTGGAAAGGGGGGTGGAAGATGGTTGAATGGATGGATGGGTAGATGGATGGGGGAATGAAGAGATGGATGTGTAGATGGAAGGTGGGTGAGTGGATGAATGGATGGATAGATGGATAAATGGAAGGTGGGTGATGGGTGGGCGAATGGGTGGGTGGATAGATAAATGGATGGTTGAATGAAGGAATAAATTAAATAATGTATTAATGCATAAATAAAGGAACCTCAGAAAGCTGAAAAGAGGTGAAAAGGGAGGGAAAATGTTGCCGAAGGGGTTGTTTCCTGGAACTCTGATTTGGAGTTGGAGGATTGAGATAACACCAAGGATAGGAGAGCCTCACTTTAACTTACAGGATGCTCGATGGGAAACCAAACTTTGAGCCAATAGATCATCAAGAGGCAGTTTGTGACAGAGGACAGAGCACAGAATTTAGGGTCAGGACTTGGGTTCAAATCCAGTCACTGCAGCTTACTAGCTGTGTGACAGTAAGCCCCAGGGGCATTGGAGATACCATTATCCTCTCTTATGGTCTTCATGAGGACTAAATGATAGTGTATTAGTACATATTTTAAAGTGCTTGGCACAAAATAGATACACAGAAATAGTGCTGCCACCATGGTTATGAAAGGCCTAAACCAGGGAGAGGGACGTCGGCCAGGTCTGGCACCTCAGAGGAGACTCCTTGCCTTGACGCTGCCCGAGAAGCTTTGATGAGGGGTGCCAGCGGCAGGGGCCAAGAGCTCTGTCTGTATCTGCCCATCTCCTAGCCACTGGCTCCATGGTCCCTCTGGCTGGGGGCCTTGTAGAGTACTCAGGTTGGCCTCCGTGCAGAGCAGGCCTGACGGGTTCGGAGGGCCCTCTTGAGGGGCTTGCACCTGCCCTGCCCCGCCTGGCTTAGTGGGAGAATTTTGCCTCAGGGTCCAGAGACCCAACTTCTCAGGAAGCTCTCAGACATGAGGAACTTTCCATCCACATTGCAGGAATATTTTTGCAGAAAAGGAAAAAAACTAAAAACCTTCATCCTTTGGCCTCTGGGAGAATATTCCTTTTATGTGAAACTGGCAGGGAGGAAAATTCAAGATTCCTTCTCCTTCGCCTAATTGATATCAACATGAAATATTCTGGTGTTGTTTTAATAAGACTTTGGTTTTCCAGCAAGAGTAGGGGAAAAAAAGAAAAAAGATCTTCTCCTGGACCCGAATATTTTTAGCAAAAATATTTTGCTTGCATCCTCCCTGCCCCCTCCCTTCCCTGTCCCTGCCCTGGCTTCAAAGGCACAGCAGTGCGGTTCTGGGGTGCTAAGCGGCAGCCGGCCCACACTCGGCAGCCCCCTCCTCCCCTGCATGGCAGGCAGGCCAGTCAGGGAGTGCCAAGCCAGGAAGATATTTTTTCCAGAAGCAGCATCTGGCTCCTTGGCAGCCACACAAGCAGTTGTGCTGGCAGCCGGGACTGGCCGGGGTCTGTCGTGTGTTTAGGCTGCTGCCTCTTCTGACTCTCTCTCACAGACACAGTGTTCTCTCTCCTAGGCCCAAGAGGGCGGGGGTCTTCAGAGCACCTGAGGGCTTTGCCCCTTGTCTCCCGACAGGGTTTGATGCTGGAGACCCACCTGGGTTCCAGCTCTTGCCAACTTAACTGGGCAGGTGGCTTAACATCTCTGAGTCCTCAGTTTCCTCAGCTGGGAAGTATGAGTCATCACCATCTTATAAACGAGTCCGCCTGTCTGATCTGGCCTATCCCTGACTTTCCAGCTGAGTACCTCGCACTCCTCCCATCATACGTGAAATCCCCCCACTAGCGTGGCCTCCTTCGCTCTCTCAGGCCTCCTCTCTCAATCCCAGGCTTCTGCACTTGCTGTGCCCTCTTTGCCCAATCTTTGAACAGCTGGTATCTTCTTCCTTTTTAATGCTATTTTTTAACTGAAGTATAGTTGATATATAATCTTACATCGGTTTCAGGTATACAACACAGTGGTTCAACAGTTACACACATTATCAGATCCTCACCCCTACAAGTGCAGTTGCTATCTGTCAACATAAGAAGATGTTACAGAATCATTGGCTATATTCTCCATGCTGCACTTCCATCCCTGTGACCAATGTATATTATGATTGAGAATTTTTGTGCCCTTTTATCCCCCTCACCCTTGCACCTACCCATCCCAACCCCTCCTCCATGGTAACCACCAGTCACTCCTCAGTGTGGCTTTATTCGTTTTGCTTTGTTTTGTTTGTAGATTCCACAAATAAATGAAATCATATGTGTTTGTCTTTCCCCACCTGGCTTGTTTCACTGAGCACAATACCCTCTAGATCCATCCATGTTGTCTCAAATGGCAGGATCTCTCTCTTTTTTATGGCTGAATAATACTCCATTGTGTATATGTACCGCATCTTCCTTATCCATTCATCTGCTGATGGACACAGCAGGTTCTTTCTGATCCTTTAGGTCTCCATTCAAAGACCACCTCCTTTGAGAGACTGTCCCAGACTTCTCCATCTCAAGCATCCCCTTGCTCTACTATCATAGCACCATGGAGTTCTCCTTCAGAGCACTGATCACACACTGCTCTGTGTATTTGGCATTCTTGCCCCTTCCCCTGCCCCCAGTCTAGGGATGAGAGCAGTGATCTAAACTGTTTTGTCCATTATTGTGTTCCAAGCACCCCACACAGAGCCTTCCCAGCGGCTTGTGGATGAGTGCAGGGCCCAGTGGGGATGCGTCCTGATTCTCACAGCCCTCAGAGCGGTGATGCTCCCAGCCCAGGCCCTCAGAGAAGGGGAAATAGAAGGAAGCTAGTGGTCAGCATGTGCCTGGGACACAATGCATCCAGACTGCCTCTAATCCTCACCTCAACCCTGAGAGACAGGAATTATCATTGCCAATTTACAAATGAGAACTCTGAGAAGCTGAGGGATGGGCCCACTATCACAGAGCTAGGACACGGCGAGCTCTGCCTAACCCACTACCCTCTCTCTTCTTCTCCCCACTGCCAGCCCTGCCACCAAGCCATGCTAGCTAGAGGCTCAGGCTTAATGCCACAGTAAATACCAATGGCAGCTCCCACAGAGGCCCTTGTGCCATGCTGGGTATTCTCCATCCATCATCTCATGAAACTCACAACAGCACTGCCAGTGAGATCCCAGAACCCCACTATAGGGAGGAAACAGGCTCCCAGGGATGAAGTGGCTTCCCTGGGCACACACAGGAGGCAGGGAGCTCCTTATGTGCTCAGTGGAATGGGGCCACTGAGTGAGATCCTTCTTGCATTTGTGCCATGCTTTCTGATGTGCCTCCGAAGCCCATCAATGGTCACACAACTAGAATGTGCCTGTGCTCAACAGCTGTCATTCAGTGGAGGTACAGAGAGATGGACGGATGGACAAAGAGCTGGATATGAAGCTCAGTCTCCCTAAATAACACGGACCAAGGTCCTGATGCTGCCTCTACCCACCCCACTCCAGGCCCAGAAAGGGGTCTGAACCCCATGGATGTCCAGAAACCAGCTTCAAGCCGTAAGGCCTCCCAAAGGGGCTAGCCCCACAGTGAAAGCTTTGCAACCAGCCCATGCAGTCTCCCCACCGTCACTGCCCCAAGAGGGTCCAGGGGTCGGAAATGACAGCCATGGCTAATTAAATCTAGTTCTCATGCGGCTTTCTGTATGGCCACCCAGCTCCATCTCTCCTGAGACACCATGGTGAGGATGTTGGCAGGTACCCAGGGGCCACAGGGAAACTGTGGCACAGAGAACGGAAGGGCCTTTCAAGGTCACTAGCCTTGGGACCTGAGGTTGAGCTTCATCTGGGTGGGAAAGGCTTCAAATGCTGTTTTGGGGCCAAGCAGGTGGGGCCCAGCAGCTGCCCAGGACCCTCCGCTGTGGGTACATCCACACAGCCCCCTCTTTGGAAATGGTGGCCTTTGTGGCTCAGACACAGCTCTGGTGCCTGTGGAGGGGCAGGCCAGCCAGCCTCAAAGCACTGTGTTGTTCATGGGCAGCCCTCGTCGGCTTCCAGACACGACTGGGCACATCCAGAATGGTTTTCTAGCCAGGGAACAAGGTTAGAACATCCCTTGGGTCAAGTAACGTGTCCCCCTGGTTGCTCAGCCCGCACCCACTCTCTCGGTTTAGGTCCACGTCCCAGCTCCCTGTACCCTGCTAACATCCCAGCAGCACTGTAACACCCCGCAAGGCCTTCTCAGAGCCATGGCTTCTGGCTGGAATGCCCTTCCCTGGAGGAACTTTATCCCTGGAGGAATTTCACTCTGGCTATGATGCCCAGCTCCGATGTCCCTGCTGCCGACCTCTTCCTCCTACCTGGCCTCTCCCAGCCTGCAATCCCTGCTCCTCAGGGCCTGGCCATGGGGTTGTTGCCTGGGCTTGTCCATATGCTCCGTGCAGCAGAAACCTTGCCAAATAATCCTGATACTCACCCCACTCCCTGCTCCAGCCCCAGGAACTGGCACATCTGCTAGTTGGTCACTGATGTCCTGATTCTCAGAAGGCTTTACTTCTCCTGCAGTTGCAGGGCTCAGTCCTGAGATGTAATTCATTCATAAATTATCTTCCTAATTCAGACGAGTCTTCCATGCTGCAGAGGAAGGCAGCCTTCACCAGCTTTTTAGGTGACCCACGGGGGGCTGGGGATGATTAAGGAGCACGGTTCCCATTAGGTTATCCTTTTCTCTCTGGCCCCTTCAACCTCCCGGACTGCTCACAGCTCTCTCCCCAGCACCAGCCTGGCACGTAAATCTTTACAGAATGAAGAAACAAATGAATGTAGCTCCCAGGTCAGCGGTCTCTGAGTTGTTCAAACTTGCAGCTTTCCCCATTCCTTATGGCAACAGGCTGCAACTATCATGGTTTTGCAGCTAAAGAGGCCCAGAATTGAGTATTCCCAGAGTGGGCAAGTGGGCAAGTCACAGGAGTAACAATGCATAATTCTGCAGTGTGAGGCTCAGAGGTGTGAGAGCACAGAGCGCACGTTTGGCCTGCCAGTGCTGGAGGGTCTCCCGCCTGAGGGTGCCCTACCTGCCCACCAGCCCTGCCGGCTGTTGCTGGGGCAGGTGGGTCTGGGAGGGCCAGCCAGGCCATTTCCTCCCTTCCCGCCCCGCCTGCCTGCCTGCCCAGGCCCAGCTGTGTGGCAGACATTCCTGGGCCTGCTCATTGATATTCAGGAATGGAACTTGAGCAGGCTCTGGGTGCCCAGCGAGGGCGGGCATTCAGGCCCTCTGCCTGGGCCCTGTTGCCCATATTGGGAGGGCCTAAACACCCTCACCAGCCAGAGAGAGCATCCCAGGCCACAAACGCCTGCAGCTGAATGGCCAGGGAAACTGAGGCCTGAAGTGGGGAGCTCTGACAGCCCCAGGGCATTCAGAAGCCTGGGAGGGGCTTTGGGGGGTGGGGGCATAAGTGGTGGAGTCTCCTGACTCCCTTCACAGTGCTCATTCTCAGCCAGCCCTCTGAGCTGGGAAGTGTTCGGGGAGCTTTCTGCCCCTCCAGGTGCTTCACGGCCCCACACTGCTCTCCAGAGGCCCTGCCTGAGGCCCCACAGGAGGCAGCTCCATGGCAGGCCCAGGGCTGGCTGGCCTTCCCTGTGGTCTCAGCAGGAAGCCTGATCAGGGGGCTCCCCGCCCCCAGCCTCCCTCCACCAAGCCCCCTCCTCACACCTCGGGTTTTTGCAGACAGGCCTATTACTCCTTGGGATGGGGAAGAGTCATTGAAGGGGACTTCTTTCTGCCAAGCAGCTGGCTCAGGCCCACCACAGACTCTCAGCTCCTTAGGAGGCAAGCCCCTGACCCGGGGGTCACAGGCTGGGAAAGAGGCAGCACCCACCCGGAGTCCACTGGGACCTGCCCTAGGGGCTCCAGACCTGCAGACTAAAGCCCCCACCCAGGAGGGAGCATAAAGGTCCCTCCATCCCTCCCCTCCCCTCCCCAGAGCACCACTTAACACCCTCCACCACCTGGGAGCTGCTGGTCACACATCCAAGTCTCAGCTGAATCCTGCTGGGCCCAGAGAGCCGCCCTTCTCCAGCTCACAGAAGGAGCCAGGGCAAGGCCTCACACCTCTGACGGGCAGCCCAGCCCTCTCATCCCCACTCCCTGCGCCATCTGTCCCCTGGCCCAGCTTCCACCTCCCCTCCTTCCAGAAGTCTCCTCATGGGCCCCTGGAACTCCAGTCCCACAGACACGCACCCACAGCTCCCTCCTCCACTCTGACCCCCACCCCATCCCATCTGCCCCTCCCTGAGGACGTCCTCCCTCTGGCCATCCCAAGGTGAGGCTGAGTTTCCTCACACACCTCAGAGAAGGTAAGTAGCTCTGGCTCCCCCTGGCTCCTCCTGGCCACTCTGAACTTTGCAGCTCCACCCTCTGTCCAGAACCCACGGCTCTTTCGGGGTTCAGGCTGGCTGGCTGCTCCCCATGCCCCTGGCTCTCATCCACCAGCCTCGCAGTCACTCCTCTCCCACTGAGGGCTCCTTACTCCCCTCCCCCTGCCTCTTGCCATTGCCCTGGCTTACTTGGAGACCCCATGGGCATCCCAAACAACACTTTGGCCTCTGTGTTCTTGGACTTCCTCATCACCAATGCCCCCTCCTCTGCTCCAAATCAGCCACCATCACTTGTCATCATCAGAAACTGGGCTACCTCCAACATCAAGAATTCAAGCATTGCATTCTTCACCTGCAACCCTCTATCATGGTTCACTTGTTCCTGTACTCCCAGCTGGAACAGTTCTCAGACACATGCACTGGCTCCAGCATCTCCCTAGATTGCTCACCGACCTGGGTCCCCGTGCCTCTTCCCCAACCCAGTTCCCATGACTGGTCACTGCCGTCACTACCTGCTCTCCCACTCCAGCTCTCTCTGCCTGCGTCACCCTGATCTAGCTGAACCACATGCCTAGATGAGACGGCCACTGCCTCCCCGCCCCCACCTCCTCTGCTCCTGCCTCCGACAGCTGAGCTTCGTGGAAGAAATGTACCCAGGTGGGCAGGTGGTTTCTGGAATCTCCATCCCCTACCTGCACTGGGTGACCCCCATTGCTGGCAGTCTCACCCTCTGCTTCCCCCTCTCCGCGATGGCTACTTCATAGCTCCTTTCCACTCTTCAACCTTCTAACTGAAGGGAGAAGGTCTTTCCTCTCTCCACCACACCCCCACTGCTCCTTGCTCTCCCCTTCTCTCCTCTCACCATGGAGATGGCAGCCCAGAGGCCATCCAAGGCCAGCCCCCCACCTGGGCCCCTCCATCCCATCTCCCCTGTCAATCTGATTCCCTCTGTAATGGTAAAGTTAGCTCTAACAGCAGCTGGTACATGCTGAGGGCTCACCATGGGCCTGGCACTGCTCAAAATACCCTAGATGAGGCAACTCATTTAATTCACAGAGGAGGGGAAACAGAGGCCATAGCAGAGCAGGATTTGTGCAGGATCACACTGCTAGGAAGTGTGAACCCAATCAGGCCTGGCTCTACAGCTCACCTATCTGATCTCTGCAATATGAGACCTCACCTTGTATAGCAGGGAACCTCGACTTGTTTATTGAAATGAGTTGAAGTGAGTTACTTCCCCACCAGAGTGGAAACAAATCCTAGAGTTCAACCAGCCTCCTCCTGTTCTTAGATTGTAGACAGAGGTATCACTTGCCGAGAACCATAGAAACATGTATGGAAGTGGTTGCAAGCTTAATCTGGAGGCAGACATTATTGGTTTTGAATGTTAATGTTCTACTTACCACTCTTGGGCCTTGCTCAAGCCAGTCATTTATTTCACACCTCAGTTTTCTCATCTTTAAAATGGGAGATAGTAACACTAACATTAAGATAGCACGCGTAAGACACTTAACAGAGGAGCAGGTACAGAGCTGATGAGCAACAAACATTTATTGAGCACCTGCTATGTACTAGGCAGTGAGCTGGATGCTGGATGCTGGAGTACAGATTGAAAAGCATGGGCTTTGCCAGGGAAGGAGCATTTACAAGTATGGGTGTAGGAAAACCAACCCCTGTGAGATTTGGTTTCTTTGATAACTGAGTTGTTGAGCTATGCACTTGTGCTTGGGATGAAAGGGAAGCAACTTGCTCATTCACTCTCATAGCTCTACATCTTTGCTTAGACTGTTCCCTATGCTACAGTAACCTTTCTCTCACCCTTGTCTAACTGGGAAACTCCTAACTTTTAATATCAAGTATTACCCCCTTTGTGAAGATGACTTTAATGCCCACTAAATAGAATCAGTTTCCCTTCCCTCTGGTTACCCCTAGCATCTTGTATACACTCTTACCAAAGCAGTAAATAGATCAATTTATCATTGATTGAGAAAGAGAGATAAATGAACTTTTGTTTAGTACCCAGCTACCTACTTTGGGCACCGAGGTTACTAATGATAGCTAAATATTAACATCTATTGAATACTTATGAACCAGGCAATTTCAAAGCTTTATGTTAATATTCACAACAACCTTGTAAGATAGAAGCTATGATTATCCCCATTTTACAGATGGAACACTGATGTACAGAGAAGTTACACTCCTTACACACTCCCACAACCAGTAAGTGGTGAAGCCAGGGTTGCTGCCTGGGCTCTCACCCACCCTCCCATTCGGCTTCTCCCAGGCTGGACGAGTCAGTCCTTGCCCTTGAATTTCAGGCACATCCACTGCTTATTTCTCAGGTGACTCATCCCCTGGTGTGCCTGGGACTGGGGGTTTCACAGGCTGTGAGATTTTGAATGCTAAACATAGTGAGTCCCAGGCAAACTGGGACAAGTTGATCACCCTCATCTTCCCTCAAGACATCCTGGAACCAGATTCACATCCACATCTGTCAGACTCCACATGCACCCTCCAAATAGCCTCCAAAGGAAAGAAAGAAGCCAGGTTCAAGTGGGGTCCTGTCCAAAGACCCCTCCTGGCTACTTATCCTGGCCCACCCAGTCCTCACGGCCTGCAAGCTGGTGGAAATGGACATGAAGATGTGCTGGCTCAAGGCCCAAGGAAGGTGACCTCAGAGCAGGTGCTGGGCTTGCCTCATCCTCAGCACCAGGCCGGGTCACCACTGAGAGGTAGAGTTCTGGCCTCAGCCCGCTCTCCTTCCTGGGGCCTCCTCTCCCTCCTCAGCAGGGCCAACGTGATACTTTCTCAATTCATCCAGGAACTGGGGAAGACTTGGTCTGCTTTCTCCCTGGTGTCGGCTGGCCCTCCTGGGGAGAAGTGGGGATAGGGAAAGGCCATCCAGACAGGCTAAGATATCTCCCCTCTGCCCATCTCCTCCTCCCCCCAGGCTACTCCCTGGCCCTCAGGATCCACTCAGACACCCTCTTCCTCTAAAGAAAGCAGTTACTTAAAAGTGAAGAGATGGACAGAATTCTTGAAATTAATGAGAAACAAGAATGGGGTAAATAGCACCATGCCTAGAAAGAGAAGCCTCCAGTAAATGCTAGCTCAATTCCATGAGCATAAAATATGCCAAATAGTCCCTCACTTAGAAATAATAAACTCCTTGACTCCCACACCCCTCATCAGTGATCACCCCACTTTTCTTTTCCCCTTATGATAGAATGCCTCAAAAGAGACTGTTAACCATTTCTACCACCTTTCCTCCCATTCTCTAGACTCCACTTCCATCACTCCCACCTTCCATGACCACTGCACTTCTGCACCGCCAAAGACCTGTGGTCTCCACAGCTGATGGTCAGCTTACACTCCCCGTCCTCCTGCTCCTGCTCCTGCTCCTCCTCCTCAAGCCCCCAGCAGTGTTTGGCACAAGCGACCCCTGCCTCCTTGTCGAAACCTACTTCACACCTGGCTTGTAGCCCCACTGTCTCCTGGCTCCTCTTCTGTCCTCCGGCCACACCTTCCCCACTGCCTTGGCTGATTACCCTTCCTCCTGCTGCCCCTAAATAGTAGTCTCTAGGCTCAGTCTTCCACCTACACAACTCCTACGGGGGTGGATCTCATCAATCTTACATCTTTAAATAGGCTCTTGGAACATCAACTATTTCAATGAGTATCTTCAGTCCAGGCCTCTTCCAGACTTCCTGCTCTTTGAAAATCCCGAATATGCACCCACACCAAGATCTCCAAAATTTTTAATTCTCTTTTTGTCTACTTAATCCCTAATAGCTGGAGAACTGGCTCCAAAGCACCTTCTCCAACCACTTTATATAAAGTAGTTCACATCTCCATAAACACCCGCCCCCACAAGACCTGCTTTATTTTTCAGTGTCATTCATCACAGCTTGTCATATGATATATTTATGTGCTTACACGTCCTACAAGATAGTCTCCTTCCTTCAGTGCAAGCACTTCCCTACTTTGTTTGCTGCTTTAGTCCCAGCACCTTTGCTAAAGGTATATATATATATATATAAAGATACAGATCTATAAAAATACAGATATGTATATACACACACCACATATATATATATGTAATTACATAATATATGCTCATATAATATATGTGTATTACATAATATATGCTCTGCTGCTATAACAGAGTAGTGCCTGTCACAGAGTAGGCACACAGTAAATATTTGTAGAATGGATGAATGAATGGACAAAGTAGTAAATAATAAATAAGCAAGCATTTGAATAATGGGTGAATAAAGTAATAAAGAAATATATTAGTGATAAATAGAAGGTGGTAATCTATGGAATACAAGTGAGCAGTTTAAAGAATGGATTGCTGACACATGCAACAATATGGGTGAATTCCCAAATCATTACTCACAGCAAAAGGAGTTGGACATAAAGAATGAATAGTGTATTATTTCATTTATAGAAAATTCTAGAAAATACAAGTAATCCATAGTGACAGAAGGCAGATCAGGCCTTGTGAGGTGGGCCATATTATTCCCATTTTGCTGATAAAGTCACTGAGTCTCAGAAAAGGAAAATGACATCTCCACACTCATACAGCCCAAAAATAGCAGAGGCAGGATTCAAACTGAGGTTTCTCAGACTGCTAAGCTTTATCACAAACTTCTCACCAAGAGCCTCCATAGAAACTTTGGGTGTGTTTGTGTGTATGTAGCCTTGTACGTGTCTCTCACCTCTGGGAGAAAGTGTTACCACGGTCGATGGGACCAAAGGTGTTTCTCATCCTTTTTGGGTGTCATGAGAAGACTCAGGAAGAAGCAGTGGCCAGACCCAGGCGTTGTCTCTGATCCTTTGAGGACAGAGAACTCCACCCAGCTGGGGCAAGAGACTCAGCCACTGGAGTCCCTTTCGGGATGGGTGAGGTTGAAGGGGGATGTTCTGTGCCCAAGGGCAGGGCCCAGGGGGTCATATCAGTGTCAGGAATGTGTTCATATTGAAGCTGGGGTAGGGGAGCCAGAGGAGCCTGCAGTATGACTTTGCTGGGTAAACCATAACCTTCCACCCACGTGTGAGGAAGGAGAGGCAGAGGACTGCAGAAAGCTGACAGTGTTGAGAATGTTACAATACTCAGGGCACTGTGGCAGATGGCAGACACTTGCATACATATCCCACTTGAGCTCCATAGAGCCCTGCCAGGTAAGGGAATATTTCCCCCCTTTTGTTTAGATGAAGAAATGGAGGATTGGAGAGATGGAATTTGTATGAATCACATGAATGGTACATGATATATTGCTTTCCTTCTCCAGCTGGTGCTTCTTCCCTAATAAAGGCCTTGTTGTCTTCAGCATTTTCTCAGTTTAGCATTTTCCCAGAGAAACCCACTGCCCAATATATCTATTCACACACCCATTCATTCATTTACCCATCCTTCCATCTATTCTTAACTACATCTGATCTATATTCACTTAATCGTTCAATTATCCATCAATCCACGGATTCATGCATCCAAGCATTCACACGGTCATCCACCACCACATGCACATATACAACCATCAGCACTTTAGCCACCCATGGATCCCACCAGACAACATTCTACTACCCATCAGTCCACCCATGCATTCATTTACTTCCCACGAATCACTCACTCACACACATGTCCACCTATCTATCCATTTCCCACCCACTTGCTCAACCAACCAGCTATCCACCCATCCAGACATTCATTCATTCATCCTTCCATGAAAACACATAACCAACCATGTGCTATCCATCGTCCCATCCACATATCCAATCATTTGCTCATCATTCATTGATCCATTCAACCATCTAGCCATCCACATTCTATGTATATGAGAACACATGCATGTTGTGATGGTTAATTTCATGTATCAAGTTGGCTGGCCATGGTACCCAGATAGTTGGTAGAACACCACTCTAGATGTTGCTGTGAAGGTATTTTTTAGATGAGATTAACATTTAAATCAGTACTTTAAGCAAAGTAGATTACCTTCCATAATGTGGGTGGGCCTCACCCAATCAGTTGAAGGAACAGGAATTCTGAGGTGTATAGAATTGGGAGATGCTTTTCAAGCAGCATTGGCATGACCTGGTGACTAAAATAAGATGAAGACATCAAGGAAGACCCCATGTTTTTGTCTCGGGAGCCGAGATAGGTGGAGTTACCACTGCCTGAGAACAAGCTGATAGGAGAGTAAGGGGAGGCATGGGCAGTTCATGTTTGGCTCTGCTGTGTTGGTAGCTCCTGGGGAACCTCTTGGGGAACATTTATAGATAGGGAGACGTGACTGACTGGAGCTTAAGGAACAGAGAACTGAGGGTAGATGCTTGAGTCAGAAAGAATGAGTAGGTGACAGTCCTATTTGAACAGAGGGGCCTCCGGGCCATAAAAAGCCTTCTAAAGGGGGAGCAGCAAGGGGATCCCAGAAGACCTGTTGCTCCCCTGGCTGAGGTCCTGACCTACCCCTGCTCTGAGCTCCTGGGAGCAGTTTGGCCCATACCAGGGGGCCCTCCAAGCCGCTCCCTCTTTCTGTGGGGTTCATGGAGGGTTCACAGGAGCAGACGGACCCATAGGGCTCCTGCACAGATGGGAAATGGGGCCATCCCAGGCCCTGACCAAGCAGAGGGCCCCTGAGCTCCAGCTGGAAACCCCATTTGGGGGCTGCAGGGGTGTGTAAAGCCGCTCCCTGGGTGGCTTAGGCCGGCGCAGCTCAGAGAGCAAACTGTTGTCTCTGCCATAAATCCCCTCAGCCATAAAGTCCCTTCCCCCCTGGCCCCTTGGTCGGTGTGAGAAACTGAGGGCAGGGCAGGGCAGGGTGATGACCTCCTGACTCTGGGGCCACTGGCCTCCCAGCCCACCATGTCGCTCCTTTCAAGGCCTCCTGGGCCCGCTCCAGGCCCCGATGCCGAGGGACGCAGGCTCAGCCTGGGAGTCAGAAACTCTGGTTGAAGACCCAGCGGTGCCCCCAGTTTCCCCTTAGGCCATTTGCCCTGTCCGCATCTTAGTCTCTCATCAGTAAATTGTCTTTTAGAATTCCTGCCTTGCTTCTGGAGGGGACTGTGTGGGTAAAAGGAAAAGGCCAGGCGAATGTCACAGGTAGAAAGAACATGAGCATGCCCCAACATCATTTAACCTCTCTGTGCCTCAGTTTCCTCACCTGCAAAATTGGGGTAACAAGGGCTTGTGTGGATAAAGTGAAATACTGAGGTACTGCAGGTAAAGTGCAGAATCTGGTGCTTTACAGCAAAGCCTTCCAAAAGAAAATCGTATGTATTTTCCTTTGTTAGAACTGTTTTCCACTGCTTAAAGGATGCTAACATGGTTATTTAACACTTGGATGACTAGAGAAAATGTAATAATGATTCTGTAAATTGCCTGAGAAATGACATGATATTCTTTGACTGCACTTCATTTTCCTGGGATTCTTATTAACTTACTTAACAAATGTGTGTATATATAAAAATGAATGCAATGGTACAAAACTAAGATTGTATAAGTGAAAAGTCAATCTTCACACTCATATTTTCTAGCTACCTAGTTCCCAACCATTATTAACAGTTTTATGTGTACTCTTCTAGAAAACTTCATATACATACATATATACAGACAGATGGGGAAGGGAGCCAATGTAATGCTGAGTAACTGAGACCACTATTGTGGAAAACAGAGACCCTAGGACGCATGGAAGGTGGCGTATGTATAGATGAAGTTGTGGTATGTGCGGTGATCCCCACCTTCAGGACCAAGGCCCTCGATCCCCAGCTGCCTGCAGTGGTGCCCGATGATGGCACATCACTGAGTCCCTCTCCAGGAAGTGTTGCCCTTAGCCAAAGTGAGCTGCCTCACTCAAGGCGAGCCTTTTCCCAGGGAACGCACATGTCCAATGACTGGCCCCTTGCCTTAATTTTGACAACCTGCAGGTGCCCTCCCAGCTTCAGGGATCCCCATGGGGTTGGGAGGCCTTTGTTTCCACTGCATGGCAGCTCAACTGCTCCCCTTGCCCAGGCCTGCCTTTCTCACCTGCTCTGAGGGCTCCCAGCCATGCTGCAATGATGCAAGTCTAAAAACTTCCATGAGCACTGCCATGGAATGGGACACTAGTGGAAAGGAGAGTAGTGGAGGAGCAATGCCTCAGACATTTGAGAGGTTGGGAACACTGGTCATTATAACAGTCCTGAAGCAGATGAGTTGCAAAGTGTCATTAGTACATTGGAGAAAAGATAATAAAAGGCCAGAGTGATAAATTACCAATTAAAGGTGAAGTATAAAAGCCAGAAATTTTCCTTGGTAACTTAAGAAGGGATGCCATCTCCTGCAGGTGTGCTTAGAGGAAGCTGAGGATCAAGCCTGGAGTTAATAAAAGTGAAGCTTCAGAAAAGGTTGAAATTTGCAGCAAGTATTCAATCTATGCCAGAGTCATGGTTCTGCTTGGAAGCAGTAGATCCCTGAGGACTGGTATGGGGACATGTGGGTCAATGCACTTAAAAATCTAGAATCTCTTGGTCACCCTGAACCCTATGAGTGTGTAGAAGTCACTTAGCAGTCCCTGTTAAATGCTAGCACCTCTCTCTCATTTGAAGGTGATGCAATCTCTACCATGAAATAAAGGATCTACCCACTCACAATGTGCCCACATCTCCCTTCCTGAGTGCCAGACTAATAACTAATGTTAATCACAACAAAACACAGCCAGAGAGGTGCCAGGCCTGCAAAAGGAGATAACGGGGCTACCACTAACTCAACCAAGTAGCTCCAGTTACAGCTGCCTTGTGGGAGGTGGTGTCTTTGCTGGAGTGGATTAACATGGTGTCACGTACTTGGTATGTGGCCACTCATCTGGCAAATGTATTCATTTCTGTCCCTACTAGGAAGGAAGGCCAGAAGCAGCTCATATTCCTGCGGGGTGGATAGCAGCATTTCCCAGGGCTATGCTAGTCTCTCCCAACCCCTGTCGTAATACTCCAAAAGATGTTCCCAGAATCTCAAAGTGGACCATCGCCCTGGAGAGCTGGCGTGTTAACCAAACCAGATGAACAGGAAGTGGCAAGTATGGGAGAGACCTTGGTAAGAACCCTGCTTTCCAGAGACCAGAGAAAAACTATATGAAGATTCAGGGACCCTCCATATGAGTGATACTCTAGGGGTCCATTAGTCTGGGACCTGCTGAGTCAACTCCCTCAAAAGTAAAGAGCAACTTCTTGCATCTCATGGATGGCCTCCATCACACAGAAGGGAACCCAATGGCTGCTGGACCCTTTGGGTTCTAGAAGCAGCACATTTCATGCTTGGCAATACTGTTTTGATCCATCTACCAAATGATGTGGAGGCTGGGCTATGCATGGGTGGTAAGCACAGCAGCAAGGCAAGTAAAGTTATGATCCTGAGCTCTAGAGCCAGGCTGACTGGGTATGGACCCTGGTCATCTCACTTACAGCTCTGTGCCCTTGGGTGGGACAGTAACGGTGCCTGCCTGGGGGCTACAGGGAGTTAATACATCTAAAGTGCATAGAACAGTACCAGCACATGGTAAATATTCCTTAAATGACTAAAAATGGCAGCGTGGAGCCTCAAACCCAAGTTTGAGCCAAAGGCTCTTCCCATGGCACCAACCAGGAGATGCAACCAAATGGCCTTAAAACCAAGGGAAGAGAGGTACAATGATACATGCAGTGACACCTCTGCAACCACACTGAGCTCAGAGTGGAGAAAGAGGGGAGGAGGGAGGGAGTGGCTTCAGCAGACATTGTTTGTGGGCTGAGGACTAGAATATCAAAGTCTAGGCTGGACCAGGTGGGCTGCAGTAGTCAAGATAAGTGACACTAGATGGAGTTAAAATGATAATAACAACAATAATAATAATAATAATAATAAAAGTAAAAAGCCCAAATGTCCTGCAGTTTAAGAAAATTCAAACTTATTTGTCACTCATGTCAAGTACCATGATGGTAAGAGGTTGATGGCTCTGCTTCACGATGTCACTCAGAGACCCAGTATCTTCCCATCTTGTGCCTCCAGCATCTCCTAGGGCCTCAGAATCTTTGGAATCATCTGCCACTAGTCCAGAAGTGGAAGCAGAGAGAGAGAGCACCAAGGATCGTGCAGGAGGTTTTAGGACCTAGCAGGGCCACCATCTCTCTCACCCGCACACCACAAGCAAAATCTGTCAGAGACGCACTTCACTGGAAATGGGGGCATGGGGACATGGTTACCTGTGAGCCCAGGGAATAACAGAGAGAGGATTTGGGGCATCGTTAGCCACTTCTGCCCTGGGCTTTGAGGAGGGAGGCCAGAGGATGCTCTTCCAGGCCATCCCTACATTTAGCTCACAGCTAAGTGCTCAGAAGTCCTCACTGGGACGCACTTCCCCGCAGAGCTGGTGTTCAGCTGGAGCAGCTGAGGGCTGCTCTGGGTCAGTCCTGTTGTTCACTCTAGTGAACACTGCCTGCCTCCCCTGGCTTAGAATGCTTCCCATTCAGGATGGAGTTCTCCATAGTGCCTCAGCATCTGTGTGCTGGAATTAGACCACTTTGGGTGAAATCCAGGCTCTGCCCTTTGCTAACTGGGTGACCTTGTTCAAATCTCTTAACCTTAACCTTGTCTTGCTTAGCCACGGGCTGTGCTGACCACACATGGTCTCTCATCACCCCCACAGCTTGATGGAATCGAGATGAGATAGAACCTGGGGTACAGCAGGACCCATGCAATATGGCATCATTCTCATTCCAACTCCAGCTAGGCAGTTCAGTCAACCTCACCCAGAGATCCTAGCAATGGAAAGATCTAGAAAGAACCTGTGGTAAAGCCAACAGGTAGGGAGGAAAATGGGATCTGGAATCATTACCTCTACTATTGGGGGAGCAGAAAACAGGAACAGGCCTGTGTTGCCCAGCCCTCAGCACACAGAAGGGGGTCAGTGGGGCTCCAGTGCCAGCCCTCTCTGACCCCCAGTCCAGCTCCTCCCAGCCTCGGCATGGGGGTGGAGTGGGGTGGGGCTCCCTCCTTTGAAAACATCAGCCTGCTCCCTAGTCACCCTGCTTCCAGCCAGCCCCCTCTGCTCTGCTCTCCGTACCTCCTGTCCAGGGGGATCTTTCTGAAGCACAGTCCTGACTGCTGGTCCCACCCAAAGGCTGCTGTGGTCTTCACCCTGTGCAGGGTAGAGCCTGGGCCCTTGCCAGGCTGCACAGTTCACCCTCATCTTGAGTCCCCTTTCACCCCCATTTCCCACCCCTCTCAGCCCTGCTCTACCCCAACACATCCACCACTTGTTCCCTAGGCTCCAGCTGCCCTGAGCTTTTCTCAGTTTCCAGAACACACCAGGTATTCATTTTCCATCTTTCCTCAGAGCCTTAGCACATGCTGATCCTTTGGCCTGAAACGCTCTTTCCCCACCCCCACATAGCTGACTCCCACTCATTGCTCAGAGCCCATCCTTAGATTTTCCTTTTCCTGGAAGTTAATCCATGGTCACAAGAGATTGCTTTAAGTGACCCCACTTACCTACTCCTGCAGCCCTCTGCCCCCTCCCCAGCTCCCCATGCCAGTTTATTCTGAGTGAATGGAGTGGTATGGAGTGGTATTATAACACCACTCTGTATTATAATTTGAGATGCATTAACATTCAACTTCAGCTTCAGAACTGCACCCAAACTTGCTATTTGGCTTCAGCCTTAGCTTCAGAAAGCCAAAGGCCAAATGCCAACTTGACTGTCATTTTTAGCATCCTTAAGCTGTACATGATAAATGGTCATGTAATCATGTAGGTTTCCTATCATGTCCAGTCATTGTTAACAACATCAGTAATACATACAACACACACCACTCAGGCTTATTGTTAATATATGAACATTTACTTCCAAACATAGGCAATGATTCTTAATGTAACTCAGAGTAGAAACTGCCTTGTAGGACTTATAGTCTCAGTCAGTTAAAGGGCAATGTGTTGCTGCAACCATAAAAGCCTGCAATAATTAATGACAATTGTGAAGGCTGTTCATTTTACGTACAAAAGAGTACCATTAAGAAAGCTCAGAGAGTTAATTAAGGGAAACAAATTGACAGTTGTCAGGAGACAGCTCTTGATGGGTTTCCCACTTTTCTAGACATCTTGGGAGCCAAGGCTCTATCTTTTCAAGGCTATTTGTACAGAAGAGACAAAAGCCCTGGAAGATAGACACGGTGTCTTCCTCCAGAACACTGGGTAAATGTGTCCCCAGTATAACAAGGAAAATGTCTTCCTCCAGGGCAAAAGTCAGGAAAGTTTTCTGCCCATTATAAAGATTCCATGCCCTCAACTTGGCACAGCTGTGACACAACCCCCCTGTGTGAGTGGCACCCGCCTGGCCCCTCCATGTCCTCCAGCAGTGATGAAATTCATGCAGTCACAGCCGGCTGTGGGTAACACTCTTTTATCTCTGACCTAGGAATTGTGTGTCTTCTGCCAGCTTCCATGAAACAGTGCAGGCTAACTTGTTAACTAACAAGGAGGTAAAATCTCAGACCATTTAGAGTTCATGACAACAATGCATTGAAACATTTAAAAAGTTTGTCTTAGGTCAGTTTCCCTGGGAAACTAGCTTGGAGATTGGAATTTTGGATGGATGGATGGATGGATGGATGGATGGATGGATGGATGGATGGATGGATGGATGGATGAACGGATGGACAGACATGTGTATGGACAGAAGGAGAAAGAAAGGAAGGACTCCTCTTGGGTGTTCAGGAGGGGAGGTGACTCCTTGTCTTCCCAGGTCTGGGGAAGGGTGGCAGGTATGGAGCAGCAGGTGATGGGCGACTTCCCGGATGCTGCTGCCTGACCCAGCACTTCTCCTTTTTCTAATCTGCCTGCTGAGCCTCTGCAAGGAGGGCTGCAATCAGACCCAACTGAACACAGAGCCCCGGGGGTGGGAACTCAACAAATTATGCACTCCAGTTGATAGACAGATGGGGTTGTCAGGCAAAAAGAGGGAGGACTGCCCAGGACCAGGGCACAGACCTCCCCCTGCCCACTTAGCTGATGACTTCAATGGAGGGATTGTGCACATGATCATTTTTAGCCAGGTGAAATTTGTGGAAAGCAGATAGGGCTCAAAATCCGACAGAAACCTGCTTTGCATTTACAGAGCAGCCCTCCTTAGGAGAAGAGGGGGGTTGACTGGAGGGTTTCCCTTTCCAGGAGGAAAAGGTAGAGGAAATAAAGGAGAAAAGGTGGGGAGGACTCACCCCCAAGGACACCCACTGCATGTCAGGGAGGAGACTGGAGGCTTAGAAGTGGCATCTCAGCGTAACCAAACTGCAGTCACTCCTCTCACCGCCACGTGCAAGGACCACCTGTGTGTGGCCACTGCTAAGAATGCAAGCTCTGATTAGTAAGAATTATAACAGCAACGGGGTCATCAAACTTTCTGTAAAGGTCCAGATAGTATTTTGGGTTTGTGGGCCATATGGCCTTTGCCACAACCCCACTTGCCATTGTAGTGCAGAAATAGCCATAGACAATATGTAAACGAATGAGTATGGTTGTGTTCCAGTAAAACTTTATTTGTATAAGTAACATTTTATTTTGGACTGGATTTGGTCCACAGGCCATAGTTTGCGCACCCAAATGTCAACTTAATGTTACAAAACACTGTAGCTTGTTTTAAATATCAGCAAAGAACAAATTAAAGATTTTTAATCCCCACAAAAATGCAAGATAGTCCCAAGAAAATTTCAGAACTTTAAAAAAAATCTCAATCCAAACAGCAATGCAGGCAGGGCAGTTCAATAAGCTGCGTGGTGAAACTTGTCTTCTCTTAATCCTATCTGGGTGATTCCGGGGTGTGTGTAGGGTGACTGGATAAAATATAGGATGCCCAGTAAAACTGAAATTTCAGATAATTGACAAATAATGTTTTAGTATAAGTATGTCCATGCTTAAGAGTTAGAAGGAACTAGAATATTTGGAACATACTTACACTACAAAATTATTTGTTGTTTTCTGAAGACATTTTTATTTGCTAAATCAGACAACCTTAACAGTTTATGTAACCTCATTTGAAAAGACTGTTGAATGTCTATACCTCTGGCCCTTCAAAATGTTGAGCCAGGGCCAAATGGAAGTGGTGGCCTCAAACTTTCACCACTACCCCACAAAAGACAAAGTAGAAAAGCCACCTTTGTAGGCGGAGCTAGGTTCAAACACAAATTGCCTAGCACATAGTGGGTCCCCCAAAATATATAGCTGTGATTTTTATTTATTTGCAGTCTTGATGTGTTTTGTTCTCCCTTTGTAAATTCTATCACCCACTCTGTGATGTTGACCAAGTTCCTTAATTTTTCCCGAGCCTATTTTCCCTGTCTGTAACATGGGGATAAATCCATCTTTACATTCATTCTTCCATTAAATCCACAGAACAATCAGAGGTGGTTATTAAGATCCACATCTCACAGACCAGGTAAACTAAGGCTCCAAGAAGTGACATCACTCACATCAAATAAGCAACAGAGATGGGATTCGAACTGGTGACCCTGACTACAGTCATCTCAACAACAGGCAGAGCTAGGCCCATTACACACAGACAGACCATAACAGACAGACGAGGCTGTGGTTTGGCCTCCCCAGACCTCAGACCCAAGGCCCCACATATCTGCTGAGCCAGCTGCCAGGCAGGTGACACTTGCCACAGAACTGGCACGTTTTTACCTGTGTCAGGCCAAGACACTGGACTCAGACCACCCAGGGTTTTCCTGCTGCTGCAGAGGAGATGGGAGAGCTCCTTGGACCCTCAATATCTTCTTTCCTTAGCCCCAAGGACCCCTCCTGCTGCCCTGTACTGGGGCCTTCTCTTGTGTTATGAGAGGGGACCTCACTGTCCTCAAGCACCATCCTTCCCATTTCTAGTCTGTACCTGACCCTGTCCTTCTCTCTGGCAGCACAGGGCCCACTTCAAGTGCCCCAATTATGTGTAATGATTTGCTTGGTGCTCATCTTTGTCACTGGGCTGTGAACTCCATGGAGGTGAGACTTCATCCCTGTGTTCCCGGCTCTGTCCCCAACACCTGTGCCAGGGGCTGGCTCAGGCAGGAATCCACTACATGCTTGCTGAATGACAGACAAACTGAGGCAACTAATACTTTTCAGGCACCTACCTTCATTTTCCTCCAATATGTCCTAGGCCCTTCACCCTCATTTTCTCATTGCATTGTCATACATGCTCTTTGAAGTGGCAATGGGCAGTCCCATTTTACAGATAAGGAAACTGGAGGTCACAGCCACAGACACAGAAAGCACAATTACAAGGCAGTTAAAGTTAAGAGTGGAACCTCTGCCACTTGCCAGCTACACAATCACAGGCAACGGCCACATCTGCAAGACAGGAGCAATAATCTCACCTGCTTCAAAGGACTGTTGTAAGGACTCAGAGACTGATAAAAAGTACTCAGCCCAGTCTCTGGAACACAGCGAATGCCCTGTAATTATTAGAGTTATGACTTTTACTGCCAAGTGTGGGTGCTGCAATCTGATCTCACTGTGTATCCCACTACACTAGGGAGAAGCGAGACAAGAAGGTGGCGAGGGGGTGGGGTGGGGGCCTGGAGATCACAGTCCTTTTGTAAACCAGGCGTGGCTCCACATGGAACCTTTTCTTAAAAGGAAAGGCTTGGCTTTGCTGCTCCTGACTCAGTGGAGCCGGCAAGGATGGCAGGCAGTGGGCTGGGAGCCCCACCATTAACTGCAAGGCTTAGTTACGCCACCAGCCCAGGCTGGGGCCTGAGCAGACTATGCTAAGGATTGAAAGGGGATAGGAGAGGAAAAGGATAGCCCAAGGCCTGGACTTTTCTACTTCCAAAATGGCCATCCATCTCTGTCTCCCCCAAACCTGGAGTGAGAGTTGGATTGCACCTAGGAAAGACGTAGGGCTCCGAGTGGATGAGTCCTCATAAGGAAGCCACGTTCCCAGATGCACCTATAGCTCAACAAGCATTGTGAGAAAGACCCAGGCTCTGGACCAGACATGCCTGCGAGCAAACGGCAGGCTCACCCCGCCTGGATGTGTGAACTTGGTCTGGCAACCTCAGCCTTTGGGTTTCAGTTTTATCCACAAAATAGGTAGAGAAAAAACACCATGCAGGGTTGCTGTGGATATCAAATAAAATTAACATAAGAAATACACTCGGTACACAGTAGGCACTTCATAAATGTTAGCTGAAGCTCTTTCCCCCTCCACTTCCACCTCTGTCTCCCAGTTCCCATCTCCCTCTATGTCTCTCCCTCTGTTCCCAGCTCATTTCAGGGCAGGAGTTGGAAGGAACTAGAAGACCATCTTGGAGGCAATCTTTAGGCCCTGCAGAAGGGACTTAGGTCCAAACATAACATCAGATTATTAAAAATGTGGATTGTAAACACCAGCATAACTGGCCAGAACACAGTGACCACCAGACCACAGCCCAGCTGCTCCTAATGCCCGCGGCCACATCTCCTGCTGCCCCTGGATCTGGGAAGGGCCCAGCCCACCGGGCACAGGCCAATGCGTTTTCCCTGAGCTCAGCCAAACCCTGCCCTCATGGTCAGAAGGCCTGGAGAACAGCTCCAGGGTCTGTGCTCCAAGCGGAAAGAGCCTCCCACCCTGCCCCTGTCCTTGGCCATCAGACAGGCCCTTAGTAGGTGACCAGAGACCAGGCCCCCTGGGGACTCTGACCTAACACTGTACTGCTTGGTGCAGTACCAAGGAAGGGACACAGACCAGGAAGGGAACCCTGTCCACACCCCCATTAACAGCTGTGTGAGCTCAGGCAAGTCACTTTACCTCTCTGAGCCCCAGGAGTCTCAGCTAAAAATGAGGATTTTAAGAGCCACCCCCTGCCCAGATTGTAGTGTGAGGGGTCAATGAGATCATGCATTTAAAGCACAGTGCCTGGCAGAACAGAAGCAAACCTTTGACTCAGCCCCAAGCTGGACAAGGTTGAGGCTGGAGACCAAGGTCCCATCATAGCTGGGGGCCATGTGGTGACTGGAGTGGCCACTTTGATTAGCACCTGGGTGCAGGGGTGAGTGAGCAGGCTTTGGAGCCAAACTGCTGGATCTGAACCCCAACCCTGAGATGTCATAATTGTTTCTGCCCCAGCTGAGCTCCAGTTGCTCCACCTACAGACAATGATATTACCTAGTTCACTGGCCTCACTTGCTCATTCAAGAAATCGTTGAAATGATTATTGAGTACCTGCATTGTGGGCAGCTCTAGAGCCTGTGGAAGAACAAGGCTGGGATCCTGTCCTTGAGGTTATTGTAGAGATCCAAGGAGATACTGTGTGGACAATGCCTGGCACCTGGTGAGCGCCCAGTACCTTGTCTTTCCCATATGAATTGCGCCTGCCTCTGCCTTCCTTTTCTTCTTCCCTCCGTCTCTCTCCCTCCCTCCCTCCCTTTCTGCCTTCCTCCTACCACTGAAGCGTGAATCAGACATTGGCCCTCTGGGAATAATTACATGGAGAATGGGGATAGAGGGTCCAATCCCCCCATTCCCCTAGCAGGTGCCAAGCCCTTCTTGGCAGGTGCAGACCAGGGCCTGGAAGGAAAAGGCCGAACTGGTGGCCACAACAGGAGAGAGGATTTAGAAAAACAGTCCACTCAAGTTACCTTCTGAATGATTGACACTTTGGCCCAGAGGCCTTCCTTGCAGCCCTGAAGTTCTCTGCCCCTCAGCTCTGGAAAAGGGACAGCGGGTGGCTCTGTGGCCCTCTCAGCATGTCATTCCAGCCCAGCGGTCTGGGGAAGCCCCTTTTGGGGAGAGGAAGATGCCGGTCACACAGGCTGGGACTGGCCCTGGGACTCCCCCACCCCGATCACGCCAGGGTCACGGCCCCACAGGGAACGGGGTTACAGGGCCCTCCCCAGTCAAGGCCCCACTGGCCTGCCTCCCTGCCTGTGTCACTGCCCAGCCTGGCTGAAACTTGAGCCAGAGAGATAGAGCCCAGGCTGAGCCAGCCAGTTATGTCTTAATGTAATTTAGCTGTAATCGCAGCGTGTTTTCCTTCGCTATAATTAGTAAAATGTGGTTGTTTTCTGTGTTCCTGGAAGATGTCTGAACTGCAGCCAGCTCCCCGTAGCCTTTCTGACAAGCTCTCCCAAACAGGCCCACCAGCAGCACCGGGGGTTTCCCGACTTTCTTCCCTTCACCTGACTCTTCCTGATTCCTGAGTTAGGGCCCCTCCCTCCTGCCCCCACGCCCCCAGGACAGGCCCCTGGGCATAGCACAGTGATGGGCACACTGTAGGTGCCTAATAAATGTGGGGAGGCAACTGCGCCACCAAACCAGCAACAACAGAAAGGCATGTAAGGAAGGAATTTCTTTTTTTAGGAATTTCACAAGATCCTCAGAGAAATGTGTGTGTGTGTCTGTCAGTGTGTGTGTGTGTTCATGGCAGGGGAGTTGGAGGCGGGGGTGCACATACACAGGCAGCTGTCCACACATGGGTATCTCACTATGCTATGTGTAGGGCTCTCCTGCTGGTGGCTCTGGGTCTGAGTGTGTCTCCTGGACAGTGCTCAAGCCCCTGTGTGTATGTGTGAGCACAGCCCCCCAGAGGGGACCAGAACTGACCCTGCCTGCTCTGATGACCTTGGGGGAGGTTGGGACAGGGCAAGAGACATGGGGCACCCAAGGCCCACTGTCCTGAACCTATTTCTCTCATCCTCTGCCTTGGATTATAATTAAGCACAGTCCTTCATCCTTACGCTCAGGCAGTCAATGAAGGTTTGCTGGGTCCTAGTGTGCCTTGTCACCTGTCACTCCTGGTGGCCCTCACTGTGTCTCCCTGTAGCAGCTCACTTCCCACTTATTCACCCTCCAGTGACATTTGTTAAATGATTACATGGCCTAGACTTTGGGGGACTCCGGGGGTTGTTTTGTTTTTCACAAGAAGGATCAAGATTCACATTTTTCACCCTTGTCAAAGTCTCCTCCAGTGGGAGACATATTTAGGATAGGTTTCAGACTTTTGATTATTATTTGATCAGTCACCACATAAAACAGTGTGGTAAAAGCACCCACCTCATAGAGTTCTTGTGTGTAGTTCATGTCTTAAAGTCCCTAGCACAGTACCTAGCACCCAGGAAGTACTCATGAAACATCACTGATGACAATTTCTATGTCACAGAGGAGGTAGAACAGGCAGGAGCATGGACCCCACACCACTGTGCAGCCTCAGGCAGGCTACTTAACCCCTCTGAGGGCATTTAGAATGTGATGGATGTGTAAGTGCTTAGTAAATGTGACTGATTATGTTAGTAGTGGGATTATGTTAGTGTGTGGGATTTATTTTTTCAGTTGGCTTGTAATTCTTGGAAAGTGTTCCCATCAACTACTCCTCCAGTTGGGCCCCTAAAGTTCTATCTTTGCAGAAATCAACTACCAGGCGGGTCAGCCTGATTCTGCACCAAAGGGACACTACGCTCTGGTTGGCAGAATTAGCCTAGACTCTGAAGGCTCTGATTCACTAGTGGGGGGAACACTGGCAGGTGTGGCCCATTCTCCAGGGCACATTTAGCAGTAATTCTTGGAGAGTGATGTCAGACCGTGGATTTGGCTTTTTACCTGGCTTTTGTTCTTTTTGCCTTTTCTCAGGAAATCTCACCAATGTCCAGCTCCATGATTTCTGCTGATAAATTACTCCAACACATATTTCCCCTAACAAAATGCATAGACATTGTGGTATTTACCCCACAGCATTTGGGTGACTGAAATGGAAAGGTGCTCATGGGCGAGGATGTGGAGTTCCACACTGTCATGTTAGGCAGGAGGGTGTTCCTGGAGTCCTGACATCAAGCCCTGCTCACAAGAGGAACCTCTGATGCTCCTTGCAATAGGGCACTTTCCTCCCACAAGCCTTCCCCTGGCCAGAAGCAGAGAGCAATTCACTTTTTGGACCAGGAGACCAAGTGGGGAATTCCGCTATACCCGGTACCATCTCTGAGACCTGAAATAGTTGTGCTTTTTCATTCATTCATTTGCTCACTCACTTGCTATGCCTTAAACGCTGTGCTGAGCCCTGGGCAGGTTTTAGAAGAGATACAGCATCAAGGCAAGGATACTAAGAGAATATACAACGTGAAATGACATTTAAAGGCAATACACAGAGCCACAAGTGTCCACAGAATATGTGAAAAAATGCTTCACCTCACCAGCAATCCTAAAAGTCTCTATTTAAACAAGATTCACTTTTTTGTTTCTTCTTTTGATAAAGATTTAAAAGGTTGATCTTAGTACCAAGAGTTTGAGAAAACAGGGGCTCTCAGAGAGTGTTAATGGGAATGGAAATTGAAACATTTTTGGAAGACAACTGAACAAGTTCACACCTAGAATTTATCTTATAGTAAAACTTGAACAAATATTCAAAGATAGGAATTTTATGATATTTATAATAAATTTAAGTAATACAAATTACAGTCAAAAGAAGATTAAAAAATTATGGAACATTATATATCCATTAAAGAAAAAGGGGGACCATTAGTGGCAACGAAAGTTACTTAAACAAAATAAGGTAAAAAGCACATTGCAGAAAAGTCTACAGTGCCTATAACATTAATAAATGTTTATATAGCAGAATTTTTTAAGTATTCCAAAAGGATTTATGCTGCTCTTGATTGTGAGTCTTTTTATGGGATGATTTTTTTAAATCAGTAAACTTCATTTTAGAGCAGTTCTCATTTTAACATAGCCAAATTGAGCAGAAATTACAGAGTTCCGATGTAGCCCTGTCCCCACACAGACACAACCTACTGTACTATCAACACACTATAGCAGATGAGTGTTTTTGTTCTAACGATGAACCTCCACTGATGCATGATAATCAGCCAAAGTCCATAATTTACATTAGGATTCACTCTTGGTGTTGCACATTCTATGGGTTTTGGTAAATGTAGGACATGTATTCATTGTTACAGTATCATACAAAGAAATGTCAACCCTGAAAATCCTCTGTGCTCCACTGATTCATCCCTTCCACATCCCTAACATCTGGCAACCATTAACCTTCTTACTTCCCAATAGACATTTTCAGAATGTCATATAACTGGAATCAGACAGCACTGTGGTGCTTTCAGCTTGGTCTTCTTTACTTAATTATATGCATTTAAGATTCTGCTATGTCTTTTCATGGCTTCATAGCTCATTTCTTTTTAGTGCTAAATAATAGTCCATTCTTAGATGTACCACCATTTACTAATCATTCACCTACTGAAGGACATCTTGGTTGCCTCCAATTTTGGCAATTATGAATAATGTTGCTCTAAACATGCACTGTGCAGTAAGTAGGCCTTTAGTAATGTGGTGGAAAGGTGTTGTGGAAAGGTAAGCATTCATAGTCCTGTGATTAGGTTTCAGTCATTCTGTGAACCTGCACCCCTAGAATAATTTGAAAGAGTACTTTTGCTTTTCATCTGTATTAGTCAGGATTCTCCAGAGAAACAGAACCAGTAGAATGTGTAGAGAGAGAAAGAGATTTATTTTAAGGAATTAGCTCACCTGATTGTAGAGGATGGCAAGTCCAAAATCTGTAGAGTGGGATTGCAAGCTGGAGATCCCGATAAGAGCCAGTGGTGAAGTTCAAGTCCAAAGGCCATCTGCAGCAGAATTCCCACTTGCTCAGGGGAGGTCAGTGTGTCAGTCTATGCAGGCCTTCAATGATTAGATGAGTCCCACCCACATTATGGAGGGCAATGGCCACCAATGTTAATATCATCCAAATCCACCCTTATAGTAATATCCATAATAATCTTTGGCCACATATCTGGGCAGGTGGCCCAGCCAAGGTGACAAAAAAATTAACCATCCTACCATCTTTTTGAAAAACAGTCTGCACTGGCTCAGAAGGTTTACAGTGTGTCTATTCTGCTTATAATCAGAAAAAAGAAATAAGAACAGTAAAAAATTAAATGAAAAGCAGTAAAATGTGGTAAAGTATATATTAAAAGTCTAGGATGCATTTGTAATGCGTTGCTTCAAAACATGATGTCTGGAAACTTGGTAAGAAATCAGGGTCAAATTACGTGTAAGTCAGAGCTAAGCCCTGAGAATCCCAGGTGGGAAGAATCTTCAGAGATAAGGAGTACAAACTTGGTAACTTCTCCTGTGGCCTCCCAGACAGCATTTGTTTTGGCTTCCATCCAAACTGTCATCTGTGTCCAAATATGCAGGGTGCCACTTTTAAGGGAAAAGGTTCTATCTGAAGCTGGAGACTGTTGGTGGAGGTTTGTTGGGACCAGGCAACAGGACCCAAGAAAGGAGAGTGGTGTAAGTGGGCTTGCAGGGCATGGGAGGCAGAGAGCGAAGGGAAGCATGCAGGAGAGAAGGGCGGACTGAAGAAGGGAAGGCAGATGCCTCTCAGAAAGTTGGAGCAAATGGGCAGCTGCGCCATGCCTCCCAGAGCTGGAGAGGAAGAGGAGGTCCCAGCATTTCTTGTGCTGTGGAGACCCGCCGGGTCAGTGTGTCAAAGGATGCTTGGGTGACTCTCTGAATTTCTCATGTCCTAAGCATGAGTTTCATGAGGTCTGAATGCCCCCTCCACCACCCACGTTAAGACTCTTAGTGACTCCCCATTGCCCTCAGAATAAAGCCTAAACCACCTAGCCTGATCTCAAAGCCCTGCTGGTGTGGCCCCAGTATCCCCAGCTGTGTCTCCTGATGCAGCTGCTCTGGCCATGCCTGACTCATTGAATGCTCATCAGTTCCCTCTGCCTGGAAGCCCTCCTGATGCCCTCAACACCCCAGGTCATCCCTGCCCCCAAGGCTCGCACAAAACCTTCTCCCATCCTGTGCAGTGACTTGGGGCACTGTGTTTGCCTGCTCCCCAAACTGTGGCCCCTGAGATCAGGGACCATATGGCATTTATTTGATGATCCCTGATGGCAGCCTGTCCCATGGGCACGAGCTGCATGGTCTAGAGTGACCCACCAACCCCTGCCTCCTCTGCATTTCTCCTCTGCAAGCCCCACCCACTGCCATCAACACCACATGTGGACCACGGCTTGGTTGGGTAGCAAACGGGAGAGAGGACAGAACCAAAGGACATGAACACTGGCCCCCATTCACTCATTTACATGGCAGTCTTGCCATATATATGTCAGGCACATTCCTAAACACTGCACAAGAATTATCTCGTTTCATCTTCATTAAGAGCTTCATGAACTTGGTGCTACTGTGAGCCCCATTTACAGATGATGGTCAGAGGCTGGAAAAGTTAAGTCTCTGCCCAAAATCTCACAGATGGGGTGGCACTAGGATTTGTACCCAGATGTTTGGGTCCACAGCCTATACATTAGAGCATTAGACTTCATAAAATTACAGAATTATAGAAAGAAGATCATATTTCTCATCACAACCTTATGAAATGATCCTAGAGTTTGTCTGGAAGAATAACTGTGAGAGAAAAGCCATGAAATATTTGAGAGAAAAGAATGATCAGGGTGGGAGAGGTTCTCGCTCTGCTAGATACCAAAATGCATTATACAGTTACAATACTTAAAACTGTGGGATTGAGTCTTATCTCATAGACAAGCAATTACAAGAATGGGATCACATAACAAAGAGGTCACTTTACCTCCACTGGCATCTCTCAAGAGAGGGAGGGAATTATTATCACTGTCAGCATGGCATTCATTCCCTTTCACAGAGGTGGAAACCGAGTCCCAGAGGGGAGGGTGAGTCACTCTCAACAATCAGGCCTCCTGAAGAGGAAATGTCTGAAGTCATGGAGGGAGGAGAACCTGAGTCAAGAGAACTTGAGAGCAGAGAGGAGAACTTCTTTTCCTTTGGGGGCGAGAGTGAGCAACAATCCGGGAATAGAAACTGTTCCTGCGTCTGCCCCCTGGCAGGCATCATTAATCCATCTCTGCACTCTTCTTGGCTGAACCCATGCAGCCTGAGATCCTTATTAATGCAAAGCTGTGGCCAATCAATGAGGCCTGACTCACGAGATGAAAATACTTGCTATCTTAATCTGGGTCAAACCTTCCCTTGCAAAGGATGACACGGCGTGTGGACTGGGGCTCTGTCACTCTACACTGTCTGGGGCCCTTGCAGCAGCTCAGCAAATGCCATCTCAGCATGTGTAACCCTAAGTGAGCTGGGGCCACCCTTCCCATTAATCTTCAGACACTGCCACCCATCCTCACCCCACATGCGGCCACAGAAAACGTGGTGCTCTCCTGAATGCTTGTGAAAAGATCCACAGTGGAGGGAGGCCTTCCTTCCCCCCATTGTTTTCTGTCTCCTCCAAAAGGCCTAGCTGGCTGTTCAGGAATCTGTTCTGTTCTGTTCTGTGCTCACCTTGCCTCCCTGGTCACCTCAGCTGCTGGTTGCTGGCCCCTCCTCACTGACTTTTCCCCAAGTATGAACACAGTCCTCTCTCCTTTGCTCTCCAGAGAACATGGCATACAGGGCTTTGGGCTACAACAGAAGGATCTGCAAAGAATGACACTTGATTTAAAACTGGGGGCAGAAACTAAACTGCCCTTTGCCCCAACAAAAGGAATCTCTTGCATGTTTCTTGGGAGACCCTTCTCCCCTCTCCTTTAACCCCCCAAGACTGTAACTCCTCCTCTGGGGACACCTAAAATGGCAGTCTCTCCTGGAAGGGATGTCGGTAGCATGGGCCCCGTGGTGTACCCAGTACAGTCACAAGACCACATGCCATGCAGCGTCTCTCCCCCATGCCCCTGCCCCTACTGTCGCCACTGTGCATGCCCCCTTCCTCTTCTGCCACTTGCCTCTCCTAATCGCTGCTCACCCTCAGCTAGGCATTCACTCTCTAGGGGGACCCTCCTAGACTGAGTTAGGGGCCCTTCCTCGAGGAACCCACAGGCCCCTTATAACATAGTATCAGGTTGGATTTTGTCTATGGGTTTGTTTGGCCTGTCTGGACTTTTTTTTTTTTAACTTTTAACTCTTGTGATTGATGCTTTTCTCCCCCAGATTTTTAAGATTAGTTTTAAATTAGTTTTCTGGGTTTGGGAAAATGGAAGAGTTCACACAAATATCAAAATTTTTTATTTTACTTGACTTGAAAAACTAGAGCCTCTGACCACATTGGGCCCACATGGCAACAAGTGGCTTGAGCTGTAGCCACCATTACCTCCCCACATTAAGGTTGAAGTTTACCACAATACCCACTATTCCCTATTGCCCTACACTTGGTCCCCTCCCTTATTTGCCTTGCCCATCTGGCCCTGTATCATGCGGGCTGATGGCCCTGGTACTGTTTGCATTGTATGTCCCTGATTGCCTTTGTCTCTTTAATTGACAAATTAAATGACTGAGAGCTCTAGTCACTCATCTGCATAAAGGTGGTGAAAACACAAGAGTTCCTACCTCACAGGGTTGTTTCAAGGATTCACTGCAATCATGCTAATGAGGCTTCATCCCCAGAGTGTACACATTATTAGTTCCAGTGCCCCCAGCCCCAGCCTGACTCACCAGCCCACTCTCCCAAGCTGTGGGGATTTCTTAGCCACACTGCAGCTGAATTTATCCCAGCATCACAGTAGAAGGAAGAAAATTCCAAAGATTCAACTCTTACAAAGAACAAGGTAGGCCCAAGGCAGACCTGGGATCAGGAAGTTATCCACTACACCAAAGGGAGCCTCACACAATGCAGGGACCACATCCTACGCCAGGGCGCCTGTCCCCACGAGTGGCTGTGAGACCATCGATTCAACTCTGTGGCCACAGGCTGCTCCAGCATCTTACCCAGGAGCGGCATCAGTGCTGTACACCAGTCAGAGGAGGCAAAGGGGCTGCTTGTTTGGGATGGCTGGGGGGGAAGACCGGTAGAGATTATGGGGGCCCAATATCTGTCCCCCAGGCCACCTCATGGCTGCCACTATCTTCAAAAGCCCATGTGTCCCAGATGACTCCAGTCAGCACTAAGCCTCCTCTCCCAGGGAAAGAGTGAAGCACCCACCCCAGTCTCCCCAGGCCCGGACCTAGACAGGACATTCTGCTGGCCTCGAAGTCAGCGCAGCACCTGAGCAAGCCATGGACGGCGGGGGGGCCGGGAGGCCTGGGCTCTTCTCTTGCTCTGCCCTGAACCAACTCTGTACCCTTGACCATCTCTGCTCCTCTCTGGAGCCAGAGAGGGATGCACCTAATCAGGGGTCTTCCAAATGTGGCCTTGAGGCCTCAGGCTTCTGTTCTCCACCTCCTCCACTTTCACCCACTTTTCTCTTTTAAATATTAGGATTCTGGATAAGATTCATCTAAAACAAGATAGGCAGCAAATTTGGAGGCAACCAGACCTGGGTTCAAATGGATAAGCTTGGACAAGACAGCTGGTCCTCACTGAGCCTCAGTGTCCCCACCTGTAAAATGGAAATCACACTAGAACATATCCTCATTGGATAGTTTCAAGTATCAGGTAAGCTCATGTGTGTAGACCTTTAGGTGTTGTGCCTGGCACATGGTGAGTGCTTCATGGATGTTACCTGCCAGTATAATTCTTAAAAGCCCCTCCTGAATTTTTTTTTTAAGTTTGCAACAATTCACTTTGATGGTCCCAGACCATCTCAGCCCTAGCTCCCATCTCTAGCTCCCATCCCACCCATCAGCCCCTACCCACCCTGGGGGCCACTAAGGCCTCAGCTCTGGGCCTGAGCTTGACCCTGGTTGGACATGGATGTTGGTCCCAGTTCTGTCACTGACCAGCTGAGTGACCTTGAGTCAGTCATTTCAGTCCTCCGGATCACAGTTTATCACCTGTTAAGTGGGGATGATGGGACTATGTACCTCCCAGGGATGCTGTGGGGGATTGGTACAGCACCTGATATGTATAAATTACCAGTAAATGATGGCTGTTACAATCAAGTTCACTTGGGGTAAGCATTTGGGGTTTGTTTTTCAGTCATGTTTTGGGAGTGGTGGCGCCCTCTAGTGGCGGAGACCCCAGGGAGGGGGGCCTTAGCCTTCAGCCTGGTGGGGGCAGGAGGGTCATGAAGAGAGGGTGGTTGGGGCCTAGATCCTAGAAGTGAACTGGGATGAGTCTCCACCAAAAGCCACCACAGCAGGGCCTGGGACCAGTGATCTTCAAGTTGGTTGGCGGGGAGGGAGGGCAGAGTAGAGAGGTTCAGCTTAGACCCCTGGGTAAACTTAACTGCAAAGAAAGACTGGTATCCACCATGGAACCAGAAGTCAGGCCTGAGAGAGTGCAAAGGTGGGTGGCCTTCATCCTGCTTCTGTGGCTAGATGCACCCTCACCACCATCTTCCCACTCCATTCTACAGATGGGGAAACTGAGGCCCACCAAGGGGAAGAGCCTCTCCCAGGTCACAAAGGGCATCCAAGGCAGCAGACCAGAACCTGGACTCCAGGCCCAGGGCTCTCTGCCCAAGGTCAGCTTAGCCAAGCCAGGCGATGGGGTGCAGGGACATTTCATTGAATCATAGAGCAAAGTTTCGAAGAAGAAAAACTGAAGCAACAGGCGGAGTTCCCAGGGCTGGAGCCGCGCCCGGCCGGTCCCAGGGCTCAGGGAGGGCGGGAATGACGCAGCCTGGGCCTGTGGCGGTCTCAGGAGCACCATTCGCCGGGAATCTGCTTGTGGCGGCAGCCAGCAGGGCTACAGAGGCCCCGGGAATGACAGCTGAGCCAGAGGCCCAGGCTGACGCCGTGGGGGCTCCACGTGTGAGGCACAGCATGTGCTCAGGATCCCCTCCCTCTCTGCACCCGAGAGCCCCCGCTGCACACCGCACACAGAAGCACCCAGGCCCAGCAGAGAGGGCGTGCCTGTGTGAGCAGCAGGTCTCCTGGTCAGGGCAGGGGTCAGCCTGGAGCAGGGAAGTCCCCAAAGGCCCGTGAGCGGGGCGGCCACGAGCAGGAGTCCAGGCACAGCTGCCGGCTGAGGCCGAGGTCGGAGGCCACGGACAGAGCCAGCTCACTTCCCCCACTCCAAAGGGCCCCCTTCCTGTCCTCTAACCTGGGAGGCCTCACCCGCTGTGTGTCCTAAAAGCTCCCTCAAGCATTATAGCTCAGATGAGACTCATACTGCCTTTGTCGGATCTTCCCAACCTGTAGACGGGGAAGCCAAGGCCCAGGGAGGGGAAAGGACCACAGGGCTCTGGGGATATTTCCATCCTGCATGACTGTCCATCGTTCTTGGAATCAGTGGAAACAGGCTGGTGGGAAGGAGTAGATTCTGTTCAGCTGGAGAGGGCCGCTGGCCTCAGGGCGCCACCAGCTCCCAGTGAGTGCACGATCCCAGGGCTAGATGCCGAAGATCTCACTCACAGCGACAGAAAGAAGCAGGCTTTGGCCCCAGCTGACCTGAGTTCATATCCTGCTTACCACCTATTGTACCTGTTCTAAACATTTAGCTGCATTAACTGATCAAATCCTTTCAACAATCTTCTGATCTAGTATTACTGATGGCTCCATTATGGATTTAAAAACACCTGAGACATAGCTGGGAATAGGCAGGGTGGGGATTTGAACTCAGGTCCCTTGAATACTAAGCTATGAATCCATTTATAAATGTTAGATGTACCTTGGGGCCAGGTGTCTGGAGTTGAATGAAGGTGATTTCACTAGACAGGCAGAATACTTTAAGAGTGAGTGGGAGGGCTTGGAGAACAGCCCCACCAGGGGACACGCACCGTGCCAGGATCCATTCACACCTCTCATACACACTGGGTCTGGGAGACCAAGAGGAAACTGAGTCAGAGATAAGCGAGTTAGAGAGGGGCTCTGGTTGGATCTGAGGTCCCAGCTCACAGCTCTAACACAGTCCCCTCACCAAAGTCATCAGCTTCTTAATAATTACTGAGGCCCTCAGGCCCCGTCCAGACTGGACATTCAGGACAAAGTAGATGAGGGCCCCAACCCCTTGGCTTCTTCAAGCGGGAATAGGCCCAGATGGATGCCATTATAGTAAGAAGGTAAGACACCAAGACATCTCTCTGCACCCCACTGCCTATGGGAAGGCACAGAGCTCTGACCTCGGGGCTGAGAATTTGAGCTTTCCCATCACCCCTGCCAGACCACACTGCCCCTTTAAGAGGTCTGGCCCCTCCAAGAAGAGAGGTGGGGGAAGCCATTTCCCACCATGTGCCCCCTCCAGCTGCAGCTGCAAGATTCCTGACTTTCACACGCAGGCAGAGCTGGGGATAGGGAGCCCCCTGCTCCTCCCTTGACCTCCAGCCCGCCCCGGTCCCTGGTCCCTGTGCCTTGGTCTGGCCCCTCAGCAGCCCCAGTCATTCCATCCGCTCTTGATCCCGTTCCCTGGCTGGGACTCCTGGCCAGGGCTGCAGCAGCCCTTCCCACTCCGTGCTTGGCAGAGGGGTAAGTGTCTGTTCTTGAGCCGGGGCCCAGGGGGATGGTCAGGGCCAGCAATGGAAAGGGGGTGGAGGGCAGGGCTGTCTAGAGGGAACCCCTTTTCTAAGGAGCTTGCTCCGCCCACTGCAGGGCTGCAGGGTTAGGGCAGGCAGAAGGGAAGCCAGCGCACACTTGAGGGCTAGACAGCATCTATCTCCAAGGAAAACCAAGCAAGAAGAAATGATTAAGCAAGGAGAGTCCAGACTCCTGCAAGAACAGAAAGACCCCATCTCCCCAGGCAGGCTTAGCCTTCAATCACAGGAGGGCACAAAAGCAGGAGCCTGAGAGAGCACCTAGTCTGAGCCTGGCCCCTAACTGGACTGACACCAGTCCACTCTTGTCCCTGTCCCCCTTCCTACTTCAAGCTCTCACCCAACTAAGACAATGAGGATGAACCTGGGCTTTGGAGCCTGACAAATGCTGGGTTCAAATCCCAGCTACACTACTTACCACCTACATGAGCTTGAACAAGTCATGTGCCCTCTTTGGTCCTTAGTTTCCTCATCTGTAAAATGGTGATAACAGCATCTGCCTTAGGGGGCTGCGGTAATGAACGCCTGGCATGCAGAGTGTGCTCAGTCAGTTCGTATGCCTCTCTGTGAGTCTGCCTGCCCTGCACACCCACCCAAGTCTCACTGGTCCTGCAGAGCCCTAAATGGGGACCCCCAACCTTTGAGCATGGGAAATCCTTTCTCTCGGCTCTGCTGTCCTCCTGCCGACATACAGTGCATCTTCAGCAAGGACATACAGCCAAATGCAGCCTCCTGTGGGAAGAACAGCAGCCCATCACCATGGAGGCTGCCTGAGACCCAGCCCGTAGCCTCCCCTCTGCTGACGCCTGCTAGAATCAGTGAGGCAGAGAAGCACCACTGAGAGGGAGACTGTGCCCCAAATCTGAGCCAGAAGGCCCAAGGTTAACTCTCTGTCTGCCACTTGCAGCAGAATGACCTTCTCTCTTCTCAGCCTTACTTTCCCATCTGTGAAGTGGAGCACACGGCACGGGAGGGTCTCCAGAGGCCACTGTGAGGACAGTTTGCCAGCCTCAGCTGAGCAAAGCCCAGGGCCCCACATTCAGGCCTCAAGGCTGCCCTCGCCTCTGTTTGTTTTATTGAGTAAAAGAAACTACTTTGAACGTTTTATGGGGACTTGGGGAGGGGAGGAGGGGTCAGGGAGAGGCTTCATCCAAGAGAAACAGCCTCTAAGGAGGGTTCTGCCAAGAAAATCCTAGGGTGGGGGCCAGGAGGGCTCTCCTCTGAGTGAGGAATGGGAACCTGAGGGGACACAGGAGCCAGGAGGGACGACGGAGCACTGTGAGCGGGGAAGGGGCCACACAGCCCCTTCCTCCCCTGTTGCTGCTACTGTTCTAACCCCAGACACCAGCCCAGCCCAGAACGCCCAGCTCACCCACTCGCTCCCCACTCAGGTGAGTTCATTCATTCCCTCACGTGTTCATTGACAAATTCATTGGCATAGGCAGCCCCTTTTCCATTTATTCATTCCCTCACTGATTCATTCATTCATTCATTCACTAATATATTTGCACACAGGTGAACTGGCACAGATCCTGCCCCCAGGGCATTCTCTGGTCAGGACTGGCCCCCACAGACCATCTCTAAGAAAGGGCCTACCTGTGGCTTGCAGGAGGCGAATGGCTCTACCTTTGAGGGCCTCACAAAGGAGGAGGCATCTGGAAAAGTGGGTGGAGGGCAGTAGATGGCCAAGTGGGAAGAGAGAGCAGGCCAGGAATACAGTGGAGAGGTGAGCGAGAGCACAGTGTGTATCAGAAGGGGGAGAGAAGCCAGAAAAAGGACAGAGCTCAACACCTACAGAGCAGGCCAACCCTGGCCCCAGCAGAGTACTTCATGGGGTCCCCAGGACTGCAGTGGACCCTCCCCATTGAGCCAGCCCAGGATCCCCTGGACTTCCCAGCGTTCCCCAGGGGCCTTCTCCCTTCAGCTGGGTCCAGGCCCTTGCTCCCCGGGGGACTGAAGTCAGCAGGCACACTGCCTGGGGAAACCTGCAGTGCCCCTCTCTCTCCCACCCCTCAGGAAACCCCAGTGCTTCCTGCCATCTGGATCTCAGAGCTAAAAAGCTTCTCCTGGACTCCCATCCTAGAGGCTGTGGGTCTTGAAGTTCAAGCTCAGAGACTGCCAGAGTAGCTCAAAACTTCTGAGTACTTCTCTGGAGGAGGAAGGGGAGAGGTAGAAACTGAGGGGAAAGAAAAGAGTGCCTGGGAAATGGGCAAAACAGACTGCATGTTCCTGTGGCTTGTAAGCCCATGCCTGGCCCCCAACCAAGGGGTGTCCCAGGGTGTGGCCTGGCTCCTCCAGGGTGGGGGCCCGGGTTCTAGGCCATGTCTCTGCCCTGAGAGGTCTTTCAACAAAGAGCATGATTCTCCCCAGGGAAGTCACTCAGGCCCTTTGCCTCAACTTAGCACCCGAGGGCATTAAAAACTCTCAAGTGCCACTCCTGCTGGGGATCCTGGCTGTCACCCAGAACTCCAGGGGAAAAGCCCAAGATGACAGACAACTCTCTACTTGTTCCTCAAAGGGGCACAGAAAGAGGAAGATCTGCATGCAGGGACCCCCTTTGCCCTTTACTGAGTAATCTTGGGTCAGTCAAGTAACCTCTCTGAATGTCAATATCAGTGGGGACACGATAGCTGTGATAATAATAAGAGTGATGTTTATAGAGTGCTTACTACTCACCAGGCTCTGGCTAAACACATAACCTAATTTAATCTTTACAACACTTCTGTGAAGTAGGTACTCATTTTATTGCCACATTACAGATTAGGAACTGAGCTCAGAGAGGTTAAGTAACTTGCCCAAGGTGATCCAAGCAACAAAAGAAAGAGCAAGGATTCCAACCCAGCCACTCCAACTCCACAGCCTGCAAGCTGGACTATTATACCAAATCTCACAGGTTTTTGTGCATTTGTTGAACAAACAAATTCAAATGTCTTCTTGGGCTGGGCACTGGGTACAGAGGTAGCTTGCATCTGATTTCAAGGAGTTTCCAGCCCAACTGAGTGAGGCAGATAAGTAACAAATAATAATGCAGCATGATTGTTGTTAGAATTATAAGATGCTGGGTATACTGAAGCATTCAGCGCAAGCTGTTTTAACAAATGACCCCAGCATCTCAGTGGCTTAACACGATACCACGCAGTGTAATGCACTGGCAGGGGCTTCTGCTCCGTGTAATCATTATGAGATCCAGGCCTCCTTGGAATCTTCTACTGGAATCCTCTACTGGATGTCAGCCAACAAGCAGGAGAGGTGTCACGGAGGACTGCATGGAACATTTAATGATCCAGCCCAGAAATCACATACCTCATTTGTCCATGTTCCATCGGCTAGAACCAGTCACATTGCCCCACTCAGCTGCACGGGAGGCTGGGAATCGAGGAGCCAGGCAAGACTGACGTATATCTAGCAGGTCTCCACCACAATGGGGAAGACAAAGGAGAAAGTAACTAACCATATCTGGTGGAGCAGAGAAGCTTCCCAGAAAAAGCAAGGGTTGAAAAGGTCCAGCAGTGAAGTAGGCAGTGGGAGAGCATTCTGGGTAGAGAGACCCGCATGTGCAAAGAAGCACGTACAATCATCTATCCAAAAATGCTCTGCACTGAATTCTATAAATTTCATTTATCATGATGGAATAATTTCCTAAGAAATAGAGTGCAGGAAGGTATCTTAGGTCAGCTTGCCCAGAGCTGACTGTGAGCTGAGTGTTGGAGGGCAAGTGTTTTACTAAGGAACTGCCTTCAGTAGGAGAGCGGAGGAAGGCGGCCGAGGAAGGGAAGGAAGCCAGGCCAGGGTACAAGCCGAGGCAAAGGCCTGGCCTCGGCCCAACGCCGCAGGGAGACTCTGGAGCGGATGTCACCCCTCAGGCTGTGCGGACCGAGACGCCACCATCTCTCGGGATCTGGGCGAAGCATCTCCAGTTCTGGGCAACCCTGTGACGAGATAGTGGGTACAGGGCAACAGGCCCAGAACACAGGACCCTGGGGTCCTTAGAGGGAAAGGGGAAGAGCGGGGAGCTGGTCAGAGCAGTGACAGAGTTGGGTGCAGAGACAGAGTGCACCCCAGGAGGAGGGTTTCTGGGGTGGAGTGGGGCTTGGCAAATCCCACTAAGTACCAAGGGCCATACCCATAGGGCCTTTCTAGCTGGAGGCAGGTGGAGCTGGGAAACGAGCCATGGACATAGACCATGAACTCTAAATCTGACTCTGCCCCTGGGTTTGCACGTGGGTAACACTATGAGGTCAGCACCCTTGTCAGTGGGAGGGCATAAGAATGAGATAACTAACTTGAAGGGTTGTGCTGAAGATGAGAGGCAGGGCCAGGCGCACACAGTAGGTCTTCTATAAATGGTGACCCTCCTTGCCATTTGGCTCCTTCAATCCAGCCCCAAGGCGTGGGTGTCTTCTAACAGTGTTACCTGCTCAGTCTGTGTCCTAGCACAAGATCTGAGTCCGCCCACTTCCCAGTCTGCAGGCCCCCAAAGGAGGGGCAGGGGCAGGGGTAGGGGGAAACTCCAGCTGCAACCTGAAAGCCTGCGCCAGGCGCTGCTTCCCACCCGGTCACTTTAGATCTTCCATTCCCACACTGTCAGAACCGGAAGGCAACTCACAGATCATTTGGGCCATTATTTAACAGATGGGGAAGCTGAAGCCTAGAGAAAGGAAGGAATTTCCCAAGGCCCCAGAGTCCGAGAGGACTGGCAAATAGGTGGCACTTCATGTGCCAGCGTGGAGTGAGTGCCCGCAGATTGTGGCAGAGGATCTGGAGGATCAGAGTAAGATTTCTGGGTTCAGTGGGAAAGAATGCCAGACTCGGTTAGTCATGTCTGCCATGGGTGGGCTGAGTGTAGGGTAGGTATCTACATTTCTGCAGGAGATGAAAAAATGTCTTGGCTCTCCTCACCAGCCTCTACCTTTTCCCTAAAAGGTTTAGCAACATTCACAGAAGACAGTTCCAAAATAAGTCAAAAGGACTTAAGGGGAACCTAATGTCCAAAACCGTGAAATCGATTAATAAAAGCTATAAAAGCTTGAGTGTAGCAAACGTAACTCCTGGCCATCACCCAGGCATGCCCCTGGAATCCACTGAGTAGCTCATGTGTCCTGAATCATAGTAAGTTTTTGTTGCTCTTACTCCCCCTTCCTAACAGTGTCACAGTTTCTTCTCGCAGAATCACTGGCTCCCCATCACACAGTCCATTGCATCTGTTCTAGCCTGTCTCCCACCCACCCAAGCCTGGAATATGAATGTTATGCAGAGAGACAAAGAGATGGGAAATGGTGGAGGCTCATCCCAGCCAGTGGCGGCTCGCTGACCAGCTTTTCCAGCTCACAATGAAGAGGCGCCCCCATCACACATCACTACCACAGTCCATGTTTCCTGCTAGTCAGTAAGTTTCCTCAGGACAGGGACTCTGTCTTGCTTACTGATATATTTGCAAAGCCTAGCAAAATCTTTGCACATAGTAGGCATTCAATCATTTTTTACTGTTTCTAATGGAACTGATGAATGTACAAATACAAGGAAATAAACAAATCTGAACCAGAGGACAAGATTTAAATACTAGCTCTGCTTCTCACTAGCCGTGTGCCCATTACCTCTCTGAACCTTAGTTCCCTCATCTATAAAATGGATGCAATTACACACACTTCCCAGGATTGTTGACAGGTTTAAATGAGATAATGGATATGGGAGTGGTTTATAAACTATAAGTGATGTGCACAGGGTAACTACTCATCAGCAAGGTAGGGAAGAGGCCTGGATTATACAAATAAAAAGCCCGCCCTAGCAGATAAGCAGAAGTTGTCCTTGCCCAAAACCACTTTGTGATTCAAAACGTCTGTGTCAACTTAAAAGTGACAGAAAACTTAATTCAAACATAAAGAGAATCTGTTGACTCAAGATACTGGAAAAACTTTTGTCACTGGCTTTAGGTAAGGTTTACTCAGTAGCTTATATGGCATCGCTAAGGACCTAGTTTGTAAACACCAATAACTGGCTAAATACCAACCGGTAGCTCAGTCACTGAGCACATGGTAAGAATGTAAGACATTTTTGCTGAAAAAAAATAAACAAAACTGTCTTTAAACTGACATATGGAACAAATACAAATTTTGATAATTCAGGAGTCAGGGTCTTTGGCTGCATACAACAGAAACTTACTTAGGCAAAGGAAATGTATTGGAAGAACTGATAGGGAGGCTGGAGAATAAAGCTCAGAAATGAACAGGACACAATGATTGGCAGGGCAGGTCAAGCAGAGTCTTATAAGCCATGGAAAAGAATCCCAATATCAATGGGAAAGCATGGAGGGATTTCAGCATGCTTCTATCTGCATTATAGAAATGCTTCTATCTGCAATTTAGAAATATTTTAGAAAAATCCCTCTGGCTGCAGCCTGCAAGATGGCAGGGAGAGACAGGGAAAAGGAGGCCAGAGATGAGGCTGTTGCTGTGGTCCAGGTGAAAGGTGATTGAGGCCCAGACAGGGCAGCGGTAAAGTCAAGCTGAAGAAGTTTAAGGACCTAAGAAATGCTAATAAAGGGAAATCAACAGCATGTGGAGGCAGATTAGATATGGCAAAAGAGTCAAGAATTACCCACAGTTTCAGAGGCTGGCAGCTGGGTGGGCAATGGCACCATTCACTGAAATGGGGGATGTGGAGAAAGGACAGCTTCAGCCATCAAGTCTTGAGTGGGAAGTGGTACAACTAGTACCATTTGTCCTGCAAAAGGCCTAGGCCAGGCAGCCTGCCTAGGACACTGGCCAGGGAGGGATGGACTGGAGAAGGATGCCCAGTTTGGTATCAGACGTTGGGGTAATTCCAAACTCTTTTGGGTACCGAGATGGGCCTCCAGAGCCAAGTTCTGGGATGCTCTCTGCCTCTGGCTTCCAGCCATGGGCATCATGTGCAGAGAATATTCGAAGATGTAAACATGATGATTTCATCGAGGTCCAAGTATCAGGGGACACATGTGCAGGCGATGGCAGCCCATCAAACCTTGGAAATTCTGACCCAGGAGGTTCAGACACAACAATGTGGAGGCTTCCCTCCCCTGCGTCCCCTCTGGCCTGCGCCCAGTTCTCAAACGTGGTTAATTAATGTAATGAATTATGACAAACATGTATGGCGCCTCTGATTTGCTGACAGCTGATACAAACAGAGGCAGTGGCCAAGAATCCCAATGCGTACATTACACACACACACACACACACACACACACTCCAAACTCTACCAAAAATAGCTTGCAACTGGGTTTATAATTCAGTGACTTTCCCATCTGTACTGGAACATGGCAAATAGTGACCACTGCTGCTAAGGATAAAGGGAAAATTTGGAAACACATTGCTACCTTTTTTTTTTTAATGAAGTCCTCCTTCTCACCACTGCCTCTCCCTAAACATAAACTCATTGACTGCCTTTAGCCAACCCTACATTCCATGAAGAGGCCCACATTCACTGAAGACCTACTATGTGCCAAGGGCTTTATATACTAAGTCAGAATTTTTTTGGTTGCAAGCAACAGAATTCCAATTGAATCAACTTAGAGTAAAACAAAAAGGAGTAGAATGGAATGTAAAAATGACCTTGAAATCTCTCATATAATCAAACAAAAACAGAATATTCAATCCATAATAAGGGCAGTAAAGTAGCTAGCTAGAGCCAGTGACTCAAACCCTATCAGAGCTGAGCAAGTTCTCTCTAGATATAGAGATGATAGAGATAGAGATATCTCTCTTTATATGTATATCTTCATTTCTATCCACCTATCTTACCATCTCACAGTCAATTCTTGTTTTTCATGGGTTCTGTATTTGTGGATTTACTTACTTGCTAAAATCTATTTGCAACCCCCAAATCAACATTTGTGGCATTTCATGGTCAATCATAGACATGTGCAGAGGTGAAAAATTTGAGTCATCTGATGCACATGCTCCCAGCTAAGGTCGAATAAGGTGACACCCTGCTTTCTTATCTCAGCTCTCATATTGTAAGCAATAGTCCTTTCCAAAGTCTACTTAGCACCACGTTTTTCTCACTTTAGTGTTCTTTGTTAGGAAGTTCATTGTTGAAAATGGTCCCCCAAGCATAGTGCTACAGTGCTGTCTACATTCCTAAGTGTGAGAGGGCTGTGATGTCCCTTATGGAGAAAACATGTTTGATAAGCTCCCTTCAGGCATGAGTACAGTGCTGCTGGCCATGAGGGTCATGTCAATGACTCAGCAGCATATATTATATAAGGTGTCTTTAAACAGAAACACAGATAAAACAAGGTTATGTATTGATCAGTTGATGAAGATGTTGTAACTGGGCTCACAGGACTCTATCCCTGTATTTCCCTTAGGAACAATGGTTTAGCATTCACTAATTCGATTTGTGGGCACTTTATAGAACATAACTACCATGAACAATAAATATCAACTGTATCTCCTATTTTTCCTTCTCTTTGCCTGTCTCCCTCATTCCAGGTTAATGTCCTTAGAGCAGACTAACAGCTTCCAAGCCGTATGTCTCATAGCTTCTGCCACTAGAGAGGGGCTTTCTGGGGTTTGAAAAGTCCTGAGGGAAGATCCAGGACCTACTGAACATGATGGAAGAAAGGTCATATATGTATATGACATCTCCCCATGAAACCACATAAAATGCAGAAATGGTAGTTCCGAAAAGAACAGAAGTCTGTTCTTGCATGATTGGCAAAAAGACTGAACAGACAAACATTCATACACACACACACACACACACACACACACACACACACACACACACATGCACATGTCATTTATTTCTCATTGCCCAAGTGCTACCATAGTCACATACCACCTGTAACATTACCAAATAGTTTTCCTTAAGTTAAGTTTTTTCTTTGTTTAAATATATTCAAAAGGAAAATTTGTATTCCTGCCTTATAAAGAAATTGATCACAAAATAAATTCATAATTGTTAAAATAAAAAACCCATGAACCCATCTAAACACTTCTCACTTGAAGTGGTTTAGAAACCTGTGTAGAAGGACAGGTATATGTTTTTGTCTCTGTCCATGGACTGGGAGTTCTATTCAGAAGGGACTACATCTTGGTCACTTTTGCCCAGCAGAAGGCTTGGCACGGAGCGAATATTCAATAAACATTTTATATCTAGGCTAAGAGTGCTGCTACCCATATCTCCCTTCCAATACATTTGCAGAGGAGACTGACTGAAGAGAAGGAATCTCCCAGGAGGAATAGAGGGGTGGAGGGAGGCAGAGAGAGAGGAGAAATGGGGCGCTGCCTAACCCAGCTGAACCCTCTTTGACCTCACCTCTCAGAACTGCATGTTACTGCTCACATTTCCTGTTTTCTCAGCACCTTTGTCTGTATCCCCTTCTTGAAATGCTTTCTCTCCTCTTCATGACTCTTCCTTCAAATTCTCACTGCTTTTCTGTATCAGTTGGGAAGCTTTCAGCAGCATATAACAGAAAACTCAACAGAAAGACACCTAAATAGAACATTTTGGTATCTCCACGAGAAATCTCAAGGCAGGAGCCCCCATACAGTGTATTTCGGCAGCTATGCAATCGCGTCAAGGTCCCAGGCTCCTTCCATCTTTTTGCTCTGCCATTCTCAGTGCAGCAACTAATTCTCCTTGTGATTGCAAGATGGCTACAACAGCTCCAGCTCTCACATCCTCACCAAAACCCACACTCGGGAAAAGTGTCATGACTTTCTTGTGTCTGTTTTTAAAAGTTAAGAAACTTCGCTAGAAACGTGCCTCACCACTACCCCCAGCATACAGACTTCCCCTCATAGCTCATTGGCCAGAACATGGTCACATGCCTCTTTTAAGCCACTCGCAGGCAGGGAATGCGCCTATCATAGTTAGCTTTGGCGAATCCCTACTCACCTTGTGAGGATGAGGATGCAGATGAGGCCAAGCTTCTGTGAAGTGCTTGACCCCACAGGGGAGCAGGCAGCCCAGACCAAATCTGCGTTTGGAAATGAGGTGTCTGCCGCATTCTTTTAAATAGTTCCACTCTAAATAACTACCTGATAGGCCACCTGTATAAAGTCTCCCCTTGGGCCATGGAGGTTTCAAATGTAATGATTCGAATGTCTCCCCTTGCGGACTCTGCACAGAGACCACACCAAGCCATCTCGTTCCTTTGTCTACACTTGTTGAGTTACTATGCCCTTACCACACTGCAGTCTAATTTATAATTTATTTATTTATGAGTCTGCCTTTGTCATTAGGCTGTGAGCTCCTTCTGGGATGGGCCAGAATCATGCTGGGATCTAAGAGCCTGGCCCACCTAATGCCAACAAAAGTGTGAATGCTAGTTACATTGAATTTACCAAATTGAATTGTGAGGGCAAACGGTAGAGGGTAGAAAGAAGGAGAGAGAAGCAAGAAGGAAGGAGAAAAAAGGACAAAGCAGTCCATAAAATGCAGACTTTGGTTGCAGACAAAAACAGAGGATGCCTGGAAGAGCCAATTCACTAACTGAGATGGAGCTTCTATTGTGGGAAGTAATCATTTGTAAGCTTAAATGAACCCCTTTGCCTCAATTAGGTGTAATACAATACAAAGGTATTGACTCAGCTTGGGGAGGAAGGCAGAAGTTCAAACTCACCACCACTTCATTAGAAGGCACTAATTGCCCAGAGCCTTAGGTCAAAGGTGACTATAGGATCAAAATCGGCGGTGAAAACGAAAGCAAGGCTTTGAGTCCTGAATTAGCTAATTGCTCCTCTCTTCCGCCTTACCCTGGCTTCTTAGTGAACACGCTCTCTGGGGTGACAGGTCCTTCTGCCCAGCAAAGCAGCTCTTTGCAACCCTCCCCCCGATTACCTGAATCCTCACTCTACCCAGACCCGACTCCAGACGGTCTGGAGATGCAGGCTGGGGGAAGGAGGAAGTTGAAGTGGCTTGGGGGTGGGGGTTTGATTTTTACCCTCAAAACACCACAGCATTAGATAAGCACTCTCTATGTCCCAAACACTTGTGAGAAGAGCTTTACAGGAATCATCTCATTTAACCCTCAGCGAGCCCTGACGTTCTCCACTAAAAGGTACCCAGGCTCTGGGAGAAACAGTTGATCCCAGGTTAGGGGTGGGAAAAGCACAAGATGAACCAGGGACATCTCATCTCCCCAGGAAGCAAAGAAGCCATCAGAATGTTCCAGCAATGACTAAAGGACACAGGCGCCCCCAGAAGCAGTCTGCACTAAAGATGGAAGAACTTGACTTTCAGAAAGAATAATGATTACCATCGACTGGAATGCATTAAATAAAACATTAAAAATTCCCATGATAATACAAGAGCATGTCTTGGTCATCTTTGGAGGACGCTAGTTAACTATTCTTAAAACTGGTAAATAAAGAGAAAGACTCACATATTTGTCTTTCCTGTCTGAATTGCCTCTTGGAGTAACTGAAGAGTTAAGGGGGGAAGTGTTTGTTTATAGAAGAATTCCAGTCAATAAATGCACAAGAAATGATAGAATTAGAAAAATCACCATTTTGCCACCCTCCTGTGAGAAGGAATCTAGGCTAAGGGTCTCACACTCCGCACAATTGATGTTTGGGGCCAGATACTTCTTGATAGCAGTAATTCTTTGTCCTGTACATTCTAAGAGGTTTAGCAGCACCCCTGGGCCCTTCCCACTAGATGCCAGTGGCAGTCCCCCAGGACTTGTATCTCCACACACTGCCAAGTATCCCTGGGGCACAAATTGGGAACCACGGAGGCCGTGTGGCTCAGTGGCTGCTCAGTCCTTGAGGTGTAAGCTGATGATGGATGGAACTACACCTGACTCTAAAGGAGCCCACAGAGGTGCTGGAGCAAGGTTGGGTACCTCCCGCAATCACCCACGTCCATCAGCCCAGGCCCTAGGCCTCCCCAACAAAACAGAAGCCCAGGGTGAGTCCTCTAGTAGCATCCCCTCCATTTTTGCAATCAAGTTGTCACTCTTATAACAAAACCATAAATCCTCCCCTGGCCCCTTTCTGTGTTTTTCTACCAGTCATGCTTTCTTTTAGCCAGGTTGCTGTGTGTGCTGCTGCTTCTACCTGGAATGCTTTGCCCCTCCCCCCGCTTTCTATTCCTGCCAATGCTTCCTCATTCTTCAGGTCTCAGGGTCCATGCTTCTTCCTCTAGGAAGTCTTCTCTGACTCCCCCTTTGTACTATGCTTGTCCATTGTATCAGTTGTCACACTGCATGGTCATTGTTCACTGTTTGTCTTGCCAGTAAGACTTTGCAGGGCCAGAGACCGCCAGGTTCGTTGCTTTACCTCCAAGAATCCCAGTACAGAGTAGCCACTCAGAAAATGTTGCAAGCAGGAAGGAAGGAGGGAGGGAGGAAGGGAGGCATGACCCTGTGCTATCTTAGTGTCCCTGGGTGCACTTGTCTAAGCATCGGAGTTTGACCATTGCTCACGCACGTGGAGCAGAGGGTGTTTGTGAACACGGAAGTGCGTGCCCAGTGCAAAATGAGGGCCTACAAAAGCCACAGCCTTGACAATCTCGCCTCTCTCCCCTCCCAGCTTCATTTCCCATCACTCCACTTCAAGCTCCCCAGATCTGCCACAGCATCCTTCTGTCAGCCTTTGTATTGTTCTGTTCCTCCCCAAATTTGCATTTGCTGTACTTTCTGCCGGGCTGTCCTTCTCCATTTTGCAGTTAAGCCTGCCTTCTGCTTTCCAGAGTCTCCTGGCCCCTTGTCCTTACCTACTCGGTCACCTTGCCATTGTCCATCCACAGCCTTTGGGCCTCTGTGTGTTCCTCTCTTGCTGCTTCATAGTCCACCGGCTCACAGCATTCAACTGTGAGTTCCCCAAGGGCTACCTCTTGGGGTACCACCCAAGGGGCCATGTTGAGGTGTCTCTGTGCTGCCAGCTCTGCTGGCAAGCAAGTAGCCAGTACCCAGAGACACATGTCCAGATTGTGCATCTGTGTGTGGGTGTCAAGCAGACAAGAGGCATGGATTGGACTATCATGGGGTCATCACACCTTTTAAACCCATGAATCCCCTTCAGTAATTTTGAAAAGTACATCTTTGCAGTGGAGCAGAATCCAAGTCATATGCAATTAAGTTCATTTAAACCTAATAAATACATACTGAAAACAAATAAAGGAATAGTGACAATTGACAGCAAAGAAGAGATTTACACCCAAGTAAAAAATGAATGTGGATTTATTATCTTTCTGCAAAAGTTAAATGAAAACATTTCCCCCACAAGTCTGAATAAATGTTCAAGAAAATATAACCAACTTCCCTCTGATACAAGATGTTTTACTCAAAGACGACCTGTGGGAATTACATTTGGAATGTTTCAGCTCCTTCGACTTGAAATTGGGTAAAATACCACACAGAGACAGACATGGATCAAGGAAGGGATAGATGAGAAATGCACTAGGCTCTTTCTCTTTACTGAGAATGGTAACAACACAGTAGGATATGCTTTGCCCAGACTGGTATTTCCAAATGCCTTTCCAAATCATGCATATTCTCATTCTAAGATGGTTTGGTAGGTAGGTAGGTAGGTAGGTAGGTAGGTAAGTAGGTTGGTGGGTAGGTGATAGATGATGATAGCTAGCTAGATAGATGATAGATAGATAGATAGATAGATAGATATATAGATAGATAGATAGATAGATAGATAGATAGATAGATAGATAGATAGATAGATAGATAGATAGATAGATAAACAGATAGGTAGATAAGGCATGGAACTTAGTCATGAGTTTGTGTCCTCTGAATAAAAGAAGTTACTCCCACTATTGATATTTCTTTTGCATTCACAAGACTCTCCCTTAGTAGTGAATGCATTCCAGAACAATATTTGGGGAAGAAAAAAGGCAAGGTAATTAAAGAAAAACTGCCAGTACTCCCACCATCCCACTGTACAACATACCTGGAATGAAAATAACCCAACATGGACCCAAATGGATGCATTGTTTGCCCTTACAGAGCAGACCAATATTAGGACAGGAGAAAGCATGAGGGCTTACAGATTCATGGCACCAGAGCATCCCTTCATTCCATGATCTGGAGTTTTCTACACCCCAGGCAATGCCCACAGTGAGAGGCAGGGAGGGTGAGAGCTTTGCCTTTCTATTGAAAAGGGGATGGACTCTGCGGCCAGGGTGGTGGGAAGGAGAGCTGGCTGGCCACAGGGCATTCTCCAGCAGACCAGTTTAGGAACGAGCGCTTAGGAAATCTGAGAATCTATAAATTGATCCCTATATATAAATGGAATGAAGGGATGCTATGGTGCCAAAGAACCCCTTGGAAAGCCCTTATATGGCCTGAGGTATATGTGTCCTCAGTCTAAAGGCCTTGGATTGGAACATGTCCCCTTATGGCAACAGGACACAGTGAGGGTGGAGAAAGTAAGGATAAGAGAAAGATATAGACCAGTGGTTCTTAAAATAGGGTACCCAGACCCCACTTTATCGGCATCCCCTGGGAACTTTCAAATTTTGGGGCCCACCCCAAACCTACTGAAGTAGAACCTGTAGGGGTGAGGCCTGGCACCATGTGTTAACAATCCCTCCTGTGGACTCTGAGGCGCACCCAAGTGGAGAAACCCTGGAACAGACTTTTCTTGCCTTTGCCCTTTTCTTCTGGTAAAAACACTTCCATACTGCTTTGGGGAACCACCCCTCCCCTCCAGGCAGAACTTATAGCCAGGTAGACCGCCCTATGCCTCCCACACTCCAGCTCCAGCATCCAGCCCCTGACCTAAGCCTGGCCACTTAAACTATTCTGTCTCTCTGATTACAGTGATTGGTTCAAGGATAAGCAAGAGAGGATGGGTCCAATCATGCATTGGACCCATTGCATGGGAATTTTACTGGAGCCTCTAGGAAATAATACATTCTCTTTCTTCTCAAGTTATTAAGTCATTGGACATAAGCCTGCAGCTACAGGGAAAGACCCCCTGAGAAGAAGCCATCGCAGCTGAAAGCAGGAAGAGAAGATGAAGCACCTGGATCCAGCTTTCCATGAAGCCAGATGCTTATGCATGTTCCTGTTACACAAGCCAATAAATTTCCTTATTGGCTTAAGTCATTATCATGAGTTTCCTTCACATGTAACCAAAAGACTCCAGAATAAGACAGGGACAGAATTAGAAGGTCAGGAGAATTGGAGAGGTAAGACTCTAGAGTCCAAAGTACCTAGTGTTAAATCCTGGCTTCACTACTTAACAACTGTGACTTCGAGCATCTCCCTTTGCTTCTCTGATCCTCTGTCCTTGTGTAAAATGGGGATAATACCAATCCTTTGGGGGCTGCCTTTGTGGTGAAATAGTCATGTGCAGTATTTGAGGGATCAGACAGATGACCTTGAGTAGGTGACCTCCATTCTCTGAGCCTCAGTGTCCTCATTGGTTGGAAGAAGATAAAAATAACTGTATCAGAGGACTGTGGTTATAATTAAATAAGAGAACTGAGTAAAATGTCCACACGTAGCTGGTGCTCAATAGATGACAATTGGCCCTTGTGGGGCAGGCAAATGAGACTTCAGTCTGTGGCAGTCTTTAAAAATTAGGCAGCTCCTCTGACCCGCCCCAGAGGGCAACACAGGGCCCAGCAGCTGCATGGTCATCCTGCGAGGCTGGAACACTGGAAGGGCTGCTCCCTCCACAAGCAGAGGAGCTGGGCAGAAATTCTAGCAAGTGCTAATTAGGTCCCTGAAGCTACCCCAGGGAGGGGAGATGCCTGATTAATTACTGGCCTGGTCTGCAGGGAGCCACACACACCAGGGCTACCTGCCTCCTTCCCTCTTGCCAGAGCTGGAAACCTCAGCCAGGAGGCCGGGCAGTTCTGGGACAGGACAGCCAAGGGTGAGCCTCTCCGACATCTGGTCCCCAACTCCCCGCCTAATGTTTGTAGCAGACCCGCTACTTAATTGCATGGTTGGGGAGCAGCCTTCACATCTTTAGCACCTAATTCACTATTGTTTCTTTGGAAGCCCCACTCTTGTGGTTGGGGAGGGAGGGCTCTGCCCGTTTATGGGGCTTTCAAGCCCCGGGCATCCCAGCCTGGCCTTGTTAGGCTCCAGCTGGGCAGGCAGCCAGGAGGGCATCTTGCCCCCCACCACTTCCTGCAGGCAGCCTGGGGCTTTACCCCACCCCTCACCTGGTTGGCCGGAACACCTCTAAACACCACTTTTCCTGGTTGTCATGTCCACCCTACCCACCCATCCATCCAAGTTTCAGGGCTTCACTCCCCCCTCTCCACCCCCAACAAAGGGATAGAGAAGAACAGTAGGGAAATAGAAAGTGGGAACAGGGAGGCCTGCTTTCAAATTTTGGCTCTGTCACTTTCCCCACGGGACCTGGGGCCAATCACATTGTTCTATGGGCCTCAGTTTCCCCATCTACAAAATGGTCCTCCTGACACCTATCGTGCCAGGTTCTTGTGCCAGTCAATAAGATCATAGGTACCAAGAACTCACTCTGCACCAGGAACCATCCTGAGCAGAGTGTATGCACACTACTGTGATCAAAGGGTGGGTCCAGAGTAGGTGCCGGGTAAATGTTACTTCCTTCCCCTACCCAGTGGTCAGGGGTGGGGTCAATGGCCATAGAAGAACGTTTATAAGCCCTGTTAACATTGAAACATTGATAACACTGATAATCCCCAAACTGCCCAAGGGTGGGGCAAGTTGGCAAAGAGCAGCCTCGTTCCCAAATCCACTTCTCTCCCTGATTCAGGGGCTGGTCCCTCTGTTTTTGCCTGTTGGCCGTTGGAAATGCTATGGTAAAAGGTCCATCTTGACTGACTTCTGGCACTAGGTCACATGGCACCACCAGAGAAGTCAGGTGCAGAGGGTGAGGGTCTGGGACCAAGAGAACTCAGCCCTCTCCTGCCTGCTCAGTGCTACTTGGGGTCAAAGAAGCAAATTTGGAGAAGTATGCTCAGAGGAACCTCGCTGGCCTCTGAACTCCCTGAAGAGCCTTGACTTGACTCCTTTTGCCATACCCCGCTATGTTTATTATCGCTATTGTCACTATTCATTGGTCATCTAATGGGCTCTGTCATTAACCCTCTGGGCACCCCTGGAGCAAGTCACTTCCCCCCTCTGGGCCATGGTTGCCTCCTCTCTGAAGGAATGAGGCTGAAGGGAGATGGAGGGAGAAGACTGAGGATAAACTGCCTGCATGGGTGCCTTCCTGCTCTTATTGGGCAGGAATAATCCCCACCAATTTGCTCTGCTCTCTCTTCTGAACATGACCTCGGCGCGGCCAGGTGAGACAAATGGGTCAATGAGGGATACTGCTCACAGAAAACAAATGATGCGCCCCAGGTCACACAATTGGAAAAGTGGCCAAGCTTAAAACAAACTCAGGTGCCTTAGGTCCCAGATCCCCGCACCCCCTGTGACACTGACATACTGAGGAGGGTCCAGAGGGTCGGAGAAGGGCTATCATTAGGTTTGTGGGAATGTGGTCTACACCTACCTCCTGCCGTGGTTGGGAGATGGTGGACACCGAGGCAGGATAGGGGGGTGAGAGGGAAAGATTGAACCCCTGCCCAGATGCTGGGAGCTGCAATCATACAGGCTTGGGTCAAGCCACAACTCTAGGGATGGACAAACCTGGGCTCAAAGTCCAGCTCCTCTGCTGTGTGGCCTCAGGCAAGTGACTCCACCTCTCTGAGCCTGCTTTCTAAAGTGAAGCTAAAAATGGCCATCCCAGAGGCTGGTTGGGTGGATTCAGTGAGCATGAATGTGCCTGGTTCAATGAGTACCCATGTGTGTGGTACATAATAGGTGCTCTGAAAGGGTTTCCTCCTCAGGTGGACTGTGGAAACACTCAGCTCCTCCTCAAGCTGGCATCCTAAGAAGACATCATCCATGGCTGGGAAATCTTCCTGCCAGTCCAATGTGCTTATCATTAACCCATTTCTCACAGTTCAGGGAATGTCCAGAAAGCTGTCTAGTGTAAATAGAAGCTGGACCCACAATTTCCAAAGCAATGAGTCTCTAGAGGGGCAGGTAAAGGAAATAACCACCTGGCCCTATTGCTCCCAGAGATGGAGTGAAGGCCAGGTGTTGGGTGTGGGAGGGACCGGCAGCCTGTGAGGGCAGGCAGAGCAGCAGGAGTCAGTGAGGTGTGGGGAGAGCCCAGATCATGGCGTCAAGCAGCCCCAGGTGGGGATCTGCCTGTCCTTCACATCGTAGCCAGACCAGTCCCTTTAAAGTATGGGCACATCACATGTGGCTCCCCACCTCACTCCAAATAAAAGCTCAGTTTGCATCCTGGCCCCCTCTCCCCTTCCTCTGCTCCAGTCCCACTGGCCTCTCTTTATTCCCATGATGGAACTCCAGGCCTTAGCACTATCTGTTCCCCTTGCCTGGAATACTCTTCCCCTTAGTGCTTGCATGGGTCCCACTCCAGTGGCCCTCCCTTATCACTCCATCTAAAATAGTAGCCCCATTACCCTTTATCCCCTCACCCTATCATATTTTTTCCTTATGATTTACCACTACCTAACATATTTTGTACCTATTTGGTTTATTGTTGATCTCCCCTAATGGAATGTAAGCTCCATGAGCTCAGGGAATCTGCTCAGTTCACTTCTGTATCTCCAGTCCCTAGAATAGCATCTAGCACAGAGTAGACTCAACATGTATTTATTGGATGAATGAATGAATAATGATTGAATCCTGGGTCCACGATTTTCTAGCTGGATTGTTTTGGGCAAGTCATTTGACTTCTCTGAAATTTCCAGTATAAAAGATAGTACATACCCATCTCACAGGGTTATTGATTAAATCAAATAATAGAATGTGAAAGGGACTGATGCATAATAGGTGCTCAATAAATGACAACTACCATCACAATTACTATTACCAAGGGTCTCAGGCTCAGCCACCTGCTCACTGAGACCTTGGGCATGTCAATGATCTCTCAAGCCTCAGTTTTTTCATTTATCAAACATGGAAGTTAGGAGTACCTATGTCCCCCCAGAGATTTTGGGTGCATCTATCTGGCAGCATACATAAGGCATCTCGCAGGGGGTCTGAAACACAGTGGGCACTCACCAAGTGACAGCTACTGCAGTCCTAGAGACTCTAGGACTTGGATACCAGCCCCAGCACTTTCTTATTCTGTGATCTTGGGGAAGCTGTTAAATGTTCCTGATCCTCAGTCTTCTCATCCATAAAATGGGGATAATGATAGTACTTCCTTGAGGGTTGTCCTCAGGTCACAATAAGGTTGTGCACCTGAAAGGGCTTCACAAAAATGTGCTGTGATGCATGGGACAGGGCCCAGGGGTGAAGAGACACCCTCAAAATGCAGGGAGGAAAGACAGAACCAAGAGTTGTGTGTGGCTCAAACTCTGATGTGGATATGGAGAGACACACAGCTCAGAAGAAGTTGAGCCTCCTCTCCAGCCAGGAGCCCCCTGCAGAGAAGGTACTTCTGCCTCATCCCCACCTGTTTATAGGGCCTCACTGGGGACCTCTCCTGGCCAGGCTTAGCAAGAGCTGTTTTCAAGGGAGGCAGGTGACAGCAGCAAGACCTCAGAGGCGGCATCTTCCTCCCTGGTCAACCTCCTGCCTGATTTGCTTTCCCAAGACTAACCCAGCCTCTCATCTGACCCTGGGAAGGCCCAGAAGAAAGGGTCTCTGGAAATTAAAGACCCTGACAGAGTCTCGCATTCCAGCCCATGACAGTCTGAGGAGAGAAACACCAGGTGCCCACCTGACCTGGGCTCTCTGACTCCTCTGGCACTAGACGGAGAAGAGTGGAGACCAGGACTGCCTTGTTCAGCCTGTGCCTGGCAAAACCCAGATGTGGACTCCTCAAGCTAGAATCCTTAGGCTGCAAGCTCCATGAGGCAGGGTTTTGTTCTTTGGTGAATTCCCAGTCCCTAAAGTACTTAGTAAGTGCTTAATAAATATATGTTGAATACATGACTCCATCAATAAATCAATGAATGAAGCAGTGAAATCAGTGGATTACTGTAAGTGAAGTTCCCTACAGGCCAGGATTTTTTTCTTGCATCCTTCCATAAATCCCCAGTGCCTAGAATAACCCCTTGGCACATAGGAGATGCCAGGTAAATGTGAACATATGACTGAGTCCATCATTGAATCAATGACTCTTTAGAATGTCATCTCTCTGAAGGCAAGAATTTCCAACTGCTTTGTTTCAGGCTGCGTTCTCAGTGCCTAGAACATAGTAAGTGTTGATTGCATCAGTGAATGAATGCATGAGCAAGGCTCCACCCAGCTCTGAGTGCAAAGACCACAGACTAAGAAGCATGAAACACAACGGGGCCACCGTGCCTGAGCCCTGCCCCGGCCACCACTCACCTCAGGGTTTTTTAAATAATTCGTTGATTGTTTTTAATTGTTGAGGCAGTAATACTTGGTTCATGAAACTGCAATATACAGAGAGGTGAAATAAATAGCTTATATATATATAATATATATAATATAGCTGGTTTTAAACTATTCCCTTATCATTGGTGTACTAGGTCGTGTGAGTCACGGAAGGGTGATAGCAGCATCCTCCAGAACTGAGAGCAATGCGGGGTCACCATGATTGGACGAGGCCGTCTGTCGTCGGAAGTCGAGGCGCCGAGAATTCCCAGGGGCGCACCTTCCCTGCGCGGTGTCTCGGGACAGCTTGCAGCAGACAATAAATAAATGACTGCAAACCAGAGAGCGATTTTTGTTGGACTTTGGGGCAGGGATAGGGGATTGGGAAAGAGGGCAGTTGGGGGGTTACTACTTTCTCTTTGTCTTTGTTTTTGTTTTTTGTTTTTTTATGGGTTTTTGCTTTTTTTTTTTCTTTCAGAACCTTTGGGAAAAAGGACTTTGGTTTCTGAGACTGTCGTTTTCCTCATTCAAATCCTCCTCCGAGGACAAGTTTAGAGTTGTCTGTTCCTAGAGAGAGACAAGCACCTGTGGGTTGACAACCATCCCTTTGCGTGAGTGTTTTGTCATAGGGGATTTTAAGACAATAAAATCCTTATCACGTCCCCTCCCCCAAGAGTTTTGGTTCAGTTTTTGTCTTCTTTTAAACACAATGTACAAAAATAGAGCTTCTTCCTTATTTTTCATGTAAAAATATTCCTCTGATGCAGTTCTCTGTGAGTGTGAGTGTGGGCTGGGGCCGCCGGGGGCCACGGCAGGCCGGCCTAGCCAGGATGCGTGGGGCGGATCCGCCGGGACCTCTTGGTCACTGTGGTGTACTTGAAGGGCCTCTGTAGTTCTGCCTGCCCCTTGGGGTAGCGCTTCATGAAGTGCACGTCCTGCTGGTTCTCCCGGGTCTTGGGGCCCTTCCGTGGCCGCCCTTTCTTGGTGAAGCCCACGTACCAGCCAGAGTACTTGGCCGACATCAGGGCTGTGTAGTTGTTCTCCAGGACTTTCTCAATGAACACACACTCCTTGCTGGTGCCATCAGGCTGCAGAAGGAAAGAGAAGCAGGAGGTGAGATGGGGAGGGTGGGTAGGAGGGGCAGACCTGTGTGGAGCGGGCATGGGCAGGTGGCCAAGGCTTGAGATGACAGAGAGGGCCTGACCCAAGCTTTGGCCTCGGCAGTGTCACTTCCTGGTTCTGTGGAGAGGACTTGTCATATCGGTCCCTACATCTTTTCCTACCTGCTAGTTAGGGAACAGATTCCCACTGTCATTCAGGAATCCGTCCCTTCCCCACTCTCCTCCCTGTAGCCAGGACTTCTACCTGAACTCTACTAGAACAAGAGACCCAAACCTGGCCAATAAAACATTATCGCCCATGATTGGTGCAGGGCTGGGCATGCAGCCTGAGCCACCCAATTAGAGTGCTCCTTGAGGCCCTTGTACAAGCACTCCCCCCCACCAAATACAGGCTGATTTAAACTTGGGGGACATGTAAGGCTGAAGCAGAGGCAGCCATTTTACTGCAAGAGGGGAAATCCTGCCTGACAGCAGAGCCAGCACACACGAAGCAAAGCCAAGAGGAAGAGAATGAAAGGAACCAGGCCCTGCCCACCTCCTCTGGGCTCTGGACGGAGCTGCAGCTGAAGCTCATTACCTCACTCTTACGTGGGCCAATGAGACCTCGTTTCCTTTAGAGCAGTTGAGATTGCATTCTATCACCTGCAACAGAAAGGAGTATCCACAGGTAGGGCGCAAAACCTGACATGAAGTCAGCAACTCCACTGCTATATACTTAAATGGAGACTATATTTAATGTGGGATGTGGTGTATTTAATGTTCAGTGTGAAGAGGGGTGGGGCCCTCCAAAAATAAGAGTTTTAGCATGGCCAAACTCCCAACACCTGTGCCTTTGATTCTGTGATTTCAAGCTCCTAAGCAGATGTATGGACCCCCTGGGGGACTAGGTATGCCAGGCAAGGAGCACTAGACTCAGAGTCAGAAGCTGAATCAACTCTAACACTTCCTTATGTGACCTCAGGCTAGTTAATCCCACTCTCTAAACCTCGGATTCCTCAATTTACCAGAAGGAGTCAATGACCTCTGCGTCACAGAAATGCTTTGAGGAATGACACAAATGAGCCCAGTGCACAGTAGGAACTTGCTAGATTATTTCTGAAGAGCAGGCGGTTCCGACGGGTCTGGCCTGCCTCCTTGGATCTGATCTGGACAAAGGGCGGTAGGAGGCAGGGCTGGGAGGCTCCTCCCTGAGACAGCTGAATTGCTCCGTGTCGAAGAGTGGGAAACACACAAGGTTGGAAGGCCTGAATTAGCAGCACTTGAGTTTCCAACTAACATCTCCAAATTTAGGCCAGGCCCACTCCTCGTTACGGACAGATGCCCAGCCAACTTGGAAGCCCAGCAGTCTGGCTGTGTGTGGAGACTGAGGTGCAAGTTCCAGCCTTTTGTTTGAAGTGGAAAACGGGCTGGAGCTTCCAGAAACGTTCACCTTTGAGTGGAGGGCAATCTTGGGCCCTGCAGACAAAGCACTGAACTTTGCAGAAAGGGACAGGCAGGCTAAGAAAACATTCTCTGGAGGACGAGATATTTTGAGGAGGCTACAGAATGGGCAGGGGGTGAGCCTTGGGGATACATGGGGCTCAGAGGACAGTGCGGGTGGGGTGAGCAGTGAAAGCCTCTTGCAAGGGAAGCCAGGGTATATGTGCAAAGTGGGTAAAGGGGAGTGGTCTCTGGGCTCTAAGTCCCCCATGGATAATTCTGAAAGCTGCCTATCCAACCTGAGGTCAGGTTGCTTGGTCAGTTTTGATGGAATAGAGCAAATTGAACAAAATTTATACATCATGCTATTTCCATACCCTAGAATACCTGCCACTGCCTTGAAAACTGCTTTCATCCTTCAAGGTTCAGCTCAGTAACCACCTCCTCCAGGAAGCCTTCCCTGACTGCCACCCATCTCCCTGGGCATTTCCTGCTCTTCTTTCAAGACCCCCTTCAAGCACCAAGCTTTATTGGACCTCACATACTCCATCTTCTGAACTCCTTAGCATCCATTCCTCCTTCTACCTCCCCACCCCCAACAGAGCAATTCCATATCTGCCTTCATCCATTAGCCCAAGAACTTTAGGAGGTTGGAACCACTACTTAGTTGCTCTCATGGCTTAGCATGGGGTTTAGCCCAAGACAGGCATGTCCAGAGCTACTTTTGGTTGAATGGATGAGACTTCTGCTGGGATAGAAATAGTGGGGGTCACACATGAAAGGATTTTCCTCTGAAACAAGGAGACTCTGCCTCCTAGATCCCTTACTAATATCCCAGATACAGTCATGAACTATGAGAGGCCCCTCCTGGGGGATATACTGAGAAGACAGAGTAAGCAGAGGGCCCGAGCTCTCTGCCTAGCCCACTCATTTGTTCTGATGTCCCTACTCATTTGTTCACTCATTCATTCAGTCCACTCTTAAGCCAGACATTTCCACATCCATTATTGCCTTTAATTCTCTTAACTTGTGAGGTAGACTACCTGGCAGAAGAAAACAAAGTTCAAAGAGGGAAAAGACGGCTTGCCCAAGATCATGAAGCTTGTAAGTGGCAGGGCCAGGTTTCGAACCTGCATTTGCCACTGCAGTTTACTTCTCATCTAATTCCAAAGAGGTCCACAAGGACAAATGGTGTGGGAGGGCAGGTGTTGCCCATCACAACACCTCACCTCCCTCAGGGATACACAGCAGCCATGAGTGTGGAGCAAGGTCTTGGGTGTAAAAGGAGCTAGCACACACTCACACATGTCTGGGTTTACTTACAAGGGTTGAGGTGCTGGGCTTTGGGCTGAAGTTCCCAATGCCCCAGACTTCAGGTGCCCTTGGGAAGACCCATACCGTCTCTGAGGGTCACAAGTTCCCCACTATGAATTCAGACACAGCAAATAAGAAGCTAATGGCAGGCCCCACCTGGACTTGACCCTAGCCTCTGCTCCTGACTACCTCTATGACGCTGCAGAGATTTTTAAAAATCTGTGTTTGGGCCTCACCCCCAGAAACACTGCCTTAATTGGTTCAGGCAAGGCAGATCCTTTAATATTTAGGGAGTATGTGAATATCCCCTCCCAGATCCTTGGTGATTTTGTAGAATTTGATCATCTCTCCCCTCATACCAACTCCAACCTCCTCTCCAAACTGGAGTCCTATTCCTTCTATTTCATCTGAAGACTGAATCCTGATGACATCATTTGGCCCCTAGATCCCATCATACTTGAAACTAGGACTACCCCACCCAGGACATTTTTAGTTACATAAACCAAAAACTTCCTTTTTGGCTTAAAGCATTTGAGTGGGTTTAGTCACACCCAAAGCAGTCTTTACAAAGATATGATAGTAAGAGGGTATCCCCCTACCCTAAAAGATCTGGGGCCCTGTTTTGTCCCAAAGAGGATACACCAGTGATCATATAGACAGGAGCAGATGAGAAAAAAATCAATCTGGGTTGAAAAAATGCCTAGCACCTAGTGCCCAACACTCAATAACTATTTATGGAATGAAAGGAAGTACAGTCTCCTGGACCAGATAGATATGGGATCCAGAGAAGTGGCAAGAAGAAGGGACATGCAGGGGCTCAGAGGCAAAGCTTTGGGATATGACTGACACAATGCAGCAGACAGAATAGCTACAGCCAAGGGCTTGGAGCATGTGAAAGGGCTCTGTTGGGAGCTCAGTACATGTGCCCTGCTTTCACCAGAGAAACGCAAGGTTGGCATTCAAGGTCAAACCCACCCAAGAATGTCCTCCTATTGAGCCACTTCAAAGGAACCAGAGCCCAAGTGGAGGCTAGGGGTTCCCACAGACGAAGGGGTGACTTTGTGGCCCAGCTTCAAAGGGAAAGGGAACATTTAACAAGTGCCTAACAAGGGCCAGCATTATTATTCCCATTTTACAGACAGGGATGTTGAGGCTCAGGGAGGTCAGGACACTCTGACTCCCTGGCCTGCTGTGGATAACTCTGGCTGGAGGTTAAGTCAATCCTCAAAAAGCAAGAACCACATTTTTATTTCTCTGGAACCCCTGAAGCCCTGTGGCCAGGTACACACAGCATGCATGGATGGACCTGGATTTGGCCCTCAGTGAGCTCCCTGTCCTGTTGGGGGACGCAGTGACAAAGCAGTTCAGCAGAGGGGCCCCAGAGAGCTGTGTGAGGGAGCCTGCTGATGAGGGCTCAGGGAAGCTAGAGGCTGTTGCAAGTTAATCAGGCCTCGGAGAAGATGGATAGAGGGAAGGGCTGGCCCGGCAGAGGGGACAGTATGTACAAGGCCAGGAAGTGGTGGTCTGTGGCATAAGAAACATGAGGCAGGGCCATGAGGCCAACGAAGCTCCCGAGGGCCTTTAAGTGTCCCCCCAAGGAGTGTGGCCTTTCTCCAGTAGGTGGTGAGGACCCAAGGACAGTTTTGAGCTTGGCTGGGGTGGAGGTTTGGAGATACCTGATCCCTTTTGCAGTCTGGAAAGCTCAGAATGGGCAGTGGGGAAGGGTCTGGAAGTGCAGCCTGAGGCTGGGAGCCCTGAGGCAGCTGAGGCAACTATTCCTGTTAAGGGATGAGGTGGAAGCAACGAGGAAAGGAGGGTAACCCCAGCACCTGGGCCCGCCTGGCCTGGGAGGCAGTGGCAGAAGAGCAAACAAACTGGCCTATGGCTTCTCGCTGCAGAGCCAGAGAGTGAGGGAAGCTGCACAAGACAGGCAGAAAGGGGGACCTGGCAGGGCGCAGTTGGGACAGGTGGATTTGGGGGGCACCTTTGGAGACAGCCCCAAAGACAGGAGCCTGGAAGGGGATGAGGGAGCCTCAGCAAGGGGGTGGGGCTCCCTGGGCTGCTCCAGGCCTGGGGGTGCGCGCCAGCTGAATCCTCCCCAGTACTAATGACGGGAGAGAGGGCGAGGGGGCAGGAAATCGGAGCCGGCTCCTGTGGAAGCGGTGACTCAGCGGCCAGCCGGCGGGAGGGTGGGGGGAGGCCGGCGGCGGGGAGCGGCCCGAGGGGACGCGGGGCTGCTCTTTTAACCCCGGGACGGCTCTCCTGGGGTCAAGATGCCGGGAACCGCGCAGACGGGGAGGGAGGGGCGCGCGGGCACTGGGCATGGCGGGCTGCTCCCCCTCACCCTTAAACAGAAAAAAAAGAGCAAGCCGAGCCTCCAACTGCAAGCAGGTTGGGCCTGGGAGGCGGCCCAGGCGGGCAGAAGAACAAAGCGCCTGACGCGGGGCTGGGCCACGCCGCCACAGGAAACGCACGGCCAGGCCAGGGGACTGGGCGCTCGGCCCGCCCGCTGCCCCTGCCCCAGACCCCCTCGCCGGCCAGCCTTGGGACACAGAAAGTGAATCACTAATTAAAGCCACTCCTCAAGCCACACTATGCAGATTACTATTATTTTGCTAGAGAAGCTTCACTTAGTGTGGGCGATGCATCTGGAATCTTTGCTTTCCAGCTGGGCTTTGAATCCTGCCTAGCTCTTGTGTAGGACCCGGGACAAGTGCCCAGGACCTGGCCAAGCCTCAGCTTTCTCATCTGTGTAATGGGGATGGATGGTAGTGGTATCAAACTCATGGAATTATTCAGGAGCATTTTTGCTCAGTGCCTGGCAGAAAGTAGGTGCTCAATCATCTAAGGCTACTGGTGCCATTATTATTAGCAAATAATAAGCTACAGTTTTCTGGCTCAGGTCAATGGCCTGTTACACTGTCTCCAGACACTCAGGTATGGGAGAGGGGAAGAGGGATAAGAATTCGGGGATTCAGGAAATCAAACCCATGGCTTAAACAGGAATTGAAGTCATGCATCCTCCCTCCAGGAATGGGTAATAAATGCAACTATTCAGCCAGGGTCTTGCCCCCAAGCAGGAAAAGCCATCCTCCTTGGAATCTGGGTCTACCTTCCACCCCTGACTCCTCCTGTTCAGCAGAAGCTCCCAACCATTATACAAGTTGGATATGTAGGTGAGTAGACTCCAGAAAAAGGGAACACAGAGCATGACTCTATCATAGAACCTTCCACTGGAACTCCCAAAGGAAGCAAGTGTGTGAACTTCACCAACAAGCACACCCAGGAAAAAGTGGGGCACCAAGAAGCAACATGGGTGAAGGCTCAAAGCTCCTGACATGTGGGTACACTCACCCCAGACCCTCACCCCTGCCTGATTTGTTACATGCAGCTCTCTTGCCTGTTCCAAAGTGACAAAATGTTCCTGAAATGATAGAACCAGGAGGCCCAGCGCTGACAAGGCAGTGGGTTCCGGAGCCAGAACCCCTGGTGATTGTCAAAACAATGCTATAGCCCCAGCCCTTGGCCTGCGGTTCTCTGTCCCCCTGTCAGGTACACACAGACAGGAAGTGCCAGGGGCCCTTAAGGGCGCTCCCACACCCAAGTGAGCCAGAGTTGCACAGCCGCCAGGAGGTCAGGGACCTGTGTGTTCCCTAAGGCCACCACCTTGGACACTTCAGCCTGGCAAGGCTGCAGGTACAGGAATGGAGAAGGGGGCAAAAGGAAGAGATTACCATAGGAATCTCTCTCTCTCTCTCTCTCTCTCTCTCTCTCTCTCTCTCTCTCTCACACACACACACACACACACACACACACACACATATACACACACAGACTCACCAGGCTTATTTTCCATTTGTGGCTGACAAGGCCCTGTGACACTGTTCCAGCTACCAGGTCTGCCAGAGGGACCCAACCAAGCTCCCTGGGAATTCCAGACTAGCACTCACCTTCCCCACGAGTTTGCCTTTCCGGTTCATACACAGGTAGAATTCCGTCTCCTTGCCCTTGATCCGGACTTGACTACCGAAGGTGTCTGTCTCCACTAGGAGCTGGGCTTCGAAAGGCAGAAGGAGAACAAGACACATTTTTTTACCAGGGGCAATGGCTTGCCCTAAAGGCTCAGTGACATGATCCCTGACCCTGTCCCTGTACCCCCAGTGCCCCCAAACCAGGCACAGGAGAGGCCTCTGACAAGTCCCATTGGAGCACACTGCCCTTGGGCAGGGAGAGAAGCTGTGCATCACCTGTCCCCCACAGACCCCAGCCTCTCCTGGCTCCACCTGGGTCCTAGATCACTCAGCTAGAGGAGCGTTCTGCCCCTTGTGGTTAAATACCACTGTGCCCCTCTCCTCCTGTCTTCACCCACCTCCCCCAGCCCCTTAATTCCATTCCCCTAACAGGACAGACAGCCACACAAAGAGCCCCCAAAGTAGGAGCAGTCTCTGGAATAAGGGGACAGACAGACACGCTCGAGTCTGGAAGAGCACACACACTCGTGCATGTGTGCCCACGAGTACAGACCCTGCCTTGGGGGAAGTCAAGCTACTTCCTTCAAAATTTAGGTCAGAGGCCCCTTCCTCCAGGGCAAGCAATGGGAACCCCTGTTAGGGTCCCCTCCTGGCTCCACAGCTTTGCCATTTGAAGTGAGGAAGGCCTGGGGCAGGAGGGAGGTTCCAGACCCCTGGAAGGGCAGGTGTCTTCAGGATATTCCACTTTCCTCCATCAAGGCCACCAAGGCCGTAGGGTAACAATTCCCAACCAGGACCCAATATTCCCTGGTCCTGGGTAGGAGATCCCACACCAAACCATCCATGCTCCATCGAGCCTCCCTTAGGATAGGGGTGTAAAGAGCTGATCCCCCAAAGCCCTAACTGAATAAGGACATCAAAAGGTCAAAGGGTGGCTGTCCCTCTATTAGGCATGCTTTGTCCAGATCCCTCCCTGTCCCTTGGCCAGTCCACATTTTCTCCCTAGTAGGGTGCTTTGTGACTTTGGCAAGCCATGCACCCTCTCTGAGCTCTCTCCTCTCTAGTCTTGAATCTCTGTGCCTGGTTCCCCACCCCTGCTGCCTTCTTTGCCCCCCAGTCTCACCCTCCCAACCCTGACCCTTTGCTTCCCAGCACCTGCCCCTCCCTCCCCCACAAAATTTTAATTTCAGTGACAAGGGACTTGCTTTTCCATAACAAAAATCATAGCCCTAAATACAGTATCCTTGGAGCCACAAAGAGTGTACCTCAGAGCCCCTAAAATATACCAGGTATGATTTTAATAAAAAAATTTAAAAATATATGCCCTGGTGCCCTGCTGTGAAAATTAAAACCATCTGGAACTCAGGATTTCCAATCATTAATCTAGCCCTCCTTTGACACCGCTACTAATTAAAATATGATACCCCACCTTTCCAAGGAAAATAAGAAGAATTTACATAAAATTTAAAGATCTAACAAGAATTTAGTAATTCTAGAAACAGGGTGGGGGCACATTCTTCTCTACACCTTCCCCCACTGCTACTAAACACTGAGTCAAGAACATTAACCAATACTAAGCTGAGATGGTCCTTACAAGCCCTTAATCTCCCTGCTCCCCTTATCCAACTCCCGATAACTCTCCCTGGGAGCCCAGGGCAAATGGCACAACAGTTCAGGGATTTGCTTTCCACATCTCCTCAAAAAGCTCAGACCCCACATGAAATGGGAGTTATGGGGGGGTCAAGAGGATCTCCAATCCCAGAAGCTTCTGAAGAAGGCAGCATGTGAAAGGGGAAGGTGAGAGCTTTGGAATGCATAGAACTTGTATGAATCCCTGGCCCCACTTGCCAACTGTATGACCCTGGGCCTCAGTTTCCTCACCTGTGAAACAGGGATAATCATCCTTAATCTTCAATAGTTATTGTGAGCATTCCACAAAATAATGCTGGAAAGGGCCAACCTCCCTGTTCTCAGAAGCTGAGTAGAAGTAACTCAGTAACTGTTGTTTAAGTTCCCTACTAACAGCAAAACAAAACTGTTTTCCCAAAAGGAAAAAAAACCACACAGTGAAAAAAAGACTGATGTGTGTAAAAGGGCAGAGGTGGAGCAGAACTTGCCTCCCCAAGGCATGCCCTCTGACATGAGCTTCTTCAGCATTCTCCAGGGCTGCTGGCATCCTACACTGTGAAGTATATTGGAAAACGTCTTCTTGGGCTGGAATTTATGGGGTCTGATTCCATTTTCGGCATGGCCATTCTGGGCTGTGTGACCTTGAAAAAGCCATACCCTCTTCTAGGCTTCAGTTTCCTTACCTGTGCAAGGGAGGGGGGCCTCCACCCTATTTGGGTTCTCCCTGGGATTGGGGGCAGGGTCTAGGAGAGGCGTAGGGTTGGCGAGGCCACAGGAAGGGGAGGAGACCACAGTGCTGGGGTCCAGGCAAGCCCAAGTGAGTCCGAGGGAGAGACTGCTGTCTGTCCCTCTCCCAGAATGTGCATGGGCCTCTGTCTTCAGAACAGCTCCACCATATGCACACTCAGCCTCCAGTGTGAGCCTACTAAAGTCACAATCCCCATGAGCACTGGATGCCTCTGTCCCCATTTTGCAGTATAAGAAACTGAGGTTCAGAGAAGCAACACAGCAAGAATGGCTGACATCAGGTCTGCCTGCCTCCTTCTGGTGGGGCCTGGGCTCCAGGGCACATGGCTCAAAGCACCCCCAGCACTACTTACCAGCCCCAGCCCACCACAGGAAGCCCTGGCTTTTGCCTGAGCCATCCAAAGGGCCTGGGCCTGGGGCTGGGCTGCACCTCCACCCCCACAAGCCCAGCCACCCTCACTCCAGTGGAGAGGGTCTACTCTAGCCACCACGCCAGGGGAGCCAGTAGTCTGCTCTCCCTGACCGCAGTAAGCCATAGAGTGACCTAGACTCCACTCAGCACATGACATAATGAGGAGGGAGTCAGGCCAGAATTATGTAAAGTCTTTGGGGAGTAATAGCAGCAGCAGTTCTCAGAGTGAGAAAGAGAGAGACTAACGGAGAGAGAGGGAGACTACACCCACCCAGGCCAGGTTTGCCCTGGAACCTGCCTGGTCCCCAGCACCATGGACCCTCTCTCATGACCTAAGCCCGCAAGAGGCAGTTCTCAAGAGCTCGCAGCCCCATCTGGCTCAGCTCCCTCCCAGAGGCCTGTACCAGGCCGAGCAGGAGGAGATGGGGACACGATCTCGCTCCCCTCCTCATCAGACCTCACCTTCCAGGCTGCACAACCCAACCGCCTCCTCCCTCTGCCACCTCCCTCGCTAGCCAGGGAGATCCTTTAAAAATATAAAATTAGTCAAGTTTCTTCCTTGCTAAAAAGCCTCCTAGGATCTCCAACCCCCTTAAAATCTAGCCCTTTACAGGGACCCACAGGGGCACAAGATCTGCCCCCACTGGCCGTCCCCACCTCCCACCCTCGCAGACCTCTTGCCGACAAGCTCCTTGCCCTTCCTCCCAACACACCAAGCACATCCTGCCTCAGGGCCTCTGCACTTGCTGTTACCTCTGCCTGGAGATTGCCTTGCCTAGAGCTTCCCACACTGGCTTCTCATCTTCTGTGTTGCCATCCAAATGTCACCTCAGAGAGGTCTTCATTGGCCATGCTGTGCAATGTCATACCACCCTACCCACCTCCACGCTCCACAGAGCTCTGCTTCAAATCATTGTATGGGCTCTTTCTTTTATTGTATGTCTCTGTCCAACTAGATAAGCTCCAGGAGGGCAGGGCCTTATCTGTCTTATTGATTTCTAGCACCTAGCCTACACCTGGCACACAGTAAGTGACAAGTAAGTAAATTTTAGCAAATGCATAAATGGCCTTGTAGGTATGAGTAACACTATTGAAGAGTTAAAGAAAAAGAGATTCAGGGAGGTAAAGGGACTTGGCCAAGGGCACACAGCTGGTCAAAGCAGGGTAGAAGTTCAAAGCTAGTCCCTGATTCCACAGTCAATGCCCTTAGCCACTTTGCTCCCTGCTGGTGCTACTCCTGGTATTATTCCTGCCACTCACCAGAGCTCTGAGTTCCTACCTCTCCAGCCCCAGCCTCAGGATTAAAATCACATATTCTGATTGCTGTGTGACAAAGGGAAAAACCCTGACCCTCTCTAGGATGGGACCAGGTGACTTCCGAGGGCTCTTTCAGTTCTGTTCCTCTAGAAAGTATCAGTGACCTACATTTATTTACAGTTGTGACATACTGGGCACTGTTCTAACTACCTTACATGCATCATCCCACTTAGGTTAGACACACCCATAAATTGAAACAATTATTTTCATCCCCATTTTACAGGTGAGAAAACTTAAGTCACAAGGTCACACAGTGATGGAGTTAAAACCCAGGTAGGATTCAAACCCAAGCAGGCTAACCCAGAAGTTCTGGTCTTCCCCTGTCCCCCCACCTTCCTCTTCTCCTCCACTCCAGCCCCTCTCCTGGGGAGTGGGTGAGGGAACACCACAGGCAGGTGGAGAACATCCTTGCTTTGAACTCCCTTTCTTGGGGCAGGGGTCTGTGGGTGGAGATGCCCACAGAGCCAAAGGCTGGGGCCTGCCCCTCCCTGGCTCCACTCCCAAATGACCTTGAGGGAGAAGGGGTCCCTGGGGTCATCCTGAAGAAGGTAGCTTCAAGCTGATGCTGAGAGATGGGGAGCCCTGAGGAGCACCCACAGCTGGGCTCAAACCAAAGCCAGAGGGGCAAGAACACAGCTTTAGATCTGGTCATGGGAAGAAGAGGCTGCATGAAGCAGAGCGGGCATGAGTGCCTAATGGGTCCCCCACAACACAGCTTCCCAGAAAGGAGAGCCCACAGCGCAAGCCTGACCAGTGCTCAGTGCAGAGCAGGAGCCCAGCTCCTGCCCAAGGACCAATCCTCTCTCCAGCATCCAGACAGGAAAGCAAAAAGGGAAATGAGAGAATGAAAGAAAAAGCCTTTTCTATAAAAAAAAAAAACTCATGTTGTCTTTTTTTTTCCTCCCACTTCTCTTGAACGCATGTAGTGATAATGATAACTTTAAAATAACAGCTAATATTTATTTGAGCATGTACCAGTTAGGCACTGTGCTTAAAATTTGAATGTGGAATGTAGTTAGACCCCTCAACAACCGTTTGAGGTAGAAATTATTACACCCATTTTACAGATGAAGAAATTGAATACTGAGAAGGTAAGTTACTTTTCCCAGTCACACAGTAGGGCCAGGATTTGGACACAGGCAGAGTAACTCCAGAACTAGTCAGAGGGAGATAGAGATTCAGACAGAGTTAGGCAAAGTGGAATGGATATTATGCAGACCAGCGACAGCAGAATGACACTGATTGATTGATTGATTCCAGTATGATTTCCTAGCTTGGCCCCCCAGGCTGTGATCCAGAGTCTCATTTTGATGACTTTTGGGTTGAAGGGTAGGAAACAGCAGGGAAAGATGCAAAGAGGCAACCAGAGAGGGACCTAGCCCAGACACATAGGAGACAGGACTCAAGAGGGAAAGGGGGACAAAGGTGGAGAATGGGTCTCTTTTCTCAGAACCTCAGGTTAACACCCCAAGCCCTGTGATGGCAGAGCAGGCAGCCAGAGCCAGTGAGAGGCTGGGAATGCCAGCCCCTGACCCGGGCCCGTGCAAGGTGGCCAGCAGCTGGCTGGCCTCTCCAACTGCACCACCGACAGTGCTGCTGGCCACTCTCCAGGCATCACCCTCCAGAGTGGAACCATCCCTGCCACAAAGGCACTGGGAGGTGCTACCAAATCAGTACTCCCAGCCCCCCTCCAAAGCTGGGCCAGGTTGAGAGGAAGGGGAGATCCCCTTCACTGTGCATGCACACACACACACACACACACACACACACACACACACTATGGCTTCTCCAAAGGTGCCCACAGCTTCCCTTCCCGTAAAGTCCCTGAGGGGGTTCTCTGGCCACATGGGCTCACCAGAAAGGAAGGGGGAGATTTCAATAGGATTGATCAAGAGCTATATTTAATCCTAGCTGTAGCTCCAGTGTGGCCATTTCAGCGGCAAAGTCAAGAGGTATGAGTGGCTATTCCTGGGGACAGAAGTTATGGGATACAAGCTCAGAGGGCACAGTATTTAATGCCTTTCCCAGCTGGGAAAGACCTAGAGGAAGCCGAGTCTGCTGCTTGCGATATCCCTATTGCACCACACAGGGCTGGCAGCCTGGAATGGTGGAAGGGAGGATAAGAGAGGAGGATGGAAGGAGCATTGACTCGCCAAGTACCTACTGTGTGCTGAACTCTGTGCCAGGCACTTGCCCTGGGGGAACACTCCTGGATGCATACAGGGGTCATCCAGGCATTCACTGGCTCAAGCATACACTGAGCACCTGCTGTGGCTGGCTCTGTGCAGGGGACATAGCAGTGAACACAACAGATAAAGCCCCCTTCCCTCAAGGAGTTTCCATTTTAACAGGGACGACAGAGAGCGAATACCTAAATACATAATATAATGCCCACTAGTGATAAGTGCTAGGAAGAAAAACATATCCATGAAGGGACAGAGATGGAAGCTCTCCAATAAGGGGACAATTGAACAGAAGCCTGAGTGAAGTGCGGGAGGAAGCCATATGGGGAGACCTGGGAGAGCGGCATGCTCAGGTTGAAGGGACGGCCCATGTGAAGGGCTTAGCCTCTGTGAGCATGCCCAGTGTGTTAAGTGGCGGCAGCAAGGCCCCTGCGGCAGGCACAGAATGGGCAAGGAAGAGGCGGTGCAGCCCGAGGCTGGACCAGTAGTCAGGAACCAAGCCGTGCTGGGCCTCTCTGCTGCCCTAAGAACTTGGACTCCATTCTAAGTGCCATGAGCACCTTTGAGAGCAGAGTAACGCAGTCTTCCATTTTGGACTGCAATATGGAGAATGGGGCACCAGACTCGGAGAGTGGGCTGATCTCTGCTGCTTCAGCCATACAGGCCAGCCCAAAAGACCTTGTTCCTTGCTCAAACACAGCCCTCAAGGTACGAGATTGAGAGAAATGGGGACTGGAGGACCTGGCCCATTCTTGTCGCCAGCTCAGCCCTGGAGCACCTCACACACCTTGCTGTGGGAGCCGCCTGATCGTGCTTTCAGTTGCCCCATAATTATTTTATTCATTCGTCCAGTAACCTTTAAGTGCAGCCTGCTTTCTGCTAGGCTTTGAACTGGACATGGGGACATGCAGAAAAATCACTGCCTTCAAGGAGCTCACATTCTTAGGGACAAGGATGAGCAAGGGAGCTCAGGAAGGCTGCCCAGCTGAGCAGGGCGAGTGCTGGCCACACCGGCTCCCTGTGACCCCTGGGAAGTGGCAGTGCAGCTGGGATCCCAGATGAATCCACACAGAGGAAGCTGGTGGCATAACTCCATGCTACACTCGATCCCCACTAACAGTGAGGAAAATGGGAGGGAATGGGAAGGGCCAAGGTCACACAGGAAGTTAGGGGCCTAACCTCCTCCTACTCAGAGTAGCCCCTAGACAAGAGCAGGGTCTCTGGCCTGGGGGCTCCTTGAAGGCTGGGACCAGGTGTGTCTTACCACTGTCTCCCCAGGGCTCAGTAATTCTGGGCCAGTGAATGAGGGACTCCAGCATGAACTGGGGGACCAGACAATAGCCAATAAGGTCCTAAGACCCCTCCTCATCCAGCCACACAGCGGCCAGCCTGTGGCCAGGCCAGCCCTACCACTTGGAATCCTGTTGAAGAAGCCTCTTCTATCTGCAGCTGCCAAGCCAGAGCCCCACTGATGGGAGAGAGGCAGGGTCCCTTCTGGAAGCCCCAGAAATCAGTTCCTGAGAGAGGAGACCTCCCTATCCCTACACAACAGCAATGAGTTCAGGTGTTATTACTCATATTCTTGCTATAATAATCATATCATCTTTGGGCATAAGATAGTCTCTCATTTCAATGACCCCATTTCACAGAAGAGTAAACAGAGCCAAGGTCTCCAGCTCCTAAGTGGTGAAGCAGAGATTCAAATCCTGTCAGATTCCAGAGCCTACATGCTCAGCCCCTCTAAAGACCACCCCTCTGGCTACCACAGCCCCTCCAGTGGCCTGCTTGGGGGCTGTTCCAGGCACCGTCAATCCTAGGAGACTGGTGTACTGCAAAACGTTATGTGGGGGGGTTTTATCATTTTTTTCCTCAAGCAGAGAAGTCTTTTTTTAAATGAAAGCAGGCAGGAATATCCAATCATAAGGCTTATAAAAGCAGCGCTGCCCCCACACCACCATCACAAAGCTGGGGCCCTACCACTCCCAGGCTCTCGTTTCCTAGAAGTCCTGCCACCTGCAGCCAGGAGGAGCTGACACCTCCACATCCAGGCTTCCTTATGAGCAGCAGCCTCCTGTGGCAGGTGGAGTGGGCTTTCTCCACCTCACTTGGCCCAGGAAGAAACTGAGCCTAGGGCAAGACACACTTGCCCCAAGCTCTGCAAGCTACTCAGCTGCAGAGCCCTAACTGCACCCCAGGTGTTCTGCCTTGAGGTCCAGTGCTTTTTCTTCAAGGTGGCAACTGCCTGCAGGACAGAAGTGACCAGCACCAAGGGCAGGAAGAGGAGGGGCTGATATAATAACTCCATGTGGACAGGGTGGCCCTTCTCCAAGTGCCCAGCCTGCCAGATGTCCCACTACCTAAGCCTCCAGTCCCTGGCCTGCATAGCTCTCCCTCCAGAGCCCAACCCAAAGCTAAGAAAACCTCTTGTCCCTGGACCAGTCCACCCTCAGGGGCCTCCCAGAGTGCCCTGGGAAAGCTTTAGGGGACCACATGGAGACCCTCCTGCAGAACAGCATGGTAAGGAAGCCCCCTAACATCTGTGTAGGTTGCACCAAAGGCTGCTCACTGCTGGAAAGCCAGCCAAGGGCTCCTCAGCAGGGCACCCACACAAACATGGGCCTGCTCCTTGGCCCATCCACAGTCTAGCGCCTCTGAATGCCACCAAACCTGAGACTTTGCATGTTTGTGGGGATTCCAGATTCCAGGCATTTATAGGGATGGATTCTGTTTATACCTAGACTGTGTGAAATTCGCAGACTGCAATCATCTGTATATGAACGCAGGTCCCAGATCGCATCATTCTTTCAGCTGGCCAAGCCCTGAGAAGAAGGAGGCAGGTTCTTGGACAGCCCTGGGTCCCCTGGCCTGACCGGGGACTCCTGGCCACCCTTCCCCCGCATGCAGGGCAGGCCCTAAATGCAGCCTGATCCTCCTGGCTGAGCTTGGCCACATAAATCACCCTCCCAATAATATTTGTATTGATTATCTAGATTGGAAGCCTCAGGTGGCTCCATTGTCTCACTTCCTCTCTCAGGGCTCACAGATGAGGTCTCTTTGCCTCATCTGCGTTTCTAATGTGACATTTAAATGGAGCAGCCTCAGCAGCCAGCAATGCACCATGCTGCCCTGGGTTTGGGGGGACTGAAAGAGTAATAAACATATTACTTGAGAGAGAATTATTAAATCTAGAGTTTGTGAAATTGGAGAAGCTGAGATGGGATACTCCCTGGATACTCAAAGTGTGGCCCATCAGCAAGCATTACCTGGTGCTTGTGAGAAATGCAGAGCTCAGGCCCTACGCTAGACCCACTGAATCGATATCCACATTTTAACAGGAGCCCTTGGTCATCCATATGCACATTTATGTTTAAGAAGCACTACTCTAGTCCAACTTGTATTGTACAGAAGGGAAGCAGACCCAGAGAAGGCAAAGGGCTTGCCTGTAGTCGACAGCAGGTGAGATTCCCTGGGTCTCCAGTTCAGGCAGAGGAAATGAGAGGGCAAGTGACTTCTGGAGTGAGGGGCTGGCCATTCCCGGGCTCCTCTCCCTCCCAAGCTCTTGCCTCCTGTCTCAGGATGCGGACAGATGGTTCAGTCCAGAGTCTGACCCCCCTGTACTCCTGCAGCCTGGAGGGGCCAGCGAGAGCTCCGGGGACTCCCCAGGAGGGCACCTCCCTCCTGCCCCGGCCAGCCAGCTGCCCCTTCCCTGGCAGCAACTGGACAGCAGATCCCAGGGAAAACCACCACCTGGGTCTGCCCGGCACAGCCAGGCGTCCGTGGAAGGGGGGCAGGAGAGACAGAGGCCCTAGAGAGGAGGCCAGCAGAGGACCTGGGAGAGGCGGGGAGGAGGGATGGGAAAGCCATGGTCCTAGGGAGGGAGGCAGGGGGAAGGACAGAGGTGGTGGGACGAGGGGGAACCGAGAGGTGACAGACACAAGGGGGGGAAGAGATGAGAACCAGGAAGAAGGAGAGAGGGACTCAGAGAGAGGCCCAGATAAAAGCAAAAGCAGCAGGACTGAAAAAGGACGAAGGGGAAAGAGGGAGGGAGGGGAATGGGGGCAGTAAAGAGTGATGGGGCAGGGAGAAGGGAGGGGAGGCAGCTGGCCTGGAGACAGGAGCCCAGCCTGGCCCAGCCCTACCCAGCCTGGCCTGGCCCAGCCCCCAGTGACAGCGCAGCTGCCACACTTGGGCCCTACCATGAGGTCAGCCCTGCCCCGGGGCTGAGGGAAAATAAATGGTGTCCGAGATAAAAGGTCCAAGAAATTATTTGTCTTGTTGTCACATCTTGACTGCAATGGGCAGGGGCCAGTGGGCCGGTGGGGCATCATCCCAGATAAGCCTAGGCTGGCAGGCCCACAGCGCACAAGCAGGACCCCGGTCCCAGCCCTGCACCTTGGCCTGGGACACCTGAGAAGGCAGGAACCAGTGGGAGCAGGGCCCCTGTTTGCTCAGCACCTGTCCCCAATCCCCTCCAAGCTCTGGGAAGCTGGAGTCCTGTCTGTTTCACTCACTGCCAGGGGTCTTTTTGGGCTGGGGGCTTGCAGAGGGAAGGGAATCAGGCTGTCTCACTCTTCCCAGCCCCCTTTCAGAGACTGCATGAGACGGGTGAAGGTTCCTCAACACCATAGAGGAGGGCTGGGCAGTTCTAGGGTCAAGGGCAGGTCAATGGAACTGTGGCCCAAGGTGCTGAGAGCACCCTTGCCTCACAAGTACACAAGCTCAAGCTCACAGTGCACACATACATACGTGCATCCATGTGCACATGCACGCGTATTCCCACACACAGACTTACGAACACACACACTCCCACCAGGTTAGTTTCCAGCACCCAGACAGGAGCATGCAAAAAGTGTTCTGCTGAGTGTCTAAACCTGGGGCTGGTGGAGCAGGGCTACAGGGAGCAGCCACCTGCTCTAAGCCATCACCAGGCAAAGCACTGATACCCGTGATGACTGGCATTTGTGGGCATTTACCAGCAAAAGCACTGTCTTTTCACATCCTCAGTTAGCACTCCCAACAAGACTCCTGGGGATGCACTATAACATCCCCATTTTACAGATGAGGAAACTGAGGCCCAGAAAGGCCCAGTGCCAGGTGCAAGGTCTCAGAGCCAGGACATGGCAGAGCTGGGATTTGAACCTGAGGAGGCCAGGAAGAGTATGTGCATGGTAGAAGAGGTTGGCACCTACCATACTTGTCCCCATCCTCGCCGCGGGCACTGATCCTGCGGCCCAGGACCTGGATGTGCTTCCCACTAGTCCGGCTGTAGAGCTGGTACAGCCGCAGCTGCTTACGGCTCACATCGTCCCGAGCCCGCGTCTGGTTCTCCACGTGGATGCGGAAGTCCACGTTCTCCTCGGCCACCAGCACCTGGGCAGGGAAGGGGGCATCAGTGAGCCACCTTGGAAGTCCTGTGTTCCCTGCACGCAGGAACCATAATCCAACAAAGAGCCAGGGCTGTGCTGGCTCTGGGCCAGGCCTTGGCACACGTTCATAACCACCCTGTTACCACCCCATTTCACAGATGAGATAACTGAGGCTCAGAGAAGGGAGGCAAGTCGCCCAGTTGGCCCAGCCAGAATCAGGATTACATCTATTTGACAGTAGAGCTTACTACTTTTCCACTACAGCTCCAAATTAAAGTAAGAGGTATAGAGTAGAGGTTTCATATGTGACCTTGGGTACATGGTTTGTTCTGCTTCAGATCCCTTCCCAGCAAAATGGTATAGCAGAACCCCTGCCCTGACTACCTCCCAGGGTGGCTGTAAGGATGAGGTGAGCAAGTGGGAAGAAAAGTACCAAAATCAATATGGAGATGGCAGAGGGATGGGGGCATAGAACTGACATCTGGGTGCATGGTGAGGAGGAGGGAGACCCGGCGAGTGTCATCCTGGGAAGGAATGGCCACAATCCACTGCCACTTCTCCCTAGGAGCCAGTGCTGGGGGCTCTCCTCTCCAGGAATCCTCATCTTGCTCATCTTGCTCCAGGCATCCTCATGTCCCCGGCCTCTCTTGGAGAAAACTTCACATTGCATCTCCCATGGAAATTCCCTGTATCCCTGGAGGTTCAGTTCATTTCTGACGACATCCTCCAGTAAGACACCTCTGGCTATGGCAGCACGCTATCTCTCTGGTCTCCCTTCCCTGAGCATGGCCTCTCACCTGGACAATTTGCACTCACCTCCTCAGCAGCGTCCACTTCCACTCTTGCCACCTAGTAGTCTGTCTTCCATCAAACCCAACCACCTTGGGTAATCCTCCCCTCCACACTCTCTGGGCTTCCCACTATGTTTAGATAAAGTTCCCCACCATGGCCTCAAGGCCCTGTGGGATGAGTCCCCCACTATCTTTCCACCTTCATCTCCTACCACTCCCTCCCCACTGGGTTACACTGGCTGCTTTATTGTACCTCTGAGCATTCCAAACACAAAATGTACAGCTGCCTGAGGGCCTTTGCACTTGCTCTTCCCTCTGCTTCAATGCTCTTCCCCAGATTTTTACATTTTGGCTTCTCTACATTCAGTTTTCTACTCCAATGTCATATTCTGAGATACACTTTCCTTGACTGTTTTCCTGAGGCAGCCCCCCATCTCTGTTATTCTCCATCTTTGTTTTTGTTTTTCTCTTCATCCATGCTTTGTTTTTCTTTCTAACATTTATCAACCAGACATAACATCTACTTATCCAGTTTTTGTTTTTTTCCCCACAACTGGACTGACAGCGCCATGAAGCTGGAGCTGTCTCTTTCTTGTTTGCTCCTGTATCCTCAGCACATAGCACAGTAGAAATTCAAACATTTGCTGAAGGAATGACTGAGTGAACAAGTGAACATTGAAAAGATCTGAAGTCCTGTCATTCCACTTAGCATTAAATTAGGTTTTCCTATGCCCTGCTAGTTGTGTGCCTGTCCTGCCCCATCTTAGCCATAAAGCTGAACAATTCTTGAAGCCCAGATAGTGCTGTGGGTTTGTCCCATGTGCCCAAAAGGTCTGACATTCAGGACCTATCCCCACAAGAGCATGACCCCACTCAGCCCATGGCAGACCTCTTTGGACTGCGCCTGTCCAAGGATCTGGCTCACCCCTCAACTGTGAGCTCCCAAGGGCAGAGACAATGTTTCCCTAATTGCTATACTCCAGCCCAGCTCAGCCCAGGGTCTCTGTCCCCAGGCTCACCTGCACATGTCTCCCCACCCCAGCCTGGGTCCCACAGCACCTCAGCTGGACCACAGTATTCAACCTTCACTCTCATCCTGAGGGTGGACACCTTAGCCCACATTACAGTTAAGGAAACTGAGGCCCTGAAGCTGAAGATCACAGAGCAGGCAACGGCAGTTAGCCCCAGACCTATGGTTCCAAAACCCTGCCTCCAGCCCCACCTTGCTGAGCCCCACTTGCCCAGCCCATGCCATCAGAAGCAGGACCTGGATTCAAAGCCCAGGGCATGCCACTCCCTAGCGAAGGGACCCCACACAAGTTACTAACATCTCTGTGGTTCAGTTTTCTCACCTATGTAAGAGATTGATGATAATTGCACCTATCTCATGGGCTGCTGTGACTAAAACTATAAAGTCTTAGAACAGCGCCTGGCACAGAATAAATACCCATTAGGCAGAACTACTGAGAGAATATAAGGGAGCCCTTTAAGATGCTCACAAGGAACCCCTACAAACAGAAGCATCTCTGGGGACACAAGTGGATCATACTCCCTTTTCCCTACATACAAGGTACTTTGATGGCACAGATGACAGTTTGAGAAGATACTGTTTCTGATTGTCCCGACAACCTTGCAACTGGGGAATGCTTATCACCCCCCGTTTAACAGATGTAGATACTGAGACTCAGAATAAGTTAAATCGGTTGCCCTGGGCCACACAGCCTTGGGGCTCAGGGCCTGGTCACAGACCCACCAAGTGTGCACAGCCATCACTTCTGCCCTTGATGGCCAGCCCCCGTCACCATTCACAGCCAGTATCTCATATCTGGGCCCCACCTCATTTCACATCCTGGTGCTCAGGGAGGGTAGAACTCTGGTGCCCCCTGAGGTCCACACCTGGTGGGTAAGTGTCATGAAGACCTCCTGCCCGCGACCTTCCTGGAATGATTGCCCAAGGTCCTGCCCTGTCCCCTCCCCCAAGGGTGGACCTGCAGCCTTCCCCCAATCCTCCAACTCTCCTCCTGCTCACAGGAGACCTTATCGACCAAAGGTCAAACCATTCTCCTCATCCTGGGTCCCTCAGGGGAGCTGCCCTGCCCCAGAAGCCAGTCTCCCATTAATGATTTTCTCCCTGGTCCACTGGACAGAGGCGGCGCAGGTGACCCAGGGTCAGCAGGGGCTATCCGGTAGCCCTTCCCCAGGATGTGAGAGAAACAATCCATCTTGCTCAGCTTCCACCATTTAAGCCACACTCTGTGGCCACATCATTCCAGAGGGAGGTGGCAGGGGAGGCCTCTGACATGGAAACAGAGTCTGTCCTCCTGAAACCCGGGGAGGCCCTGGGATTCCTGGAAAAGACCTCTGAGGGGCTCCAAGCCTTTGCAAAAACTGGGTTCTCTGCCCAGATCACCCTGACCCCTATGCCTGGCTGACACCCAACCTCAGGTGCCTCTTCTGGAAGACTTTCCTGCCCCCCTGACCCCAATCTTACCCCAGGAGGGGTTAGGGCCTACTGTAATGGCTTACTGTCCCCAGAGTACAGCCTGACTGGCTCATCCCTGGATCTCCAGCTCTGCCCCGAGGAGGCACCCAGCAAATGTTGTTAAATGACTGTGGCTAGGATGAGGGAAACATGGTGGCCAAAATTAGCCCTACCACTTACCCAAACAGAGTGCCCAACAGATGGATGGCAAGGATGTTTTTCATAAAACACTATCAACTGTTGGCTTTCCTCTGTTCCAGGCACTCTGCTAAGATGCCTTCTAAACATGGAACCTGTCTAATTTCCTCTAGCACCCATGGAAGTGGGCACCAGTAAGACTCCATTTCACAGACTGGATCTCTGAGGCACCTACCTCTCTGGAGCCATAGAGCTCAAGGGGCTGCCCGCAGAGCTCACGCAAAGCAGTCCAACCCAGGAATGGTCTCTCCCGTCCTCTCCCTACTCCTCCCTTGCTAGCTGGGTGGCACCTCACTGCCTGAGAGGGGACCTGTTTTCCCAGAACTTCCTAGGACAGTCAGAGCTGCTCTCTTCCTGGCTAACACCCCTCCAGGTGCATAATCATCAGGGGTGTTGGAAAGCTGAAGGGTGAAAAAAATGCAGCTCTCATAAGGCGAGCAGGGTTTACACGTTTAGAATTCCTCCCTGGGCGGAAGCGGAAGGCATCTTTTGTCCCTCTGCCTTCCTTTCAACCCATACCCACAGATTTCTTTTTGGTGGAGCCAGCTTTTCTCAACACAGGGTGGCCTAATCTTACTACACTGATGGACAGTGACTTCAGTGGGGTTTGGGGGCAACTTGATGATACGGGTAAATGTAGTAACCACATTTTTTTCATGTGAAACCTTCATAAGAGTGTATATCAATGATACCTTAATAAAAAAAACAAAAGAGGATGACCTATAGTGGGTCCTCCTGAAGCCTAAGACCCCAGTTACACCCCAGCCGGCCCCTTCCCTGCCCTGAGGGCTTGGGCTCTGATAAAAATTCACTCCCCAGTCCAGAAACTGCACAGTAGCAACCTTGGCCCAACAAGTTCAACTCTGCCCCAAGGTCTACGAAGATCCCAGGGGCTGGCACAGACATGGTGTTGAGTGGAGCAGCACCCTCTGCCTTCTGCCTGCGGTCTCCTCTTCGTCAAGCTTGGTGCTCTAACACACCAGGTGAGGCCATCTTCCTGCTCCAAACTCTGGCTCCCCATCACCCACGGCTCAGGGCCCACATGTGGTCCTTTAAGATCTAGCCCCTGCCTACCATCCAAGTCTTCTCTCTTAGGCACCTTAGTGGAAACCTGCTGTGGGATGGAAAGCAGTTGAGGTGGGCCCCCACTGCAGTGCCATCTTCCAAGCCAGTCCCCCTCCCACCAGCACATCTGATGGCCACCACTGCTCCCTGTAGCCAAAGATTTCAGCCTTATGCACCCGCTCATAGCTCTGAAGGCATGTTTTGGGGGCTTAGTATTTTTCCAGGGCCACACCCTCACCTCCTACAAACACCTGCTCCATCAGGCATCACTCCACATACACACACTACATAAATGCACACACACCACACACTCAACACCACAACCACCAGCACTAACTGACCTCAGGTGTGACCTAGCTCCACTCCAAATCACCAGCATATTTGATTTCTTTAACCCTCAGTTTTCCCATGGCAGAATAGGGATCATTTATAATATTTACCTCAGAAAAAGATTATGTTAATAACAATAGCTGCGATTTCTTTCTTTTTCTTTCTTCTGTTTTCAAAACAGCCACTACTTATTGAGCACTTCCTCTATGCTAAGAACCACTTTAGGTGAATTACCTATGTTCAGGTGAATTACCTATATACCCAAAGCAACCCTGTGAGTCATTATGATTGTCATCCCCATTTGACAGATAAGAAAACTGAGGCATGAAGAGGTCATGTTGCTTGTCCAACGTCAAAGAATTAGTAAGAAAAAGAAATCAAGATTCAGATCCAGCTTCCCCTCAGTCCAGAACCCAAGCTCTCCACCACTTCACCCTGGTCTGCTTCCAGGCTCCCCTCTCCCCTCCCATCTTCTCTCTCCCCCATTCAGGACTGCAGCTGGTTCTGGCCACAAGCAGTTGCTGGGGCAGGAACTAACAGGGGCAGGGATTAAACATGAAAGGGCTAAAGGCCTTGGGCCACATCCCCCCATCCAAGAGATGGATGGGGTCAGACTGCCCCCTCCCGCCCAGGTCCCTGTCCTTAAGGCCTCTTAAAATCCGTGCCCCTGTCTCCAGGCAGCCTGCCCAGAAATGGAGGGTCTCCCTGGTCCCAGGACGGGCAGCCCACAGACTTCTGCCACATCCCGCCTGCCTCCCGTAGCAGCAGCTGCCGCCAGCCATGCTGAGGGCTTTCAGGGCTTCTCTGAATTCTTGGCTCAAAGCTGAGACTGCACCCCCTTCCAGGGCAATCCCTGGTAAAGTCGGTCCCCCTTTCCACCCCAAAATGCAGCTCCCCAAACTCTTCCTCAAGCGCAGGCCTGGACTCAGGCCTGGGAGTTGCTGCCAGCCACAGTGCTCCATGGGTTATTATTATTGTTGAGAGGGAAACTAACACTGGCTCCCACTTACTGGGTGCTTGCTCTGTGCCAGGGCCTGAGCTAAGCACTTTCCGGGCACCGTCTCCTTCCTTCTCACACAACCTGGGCAGGTCAGAACCATTACCATCCCATGACAAAGACAGACACACAGAGGCCAAGGGACTCATCCAAGTTGTATAAAAAGCGACAGAGCCAAGATCTCAACCCATCTCTGGCTCCAGAGCCCATGAATTTCCCCCAGCTGGCAGCTCTGGATAGAAAGGAGAGGAAGAAGGTTGGGCCCACCCTTGAATCTGAGTTTGGCTCAGGCTGATGCTCCCACCCACCCCTCAGCCCCAGGCTTCTTGCCTTCTCCTGTCACACTCTGCATACCCAGCCCAGCCAGGACACAGAGATGCTGCAAAGGGCCCTTCCCCACCCCCAGCCTGTCCATTAAGCTCCCAGGGCCATCAATGTATTGATTGGCAGGGCTGAGCCATCAGCATGGGAGGGGGTGATGCCACCCAACATGGCTGACTGGGAGCTCCCTCTTCCCGTACATCAGCCTTTTCTGTACAGATCATCAATATGGGTGCTGCTGGGAGTCAACCCTGGAGCCAGCCTGGGGGAGGGGGCAAGGCCCCTAAAGACCCAGGCTCCCTTTTTTTCTTCCCTTTCCCCTTCCCTCCAGTACATGCTTCAATTCCCTCTCCCTTAAGGCACTTAAGTGGGGAGAGTGGTCATGCATGCTTACAAGGTAATAAAGAAGCCCTTTATTCTGATATTCTATGCCCATGATGGCCTTTTACATCACTGCATTCCTGAGTTTGATGCTCCCGCCACCCCAACTGGTTTGGAGTTCTCTGAGCATGTCAGGCTGTTCCCTGCTTCCATGTGGAATGTTGTGTGTGCCTATAATGGCTTTTACACAGACACCAACACACACACACACACACACACACACACACACACACACACACACACACACATTCACAGGGTCTTCATCCAACTTGCTCCTATTTCAAGATTCAAGCCTTCCCTGGCCAGATCCCCTCACCCCAAGTCTGGTTTCATGGGCCCTCACCAGAGTAGCCGTGGCACCACAGAGACCTTGCCCCTGCACAGACCTCTCAGATTTCTCTCAAGTCTGAGGGCTGAAACAAGTCCTGAGCCCCCATGCCTCACACCTGATGCCAGGAGAGGGGCTCAATCCAGGTGCCTGGCCCCTAGATAAGCAGCTCCCCAAACCCTCCCAACCACTGACCCAACATTTATTCTGCATGCTAGGTCTGTGCTAGGTGCTGCATGGGCCCGGCCTCCCTTGACTTCCAGGAAACTCAAGCTAACAGACAAGCAAGCCTCTAGACACACCAGAGTCAAGTGCATAACTGCACCTTACATTTGCTCAACACTTACAATGAGATGGGTGCCGGGCCAAGTGCTTCCCCCAGGTGACCACAATCCACCCTTTCAGCACCCCCAAGGAGGAGGCTCTATCCCAATGCCCATAGTAAAAGATGAGCTGCAGAGAGGCCAAGCAATTTGCTCACTCACATGACTACCATGAGGCCAAGGTGGGGTGTGACTAGGAGAGCTGGGTCCAAGCCTGAACTCCTATGCATCCCTGTAAGCCCCAGCAGAGAACACACTGGATCACAGGATAGAGACAAAGTGCCAAGGGGTTCCAAGGTAGGGGTTGGAAGGAGAAGGAGGAGGAGGAGGCAGGTAAGTAAAGCTACCCAAAATATTGGCCATCTCTTCACAGGGAACACTTGGCAGAAAAAGCTCAACTCTTGGATGCCTTCTTCATCCCCCTAAAATGTCATCCAGGACAAGGACCAGCTATGCAGCAGGCATCCCATAAATGTTTGCTGACTGCTAATGAGGAGCAGCACCATAACTGGCATACTGCATCCCTGGTCCAAGACATAACTTCAATCATCCCTCCCTACAGGCCTGGCAGGAGCCTTATTCTCCCTATTTCCCACATGATTAGGAGGCAGGCACTCAGATTGGTTAAGGATCTTGCCCAAGGCCACATAGCCTGTGAGTGGTGCAGTGAGGATGAAATTCAGACCTAAGTTCAAAGCCTGTGCTCCCAACTCAGAGGAGCACATCTTTCTTAACGTTTGTCAGCACTCTGCAGCATATCATACATCTAACACACACAAACAGCATATACCGACTGAGCAATTACTATTACTCAGTTATTTACGGAGGTGCCAGCCCTTGTGCTTGCTACTCTGTGTGCATGATCCCACTCAGTCCTGACAATAACCCTTAAGAAGTAGGTACCTCTCATTACGACATTTTACAGATGGGGAAAACTGAGGTGCAGAAGATTGAAGGTTAAGAAATTTGCTGAACGGCTGGTTAGCAGCACAGACCCAACTCAAACCTAGGTTTGTCCTATGCCAAAGCCACGCATTCAGGCACCATAGATGCTACCGGGCTCATCTCACTCATGCCCAGGTGGACAGTCCAAGGCACAGAGAGGGAGGTCATCCAATGAGCCAGTGGCAGAGCCAGGAGGGTCCCAGGGATCCTGAAAGGCTTTCTTCTCTGTGACCCACAGGAGGCTGAGCCTTGGCCCCATCCTTGGTGAAGCAGCATTTTAAATGGGCCTGAGGCCTTATGCCATTCAGATGTCAGAGCAAATGATACCCAAACATTTCTCACCTGTACCAGCAAGCCTGACTAAAGCCCAAGGGGCCACTTCCCCACTGATGTTCCAGAACAAATCCCTACACTCAGGCCAAAAGAGCGGGCAGCAGGCTTCAGCCCTTTCTGAGGCCCTGTGGCTGTCCCCAGCCCAGACCACATCAGCAGGGCCCTTGGCACTATCCCTGAGTAATCTGCCACACTCCTTGCAAGAAGGCGGCAGACCTGCCCCAGCAAGAACTCTGGATGCACCCAAGTGCATCAGATGGTCCTTGAGCTCAGGAAGGAAACAATCAACACCTCCCTTCTCCCCAGTCACCAGGAGGTGGCAGTGCCCTGGGGACAAGGGAGCCCTCCCAGAGGCAGAGGCACAGGGGCTGGGTCTTGACACACAGACTAGCATTCGAGCACTGGCCTCTGCACTGCCCCCTGCTCCACACCCTCAGAAAGTAGAAGACTGATTATCAGTTGTTTTCTTCCCATTTTATGCATGCAGAAGCCAAGACCCAGATAGGTTAATAACTTATCCAAAGTCACACAGCAAAAGCAAGGCAGAGTGACGATTGGAACCAGGTTGGCAGAGTCCAGAGCCCCCACACTGCTATTTAAGAAGCCTGGGCCCCAGAGATGGGTGACCCAGGGCTGAAGCCAGCCCTTTCTCTCTTGCTGTATGACCAAAGACAGGTGATTTCATGTCTCTGAGCCTCACTTTCTCTACCTGCAAAATTCCCTAATCCTAGGCTGGTTGTGAGGCTTAGGCTAGATGTAAGCTCCTGCCTGTCACATGTGAGCACACAATGCCTGGTGGTGGCTACAACTATTGCTCTTAGCCTGGTGTGCCTGCACCCTGCTTTCCCACACCCACAACTTTCCTGCTAGAGGGCAGGAACTTTCCTCCCTGTTCCCCTCCATCTCCCTCTGTGGGCCCAACATGCCTTCAGAGCTATCCCTAAGATACCAGCTGTACCAACCACTAGAAATTAAAAAACCCACCTCCTTATCTCAGAGCAGGTGACATTCTGGGGCCGCAGGAATGCTGGCAGGGTGCCTCCCACCCTCACCTCCTCCATGCTGGTAAAGAGGCTGGGAGGGGAGTGCTTGGGCCCCACCCCGATGAACACCCACCTCTGGCTCTGGGACACTTTCAGACCAGAACATTCCAGGAAGATCAGGGCCTACAGACTCTGAATCAGGGGTCCTCAATCACAAAGACACCTACCTGGGCTCTGATAATCCCCTACTATGGGGATCCTATCATGGGACTCCAAAAGGGTCTCTCACTGAGGACCCCTAGCTTGCCTCTTGGGACTCCATCTTGCCATCAGTATAGTCTTCCTGAAAAAGTCTGCCTGCTGTAGTAGAAAGAATACAAGATCTTGAGTCTTTGCTGTGGCCTTGAGCAAATCCTTTCCTGGCTCTGTGCCTCAGTTTCTCCATCTGCAAATTAGGGATATTATCCTCTCCTACTTCAGGAGGAAGAATAATAGAATGAAGCATGCTTCCTGATGCAAGAGCCGCTCTGGCATTCTTACAAGCAGCCCTCTTCCATCTGGCCAGGGCACCTCTCCTCGGCCTCAGGTTCTTCCTCCCATAGACTGAAGGAAGTTGGCTGGCGCCTCACCACAGTTCATGAGAGACGGGGTTAAAGCACTTTTGCCCTCAACTGGGAGCTCCTTGAAGTCAGGAACTGACTAGTCCTTTTCCCAGGGCCAGCCAAGAAGCTAGCTCCCAGCAACTACTGTCATATGAATACCTAACTGGATGGACGGGTGGCTTATGTCACGGCTTTAAGAAATTAAAAGCACCACACAATGGGACAGCTTCCCATCCTCATCATGTTCCACAGGAGTCTGTCCCCAGCTCCCCCATCCTAGCCAACTTAGAGACAGGTTCTAAACCTGAGGAGGCCATGTGTGGGGGCTGGTCAGGCCAAGAGCGGCTGTGGAAGGAAATTTCCAAACTTGAACACATGGTGCGGTGAGAGAGGAAGTTGGCGCTGCAGGAGGGACAGGGGCCTGGCGGTGGAAGCGCCCCCTGCCCTGGCCTGCCTCAAGCCTGGCCTGTCTGGGGAAGGCCAGGACCTAGCCGAGCCTGGCAGCAGGAACAATGTCAGGCAGGTGCCAGCCAAGCTGCATGAAAGGCCCAGGCCGGTGTCATTGTCAGCGCTCAGCCAAGTGCAGAAAAGCAATTTACTGGTCACGCCGCCTGCTCCCCTTGGAAATTTTTAAAATTCTTCCGATTTGAGCTACCCGTGGTATCCCAAGTCATGTGGAGAAGGGATTTTATTAAATTCCCAGCTTCCCACTTCCCAGGGTGGCCGGCGGGTGAGGGCAGGGCTCTCTACATGGGGAGAGGAGGAGGGCAGCGTCTGGCATTGACTGTGGCTGGGAGTGGAGGCCCAATCTGTGAGTGGGGGCTGAGAGATGGGAAGAGAGGAGGAGCCCAGAAACTACATTGCTAAGACTGGACCAGTCCCCCAAAACATAGAGGGGGAGAAGGGAAGGGCATAGGTGTATCCATTATCCAGCAGAAATATATGCCCTCCTGGGTGGATGAGATTTTGCAAAATTTCTCCCACACCTATCATGGTACCCCTTCACCCACAGGGCCACCCATTACAAAAATTATGAAGCTATGACTAGTAGTGATCTACAGATAGGGAAAGATGGAGCTGGGGTTCAGGCCCAGTGTGAGGGACTGCAAGACCATGAGCCCTTCCCACCATGCAGGGAGGCTTGCCCCCACCCCACAGCCACCCATGCACACCAAGGAGCTCTCACTACCACCCTCTAAGCTCTCTCTGCCCAGGAAGTAGCTGTGTTACCTTTGTCTGCCCAACACCACCTCAGCAGGGAACAGACTTCAGACTCCTGGCAACTAACATGTGGGTGCCACCCCTCATCTCTACCTCTAATGGCCACTCCACCTTGGTCCCTAGAGCATGAATGGGGACATGAACCTGCCAACTTTGCCCGTAACCCCCTACAGTTGCATTTCTTTATCTTTCAGGAATCATAGGTGCTTCTCAGTATCTGTGGGGGGGCTGAGAACCTGCTCTGACACAAGCACACTTGGACACCATTTTAGTGCAATGTGTCAGGGACCCTTCTTTCTCATAATCCCATCCTTAGATATTCTAAGGGTGCATGGACCATGGGTTAAAAACATCAGTCTTTCAGCAGCTGGATGGGGAAAAGCTGCAGAGGAAGGGGTTTGCTAGGAGATGAAGGAGAAGAGGCTCCCTCACCTGCCTGAAGTCCTAACCCAGATGGACCTAACTCAGACAGACCACCCAGCTCTCTCCCCAGAGGCTGGCTTTAGCTCTGTCCAGGAGGAGGAGGTGGGATGCAGAATCTAGGTTCCCTCCCTCACACTCCCTCAGAGAACACAGACCACACAGCAACCCCTCCTGGGCCGCACTTCAAGGACCAAGAGGCAGTAGTCATCAAGAGGCTTGAGCAACAAAGTCCCCAGCCATCTCTCTACCTCCATGCACATTTCATTGTCTTTCACCCCCAGGCTCAATGTTCAGGAAAAGAGCTCTCACCCAGGTCAGAGAAGCAGATTCCCCAGAGTGACCCTGGGGCCTGCTCTCTGCTTGGGGACTCAGCTGCAAACCAGATAGGCCATGCCTGGCACTGGCCTGTCTCTCTGACACCAGCCAGTCCCCACCCCGCCACCACACAGGGTCACATCTGCTTTGGCAAACAGCCAGTCTTGAGTTACTGACTACAGTTGTATTGATTCAAGGAGTCACTGGGGACTCCAGCCTGGACAACAGGAGGAAAGAAGCCATCAGTCTGTCCGTCCAGCCAGCCAGCCTGCCCCCAGCCCCAACTAGCTGCCCCCAGCTCAATGCCCATACTGATGGGAACAATCCTCTCCCAGGAGTGGGAGGGAAGATAAGCAGATCCACAACCATCACCAAGCACGGCAAGCGGCTGCTGAGTCTCAGCAGCACTCAACACATAAAACACTCCTGGAGCCAGAAAACTCGGGGAACCACCATTTTCCCTGCTGAAGGCTTTCTTCAGGTACTCCCAGAGTCCAGAAGGCTAATGTCTAAGCATCCTCTCTAACCCTGTGAGGACACCTGCCTTCAACCCAGACGGGGAAGGAGCAGATAATCTCTTTTGGCCCCAGTCCAGCTCCTCCTAGGGCCCCTCCCCCGCAGCTCTAGGTGGGTGGGGGGCTAGGGCAGCTGGCACTTCCTATTCCCTTTCCCTTTGAGATCCCTCCTCCCACCAGGCTGAGGCAGCCCTGGTCTGGTTCTAATCGGGGTTGAAGTCGCTCCCTCTTTCCCTCTTCTCTTTCCCTCCCACCCCCCTTTTTCCTTCATTTCCATGGCTTTGGAAGCCCGAGCGTTCCAACTGTCTGCATGCCAAGACCTTCCTGAGTCTGAAAGCTGCTGAAGTAACAGATCAGATTTTAGCAAGTGCTTTCCAGGCTGAGCGCCAAGCCCTCTTCTGATTCACGGAGAGCGAGCGAGCAGGGAGCGAGGTGGGGAACCAGCTGAGGGCTGCACCACCTTGGGCGAGGGTCTGCGGAGCGCGGCCCATTTGGGAGCGGCCTCGAGAGCAATAGCCCCTCAGTCCAGGAGCCCTGCTCTGCTCCCTCTCACCCTAGTCTCTCTAGTCTGTCCGTCCGTATGTCTGTCTCTGTCTCTCTCTTCTGCAAACGCCTTAGAACCACCGAGTAATTTACAACTGAAGCTTTCTCCCTGGACTCAAAATCCACTCGGCTGAAAGGAGCCTTTTTGTTTGGAGGAGCGGGCGGAGATGTTAAGGGACGGTTGGCAGAGAAAATCCCCAGGTTCCAACTCCTCACCGGCTGTGGGCACATTGGACCAGGGGTCATTGCGCGGCTGAGCCCGCTGGCTCCGGTGATCTCCTCCCAGCCGAGGTCAGCAGGGATCTCCTCCCAGCCGCGCTAGTCAAGACCCGCAGCAGAGCCCCTTGCCCTTGGCCTGGCCCTCGCCGGCGCAAGGCGCGCGCGGAGCCGCCCTTCTGAGCCCTGGGAACAGGTGCACTGGGCTCCGCGCCCAGGAGGGGTGGGGCACAGGGAGGGGGCGCGGCACGGGAGAGGGGGGTCAGCGTATACAGCAGCAGGAGAGGGGTAAGGTCAGAGTCAGGAGCTCACCTACCTGTACCTGGAAGCACAGCAGCAGGAAGTGTAAACACCTGCAGGAGAGAGATGGAGAGGTGGTCAATGGAACTTGAGAGAGGGGGGAGCGCAGACGGACAGATAGGCAGTCGGAAAGTCAGACGAACGGCCGGGCAGGCAGACAGAACCACAGGCACACGGACAGCCAGCCAGGCAGGGTGGGCAGCACCGCGTGCGGGCTCTTACAGGCAAGTGCAGGCGGAGGGCGCTGAATACATCGCTGGGCGGGGGGGAGGCGGCGGCTCCTAGCCCAGCCTGCACATGTCCGCTCCGCGCGGCCAGGACCGGGCGCCTCCGCCGCCTCCGCCGCCGCCGCCGCCGCTGCTGCTCCCTCCTTGCCGGCTGCTGCTGCAGACTCTGCTGCTCCGGGGCGCTCCGCGGCGCGCCCTGCGGCATCAGCGCCCCGCGCGGCTCCTCCGGAGCGCTGCGCCCTCAGGGCTGGCGCGGGAGCTAGGGGGTGGCCGCCGCCGTGCAAGAGGCACCCGGCCGGTGCAGGGAGGCTTGCTCACTGCTGGCCCGTTGGCTGTCCGGGCGTCCTCGGGAGCCTGGCTGACCGGCTCACTACGGGGTCAACATGCGCGTCGGGGTTGGAAGCTGGGGCGCGCTCTCCGGCCGGACTCGCGGATGCGGGAGGCCAGGGGTCAGCACTCCAGAGCCGGGATGCGCGGCTGCAGCACTAAGGCGTCACGGCCGCTCCGTCTGGGCGCCCGCCGGCTCATGTCTCCTCCTCCGCGTCTCCCCGGCCGTGCGCATCGCCGCCTCCCACCACTGGCGGCGGCCGGGGCGTTTTCTACGCGCGGGCGGCGAGGGGGCGGGGGGCCGGGGGCGGGCCCGGGCCCTAGCCGGCACAATGAGGATGCGGGGCCCAGGGGCTCCCCCCTCGGGGCGCGGCCGGACGGGCGCTCAGCTCGCCTGGGTGCGCCGCGCCCACATCAAAGGGGGCCCTGCCTGCTTTGCCTGCCTGCCTTGCCTGCCTGCCGCGGCCTCTCCACTGCCTCCTCCTCCTCCTGGCGGCTCCGGGTTGGAGGCGCTCAGGGTCTCGGCGACGGGACCCGCAGCTACGAAGGGGCAGAACTCGCGAGCTGGAGCTGGCGAGCGCAGAAAGCCGTCGGAGCTCTGCACTGGGGCGCAAGGACCCGCGCCGCGGCGCAAACGCTGCCTGAATTGGGCATGCAGCAGTCCGCAAGAATGCAGTTAGGTGCGGAGCATCCTTGCTACTGCATTCACTCACACCCACCAGCGCTTGAGAGGGCAGCAGGGAGAGGGTGGATCAGGCCCAGCCCTCGGGTCGGCTCCACTGAAGGGGGGAAGGCCGATTTTACCCGCCCTCTGAGTCCCTGAAGGTTCGTGGCATGTCCCAGATGTTCTCTCGGACTACTGGCACTCTAAAATGAACCCCCTTCCGATCTCTCCGCCCCTGCTGCTGGGGAGGAGTGGGGTCTCCAAGGCGACTCTCACCCCCCACTCTCCCACCTCCGGGACTCCCGGGTCGGTTCTCGGGATCCCAGCTTGTCTCTTTTGGTAGGCGAGCCAGCTTCGGAAATGCACGGCTGTCACCTAGTGGCTTCAAGACGTCGCTGCAACCCCAGCCCGGGTGAGCTACAGGACAAGGAGCAGCCAGCAGGACTCTGGTCAGCGCCCACTCAAGGCCGTCTTCCCGCCTCCTGGCCGAGACTGGCTACTGTGTGAGCGCTACAACTGTTAAGCTCCCTTAACCAGGGCCTCTCTGAAGGTATTTTTCACCACCCCCGCTCCTTCAGAAGCATCACTCCTGTCATTCCCACCAACCTCAAATGTACAGTCTTCACGTGCAACTGCCTCACTCTGTCTGGAGCCCCCAACAGCCAAGCTCTGCTTTGGCTAAGGGGAAAAAACTCAAACTAGGGAAAGGAATAGGCCAACAAGCTCAAAAACCAAACTTAGCAATCTGCACCATTTGGTTAAAATTTTGTCACTGGCTGTGGGTTTAACTCTCGTTTTACTAGAGCATAAACTGAGGTAAGTGCTGTCGTCAAACAGTGCTATATCCCAGTCATGGAATAAGAAATATCAACAATTGTTCCAAATATCAGGTCTCACTGCAAGCTATTTTAAGTTCATTTTCAAAGCTGAGGCTCTCTTAACTATCTGAACGTAGCCAGCTTCAGCACGGGACAGAAAGGCAGAATACCCTTTCAAAACGAGGTGCTGGAAGATGGGAAAAGTTCCTGTGTGAAGCACTGGGCTGATTTTAGACATTCTCATTGACAGAACTGTTCATGCAGTTATTGGTAAATACGAAGTCTTAGAGAAAATGAACTAATCCCCGAAGATGCAGTGACAACAAAGAAATGGACAGAATGCTCTCACTGGGGGATAAGACACTGTCACCATCCTTTCATGCAGACAGACCTGTCAAGCAAGAGGTGGTTTTGGCCTTATCACCTAAAATGGAATGTTTGAAGTATCTCCTAAGAATTATACTTCATTTGCTATACTTTTACTTTCTATTACTTTTGAATGGAATAGGCATATAACTACATGTTCTACCTAACATGCTTGCATTTTTTATGCTCAGATCAAGTTTTTTTCTCAATCTTACAAGACTATCAACCCAGCTAAGACTGACCAAAAAGTCTACAGAGAACAGTTCTAAGAGCATAAAATCAAGCGTCAAGAGGTTCTGGGCTTAGGGGTTTAAGTATTGCCTCCAACATTTGTAAATTTCAGCAAGCTTCCTCATCTACAAACCATAGCTAAAAACAGTAACAATTGCTACTGAATTAGGTAATTCAGAGTTGAGCACATAATGAAGGCTCCAAACGTTTTAGCAATTATTTGTAATAATTATCACTTCCAGGTTTTCATTTTTCTTCACAATTTCATTATGTAGGGAGGCAGTCACTCACCTTTATAGTAGAAAAGACCACGATCTGTCTTAAACCCCAAATTCAGTCATTTAAACAAGTCTTTTCCCCACCACTCAAATCTAACTTTCACATACCTATTACCATACACGAGTCTTTCTGAATGACATTTTATGTGAATTTGACAGTTTATTCAGATCCTGCTGTGTATCAGCCCATGGGTGAAGACAAACAAGGTCCCTACTCTAGAAAAGCATTTCACTTCTACCCAGGAAGACAGGCTAAATGAAAGCAAATAGGCCAGGAGATAAATTACAGCTGGCCAGTGCCTTGAAGGAAACTGAAGGGATAGAGAAGACCTCTTAGTAATGAGACCCAAAGGGTGGGAACCCTTCCATGCAAAGGAATATTCGAGGCAAAACATATCAAGTGCCCACAAGTAGAAAAAGGCTGAACAACAGGTAGGATTAACCTGGAGTGGCAAGCAATGAAGGTGAAAACAAGCAAATGCTCAGTCATGCGCCTTGCAGGCCCCATCAAAGACCAAGAGAGAGCCATCAAAGGCCTTTTTTTTTTAAGGTAATGTTTATGTACAATTTTTAAATGCATCTGTTTTAAATGTGGTTAGTGACAAGTATTTACACTTACGTTCTAGTTTCACATAAATTGAATGATGTATATGCTTTTGTATCTGGCTTTTGCTCTGCAGGTTGAATATTCACCCTCACCCACTGTTACTTTCATTAGTAATTGTTTCTTTTTATTGCCAAGTAGTACTCTACAGTATGGATATACCAATTTGTCTGGAATTCCAGTTCATTCTTAGCTGCAGAACTTACTGCAGCTAAGAATGAACTGGAATGGCACTGTGGCAGTAAGGAAGCCGATGAGAAGGCTGTTAACAGCTGAGGCAAAAAGTACAGTAGTTTGGAGTTGGCGGCTGTGTGCTGATTTGGTGTTGGAATCAGACACACTTTCAACTCCCAGCTCCAGCTAGTAAACTCACAAGTTTTCTGAGCAGTCTCATCTGTAAAACCTGTCTTAAGGGGAGCAGAAAATGTTGACTGCTAGCCCAAGCGAATTAATGTAAGCCCTACAGGGTCAACTGTTTTGCTTATGCCACCTCTCTCCAATTTAAGACACAAAATCCAGAGTCTGTAGAATATAAACATTTTGGAGACAAAGATGAGAGAATCTGCAGCCTAACAAAGAACAAATGCAGCCTCAAGCCTTCATGTGATCAAGTAGTTTTAACGAGTAGCACAGATTAGTCCCAAAACCACCTCTCAGAACTCACATTAAAACAGAACCTCTACTGCCAAATTCATGAGTCAAGGGAGCAAATGGCTGCTTGGCAAGAACTGGCTGGAAGACAGCCTTAAACATTCTCAAATAACTTTAACCCTCTATCTCTAGAGCCTGGACCACCACCTTTGATTAATAGTCTCAGCATGTTACTTGTGATCTTCAACCTTTTTCTTGAGCAAATTCTAACAAAACCCCACACTTGTGTTTCTTTCCCCTCATTAAGCTTGTAGTTGTCAATACTACAGCTGCTTCTGCAAACTGTTATATACCACTATTAACCTCATGCTATTATTACCCATCATTTACATGATTCATGATTCAGTTTAGACAACCTGACCTGCTCTCCCCCCAAAAATGGCTTTATCAACCTATTTTTTTCTCTGGTTGAGGCCCAAGTAGCAGAATCTTTTGTGATTAAAGTAACAGAAGAGGCGCTTCCATCAGCCAACTAACTGGTGCCATCACTGTCCTTTCAAGAGCTCACAATTTTCCCTTTATTTTTCGAAAGGCTCTGATGGGATTTGATCATCCACAAAGTCAGATAAACAATAATCCAGTATTAACACTGCTCCCACCCAGACTGGTTCCTAAATGTCATTTTTTAAAAAGAGCCAGTGCTCCTTGGGAGAAATGGATCATTACAGGTCTGAAAACAAAAGTGAACAAACTGGGCCTGGACCATTTTGTCACACTAGAAAGAAGCCATAAAGGACTACTGGAGTCTGATGGTAGGACCAAGATTGAAAGGCATTCCATTGGCCAAAATGAAAAAACAGTGGAATGAAACACCAACACACAGAATCTGAATTCAGGATACTTTTAGAGGTTCCTAGAGTATCAACTCATCATTCTGAAAATTGGATAATGAAAAGAATAAAACACTAAAAATATTTTTAAAAGTCAGGTACAAACTGAGGCAATTAAATTTTAAAGAGAATGCCTGCAAAATAACAAACAGTATTAAGGACTAAGCAGTAAGAAACGTTCATATTCACAGACTGGCTTAAGGGAAATAGAATTATGCCATCAGCAAGTACTTTCAAAAAGGAAAATTCCAGAACCACTTAAAATAAATTTCTGGTACAGGTACTAAATATTCCAAAATTAAGGAGAGCAAGCGAGTTCTTCACAGCTCCCTCTACTATAATCAAGATGGATTAACATTAGGAACAAACAGAAGGAAACCAATTGTTTTGTCTATCTTAGAAAACTTGAAAAAAAACTTTAATTATGTTCAAGTACCTTATTTGCTTTTAGCAATTAAACCAATATTGATCTAAGTATGGCCAATCTCACTTATCTATTGGGAAATAGATCTACTTATCTACAGGGAACTATCTACTTATCAATCTTGATCTAAGTATGGCCAATCTCACATACCTAGTGGGAAATATCTACTTGTCAATCTCACTTACCTATTGCGCTGTACAAAGAGAATTTTGTGTTTTCTAAAGCAGGAATTTCCTAAGTCATAGCCTAGGAGTAGTAGTAGCTCCATTTCCAAATTACATTTAGTTGCCTGATGTCTACTAACTAGCACCATTACTGACTCGAGGCACAGGGAAATTTTTAATTTCTGCCCTTCCAAAATACAAGTCCTCTCTAGAACCTTTGCAAAGATGGATCTGGTTTAATAATAGGGCAACCAGTATGGCCAGCTGTTCCCTCAGAATGGCTGAGAATTCCTTTTGGTTTTCCTGTTACATGCAAAGTACCCATCAGTTAAAACAAAGTTAGGCTTCATTTCTACACAGAACCCAAAGCACTAAAAATCTCAGACCTACATGTCCATTAAGAAATAATTGATTCTACTTCTGAACAGTTAAATAACTGATACTAATAATTACCTACCATACTCCTATATTATATGCTATAATATGAAACAGTACCTGTGGATGAAATGACTTAACTTTAATGTAGTTTTTGGTAGCACCTGACAGTATTTAAACACCAGTTTACTTTTTAAAATCAAGGTGTAGGCTGGCTATGTGTTGTATTTTAACTGTTCTATCAATTTAAAGATGACCTTTTAAACCAAGTATAAAAGTAGAAGTACTTTCTAGTGAAAAAAAGAATATTGAACATTTACCATCCTTGCTGAGCCTCCAATACAATAAAAGTATAGAGAGAAGCAAGCTACAAGGATGTAGATACATGTCCTGGACAAAGGAAACTGAATAATTAAGAAAACCACAACCTTAAGTAAATGACTACAAGAGGCATATGGTATCTGGGAAATGGGATCAGACAAGACCATGTACTGCACCAACCTTTTCCTCACCCCCTCAACCAAAATGTTTACAAAACCACCTCAGAGATAAAAAGGCTGGTATCTGTAGAACCCCATTCAAAATATCTGAAACTATATCTTAATCTACACATGCCACCCTCCTAATCAATATAAAGATAAAATTACAAGGCTGAGGAAAAAGAAAAACGAGTAAACAACGCATTGGATGAGCAGTTTTTTCAGACTTTCCATACTACATCCCCAAAGAACCAAGGACAAGAATCTGGAAATTAAAATAGTAAAATGAACAAGGCAGAAAATAAAAGTCTCTCCTCAAGTTTAAACAGAAAGGAATGAGGAAAAACATCCAAGAGAATCAAACAGAAGGCCCAAGAATGGATAGGAGACTGAAATCTCCCAAGAAAATGGCTCAGAACAGACCCACAGTCCACCCAGGGACCAAAAACAAGACTGTAAGACACAGTATAAAACTTCAGCAAGAGGCGGTGGCAGAAAAAAACAAACAAAACAAAAAAAACTTCAGCAATAAAGCAATCTTAATTAAGCTATCAGAAAATCTGGTCATACACAAAAGAATCCGTGAAAATGTTAATAGACTAAGCCAAAAAAGGCACACATTTAAAAATTGTTTAAGTGATTCAGCAGCACTGAATATTAGGTAAGAAATGAAGACATTTTCTGGTTATAGAGACTCTGAAAATACTCCTCCCACTTATTGGGAAACTGGATGATATTCCACAGCAACACAGAAATCTAGCCCTGACCATCCTGCAACTGGCCCATGGTGAAACACACAGGAGTCTCAAGGATTAGCCCCTGAATGTCCTCATGTTGCTTACTTTTCTCCTATGGATCTAAAATGTGTTAGTCACATGCCATTTAGGGCAAATAGAGAAAACAGTCACAGAAATCACCTTCTAATCTGATTCAAGTGAAAAAAATCAGGCTGCAAAAGGCTGCTACAGATTACATGATGGATTGTCACTGGGAGTGAAAAAGCTAGGACAGGTGGGTAAGAGATGGACTCCAACATTTAGAAACACATTTGCACGGTACTTATTAAGATGTGGGAAGGTATGGACATTAAATTGTCATGACAAAAAATATTCTGTAACTCTGGGAAACAACTATTTGGAGGGGTAGGGCAGGCCTTTTTCTTATGAGATTTTAGGATAATATTTGGCACCTTTAGCTATTTGACCAAGTAAAGGGCAAGTAATAGGAAAAGAAACAGTGCTACTTTATTAAAATACTGAGTTTTATTTCACATGTATATTTTTGTCTCCCCACCATTTCCATTTGTCTGACCACCAACACTACTATGTCCTATCATAACATTCCATACATACTTAAAACCAAGCAAAGGGTGGAGTTCCATCTTTAAAAACTAAACAGGCATTTTGGACAACACATTCTTGGCAATGGAACCAGGACAACATTTATCAGACTTGGTAAGGAAAGTTCTCACTCTGCATTATAAAAAGGACAGCCAGGTATCAACTGTTACAGAAATGAAATAAGACGGAAAAGTTTAACAAACTGTTTAAACTATTTTCTTAAAGAGACTTCCTCCACTGCCAGAGATCTTGAATAGCCTGGAAAAAAAAAAAAAAAAGAAATGTGGTTAAAGAACCACAACACTTTATAGGCACCAATAAATTAAATTATGTCTCTTTTTGTAGTTTAACATTTTTCATTCTACCACCAAAAAGGTTCACTCTCAATAAGTAAGAATTGATTTCAAGGAAATTTATACTGACATAATTTCAAACACTTTAATTCAGACATAATGTCATTCTTTGTAAGCATATACATGTAATAGCTTAGCTCTAAGTTGTGGAAATCAAGTGGAAGGGCACAGACCAGTTTGGCCCATGCTGCCTTATCGCCATATACTTTCTGGATGCCAGATTCAGCATATGAAAATAAAGAACAGAGAGTTAAATATTTATTTCTAAGCCTATGTGATAAATACTAAAATTGTTTAATCTGAAACTACATCTTTCTCTTTGCATCTTTCATTGTATTTCCCTGATGTAAATGAATCTCAAGTTTGTTTTCTGCAGAATTTGCTTATAAAATTCCTTATAGTCTGTGTTCCATTTACACTGTTAACATACGTTCTAGTGATCACGTTCAAGTTATCTCATTGTCCACTGAACATTCATTAATGACAATATGCTCAACATTAGCATGAGATGGTATATTTAACATGTTTTGCCATAGTAACTACTCAGCAATTTACACCATCATCTTCCATTATGTAACTTCCTTTTCCATTTTTGAGATCTACCAATCCAAAATGTGGCCTACTTACCAAAAAAATTAAAAGAAAGTCCCTGTCCATTTCTATATCCTCCTTCAAAAGACTCTACTTTTTCTCAGGCTGCTATCTATTTGGTAACATCCATGTGAAAGAATCATACTCTTCTGGTGATAAAAGACCACTTTTAAACAGTCATGGTTAAGTACACAATTAATTATTAACATCAAGTTGGCATCCTTCCCTATTCGTAAATAATGTTTTAAAGAACAATTTTGATGTTTTTGTCATCTTTTGAAGGATTCGAGATCCCTTTAAAGCAATGGAGTATTTCAGAGTTTGCTCTTAATTTACATACTCCTACTGTTAAAAGAGACATTTAAAACTATGAACAAGAAATAAGTATACTTTACTCAATGGATTATTAAAGATATCAGTCACCAAGAACTGTGAGGGCCTTTTCTCTAATCATGACCTCAGTGCCTCAAATAGGATTCTCTCAACTAAAACATAGCCACTGCATTTCAAATCCAAGGAAATTAAATACCAAATGTCAATTATCACAAAAATCCTCCCTTGGCTCATTCAGTTCAGCATAAATACTGAAGAAAAATCTCATGATACTCCCACATCAAAATAAACCTCAGATGCTGCCTGACTAGCATTATCTAGAATGTGAGCAGGACAGCAAATGCCTTCTGTAGAATCAATTCATGCTTTGCTTCAACTCTGAGTAAACATTGTTTGCATGCACCCTTAAACATTCACCAAAACTTCTCTCCACAAAAAGCAGTACTTTGCATTAACTCTGAACTAAAGAGTTTCTGCAAAAATTTGCTGTTAGTTCTCATGTCCAATCTAGAAGGGATTCTAGTAGCCAAACCCTCATAAGCAACTCTTTCACAATAGTAAAAGCAATGGGAAAATAGTATAAGCAATGGGAAAAGTTTACCAGCATCTATCTGTAGCTATGCCATAAAAAAGTGAGGCATTTTGAGTTTTGATAATCTCTATAATAAACTAAGCCATTATGTTTTTTTTTAATTACTGCAGAAATTCCATCCTGGCACTTGAAATTATGCTTTCAGTTTTAGAGTCAAAAAATACTTCTGACTGCAGTCACTTCAGTTGCAAGAATGTTACGCTGTTGTGGAAGGCCCTTAACACTTTGCGACTACTTCACCTTCACCTCAGTTTTGCTTAATCAAAAATTCTATTTTAACCTGTCTGGTGCTAGTTTAAGGAATCACCTATCTTATGCTTACCTATTAGTACATGCTAGTTTATATCAGACTTTCCATCATTTTCTATATTGAGCTAAGAAGCACCTACTAGAGTTTCAAAAGGATTTTTTATATTTAATAAATGTCCACTATTTCAGAAAATTCACACAACTTTTCACTTGCATTTTGGGGTCCAAATACACACAAAGAAACAAATAGCAACCAAAAGAATCAAACAGATTGAATCTGATCATCTAACAGCCATATCAATCAAGGCTGAACTCGCAACAGTAAACAGGTGTTGAACCAACCATTCAAAGGGTTTCAAACCTGAGGAAAATAGTGCTGCCACTTAAGTGCGTACCAAATACTGGGAAAAAATTGCTTAACCAGCAAATTTCTTAATTTGGTTAAAGGACAACCTGGAGAGTCCTGACAAAAACCACTGAACACAGGATACATCCTGTATATACATGACACCTAGCAACCCTGTAATTGCTTTTACATTTTCCTTCACAACCCGTGAGTCGACTCTCAGACAGCAAAATAAATGCAAGAATTTTCTTTTGACAAAATCCCTTCATGAGTAAGAAATACACAATCTAACAGTGGAATCAAGCTAATATTATTAGCTACAATGTGGCTTCTGCTCCCAGATTTCACACTTTAATTTCAGCACAACATGCTTCTCTTAAGCTCTATGGAGAACAATGGTCTCTGCCAACTCACAAGAAGGCAAAGACCAGCCCAAGTGGCCAAATGGAGCAGGAAGGAAAACCACAACTTGTTTCTTTGGCCAACATAGTACCAAAGTTAACACTGAATCCAGTAACCAAGAGAAAATTTATCAACTGTATAAAAGCTGGGGAAAATGTACTAAAAAAGTTTATCTTCTCAGTCTCTGTCAACTAAATTCTTAAGAGTTTCCATGTATTTAATCTGAAGTATTGTCTGTGGTCAGGAACCTTTCAAAAGAAACCAACATTAAAAGCGACTAAAAGAACCATTAATAAATCACAGAAAATTGGATTTGGTCATGTCTCCCAAATTCACTTACCTCCTGGTCAGTCATCCGGAAACAATTCTTCACGTAATTGATGAACTTGGCTTCCACTTTGGGAAGAGAACCACCCTATTGAAACAAAAGCATTATTAAGGGTAAGTACAGAATCAGTGTTTCTGAGAGATGTCATTGTGAAATTCAGCACAGATGTACATACCATCACATGGACCACTGGTTTATTCCTTATTCCCTCAACCCTTTCATGCTGCACTCAAGACTCCTCAAGGTACTCAAATGTCAACTACCTATTATCTAACATCTTGTTTTATCACCACCTTCTACCACTCAGAACCAAATACAATGTACACCCTTTTTGAGTACCATATACACAAGTGATTGAAGTGTTAAGAGATTTATCAATACATAGAACTTAGGTCCAGTACAGAGAAAACCTGGAGTCCATCTAGAGGGTACACAAGGCCAAATGGGGGAAAAAAATTAGTTTTACCCTTCACTCATACCTGTGAAATTTCCTTTAATTATGACATAGGGAAGACACCACAGTAGTTATTAGATCAAATTATTTTCAAAGTATTTCATCACCAAATATTTTCAAAGCATTAAGTTATAAATCCCTTGAAATGTGTACACTTATCACCACTTTGGAATTACTTAATGTACTAAGCATATCAATTTTACCTATTTTATAACTAACTTGATTTTTCTTGTAACCTGAAATCAAGGTTTCACTATGTCCAAGGTTAAGGGATCAGGTACGATCTAAGATACTTAATTGCCTCTGTCACTTAGAAAATAAACCTTACTACGATTTCCGTTTTTAAATTATTGTCACATACATTCTTATTTGATTCATTCAAATATTTATTGAGTAGCTAGGGAGATACACAGGTGATTAAAATAGGGTCAAAGAGGCGAGGCAAATGCGCAAGTAATAGAAAGCAAAATATAAGGGTCACTGAATCAAAGCAGTCAACAGAAGTGCTTTAAGGAGTTCAAAAGTGAGATTGCTTCCCGCCTGAAAGGGGGTGGGGGGTGAGTGGAAGGTCAGGAAAGGGGATTGAGATTAAAAATAGAAGACTTCAGTCTGGATTGTTGATGATACCCCGTATGGGCTATATTTCTCTCCTCTTTCTCTCTCTCCCCATCTTTGGGCTTAATTTACCAGTAGTGCCCAGGATTGTTCAATGCGCCTGTAATTAAATCAAGGAGATAGGACCACATTAAAATAGGGGGCAGGAGTATCTAAAAGATGTCATTTAGCATTGTATGCAAGGTATAAAAATAAAGCAGTGATACCAGGAAGGCTAAGTTTACAGTAGTACTACAGAAAAACAAGAACATCCTGGTTTCTATAATGTTATTTTCCTAATTGGATTTTCACTGCATAAGGAAAGGATATCTATTGAAGTCATTCATGCAGAACCTAGAGAGCACAGGAAAAACATGGGGAAGGATGTCAGCAACTTTTCTTTACCATCCCACAATTATTCTTACTATAATTGGAGTTTAAAATTATTATTTGCAGAATTAAAGCATCTCTCCTATGTGGTTCAAGACATTTAAACAGATTATCCCATATTCTACAAGTCCAGAGTTCATTCAAAAGTTTCTTAAGTTTAGCCCCCTAGTCAAGTTAAGTAGCAGTATGGGAGCTAACCTCACACAGTTTAGTATTTCAGACAAAAGGAGCCCAAATGCAAGCATATTAGTCACTCATAAATTCAAGGTATTACTACATGTATTGACTGGTGGGTGACACCTGGTGTAAAAGGCAAACAGAAATGACTCAATTTGTTGGAAAATGTTTTTAACTAGAGTCAATCATAATTTTTTAAAAACTCCAAACAGCCAAAGACAAAGGCTCTATTTTTCCAGCTGTTTGGAATTTTTTAAGTCTCACGCGCCCTCTGACGGTTATGTAGTATCTTACAGAGGGGAACCGGCAGGCTAAGGGAAATGTTTATCTCATTTTAATACCAATGAATCTCCTTTCTTTCATAATGCAAAATAAGAGCACATGTAACTTCAAATATGGGGGATGGGGGGTGGACATGAACCCACCAAAGGTTATAAATGAATGTTAAGTAACTAGTTATCAAATTAAAAAAAAAAACACACTACAAAAGGAGCAAGTACATTAAGAATTAAAAAGTGTACAACAGTCCTGTTCTAAACCCTCGGAAAAAGTAATTTGAGGGAGAAGGGAATAAATCTACCTAGTTTAAGAAAGATAAATCTTACTTTTTCTATACTTGCTTGCATTTTTGCTTTAATGTCTTCTACAGAACTAGGTCCTTTTGGTGTTTTAGGACTTTTTTCTTGTTTTTTGAAGGATTCTTGACCCTAGGGAAAAAGGTTGGAATTTGAAAATGTTCTTAAAGTACAGCTCTTAAGACCCATCCTACCTATATTTTCTCAATAAGTAAAATTCTTACAATCTTCCTTATAAAAAGAGAGTACACAACCTGAATTGAGTTGCTATTATAAATTAATTCATGCCTGAAGAACTTTTTGTTCTTATTCATTCCTTAATAGGAATAGCATGAACTTACATTTATATTAATCACCAGGTCAGTTCTATATTTACAGGATAACCATCAAAAATTAAACCAGAAAGGCAAGAACTAAGTCAGAAAGTCATTGCAGTTTGATGCCTGAGACCCATCCCAGAACTTTTTAAAATGATAATCTCCAAGCCTAGTTATTAGTGAGTTCTTTTCCAGGCTCCCTACTTGACTAATATGCAGTCAGGTGTCATAAACTCTGTGCTATGCAGTATATATACCTCTCAAAAGCAAGATTCTTTATAAAGGAAGAAGGTAACTGTTTCACAATAAAAATCTTTGTGCTGTCGCCCTCCTCCACTAGGAAGTCCAGCAGCTATATATATACATACATACATACATATATATATATAAACGATCATTACCAAAAAGCAGATTTTAGCTCTTTAAATATACCACTTACAGGTTTCTCCAAAGGCCTACCAAATTTCACACTAGATTTTTCCACAGTAGTACTTTTAACTTTTCTAACTACTTCAATGAAGCCTGTACTTTTTAATGTATGCTGCCACTTACTTTTGATCTCGGTGTTGATGGTTTTGAGTCTTTTCCATTCTGGTTTGATTTTTGTGCATTTTTGGCTGGAGTGTCTCGTACAGACTGCAATTAGAAAGTCTTAAATCAACGCATACCCCAAATAACAGACGTTATCAGTGCAAATAAAACTGCCCCAAACCATGAGAAGAAAAGAAGCTGAGATGAAACAATCATTTTAATGAAGGCTGCAAAAGAGCTAACAAAGGGAGAAGGCCCACAAGGATAAAGAAAAAAGCTCCTTCCTCACTTTTATTTAGGAAAGCTTTAAGGGAAGTCCTAACCCAAGACCAAGTTGTGAGATCATAATCACCTCCCAAGCCAGCTTTCACTAAGTACAAAATAAGCAAGTAACACATAAAAATTCCTGTTTTTGGCTATTTCTGTCTGACAATCTTGGAGTGAGTTCTTTTCCAGGCTCTTACAGCATTGCATCCTACTTACTTTCTTTACTGGAGCTTTTTCTTCAGCTTCCTCATCATCAAAATCATCATCATCATCACTACAAATGAAGGTAAGTCATTAATACTGATTCAATTAAATAAATCCGTAAGTCTACCTAGAAATTGGATGAATCTCCAAGTTTAATCAATCAAGACATTAAGAACTTCAGTGGCCACCTCTCTTCAAATTAGTCTAGATTCAACCTAATCCCTAAAAAGAATCCCAGCTCCCTTTCTCTGTAGAAACTGATTGTAAAATTCATATTGAAATTCAAGGAATGAAGTAGCCAAAACAATCTTGAAAGAAGGTTGGAGGATTCACACTTTAAGATTTCAAACAAATCTACAAAAACCACACAGCAACAGAATCAAGACAGTACTCTACTGGTGTTAAAGAGAAACCTACATGGATAGAGTGGTAGTGAAGAGTTCAGAAATAAAACCACACGTGTTCTATGGTAATTATTTTCAAGAGAGAACCAAAACCATTCAAAGAGATGTCTTTAACAAATGGTGCCGAGACAACTGGACAGCCACACACAAAATAACGAAGTTGACCCCCTACCTTATACCATATACAAAAAATTTTAAATCAATCAAAATCTAAACATAAGAGCTCAACTATAAAACTTTTAGAAGATTTGGCAATGGCTCCTTAGGTTTGACACCAAAAAGTTGAAGCATCAAAATAAACTGAACTTCACAAAAATTTTAAAAACTTTTGTGCAAAGGGCACCTCAAAGTGGAAAGACACCCACAGAATAGAAGAAAATTTCTGCAAATCTTCTGATAAGGGACTTACTACTCCAAGACATACAAAAAAATCCTGTATCTCAGTCACTTAAGTACTGGTAACATGCTACACAGAAGGATCTTAAAAATGCTGTTAAGTGAATGAAACCAGTCATAAAAAAAGCACATATTCAATGATTCCATTTAAATGCAACATCACAAATGGGCACATCTATAAAAAGATGAAGTACATTAATTAGTGGTTGACTAGAGCTGGAGAAGACTGAGTTAATAGTATGGTCTTTTGAGGTGATATAATGTTCTGAAATTGTGATGGCTGCACAACCGTGCATGTACTAAAAAACTACTGAATTGTGAATCGAAACAAGAATCCCATCCCTGGAGAAGTCCACAGAAATCTGTATTAGTAAACTGAAATTGTAAAGATCCTGTTTTGATTACCTCACAAACCAATTATATATTTACCAAAATGGTTCTCTTCCACACCAGTCTCTAAATTTAACAGGAGCAACTTCATCTATGTTCAACCAAAGAAAATGCCTATCTTTCCAACACGTCAGTAAAATTTGCTGTTAACTAGATCAAGCATCATATATAAAACCATATAGACAGTCCTTTTAAGTCATAACAGTGATTTTGTGAATTTTGGCCTTAGAACCCAATTCCGGCATGTGTCTCCCTATACTAGAAATAAGATGACTATGATTATATCATCATTAATTTATTAGGATTTCCTACCATAGTAGGAAAAGGGGTGTTTTTAATGGAGAGAACCACACACTGGTTCAGTCTACACCTTTTCATGTACTAAATGGTCTTCAGCTTTCTTGTTTGCATCAATAGCAGTTAACTAATCCTGTATCATACCTTTTCATCCCACAACAGGACCCATTCATTTCCCTTTTACCTTGCAGGTTATTTTATCTTCCAGGACCATTTCCACACAATAACAATTTCAGCTAACACACCTTGAGGCATCTTTTCAGTTTCAGTGCCACCTAACCAATGAATTTTCTAAAACTTGTTATTCTCAAGGCATCCATTAACTGTCCCTACCTATGCATATATGATTATCCTTCATTCCCTTTCGACAACACCTCCAGTTTTCATCCCACTCTTCACTACCTAACTTAAAAACAAGTTACATCAAACATTGTGGTTGTCAGGGAATATTCCCATTTTAAAGTCAGGAAATCTTTCAAAGCCAAGCAGAATCAAGATACCAAATCAGGTCCTACTCCAAAGCCTTACAGGACAGGTTTGTCACCAAAGTTATCAGTGAATATATTATTGGACACAGACATGTAAACCTATGCAAAGACAACTTGAAAACACTGAAAACTAGGTAAACACTCAAAGTCCACTTAACTAAGCACCGTACACTGTACATATTTCTCATTTGTTCTAAGCCCATTTCCCATTCTTTTGCAGTGTATTTTCTTACTAATGGTAAAGTAGTAGCAGTTTATTCAGTTTAAGTTGGACATGCCAGTAATTATGAATTTAAGCACTCAAGTATTTCAGTCTTTTCCTACTTCCTGCCTTTAATGTGATGCTCAAAAGGCTTCTTAAAGAATGAATTCCTTGGCTAGTTGAGGTTACTGAAAACCTAACTTCAAGAGTTGATCATTAATTAGTGCATATTCTTTTAGATTCTATTTGAACTATGTTTTCAATAAATATACACGGATTAATCTGGGAACTCAGGGACAAAGTTGAAGGCAACTAAAAAAACTCAATGTATTTGAATTACTGATGTTACTGTATACAGATAAGACCAATTAAACAGAACTTTATTCCATAGTGTGCACGTAACTATTTACTTTAGCCTGATCTAATTTTAATAAACACATCAAATCCTGTTTCCAACCATATTGTAAATTCTTCACAAAAATCACCTCTTCTAGAATCTTACTTCATCATTAAGGAGCAGAGAACCATAGGCCAAACAATACTTTGTGGGAAGAAAAAAAAAAAATTCTAAGTGACCACTTAAAAGACAGCTGTAGCTCTTCAGATTTCCCCCCTCAATCCATTTATTACAATCTGTTCAGTGTAAAATACACTGGAATTTGTTAGTGTAATGTATCCACTAAATCTTCCTTAGGAAAAGTACCTAGGTCAAATTTGAGAAATACTGCATCTGCCTTTTTTCTGCACTGATATCTGCAATGCACTGCCTCATTTTAAAGTACATGTCCTGATAATATCCTTTTAACTCAGCTCATTTAATCCAAGAGGACAGCCACTACCATTTAAACCTTTAATTAAAACTTGTACTTAATTCCACAGGATGACTTTGGTAAATAATATTTACAAAGCCGCACCGCACAGAACAATGTCAGGCTTCCAAGACATACTTACTCTTCATCATCATCGTCATCATCATCGTCATCGTCGTCATCTTCATCAGCAGCAATTTTTACTTTTTTCTTTAAAAAATAAAAATAAAAATAAATACACACATACACATACATACTCATGAGCAAGTGCTGATCCTAATAACCAAACTAAAGGCCAGAATAAGAATACCTCTAATTTCATCGATAATTACCTGTGGAACCTTGCTACCACTTCCAGGGGCAGAACGCTTTCCAGATATACTTAGGAGCTTCACATCCTCCTCCTCCTCTTCTTCAGACTCTCCATCTTCCTCCACAGCTAAAATAAAATTCATTATTAACCACTACTAAAACTCAAGAAAGCAAAAACTCAGGAAAAAAGGGCATTGGTAATAGTTATTACTAAAAACTGAGATTCTACTAGAAAAACAGCAAACGGAACATTTTTCTAAAAGGGGAGCTAATACTCGTTACTAGGTCTTAAATGTAAACAAAAAAACCACACAGGCTTTTCTAGTTACAAACTACCGGACTCCCACTTGAACCTGTTATAAAGACATTAGTACTAGAACTAAGCATTCTTTGTGAAGTCCAAATTGCAATAAGGGGATTAAACAGCAAAATACATAAAAATGACATACCTACTAAATGCTGTCCACTAATATGCACAGGCCCTGAACCACACTTCAACCGTAAGACCACAGGTGGTGTTATTTCAAAGCCCCCAAGAGAAACCTAAAAAGGAGAAACTTTTAAATCACTTAATACTGAGAAATAAAAGGTTAAATGTTTGGTACAAACCTGTTCATAACTGACTTACAAAAGTTTGTGTAATTAGTGTCCTAGGCAGACCATCAGCCAAATGAATAAACCTGTGAACCAGTTTTCCACCTGATAAACAAGCAGCAAACCCAAAGTTCAAGAGTTGAGTTGATCATTCAATCCCACGAAAATGCAGGTGTGACTCCTGGAAAGGCTAAATTCCCTCATCTCCTTGGCATAACACAAATGACACCTACCTTAATGCAACAGAACTAGACCTTGATATAAAATCCAAACTGTAAGCACCCTTACCGTTGGCTGTACGGACATTTTCAAAGTTGCCAGTGTTACTTTAATTGGACTGCCTTCATAATTCATTGCCTCTGCTTCAACAATGTGCAATTCATCCTTTGCACCAGCCCCTAAACTGACCTGTGAACAAAAATAGTACTTCAACTTAAGTTCCCAGTATTTTGCCATCCCCCCAAAATCTGTTTTTCAAATAACAGAATTATAAACCTTTCATTATTACCACTGAAGAAAAACTAATGTGTGCGCGATGTTGTCTTCTGGTTTTATATGATCCAGCCAATCATTTTCTCATATTCAGGAAAAAACACACAGAAATGCATTTGATGACATAGTTATATATGCCATCACCTATCCACAGTACGGATAACCTAACATTTATCAACCACCTACTTCAAATAGAACCCTGCACTATAGGCTAGTCTGTGGGGAGACAAAAAAGATGTATCACTGCCCTAAAGGGCTTTATAATGCAACTGAAGCCAAGTTTATAAACATGGAAAGATTAACAGTGTGACTGGACTTTACATGACTTCCAAATGAGTGGTAAAGATGCCAAGTTTTGTATCAGGTATACACAACAATCAATTATGAAAATTCTATTTTAAAACTTTTAAGCCACATGAAAAGAAACTAAGGGACTGAAATAAAGAATGGTTTTTTTGCAAAGTTTAAGTACCGTTCTTAGCGATAACTGGTGCTCATTTTCATCATTATCCACCTTAAAATGATAGTCTTTGTCAGCCTTTAGTTCACAACCTGTAAATGAAGAATAAAGCATTATAACAAGGAGAAAAATAACAAAAAATTTAGTGTGGGTAACGAAAAAGATAATGGTTAACCTCCGGACTGGTTTTTCACTATTGTAGCTACCAGAACGGCAGGGCATAAATATCACTTCTTGGATTTCTTTAACACATCTATAAATGACATCAATTACCATCTATACAGGGCTTCATAAAATCCACTTTTCCATTATACCATTCATTCTCAAACATTACCCTTCTTAGAAAAAACGAGCTAAAAAACTTAGTAAATCTGAAAAGCACATATCTGAAACCAATCCTAATGGACAATGTTGATGAAATCCCATTAGAACTAAAACTTTCTATAGGGGTCAACATCCATCTCCAAAGTAAAAGTAGTAAAAGAAATGACGTACATTATGTTTAGAAATTATATTTAAGGCAGGAATAGATATATATCTTAGGGACATTCCCAAAGGGTTAACACAAAAACATTTTTATATAAATTGGTCAAACACCCAGCTTTTCAAATCACCAGGAATAAAAACCTTAATGTACAGTGCACGTAATCTGCTTCCATTCCATAGACAAATTGTTTTAAAATACTGTCAGAATAAAATTTTAATTAATTTAAATAATTCCATCCACCTGCCATTTAACAGTTACTGGTACAAAGACGCTTAACTGTTACTGCTCAATTAGCATATCTCAGCATGGTATACACAGTAACAAAATAAATTTGGGTCAGGATATGCACTTACTTCAAAGCCTGATAAAAAAAAATAAATGGCTTCCATCATCAAGTTTATTAAGAATGAAAACCAAGGCAGGCTTCTCCTTAGCGGGATAGTATGTACTGGGGTCGGGAATGGAGGAATTCCAAAACCTTCGCATAAAATTACAATTTAATAGTATAGGTTTTAGTGACCCAGACTGAACCCTCTGTACATGTCCCACTACAAAAAAAAAGCTGTTTGCTCGAATGCTGCACAAAAGGCTCTACCCTACCTCGGCCAGCCTCTCTTCAAAAAAAAAAAAAAAATTAGTTATAATGCACCAGCTCTGGAGACAACTGTCCTGGTTTAGATCTAGTCTGTTTACCTACAAGTGCAACCTTCCTTAAAAATCTGTCTAGGTCTAAGCATCAGTACCGTCGTCTATAAAGTGGGCTAATTCCACCTGCCGTTGTTAGAAAAAAAGGCTATGTAAGTGAAAACTACCAGCCTGGTAAGTGATGAAGTACTTAACAAAAATCTCCAGAATCCTGGCGCTACCTACTTCGCCCGACATTTCCCGCCCAACAGCCTCAATTACGCCCCAAGATCCCAGGTTCGGAGTTGACAAGACATCCGAGAGCCCCGGATGTAGAGCCCACACCCCCCTCCTTCCCCTAACCACGTGGCAACCACGTGCTTCCAACGATTGCGGCGGCCTCACGCCGGGCCGCGCCTCCCCTCCCCCCGTAATCGGCCGAGGGACCTGGGCAGATACTTAACCCTTAAATTCGGAGACCTAAAGGCTGGAGGACAACGCCGGGCTCTATCCCCTCCCCAAGAAAGGAGGCCCATGCCTCACACCACGGACCCACATAACCTCCTGCACCACCAGCCGGGGACACAGCGACAGACACCGCACCGGCGAGGAAGCAGAAGACTATCTCATACACCCCTAGAAAAAAATAATGCCTAGAGCTCTACCATGTGCCCCAGGCAACGACGAACCCTCAGCCGGTCGGTTACACGGTACCTCCGGCCCCGGGCCTCGGAAGCCCCACGCTTCAGGTTGCCCCTCTTATCCATTACTCCGTGCTCCGGTTCTCCCCTCCTGACTCCCCATCCTTTAGACTGCAGGGCGCGGCAGCTCGCTTTTCACTCCCTCAGGCCTCTAGCCTGCTTAGCCTTCTCTGCGCCAGCCCAGGCCTCAGCAGGATTCCCACCCTCTCACCCACCCCCACCACAACCTCAAAGCCGCCAGGCCCTACACCGCCTCGCTCCAATCCCCCCCACCCCAGCAATTACCGAAAAGATAGTTCTGGGGCCTCAGGGGGCTCATGTCCATGTCCATCGAATCTTCCATGGAGTGATGGCACGCACTTAGATGGCAGAGAAAGCGGACGGAGATATCGACAGCAACGAACAAACACACAGGACGGAATCACGCCAGGGAAAGGACGCGGGCTCCCTACGCATATATATAGCACCCCGAAGATCTCGCGAGACCACCCCAAGTCCCGTCTCCGCGCGCGTGCTCAGGAGCCCCCTCCTCGGACAGGCGCCCTCCTGCGCAAGCGCTCTTCAACACCACTTCTTTCTACCTCGCCTCCCCACCTCCTCCAGGTACTTCGCGGGCTCCCATCGACCATGCGCACTCGCACCCTGGCCCCACCCCCTCCACCGCTACCGCCTGTGCGCACGCGTCCTTTCCTCTGGTGGCGCCGGCCGCCCGCCTCCAGTCCTTCCACGTCCTCGCCAGCTCTGGCGCGCAGGGCAGCTTCCAAGAGCCTCCGCAGCCCACCCTGCAAAATGGCGGCGGTAGGTCGTAGCCTTGTTAGGTATGGAGGTGCTGTTCTAAGTGAGCCAGCTTGAAGCTCGATTCCTCTTTTTACATCCCCTGGTGCCTCGCGGGCCTCCAAACAGTCATAATAACCACTTTGGGATTTTTGACTTGCCTGAAGGCCTTCGCTCAGAGTTCATTGTTTCCCCAAAGTTAAAACTTCAGGTGCCAGAGACAGAGTAGATTACAGATTATTCTTCATTGGGGAGAAAAACTGTAGCTGCAAGCCAGACTTACTCAAATCAACTGTTTTTATAGCTCTGCCTTTTCTGAAGAAACATCTCCCAAGTTGAAATTTCTCAATTTAATGTCATTTGGGTCCAAAAGGGGACTGAGACAGCCTCTTTATGAGCAGGGCAGGAACCAAGCCTGGTTGATTTCTCCAGACACACAGGGTTTTAAAAGAGCTTTACAGCTACAATATGTCCCCACATAAGGTCCTGTGAGGCAGACGTGACTATCCCCACTTTGGAGACAAGGAAACAGATCTAGAGAGAGAGGAAATATGGTGAGGTGAAGTGGTGAGACTGGGTTCTTCAGCTCCAAGTCTAATACTAACGTCACTCTGAAAGAGCGCTCAGGGCTATGTGTGGGTCCAATCTCTGAGGCAGGGCAGTTCCTAACATTCCTAAGAAAGTTTTGACCTGTAAATAAAGCATAGAACTTGTAAGAAATGCACAAACCTTAATTGGACTCAGGGAATAAGCCTGGAAATTAGCATTCTAAATAAACAAACTACACCTTGACAATCTCAGGACTTCTCTCTCCTGCAGCTCCCTGGGCACTGGTGAGGATCCCCCAGTACCTTTTTTGCATGAACAGATCAAGCGAAATAGGTAAGGAATAAAAATAATGACAGCAATAACCCTACCCCCTTTTCTCCAAATGCAGTCTAGTTGGGAAGAGAAACTATAATATACATGAACCAGTTATTAATTACAGAATCAACATTCTGAACTTGGAGAAGTCAATGAGACCAATATGCCAGTGGGGCCAAGCTGTTCCCCACCCCTAACTGAAGAAGAGTCTCCACCAGCCTGGTTCTTGCCTGGTTCTTCGATCTTTTGGGATTTCAAGTATGACCAGTTGCTAGAGAAAATCCTGAGATTTGGAACGGTTTCTATGTAAAGGAACTAAGAAAGGCTAAGGGAGGGGAGGACTGTGGTTGAGGAGGAGTTAGGCATTTAGAATTAGAAAATCTCTATACAGCTACAGGAGAATGGAGGAGGGGAAGTTAATGTTCTTTGAGTCCATGGAGTAAAAGTTGAAACTACTCTGTAACTTCTTTTTAGTTACAAGGTGATTCTGCACCATAATTGAATTCAAGTACAGAGCCTGAACGGGATGGAAACCCTTATGTCATGTTATATAAATAAATACACTTGTGTTAATATTTAAGCACCTCGTCTAGATACTATCTTATAGAATCAAGCAGTTAAACTACTTACTGCATTTTTTCAGATCTATAAATGTAATGAATGCTCATTATTTTTTTAATAAATTACAATTATTCAGCCTATACAAAGCAGAAAAGCAAAAGTGCCCCTCTTTCCCATATCCCTTTTCCTGGTCCCTAGGGTTAACAACTGTTAATAGTTGTGTGTGATTATATCTACATCAACATCTATTATCTATCTATTTATATCTATCGAGAAAGAAAGAAGAGACTATACACTTGGGGTTCCTTTTGTATTTTTTTATGTGACAATTCATATATTGTTAACTTGGTTTTTATATTCAAAAATATATTTTGGATGTTTATCCACACTAGTTCATAATATTGCTATAATTTACCTGTCCATTCCTCCATTGGTAGATACTGAAATTGTCACCATAATTTTTCTATAAGGAATAATGATTTCATAAATGTTATGGGCTGAATGTTTGTGTCCCCCCAAATTCATATGTTGAAGCCCTAACCCTCAGTGTGACTATATATGGAGATTGGGCCTGTGAGGAAATTATAAAAGTTAAATGAAGTCATAAATGGGCCCTTCCAATAAGGCTGTCCTTATAAAAAGAGAGACACCAGAGCTTGCTCTCTCTCTTTCAGCTATGTGAGGACATAGCAAGAAGGCAGCCAACTGCAAGCCAGAAGGGAGCCCTTCTCATAAGCTGAATCAGCAGGCACCTTAAATCAGCTTCCAACACTGTGAGAAATAATGCTATTGTTTAAGTCACCCAGTTTATGGTATTCTGTTACAGCTGCCAATCAGACTGATACAGTATCTTTGTACATATAGCCTTATGGATGACTAAAAGTAGTTTTGTAAATATATTCTAAGAAACAGACTTGCACAGGATGTTTGGTTATAAATACATGTACATATAAATATGCCTTTTTATTGTTGACATAAATAGGTTCATTCTTAATATATTGTTGTCTTAATCTATTCAGGGTGCTGCAACAAAATACTACAGACTGTGTAGCTAAACAAATATTTATTTCTCACAGTTCTGGAAGCTGGAAGTCCAAGATCAGCGTGGTTGGGTGAGGGCCGTCTTTGGGTGGCAGACTTACATCCTAGCAGAGTGGAAAGGGTGAGGGAACTCTGTGGGATCTCTTTTCTAACAGCACTAATCGAATTCATATGTACTCTACCTTCCTGATTTAATCATCTCAGAAAGACTGCACCTCTGAATACTATCACATTGAGGATTGGGCTTTCAACAGGTGAATGATTGAGGGGGAGACACAAATATTCAGACTGTAGTAATTGTTCTACAACTTTCCTTTCTTATTTCATATAACTTAGTTATATATAACTAGCTGTCTTTCCATGATATAATATGTAGAGGCCCACTACATTTTTTTTTAGTATTTATAATATTCCATAGGCTGTATAAAATACCATTGTTTTAATTCTAGTTTTATTTATTCCTTCACTTGTTAACATTTTTTGTGATGGAAATTTTTAAACATCACAAAAATAGAAAAAATACTATGATGAACACACATATATCCATCACTCAGCTTCAACAATTTTCAACACTGAGCTAATCTTGTTTCATATATATACTTCCACTATCCTCCTTCCCCTGTGCTGGATAATTTAAAGAAAATTCCAGACATACATATTTTCATCTATAAATACTTCAGTATGTATCTCTAAGAAACAAGAATGATTTTTTTCAAAGTCTAAACATAAACCATTATCATACAAAATAAAATTTTAAATAATTCCTAATATTATAAATTATCTAGTTCAGATTTCCCCAATTGTCTCTCAGTTGGTTTGTTTTAATAAGGATCAAAAACAAGGTCTATACATTATGCACTGAGACATTTTGTCATTTAACATGTTCATTTATCCCCTGTACTTTCTCTAAGTTAGCAGTTAGATCTATAGCTGCTTTTTTAAGTGTGGTTGCCATTAACTACATGTGGCTACTTAAATTGAAATTAATTAAAATGAACTAAAATGTAAAAGTCACTCCCTCGATCTCACTAGCCAAGTGCTCAATAGCCATGTGGCTATTGTCTAATAGCTACAGTATTGGATAGCCCACAGGTATTCCCATCATTGCAAGAAGTTGTGTTGGACAGCTCTGAAGTAGAGTCTTGATCAGACTTGTGTTCATTTTCTTGGCAAGAGTACTTCATAGGTGGCTAGAATACTTCCTGTGTGTCAGGAGACAAATAATGTCTGGTAATCTCTCTTTTTATGATGTTAATTTCAGCTATTGTCAGCCTGATTTCTTCCTTTATAACGTTCTCCATTCACCTAAGAGTTTTAACTGATCACTGCCTCTGTCCATTATTTCCAGAAATTATTTATTTATTAACTGGATAATAACTCTGCGTTTATTAACTGGAATGTTCTATAAAGGAGAACTTTCCCTTATCAACTATTTGGTTATCCTGAAAAATTCTTCCTAAATGATAACATCTTTCTATTTATTTACTTGTTTCAAAATAATAGGTGGAACCCTAGCTGTCTCCAAAGGTGACTAAGTTATTTTAGTATCTTCATGTGCACATGAATTTTAACATAGCTTGTATTTAAATTTCTTTCTTTTCTTTTTCTGTTTCTCAAAATGATACATTTTAGCAGTGAGAATCCCTTCAGGTTGGCTTTGATATCTTTGTGAAATGATTCCTTTGTGAAAACATCTTTGATAACTTTCCTACTTTCTGGTGTGACAGTATATTCCAGGCTCACCTTATACATTTCCTCCCTCTGACCTAGATTCAGCCATTTCTTTGAGGATCCTGACTCCTTTCGTGGGAGGTATTATTAGAGATCACGTTCTGGTGGTGAAAGGTGCTCATTTATGTTGAGTTGGTTGTTTTTCTAGGACTTTCCAAAGGACAGAGCTAGGAAATATTTTCTTAGAAATAAAGTAACACACCATGCTCATTGTTTTGCACCTTCCTTTTTCTTTTTCCCTCACTTAGCAATATAACCTGGACATCACTCCATGGCAGCACATACAGACTTTTTCACAACTGCCCAGTGTGGATATACCCTAGTTTATTTAACCACTACCCAGTTAGTGGACATTTGGATTGTTTCCTGTCTCACGGTATTGTGATCAGTACAAAATGACTAGCTTGACAGGAATCGTTTTGTGTTTTTACTGGGTTTTGGTGGCATTATAGTGGGTCAGTGTGGCTAAGCTAAACTTCCCTCTATGTCAGGATGGTTGACAAGAGATATTTTCACATGAAATTTGGTGGGCAGAGGGGAAACAGCAGCCATTTTGTTTTTTGTGCCCAGAAGGTTGGGGCAGGTATTTTGTGGCTCACACACATGGTGGCTTATTTGGGCTCACCAATTTGACATGGGGCAAAATCCAGGTCTGCAACTGCACCACCTTCCCTTGCATTCTCACTCAGATTCCACAACTTCTAGGCCTTGTGTGTGTCTAGCTGAATGACAAGGACACCTTCTGCAAGATACCCAGTTCCTCAAGGTTAGAGGAACTGGCCTGAATTTTGGCCTGTCCTCATGTGTTTCAGCTCATGTTGGTTTGTCCTTGTGCTTTCCCACTTTATATCCACCTGTGCTTTTTGACTGCCTGCCCTGCAGACTTCAAGCTGCAAGATCAGACATGAAGACAACAGCCTTACAGAGACTATTTAACCAGCAAACATAATGCATATGAGTTTTGCGGATGTTGCCCATTTCTTTTCACATGCAATGCTAAATTTTGCATTCCCACCAGCCTGTTTTCTCACAGTATCGTCTGTAGAGTGTGTTGTCAAACATTTCAACTTTTGCCAATGTTAAAAATAAGTAATATTCTCTTGTTGTAGATTTAATTTGCCTTTTCCTTATACCCTGTTTTATTTAACCACTTCTCCATTGTTGGACATTTGGGTTGTTTTTACTTTTTCAATGCTGTGAACAATGAAATCATAATATACATGCATCCTTGAAGTTAAATCTCCAGATCAATACCATTGCTTTTTTCATTGTTCTGTTTTTTTGTAAAGAATAAATGATATACAATAAAATTCACCTCTTTTTGAGTACAGTTCTGCAAGTTTTGACAAATGGATACAGTTGTATGACTAGTACTCCAAGATAGAGAATAGTTCCATCACCCCAAAAAATCCCTCACCCCAACTTCAGACCCTGGCAAACACTAATCTGTTTTCTCTCCCTATAGTTTTGTCTTTTTTAAATTGTCATACAAGTGAAATCATATAGTACATTGTCTTTTGAGTCTGGCTTCTTTCACTCAGCATAAAGATTTTAAGATTAATCCACATATCAGTAGTTTAATACTGTAATTGTTAATCAGTAATCTATTCTTTAAATATCCCATAGTTTGTTTATTCACCAGATGAAGGATTTATGATTATGAGTTGTTTCCAGTTCTTAGCATTTGTAAATAAAGTCACTATACACATTCTGGTACTGATGTCTATTAAATATAAATGTTAATTAAAACTTGGGTGGCTATTTAGGAGTCAGATTGCTGGAAATGTAATCACATGTTTAACTTTATAAAAAACTGCCAAACCACTTTTCTAAGTAACTGTAGCAATTTACATTTTCACAATCAATGTTTGACAAATACCACCTCCTCATCCTCACCAGCAGTTGCTACCATCAGTTCTTACTTTATTATAGCTTTATTGAGGCATAACTGATATCAATAAACTTACACATGTCAAAAGTGTACGAACTTTTGCAAAGAAGTCATGAAGTCATCCCTGTGACCCAAAGCTGGCATTTGGGCATCTGCTACAGGGGGGCAATGATGCCAGATTAAACCACTACCATCCAGTTACACCTTGCTTTTTCCCTCCCATTCCTCCTTTCCATTCTGACTCTGGGGCACCCAGATACAGGATACAGAGAGGAGCAAGAGTAATGAACAAGGTGAAGAAATAGAAAACAAAAAAACTCCCCACATTTCTCCTTCACTTCTGCAAGTTATCAAGCCTGAATGGGCCTGAGCAACCTTCAGCTACACCAAAAATTGAAGTTCTGACTTCAAATGACCCAGGCTTTTGGCACCTGAAAATGATTCTATTCTAAAATACTGTTCTAATGCCTGAAAGTGACCCAAACACTGAGTGGTCTGCTCAACCGGCTGTTTGGATGGAGAATGAACTTGGCCAAGAAGGTGTAAAGAGCACTGGTGAACAAGAACAAAACTATGTGCTGCTTTTCTCCTACCAAGTCCTGCCCACTACATGTGTCGCATTCACAAGAGAGCCCAGCTCAAACTCAAACTATCTGGGAAAGCAAGAGGTAGGCCAGTGCTCAAGTGGGGTTTGATATACAGTGGTGTAAGCTATCATCAGGGTCACAATTACTGGGAATCTCTCAGCTCTACCCCGTCAGCTTCTGGTTTGCACTTCCTCACAGGGCTCACATGGACAAGCTTTCTATGTATCGGGCTGGGGGAAGCCTGGGAGAGAAGACATATCTCTCTTCAAACTGCCAAAGAAAATCTAGAGATTCTGATTGAGTTACCTTAGGTCACAGGTTTCCCCGCTACACTCTGCCCCATTTATGGTCCATGAAATGCCATGTGATGATTGGCTCAGGCCTGAGTTACTGTTCATCTGAAATCCAGTCCCTGTGGGAGGGAAGGGGAATTACAAAGAGGGGTTTAGGCCACTCAGGCACAACCTGAAATTGAGGGAGGAGTTAGTTGGATCCAAGTCACATGGCTTGAAAATTCAGGATCCTCCAGGACATGGGGTGGATATTGGGAAGGCAACTTCAGCATATACTTTGTTCCAGTAGATATGTTTGTTGTTGACTGAGTCAATTAATCTACTCTAAACAGTAATTATAGCAACCAGTTTTAAGTACTTTGTATGTGCCAATCACTGTATTAAATACTGTGCATTATCTCATTTAATTCTCACTATAACTGTATGGGGCTGGTAACTAGTTTAGTCTCTGTATTAGTTTGCAAAGGCTGCAAGTTTGCAAGCCACACATATTGTGTGGCTTCAATAACAGAAATTTACTGTTTCATGGTTCTGGAGGCAGGGAGTCTGAGATCAAGCTGTTGGAAGGGTTGGTTTCTTGGCTTTTAGAAACATTATTCCTATCTCTGCCTTCATCTTCATTCCCCCTGTATGTGTGATTTGTGTCCAACTTTCCCCTTTTAATTAGGACATCAGTGGATCAGTAGAGATCCACCCTACTCCAGTATGACTTCATTTTAATTACATCTCAATAACGTTATTCTCAAGTGAAGTCACATTCTGAAGTTCAGGGTGACTTGGACTTAAGCCTATGAATTTAGGGAGGACACAATTCAACCCATAACAATCCCCATTTTACAGATAAGAAAATAGGATTAAACAGGTTAAGTAACTTCCCCCAAACCCATAGCTAGCGCAAGACAGAGACAGATCTTGATCTGCCTCTTAAGCCCATGCATTCACCTCTCTGCTATTAGCTGCAAATAATCATTACCTAACAGACTGAGCTTTCCAGGGAGGGAGCGGGACCATTCAATTCAACACACACTTCTCAGGCTCACTTATTGGAAATGAAGAAAAATAATTTTATATTTTTCATTGGATTATAATCATTGATTTATGGGTACTCACTGCCTCTCCCCCACCCCCCTTGTTCTACATTCCCAGTCTACCTGCCCAAAGAAGATTTTGAAAAACTTTTCTTTGAATTAATAAATGCACTGATCATTATGACACCTTGGCATTATCTCCAGAGTCTTAATGAAAATTTGCTTTCATTTGTGCATTTTGTTGAACTGCATTTCATTGAAAAAGACACCACGCAAAGCCTAAACAACCATCTTCCTCTCTACTCATCTATTATCAGATATTTTAGACCTATCCTCTCATCACGTCCTTGCTTGACACTTCCACCTGCAGAGAGGAGAGGGCAGAGTTCATGAGGGAAAATGTAAGAATCACCAAAGGTGGGGGTGATGATTAAGTGACCAAGATGTATTATGGGTTTCAAGATGTGTCCAAACAGCTTCCTTCAGGATGGAGACATTTTGCAGCAGTTGAGGCTTAAATGAGTTACAAGAATGGACTGTCCTTCCATTGACCTCTGCTATTAAACTTCACCATGTTTTACTGTATTTACATGACTGTCTTTTGTTACAGTGAGTTCCTTGAGGGTAAATAACTTAATTTTACTTTTGTGTGTGTCCCTAATCCATGAACTTCAAGGAAGGAAGGAGGGAAGAGCCAGGAAGTACTAATACCTGTACATTAGGATTGCACTAAAGCACGTCATGCTATTTGAATCCTCTGTTTTCTAGGTCTGATCATTTTCCCTGTTACTTTTTTTCTGGCCTACCATAAGACAATAATTAAACGAATCAATCATAATATCCATAATCTAACCCCTCTTTCAAGAATATTTCCTTTTTTAAAAATTATTATCTTCTTTTAGGAAGGGTACTGTTAGTAGAATTAGTGAAAATGACAGTATATTTAGAAACTACCCTCAAATTTTTTTAGGGACTATTCAAACAGATAATAAGGATTGGGTCACCAAAGTTTGGGAGCCACAAGAAATCCATATGCATAAAGAGGGTGGAAAATATTGCAGATCAGTTTACTCAACCCTACTCCAACCTCCCAATAGTATAGGCTGGTCCTGGGAGCAGGTCCTGAGACAACGATTCATGTCAGAGTGACTGATTAGGAAGTGCTCCCAGGTGGGGGTGGGGAGGTGGGGAAATGGGTCGGGAAGGGAAGCTAGGGTGTGATACCCAGTGAAGTGTTGCAGAGGATGACTTTGGCTCAGTTCCACAGAGGAACTCTGGACAGTGAAGACAAGACAATGTCCCAGTGGGGAGCAAGGAGCCAGAGCATGGAGTATACCTCCATGCACTCCAAGCTCTTCAGTGATTGGTTAAAGGCTGGGGAGTGTGTGTAGAGGGTGGGGGAGAGGAGTGAGAATTGTTAATCCACAGGCACTTTTGGTCCTCTGTGCCCACAGTCACATGGTGCCAGCAGCCTGAGGGCAGCCCTCTGACAAAGAGATGAAGGTGCTGGCTGTTGGAAGAAAAAGTGCAAGGGGAACTGGTGTGTGTATCCCCTAATGGTAAAGGAACTTGAGAGGATATGGGGAGAATACAGATGACTTGCACTACCCTTGTGCCTCACATTAGGTCCAAAACAGTGACCCTTCAGGAAAGTGGATCATCACAGTTTCTAGCAAAAGATATGGATAAGAGGAAAGATAGTGGAATGAACTACAGCCCCTACTTCTGCAGCTGGTCCTGAGGCTCTTGAAAGTTATCTTCTCCCTCCTCTAATGCCCACCTGTTCTCGATTCCCCCTCACCTCAGCTAGCATTTCTTTTGGTCTGGATTGCTTGCCTCTTGAGGCAATCTAGATCTTTACCCAAGTGGCTTGAGCCTCTGGTTACTGTGTGCTTGTCAGGCCATGGTTCGTGAACTGTCATTCACAGTTAAAACCAGGCACAGTGGCCTCAAGAGATGCCCAGTGACTTCCCTGAGTTACATGTTTCTCCCTTCCTCCATTATGTCAAAGTGACTCTACCTCCTTATAAGAGGAAAAAGGTCAATTACTACTGACAATATCGTAACTCCTTTCTTTGTCTGCTGATCTTCTGTCATGAGAAAGCCATAGTGACCAGGTAGCAGCCTTAGGTATAAGTTCAGCACAATATTTATTGTCCCCTGATGGAAGCATCTCCACCTACTTCACCCTCCTATCACAGGCCAGGACTGCTAGATGCACCTAACCCAAAGTTGCAGAGATGAGAAGTACAAGTCACCAAGAAGGTCACTGGGAATGATGGATAGATAGCTACTCTTACCACCATGCTGGGCTCATGGACCCTTGTATTCTATCTAATGGGAAAACAACTCCATAAAATAGCAGGGGTAAGCTTATTTTTGTTTGTATGAGGTATGAGTCCAGTTGGTTTATATCACATCTTGAAGGCAGTGTGCCAATCCCACAGGGGTCATCTGCAGACTTACCAGCATCTGTTAGGTCATTCTAATGTTATATTAATCTGGAAGCTTCAGGCTGATGTGATATATGCCAAGACCAATAGATCCTATTGGTTACATGCCCATCAATATTCCTCCAGTACCATAAAGTAGGTCCCTGGGTCCAATGTGATGTTATGTGGGGTCCTGTGTCAGTAAAATCAGACTTCATGAGATTTTGGTAGGATAAGTCACTATCCTTTCCACAGTAGGAGTGGCCCTATATTACCAAATCACCACCAGGTGAGTGGTTGGTCTCTTCTAGGAATGGAACTGTATCAAGGGCTCAACACTGATTTCTGCTGCTGACAGATTGGACATTTGGCAGTGACACTACTGCATCAGCCTTAATAAAAGCAAGCCTCTGCTGTTGGAATCCATCTCTGCCACCATGATCACTCCATTCATGAGCCACTTTGAGAGCCCTGGAGTGAAGGCAGAAGCCGACTACCATCTCCTGAACAGGCCATCCTGTGCATAGGTTGTTTTGTTCCTCTTCTGCAGTGGATGCTCCCTGGTGGGCATCAAAGATCAGCACATTTTGTGTCTACTCCACAGGTCTATCCACATGCCCATTCTCCCTATAGACCTCCTAACTCTAATCTTTCAGTATTTTTCTTTCTAGTCCCTGGTCAATCAGCTACTTGTCAGTGACCATGAGTCTATGTATTTCCTTACATGAGAATACTTGGCTGTCCACACAAAGTGGATGACTTAAGTCACAACCCAAAGATCTCACTTGGAGGATTTTCCACCCCACTGTCTGCCGAGGTAACTTGCGAGTGGGGCTGTTGTGTGACAGCAGTCTATTTCCAACTTGGACCAACATATTGAGCTCACCCATTTATGAACCAGACCAAGATTTTCCCTCTTAGTCAGCTGGTCATGGGGAACCTTCCATGAGGTCACAGGTATAAACATTAGTGCAGTGGAGGTAAGTGACATGGGGTCTGGGCCACCTGTTCATACAACTTACTTGTGCTCTTTGAACCTGCCTCAGCCCAGTCCTGGATGTACCACTTCATTGTACAGTGGACTCCTGCTGTCTACCCAACCTTACGATTCAGTGGGTCTAATAGTGACTTGATTCCTGCACTTAGATACACAGTTTAGACCAGGATCCAGTAACATTCCAGAACAGTAAGTTAGGATATTTAATATAAAGTGGTAATAAACTTTATCATTTAGTACTTAAATCACAGGTTATCAATAAGTGATTATACTAGAAGAGGAATGAGCACCCCTTAGATATGGATGCAGTGAGGTTTGGGTTTCCTTTTTTGGGGTAAGCTTATTTTTGTTTGTATGAGGTATGAGTCCAGTAGGAATGTTGGTTTTGGTATTACTTTTGTTTGGAAGATTTAATGCGGAAGACTAAAATTCTTTGCTATGTTGCCAAATGGGTGGAATGTAACTGGTATACAGATTAGCTCATTCAGCTCTGTTCCAGCCACTTTGCATCATAACTTGCTGCTGCTAAAAGCTGGAAAGCAAAACACTACATTTCCTAGACTCCCTTATAGCTGGAATTTTTCAGATGCCCTATCTTCCATCTAGCAATATTCCCATATGAAATTTGGACCATAAAAATCAGTATTTTGAGGAGTAAACCATGATTCTGCTGCCTCGGTTAGCAAGCGAGATCACTGAAGCATTTGGGGTTTCCATGGCATTTGTAGTAGAAGACTCAGGGTCCAGCTTCAGTTTCATGGGGATGGAGAGCCATCCGTTTTGATAGTGTACATCATGATTCAGGCCCCGTGAGTCTCGAGCCTGCACTAGATGACAACTTTCTTATTCTCAGCTTTCCAGCTGTGGCAGAGGCACCTGCCTTGGTGAGCCAACTCTGCAGTATGGTTCTGGAATTCACTCCTGGGAGCTCGGTCAGCTCTTCCAAATCTTCTAATGGCTTCGTAATAACTGCTAACAAATCTTCACTACAAGCTAAAGCAGATTCTGCTATCTGAAAGGAAACCTTGACTTATACAAATGATAATACCTAGAGTCTGCAAGGGTTCAAGGAAACGGGCCCTTTCACATCCCACTGATTGGAATACAAGTTGACATATCATTAAATCTCTTGTGTCTTTAAAACTCTTATCTTTTGATCCTGTAATTTACTTCAGAGACTCCTAAGGAAATAGAAATCTACTCAAAGGTTTGTGACACATACAGATAATGACAATATTTGGCAGTTGTTAAACAGAGTGCTTTAAACCATAGTGAATGACATGGAATGGAAAAATATTCATGATGTCATAGTAAATGGAGAAGACAGCCTATATATATATATATATATATATATATATATATATATATATATATATATATATATATACATATTTCAGCAATTTGGATGAAATAACATAACACTTTGGATTTATTTCAAGGTACTTCAGCAAAAAATTTTAAAAAATAATAATAAAGCAGTGGAGGGAGATAGTTGAAACACAATTGAAAAAATGTTGATAATTATTGAAGCCAGGTACATGGAGATTCATTATAGTTTTCTCTCTTCTTTTTAGGTATGTTTGGGAATTTCCATAGTATAAAGTTTTAAAAGTTTAAAAAGAAAACAAAACAGAACATGAAATTCCATGCATAGTATGTGCGAGTTTATAATAATATTAATATACACACATTTACATAGAAAGGAGACAAAAAAAATACATCAAGATGGAAAGAATAGTGGTTGCCAGAGGTTAGCAGGGAGGGAGGGATGACTGCACAGAGCACAGAGGATTTTTAGGGAGGTGGAACTATTCTTTGTGATACTATAGTGGTAGATACATGATATTATTCACTTGTCAAAACCCATAGATTTGTACAATACCAAGAGTGAACCTTACTATAAACTCTGGACTGTGGGTGGTATTGATGTGTCAATGCGGGTTTATCATTGTAAGAAATGTCCCACTCTAGTAGGGGATGTTGATCCTGGGGGAGGCTGTGCATGTAGGAAGGAGGTCAGGGGCTATGTGGGAATCTCTGTATCTTCCCTTCAATTTTGCTGTGACCCTAAAACTGCTCTAACAAATCAATTCTGTTTTAAAATACATCAGAAAGTCAATTGAGGTTATCTCCGGGTGGAGGGATCAGCCTGATGTTAATTTTTTGAACTATGTGTTGTCAAAATTGTATTTTGAGTGTATATAGTAAATCAAAGGGTTCTGTTTAAATCAAACTAGCTAAGATAGTTTGGAAAATACTTTGATTTTCAAGTATGTTGGATTTTGATTGGCAAGTTTGACTAACAAAGGCCAGTGGTCAAAATGGCCACATAGGTCTCCGCAAACAAGGAAAAACTTACCCTCAGCAAAAGACACTAGAAAGACTCCACGCATTATGGCACAGAGGAGCTACACTAAGATGTGAAACACATCATGACATGGCCAGTCAACAGACTGGTGGGCTTAGTCACAACCTGGTTCCACTCCAAGGAACTCTAACCAGCATAAAGTTTCAGAGAACATGGAAGGAATGTGATTATAACTTGGAAACCTAAAGCTGCGTCCTTTGTTCCATGCCCTGCATGATGGAGGCTATGGAAATCAAAAGGGATTCTATCCTGCCTCAATAAGGGATGACTAGGAAAATATAAACCGGTACTGGCTTCTCTCAATGTAGGCCTACCTACCTGGAAATTACATAGTGATCTTATTCCTGTTTTCATAGATGCTTTTCTATTTTTCATGGTAAATTAACACATTGAAATTCCGCATGCCATATCTGCTTCCTTATTCATTCAAATCATTCAGCAAAGGACCTATGACATGTCAGGTGAGGGATAGAGAAGTCACAGCCAAATCCTAGATTTGGGGGCCAGGTGAGAGGTGAGCCACAAACAGAGATGAGAAGGCCTAGGGGAAGTCATGTTGGGGATGAAACATCTGTTTTGGAGGTGTGAAATGTAAAATGCCCATTAGATGTGGAGGCTGCTGGATGTAGGAGCCCTATAGCTCAGAGGAGAGGATGAGGATGGAAAGATAATTTCTGGGAGTTCAGTCAGGGCACATCAGCTCCACAAGCTTTTTCGAATTCTAGTTCACTATCAGTGATTAAGTTCTGAATCCTAACTGAGGACGTGACCCTGACCTGGGATGACCCTTGCCTGGAAGTGGATTTGTCTCTAGCTAAGTTTGGAGCTGTTAGAAGAGTGGTAAACTTGCAGAGTAACAGCAGAGGGCGCTGTGAAACTGAAGTGCTCCAAAAGCCTAGCAAAGTTTTAATATAAAATGGGAGAATTCCAGCTTTTAGCTTATTAAAATAATTGAGAAAGGGTCTGTACCATATCTTGGCTTGTGACCTAAAAAAAAATGTAATATTTTATTTTGAAATAGCACTAAGTTTTTCCTGAAGTGCAAAGAATATGATTAACAAATCTTAAAGAACAAATGGATAATTTACATGATGTAGTGTATGGTCTTAGAAGCTTTTTAAAATTCACAATGAGTTGCAAAGAGCTAGTATTTCAGGAAGGATATAACTATATAACTATAAACTCTATATAGAGTAAAATTCTGATCAAGTATTCTTTAAGTAAGGGTTAAGAATATATAAAATATGGATGCTAGCTACAGTAAATATATTCATTGGTAAGTGGTATTAGCAACTTTTCCCTCCCAAGCAAGTGTGAAATAATTCTGAGATGCAAGTTACTTGTAGGGCTAAAATGTAGGGCTGAAATTAAACCAAAGGAAACACAAGACAACATAGTAAATATGTGTGCAATTCAAAAATTTAAAAACAAATTTATTTCCTCATTCACTTTACAGTTTTCTATAAGATTAAATGAGATAGCTTGCTAAAAATGCTTAGCACAGAGCCTGCACGTAATAGGCACTCAGTAAATGCTAGTTCCTTTCTTCGCTCCCTTTATTGAATTCTCCTCTCTATTTACGTCTTATAAAAATATGATGTTTCCCACATAGATCAGTAACATTAAATCTCATTCTCTGTTATTGATTTGGGATGTTAGGAGTACAAAAGATAAAACACAGGGGCTCATGACAGATAGAAAGTAAACTTACAAGTGAGAAATCTCTCTGTGGGTTTGCCGTTGTGTTTGTTTTTGATAATGTGCAATTATAGATATTTACAAATATCCTTTTAAGTGGGGGATGTCCTGCTTCCAGAGCCAGTTTGCTCAAGCATAGATCAACTCAGAGACTGACTGTCGCCTTGCTATTGAATTAGGGCTATATTTTTGACAAGTATGGCAGCCACATCATCACTTTAATCACCCAATAATCCACTGTCTCTTTATGCTAATAAATAAAACATCCTTCGTTAAATATTTCCTAGTAAGCAATAGCAGACCTGTAATCTACACCCCTATATGTTACAAAGTAAAATGATATAGCAGTAATCAAATCAAATCAAATCATGTCTAGGAGTTTTATAGACAACTAATAGCTGTGATTGCAAAGTGCACATCAGATACCAATTGAAGGCTACTTTTCTCTTTAATATAATGTACTATGCATATTTCACTAACTGTCTCATGATATCAAATGAATTTAACAAGATGATTTTGTAGGTCAAATTACTTAGTAAGTTCTTTCAAGAATGGCTTTTAGACCTATTATAACTTTTAATGGCGCAATTTGTTAAATGATTGGAATTTCCAGAATCCTGCCTGCAAGTGCCTGTCAGAGACACTTGCTCTGCCCTGGTGATCTATTTTTAAAACCTACTTCTTGCTTGTGGCAATTGAAACAAAAACGACCACTGAAGAGCAACGTCTCAAAGCTCATTCCTCATTTTCAATTATTTAAACTACTTCCTTATACCAAATTACAACTTGAATATTCTACTTTCAAATAGCCTTCTGACCAAATTTCTTTCAACTCAAGATGAAGATATCCTTAGAGTCCTTTTTTCCACCCAAATATTAAATATGACTCTGGTTAATTTATCTCAGGAACTATGCAGATAAAATAGATCTTACCAAAGTTTAAACGTTCTGAAATGGTGGATTAGTTCTCGTATTGTACATCTGTGATAGTAAATTTAAAGGAAAAGCTAATGAAATGGATTGAAATATTTAGTCTTTCTACTTGAAGTACTGTCTTTTTCTAGGCTGTCTTTCAGTATTCAGAGGTATTTTGATTTTACTCTATTTAAGAAAAACTGCTATCCAAGCTAAGTCTTTAAAAATTGCCTACTGAAAATCACATACATATCTCCTTATTTCCTATCTTTAGAAATTATTTTATAAAGTAACTTGAAAACATCCTCAAGTAATAATTAGTCTTGGAAGTCAATATCCTTTTAAAACTAATCTTCCGTCTCTGGTTTTTACATACCTTACATTAAAGTTCCTCTACAACTCCAAATAGCCTTAAAATCTTGCTCCTGGTAATTCTGATCATAATAGAAGCCTTCAAATCCCTAAGTTTGACATGCTTCTGACTGAAGAGCAGAAAGCATTATGGGGCAGAAGAAGTTCCAGAAGCAATTGGAAGATGGTGGTTCTGTTGTTCTTCCATCCCTGTACTCACCAGATGACCCGGGAAGAGAGTCCCTTAGCCCCTGGGAGACCATGGTCACAACTCGGAAATGAGGCTAACAGCTCTTGATTCCTGCTCGTTGGGGTGGTTATAAGCCTTAATGAGTTCATTGTGCACATTCTCATTTTCTCGTTCATGTCTTCACTGAGTTCTAGGTAGGGGGCAGAGTAAAAGCGGAATATGGAAGTCTGCTTGCATGTCTTGGTGAAAGTCACTATAGAACAGTGTTATTTAATTTTTCTACTTCTTTCAGTTCAATGGATGCAACATTCACAATCCTCTCTAAGCCCATCAACCACAAAAACTTAATTAGATATTATATCTCCTTGGTTTAAAATAGTATTTAATTTTACATAATGTGTTCAGCCAAAATATTAGGATTCCCTGAACAGAAATGTTCCCTCTATTTTTTTCCCTCGGGCTTTTATTTCAATTTTTTTGTAGCTTTTAAAAAAAATTATTCTCCTTAAAGTATGATTTCGGCAGTTTCCCTCTGTGAAACATCACTAACTCCCCCGCCACCACTACTTAATTGAAGATGTAATCCCCACTTAGTGACTGTGCAGCCTCCCAGATACCAAGTGTGGCAACGAGTAAATATTAACATTCCCGTGAAATGTGCACTGCTTCTTATCCCTTTCCCCCCACAAATTGTCTTCCTGCTCCTCTGAGTGTCATCTAAAGTGAGATTATATTAACTGTACCTTACATGGGGCTTGGAGTGCTGGAGTTGAAATTAATGGGCAAATATCCTTTACCGTTACAGAGTAAACAAACATTTGATCTTTGGACCATACCCAGGTGTTACAGAGAGGCACCTCCAATGATGAGCGCCAGACTCTGGGCCAAATTCAAGTCCATTCCTTGCTTGATGGACAAAAAATAAAATGAAAGAAAATTTTAAAATGAATAAATAACCCTCAGAACACAACAGTTTGCGGCTGTATCAAATCTGGCCCAAACTACCCTCTTATGATCTCTCCAAAATACTTTGGCGCTCTGTTTCAATCCCTGGGAGTCCTGGTATTGGGTCAGTTTCCTTTTCCCTTCCGAGACACTCAGCTCCATCTGTGGAATAAATATTGAGGCTGATGTAACAGGACACCCCAGGCTCCACGGAGGATACCTGGCCTCCAACCCAAATAACTCGAAACAGGTCAGATTCGGGTGGAAATGTTTGGTCAGTAATGGGTGTTCCTTCCCTGATTCCTTCCTTGCCATAGATGTTGACGACTCCCTAAAGAAGCGTTGTTTCCCAAATGACAGCAGAGGGCACTAGAGTCTACCACACGGCCGAGTAAGGCGGCCTCTTACGGACCACTCACCACAAACGGGCAGCCAGCAAAGGTCTGGAACATTTCGATTTTCATTTTGTATTTTTTTTTTTAAGCTCCCCTCCCACCCCCACCCCCCCACATTATTTGGTTTGTGTAATTTAGTGCTGTGAGGGAATCTTGCTGCTGGGACACCCTGCTTCTATTCCTATCTGTAAAGGTGTCTCCAGTGCGCATGTTCCATTAGCATCACCTGTATCATTTTTTAATCGAAACTAGAAGGAAAAATTATTACATAACAACCACTTAAGTCCTGAGAGACCAGTCCCGGTGATCCTAAGGGGCTTTGTGAACATGTGTTCACCTTTAGTCCCCCACGAAGAAATTATTCTTATCTTCATTTGAAAGACAGGTAAACTAAGGGTCAGACTGCTGAGAGGACTCACTACAGATGACAAAACCAGTCCCCATCAGCGAAATAATAAAGCTAGGGAGTACAGTTAGCAAAGGCTTTCAGAGTCAGACAGGCACTCATTTGTTATTCCAAAGAGCATTTAAGGCCGACATTAGTTATGAAGGCCAAAAATCATGGTTAAAAGGCCTCTTCTTTCCTAAAGCACCTGGGAAGCTTCCAGGCCATTAACTGCTCAGTAGCAGCCCAGTTTATTCAGAAAGCATTCGTTAGGGAGGAAGAGGTAGGAAGTGAATCAGATCGCTCACTTCCTGACTCCTCACAATGTGGGAGACATGCGGTTGTGTCCCAAGCATGGACATTCTATCCATATCACAGGGGCCATCCCAGGGCTCCCAAGGGGATAGTCTGTTCTGGGGTCCCCTCTTACATAGGGTCCAGAAAGGATTAACTTCAGGGTAAGGCTCTTTGCTTCTTTATTTTTCTCTTTTGCATTCCTTTGAGGGGCTCAGAGCACAGTTGTTTTGCAAACTCAAGTTTATAAGCTACGTAACTCTTTCTCTGTAAAGCAACTCAATCTCTTTTATGGGCACCATTCTGCCATATGGTGGAACGTTCATCTCAGTCAAGTCACAGTTCTCCTGAGTTACTCTCAGTTCTGGAGGGCTACAGGGCATGGTGGCAAGCCAGACATGTCCTGAGCTACTGTCCATGCATACTGGCATCTGGGGTGATGACCATTATCTAATCTTGGTCCTAGGTCCATGAAAGATGCCGCCACATTGCCATTCTCAATCACAAGACCCCTTCGGATATGTCTCGGAACTCTTGGAGGCTCCCACCTCCTGAGTCATATGGGAGTCATTTTACTTCTGTGCCCTCTGGGGTGCAGGACTCTCTGGGAGCTGGTTGCAGGCCCATCTGTCTAACTACACAGCCATTTCTGCCATAGGGTTTGTACTTTATATTTGGAGTGGGAAGCAGAGCCCAGCCTCCCCCTGGGACAGATTTCTCCTGGCAGTCTGGGTTTTCTGCTATCCCCTTACTCTCAACTTCCTTTTGATCCCTTTTCCTCCAGCCTGAGAAGCTTCAGCCAGCTTTGCTCTGTGTAATGTATCACCTCCCATCCCAAATCTACTACTCAGGCCCACAGTCCCTCAGAGCTTGGGCTTTGAAACTCATTCCTTCCACAATGACATAGCTTCCCTGAGGCAAGGATGCCACCTGGTCTTGTTGACTGAATGAGGGAGGAGGCAGGGAGGGCTGGGGTACAAGGAAATACAGGAAGGAAAAACCATCAATTGAAAATTCAAAATATTATCTTAGCCCATACACAGTAAAAGCAATTATAAATTAAAATAGAGAGAATCAGGGACAAAGAACAGATGATAGAGGTAGAAAATAAAGTCCAGAAGAAAGAAAGGCACTCAACCTACATCTCAGTTGGCTAACATATAACTGAGCTTAGAATTTGTCTCTGGGCTTCCTGGCAGGCAATGGGAAAAAATAAAAAGGAGACACAGTCGCTTCATACATTCTTGTTTCCAAAACAGAGAAAATAGACAAATTCATGAAAAACAAGAAAAAGGTTCCCTTTTACTCTGATATTTTTTAAAAATTGCCCCCTGGGACCTTACAATGGCAGCCCCTGGGGAAAGATGAGGAAGTCAACATCAGGGCAATACAGAAAGGAGCGGCAGGCTTCTCTGTAGTTCCAGTCCCTGCAGAAACTTAAAATCAGAAATAGAAGGGCTGCTTGGCTGGCTTGACAGCCTATTAAGTAGCCTGCTAGCTTACTCTCTTTCATCTTCTTCCTCCTTCTTCTCTTTTTTACATTTTAAAGTGTTAAATATTTGAAATGATGAAAAATATATTCACAAGGGAGAAAAAGAAAATGAAAACACCCAAAAGGAGTACACGTAGTGAAAAATCGGTCTTCCTCCATCGTCTCTCCCATTCCACAAGTCTCCCTGCAGCAGTCGCAGTGCTGGTGCCTCCTTCCTTCCTGCTAGAGTCAATCTGTGCACGCAGTAAGAATGTTTAGCCCTTCTCATTGTTTTTTACTTTACAAATGCAAGTCACTATGCATACTACCTTGTACCTTGCCTTTTTATTTTGCAATTTATCTAGAGATTGTTACCTAGCAGTTCATTTTTTTCAATTTTTCTATATGCTATTGAATCAGTCCCTGTTGATATTCATTTACATTATTTACAACTGCTTTTTCAAATAGTGCTGCAGTGAATTATCTTGCACATACTTCTTTGAACAAACATACAAGTATATCTGTTGGATAAAAACCTCTTTGTGGAATTACTCAATTAAGAGGAATGGGCATTTTAAATTTCAAAAGGTTTTGTCATATCGCACTACAAAAAAGGTTGAGCAATTAACACTCCCACCAACAGTGTAGGAAAGTGCTGGTTTTCCCAACTCTTACCAACATAGGGTATCATAAAATTTTTTGTCTTGGCCAATTGGACAATATTCTCTTTCTTGATTTTTGGCACTGGCCTGTTTCTAGAGGAGAAAGTTTGGAGGGGTGGAATGCTCAACAGTCAGGGTCATCTAAATTTTGCAGACAGGACCAGCTGCATAATTTGTGGGCCTATTGCAAAATGAAAACATAGATCCTCTTGTTTAAAAATTATTAAGAATTTCAAGATGGCAACAGCTGAGCTTTAAACCAAGTGCAGAACTCTTCCAAGTGTAGGGCAAGTGCACGGGTTGCAAGCTCATGAAGCTGGCCCTGCTGACAGGGTAGGACAGAACAGTGGAATGTCAAGTAAGCACTAGAAATGACAGGATGAAATGTCCATCAGGACAGGTAAACATTTGAAAGGGGAAATATCAAACTGTTCTTGCACAGACCCTGTAGCTTCATGGACATGGGTATACATGTGTTAATAGAGGTCAGTGTTGTTTTGGCATCTCAGGAAATACAGCTTGTGCACCAGGAATCATAAGTTTATCCATATGAACTTGCTGTGGTTGGAGATGGCAGTGTCATAGGATTCTATGTAGTAAACCCCATCTTGCTCTGTTCAGGTTCCCCCCAAAGCAGACTCTGAGTCAAGGATTTGGGTGCAAGCAGCTATTTGGCAGTGATCTCAGGAGACAGTGGCAGGGAGTAGGAAGATGAGATGGAAAGGAGGCACCAATAAGAGGTGTGTTTTCAAGCTAGCTCCCACTGTGGCAACTGGAGTTCCGTGTTGCTGGGGACCTCTTGGAGATATGAAAATATGCCTCTCCGCTCAGGGCTAGGCAGCTGGGGTACTAATCTGGCTCCCTGCCCCTTTATTGGTTGAGGGCAGTAAGGAATAAGTCCCTGCTTGGAGGGCAACAGGGCCCGTGCCCCCGTGGCCTGGAGAGAAGCCCGCAAGGTGAGGCAGAGGCACAGACCGCGAGGAGGAGGCTGTGGCAGAGCTATTGGTGGCCCCGTGCCCATGTCCAGTCCCCTGCATGCTGACCTCCCTGGGTGACAACAGGCACTTACAGAGTCAGGCACCATGGGTACAGATAAGATCACACAGGCTGCAGCACCCTCATCAGCATGACACAAGGGACAGAAGTGTGGTGTCAAAGTCAGGGTAAGCACCCACTGACTTGTTTGGCTCCCGGAGCAGAGTTTATGCCAAACAGTCGGCGCTGTCTTATGAAAGACTCTCGGCAGGGGCAGCTGCTGGTGGAGGGCAGTGGGGCCTGTGAGGTGGTGCCAAGGCGGGGTGCTGTATACAGGAGCAAGGGGGGGGTGCCGCTGGGGACTTGGGAAATCCAGGGTGAAGGTTTCCTGAGCAGTATTTTGCACATAGGCCGTTTATACACACAACTTGGCTGGTGCAGCCGTGGTTTCTGGTTTCTACCTTTCTAGCAGTTTCTCTGTTAACATTGAGACAAAAATGCTTGTAATGCCCCACTGACACAGTGGGCCTATGTCAGCGGGCTAGTCAGCTGGCCTCTCCATGAGTAATTTGCCCATAATGGTGGCCTTTCCACCCTCTCCATGGTACCTGCAGGTTCCTTCAGTGACAGTGTGTCACCCAGCCACCAGCTCTCATAATTCCCCAAAGGCTTGCTTTTGGCAGAGGGCAAGAAATTCTTTTTCTTTTTTCCTTAAAGGAAGTATTGGATGCTAGAATTCTATTTAGATGGTGATTCTTTGCTTTATTGGTAAACTCTTCCTAGGGACCTTTGAGTATTGAGCATATTTTAAATGAATCAAGTAAATAGATATGCAACCTGTCAGCAAGGCTGCTTTAAAAAAAAATCCTTTCGAAGTTTGAATCAGCATCAGGCCCATTTGTGATGGGAGCTGAGAACTTGGTGCCGTTCAAGTATGGGCCCCCTTTTCCAGGGTTGTCCACTGGCTGCTTCCTGATGGCAATCTACTTCCAGTCGCCTGTCACCTCTCTGGAGGCAGCTGGTGGTATCAAAGCCAAGACTGTATGAAGGAGGCCAGAGGGAGACAGACAGAGAGAACAGCGGGGGCAGGCGGGCAAATGCATCTGTGGTCTCGGGTACTCCTGCCAGAACTGACATGATGCCTTCTTTTTTTCCCCTGTGCAGGAGTCTGCTTGGAAATGAACGCATCCAGACTGGCCTGTGGCTCTCTTTCCCTTGCTCAAAGTTCTCCTTGTCCGGAGGGCTGGGTGAGGAAGCCCCACTGGCGGCTGGCCTCCACTCTGGCACTCAGGGCTCTGTGCCATCCAGCGCCCCCGCGGGCTCCTCTACAGGCACATTTGCGCGACAGCCTATTCCACCTCCAAATAATAATTGGCCCTGCTATTTACCGAGCAGTGAGAATGTGGTGGGTAGATATGAGCAGAGCAAGTGTCATTATACTCAAATTACAGGGAAGACTATGCTTCACAGAGGTTCAGTAACTTGCCCCAGGTCACAGAGCTCCAGGGGGATGCTGGGATATGAACCTGGCAGGTCTTGTTCTCACCCCGCCTCCCTGTCAGTGGTGACTCCAGCCTTCAGGGAGGTCTGGACTGCAGACCTTCCCTTTCGGTCCCCTGGTCTGTCATTCCCCTCCTCAGAGCTGCCTCAGCTGGGAGGAGGTTTCTGGAGCCCAGTGCTGTCCTCCTTCACCCTCTGAGAACCCCGCTTTCCAGCTTGAGCCTTCAGTCCTTCTTCCAGTCTCACCTCTGCACCCACCCCGACTTCCTAAAATTCAATGCCCCCCCAACCCTTGCAAAGGTCTTTCAGTGTCTCAGGGCCATGCACAGGGTGACATCTGAGCTCCTAGTGAAGGGACTTAACACCGCGTGAATGAATCCTTGCCCACCGGCTGCTCATCCCTTTCCCGTGTGACCTCCCACCCTGAACTCCTGCCCCATTCCCTCTTCTCAGAAGACATCTCCCCTGGGAAGCTTTCCCTGCTCCCACCTGGCCCTGCTCCACCGGTGCTGTCAGCCCAGGACCCTGGGACCCAGCTCCTGGTCCTGCCTCCCTGGTGGTAGTCGTCCATCTGCCCAGTCCTACTTGAGTTCCTTCAGGACAGGGAGCATTTGCTTGTAGTGTCTCCAGCACCAGCCACAGAGTCGGGCCCATGGTGGGGGAGGAGGAAGTGTTTGCTGAACCCAAAGGCGAATGAGCAGGCTTTGGTATTTGTAAGAAGGTAGCCACACCTGAAAAGGTTTGGCTGACCCCTCCCCTTGCTGGGAAAGGTTTCCTAGCAGGTTTTGATCAAGGAAAGGGGCAACCAGGAGATGTCACTAAGAAGGTGAAAGACCTTAGGGAGGTATTGCAGCTTGGACTAAAAGACCAAGGAAACTCAACAGATTCCAAATGGCACTAAGTATGTTTTCCAATGTCCGGTCCCAAGATTTGTGCGCCTGGCTCACCTACTTGTCTAAGGTGACCTTGGGGCCAGCCAGGGCCTTCCTTCCAGGTCATCACCAGACTTCTGTCCTTTCTGCTCTCTTGTCATCTCCAGTGGAACTAGCTTGTCCTCACAGCCCCGAGCCCTCACTCTGCACACTGCTCCACAGCCCATCCAGGGCGGCAAATAGAACCCATACTTAACTTGTATCTAAATTCACTCATTACTGGAAAAGCTATCGTGGCATGTGGGTAGGGACATCCATTTTAATTATGGAAAGGGACCTTCTTATCAATTATTTAGAGCCCACAGAAAATAATACACTGAAAATAAGAGAGAAAAATTAGCTCTGTCTTCTGCTTTGAAAATTTGACACAGGGCCCATCATGGTATGTGTATACATATGCATGCACACACACACACACACACACACACACACGAATGCAGAAACACACAAACACTCAGGTCGGCTCGTTGCTTTGATTCCATTCTTTCAGATTCTAACAACACTACCTTTGAAAAGGGATAAAATGGCAGAAATTAAAATGTTGGTTGTAGTTGAGAAAAACCATTGAAAAATAAAAAATTTCACAAGTTGTCATTATGAATTTGAAATAATATTTAGTTGAAGTAATTGATTCCCTTCCTGAATTCAAATCAGTCTGCAGAGCTAGTCAAAACAAAGTGAAAGATTGAGGTAATTACTCAAATCATCCAAGGTAAGAATACTTTCTGGACCATCCCAATAATTGAGATAAAAAGGTTTCCCTGGGCATTTGTCCTCTTAGCTAAAAAGTGCCCTTTTGTTTTATAAACATTTTAGGTTCAACAACTCCATTGCTGGATGCTGAAAACTGCGGGAAAATGAAGCAGGTTTTAAAAACTTTAAAAACTTGGGGGTTAAGAACTGAGTGAGTTCCTACCATTTTCAGGGCCTGGTGCTGAGCATCAGAAGAGACACAGCCGGCAAAGTAATGCCCTGCTTAGTCTAAACTTTCATCTTTTGATGTCTTCAACAGTTTCTCAGTTTTTCTTTTTTTTTATAATCTTGGTATCCTATGTGTTTAAAAAGAAAGAAGCCAAAAACTTTGAACCATACAGACAAAAAAAGGTTTTGGTGGCAAGACTATGGGTCCATTTCTTTTGTCCTCAATACTCTTCTGAATCTTAGACAGTATTATAACTTTTGACATAATTCAAAGCATATTCATTTATTTTAAAAAATCCTTTAATTTTTTGCAAATGACAGTGTGAAACAGTAAAAGTGAAAGCCTTTTTCTACCTCAGCATTCTTTCCTTAGCAGTAACCTGAGCAAATCATTAGTTGGTGTCTATCCTTTCAAATTTGTCATATGCCAATACAAGGTACACCTGTGTTCGTGTTTTTGTAGTGGAATATACCATACATACTATTTTGTAACTCAATTGTTTCACTTAATAATGCATTGTGACATATTTCCATGTCAGTATCTAATAATTTCCCCATTCTATTTGATGGTTGCCTTTCATCCCATAGTATGAATGATTTTATTTTATGTGACCAATCTCTAAATGATGGACATATGGCTATCTCGAACATTTCCCTCTTAGAGCCACTCTCATAATGTATGCATGTAGCTTTGGACACTTACACTAATATTCCTAAAATGCCTCTTTAAAAAAACTGAAGTGAGATTCACATAACATATAATTGGCTGTTTTAATGCGTACAGCTCAGCAGCATTCAGTGTATTCACAATGTTGTGCAATACCCACCTCTCTCTGGTTTCAAAACTTTCTCTTCACTCCAGGAAAACACCAGGTACCCATTCAGCAATCATTCAACCTGTCCCCTGGCACCACCCATCTCTTCTGTCTCTATGGACTTACCTTTTCTGGGCATTTCATACAAATGGGATCATACACTATGTGGCCTTTTGTACCTGGTTTCTTTCACTTAGCATAATGTTTTCGTCATTCATCCAAGTTTTAGTGTGTATGGGTACTTCCTTCCTTTTGATGGCTGAATAATGTTCCATTATATGGGTAGACCATAATTTGTTTATCCATTGATCTACTCAAGGACAAAAAAATTCCTTCTCAGAGGGAACTGTCAGGAAGAGCAAGGAGTTTAGGTGAGCATCACAGGAGGCCCTGGTCTCAGACATTACCTTTCTATTTCTAGAAATAGTCCAAGCCATTTTGCTACAAATCCTGGAGAACCTCTGTCCAAAAACTCTTGTTTTGTTTTCTTTTTCTCTTTTAATCAAGAGTAAGATAAAAAGTCATTGGTCCTCAAGTGCCTCATGATGCGGAGTTTCTCAAACTAGAGAGAATGTTAGGAAAATAACAGGCTTGGTCAGTTTTTATTACCCGTGTTCAGAAAGAATTAGCTCAAAGGATTCCCACTGCTCCTAGGACCTGGCTCATGGGGGCTGGAAAAGACAGTAACAATAATAGCCACTTATCCTTCAGCCAGGACAGTGTGGGCTTGGTGGCAGGGAGGGGGCAACTTCAGCAATCCAACAAAATACATCCGTATCAGGTCAGTATTTCTCCCAAACACTGCAAGAGGAAGCTGTAGTTATCCCTCCTTTTCACTTCCTTATTTCCTTGGTCCCTTAAATCTTTTTAAAAGGACCTATCATATGCCAGGCAAAAAAATCTAAAACAGGTAAGAAATGACGCCTGACCTTGTGTCATGGAAGGGGAGATGGGCATGTGAAGAAAGCACACTGTCCTTTGCAGAAAGCAAGATGGTGGAAGGCTGAGCATGCATCAGCCCATCCAGATGAAACTGGAAGTATCCAACTGCTTGTCTGGTCGTCCATTTGGCTGATGTGTGGACAGAGGTGCAGTTGATTAGTGCTCCTCACGTTGGTACTGCCTCTAGCAGTCAGTGCTGTGAGGTTTCCACAGACTTGGGTTCAAAGTCTACTCCACTCACACTGCATAACCTCGGGAAGCGCTATACCCTGCCAAGGGCCTCGCTTCCTGACCTGCACAGTGAGGACAGCACTAGCTCTCTGCTGTGAAAATTAAAATAGGCATGTGTAAGCAAATGACACACATAATAGACACAGTAAATATCATTTGTCTTTTTCCTAGTTCCATATCGATCCATTTTCCCCCTAGCCTTTGAGCTAATAGTGGCCTAGCCCCTCAAAGTCTTGCTTCCAACTCGAACCAAAGGCCAGTGTGTCCTCTCCTACTGTGCAGAAAACTTGGTAGCTTTCAGTTGGAATTGGCCTTCTACACCCCTCTTCCCAATTCCCTGTCCTTAGTGTGAACGTGCTATTTAGCTCCCAGCAAACCTCCTTTAAAGGCAGAGTTCTCACCTTCAACCCTGCTCCCGGGAGCCCCCCAGCTGCCGAGACTCACCCTAATCTCCCACAAAAGGCCGCAGCCACATTCATCCTCTCCTGACAAATTGAGCCCAAAGCTGTTAAGATCTCTTCTGTTAGAACTTTTTAACGGTGTCATAAATCTTTTATTAACATTTGGTATTATACTAATTAAAACTGTTCTCTGTATGTATTATTAATTTCCCTAGCACTTCTTGCTGGGGTGACGTTTTTAGCCAGCTAAGCAGAATGTAGCACAGTAAATAAGAAGAAACTCATTTCCAGACAATTAGCCTTGCAGAAAAATAAGTTGGTTAATGGAAGGCATGATGATTACAAATTTTACCTAAATAAACAGGGTATCTTAATGGTAACTCTTCAAGCTAAGTAAACAGATTGGGGTGGTAATGTCCTAAGCAATACTTAAATGTAACAGTTTAATAAATTGGTAAATTACTCATTTCATCTTAGAACAAAATGGTAATACTGTAGTAATAACCTAGTATATATTCCGTAAATATGAAGCATTATCACTTTAGCTCTGTAGAAATCACCACAGTGATATGTCAGCATTGATCTAAAACTGCAGCATTTTATCTCAAGTTTATTACCCATTTTTGAGAATCGCTGAGATTTTCAGAGCATAATGGCAATAAAAGAAGAATTTAAAAAGCGCTTTAATGTGCATAAGTTAATCAGAGGTATCCTCGGGGGGAAAGGGAAATTTGGTAAAACATGAATTATAAGCATCATTTAAACTTACTTTGGACACTAGAGATAATAAATGGCACCATAATTTAGAAATAGCTTTTAACATCAATGACGGTAAGTACCACTTTACTGTTCATAAGAATTGCAGAGCAATGGTGCTGAGGCCAATTTTATTAGCCATTTTTTTCTTTATAAAAGCAATCCAGCCCTTTCCACAACTGAGGAGACAGGAACAAGAGTTACATGCTAATATGCAAAATGCATTTAAGTTTTTTGAATAGAGAATAATAAATTGTGCCAAAAGATAGAGTCTGGAGACAAATGAATGATCATTTAAAAAGAATAAGGCGCTCTCAGAGTTTACATATTTGGGGAAACTTGATAAAAAAAAAAAAAGCCAACAAACTGTTCATACATTTTCCCATTTGCCAGAGCATCCGGGTGTGCTTTCAAATACAAGAGATGAAGCCATAAATCCCGGCGATTGGAAGATGCCACAACAGGAGTATATTTTTGTAAACTGTCACCATTGACAAATCATTTTTAAACTACGTGAAGTGCAAGTTCAACTTTCCCTTCAGGGTGCCCAAGCAAACTTCCTGCAGAGAAGCCTCAGACTCCAACGGGATGGGGTTGCTGGCAGCTGTGCAGCTTAAGCTGTGGAGCCGACAGTTGCCAGGACTCACTGAACCACCTACTAAGTGCGCAGTGCACTGAGCACTGTGGTGCCCAGGAGAAGCTTGTCTGGTGGAGTGCATGGCCAGGTTGGCAAAGCCTGGCTTATGTGGAGAAAGCAAATCCAAGATTTCAGCCTAGACTCTGCCCTTCAGGATTTAGTGACTCCAGGTTCAAGGTCTTTTGCTTTTCACCTGATGAATCTGAGGACAAACAAAACAATCTACCTTACGTGATCTTTAAGTCTTAGATGCAACTGAGTAACACAGATATTTCTCCTTTCCAGCTTTTGAACATGAATGTATAAAGGGCCTGTGGTCTTCATCAAAAGCAGTTCCTTCTGGAGGTAGGTGGGGTCAGTCCCCAGTAGTGCCGCAGCAGGGAGGCAAGGAGAGGAGAGAGAAGACAAGGCAGTGAGGGGCAGCTCCCAGCACAGCCCTTTGCTGTGTACTTGCAGTCAGAAAGCAGGCCTATTGGCCTTCTGTCCCCTGCAACCCTGGTTTATCTGTTTGTGTTCATCTTACCTCCAGACACTTAATCACTGCTCACTAAATATCACTGACATTCCCACTCTCAGACAGAGTCCAGGAAATATCCAGTTTGCTTGGCCTCCTTTTGGGAGAAGCTATGAAGCTTCTCATATTTTGCATGAGAACTACACCTCCCATAACTGGTCTGCCCCACCTCCATGGAGCACCCCAACTTTGGCTGAAGACCTCAACTTTCAAAACAGATTGGAGCATCCTGGGGTGGTAGCTAGAAAGCTATTGTAGTTAGACAACAATGTGACCTTGGACAAATACACTTGAAAGTCGTCACTGAGCCTTAGTTTTCTCATCTGTAGAATGGGGTTCCAAAACCATTTTATAAGATTTTTTTGTGAGGATTGAGTGAGAAAATATATATGATATCCTGAGTACAGTGCTTAGCATGTGGTAGGCACTCAGCACATATTAGATTTCTTCTCTCTCTGGACTCAGAACATCTGGATTCCAATCCATACTTTGGGACATTGGTAAGTTATTTAATGTCCTCAGACTCAAATTTCTCATCATCAGAATGGGATCTACTTGCTAGGCTGGCTTTAAGGAAGGGGGTTAAATGCAATTGCTGGTGTGAAATGCTCAGCACACAGCCCGGCCCACAGTAGATCTGTAGATGTTCTGGAAGTCCTACTTCCTCTGATTATCACTTAATCACCATGTATGGAGCAGTAGCAGTGTGCCAAACAGCAGCAACCCAAGCAAACAGAAGCCCCAGCAGGCAACAGAGCACCTGGTTACTCTTACTCAGCATTGTCTAGATTTTCAACCACCATTCTAGAACATTCTTTATGGGGAGATACAGCACAGACTGGGGTGGATCAGGGCTCTAAACACTGACATAACTGGGTTTGAATTCAAGCTCCACCACTTAATGTCTGACCTTAAGCAAGTTACTCATCTTCTCTGAGTCTGCTTCCTTCTCTCTAGGAGGAGAACAAGTAACAACGTCTCTTGTGAAAATTCATCTACCAATAATAATAATAATAATAGTAAATGTACCATAGTGCTTAATGTCCACCAGGCTTCTGGTGACATGCTTAATGGATTATGTCATTTCATCCTCAACCCTGTGAGGAAGATCTATCCTTACAGAGTACAGATGAGGACAGAGGGTCAGAAAGGCAAAGTGACTTGTCCTCAAAGCAGTAAAAGTGGGGTTTTCAACCAGGACTTTTAAAGCTCCGTAAGTGTTGTGGGCACTTTGGCATAGGAGGCAAACCACACGTAAGTGCCATCTCTCTTCCCTGAGCAAAAGTCATCAGGGCACAGCAGCTGAGGGCTACACCACGCTCCTCCGCACCTGCAGGGGGCTCACTGGAGTCGGTTTGTTAGCCTGGGCTCGGGGACAGGGCAGTGGAAGACCCCTGAGTCCCTTAGATAAAGTGAAAGACCCAGTACCTGCCAACCACCTTCAGAGTGCTTAAAAGAGAAAGAGCAGGGGATAGTAACGGCAGCAGTGACATTGTTGTAAAAAGCCGCCCAGGATGTTGTACCTGAAGTTGTTCAGGATTGGTACTTTTCAAACTGGTCAGAATTCCCTCTGGCGGTCGCATGGAGACATTGGCTTTAATAGCCAGGGAGTTTGAGCGGCCTCAGTGAGTAAAAGCCAGTGAGTGAAGTCAGTCTGCTCGAGTTAAAGTCCTGGCATCAGAGTGGCCTTGGGGGTGTTGTGTCATTGATTAGAGTCTCAGTCTCCTCATCTGTAAAGTGGGGACTACAATAGCGCCTATCTCCTTGAGTCGTTGTGAGGGTTACACAAGATCATGCACACGCTCTCAACAAATGGCAGCAGCTGGGCCTCCTGAGCCTGGGCTCTGGATCCACTGTGAGCGCAGGTGGCCACCGTTCTGAGGGGCTCCGGGAGTGGAGACCAGGCACAGGGCCCCATCCCTGTTCAGAGGGTCTCCACCCATTCTCTCCAACAAATGAACTTGAAACTGTAGGCGTTAATGAGGGCAACCCCCATCCCGCCCAGAGTGCTTTCCCTGCGTCTTCCCGGTCAGGTTTCCTCTCTGCTCCCTCCACACGCCTCCTCCCTTGTCCCTCAACTTTCCAGGAACAAAAGTGTCCCAGCTGTGGTGGCCCAGACGGCAGATGCCAGTGCGCGCTGTTTAGCATACTGGATATTCAGCAGCTCCCCTCTGGGCCCGGCACCACAGCCTCCAGCCCCAGGGGCTCGGAGGGCTTTGCTAATGTACCGGCTAGGGCCGGCCTTCCCGAGAGGGTAGGGTCTTTTCCTAGAGCGCTCTGAGTCCCTCCTGCTGGTTGCCTCTCTGCAAGTTGCGTCCAGGCTGGCGGAGGAGGAAGTGAAATTTTCCTGGACGGGGGATGAAGGAGGCAAAGCGTGCACGGCAGTCCTAGGTTCCAAGCCTTCCGGAGTTTCAGCGCATCCCGGATAAAATCCTCCATCTTAGTAGCAAAACTATACCTTCCTGGTAGCGGCCAGGGCTGGAGCAGGCTTCTTAAAAGCTGGGCGGCTCTAGGCTGGCACAAATCTCTCTGATCACCCAGTGGCCAGTGTTGCTTTTCCAGGCTGCGATCATGGTCAGGTCGGGACACAGCCAGCCGCGTGGGAGGACTGGGCGTTTGAGTCCAGAGCCAAGTTAAGGAGCGGGGGAACCTGTGAGAGTCACCTTTTCAGGCCCCCAACTTCCGTATTTGTAGAATGGGATTTAATGGGATGGTGGAAGGTGTAAAAAACCTCCGACCAAATATTCTGTTCAAAAATGTTTTTTCTTTTGCCACCCTACCTCCTTGCCACCACAATTGGGAGCAAGGGTTTTAATAGCTAACTCATTAATTGGCAGTCAAACACTTAGAACAACTTTGTCAGATCATTTCAACTAGAGTGAGAGGTAGATATGGCCACTGATGGCAGTATACCACCGGGATACTGACACGTCTAACCAGATCCAGCCAGGCCCAGTTTCCGAGATGACTTCTCCATCAAGGCCCCCATCTTAAGAGACCAAAGGAGAATTGACCACATTGGGGGACTCTGCCCTATTCCTGCCCTTTCCTCCAGAAAAGCAACACCTCTGATTAAACATCTACATTGTTAGTAAGCATTTAATTAAATTTCTTATCCATAAATATACTTTTAAATGCTTTAATTTTCATAATAAATGATAATCACCTGTACCATAAGCCATGGGTTTTCATTTTCTCTGGAAGAGTCCTTAATGAGTGCATAGCCCTAATTTTACAGAGATGGAAACCAAACTGTAGAGGGTCCACGACTCACTCGTTCAGGGCCACAGAGGGAGGAAGTGACAGAACATGCCGGAGAGCTTCCTGTAGGCCAGTGGCTGCGTGCCATGAGGAAACGAACGCACAGATCTCTGTGGCATTCGAGAAGATGTTACGAGTGTCCGAACCACAATAAAGTGAACGATTAGGTCTGGATATTACTGAGGATAGACATGCATAACCGAGAGGATGCCTGGAAACGTGGGTCCTCGCCGCTACTGGTGGATTTCACACTAGGAAACCCGCCTTGAGTGTTGAGAGCCTTCACTACCTCCGAAGGTCGGCGCCTGCACCACGTCGCCGTTCTCGGGACTTGGGCAGCCTTGTAGTTGCACTGAGACCAAGGCTGGGATTTTGGCGACGATTCCTAGGACCCTTCAGCGCTGTAGCATCCCGGGACCGGTCCATGGCCCGGCTGTCTCCGCGCGAAACTGGAGGACACATCCCCAGGTCCCTAGCTCTGAGAGCCTAAGGACTGCGGCGGAACAGACGCGCACTGCCTGCTGCAGACCCGGCGGAGGCCGCCGAAACTGCGCAGCTGGCGGCCGAATGGGCCGCACATCCCAGACGCTCGCAGAACTGCCAAGGCAGGTGGGCGAAGGTTGCCTGGCCCAGGGGTGCCCCGGGTCCTGTGGGTCTCACTGCTGATCTCTGGACGGCCGGCTAAGTCTCCCCTCTGCCGCACGGATGACAAACGTGGGCCAAACCTGGAAGGCGAGAGGCGCTGGGCGCCCTTGGAGCTCCCAGCCCGAGTCCACCGCCCAAGCCAGAGCGGGAATGCCCTTCTGCAACACCGAGACCCCGGGGCCTAGTGTCAGGGGGTCGCAACCAAGCGAAGCAGAACTGATTTCTAAACTTCACTGAACCTTAGCTTTTCCAAATGCAAAGTGGGGAAGAGCACTCAAACCTTGCAGAGATGTGTGGGTCATTGTAAACTACATACCGCGGCGTACATCTCGCGGTCCCCAGCCGGCGCTGTACAGGGAGCTGCTGATGGGAATCATTCCCACTTTCGGGATGTGAGCGGCCCGTCCCAGAGTTTCTCTTACTCTCCCTCTGATCCTCTCTGATCTGGCCTGGGAGAACTGAGCGCTGCCTAACTCCTCACCCCAGGGCCAGGCAGCCTCGCCCCTCTTTGCGGACGTCTCGGGCCCAGGCCTCCCTGCCTGCGGGTGGAGCCCCGGCAGCAGCGCGCCCGGAGAGCCCGTCCTCCCAGTCCGCCAGGCCGGGAGGCTGCCTCCTGGCTCCCTGTCCTGCACCTGTGAAATGGGAGCCGCTTTAGAGATACTCAGCCGCGAGACAAGGCCACCGGGAAAGATGGGGAGGCTAAGTTTCCAGCCGTCGCCCAGACGCCCGCTACTTCGCATCCTCAAGCTCCTCCGCGGCGGGGCTGGGCGTCCACATTCACCCGCCAGCCTCCCGAGCCTCCGCCGCTTCCTCGGGCCGGGTCGAGGCGTGGCCTAACGTTGGGAGAGGATCGCGAAGGAGTCGCCACTTCGGCCTTTTAACTCCGTATTCTCTTTCCTCTAAGCTTGGCCCTAGGGGCGCCTGCCTGACCCGGATATTTCGGCGCCCGAAGTCAGCCTAATAGCTCTCTTGGTGGGAGGACGGGAGCAGTGCGGGCTCTCGTCCGGCGCAGCCACAGTGGGTCCCCTCCCAGGCTTTTCACATCGAGAGGACTGAGGCATTGAACACCCTTGCACTGCGCAGCAATCCCTCCCACCCGCTGGGGGCGCCCACACTGCTCTGGACGGACGTAGGTGAGAGAGTCCCGACCCGGCCCCACATGAGCGGCCTCATCTCTAACTCGACGACTCCAGCCAGCCCGTCCCTTGGCTGAGCAAGGCTTGGCTGGGGCGCAGCGCCTAGACCGGGCGGCGCTGCGGAGGTACCCGGCGGAGAAAAAGCCGGCGCTCCCCAGGGCGGCGGCGAGACTAAGTTCCCATCTGAGAGACTGTTTGAACGTCGACCCCGGGCGGGCCTTAGGTCAGAGACCTTTTGCGCAAAGCGAATCACCAGAGAAAAAGAAAAAGACGTGTGTCCCCAAAACGGCCCAAGAGTTGAGGGTCATCCTGGCAAAACAACAAAAATAATTTAGAAAAACAAAAACCACTAAGCCTTATTATGGAGAAATAGAATAAAGTGAGATAAATTGGAAAGCGACGCTAGTCCCCGAGGAAAGGACTGCTTGGCCAGCAAAGGCAAAGAAGGGCGCTCTGGTTCTTAAATGCTCAAGTCCCCAGCTGAAGGGCCAACGCTTCCCATCCCGATGACAGCGTTCTTCGGGCTTTTTAACGGAGAAAATAGAAGCATTTCAGGAAAAGGCCAATGGAAGACACTCGAAGGTCTGAGTCACCCTCTCTGGGGTGTCTGTTAAGTCCCTAGCTACCCAGATTCCGGAAGACTCGGGCTTGGAGGTGGAGGGGAGGGGAGGAACGCTGAGAGCTCCAGCCGTGTTTCTTGGACTCCCGCCCCTTCCTCGAGCCTTGAGGGTGTAGATAAGCCCGCAGCCCGCGTACAACGAAGGCGCCCAAACACCCGAGCCCGCAGGGCGGCGCAGGGCCGGGAGCGAGGCAGTGCGAGGGGCGAGCGGGGCCGCCCTAGGGCCTCGTGGACAGCCTGGGAAGAATTCTGCCTCATGGAGCTGCCGGGAACCCGGCCTGGAGGAGAGACGGCGGAGTAGGAGGGGGCAAGAGAGAGGCTGAGGCAGAGGCAGAGGCGAGGAGGTTCTGGGAGATGAGGAGAAAACAAAAAGGACAACAAGAGAGGAGGGAAGGAAAAGGCTAGAAAGAAAAACCTACAGAGAGACAGAGGACGCGAGAGACAGAAATGGAGAGAGGAGGAAGACGGGATATGGCAAAGAAAGAAAAGCGGGAAACTAAAAGCAACGACATAAACACGAAACTATAAAGAAAAGGAAAAAGATATAGTAACACGGAGACCAAGAGTAACACAGAAGAAAACAGGAAATAGAGAAAGAAATGGTGGAGAGGCCAGAAATAAGTAAAGTTTTTAAAAGATCGAAAGGGAGAGTGATAAGCTGAAAAATCTCAGGGAGCAAGAGGAAGTTCACGGAAGCACTGAGTGTATGATTGTCTTTGTTGGAAGGGCCCACGCTCCGCCCATCCCCTGATCCCAAAACTTCAGCTTTTATGCCGAGGTAAAACTGGGTGGGCCGCATCGCGCCGCGTTCACACCTGGGCTCAGTGTTCTGCTTCCAGGCGCCCCGCCCTCCTATTTAGGGATGTCACCGAGGCTGCGGCGACGTCACACGACGTCACGCTTCACCTGTAGTCCCACACAACCCCAAAGGGCGCGGGTATCCCGGGGCTGTGCGCTGCACTTACTCCCTAGACGCCAAGCGTTTGGAGACGCTGGACGCGCCCGGATGAGCGCCCAGCCCACCCACAGAGCGCCCTGATCTCCTGCGGCCAGTCGGTGGGTCCGGCCCAGAGCCTTCCGAGCCCTCACTGGATAAAAGCAGTGGGGTGTGGGCGCGGCCGGGGAGGGGGTTCCTCGTTTCAAGAACTTCAAGGTCACCGTGCCACCCACCCCCTAGATGGGTCTGACCTGTGACTGCCTAAGTGCTCGCCTAGGCGGGGCCTTTCAGCTCCCAACTCTGCCAGGCGCTGGTGTGCGACCTCCTGGCTGAGAGTGCCCTGCCGACCTCCACCCCAGCCCGCGGCACCCAGACTGCAGGCGGCCGGCACGCACTGACCTGCACCGCGGGTCCTCCGCGGGGCCCCGGTCCGGGGTTCGAGCTGAAGCGAATAGAGAAGAAGCTTGGAGAAGTGGACTTACCCCCGAACGCCGCGGCTCGGCCTCTAGCGCCGTAGGGGTGGGGCACAGGGCCGGAGGTCGCCGAGCATTTTTGGAACGAAAACGAAATAAAAGCGGCGTTAAGTGAAATAGCTAACTTTTTTATTAAATAAAACGACTTAAATAAAAGGAACGGAAAAGGAGAGGAGTGGACCCAGCCTAAATGCAGGGTGCCCCAGCCCCTGGCGCTTTCCCCAACCACCTGGTCGGCTGCCCCTCCCACAGAGGCTCCCGCAGGGGAAGCAGGTGGCGGGTTTCTAAAGAAAAAAGCCAAAACTTTTATTATTTACACGTTTGGGCAAAAGTACAAAGTATAATACAGGCGCCCGGCCCGGGGGTGCGGGCGAGGGGCGGAGAAACGTAAGGCGCTTTCTTTGTCAGGCCCGGGCCTGGGGCGGGACTGGGAGCGGAGCGGGGTCTCGGATTGTGCAGCCGCGCGGAGCCCGGGCCAAGCCTCCCTCCGCGGCCTGCGGGGATGCGGCGGCGCCCCGGGGCCTACTCGAGCTCAGCGACCCCTTCCCCTCTCGGCCTCGGTCCCCCCCCCCAGCCCGGCTGGGGGCCCGGGACGCCATGCCGGATGGGGGCAGCGATCCTTGGCGACGGTGCGCCCCGGTGGCTCACACCAGAGAGGTGACGGCGGGGACTTTGGAGCTATCTTCCTCCCAGGGCTGCAGATTCTGCAGAGCGAAGAGCGACGAGTTGTGCAGACAGAGCGGGTCGGGCTGGATGGAGTCGTTGAGGCTCTTTTGGAAGGCGTCGTGTTGCAGCTGCAGCATGAGCCGGCTCGCCTGCTGCCGCTCCGCCTCCCGCTCCTCCGCCGTCTGCCGCCTGCACCAGGGGAGGGAGAGGGACAGTACCGTCAGGCACCCGGCACTGCGGGGCCCCAGCCCTCTTGGGAGCCGAGGCCAACAGGGAGCCTCGAGGCGGAGAGCCTGTCTGCTTCCCACCCAGTGCTGTGAGCCCGAGGCCCGCGTGTCCGAGGAGTGAGTGGGAATCGTTTGTTTTTATTGTGCACCGGGCGATCGCTGGGAGGGTACTCTGCCTGCCGCCCACCTGCACGCCAGGGTATCTTGGCTTTACCAACAGAGATTGTTTCTTCTGCTAGATAACAATGTCAGGGTGTGTGTGTAACTGAGTCGGCCCTGCGGGCATCCAGGTCACTGGGGTCCGCGGGTGGGTAGGCTGGCTCTGCACTGCCCGCGCGGCGTCCCAGGGCTGTGGCAGTCTCATTCAGTTCTCCCAGGCCCTGTCTCGAACCCCTCTTCCGGGACGCGATCGCTTCGCCGTTTACGGGTTAGATCGAAACGGATGGGATAAAAACGGGGCTGGAGTTGGGATGGGGTGCTAGAGGGAGAACTCGGATCTTGCACGGATTGTCAGACATCCGGGAGGGCAAGCGGAGGGGATTAAGGGGAGAGCGAGAGGCATAGGGTGGGGCTGGGGGGCAGTTGACAGGAAACCCAGGGAGTGCAGGAGACAGAATAAAACCCGGAGATAGTTGGAGAGGCGCACGGGAGCGATACAAAGATGGGACTGGAGGAGATGCCAAGGCGCGGGAGAGTGGGGAGAGAAGCTCGGTCGGGCGGGAAGGAGAGAAGGGAGATAAAATCAGGGAAGGAGGCGGGAGGCGCAGCCCGGGGTCGGGGCGTAGGTAGGTAGTGGGTAGCACAGGAAGGGGAGAGCGCCGGGCTGTGGCTCAGGGCAGATGAAAGGTGGGCGGGCCGGGCCTCTCTCACCGCCATTTGGTCCTCCGGTTTTGGAACCAGGTCTTGACCTGCGCGTCCGTCATTTTGAGGGACTTAGCGAGCGCCGCCCTCTCGGCCGAGGCCAGGTACTTCTGGCGATGGAACCGCTTTTCCAGCTCGCAGATCTGCACCCGAGAAAAGGACGTGCGCGGCTTCTTACGCTTGGGCGGCGTCCTGTTCTGGTAGGGGTGGCCGATGCGCCTGGTCACTGTGAAGGGCGTGAGCGCCGCCGCCGCTGCGGAGACACACGAGGCCCGCTGAAACTCAGCCTGGCTCTACCGCCGCTCAGGCCCCACGCGGATCCCGTCCCGCCCGGTGGGGAACAGAGTGCCCCGCGATTTCGTTGGTCCCGCGAGTCCCCAGCTGCACCAAGCCGGTTGGGAGATGCCTCCCTCTTCCCCCTGGCACAGGCTTATTTTCCCCAAAACTCCCTGTTTTTCCTCCCCACTAGGTTGCCCCGGGCCCTGGGCGCTCAGGCCTTGGCCGCGCTAGGGCCTCGGGAATCGTTTCCCGGGGTGGAGCACATACGGCGCGGCGCCTCTGGCCCCTCCAGGGACGAGGCCTGGCGCCTGTTCGCTCGCCCTGCTCACCTGTGAAGCGGTCTTTCACGAAGCGGCGACTGCTCTCCATCCAGGGGAAATTGAGGCCGCCCAGGCTGGAGACCGTGGGCACGGAGGGCATGGCGGGCAGCGCGCTAGGCAGAGGCGGCGGCACGGCCCCGGGCAGCGGCCTGTGTGCTGGCACCCGGATTACGCCTGCTGGAGCCAGGCTCAGGTTGACACTGTAAGATCCCGCGTCCTCGAAGGGCGCGCCGAGGCCGGCAAAGGAGGCAGGCAGAGACGGGTATGCGGCGCCCGGACGGCCCCCGGGGGGCCCTCCCAGGTAGCTGGCGCCGTCGGGGCCCCGCGGGGCTGGAGCGCTGTCCTGGTCGGGGCTGTTGAGGATCTGGTCTATGCCGAAGCTGATGGGCTCGTGCGGGTGCGGGGTCTGCGCGCTGGCGGGCGCCTCCATCCTGGGAGGGCAGAAGGGCTGGGCTGGGCTGGGCGGGGAGGCGGCTGGGTCCCCGTTACGGCGCGGCCATGGAACGCCCGGCGCCTCTCGTCGCACTGAAACTTTGCCAAGAGTGCGCGGGCCCGACAGGCTCTGTGTCATCTTTCTTGAACCGAACCTGGAGTTTCCGCTGCTAATTCCTCTCCCGCCGCAGCCATTGGCTGCGATCAACAAGCCTCTCTCCTCCCATTGGCTCCTGGCTTTCAATAAAGGCCTAATTCATGGAAATAGGAGCTTAGGGACTGTTCCAAGGTGACATCATTTTAACAAACGAACAATAGGTCAAATTTATTAGCCGAGATAATGGGCGGCGGATATTAGCGCTGGAACCTCAGCCTCCGAAATCCGAAATCTAACGAAGCTGCAATTAGCAGACGCTCCCCGCTCTTCCCCGGCCGGGGCTGCTTCCTGGCCGCAGCACTGGGCGAACAAGGGCGCTCTGCTAGTGAAATTGTCGTTTGCTAAGAGGGTTTTCGTTTTCTTCCAATTTTTTTCATCAGAGCAAAACCCAAACATTATGAGCCCTTTCAATTACAATGGAGTCGCAGGCCTGGGACGACCCTGCGGAATCCACGGAAGCGTCTTGGACACTCCACGGCCGCGGGAGCAACGAATGGGCGCACCACGGGGCTCAAGCTCCGCGCTTCCTGCGCGCGGGCTGAGGGCAGCATCTTGGAGTGCTCGCGCTCAGAGTACACCGACCCGCTTGGGGAGAATTCGCCCCCGCCCGGGCTTCGGCCGCGGCGTCGCGGCCACTTTGGAGACGCTCCCTGGCTCCTGACAGGCGGACCGAGGCGTGACTCGCAGGTGCCCACGCGTGCCCGGCCCGGCTGGACTTAGGGACCCAGGGTCGCCAGGTGGGGAGAGGGGATCCGACCTCTCGAAATTCGTTGCAGGATAGACGGGAATGTGTTCGCGCGTGGGGACCCGCCCGCAGCGCGGCAAGTGTGGGGACCTGGGTTACCCCAGGAGCAAGGGCGGGGGCGGTTCATATTTAGAGCAAATAGCGGGATTTCTTTGGGTAAGGAGAGTAGGGAGTCCTTCCCACTCCAGTCCTGCCTCGGTGCTGACAGCACTCCCTGTTTCAGCTCCCTCCGGAGCTGTCCTGGCTGGCCGAGAGACACCGTGGGTAGGGCTGCATGCAGGACGGTCACTCCCCATGCCAACCTCTCCCTGGGGAAACTGCAAATCGTTTTCTGCCCATTAATTCTAAAATCGTTAGGTGCAAGCTGACTGCTGCACCCCTGGCCAGGCCTCCTCCTTGAGCTCCATTTCCTGTTTTGCCAACGTGGTTAGAGCTCAGATGGGCAGTTGGCTAGAAGGGTGTTCACATTCGGGTCGGTCATTTCATAGTTGAGTGACCTTGAGCAACTGACTCCGTATCTTTAGGCTTTGCTTTTCTTATTTGTAAAATGGGCAATGTATGCATTATAGAATTGTCATGATCCTTGCGGAAAGCTTGAGAGAGCGCAGGGTTTAGGGCCTGTCATAGTGGGCACTGAGCGCTGCAGTTGCCCTCCCACCCCCACCCCCTCGTTGATGGCTGACGCATTATTTGTATGTTCTTGTTTATTTGTTTGCAGTTTTATTTTACTTGAGGCTCAGTATCTTGGAGAGAAAGATGTGTCATCTATGGGTGGGGGTCAGTCTCAGAGGATCACAAAGGGCAAGAGGCAGCACCTTGGGGAGTCTTAATAATCTGTGGAAAAATGGAGAGGCCACAGTATTTGCAGTCTTAAAGCCTGGTCCCTGAGTTAGGTCACTGCCCACTGTGTGACCTTGCACAAGTCACTGGCCCTTGTGGAGCCTTGATGTTGGGCGGGGAGAATGAACCCGCTGAGCAGTCCAGGGTGAGGAGAGCAGGGTGCCTGGGGCACGGACAAGCCCTTCTCTGCTCCCTTTGGGAGACAAGGACCTTCAGATGAAGTAGCCTCATGGCTGGGAGGCCGGGGGATCTTTGCTTCTATTTCAGGCTCTGCCACCGGCCGGCTGAGGGATGTTTGGTCCTTCATCGTCCCTCCTGGAGCCTCATTTTCCTCATTTGTAAAGCAGAAGGGTAATAGCTACCCCCAGGATGGCCGTGAGGAGTAAATGAGACCAGGTCTATGGAGGTGCCTGTGAGAATTCTGGCTGTTACATAATAACGACTTTAACAACAGGACAGAGAGCTCAGCGTGTGCCAGGTGGCGGCTGGGCACTTACTCATTCCTGTGAGAAAAGAGCTGTTATTGATCCCATTTTTTCCCTGGTGAGGGGAATGAGGGTCAGAGGGTTCAGGGGGTTCCCATGATCCCCACTCAGGGGCTGGCCTTGGTGCCTCACCAGCTCCACTTCCCTTCTGGCATCCAGAGCCCCAGCTTCTGGGCCTGTCCTTGCCATTTTCTGGCCTGTTAAGTTGGGTTGATAGAGCCCACATGGGTATGTGGGCACAGAATTAGGGAGAATGTGTGGGTGGTATGGCCAACGTTGCTCCCAGGGCAGGGCGAATGGCCCAGTGCTTAAGAACTATATTCTACCTCCATCTACTAGCTGTGGATTCAGGAAATTATTTGTCCTTTTTGTGCCTCAGTTTCCTCATTTAGTAAAGCAACAGTAGCATCATGGATTAAATGAGCTCATCCAGGGGAAAGCCCTCAGTGCAGTGATTGGCATAGGGAAGGGCACTGCCCCACTGCATGGGACCTGGCTTTCTCAGATACTGGGGTTCTCAGTCATCCAGCAGCAGGTGCTTTGGGCCACTGATCACAACCCCTCTTTCCTAATTCAGACAGAACAGAGCTGTTAGGCAACTCAGGAAGGGGAGTAAACAGGACAGGAAGTCGTCCCTGGGACAGTTGTTTCTCAAAGTGTGTTCCCAGACCAGCCGCACCAGCATCACCTGGGAATTTGTTAGACTTGCAAATTCTTGGACCCGAGCCCAGATCTACTGAATCAGAAACCAGGGTAGGGCTCAGCAATCTGATTTAACAAGCCCTCCAGGTGATTCTGATGCATGCTCAAATCTGGAAGCCAGTGCCCAGAATATTGTCCATTTCATCCAATTTTTCAAACTCATTGTTAAAACATTATGGGAAGATTCGCTCATAATTTGAAACTCTCACGTGACTCTGAGAAAACATCCTCTCCGCTCTTCATTCTCAGTGTTACACAGTTGTGCCTTCTCTTGATCATATTTGCCAAAGGTTTGTCTATTTTATGGGTCTTAAAGAAAGACTGTTATTTCATTATCTTCTTTTTTATGTCATCTCTTTCAGGAATGCTGTGATTTATTTTTATTAATTTCTTCTTTGTTAAGGTGAAAATTTAGTTTTTTTTTTGTCAGTCTCTATTTTTTGTAAGTACATGTAAGGCCATCCATTTACCTCCAAGTGCTTTTTTGGCCAAATATGTTTTGATGTGTATTTGGTGTTCCTGATATTGTAATTTTTTGCTGTCCCTTCTTGCCTGCTATTGATTAAACAATGACAGATATACACACACACAGATTAGACTATGAAAATTCTAAGAACTGAAGACATGGGGCCAGGAGTCCTGGATCCAGAAAGACTTCTGGGATGCAGTATACCCCTACTCTTCCCCATGGAAAAGCTGGGAGAAGGGGTAGAGCTGGTGGAGGCCTTTGGGAGATGTAGAGGGGCCAGGTAGAGGGGCTTCAGGTGTGAGAGTCAGGATGTTGGAATTCCCAACTGTCCATGTGCAGGAGGCCAGGCTTTGTTCAGGTTTATGCTGCCACTGACTTCCTGTGTGAACTGGAATTTCCCTGTCTGTAAAATGAGGCAGAGATTGAATAAGGGCTCTTAAACATATTTTGGGTCAGCAATCACATTTGAAGATTTGATGAAAAATGTTATGGATGACTTCCATAGACAAAGACACAAACACGTAATATGGCACACATACCATGTCACAGGTTGCTTGCCAGCCGACCCTCTACTCTTGCTTCACACACCCTAGTCAGGAGTCTCTGGGGCCCTTGCAGTTCTGAAGATGGAAGGCTCTAAAGACACCTGCCCAAATTTATTCACTCATTCGTTTATTCAATACATTTTTACTGAGCACCTATTCACATTTTCTGGACCTTATCCCAGCTTTGATTTAGGTGGGGGACTAGGGGAAGAACTTTTCTGAGACTGTCTCAAAGGACCCAAGACGGCCAGCTGGAGGAAGGCAAAGGCCGCATGGTGCCATTTGCTGCTTGGGATCCCCACATGTCAGGAGACTTACGAGACAGTTGGCTTGGGGAAATGAAGTCCCTTGCCGAGGGGCGTCCAGTTGGGAAGGGTGGAGCCTGGGTTGGAGCCAGGACTGTCCTGCCCAGAAGCCCAGGCTTTCCCATTGCCTCACACCTCTATTTCTGCTCTGGGAGCCGGTAGTAAGGATTCTGACTCACAGGACCAAGTGGGGAGGAGAAGACAGTGGAGGGTCTCAAGGAGCTCAGGAGGGGTGTGAGGGCTAGCCTTGGGGGACCCCCCCTTCTGAATTCCCTAGGAGTTCCTTCAGAGCCCAACAGTCTTGGCAGCATTGGATTCCACATCTTGGGGCTGGGCACAGGACCTGGCCCCCTGGAGCATCATCACCAAGAATTTGTGGTGGGTGATGGAATAGCACATGGCAAGGGCCGACAAGGGGATACATAAAAGGGCTCAGAAGTGTGTCCAGGAATTTGCATGTCTTTAGTGCAGTATTCACCTCCCCAGCTCCTTCCACAGCTGGTGCCTTTCCAGCCTCTGAGACCCAGGCCAGCGATCGCCTCTGCCCATTCTCCAAAGCAGCCTCCTCACCCCTAGTCATTCTCTCCCCCTGTTTATCTTCACCATTGCACTCAATGACTTCAGACCTGATCTTATTTATCTTGCTCATCAGCTCTCTGAAGGCAGAGACCGTCTCATTCATTGCTTTATTTGTGGTAGGTGAATGAATGAGTGAATGCATGATTTCCAGGCTCTTTGTGCTGCGTCAGCCCCGGGCCCTGACCTTTAAGGTGGGCTGAGCCTGGCAGGGAGGCTGGCAGTGGCAAAAAGAAGCTGGCTGTGGGGCTGGGGTTAAAGTAGGGGGTGGAAGACAAGAAGGGGTAAGAGACGTTCCCTCCTGTGTCCGGGGGCTGGTGGAGAGTGGTGGTGAGTAGGGGTTGCGTGTAGATGGAGCCAATGCCGCGTGGCAGGCAGGGGTCAGGGAGTGAGGGCAGGCGCCGAGGGCGGGCACCTGTCATGGCCTCCTGTGGTGCCTCCAAACCTGAGCTCGGGCCCTTTTTCCTTCCACACACCCCCATCAGCCATTTTTTCCATTTTGTGTTCTACAACTTTGCTCTCTTCCTGCAGATTTCTCTGCTAAATTGGACTTCGTTTCAACACTTTTGTTGGGCAAATTACATTAAGATGGATGTTGCAGGTACCCTTTATGGTTTATTTATCGTGATACTGTTTGTATCTCACACTTATAAATAACTTATGTTATGGCTTTTGTTTGTGGAAATGTAACTTACATATTTTATTACGCTTTCTGTAAACCTCAAAAAGAATCTTGTCAAGGAAGCGCTCTTATCAGCAATCCAAACTATGGGACGTAAAAACCGACACACATTATTTTTTAATATGCCAAGGAGGCAGGTTACTCTTGCTGTAGTTTGAAAGGTTTGCTGTCATCGTAAACTTGCACCTCAATAAAACATTAAAAACTCTCAAGAATGATGTTATAAAGTTCAAGGAGGAGGATGAATCAGTGGCAGAACCCATAGATACAACACACAGGAGCCCAGTATTGGACTGGCCTTTCTTTGGGAGTGCCCAGCCCCATCTGGTGGGTCCTAGAGGCCTCTGCGTCCATCTCCTCCCACCTGCCCGCAGAGCCCAGGGGTGAAGTACCTGGCTAATGGATTATAGTGGAAAAGAAACATAAGTTTGGAAGTCAGGCTGACTGACTTTGAATCCTGGCTTGTCCACTTAGCTATGTGGCCTCAGGTCAGTCTCTTACTCTCAGTTTTCTCACCTCTAAAATGGGGATAATAATACTTAACTTGGCATTCTTATTGGGAAACATTACATTTAAATGAGATAGCCATCTGCAGTGCCTAGAGGGTGCTCAATAAATAATAGCGGTTTTAATTATATATGCTCATCTTGAAACATTCACTTTCTCCCCATTCTCCCCTGCTCAACCCTCCAGGCGCTCTTTTGCTTCCTGACCATAAGGAACTGAGTTTTCTCCAGTGCTACCTCCCCCATACTGCTGGACTAGCCTCTGTCTAGATAAGGTTCCCAAAGGCCAGATCTTTCACTTTTCCCAAAATCTTCCACCATACCTAACCTAGTTTTTGTTCTCATGTTCAGCTCTCTGTTGGCAGTTAACTGATTTTGTCACTGATCTCAGCTAATGGCTACATCCCAGGCCAGTTCTGGATGTTGAAAGGGGCCTCCAGTTCCATAACCCAAAGGCACTACTGGTTAGCAGAGCCAGAGGAAGGGAGTTTGGGGACAAAGAGGGCTTTTTTCTGGGCTGCTCAGATCATCACATAATGCAGGGACCTTGCACTCCCTCATACCCCCATCTTGGAGAAGCTTTATGGGAAAGCACAGAAAAATGGAACCATCTAGAGCACAAGCAGGATACAGCTTTCTCAGGGGCCAGGTTCTTAAGTCAGTGTAGAAGGCAAAAATTGAGCAAACTAAAAATACCCCCAAATAATTTCTTACTTACCAGTGAAAGCAGTTGGCTTGACTTAGAGCCCCACATTGCATGAAACATACACATATTTATTTCCACAGTAGGGTATCATCAGAAGGATGAAGTGTGCCTGCAGTGGCCCACACCTCCCACCTCATGCTCACACTAGGCCATATGCCTGGTAAGTGGTAGGCCCCAGGAAGCGGGGCTGTTTACTTCTCCTATAGCTGAATAGAAGTTAGATACACCTGTGATCCGATTAGAGCACATAATAGACCCAACTAGTTCTCTTGTGCAGCTTTCTTAGGTTTGGGCGTTCCCTTCAATGTTAGTTTTATCTTTGGACTAAGATGTTCCTCCAGAGAACTCCCACATGGGCCTCCAGGTTTTCCCAGGAGTCCCCACTCTGCCTGACCAAGGCATTCTCTGTAGGCAAGGGTGGGGGGCACAGGTCCATCAGGCTCCCATTGGCTGGGGCATGAGTGTGCTGTATAATGTGCTCCTGAAACAGCCCAGCTTCCCCACTCTTTTTCTCCTTCAGAATAGAATTTAGCCTTCCAAGGAAAATTAGGATTCCTTTCCAGGTTTCAAGGGAGAAAACCTGTAGCCAAACTCAACCTCTCCAGCAAAGGCCAGATGAAAGAGAGGTGGTGGCTTTCCAAATGGCCCCTGAAAACCCGTGCCTCCTGGTAGTCATGACCTTGTGCGATCTCTCTCCTTGGGTGTGCACTCGTCCTACTGATTTACTTCTACTGAACGGAATACAGCAGAAGTAATGGGATGGCCCTTCTGAGATTAGGTTCTAAGAGGCTGGAATTCCAGATCGCTGCACTCTCTGGTCCTCCCTTTTGCTTGCTCTGATGAAGCAAGATTCCATGTTGTGAGCTGCCCTATGGAGAGGCCCATTTGGCAAGGCCCTGGGGCTCTCAGTCCACCAACTATGAGGCAATGATTCCTGCCAACGCCAGTGAGCGTGGAAGCAGATCCTTCCTTCCCTCGTCAGGCCTTGTGATGACGGCAGCCCTGGCCAACGCTCACTGCAGCCTGTGAGACACCCTGAAACAGAGACCCAGCTATGGACTTCTGAGCTACAGGAACTGTGAGACAATCAACATTCTAAACACTACATTTTGGGATAATTTGTTTTGTAGCAATAGAGTTCTGAAAAATAATGAAAATGGTTGTAAATATTAAGTGGTTTCAACTCACCATCCTCAAATATACATCTTCCTTGGAAGAGACCAGAAATTCCTTTGAAGTGAGACAGATCTGGGTTCAAATCCTGCCTGTGTGATCTGTGCAAGCTAGGTACCACCCTTGAGCTCTAGTTTCCTTAACTGAAAAGTGGGAATATTGTTGTCTACCTTCATGGGGTTGTTGTGATGAATAAGGGAAATAATATAAAGAGCACGGCAAATGCTCAGTAAATGCTGGCTGTGTCCATTCTCCAGCCTCTGCTGCTGCCTCAGTCTGCTCTGAGAATCCAGCATCACATGCAGGCCTTGCTACAGTCACTAGTGGGGGCAGGCCTGACAAGTCCTCCTCTGACAGCAGCTTTCCGAGCTAGTATGAAACCACCAGGCAGGTTTGGTAGTGTGGCAAAGAAGAGCGAGTGCACATTGTTGTTTTCTTGTTTATTTCTTATATTTTAATGCAAATGATACAGTGCTTTTAAGTCCTAGACTTTTGTGAAGAAAAGAAGTGCCAGAATGGGATAGGCTTTCTATGAAGTATTTTTGTGGGATGAGTGCACAGTAATAAGCCCCTGAGAAACTCTCAAGTTGGACTTCTCCAAACAGTTGAATTTGCCTTCTCAAGGAAAATTATATTTCCTGCTGCTAGTGAAATATAGTTTAAGGTCAAGGCTTACACTATTCATTAAATACCAGAAGTAACCCTATCTATAATACATTTTCCCCTACATTTCCTGGTTTCACACAAGGAAGGGAAAACATTTTGGGATGAACTTAGGTGAGTTTACTTTTATGTGATAAGCCTGTTGCAAAACTCAACTCCAAGAAACACCAGTCAGAGAAACAAGATTGTATTATGAGCCTGTGGATTTACTTTTTCTACAACAGTAAGGCAACCTTTCATGTCTTATTAGAAATAAAAGGCACAATACTTATTATAAGCCTGAACCATGAAGACAGAGCTGGGAGATACAAAAGCCATTTGACAGTGGTAATCTCACATTAATAGTCGAGTTATCGTCTATCACAAACGGTCTTGGGTTTGGGTTAAGGCTGCAATCCCCACAGTAAATAAAAATTTCTGTGGAGGGATGGAAACCAGCTGTTCCTCATCCCCTGGAAAACTGAACTTTAGCAACTAGAACTGTTTTGGGTGACAGAAGAAGGCAGGGCTGCTTTGAATATGTATTTGCATTAGACACCTTCTGTTTCTCTTAAAAATTAGATGGAGGCAGAAGGACTGTGTGCTGGCACCACCCAGAACTTCTTGCTGGGGCTACCTGACTCCTTCTGGAGAAATATCTCTGCAGGCAGTAACTGTACAGCTTAATTCTTCTAGACTGAACCACTTCAGATTTATGCCGGTGAAAAGCAAATGTCGTTTGTAAGTCATCTAATTGTGTTACTGTCTCTCAACTTTATCAGATGCTGCTGAGGCAGAAAGAGCTGTGCGCAGTCCTGCTGGATGCTCTGGAGAGCTCCCAGGCTCATTCTAAATGCCCACAGCTAAGAGTCCTTGCTGTTGCTTCTTCCAGACTCAAAACAAACTACTAACTTAACAAGTTCAAATGGCATTTGTCTCAATCCAGGATCCATGTGGAATGGTGTATCTGCAACAAATTCACAACCTTGATTGCAGAACCATTAACTCATACACACTTAGGTGCAAAGCTGGTTTATTATGTTCTTTGGTTAAATACTGTTTCTACACCTTTTAAGAACATTATAAGAACAAAGATAATATTTTATAGAAAGACTGAAAACACATCTGCTTCTTCAGAGCAAAGGCTGAATTCACATTGTTTGTGGACTATTATAAATTCTTTTAATTAGGCCAGATTTATAAAAAGGTAGGACTTTTGTTGTTTTGAAAAATAGATTCCCCTGGGCTAGCCAACGTCACTGTCTGAGACTCAGACCCATAAAGCCTGCTCGGAACATGGTCAGAGAAGTTGGGTCAGCTCATCATGTCCGGACTGCACGGTTCTGAGCTGCCATCACTGCGCAGGGCCTCTGCCACATCTCTTCTAAAGACGGATAGGTTCTGGGTGAACCTGGAGAAAGAGAAAGAAAGGCTGAGGGAGTTGGCAAGGCAGAGGCTATTTGAACCTCTTCGTGACGATGCCCCTGAGTTCAGGACCATGGAGAGAGCCCCAGATCCTGGCTGAGCTCCTTCTTCGCATTTTCACTGACTTCACAGTTCCACCACCAGCAATACTCTCTCTTCTTTCCCCTCCTGGAAAGCAAGGGTGACCACAAAATACACTCTGACCATTTTTAGAGGTGAATTTTGTGGTAATACTATTTAAAAATAGTTTTTAAAAGATTACTCATGAATGGTAAAGTACATAAAGAAAAGAACCAAAGCTTATGTGCCAGACACTGGGTTGAGTTTCCACATACAAGCATTCTGTTTTCTTTACCGTATTTTGCTTTACCACACCTCACAGACATTGTATTTTTTCAAACTGAAGGTTTGTGGCAACCCTGTGTTGAGAAGTTTATTGATGCCATTTGTCCAACACCATTTGCTCACTTTGTGTCTATATTACATTTTGGTAATTCTTGCAATATTTCAAACTTTTTCATTATTATATTTGTAATAATTTTTGATCAGTGATCTTAGATGTTACTATTGTAATGGTTTTGGGTTGCCACAAACCATGCACATACAAAAAGGTGAATTAATCAATAAATGTGTGTGTTCTGACTGCTCCACTGACTGGCTGATTCCCCATCTCTCTCACTCTCCTAGGACTTTCCTGTTCCCTGAGATACAACAATATTGAAATTAGGCCAATTTATAACCCTACAATGGCCTCTAAGTGTCCAAGTGCAAGACAGAGTTGCATGTCTCTCATCTTAAATCAAAAGCTAGAAATGATTAAGCTTAGTGAGGAAGGCATGTCAAAAGCTGAGGCAGGCTGAAAGTAGGCCTCATGCTCCAAACAGCCAAGTTGTGAATGCAAAGGGAAAATTCTTGAAGGAAATGAAAGTGCTATTCCAGTGAGCACAAGAATGATAAGAAAGTAACATAGCTTTACTTGGCGATATGGAGAAAGATTTAGTGGTTTGGATAGATCAAACCAGCCACAACATTCCCTTAAGCCAAAGCCTAATTCAGATCAAGGCCTTAACTCTCTTAACTCTACAAAGGCTAAAAGAGGTGAGGAAGCTGCAGAAGAAAAGTTTAGATCTGGCAGAGGTTGGTTCTTTAGGCTTAAGGAAAGAAGCCATCTCCATAATAGAAAAGTGCAAGGTGAAGCAGGTGCTGAAGTAGAAGCTGCAGCAAGTTATCCAGAAGATCTAGCTGAGATAATTCATGAAGGTGGCTACACTAACAACAAATTTTCAGTGTCAAGAAAACAGCCTTCTATTGGAAGAAGATCCATCTAGGACTTTCATAGCTAGAGAGGAAAAGTCAATGGCTGGCTTCAAAGTTTCAAAGGATGACTCTCTTGTTAGGGGCTAATGCAGCTGGTAACTTTAGTTGAAGCCAGTGCTCATTTACCATTCCAAAAACCCTGGAGCCCTTAGCATTATGCTAAATCTACTCTGCCTGTGCTCTATAAATAGGACAACAAAGCCTGGATGATGGCACATATGTTGACAACATAGTTTACTGAATGTTTTAAGCCCACTGTTGAGACCTACTTCTCACAAGAAGATTCCTTCCGAATATTACTGCTCATTGACAATGTACCTGGTCACCCAAGAGCTCTGATGGAGGTGTACAATGAGGTGAATGCCTGCTAACACAACATCTATGCTGCAGCCCATGAATCAAGAAGTAATTTCATCTTTCAAATCCTATCAAGAAATACATTTCATAAAGCTGTACCTCCCATAGAGTGATTCCTCTGATGGACCTGGGCAAAGTAAATTGAAAACTTTCTGGAAATTCACCATTCCAGATGCCATTAAGAGCGTTTGTGATTCATGGGATCAGGTCAAAATATCAACAATAACAGGAGTTTGGAAGAAGTGGATTCCAATGCTCATGGCTGTGAAGGGTTCAAGACTTCAGTGGAGGAAGCAACTGCAGATATTGTGGAAATAGTAAGAGAACTAGAATTAGAAGTGGAGCCTGAAGATGTGACTGAATTGTTGTTGCAATCTCAGGATACAACAGGATGAGGAGTTGCTTCTTATGGAGCAAAGAAAGTGGTTTCTTGAGGTGGAAGGAATCCATTCCTGTTAAAGATGCTATGAAGATTGTTGAAATGAAAACAAAGGATTTAGAATATTATGTAAACTTAGTTGCTAAGCAGTGGCAGGGTTTGAGAGGATCGACTCCAATTTTGATAGATGTTCAACTGTGGGTAAAGTGCTATCCAACAGCATCAAGTGTGACAGAGAAATCTTTCATGGAAGGGAAGAGTCAAGGGATGTAGCAAACTTCACTGAGTTGTAAGATATTGCCCCAGCCACCCCACCCTTCAGCAACCACCACCCTGATCAGTCAGCAGCCATTATCATTGAGGAGAGACCTTCCACCAACAAAAAGATGATGACTTGCCGAGAGCTCAGATGATGGTGAGCGTTTTTTAGCAATAAAGGCTTTTTAAATTTAGGTGTGTACATTGTTTTTTAGATATAATGCTAGTGAACACTTAGTATGCTAGAGAGTATTATAAATATAACTTTTATATGTACTGGAAAACCAAAAAATTTATTTGACTTGCTTTATTGCAATATTCACTTTATTGGGGTGTTCTGGAACCAAAACCTCAATATTTCTGAGATATGCCTGTAAATTCATTTAACTATCACAATAATACCAATCATAGGTATTAGCATTCTCATTTACAGATTATAAAACTGAGCTTAGTGGTTCAAAAAGAGGGGGCACTAGGTCAGACTATCTGGGTTCAAATCCTGGCTCCACCACTTCTTAGCTGGGTGATCTCAGATGAATACTCAATGTCCTGCCTTGGTGCCCAAGATGAGTAGCAACCTCACAGGACTGTGGGAAGTGAGACTTTACTGAGTCAATCGAGACAACACCTGTAAATGTGCAGTATAGAGGCTGGCACCTGGAAAGCATTCAGTCCTTGCTGCCTAGAACTCAGGTGAAATAGGAGGGCTGCCTGACACCATTTCACAGAGCGGCTCAGCAGGCGGCACTCACTTCCCCCTGAGGCACCTAGGGTCTACTTGTTCAGGCAGTCTCTTCTCCTGCTGGCCCCTCGCTGCCTGATAGAGGAGGCAGGCATGGAACAAGCCGTCAAGGGAACATGTCCACAGAACCCACCCGACTTGGCCATGTATTACCAGAGCCCAGGCTGGTGACGCCAAGATACAGTGTGGCTTTTGGGATGATTTGCACATCAGCTGGTGCAGCATTTAAACGTTACCACTTTTCTAAAAGGATGGTGTAGGCAGTTTTTTTTTCCTGAGAGTATTTTCTTCCTCCATCATTCGTTATTGTCTGTCTCCCCCACCAGAAGCCCCGGTTGAACAGTTAGTTCACCACTGGTATCCTCAATGCCTGACACACAGTAGATCTTCAGTAAAATTCTGCAAACTGAATGAATGAATGAATTCAGGCATAGTTGATAAGCTTGCGTTCTTCTCATTTAGATCTCATTGGCAACAGCAAAACAGGCCTTTAAGCCACTCTTAAAGATCAGGCAGAGGAGAGAACTAATACTACTGTGGACCATGTCCTAGGTGCCATGCTTTATGACATTCTGCTATTTAAACATCACAACCAATTATCATCATCTCCATTTTACTGGGGAGAAAAATGGGATCAGAGAAGTTAACTGCCTCACTGACTGCCATGCAGCCTATAGAGAGCGGCAATAAAATTTAAATTGGAGTCAATCTGACCTCAAAGCCTGTGCAGATTTGAGCTTTCCTTCTTTCGACCTTTTTCGATTAGTGATTTTTCATATCTTTCCTGTTGGATTATGAACTGCTTAAGGGCAAAGGCTGCTGCATTTTATTCATCTCTGTATCCCTGTATAGTGCCTAGCACAATGTATGGAAGAAAGCAAATACTTAGTAATATTTATGGGATGGAAATAAATGGAGTCTAGAATAACAAGGTGTAATAGAAAAGCCACATCAATATATAGGCCATGTTCCACACAATCCAATTATTTTCCACAAACCTGGAATGTCCGCCTCCCCAACAGATGCTAAGCCTACTGGGTACTGCTTACCTGTCTCTGTTCTTGATGGACAGGTTCTGCTCTACTCCCTCCATCAGGTTCTGGAAGCACTGGGCAAGAACTTCTTGCTTGGGGAGAGACTGGCTGTTGATCAGACTTGCCCTCAGTTCTCTAAAATACTGGTGGCAGACAGAACGAGTGTCAGAACTCTGACTCTAAACCTGCACCTGCAGAAAGCTGTGGGGCAGGGGCTAGATCAGCTCTCATCTGTTTGGGGCTCCTAACTCTCAGAGGAGCTCTGATCCAGGTCCACTGTGAACTTGAGCCTTTAGAGAAAACCAAATGAACAGAGATATTCCTAGATACTGCTAGAAATGTTCTATTGTCAACTGTGCATCGAGCACATGAAGGCCTCCCTGATTCTTATCTCCACTAACCATAGAAAGGTGGGAAGAAGAGGGGTCTCTCAGGCTGAGGGGAGAACTTAACTGAAAATGTGCAAGGAGCCCTTGGGGCCTGTGCTCAGGCCTCATCATCTTCCATGGCTTAGTATATCACTCCTCAGACAACTCTAGGGTTTGTTCCAAGCCCCGGTCCTGCTGGGTTACACCGGATCTGCTATGCTGAGGTGGGTACGACAGAGGCTTGCTTGGTTCTGGGAGCGCTTTCTGGTACTCAGAAAAGCACCTGTCATACCTGGTCACCAAGAAATGCACAGCCCTTCTCTGCTGGGGTCTGTGGGCTTTTATATAAACACAAGCTCTTATACTAAACACAGCTCCTAATCATTGGCAACAGCCTAATTTCAGCACAAAGATAACAGTTTGCCAGTCATGTGTTTATCCTTCCAAGCCCAAACAGCATGATATTTAATTTCCATCATACATTAAAACAGCTCACATCAAAAACACACATAATTAATATGTAGTCAGACTAATACTTAAATACTATATATCAGAGGCATTACACTTAAACCACAATGTCTTCCTGAACAAGACTGGGAATGCACAAAACTACTTATTTTTCCCTTTTATAATGATGCAGTGACTCACACCAAATAGAAAATTATTAGTTTTTCATCCCAAACCATGAAATATTGCCTCCATCAGTAAAGTATAATATTGTGATGTCATAAGCTTTTTCTAAACACTGAATTTGCCCTTATTCCCTCTCAATCATTTTAAAAGAACTGCTCTCTTTTATAGAGCTTGGATTTAAATCACAATAACGCCGAGGGAAGATGAATGACAGTGCTATTGAATGTGGCTAAAATTGGAGACTTCAGCACAGGTGAAGGATGGGACAGCTCTTCTCTTTTTGATATATTTTCTTCTTCTATTAGTTTCTTTCCAAGGCTGGGATCTCAGTTTGAATTTTAATGTATGCGGCTGCCTCTAATCTCACTGTCCTTTTCCCCAGCACTATCTTATTGTATAGACAATTCATTCTCCCAAGCAGTAATACACTGCTCCAACCGGCTGCTGGGGAGGCAGGGGTGGGTGCAGGAGGAAGCTGGAGTGCCTGGGCGGCAGCCCAGGGAGGCGAGGTGAGTGTGCTCAAGGCTGGAGGCTTGTGCTCTCTGATGAAACGTGCTGGCTCTGTGCTTGTGTCCGAGGGGTTGCTGCTACCACGCAGGGCAGTGGGAACCCCATATACAAGAGGGGGCCAAGGAAAGAGCAAAACAGGTGTTGCTCAGAATTCCCGTGGGCCAGAGGGAGAGTGAGAGTGAGCTTGAAGCGTTGCTGAGCAAACCTCCCACCTGGGCTTGGGGGTGCGGGGTTCCAGACAGGCTAGTCTTGAGGCCTCTGCTTAACTGAAGAAGATCTGAGGCCTTTGGGGAGGGGCCTTATGGGAGGACATGGCCTTGCCCAGGAATGCTCACAGTCCCAGCTCATGCTTAATTGTGTCCTGTGTCCTTCACTGTCGTAGCTTGGCCAGGCGTAGGGCTTCTCCCTCCTCCCAGGGACCACACCCCATGGGCCTTCCTGAAGTCATACTTACCTCCTCGTTGAGCAGGATAAGCCCCAGGAGAGGCCTGGACACTGACCACTGGTTCCGGCAGTCTTCAAAGACAATGGTGTTCATGAGGGCAGACATCATCTGGAAGACAGAGTCCCATGAAGACACTGATGCCTTAGGTCAGAGGTCTCCAACTCAGGCATTTTATGTGCTCACCTTCTACCCCTACATCTTGCCCACAGCCATGAGGGCTCTTACTGGACAAACAGCCTTGACTATGCAAACCTATAATGCCGCCTGTAGGAACTCTTGTCAAAGACTCCCAGGTCCCTGAGGAAGAGTTTCCACCACCGAGTACTTTGGTGAGGACCTTCTGGGTGGGCGGAAGTGAGCAGCCTCAGGGCTAAGAGGGTCAGTCCCTGCCTCTCAACCCTGATATGCCTTCTGCTATGCTAAGTCACCATGTAGATTCCTTTCCTTTATGCTCACCTTCCTTTCTGCCTCTCATTTCACCAGAGATCAAGATCTAGAGGGGCAACATCTTTCTGAGAGAGGGAGGAATGGGTCACATTCCATGTGACCTTGGAGCGTCATGCTTCCTGCTGGTTCAAGCTGTTAAAGGCTTCTCATTGCTTCTCCACCTACCCACTCACTCACTCACTTTACTCTTAGGTGTACATATCAGCCATTCTCTTCAAAGTCTGCAGGCCACCTAAGGGAGGTGTGAGAACAGGCATCTACCATAACTTCTGCCCTTGAGAAGCTAGAAGTTTCTGGGACAGACCACCCAGCAGAGAGAGAACACGGCACAGTGCTGTGCCCTTGCGGCAGGGGCAAGGATGCCTCTGGGCCTTCAAGGAGAAGTCAGGGAAGATGCTATAGAGAAGGGAATGTTGAAGGAGCACAACATAAATGTGTTCTAAGCAGAGAGAGCTGCGGAGAAGGCAGCTGGGAATGAACACACTGGGTTCTGCAATGGTAAGGAACTCAGTGTGGCAGGAGAGAAGAGAGGCAGGCCAGAAGAAAGGCCCAGCACCAGGCTGGAAGACCATGCTGAGGAGTCTGGACTTCACCTGATGAAGGTGGAGCCACGGATGGGTTTGAGGGTCAGATATGCACTTAAGAAAGATCCCTCTGGGGACATGAAGAACATGTACTATGCAAGTGAATTAAAGAGGGAGGCCAGGGATGAGGCTGCTGTAGAGTCTACAGGCCAGTGATGGTGAAGCAAGCTTCACTCATCCATGAGGGGCTGGACAGTTTCTCGTTCTTGGACCCTTTACCTCTCATCTCTAGTCCTTATGTTTCCACAGGTTCAGAGTTCTTTTTTCCAAAAGAAGGCAGGGGAAATGGCAATCATGTGGCAAAAGCTGTCACACACACTGCCCCTGACTGGGCTTTGGTGACATGTGGTTTTGTCCCCTGGCATTTCTGCAATCCAATTCACCCTGTGATGTCAGAGAAGCTACTAAACCTCTCTCTGTGTCTCAGTTTCATTAGCTGTAAAGAGGGAAACAATAATCCAGCACAAGGAAGCTCTGAGAATCAAATGAGATGTTGGATATAAAAAGGGTTGCAAAGAGTGAAATGTGCTATAAACATTTAAAGTATATAATAGCAAGAGTAATGAGCATCTTTCCAGCTCTAAACACCTACCATTCCATACATCATCATCGTAAGTGTTCGGCTGGTTGCAAATGAAATCTTCCAATTTCATCTCCACTCTACGTCCAGTCTCTCTGGGGAGGGGCTAGGTCTTAAGTCTGGCATGTTGAACATCAATTGCAGATCACGTGTTCCCATGTACAATCTAACAAGCTACCCAAAGTCATGAGCCACAAATTAAATTGACAAGCAAAACTAACAGATCCATGGAGACAGCCTAAAATATTATGGGCTTCACAATCTGAAGGCAGAATGGATATTTTAATGGAAAAGATTAAAGTTGGAGGTTCCCAACTCCTCCAGTAACTGACAAAGCACCCTGAAGTGATGTGCCAATTACTTTATACAGTTCTCCCGTGGATTCATTTGTCTGAATGCATGTATTTATGTCTGTAATAAGTAAGGAATGTTTGAATAAAACACTTTTCTAAAAATAAAGTTGGCTAAAATGGATGATTTTTTTTCTTTTTTACTCTTCTGGAAAAATGGAAATTAGTGAGCAAATCTGCTCAAGTGGTATTGCCATGGCTGCTCATTTCCAGAGTGCTTTTCTTCCTAAAAATCCTAAAGTATGGGGAAAACAGCTCAGCCAATGTGGCAAATTCCTTTGGAGAAGGGTCCCTGCTCCCACCGACCAGCCCTCAAATGTAGAAGTATACTGGGTGAAATGCTTAAGTAGCAGATCCTGTTCCAGGTAACGTGAACTCTCTGGTGGGAAGCTCTCTTGGTGAATGACACAAACAAGCGAAGGCTGAAAGGAGAGAGCCCTTGGCAGCTCACACCAGCCCGCCAGCCCCACTGAGTCACAAAGCCCCCCAGTACTTAGGGGGAGGAATGCTGTGTGAGCCCGCCTCCCCACCCCCAGCTTCTGCTCACTTCCATGCTGTTCCAGGGTGTCAGGAATAGCTGGTTCACATTTGCCCAACCCAGGCTGCTTGCTAGGGCCTGTGTCCAAATCACACAGTATCCACTGTTCTACCCCAAGCAGCTATTCTGCCCAGCCAGGGAATGGGGCCGGCTGGGGGAACTGAGTGGGTTGGTCCACTTAGGAAAACCACACTCCATGTGCTTCAGGCATCTTCCCGTTCTCCTTCCTCCTCCCCACCGGCTTTGGCATGAGTCTGTAGGAAATTCCTCTCAGTGAAATGAAACCAACACGGTGCAGAAGGGACAGGCTTTGGAGCTAGTCAGAACTGAGGCCAAACGTGGCTCTGCCACTTACCTAACCTGGATGCTGGGCAAGTCATTTCACTTCTCTGAGCCTTTATGTCCTTCCACATAAAAAGGAGGATTAAAACACTACTGTGAAGAGCTGCTGTGAGGCCTGACTCCTTCACACATACCAAGCATTTGTACGGTCATGCCCACAGCAGGCCCTCAACAATGACTAGGGTTCCTTTACTCCAACTATGGTTACCCTTCCTGGCCTGACCCACTGGAATTTCATGGCTCGAGGAAGTAACGCATTTCATGTCTTGATGATGTACAGACAGATGAAGTTATAGTCTCCTCACAACTGTCTAATTCCTTGAGAGCTGTGGAAAAAAATAATCGAAAAGAGGCAACAGTCCAAAAACCATCCCTCTTTGGTCTGACCCAGGTATTAATACGGATTTTTGAATGACACTGTTTCTATTGTTCTGAAAACTTGTAATCCTCTAAATACAACACAAATATTTGAACTGGAAATTTTAAAACTCAGCCATGTTGTGTTATCAGAATCTCGGTTCAGTCCTCAGGTCCTCTCTTAAGCTTCTACCCTAAGATGGGATGTAAAGTGCAAGCCTGAAGCACAGTGGACTTTCCAGCCCAAATGTGCTGGGTCATACCTTCCCTACAGCAAGGTGGTGAACTACGTGCTCTCACCTCACGTGCTTCCTGTTCTAGCTCCTGCTGATGCAGAACATGCAAAGATGTGGTTTGTGTGGAGTACTTTACAGCTAGATGGCGAGTGGGTTCTCTAAGGAAGTTGGAGGCTCCCCAGGTCTAGAAGCTGGGTAAAGCAGGATGGCTGGGGACACGGGCTTGAGTGAGGACAGGGTGATGATTGAAGTGGGATGACATAGGGAGACTAGTCTGCAAACTCCTGAGTGCTCGGGCCATGAGGGACTTTTCTCTGCATCCCCGGTGCCTAGCATGACATCTGGCACATATTGGAGGCTTAGGAAATAGCTACTGACTGAAGGAGTGAGTAAATGAGTAAATGAAAAATGAAACGTTGAATGAACTATCATGAGCAAAAATATAACAAGTTAAAGAGCTGAAAGGGGGTTGTACAAAAAACAAAGTTCTGGCCTCAATCTTTAGCTGAAATCTGAAACGAGGAATATCTAAATTAATAAGCTGGTCATTTCCAAGCATCTTGCTGTGTGTGCAGAGCCTGAGAACTCTTCAAAGCCATTCTTGTCCCTCTAGCCAAGAGCTGCCAGGGAGAGCCCTTGTGGGGGCTTTCTGGCTGCGAAGGCTGAAGGTTGAAGCATCATCTTTTCTAATGACAAGCACATCCACCTGCTGAGTTTTTTCACTGCCCAACAGAAATAATAGTTATCATTTATGGGGAGGCTTCTGGGTGCTCAGCTCTCTGCTAGGTACATGCGGCTGTTGTCTCTAACCCTTGGCTAACCCTGAGGTAGGTATTACCCTGTATAAGGATCTGAGGTACTGAGCGAGTAAGTAACTTGCTCAAGGCCTCATAGCCACCAGCTCTCAGGATGTGAAATAGAACTTGGACACGTTCAGAGGTCGGCCTGAGTCCAGAGCCTGCTGCCTGCTGCTGTCAGGCTGTGTGTGCATGAGGACCAAGACCACCAGCAGTGGTGATCAAGGCTCTCGCTGTAGACTTCTGGAGGACTGATGGTGTGAGAGGAAAGGCTTGCTTCTGGGCAGCGCCCATTCTTCGCCTTTGGTGGGCCTTCCAGAAAGGATGTCCACGTGCATCTCCTCAGGTGTGCCACCTGCCACCTGCAGAAGCGTCAGGCAGCCCCTGAAATGCCTGCCATCAGAATCCAGGGCAGTGGTTCCTGGAGAGTTTTCAGCAGATCTTCCTTCCTCCTACTAAAGTTTTTTTATAAATTTGGTTAACATGTTTTCAGACTCTCAAGATGAACAATAGTAGACATAATTAATAGATTGTCTCTGGAAAAGGGTCCATGGAATATTTTTCTAAAAATAATGACTTCCCTCCCACCAAAAGTGCCATGTACACAGCAATTTAAATTAACATCACAGAAAACATTAGTTAAATAAGCTGATTTCCTCTGAGTTAGGATATTCCTTATAAAGTGGACACTTTTGTTAATGTTCTTTGAGCATACTAAATAATATAACTGAAAAGTATTTCACAAAGTTCGAAGAAATAGGTGAAAAAATTCTAACTCCTCCCTCTTGCTTCTCATCTGTACCATAACGAAAAAGCTGAACCTGAGGTGGTGATGATATGAACCCTGATCCTACTCAATGTGGTGAAAAAAAAGGAAGAAGGTTCTTACCAGTCAAGGTACTGCAGGACTGGTTAACTCAGCTGACTTTGGTCATGAGCCAGCACTGCATGTTTCCATGTCTAAACCAACCACCCCTCCGTACAGAAACTTGAGGGTTGCTTTTTCTCCCAGTGATAAATTGCCTAGAATATTAAAAAAACTCTTCCATCCATTGTAAAATCTAAGGAAACGCACAACCTAGTTTTACTGTTGTTTCAATTTTCTCCATATGAACCCTGATCAAATCCTCAATATATTTAGGGAACTCCAACTCTTCCTTATCCCAGACTCTTTGTTCAAGGTTACATGACATTTTAGTTATCCTGCAACTTTGTTGCTTGTGGATCAGGGAATCGGAAAATGGAAATGGTGCAAGAGTAATCTGTCTTGTCCAAAAAGTGACGGAAGGAGGGCGTGAGAAAGAGCTTTACTTAGACCAAGGAAGGGCAGACCAAAGGGAAGGTGAGAGACCAAAGACAAAGTAGCCCTGTGCCTAGGTCTAGATGGTGTGGGGTGGGGAGGACGAAGCCAGGGTGATTGGGGCTGTGTCCAAGAGGGTATGTGAATGGAGTGCCTTGATTTGTTAGGTGGGGGACCTTAATGGGAAGAGGGGAAGGATACAAAATTATGTGTAACTGGCCAAGCTAGATCATCCTTGGTTTTGAGGCAAGGAGTTGGTGATGTTTTGAGGATCAACCAATAATAAAGTACTAAACACTCAAGAGCTGCTTCTGTGTCTCAGGAATCCTTTGGTGCATGTCACTAGCTTTCTAGTTGTGGAGGAAGGGGGTGGGGAAAGCTGGCCCTGGCAACAATAACAAAGCTAAACTGAAAAACAGTAATAGGATTGCCTGGGTAGTGGAGCGGGATTTGAAAAAACAGGAAACTTTCTACCCATCTCCAGAGCAATTTCTCCAGAGCACTATGCCCTAGTTAGAGATCCAGAATCTGGGAGCATCTGAGTGCTGCCAAAGGAGGGAAAGCTTCCAGATTTTTAGTGCTTGTGGAAGTAAGGGAGTTGCTGTCATTACCAAGTGCTGTTCCTGAGGCCGCATGCACAGCAGATATTGAAATGTGATCCTCCTCAAATTAGATATTAGTCATCTTTAGGGAAAAGGAATCAATTGTTCTCTTCGTCTGCTGTCTACTGATGTGGTATTAACGGAACGTTATGAAAAAGGAAAGTAATGGGCAAACAGGCATACGCTTTTCTGCCTGGATTAACTAAGCCCTACCATCTAACTTACATTTACATCTTTTAATATCTGTACATATTAAGCATGTTCCTAAGTTCTTACAGTGTCTTTGTATTCTTGCAAAAAGAGCAAGCATTTAGCAATTTAAATGAAAAAAATATCAACTGAAAATGTAAGATGAGGTAAGCCTCTTTTTTAAAGAAACGAGATTGCAATCAATTATGGGTGGCCCCTTCTCCTCTGGAAAATCAGAAATACTTGGCCTTTGCACAATACTAAATTTGAGCAAAAAAAAAAGGAAGAAGGTTCTTACCAGTCAAGGTACTGCAGGACTGGTTAACTCAGCTGGCTTTGGTCATGAGCCAGCACTGCATGTTTCCATGTCTAAACCAACCACCCCTCCGTACAGAAACTTGAGGGTTGCTTTTTCTCCCAGTGATAAATTGCCTAGAATATTAAAAAATCTCTTCCATCCATTGTAAAATCTAAGGAAATGCACAACTTAGTTTTACTGTTGTTTCAGTCTTCTCCATTATCAACATAATCCCCAGTTCTCAAAACATTTTTTTAAATCAGAGTTTATTAGGGAAAGAATTACCTGCCAGTCTCCCAGCTTATAAGGAAAAACATAAAGTTGGAATGAAACTTCAGGATTAATTAATTGAGAGCACTGCATGTAATGTGTCTATTTTGAATGTTACAGGGCACATCACAATGAAAACGGTTTTATTTTCCATGGTTGAAATAAATTATAATAAATAATTCAGTTCAATGGCAGAGATGTACTGGAGAGCAATGGCAACAAAATTGACTATACTACACTGTGAGTCTCATTCTTGAATCTTCATTATCCATTTGAAACTTTTTACGAGTAGTAAATCATATTTCAAGTGGCTGCAGATCTCATAAAGCAGCTTGCTGCATTAAAATAAAACCAGAAAACCTGGGGCACTGGAAGGCTGCAGGGTGTGCCACTCAGCACTATTTGGGGAACTCTTTCTCATTCTTCTGTTACCAACATCAAACAAAACACTTTTCAATTTGATGTAAAAATTAAGCATCAATTGTCAAAAACGTCATCTAAATTTCCTCTGGGTAGGAATGCTGGGGAAATCTGTATGTAGAGGAATAGCTTTCAAGTCCAAAGCCATTTTCCTCTAATTTCTACTCAAGTGACACCGTTATCTCTAGTTCATGGAACTGCCTCAATGACTGCCATGCAGTCAGGTTGTAGACCCTCTAATGGCCTATAGTACCCTCTGGGGGCCCCCAAATAAGCAAGCTTGTGTACAAGCTCAAGAGAGATGAACAAAGGCACATATCTATGATTCTGTCTATAAAGACCAGCCTATCTTCATAGGGATGGTGATACTCAACTCGAATCTTAAAAGATGCATACAGCATCTCCAGGGAAGAAGACAATATTAGGAAGAGGAAATAAAATGAGAAAAGGCACAGGAGATAGGGCCTGGCATGTCTGTAGAACAATTAGCCCCTGTTCAGGAGGCATTTGAGAGAGACCTTCTTCTGAATGGCAAGGAGTAGGAATGAAGATGAGAAGCAGAAGATGGGGCTGAGTCCAGACAACAAAAGGCTTCTCAGGTCATGCTAAATGCTGAAATGAGTTTGGGCCAGGACATAAATGGCAGCCTTCAAAGGATTTTTGAACAATGATGAGGTCTGTGATTTAGAACAATAACTCATGGAGGACGGGAGAACAGCAGTGATGGGCAGGTAGTGGAGGTTAGATACTATTGCAAATGTCCAGTGGAGAAATGATGAGGCTGTGGCAGCAGTGACAGAGAGAAAGGGTCAGAATCCCTGACAGTGTACCCCATTTTCTTCCCAGCCAATGAAATCCTTCCAAGAAATATAATATGATATTGAAGCTGTAGATAAATTCAGAACTTTGAGGAGATGGCCTTAAATTCAAGGCTGCCAATGGAGAGAAGGGGAGGGATGCTAGACTGCCCCTGCAGCGCCCCATGTAATGGGGGGGGCTGCCGTGAAGTGGACCAATAGTCCAACAGTGAACTTATGGGATAAGGAGCAGTGAAATGGGCCCCAACCATCATACATACATATGCGTGACAGAGACGTCTACAAGCACATGTTTATATTAAATATTCAGTGATAAAGTAAACTCTGAGGCTATTCAAGGAAGGGAGGGAAACAGCATGCTACTTTATTGAACAGTCATCACAGCATTTCCCAGTGAATATCATATTTCACAACAGAACAACATAAGGCATAATGGCACAAGGGCATCTCATGCAGTCATCAAAGCAGAGTGCAATGAATATTGTATTTCATAATAAATATATTATCCTTATAGTAGGAGGTTCAATGTCTCATTGCCTCGCATCGGTCGCTGCATTCTCCCCAGTTTCCTGAAGGGATTTAGTTAGGTGGTCCTAAAAATCTTCATAACCAACAATGGAGGATTATTTTATTTATCATGTTCAAATGATTTTTTGTGGGGAGAAAAAATATTTTTGTAGATAATTCACAGCACCCTCAGAAGCATCTTCCTCTAAAGATTAGACTAGTCTAGAATTCGCATTTAAACCACAGAGGACAGCACGCTGCTGTTCAGATTTGAGGGTTTTTATTTATAGTTGTCTAGGTGGCATAGAGTGCTGGCTAAGAGGCTGGGGAGATGATTCAAAGATGTCACTGAGATTTGATAGCTCTTGTGCCCTAATAATTACATAGGGAGCCCAAGGAATGAAAATGACTTGAAGTGCTAGGAATAGAACCTTGGTCCTTGATTTATTCAGACATTTACTGACCACCTACTTTGTACCAGGCTCTGGGTCAGACTCTGGGAACATACAGATGAACAAAGGCACAGTCCCAGGCCTCAAAGAGCTCATAGTCAAGCAGAGGGAGAGAAAGACTGTTTATAAACTGACAACACAGTTTAGCAAGTGCCACATGCAGAAGCCATGTGGGAGGCTTTCAGAACCTGGACAAGGCTAACTGCCTAGGTGTGGGGGCAGTAGGGAAGGCTTCACAGGTGACATTTGGATCTGTCGTAGAGGATGAACAAAGGTAATCTGACAGGTAATCAGGCTGGAAGAAAGGCAAGCAAAGGTTTGAAGTGCTTGGGGAGTGACAAGCAGTTCTGTGGGACTGGAGAGGGTGTGTGGGGATAGTGGTGGCAGATGAAGCTGCTCAGGTAGGCAGGGGCCAGATCTTGTGAAGAGCCTCCTGATGTGAGCTAGAGAACATGGACTTCTACCATTGAAGTTGAAGGAGTCTTTCTGGCAGTGATACGGAAGGGCAAACTGCTGGCATAACCATTCTCCAGAGGGACTAGGCCTAGGACGCCTGGGCCATCTGACTTCTGAGAAGATGCAGCTTTTTTTTCCTGTTCTAGAACTGGGAGGCCGCAGACATGGAGCGTTGCCTGCTCGCCTTTTCTGCCTCAGTCAGGATGTACCCTGGCTCCTGCCCTGCTGGCTCTATGGCCAGTACCCTGAGAAATGGCACTGCCATTACTTCCTTTGGTCCACAGCACATAATTTAATAGTGTCCCCTGTCAGGAATGGTTCTCTTTGTCAGGAAGCTTTTTATTGATGTTCAACCTTCATTTTCCCTTTCTTAATATTATCCCATTATGCCAATACTCCATTGTGCCATGCTAAGTAATTCCCTTTTCTCTTTGGCACTTACATCTTCCAAGTATTTATAGACTTATCAAATGCCCCATTTAGTTGTCACTTAGGCAGGCTGTACATATTTAGCTTCTTTAATCTGGCCCCATAAGCCAGCCCTTCCATTCTCCTAAATCACTTGAGTTTCTTTCCTCCAGGTTTCTGTCAATTTGTTTCCAGTCTCTCTGTAATGCAGGGGGCTCAGGAAAATGATGGGGTTGGGAGGGAGGGCTGCTCCCTTTGCTGAGGGTGGACCTTCTCCCTTCAAGTGCAGACTCCACCACAGGCCAGGTCTCTGGAGGGGATAGGAATTCCTCTTGTTATCTATTAGGTTTCTTTCACCTGCACATGTACATATGAAGTACCTACTGTGTGTCAGGTACTGTGCTATTGCTCCTCTGCCACTACCCTTACCCACACCATTTCTCATACTTATTTATGGCTCAAAGAATTACTGAGCTCCTACTATGTATCAGGCACTGTGGTACAGGATCGAATAAAGTGTGGTCCCTGTAGCCTTAAGGAACTCAAGTAGACTAAGTATTTATTAATCTCTTATTGTCCACCCACCAAGTTGTTTCCTTCTAATCATAAAGGTCTAGAGAAATCATCCCTAAATGCACTTAACTCTATTTGATGCTTTTAGTTCCCTGAGAGGAACTTCTTTGTCCCATCTAAAATGAGATGCCACATTAAGTATGGGCATTAACATAGAGCTCTTGCTGAGGGTTTTCTTTCTGGGGGATCTCTCTGGGGCTTAAGAGGTTTCTCTTTAGGCCTTGCACTTCCCATTGCTCAACCTTGGCAGTTTATTTCATGTTCTTTGTTCATATGACCTCAACTAAGTACACACTTGAGTGCTTTTCTTTGCCATGGTACCAGTGTTCCAATTTGTGGGGTAGGCTGAGGGAGTGACAGAGTGGGAGAGATCTAAGGCAGTGGGTCTTGGCTAACATTTGGGGAATGTGGGCATGAGACCACAGGGGGAGCAGTTTGGCTACCTGATCCTGGGGGTCAGTTCAAATAAGGTATAGAATTCCCCTGGTTGAGGTGTTGTTACCCTCAAAGAGGTGAAGTAACATTCCAAGGACATAGTTAGCAAGTAGTATAACTGGTATTCAAAGCAGGCAAACTGACTACAAAACCTGTCTTCTTTGTTGTAAAGTAGAAAAACCTCAACAGATACAGAGAACTTGCAATTAAACAAGTTTGAAAGGAGGACAGAATTTCATCAGTCTAAAAACAACCTATATTTTTCTAAGCATGACAAAGGGTACAGAATGAACATGCAAGAGTTATTCTGGGTTGCAAAGTACAGAAAGCAGCATTAATTTATGAAAGGTCCAAGGATTAGGGAACCTTTACCTTGTTCTTCAAGAAGTGACCAAATAAGAAGGCTTCCTTAATTTACTATATAGGCTCACAGCCTCACCAATGGCTACCACTGGTTAAACTTCCCAAGAATTAAGATATAAATGAACACAGAGATTGAATTCACATCTCCAGCACCCCAATATTCTTTGGCAAAACTTCACATAATTTACCATTTAAGTATGTGAAAACCAGTAAGAACTGTAAAATGAATAAATCATGCTATCGTTAAGACAGCCCTCACTTTACATTGTGCCATTCTTTCAAGAAACTTAAATAGTTCCTCATACCATTCACAATGCCACTCAGAGAAATGAAGGAAGCAGAAATTCCAGGAAGGAAGGACAGGTTAAGGCCTTGGGAAGCCTTGGTATGGTGAAAACTGTGTAAGATCTGGAAATAAGAAAGCCTTAGTTATATCCTAGGTACTGCTATTTGCTGGCTGTGTGACTTTGGGCAAGTTATTGCACCTCTCTGAACCTCTGCATACTTTTCCCATAGAGGTACCATGGGATTATATTTGTTGACACATCTATATTCCCAAGTTAAAAAACATCCCTATTGGCCCTATCTTCCCACTGGGTTGCTGTGAGATTCAAAAGACATTATGTAAGTGGAAAGATTATGAAGTTTAATTTCCTTCTTGCCATTGCAAGGTGAGGCCTGGAATATGAAGGAACAATAAGTAAGAAAAAGTCATGCTGGGGCCGAGAATCAAATCCACACCACACCATGCTCCCGCCAGGTCCAGTGAGTGTTAGTGATCTTGAGAATGCCTGTCACAGAAAGAACTCTAAAAAAGGCAGAATACATGGATGGGACTAAGAAGACCTACGTAATCTGGCTGAAGTCATGGCCATCAAAATCAAGTCATCTTTAGAAATTAAGTCTTGGGCTTGGGATTTCTTGGAAAGTATACTTTTAACATTTCTACATAGGAACAGCAGGGATATTTTCTCCTTAGGGACATAAAAAAAGTGACTGGTACCTGTACATTGTTTTTTAAAGTGAAGGCTTATTTTATATACTTATTAAATACCTTCTCTGTGTTAGGTGAGTCTGCACTCATTGGTGCATTCTGTCCTCTTAACTTCCCTGAGCCAAGAATCTTTTGGCTGTGAGGACAGCAATTACCACAGACAAAACTTAGGCTTAAAAGGGGTGACCTGAGGACTGCTAGACTAGTCAGCACAGTCAGGCCTCTCCAGGACTTTGAACCAGGGACAAGAATGCTGATGGGATCTTCCTCAGTCTCTCTCTCTGGGGCTGCCTGACTGCTCACTGAGATCCTCTCCACCTGTCTGCTGCTCTTCTCTTTTGCTGAAGACTGGCTACTTCTCTGAGCATATTGCAGCGAATGGCTTCCCCATGGCTCTTGATTTTTCAAGTCTTCAATTTGGGTGAGGACTAGGGTCTGACCAACATCTTTTAAATGCCAGTTTCTAAATCCAGGGAGGAAAACTTAACTGAGCCAGCTGAGACAAGTGTTTATTTCTTGTCCAATCAGTTCTCAAAGAAAGGGACCTCAGCTCAGTTAAGTATTTACAAGCGAATGAATGTTGTGTGTCTCCCTTGCCACCTCCATTCCCACCACTCCAAAAGTAGTACTGTAAGTGGTGAAGAGCATAGGTTTTGCTATTCATTAGCTGCATATTGGGTGACTTATCTGACTTCTTAGAGCTGCAATTACAGTACTCAGATCATAAAATGGTGATAAAAATATCTGTCTCACATAGTGAGACTTAAATATACTAGAATATATACATATTTTTGCATATATATGTAAATATATGTGTGTATGTATGTATACACATATCTAATATCACATATATATGTAAAGCACTTAGCACACAGCCTAGCCTACGATAATTATTTCTATTTCTGTTTCATCATAATCATTCATTATCATAATTTTGAGTCTGACCATAGTGACCTCTTAAATCCTAGCCACTCTGCAGGAAATAAGGCTTCTGTTACAGGATGGAGGAAAAGTATGTATCTCTAAAAAGGAGGGGCAAAGGTTCTTCTACTTTGAAGTGATAGGGAAGGAAATCCTCCTAACCCTATCTTTTCTGGTCAAGGGAGTCAGCCTCTTTGTGATATCCACGCAAGTTTAGGATCCTTCTGGTAAGCCCTGAGTTGGCTTGGGTATGATGCAGGAAGATGATCTCAGGTGTCATCTGACACAACAAGAACACTGCTCTGAGTAGAAAGACTGCACCTGTGTTAAAACTTGGGCGTGCAAATCCCAAATAAATTCTGTTTGTGAAATTCTGTTTCACTGGATACTGCTACTTGTGCTGGGTTAGAATAAAAAGGCAAATATCGTCCATAGTGCTTTCGTTTTCTGAGAATTAAAAAAAAAAAAGAAAACCAAAACCACTGAAAGCAGACAAAACTGTCCCTTTAGAACACAAATTGTTAAAAACACTTATCCAGAGTTGATGTTAGCATTTAATCTATGCATTAGAAAATTTCCTTGCAGAGGCTTTAAGAAAGGGTACATTTAGTGAACCCTTTTGATCCTTAATTTACAATGATAGCCAATTATACCAATCACTATTAATGAAGAGACTGAAAACCATCTTGCTTGCCATTTGCCATACTGGGTAAGACATTATTATAAAGCATGCCTAATTATTATTGGCCTAAACCTGTGTAAAGCAGTGCATTTTTTCCTTGTTATATGTTATCTGCTTTACATGAGTGCAAAGGAAAAAGTATGGTCATTTTTCATCTCTTACAACTCCTTTGCTATTCTGAGAATATTTGCTGCAGACTAATAGTAAAACTAACTGTGCTAAACTGTAGATAAAAGAATGATGACAGATTGCAGTCACTTTAATTCATAAAGAAAACACTTGGAGCCCCTGGGAATCAAGCCACTGGCACCCAATGACTTCATGCTAAGTCACAAACTACATCATATATTTTAGTTTAAACACAAAGGCTAATGGACATGTGACTTACTTATTTCAAATTCTTTTTATGAAGAGATGGCTCTTTTTTTTTTTGGCTCCTTGGAAAACATTATAATTCCCCTATTCTATAAACATACAAATATAATTGTAAAATGACATCATTCTGTTTTCATTTAATTACCCCTGAAATGCTTTCTATTTAATATTCATTACTCAAAAGCTAATTTAAAAGAGAAAGAGATGCGACTTATTAAAAAAGATGTACTGTCATTCACAGCAATAGTTATCTAATATACAGAAGTTAATAAAGCAGATTAATCTACAAGTCCCTTTAAGCCATTCTTGAGTTTTGAACAACTGCCTCTTTGACCTTTCACCTTCATGCTGTGCACCAGTAGCAGGTGCCAGCTGTACAGAAATTATGGCTGCACGTTTGAACGCAAAATCTTTTCTTACTTTGCTTCTGACCAGCAGCTGACCCTGTAGGAGTGATTGTTTCTGGTGCAGGCCTAAAGGCTACATAAACCAGCAGCAGATAAACAAAAGGCTACATATACCAGCTGCCTTGCCTAAGGGTACCATCCTAGGCTGACACCTCCACTCCTTCTCCAGCGTCCCAAATTGCTCCTTGTTTGTTTCCATACATGCATTTCATCCTTGTTATTTTGTGCAAGGGGTGAGTGGAGGAGGATCACCCCCCCCCAAAAAAAAAACACAACAAAAAACCCAGTCCCTTTCCTCCAACTTGACTTTTGAGTATTCCATGTCAAACTGTGCCATTATGATGCTAATCTAGGCCTGATTTAGCAACTTTAATAAGAGGCTAAACCCTCTTGTAATTAGATAATAAAATTTTATTATGTATTTTAATATTAAAAGTCTTAAAATCAAACTCTTCAAATCATACACTGGTACAGAACTAAGGTACTTAAATATCACAGCCACAGAAAATGGGAACCTGAAAAAGCACATTGTGGCTAATTTTTCATTCTCAGAAATGTAAACATGGAATTCCTATGTGGTGGCAGTGAGAGCTCCAACACTCTTAATTATGTGCAGGGAAGAATGAATCTATTCAAGTATGAGGCACACTGTACCATTTCCAGCAACAGCATGAGATGGTTCTGACAGTTATTTCTTGGATACAAATTACACAAGTATAAAAACAATCCCCATAATGATTAAATGCAGTTATGTACATAGGAGAATACCAGTGCAAATGGTAACATATTTAAATGGTTTTTCCTTCATTAAAAAAAATTATATATGATATTAAACCATCAATCACTGTGGAGGCACAGGAGTTTAAATGTATTGTCACTGGTTGAAATAAATGACTTGGAGACTGAATTCTGGCTCACTCAATATGGTATCTTTGCTGTTGCTTAGTCACCCAACTCTCTGCTGGTTTGGGCTACATCTGGTGGATTCCACCCCTTTCAATTAATAAGACAGTTATGCTATCACTGGATTACATCTTTAAACTGTGCTTAGAGGTAGAAAAACACATGTCCTAGTAAAAAACAACAACAAAACAATACCTCTCTGTTCTGTTAACTATTTGGAATAATATTTGAGGTACTTACATCTTTCCTCACCCATGTTTAAAATGAAATTTTCTTGTGAAATTTCAGCAGGGTTATTATATAGTATATAACGATATAATCTTATCTTAGTATTTCTATTTAGTTTATTATGTAGTAGTCTATTACCATGTAGCCTATCCATATGATACCTAACGTCATAGCTGAAGATTGCTCTAAAAATAAACTTTTCTGGGTTTGTTTTGCAGACACTCATTGACCATCACAAGATGTCAGACTCTGCTAGGTGCTGGGACAAGTATCAAGATGGAGGTGATCCTTGGGGGAATAAAGGTACTCTGTTAAGATAAGTATTATGGTTATAACATTTATTTGATGATTCATAAATCAAGAAAGGATTTCATTTTAACTGTTTTTTCTGTTTTAAAATAGCATTTTTGTTATAGTTGAAATAGTTAACAAATATTTTATAACAAAAGTGAAATCAAAATGGCCAAAATAAGGTATATAATAAAGGATTTGGACTAGAATGATCCTTCTAAAGATGGATAGACAAATAATTTTATATCACAAATACCATTTTAATAAAAAAAATGGTATCTTCCTATTTTTTAAATTATAAACTTTAATTTTCTGCAATGATCTTTAGGGGTGGTGGTCATAAACTCATCCTTTTTAGAGTTTTACTTCCTTTTGGACTTTTATTACCTGGGTGTTACCTACATACTTTTGTCCAGTCCTGGTCCTCCTAGATACACTGATTTGATCCTTAATAATTAGATTGCATACACACACACACACACACACATGACCAAATTGAACTTTATTTCTGTCTCAAACCTGGCTATTTTGAAAATGAAAAATGTTTGGGAGGTGTTAAGCTGAGTTTTATTGACTGTTTACTGGATCCTTTCTGTATGCAAAGATACAACCCAAATGTGATAAAATACCCTCTCTAAGTTTCAGTAGAGACTTGACTATAGAGTCATATGAAAAGCAAAATAATGGCATCCCTTTTAAACTGCAAGTCAAAAAAGTGTGCTTCAAAAATTATCAAAACCATCAGAGAAGAATAAAAATATCATGGTTGCAGTGCCACATGGGATGGCAGTGAGAAATGTAAGGACTCACACACTGGGAGATCTTCGTTCTGAGATTCTCTAAAATGACATAATACAGAAGTGGAAAACTGGTAACCAGACATACAGTGTTGGCCTGCAGAATGCTTTGTTTTCAATTTTCAGTCAGGGGCCAACATTAAAAAATACGGATTTCTGGCTTTTTGGGGAGAAATCTCAATATATCTGGCAACACTGGGTTTTACTGTTCTTACAGGGCAACAATTAACTGCAGCTGTATGGAGACTGCCCCCTTTAGACAGGGATGTGTACTCAACTTAGGTTTCTTTCCTATTTACCTTGTGCAAGTTTTTTGCTTGGCTTTATAGGCATCTTAGCTTGTGACACCTTGCAGAATTGAAAGGAAAGGGAGAGGAATGCTCACAGGAGCCCAGGTGTCAGTTTCAGACTTATCAGTGTGGGAGGGCCTTAAGAATGATCTTTGATAGAGCTAATGATACTCAGTAGTAGAAGCTTCCTTTAGAAAAGAGAAGCTGTTTACCATTAGAAAGAGGTGAAAAATGGCATTCTATACTGATGAATCAGTGGTGAGAGTTGGGACAAAGCCTAGAGATGTGCTGGGTAAGGAATCCAGATACAAAGCACTTGCCGCTTCCCCCACTTTATTTCCTAGCTGCCATACTGAATCTATCCTAGAAAAATCAGGTTAGAGTAAACCTCAAGAGCTACCTCAAAGGCATTAAAGAAAAGTCACAAAGGAACATTATGAAAGTTATATTGCTAGACTCTGACCTTCTCAAGGATACATGTCCTACTTTTATATCCGCAGTGTCTGGCTGTAGAGTTAATGATTGGGTATGCAAGTGGAATAAGAGAGGCAGCTCTGTTAGCTCTGCCTCAGTGATGCCGGGAGCCACAGGGCTTTTCTGTACCAGCTGGTAAAGCAACTTCCCTCTCCCTCACCGGTTGATTCTCTAGGTCACTGCCCATCTGTCTTACTCTGGCTGCAACACAAAGTTGGGTTATAGGATGACTGTTCTAAATCATTCTACCTTAAGGATGGCCCTGGTAGGACTTATAAGAAGTTCAATCTGCCTCACTGTAAGTGGTCAAAACATATATACTACTTCAGATTAGTAGCCACCAACAAGCTGTAGTTTTGTGGTTAAGCATGTGAACTCTGGAATCAAACAGACCTAGGCTAAAAGTTTAGGTTTTCCATTTATTGACCACATGATCTTAGGAAATTTAATTTTTTTGTCTGTTTCTATATCTGTAAATTGGTAATTATAATACTATAGCTTCACAGAGATACTGTGAAGATTAATCAGATTTAATGCATATGTAAAGAGCTTAAGCTAGTGCCTGTACAAATTAAGCACTTACATTTTGCCAATATTATTTTCTTCCTAGAAATAAATACAGAGTACATGCACAGACTTGTCTAGTACATGCAAGAACAAGTGTGGGGAAAATGGAAGTTCCGATGGCCCAGATCCTCACCTGACCCTAAACTACTTGATGATGTAATAGCCTACTGCTGGCTACTGCTTCCACATCCATAGGCAATAACCTATTATTGACTGAGTCACTATATAAAGAGCTCTGCCCAGTGCTCTGGGAGGAGGCAGAGACAGGGGTGAATTATGGACCTGTAGACTGCTGGATGCAGATGTGATTCTAATTTCTGACCTACTGCTGTGAGAATAGAGCTGGCTATGAACTCTTTTACAAGAACATCCCATTGTCATTCTTGGTCTCACTGAATCCATAGTGCACATGCCTGGGGCTGAAACCCTAAGACACCAAGAGAGCAGCATGTGCAAAAAATAATTCCATCATGATGTATCAGTTCCTATCTTCCACTTTCACTGTCCAATGACCAGTCCTTGGCTTAGTAACTCTTTAAATTCATGTTATTTTCTGATCCAGCTGTGCATATTCTTTAGGCATGTGTTTTTGATTTTCTATCTACTTCTGCCATGTTTGCAGTAATAAAGTTTCAAATCAAGCAGACTGAGTCAATGGGTCATGTAAAGTGTACACTTTCTCTTTAGGTTCACTAGAAATGTCTTTATAGTAACATTGGAAAATCTGGCTAATTTTTTTTAGAGGAAAAGAGATGTGAATATATTTCATCTGCTTAAGTGTTTCCCAGTGTGAGAGTTTTGCTAAGGTTCTATAGGCCAAAATCTCAATATCAGTTAAATACATGACTGCACTTTCTCCTACTTAGTAATATGGAATGGAATCTTAAGTATGAAAGATGTCTCATACAGTATGTCAAAATGTTGAGCAGTATCATTTCAATCTAAAGACAGAATGAAAAAAGAGCAGATGATTTCTCTTTTGCTGTAATTCACTTTGGGATGCATGTCATGAAGAGCACTATACAAAAGCAATTTTCATTGATTGACTGACTGACTGAGGAAAAGGGTGAATGTTCTTTCAGCATATATCCTTACTGAAGTATGATTCTTATAACTCCTGACAGCTCTTCACAGTTTGTAGTTAAATGTCAGGTTAGCACAGACAGAAAGAGAGCAAGGGAAGAAGGAAGGGAAAACTATAAACTATAATTAGAACTTTTTTTGGTTTTAATATAGCTGATTTGAGCCAAATAGTTAAATAGGGGTAAGATAAATTCAAACCTAAATGTTCTAATTTCTCCATTCAATGTATTTAGATTTTAGAGACTATAATTACTAAAAATACCTTGTTAATAAGTTAACTGCATGATTAATCAGTAATACTGACAATTGCATAGTTCTTGTTCTACTTCTGTGGAAAGTGCTACTCTTTCTAGAGCAATTAGTTTTAATTGAAATTCTGATTTAAAGAAGCATTCAGCATCAGTGTCTTATTCTTAAAATCTGAAAAACAATTACTCACATCTCTTAAATGTCCATCTATTGCTGTAAAACACCCTCTTTCATTTACCTAATTTGTGCAAATCTTTCACTCTGTGATATAACTAAATGAATGCTGATTTATGGATTATATATGCAAACACTTAACATGACCATGATAAAACTGAAAAAAAATTTCATAAAGAAATTTTATCTTCCAAAATTACTGCAGCAGATCAGGGCTAATCACTGTTACTATTGGCTTGCTCTTAAATTTTAGATTATCTTTGTAATGACATAAAAACACACAGGGATGGGGGCAGAGCCAAGATGGCGGCATGAGTAGAGCAGTGGAAATCTCCTCCCAAAACCATATATATTTTTGAAAATACAACAAATACAACTATCCCTAAAAGAGAGACCAGAAGACACAGGACAACAGCCAGACCACATCCACACCTGAGCGAACCCAGTGCCTCGCGAAGGGGGTAAGATACAAGCCCCGGCCCGGCGGGACCCGAGCGCCCCTCTCCCCAGCTCCCGGCGGGAGGAGAGGAGTCAGAGTGGGGAGGGAGAGGGAGCCCAGGACTGCTGAACACCCAGCCCTAGCCTTCTGCACTGGAGCGCAGACACACAGGGTGTGCGTGGGGTGCTGGATACTAGGGAAACAGGACAGTAAAACCTGCAAGTGGGTCCCCGCAGCTGGCACCCCGGGGACAAAGAAAAGCGAGTGCTTTTTGAAAGACTTAAAGGGACAGGGACCCCACAGCTGCACTGAAACGTCCCAGGACACTTAGCCCAGCAGCTGGGAATCCCAGGGAACTCTGGGCGCCCTAACCTCCTGGGCGGCAGCGCAGCTCGGAGGCCCCTCACAGCGATAAACAGCCTCCCTCCTGTTTCCCCTCCAACGCGGCTCTGCCATATTGGAGCAGCAGACTGAGGCTGGCCATGCCTATAGCAACCACGGAGCTTAACTCCACAGCAGACGGGCAAGAATCAGAGACCCCATCTGTGCGCAGCTGCCCAGCACAAGCTGCTAGGGGTCGCTGTTCTCCCAGGAGAGGAAGGCCACAAACCAGCAAGAAGGGATGTTCTCCCAGCTGACACACGCTCCATCTTCCCACAACTACCTCTATCGCCATGAAAAGGCAGAAAAATTTGATAAAGACCAGATTAACCCAGACAGTCTCCCCTGAGAAGGAAACTGGGGAGATGGACCTAACCAATCTCCCTGAAAAAGAATTCAAAATAAAGGTCATAACCATGCTGATGGAGCTGCAGAGAAATATGCAAGAGCTAAGGGATGACGTCCGGAGGGAGATAAAAGAAATGAAACAATCTCTGGAAGGATTTATAAGTGGAATGGATAAGATGCAAGAGGCCATTGATGGAATAGAAACCAGAGAACAGGAACGCATAGAAGGTGACGCAGAGAGAGATAAAAGGATCTCCAGGAATGAATCAATATTAGGAGAACTGTGTGACCAATCCAAAAGGAACAATATCCGCATTACAGAGGTACCAGAAGAAGAGAGAGAAAAAGGGATAGAAAGTGTTTTTGAAGAAATAATGGCTGAAAACTTCCCCAAACTGGGGGAGGAAATAATCGATCCGACCATGGAAGTACACAGAACTCCCAATAGAAGGGACCCAAGGAGGACAACACCAAGGCACATAATAAAATAGCAAAGATCAAGGAAAAGGACAGAGTTTTAAAGGCAGCTAGAGAGAGGAAAAAGGTCACCTACAAAGGAAAACCCATCAGGCTATCATCAGATTTCTCAACAGAAACCTTACAGGCTGAAGAGAATGGCATGATATATTTAATGCAATGAAACAGATGGGCCTTGAACCAAGAATAGTGCATCCAGCACAATTATCATTTAAATATGGAGGGATTAAACAAATCCCAGACAAGCAAAAGTTGAGGGAATTTGCCTCCCACAAAACACCTCTACAGGGTATTTTAGAGGGACTGCTCTAGATGGGAGCACTCCTAAGACTAAATAGATGTCACCAGAGAATATTAAATCACAGCAAAGAAAGCAGACCAACCAAATACTAACTAAAGGCAAAAAAATAAAATCAACTACCCACAAAAGCAGTTAAAGAAAACACAAAAGAGCACAGAATAAAACAACCAACATACAAAGAATGGAGGAGGAGGAATAAGAAGGGAAAGAAATAAAGAATCACCAGACAGTGCTTATAACAGCTCAATAAGCGAGCTAAGTTAGGCAGTAAGAAACTCAAGAAGCTAACCTTGAACCTTTGGTAACCACAAATCTAAAGCCTGCAATGGCAATAAGTACATATCTTTCAATAATCACCCTAAATGTAAATGGACTGAATGCACCAATCAAAAGACACAGAGTAACAGAATGGATAAAAAAGCAAGACCCATCTATATGCTGCTTACAAGAGACTCACCTCAAACCCAAAGACAAGGAAAAACATATTTCCTGCAAACACTAGGGAGAAAAAAGCAGGTGTTGCAGTACTAGTATCAGACAAAATAGACTTCAAAACAAAGGAAGTAACAAGAGATAAAGAAGGACATTACATGATGATAAAGGGCTCAGTCCAACAAGAGGATATAACCATTATAAATATATATGCACCCAATACAGGAGCACCAGCATATGTGAAACAAATACTAACAGAACTAAAGGAGGAAAGAGAATGCAATGCATTCATTTTAGTAGACTTCAACTCGCCACTCACTCCAAAGGATAGATCCACCGGACAGAAAATAAGTAAGGACACGGAGGCACTGAACAACACACTAGAACAGATGGACCTAATAGACATCTATAGAACTCTACATCGAAAAGCAACAGGATACACATTCTTCTCAAGTGCACATGGATCATTCTCCAGAATAGACCACATACTAGGCCACAAAAAGAGCCTCAGTAAATTCCAAAAGATTGAAATCCTACCAACCAACTTTTCAGACCACAAATGTATAAAACTAGAAATAAATTGTACAAAGAAAGCAAAAAGGCTCACAAACACATGGAGGCTTAACAACATGCTCCTAAATAATCAATGGATCAACAACCAAATTAAAATGGAGATCCAGCAATATATGGAAACAAATGACAACAACAACACAAAGCCCCAACTTCTGTGGGACGCAGCGAAAGCAGTCTGAAGAGGAAAGTATATAGCAATCCAGGCATACTTAAAGAAGGAAGAACAATCCCAAATGGATGGTCTAATGTCACAATTATCGAAGCTGGAAAAAGAAGAACAAATGAGGCCTAAAGTCAGCAGAAGGAGGGATATAATAAAGATCAGAGAAGAAATAAAATTGAGAAGAATAAAACAATAGAAAAAATCAGTGAAACCAAGAGCTGGTTCTTTGAGAAAATAAACAAAATAGATAAGCCTCTAGCCAAACTTATCAAGAGAAAAAGAGAATCAATGGAATCAGAAACGAGAAAGGAAAAATCACAAGAGACTCCACAGAAATACAAAGGATTATTAGAGAATACTATGAAAACCTATACGCTAACAAGCTGGAAAACCTAGGAGAAATGGACAACCTCCTAGAAAAATTCAACAATCTTCCAAGACTGACCAAGTAAGAAACACAAAATTTAAATAAACCAATTACGAGCAAAGAAATTGAAGAGGTAATCAAAAAACTACCCAAGAACAAAACCCCCGGGCCAGATGGATATACCTCGGAATTTTATCAGACATACAGAGAAGACATAATACCCATTCTCCTTAAAGTTTTCCAAAAAATAGAAGAGGAGGGAATACTCCCAAACTCATTTTGTGAAGCCAACATCACCCTAATACCAAAATCATGCAAAGACCCCACCAAAAAAGAAAATTACAGACCAATATCCCTGATGAATGTAGATGCAAAAATACTCAACAAAATATTAGCAAACCGAATTCAAAAATATATCAAAAGGATCATACACCATGACCAAGTGGGATTCATCCTAGGGATACAAGAATGGTACAACATTCAAAAATCCATCAACATCATCTACCACACAAAACAAGAAGAAGGAAAAAAACCACATGATCATCTCCATAGATGCTGAAAAAGCATTAGACAAAATTCAACATCCATTCATGATAAAAACTCTCAGCAAAATGGGTATAGAGGGCAAGTACCTCAACATAATAAAGGCCATATATGATAAACCCACAGCTAACATCATACTGAACATCGAGAGGCTCAAAGCTTTTCCTCTGAGATTGGGAACGACAGGGATGCCCACTCTCCCCACTGTTATTTAACATAGTACTGGAGGTCCTAGCCACGGCAGTTAGACAAAACAAAGAAATACAAGGACTCCAGATTGGTAAAGAAGAAGTTAAACTGTCACTGTTTGCAGATGACATGATATCGTACATAAAAACCCTAAAGACTCCACTCCAGAACTACTAGAACTGATATCAGAATACAGCAAAGTTGCAGGATACAAAATTAACACACAGAAATCTGTGGTTTTCCTATACACTAACAATGAACCAATGGAAAGAGAAATCAGGAAAACAATTCCATTCACAATTGCATCAAAAAGAATAAAATATCTAGGAATAAACCTAACCAAAGAAGTGAAAGACCTATACCCTGAAAACTATAAGACACTCTTAAGAGAAATTAAAGGGGACACTAACAAATGGAAACTCATCCCATGCTCCTGGCTAGGAAGAATTAATATAGTCAAAATGGCCATCCTGCCCGAAGCAATATACAGATTTGATGCAATCCCTATCAAATTACCAACAACATTCTTCAACGAACTGGAACAAATAGTTCAAAAATTCATATGGAAACACCAAAGACCCCGAATAGCCAAAGCAATCCTGAGAAGGAAGAATAGAGTGGGAGGGAATCTCACTCCCCAACTTCAAGCTCTACTACAAAGCCATAGTAATCAAGACAATTTGGTACTGGCACAAGAACAGAGCCACAGACCAGTGGAACAGAATAGAGACTCCAGACATTAACCCAAACATATATGGTCAATTAATATATGATAAAGGAGCCATGGACATACAATGGGGAAATGACAGTCTCTTCAACAGATGGTGCTGGCAAAACTGGAGAGCTACATCTAAGAGAATGAAACTGGATCACTGTCTAACCCTACACACAAAAGTAAATTCAAAATGGATAATGTAAGTCATGAAACCATAAAACTCTTAGAAAAAAACATAGGCAAAAATCTCTTGGACATAAACTTAAGTGACTTCTTCATGAACATTCCATTCACAATTGCATCAAAAAGAATAAAATATCTAGGAATAAACCTAACCAAAGAAGAGAAAGACCTATACCCTGAAAACTATAAGACACTCTTAAGAGAAATTCCCCTGGGCAAGGGAAACAAAAGCAAAAATGAACAAGTGGTACTACATCAAGCTGAAAAGCTTCTGTACAGCAAAGGACACCATCAATAGAACAAAAAGGTACCCTACAGTATGGGAGAATATATTCGTAAATGACAGATCCGATAAAGGCTTGACATCCAAAATATACAAAGAGCTCACGCACCTCAACAAACAAAAAGCAAATAATCCAATTTAAAAATGGGCAGAGCTGCTGAGCAGACAGTTCTTCAAAGGAGAAATTCAGATGGCCAACAGACACATGAAAAGATGCTCCACATTGCTAGTTATCAGAGAAATGCAAATTAAAACCACAATGAGGTATCACCTCACACCAGTAAGGATGGCTACTATCCAAAAGACAAATAACAACAAATGTTGGCAAGGTTGTGGAAAAAGAGGAACCCTCCTACACTGCTGGTGGGAATGCAAATTAGTTCAACCATTGTGGAAAGCAGTATGGAGGTTCCTCAAAAAGTTCAAAATAGAAATACCATTTGGCCCAGGAATTCTACTCCTAGGAATTTACCCTAAGAATGCAGCAGCCCTGTTTGAAAAAGACAGATGCACCCCTATGTTTATCGCTGCACTATTTACAATAGCCAAGAAATGGAAGCAACCTAAGTGTCCATCAGTAGATGAATGGATATAGAAGATGTGGTACATATACACAATGGAATATTATTCAGCCATAAGAAGAAAACAAATCCTACCATTTGCAACAACATGGATGGAGCTAGAGGGTATTATGCTCAGTGAAATAAGCCAGGCGGAGAAAGATAAATACCAAGTGATTTCACTCATATGTGGAGTATAAGAACAAAGAAAAACTGAAGGAACAAAACAGCAGCAGAATCACAGAACCCAAGAATGGATTAACAGTTACCAAAGGGAAAGGAACTGGGTAGAATGGAAGGGAAGGGAGGGGTAAGGGTGGGGAATTAGAAAGGGGGTATTACGATTAGCATGTATAATGTGGTGGTGGTGGGGAATGGGGAAAGCTGTGCAACACAGAGAAGACAAGTAGTGATTTTACAACACCTTACTACGCTGACGGACAGTGACTGTGATGGGGTTTGTGAGGGGGACTTGGTGAAGGGGGGACCCTATAAACATAATGTTCTTCATGTAATTGTAGATTAATGATAACAAAATAATAAAAAACAAAAGAAAACAAAAAAAACACACACAGGGAATTTTTTTTTCCATGTATGGCAACTAGGTTGCCATACAACTGTTATGTCAAATATCTCAACTGTTAAGTCAAAGCAATGCTGTTCAGATAATTCTTAGTTGAAATAGTCAATTATAATGGATCTTCAAATGTACTAAATTTAGTGTTTGCAAAATTAGATTTGCAAAATATGGAAGAAGGCTTATTTGGAGAATGTTTTTAAAACAGTGAAGATCTAAAGCCACATAACTGGTCATAATAAACACATATCTAGGTGACAGGCACTTAAAATGTCTTTCCTAACCTTTATTATGACAACTATAGGACACTAATGAAAGAAATTGAAGATGACACAAATAAATGGAAGGATACTCCATGCTCATTGATAGGAAGAATTAATATTGTTAAAATGGCCATACTATCCAAAGAAATCAACAGATTCAATGCAATCCCTATCAAAAGACCAATGGCATTTTTCACAGAACTAGAGCAAATAATCCTAAAATTTGTATGGAATCACAAAAGACCCTGAACAGCCAAGCACTCTTGAGAAAGAACAAAGCTGGAGGTATGTGCCCTGATTTTAAACTATACTACAAAGCTGTAGTAATCAAACAGTATGGCCCTGGCACAAAAATAGACACATACATCAATGGAATAGAACAGAGAGCCCAGAAATAAACTTACACTTAGATGGTCAATTAATATATGACAAAGGAGACAAGAATATACCATGCGGAAAAGACAGTCTCTTTAATAAATGGTGTTGAGAAAACTTGACAGCTACATGCAAAAGAATGAAACTGGCTCATTGTTTTATACCATATACAAAAATAAAATTCAAAATGGATTAAAGACCTAAACATAAGAACTGAAACCGTAAAACTCCTAGCAGAAAACATAGGCAGTAAACTGTTAAACACAACCAGTAGTAACTTTTTTCTGGATATGTCTCCCCGGGCAAGGGTAACAAAAGCAAAAATAAAGAAGGGGACCATATCAAACTAAAGAGCTTCTGCACAGCAAAGGAAACTATTAACAAAATGAAAAGTCAGTTTACTGAATGGGAGAATATAATTGCAAATAATACATCTGACAAGGGCTAATATTCAGAATTTAAAGAACTTGGATAATTCAACACACACAAACACCCCCCAAAAAACACGTAATCTGATTAAAAAATGGGCAAAGGACCTGAATAGACAGTTTTCCAAAGAAAACGTCCAGATGGCCAACAGATACGTGAAAAGATGCCCAACATCACTAATCATGAGGGAAATGCAAATCAAGACAACAATGAGATATCATCTTACACTGGCCAGAATGGCTATAATCACAAAGACAAGAAATAATAAGTTGTTGACGAGTATGTGGAGAAAAGGGAACCCTCGTACAGTGTTGGTGGGAATGTAAACTGGTGCAGCCACTATGGAAAACATGATGGAGATTTCTTAAAAAAGTAAAAATAGGAATACCATATGACCCAGTAACTCCACTTCTGGGGATTTACCTGAAGAAAACAAAATCATTAATTCAAAAAGATAAGGCACTCCATGTTTATTGCAGCTTTATGTACAATAGCTAAGATATGGAAGCAACCAAGTGTTCATCACCGATGAATGGATAAAGAAGATACGGTACATATACACAGTAGCATATTACTCAGCCATGAAAAAGAATGACATCTTGCCATTTGTGACAAAATGGATGGACACCTACAGAGTATTATGCTAAGTGAAATAAGCCAAACAGAGAAAGACAAATACCACATGATTTCACTTGTATGTGGAATCTAAAAACCAAAACAAATAAACAAACAAAACAGAAACAGACTCATAAATACAGAGAAGAGACTGATGGTTACCAGAGGGAGGAGGTTGGAGGTGGGCAAAATAGGTGAAGGGGATAAAGAGGTACAAGCTTCAAATTATAAAGTAAATTAATCATGGGGATAAAAGTACAGCATAGGGAATTTGGTCAATAATATTATAGTATCTTTGTATGATGACAGATGGTAACTACACTTATCAGGGTAAGCTTTCAGTAATGTATATAATTGTCAAATCACTATGTTCCATACCTGAAGCTACTATAATATTGTATATTAACTATACTTCAATAAAAAAAATAAAATTACTTCCCAGGTTGTTGTATACAAATGGAAAGGCCTATAAGGAACCTTACATGGGTTCATGCTTTGTTTGCTATGGAAGCTTCAAGAGATAACTTTTGCAGTTTGGAACTGACAATCTTCATGCAGTTATGCTTCCAGCAATGCATGTCCAGGTTGGGAGGAAAAACAGTTCAAACTAGTAAATAATTGCTGTATCATTGCATCAGTTTAGTTTAAAGAGCTGACAAACCCTCTCTAAACTCCAAGCACAATTAGTCATTAGGGTCTAATTTTTCAGCACTGTTAAGCAATTTGTAACCCATTCCTTTTAATAGGGTTAGGCATTACTTAACCGACACAGATGCCTTGAAAACTGAAACCTCAAGTTATGAAGCAGCATCCCTGTTCATTACCTTCTGTGATAGGCAAATCATCTATAAAAACAGCATTTAATGGGCAACCAATGAATAATCAATGGCTCACTTTTCATCTGAGTGTGAAAATGAGAGTAATCTAATACAAAGTCCCTCTGGTAAGAAGCCGAATCTTGGGTTCTGCTGCTCTTCAGGGCTGATTTATAAGGTCTTGGAAAGCTGATGTAAACAGATGATCAATGGGACCCATCCTTGCTCATAATAACCCCCAACTGGCCTGCTCCCTCTTCTCCAAGCCCATCCCTTCAGGCTATTAGCTCTGTCCAGCTAATTCTTCCCACTACTCCTGCCTGCTGCTTTTACTCTGGCCATCCGTTCAGTCCAGCCGACTCAGAAGTAATTTTATACGCAGTAGAGAGAGGGTGGAATTGATTTTTCACTCAGCGCTCAGTTCCCATCTGAATAATTATCAATTTTACTGCCTCATAAAGGGAAGAGTCAAAATTTCAAATCAATTCAAAAAGAGCTTTTGAGACGACAGAAACTGTGCATAAGAATAGAGGTCAAAGTTGTCAGTGACCTAAGGAGATGATGTCAGGTATTACTATACCCCATAGTTGACATCAGAGGCACTCAAGATGATATAACCTAGTGCTAATGCAAATCATATTTATGCTGACTACTGGAGACCAGTCATTAATATTTAAAATGCTATCTGAAAGCCTACATTCCAAATAAATAGAATGTATTCCACTGTTAATAAAGATATATCACTACTTAGTCATATGCTATAAAGTAAAGGATTACCAAGTATTATTAACACACAGAAATTACTTAAACCAACAAACACATGACAATTCTGAGTAAAGTCAAACTTGATTGTCTCCTGCACAACCACAGTACTTGCTCTACATAGTCTGACATTATTTGTCTAGAACCATAGTCTATTGATTTTTGCTAAAATTTTCTACTAACTTATAAGTTTCTGCCAAAGTTTATGGGACAATAATGTGATCGTGACTGAGTGCTGGCAGGAGGGATTTGGTGGCAGACTTGTTGCTTGCCATAGTGGGTTGGGGGCTGGGTCTGATTCCTGGCCAATCCATAGGTATTTATTTTCTCCACTGGCTACATGCACCGTCTAAGGGTTCTCAACCTTACAAAACACCTGCGGGCTATGACACACTCCCAACAGTGCCACTGGCTGCTGCAGTTGGGTGGGTGGGGCGAGGGAATAGGAGAGGTGCACCCAAATCTTGATAAATGTATATTTTGAAAAGGCATTCCAAGTGAATCTGAGATCTCATCCCTACCAACTAGTCCCTTGGTGTAAGTGGTAAGCACTTGGGCTTTAGAGCCAAACAGTCCTTAGTTCACATTCCACTTTCCACTTGATCTCTCTGCATCTCAATTTATTCACCTGTAAGATGGGGATGATAATATTCACATTTCAGGGTTGTGGTCCTCTCAGGAGAAGACTTCTCTGAAAGTCCTCTCCTCTGTGTTACTCTGTCATCATTACATTAATCCAATTATCATATAATTGGTCAGCTACCCAATAACTAACCAGTTATCTCTGTTCCACTTGACAGGAAACTTTTTAAGAAAAGAAATTATGTCTTATGAGTCTGAATGGCTCTTATACCTTGTATGTAGGAAGTCCTCAATGAACATGTTCCTTCCTCTTCTCTTTACTATATTGCCAAGATGTTATAATAATTCCAGTGTCATATCAAATAATTATAGGCCTACAGCCCTTTGCCAAGTTATGCAAAATCTTAATTACACCTCTCCCCACCAGGAACATAACTGGTTAACTGAAACATCACCACAACTAAAGTTTACATAATTTCATTTAATATTAGCAAAAAAATGACAGCCAGGAAGAAAACAGAGTGGCTGTCTCATTCTATTTTCAGGCTAATGACCTTGTTGAAGTGTTTACATTTGTAAACCACAGACTATTATGGAGATAATTTGGCAAAATAAAACAACTGGAAGCATATAAAGATATCATTTTTCAAATTTAGTGGAACTAGAAAATATCTTAGTGATGGTAGCTTCATAGAAAAACAGTATTATTCTCTTTGAAATATTTCTGGCATGTATATTAATTTTTATGCATGATGTTACCATGATTTGAGAAATGAGTTTTTTTAAACAATACTGAACTTGGACCTAGCTCATATTATTGCTAGTCAGAAAACACTTTGAAAATAAAGAAATTGTGGCTTTATTACTTGTTACTTAAATGCTCTTGGGAATATGACCTATCTGAACCCTGATTTCTCACCTTAAAATGAGAAAAATACCAACTATGTTACAATGAATGGAAAGTTCCTAGAGAGTTGTTTGGCACAGACTGGGAGCCCAGCACATTGTAGTTTCCCAACAGACCAGAACAATCACGAGACAAACTTAAGATGACATTATTAGCAGTCCCAGGAAAGAAATCAGAAGTTGACTGTTTCTAGTTCCAGCTTTGTCTTTTATTTTATTTCAGGCCTCTGGAAGAGCTGTCCTCTTTTTGAATTCTAGATTCACTGGAACAACTGACATATTTTTTGAGGGTAAATAATCCTAAAGCCAGTGTACTATCCTACCTTCAAGGAAAATGTACCTAGAGAGTAACTGGTAAAGAGTCTTGGCAAGACCAGTTGCTCTAAGAGATATTTAGGGCCAGGTAGGCTTTTGGGAAACTGTTTTGTAAGTCAGGTGACCACAAGTTACCTGCTGCAGGACATCTGGATTTTGCTGCATAAAATGTAATAGTCTCTGACCGGCCTGGGTAGCCTCTCTACACCGAAGTGCCTTCTTGCCTTCTTTTGCTATGTGCTTGAAGAGGTAGGTGAGGAGGTGGTCTAAACTGGTACAGCAGCTGGAGGAGACAACTGTATCTGTGTGACAATAAATGAGAATTTGTTTGTATTACTAAAGTGTTTCATTCGCTTAATTACAATGCTTCCATTAAAAACAGTCACTTTCTGCTTTCAGAGCACTTTCATCAAACTGTAAATTCCTTGAGGGCAGGGATTTTGTCTGGCTTATCTCTTTAAACCCAGTGTCTACTACAGGACCTGGCATAGAGATATGTTAGTAAGTAAGTGATTCTTGGATTGAATTGGACAGAATTTTCCTTTTGTGACCTTAATGATGCTCTGTTCAATTCAAGGGACTTTATTAAATATCTGCTTGGTGCCAAGTGCTCTGCTTCGGGGGAAATCCCCACCCTGGAGTCAAAGAGCTCGGGATTTAGTATACAAGTCAGTGCAGCACAATGTTGTATAAAAATGAGTTACACAACGCTGTGAGTATTTTGAGGGAGACATCGCATTTGGATAGGGATCAAAGAGAGTTTGGTGAAGGAGGTAGCACCTGAGATGGGCTTGGGAAAGTTACCCCAGGTAGACATAGGAAGGACTTTTTTCAGGTAGAGAGATTAGCACAATGTACATAGCGTGACAGAAAGGAATGGATTTTGGAGCCAGTCAGCTCTGGGTTCAAATCTCATCTGCTCCAATTACTTGCTGTGTTGTTACTCTGAAAGGTCACTTACTCTTCTCATCATTTGTAAAATATCTTGAGGAGTTGATGAGAAGAAAATGACTAGAAATTCTCATAATAAAAATAGCTGATATTTATTGAGAGCTTACTGTGTTAGCTATATGGATTATTATTTTTAATCCTCACAACAGCACTATAATTGTTATTGTTATTATTTCCATTCACAGGTGAGGACACTGAGGGATTAAGTGACTTGTCCAATGCCACACGGAGATAACTGTGGAGACATGGTTTGAAAATAAGCAAGGAGTTAGACTCTAGATCTTACTCTTAAGCAACAAGATTAAGTAGCTATTAAGCAAAAATATATGTAGGAATTAAGCATCTTCTTAAAATACAATGTGCACTCAGAAGTTAATAGTTACTACCAGTTTGCCCTCATAGTGAAAGAGGAGGGTGCATTCAGGAAATAGAACTTTTGGTTTGAGTCAAAGAATGTGTAGGGGTCATAAGAAAGCAAGCTGACAAAGTGGGTTGGGGTCTTCCTTGAGAGCATCCAACAGTGGGCTGAGACATTTACATTTAATTTGAAAGGCAATAGGGATATTACTGAAGGTTTTTTTTTAAGCAAGTAAGGACACTTAGAGGGCAACCATTTATTGCTACCTCCTGTGAACATTAAAATTATCATTTCATGTACTTCAACAACCACTTAAAATATACTAGGTGTTATTTGCATTTTTCAAATGAGAAAAATGAAGCTCGGAGATAAAGACACTTATTCAGAGTTCATGGTTTGAGTCATAGCATGGATGGCTCAGATTGTTTGGCTAATGGAAACACATGGACACGATCCTGTGGAGTTTTGATTAGTAACAGAAAAAGAGAAACAATTAAAAACAATGAGTACTCAAGAAATTGCACATATGGCTGACTCAGAAGAGAAAAAGTAAGACTGGGAGAGTAGGGCTGGGAAGCAGTGAATTATAAACTTCCTAAAGCAACAGTTTCCTATTCTTATTCATCTCTGAGGTTGTAAGACACGTGTGCAGCTCAGATCAGAGGTGCTGAGGTTGTAAGACACGTGTGCAGCTCAGATCAGAGGTGAAACATTAGCTGAATTAAAGAATGTGTAGGCAAAGTCAATCTGAGAAAAGTTTTTTAAAGTCTTGAGTTGTGCTTAATAATAATACAATTGATACAATGCTACAGCTTAACTGTTTTACATATATTGTTTTAGAGAGAGACGACACAGTAAATAGAAAGAGCTAAGTTTTGGAGCAGGTTTTGACATGCAGCCTCATGCATTTAAAATGGAGGATAATGGTAGCTGATTTAGGATCATGAGGGGTTGAATGAAGGTCTAAAAGATGGGCATGACATCTTGGGAAACTGCGGAGCTACAGGCTTTTAAGAAAGGAGCTTTTATTTTTTTCTCCTAAAGCTATAGCATTTGATTGATTAATTGATTGATTGATTAATTATTTATCTCTCCAGTAACTGAGTTACTTTGTAAAAAAAAAAAGCTTTGGTTTTATAACCCTGGAAGGTGGTGTAATGCAGTGGAAAGTATCTTTGCCTAAAAGTCAGGCACAGACTTGTTGAACCTGGGTGCTTTTCTCCTTTCCTTCACATTTCTACCTTTGAAGTCCCAATCATGAAAGGAAATAGATTAAGTAAGTTAACATCCATAAAAGGAAGCAAGCAGGAAATAGATATGGTGCCCCTCACCAGTGAAGAGCAATATGCTATCAATCATACAAAAATTATAAAGACTTCACATAGATTTGGTGACCACATGCCATGCAGTTGCATTAAAAGGTTCCAGTCTACTGAGTCAGCTATGAAAAAGCCAGGTAAACACTTTAGACATGAAGGTTGGAGCATATATCCTTGTGATAAAAGCAAGAAGAGCTTCCATTATGGCTGATTTATGGTTGGGGGCTTTGAAAAGAATAAATGTTATTTCAGGGTAGATTGAAAAGTGTGGAATCATAAGGATCAAGGGCCATTTGATCAAAAACAGAATGAATAGTGCTGAGGACTACATATTATTATTGGTTTTATTTGCCGCTCAAGCTTTTGAGTGAGATTCAAAAATGAAACTCTCCCAACATAAAAGGATGGGCAGAAGTCATGTATTTTTCTATCTTGTCCTAGTTCTTGATGTTTAGAATCTTTTAAAAAGGACTCATCTATGACATAGGCAATTTTGGATATCATTTTTAAGCTTACTAGGCACCTTGTCCTCTCTAGCAACTTATTTGTCACTGCAAACAACCAAAGGCTCCTTCTTTCCAGCAACTGGGCTCCACAGGAAGCATATGCCCCATTCACAGTCCTTTTTCACTAAGACACATCATGGAAAGCTATTTTGAAAAGTTAACTATGGAGGAAAAAGTTGCTTACCTAAGAGTCAGTAGAATGACAATGGGATCGAACTGAAATTTGGCTTCAACTCAAGGTATCTCACCAAACCAGAAGGAAGGATGAAGATCTTAGAGAAATATGGTATGGAAGCAATTTCAGAAACAAAAGGTCTATTTGTGTGGTGACATGGTTTTGAAAATAGGTGCATCTTAGGGTTGAAGCCATACTTCTAAATGTCTGACTCTATGGAGCTTAATTTTGCACCTCTGTGAAATGTACTGAATACAACATACTTTGCAAAGTGTTTTGAGAAATTAATGAGAGAAAGTATGTAAAGATTGCAACACAGTGCCTAACACATAGGTTTTTCACTTTTCACCTCCTGTTTGTTTTCTTGGATATTTCAATCCTTTAAACACCAAACCTGTCATTTTATTTAGCTAATCCATAGCTTTCTTCTCTTTTGGCATGTTTGTGGTGGGAAAACTAATGTACAAGGTCTCTAAGTTTCTAACTATTACATTCATACTATTTACTCAATCCAATTCAAGAATGTGTTCAAAATAACAGCATACTCTCCTTACTAATAATGAACATTTTATTAATAATTAACTTGATGGAAAAAGATCTAGTGGTTTCCAGTTGGCTCAATTTTTCACTTGCCTTCACCCTTACTTTTTTAGCCTTTTGTGCCATCTGTTACTTCTTGGAATGTACCATCAACCTATATAGCTAATCTTCAGAGGCCTTCCCTGATCACTTCTAAAAAAGCCATGCTTAATTATTCTCTATTCATTATCCCATTTAAGTCTTTGTTTAACACTTATATCATGACTTGACATTTTCATGTGTGTGTGTGTGTGTTTATTGTTTCTCTCTCCTCATTAGAGTATAAGCTTCACATGAGCAGGGGCCTTATCTATCTTATTTCCTTTTAGTACTGCCAAGGTCTAGAATGGTACCTGGCACACAGCATGTGCATAGCTGATATTTACTGAATGAATGGAGAGTAATTAATAAGAGCAGCTTTTTGTAAGCCCTTCACTTGGTCTCTGTATGTGAGAACAGTTGTTGGTGGTGGATAGGTAATTAAAAAGTTGGAAAATACAATCACTTTTCTCTTTCCCAACATTATAGCTGGCCCAAAACTAAAAATGCTGGCAAATGATGATTAACTGAAAACTTTTAATATCATGTTAAGCATACTAGGCAAGTCACTACTCTAAAACTGACTCAGCTTTTTTGTACCTCTCTCAGTTTTTCCACTGAGGCTAGTCAAACTGAAACCTGTTTGTAATCCAAACAATACCTATAAATGCCTCTTTGCAAATTTATTGTTGTTGGAAAAGAAGAAGCCCAAGTGGTTGCTTTCAACATTCTAAATTGTTCTCTCTGTTCATGACACAGGGCACAATTCACCTGCCAAACCATGCCTCTTATCAGGCAGATAGACCCAGCAGGGTGGCAATGTGTTTCACTTCTTTGAGCCACAGCTTATTCATCTGTATAATGAAAATTATACTACATAATTAATTCAGCTAATAAATATTTATTAGGCACTTACTATATGCTAGGTACTGGGAATAAAGTGGTGATCAAAACACTGTTCCTGTCCTTTAGAAACTTACAATCACGTGGGAAATAAGAACAAGCAATGCTATTAGGGTATCTAACTCAGTTTTGGAATGCAGAGTGATTCTGAGAATGACATGCGTGAAATACACATATGAAAACACTGTAACAGCATTAGGCACATAGTATGTGTTCACACTCATACACTTACAAAGTGGCAGCACTGGGACTTAAATCCAAGTTCACTATTTCTTCCATAACAGCACTTTGTCAAGACTCCCTTGACAGCCTTGCTAAAATGCATATTCCAGGCCTAAGACCACACTCTGAGAGCAATACAGCCACCTGCAATTCAAAATCTTCAAGTGTTGCTATGATGTGAGATAAAAGACCATCAGGCCAAACAGTAATAATAAAAGACAAGACTTCAGTTTCTGTCCATGAGGGATTTACTGCTATGAGAATTTTCCCTTCTGCCATAAACAACTAGAAAACAGGACAAAATATATGAAACAGTGTTTTTCAATTATTGTACAACAAGCAGTACAGGACTATTAACCCAGAGAGGAGGGAAACAAATGAGGTAATACTTATACAACTGCTCAAGCTTATTGTCTGAAGCTGTTTCCAGGCCAGGAATGGGGAACCCAAACAAAGTCCAGTGGTCTCACTGAGCTGAAGAGAAACAGTTTGCATTTGGGGAGGCTGAGACAGCTAGAGTATCAAAGAGTGGGAGCTGTATAAGGAGAGAGTCATGGAGATTTAAAAGGAGTCCTCTCCAGTATTTGAACAATATGACAGGGATATATAATACATGTGGAATTGGAGTTCCAGAAAGAATGGAGATAGAAGGAAAGAGGTAAACTATAATTATTTGAAGGCAACCGTGATGATACTATTTGAAGGTGTAGATTATAAACTCTAGAATACCTCTAAATATAAACAAATTTGGCTAATAAACTCACAGAGGATATAAAATGGACTCATAAAAGACATTTAATTACCCCAAACCAAAAGAAAGCAGGAAAAAGGAAAAAAGGAACAACACCTAGATAGGAAAAAGAGAAAAGAGCAATATTGTAGATTTGAACTAAAAAATACTTGTAGTTACATTAAATGTAAATGGTCAAAACACTAATGAGAAGACAGAGACAGTCTGATTTGAGATAAAAATATGACCCAATTATATGCTGTGTATTAGGCAAATATGTGCATGTCCCAATTCCCAAAACCTGTGAATGTGTTAGGTTAAACAGCAAAGAATAATTAAGGTTGCAAGTCGGTTGAACTAAAAATAGGGAGACTCCTAGATTATCTGTGTAGGCTCAATGTAATCCCAAGAGTCCTTAAAAACATAGAAACAGAGGCAAATGTCAGAATCAGTGAGATGTATCTATTCTATGGAAGAATGGGCAGAGGGATTCAATGTTGCTAGCTTTGAAGATGGAGGACAGGGTCCATAAGCCAAGGAATGTACCTGGTCTCTAGAACCTGGAAAAGGCAAGGAAAAGGATTTGCTCTTAGAAAGGGCACACAGCTCTGCTGACACCCTAATTTTAGACTGGTACGACTCATATCCGATTTATGACCTAAAGAAGTATAAGATAATAAATTTACATTGGTTTAAGCCATCAAGTTTGTAAAAAATTGTTAAATAGCAACAAGAAAATACCTGTTGTTTACATGAAACCAACTTTAGATATAAAGACACAGATATAAAGATTAAAAGCGAAATGATGGAAAAAAAGGCTTATGCTAAGCAAAAGAAAGCTGGACAGGCTAAAAATGTCAGGCAAAGTAGATTTCGGAGGAAAAAATATTACCAGGGATAAAGAGGGTCATTTCATAATGATAAAGGGGCAAATTAACCAAGGGAGCATAAAAAAGTTAAATATTTACAAACCTAATAACAGAGCTTCAAAGTATATATATATATAAAAACTGATAGAACTGAAAGGAGAAATCTCTTTTACTTAGTTTATTTAATTAAAGTTACAGACTTTGGCTCTTCTTTCTTGGTAATTCATAGAATGAGAAGAAAACAAACAAAAAACCAGTAAGATTACAGAAAACCTGAACCTTATCAAATAGACTACTTCAGAATACTCTTCTCCACAATTATGTAATACACATTAATTTCAAATGCCCATGGAACATTCACCACATTTTGGACCATAAAAAAGATTCAATATATATAAAAGTTGTAACAATCACTGAGGTTATTCTATGACCACATAGATAGGATTTAAACTAAATCAATTACAGAAAGACATCAGGAACATCTCTCAATATTTGGAAATTAAACAATGTGCTTCTAAGTAACAACACACTGGTAAAAGAAGAAACCAGTAGGGAAATTAGTAAATATTTTTGAACTGAATAGAAAAAATAAAAATATATAAAAATTTTGTCATCTATAGCTACAGCAGTACATAGATTAAGGCATTAAATGCATATACTAGGAAAGAAGAAAGGTCTAGAATCAGTGATCTAAGCTTCTACCTGAGAAAACTAGAAACGGAAAAGTAAACTGAGGGAAGGAAATAACAATCATACATAAAATCAATGAAACAGAAAATGGAAAAATAATAGAGAAATTAACAAAAACTGAAAACTGGTCCTTTGCAATAAATTTATAAACCTAGAGCCAGAATGATTACAAAAAAAGAGAAGACAAACATTGTCAATGTCAGGGATGAAAAAAAAGGGACATCACTATAGATCCCATAAAATCAAACTGTCTAACAGGGTAATATTATGAACAATTTTATGCCAGTAATGTCAGATGAACTTTAGATGAAATGGACAAATTCCTTTAAAGCCACAAACTACCAAATGCTACTTCAGATGTAAAAGAATACTAGAATCATCCTATATCCACTGAGGAAATTTAATTTGTAGTTAAAAACCTTCTAACAAAGAAAAATCTAGGCCTAATGGGTTTGCTAGGGAATTCTATCAAACATTTAAGAAAGAAGTAATAACTTTACGTAAACTTTGTAAGAAAATAGGAGAGGAGAGAGCATTTGCTAATTTATTTTATGAGGGCGCTCGAGTGACACTAAAACAAGGTAGAGATATGAGAAGAACAGAAAACTATACAAGAAGAACTACACAGGAACATATTAATATCTGAAATGAACATAGATGTAAAAATCTGTATCAAAATTTTAGAAATTTGAATCCAGTAATATACAAGAAGGATAATATACTGTAAGTAAGTGTGGATTGTAAGGTTAGTTTAACATTCAAATACCCATCAATGTGATAATTAACATTATGTAATGTATTAACAGACCAAAAAAAGAAAAACCATATGATCATCTCAGTTAATACTGAAAAAGAATTTGATAAAATTCAACATTCATTCATGATAATACTCTATTATAGAAAGGAATTTCCTCAATAAGATAAAGAGCAGCTATGAAAAACCTAGAGCTAACACGTTATACTGAAGGGTGAAAGAATGAATGCTTTCTCCATAACACTGGAGACAAGGAAAGCATACTTGTTATCATCGCTTCTGTTCAACATTGTACTGTAGGTTCTAGTCTGTGTGATAAGGCAAGAAAACCCCCCACACAGATTGGAAAGGAAGAGGTACAACTCTTTATTTGCAGATATATCTATGTAGAAAATCTATGAATTAAAAAATGTATGAAGAGCTACTATAATTAATAAGTGAGTGGCAAGACTGCAGGATATAAGGTCAACATACAAGAAAATCCACTGCGATTCTACATGGTAGCAAAGAGCAATAGGAAATTAAAACTCAGTATCATTTAAAACAATATAAATACATAAAATACAGTTATAAATGTAACAAAAATATGTACAAGATTCATACCTTCAAACCTACAAAATGTTGTAAAGAAAAGGAAGATCTAAGTAAATGGACAGGTAAGAAATTTGCCATTTTCAGGAACTGTACACCTATTATTGCTTATATGTCATTCTTTCCGAATTTGGCTAGAGATTCAATTCAATCCCAACCCAAATTCTGCTTCCCATTCCTTTTATTTATATAATAAATCAATTAATTAATTTGGTATCATTAATATACAATTACATGAGCAACATTGTGGTTACTAGATTTCCCTCATTATCAAGTCCCCACCACATACCCCATTACAGTCTTCCCATTCCTTTTAAACAGGAGAAAATGACAAGTTGAGTTGATTCTAAAATGTATAAAATATAAAATTTATATAGATAAGACAATTTTAAAAGAGAAAAACAAAGTCAGAGAGCTGTACTATGTGATTTTAAGAGTTACTGAAAAATTAGGGCAAAAAAAATTAGGACAACATAGAATTGGCCCTAAGTAATCCAAAAGAGAGAGGATATTCTTCAACAAAAGGTGCTAGAACACTTAAATATCCATATGTAAAAAAAAGAATCTCAGCTTTCATTTCATAATACTATATGCAAAATTTAAATTAAAATGGATCACAGACCTAAACATAATGGTTAAAACTGTAAAACTTCTGGAAAAACATGGTTTAAACCTTTATGGCCTTGCGTTAAGCAAACATCTTAGGATGACATGAACTATAAGAGAAAAAAATTCCTCAAAAACTGTAAGAGATAAAAAAAACTTCAATATTAAAAACTTTGCTGTTTAAAAGATACTGTTAAGAAAAAGATAAGCCAAGGCTAAAAATTTTTTGTAAAATACATATCTGATAAAGGATTTAAATCCAGAATATATAACAAACTCTTACAAAGATAAAACAAAATTAAAAATGGATAAAAGTTTAACAAAACACTTCAATCAAGAAGAGACATGAAGGGCAAATAAGCATGAAAAGATGTTCAAATCATTATTCATTAATGAAATGCAGTTCATTGATGAGATTCACAGTGAGACTATTCTTCACAGCCACTAGGATGGCTGAGATTAAAAAAACTGATAGTGGCAAGTGTTAGGGAGGATATAGGGCAAGACCCTTCAAACATTGCTGGGGGAGCAAAACAGTACAGTAACTTTGGGGAAAAGTTTATTATGTCAAAAATATGTTTAGCATACAACCCAGAAATCCCACGCCTAGGAATTCACTCCAAAGAAATAATATTTGTCCACAGAAAGACTTGTGCATGAATGTTTATAGTAGCACTATTCAAAACAACTGTATAATGAGAAGAACTCAAATGTCCATCAGCTGGTGAATACATAAACAAATTGTGGTAATCCATACAGTGGAATAACACTTAACAATACATAGGAATACACTGATTCTCAAAACAAAACATGAAGTGCTCAAAGGCACTATGCTAAATGAAAGAAGCCAGACATATATTATATGATTCCACTTACGTGAAACTCTGGAAAAGGCCAACTGTAGCGAGAGGAAGTAGTCAGTGGTTCCTTGGGGCTGGAGCTTGGAAGAAGGGATTGATCAGAAGGGGGCACGAGGGAGCTCTTTGTGGTGATGAAAATGTTCTCTACCTTGCTTGTGGTGGTTCATGACTACGTATTTATATATAGTTGTCAGGACTCATTTAACTGTTCACTTAAAATCAATGAGTTTTACTGGGTGTAAATTATACCTTAATAAAGCTGATTAAAAAACAACCTGTATATCAAAAAATTTAAAAAGGGCATTTCCTCACAAGTAATAGTTATGAAATAATCTCTCAGTTTGGGTACACAATATTCCCCTCTCTGTAGGGTGATCATTTCTATTAATAAGCACATACATTAAGAGACTACAGTCAAGTTCTTCCTCTGGTAACAATGTTCTCTATGACACTTACCTAGAGCAGAGAGTCCCTCTGAGATAGATGTGAGAACATAGAGGAGCACAGGAGAATCTAAATTGGTGATGAAGCTCATGTGGTCCTGGGTGAGATATTCCAGGAGTGGATAATAAGACTGGTTCAGTTTACGATATTGCTACAACACAGAGATACTAAATGTCAAGCCACAGGGTAGCAGAAGATATGTTACAGTCCAGTGCAAATTGCCATTTATAATACTGGAAATTGTAAACTTACTTAAACGTAAGTACATAAAATGAATATATGGAACAAATGACATAATGATTCTCAACTCAGTATTTAAAAGGTTTCTAATAGGAAACTACTGATACCTATAAATCTTAATTTGACACTATAACACAGTAGATAATCTCAATTTTACCTTACATGCCTATCATTTAAATATAAGTAGAATCTCTGTAGTATGGAATTTTGAAGACTGTGAATTATTTTTCTGAACTGGAGTATTCTAATTCTGAACAGTGCCTAATAGTGGCAGGGCAACCTTTTTTTTTTAACACAAAGAAATTTGCTGTTATTAATAAGATTGGCATTATAGTCTGCTGTTTTTTTACACTAACCTATCTCATGAAATCATAATTTGGTAAATGGCTTAATATTTACCATATACGACAAGCAGAAGTGCATAAGAAAGCCTTGAATGAAATTCAACACTCATAAGAAATATAAAACAGAGCAGTATTTATTAAAATGGGATTAAGATTACTTCCATAAGAACATGGGCTGCTTGCTAAAAATGCAGTTTCCTGATCCTCACTCTAGACTCACTAAATGAAAAGCTCTGGAATGAAGTTCTGAAATGTGCATTTTATTCAGGAACCCTAAGGAAGTCCTATGCACCATCAATTTTGATAATTACTGAGTTAGAGGTTTGTTTGTCTATAGGAAAATAAATTAGAAAAATTCCTGGAACCACATCAGTTTTTTTGGACCTCAACTGTAGTGAAGAGTCCCCTCAATGAGGCTGATTTAACTCAACTTTCTACTCTGTATTTCTGTCCTACAGGCATCCTTCAGTGAGCATTCCATTCTAGTATGGAGGCTTATTTAACAACTTGGGCTTGAGATGTGGTTTTCTTAAGACTAGCTTAGAAAGATGGAAGAGGATGCCACTAGTCCATTAGAATGGCAAGGAGTATTTCTCACACAGGCTGACTAATGAAGACTCCCAGATTTTATTTGTAACCTTGGGTTGGGAGCAGGTGGGAAAGCCTGAACCAAGCCTGAGCATGAATTTGCCTGTGTTACTGAAGTAATTACTGCAACCACAATGGGCATATATTAGCTTTTGTGTAATCAGGCAGAGATGTTTTTAAAAAAGTCTGATAATGACACAGCTCAGCGCAAGAGCCTGGAAATTGGAATTTCACACAGGCACCCCAGGTGATTCTGATGGGCCTCAAAGTTTGAAAACCACTGACATAAATCATAGAAACTAGATGGTAAAGTAGAAAAGGGACCTAGAGATCACTTTGTTTAATTTACTCATTTTAGAGGTGAGGAAATTGAAGCCTTGAGAAATAGAGAAGGTGATTTATTCAAGGTAAATGACTAGTGAGTGGCAGAAGTGAGACTACACAACAGGTTGCCCAACTTTCGGTTTAGCACTCTGTCCACCACACCAGGACTCTAATGGAATGGAAGGCCAAACAGCAGGGGCAGCAGAGGAGAAGTGAAGGAAGAAGATCCTGCAGCCAATCCTACATTTTCCGCTCCAGGAACCACAGCCCTTTTAAAAATTATGAATACAATTATAAGCAATTAGTCGAAATTGTTAATTATATGTTTTCTAGATGCAGAATCTGAATCACTCTGGATGACCAATTTGTCAGAAGGTGGTTGCTGCAATTTTCAAAACTGCACGTTAATTATGTAAATACAGCTACTATAGTTGTTCAGACTCTCTAAGTTACATCAAGACACTGTCCTAAAACATAAATATGCTCTGGTGCTATTCTAAATCCCTGAGCTTCATTACAACAATTCCAAGCCTGTGGTGGTGTTACTTCACATTTCATACAAAGACTCCCATGATGCATGACCGCTTACTAGCAAATCACTGTGGGACACTGAGAGCAGCATTTTGACAAAGGCCTGGAGTACATTGTCAAAATGGTTGTCCCCGTACAACTTGAAGACGCCAAAGCTGACATAATTTCCACACAAGGCAGATTTGAGAGCTGAATAGCAGATGGAGATTCCCTTGAGTTTCACTGGATAAATCTGATCTTTTGAGAGGCTCCCGAGGGACAAGATCTGACTACCTGTTTTAGGGTAAAAGCAAAAAGAGAAATTGATATAAGTAGATTCAAATCAAGGCAGTTATAAAGCACATTGTTTAACATTTTCACTCTACTGCTAATGTTCACTTCTCCCTACCACTATTCCCAGAATTACTCCATCCATGCAATGAAAAATGTAATATATTTTATAATTATATATAAAAATACTTGAATATATATATATTACATATATATAATATATATCCCAGGCACTTTACCTGGGAAGCACAACTGATTCAAGGAAAACCAATCAAGGGTATTGGAAAAGTTCTACATTTTTATCCGGATGGTGATTACATGATATATACGATACATAATATATACACAGATAATAAAACTCATTGGGTTGTGATCTTAAGATTAGTTTAGTTCTCTTTACTTACCTTAATATATGTATCATCTCTTCTTCAATAAGAGGTTTTAAAAAAAAGTAGGAGTAAATAACTAAGTCAAGAGAAAAAGGTAACCTAGACTGAGACAGAAGTTACTCTAAATTCTTGGATGAATTTCAACCTGAACTTGATCAGGTTTCAACATGAACTTGATCTTGTGTCACTTCATGTTTAGAAGCCTCACAGGTTTGTTATATGAATTAAATGAAATATGACACATAAGTTCTTGGCACAGTGCACAATAAATGTTACTTCCTTTTTTTTTCCTTAGATCCCTTTTCAGAAGTTCTCAAGAGATGACTGTTTACAAACTGTACTTAAATCCCATGTTGAGCATCAAAAGACAAAGAAATGTTTGTATAATTATCTTAAAATTTTTAGTAGTAATTAGCATTTACAACCAACAATTTCTGTTTCTGAGATGTGTGCTAGTAAGGCATGTTACTAGGCTATGTCCAAGAACGCATTTTGATAAATTATGAAGTTGCCCATGTTTCTTCCTATTCAATTGAGTACTGCTTCTAAAATTGAAACTAAATTTAATTTACAAAATTTAGAGGCATGTTGTTGTGGTCTGGTACTGTGTCAATTTGGCTGGATAAGAATTAGGTTTCCCAGGACCCATTTCCCTGTATGACTGGGATAGAATTGGGCAAAAGAGAACACTGAGTGAGATTTGGAAGGTGCAAGTGAAGTAGCAGTTATGACTTTCTGAAGGTCACTGTGATTAGAGATACTAAAAAGATGCAGAGATGCCGCTGGGCTTCAGCTTGTCATTGTTCTTTCCTGCTCTGTGTCTAGAACTACCAACCCTGTTGACCAATGACCCCAAGTCCTTAGCAGCAAACCTACAGAGAAGCAGCTATGCACAAGCAAGTCCTCTGCTGACTTCTATACTATGATACCAATCCACCTCTCACTCCACATCTTTACATGGTTCCACTCCAGCAGCTGGATCTAACTAGCTCCCAGATTTCCCTGCAAGCTCTAACTTGTCCATCCATGCCATTGTTTCCCGAGGGCAGATCAGTGATTTTTCTTCTGAACTTCCAAATCTCCCCTTTGGACCTATTTCCCCATCTTCACCCAAGATTGTATACAGTCTAATTCCTAAAACAGATTCCTTATTCCTGTAGTGTCACAGTGCTTATTTTTCCCTGTTTGAATCCTGACTGATATCAATGTATATTACAATAAGTACATGTGTGCTTAGAAGGACCAATACCAGTAGAGCATAAAGCACAGGACCATCCCAGAGTGAACGTTTCTCGCCTTGATCTGCTTACTGAAACATTTCCATGTGCAGGTTTTCTTGCAGGCATCCTTAGAAATCCAGAGCTTTGCTTATAATTTATCCATCTGAATAACAATACCATTGTCTAGACACGCTGGAGCATATCTTGGAATTTACTCTGTACTAAAGTCTGTACCCTCTCTCATGATCCCATCCTAACTTACCTTAGAGATATATAGTAGGTTTCATAATAATTCAACTCAATATGATAGCACTTATTTAACAGCTACTATGTGTGAGGTGCTGGGATAGGCGAAAGAAATAAAATATCTATTCTGAAAGAGTTCCATCTGGTTGGGGAAACATATTTGTAAATAAACAATTCTGTACAATGTGACAAACACTATCAGAAAGATATGTCAAGATGAAATGGGAGTATTAGAACAGTTCCACTGCTGTTGCTCCCTTGTATAGCCACAGCCTCCTCTCTCCAACTCTGGGCAATGGTGATCAAGAACAATATATGTGGTCAATAACAGTTATTGATCTTCTATGTGCAAATCACAGTGCCAAATACTGGAGGTTCCTGACACAAATCTAAATTAAATAAGAGGTATTATCTGGTGGTTAGCAGTATGAGTTGGAAACAGTTTAACTGGGTTCAATCTTGTGTGTGCTAGCTGTGACCTTGGCAAGCTCTCTATACCACAGTTTCTCCTTCAATAAAATGGAACTAATAATAGAACTTCTAGGGTTGTTATGAGGCTCAATGAGTTATTTGTAAAGCAAGTAGAAAGTGCTTAGCATGAATAGATACATGCAAAAAGAATTGTGAGGAAGAGGCCGGAAGGCAGTGGGGAAAGGCTTCACAGAATGGTCTGCTTTTCAAGGATCAATTGTGGTTTCCCAGGTGGTCTTGGAGGGAGAGGAGGGGATTCCGGGCAGATTAAATGCACATGCATGGACGTCTGTGAAAGCATGTACTGCAGGAGAGGACAGTTCTCAACCACTGCTTTTCTACCTTTGCCTCAATGTAAATATAAGTTAAGGAAGACATTTTCCCTCCCTCTCTTCCCCAGTAAAGAAAAGCACTGAGTATATGTGATGCAAAAAGCTAGGGTAATTTGGGGTGGTGATGTGGTTGACACATTTTACGTTTGTTGGGGAGGTCAGAATGAAAGGGAGAAAACTGGGTCATCTTTTAGGACCTTCCTTTTGGGGGGAACTAAAGGTTCTAATTCTGTAGCAAAACAAGGAATATGCAGATCAATAACTGTGATGGGGAAAATTTTTATGAAGGATTGGATAACCTATCATCAAGAAAGATTAATTATTTAGAATTACCACTTTTACCTATGTTAAAGTTGCAATTTGGCATACATGTCTTATCTTTCGGATTGTTTCAGATACATCTGTGTTAAAACAGTAATTTGTATTCCAACTTGAAGTTGCAAAGTAGAATGAGTGATACTTTTAATAGTAAACTATACCTCGTTGTGCTTAAGTGCCTCAGCATTCCATGGTGGTTATTAAAGAGTATGGAAGAGAAGGCTTGGCCAAGCTGTCATTTGTTCACACTAACTCAGCTTTATCAGTATGTGTTGTTCAACAATACTTACTAAAACTGGAAGCCCTGTCCTTAAGAAGCTTAAAGTCTAGCAGTTAGACTTGCACTACTGTGAACAAAGTAACAGGGCTGAGGTTTGGTTTTGAAATTCCTCTGCGGTATGACAGTGCTCCTTGCTTTCCGTGCTCCACTCCATGCCTGGAAAGCCCCATCTCCTTCCTTCCCAGAACTCCTTTCCTAAGATGGAGATCTGTACTACACTAATGGACAGCTGGGAGATGAAGGCATTGCCAGGCTAGCAGCCACTAAAGCCAGGAACAGTTGCCACTTTGGTACTATTGTAGCAGCACAAAAGGAAATGATGCTTTCCTTAATGAGATAAAAAAGACTTTCAAAGTTCAGAATCAAAAGGAAAATCTGTAATTGTTTCCCACTGACCACATCTGTCATAACTGGGGACAGGGGAATGAAGTACTGTTACATCCTGGACATTAGACTTGGGTAAGATGGATGTTGAAGCTACACTGGGACCAGTGCATTACATGGTTAACCTGGACAAAGACTGTAATGGGGGAATGGAAGCACAAGGGTTGTGAAACTGCTGCTCTTACGCTTGTACGTGCTGTAGCAATAAAAGAAATCTCACTAAATACTATGAGGAAAAAATTGGAAAATAAAACTGAGGACTCCTGATATAGATAATTTGGCTTATTAGAAATATTTTCCTCATTACTAGCTTATATTAACAGCTTGGGTTCCTCTTTCTTAACCTCTATGTCCTTTTTGGATAAGGTTTTTCTTGTTTTGTTTTTTGTTTTGGCTAGCTTCCAGCACATAGAAGTATCCTTCTAGGTAACTCTTAATATCTATATTAAGAGAAGGATCTATATCTATCTATATCTATCTACATCTATATCTATATCTATAGATCTCTATCTCTATCTCTATATATGTATCTCTCCTATTCTGTGTCTGAGATCTACTTTTCTATTTTTTAAAATAATTTTTCTTCTGAGACTGTTTTCTGAGTGATTCCATGATGTCCTGTTCAGAGGAGGTTCCCTACACCCAAAGAGGAGTGGCCTTCCTCACAGGCCTTACCTGGAAACCTATACAACAAGATAATATTCTAAGAGAAGCTAACACATAGTGCATAAGGCAGTGATGAACTGGGTAGGCTTCTGAGTCTACTTATTCTGGGGTTTGAATCCTACATCTTTCCTTATTACTTGGGTGTCTGAGCACATTATTAGCCTCTGTAAGTCAGTTTCCTCATCTATAAAATGAGGATAATAACTACCTATAACTTAAAAGGCTCTTCTGTGGCGTAAAGGAGACAGCCTATGTAAAATGCTTGCCATACTAACTGGCACAGTGCTCAGTAAATATAAACTAAAACAATACATAGTACTGGGGTCATTTCTTTCTCCAGTCCCACAGCCTGTAAGTTCACAGGAGAGCTATAGCCTGGAAAAGAGGAGAAGGTGAAGCTGGGTGTGTGTTGTGTCGAATAATGTCACTTCCTTTTAATGCGTAATTTAAAGTAAGGTCAGTGATATCTTTGACCATGCTCCCTCTGTTCCTTTAACAGAGAATTTGCTGTAGGGGATCACAGTGTGGTTCTTTGCCCCACATTCTATGAGTTCTCTGTGCCCTCAAAAAATACTTAAAAAAAAAAAGGTAGAAGAGATAAGATATACTATCGTAGTATCTTGTACCAGAAAGAACTAGCAATGTGAACAATGTTATTTCCTGGTTTATAAAGCAATCCATTAGATTGATTTACCTTTTCTTTTTCTCTTTTAATCTCTAAAATTTTAAAGTGAATTTGATATTTGGCTGACAGCTCTATAAGTTGACTGTCTTCACTTATCATCAGAACAGTAATGGGAAGAGAATCACAAGCTTGCTGACATTCCTTTACTTCAGGTCACTCAGCCCACTCTGTCTCTGCAAAGCAGCAGCCAAGACCTCTGGATGTAAATGGTTGGGGAAAGAATTGAAGTTGTTAAGACTGGAAAGGAATATAATATTTTCCTTTCAGACTGATGATTAAAACAATGCAGTGTTGATAAGGATGTGGGAAAATTAAGTAAACTGTTGGGAATACAAATTAGTATAACAATTCTAGAGAGCAATTTGGTAATATTTATTAAAAATATTAAAAAATGTGTAAATCCACTCTGGGGATACAGTCTAATTCTAAAAGTTCATTAGCATATTAACCTATCTGGTAGCCTTGGTACTCACATACACTGTCTTCTATAAAAACTATTCCTCGGTATGTTCAACTGGCTCCCATTTCCTCTTAAGTGCTTAAGGACAAAGCACCAACAATTCCCCTTTTCTCTCCTATGTAGTCTTTTTTTTTGCTATTAGATCATCTTATTGGAATACAAGTCATGCTATTATTTCTTCCATTAAAAAAATTCAAAACCTTCTCTTGGTCCTACTTCCCTGGTAGATATTACTTCCCTTTGTAACAAAAGTCCTCCAAAGAACTGTCTGTCTTCACTGTCTTCATGTCTGCCCCTTGCTGTCCTTTAGACACGCCAAGCACGCCTGCCTCAGGACCCTAAAATGTGTTCCCTCAGCCTGACATCCTCCTCACCAAATTATCCACATAACTCCCTCATTTACTGTAAGTCTTTGCTCAAATGTTATCTTCCCAATGAGGCATACCTTGACCACTTAATGCTACAACATGTCTCTCAATCCCTGGTACTTCCAATGCTCCTTATCCTGACTTGGCTTCCCCGCCCCCCTTATTTAAGCACTTATCATGCTATGACATACTAAATATTTTTTTTTCAGTTTTGCTCACTGATATATCCAAAGAGTTTAGAACAATGCCTGCTGCTCTCAATATGTATTTGTTGAATGAATGAAGCTCCCAAGCTGAATGTACAAGTTGCTTACTGAAACATAGTATATGATAGTGAAAGACTACATGTTTATCAAAATTATATTTATCAAAAGGTGAATAATTAAATAAGTTATAGGAGGACTATAAAATGTAAATGTAATACTTTGTAGCTACTTTAAAAGCTATGGTAGATTCATATATATTATCATGGAGCAATTGCCATGATATAAGTAAAAAACAGCAAATTACATATTAGCAAGTATATTATGACATTTGGAAAAATATATGTATATGTACACATAAGAAAGTATGGAAGAGCATACACTAAACTATTAACAATGGGTTTTCTTTGAGTGAAATGATGATCAGGACCATGACTTTCTACTTTCTACAGCAATTCTGAAATACTACAATTTACTAATGTTTTATAGTTATGTGATTTTGTAAAAGCTGTTGTTTGCTTGAAATTCCATCCTCAAACTTCTGGGCCCTATTCTTATTCCTTCAAAAAATGCTTCCTTTTCTGATCTCTTAGGTTGAGTTAGAAATGTCTTCTGGGCTCCTGTAACACTCTCTATGCCTCTCAAGCATAAAAGTGAGCACAATGCATCATCATTCTTCATTTACTTGTGTGCATCCCCTGCTGGACTCAAGTTCCTTAAAGGAAGAATCGGTAAGATTCTTTTTTGCGTGTCTTATTTCCTTTCCTATCCCTTGTAACTCTCACAGTCTGAGACACATAGTAAATGCTCAATAAATCTTAGCTCCATGGATGAAAGAATTCACTGGACTCTAAGCACTTGTTCAGACATCCTCACTTATTTAATAGCTTATTTAACATTTTTTTTTGCTTGCATGCAGAAGGTGCCAAGTCTAACCTCTGTGGTGGATTTATTGTAGAATGTATTCTTAAAGGCCTTGATTTGTAAGCCACTTGATCCTGGGGCTGGACTTCTTAAGGTGTTGACCATTCCAATGCTTTCACAAGACTTTCGTGAGCTTTACTATACACTACTTTGTCATTCTATGCCCCCAACCAAGTTTCTGGTAAGATCTAATGCAGTTTTTCAGAACTGTTATTTCATGGTGATATTTTATTAACTATTTATTTCTAGACCAATGCATTCTTCAGGTATCTTTTTGTAATCATAGAAACATAAATATACAATTGCAATCCTTCATCCTTATGCTTCTAATACTACCTGTCAGTAATTTTCAAGTTTTTTTTTTATAAAAACTTTTTTTATTAAAACAGGTTATCCCTTTTAAAAACAAATCTAATGCAACTATATAGCTAGGTGGTTCTGGTCAGTGGCAGCAAGGGCCCCACCTCCCTTGTCTCTGGCGGGCCCTCTGTAGTACTTTCACAGTCTATAGGGCTCTGCAACACCCAGTTTGGAAACCACTGGTCTGTTTTCTAGGTCACAATAAGTAATAGTAACTCATATAACTTAAGCATACTATTAAGTTATACCTTAAATGGACCTGCAGCATATACTGCTTAAAAGAAACCTGATATAAATTCTTATGTATAGTGAACAATCATTTCTGTTCTACTCATTTTTAAAGTTTAGACTTTCAAACACTGAGCTTTCTTAAATCAGAAACCTAACGGAGGAATAATAACGGTTTCATTTTAGCCAGTCTTATGAAAACAAAAAATAAAAAAAACCCTCTGTCTCTCCCTTCTGTGCATTCTTCAACCAACAGATGTCACTAAAGATACCAGTACCCAGAGGCAATGGGAAGATGATTAGACAAATGGAAATTGAGCATAAAAAATCCAGTTCTTAAAACTGAGAAGTTGGTTTCCAAAGTAATAACATTTATTACACTGCATGCAACATTTTAACCAAAAATTTAAGAAAGAAATTTTTTATTAAGTTGTTCAGGCTGAATGGATCACAGCACTAAGTTTTGAAATACATGTTCTTGAAGCAATTTAAAACTCATTAGAAATAATAGGCTTGGGCTAGTAGAAAATGTGGTAAAATTTAATCCTCATCCAAATGTTACCTGGGCTGTACAAACAGGAAATTGTTTTGTGCTACTGTGGCTAACCTCACTGCTGACCCTGAGCTGTAACAGCGAGAGCAGCTGAGAGCTGAAGCAAAATTAAAAACTTACATCAAAGTATATCATGACAGAATGTAGATAAATAAAACAGCATATCAAAAGTATTTTTTTTGCCAGTCTCATTGAGAATCAAGGCAGATATTCCACAAAATATATAGCAAATCAGGTGCATTTGGAAATGAGTCCTTCCCCCTCTGCACTGCCCCAATCATTGACTATCCAAATGGTGCCCATGAGACGTAAGCAGAGAAGAAACCCAGTGAGGATGAAGACAGAGGGATCACAGAATGTTCTGGCCTCTTTCCTTCATGGGCTTCTCCTTCCTTTACTTTGGCTTACCAAAGAAATAAATAATGCTTGCTCTTCTGTGTCCTCCCAGACCCTTTTTCCTTCACTTCCCGACTCCTGTATGACAACGACATGATCTCCCTTCAATGAGCATATCAGAATCTCCAGAGGTAAAAGCATGGGTAATAAAACATTATGGAAGGTAAAGATAGATAAAATCAGCTTGGCTGATGGAGGCCACATGGGAATCAGTGAAGGTTGAAAAAATTTCTATTTTTCTACATAAAGTGCATGTGTCAAAGTCACTGCTGACAAAGTTAAAGGACATTTTTCCATTTAGCCTTTGATTTCCCTTAAGTTTTAGTATAGGAATCACTATACCTTAAAGAATAAATGCTTCATTATAAACGTCCAAGGTACAATTTTCCTACAGCAATTCCCAAGTGGCAGTAAGAAATATGGAAAGACGACTGTTGTCTGAAGTCATATAGACTTTGAATCAAATTCCAATTCAACAATTCAACTACTTGCTCGCTATGTAATTGGAAAATCTCTTAACCTCTATGAGCTTCAATTTCTTTCTAACAGTACTCATAGTAGCTAACTGGTCTAAGGGCTTTCCATGCATTATGGAACTGAATCCTCATAACCACCTTATGAAGTAGGTATTATTTTCTGTTTAACAAGAAACGGAAGCAAGACAGGCTAAGCAACTTAACACCAAGGCCAAATGACTAGTGAGTGGCAGATCATAATACCTACCTGGAGGATTCAACGGGTTAATGTATGACAAATGTTCTAGTATAGGAGTAGGCATATAATAGCTGATTAAAAAATGGAAGCTGCCATTGTTAGTTCAAACTGAGTAGCAGAGCCTTACCCTAATCTCTTAGTCTTTCTTTAGGGTAAGAAAACTCCGTACTGGCTTTTCTTCCTAGAATGCTTTGAAGGTTTTTTCTCTTTTCTGCTCCACCTCCCTTCTCTTCTTCCTTCCCTTCCTCTCTGTCCCTTTGTCTTCTCTTCTCCCTCCAGTGTAATCCTTACATAGTTTATCTTTCTCAACTTTTGCTACAATGCCTTTGTCTATGTCAGGCAACCTGATAGAGGACTGGATAACTTTGGAAATCCGTATTTGTTCTGAGATGCCTTTTGGTATCACTTGTTGGACATACATTGTGTCCTAGAGATCCAATGATACTGTAAGAGGAAGAAGTCACTGCTCTTAGCCCTACTGTGCTAGTGAATAAGCCCCAGAGGAAAAATTACACTTAGTGAAAGAAATGGATCCAGCAAAAGTGGAAGGCAAGATACAACTGTGACTGGTAACAGGAATCTAACATTGTACAGTTACTTAAAGCTCTATCGACTACTAAGAAATTCTTGAATGTGCATTGTTTCATATATCCTTTTAAAAAGTGAGGACACAGAAACTTAGCACTTGCAATAGGCAGAAGGAAGTTAAACAGTGTGGTCTAAGCAGAAGGCATCCCTGAAGAAAAAAGTGATGTGGTCAGTCCAAAGAAGGCTGGCTTCATGAATATAAGGGAATGCTTTGAATCAAGGAGAAGCATGTTTATTGAGTAATTATTCTATGTTACACTCTGTGCCAAGCCTTTTACCCAGAGTACCTCAATTAATTACCTCTAGTCCTAACTAGACAGGTAGGTCAGTAGTATTCCTTATTCCTAATTTTATATGTGAGAAAACTAGGCATAAAGAGCTGTAGTATCTTAGCTGAAGGTCATGGAGTTAATAAGAGTAGGTTCTATCTAGGACTGGTACTCAGATCTTATAATCTCCAAAATCCATGCTTTTCTAAGGTACCATGCTTTTGGAAAAAGGTTCAGACATGTATCTTTGTATGATAAAATGCTCAAAGCAATTAGATATACACTAGAAGTACAGCAAACTATATTGAAAATATTTAAAAAGGGGCCCATTTTCACCTTTTGAAGGCACAGCATTTCTAATTTGTATGATTCTAATGTGTCCATTTTCAACATAAAAGTGGCAATGTGATTGTTGGTATGGATGAAAATAACAGAGTACAAGTTTACTGTCATAAACAGATGCTTTCTGTAGCTTCTATACACTTACAACCTCAAACTCTAAAAGCCAAATGTACAATTAAACCTGAGCATTCTTAACAGAGGCTTATAATGCATACAGATCAGAGCCCTAGAATGTGTTCTGAATTGAAGTAAATTTAAAATAACAATTTTTCTGCTTTTACTTTTACAGAAATAATATGCTTTTAAGGTTGTTCCTACATACCACAGACACACACATATACACATTAAAAAAAGAGGCTTAACAAAATTTTGTAAAATCTGTTTCTAGGTACTCAGAAAGAAGTATGAGAATTATGGGCAATTTTTGAGATCAATTGTACTTAGGCTATTGATTTGAGAAAGTAAAAACAGTCAGGAAAAGAGAAGAGAATAAAGAATGTGAGGACAGAGGGAAACATCTCTCAAGAAAAGCATCGCACAGTGAGTTGTAGTTAGCATTCAGTCATTGTGTGACAAACTTGATTACAGAGAATCCTATCCCCATTCCTTGGCTACGTAATGGTCTCAGAGTTGAGAATTTCACTGAAGCTGTCAGAATTGGCAAGTATATGGGTTTAAGGTATCTTTAAGGCTCAATTCTAAATCACCAAATTTTCTACTATCACTGAATAGGACCATCTTTACTATAGAACTCTGATTCTAAGGTGCAGTGCCTGTAAGTTCCCTATAATAAAATATTTACTGCTCTTTACCAGGATATTTTCCCAAAATTCAGGGCTGGTGACATACTGGTCTAAGCATTCCATGATCCAAGATAGTAAACTCCCTGCTGTAATTTCAGTAATTTTGAATATGCTATAACTTTTCAATATGCTATCTAGTGTATTCCCTTTGCCTACTGACACTGCAATTTTATCCAAAAGAAAATTCATCAAGTTGGTCAGGCATGATTTGTAGTCAAAGCCATGCAGCTTACTTCTCCTGATACCAATATGATAGCTACCTGGCTTTTTGCTTTCCTATTACCCACTTCACAAATTCATACAGATATGAAAGTTCAAAAGAACAAAATAACTAACATCTTTCTTTCCTCCAAAGAGATAAAGTTCTATTGCAGAGACAAATATGAAAAAAGATACTCACCATAAGTGCAAATCATTTTACTAGCTTCTCTGAAGAGAAGAATTCCATTAGGAGATGATACATCAAAATTCAAACGCTCAGATCTAAGAAATATAGCAAAATTAGGCCATATGTGCAAAAAAAGAAACCAAATATAGGTTGAAAATATCTGGCATTTTCATTTATTAGAAGAGCAGCTGCACAATTATCCCTTTTTAAAAGTGTCATTCCATTAAGCAAGTGTTGATAAAATATGTATGCTAATATTTTTACTATAAAGAAATTAGGATAATTTAGTAGAGCTATTTTCATTTATTTGCTGATTCAAAGAATTCACTTTCACTGTCATAACAATATCTTGACATTCTATATCTCAGACCTCCTTTCCCTTTCCTCCTTTCATGCAAAGTGGCTGACAGATAATAATAAAAAAAACCTCAGGTGTGTATGTATACATTTATATAAATACTTGGATAGAGACTGACATTTGAGATCTCCTGTAGTGCCTAATACATTTTAAAAAATAAATTCTAAAGTGACAGATAGGAAATCTAGGTACTTTTTTTTTTTTTAACTCTAGGTACCTCTTTAATAATGCTTTTCATGTGCATGAATCATCTGATACTTCAAGCATATTTCACACACATTCAATTACATATGGGCTATAGCTTCCATTTCACATAGCTCAAGTAAAGAGAAACAAATCCCAGAAGTTTTAAATGAGAACAACTGTACCTCCCTGGCTCCTGACAGGCAGGAAAACAGTATGAACAGAGTAAAGGATTAACATGCCATCCTGACAGAAAATGTGCTTTTTTAACATCACTTTGGCTCTAGTTGGCTCTGACATGCCTTGTTGCTTCACTTTCAAAAAATAACAGTGTATTTTTTAAAGGATTAGCAAAATACATGAAATCAGGCCATGGCAGAGAAATACCAAACAGCAAAGATATTTGCTGAAGTCCTTTTGCCAGGAATAGAATGAGTTATTGCTTCTCCATGCTTTTTTCAAAATGCTTTAGGATTAATTACAATTACAAATTAGAAATAATATTGTGAACATTTGATTGTCATACAATTTCTGATGAAAGAAAACAAGCATATTTACATAATTCACATTAGATTCTAGAGAAACAAAGACAAGATAACATATTCTGAGATCACAGATTTTCACTAGGTAGTTCTTAGAACAATTGTGCTAGATATGAATTATCTGCCTGTGGCATATATTAAATACCTTACAATATACAATGCAATGATTTCTTTCCTTTAATATTAAATATTGTATCACTAATATATAATATCAATTATGTAGTTGAAATAATTGTAATTCAATAAAAACTAAATTTCTAATATAAATACATAGCCATTCTTCCTTTAATATTTAAGGCATCTATGAAAATGGTTTTAAAAACTAACAGCTTTCAAAAGAATAATACTCACATTTATTTATTTGCCAGGTCTTTTTCCACCTTTTGTTCAAAAAATGTTTAATTGTTGCTATGAAAAACTCTGCACCAGAGACAAAAATAGGGCTGCAATCCATACTCCTTCCCTGTCTGGATATCTCCCTTCCAACACACAGTATACAAAAAGGAACTGATGAAACAGGATGGCTAAGTGACAGGTAATTTGGTGCTAAGCCATATTCACAATGACATATTTTAGAGAGGTAAAACCAATCAGCTTATTGCAGTTTTTCTCTCTTAGCTGTATCTTTGTTAGTATTTGTATGCAGAGTATTTGAATCTCTGCTGGTCTATGTAAATTATAAGGGCAACTAGGCAATTTGTGAGAAGGGTTGTAGTTGCTATTTAAATGAAAATTATGAGTGCATAAATCACCCACATACATGCATCTTAGCATAGAGGAAGAAGGGTAACTTAGAAGTCAAAACAGGGACAATCCCTAGGGCTCCTGAGACAAACTATGTGTTCATAAATTGCTCTGGGACTCAGTTCCTTTTATCCATAAAAAGAAACATCTCAACTCAGAGACCTCTAAATTTCTTTCTTGCTTTAAAATTCTACAGAATTGCAGTTAAGCAGTGAGACAATTAAAATAGTTGCTTTTCCTCCATTTTGTGGCTTTGAATATTAAATAACAGTGGCTGCAGTCTTCCAATTTTTTTTATCAGTTCCTATATATAACTAAGTGTACTGTATCTTTCCCCCAAAAGGTTTTAACCATCTCTAATTCTATTCCTCTCACTGGGCCTTGAATATATATATCCAAGCAGGAAAATCTGACCTCTGGAAACTGCTGCCAAACAGTAGTTTGTTTTTTTACTCCCCTGTCATACCTCTTACCTATTTTGCATCAGTTCTGCCATAAGTTTTAAGATGGGAGTTGTACATGCTGGCTCTCCATACCATCGCTCAATAGCCTTTTGAAGAACGGGAAGATATGCTGGGTACCTTTAATAAAGCCTGTTAAAGAATTTAAGGGTGAAAAGAAATACTGTTCCTGAAAATTCGTGTCACTTAAAAAAAAGGAAACCACATTTGTTGTATGTTTAGTATACAATGGCAATTTTATAAATTGCTCTCTTTAACCCTCACAGCTATACTTTTTTGGGAAATGCAAATGATTTGCTCCTATTTGTAACATACCCCATATATTATATTGCCTTATAGTTGGCATACTCTGTAAATAAAAGATACACTTTAAAAGTATCAAAAGTAACATATGTGAAGAATTATGCTTAATATTATAGGAAAGGAAAATAAATTTAGTTAATGAGAACAAAAATATATATGATTTCTTATTATCAGAGTTTCTTCGGCATCAAACCACTAAAGAAAAAATGATTATGAAATTTAAAAAATACATAAAAGTTGAGGGAAGTAGTACTAATAAACCCCATATATCTATCTCCTAGCTTCAAAATTACCTACATTCTTTTTTTCAAAGTTGCTGACTTGCTCTGCTTGGTCGCACTGCAGCTCCAAGGAACACTGGGAATGTTAGCCTGAAGAAAAGCTTTGGATACTTTTCATCTATTCAAGGTCAGTGTCGCTAAAAGTAGGCCCATGTCCACCTAAGGAGAAAGTCTCAAACATCCTCCTCAATACTAAGGAGCATATATTTCTGATGAGTCAATGGCTGAGACCATTAGAACCTGAAAAACTGACTCAGCTCCACTGGCCTTTTAACCCATAACTGGCCTCCTTGCTAAATGGACACATAAATATAAAATTAAGGCCTAAAAATGCAGCAGAAAAAATTCTTACTATGCCACTACCTTCATCTCCTTTTTCTTTTCTTAATCTCCAGGTGTCTCTCTTTCCAATGTTCTTGTCTTTTTGTTTCAGAAAGTGCTGAACTGATCACTTAATGGTGTTCCTTTTCTGTGTGGCATGGGTAGAGATCTCCATGGTGATAAAGATCACAATTTTCTTCCGTGCTCTTAGAATTTCAAATTCCTTAACATGGCATACAAAGCCCTTTAAGATCTGGGCCCTGCCTACCCCCAGTCTTCTCTTAGTATTCCTACACTATCTATGGTTCAGCCATTCTTAATTCCCTGCAAATTCACTGATGCCAGCTCTCTCATGTCCATTCCTCTATGTGCTACTTCTTCTGCCTAATGCATCTCTCTTTCAACACCTAGCCTACTTCATTTTCCCTGGGGTGGTGAAACTTATTTTGTCAAAAGGCATCAACCTCTTCCTCATTTGTAGTCAGTCAGCGCTTTGACCACATCTTATAACAAACTGTATTAGGTTGGTTGCTTGTGTTATCTGTTTGCCCATTAGATAATGAGTTTCTAAAGGGCAAAGACCTATGCTTTCCTACCATGCCCCTGCTAATTCCTATTTATCCCTCAGAGTTCAGTAGAGATGTCAGTTATTCCAAGAAGCCTCCCTGACACCCCTCCCTCTAAAAGGGGTTAGGTGTGTCTCCTGGGTAGGCTGTGGTGCTGTTTTAGTGCTATCATAGCACTTTATCTCTTACCGTATACACTCTTTGAGGGCAGGGTTTAGGCATTTACTGTATGTGTGGACCTGGCACAAAGTAGATTTCAATAAATACTTATTGCTGTAAGCCTGCCAACCTAACAGTGAGGTGTAGCATATTTGATTAAAACTACCTATTTAATTATTTTTAACTGTGTATTTTGCTTTGAAGCTTCAGGAAATTATTCACATAACTTTCAATGAAAATAAGCCCTCTAATACCTTAAGAACGGCATGCTCCTTGTAACTGTAAAAAGAACATTTGGTTTCCCCTCCCCAGTTATAACTATCTACCATGTTAAGGCTATATCTGTATATATGAAACAATTTACTTAACAAGTATTTATTGAAGTCCTATTCTATAATTGGCTATTCATTGTTTTAGACTCTCTGAAGACACCAGAGACAAACATTAAAAAAAATCCCTGCCCTTATGGAATTTATATTCTAATAAGAAGAGACAGAAAATAAAGTAGATACACAGTAAGTTAGGAAGTGTAACAGAGGAAAGTAAAGCAGAGAAGAGAGATAAGAAGTGAGAGTACACATATGAGTGAGGTTTCACTTGGATGAAAATGAAAAAAAATCAATGAGCTTGATTACTAACTCTATTTTGGATTTTGTCCAGATAATTTATGGTTTTGTTTTTTCTGTGGAATAGAAAATTTGTTCATTTTGATAGATGATAGATACTATGTGCTGTGTACCTGCTAGGGGCTAGGAAACCAGAGATAAGTAAGACATGGCTTTTGTTCTTAGGGAAATTCATGCTCCAGTCTAGGTGGTGGACATATAATAGAGATGCTCTTGAGTGCCAAAACTCTGAAGCAATATCAGAGGAGCACAGGTGAGGAAATATTTCACCAAGGGATCTTCAGAGCACAAACTCTGATCATAGCGGGCAAGCATCTGAAAGGCTCATCAGGAACTGGAAAGACCCAAACTTCAAAATTTAAGAATGTCATAAGCACACAGAAGCGCCTTTGCAAGGCATTCTAGAGGCATTAGGACCATCATATTTTTCAGAGCACACTGCTTTCGCTATGGGATAGGGCCGGGGGACATAAGGGGATGCCCCCTTTTCTGTGCAGAATGAGAGCACTGCCAATTCTAATATGCTTCTGACAGAGGTGACTGCCACAGAGAAAATGAGTGATTATTGGAAAGCAGAGTAGAGGTCTACCAAGGAGGGAGGTTAAAAGGGCTTCAGAGTGAGAATGCCAGACTCAGATTACAGGGTGAGAATCAGAACCCAGTCTAAGAGCTTAATTTTCCAGTGGCCTTGTGAGGACTACACATATTTGGATAGGAAGAAGACAGTGGGAGCTGTTAGACAGAGGTACAGCTCTAATTGCTTTCACCTAGATCTCAGTGAATTCCTAAGGACTACATCAGAAAAATGAAAAATCAAAAGCATTAATGATGTTATCTCCTTATAAGATGCCAAATATGAAAAAAGGAAAAATACTAGGTTTGCTTCCTGACATCCATCTAACCATCCATCCATCCATCCATCCATCCACCCAAGTTATTAGTACTTATTATGTGCTGCACCCCAAGAAAACAGAAATGAGAAAACATAATTCTCTCCCTCAGGGATTTCACAGTGGAGAAAGCATTATAACATACTAGAAGGCAACAAAACTTTTTGTTAAAACTATTAAGAGATATGGGTGTGAGAATATGGTTCCAGAACAGCAATCACCTGCCAATTCAGAACTTATTTTAAAGGTATTCCATGAATGTGTAACACCTGTATCTTTGTTTATGAAGGTAAATGCTGCTGGCAGCTTTTACTTTTCCTTCTGTTTGGTAAATGCCTATCCATCTTTCAACACCTAGTTCAACTTTCATTTCCCTGGGAAGCCTATTCTTTTTGCCAAAAACACCAATCTCTTCCTCTTCTATGTTCACATGGTCCCAGGCATCTTTGTTGTAACACATTGTTCATTAGCTGTTTGTTATGTCCACTAGATTGTGAACTCCTAAAGAGCAATCTGTTTTACTCGCTCTTGTGAAAAGTAATCCTTTAATTAATTCCTCATGCCGGGCCCACAGCACTCAAAAAATGATTGCCGAACACTGATTTTTTAGGTTTACTTTCTTCCCTATTTTAATTTGTCTAACGTATTGCTGATTACTTTCTACTTCAAGTGTAATTCTGATTTTGTTACTCAATCAAAACCATCAATTGCTTTATACTATCTATGGACTAATGGTTTAAATTCCTTAGCCTGATATTCAAGGGTACCAGGCAATTTGCATTTGCAACCATGAAGCAAGTGGTTATCTATGATAGAACATCTTTTCCACTGTTCCCCTTCCTAAACCGGTGCTTAGGCCAACTGAAAACCTCTTACTTTGTAGTTTCAATAGCCCAGTGTTACTTAATTGTAAGATCCAGGAAAATATCTTCACTTTTGCATAGCCTTTCTGATTCCCCAGAAAAATGCAATCACTCTCTTTGTATCTTTGTTATGGCACTTATCACCTTCTACATTTTATTATAGTCATTTATGCATGCATCTAACTGACTCTATTAAACTGTAAGTTCATTTTGGGGTAGGATTTGAGTGTAAGTAATCTACATCTAGCACAGTCCTTAGCAAAATTTGCTGAGTAAGTGAGCAAATGAGACTCTTTTATCTCATTCATATTAGGGAAAAGAACTAACAACAGTGGTATTTAGTTTGTGCCAGACATTGTATTAGGCCCTTTATATATGTGTCAGTTCAATCCTTACAACATACCTGTGGGATAGGTATTATTAGTCCTATTTTATGGAAGAGAAAACCATGATTCTGAGACATTAACTTATCCAAGACCCCACAGGTTGTTAAAAAGTGAACCAGGACTGGAATCTAATACTGTCCTATTCCAAAGTTTGTGCTCTTTGACGTATCCCATGGTCTTGCCTTATCTTTTACAATGTGTTTATGTATGTTAATAAGTAGCAGTGATTGCTTGACTGAAAAACAGTGGACTTAAAGGTGAGATTGTGACAATTAAAAGACTGAGTGTGGGAATAGCATCATAAACATTCCTGTATTTTTTTTCAATTTTCATCTGGATTTTTGATACCTCAGTCAAGTATGAGCCAGGAAAAGTTTAAACAAGGTGACTAAATGCTTTGCAAAGTAAGGTGCTTTTATATTGCTGCATTCTCACTACAGGGGCAAAGTAGTGTATCATCGATTCTTCTTCAATTCTCTAGTAGTGGAATAATTTATCAACATGGTTGCTGTGTAGTTTCAGGCAATTTAGTTTTGGAAGGACAGAGTGATAAGCAATGTAGTTCATGTTATGCAGTTAGGCAGTTAATGCAGTCAGTGTTTATAGAAATGTTTTTGAATTAAATAGCTAACCACTAAAATAGCATTTTATCAAATAATCGCCATAAATAAAATGCATTTTGACTTTAAGATGACATGTGCTCTTACAGGACGTTTCTTCTGCATGCTAAGGACTGTATAACAAATTAAAGAACATACATTTATGTGGATAAAAGGCAAATAAACTTTCCCCAGCAGTAATGCAGGAATCGTCACTGACGGCTTGACATATCAATATTTCAGGAAGAATAAATGACTTTCATATCCATGGTTTTTTTTTTTATCATATTCATTTTTACATTACTAGAATACTTTGGAAAGAATGTGTACTTTATCACCTGAAACTGCTTAAAGTATTTCGAAATATTTTAATAAAGCTTTTTGAATGATCAAATAATGTAACTTTTAAACAAATTTTACTATTATTATAAGTATTTGCTCTTCATCCCTTGCCCAGAGGAAAACTATAAATCTTGTCTCAGCTGAATGAATACCATTTATCATATTCATTTTGTTGTCAATACAATTATGAAAAGCCTTTGGCCTTTTCCCAAGGAAGCTGATTTGCTACTGAAACTCAATTATTATAAGCAAGACTGGTACCAAGCTAATCTAACACAGCTTCCTGCATAACTGACACTTCGCCCTCTGCCCCTGACCCTAATAACATCAACATGAATGGTCAAATGGAGGAGACAATGGTTTCCAGTTCAAAACAAAACACTTTTAAGTCCCAGGGTTTTCTGTTTGCTATTTTCTGCCATCTGCTGGACAAAAGTTTTACTTCAGATAGGTGCAAAAGGAGCAAAGCGAGGAAATGGAAAACAAGAGTTAATTAAAAACTTAAATTACAATATGTTCTATAGATTTAAGGCAGGTATGGCAGCTATTTCTATTCTCTGACACTGAGGGGAAAGGTTCTGAACTTGACTCTTGGGTTGTTGAAGAGGAAACGTTAATTGCTGAACAGCCTAGAGTTGTTAACTTGGTTTCAAGATCACCATCGGGTTTAAAGTGCCACAACTAGATTTTTAAAATAAATGATGAAAGTTTTTCCTTTATGAGTTTCTATTTATATTTAGAGAAACAAAAGGGTCTTGGGTAATTCCAGTTTATCCTTCATAGTTAAAAGAATTATAAGAATTTCCATGTTAAAATCTACCATCTTTGTACCTGTACTTTGTATGCTGATAAAAAGACATAGATGATTCCTTAATGACATGGAAAATTCTTATCTTTAACCCTTCTATGGACATGTAAACCTGATGAAGCAAGCTTTAAGAGTAACTAAAAATGTAAGTCAGTATTTAAATTAATGTTAAAAAAATGTTTTTAATGTGTAGCTTTCTCCCTAAAGCATGTCCAGATCCCTTGTAGTTGTTTTTGGCCTAATTGTGACATCAATAGTTAAAGATTTAAGTTGAAATTTTAAGGCGTTTCTTTTGCAATTTAATTTATGAGGGATGTTTGGATAAGAAGGGCTTGAAAAGAGTAACTAAGAAATAGTATAACTTAAAATATAAAATAGCTTTAAGGCTACAGATTTTTCTTATGTGCTTGGACGGTTTCCTATGTAAAGACATGAAACAATGTATTACACTTATAAGACTTGCATGAACTGTCACTTCCTGTGAGGATCAAAGAAGGTTCAAAGTTATTAAAACAATATAATAGTAACCACTTATGACTACCAAATATGTCCCACACATTATACAAAGCATGTTACCTATTTTAATGGTCACAGTAAACCATGAAGCTGGACGTCTACTTTTTCAGATGAGGAAACCGAGACTCAGAGAAGTGAAATGACTTGCCAAAGTTTACACAGCAATTAGGTGATTGGGATTTCAAGCCTGGCAGTCTGACACCAAAGTCCATGATCTTTTAATTTTATCTGATGAGGCACTTTTGTTGGGCAAGTTTGTTTCTTTATTATGCTGTCTGTACTAAGCCCTGGCAAAGGTAATTTCAAATTTTTTATACCAAATGAAAACTCCTGACCATTTATTTCCCCCCTTTCATGTCCATGAATATTTTCATGATGATGCAAAACTGTAGCATGATAAATTAAGCCTCAAAGAGAGTAAGTGAGCTTCTCAGCCCGGCTAGTTGAGATGGAGTAGGAATTCAAATCCCTAGAATGCTAAATGATAGGATTCAGTGATTCTGAGCTACAGATGTTAGCCTGGTTACCCCTGCAACCACAACACAGACAATCATTTGAGGATGTGATTTTAAGTTGTCAATATTTAATGACACCAAAAAGTGACCTCTCTGAGCTGGGTCTCCAAATGCTGTGCTCAGTTATCTGTACTGCTGCCACTGTGCTGTAATTTTTAGCTGATTACACATTAGTTCATTTAGCTTTGTTTCCTCTTCCCTACTGTGCTATACTATTAAACGAAAGCGAGGGGCCTGGCATCCCTCTGTGCACAGAGCTGGTATTGTCACAGTGTAATAAGGATACATCCAGTCAAACAGCATGGTGTAGCTGGTCTTTGTGTTCAGTGCAAAGGCAATCCCTCGAAGATCTCTTGCCAGCCCGATCAACATACGCTGTCAGTGGGAAAGAGACACAGTAATTGATTTTCACGTTAGCACAGAGCAGATGGAGTAATAATCAGGCAATAATGACCACGTATCTGATTTTGATTCATTAGCTAAAATGTCTCGTTCAGATCCCTTTTTATAGGAAACCATAGACTCCTTAAACAAGCAGACCATCAAATCTGCTGACCAATTCTACTTTGCTTCTTATAAATTGAGCTAAGTCATAATTCCAGTAGCTTAGGAACATTTTGATTCTTAATATAATTGTTTCTCAATAATGCCAAATTAGATTAAAAAAAGATGAGAATTGATAATTCCACAAAACACAAATGCACAGGGTCTAGATATTATTTAATAACAGCATATTTTAACCATATCAGCTTACATAAAATCAGTCCCACTGTGCAATTTGGAGTTTATCCTGGAAAGACACTGGCATTTAAAGATCCCTAAAGAATATACCCTTAGTAACTTAGGACAAAATAAAACTGGCCAGGTGACCTCCTGGTACCATGACACATGCAGAATGGCACTTACATTCCCCAAGAAAGGAAAAGAGTTCTATATATCATTGAATCCTATATTTATTATTTCTAGATTTGAAATCAGAAGCTTTGAATTTGAATTTCAGCTTTACTTCTAAATTGTAAGGTTTAAGGCATTTTACCAGTCTCAGTTTTCTCATCTGTAAGAGGGGCTAATAATATTACTTTCACAGAGGCAGTGTGAGAATAAATTTTAATGAATTTATGTAAAAATCCCTAATAAGAGCCTGATACATACTAAGTGTTCTGTAACTATTTTAGAGGAAAAAAAAAACTTGACTCTTAAATAAAAGAGATCTGACTATACTCTGAACTCTTAATTAAGCTGTCCTAAGGATGATGCTTGGGAAGAGAAAAAGAAAACCCACGAACAAATGTTAGACTGGCAGAACAAAGAGCACAAAGAAACACAACTGCAAAGCAAGGGGCTGGGATAACCGAGATAAGCAATGTGATTTCTGAAGATACTGTTTCAGTGGAAATAGTGTGCCAGAATATGGTCTCTAAACTTTGCTTTTCACCAGATTTTCTTTTACCTCACACTTTGATAATAAATAAAAACCTCTTTAGGAAGTTGTTTAAATTATCATTAGGTGCTTGGAAATGAATCCTGACCTTCATCTTAATGGCTAAATAATATTTCAAAGTAGCAAATAATAGTTTATCTGTTGGACATGTCTGTAATTTCTGATCCTACCCTCAACCCCCACATCCGAAAGATGACTCAATATAACTGGAAGTTGTTTATAAGGATATTTGGTTTATCCATTGCTTAGCAGCTTATAGAATGATGGTAATTGGAATTTCTGAATCTATAAACCCTGAATTTGTTTCTGCTTCTTTAAATGACTTAATTGTTTCACTTTCATAATCTTACCAGTCCTCTATTTCTATCAGCTAGCTTCGTTGTAGTTCTCTCATGAGACTTGCTATTTTTTTTTTAAACATTTTGCCTGTTATGTAACCTATTTTTACCACTTGGAAACTGTTCCCCTCTTTCTCAGCTTTCCATATTTCTCATAGCTTCTAGAACAAAATACATCTTCTAAGAAGCTATCTTCAAACAATTCTATTCTGACTAGCTTTGCAGTCTTTCTACAGAAGTGGCCTTTTTGGTCTGTTTTTATGATGTACACTTAAAGATTACAGGCTACTATATATAAAGCACCTACCATTCAACTCTAAATTAGTCAATAGGAACCATGAGTTTTACTTTCTTTGTGCCTAGTGCAAAGGGCTCTTCCAATATTTTATTTAGACTATTTTCATTACACAAAAAGGTTAATATTTATTTTATCACACTTCTTTTTCTTCTTTAAAAGATGCCAAGTTAATAGAAGTGGTCTAAGTGACTGGAATCTATGAAATTATGTCAATGTTTTATTTTAGAAATGTTACTTCCTAGCAGAGGAAGCATATAACAATATGTATGTTTTTAATAGATTCAACCAAGCAGAAAACTGCAGTATTAATGTGCACAAGAAACAGATTTCTTATGCTCAAGCAATGTTTTTGATCTAAACAGAACAGCAAGAGTACTGTAATAATCTATACACTACTAGAACAACACTAAGGGAGTACTTTCCTGATAGCCAAAACATACCCAGGTCTGAGACAAGATGACTGTTTACTAGGAGCTCTCAGGCTACTAAACAATCTCAGGCAGAGAGGTAATCTGACTGAAATTTAGGGGAGGACGAGCCACAATTTACCATCTCATTTAAAACAGTACAAAGAGGTTTATTTCAAAAGTTGCCTTTCTCCTAAAGCCTGGTCAACACTTGATCTGAAATGTGAAAAACTCCTAATATTTCTGGTGAGGCTGTTTTCGGGAGTGGGATAGGTCTGAGGTATCTAATCCTAAGAGCTCCTTTTTTGGATAATTCAAGGAAAAATTGCTCAGTGCTTCAGTCTGCTGCACGGTGAAACAGTTGTCTGTGTGCCAAGTGTGAGACGGATGGGCTGGGAAACAGCTGAAATGCGGCTCCTTCCACCCTGACCCCCAAAACAGGGTTTCTAATGGAAAGTCTGACAGACCCTTTACTGTAGTGGCACTACTGGGGGCAGCTATAATATTATCCTCATAATTCTACTATATAATAACAACAAAGAAAAAGAAGGTGAAGGGTCATTGTGCTTTGTCTTTAGAATTAAGATGGCTGTCTTCATCCTTACAGCATACTCTTAATTCTGGAGACACATCTTAATAACCTCTAAATAGTTCCAACAAAAGAGCCGTGTCAGAGGAATGAGCAGGCCCCAAGGTGTTTCAACTGGAGTGTTTTCATCTGCCTTTATTGCTCTATCCCTCTCCAGAATTAAGGCAATAACCTGTGATAAATTATTCAGGAACTGCTACAGGGATCAAAGCAAAATCATTCTGTTAAAGTGCTGTTTGCAACATTTGGCACTTAGTGCGAAAACTTTTAATGTGCGCATGCTGAAAATCAAGGATTTTAAATAATTTAACATTGTGGAGTTTTTACGAAGGGACTAAAGATAGCAGGTTCCTATTTAAATGCTCTTCTTCCTCCGAGAAGTTTTCATTCATTTTCCTTTAAAAACCATGACGTCATGGCCAGATCAAAAATGATGCATGAGTCAGGGGAGTACTGGACTATATTTTACTATGGGTGCAATAATAGGGGGAAAAACATATATTTTGAACTAATGCTTTAAAGCCAGGATTTGCCACAGTGTTTTCTTTCTTTTTCCCTTTACTTTGAAGCGAAAAACCCAAGACAAAAATTCAATGTTCTTTTCAATTTTATTAGGACTAAGTAAGAAAACAAAGCCATAAATTTAAGAGTTTTGCAGCATTTCCTCCCCTCACAACCATACTTCAATTTGGCAACATATGTCCTTAATGCTTATGCTCATCCTGAAATTCACATTTGAAAAATATCTATAAATAGGGAGTTAGAAAATCCTGGTAAGGGCTGCAAATTAAATGAATTTGGCAGTCCTGAGGCATTTTCATAGAGATATTTTAACAGCATCACCTCCTGTGGATTGGAATACTAAATACTTTATTGAAGAACAAAATAGAACTGTTTTTATCTCTAGTCCTTGCAAAATGAAGTACCTGAAAGCACTTTTGCATGTATTATTTATTCATCATGATAGAAAAATAGCCTTAACCTAATAAATTACATTTAAAAGCATTTAGTGCAAAAGTTTTGTTTATGATAAAGCAACAGATTTAGTTCTTTATCGGTAGCTTAAAGCACCAAGTTTTCTTTATACAAATTAGACAGATGGTGCTTACAGTAGAATTTACTAAAGGTCTGTCACAACAAATGCAGCCAAGCTGCATATTTAATCACTGCAGAATCTTGTCTACCTGCAGCTGCCAACTGCTAATCCAATTTCCCTGATAAATGTGGCAAGAGACACGATCAGCAATAAAGAGCATCTAACTCCATTTTCCTGCAGGGCGTCTTTTGATGAACATTTAGGACGGAAGCACGGAGTGCACTGTGTGGCCTTGGTTCGTGGCAGCTGCATGCATTCTGAGGCACAGTTCTCAGGTTACTCACTTAATTCTGCCACTATCATTACGTTGCTATTGATCTCAGTAGCTGTTGCCTACACAGCATTACTCTAGATGAAGCTGAATCAGGCAGTTATCATGCATCAAACTTGCTCAAAAGCCTGGAGATTTCCCCTTAATTACTTGTGATTTTATTTGCAAATACCGTTAAAGTGTAATCAAGCAGTCACTTTCCAGGGTCGTTAAGAACTTGCTGGTTTAGGGATATATCACTGGAACACCATTAAAAATGACTCTAGGAAGATGGTTTCTATCAAACTAGATGGGATTACATCAAAATGGGCTTGGAGTATAATGAAATCTTCAAATGAGACAAATGCAATTTTTACAAAGATGGTGTTTTTCAACCTCACTGCTTCTTTTTGATATAAAAGGGCAGCAATAGCCACCTTAAAGATGGGAAGATTTTATTGGTCATTAAACATATTTCGAAGACCTCTAAGAAATACAGCTAACCTGAGTAGAAACTGGTGAAGAATTTCAGCAAGACTATAAACACAAAGAAAATCTCTTAAGATTCCTTTTTGGTTTTAAAATTCTACATGCACTGCCTCTTGATAAACATTCATGTCAAAAACTCTATTTCAAATTAAAAGTTATAGTATTTGGTTAGTTATTTTTTGGTAGAAGAATTACACTGAACTAATAACCAAAGGCCATCATTTTTCTATTTGGCTTCTTCCTGCTAATTTTTTTGGTAGAGAGAAGAGGAATGATGGTTAATCTTTTCAACATATTTCAAATAACAATAAAACATGACCCAAGCATCACCAACAAAGGTGCCTACATTCTCTGGAGCATATTCGTGTTTTAAAAATAATAATCAGTGCCAGTCTGTTTAATACAGCCCTGAAACACTATGATTTCACAAGATGCTGTTTCTATTTAGCAGATCTTGTGCTCCCACTCCCCACATTAAAATATGGGGCTGTTTTGTCACAAACAGCTTGCTACACTTAAGGATTTTACTAATAAAACATAATGTTGTCTTAGATAGTAGGACTGTTGCCACAGCTGAACTGACTTGTCAAATCAATCCTAATATGGCTCCCACAGGCACATAAAAACCTTATTTAGCTATCAGTTATCGTAATCACTTTGTTCAGTTTAAGAATGCAATACTTCAAGACCAGCTCCTATTCATACATATATGCCTAGCCATTTAATAAAGTCTTGATTTATATAAATTCTTGTTTAAAAAATATTTAGAGATGTAGTGTTTTAGCATGTGTATATTTGTGTATTCCTCCCCATAAATCTGTTGAAACATACAGTATAGGGTAGATGAAGGAATAGGGATGTTTAAAGTGGTGTACCCATGAGAAATGGTTTTTTAAAGATACTAATTGCCACAAGAGACAAATCTGTGTCATTTAATCATAAACTGATCGTCCAAAGTCATTCCCCAACCTCAAAGTCCATTTTGTGTAAGAAACTAGAAAAGTACTTTTTTGAAAGTAGAACTCAAAGATGTATGCAGTTGGGAAAGCAAGACTGATGAGGCACACAGCACATACAAATATGTGGAAACTTCTTCTGGATCTAGATATTCTAGAATGAACAGTATCACTCTTCCTCATGTTGGAAGCAAACCCACCTTTACATCTTGTTGTTTAAAGTTGTTGTTGAATATTTGTAACACTGTTTCAAAAGAGACTGTAAGAGGCAGCATGAAATTCTCAAATCCATCCTCATCTTCGCCTATCAGAAAAACAAAAGGGTCACCATGGTTTAAAATGCACTCTATTGTACATTAGCCTCGGCAGTGAGTGCTTCATTCAGGCTTAGAAATGTTCCTGAGAAGGGGTCGGCCTGCATTCACATCTCTGCCACATTTTGTGATTTGGTTCATTGAATATTCTGGTGTTTTGCCTTCTCTTTTGCACCAAATGAAATGGTAAAATTATTTACCACCCATTTTTTTTTCTGGCTCTTTATTGGATCAAACAGACTCATGCCCCAGGCACCTCAGCCCTTCAGCTCTTAGGGCCCCCAGAGCTTCCCTAATGCCTCAAGGAAAGCCACTTTCAAAGCCTCAGAGACAAGCATCTTTTTTCCCCCTTATCTTTAGGTGCCAAGGCCCTAAAGGGCTCACAGACTCAGGTGCCCAGATAGCTATAAGTTATTATTCTTTTATTTATTTATTTATTTTAATAATTTGTTAAATACATGGCAGGAAAACTTTTATCTGCCAAATAGGACACGGTTCTTCATGGGTCCTTTGGGTGTTAAGTATGCTCTTCACGGGCATGCTTCTTCTTGCAGTAAGCTTCCTTTTCTTCATACAAGAGAGGGAAAAGAGACATTTTCGGTTGTTTTTTCGCTTTAAAGGTAGACTGTAGTTTCTTCAAGAATTCTATCAAGGCAGAATCTTCACTTAGGCACAATTTACATAGTAAACATATACATATAAAATACCTATAGTATTCTTTTCAAGGGTTTCTTTGAAATGACTTTGAAATTCTCTCATTCATCCTATACCATAGGGAATTATAAGCCCCACTTTACTGATGAAGAAAGAGGCAAAGAAAGGTTAAGTGACTTGCTCAAGGTAGTGTACTTAGCTGGAGGTAGAACTATATGGTCCAGTCCTCCTGATTTCTATGTTATCACTTTTTAAATAGTGCATTAGACCTCACAGACACTGCTTCTCAAAATGTGGTCCTTGATCTAGTAACTAGCATCAGCAACACCTGGGAACTTGCTGGATGTAGATTCCTAGGTTCTACCCCAGACCCACTGAGTCAGAAACTTGGGGTCAGGGTCAGGGGGTAGGGGGTTGGGGGTTGGGAGGGAGTGGAGTTTAAGGGCTTATCAACTTTTCTTTTAAGAAGCCCTCCAGGTTATTTAGATGCATGCAAATTTTTGAGAAACACTGGCCTACAAGCCATTCTACAGATAAGGTAACTGAGGCCCAAGGCCACATACACAGAAGATCAATGTCAGAATCAGGCTCTTTATGACTCTTAAGGAGTGGCTGATTTGGTTGACCCTGATCTTCTGTGACTTCTCTTTTCCCTTTAACTTTACATACTTTGTTTCTGAAGCCCAAAAGAATTAGGGACTTCACTTTGTTCACAAAGAGATGTCAAAAAGCCAGTGACTCTTTCCTGGTATGTTGTTTTGGACAAGAGTCCTAGGTGAGGGGTAAAGTAGATCAAATCATAATCCCTGCTCTCGTCAACTGGCTATGCGTCTGTGGGTAAAATTGCAATATTTCCAGAATCTCTTGCCTGGCCTTAGTGCATCTCCGTATGGATAGGTGTTTCCAAGGGGTGGAGAGAAGTAGTCCATCTCCATAGCAATAGGTAATTACAAGGGCCACAAGGGCTTATCTGGACTAGAGAGGGTGGGTGGACGTCTCTTCTTCTGCAGCCAGGTCATGAGAGAGACGTGGGACGACTGCTTGTAAGAAATGGGTTTCTCCAACTTTATTTCTCCCTTTGACTGATTTCGGTTTCAAAGGTATTTTGCCCCGGGCTCACCCCACCTCCCCACCCCGCCCCGCCCTGGAGTTACAGCAACCAAGATATTCCTTTTAGATATACCTTCTGTCAACTGGTGGTAACAGAGACCTTTACAGAAAGCCATTCTGGTGTTCAAAGCCCAGGTCAAATGACAGCTTTCCCAATGTCTCAGCTAAGCTCCCCTGCAAAATATCTGTAAGGTCCCACTGCCAAGTATTCCTCCTTCCTTTGGGTTCCCACAGCATTTTGTCTGATTTTTTACTACAGACAGCATTTATAAGTCTGTCTTGAATTGCAGATATTTAGGCATATAGCTAATCATAACACTAATAATACTGCCTGCATCATTCTACCACTACCACTATTTGATGAAGGTTAATGGGGATTAAATGATGTAAAACTTGTAACAAGTGTAATGTAAATTATTAGATCTACCAGCCTACACTGGTAGTATCTTTGGCTTTGTTTCCAGAGAGCTGAGACTGTGTATGTCTGCATTTTTCAGTTAAGTAGAATGATGTAGGTTGGGAAGGCCCTGCATTAAATAGCTCCACATACTGGCTCCACCACATACTGTTTAACTTTAGATATTTATTAATCACTATTAGTCTCAGTTTTCTCACATACAAAATAAGGATAAAAATACCTTTCTCTGAGGGTTATTGTGAGTATTAAATGTTATATGAAAAATAGAAGATGCTCAATAAGCACTAGTGGTAGTACTAGTATCATATAGTATTAGCACCTAGAACAGTGCCTGCCATATATAAGAGAAACACTGTTTTTGAATGAAAAGCAGTTGCTCAAAGTAGGGAAAATGGAAGTTCCATGGCTAGCATTCTCACCTGACCTTAATCTCGCCCACTGTATACGAGCAATGATGTAATAGCCTACTGTGCAGGAGCATGCTTGTATACCCATTGGCAATAAACCATTACTGCCGGTATTGCTATGAAAAAAGAGTTCTCCCGATGGTAAGAGCAGATTCTAGAGAAGTGAACAAGAGCAGAAGAGAGGAGAGCACAGGCCGGGAGTGAAGACAGAGCCTGGACAGAGGCTGAGACAGAGGCAGATGGGATTCTAGTGCTCAACCTACCCCTGCAAAAATAAAGCTTAATATGAGCCCCCTTTCACCCAGAATGTTCTGTTGTCTTTATTTGGGCTCATAAATCCAGAGTGAAGCTGCCTGGGGCTGGAACCCTCAGGGGAAAGACTCAATAATGGTGAATTTTTAAATTCCCTTATTTTCTTAACACCTGATATAGAATAATACAATAACAAATTGAAATAAACAATAACAATTCTTTAAATACATAATATATACATACATTAGATTTAAACTACGTAATCTCACTCTTCTAAGAGAAAGTATTTTCTTTTTTTTTTTTTATTTTTATTGAAGGGTAGTTGACAACAGTATTGCATTACATTAGTTTCAGGTGTACAACACAGTGATTCAACATTTATATACATGATAATTCTAGGTACCAGCTATCACCATACCAAGTTGTTACAATATTTTGACTATATTCCTTATGCTATACATTACATCCCGGTTACTTATTTATTTTACAATTGGAAGTGTGTTTATATATATATATATATACATATATATATATATATGTATATATATATATATATTTTGTGAGGGCATCTCTCATATTTATTGATCAAATAGTTATTAACCACAATAAATTTCTGTATAGGGGGGTCAATACTCAATGCACAATCATTAATCCACCCCAAGCCTAATTTTCGTCAGTCTCCAATCTTCTGATGCATAACGAACAAATTCTTACATGGAGAACAAATTCTTACATAGTGAATAAGTTACATGGTGAACAGTGCAAGGGCAGTCATCACAGAAGCTTTCGGTTTTGTTCATGCATTATGAACTATACACAGTCAGTTCAAATATGAATATTCATTTGATTTTTAAACTTGATTTATATGTGGATACCACATTTCTCTATTATTATTATTTTTAATAAAATGCTGAAGTGGTAGGTAGATACGAGATAAAGGTAGAAAACAGAGTTTAGTGTTGTAAGAGAGCAAATGTAGATGATCAGGTGTGTGCCTGTAGACTATGTGTTAATCCGAGCTAGACGAGGGCAATAAACATCCATGTATGCAGAAGATTTCTCTCAGAACATGAGGGGGGAGGTTCTAAGCCTCACCTCTGCTGCTCCCCATTTTCTCACCAGATGGCCCCCTGCGACTGTGCCTGTCTTAGGTTGTTCCTCCCTTGAGGAATCTTACCCGTCTCTGGCTAACCAGTCATCTTCCGGGGCCATACAGGGAAATGTTAAGTTGGTAAGTGAGAGAGAAGCCTTATTGTTTGAAAAGGTTAGCTTTTTACTTCTTTGCATATTTATGCCCTGTGGCTTCTATGCCCAGCATTTGTCTTGAGGTGTCTTTACCACTTGGAAGAATTATGATACTCAGTAAATTCGACATGTGGCACGAGTTCTATTTAAAGGTTGTGATTAGGTAGGAAGAAGAAAAGCTATAGAAGTAGCAGGCAGAAGAAAACCTGGGAAGATTGATTATTTCTTTGACATATCTTCTTGTAGAGTAACTTCAGCATGGATAGGTTTTAAACTACTAATTAAATTGTGCACACACATTAACATAATAGGAATATAGTTACCTAACCAAAGCATACCTGTAATTACCAGCCATCTCCAGTGAAACCAAGAAAACCAGTTAGGCACCTTAGGCATTTGTGAAAACTTATCTATGATATGGTGGATATTGTCCGACTGAACTTAAACAGTCTGAGAGAATTCAGATAAACTAGAACAACCCATTCCTGGGGACTGTTCATATCCCATATGTTCTTTTAACGATAAATAGTCTGTGGTTGTAAGATTTTGGAGTGCTACAATTTGCACTTCTCCTAATTCTTGGTTGAGTTCCAACAGTATAGATCCAGTCCAATTTTTGTTTTACTGTATGCACAGGCCAGCTTAGATATCTCCTTCCTCATTCCCATGGCAAGTCCAGGAACTGGTGGGATGAGTGCATCTACACCTGTGACAGTGCGTGGATCTTTGTTGGAGTTTTTTTTTTTTGCTGATCATCTTCTGTCATGAGTCTTCCCGAGAGTGCTGATGTTGGAAGTTCTTTTTCATATCGTATCTTAGTTCATTTTCGGGGTAGCCAAATTAGGCTTTGATCCTCTGTATAAACACAAACAGACCCTTTGCCTACACTTTTATATGCCCTTTATATCATTGTGTAGAACTCATTAGAGGTCACCACATAGGAACTGCGTTTTTTTTTTAATCATTAATCTACACTTACATGACGATTACTTTGTTTACTAGGCTCTCCCCTATACCAGGTCCCCCCTATATACTCCTTTACAGTCACTGTCCATCAGCGTAGCAAACTGTTGTAGAATCACTACTTGTCTTCTCTGTGTTGTACAGCCCTCCCCTTTCTCCCACCCCGCTATGGATGCTAATCTTAATACCCCTCTTTTTCTGCCCCCCCTTATCCCTCCCTACCCACACATCCTCCCCAGTCCCTTTCCCTTTGGTACCTGTTAGTCCATTCTTGAGTTCTGTGATTCTGTTGCTGTTTTGTTCCTTCAGTTTTTCCTTTGTTCTTATATTCCACAGATGAGTGAAATCATTTGGTATTTCTCTTTCTCTGCTTGGCTTGTTTCACTGAGCATAATACCCTCCAGCTCCATCCATGTTGCTGCAAATGGTTGGATTTGCCCTTTTCTTATGGCTGAGTAGTATTCCATTGTGTATATGTACCACATCTTCTTTATCCATTCATCTATCGATGGACTTTTAGGTTGCTTCCAATTCTTGGCTATTGTAAATAGTGCTGCGATAAACATAGGGGTACATTGGTCTTTCTCATACTTGATTGCTGCATTCTTAGGGTAAATTCCTAGGAGTGCAATTCCTGGGTCAAATGGTATGTCTGTTTTGAGCATTTTGATGTACCTCCATACTGCTTTCCACAATGGTTGAACAAGTTTACATTCCCACCAGCAGTGTAGGAGGGTTCCCCTTTCTCCACAGCCTCGCCAACATTTGTTGTTGTTTGTCTTTTGGATGGCAGCCATCCTTACTGGTGTGAGGTGATACCTCATTGTAGTTTTAATTTGCATTTCTCTGATAATTAGCGATGTGGAGCATCTTTTCATGTGTCTGTTGGCCATCTGTATTTCTTTTTTGGAGAACCGTCTGTTCAGTTCCTTTGCCCATTTTTTAATTGGGTTATTTGTTTTTTGTTTGTTGAGGCATGTGAGCTCTTTATATATTCTGGACGTCAAGCCTTTATCGGATGTGTTATTTTCAAAGATATTCTCCCATACTGTAGGGTTCCTTTTTGTTCTATTGATGGTGTCTTTTGCTGTACAGAAGCTTTTCAGCTTAATATAGTCCCACTTGTTCATTTTTGCTGTTGTTTTCCTTGCCCGGGGAGATATGTTCAAGAAGAGGTCACTCATGTTTATGTCTAAGAGGTTTGTGCCTATGTTTTCTTCCAAGAGTTTAATGGTTTCGTGACTTACATTCAGGTCTTTGATCCATTTTGAGTTTACTTTTGTATATGGGGTTAGACAATGGTCCAGTTTCATTCTCCTACATGTAGCTGTCCAGTTTTGTCAGCACCATCTGTTGAAGAGACTGTCATTTCGCCATTGTATGTCCATGGCTCCTTTATCAAATATTAATTGACCATATATGTCTGGGTTAATGTCTGGATTGTCTAGTCTGTTCCATTGGTCTGTGGCTCTGTTCTTGTGCCAGTACCAAATTGTCTTGATTACTATGGCTTTATAATAGAGCTTCAAGTTGGGGAGTGAGATCCCCCCTACTTTATTCTTCTTTCTCAGGATTGCTTTGGCTATTCGGGGTCTTTGGTGGTTCCATATGAATTTTTGAATTATTTGTTCCAGTTCATTGAAGAATGTTGCTGGTAGTTTCATAGGGATTGCATCAAATCTGTATATTGCTTTGGGCAGGATGGCCATTTTGATGATACTAATTCTTCCTAGCCATGAGCATGGGATGCGTTTCCATCTGTTAGTGTCCCCTTTAATTTCTTTTAAGAGTGACTTGTAGTTTTCAGAATATAAGTCTTTCACTTCTTTGGTTAGGTTTATTCCTAGGTATTTTATTTTTTTTGATGCAATTGTGAATGGAGTTGTTTTCCTGATTTCTCTTTCTGTTGGTTCATTGTTGGTATATAGGAAAGCCACAGATTTCTGTGTGTTGATTTTGTATCCTGCAACTTTGCTGTATTCCGATATCAGTTCTAGTAGTTCTGGGGTGGAGTCTTTAGGGTTTTTTATGTACAGTATCATGTCATCTGCAAATAGTGACAGTTTGACTTCTTCTTTGCCAATCTGGATTCCTTGTATTTTTTTGTTTTGTCTGATTGCCGTGGCTAGGACCTCCAGTACTATGTTAAATAACAGTGGGGAGAGTGGGCATCCCTGTCTAGTTCCCGATCTCAGCGGAAATGCTTTCAGCTTCTCGCTATTCAATATAATGTTGGCTGTGGGTTTTTCATAGATGGCCTTTATTATGTTGAGGTACTTGCCCTCTATTCCCATTTTGCTGAGAGTTTTTATCATGAATGGATGTTGAACTTTGTCAAATGCTTTTTCAGCATCTATGGAGATGATCATGTGGTTTTTGTCTTTCTTTTTGTTGATGTGGTGGATGATATTGATGGACTTTCGAATGTTGTGCCATCCTTGCATCCCTGGGATGAATCCCACTTGGTCATGGTGTACGATGGTTTTGATGTATTTTTGAATTCGGTTTGCTAAAATTTTGTTGAGTATTTTTGCGTCTATGTTCATCAGGGATATTGGTCTGTAGTTTTCTTTTTTGGTGGTGTCTTTGCCTGGTTTTGGTATTAGGGTGATGTTAGCTTCATAGAATGAGTTTGGGAGTATCCCCTCCTCTTCTGTTTCTTGGAAAACTTTAAGGAGAATGGGTATTATGTCTTCCCTGTATGTCTGATAAAATTCCGAGGTAAATCCATCTGGCCCGGGGGTTTTGTTCTTTGGTAGTTTTTTGATTACCGCTTCAATTTCGTTGCTGGTAATTGGTCTGTTTAGATTTTCTGTTTCTTTTTGGGTCAGTCTTGGAAGGTTGTATTTTTCTAGGAAGTTGTCCATTTCTCCTAGGTTTCCCAGCTTGTTAGCATATAGGTTTTCATAGTAGTCTCTAATAATTCTTTGTATTTCTGCGGGGTCTGTCGTGATTTTTCCTTTCTCATTTCTGATACTGTTGATTTGTGTTGACTCTCTTTTCCTCTTAATAAGTCTGGCTAGAGGCTTATCTATTTTGTTTATTTTCTCGAAGAACCAGCTCTTGGTTTCATTGATTTTTGCTATTGTTTTATTCTTCTCAATTTTATTTATTTCTTCTCTGATCTTTATTATGTCCCTCCTTCTGCTGACCTTAGGCCTCATTTGTTCTTCTTTTTCCAATTTCGATAGTTGTGACATTAGACCGTTCATTTGGGATTGCTCTTCCTTTTTTAAATATGCTTGGATTGCTATATACTTTCCTCTTAAGACTGCTTTTGCTGTGTCCCACAGAGGTTGGGGCTTAGTGTTGTTGTTGTCATTTGTTTCCATATATTGCTGGATCTCCATTTTGATTTGGTCATTGATCCATTGATTATTTAGGAGCGTGTTGTTTAGCCTCCATGTGTTTGTGAGCCTTTTTGCTTTCTTTGAACAGTTTATTTCTAGTTTTCTGCCTTTGTGGTCTGAAAAGTTGGTTGGTAGGGTTTCAATCTTTTGGAATTTACTGAGGCTCTTTTTGTGTCCTAGTATGTGGTCTATTCTGGAGAATGTTCCATGTGCACTTGAGAAGAATGTGTATCCTGTTGCTTTTGGATGTAGAGTTGTGTAGATGTCTATTAGGTCTATCTGTTCTAGTGTGTTGTTCAGTGCCTCTGTGTCCTTACTTATTTTCTGTCTGGTGGATCTGTCCTTTGGAGTGAGTGGTGTGTTGAAGTCTCCTAGAATGAATGCATTGCATTCTATTTCCTCCTTTAGTTCTATTAATATTTGTTTCAGGTATGTTGGTGCTCCTGTATTGGGTGCATATATATTTATAATGGTTATATCCTCTTGATGGACTGAGCCCTTTATCATTATGTAATGTCCTTCTTTGTCTTTTGTTACTTTCTTTATTTTGAAGTCTGTTTTGTCTGATACCAGAATTGCAACACCTGCTTTCTTCTCTCTGTTGTTTGCTTGAAATATCTTTTTTCATCCCTTGACTTTAAGTCTGTGCGCGTCTTTGGGTTTGAGGTGAGTCTCTTGTAAGCAGCATATGGATGGATCTTGCTTTTTTATCCATTCTATTACTCTGTGTCTTTTGATTGGTGCATTCAGTCCATTTACATTTAGGGTGATTATTGAAAGGTATGAATTTATTGCCATTGCAGGCTTTAAGTTTGTGGTTACCAAAGGTTTAGGGTTAGCTTCTTTACTATTTTACTGTCTAACTTAACTCGCTTGTTGAGCTATTATAAACACAGTCTGATGATTCTTTATTTCTCTCCCTTCTTATTCCTCCTCCTCCCTTCTTCATATGTTGGGTGTTTTGTTGTGTGCTCTTTTTAGGAGTGCTCCCATCTAGAGCAGTCCCTGTAGGATGCCCTGTAGAGGTGGTTTGTGGGAGGCAAATTCCCTCAACTTTTGCTTGTCTGGGAATTGTTTAATCCCTCCTTCATATTTAAATGATATTCGTGCTGGATACAGTAGTCTTGGTTCGAGGCCCTTCTGTTCCATTGCATTAAGTATATCATGCCATTCTCTTCTGGCCTGTAGGGTTTCTGTTGAGAAGTCTGATGATAGCCTGATGGGTTTTCCTTTGTAGGTAACCTTTTTTTTCTCTCTGGCTGCCTGTAATACTTTGTCCTTGTCTTTGATCTTTGCCATTTTAATTATTATGTGTCTTGGTGTTGCCCTCCTTGGATCCCTTGTCATGGGAGTTCTGTGTACCTCTGTGGTCTGAGAGGCCATTTCTTCCCCTAGTTTGGGGAAATTTTCAGCAATTATTTCTTCAAAGACATTTTCTATCCCCTTTTCTCTCTCTACTTCTTCTGGAATACCTATGATTCTTACATTGTTCCTTTTCGATTGGTCACTCAGCTCTCTTAAAATTCTTTCATTCCTGGGGATCCTTTTATCTCTCTCTGCATCAGCTTCTCTGCGTTCCTGTTCTCTGTTTTCTAGTCCATTAATGGTCTCTTGCATCTCGTCCATTCTGTTTTGAAGTCCTTCCAGAGCTTGTTTTATTTCTGAATTCTCCTTCCTTAGTTCTTGCATATTTCTCTGCAAGTCCATCAGCATGGTTATGACTTTTGTTTTGAATTCTTTTTCAGGAAGACTGGCTAAATCTATCTCCCCAGATTCCTTCTCAGGGGAAGATGTAGCAGATGCCGAAGCTGTCTGGGTTAGTCTTGTCTGGATCATATTTTTTTGCCTTTTCATGTTGACAGGTGCTATTGACTGTCAGCTGGGAGGGCCAAAATTTTCACTTGCTACTGGCCTTTCTTTACTGGGACATCTGCGACCCCTAGTGGCTTGTGTTGGGTAATTGCGTGTAGACTGGGTCTTTGTGTCTTGCCTGGCCGGAAGGGAGAAATTTCCCTTTCTGTGGGCGGAATTTGTCTCAGGCTGCTTCTCTGCTTTAGCAGCGCCCGGTGGGGTAATGGATGGGGGGGCTGCTTGACTGTTTGCCTCCGTGAGGGGTCTCAGAGCTGTTGCCCAGGGGGTTAGTGCACCCGGTTTTCCCTGTAATTTCCAGCTGCTGTACTGTGACCTGGGTTGTTTCCGTCAAGCTGTTAAGTCCCTGTCCCTTTAAGACTTTCAAAAAGCCCCCGCTTTTCTTTGTCACAGGGGCAGCAGCTTCGGCACCCGCTCAGAGGTCTTACTCCCTGTTCCCCCAGTATCCAGGGCCCCCTGGGCATGTACTGTGTCTGCGCTCTGGCCCGGATGGCTGGGGCTGGGTGTTCAGCAGTCCTGGGCTCCGTCTCCCTCCCGCTCTGCCTACTCTTCTCCCGCCGGGAACTGGGGGGAGGGGCGCTCGGGTCCCGCAGGGCCGGGGCTTGTATCTTACCCCTTTCACCAGGCGCTGGGTTCTCGCTGGTGTAGCTGCAGTCTGGCCACTGTCCTGCGTCTTCTGGTCTCTCTTTTAGGGCTAGTTGTGTTTGTTGTATTTTCAAAAGTATATATGTTTTTGGGAGGAGATTCCCACTGTCCTACTCACGCTGCCATGTTGGCTCCGCCTCCTCTGCCGAGAAAGTATTTTCTAACTGTGACAGCAGTGAACAGTGATAATGATCACTGCAGGCAGATAAAGATGCTGGGGAGAGTTGGTGTGGATAAAATGTGAGTTCCTGTGGCCAGGATTCTCACCTGGCCCTGGTTGATTAGCTCACTGCACACCTGTGGGCAATACATGGCTGTTGACTCTATAAAAAGAGCTCCGCCCAGTGCTCTGGGTGCGACATGGTGGCAGGGCTGCAAGGCTGCAGGAGAGCAGAGCAGAGGCTGGAGTTGTGGCAGTGCCGAGGACAGAGGCCCGGAGGACAGCTGTGCGGGACGACTGTGCAGAGAGGCCCAGAGGACAGCTGTGTGGCACGACTGTGCAGGCAGAGAGGCCCAGAGGACGGCTGTGCAGGACGACTGTGCAGAGAGGCCCAGAGGACAGCTGTGCAGACAGAGGGGCCCAGAGGCAAGGGGAGAGAACAACTTGCTGCATGCAGACTTGCTCTGAATGGGATTTTAGTGACTGACCTGCCACCTGGAAATAAAGTTGGATATAACCCTTTCACCCCAAGAACGTTTTGCTGTCAGTTTCTTTGGTCACACTGAATCCATAGTGAACTTGCCCGGGGCTGAAACCCATTGGCAAGACAGTTGGGTGCTTTGAAAGTTCTAAACTTGAATTCTGTCTCTTCACTCAAGTAAGTCTTAGTGTCCTCATTTATAATTAAGAGACACAATATTTACTTCATAAAGTTAGCTGTGAGGATTAAATGACAAGACATCTGTAAGCTCCCTTGCTTCATGTCTAGCACTTACTGAAAGGCAGAAATTAGTTACTTTGTTGTTTTGAGTTTAATGTGGATTTGGGTGATTATGATGATCAAATAACATATGACCACAAAGTAGCTTCCAGTCTTACTTTGGGAGCTAAGTTTTTCCAAGCTATGGATATTTACTCAAGAACAAAGAAAAACTCAGGACTTATAACATTTCACTCCTTCACTTAATAATACAGAGCTACAAAAAAGCATCCTGACTTCATCTCTTCAAATTTTGAGGCAAGCAGGGATATCAAGAACACAAGAGACAAGCCACCAAAACATGCAGAGAGAAGTCAAGGAGCAGTACTCAAGACAATGTGTGCAGCAATTCTACTTAATGTCACTTTCTCAGAGAGGCCTTCCCCTGACGGAGCTACCTAAAATGGTACTGCAGTGCATACCCTCAACCTACCCACTTCCCTACTCAGTAACCTACCTTATTTTTTCTTATGGGACTTTGTCTTGCCAGTGGGTTTCAGCCCCAGGCAAGTTCACTATGGGTTCAGTGAGACTGGGGAATGACAATGGAATGTTCTTGGGGTAAATGGGTTTATTATCTGGCTTGTTCTCCCAGTGATACTTCGAGCACTAGAATTATATCTGCATCTAACAATCTGCAGGTCTGTAAACCTCCTTCATCTCTGCCTCTGCACTGGGCAGAGCTCTTTATAGACTGACTCAGTCAGCTTATTGTCCACAGGTGTGGAAGCAGTAGGTCACTTACATTATCAAGTAGTTTAGGTTCAAGTGAGGATCCTGGCTTTATGAACTTTCATTTCCCCACAGACTTACTATGACTGATTTCATATTTATATATATTTTCATTGACTCTCTACCTAAAAGAACTTGGTTTTGATCATGGCTGTATCACTAATGCCTAGAATAGGATGTGGCACTCAAGATATATTTATGTAGTGACTAAATAAGTTATTTATTGAGTGCTTATTGTGTGCAGGTAATGAATTTGGTACTTGATTTACTTAAACACCTATGTAGCTCTTACTATGTTCAAATCCCATTGGGAGACATTAATGGTCACAATTCTGAGAAATTACATGGTGATTTCTTTCATTTTACATGTGAACAGAGAGGCTCAAATGTGTTAAGTGGTTTGCTCACTATTCTCCAGCTGGTAAATGTCAGTGAACTAGGATCTCCAATTAGGTTGGCTTACTCCCAAGGTCATGTTCTTCCCCCTACAACTCTGATGGGGTGGAAGGTTTCAGATGTACGAACTGTAGTCAACATCACAGAATCTTGAGTTTAGAGCTGTATGAAGTTAGAAGAGAGTGATGAACAATGAGCTTGGCTCTGGTGAGGAGAAAGGAATTCCTCAGCAATCATTTGGGTTCAAGGTAGGCATATGCTAGACATTGGTGTATTGTCCCCAATGAAATGTTTGTTTCAGGTAGCACTGTTCCTCTGCTACTGCAACATGGTAGGAAAACTGCCACTGGTTTGAGTATCTGAGGAAAGCATGTTTACATCATGCAAACAGCTTTATACAATATCTATTAACAATTTTTTCCTGATTTGTACAACCGGCAGAGGCATGATATACTCTTTCTGATATGAAAGGAGAAAATATGAGCTCACTCTCTGGCAACTTCATATTCAAGTATGCAGTCATATATTTAGTATGCCAAATGTGTATGTGATCGTCTTGCCAATGGGTTTCAGCCCCAGGCAAGTTCATTATGGATTCAGTGTGACCAAAGAAAATGACAGTAAAACATTCTCAGGGTGAAAGGGTTATACCCAGGTTTATTTCCAGGTGGCAGGTCGGTCACTAAAATCCTGTTCACTCAGAGCAAGTCTGCACGCAGCAAGCCGGTCTCTGCCTCTGGGCCTCTCTGCCCTCACAGCCGTCCCACACAGCTGTCCTCTGGGCCTCTCGGCCTGCACAGTCCTCCCAGCACAGCCATCCTCTGTGCCTCTGTCCGTGGCGCTTCCACCACTCCAGCCTCTGCTCTGCTCTCCTGCAGCCTTGCAGCCATGCTACTGTGTCACCCAGACCACTGGGCGGAGCTCTTTATATAGAGTCAATAGCAATGTATTCCCCACATGTGTGTAGTGAGCCAGCCAAGCAGGGCCAGGTGAGAATCCTTTTATGAATAATAATTGAAGCTACTAGGTTTTTTTCTAACAAGACAAGGGTCAAGAACCTGTATGATTTGAAGGTGAAATGACATATAGACTAATATTTTCATTGGCTAGGGAAAGTAAATAATTAAAACATTGTTAAGTTCTCAGTCATACATAGATGCAAGTGATAAATTCTACAGCTTTTAGGTAAAACCCAAAGCTAATCCCCTCTATTGGATTTTTAAGGATCTGATTCAACAGAAATTTATTTATTTTATAAGTTTCAAATATTTTGTCTTTCAGAAAAGTCACATTAAAATACAAATAATAACTCTTTTATTGTTGGTTCTCAGATATTTTATTTGTAGGACATCTCATTTGTTATTTTGTATAATTTAAAACCTCAAATGGTAGGAATATAAAATGGTATAGCTGATCTATCTATCTATCTATCTATCTATCTATCTATCTATCTATCTATCTATCTATCTATCTATCTATCTATCTATCTATCTATCTATCTATCTATCTGCTATGAACATTCCTGTATAACTTTTGTGTGAACATATGCTTTCAATTTTTGTGTATATATGTATATATATCTCTATCAGATATATATATATATCTATATCTCTATCAGATATATATATATATATATGTATATATATGATGTAGCCACTGTGGAAGATACCTTAAAAGTTACTCAAAAAGTTAAACACAGAGTTGCCACTTGACCCAGTGTGGGGAAAGCTGGGGTTCCCATGGCCTGAATCATCACCTGAACCTAAACTATTTGATGATTTAACTGGCCTACTGCTAGGCTAATGCTTCCACACCTGTAGGCAATAAGCTATTATTATTGACTGAGTCACTATATAAAGAGCTCTGCCCAATGCTCTGGGTGGAGGCAGAGACAAGGAGGATTACAGACCTGGAGATCATTGGATGCAGCAGACGTAATTCTAGTGCTCGAACTGTCGCTGGGAGAACAAGCCAGATAATAAACCCTTTCACCCCCGACTCCCGAACATTCCATTGTCATTCCTCCGTCTCACTGAACCCATTGGCAAGACACCCAGCAATTTTATTCCTAGGTATATGCACAAGAATTGAAAGCATATGTTCATAGCAGATTATCATAATAAGCAAAAAGCAGAAACTAATTGTTCATCAACTGAATGGATAAACAAAATATAATGTTTATCCAACATAAAGGAATATTAATCAGCCATAATGATTGAAATGCTGAGACATGCTAAAATATGGATAAGCCTTGAAAACTTGCTACTTGAAAGAAGCCAGACACAAATGCCCCATATTATATGATTCCATTTATATTAAAGATCAAGAAGGGCAGATCCACAGAGACAGAAAGTAGACTAGTGGCTGCCAGGGCTGGGGGCAGGGGTGATGAAAAGATTCTGTAATTAGATAATGGTGATGGTTTTACAACCTTATATTCTAAATATACTAAGTTCCATTGAATTGTACAAGTTAGGAGGGAGAGTGAATTCTATGGTGTGTGAATCTCAAAGCAAAAAACATAAAACTACAACGACCCAAAAACCCACCACTAACAAAAATCTGGTTTGTACTCCACCCCCTTACACCTCCTTAAATGTATGCAGAACAGTGAAACTTCTCATTTTCTCAAATCCAAATGGGAATAGCAGCTGGATTACTGGGGAGTGGTTAAGAAGAAGTAATACAAATAATTATGGTCTATTTATACAAATACAAATACAAGCCATGGAACAAATAAATTATGGAAGCCAACATAATTATTTACAATACAACAAGTTATGGAGGATTTATGGTATGATAGCATTGTGTGAAAGACTTTGGTATTAGTGACAGGTCAGTATGGTGGGCTGAATAATGGCACCCTAAAGATGTCCACATCCTAAGCCTTGGAATCTGTGAATATGTTAGGTTATATGACAAGGGGGAATTAAGGTTGCTAATTAATTGACTCTAAAATATTAGACTATCCTGGGTTATCCAGGTGGGTCCAATGTAATCACAAAGGTCCTTAAAGTGTTAGAGTGAAGCAGAAGGGAAAAATTGGAGAGATGGCAGCATGAGGACTTGACCAGATGTTGGTGGAGAAAGGGGGCCTGTGAGCCAAGGAAAGCAGGTAGCCTCTAAACTGCAAAGGGCAAGGGAAAAGAGTCTTCCTCAATGCCTTCATAAAGGAACATTGCCCTGATGATGCCTTAATTTTAGCCCAGAGACCCGTTTTGAACTCTGACCTCCAGAATTGTAAAATAATAAATTTGTAATATTTAAATCTGTGATAATTTGTTACAGCAGTAATAGGAAACTAATAGTCAGTAAAGGTCAGGTCCAATGCTATGAAGCTCTCTTCCAAACTAAGGAGAATTGGGAGAAATAAACAGGGAGATACAGAGGCAGTGGGTGAAGAAAATAATCCATTAAAAACCAAGTACCAGTGGGTAATCTCAAGAGCCAGAGATTTTTGCAAGTCTAGACCTGTATCTGCTGTTCCCCAGTGCTTCATTAGCATAGCACTTGCTAAGTTCTTTCAGATCAAGTCTTGAGAAATGTGCTTACCCAGATATCTCTAACTTGACTCAGAATTTAGTTTTCATTTCAGTTTCCTTCTAAACAGCCTAGGAGTTCTAGCTGGCTTTGAAATGACTTATGGCTTCAGGCAGGACAGGATGTTTTAGTATCTGTCAGGAAGTTTCATCAGCTCTTGCTTCTATAGGAAAATAATAACCTAAGAACTGAAGGCAGAAAATAATAACCTAAGTACGAATGCACTTAGGGTACTGAATGTGCCTCATTCTGAGGTCCCAGTGTCAGTCAGTGACCCTGATAGTATACTCAACAAACATTTGTGTCTTAATATATACTGAGTACTTGTTTTAAGAATTGTTCCATGCCCTTCCACATATCTTTATTTTATTTAAACCACATGACAACTCTTCAAGGTAGATAACTCCATTTGATAGTTAAGAAAAGTAAGGCTCCCTTTAATTCCTCTCCCCAGGGAACCAGAAAGTTTATTTCCCAGGGGAAAAATGCACAGCCCACTTGTCTTGCCAGTGGGTTTCAGCCCTGGGCAAGTTCACTATGGACTCAGTGAGACTGAGGAATGACAATGGAATGTTCTTGGGGTGAAAGCATTTATACACAACTTTATTCCCATGGTGGCAGGTCAATCACTAGATTCCAGTCCACTTAGAGCAAGTCTGCATGCAGCAAGCCTCTTTCTGCCTCTGGGCCTCTCTACCCTGGCAGCTGTTTCAGTCTCTGTGCTCGGTGCGGCCACCATGCCAGTCTCTGCTCTCCTGCGGCCATGCAGCAGCCATGCGACCATGCCACCATGCTGCCCAGAGCACTGCGTGGAGCTTTTTATATAGTCAATAGCACTGTGTTGCCCACACGTGTGTAGTGAGCTAGCTGATCAGGGCCATGTTCCTGGCCATAGGAACCTTCACTTTATCCACACCATAGCAGACTATTGAACTCCTTTTCTAAGAAACCTACCCTAAAAGTTTCTACCCTAAAGCATTTCATTCCCTGGGGTGCTCTGGACTCTCTACCCACAAAACCAGGTAAGTTATTAAAACTGGATCTGGACTTAATGGGCTGCTTTCTGCCTACAGGGCCAGCTAATTAGTCTTAATTATCTCATTATAGATTCTAAGTATTTCCAGCTGCTTCTTTACCCCTTATTGCCCACTCCTGTCCCCCATGTCTATTTTCCAGATAGTCTCTGCCAAGTCATGGACACAGGTGATACACTGATGTACTCTTCATATCTATCAGAATATTTGCTATTTCTGATTAAGGTTCTCACTGGCTAAATCCTCCTGGGGCATCAACCTCTGTGTTTCTTTATCCATGAGAGTGAATATGCTGTGGCCAATTATTAGACATAAGGACAAATCTGAAAAACCACATTTGATTTTCACTGATCATAGAACTGTAATATAACCTATATAGGGCAAACAATAAACACAAATCTGTTTATTTGATAGAAGCTTAGAAAGTAATCCCTTCTCCCTTCTTCTCACTGCCCCCAAGCCTCAAATCAATCATTCAGTCCAAATAGTTCAAATAAAAATAAGGATGAAAAGTTATATTTCCTAATTGATTGAGAATGTGAAAGGTGAAGTACAGCTTAGCAAAAGTGAATGAGAATGTGTGGTCAGAGGGCTACAAGGTATATGACTGATCTTAGGCAAGTCATCTGATTCCTCTACATCTTACCTTTCTAAGAAAAACAATGCATAATACCTATTTCAGGTGGGCTGTTGAGAGGATCAGATAGGGTAATTTATGTGAAAGTGGTTTGCAAACTAAATATGTGTAAACAAATGTTAGTTGTTATTAATAAAGAAAAGGAAAATTTCCTCCATTTTTACTTCTACTAGCTTTTTCTAATATGACTGCTTCTTAGAGTTTGAGTATCTGAGGAAAGCATGTCAGATCCTACCAACATGCTTTGCATCTATGTAGGTCAAGATAAGGTACAATCTTAAAATGGCCAAAGAAAAATGACCGTTAGGGACACTGAGCAATTCTACATTTGTGGCTGATAAAAATTTAATTTGCAACTAACAATATTTGGTTTTCCCCAAAACAAAAAGCCCTTTTTTAAAGCTCTTTCCACACTTCCCCTTTCAATATTTGTCAACTGAATTCACCTCCATGCAAATTAAACAAAATAGAATGTTTTTATTTATTCAAGTATTTTATACTGAACAGCTCCCTGGAGGTTCTCCATTTACTGGCTTGGGTAATATTATCTTTCCTTTAGTTTATTAGATTGACAAAGTTAATTTAAAAATAACCTAGGGAACTTTAAGTGATTCTTGGAAGGGCAACATGCATGCACATATGGTCGGTCACCCATTATTTTCTGTATGTGTGCTATCTTATGAAAGGAGTTTTTGCATTAATTTTTAAGAATACAAAAAATAAATTGCCAACATGAAATATTATCATTCTGATGATGAAATGCTTTCACTTCTGTTCTTTATGTAAGTGAAAATTTCATCTAGTTTAGCCAAGGAGCAATTTGATAAAGTGGTACAACTGTTTATTGCCAAAAAAAACCCCATTTTAGTCTGAAATACAACCTGGGGCACAGAGCATCTAATTAAATTCATACAAAGTACAAATTATTGAATAGAATCCAAAATGAATTTCATAGTAAATACCAATTAATGTGACACCCAATTTCTTTCCCCTTTTCTAGTCACTCCAATGAGCATGGCTTACACACAAATATGCTTTATATTTCAGTCCAAGTATCACATCCAATGCTTTGCAAGCAGGTTGGTTAGGTGTTTTTTCCTATTTGATTCTTACAAAAAAAAAATCAGTGATACAAAAAGTTCCTCCTCAAATTCTTTAACTTGAGAAGAATTTTCACTACCTAATATTTTTATTTCTCCCACTTAATACATGGATCGATACTTCTTTTGACAACAGTACTATCTCTTTTATCCTTGTTTCCATGATAGTGAACACACAAGAGAAAGCTGTAAAGCCACATACATATCTATAGGAATTTTGAGAGCAGCACCTAGTCAACCTAGCTGGTGAGACAAGGCTTCAATTAAAACTGTGTTCAACAACATTCAACAAATGATTGTCTGTAAAGTAATAACACTTTGAACAGAGAGCAACCGGTGATTAATCAAGCACAAGAGTGGCCAAGTGTAGCTCATCAGTTGTGAAAATAACAGTCACTAGATTTGTTTTGCTTTGGAGAGGCCAATGATCAAAGCTGTTCTCAGAGAAGCTGGCAGGCAGAGCTAATTCCAGGAGCCATAATGAATGGTGTATCATTCATTCACCAAATAACTACTGAGCACCTATAATGTGGAGATATTGAAACTGCTGCTAGAAAACACAAAAAAGGCAAAGTTCATACCCTGAAGGAGTTCAACATATTTTGGGAAGAAAAGCAACTCTGTTTCTTGACAAGGGAGAGAAGCTTTGGTAATATATACCAGAAATCACCACTTGATGCTTACAGTATACATTTTTTTAAAAAAGTGAAAAAGGCTGATAAATATGGAAAGAGTTTCTTTTCAAACAATGTTAAAATTCCATGAATGTAGTTGCTTTTATTTTCAATTTGATCTACACTCAGATTCAATTTACTTATATCGAGCACCTACCATGTACCAGGCATTTCTATATAGCCTTTTTCTGTTTCTCCCAAGGTATCTAAGGAGTGCTTGCAATGTAACAGATATTCACCTTTTCTTAAAAAATAACTTTGAATTAAAAAATATCAATGTATACTTCATATTGTTATGGGTTAAATATTTCAAAGGAATCTAATCTTGGGAAACCGAATAAAATCCTATTAAGTTATTCAAATTTACACATTTTGCGTCAGTTTCTCATACCTCACAGTTTACATGGAAGCAATACTAAATAAAGGTCATCTTTAAAAAGGCAATGTACAGTGCACGGCAACATCCTGACTACCAATTATCAGTGCACTAAGAGCAGTGGCGCTGTGAATACAGAGAGTACCATCCTGCTGTGCTCTGCAGACTTGCTGGTGGATGGGGTTCATTTGTCTATGAGGACCATGTGACAAACGATCTTGACCCATTCCACTTCCAGGTCCTTAAGATGTGCATAACACAAACCTGTTTCTAAGAAATCTTTTTCAGGCAGTTCTCTTTAACTTTGGTCTCTCCACTTCTTTCACTCCCTGAGAGTCATTAAAAGAACATTTTTTAAGGCTTAGGAAATAAACTAAGTCTAGACAAGGATTTCACAGTCATCTTTAATGCTTGGACTACTGGAAAACAAAAGGGCAAGCTCCTTGAGGGCAGGGGCTGGTATCCCTACTGGCCTTTGTCTTGTTCTCAGAGCACAGCACACTGTGTTCTCTAAATGATTACTGGGGACAATGACAAAGAGTCTGGGTTGCTCCTTTTCTCTCCAAGGCAGTAGCCAAAGAGGTAATATAGGCCAAGTGTGTAGTATGCAAAGCTGTCACTCAGATCTCCCACTTGCCTTAGGTAGCAGATGATTAGGTTTCGTATGCCTGGTTTATACTCTTCAAATATTTATAGACAGTTCTCTTTGCCTCAAGCCCTAGTTGTCAGTTAGCCAAGTTATACATACATAGTTCTTTTAATCTTTCCTTAGAAATCAATCCCACTTAATCATTCTAGTTGCACTACTCTCAGCTTTTGGCTGTTTGTCTTTCTGGTAATTTATTCTGTTGAAGTGCATGAAAATAATACAGATGTGGAACAGAAAAGGGTTTGGTCACCTTTCTAGATAAGATTCAATGCCTTTATGTACAAAATAAAATTATTTATCCTTTTACCTTTTGCATGACCATATTGAAAAAAAATTCTTATTTAAGTTGATGGATCAATCAATACATTGCAAGAGAAAGGAAGAAAAAAGTACCATCAGTATATTCTCTAAGGATGACATCATCATTGATTGAACTCTCTCATGTGTCTATAATAACTGATTAATTTAACCTGCAGTATTAAAACGTGGGAAAAATGAGAATCCAGAATAACATGGTCACCACAGGGAGGCTTGGGTGCCCATCCTAAGGTACTATTTATCTGTGGATACTTCCGGCTAACTTTAGTTTTTCAATGAAAAAAATGTAAAAACAAGTTATTTTTTCACATTATAAAAGGAATACGTTAAAAAAATTTCAAATAATCAGAAATGCAGAAAAGTTACCTATAATTCACTACCCAAAGACAATATTTAATGTTTTTGAAGAATTCCATTTAAGCCTTTTTTTTTGCACATTCTTGCCCTCTCCCCATCACTCATACTATATGCATAGTTTAATACCTTGCTTTTTCATTTAATATTGTAACATAAAATTACACGTATTGCATTGTCTTCAAATCATAATTTTTAATGACTACAGACTATTTCATCAACTAAGTGCTTGTGCCATAATTTTACACAGTTCTCTATTGTTGGACATTTACATTGTTTCCATTTTTTTCTCTAGAATAAATATCATTACAAAGAAAATCTTTATGTGAAAAGCTTTTCTGTAAGTTAAGAATATTCTTAGGTTAGTTGCAGTAAAATTGATGGATCAATGGATACCCAGAAAATAAATTTTGACATAAAGAATGAAAATACTATTTGAAGTGAAAAATACCACCATACGTACAAAGATTTGTCTTTTGGCTCTGATACTAGCAAGTGAATACTCAATATTTGAAGGTTGTAGAAAACTGTCAAGGATGATAAATTCTAAAAAATGTAGTAGTCACTAGTATTCCCCTCCTTTATCCACACAGGTATATTATTGATCTCTTATTAAGCTTAAATTCTTAACCTTACCTAGATCTACCATCAGAAGGCGAGTGAGTGCTGTGTAGAAGGTTGTTCGGCACCTGAAGTCACTGAGACTGTAACTGTCATTGATGCCAAGAAAGGGGAAGTGTTCACTCTAATGAAAGCAAAAGAGCACTCAAAGTTACTAATGCTTTACCTAAACTATCTGGAAAATTCCAGTCATTAAAGGAAATAAGACTTACCGTGTGGTTTTTTAGCATGAATTTCACAGCATCTATCTTCCTAAGTTTTTTTAAAAGGATATAGGTAATACAAGTTAAGGAATCTGGGGAAATATAATCATCTTATCAATAGGTAATAAATAACAAAATAACACTGAACTACAATGGCATTAGTTTCTATTTATGAAGAATAAATATTATTTCTAAAAATTATTCACACAGAGATGCCTTTCATTCTGTTAAAAATGATAATTCATTATTAACCAATGCAATTACTTTTCCTGTCTTATACATATTCTGGTTATGGAAAGAAGAATGAATTTTATAATTAAGACAAAAACTTCTTTACTATTAAAGTCTTGATAGTGGAAAATTAAAACTGACCTTTTTATATTTTGGGTGTAACTTGAGAACTTTCACTTAATAGCATTTCATAAAAAATATAAAAGATCCATAATAGGCTATCAAGAAAGAAAATTATTCAGTTCTAAGAAACAATGAGTCAGCAGCAATCTAAGGAAATTCTGCTTTAGAAGAAAAAGATGAGAATACAATTAGCAGGATTTAGCATACTACATATTATCAAGTGTTGAAGGACAGGCTTAAAGGGCTTAATATTTCTCAAGTACCTATTAGTTGCAAGGCATTTTGTATTTGTTAATTCACCTCATCTTTACAATTATAGTGTTAAGTATTATTTCTAATCTGTAGATGTGAAAACAGAAACTGAGTAATTACATTATTTCCAGAGATTATGCAACTATGAATTGATAGTGCTGAGATCCGAACTAAGGTTTGGCTACAAAGACCATGTTCTTTCTCCTGTACTGCCTTATTACCCTGAACAGTGCAACTCAGAATGAGAGTAAAGTTAAGGAATCATAAATATGACAAGGCCTAAATAATTTTGGTTAATGCTATCATCAAGGAAGGGCTGATGTGGATTCTAGGAACATCTACTCAGTATACAACACACTCTTTGCTTATTTAGTCACTTAGGTGTGGGTCAAACGGGTAGCAAACACATCGGAGACAAGAGTCGGGAAACCTGGGCTCTCGGCTGGGCTACACCATTCAGTCAGCTGAATGAGTCTGGGTACGATAGTCAGTCACCCATAGCTCTAGTTCCCTCTCCAACAAATGAGTATGAAACCTATATCCAAGCTATCTTACAGGATTATTGGGAGGATCAGATAATGCAAATATCTTTGCCAATTATAAACCAGGGAGGAAGACACAAAGATGCAGATAATTAACATTTATAGAATGTCTCCTGCTTGCAGGGTTAATTCTCACAATCCCATGAGGTAGGTAGAATCACTTCTATTTTTTTGGATGAGAAACAAAGTGAAAAAATTAAATGAAACTTTTTAATAGACAAATAATTAGTATGATTTAGATTCAACTCCCTCTGACTCTAGAGCAACCAATCCAGTTGCACATTAAGCATGTGTATTTGGCTCACCTCCATATTAGACTGTAAACTTTCTAAGGGCAGGGGTGGCATCTGTGCATTTTCCTCAGTGCACTGCTCTCAGTGGGTACTCAATGCACTGTGTGTTCCCAGCAGGCTGCAGGGCAACAAGATCAGGGCTACTAGGTGGCAGGTCTTACCCTGTACAAAGCTGCAGATTTGACTTTTCCCCAGTGTAAAGCACTAAAAGAAGAGTTGCCACTCACACTTTACTCAGTTAAATATGGGTGGGGAATCAATAAACTATGAAATACCTTAAGTAATTACCAAATATAATTCTCTTAGAATTGTGAAGTTAAAAGTGGTTGGGTCTATAGGTGATAAGAATGCTGTCATTAATAGGAATCTTCCTGTCAGTGCTGTTAAATAGCAAGTCATGTTTGGACAATAGAACATTCATGGTAGCAATAAACAGGACATTCATAGGAAGAATCTCACTTGCCAAAGACACATTTTCTGTAGAACTGCACCTGTACACTTTGTACCAAGGCCAGACTTAATGCCTTTTAATTTCATTCTAAAGAAAAAAATAACTAAGAGTAAATAAATTTTTACTTTTTTTTCATTGAAGAAAAAAGTGAGATTTCATCTGAATATTTTAATTCTCTTACAGGAATTCAACTCAAAGGTAGTTATAGCCTTTAAGAGGGTGTGTATTTTTTTTTTAAAGGGCAAATGGATAGCCTACATCATCCTTATTATCTTTATTCTTTCATCTTGTTCTTCTTTAAGAGACTAGAGTCTTTACAGGTCGTGCCATCTGAGTTGGGTAGGAGCATCTGAGTTGGGTGGCAGTGGTAAGTTAGATTTCAGAGGTCTTTTCCGAACAGCTCGTAACAGTAAATGTGGTAATGGTTGGTAAACAGTAACAGCAACAGTAGTCGGAATGTAGATAGTAAGAGAATTTAGCAAGGGTCGCACATAGAACATGTAAATGGTAGAGCCAAGCTTCAAATCCAGATCTGTCTGACTCTAAAGTGTAAGCTCTTCTCAGGAGGTTACATCAGATTCATTTGACTTTAAAGAGGCCAGTGATTCTACAGCCATCACTAGTTTCTTGAGATACAACTGAAACTGGAACTAGGTCCCAGAAAGGACAGGAAATGTATCTTTAAGGAGGGACCTATTAATTAATGAGCCTTCATCACATCCAGGACTGAACAAACTCCATAGCCTGGTTGATATTAACTCACTAAACAAAATTCCCAGAAAATTCCTGTCTGTATCCATGTGGTTATAAAAAAGTTGAGGAAGGTGAAGATGGTCTTATTGATAGTCAGCATGACAGATGGAGAAAGGAAAGAAAAAAGTTGAATGAATGGTTTATCTTACAGATGATTGAAAATTTTGAAATCTATATCCTTGAAGAGGAGGATAGCCAGATTGAGAATTAACTGGTTTCTTAAGTTACAGGGTACCACACATGTCAGTAGCTGATGACACAGCAGAATCAAGTATGATTTTCCACGAAGCCTTTACTGAGTATCTGCCATATTTCACCAAACCTAAAATGCCACTGAATATTAAAAAACATTATTTTATGTGATAAGCAAAACTGTTTTAAAATACCATCAATTATAAGACATATCTTATTTACATAAATGCTCAAATATGAAGAAATTTCTGTTTTAGAATTAAAGTAGTATATTAGATACATGATATTCACTAAGCACAAGAGGGTGGATGATGGTATCTAAATAAGCAAGTATTTAAAAGCCATACATGTCTACAAATAGTTTTTGCAGATAGAATTAGATGCTAATGATAGAAGAAAGTTCACAAGTAAGAAAATCATGTGTTGGAAATTACCATAGGTAGGTGTTAGATACAAAGCATAATTACTGAAATATTAGTTATTTCAAATGTATGACTATGCTCATGAACTCTACTAGAAAAAAAAAATCCTAATAGGTATAATCAAAATGAAGCATCTTAAAGGATACTAATAACTACTTACAAGGAATAGAAATTAAGGTTCAGTCACTCAGCAAGAGGGGTAACAGTACGTTCAAATGCTCACTATGGAAGTTTTGAAACTATACAGGAAGAGAAAAAAAGAGCCCTACTGTCTAATAACTTATACAACCTAACAGGAGAGAGGACTAGCCAATACTAAGTTATGTTATATTCATCCCCAGATATATAGATAAGAACTAGGTATTCAGGAACATTAAGAAAAACAAAAGATGATAGGGACAAAATGAAGGGAATTAATGTTTAGTGTTCATCTACTATGTGACAGGGTCAGTAGTACTAGGTGCTTTATTATTGTTAGATAACATCGATGCATTGTTACATAGTTATTATTTTATTTAATCCTCAGACAATCCTAAGAGAGAGATAATATTCCCTTACTACAGGTGAAGTAACTGAGCCTCAGAGAATTAAATAACGGTTCATGTTCTTTCAGTTAACACAGTGACTAAGGATTATAACTGTTTTAGGATGGCTTTACCAAGTCTTTAGCAAGAGCTGAAAATTCAAGGGACAACTGAGTTACAATAGGTCAGATGAGGAAAACAGCATATATGGTGATTCAAAGATAAAGCAGGGTGTCCAGGGGAAGTTAAATTAATTTCCTTGGCCTAAGTATGAAGTACAAATTGTGGTTGAGTGTTGGATCAGAAAATTAGTTATGGGAATTTAGTAAGTCAAGTACCATTAAAAAACTCAAGTTCAAATCAGTAATTTTACTTTGACCTGAGAAGCAGATGGAAATGATTCCAGGCTTTTTGGAAGAGATATGATCATATCAAAACAATACTCGAGGAAGGTAATCTTGGGACCCAAGAATCTAAAAAACCGAGTGAAGGTCTGAATAAGTGGGCTATGGAAGAGGAGTAGAGAGGATTCTCACACGTGATTCTAAGACAAAAACAAAAAGAGCAGAGAAATTATGGGATGGCTTTTGCATGGATGATAGAGACAGAAAACAAAGAACTAAATCAACATTTCTTTTGATGCGAAATGTTAATAGAAGTATGCCTGAGGGATACATGTTGAAACTGATTTTATTTAACATTCTTAAAACCATCTGGAGATGGTGGTATTCACTGAAATAGAGCAGTATTTTTTAACACTATATCACAACAGCAGAATTACTACTGTAACAGATACACCCAATTTTACTTCCACCCTTCATGAATTCATATTTTATCCTAGACCTTTGTTTCATTTCTTCTCTTCTACTCTTCCTGACTATCTCATTCAGGACTCACACCCCGGGTGGGGAGATCAGTGAAAGGATGTGGATGTCTGGTTTGCACATGATGTGTATACTTAAATGGTTTGTATGTAAGCTATGTCTAAATGATCTTGAATAAAAAAAGTTCCCTCAAAACCATCATATCAAAGTGTCACACACCCACATTATTTTTAATGTGCAGATTTTCAGAAAATTAGTATGTAATTTATTTGAGTTAAATGAAAAAAAAGAAAAAGATACTACTCTAATAAAACACTGGACTTTGAGCTGGTAGGAGAAATGTAGTAAAGAAAGTCTGGAATCAGGATCAATTCTGTTAGAATTTAAAATCCGGGAGGGCAGGGTCTCTCATTTGTTTTTTTGCACTGTACTTAGCAAATGCTTAATTAATGTTTACTGAGTTGAGAGAAGCCAGTAAGATAAAGTAAATCATTAAGATATTTATAGAACTAAATCTAAAAATCACTATTTTATTCTTATTCAATGTCAAATCTAAACAACGTTTAATTCTGATCATTGCACTTAGACAAAGAAAGGAAGCTGGACGAGGTTTGAGGTTGAAAAAAAAATCATCATGGTGATCAAAGAGCTTGAACAAGAAATAGATTCTTTGGCTTGCAAAAATGAAAACAACTGAAATGAACTACTGAAAGATAAATAGATTTAGGATGCAAGTGGATAGGAATTATATTCACCAAATCCTGGTGTTCAGGAACTAAGGAGATAGTTTCTAAATCTTAGAGAGTTAGTCTGAAGCCAAATGGGAGGGAATTATTTCTTTAACAGTCAACCTGGGCCAATGTCATGGGCATCCAAGCAATGCACTTGCACAGGGTCCTGAGTTTAGAAAGCCCATGCTTGGTTCAGTGCTGTTGTTGAGATCTTGAAATTCTTAATTTATGAACAAGGTGCCCTGCATTTTCATTTTGTACTGAACCTTGCAAATTATGTAGGTGGTCATGCAGTAACCTGGAATAGTCATTAATTCTAAGAATTGTTGAAGTTAACAGTATCAACAGGGTAAAAACGAGTTTGGATAAATTCATGAATTAATGTATAACTCTTTTATGGGGTATGTTTTCAAAAAACTAAAGATATTTTTGGATTTACTCAAACCTTTGAAGATGATGTAATAAGGGCAACTACCAACAGAGGGCCCAATAGAAAATGAAATTTCCTTTTCCATTATTATCTGAAACCTAAAGTGAGACATGTTCCTCCGGTAAATTTGAGTAAACAATGAATTGCATTAGAAATATTGGTCAATTGTTTTTTGAAAGAAGAAAAAATTAAAATAATTATTAGTAAACTGAATTTTGGATGAAATGGAACACCTTCTTCCCTCCTGAGCATTTAAAACTAAGCTTATTTGATTGCTCTTATGACCCTTATTTTTTCTCCAGTTTTCCCAGCAGCTTCCTTGTTCTAATCACTTGAACAATCTCACTGCTTTCCCAGTTAGACAGAGATTAGAATTTATGACTGGAAAACATTTCAAAGAAGGAAAAGGATCCTCAAGTATTATACCTAATACTGTGGAGGGCTACCCCAGAACAGAGCCATTTCAACTCTACATGTTAGATAAAGCTATTCAGAATCTGGAATTCTTAAAATTTAAAGAGTATGTCAAAAAGTTACTCAGCTTTATTTGATCAATGTATTATATATGCTCATGTAATAAGCCTGATGGGAAAACATAAACTTTCTTTCAAAAAGGCCACTGGATTTTAAAATTAAAAGGGTTTAACCAACTTGGAAAGCTTCAAATTTGACAAGCAGAAATCTTGGGGTAAAATGCAATGGGCTCTCCAGTTAAAATACAGGGATTTAATGTAATGGCAGCCTCCTCACACTTATTATTATTATTTGGGGAACTAGACTCTCTCTAAAAATGTCAAGTCTTCCTTTTCTGAGTGCAGACAATGTCTTACAGAAAAACGTCTGTGGGGTAAGTACTGTACGTAACTTTGCTGTTTCGGACATATAGTTCTATTTTCCAATTATCTTAAGGCAGAAGTTCTCAAAGTATGGTTTCTGAGCCACCAGCATCATGCTGAAAATGCGAATTCTCAGGCCTTATAAACTCTCGGGGGTGGGGTCCAGCAATCTGTATTTTAGTTAGCACTCTAGTGATTCTGACATTCACTAAAGTTTGACACTACTGTTTCAAGGTGAGTAAACATAAGGCTTTTTAGCACTTCCTGAAAATGAGGATCTTATGTGATTTCAATTTTCAAACAAGTGGTCAGATACCAGAACATTAAAGTTCAGAGACTGGCTTTGAGGGCCACAAACACTGAGTAAGGTTCACTCTAAAGAAGATAAAAATAGGAAAAACAAAACAGAAGTATGTGAAGATATGCATTATGAAGTAATAAGGAACATTTAAAAACTTTATAGTATGATAACATGCTTTTCATTTGTTACTAATATTTTAAATAAAAATACTTATAATGTTAATATATAAACAGACTTCCACTAATAGAGACCAACTGGTGATGATTTTTATTTTGTGTAACTGTTTCTATTGCTGAAGAGTGCAGTCTTATTTTTAACACAGAAATAACATATTGCTATAAAATGAGGATTTGAAAACACATTACAGTAAAGAAATCGATAGGAAACAACAAACATACATTAGTAACCAGCAACTGCACTGAAACAGATACACCACTCACATATTCCATTATGTAAATGAATTCAAAGATATTTCATGACTGATCAGCTAGAAGGGACATAATGATTTATAATTCAAATAACTGAGCACTGAAATCAAATTGAGCTAATATATATTTCTAAATATGCAAACCTGAAATAATTGTTCAAAAATATAAATCAATGTACCCAAGTTGAAATCATTTGTATCCCTTGGTTTAAAATGTTACAGCTTTTAAACTTATCTATAAGTTTTCTGAAAATAAGACTTTTTTATTAACTTTAAGAAGGGCTCAAAAGCAATAAACAGCTTGTAAAATAAAAGGTCATAATTTTAGGATTAAAGGATATCTAGGAGATATAAAGTGATAGGAAAAGGATTTTAAATAGATACAAATAAATTAGGCATTATGCAAATCATACTAAAAAGAATACCAATCAAATTAATTTTATATTAGATTTCAATTCCAACCTAAAAAATAGGGTAAATCTAAACAATAGATCTGTGGTATAAAATACCATAAGCTTCTTTCCAGATAATATGCTTTCACAGTAATTCGTTGTGAAAAGGGCAGAGTTTGCAATACTAGGAAGTACTTATAAACCACTTCATATGTTAGAAATAAAGAGTATTTCAGCCTTATTAAAAAAAAATACAGGTTGAGCTTTTTTTTTAATAAGAAAAAATACATATCTTAAAAAGCCAAAATGACCAGTGGAATTGGGTTGTACATCACTTTCCAGTAAAAAGGAAAAACAGCCTGGACAGGTGTAATTTATCATTTTTCTGATTTAATATCAAAGAAATATATTAAAATAATAAAAAGAATCCTGAAATCCTCAAAATTTGTAGTGATAAATAGCCCTCCCTGTCTTTATTGCATTATACCTACTAACAGAAATATTGCATGGTGGATTTTGCCAGACAAGGACGATTATTTTCCAATAAAAAGTTGCATATTAAATTTCAGCATAAAAGTGGGTGTCTAATACTTTGGAAATCTTTTATGGTTTGCCAAGGAACACAATTTTAAACTTAACTAATACTAACATATTCTTGAAATGAACCTACATTTAGAGATTTCCATCCAATGCCACCCATTTTCAGAACGTTGTCCTCATATTAAAATACCAGCTAATCTTAGTGGTTAACTAAACCAACACTTATTTTTCACAACTCCTATATATTTGATGGTTAACATATAAGAGGAAGTCTACATGCCTCTCTGTCATTGGTAAAAACATGGAAATAGTATCAAATATAATCTAATAAGAAAGGATGATTCTGGTTTTAGATTTTAAAAATATGCTAAAGAGAGACTTAAACATTTAATGTGTAATGGGAAACCTTAAGTAGGATGTTGATTTGGTGGGGGCAATAATCAAAGAAGTGGTAAAAAAACTTAGTTTTCTTCCTATTACTTTTTTGTGTATCTTACTTAATGAAAGTAATATTCTTTTCAACTGAAAAATACTGAAGATAGAGTATTTACTCTTACAAGATAATATTTTCAGAACATTTTGACCTTCCTAAAATTAGTTACACACTTCCCCTTATAACAAGAATTTGTCCTGATAATTATGAAAAATCATGGACTAAGTGCATGGACTAATCATGGACCAAAAATCATTGCATACTTTCTTATGTTTCCATTTATTAAACTGGGTGGGTATAAACATATCTTGAACTAGTTGGGAATCTATTTAGTCACATAAATTTAATTGTCACTCTAAGTGCATGCTTCATAGTATATAGCTAATACAAGTAAAAAACATGCATTTACAGATAAGGCTAATGAGAGGCTTTTTATTAAAAAAAAACAAAATCGTAAACAGGGAAAATGTCTGGCCGATAGGAGGCACTTGTTAAGTTGTTTATATATGTTATCAGATATATACTAAAAAGGATATCCAACACAAAGGTCATTTAGGAGCTGAAGTGTCCTTGAAATTACAGGTTCACATCTTCCCCAGTATTTAAGGTTTTTAACACTAAACATGAAAAAAAAAGTTTTTTTATTGTAAGTAAGGTATTTGCTTTCGAAGTGAGAACATGGAAATACACATACATTCGTATAAGTTTGAGGACCTAAATCACAAATATCTCACAAAGTGAAAAGCAGGTTTAAATATCAGTGGAACATTTTCTGTTCTATTCTTTTCAGAGTACATTCAAGATTATATACAATCAGTGTACAATGAACATTGCTCTTCAAATGGTGTATAATTCTATAAATTTAGTTTTGTAAATTAAAAAGTTGCCTAAGTGTTTCACATATGAAACATTAGGTTTGTATCCAAAACAAACACATTAGGGAGCAACAGCAGGAGTTTAAAGGAAGTCACATAGAGGCTCACAGTTACTGCCAAGAAACGAACCATCAAACTTGTGGCTCCAAAACTCATTTCTTGTGATCATGATTACTTAGCTTTGTTCTCTGCAAGCAAGACAATGCTGTCTATTTGTTATACAGATAAGGTGTGATGCCAAGTAGAGCATGCAAGCTGAGGTTAAATGTACAAAGTTATGTCTATGATTAGAAACTAGTTAATTCTGCTAATATTATAAGAATAATTTAAGGACAGTTTTTGTGAATATGTCTCTGGTGGGCATAGATTCCTGTTGGAATCAATGAATGCCCCCTTACTTAAGGAAATCAAACTTCTCTCAGTGATTACGATTTGCAATAATCTCTTCAGATGGTTCTTGAGAATTGGGTATTTTCTTCCTAATTAAAAAAAAATGCTGCCCAGTTAACAGGAAGAGTTAGTCAAATTTTAAAACCATGTTTTGGTGTTGCATCCTGCAGCTGTATGGATACCTTGACAATTATCAATGTCTTTTGGATGGTGAATTTTAAATATGTGAAACTAAGTTTCAATTAAGCGTGTTGTAAGAATTAAAGCATAATTTTAAAAGTCTTTTATTAGAAAAATTAATATTTATGAAGAGATATTACGTACAGTAAAAAGTATCTATTAGATTCAAAGCAGCAACACCAAAAGGAAAACCGAAGACCTGAAGCCAGAACTCACATTTTTGTCGTTAACGTTTCTAGAACATGGTTTTCATCTGTTATTCCTAAGACTTCTGACATATGGGCATATACCTGCATGAAAATATTTAATTGTTAAAAGCTTTATCATTGACATATATTTTCAAAAGACTACTCAAATTGAGATGTAAGATTTAATGTGTGGTTGCATCCACAATGCAGTAGGGAGTGAATGAGGACAGTAAATGAAGGGTTTTAAAAAATTTATAATTTTAAAATTTACCCTCTTTTTCTTCCAGGAAGCACATCTCTTATTTTGAAACACAGACACCCCCACATACCCCCAAACTCACAAGTCACTTCATTCCCGCCATTCCACCTATATATTTTTTTCCCCCAGAGTGGTAAACCACCACTTTCTCAAAGAAGGGCTGGAAAGCAGATTGCTTCAATAAAAGCTCCAACATTTAAAAAATTTCCATTCTACTCCAGATTTCAGGAAGCCATCAAATAATTAGGATTACATTAGGCAGTTAGAAGAATACGGATTTCAAAAGTAAGAGGAAGTTAAACAATTTATAGAAATATTCCTCAAACATCTCTCAATTAAGCTCCCCCAAATACAGAGACGGGTCTTACTTTCCATGCTGAAACTGAAATCCCAGGCTCAGAGATTCTTTGCCGAATACATCAAGGCCTGGGAATCCACTGAGCTTCCAATTAAGGAGTGTTGGCTGCAGAGTTTGGGGTGCAACATTTCAGTTTCAAACTAGGTCACATTAAGCTTATAAACACATATCACACTTCAAGAGGGAAAATGCCACAAGCAGCCAATAGAATATTCCCTAATAGCCTGGCAAAGCTGAGAGGTGGGTTGACACCTCCATACTCCCTGATGCTCTGGTGTGATTCCAGGTTATCCCTGCCAGACACCAGCTGTATGGGATTTCTCTTCTGTGATTTGATCCCCTGTGATTGTGTTCTCTCACTTTCCTCTAATCTTCCTATTTTCTATGGTATGGCAGCTTAGCTTTCACCACCTCTGCCTTTGTTTTTCATATGTATACACCAGCTTGATATACTGCCATAGGTCATTAAGGTGAAATTAAAAATCACAGGGTACCACAAATCACAGAGTTTCAGGGCTATATAGGGGAGGAAAGCTGTTCATTGTAAAGATCTCTTATTTGGATTTTAAATACTATGCCAACCAGAAGCTTGTGTTCCAGGCTTTAAACCTGGAAGGGCAAGAGAAGGAAAGAAGGGACAGAAAGGTAGAAGGGAGAATCTCGGGGAGAGAGAAAGAAAGGAAGATTGAGATTCAAATTGCCTCTTCTGCTAACTGATGAGCCTTACAGAAAGGCGTTACAATTATTTTATCTGTGACTTTGCTTATGAGACTAGGCCTTCATCTCTTACAAGATTGAAGTTATCATTGTACAGATGTCTGGTGGGGAACAGGTAGCTAGGCAGAGAAAACCTAGGAAAGTTAGTTACCATCAATCTTCAATGATCAGAAAACTTGAAGCACATAGAAGGCTCAAAGGAAGAAAGATATGTAGAAAGGGAAGTTTTACTTATCTCAAAATGATCCAAAACCTCTCTCACAGATGGGAGTGAATTGAGTCCCTTGGAAAATCTTACGATATTGATATAATCAATGGCACACAAGGTTCTTCACAATTTGGCCGAACCTACCTCATCTACCATTTCCCTCAACGTGAAGCCACAATGAAATGCTAATGGATCACTGAGGCTTCTTGTGCAATTTCAGATTTCTATTGAGTCCATGTGCTGTTCATTTTGCCTGAATCAACCTTCTTCCTCTTTCCCTGATTCCCATTCAAAAGTCATCTCCTCTGAAGCCTCCCTCGCCTTCCCAGGCAGAGTGAGCTGCACTCTCCTTTATGTTCCCACAGCATCTGGTCCATTCCTCTATCATGGTGCTTTTCACACTGTAATTGTTTGGATGTCCATCACCACATTATACTCTCTATATTGTGTTTTTGGTAATATTAAATTTTACATTTTCAAGACAGTATGAATGTTATTTTTCATGGCAAAGCTCAGAATTAATCTAATTTTGATTTTACCCATGCCACACTGAATAATAAAAATACAATTACTAAAATGTGATTTTAAACATTTAAGACATTTTAACATTTAAAAAATATCTTTTTTTATTGATAGTTCTTACAGGGAATTTTTCTGTTGTGTCCCTGCCATTCAAGAAAGGAGGAAGGGAGGCAGGCAGGTCTGTTTTGCTTTGCTGTCAAAACAGCTCCTCAAAGCATCAGATTTGTCCCAATAAGTTACTAGAAAAAACAGTCAACATTGACACATGGCAGTGCTTTAATCCACAATTACCCTTGTAACTTGCACCATTCCTTTTATCATCCATTAGCTTTGATTCCCATTATCCCATCTAGAACTGTGTCAACGCTTTTGTCCCTAGGGATTTCTCTCCACTACTAGGATCTGACAGTCAAGCTTGAGTACTAAACAGGATCATTACCTCTTAAATCCACTTATCTGATCTACTGAATAGTAAATTGAAAAGCTCATTAAGAGCAACAATCTGATTTGTTTTCACGTGTGACAGGGTCATTTAAAATCAACGTATGATTACTGCATTTCTTTTAAAAGACTGTTTCTCATTTTCCCAGGGCACCTTATCATTCAGAGAACATGCAGATTATATGAAAATGTGTTCAAACATTTGGAAATTATACCACAGACATACATAATTTGGGGTGGGAAGTAATTTGTCCAGTGAGGACATATCTATAAAATTGTTTATCATGAAGCACACATCAATCAAAGTATTCTACAGAAAAAATTCTAACAATATTTAGGGACTTCCAACATTTTCTAAAATTTCTATTACTTCATTGAAAGTAATTTTCATGACAGCAAGAAGAAACTACATCACACCACTCATTTTAAGGATGGATTAGGAGTTTGTGTAGGAATGCAGGAGAAAAAACATCTCACTTTTAGTTCGTAGATTACTAATCTTTTATTTCAGAATCAATTAAGATAATTTAGTCATAGTGAAAAATAAGCAAAATCTAAAAAATGAAAGGCCAACCCCATTTTCATATGTATACACTAGCTTGTCCAACTATTTCTGAAGGATAATACAATGAAGTGGAACACACAGTTACACCTTTGGTTAAGTTTTTCACATAGTCAGAGATGCACACATTGTAACCTAGTTTTTGCTTGACAGCCTGTGCCTTCCTCCCTCTCTTCCTTCTTTTTAATATGCAGGTATTTCTATATTAGACACCAAACTCCCTGAGGGTAGAGATGATACTCTTTTATCTTCTATGCCTAATACTCAATGAATGTTTGTTAAATGAATAAAAAGAATGTAATGTTAGGATGTACATTTTGGCTGATTCCATTTCATTCATACTTTTTTAACAAAAAGAAAACAGCTCATAAAAGGAATGTTTTTCTACCTAGAACTTTTTTTCTGTATAAATAATATATCCAAAATTTCACTCACCAGAGGTGATTGCTGGTAAAATTTTGCTATTTAAAAAGATGTGTTTTTAATGCTTAAATAATGTTTCTAGAAGAAGTTCTCCCTGTAGATTCAGTAAGAAGAGTTCTCCTCCTTTGAACACTCAGAGCATCCATTGTTGCCAGCCTGTTAGTAGCACTTCTCATATGACATAGGATATGATCTTGTTGTAGAAATTTTCCACATGAATATGTGTTTCCTCCACTATTTCAAGCATGTGCTGCCTGAGAACAGGGAAAATGTCTATTTCTCTTTATATCTGCAGAAATACTTAGAACACTGTCTTGATAAACTTAGCAACATAGAAAAAGCATAGACTTTAGTCCCAAAGATATCTGGGCTTGAATTCTAGATCTGCCACTAGCCAGGTGTTAGCTTAGTCTCAAATCTTGGTTTCCTACATAAAACAAGAATAGTAATACCTACTTTATGGGCTTTTGGGAAGATTAAACGAGGATACCTAACAAAGAGCTTCATATTTAAGTAGTCACTCAACAAATGCTAATTTCCTTCCTACCCTATTCATGGACTTTTTCTCATAGTAAGTGCTAAAATTGTCAGCTAATCCCTTTTCAAGAGAAGGCTCATTACATAAAGCTTCAAAATTTCATGATACAAACCAAATTCTTTCTACTGCTAATAGTTATTGTCTTAGAAGCTAGAAAAATTACCTGTTAAACCAGTCATCCATCTCTCTAGCTCTTGAAATACATACAGGAAATCATTAGAAATGTAAGAAATTATCATTATTACAGAGTTGAGAGGCATGCTCCTAAAAAACTGTTTTAATCTGTTTGTTTTCTTATCTCTACTTATTTTACTCTGAAGGTTCTTTGAACTTTTGGAGAAGAGCATTTGGATATGTACATAATGCCTCAAGGACCCAATTTGTTCTCTAACTCCTCGACTAACTGAATGACAAATAGTCTGTGCATATGAAGGTAGCTTAAATCATCTTATATCTGGTTTTTAAAAGGGAAGCCAGACAAGATAAGAAAACCAGACAAGGGAATAAACACACAAATAGCAGTAAGATTTTGAGTTGTAAATTTAATTTAATAAAAAATAAAAGCATGTGCTGTGATAATTTTTTTAATTGCTTTCTTTATCCAATCCTAATCCTTGGTCTAGGGTATCTGTAGTGTCGTCTCTAACATTCTGGTTATAACTTTGAAGAAACTAATTATGTCAATCCTTAAATTTGAAGTAGATGACAGAACTGGGAAACCCAGAATATTAGCTCCTAAAGGTTGTATGGATACATAATGACAGTCACAGAAATTCAATAACAGCCCTCTATGAAATGTACTCAAAAACACCACATGAAACAAATTAAAAAGAGCAATGAAGCTCTCATTCTGTGCAAATAAGAAAATAAGAGAACACACTGGTTCTATAGGTTTTCATAAGAGTTGTAATGAATTAAGATTTTGGATAATGAATCTTCAGAAAATTATAGTAAGTTAATACCCCTAGGCTTTCTATAAATGTTTAAGATGTTATAACTTCTCAGAGAGCTTTTGTAAGCAGTCTCAACGCAGAAAATTAGCAGTGCTGTGGAAATCAACAACAAAATATTCTGCCATCAGATGATATACTTTCCTGAACCAATTTATTCTAAAAAAATTTACATCCAATAATACAAAATCGACACCACAAAACTGAACCTCCCCCACTGACAATTATACATTTTAAAGTAGTATTTCAATCTATTGAAATGAATTATCAATCAAGATTTTTAACTGGTTGTAATTTGGTAAAACAAAACCTGTCATAGCAAAGGATAATATAATGAAAGCATTAACATTCCTTGGGAAAATAACTTTTGAATCAAGTGAGAAATCATTTATTATGCATAAGGAAACAATTTCATACTTTTTGTCTGAGGCTTCAAGTGCCTTTGAGGTCAATGCAATGATTTCTATAAAAGAGACCCTTTTCCAGTGAAAGGCAGGGAAGGGAGGAGCAGGGAAGGTATAAGGGGGAACTAATAGAGCATTTAATGACTTGGACCTAAACCATTTGGTACTAAAGACACTGAGTTCTTTCATTAATGCCTGAAGCAGAATAAAACATGATCATCACAATTAACTTATGACCACTTCAAGAGAACTGTGGTACAAACATCATAGATGCTAGTGATACCAAATAGACAGATCCACATTAATCTTGGCTAATTTTTCTATATCATTTAAGGTAACATCACAAAATATAAGACCAAAATTAGGTTAAAATACCTTTTGCCAGAATTTAATTTAAAACCCATGTTGGAAACTGGGTAATAAAAGGTTAGGATTCTGCTGGCCTCATTCAGTTGAATACAGAATGGCATCTGATAAGGAAAAGCTGGTTATGGAAGTATAAAACAAATATGAATGTTAAGTATTTATTTCAGTTAGGATATCTGAACTCACCATCTGTGGTGGCCATCTTGCTAAGGGGACATGTACCTAACAAATCTCTGAAGAGACATTCCCAATCTGCTTGAATAAGCTATTGTATAAGAAAACTTGGAGCGACCGCTTCAGCCTCACATTTCCTTCGCTCCACATCCTGTGGCACAAAGCAGGAACCCAGCAGGCTGGGGTGCAGGGCTGCCTGCTGCCTTGTGATAATCCCCTCTCCCAGTAGGGGCCTCCACTGATGCATGGCTAAGAACATGCTTCCTCTTTTGCTGGCACCCCAGTGGGGTTTCCATTCCTAACTTGGGCCCAAATCCAGACTGCTAAGGAAGGGCTCCAGATGCTGTCAGAGATATTTTTGGATTAGTTTCTAAACAATCATTTATTAGAAAGAGGAGTACAGGTACGGTATGAAAAACAGCAATACTGGGAATTTTGGAGAAACTCTCCCTCTCACCCCCAACAAGATGTAAGGTCTAACTACCACCTGTTCAACAGAAGCTGGCTATTTGCCTCATTTTCCTTCAGGGAGCCACTGACTAAGGATCTCCACCAGCATGAACCTAATGTCTCCCGACAGGCCTTCACTAGCCAAGAGGGACCTGGGTCGAGTGCACCAGTTATTGGTCACAAGATACACAGCCCATAGAAAGACTCCTGTGGTGCAACCAGCTGGAAGCCAACTAGAGAAGATGGGGAGTGTACATTTGTCCTGACACAGCTTTGCCCCTGCTGGCTGCCAACTTGCTTCATGTCTGGGGCCAAGCTTCTGTTAAACTAGTCTTCTGTGGCTAAAGCCATGGTAAAGCTCTGGGTAAATATATTATCTTCCCAAGCTCATACAGTAAGAAGCCAACCATGGCTATGGCACAAGGCTATTGGAAGAAGGCTTGGCTAATTTGGTAGAAGGTTTTGAGACCATGGTTTGAAGAGGCATTCCAGGCATTTTATTTATAATTCTTTGCAATAGCAGATTTTTAAGATGATACAATTAGATTTTGGAGCAAAGAAGTTATGCTGGATGAAGTTTGTGAGAGGGTGATGGCAGAGGTGGGGAATTGGGAAATAAAAGGTTTTGTTTACTCTAATCCCACATACCTCTCAAAGGTGTCAGCCAGAAACATATTCTAGCACAAGGGATACATGTGCTCTAGAAACTGTTCAATAACAGATACTATTCAGTGCAGCCAAAGAAAACTTCCTCCTTTCAGAAATGAAGAACTGGTTAGAACTGGCCACATCAGAAATGTTACATTCAAGAAACACAGGTTGCTTTTGCACTAGGTAATCACACTAAACAGGGTCTTTGCAGTTAATACTGTTTATTAGCTGACTATCTGACTATTGAACATTTGGCTATAAAACATGCATACTGTAGGATTACACAGTGCATAACAAAGGGAACCAAGGCAATATACCCCTATACTTACCACCGTGAGCATGTGCCTATTTCAGTAATAAGAATCTGGGGCTGTGGTGGGACAAGCATAAAGACTGGTGATCCACCACAAAAATTAGCAACTCAATTCAGCAACCTTAACTATTTTCCAAGCCTTCTCTGGAACTCTGGACACATCACTCCTTAGGCATACAACCTAAAAAGCACAGTGTTTAGGGACCTGCCACCTGGTGTCAGGGATAAGGAAGAGCAGAGGCCTTCCCAACTTAATACATAGGGAGAATGTAGCTCAGGATCTTTGTGGCTATCACTTAAAATATTCTTGGGACTTTGATTTTATTCTGGAGGCCATGAGCAGAAGCATGGTAAAACGCTGCTTGAGGCCTGGAGGTGTATAATGGATTGTACAATGGGTTTGCTAAAGGATAGCTCTAAAAAAGAACAAATTATAAATACTCGACAGAACTATTTTTAGGAATCTTTTAGTACTGTTGTTTTTCATGAGGCATTCTCATTTTCTAAGTGTGGCAACGGGGGCTAATGCTTTAAGTAGGCCAAGTTACCTTTTGATGGGTAAAAGTACATCTTTAATAAATAGAACTCATTTCTGCAGTCATTCAGAAGGTAAGTAAATCATACAGAGTCTTCACAACTCAGTCTAATTCTTGCATACAAGCTCTCCTCCAAATCTTCTAAAAGCATCCAAATTACATCTATATTTATATTGGGTGTTAGGCCTTCACCAGGTTCCCATCTGCACGTTTAACATCTTTATTCACATGTTTCCTAGTAATATATTATGAAATTTCTGCCTCCACATTGCCTCTTTGAAACATGTTCTTTTTCTACATCCAAAACAACTTCTGAACCTTCTTCCTAAGAGATACTCAATACTCTGTTCCTCTGGGAAGAACAACCTGACATGAAGAGTAGAGAATTAATGGCTCAAGGAATGAAAAAGGGGTGTTAATAACATCACTCATATTTTTAATACTGTCAGATCAGCTCTTTTCATTATATTCTCAAATTTTACTAAAAAATGTTGCTCCTCTGTCCTTTGTACCTTTTAATTTCTGTCTTTCACAGTAGCCTAGTGAAAACTTTTAACTTATTCCAAATGCAGTGGCTCAGAGTTCACCCTTTGATGGCCCATTAATGCCTTCAAACACTAATATCTGGTTTTTCTGAGCAGACAGTATCTGCAGCAATAGACTAAGTCCTGTCTCCATCCTGGTCTTCCTACCAAACACTTCTACGTTGAGAATTATCTATGACATACGCAAAGGCCCAACTGGTGGACCAAGACCATACATAGTTACCCAGGAAGCATAGTCTTCTCTCAGGAAGAAGACAGAAATAAGCAAGTTAATAGAGTATATATTTTAGGTAAGTTAACTAGGAGAAAACATAAAATGTATGTGTAGCGTAATTCACATGGGGTTTTGAGTGAGACTCTGCTACTTGCTAGCATAGGACAGTGCTTAGCAGTTAAAAGGCATTCAAGAAATATTTTTATTTAATGATTAACTCTATAGTCCTAGTGAAATTATTAGGCCTCTCAGAATCTCAGTTTCTTCATCTGTAAAATGGAAAGAATATTACAATGAGTAATACCACAAATTAGAAAGTAGTCTAGTGAAATGGTTAAGGATAGATTCTGAAGCATAAGACTAGTTGGATTATACCACTTATTGGGTGATTTTGAACAAGTTCCCTGAGGTCTGATAAATTATCTAAGTCTTCCCAAGTCAGATCAGTGAGTTTTCTTTGTTAAACTAAAGCACATACACAAGGCATTCTTGGATACCACCACCAGAGTTTTAAATTATCAAAAGAGTTTTTATGTATTAGGCCCAGTAAGAATAGAAAGAGGCTGCTTTTCATATATAAATATAATATTGATCTCTGACACTAAACTATGGGTTGGGTTGCCGCTCGAAGAGTAGGATGGATCATATCAAGTATCTTGTATCTAGCTTAGTTCTCTTGTCACTGATGGCTAGCCAGGACCAGAGGTTCTATCTGTGATTGAAGAGATGAGTTTTTTCCTTGGGAAATGAAATAGAAAATACGGGAATGAAATTTGTCTTGTTGGTCTTATTAATCACTACACTTCAAACTGATCATGACTGGACTCACGCCTAAATACATATATAGGCAATATGATACAGTAGAAAGCAAACTTGGGTTTAGAGTAGGATGATTTGGTTGAAAACCAGGGTCTTTCTCTGAGCAAGTTTTTAACCTTCTTGAAATCTGAAGATAATACCTACTAAGTAGAATATTGCTGAGAAGACTAAATGAGAAAATGTAATGAAGAACTCCACAAAGTGGTTAAGCACAAAATGGAAACCCAGTATAGGTCAGATTAAAGTTGAAAATTAAACATATTCTCAAAGATATTTCCTAGGCATTTCTCATTCTATATTACCTGAGAATACAGATTTATAACTTACAGTATGGATAATGTTTTAATACCCATTGTCTTGAACTTTAGGAACTTCAGGAAGGTTAAGGTTGGGGAGTACTGTGTAAGGCAGCTGCACCTGCTGGGGAGTGTGGTATTACAGCCATGTCTCATGCTTGCACATGAACAGAAAAAAAGGACAGTAGATAATTCAGATCATCAAGCATGAAAACATTTCTAATAAGCCATGAAAATGGGTCAGAAAAGATCATGGAAGGAAGTGGTTACGAACACTAGGAGATAGGAAAGGATCATAAGTGGCTGAAGGCTAAAAAGAAAGGGTAGAAACAAAAATTGAGAATTGCAAGTCTCAGCAAATACAGTCATCAGTGTTGTAAGGTGTTTCACACATTCAGCCCTGTCTATCATTTAACAATATTCCTTGTCAAAAGGTGTGGAGATTGTCTATGGAAATGCATTCCAATTTTGTAATGGGAGTCAGTCAGAAAATGTAATTCACAATGGAGAAAGTTGTTTCAAAGCCGACTTTGCTGAAACACATTTATTCAGTAAAGCAAGGGATAGTGGCGCTGAGGAGCCATGCAGGCCTAGGGGAAAACAAAATCCCAATAAGTATGCCAAATGTGCTTTTATATTTTAAGATTCCTTCAACAGAAACATTATAGGGGAAATAAAAATTAGGAAAACACTGAACTTAACTAATTCAAAATGCTGAAAAAATATTTTGCATTTATGTTTTATAACCAAGTACTTTTCCCACATTTGTCCCAAGGCAGCAGATGAAGTGCTATATTCACCACTGCTAATACTAGCAATTGGAACATGCTCTTTGGCAAAGCAGAAATAAGATAATTGTTCAACATAGGCTGGCTTTTCTGAAATACTGGAAGCATTGCCTGTAATTATAGACATCTGTCACTGCTAGCCACTCAGTACTAACCCTGACATCAATATACAACCATAGCACTAAACTGCCTGCAGGCACAGCAATGGAGACCAGACACGCTAGGCAGGCGATCATCTGCCTCATCCAAACTATCTGTCAAAGGTTCCCAACCACAAATGGCTCTTACATTTTGTATCCTTAGGATAATATGTTGATTTATTTTAGATTCTCTAATATTTACAGTCTAGGCCATCTACTAAAATAAAGAAACAAAACTTATGGCTAATGGAGGCAGTTACTGTTCACAGTCATCATAAAAGGTCATAGCTCAACCCTCAAATGTTAAAAATTGATGGCAGCTTTAACCATGTGCTATCATACAGATGTTTCCTTTTGTAGAGGCAATTATTTTCAATAGCAATTCAAAATGGTAAATATAATCTTTCATCAGCAAGTATGTTGCCACATTGATCTAATAGAAATGCTCATATTTTAAAGCCTTTTTTGAGAAGTAAAGGTAAGTTTCAATGTTAAGTACTGAAGAATTCAGATTGTCAGTCTGAGTTTAGCTGTACATATAGTACCATAATGGTAATATTTTTATGTAAATATACAAATGGTGCAATATCTAAAAACTAGGAGATGATATTGAAGGATAAAATACTTGGTTAATGAATGAGTCAACTTGCTGGATGTAAAGCTTATTGAAATACATATGTGCACATACATTTATATTTTTAAAAGCCCAAAACACACTGTAACTTTACATGTCACTCTTTTTTTCTATTAAGCAGCCAGAGAAGCCAGCTGAAAATTATTAGACATTTAGACTAATTAGGAATAAACTCTTACAATTATCATAATGTGTTACTAAAAACACAGATATTTCTTGGTCTCATCACAACAGTCTATGCTGAAGAAAAACTATTAATTACTGACACACAGTTAACTTACAAGTGAGCTGCATCTTAAAAACCTCTTTTAAAATACAGTTGCTAAATGCCTTACAGTGCTGTAACGTGAGACAGGTTCAAATCTTATTACTTCACTGAAATTAAAACCTAAGTTTTAATACTGTTCAAGTCGAACAATGATTCCACACTTTATTGCTTTTGAAATCCCTTGATGATCATAGGAAAAAATGCCCCCGAGAAAAAAAGACTGTTTTTGATAAACAGAAAATACAGTTTGCACTCTTAGCCTCTTTGTCATCACAAAAAAAGGATTTAATGCCAATTCTTTAAAAAAAGACTTTTTTCTCACAAAATGTGCACCTTGTGTGCCATTTGTAAAATCAGTTCACTTTCTTTTATTTATTACTGCAGCGCGGCAAGGCAATAAAAAAGCTACCGATAGCTAATAAATTACATGCCTTTTAAAACAATTCTCTTGCTACAAAAACATGTAACTACAAAGGTTTACATTTACATGGTACATTTCATGAAATGTCTATATTTGTGCCCTATTAACCATTCTGCCAAATTGTGGATTTTCACCAAATAGCTGATAGGTAAAACGATAAAGTGATTCACTTTGATGTGATATAAAATAAAAGCCTTTCTAGTAAACTATTCTTACGCTATTTGCACTTCCTGAAAATCCTCCAAAATTTATTTAAAGTTTTGATAAATTATTTTATGCATCAAAAATATATTCAAAGATGTTCCCATCAGGGTTAAACTTTACTCAGTGAACACTGAGACCTAAGAAAGTACTTTACCCCCGCTAAATCAGTTCTTAATATCATGCAGTCTTTAAAAAATCTTAGCTCCTACGAGTCACCTTAGAACAAATTATAAAAGGCAAGATCCCTGGCTGTAATAGGGCAAAAATGCCCCAAATCTATTCCTTAATATATTTTGTGTTTTAAAGATACAGACCCTGGTTATTTATTTGAGATATATTCCTATCAAACATGCCTTGCTTAGTTTTAATTTTTCTTTTAAAAGAGTATTACGTAACATATTCACAAGAACTGCTGAAAAACCTTACTTATGAAAGTAAGCTGTTAATTTTTTCTTCCTGGTTTGTCTATGTACAAATGAATTCTGAAATATCTGTACTCCAATTCCAGGATTAAAATGTTAAATTAATCAGGGTATTTGCTTAATGCTCTCATCCTCTAATCTCATGATGAGCATGTATTTATGAGGTAGTGTATTGTCTTTTATTATTAATTTCCTCCATTTCCTGTAATAGCTATCATAGCTGTGGCTTTTTTTTGTTTGTTTCATACCTACAAAACTCCAACTTCGTTCAATTATGCATGATGAACAATGCTTCAATTTTCAAAGCACAAATAACTTTGTTCCATTTTATATTTACTTCAAGATGACAGTCCACTGTGCAAATGAATAAAAATTCTATATTCTATAGCACTCCATTTCTCTATTCAGATCTACTTTTCACCCTTTCCTTTGAAATCAGTTTAATTATGGCAGTTAACAATTAGGAATGTGTGGGAGATACATATTTTGAAGATTTCAATGAAATAATTTTATTTAATCTTCAGAGTTTTTTTTAGAGGGGAATCATTACCATCACAAATAATATTCTATAAACCATGTAACTATATATGTAGAGAACCCTGCTATATTTCCTAATTTATGTTTTGCTTCTTTTTAATAGTAAATGTTCATGTTGACTGAAATCATGACCTTTCCCATACAGTAAGCTGATTTAAAATGATAAAATTCTCAATTAACAACCAAGAAAAATAGCTGACAAAGTATCTACTTTCTCTAGGGCCCCCTTCTCTCTCTCTTACATGTCATTGGCAAAATTTTATTTTAAATCTTTAATTACTAGCATCATCTTCCTTTTGGCTGCGAGAGGGCCCATTCATTGTATTGACTCTCTTGGACCAGTAAAAATGTGCACTTAAAGCAGGTAGGGCAGGTATCATGAACCCCACTTTTTTTAGATGGGGAAATCAAACAATGGTTTAGGAGATTGCTCAAGATCACACAGCAAAATTTCTTGTTCTCCAACTTCCTACTCACAGTTTTCACTATTTGACAACACGGTTTCCTAGCTACTAGGAAAAAATATATGTACTCATGGGCATGTATCCTAGTAAACCCAAACCAAACTTTCAATTGGGTGCTATTTCATTTAATGCATGGAAAATAACCTTGACATACTGGCTCCTATCTGACAGAGTGGAAGCGGTGGGTGGGTGGTTCTTGGTGCAAATTGAGAGGGGTAGGGGAATTTGTTTTACTTACTACCTTCTTCTTAGAGGTGATGGAACACTTACTTTGTCAACAACCTCCTCACTTTGGTAAACAATAGTTAGCTTTCTTGGTCGTTTCACAATCTTGAATAGGAAAGTGGAAAACATAAAGCTGGACTCTCTGGCCTCTTTGTATCAACATGCACTTCCTAGTTCTATTTATTTATGTGTTTATGTAATGCACAGAAGTGAATGACACTAAAAGAAACCCTGAGTATCCCCTGGGAATCCTTCCTAGACTTCCCAAGATCAAATACGTCTTCCTATATGTTCCCACTGTTTTTCCACATAGCAGTCATGGGCCTCATCATATTGAACAATGATTGCCCTGTCAGCTTTGACTGTGTTCTCCACCAGTTTGTGATGGCAGGATTATCTTTCTAGTCAATATTCTGTCCCATTACACAGCATTGTTTAGCACACAGTAGGCAATTACATGTATCTGTAATTCCAATGTGTGTTTTTTGGTTTTTTTTTGCAACACTACAAAGCAATGATCTGATTCTCAGCAGATCAGGTGTCCACAAATTTAACTCAATTCTGATACTATCTACCTAGATAGATTGTCAGATCCCACAAGTTAAGGGCTCAGTCCCACAAGACTGCCCCAAATTCAGATGTCAATGGAAAGTCCAGGTTGTCACCTGTGCTGACCAAGCAGCTATACAGATCAAAGGTTCCAATTACCCCCTCCATGGGTTTGATTAATTTCCTAGAGAGGCCTGTAGAACTTAGAGAAACAGTTTACTTACAAATTACCTGTATTCTTATCCAGTATTTTACTGTTACTTCTCTAACAAAATTAATTAGGTTTCTTTGCCCTAAAGGATTGTGAAGGGTATTTTTTTTTTTCTCCTGGATCACTCAGGATATAACTCAGGAACATCCAGATGGAAGAGATGCTTAGGGAAATGTACGTGGGAAGGGGTGTGGAGTTTCCACACTTATTGAGTAAGCTGCTCTCTCAGAACCTCCATGCGCTCAACAACCCAGAAGCTCTCTGAATCCCATCCTTCTGGCTGTTTATGGAGGCTTCCTTACATAGGCATGATTAAGTCATTGGCCATCGGTGACTGAATTCAATCTCCAGCCCCTTTCACCCTGCAGAGGTCAAGTGGTGAGACTGAATATTCCAACTCTCTGATCACTTGGTTGATTCCCCTGCCAACTAGCCCCCACCCTTAGGATGCTTTCCAAGGATGTTACCTCACTAACATAAACTCCAGTGTGGTTGAAGATGTTTGGTAAGAATATCAAGACACCTCTATTGGTTCTTGCCATTTAGAAAATTCCAAGGATTTTAGCAGCTATGTGCCAGAAATAGGGGCAAAGACCAAACATATATTTCTTATTATAAATCAGAATATCACATTAATTTTAAGTATTTGAATAATGAATGAAAGAACAAAAGAGTGGCACTTATCTAGCCCAAAGTAACATTGTTATAGCTACTATAAAGATCCTTTTCTAATTTACAATCCTTATACACTGAACACTGGCTGGTAATGATCCACTGTCTCCTAAAAAAGTCCTCTAATTAATAACATCTACTTCAGAGCACAATAAAATTTTTCTGCTTTTGTCACCACGAAATCTGACCATCTCACCCTACCCAATCCATATTCAATCTGTCAAAAAAGAAAACAGTTGATGATCTACCACTGTCTTAGTTATACTGACAGATATAAGATATGTATAGCACATTGCCTCTATCCTCAAGAATCTCAAACTTTGTTAAGAAAATAAGGACACAGAGCAGAAAGCAAAGGAACAAGATTGGGAATTATAGCTCCTCATTTAATGGACTTAAGAATTGGTTAGACCTAAAGGTCAAATCTTGTGCATGCCACATCTTACCATTGTATTCTTAGTCAAACTACTTTAAGGCAGAACTAGGGTTAAGGACACCTTCTTCGTAAGGCTATTTTGAGGTTTACAAGATACAATGCACATAAAAGCTTATTATCATAGTACTTGGTATATAATAATAAATGAACACTAGCATTATCATTATTATTATTTAACTAAATTTTAATGAATATAATACAGGTATTAAGAACTGTAAGAGTGTATCCTTGAATAGAACACTGAAGGATAGGGATCGTAGGGGGCTGGGAGAAGAGGAAAAGAAAACATTATATTAAGATAAAGATGGTGAATCAGCCCCACAGAGGGGAGCTGTTGGAAGTAAAATTGGCCAGTAGGTGGAGCCAGATTATGGAGGACCTAAGAAGCCAAGGAGTGCTGGATGGATGAAGGCAGCAGAGAGGTCTTTAAGAGGGAAGAGCCCTAAGATGAAAGTGGTGTTTTAAGATTTGCATCACTACAGTATATATGATGGAACACAGCCAGAGAGGTCAGCTTTTATTCTTCTTGGACTCCGTTGTCTCTGATATTCATGTGCTGCCTTCTCCTTTATATTCTGACCTTCATGGACAGAACTACTCTTTGGTTTATCATTTTTCTCATTCTTTATTTTCTGTTAGAAGTTTCTGTTCTCCTCATCTTTGAATTGAGAGTGCCCTCCAACCTCATATACCCAGTTTCTTGGGGGAGGTTCATCTGCTTATAAGATTTCAGTTAAATATGTACCAAAATAATTCTAAATCCAGTTTCAAAAAAAAAGTACTGAATGTGGAAAATAAATCCCTTTCTTCCTTAGTTGTATTACTTAAGCAGTTAGGGTTGGGAACTGAAAAGAAAGGCCAAGGTGACAATTTTGGATCTAATTCCTTGTACAAGAGGAAGGTCTGAAGTAGGTCAGGAACGTGAAGGAGATTACAATGGTCCCTGTTACGTAAGAACTTAATATATAGTTCATGGCTCATTTGGTTCTTTATTGTCTCCGATTACAACTCAATGACCTACCCTCCAACCATGACCATTAACCTCAAAAGCTTAGAGAGATAGCCCAGATATTTCTATCTTTCCTTAATGACTGTAAAGACTGTTTCATTCACGGACTTATCAATTCTATTTGTATTTTCAGTTTGGGGCACTGCTCGGAAAGACAAGTTCCATAAGTTTTATTATATACCATAGGAAAGCAGAATTTCCTCTTATTTTCCCTGAACTTAATATAAGGCTAAGGGAACCCTTGAATTCAGATATGAAGACATTTTGAAATCCTACCAATATTCTGATTTAAAAGAACAAAAATCTGATCTTCTCTCTGAAGTGTTTAACTTTGTAGGCTGAAGAGGCTTAATACTTCCATGCTGTTGGTTTCTATAGTGTCTATGTGAGTCATACACTAAAATAGTAAAACATAAATATAAATGACACCTATTAACACTGTGCTTTTAAATCATTTGAACTACATCTTTGGGGTCTGTTTTGCACAGACAACACTTTCGGGTAGTGGAAAAGGTCTAAAAGCATGTTACAACATAGCCATTCAATTCTGACTACCATCTTGAAGGCTACTAGAGGCCTTACTTGATGCTGACAGACAGAAAGCTCAAGGGAAAAACAAATTAGCTGGTGTAAAATTTTTAGAAACAGGCCACACTTATTCCTTTTCTTTTTAAGTAAAAGCATTTTTTAAAAACCTTGCAAAAAGCAGATGCAGAAGACCAAGTGCCAACAGTATTTCTCAATGACTACAGAAGAAAATAAAACATCTACATACTATCAAAGGCTTAGAGTCAAGAACTTCACAAACCAAATGAAGTATGCTCACCTGCAACTAAATAAAATGTACCATCCCTGATTCCTTATACAGAAACATTCTATTGCATATCCAGTCATCTCTTTGATATGACATTTTGAAAATCAATGCAGAAGAGCCAGAGCAACCGGAGTTGAAATCCCCAGTCTAAAATGTGACCCTGAAAAATTTTCTTAACTTCTCTGAGAATCAATTTCTTCATCAACAAAATGAAGATTATAATATCTATTTTTTATAAGGCTGTACAGAGGATTAGCATTAATGTGGACAATATGCCCAGCACAGCATCCGGTACTTTATAAATACTTTATGAAAAGGTACTTTATAAATACTATTTTTAGTGACAGCATCAGTTGCATATCTAGAAAATAAATAAGCTTAAAAAGAATTAGAAATTTTCATTAAATTATGAAATGCTTCTCTCGTTCTCTCTTTTTAATGAGAAGGGATGAGCAAACCATCATTTACATTCAATCACTATGCATTTGTTGTTAATATATCACACTATGGCCAAGTATCTACTTAGGCAATTTAAATTTCAATGTCTGAGAATAAGTAATTGGGAAGGGAGAAAAACATTTTAATTATATAACATAAAACACACTGCACCTAAATTAAAAAGTAACTGTTCTCTTGAGAATGAAATGGGAATATCCTTAAAGCACAAGGTGTTTAAAGAGTGGATTCTTAGCTTAACAGTGAAAAATTCCCCATCACTTTAAAGGTTTTTAAAAACTCCAAAATGGCTGACAGTAGGTAAAATGAGTATAAAAGCAGATGGTTTGGACAGTCTGAATACAAAAAAGCAGGTCTTAGCAAAACAGAAGCATTTGCCAGTGTGCCAATGCTGCTGGTTCCTGCTTCCACATCCTGCTTGTGTCCCCCCCCACATCTGCTCACTGAAGCTCATGTGATACATTCCATTGACTCAGGAGATGAAGAGTAACATCCTGCAAATCAAGAGCCTACTGAGATCTGTTATTTAAAAATGGAACTTTCTTTTCTTTGCAGGTTTCTCTATTTTAATTCCTTACATTTAAGATAATTATTTTAACAAGAGCACAATAAAGGGATATTAATGCCTAGCTTATGGAACGCATTAATATAGATAGATGCAAACTAACTCAAATCTTACACCATGTTTGCATATTATACTTTCCATTGCCCAAGTACAGTAAAAGAAGAAATTACCATAAATTAGCCTCTAGAAACAGAAAGTAAGCAATCATAGCAACTTAACCAAACTATATATTATACCTTACAGTATCACATTGCTGTTCTGCCTCTGAACAAACTAAACTAGGAACATCAAAGGAGAATATGACACAATTTAGGAGAAAGCTAAAAATACAATATGGTAAAATAATAAAATTAACAGTCACATGGTGAGAAGACCCAGATAGGAAACAAGAGTTCTTCCCTCTTAGATTCCCTGTTACAATAGGGGATTTTGGAAAAAAACAAAGTAACTACTTGGGACTTCAATGAACACCTGAGAAAAAAACAACATAACTCAATAGTGCAAAAGATCCAGGGTATCTTCAAATGGGATTAGGGATTCTGAGAGTGGCTATTGAATGATTTCAAACTAGGAAAGAGACCTTGTACAGTGACCAGGAAAGCTGAGGGTGATTTTATGGAATTGGTGAAGGCAGCATGTCAAATTAGATGGCTCAAACATGTTGGCTACAGAAACCAGGACAGGCTTACTCTGCTAACAATCAGCCTCCCAGTTGGCCTCTCCAAGTTTTACCCCACTACTTGTGAGTACTGAAGTTTCAGGGACAGGGATGATGACAATGATGATGATGATGAAGATAATATGAGCAGCTAACAGTTACTGAGGGCTTATTGTGTGCTAGGTACTATGCTAAGTACTTTATATGCCTATCTAATTAAATCAGTATAACTCTATGAAGTAGGTAAGTATTAATATTACAATTTTACCAGCAAAGAAACTGGGTCTCAGAGAAGTTAAGTGATGTATTTATTGAGTCACATAGTTTGCATGTGACAGAGCTGGGATTTGAACCCAAATCAGAATAATGCCAGAGACTAGCACTTGTAACAGATTACTTTTTATAATAATCATGAAATGCTCTAAAAAATATAGTAACATCAATACCAAATAGGATTAAAATATAAAACTTTTTAAAAAGCACATATGAAGGCCTCAGAAATGGGTTCACATTCATTTATACTAACACAAAATCACATTCTTTAAATGAGTTTTCCCATGAAAACTAATAATAATAATGACTATTAAAGTAGTTTATTACCTGATACTTAAATTTACTTTTCTTTAGTTTCTCAGAAGATGAGTGGACCATAATTTCACTGTTCTTCCATGTTTTTCTTAGATATTAACACAAAACAATAGCAAATATTTACTGAAATGTACATGCCAGTCATTGTGCTAAACCAGGGTTTCTCAATCTCAGCACTACTGACATTTTGGGCTATTTTTGTTGTGGGGGCATGTCCTGTGCATTGTAAAATCCACCAGATGCTAGTAGCACCTCTCCCCCAAATTGTGACAACCAAAAATGTCTTTAAACATTGTCAAATGTCCTCTGGAATGTAAAGTCACCCCTAGACAGAACCACTGTGCTAAGCACTTAACACATATTTCCTAATTTAATGCCCACATCTACTATGAGGTAAGTAATAGTACTAGTTTTACAATGAAATTGAGATAGAATGATTAGGTGTATTATGTGAGGCAAGAGAACAAATACATGGTAGAGTTAGGGTTTAAATTTAAGTAATTTGACATCAGAACCTGTATTCTTATCCAGTATTTTACTGCTACTTCTCTAACAAAATTAATTAGTTTCTTTGCCTTAAAGGATTGTGAGGGGCATTTTTTTTCCCTGGCTTAACTTACTACTATTACCTGGGAAAAAATTTAAAAGGGGAATATAAAACAAGGCTCACACAGCTCCAATTTCCTTGGTCTGTTCCTCTTATCTGAAAGTGGCAAAATACAGAAGTTCTTACTTTTTGGGGGGCCATCAACTCCTTTGCGAAATCTATTAAAGGAATTGACTCTCTCCCAGGAAAATGTACATGTACATTTTATGTACTTTTTTTTTTTTTTGGTGTTAGAGGATCTTACATGCAGAACCGATTTAATCCCTGTTCCAATACTTACTAGGTATATAATCGTGAGAAAGTTACTTAACCATGCTGATCACCAGGTTTCCCTCTGTAAAATGAGGACAATAGCACTTAATCCACATGACTGTTGTGAGGCTTATAAACTGATTACATGTGTGAAGCACCTAGCAGAGTACTGGCACCTAGAAGCTACACAATAAATGGCATTCCTCCTCATGATAATTCTATTTTCTTGTCTTGTTCTTTCTACAAAATAAAGCCTCACCCCCTGTTCAATATGCTATAGGTATTTTGGGCATATTGCTCATTATCTATGTCTTTCTTCCACTCTTTCATGCAAGTCATACATGCATACCTTATTTGTTAATACTACTTGCTCACTTCACCCCAAAGCCCAAGGTGGAAGGTAAAAGGGAAGGAAGAGAAGGAAATTTCTTTGGGTGCATTTCTTTACCAATGTTAGAGGTAGAATATCATAAGATTGTTGCAAGGTATAGAGAAATACATGTGAATGTTTGGCATTGCGTGTTATAGGTGACTAATAATGTTTAGTCTTCTTCCTGGGGCCTGTTAGACACAATATGGGGTTTCCTTTGAAATGTTGTTCTTTGAGAACCTAAAAACTCACCTTAATAATTAAAGTAATGCTTTTCCCCAGTTTTTGTTGTTGTTCTTATTGTGATGCTAGTTTTTTCAGGAGAGGTAAGGCATTACACGATGTCACAGGAACACTGTTTCTGGGGAGTGAAGTCTAAAGCCCACCATGTGGCTCTCAGGGGAATAGACATGACATGTACTTTGGACTTATTCCCATTTACGAATTAATTACTGTCATGGGCAACTTTTGGTGTGAGACTTCCTGAAGTTGTGTAATTGGTTCTTACTTGTTATTTTATCAATCTTCCACTACTACTCTGATAAAAAAGCATTTATTTTTGCTAGTATCAAAATATTAAAAAATTCCCCACACAGTTGCTGGAAGGTTTAGAGGGCCAGGGAACAGGAATCCTGGACAGAAGTAAGGGCAAGTCAACTCCTGGGGCTTTTAGAATATGGATTGTCCCTCGGGACTTATACCAAAGAAAAGTTTCTTCACTCTCCTCTTCTGTGCTTCATTAGGGAAAGAAAGGACTCTTGTTTAGGACAAGGTGAAAAATAGACTTCATTTTATTTTCCTGTTTCACATAATCTTTTTTTTTTCCATTTTTAATTAAGGTATCATTGATAAATAATCTTACAAAGGTTTCATGTGAGCAACACTGTGGTTTCAACATTCACCCATATTGTCAAGTCCCCCCCACAACCCATTGCAATCACTATCCATCAGCACAGTAAGATGAATATAGACTTCATTTTAACGCACAGGTGGTCTGAGAGATCTATAAAGGCTTGGAGGCAGTGGATGTTAAGATGCTAGCTTACCCAGAACGGTGGCTGAGAGCACAGTATAATGCCAGGAAAAATGGCCCCTAAAGACAACCTGTTAGGGGCTTAAAACTTAGGCTTCTTAAGAACCACTGTTAAGGTTATTAACTAAGATAATTCAAGCTAAGAAACCTAGTTTGACTTTTCTTTACACATAGAAACCCTGTATTTAATGTCTGGCCTTCTAGTGTATGCTTAAGCTACTCTTGATAAAATAATAGCCCTTTCGATTTAACATCATGCAAGCACCACACAAATCATTTAATACTCTATTTAGTCACTAAAAAGTGAAACATAAAATACTCTCCCAACAGGCCGCTTCTCCATGTATCTTTATGCTTAGAGCCAAAATCCATTACAAGTGAGGATACTCAAGAGAAATTATACAAAAATCATGTGTCCTTCCCATTCTTAGTTCCCCTCAACCAACACAGGGCCCTCCAGTCTATGACATCCCAAGTAGATGACAAAGGAAACAAATTATTCTGTCTCACAGTAAATCATGACATCATTTCAAGTGAAGCAAAACACAAAAAAGGATTTCACAGCCAAACACTCAGTTTTAAAAGGTCCTTCAAATATGACCTATGCTGTGTCGTGCTAGGCATAAATTCTAAAGGACAGAACACCTAAGAACATATAATGGACACTAGCTGCCATTGGGGAAGGGGTGCACCATTTGCAGATACCAGTAAGTGAAAGAGGCTGAGATGATTGAAGGATAACATACAGTTTGTATTTTAACCTTCTAGAATTAAGACACTGCCACAGAAAAACTTTTCTGAAATACATAAATGATCAATCACTCTTCTTACCTAATTAAAAGTTCTCAATGACACACTATTTCCTAAAGGATAAAACCTTCTTTCCTTAATCTGCTGTGGAGTACTCCCCCTGATCTGACCCTTCCCAATTACAGCAGTAACTTTACCCCTAACTTCCACTGTACTGCCCAGAATTTTACCCCACCAAGCCTTCTGACATGGGCTGATCATGTCATGCTTTCATGCTGTACACAGTTAGCTCAGCTGGGAATAGCCATACTCCCCTTTTCAACCCGACAAAGGCATCTCTTTAAAGATCTCATTCAAATGTAATTTCTCAAGGGATGCTTCTCTTGGCTTCTTTCAAATGGAACTTCTAAGCACTGTCATACTGAGCAGTCTGTAAGTTCTAGGCATATATTGATGGGGACACAGGAGATATTTAATAAATGTTTTTTTGAAGAAAGTATAGCATTGAACATACTAGTCTAATAAGTGAGATTAACCTGGAAAGGTAATTTACTTTTCTGGGCCTTAAACTGTCATCTGTAGATTTAGGAAATGGTTCTAAAGATGTAAAATGTTGAAACATTTAAAGAAATCTTTTAAAGATGTGAAACCGTTTTTTCAAATAAGAGTTTACTTGGACACCTAATAGGAGAGAGACGTTAAGGTATGGTGCTCTGTTTCATGGAAGGGGAATATGACTTGCCAAGTTCCTCCTCCAATTGCCCCAAAACCACAGAGCAAGCTGGAAAACTACCAGACTACATATTTTATGATCTCTTTCAGTTCTCATACTCTATGATCTTACTCAGTATTTCAAAGCAACATGTACAAGTATTACTAAGTAGAAAAATTCCACTGTTCCATCGTGTGTCCTTTAGGAGTAAAATCTTAATTTGGAACTATATTTTCCCATAGTGGGCTGTTTTTTAGATGTACCAAGTCTGGACCCACTAATTGTGGTACTTAACTGAGTCATCATGGAGCCATGATTAATAGCCTACCAGATAAAATCAAATTGTTTACAACAACCATTCATTTAAATTTTGCAGTTGATCAAATAAATTAAAAAATTAAAAAACAAACTGTTTAATAATCTTTTAAGAAACCAGACCTTTATTACTTATACCTGGAAAGAAAAGACAAACACCTATACACATTTTGGTCTTCAGAGTTAAGAACTACTCTAGGTCGGCAAAAAATCTAGCTCTAGGAACATTGCTCTATGATTTACTATCAATCACTTATTCTGAGCCTTAATTCCCTCATGTCTAAAACTGGTACAATACTTACTTCACATAGTGGTTAGAAGAACCTAAGTAAATAAAGTATTTAACATACTTCCTGGCACATGGTAGGCCTCTGAAACAGTCTATATTTCATTTCATGTGGAATACTAATGAACTAAGAGAGACTTCTAGTTTTTCTTGAATTCTACTAAAAAATAGTCATTTGTTTGGTCATAGCTAACGATCACAATCACCCATGTTACCACTGGTAATCTATTAATATGAAAAGACTATGTCTGAATATACCCCAAAATTGCATTATAATGGAAGAAGCAACTTTGGGATAACTCCATATTCATCATGGGCATAAAATATTATCTTTATGTATAAAGGACAGGGAGTACATTTGGTTCAGACTCCATTGCCAGCAGCAGTCATAGTCTGGACTCCAAGACCTCGCCACAGAACAGGAGCATCTATTTACTAGACAGCCAGTTATGACTGTACTGTACAGCTGGCCTCTAAATAGTATTTTTTCCTCAATTATAGTTTGAAAAGTACATTTTAACAGAAAATTATATGAAAAAGAGACCAGTCTTGCTTTCAAGAATCACTTGTTATGTTAAGACAGAAGCTCTACAAACATTCTAATAGAAACGTAGAGAACAGAAACCAAAAATAGCAGCCTTATTATAATTACAAACCAGAAGCAAACGAATATCAGGCATGGATTTATCCACCTATATTACCAATATCAATGTATATTATACATTTTTATAGGGTACACACACACACACACAAATAGGAAGAAAAAGAAACCAGAGTTAGAAAAAAACAAGAGGTATATAAAACCCATGATGAATGTGCCAACTCTTCTGCAACAGAAGTATTATTTGGCATTAGGTCCTCATTCATAATCTTTTAGATGAATTCTTGAATAAGCATACAACCTTTAAAAAAACCAGGTGGCTGGATTCAGGACTGGCAGTAGCAAAAGTAGGATATTCCCAACAAATTAGTTCATTTTGATTTTAGTCTTCTCTAAATTAACCAGTTCTCTAATTTAGGCTTTTGCTAGCTTAAAGAACTGTATCTTTTCATTTTCTGGCTTTATCCTTGATAAACCAACCTTCCTTAGTTGAACACCTGTATCTGAATATTTTTTCTTTTCATTGGTAAAGATGTCTTATCTTGGTTTTCATTTAGGAGACCTCATGATACATTCCTCTCTGATACATTCATTTCCAGTAAATAGCTATCACAGCAGAGAAAGGAGGGAAAGAAAAGAGACACTTTTTGATAATTTTGCAAATGTTTCTTAAATAAATGGAATGAGGTCAGGTGGAGATGAATAAGGACAGCCTGTCATGGGAGTAGAATGGCCTCAAAACTGTCCTAATGTGATAAAATAACCAACAATAATTTCTGTTTTTCATTCATTCATGCAATTTCATGAAACTAGAATACAATAGATGGCAGTGAGGAGACATAGGTAGTGAGGAATATTCTGTGCTTTGAAGAGCTTTTCATAACTTTGTGACACATTGATGCAACTTCCACAGTAAGGTAAGAATAAGATGAGGAGATTTTTGGGTATCAAGCAGATACCTACTTCAAAATAGGGATTTTAAAAAATTGGGTATAATTTACATACATAAAAATTCACCCTTTGCAAAAGTATACAGTTCTATGAGGTTTAACAAATGCATAGCTGTGTAACCCACATCATAATCAAGATCTACATCTGTATCAATAATTTCCATCACTCCAAAAAGTTTCTCCTTGTGAAGACTAGGAAAATAATCTTAAAACTTATGTCCATTAATTTTAGCATCCTTGATGGAGCTTGCCTGCAACAACTATTACCATGGTATCCTAATAATGACTTTACAGTTCCTTCATTCCTTCTAAATTTGCATATCAGTATTAATCAGGGATATTTTTCTGGTTCTGAGACTTATAATCCAACACTATCATTCATTTTGCTGCTCAAAATTACTCCAGCTTTGGCTATTAGGAATTCTTTCAGGGTGACTCCTTGTGGCATGCCCATATCCTTTTTCTTCCCTTCCCTTTTAAAGCAACTCTCTAATTGCTGGCACTACAAGATGCTTTAGGTTCATCTGATATTTTCCCTGACTCAGTCCCGGAATCAACCATTTCTCCAAGAAGACTTGGTTTCTTTTATTGGAAAATTATATTGAGAAATCAAGATCTGAGATCTAGGTGTGCTCTTGGCTACTGGGGTATCATTGATTTGCAGCTCTTACAATGCCAAAGTAAGGAAATATAAATATGATTCCTAACCAATACCCCACCACACGCACACATCCTTATTTATTTCTGTATCTATCCAGAAATACTGGCATCTCCAATTCTGATCCAGTACCAGAGTTCATTCTAACTTTCCTCTTTCCTTATTTGTAACTATCTTCAACAGTGAGAAATCTGGCTCTTATTATCTATAACACTTGGTATAAGTTGTTTTTTTTTTTAAAATTTAAGCCCTTCTGATCCATAAGCATGACGATTGGGTGTTCAAGTTTTCTGTGACATGTGCCACCCTCAAACCTGTCTGACTTGAAAAATTTAAGCCATTCTAATAGAGTTGTAGTATTTCATTGTGGTTGTGATTTGCATTTCCTATTGATAATGATGTTGAGCTTTTCATGCTTATCTGCCACTTTAATACCTTCTTCATTTAAGTGTTTGTCCATTTATTTAATGTGGTGTTTCTTATAGCTGAATTTCAACGAAAGGCTATGTATTTTAGATAAAGTGGTTTATCAGAAATGTAATTTGTGGATATTTTTTCCCAATCTGTTACTTGTCTTTTAACTTATTTTGAGTTAATTTCTGTATAAAGTATGTGAAATGGAGAGAAATTCATATTTATGCATATGGACATACAAATGATACAGAACCATTTGTTGAAAAAAGACTATCCTTTCTCCAGTGTATCTCCTTTGTACCTTTGTAAAAATCAGCAAGGTATATTTGTGTGGGTCTATTTCTGATTTTCCATTATGATCCATTTATCTTTATGTCTAAACATCTGCCTGTTACATACAGTATGACTGTATGTATGGTAGTCTTGAAATTGGGTGTGTGCATACTCCAATTCTGTTCACTTCCAAAACTGTTTTGGCTATTCTTGTTCCTGTGCCTTCCTCGATAAATTTAGAATCAGTCTGTTGAGTTCTATAAAAAAAATCCTGCTAATATTCTGATTGGAAATGCACTAGTTTATAGATTAATTTGGGGAAGAATTAACATCTTATTATCACTGAATCTTCTGATCATGAACCCTGTATCTTTCTCCTTTATGTAGATCTTTGATTTCTTTAATCAGTATTTGATAATTTTAGCATACAGATCCTACATATATTTGTTAGCTTTACACCAAAACATTCAATTTGGAGGGGCTATTATTTTACATGGTACTTAAAAAAATCAAATTCCAATTGTTCATTGACAGTATATAGAAGTGCAGTTGAGTTTTGCCTATTGATCTTGCATCCTGCAACCTTGCTGAACTCATATATTAGTTCCAGGATCTTTTCTGTAGATTCCTTAGCATTTTCTATATAATCATGTCATCTGGTAATAGAGACAGTTCTATTTCTTCTTTCCCAATCTGACACTTGAAAGTTTCTCCTTCTGTCTCAGTGAACTGGACAGGACTTCTGGTACACTACAAAATAGGAGTGGTGAGAAGGAGATCCTTGTATTGTTACTGATCTTAGAGGTAAACATTCAGTCTTTCAAGATAAAATATGACTTTGCTTTTTCAAAGGCAGCATTGATCAGATTAAGGAAGGTCCCTTCTGTTTCTGGGTTACTGAAATTTCACTAAGAACATGTATTTAAACTTTTTCTGCATCTATTGAGAAAATCATATGGTTTTTCTTTTTAAGCTTGTTAATAAGGTGCATCACATTGACTGATTTTTAAATGTTGAACCAGTCATACACCACTGGGAATGATTACATTAGGTTGTGCTGTGTTTTTATATATTGTTGACTTTGATTTACAACTATTTTGTTGAGAATTTTTGTATCTATGATCATGAAGGATACTGATTTTAGTTTTTGTTGTGATACCTTTGTCTCATTTTGGAATCGGGGTAATGATGGCCTCATAGAATGAGCTGGTAATTGTTACCTTCTCTTCTATTTTCTGGAAGAGACTGGATAGAATTAGGATTATTTCTTCCTTATATATTAGGTAAAATTCTTCAGTGAAACAATTTGGGTCTGGAGTTTTCTTTATTAGAAGGCTTTTAACTATTAATTCAGTTTCTTTAATAGATATGGGACTGTTCTGGTTATCTATCTCTTCTTGAATTTTGGTAGTTTATGCAGAACTGGTCCATTTAACCTGAGTTGTTAAATTATATTACTCTATTACCCTTTCTAATGTCTGTGGAATCTGTACTGGTATGTATGATTTTATTCTTGATGGTAATTGTGTCTTTTTTCTTGGCTAGCTTAGCTAGACATTTATTAATTTTATTTATCTTTTCAACCAGTTTTTGGTTTTCTAAATCAGGGGTAGGCCATCTATGGGTCATTGGCCATATCCCTTTTTTATGGTCCTTGAACTAAAAATGGTTTTTACATTTTTAAAAAGTTGTAAAAATAAAACAAAATAACACATGTTAGAGACCACATGGGACCTGCAATGACTAAAATATTTACTATCTGGACCTTGACAGAAAAAAAGTGCCAACACCTAGATACTAATTTGAGCCCAGTCTTTTTTTTCTAATATGATCACTTAATGCTATACATTGCATTTTAAGCACTTCTTTAGCAGTATTCCACAAATTAAAATATTTTAAATTACATTTTCATTTAGTTCAAAATATATATATATTTTAACTTGAGACTTCCTTTTTGACTCATGGACTACTTAGGTTGTTTAATTTATAAATATTTGGGTGATTTTTTAGATATCTTTCTGTAACTGATTTCAAGTTTAATTTATGATCTGAAAACATACTTCGCATGATTTCTCTTCTTTTAAATTTGTTAACATTTGTTTTATAGTCCAAAATACAGTCTACCTTGGTGAATGTATCATGTGTATGTGAAAAGAACATGCATTCTACTGTTGTTAGATGAAGTGTTCTGTAAATGTCAATTAGGTCAAACTGGTTGACAGCATTTTTCAAGTTTTCCATAGCATTACACATATATTATACTGTCTCATAGCTTTTGAATGGCCTATTCTTTTAATTACTTTTTTATTCTTTTCTCTATTTGTGCTCCAGTTTGGGTAATCTCTCTTGACCTTCCTTTAAGTTTACTGAATCTTTCCTTAATTGGGTCAAGTGTACTGATGAGGCCTTCAAAGGTATTTTTCATCTCTGATAAAGAGTTTTCATTTTTTGCATGTATATTTAATTATTATACTTTACAACTCTCAGCTGAAATTACCCATCTGATCTTGCATGTTGTCTATCTTTACTATTAGAATCTTTAACATATTAATTACAGTTATCTTAAATTCCTTGTCATACACTTCTAACATTTGTGTCATAATTGAGTTTGGTTTTGTTATTTTCTTTGTCTCTTGGTAGTTGGTTGCTTCTTTTTTTTTCCTTTCTGGTGACTTTTTGTTGAAAGCCAGACTTTTTGGGGTTTATACTCCTGGAAATGGGCATGCTTCTTGGCTAGGTCTTTTGTGTGGTGGTGGTTGGAGTTCAAGTGAGGAGTTGGGTTGAGTCTTAGATCACAGGTTTCAAATTACTCTAGTGATATCTTCTATTTAGAAGCGGGGCTAGTTCTCAAGATGGATTTTCTCAGTGTCTGCTCTACCCTTAGCATTAGGTCTACCCTTTGTGCTGGCCTCAGACAGGAACTGTCTTAATACTCTTGCAACTCTCCCCACATTATTCTACTATTGCATTATTATTTGCTCTCTGATGCTTATTAGTCTTGAGATAGGGGATGGGGAAGAGTTTTCTCTGTTATTTTCATTAGGTCTCAGTCTTAGGCAGGCACAGTGTCTCTGGGTCTTGGGGTATGACCTTTTCAGTGCTCCTTCCCCTTCTGCAGCTATAGTTCTGGGCCCAGTACATCTTCCTGTCCCTGTTCCCTCACTGGGCAGGGAGTAGGCTCCCAGCCCCACCTTCTTCCCTTACCTGAGCTGTGGTGGATTTTCACTGGTGACTTTTATCACTACGTAAATTAGCACTTTTTTCAGTTGATGAAATAGGGGAGAAGGAAGCATTCAGGTAGAGTTCTGCATGTACAAACTGTTGTTTCCCTCATCAGCCTGCACCTTGAAGGATACTTTCTCAGGACTCTTCCCAATTGTCTTTATGTATAGGAGGGGCTATTTGGGGGATCTGTGGAGAAAGAGCCTGCAAGAGGTATGAAATCCCCATATGTCTCAGGCTGTCTGGGGCTCTAATTTCTCTTGCCAGCCCATACCAGGCCTCTGTCAGTTCATTAACTATTCTAGCCCAATCATTAACCGTGTTCACTGTGTGTGCCTCAGGTAAGAAAGTGCTTGTGTTCCTTCTCTCCTAGGAGGTACTTATTTCTCCTCAGATTTTAGGCTATTTGGATGCCCTGTAACCTCAGCTCTCTGACATAAACTTGAAGTTTGTCTCGCTTTTTTGTTGCTGAAAGAGTGGGAGTGATGCTCCCTTCAGCTTTCTATGGCCCCAAACAGAAACTGGAAGTCCTCTACTGTTTTCAATTGCAGAATTTGAGTGAAAAAGGTCTTAAAGGTACTCTAGTTCATTACTTAATTTTATAAATGAGAATACTGAAACTCTAAAAGAAATAACTTTGGATATTTAGTGACAGAGTCAGGGTGATTTTACTTATTTACACAGTGACTCAGCATACATAGTATTTAGAGTAACATATAGGAAGTAAAAGAGGAATTAAAATGAAACATAAGAACCAGGTATAATATAAAGTTGAATAAGACTGTAGAAAGAGTGGAAGGCAGGAGGGAGGGAGACTCACCAAATTCATAAAAGCAGATATAGGGTTTCACATAATAGCATAGATGAGCCATACTTTGGTGCCAAATTTCCAGATGCCCAAAGTGGAAAAGGAAAAATTATTTTATAGTTTTTACTATCTATTAGAGGAATATATATGCATTTCTTAAGCAAACAGAAGCATATCCTAGTGTTAAATTTTAAAAGAAATTTCTCTCATGTGGCTTCATAAGGGGACTACTAACAAATAAGATGGGACAATACTCTCAACAGCATGCCTGAAGCAAAATATAGTTATCAGGTTTTATATAAATGCTGGTTTCAGACCTTGGATAGAAATGTTCAGTCTTCAAATCTAAACTTATTTTTACTCATTATGTAGTTTATACTTTATCAAATCACTAGGATGGACTGCTATTATACAACCTACTAATGATCACTGGTGACTCAGTTAATGTCAAAATAGGTATGTCCAGGGTTACAAAATTCTTTCAAATTGGAAGGGTCCTCATTAACTTGTCTCTCAACTCATTTTAGATATGAAATAGGTCATGATAAATACTTTCTTGTGAAAAATGTGAGTATAGGCAAGTTAAATTACTACTCTGTTTAAAAAGAAGTCTTTTAAAACCCAGCTAAGTTGACAAGCTATTTTGTTTTTAGGAACTATTGATGTCAATAATGGGAATTTATAAATATTTAAAAATAATTCCTAGGAATTAGAAACAGAAGGAAAGAAAAAAAAAATAGCCATAAGCCCTCCTGCATTGCCAGCAATTTATTGAAGAGAAAACAGGTCAAAATTTAGACAGAAAGTCTGGGAAAAACCATGAAGAAGAAGAAAATGAAGAGTCACTCTAGAGATAGGATTTACCTTCAGTGCTCAAACTATATAACTTCACAGCTCCATGTTTCAAGCCTATGATGAATATTTATTTAATTTTGTACATCAAATGGAGGATTAATAATTTCTAAATTTCTAATTAGCCACTGAAGGTACAGTAAGCTAGGAAAGACCTAGGGGAGGAACTTATATATAGCTGCCTACACCAAAACATTTAAAGAGACTACAGTTGAACATGACTGTAACTAGAAATAAAAAACTCGGCTAAAATGATACTCTGAGTCTCATTTTCAGAAGTATCCTGACAGCCTCTGAAAAAATACAAGATTGGTTTTGGATACTGTTCAAAATGTGTTGGCTGAAAGTGCTGAGAGGACCACCTCTTTATAATATAATCTTACCTAAAACTGATCCCGCATTATAGACCAGAGCATAGAATTAAAGAGAGACTCCAGCTCTCTCTCTTTAAAAAAAGAAAAACAGAAAAGAAAAAAGTATGGGGAGATTTGAGTAAAATGAACATTTTATGTAAGTATGTAGATATACACAGATATCTGTTACAATATGAATACCCAGTTAACATTCTTGGGCAACTTGACAGGAAGAAAATAATTTCACTTCCCATTTGGAATTAGCTCATGTTTGAAAACATTTATTAAGACTACTCATATGAGAAAATATATAAATGGAAAGACTGTTACTTTGGATCTATAATCCTGTGGCCTTTAGTTGGAGTGCTAGTTGATTTTAATGAGAGAAATTATTCGATTGAAGAATCAACTAAATAGAAATTAAGATGAACATAAATGCATAAAAATAAAATTATCCGTATAAGGTAAATGCATGCTTCATAGCACCTGTCCTCACATGTAGAAAAGAACATCAGCCTTTGACTGATTATTTCTTTTTGACATGATTTATCACCCAGTATTCTTTAAACTTGATAAAGCAAATTAATCTTTGATTGCAGGCAGCACTGGAGGTTGCCATTAGTCATGTAGTTTGGTGAGGTTCCTTGTGTTTCATTTACCAGGCACACAGAAAGAGAGCCCAGAAGCAATTGCCTCAGCTTTGACTTCTTTCCCAATCCACCCAGGAGAAATGATCAAAGAATTCAATATACGGTATTTTAAATTACTTCTGTAGAACTGACCAACAAGAGGGGGGTGGGGAAAGAATTTTCTCTTTACCCTATTTTTATAATTATTTTTTAAACAAGGACAAAGAAACTTCAACATTAACAACTCAAAAAGACTTTTGTTGCTTTGTCTTGGGGACAAGGGGTGGAGGTGGAGGGTAATTCAGAATTACAAATTAAAAAATTGGAATCTTAAGAAAGAAAGAACATTTAGGAATCAGCTATGCAGGAATACAGAAACAGTAAGTAGATAATCAATACTGAAGAAGATTCTTATACCAAAACCATCATTCCCATCTTTCACTGAAAAATAAATCTAGTTTATTCCATCCTAAAATATTATCCAATGTTTGCTTTTTTTAAAAAATCAGTATACAATGATAAGAAACCTGTCATAGCTTTTAAAGGTTATTCCTTTCTGGGCTTATTATTTTATTATTTAACATTAAAAGAGAATTACATTGGCCTTTCCCATACCATTACTAACCCTAATATCTCAGTGTGCAGAAGAAAGAAATGATTTACCTAATGAAATAACTACTAAGGAACAATGTCTGAGTTAGAAGTAAGGGCTTTCTGCTTTTGGTACTTTACTTAACTGACAATGTCTACCAGAGACACTTTTCACAATTTCAAAAATACAAATTCTTCTATTATACTACCATTAACAAACCATCACTTCATATATAGTCTTATCACTTCAATAAAATAATTTTTCGAGTATAGCATTGAAAATTTGATCCCTAAGGAGCCAGTCTCTATTAGGTTAAACATTATATCTTCTAAAATTGCAGGAAGAACAATTTGAATAGATTGCTAGAGAACCTAATAATTCCCCAATATTTATGAGAGCCTCAATTTCCAATTAGTTTGCATGGAAGACATTTCTATACCTAATGGGAATGAAGAGTTCTCTGTGCAGCCTAAACCCACCTTTTAAAAATCACTTATTGTTTTAGAAAGGGATCCAAAGAATACATGAATGATCATTAAAAATATCAAATTCCATTAAGATTTATGTAATGTCTTTATTTAAAAAAGATTCCATTAAAATTAGCTAACTGAAGTAGGCCTAACATCAATGTTTCAAGCATCTAATTTCAGGTGATACCATCTGTTCACAGAACAAAATTCTGCAAATGATCTAAATGTGCAAATAAAAGCACTACATGTGTAGATGCTTAAAAGACCTTTTTCTTAAATGAAACATAAAAGCACTCCTTACAGCACTGTATGCACAGGAGCAAGCTAAAAGCTCAACAATGTTCTTTTTCAAAATAAGAACTGCTTATGTTCTTACTCCAATGTTTGATGAAAATATTAACCAGACTCCCAGTCATACATTCAAGCATAAACTACTAAATACAATAACTAGGTTTCTGTCAGTTTTCCTACCATTTGTGTATGAACTGAAGATTCAGGGCAGCCTATGCACACAGTTACAGATTGAGCAATTCTATAATCTTTCTAACCATTTATGAAAACAGTGTCACAGAATGTAATTTCCTAAAAACAATATCCTACTACTTTCAAAAGTCTGTTGAAACTATCACTTCGTAAATAAATTATAAATAGCTAGGAATAAATCTTTACACAATGATTACATTAAAATGCATTAATGTGACATATACTGTCTCTAATTGCAAACAAAATTTATCAATTGGTTTGGCATTATTTATAGAAACTTTAAAAGGCTAGCAAGGATTAACTATCATATTCATAATAATCAGTTATAGAAACTATAATTCTCCTTACAGCAAATACTGTCAGATGTAAACAAACAAAAATAAATACAGAACTGTATTATCTTTCAAAAAATACATGTAACTCCACATTATTTCCACATTTTAGACTTCATTTGAGTTACTTAGTGAACATTTAGTGGAACCATTTTCTTCTAGAATCATTATAAATTATTATAGTTTAGAAAACAGAGTATATAAGAAGTGGTGGAAAACTCTAAGAACAGAATGATGACAAGAACTTCAAATATACTATATTAAAACGAATTTCAGTCTTGTCCCTGCATATGACTCAAAGAAAGGGAAAGTCAGAGGAACAACTTGCTCTGTAACAAGGATTTAAGCCTTTTTTTTTTTTTGGAATAAAGAAGGACATTTCATGAAAGAGTAAATTCTGTGTGACAATTAAAAATATCTTTTCCTTTTTATTAATTATACTTATAACTTGTATGTTTATTTAAAACAAGTTCATATAGAAAAACTTACTATTTATATATGATTATACACTTATTGCTTGGCCCCATTGAGAAACTATAAATTTCATCTATTGAACATTAGCAAAAAATTACATGTGTTTATCATCTGGATTATTTTCAGATTAATAGAGATAAATGACAAAACATAATCAGTAGCAGCTCTGCAACTTAATCATTGCATCTGAGCTATAGGAAGCACTTAATTACTCTCATTTACTAGGTTCAATCTAATGAGAAAGCATTAGCCAAATGAAAAGAATGCAGTACAAACAAACAAAATAGTTATACCATCATTAAAAAGAAACTCTGACAGTGCAGGTGACAGCACAGGCAGGATAAATTACCATAATGTTCTAAATGCTGAGCTGTCAGCATGCTAATGCCATGATCAGATACCCTGGGAATCTCAGCACTATAGCTGTCAGAAACAGGTATCATAAATCACCTCTCTCTACTGTACTGGCTCATTATCACAGCTATAGCATACATGTTTTTCAGCATACTTCAGTACAAATTTGAAGGCAACACTTACTCTTATGAGTGGGTCTGTTTACTCTTGCAGACACTGTAGACAATCCTGGCCTAATAAATGGATACTTTATTTTGCAGTGATGAACTACAGGATCTTAGAACATGATAGGTCTCTGCTTTTAATTTATAAACCATTTGAATAAATATACTGCAAAAACAGCACATTTTCCCAAGCTGGACAATACAGTAGCAGTGAACTAGGTAATTAACATTATTCTATTTATTTTTGTTTTAAAACTATTCCTGGATCTGGAAAACAACAGGAGCAGATACAAATAAGAACCACTTCCTATATCTAGGAACATTTAAGGAAGCCAACAAAATGAAAAGGCAACCTATGGAATGGGAGAAAATATTTGCAAAAAAGTTTATCTGATAAGTGGTAATATCCAAAATACATAAAAACTCATCCAACTCAACAGAAAAAAAATACAATCTGATTAAGAAAATGGACGGGGGGTCTGAATAGACATTTTCCCAAAGAACAAATACAAATGTCCAACAGGTACATAAAAGGGTGTTCAATATCACTATCAGGGAAATGTAATTCTAAACCACAATAAAATCACCCCACACCTGTTAGTAGGCTAGCATCAAAAAGATAAGAAATAACAAGTGTTGGTGAGGATGTAGAAAAAAGGTATACTGTTTTGTTTGTGTGTACTGTTGGATGGAATATAAGCTGGTGCAAAACCACTATGAAAAACAGTTTGGAGGATCCACAAAAACTTAAAAATAGAACTACCATATGATCTAGCAGTTCTATTTCTGGGTATTTATCTGAAGAAAATGAAATCACTATTTTGGAAAGCTATCTGCACCCCATGTTCTTTCTGAGTATATTATTTACAAGAGCTAAGAAATGGAAACAACGTGTCTACTGATGAATGAATAAGAAAATGTGGTGTATATATATGTATGTGATGTATACATATATATAGTAAGTACACACACACACACACACACACACACACACACACACACACACACACACACAGGAATATTCAGCCATTAAAAAAGGAGAAGGAAATCCTGCTGTTTGCCATGGATGAACCTTGAGGGCACGATGCTAAGTGAAGTCAGACAGAAAAAAAAAGATAATGAAGGATCTCACATATATGTGGAATCTAAATAAAAAAACCCAAACTCATAGATACAAGAACAGATTGGTGGTACCAGAGGTAGGGGGTATGGGAGATGGGCAAGATGGGTGAAGGTGGTAAAAAATATACATATGTAATCTTAATAATTTTTAGGATAGGGAAAAGACCTAACATATTTTGAGAGCTTATTATATGTAATCTCCTTTCATCTTTACAATGGGCTTATGAGTTAAGTATTATTATTATTATTATTGTTATTATTATTATTATTATTAAAGTGTAACTTTAGAGACAAGAAAGCTGGGGATCTGCAAGTTTGAGAAATTTGTCCAAAGATCACTGAGTGTATAGAACAATGTTTGAACCCAAGTCTGGTAAGTGAAAATTGGATGCCTTTATTACTGGTTGGGTTAGCAAAAGGATTTTAGAGATAAAAGTCTAAGAACATATGAAACCTGATAAATTCCTTTAAAAAGTTGTATGAATAAAAACATGCATACTGTATCTCCAGTGTAAATAAAATGGTATCAAAGTGCTGATTTCCATTCACCAAAAGAAATAACTAGAAGGGAAACTAGCTTTTCATCTTCACAACATAATTTGTAATATACTTTTGCCAAGGTAACCGTTACTTTTGATGATGTATCTGTAATTCCCAAATTGTTTCTTACTAAAAAAGCACAAGAAACATTTTAGAATAAAATGGTGTTTTTACACATACAAAATATTTTAAAAGTATTCTAAGTATAAAAATGTAAGGAAGAGAAAAGTTATGGTATATTCAGGAAGGAAAGCACAATTTCCAAAGAAAATGAAAATGATGAATGATATTTTCTTATAATCTATTTGCATATTCTCCTGTGCTTATTCCAAAAAGGGAATGGGTGTTTCTTACTGGCTTTGTGTTTTTGAGTGTCATGAGAATTGTTTTAATGCTGTTGTGCAACATACAACTTAATTACATGTTGAAAATTCAGTTAATTTTACTTTGATGATTATTTGTTCTACTATGTTGTACCAGAGTGCTTATTAATGTGAAGTTAAGTCCTTTCCTGATTTAGATATAAGACACAGACCATGATTCTTTTTTCAAAAAACAGAGCCCTGACAACAAACAGATTTACTTAATGTTATTTTCTTTCCTTATGTTGCACAAAATAGTTTTATTATTTTTGTAGAATTTGATCCTTTTCTGGCTTCATCTAGTTCTACCCATATGATTCTGAAAGTAGTAACATGACTTACACCTAGGGGCCTACTATGTCCCAAGCACTTTACACATTATAATAGGAAAAACCCTACAAGCACATAAGGTGGATTTGAACCAAGATCGCTATGGGACAAAGCTTGTACAATATGGTTCACTATATAATACCATCCTATACCATGTGTGTAAATTTGCTTTCTTAGGCTGTCTAGACAGAAAACTCTGTACATCTTTTATTCATTTATTTCATGGGCATAATTTTACAGAATTTCTAACTATAAATGGTAGCTCTGGTGGCTGCTGGATAACTCAGCAGCACTGGACATACTCTGGAAATGAGATGAGTTTCTGAAAGAGCTGAAGCTGCAAGCTTTGGAGACTGAATGCCTAGGCACAGAACACTGCTCTCCAATCACCTCCCATGACGCTTAGATGACACTGTGGGCTCGACTGCAGTGCCAGAGTGAGGGAACTGGTAGAGATATAGGGAAGGTTTGGGGTACCAGGAGGGGGAGTAGAAGGAAGAGAAACTCTAAGTTAAAAGTCCACACAGCTTTCCTTAACTACGACCCAGCTATCTGAAATACCATCTCAGTCAGGCACAAGCAGACTGTACGTACTTCATTTTTGCAACACATGTGTGGCAACAGAAATGGTATGAACTGATTCCTATTGACCTACATTATAACTTCTGAGCTGACATTGATAAAATTGCATTTTTTAAATTGACTTTTGGAAACAGGAACTGCTAGGTTTATAGCTTTCTGTTTCTCCACCCATTCCTCCCTCTTCTTCCTTTCCATCACCACATGTTCAATGACTTTTAAAAAAACCTCTATGACACAGAACAGGCTCTGTGCTAGAGAAGAGGGGCAGAGCTGGAGAGCGAGACAGATGTTCTTGCGGACTTCATCCACCAGCATAGCAATCTAATCTCTTCAAACTAGATTATAAATTCACTGAGGGCAGGACCAGGGCTAACTAATTTAAAGACTCAATAAATTTTATGTGTTGAAACAATAAATCAGAAAATACAATATTCATTGTTATTTATGAAGTTAGCAGTTTCATCATTGAAATTCACTTTCAATCGTTTTTTTTTTAATTCACAGGCTAATTAGTGTGAGTATTTGGGACTGGAATACACTTTGGCCATCATACTGGTGTTACCAACCTATTCACATTCTCCCCCTCTTCAACCCTCCATCACCATTTTGATAAACATAAAGTTATCAAGTCACTACAGGTATTCTCTGAGTCCCTCTTAGTAGAGGGGGGACAGTAAGGACTTTCCCTTCCGAGAAAAAAAAATCACAGTATTTTAATCAGTCAAGATTTTATCAAGCTTTCTTTCAGCAGTATCTGGTGTTATTGAAAACAAGTGTTTCTTTTCTCATTTCCCCCAAATTAGCAAAGATATTGAATACTTTTTTCTAACTACATCTCCATCTTTCTGTAACAAACAGTAACATCAAAACAAAAAATGTTAAGCTTACTTGCCATTAATTCTCTCTGTAGGAAGTTAGTAAAATTGAATCCAAATGGCATAAAAAATTCATATTAAAGCCACGATTTCATTAAAATGAATCTCTTCGTTCAAGTCCACTTCTACTGGGCCCTAGAAACTCTATATAATCTGAGTGATGCTGCTAGGGTTCAAATGCTATCCTAGGTTAGCTTGACACTGTATACCTTAAAAGGTATCAGCTAGTCTTAGATCCTATTAGTTCTTATTTCATTGGAATAAAATTTGTAGTGGTAAGCACTAGCAGGTTTTAAAACATTTTAAATTTTGTTGCTGAGCAAACTCACCTAGGCCTTGGTGAATGGTATCCATCATACAGTAGTCCCGAATCCCTGTGACCATGAAACACTAGTAATGCTTGTGGGAATACCATTAGGTTGAGCACTAAGTATTTAAGAAAGGTTGACCTACAAAACACTCCTAGCTGCAAAAACTAAAACTGAAACCACTTCTCTCAGCATAAATGGGGTACATATTCACTAAAATACATGGATACATGTCCTTCAACTTTCTGGGAAATTTACGATACTGTTTTCTTTTGATGATCATATGTACAATTCAACTTGGCCATCAATTTTGTCTTACAGTGAACATTTTCCTGGGTCTACCGGGTCTACCTGGTTCTAGACAATCTTTTCTCATTTTATCTTGAGGAAATTAAAGAACACTTAGTCATTATTTTAAAAAAATACTTTGGCATTGTATTAGATCTCAATAATTTCTAATTCAGAGTAGAAGATTTTATTTTATTTTATTTATTTATTAATTTTTTTAGATAATAATTTTTTTATTGAAGGGTAGTTGACACACAGTATTACATTAGTTTCAGGTGTACAACATAGTGATTCAACATTTATATACATGACAATTCTAGGTACCAGCTATCACCATACCAAGCTGTTACAATATCTTGAGTATATTCATTACATCCCGGTTACTTATTATTTTACCTTTGGAAGTGTATACTTTTTTTTTTTTTTTTTTTTTGTGAGGGCATCTCTCATATTTATTGATCAAATGGTTGTTAACAACAATAAAATTCTGTATAGGGGAGTCAATGCTCAATGCACAATCATTAATCCACGCCAAGCCTAATTTTCGTCAGTCTCCAATCTTCTGAGGCATAACAAACAAGTTCTTACATGGAGAACAAATTCTTACATAGTGAATAAGTTCTTACATGGTGAACAGTACAAGGGCAGTATCACAGAAACCTTCGGTTTTGTTCATGCATTATGAACTATAAACAGTCAGTTCAAATATGAATACTCATTTGATTTTTATACTTGATTTATATGTGGATACCACATTTCTCTCTTTATTATTATTATTATTTGTAATAAAATGCTGAAGTGATAGGTAGATACAAGATAAAGGTAGAAAACATAGTTTAGTGTTGTAAGAGAGCAAATGTAGATGATCAAGTGTGTGCCTGTAGACTATGTGTTAATCCAAGCTAGACAAGGGCAATAAAACATCCACGTATTCAGAGTAGAATATTTTAATACTAATTAAATTATATTCATATAAAATAGGATCTTTTATCCACATAAAATTAATGACAAATGTCATTCATCAAGAACCAAAAAGGATGTTATTTTTAAGAGTTTTACACTAGTTTGGCAAACACGTTTCACTTTTTTTTTCTCCTTTCCCTCCATCTAACATAAGAACCAAGAACTAAGACTACAGCTGGTCTGTTTCCCCAGTACTCAAACACACAGAATGGTACAGGCTCAGTTAACTGTTAAGTGAAATAAATAAACAGTTTTTTAGAAACCATTTCATGTATCTGTATTCTACCATGCTTCTAAAATGCTGAAAAATATACAATAGATAAATCATAAAATATTCAGCCATTTCCTTATGTATGAAAAAAAAAACATTTGCTTCTCGTGGTTAAATAAACTTCTGGAGGTGGTAATATACTAGCTATAATACCAGTTACATACTAAAACATAATGTTGAAATATTCAAACACAATCTAATTATAATGTGATTCTTTCCCATGTATTACATAAAAATTAACTTTGGAAATCTGATTCAGATACACTGGAATCATGATATCCTGGAATTCTAGACTATAAGCTCTTTGAGAAGGCAGACAGGGTCAAAGAATATGTAAGGGTCTCAAGTATTACTGCTAACAATTTAGACAACTTGTAAGAAAGTATTATTCTTGAGCAGAATTGCAGAATTCTTTGAACTTGGGAGGTCAACTTAAAAGACCACAAATGTATACAAAAGGAAGTTCGGAAATATAAGGATAATACTATAAAGTAATAGTTCTCAAACTTTTTGGTCTGTAGATACTTCTGTACTTTTAAAAATTATTGAGGAAGAACCCAAAAAGCTTTTGCTTATGTGGGCTATATCTATTGATATTGACCGTATTAGAAATAAAGCAGAATTTTAAAAATATTTATTAGAAAAATTAATCACAAGTCAATATAATTATATTTTTAATGAAACAGCTATATCTTCTAAAACAGAATTTAGTAAGAAGAGTGGCACTGTTTTACATTTTTATTAATCTCTTTAATGTCTGGCTTAACAGAAGCAGAGCAGTTGGACTTTTACACCTGCTTATGCATTCAGTCTGTTGTAATATCACATGGCATTTGCCCTCCAAAGGACTACACTGTACATTCGAGTATGAAAGCAAAAAGATTAATATTGTCCTGGCATCATTTTGAAAATAGTTTTGACCTCAGAGATCACCTGAAAGGGTCTCAGTATCTCCAGGAGTCCCTGGACTAGTGAGACCTGCTGAAATGGAGGTTAAGAGCACAGGTGCTAGACTCAGAGTTGCTAGGTCTGACTCCCAGCTCCTCTTACTAGCTACGTAAACGTGGGGATAACACTTACCTTCCCTGGGACTCAATTTCTATCTTGAAAATGGAAAATAACAGCACCTACCTTGCAGGAACTACTGTATGAATTAAAAGAGATAACCAATGACAAGAGCTTAGCTTAGTAGTCAACAATTTTAAATAATAATAAAATAGCTAACATTAAAAAGTCTTTTGCTTTAAAAGAGATGTGAGCATCTTCCCATTAAAAAATTGCGGAGTCCAAATGCTGAAACCACAATATTGTTCATGTGAAGCCTTCATAAAATTATATATCAATGACACTTAAAAAAATTGTTAAAAATGACATTAAAAAAAAAAACAAAATGCAAGTGAGTTGAGCCCTCGGGGTATCTGGGCCAAGAGTGAAGAGCACAACTCCACCCACTACCCAACCGAAAAACTCAGATGGCGCGGGCGGGGAAAAATGACCGCCCAGCGGCAATTCAGAAAGGCTGCAGGGCGGAGAGCAGCGTTCTCCCACGCTCTCAAATTTCCCTGGCGCTCTGCCCCTCCACGGCCTACCCTAAATTAAAAAAAAAATTGCTCAGTCCAGCCATTTTAATGCTAATGTTTAGCACAATCTGGAACACAGGAGTTGCTCAAATATTTGTTAAGCATGTAATGACTGAATGGACAAATGGATGTCCACATACAATGCATACAATGCTTTCATTAATATCCCAACAGTAACAATTCTTTTTATTCTGAAATCGCATTTGGATGTGTAATGGCTGCCAAGAATGCTCAAATCTGAACAGTTAGCCATTGGTAGTTTCAAATCAGTGATCACATGAGGGGAGATACCTGGTAGTGACTGTTTAAGTAAAGAGAATGATTGTTTAGTGATATGTTTTCAGATCTATTTGCAACCTGCAGTTTGATTGGGCTCTTTTATTAGAATTATCTTTAAATATGCCATGTGGGAAAGTGGGAAGGAAGAAAGGAGACACACTTTTTTCTTTTTTTACATATATTTTTTATTAAGGTATTATTGATATACAGTCTTACGAAGGTTTCACATAAAAAAACAACGTGGTTACTACATTCACCCAAGTTATTGTGTGCCCCCAATACCCCATTTCAGTTATGGCCGAACAGTATGGTAAGATGCCACATAGTCATTATTTGTCTTCTCTATGCTACACTGTCTTCCCCATGATAACCCCCACACCATATGAGCCACTCATAATGCCCCTCAATCACCTTCTCCCTCCCTCCCCACCTGCCCTCCCCCACCTCCCCTTTGGTAACCATTAGTCCCTTCTTGGAGTCTGTGGGTCTGTTGCTGTTTTGTTCCTTCAGTTTTGCTTCGTTGTTATACTCCACAAATGAGGGAAATCATTTGGTACTTGTCTTTCTCCTCCTGGCTTATTTCACTGAGCATAATATCCTCCAGCTTCATCCATGTTCTTGCAAATGGTAGGATTTGTTTCTTTCTTATGGCTGAATAGTATTCCATTGTGTATATGTACCACATCTTTATCCATTCATCTGCTGATGGACACTTAGGTTGCTTCTATATCTTGGCTATTGTAAATATTGCTGCAATAAACATAGGGGTGCATATGTCTTTTTGAATCTGAAAAATTATGTACTTTGGGTAAATTCCTAGGAGTGGAATTCCCGGGTCAAGTGGTATTTCTATTTTTAGTTTTTTGAGGAATGTCCACATTGCTCTCCACAATGGCTGAACTAGCTTACATTCCCACCAGCAGTGTACGAGGGTTCCCCTTTCTCCACATCCTCGTCAGCATTTGTTGTTCTTAGTCTTTTCGATACCAGCCATTCTAATTGGTGTGAGGTGATATCTCATTGTGGTTTTAATTTGCATTTCCCTGATGATTAGTGATGTGGAGCATCTTTTCATGTGCCTGTTGGCCATCTGAATTTCTTCTTTGGAGAATTGTCTGTTCATATCCTCTGCCCATTTTTTAAATCAGGTTATTTACTTTTTGGGTGTTGAGGTGAGTGAGTTCTTTATATATTTTGGATGTTAACCCCTTGTCAGATATGTCATTTACAAATATATTCTCTCATACTGTAGGATGACTTTTTGTTCTGTTGATGGTGTCCTTTGCTGTACAGAAGCTTTTTAGTTTGATGCAGTCCCATTTGTTCATTTTTGCTTTTGTTTCCCTTGCTTGAGGAGATGCATTCAGAAAAAAGTCACTCACGCATGTTTATATTCAGAAGATTTTAGCCTATGTTGTCTTCTAAGAGTTTTATGGTTTCTTGACTTACACTCAGGTCTTTGATCCATTTCGAGTTTACTTTTTTGTGTGGGGATAGACAATAATCCAGTTTCATTCTCTTGCATGCAGTTTTGCCAACACCAGTTGTTGAAGAGGCTGTCATTTTCCATTGTATATCCATAGCTCCTTTATTGTATATTAATTGACCATATATGCTTGGGTTTCTATCTGGGCTCTCTAGTAGGCTCCATTGGTCTATGGATCTGTTCTTGTGCCAGCACCAAATTGTCTTGATTACTGTGGCTTTTTAGTAAAGCCTGAAGTTGGGGAGCATAATCCCCTCCACTTTACTCTTCCTTCTCAGGATTGCTTTGGTTATTTGGGGTCTTTTGTGGTTCCATATGAATTTTAGAACTATTTGCTGCAGGTTGTTTAAGAATGCTGTTGGTATTTTGATAGAGATTGCATTGAATCTGTATATTGCTTTAGGGAGGATGGCCATTTTGACAATATTAATTCTTCCTATCCATGAGCATGGGATGTGTTTCCATTTATTGGTATGTTGTTTGATTTCTCTCATGAGTGTCTTGCAGTTTTCAGAGTATAGGTCTTTCACTTCCTTCATTAAGTTTATTCCTTGGTAGTTTATTCTTTTTGATGCAATTGTGAATGGAATTGTTTTCCCGATTTCTCTTTCTGCTAGTTCATCATTAGTGTATAGGAATGCAACAGATTTTTGTGTATTAATTTTGTATCCTGCAACTTTGCTGAATTCAGATATTAGATCTAGTAGTTTTGGAGTGGATTCTTTAGGGTTTTTTATGTACAATATCATGTCATCTGCAAACAGGGACTGTTTAACTTCTTCCTTGCCAATCTGGATGCCTTTTATTTCTTTGTAGTATGATTGTTGTGGCTAGGACCTCCAGAACTATGTTGAATTAAAGTGGAGAGAATGGGCAACCTTGTCTTGTTTCCAATCTTAAAGGAAAGGCTTTCAGCTTCTCAGTGTTAAGTATGTTGTTGGCTATGAGTTTGTCATGTATGGCCTTTATTATGTTGAGGTACTTGCCCTCTATACCCATTTTGTTGAGAGTTTTTATCATGAATGGATGTTGAATTTTGTCAAATATTTTTTCAGCATCTATGGAGATGATCATGTGGTTTTTGTCCTTCTTTTTGTTGATGTGGTAGATGATGTTGATGGATTTTCGAATGTTGTATCATCCTTTCATCCCTGGGATGGATCCCACTTGATCATGGTGTATGATCCTTTTGATGTATTTTTGAATTCTGTTTGCTAATATTTTGTTGAGAATTTTTGCATCTATGTTCATCAGGGATATTGGTCTGTAATTTTCTTTTTTTGTGGTGCCTTTGCCTGGTTTTGGTATTAGGGTGATGGTGGTCTCATAGAATGAGTTTGGAAGTATTCCCTCCTCTACTATGTTTGGAAAACTTTAAGGAGAATGGGTATTAGATCTTCACTAAATGTTTGATAAAATTCAGCGGTGAAGCCATCTGGTCCAGGAGTTTTTTTGTTAGGTAGTTTTTTGATTACCAATTCAATTTCATTGCTAGTAATTGCTCTGTTAAGATTTTCTGTTTCTTTTTGGGTCAGCCTTGGAAGGTTGTATTTTTCTAGAAAGTTGTCCATTTCTTCTAGGTTATTCAGTTTGTCAGCATATAATTTTTCATAGTATTCTCTAATAATTCTTTTTATTTCTGTGGTGTCCATAGTGATTTTTCCTCTCTTATTTCTGATTCTGTTTGTGTGTGTGCATTCTCTCTTTTTCTTGATAAGTCTGGCTAGGGGTTTATCTATTTTGTTTATTTGCTCAAAGAACCAACTCCTCCTTTCATTGATTCTTTCTGTTGTTTTGTTCTTCTTAATTTTATTTATTTCTTCTCTAATCTTTATTATGTCCCTCCTTCTACTGACTTCAGGCCTCATTTGTTCTTCTTATTCCAGTTTAGTTATTTGTGACTTTGGACTGTTCATATGGGATTGTTCTTCTTTCCTGAGGTAGGCCTGTACTGCAATAAACTTTCCTCTTAGCACAGCCTTTGCTGCATCCCACAGATTTTGTGGTGTTGAATTATTATTGTCATTTGTCCCCATATATTGCTTGATCTCTGTTTTTATTTGGTTATTGATCCACTGATTATTTAGGAGCATGTTGTTAAGCCTTCATGTGTCTGGACTTTTTCATTTTTTTTGGATAACTTATTTCTAGTTTCATACCTTTGTGGTCTGGGAAGTTGGTTGGTACAATTACAATCTTTTTGAATTTACTGAAGTTCTTTTTGTGGCCCAGTATATGATCTATTCTCGAAAATGTTCCATGTGCACTTGAGAAGAATATGTATTCTGCTGCTTTGGGTGTAGAGTTCTGTAGATGTCTGTTAGGTACATCTGTTCTAATGTGTTATTCAGTGCCTTTGTCTCTTTACTTATTTTCTGTCTGGTTGATCTGTCCTTTGGAGTGAGTGGAGTGTTGAAGTCTCCTAGAATGAATGCATTGCATTCTATTTTCCCTTTTAATTTTGTTAATATTTGTTTCACATATGTATATCCTCCTGTGTTGGGTGCATAGATATTTATAATGGTTATATCCTCTTGTTGGATTGACCCCTTTATCATTATGTAATGTCCTTCTTTGTCTCTTGTGACTTTGTTTTAAAGTCTATTTTGTCTGATACAAGTACTGCAACTCCTTCTTTTCTCTCCTTATTAGTTGCATGAAATATCTTTCTCCATCCTTTCACTTTTAGTCTGTGTATGTCTTGGGTTTAAAGTGAGTCTCTTGTAGGAAGCATACAGATGGGTCTTGTTTTTTTATCCATTCGGTGACTCTATGTCTTTTGATTGGTGCATTCAGACTCTCATTTACATTTAGGGTGATTATTGATATGTATGTACTTATTGTCACTGCAGGCTTTAGATTTGTGGTTACCAAACGTTCAAGGTTAACTTCCTTATTATCTAAGAGTCTAACTTAACTCACTTAGTATGTTGTTACAAACACAATCTAAAGGTTCTTTTTTTCCCTCTCCTTTTCTTCCTCCTCCATTCTTTATATATCAGGCATCATATTCTGTACTCTTATGTCTATCTCTTTTTATGTCTGGTGACAGCTATTTAACCTTAGGACCACTTCCATCTATAGTAGTCCCTCCAAAAGATGGCTTGTGGGAGGTAAATTACCTCAGCTTTTGCTTATCTAGAAATTGTTTAATCCCTCCTTCAAATTTAAATGATAATCTTGCCAGATAGAGTATTCTTGGTTCTAGGCCCTTCTGCTTCATTGCATTAAATATATTATGCTACTCCCTCTGGCCTGTAAGGTTTCTGCTGATAAGTCTGATGATAGCCTGATGGGTTTTCCTTTGTATGTGATCTTATTTCTCTCTCTGGCTGCTTTTAATAGTCTGTCCTTATCCTTGATCTTTGCCATTTTAATTATTATATGTCTTGGTGTTGTCCTCCTTGAGTCCCTTGTGTTAGGAGATCTGTGCATCTCCATGGCCTGGGAGACTATCCCCTTCCCCAGATTGGGGAAGTTTTTAGTAATTACTTCCTCAAAGACACTTTCTTTCCCCTTTTCTCTCTCTTCTTCTTCTGGTATCCCTATAATACAAATAATGTTCCATTTGGATTGGTCACACAGTTCTCTCAGTATTCTTTCATTCCCAGAGATCCTTTTTTGTCTCTGTGCTTCAGCTTCTTTCAGTTCCTCTTCTGTAATTTCTATTTCATTCTCCTCCACCATATCTAATCTGCTTTTAAGACCCTCCATTGTGTTCCTCAACATTTGGATCTCTGTCCTAAATTCGTTTCTGAGTTTTTGAATATTTTTATGCACCTCCAGGAGCATGTTTATGATTTTCATTTTGAAATCTCTTTCAGAATGATTTATTAGTTCAGTCTCACTCTACCCTTTTTCTGGGGCTATTAAGATTTTGCTTTGAGCCAGGTTCCTTTGACATTTCATATTTGTATGCGGTGCCCTCTGGTGCCCAGAGGCTCTACTCTCTGGAGCTGCTCAGCCCCTGGAGCGATGTTGGGGGTCACAGGGGAGTGGTGCTAGTGCCTGGGGGGAGGAAAAAGCTGTTTCCTGCTTCCTGGCTACTATGCCTGTCTCCACTGCCAGAACCAGTGGGCAGAATACACAGGTGTAAGCCTCTATGCTTTGTGTTTGTAGCTGCTGTAGGCAGGGCTTCCTTCTCGCTGGCCTGACCCCAGGGCAGGGTTTGCCAGTTTGCAAGCCAGGTGTGGGCTGGCCGGGAGGAAGGTGCAGCAGGCTGTGTATCATGGTGGGCGACCTTGGAGCTGCGTAGCCAGCCAGGCAGCTGGAGTGCCTGAGGATCATAAAAGTTCCCAACCTGCTGGGCAGAATACACCCAGACAATTCTGTTTACCTGTCCTTTCTCCTGAGCAGTAAGCTCTGTGCAATCCTTGCCCCTTTAGCAGCCCTCTCGCTTTTCAGAAGTCACTCGGACTGCCTGCCCAGATCAGCCAGATATGGATCCATTTTCCAAAAATAGCTGGAATCTCAGTCTCCCCAGGTTTTCTGCCTGTCTTAGCTTTCCAACCCTACTAATCTCTAGAGCACAATGATATGTAGGTTCGTGCTCCCAGAGAAGATCTCCTGGGCTAGGTGTTCAGCAGTCCCAGGCTTCCACTCCCTCCCCGCTGTTTTTCTTCCTCCTGTCAGTGAACTGGGGTGGGGGTAGGGCTGGGTCCCATTGGGTCACGGCCTTGGTACGTTACCCTGTTTCGTGCAGTCTGTTATTTCCTCTAGGTGTGTGCAGTCTGTCGCAGCCTTCTTTCTTGTTGTTCTTTCAGGATTAGTTGTATTAATTATATTTTCATATTATATGAGGTTTTAGGAGGAGGTCTCTGTCTTACCTCTCAAGCCACCATCTTTAATCCTCTCTGGAGACACACTTTTATTAAACATTTACTCTATGCTAGCCATTACTTAGTACAGATTTTTATCTGTAAGTTACAAAGGAGAAACTAAGATTCAGGGAAGTTATACAATTTCACTTGTGGTTATCCAACTAACATATTTTTCCTACTGTTTCTTAAAGTGTCCCTAAACATTTCTCCATAGTTTTGTCCAATTTCTTGCACACTATGTATCTTTAAAAAATGTTTACATAATGAAGATGGCAGACTGTATCCAATCTAGAGCAGATGGATTCCTAAAGGGGAAGTAAACTTATATCATGGAAACACACAATATCATGCAGCAAAACAGGTCATCATCATCAGTGAAAGTCATTACTACTATAGTAATATGAACTCTTTAGAAGGAGGTTTATATACTGTCACCAGACTCATGATAAAATAAATACAGAAAGACAGATTTGGTAAAGAAACAGCATTATAAGGCATGATTTTGACTTTAACTTTGTTTTGGAGAAGAGTGATCCTTTGAGAACTAACATTATTATTCTCAGCAAGTACTATATTACATTAGTAACTTTTCTGACTCAACATATCTACCATGGCTCACAATTATAAACAAAGAGGTAAGAATGATTAATTTTTGCAGACAAGCTATTAGGAAAATAATACTGGTTGTGATGGTGGGAACAAGGTGGGTCTGCTGTTTATAGGAAGAACAGGAAAACAGCCGGTAATAGATATTATTTTAGGGAAACAATATTCATCACCTGTAAACTGCTATTTTTCCATCAAATTTATTCTTTCTCAGTGTTTGTTGGGTGTCAACATTCTTCTAGGCACTAGATATATGGAAATGAATTAGGGATGGTTCCTAAATGTTAGGGATAATAACCTAAAGGGGACCATAGACAAGGACACAGACAATTACCACAAAGTATGAGAAATGCTTTTACTGCTTTGTACCATGTGTTATCCCAATTTGGAGGACTATCTAATGCACAGTTATCAAAGAAGATTGGAGAACATTTCTGAGAAAGGGAAGAATATGTACAAAGGCCCAGAAGTATGGAAGGAGCACCATGTGTTCAAAGAATTGCAAATAATTCAGTCAAGCCAGTGCAAGGTAGATGATAGAGTCCAGAGGAGGGGCTAGGTCTTGTGGGTCTGGATTTCATCTTGAAAGCATGCGGAGTTACCAAAGACTGACACTTCAGAAAGAATGCCCTACGAGCTTTGTCTAGGATGCCTGGGGGCGAGGAAGCCAAGAATGGAATTAGTACATGAGAAATAAAGATGGTTTGAATGTGGCAGAAGGGAAAGAAAAAAAGCAGAAATAGTCAAGAGAATTTAGGAAGACAGAAGAATCATCCAAATGTCTTTCACATCTTTCATGTTGTGACTCAGGTAAGAATGACATTCACTTAGTGGGAGTGGAAGATGTTCAGGGAGAAGGTAAATGATTACATCTTGGAAATGATGAGTTTGGAAGAGCCTATGAGACATACAAGTAGAGATACACAGAAGGAAGATAAACAGGAAAGTGACAGAGCCAGAGAAAAGCACTAGTGGGTTTACGCCCAGAAGAGAGAAGAAAGATTACAGTGCTCATGACATTATGTGTTTATGTGTTTATTTTTTTTAACTTCACTATATATTAACTAACTCAGTCTTCATAGCCACCTCACAATATAGGTACTTCATTCCTATTTTACAGTTGAGGAAATTGAAGCATGAAAAGGTATAAACATTTGTCCGAAGTCACACAACTAGGAAGTAACAGAATTGGAATCTGAACCAGGAATTAGGCCTTACATACTATATTATGTCACTGATGAACAGATTAGAAAAACATTATTTTTAGAGACCTGATTAATTTTAAACTAATGTTTTCTGATAATGAGAATAATATTAAAAAATAATTATAAAAATATAATTTACTTTAAAATATAATTTTTACAAATACTATAATAAATACTTTATCTGATAAAATATAGAAGAAAAAAGGCATATAATACTACCACCTCAAGGTAACCACTGTTCACATTTTAGTAATATTTCCTTCTAGTCTTTTTTTCAATAACCCTCTTCTTACCCTTGAGTATGCAATTTTTAAGCCCACTTTTAAAATTTAAGATAACTATTTACTCAGGATATTAAAATTTCTATCCTATCATTATGTTAGTAGTATATTTCTTCAATTCTATGTATATAATGTATTCAACCAATGCCTTAGTGTTGGATATTTATGTTGTTTTCAACTTCCTACCATTACAAAAATGTTGCAATAAACATCTAAGCAAAAAAAGCTCTGTCTATAAATTTAAAATAAATTATCTCAAGACAGATTCATAGCTGATAAATTCAGAATAGCACAAATAGCAGTGGATAAAAATTATAAATAAAACCTAAGTAACTTTTTTCTAGAAGTGTCAAGACATATTAACATTATTAGAAAATTATTTCAAAACTAATACAATAAAGATACTATTTAATACAGAAATATAGCTAAAAAGCAAATAGCTTCTTAATTTTGGAAGTTATTTTTAAATTTTAATAGATAATTTGAAATGCATTAAAATCATACTGTTCCCGTGATTTGGGTTGGCAACTAATATTTTTCAGTTTTATTTGATTAACAGACATTCTATTAAGTGCTTCCAAAATGGTGAAATTCTGTCAGCTATTTTTCTGATGATATTTGATTTGAGTGAAACATTGGATAGAAAAAGAAGTATGGGAGACAAAAAATTAACAGCTACACGACTACACCTGATGTTTAAAGTATGTTGATATGCTACCTATGAGTCTTTTCTATTATAATTTGACACATCATTTAATTTTAAAAGTCCCCTTAGTAGTTGTACTGGTTCATACTTAAGAAACTGAAAATAATACTGAAAACAGTCCAAAAAATCCCCCAAAATGAAAAAATCCTGAACTGTTATTTATAAAGCTATTTGGCAAGGCTTCTAGCTTACAAAGTTTCTCTCTCCAAAAGTAAGAAATGGAATACTTTGCCATGTCAACTTTATTTTTAATCACACAATGGAAGATGAGTAAATTATAATATACATCACCAATAATCCTTCTCTAAGTATCAATTGACTCTGACCATAATTGATAACCTAAGCCAATAGTACATTCTGTTACAATTCCAGGTTCAAAAGGTTAATGATGTCCTGGCCACAGGCTCGTCCCGGAACCTGAAGCTGATCGCTATATGCCTTCCTAATGAAGATGTACTGCATGTATTATGGGAACACACTGACAAGTGATTGCAACCTCCAACATGAATGGAGCAACCAAGCATTAACCTTCACCACGTCAATTTAACTGTCATGCTCACATATAATTGTCTGTTTATATCCCACCAGGTCCTTTTATTCTATGAGAAAGAAAGTGTCTGATTACTGCATTTCCCTTGCAAAGGCAAGATTTCCCTTTTCATTCTAATGAATACAGGAATCAATAATGGTAAGTCAATTCAAACTATGTTATGAATTAACAATACCCAGGAAAGTTAAGAGATTAGAATGATGATGAGAGTTATCATTTGTCACCAAAATCTTTAATTTGCATGTAGAATTACTGCCCCAGTACACAGGTCATTAGAAAAATATTAGCATCTTTTCTTTCCAAGAGGCACTTACACTGCTCCCTTATTTACAGGCCAAGAAAAGAAAATGACAAGCTGAATTATGAATATCTAGTCACAAATAAAACCAATTTATTAGCAGTTTTCACGGCTTGCACTCAATACTGCCAGTTTGAGGAAGAACTCTGTTTTTTGTTTTTAAATTATTACAGTATCATTGATATACAATCTTATGATGGTTTCAAATACACAACACAGTGGTTCAGCTTTCACTTATATTATCAAGCCCTTATCCCCTCCAGTGCAGTCACTGTCCATCACGGTCGTAAGATGGAAGAACTCCGTTTTAGAGACTAAGATATCTTCAATGTAGCATAGTTTCTGAACAGATTATGTTAATAATAAGTAGCCACAAAATCACACCTTTAATGGTGGGCAACTGAGAAGCACAGCGGTGTAATAAAATGAGCACCAGAATAGGAGGCTGACAACAAAGGCTGTGTTCTTTACTATCTCTATGGCTTTTTAACAAAACATTCAGCTCTTCTGGTTTCTCTAACTACAAAATAAGGACAATAATTCCTGCTTGGTTTATCTCATAAACTAGAGGTTTTTAATAATGATATACACTAAGGACCATGTTGAACTAAAACAAAGAAAGACAGATACCTGGGTCCTACCCCCCAAAATTCTGATTTAATTGGTTAGGGCGGAGCCAAAGCATGGGTATTTTTGGAGGGTTTGGAAAAATCTTTGAATGTTACTTCTTAAACTTTTCTTAGGGAAGTGTTCAAATTACATACAAACAATGGGAATACTTTGATGAACCCCAGGTACCCATTACCAAGCTTCAATGATTACCAATGTTTTGCCAGTCGTGATTACCTATTCCCCCATACCCCAATATTTAAAATTTTCTGTTGGAATATTTTACAGCAAATCCACAGTAGTATTTAAAAAAATTTCCCATGTGATTATATTGTACAGCCAATATTGAGAACCACATGAGAATTTTGAAAATAGTTTCCAAATTACAAGAGTAACAACAACAAAATATCCATGCCCAAATGGATTATTAGGCACAAGTATTTCTACTGAAACTGACTGATCAAGTCAACAGAATAAAATAGTGTAGTGAATACCATTTCCTCTTTTGAACTGACTAGGTCTTTCACAAAACAGTCCCTCTTAAGGACAAGAAAAACCATATTTCTCCCTTCATGTCCAATATCTTCATCTTTACTCTCCTCCAAATGTGTTGTTCCCTTAACCTGGAAAAATTTACCCCCTTGCAGCCCCTCACCTCTACCTGCTGGGCCATCTCCCATTTGGCCTCACTACCTAGAATAGATGTTATCATCATCTAGTTCTCTGGCTCCTCTGCCCCCTCAGTCATGCCCTTCTCAAGCCCAAGGGAGATGCTCCTCCTTTTAATTTTTAATTTCTTATCCTTTCTTCACCTCAGTCACAGCTTTATCTCCCTGCACCATTTCTTGTCAGTCTCACCACTAACACACAGGCTTTTAAGGATAATGATGACTTCACAGGAGGTCTGGCCAACAGTAGACATTTAATATGTGAATGCTTCAGTTTTCAAAAACATAGGTCAGCCACCTTTTCTAGGAGCCCAATTTGATAGGTTCAACAGTTTGCTCATCCAGCTTACTAATGTGTAGAATAATTTACCCTTTGAAGCTGTACCTCGATTGACTGCCAGGAGGACCACAGTGGGACAGCTAACAGATAAAATACAAGGAAATATAAGAATGTATAGTGAATCCTAACAACACTTTTTTCCAAAAGTACTGCCAACCTCAGAATGGCCTGATGATGAGAACCCTGGTTTCTATCAGATAGACTGATTCTGAAAAATACATACAGGTTTTTGCTACTCAAAGATAAAAAATAGAAGGACATTTTCAAATAAAGAAAATTTTTCTTTTCTTCCCTCAAATTTTAAAGATATTCACAACATGCTAAGAAGCAAAGCTTATTAACCTGTACTATATAATACATGGCCACTACTTATATACACACATCCCCTGTGATTATATTTCCCAATGAGTTTTCTTTGATTTCGTGGACTACAGGAAAAAGAAATGACAGTATTCAAAGGTAATAATATGAACAGTTGTAATAATAACAGCAGTAAAAACATCAACAATAGACCCAGTTAACTTTTTTATTAGGGTATCATTAATATACAATCACATGAGCAACATTGTGGTTACTAGACTCCACCATTATCAAGTCCCCACCACATACCCCATTAGTAACTGTCCATCGGCATAATAAGATGCTATAGAGTCACTTCTTGTCTTCTCTGTGCTATATTGCCTTCCCTGTGCCCCTCCCTACATTAGTGTGAAAATCATAATGCTTCTTAATCCGCTTATTCCTCCCTTCCCACCCACCCTTGCCAGCTCCTTTCCCTTTGGCAACTGTTAGTCCATTCTTGGGTTCTGTGAGTCTGCTATTTTGTTCCTTCAGTTTTTGCTTTGTTGTTATACTCCACAGATGAGTGAAATTATTTGGTACTTGTCTTTCTTTGCCTGGCTTATTTTAGTGAGCATAATGCCCTCTAGCTCCATCCATGTTGTTGCAAATGGTAGGATTTGTTTTCTTCTTATGGCTGAATAATATTCCACTGTGTATATAGACACACCTAATCTTTAATGAGCACTTTCTTTGTCAGTTACTGTCCTAAGCATATATATTTTTTTATTGTGAGGATTAAATAAATTTATTTGTATATGAAAACAACTGTTTATATAATTATAACTACAAACTGCTAAAACTTTTGGGATTTCTTTTCTCTCTCATAGGTTGATTTTTTAGATACTAATATTATTATCACAGAACCATATTTTAACTTCACCTCAATTCAGGAATCAATGAATGAAATTCTATTTGAGGAATACCAGTTCCAAGCAGAATTAAGAGTAAATGGTGAGTTAAGATTTTGATTAAATTATGTTAATATGGATATCAGTATGTTAAAGAAACACTTAAAATCCAAGAATATTGGGTGACAATTAGATTTGAAGGAAATAAAACATGGAATTTAAAAACTAAATGGGCCCTTAGAAATTCTCTAGTCAAACTTCTCTCAATTTATCTTCTTACTAAAATGATATTTCTCCCTAATGAAGCTAGTAGCCACATACTTCCAATCTCCGAAAGATTATGGTTTCTCAGATAGTTATCTTATCTGTCACTGTGTTCACTATTGTTATTATTATTGATTGAAATAGTGTTAATAGCTTAGGCTGCCAATGTGTGGAAAATATGTAAATATATTCTAAAAGTAACTATTAAAGGCTAGAATTGTAATACATGACTGTACAATGAAACTATTCACATATGTACCTTGCAGAATTTAAGTCTATATATGCAGCAGCATACTATAGTGGTTAATAACATAATCTCTGTAACAGTTTTCTCAACGGAGGGCAATTTTTTTCCTCAGGGGACGTAGGCAATGTCTGGGGACAGTTTTGGTTGTCAAAACTGAGAGGGTGCTACTGGCAACTGTGGATAGAGGTCAGAGACGCTGCTAAACAAAACGCACAGGATAGCTCCCCAAAAAAGGAATTCTCTGGTCAAAATGCCAGTAGTTCTGATCTAGAGAAATAGACTATTCTAGACATACTGCCTAGGTTTAAGTCCTGGCTCTGTTACTTTCTGTTTTATTTTATTTTATTTTTATTTTTATTTTGGTATCATTAATCTACAATTACATGAAGGACAATATGTTTACTAGGCTCCCCCCTTCACCAAGTCACCCCCACATACCCTTTCACAGTCACTGTCCATCAGCATAGTAAGATGCTGTAAAATCACTACTTGTCTTCTCTGTGTTGCACAGCCCTCCCTGTGCCCCCCCTCCACACTATACATGCTAATCGTAATGCCCCTTTTCTTTTTCCCCGCCCTTATCCCTCCCTTCCCACCCATCCTCCCCAGTTCCTTTCCATTCTTGGGTTCTGTGATTCTGCTGCTGTTTTGTTCCTTCAGTCTTCCTTTGTTCTTATACTCCACATATGAGTGAAATCATTTGGTACTTGTCTTTCTCCACATGGCTTATTTCACTGAGCATAATACCCGCTAGCTCCATCCATGTTGTTGCAAATGGTAGAATCTGTTTTTCTCTTATGGCTGAGTAATATTCCATTGTGTATATGTACCACATCTTCTTTATCCATTCATCTACTGATGGACATTTAGGTTGCTTCCATATCTTGGCTATTATAAATAGTGCAGCGATAAACATAGGGGTGCATCTGTCTTTCTCAAACTGGAGTGCTGCATTCTTAGGGTAAATTCCTAGAAGTGGAATTCCTGGGTCAAATGGTATTTCTATTTTGAGCATTTTGAGGAACCTCCATGCTGCTTTCCACAATGGTTGAACTAATTTACATTCCCACCAGCAGTGTAGGAGGGTTCCTCTTTCTCCACAACCTCGCCAACATTTGTTGCTGTTTGTCTTTTGGATGGTAGCCATCCTTACTGGTGTGAGGTGATATCTCCTTGTGGTTTTAATTTGCATTTCTCTGATGACAAGCGATGTGGAGTATCTTTTCATGTGTCTGTTGGCCATCTGAATTTCTTCTTTAGGGAACTGTCTATTCAGCTCCTTTGTCCATTTTTTAATTGGAGTATTTGCTTTTTGTTTATTGAGGTGTGTGAGCTCCTTATATATTTTGGATGTCAACCCTTTATCGGATCTGTCACTTATGAATATATTCTCCCATACTGTAGGATACCTTTTTGTTCTATTGATCGTGTCCCTTGCTGTACAGAAGCTTTTCAGCTTGATATAGTCCCAATTATTCATTTTTGCTTTTGTTTCCCTTGCCCGGGGAGATATGTTCAAGAAGAGGTCACTCACGTTTCTGTCTAAAGAGATTTTTGCCTATGTTTTTTTCTAAGAGTATTATGGTTTCATGACTGACGTTCAAGTCTTTGATCCATTTCACATTTACTTTTGTGTATAGGGTTAGACAGTGATCCAGTTTCATTCTCTTACATGTAGTTGTCCAGTTTTGCCAGCACCATCTGTTGAAGAGACTGTCATTTCCCCATTGTATGTCCATGGCTCCTTTATCGAATATTAATTGACCATATATGTTTGGGTTAATGTTTGGAGTCTCTATTCTGTTCCATTGGTCTGTGGTTCTGTTCTTGTGCCAGTACCAAATTGTCTTGATTACTGTGGCCTTGTAGTAGAGCTTGAAGTTGGGGAGTGAGATCTCCCCACTTTATTCTTCCTTCTCAGGATTGCTTTAGCTATTTGGGGTCTTTGGTGTTTCCATATGAAGTTTTGAACTATTTGTTCCAGTTCATTGAAGAATGCTGTTGGTAATTTGATAGGGATTGCATCGAATCTGTATATTGCTTTGGGCAGGATGGCCATTTTGACGATATTCTCCTCGCTGTTCAGTATGATGTTGGCTGTGGGTTTATCATATATGACCTTTATTATGTCGAGGTACTTGCCCTCTATACCCATTTTGTTGAGAGTTTTTATCATGAATGGATGTTGAATTTTGTTGAATGCTTTTTCAGCATCTAATGGAGATGACCATGTGGTTTTTGTCCTTCTTATTGTTGATGTGGTGGATGATGTTGATGGATTTTCGAATGTTGTACCATCCTTTCATCCCTGGGATGAATCCCACTTGATCATGGTGTATGATCCTTTTGATGTATTTTTGAATTCTGTTTGCTAATATTTTGTTGAGTATTTTTGCATCTATGTTCATCAGCGATATTAGTCTGTAGTTTTCGTTTTTGGTGGGGTCTTTGCCTGGTTTGGTATTAGGGTGATGTTGGCTTCATAGAATGAGTTTGGGAGTATTTCCTCCTCTTCTATTTTTTGGAAAACTTTAAGGAGAATGGGTATGATGTCTTCTCTGTATGTCTGTTAAAATTCCGAGGTAAATCCATTTGGCCTAGGGGTTTTCTTCTTAGGTAGTTTTTTGATTACCACTTCAATTTCATTGCTGGTAATTGGTCTGTTTAGATTTTCTGTTTCTTTCTGGGTCAGTCTTGGAAGGTTGTCTTTTTCTAGGAAGTTGTCCATTTCTCCTAGGTTTTCCAGCTTGTTAGCATATAGGTTTTCATAGTATTCTCTAATAATTCTTTGTATTTTCGTGGGGTCTGTCATGATTTTTCCTTTCTCGTTTCTGATTCTGTTGATGTGTGCTGATTCTCTTTTTCTCTTAATAAGTGTGGCTAGAGGCTTATCTATTTTGTTTATTCTCTCGAAGAACCAGCTCTTGGTTTCATTGATTTTTTCTATTGTTTTATTCTTCTCAATTTTATTTATTTCTTCTCTGATCTTTATTATGTCCCTCCTTCTGCTGACTTTAGGCCTCATTTGTTCTTCTTTTTCCAATTTCGATAATTGTGACACTAGACCATTCATTTGGGATTGTTCTTCCTTCTTTAAATATGCTTGGATTGCTATATACTTTCCTCTTAAGACTGCTTTCGCTGCGTCCCACAGTAGTTGGGGCTTTGTGTTGTTGTCATTTGTTTCCAGATATTGCTGGATCTCCATTTTAATTTGGTTGTTGATCCACTGATTATTTAGGAGCATGTTGTTAAGCCTCCATGTGTTTGTGAGCCTTTTTGCTTTCTTTGTACAGTTTATTTCTAGTTTTATGCCTTTGTGGTCTGAAAAGTTGGTTGGTAGGATTTCAATCTTTTGGAATTTACTGAGGCTCTTTTTGTGGCCTAGTATGTGGTCTATTCTGGAGAATGTTCCATGTGCACTTGAGAAGAATGTGTATGCTGTTGCTTTTGGATGTAGAGTTCTATAGATGTCTATTAGGTCCATCTCTTCTAGTGTGTTGTTCAGTGCCTCTGTGTCCTTACTTATTTTCTGTCTGGTGGATCTGTCCTTTGGAGTCAGTGGTGTGTTGAAGTCTCCCAAAATGAATGCATTGCATTTTATTTCCTCCTTTAATTCTGTTAGTATTTGTTTCACATATATTGGTGCTCCTGTATTGGGTGCATATATATTTGTAATGGTTATATTCTCTTGTTGGACTGAGCTCTTTATCATTATGTAATGTCCTTCTTTATCTCTTGTTACTTTCTTTGTTTTGAAGTCTATTTTGTCTGATACTAGTACTGCAACACCTGCTTTTTTCTCTCTGTTGTTTACATGAAACATGTTTTTCCATCCCTTGACTTTTAATCTGTGCATGTCTTTGGGTTTGAGGTGAGTCTCTTGTAAGCAACATATAGATGGGTCTTGCTTTTTTATCCATTCTATTAACTCTGTGTCTTTTGATTGGTGCATTCAGTCCATTTACATTTAGGGTGATTATTGAAAGATATGTACTTATTGCCATTGCAGGCTTTAAGTTTGTGGTTACCAAAGGTTCAAGGTTAGCTTCTTTACTATCTTACTGTCTTAACTCACTCATTGACCTATTATAAACACTGTCTGATGATTCTTTATTTCTCTCCCTTCTTATTCCTCCTCCTCCATTCTTCATATATTAGGTGTTTTGTTCTGTGCTCTTTTTAGGAGTGTTCCCATCTAGAGCAGTCCCTCTAAGATACCCTGTACTGGTGGTTTGTGGGAGGCAAATTCCCTCAACTTTTGCTTGTCTGGTAATTGTTTAATCCCTCCTTCACATTTAAATGATAATCATGCTGGATACAGTATTCTTGGTTCAAGGCCCTTCTATTTCATTGCATTAAATATATCATGTTATTCTCTTCTGGCCTGTAAGGTTTCTGTTGCGAAGTCTGATGATAGCCTGATGGGTTTTCCTTTGTAGGTGACCTTTTTTTTCTCTCTGGCTGCCTTTAATACTCTGTCCTTTTCTTTGATCTTTGCCATTTTAATTATTATGTGTCTTGGTGTTGCCCTCCTTGGGTCCCTTGTCATGGGAGTTCTGTGTGCTTCTGTGGTCTGAGAGGCCATTTCCTCCCCCAGTTTGGGGAAGTTTTTAGCAATTATTTCTTCAAAGACACTTTCTATTCCTTTTTCTCTCTCTTCTTCTTCTGGTACTCCTATGATGCGAATATTGTTCCATTTCGATTGGTCACACAGTTCTCTTAATATTCTTTCTTTCCTGGAGATCCTTTTATCTCTCTTTGCATCAGCTTCTCTGCATTCCTGTTCTCTGATTTCTAGTCCATTAATGGTCTCTTGCGTCTCATCTGTTCTGCTTTGAAGTCCTTCCAGATATTGTTTTATTTCTGTATTCTTCCTCCTTAGTTCTTGTACATTTCTCTGGAAGTGAATCAGCATGGTTATGACTTTTGTTTTGAATTCTTTTTCAGGAAGATTGGTTAAATCTATCTCCCCAGATTCCTTCTCAGGGGAGGATGTGGAAGATGTCTGGGTTAGTCTGGTCTGGATCAAATTTTTTTGCCTTTTCATGTTGATAGATGCAGTGGTATGCTGTTGACTCGTCTGTCAGCTGGGAGAACCAAGACCCTTTCCACTTGCTCCTGGCCTTTCTTTACTGGGACAACGGCGACCCCTAGTGGCTTGTGTTGGGCAGTTGCATATAGACTGGGTGTCTGTTTCTTGCCTGCCGCTATGGAGGAAGCTCCCTTGCTGTGGCCGTGGGCAGCCTCAGGCTGCTGCTCTGCTATGGCAGGACGCCGGAGGGGGAATGGGTGGGGGGCTGTTTATCGCCGTGAGGGGTCTCAGAGCTGCTGCCCAGCGGGTGAGGGTGCCCGGAGTTCCCCAGGATTCCCTGCTGCTGGGCTAAGTGTCCCAGGATGCTTCCGTCCAACTGTGCGGTCCCTGTCCCTTTAAGACTTTTAAAAAGCACTTGCTTTTCTTTGTCCCAGGGGCGCCAGCTCCAGGGATGCCACTCGCAGGTTTTAACTGTCCCATTTCGCTAGTTTCCCACAATCCTCACACTGTGTGTCTACACTCTCGGTGCGGATGGCTGGGGCTGGGTGATTAGCAGTCCTGGGCTCCGTCTCCCTCCCGCTCCGACTCCTCTCCTCCCGCTGGGAGCTGGGGTGAGGGGCGCTCGGGTCCTGCCGGGCCAGGGCTTGTATCTTACCCCCTTCACCAGGTGCTGGGTTCTCGTAGGTGTGGATGTAGTCTGGCTGTTGTCCTGTATCTTCTGGTCTCTCTTTTAGGGATAGTTGCATTTGTTGTATTTTCAAAAATATATGTTTTTGGGAGGAGATCCCCAGTGTCCTACTCACACTGCCATCTTGGCTCCGCCTGTCCTAAGCATATTATCTCAGTCCTCATACCAGCTCTGTAAAGTAAGTATTCATTATTCACATTTTATGATGAAAATGAAGCTTAGAGAGCTAAGGAATTTGCCCCAAGAAAAAGAGCTAGCAAGTAGCAGTTACAAGGCTTTGCCTAATATAGTTCTGGAGGAAAGAACTAAAGGGAGAGAAAAACTAAAAAAGGACCTAGAGTGATTCAGACTTCTTCCCTCCACTGGTTACTCATGAACTGATCAATTTCAGCACTGGATTTAGAAAATCACTAAGGGAAATTTCTTCAGTAGCAACTTGGAGTGGAAAGTAACTAAGTTTTTTATAAAACACTAGTTTACAAAGTAAGATATGAAGTCAAGAATTACAAACTTTACACTGCTACAGTTAGTTTCATAACATTATCCAAAACCATCATAATTCCTTTTGTACTATGATATGAATCTTTAAAACTTCTACCACATACTTAGAATTTTTAATAGGATCTCAGAAATAAGTAATAAATATCTTCCTTCTCCCTGTTCCACCCAGAATTTCTTTTGTTGATAAACTAGCCTTTAAGATAGACATTGACCTTTTAAAAAGTTATTTAAGACTCAGCCTTCTTTGCAGATGCAAAATTCAGACTTTCTCCTGATTACATTATTATTGTCCGAAAACTACTCTTTCCCTTTAAGTTGCAACATTTCCTCCAAGTACTCAAAGTGAAATTAATTTTTAATTTCTTATCCTAATTTTTACCTCTTCATTTTAAGATCTTACCTTTTTATAGAAAATATCTCTCCAGATCTATAGTAAAATACTTCTTTTAAAAATCATTTCTATCTGCCAACAATCCAATTTGCACATCATATTGTATCTATAAGTAAAATATATATATTCCATTAAATAAAATAAATAATCCATTAAATAAAAAAGCACAAGGCCTTGTGCTTATTCTACCTATGAGGGTGTGCCTCCCAGTTATTTATTGCCTATGTAGCAACTAATTCAACAACCTTACAAAATATTTCCCTCCTAAGATTTCCTGTCACTTGCTCCTATTGCCAGTAATAATGCTTTCAATTCAATAACTTCATTAGTGACTTCTGCTTCAAATCCTTTTTGGATGCAGACAGGCCAAAAAAAGCCTAATAAATAGGAAATACCAACATTCAGTCTTTTCCCCGAAAGGATAATGGGTCACTAACATTGTAAAATTATAAAGAATTAACACTTTTCATCATGGACAAAGTCCTTTTATATATGCATTTCACATTATTTCATCTGCTCTTCATACAATCTACTGAAATATTGAGGGCAGTTAAAATGTCCAATTTGGACTGGAGGAAAGTTTATAACCTGCAAAAGGTAACTGGGCCACTAAAACCCTTCTGAATTTCCATGTATTTATAGGCATCAACAATGGATTCCTTTGGTGGGCTATAAACCTAATATCACATGGAAAGGACTGTTTTCTTTTTATTTATAGCCAGCAATGTCTTCAGTAAGTTCAACTCCAGTATGATAAAACAGAAAGACTCGCACAGCCATATAAATAAAGTCTATGGCCCATATCAGTTCCAATCATAACCTTCTTTTCTCCATGAACCTTCTGAACATGATTAAAGTCATCACAACAAATACATCAAGGGGATAGAGAGTAAAGGAAACAAGACAGAGTCAAAATAAACCTCCATGGTACTGTGAATTATTTAGTGAGAATGGATTTGAAATTCGTACTGTATTAGGGATTAACTGAGCCTGAAAAAGTAATAAGGGAAAGTAAAATTAAATGAAATTATCACAAGGAAAAAAAAAGGTAGGAACAGAATGCAGAATATTTGCCAATATGAGTAAAGCAGGACTGACAACCTGATAAAGACTGCACAAAATGCATGTATTCCTCTTGGGCAAACTGCAGGTGTTACCACATACCAAGATCAGACAGATAGTAAGCTTCCATAATTGTGTGTGAAGAAAGTATAGTTCTGAAAGATCAGAAGAATCAGTGTTAAAGACAGGTTTATGTGAGAATGGCATAAAATTAAGAGCCTACTGAAGTAGATGAAGCATTTTTGATGTCAGATTCCTAGAGAGCTCCTATGGTTATTCAAAGGATCTGTTTCTAAGGAACAGAGAAATATTGGGAGCATTTAGAAAAGCAAAACCCACCTTAAATGCACAGATCATTATATACAGATGATGATGGTGGTGATTATGATAATAATGAGAACAATAAAAACAAAAGGTATAATTTCTAGAATTTATAAAATTCCAGCCACTTGGACTAGTTATTTTGCAGACATAATCACTAACCCTCATAATAACTTTGCAATGCAGGCATTATTGGCCTTATTTTCACACCAGAAATATAAAAGAATTGAGTTCATCTAGTACTCAGTAACTTGCCTAAGGCAGGATCTCCTGTAACCTAACATACAATTAACAACTACACACATGTTGGCTGCCACCATCTAGATTAGGATCTGATGACCATTAAATAAAAACGCACAAGGCCTTGCAACAAAGTTAGCTGGTCCTTTCATTTCTTGGTCTGTTTCAGAACCTTCTGTGGGTACAATATATGCCAAGATATACTGTATATTATAGTAAACTACTTTCAAGGCAATGGACATCAAACTTTTAAAATAGGTTATTATACCTAATGACTACTTTCAACAATATATTTTTAACCTTGTTTTTTATAAATTTTTGTTTGTTTTTTATTGAAGTATTATTGATATAGAATCTTATATTAGTTTCAAGTACACAACACAGTAGTTCACCAGTTGCCCACATTATTAAATCCTCACCCCAGCTAGTGTGTTACTATTTGCTGACACAGAAAGATGTTACAGAATCATTGAGAATTTTTGTGCCCCTTCATCATCCTCCCGCTCCCCACCCACCTATACCAACCCCTCCCCTGTGGTAATCACCATTCACCTCTCAGTGTCTCAAAGGATCATGCATCATGACCAAATGGGATTTACTCCAGGGATGCAAAAATGGTACAACATTCGTAAATCTATCAATGTGATACACCACATTAACAAAAAGAAGACAAAAACCGTATGACCATCTCAATAGATACTGAAAAAGCATCTGACAAAACTCAACATCCATTCATGATAAAAACTCTCAACAAAATGGGTATAGAGGGAATGTACCTCAACATGATAAAGGCCATATATGACAAACCCACAGCTAACATAATACTCAATGCCAAAAAGCTGAAAGCTTTTCCTCTAAGATCAGAAACAAGACAAGGATGTCCACTTTTATTCTACATAGTACTGAAGGTCCCAGCCTTGGCAATCAGACAAGATAAAGATATAAAAGGCATCCAAATTGGTAAAGAAGACGTTAAACTGTCACTATTTGCAGATGACATGATACTTTATATAGAAAACCCTAAAGACTCCACCAAAAAATGATTAGAACTAGTAACTGGATTCAGCAAAGCTGCAAGATAGAAACTAACACACAGAAATCTGTTACATTCCTGTACACTAACAACAAACTAACAAAGAGAAATCAGGAAAACAATTCCATTCACAAATGCACCAAAAAGAATAAAATACCTAGGAATAAACCTAACCAAGGAGGTGAAAGATCTATACTCTGAAAACTGTATTCCTCTTGGGTAAACTGTAAGACACTCATGAGAGAAATTAATGATACAAATAAATGGAAATCTATCCCATGTTCATAAATAGGAAGAATTAATATTGTCAAAATGGCCATCCTGCCCAAAGCAATTTACAGATTCAGTGCAATCCCTATCAAAATACCAACATCACTTTTCAATAAGCTAGAGCAAATAACCCCAAGATTAATATGGAACCATAAAAGACCCCAAATAGCCAAAGCAATCATGAAAAACAAGAACAAAGTTTGGGATATTACACTCCCTGACTTCAACCTATACTACAGAGCTACAGTAATCAAAACAGTATGGTACTGGCACAAGAACAGATCATCCATAGATCAATGGGACACAATAGAGAGCCCAGATATAAACCCACGCATATATGGTAAAGTAACATATGATAAAGGGGCCATGGATATACAATGGGGAAAAGAAAGTCTCTTCAATAACTGGTATTGGGAAAACTGGACATCTACATGCAAGAGAATGAAAATGGACTATTGGGTAGCTCCATACATAAAAGTAAATTTGAAATGGATTAAAGACCTAAATGTAAGGCATGAAACCATAAAACTATAAGAAAACTATAGGCAAAAATCTCTTGAACTATAAGCATGACCAATTATTTCTGGACATATCTCCCCAGACAAGGGAAACAGTATACTTTTAAACTAAAACAACATTAGCTACCATTTGTGGAGAAACTCACTGTGATCTGGTACCATGTTTGGTGTTTTATGTATGTTACCTAAATTAGTGAGGGAGATCCAGGTCTACATGATTACACAAGTAGGTATCTTCCCAACTCATCCTGGCTCAAGCCCAGCTTTGATTTAGTCTGCATTACTTCACTCCCCAAAGCATTGAATCACACTGGCACAGACAGTTGGTAATTGCTACAAGTGAAAAAGTACGAGTCACATAATACAACCCAATTACATTGCTAGACTGCATAAAAACTAGACTGAAAATAACCAATAAATTTCTATAGTCATTTAATAAATATATGACTTCTAAAATATGTTTAGAATTCATGAAAATTATAGCAGCAGCTGTGATTGTATTTGTCCTTTGTCCCTGAAATGATATAACAGAGAGTAGCAACCAGCAAGTGCTTTTATGGAAACTCCCCTTTCATGAGCTATCACATACAACTTGGTCTTGATACTCTTTCTTGTAGAGAGGGATCATTACACTACAAAGGCAGTAATTTTTTCAGTAATGATTCAGCTATTACATCATGTGTGTGATTTTGTATAATTATTGACTTAGTAAATATAACTGACTAATATGTGCTAAGTAGTTATAAACCAGAAGGAGATAAAAAAGAAAGTAGAGCTCCTGACCTCAAGTAGTTTTTACTCCATAGGGGACAAGACCATATATAAACATATATTGTTTGTCCACGATATGTAGAAAAATATACTTCTATCTTTTATAACATATTTGGGGGACTAAGCCACATCTGCAAAGGACTTAGATATTGGTAGGATGGGGTGGCAGAAAGCTGACTGCACAATATACTTGGTCTTTCCACAAATTCAACAACAGAAGTACAGACTTCTCATGTAATTAACACTTTCCATTATATGAAACAGGAAACTAAGTATTAGTGGGCATTCATTAAATACCGAGCACTGAGTTTAAGGACTAGAGATCAAAGGTGGATAACAATTCTCCTCAGGACCTAAGAAGCTATTGTTAGTGTACATTTCAGGTTCCTCAAGCACTGCTACTGTGGAGCTAAGAAGAACTGGGCTTCCCAGGCTTTTTGAGACGTTGGATGAACTCAGAATGATCATGCCACTCTGATGTGAAAAAGTCTCTTAGCAAAATTAATGTAGGTGACAGATACTGTTAAGCTCTTCAGATTGAGAATTTCTCCAGCTAGAGAGAACCTTAGCAATAATCCAGTATAAGCCCTCATTTTATAAATAAAACCTTTACAGGGTAAAGTCACACAGCTAACTGGAGGCAGAGCCTTATACCTGTTTATCCTAATGGTTGGGAGAGAAGTCTCAGTAAATTCCTCTTATCTTAGTTTACTATGGCAACACTATTATGAAAGGTGACTATTATGGAAGTAAATATGGCAACACTATTATGAAAGGTGACTAATATGGAAGTAAAATGACATTACAGACCATCAGTTACAAATTGGGAACATTTTTGTTTTAAGAGTCACTGCCATATAACTTGCCTGTGCAGTCATAGATCAATTTGTCTAAGTATTTTTAGACTTCAACATAATTTGAAGTATCATTCAATATATTATTGGGAGTTCACTAAGTGCCACACACAGAGCTTAAGGACTAGAGATCAAGGCAAGTAAGAATTTTCAGAACTTCAGAAGCTCCTGATGGTGTTTAGGACAGGCACATAAACATGTATTATAATTGCTGCAATAAAAGGATATACAAGGAACTATGAAAGAGAAAAAAATAACAATTTGGGGGAAAATAATTTTTCTTTTGGTAGAAATTGATGACTATAAGTCATTTAATAAGGCATGAGAACTTTTTATATAATTTAAGAGTAAAATATTCAACTTCAGACTTTGCCAAGAAAAGAGGAAACTTACATGTTTTTTAAAGGGAACAAATGTATATAATGTAGGACAAACACAGACATAATCATAGTTTACCAGTGTGTAATGTTAAGTAAGATTTTGGAGCAAAAAAATATTTTTTGCTTTACTGTGATTTTTTTTTAGTTATCAAATTATATTTTCCTACTGACTTTAATTAACTTGAAGCATTTACCTGGACAAAATATCTGGCCCCCAAACAAATGTTAATAAAATGAACCATTAAAGATGGCCTCACCAAAATAAAATAAACAAACAACTATAGTAACCAATGCAAAATATAAATGCAAAAAGTAACTAAGAAATGATTTTATATTTAACAAGAGGATGGAAAGTTACAAGACAAACAAGAAAAGGAACTGGACTAAATATAACCCTCTCTACTGAAAAGTCCTCTCTTCATTTGTTTAATCTTTGAGGAAGCTATTTTCTTTTTTAAAATGGTTATGTTTACTTGATAATAGGAGCAAGGACGAAAACTGAAACAGTAAGTGAATAAATAAAATCAGCCGTACCTTTTTTAAAAGAACTTACATGTGGTCATACCTGAAAAGTTGCAGTATAAGAACCTGAGGTTATACATGAAATCCAGGTAACAAAAACTTGTACTAGCATGATAATCTAGGTAAATTGCCTAATAAAGCAGCAATTACTTAGGAGTTCAAGTGCTTTCATATGTTCACTCAAATAATTCTTACAATAATCCTTAGTAGGTACTATTATCCCCATTTTGCAGATGAGAAAACTGAGTCCTCAAGAGGTTATGTCACCTTCTAATTTATGTGACCAGAAAAATAGGGGGAAGAGTTAGGCTAGAACAGAGGGTTCTTGATTTCTACTATGCTCGCTCTCTTTATAGAGGTCCTGACTCAGTGTAAATTTGAGCAGAGGAGGTAAGATCACAACTTTGATTCTGAATGCATGTTTCTTATAGTCTTTCCTATAATGAGACTGCCTGAGAATCATCCTTTCACCATAATTCAACTATTTCCTACAAGCTCAGCAGTTAGTTACCCAGTCAATTTGATCAATTTACTCCTATACCAAATAAGAATTAATCACCATGTACCTGAAAACTTCAGGCTCCAGAGATTGCAAGAAAATGGCTGACCACTCATTCCTTGATAAGGACCTTTAGAATGCCCGGGGTAACAACGTTTTGTATTTTTTTCATAAGAGAAGCAAAGATAAGTCACTAGAGGGGAGCACAGGTCAGGGGAGTAACACAGTACCACCAATTCAGAGAAGGCTATTAGATGTTGGAAAATGACCTGTTTTTAAGGGCCTAGAGAAGGAACATTTAAAAATGTTACAGCAAAAATTACTTTTAACATTGTTTTATTCTTAAATGTATGTGATTGAAAAAATGACTTCAAACCAAAAGTCTAAACTTCGGTTAGTTAGGAGTTATAAAACTTTACAGTTAGGAGGATCCTCAGGACATCTGGTTTATTTCAGTTTCTAAATAAATAGATGGAGGACTACAAAAGCTCCATGATTGTCTAATAAAAGAGCAGGGAATGTGACTTTCATCTGATATTATTTGCATTCAACATATCTAACATATATTATAATAAACTGGTAAAGAGCTATCTCATCTTTTAAAAACTATAGTTAATTAAAGTAATGTAGTCCTTAATATATAAATTCACTTCAAAACCAGAGGGTTTATGTGAAAATTTTTATTTACTACTGTAGCTTTCATGATTATTTACTATTAAAAACTGAATTGGTATTCTTAGTTTGAATTAGAAAGAATACTTCCAAATTACAAAATAAACATCTTACTTTCTCCAGGATAACAGCTGCCAAATAATATGTATTAATTAGTTGACTACCTAGAAAGTCAACTATTTTGTAATGGCAAGTTTTCCATGTTGTAAAACAGTGTTTAGAGTAGAAGTTTTTTTCTTTCTTTTTTTACAATGAAATCTATAATTCTATACCTTGAAACAAAGGACACTGCATGACATGTTTGGTTAATATTTGAACACTTGCATCAGATTTGGCTGATTGTGAATATACTACTAAATGCTATATAAATCTAATATCTTATAAATCATTCATGAAAAACAAATCTGCAGAGTATATTGGGAAGCAGTTCTCAAACCATATCCCTTTATTCAATGACTATGGTGTAGCTCTTACCCTTTTATTAAATGATGTGGAGATCTGTCACTTAAGTCAGTTTTACTGACTGGGGGAAAAGAGGAAAGAAAGAAAATAAGAGATACCACTACTAAAGAAATAGAACCAAAGGTGAGAATACTATTGAATGCCTGTGCTCAGAGATGTAGTTGGAAGAGTGGTAAAAGCACAAACTTCAAATTCTATGGACTAGGATTTTAAATACCAGTTATATCACTAGTTAGATTACCTTAGACAGAGCCTCTGAGCCTCAATTTTATCATCTATAAAATGGAGTCATATCATTTTCCTAAACATATCACACAGCCAATACCCAGCACAATGGAGGTACTCAATAAATAACTACTATTTTGTGTTGAGGAAAAAGTTTGGTGTATGAGTTACACATAAGACATAAACAAAATGGTGAGAAATGGCCTTCTTTTTTCATACAAAATGCCCCAAAAGGCTCTATATTACCATGGGCAGTCATATACAGTTTCTTCCTTATAATAATGATGAAGAGTGTTCTATGCAGAATGTTCTATTTGCAGCAGTGATTCATTGTGTGCACGGAAAAAACTGCTGACACGTTGAGAAGATATTTTCCCGTAAAAGGTTGAAGTCCTTAAGCAGCAAAAAACACCAACGTCCATCATCTTTAAACCCTATTGATTTCTGGTGAAGATTTAAAAGGCTGTTTACTTATTTCCCATCATTTCTGTCAGAGCTGTAACAGTTCTCTTCCCACTGAATAAACCTCTCATGATCCTCCTGGTGATTAAGGTCAGACAAAATGTCAAACTCCTAATGCTAAGTGCTTTCACATTAAAAATTCATATCAAATCACCAAGTAAAATCCAAACAAGAAGTCAGACATGTAAACAGTTCACAAAAAAGGGTTGCAGTGACCATTACGGACTATAGGTACAGTATAGATGTGAAAAATAAGGTTTGGCAACAGGTCAAAACACTTTTCCCTTCCTCCTGGCATCTTCACTGTTGTTTCCGATTTTAGAATTAGTGACCATATTGGACTGAAGTCTTGTGTACATGTGTATGTTGTGTGTATGTGTCAGAGAGAATGAATACCACCAGTATCACTTCAAATCATTAGCAGTCATTTGGTTCTCTGAGTTCAGCAGGGTCTTTTGTTTCAAGCAGGGAGCATGGGTGGAGGGAGTATTTGCTCAGTATCTGAAATAACCACTGCTAGACCTTCTTGTAGGTATGGCTGGATCACTAGACCTACAGGCTAAAGAAAGAGTAGCAAGATCTGGTTTCTCTCCATCTCTCAGCATTTCTTTTCATGCCTTTCATTTACTCTCAAGCTGGCTTTCTGAACACTGCAGCCCTTAAAAGCTCAAGACTTACATTTTTCCAGCTACAAATTCAATGGAAAGAGCTTCTTTTTGCAAATAGTTTCAACAAGTCTCAGAAATTAAACTTCACTGACCAACTTGGCTTGATTCACACGCTCATATTAAACTAATAATTGTGGCCAGGGGAATAAAGTGATCTGATTGGCTAGGTCTATGTCATGCCTGCATTCCTGAGGTCAGGATAGGGAGTCAGTTCCCCCTTCGAATAAGAATAGCAGAGACAGCATGGAATTTACTTGATAATGGAAATCAGTGCTTAACTATAAACAAGTTTATTCTCTGATGGGACCAATAGGAAATTTTAGCTTTCATTGAGTAGCGACTTGGATAAGGTATTTTACTTCTTGGAGCCTCAGATTCTTTACCTTTAAAGTAGGGATGATAGGACCTACCTTGTAGAAATTATAATGCACAGTAAAGCACCTTGTTTTGTATCTAACTCATAGAAAATACTCACTTTCTATACAGAACTGGTGATAAGATGTAGTGGTGTTAGCAACTTAAATATCATGTCTGTTATATGTTGAGTACCCAAGAAGTTGGTCCCTCCTTAAATCATTCATTTTTTATTTGTGTTCCTTGAGATAAGATCTTAGCCAGTTATCTCAGTAAATACTCAAAAGAATAAAATAAAGCATTGGCAATATTTGGGAATATTCTACTTATCAACTAAGCAAAAGTCTCTATTTGAGTGCTTTGATGACTGAGCATAGATAACTTCTTAGATGTCCTGAAATCTACAATGAGAATCTATTTAAAGCTACAGTTGTAGAATATTAGAATTCTCTGAGGTCATTATCCACTCAAAGAATAAAATAAATAATGGTAACTGATGGATCTCTAACACCATAGATGATAAAATAACCAAATGCACCACTATAGGAAAAATGCATATATACTTACATTTACATATAGCATATTATATATTTAAGAAGTAAAGTGAAGACAAATTTTATCCTCACAGCATAAATATTGATAGTACGTGACATGTCCTCTTTTTGTAGGAAAGGCCTTAAAAGGAAGATTTCATTTTGAGATTAAAGTCCCAGAAGATTTCTTGGTATCTATTCTGGTGACTTAAGCAGTTTTCTTCCTCAACTGTTAGGAGCATACATTTTCCTGAAACAATTATTCATTTGGGTTAAACAACACTTTATTTTTAAGATGTAAACACCACTGAGGAAAAAAGAGGATATTACTATAGGCTGAGGTTACCATTTGAGGGGAAGAGTTGGGCTTTTACTTTTCAATTTTTTTCCTTTGTCTTTTTAAAAACAATTTTTAAAATGTTCCTGTTTTTTTAAAAAAAACAAAACCAGTGAAAATAATCCAAATGTCCATTAACAGCAGAATGGATAAACAAATTGTGGTATATTCATACAACAGAATATTACTCTGTAATTCAAAGAAGGAATTAATTACTGTAGGCTTATCAACATGGATAAATCTAAAAACTTTATGTTGACTGAAAAAAATAATTTTTAAAAGGGCACATACTGTATTAGGGCTCTCTTACCTCTTCTGGGTCCTTACTACTACCTGCAATTTATTAAAAAAAATATTCTTGCTTCTTTGTTGCTGAATTTCCCAGAGTTGCTATTCTAAGCTTCCTCCACTTTCCTCAAAGCCCTCACTTCAGTCTGGTGTCCTTTATTTTCAGTGGAAGATTGGCTCTCACTTGGCTGAGATGATCAAGGCCCTGTGATTTTTCTCTACCTCTCCTTTCCTCCCTCAACTTTCCTCTATCACATACTATAAAAACAAACAAACATCTTTGTGGATGACCGTACCTTCCCCACAAGCTACTACTATCCCTTTTCTTTCATTCCTTTCCTGTGAAATAATGGAAAGTACATATATATTGGTTTCTGCCTCCAGTTCCTGGCACAGAGCCCCTGAAATATCCTTGTAATTTCTTAAATGATAACAGCACGAGGAGCACCTTTTGTTGTAACATCTGGACTTCGACCCTGGTTCATGATGTACAGCTACCAAATCCCCTGGAGTTTCCTGGGTGATAGGAGTATCTTTTGTGCTAATGAGGCAACTCTTGTTGGGCTCCTGGATAGCTTCAAGATGGGACAGGTCACCAGAAAGATCAAGTATGACTAGGAGCTTAGAACTTTCAGCCTTATTCCCCATCCTCGAGGAAGCGGGAGGGGCTAGATTGAGTTAATGGCTGATCATGCCTAAGTGATGAAGCCTCCTTAACAGTAACACAATAACCATAGTACAGTGTCGAGCCTCTAGGTTGCTGAACGCATGGAGGTGCAGGAAAGGTGGCATGCCCAGAGAGGGCATGGAAACTCCACACCCCTTTTTCCCATACCTGCCTATGTATCTCTTCACCTGGCTGTTCATCTGTATCCTTTATCATATCCTTTATAATAAACTGGTAAATGTGAGTTAAGTGTTTATTTGATTTTTGTGAGCCATTTTAGCACATTTTCAAAATCAAACCCAAGGAGGGAATCACGGGAATGTCAATTTATAGTCAATCAGGAATATAGCTGACAACCTGGAACGTGCAACTGGTGTCTGAAGTTGGGGTGGTCTTGTGGGACTGAGCCCTAAACATGTGGAATCTGACACTAACTCTAAGTAAACAATGTCAAACTGAACTGAATTATAGATTGCCTAGCTGGTATCAGAGAGCTGCTTGTTCTGCAGAAAACCCACAAATCTGGTATCAGAAGTGAAGTACAATGTGAGAGTAAAGGGAAAACAGAGATTTTTAAGACACTCTCCCTTCTTAAAAATTAACCTAATACTAAACTTTAGGCCAAACATTAGGGGCTGCCAATACAGATTTATAAGATACACAGGCCATTCCACAATGTAGTATGTCATCTGATGTCTGCACCATCACTCAATTCAAAGAATCCCCTCATAGGCAGTTTTAGCAACCTCAGTCTGAGGCTTCACCTTATTTTAAAATTCAAGGCTATCTGATATCCCATCATTAACACACAGAAACCCTCTTCTTGCAACTTCCTTTGGCATCTAGGACACCAGATTATCCTGATTCTCTGACTAAAGCTGATGCTTACGGCAGTCCTTAATTATTACTGGAAGCAAAAAGTTTGTATACCCTAGGGAAGGTGGTTGCTGTATCTTATCCACAGGAAGATATTTAAGATCTAAGAGAGTTAAGTGAATTTTTGTAGGTACCCAAATTAGAAAATACTATTGAACTAGTAATTTCTACATTAGATACTCTGATGCTTAACTTTAAAAAATGTTATCTAATATTTAGTTGATAATATTGTACAAGCATACTCTAATGAAGCTCATCTCTTAAACTACTGGTTTTCAGTGGCAAAGATTGTCTTTTATCAGATGAAGACAGAATTTAGGCACCAAATAAGGGATAATTATATTATGTTATAACCTGCTGAGATTAAAACTTTTTTATCCTTGGAGTATCAGATAAGGGATTAAAGTATATTAAGGGATTTATGTTATCATATTTTCAACAAGGTAGCTTATGCAGCTATACTATCATAAGTTACAGATGAGACGGGAAATATATTATACACATGGAGATCAAAATAAAAAAACTGAGTAAGAAGCGGATCTGGGACTCAAACCAATGGCTGGTTCTGAAGCCTACATTAAACTTCCTTTTAGCAAAGAAAATGTTTTAAATTGAAGGGTGGCTTTACTTGAACTGATAAAATATGCATAATCACAATTCTCAAAATCTAAATCCAAACTTAGAGCATTATATATACTGTCTGTCCTGAAATTTAACCAAAATTGCAACCAGTGATGATGCTATTAAAATTCCTCAAAATCTAGTGGTATATTATTTTATTGCTATTTTGCTTCCTAATGAAATGTTAAAAACTACAGTGAACAATTTGTCAATTTGACCAATCTAAAATTTTTCCTAACATATGTTCTTCAGCCAAATAGGCATATTTACAAGTAGGAAAGATATGGGTTTTGGTTTTACATTTGTAAATGTTTGTAATTTGATTTTAAAAAGTCAAAAATAATTTTTCTGACGTTTTGCTACTATATTGAGGAAAAGGCAACTTACCATACTGGAAAGAAAGGGAACTAGAGTGAGACTTTATTAATTTATTTTACTTTTTATTGGAACATAGTTGATAGATAGCATTATACTGATTTCAGATGTATACAACATAGTGAATACAATTACCAATTACATACATCAGTAAATGCTCACCACAGTTAAGTGTAGTTACCATCTGTCACTATATATTACTGGGTTGTATGGTATTTCTATTTCTGGATTTTTAAAAACCTCCACACTTGCTCTCCATAGTAACTACACCAATTCAAGATGTAAATTTAAATCCTGTCCCTGCTTTGATTTTTGGCAAGTTATTAACCTCTAGGCCTGTTTTCTTATCTGAAAATACTTTTCTTTTAAACAAAGATATTAGCTAACAAGTATTTAACAAGGATTAAGTCAAAAAGTGCATGAAAAAGTTCCCAACACCTAAAGCAGAGAAGATAACAAAAGGAAAGATTTATGATCAGGTGTCCTTTCAGAACACACAGTTTAAAAAATAGTATGGAAAGGAATAAAAACACAGCTTTTTCAGTTATTGATACAATTTATACAGAGCTTTAAACAAGTCTATGTGGGGTTGGAACCATATGTAAAAATCCTAAACAAAGTACTAGTAAAGACAGTAACAGGCAACTCACAAAAGAATGATGAATAAGTAAAGAGATGTTCACTTGTATAAATGTACATTTTGACAGAAAATGTATGTTTATTAAATAAACATTTTATCTTGGAATATTTGATCTTTATATGAAAACTGTGAAGATATATAGTTCTTGGATATCCTTCTCCCAGCTTCTTAGCATCTTATATAACCAAAGTACATTTGTCAAAATTTAAAAGTTAACATTGGTACAGCAATACTATCAACTAAACTACAGACTTTATTTGTATTTCATCAGTTTTCCCACTAATGTCCTTTATCTGCCCTAGGAGCAGTCCAGGATTCCACTTGCACTGAGTCACCATGTTTCTTTGGTTTCTCTAATATGTGACAGCTTCTCAGACTTCCCTTACTTTTCATGTCCTTGACACTTCTAAAGAATACTAGTTAGGTATTTTGTAGAATTTCTCTCAGTTTGAGTTTGTCTGATATTTTCTCATGATTAGACACGGGTTACATGGCTTACATGGCTGCCGCTTGACTTATAACTGGTGATTTTTAACCTTGATACTTAGGCAGGTGAGCTGACCAGGTTACCTCATTGTAAAGTTACTACGTTTTCCCTTTCCATAATCCCGGCTTTGGATGCATATCATTAAGTGATCACCAGACTACACTACAGGAGAGGGGAATTAAGCTCTATCTCCTAAAAGGGACAGTATCTGTATAAATCATTTGGAATTCTTTTATAAGGAAGATGAGTTCCTTCTCTCCGATTTATTAATTCAATCATTTATTTATATCACTATGGATATTTATTTTATTTCCTGATTTATAATCTAGTAATATCATAGTTTTTTTGTAGTTGTGTAGTTGCTCAATTTGTTCCAGCTTTGGCCATTGAGAGTTCTTTTGACATGCTCTCATCTTTTTTTCTTTTTCTGTTAAAGCATCTCTTTACTTTCTGGCCCTGTAAGACACACCAAACTTATCTTGTGTTTTCTCTGTCCTAGGCCTAGGATCTGCCACTTCTCCAAGGAACCTGATTCTTTTTTTGGGAAAATGGTACATAAAAACCAAGATCTGAATGCTGGATGTATTTGCTGTTACTGGATGTCACTGCTTCTAGGCCTTCCCAGCACACAGAACTTGGAAATACACATACATACACAAACCATATATATGTAAATACCTATTGTTAATTCTATATGTACCTGCATATACATTAAAATACCCATGATATTTAATCACACATCTCTTCAGCACCAGAGTTCATTCTAGTCTTTCCCTTACTTATTTGTAACATTTTTACTTTGACAGGGAGAAATTTTATTCTCAATATTACAATATGTTTACTTATTTGGTCAACTCTAGAATACATGTAGTTTTAGAATCACTAACCTGTACACTGGTGAGAAACAAATTTATCAACTAAAGTACAGAGTTTATGTACAGTTCTTTTTATCTCTAGCTTCATACTAGCCAGTCAAAACACCATTTTCCAAAGCTCCTTAGGTCAGCAGCTTTTCCCCAACCCACTTCATTAAGGTAATGGCATACATTTAAATACATACATTTAAATCCATTTGTTATAATCCACATTCCATCCTGGGATTCCCTGACATCTTAGTTGACTTCTTTACACAGGTTAAAGTTCATCTGATAGTGGCTCTTAACAAATGCAAAGATGCATACATATATATATCCACCACCCTACACAACAGTTGCATTGCTCTAAATGCACTAAATGGACTTTTTTTTTATGTCCCTTTTTTAGTCAACTATTCCTCCTTCCCTAAGCCCCTGGCAACAACTGATCTGTTTTCCATCTTTATCAGCTTTGCCTGTCCCAGAATGTCAATAAAATGCAATCACACAATACATACTTTTTTGGTCTGGCTTTGTTTGCTTAGCAAAATACATGTAATATTTATCAATGCTGTTGCATGAATGAGCAGCTTATTCCATTTTATTGTTTAGTAAAATCCTACTGTATGATGTACCACTCACATTACAAGGTCACAATGTCAAGTTCTCAATAAAAAAATTACAAAGCATATGAAGAAACAGGAAAGTATGGCCCATTCACAGGAAAAAATAAATCAACAGATGTAATCCCTGAGGGAAGACCATTCACTGGACTTATTAGACAAAGACTTCAATTAAGCTTCAAAAAGCTATGAAAAAGCATGGAAAAAATAACTAAAAGAATTAGGAGAACACTATTGCAATTAGGGACTCAATTTTAAAAATGGAAAATATAAAAAGGAATGAGATTGATTATGGAGCTGAAAATAGTGAAATGAAAAATTCACTACAGGGGGTCAATAGCAGATCTGCACAGGCAAAAGAAAGACTCAGTAAATGTGAGAATTTACATTTCAGGGCAACTGAAAGTATGTAGTCTAAGAAGCAGAAAGAAAACCAATGAACAGCACCTAAGGGACCTATGAGAAACAATCAAGCATATCAAAATACACATTACAGGAGTTCCACAAGGAAAAAAGAAAGAGAAAAGAGCTGGAAAAAATTAGAAGAAATAATAGCATAAAACTTCCAACATTGGATTAAAGACATGAATCTACATATCCATGAAGCTCAATGAACTTGAAGCAGGATGAATCAACAGAGATCCACACTGAGACACATAATCAAACTGTCTAAAGAAAAAGACAAACTCTGGATAGCATTAAGAGAAAATGACTTTTCACGTACAAAAAAAAACCCCCACAAAAACCTCAATAATATTAACATGTAATTTCTCATCAGAAACTATGAAGGCCAGAAGACAGTGAAGTCATATATTTGTACTGTTGAAAGGGAAAAAAATCTGTCAATCAAGAATTATTTAACCAAGAAACTTTTCCCTCAAAAGTGAAGGTGAAATTAAGAGAATCCAAGATTTAAAAAAAATTAAAATCAAAGGAAGTCCATCAGTAGTAGGCTGGCCCTACCAGAAATATGGTCCTTGAGGCTGAAATGAAAAGATATTAGACCATAACTCAAAGCCATATAAAGAAATGGAGATCTGTGGTAAAGATGATTACATAGTATATATAAAAGGTAGCATTATTGTATTTTTTGTCTGTAACTCTTATTTTTGTTTCCTATATGATTTAAAAGACAAATGCCAAAAAAATTACAAATCTACATGAATGGGTACACACTGTATGAAGATTTTATGTAATGTGTGACAATAATAACATAAAGGCAGGTGACAGGATAGGAGCTGAATGCATGTATGTTTTTTAGCTTAACTGGGTATCAATTCAAAGTAGTTATAAATTCAGGATGTAAATTGTAACCTTCATTGTGATCTAAGAAAATAACTTAAAAACTTACAAAATTGAAGAGGGAATCAAAATTGGCACTAAAAAAAAAAAAGCAAGCACACCAGAAGGCAGTATGGGAGGAACTGAGGAACAAAAAATATGTAAGATATATAGAAAATGACAGAACTGAATCTTTCAATATTAGTAAGAACTTTAATTGTAAAGAGATCAAACTCACCAATGAAAGGAGTTTGGCAAAATGGATTTAAAACAAAATGATCCAACTGTATACTGCTTAAAGGAGATTCCCCACAAATAAGTTAAAAGTGAAAGGATAGAAAAGACATTTCATACAAACAGTAACTAAAAGATAGCTTTGTGGCTATACTGATATCAGACAAACAAGATTTTAAATAAAAGAACTGTTAAGAGATAAAGAAAGACATTAATTAAAGGGTCAAATCAACAAGAAGATATGAAAATTATGAACATATATGTATCAAACAACAGCTCTAAAATATATGAAGCAAATACTGAGAGAATTGGAAGGAAAAATAGCTACCATCAAGCTCAATGGTGAAAGATTGAAAGCTTTCCTCCTAAGATCAGGAACAAAACAAGGATGCTCACTTTCACCACTGCTACTCAACAGTGTACTAGAAGTCCTACCTGGAGCTGGGCAAAAAAAAAAAAAAAAGAAATAAAAGGCATCCAAATGTGTACTGTAAGTCCTACCTCAAGTTAGGCAAAAAAAAGAAAAGAAAGAAAAGGCATCCAAATTGCAAAGGAAAAAATTTACACTATCACTATTTATAGATGATACGATTCTATACACAGATTTCAGAAGTCCACAAAAAACTACTAGGGCTAATAACACAAATTCAGCAAAGTTGCAGGGTATATGCTTAACACACACAAAAAATCAATTTAGCATCTATACACCAGCAATGAATAATCTTAAAAGGAAATAAAGAAAATAATTCCATTTATGATAGCATCCAAAAGAATAACATATCTAGGAACAAATTCAACCAAAGAGGTGAAAGATTTGTACACCGAAAATTTTAAGAAAATGCTGAAGGAAATTAAAGATCTAATTAAAGGGACAGACATTCCATGTTAATGGATCAGAAGACTTAATTTTGTTAAGATACTAATAGTCCCAAAGATGATCTACAGATTCAATACAATCTATATCAAAATCCAATTGCGTTTTCTTGCAGAAATGGAGAAGATGATCTTTAAATTCATATGGGATTGCAAAGGGCTCTGAAAGTAAAACAGTATTGAAAAACAGAATTGGAAAATTCACATGTTCCGATTTGAAAACTTACTACAAGGCTACAGTTATCAAAACAGTGGAGTACTAGTGTAAGGATAGGTAAGGACTGCTTTAGTCCATTCAGGCTTCTATATCAAAATACCACAGTCTGGATAGCTTATAAGCAACAGAAATTTATCTTTAACAGTTCTGGAAGCTGGGAATCCAAGATCAGGGTGCCATCATGATTGGGTGAGGGTTCTCTTCCAGGTTGCAGACTTATTATATCCTCTTATGGTGGAAGGGGTTAGGAATCTCTCTGGAGCCTCTTTTATAGGACATTAATCCTATTCACAATAGCTCTGCCTTCATAATTTAAGTACTTTCCACAGGACCCACTAACTAATACCATCACTTTTGGGGATTAGGATTTCAACATGAATTCTGGGGGACATAAACATTCTGGCCATAGCATAGAGCAATGGAATAGAATTGAGTGTCTGACATAAACCCAGAAATCTGTGGTTAGAAGATTTTGAAACAGGTGTAAGGCCATTCAATGAGCAAAGAATACTACCTACAACAAATGGTGCTGAGATAAATGGTTAACCACATGCAAAAGAATGAAGTCGTAACCCATATCTCACACATATATAAAAATTAAATCATAATAGATCAATTAGCTAAGTATAAGAGCTAAAACTATATAATAATTAAAAGAGAAATAACAGTAAATGTTAATGACCTCAGATTTGGCAGTGAATTGTTAGATCTCACACAAAAGCAAAGCAACAAAAGAACAAAAAGATAAACTTGGACACCAAGAAAATTAAGAACTTTTGTGTTTCAAAGAATATCATTAAAAAAGTGAAAAAACAACACAGAGAAAGGGAGAAAATATTTGTAAATCATGTTTCTGGTAAGGGTTTAGAATCAAGTCTATGTAACTATATAAGGGATTCTGACAACTCAACAGGAAAAAATTTAAATAAAAAATAAAAAATAGTCATAAGATTTGAATAGATACTTCTCCAGAGAAGATACAATTTGTGATTATCTTCAATGACTTCATTTGTCACTAAGGAAATGCAAATCAAAACCACAATGAAATATAACTTCACATACAATAGGATGGCTATAATAATTCCATAAATATATATAAAACAGCCAGAAAAATAAAAATGTTAATGAGGATGTACAGAAATAGAAACCCTTGTACATGCTGGTGGGGATGTGAAATGGCACAGCCATTGTAGTAAACAGTTTGGTGTTAACCATAGAATTACTATATGACTTAGCAACTACACACTATACTCACACACACACACACACACACACACACAGGCATATACACATATATACCAAAGAGAAAAAAAAATGTATGTGCACACAGAAACTTATACACAAATGTTTATAGTAGGATCATTCATAATAGCCAAAAGGAGGAAACAACCCTCCTGATGAAGAGATTTAAAAAAATGGCATACACTGAAAATGGAGTATTATTCAGTCATAAAATGAAAAGAAATACTAATACATCCTATAACTTGGACAAAGCTTGAAAGTATTATGCTAAGTGAAAGAGGCCATCCACAAAAGTCACATTCATGATTCTTTTTAAATGATATAACTAGAAGAGGCAAATCCAGAGATAGAAAGCAGATTAGTGTTATCCCCAATGAATGAGAGAGGGGAAATAGAAAGTGATTATTTAATGGGTATGGAGTATTCTTCTGAGGTGATGAAAAATATTTGAAACTACAGAGAGGTGGTGTTTGAACAACACTGTGAATGCACTAAATTTCACTGAATTGTACACTAAAATGCTTTATTGTATGCCATGTGACTTTTACCTCACATGAGATAAAAAAGAGAAAGAAAGAAAAGAAATAATGGCTATCAACTTCCCAAATTTGGCAAAAAACACACACCTACTGTTTCATGAAGTATAAACATAAAGAAGTCCATGCCCCTACAATTATAAACAAACTGCTGAAAACTAAAGGCCAAGGAAAAAATCTTGAAGGTAGCCAGAGAAAAATAGAACATAATATTATGAGCTTTAACTATTCAAATGACTGTTGTTTTCATTAGACCATGCAGTCAGATGAACGTGGAACATTTTTACAATGTAAAGAACTGTCAGAACTTTCAACCCAGAATTCTATATCCACAGAAAAAATTCCTTCATGAATAAAGGTAAAATAGATGATGTAAAACTAAGAGAACTCATTGTCAGGAGACCTGCTCTGTAAGAAATGTTAAAGGAAGTCACCAAAGGAAGAAGGGAAGTGACATGGAAGAAGAACTTGGAACATTAGGAATGAAAGAAGAGAAACAGAAAGGGTAAACATCTGGATAAACAGAGTATCATTTTTCTCTTACATTATATAACATATGTGTAGTGGTTCAAAGCAAAAGTTATGATATTAACTGAGGGGTTTTCAATGTATGCAAATGTGACATATAGTGCAACTAGAGCAAAGAGTGAAGGATAAAAAGGGTTCTATGTTCCACTTTTAGTGAAAAGATTAATTAGAAACAGACTGTGAAAAGTTAAATATATATAATATCCTTATAGCAAGAATAAAAAAAGCAATTTGAAGAGATACAGTAAAAAACTATAATAGATAGTTTTTCTATCTATTATAGATAAAGTAAAATCGAACACTATATTTAAATTATCTAAAATGATGCAGGAAAGAAGAAACAAAATAAAAGAAGAGGGATTAGAAGGGGAAGGAAGACGCGGAATAGGTCATTGTGATAATTTTCTCCCACATACACATCAAGGAAGCAATTACACCTAATACAACTAACTCTGAAAGTGGCCTGAGTACCACAGAACAGACCTTCTATACCTGGAGAAGAAAAGAAGAGCACAGTGAAAAGGATAAAGGAGCAGAGCTGTGATCAACTGGGATCCAAGCCCTTCATGCATCCTAATCCATATGTGGGAGAGAGAAAAATGCTCAGAGGAGAAGAGGGGGCAGAAAAATTGCTCAGAATCCTGGTACACTTGTTCCTGGGGAACTGCTCTGGGAGGTTGAGTCCCCATAGCACTGGGCTTTGAAGATTAATGGGGCTAGGCACCATGGAGAGCTGGAGTGCTATGGGGGGAGGGGCAAGGGTACACTTGTGGAGGACCAGCATGCTCTGTCTACCCGTCTGAGACCTAACACTGAGGCAACAGTTTGAAAGATTTACTAGTCTTGGGAAGTGTGCCAGAAGGATGGGGGTCTGAGGGAGCTCTCTCTAGAGAATAAAGGGTGCAGAGATACCACTTTTCCAGTCTGCTCTTAGCTCAACTGGCCAGAAGCTTATGTGGGCCAGCTCTGAAACTCTCCACCTACCTTGCTGGCTCAGCCTTGGTATTCCCCTGCAGACATGCTCCATACAACATGCTCAACCCAGTGGTAGTTGGGTATTACCAGCAGCCACAGCACATCACGGGCAGAAAGGCCAGGTATCAAACACTGAGGCATAGCAATGGGGATCTGCCATTGCTAGCAAACAAGCAGAAGGTGGGTCCTGCTCACAAGTGCAATCACAGTGGAAAGGCCAGGTATCACACAGAGGCATAGCAGTGGGGATCCACCATTGCTGGCACACAGGCAAAGGGCAGGTCCTGCCCACAGCCCACCAATAGCAATTGCAGCTCAGCCACAACAGAGAACATCATTGGAGCAACCAACTCTGGTGAGCAGGGTTTTTTGTGGTTTCTGGGCACCAGAGGATGTCTACTACAAAATGCCACTACTTTTAAGACTGGGAAGCATAGCTGATCTACCTAATGCAAAGAATGAAATTTCTAAAAGTGATGTTAAGATAGCTCTGTTACAACTCCAAATGAAACAATATTTGCATACTACGGATCATAGAAGGAGAAGAGAGAGACAAAGGGGTAGAAAGTTTACTTGAAGAAATAATAGCCGAAAACTTCCTCAGTGTGGGGAAGGAAACAGACATCTAGGCATTGGAAGCACAGAGTCTCTAACAAGATGAACCCAACTGGGTTCACACCAAGATACACAGTAATTAAAATGGCAAAGATTAAAGATAAAGAGAGAATCTTAAAAAGCAGCAAAAAAAAAAAGGCAGTTATGTGGAAGGGCAAACCCATAAGGCTTTCAGCTGATTTTTCAGGAGAGAGTGGCATGAAATATTCAAAGTGCTGAAAGGCAAAAAACTACAGCCAAGAATACTCTACCCAGCAAGGTAATCATTCAGAATTGAAGGAGAGATTAAAAATTTTCCAGATTAAACCAAAGTTAAAAGAATTCATCACCACTAAACTGATATGTTAAAGGGACTACTTTAGATGGAAATGTTTTTAAATTTAAATGTTTTTAATCAGTGAAAACAAATATACAGTAAAGGCAGTAGACCACTTACAGAGCAAGTAAGAGATTCAAATGACAAAGAGAGTAAAAAAAAAATACAAAAAATTAGTTAAGGGATACCCACACACAAAAATATATAAATTATGACATATACATAAAACATGGAGGGGGAAATAATAATAAAAAAGTAGTACTGTTAAAATGTGTTTGAAATTAAGTGACCATCAGCCTAATATAGACTGTTCTATATATATAGGAAGCTATATATGAACCTATGGAAACCACAAACCAAAACCTCAAATAGATACACAAAATTAAGGAGAAAGGAACCCAAGCATAACACTAAAGAAAGTAATCAAATCACAAGAGAAGAGAGCAAAAGAGGAAGAAAAGAACAGTGAAAAACAATCAGAAAACAATTAATAAAATGGCAAAAGTACATATCAATCCATCACTACTTTAAATGTAAATGGACTAAATGTTCCAATCAAAAGACATAGAGTGGCCGAATGGACAAAGAAACAAGACCGTTTTATGTGCTACCTATAAGAGACTTACTTCAGACCTAAAGATTATAATATAGACTGAAAGGGAAGGGTTGGATATATTTCATGCAAACAGAAATGAGAAAAAAGCAGGAGTGGTAATACTTGTATCAGACAAAAATAAACTTCAAACAAAGAAAGTAACAAGAGACAAAGAAGGACATTACATAACGATAAAGGGGTCAACCAAGAAGAGGATATAACAACTGTAAATACCTATGCACTCAGTATAGGAACACCTAAATATATAAAGCAAATACTAACAGTCTTAAAGGGAGTAATTTGAAGAAACACAATAATAGTATGGGACTTTAACACTCCATTTACATCAATGGATAGATCATCCAGACAGAAGATCAATAAGGAAACAGTGGCACTGAAGGACACATTGGACCAAATGGACTGAACAGATATATACAGAGCATTCTACCCAACATTAGCAGAATACACATTCTTCTCAGGGTATATACCACATTCTCCAGAATAGATGACTTAGTAGGGCAAAAAACAAGTCTCAATAAATTTAAGAAGACTGAAATCGTCAAACATCTTTTCAGAACACAATGGTATGAGAAACTAGAAATCAATTACAAAAAAAAGCTAGAAAAAACACAAGCATGTGGAGGCTAAACAACATATAAATAGTCAATGGATCAAGGAACAGATCAAAGAGAAAGTCAAACAATACTTGAAGACAAGTGAAAACAGAAAAACAATGGTTCAAAATATGTGCGGTGCTGATCAAGTCGTTATATACGAGGGAAGTTCATAACAATTTAGGCCTACCTCAGGAAACAAGAACAATTTCAAGTAAGCAATCTAACCTTACAACTTAAGAACTAGAAAAAGAAGAACAAAACCCAAAGTTAGTAACGAGGGAAAAATGAAGATCAGAGAAGAAATAAATGAGAGACTAAGTAAACAACAGGAAAAAAAAAATCAATGAAACCAGGAGGTGGTTCCTCAAAAAGATAAATAAAATAGACAAACTCTTAGCCAGACTTAGCAAGAAAAAACAGAGAGAACACAAACAAAATCAGAAATGAAGATTCTGTTGAACAACTTGCACATCTTCCGAGAACAACTATACTGACACCACAGAAGTTCTCACACACATTTTTCATTTAACTATGCATGATACCAAAAGCATGATCCATATAGTAAAGAATTATAAAGAATAGTAAATTATATTTCATTGAAACTGAAAACTCTTGCTCTTTAGTAGACACTGTTATAAAAATGAAAAGACAAGTTACATAATGAGAGAAATCATTCATTAACCACATATCCAACAAAGGAACAAAGGACTTGTATCCAAAACTACAGTGCTCTCAAAAATTAACAGCATGAAAATGACCTAATTTAAAAATGGGCAAAAGACTTGAACAGACACTTTTCCAAAGAGGATATATGGAAGATAAGTGAGTAGAAGAAATAATGTTCAACATCATTAGTCATTAAGAAAATGCAAATCAGAACTACAATGAGGTACTACTACAATCCTATTAAGATGGCAAAAAACAAAACAAAACAAAAAAACCCAACAACAAAACCAAAAATCCCAAACAAAACTACCACACAAAAAAAAAGCCTTGCTGGTATTTTTTTTTTAAATTATGATTTCATTAAATATATAGATCAAATTGGAGACAACTGATATCTTAACAATACTGAGTTCAATTGTACTAATTTAATGAAATATAATTTAAAATAAAAGTTAGATATTTTCAATTACTAAGCTTGCAAAGATTACATAGAGATATAATTATGGCAAAGTAAGAGCATGTACAAATTGGTTCAAAGTTTTTGGAAGGCAAATTGAAATCATACAATTGTTTTTGCATTTATTCTTTTAACCCAGAAATTTCATTTCTAAGAGTTATTGGAAGATGTATGTACAGAAAAGATACACACAAAAATAATTATTGCAGCATCAAGTGTAATTAAAAAAAAATCTAAGCATCTAAAGCAGTAATGGCCATAATTCATAATTTTATGGTGCAGCCATAAAATTCCAATGCAGACATTAAAAAGGCAGAAGTACATGTGTGAATAAGGGAAAATATCAAATTCTAATTGTGAATAGTATACTTCGAAGGAAAAACTGTTTCCTTTGGGAGATGATTCATATTAACTGGACAAATTGATGTTAAGTGTTGGCTATATTCAATTTGGAGTGGTACAGACAGGAAACAAATTATCGATATTACAAAAACATGGATGAATCTCAAAAGCATTACACTGAAAAAAGGAAGCCAGTTTCAAAAGGTTGAATACTATATGAATCCATTTACATGACATTCCAGAAAAAGGTAAAATTATAGTAAGTGAGAACAGATCAGTGGTTGCCAGGGACTAGGGATGCGGGAGAGGGTATAGCAGCCTGAGGGAGGTTTGGTATGTTTTAGGTGATGGAACTATTCCATATCCTGACTATGGTAATGTTTATATGATACTTGGGTTAAAATAATACTATACACCCTTCCCCCAAAGTAAAATGTGAATTTTCCTGTATGTTAATTTAAAAAAGAATGTTTCAGATTGTAAACTTTTGTGGATGTGATTTTGTTTTCTTCCGAGAACAACTGAAATAACATGCTCTATTTTTACTACAAAAACCTTTGTTCTTATTAGATTCAAAAACTATCAGAATTATTCGGCTAAATGAAACTGATTAAGAAGCATATTTTTATAAATTTTGGTAGCATTAATCTACAATTACATGAGGAACATTATGTTTACTAGACTCACCCCGTCACCAAGCCCCCCTCACAAACCCCATTACAGTCACTGTCCATCAGTGTAGTAAGATAGGAAGCATATTATTTTTGACATCCACAGTAAGTTATTAATATAAATCTTTCTGTTTCAGAATGTGGATAGAGTTCTTCCATCTACAGTGAGGGCATGAAGAAAACATTTCTGGCTTATAAGAATTCACCAAATCTCTTAAGAGTACATGAAACCTCTTGTAAAGTAAGAATTCATCAAATGCCTTTAAGTGCCAACAGAATATCATCTTAAGACAATCCAATGAGTCACCACTAGTTTTATCTTCTCCTGAATGAAATCTGTTCATTCTCATAAATATAATTATGTCAAATCACTAAGCTGGATATTGAGGGATTTTTATTCTCTAGATATAAATTGCCATTCTTTTGGTCTGAATTTGTGTTAAGCCTTTACCTTCATGCAAACTAGAAATAATGTTTTCTTTTGCAAAAGAGAAGAGAACATTATAAGCATTACAAAACTGTTCAAATTGTTTGTTAAGTTATACATTATAATTAGTTTGGCAGAGCTAATACAAATCACATTTACAGACTAACAATAATAAAATTGAAGTACCAGTTAAATATCCAAAATAATTAAAGGAATCATTTTTAGCCTGGCATAATTAGCTAATTCATTTTACAAGCATTTATTAAAATGAATTCACATGTTATTATTCCATAGGTAGTTACACAATAGTGTTTATACAGGAAAAAATAATGAACCAAACTCTTCGTATCCAGCCCTCCACAATTAAAACGAAGACTCCCCAAGTAATATCAATCTAGAATAGACTAATTAAGTTTGGTTTGATAACCATTCATTTCTTCTATTGCCTCTGAGCAAATTGTTTATTAGAGAAAGTTATTTTACACAAATCAAATCAAACTGGGTGAACCATTATATTTAAAGGAAACTTTAGCCATCAGTCAATTAATCCATCATTTTCTCCAGACACTATTGTTTAACGAGCAGATCATATTATCAGCAATTTAGATATCATATGACTCAATTATAACAGCAAATTTATTGACAGTTTCTCTAATACTTTTATTATGAGTAAATTTGGATTTCTCCTTACTTTGTGAGCAAAGCAAAACCAGTTCTGGTAGTATAGTGAAATATCAAATAAATATAAAATTCTCTACAAATTGTTTAATGGTTTGGAAATACATTGTTACAAAGTGAAAAATAAACCTTAATGAATTAACACCACTAGAAAAGTAAAATAAAACTTCAACATAAAAAATAATTATTAAAATATTTCTTTAATATGCTGAAATATATCTACAGGACCTTAAAGTTATATTAAAAAATCACTTTAAGAATGGACATTGGAAAATACTAATTTGTACTAATAAACAATTGGAGAATTTATCACATTCATCTTAATGTTCAAGCTATATGTCAACTGAATTTTTATGAGCTGTTAAAGTCTGGCTCATCACATTTCTAAGAATACAGATTTCAAAAGAGGTATTAAAATAAAAATGTCATGTTATTAATAGTTATTTATAGATGGCATGAGAAGAAAAATGACTAATACCTTCCTATGCCAGCTTGGGAGACCATATTTAAGATATAATAGAGCAATAGGATTGATTTTTAATTCTTATTAGGAAATGCATAAATACATAATTTGCTAGTTTACCTGAATTAGATGAAATATTAAACTTTTTTTAATTTAAGGATTTAAAAATATTCATTCTTCATAAATTTGTCTCTTTATATAAAATTTTGGCTCTTAAAGACCAAAACAATTTATTAATACTTTGTTAAAGGTTGTCTCTAACTGTTTTACTTCGGCTAGTTTTATCTTGCCACTCTGAGTTTAAATCCCTCAGATTTATAGGCCATGGCTAATACTTGTTTTCTGCTTCATAAAAAAATAGTTCTAGACTCTCCACTGAATGATGGAATGGTAGGTGCTTGAAAGGAGCTTCTGATTTGATCTAACCCAATTGTCTCTCATATATACATAAAAGAAATTGAGACTTGGAAATGTCTGAGCCTATTTCACATACCTAATTAGCAGTATTGATTAGACAAACTTGTTGACTAACAATAACTTGTAGATGCAATAAACATATTCCTGGTGAACAAGTGGAGTTGTGCTGGCTAGCCCATGTGATCTAACAGTGACATGGAGGCAGAGTCATCCAACAGACAAATGAACAGCCTATGGCCTGTGAATTACAAATTTCTACATATGCCCATAGTTATCAAAATGCACTCCTCAGAGGCTCAGGATGCCACAGAGACACTTCAGGGGATCTACAGAGAAAGGACTGAGCCGTTGAAACATCTGGCTCCCTGCAACCCCTGTGTCCTCATTTTAGTCAGAACCATTTGCTTCTGTGTAATATTTAAGAAACAGCTGATTATAAACCAGTTTGAAACCACTATCTTATCCTACATATATTCTTGGAATATTCAGAATAAAATTTTTTAAGCAAGACAAGAGTGACCTTAGGTGTTTTTTAATAGTAACATTTCATTTTACATATTTACCTCAAAAAGGTTTACTTATTAAAAAGTAATTACAGGAACATCTGCATGAATATACTGTAGCCAGTCATTTGATAAGAGGTTGATATGTGCATGGTACACATTGTTTTGAATTAAGTACAGGAAAACAGTCACCAGTCAATATGTAACATCAGACGTATCTCTTTTTCTGAAGTCATCCTATAGTCAGTCATCCACTTTTGTGCCCATTAAATACATTATTATTATTAATTTATTTTACTCAAATTACTATATCCTTTTTTTAAAACACTGCAGAAAAGGCTTTGTGTTACTATTTCTCCAAACATTTCTAATATATACTCCATTCATACAAAGCACAAATTTAAGAGGTCTTTCTGTGACTTTGGTTTCCCTGACAAAACTATGATGTCCACCCCACCCAGAGTGGGTTATAACAATCACTAAACGGTTCTTGGAAAACATGTGGCTCTCTGTAATTTTACATGTTTTTGATTTATACTTATAATTAAAAGCAATGCAAAAAGGATACTAGTTAGAACCTTTTAATCCAAAGATAATTCAAGTATGAGTGCTATTATAGTAAAATCATTCTTGATGTTTTGATCATCAAGATATTAGTAAAGGGAGAATTTCTCTTTGATCCAAACAACTTACCAGCATTAATTAATCATCTCTTTCACCACAAATATTTCATTAACACTGGAAACAACAAATGTATTTAAGTATAGCATCTACATATAATGATGTACTTCAAAAAATGATTTCAACTGGGATACACAGGACTTCCCTCAACAAATAAAAATATATTTTCACATCTTATCACAAGTCAGATTGTGAAGGGGGTGGTTGTAGTTTGGCTTCTTTGTTTTGGGAGATAGGTTGCTTTGTGCCCAGTGATGGTTCAGAAAGACTGAGGAATCTCAGTATTTAAATGAAAGCAAATGGGTGACATCAATTAATGAAATGGCTCACTGCTTGATAAATATTACAGTAATTTTTACAGTAGTTTATATGAGATAACTATGGGCATATGTAGGAATTTGTAATTCACAGGCCATAGGCTGTTTGAATGTCTTTAGTCATTGAATATTTACCACAATTTCATACCACTGTAGGAAAAACTGAGGCATTAAGGGACTTAGTTGCACAACATCATGCAGGGGAAGAATCAAGATTTCAGTCTAGTTAGCCACTTTCCAAAGATTAAGGATTTTCTTACAAGATCATATTGCCACTCTTAATGAATACATATTATACATTTAACTACATATGAAAATAATTATTGAGTATGTACAAGAGGACTCAAAATTGTGTGAGATATTACATATCTACATTCACACTTTAGGCTCTCAATGCTCCTCTGGCATTATTATTACACATAGCTCTTCCTACTTTCAAAAATAGTACACTAAGGCCCAGAGGAGAAATGGAGCAATTTATTTTGTTTCATTTAAAAATAATTTCAGACTTACAGTATAATTGCAAAAACAGTTATATAGAATTCCTATATATCCTTCACTCACATTCTCTATGTGGCCACTAAGCTTTTAGGAGATGTGGCTAAGACCTAAACTAGTTTTCTGACTCCAAGCAATATGGCTCTTCCAGCTACACATAAGCCATGTGAAGTACAAGTGAAAGTTTAAGACTCTATGAGAGGTCACTGCAAATATCTAGGCATTTTCCATAGACTTATGCTAATGAATGATAATCACACACTAGAATCCATAACTAGATATACTGACTTTCAATACTAAAGAGACTTTTACTAAAGGACCACTACTAAGAAACAGAAGTACTGCAGCAAGTTTTCTCATCTGTAATTTCCTACAGCTCTGCATTTTTTAATAGATTAAGGTGATAACGAAGTACCTAATAGAGTGAGTAGGGCACAGGAGGCACTTAAGTCATCAGTAGCTGCTATTATGTAACGGATGTTCTATTTAAGTATGTTTGTGATTCAGGACCTTGTGATATACAGGAGGATGCCAGAGTTGTAATCCTGGCTTTTCTATCACAGGAAGCACACTGTATAGACAGGAAGAGCTAGATGTTACCTGGCTTGCTAAGATGCCAACTATTAAAAATAACTTGTATATGCTGTCCAGACTGGGGAGAAAAAGTTACAAATTCTTTCCCACTGAGGGAGGCACTCATTTGGAAGAGCAATAGCTAGGAACAGTATAATAAGGATAAGAGTTTTATTCCCCTAACATTTTATTATGAAGAATTTAGCATAAAGAGAAGTTAAAAGAATTATACAGTGAACAGTCATATATCCATCACCTAGACTTAATAATTAAAGGTTTGCCATGTTTTGTATTATTATATATCTTGCCATCCCTCTATGACCCATTAATCCATGAATTAGAAGGGGTTTTTAAATCTTTAGATTTATAAAAGTTCAGAGTAAATAATATGTGTATGGTTCCTGTTAGATGGGTTCCTGAACCTCAAAACTCTGATCAACACCATGATTAGAAGTTTCACAGAGAGATAATGCAAAGTGCACAGCCAGACATTATCACTCTTAAATAAAGTTTTGGTTATAAATCCCTATTAGAACCACAGTAAAGTAGGCTCAATTGTATGTGAGCTGCAAAATCTCCTACTTAGGACTAAGACTCCTTTCAACTAGACTTACTCCCTAAACTTGACCATGAGATCCTACTGCTCAATAGTGACATATAGCTGGCAAAATAAAAATTCAGGAAAACTCACATTCAGGATTAGGAGAAAGATAGCTAAGAAGTCTCAACGAACACTGTCTACACTTCCTCTTAATTCTAGAACACTGATTTCTGAGGACTAGTTTACTAATCCCATGTAAATCAACCAGGCTGATGTCAGTGTGGGTAAGTCTGGTGGTTTAAAAATATGTCCATAAATTCTTTGATATCCTTCCTTTCAAGAGGTGGAGCTTAATTCCACTCCTCTTGAATGTGGGCTAAACTGACTGATTCACTTGTAACCAATCAAATACAGCAGAAGTGACAATGTGTCATTGCTGAGGGTAGGTCATAAAAAGTAAAGTGGCTTCCTCCCTGCCCTCTCTCTTGGTTCACCCACTTTGGGGGAAGTTAGCTGCCATATCATAAGGACAATCAAGCAGTCCTTTAGAGAGCTTCATATGGCAAGGGAGTGAGACTTCAGGTCAACAGCCGGCAAGCAACTGATGAGGAACAGCTGCATATACCCCACTTTAAATCAAAAGCTACACAAATGATTAAGCTTGGTGAGGAAGGTGTGCCAAAAGCTGGGAAAGGCTGAAAGGTAGGCCTCTTGCACCAAACAAGTTGTGAATGCAAAAAGTTCTTGAAGGAAATTAAAAGTGCTACTCCAATGAATACATGAATGATAACAAAGTGACACAGCCTTATTGCTGATACGAAGAAAGTTTTAGTGGTCTGGATAGAAGATCAAACTAGCCACAAAATTTCCTTAAGCTAAAATCTAATCCAGAGCAAGGCCCTAACTTTCTTCAATTCCATAAAGGCTGAGAGAGGTGAGGAAGCTGCAGAAGAGAAGTTGGTAGCTAGCAGAGGTTGGTTCACAAAGTTTAAAGAAAGAAGCCATCTGCATAACATAAACGTGCAAGGTCAAGTAGCAAGAGCTGATGTCAAAGCTACAGCAAGTTATCCAGAAGATCTAGTTAATATAATTCATGAAGGTGGCTACACTAAACAACAGGTTTTCAATGTAGGCTAAATAGTCTTATATTGGAAGAAGACACCACTTAGGACTTTCATAGCTAGAGAGAAGTCAACGCCTGGCTTCTAAGTTTCAAAGGATGGTCTGACTCTCTTGCTAAGGGCTATTGTAGCTGATGACTTAACATTGAAGCCAGTGCTCATTTACCATTACAAAAACTCTAGGGCCTTAAGAATTATGCTAAATCTACTTTGCCTGTGTTCTACAAATGAAACCACAAAGCCTGGACGATAGCACATACCTTAGCAACATGGTTTACTGGATATTTTAAGCCCACTGTTGAGATGTACTGCTCACAAAAAGCTTCCTTTCAAAATATTACTGCTCATTGACAATGTCTCTAGTTTCCCAAGAGCTCTGATGATGAAGATACACAAGATAAATATTTTTATGCCTCCTAACACAACATTCATTCTGCAGCCCATGCATTGAGTAATTTCAACTTCCGTATCTTATTGTTTAAGAAATACATTTTGTAAGGCTATAGCTGCCATAGCTAGTGATTCCTCTGATGGACCTGGGCAAAGTAAACTGAAAACCTATGTTATGTGTACAACATAGCTCTTCTGTTCCTCACCATTCTAGATGCCATTAAGAATATGGTGATTCATAGGAAGAGGTCAAAATATCAACATTAAGGAGTTTGGAAGAGTTGCCAATCCTTATGGATGACTTTGAGGGGTTCAAGACTTCAGTGCAAGAAGTTACTGCATGATGTAGGGGAAATAGCAAGAGAAGTAGAATTAGAAGTGGAGCCTGAAGATATGACAAGATTATGGCCATCTCATGATAAAATCTGAGCAGATGAAGAGTTGTTTCTTATGAATGAGGAAAGAAAGTAGTTTCTTGAGATAGAATCTGCTCCTGGTAAAGATGTTGTGAAGATTATTGGAATGACAACAAAGGATTTAGAGTATTATGTAAACTTACTTAATAAAGCAGTGGCAGAGTCTGAGAGGACTGACTCCAATTTTCAAATAAGTTCTCCTGTAGGTAAAATGCTATCAAACAGCATCACATGCTAGAGAGAAATGAAAGGAAGACTCCATTGTGCAACAAGCTTCGTTGGTGTCTTATTTTAAGAAATTGCCACAGCCACCCTAACCTACAGTGACCAGCACCTTAATCAGTCAGCAGCCATCAACATCAAGGAAAGACCTTCCACCAACAAAAAGATTACAACTCCCTGAAAGTTCAGATGATGGTTACTTATTAATTAAGGTATGTACATTGTATAGACTATGTAGTGTAAATATAACTTTTACATGCACTGGGAAGCCAAAAAATTCATTTGACTTGCTTTACTGGGGTAATCACTTTATTTGGTGTTCAGAATTGAACACACAATATCTCTGAGGTATGCTTCTCCACAAAACTTGTGCAAAATGGAACTAAAGAACTCCTCTTCGACACCTTCTTCATCTCTGTGTAAAAACTTAGCCTGTAAACGTTTTTAGCTTCTGTGGGGTAAATGGCAGAATTTCCAGAATCTCCCACCTAACTTTAGTCCACTTACATATCAATGGGTATTTACCACTGCAAAGCCTCGAGGTTGACTGGGACAAGGGGTAGAGAGAAAACAGCCATTCTCTCCTCCCCTCCTTTCCTGGTACCTAACCGGTCTGGTGTCAGTCAGTTACCACGGTCACGCCCATGAAGTTCCTCCTGGAAAGTGCCAGAGGGAAGGAGAGCGGGAGCTGTGGCCACAGGAGACAGACGGAGTTGGGCCTGGCTAGTGACTGTAAGAAATAACATGGCTGGAGGGGACAGATGGAGCCCGGCCTGGCTAGTGATCCCAAGCAAGCTGTGAGCAATAAAAACGGTTTCTCCCAACTTTCCCTTCCCCTTGCCTTACTTCGGTTTCAGTGGATTCACAGGAGAATTTATTCTGGGAAAGGAAACCTCTTACTCCCAGAGTTACAGCTTCTTTCTCTGATAACTTCAGGCAGCTCTTAAGGTCTTCTTTCTACCTCAGTTTTCTATGTTTGGTTCTTCTGTTCCTCAGCTTTTGTCTTAGAACCTTTTGGCAACTGGTGCGCAAATTTTTTTCAATTCAAGGACATCTTTTATAGGATTAAAGACCCCCACATCTCATCTATTTCCATTTGTCAGTAACTCAAATAAATAAAATAACAAGACTTCACAAGCTTTAATGGACCTATGGACTGCTTTGGAAGGGCCATTAAATGAAAAAATGTTTGTTTTTACAGAGTGCTAGAAATAAATTGAAAAACCTATCTAAACCAGCAGTAAAAGTACAAACATTTCCCAATTATAAGCTCTAAAAATATATAGGCAAGTCCATGGCTCCCACTCTGAGACTTTCTGCCATAGCTTACCAAAAATAAAAATCTATATCCATACTAAAGATACACACAATAGAGTGAATATAGTAAAAGTATAAATAGTTAAAAACTAGGTCATTTTCAGGATTAGAAAACTATTGGAGGCATCATTTGAGTTTAAATTACTTCTCTAATAGCAAAGACAAAAAATCTTTAATGGTATTGAATTCATAATTAAGTTTTAAAAATTACTTGGGCATTATTTTTAATTTCTTATGTTTTCCCTCTTATTTACTGTGCTGAGCCACAGTGGCCTTGCTGTTCTGCAAACATGCCAAACATGCTTCTGTCTCAGAACCTTTGTATTCACTGTTTCTGGGACACTTTTACTACAGATACCATTATGGCTTGTTCTGCACTTCATTAAGATTTTTGCTAAAATGTCATCTCTTTAGAAAGGTCCTCTATAAATATGGCACATAAAACAATCCTACTCAGCAGTCCCAATCCTCCATATCCCATTTTATTTTTCTTTTTAGCACTTATAGCTTATTTATTTTTTTATTGTTTATTATATTTGTTATTACTATCTCTCCACCTAGGCTATTACAAAAAACAAAAACATCACTAAATGCTCACTGTTAAGTGTAGCTGTCATCTGTCAAAAGACAAAGTATTACAATATTATTGACTATGTGCTATACTGCCATTCCCAGGACTAATTTATTTTGTAATTGGATATTTGTACCTCTTTATCCCCTTCACCTACTTTACACACCCCCCAACCCCTTCTCTATAGCAACCACCAGTTTGTTCTCTGTTTGGCTATACTTCTCTTTTGTTTGTTTCATTTTTTAGATTCCACATGTAAGTGAAATCATACAATATTTGTCTTTCTTTGACTTATTTCACTTAGCATAATACCCTCTAGGTCAATCCATGTTGTCACAAATGGCAAAATTTCATTATTTTTTATGGCTGAGTAATATTCGATTGTATATATGTACCACATTGTCTTTATCCATTCATTTATCAATGGACACTTAGGTTGGTTCCATATCTTGGTTACTGTAAATAACGCTGCAATAAACATAGGAGTTCATACATTTTTTTTTTTGAACTGGTGATTGATTTTGTTTTCTTCTGGTAAATTCTCAGAAGTGGAAGTACTGGGGTTTATGGTATTTCTATTTTTAGTTTTTTGAGACACCTCCCTACTGCTTTCCTTAATGGCTGCACCAATTTACATTTCTGCCAACAGTGTAGAAGGGTTCCCTTTTCTCCACATACTTGCCAACACTTGCTATTTCTTGTCTTGTTGATATTAGCCATTCTGCCTAATGTGAGGTAATACCTCATTACGATTTTATTTTGCATTTCTCTGATGATTAGTGATACTGAGCAACTTTTCATGTGTCTGTTGGCCAAGTGTATGTCTTCTTTGGAAAATACCTGGGAATAAATCTAACCAAGGAGATGATAAAACTGTAAGATACTGATGAAAGAAATTGAAGATGACACAAATAAATAGAAAGATATTCTATTTTCATGGATAGAAGGAATTAACATTGTTATATTAGCAAAGCAGTCTACAGATTCAATACAATCCCTATCAAATTAACAATGGAATTTTTCACAGAACTAGAACAAAATATCCAAAAATTTTTGTGGTACAGAACCACAAAAAAACCCCAAGTAGCCAAAGCACTCTTAAAGAAGAAGAACAAGGCTGGAGGTGTCAAGCTCCCTGATTTAACTATACTACAAAGCTACAGTAATCCAAACAGTATGGTACTGTCATGAAAACAGACACATAGCTCAATGAACAGAATAGAGATCCAAGAAATAAATCCATGCTTAACTGGTCAGCTAATATATAACAAAGAAGGCAAGAATGTACAATGGGGAAAAGACAAGTCTCTTCAATTAATTATGCTGGAAAAACTGGACTGCTACAGGAGAAAAAAATGAAACTGGATTACTATCTTATACCATACACAAAAATAAACTCAAAATGGATTAAAGACCTAAATATAAGACCTGAAACCATAAAACTCCTAGAAGAAAACATAGGCAGTAAACTCTTGAACATCAGCATTAGTAATTTTTTTCTCGATATGTCTCCACAGGCAAGGGAAGCAGAAGCAAAAATGAAGAAATGGGACTACATCAAATTACAAAGATTCAGCACAGCAGAGGTAACCATCAATAAAATTAAAAAGCAACCTACTAAATGGAAGAAGGTTATCTGAAAATGGTATATTCAATAAGGGGCTAATATCCAAAATATATAAAAAACTCATACAACTCAACACCAAATACCCCCAAAATAATCCAATTAAAAGATGGGAAGATGACCTGAAGAGACATTTTTCCAAAATAATTTATTTTATTCATGTTCTCTGTTGTTGTCCAAAAGATTTTGAGGCAGGTAACAAATGTAACACAACTTGAAATCCTGTTTGCAATTATATTAAGTGTATTATGAGTCAGAGATGATTTTAAAATTTAAAATACATCCTTCTAAAATCTGTTAACTTTACCTCTGTTATTCCTGGGATTTTTGCATTTGCATTGCTTTTGTTTGTTTTTGATATAGAAAGTGCTCCAAGAAGTGATTAAATGAATCAAGATAAAGTCATGAAAGTATTCATGTAGTTTAAAATGGCTGTGTACTCTGGCATACAATGCATACAAGCATAACAGTGAAGCTGGTTAATTAGGAGATTTTTCAGTTTTTCACATTTTAAGAATGTACTCATTGGAGTTGGCTGAGGCATAGTTTAGGGCTATGTCCCCTCAGCCAATTCTGAATTCTGCTTTTATGTAGTACCTCTCACTGTGGTTAAGACATAGTTTGACAAGTGCTCAGGTTATATACCACTACAAGTACTACATGTGCTATAAATTTAAAAATATGATTTACAAAGTGAGTGGGGTAATTACATCATAATAAACATAAGAGTAATGTCTATGTGGCTTATGAGGTATTATACCTGAGAACAAAGTTACCTCTTTTGGAAGAATATGTTGCCATTTCTAACTTTGGAGGTAGTTATTATTGCTTTACCTACAAATTTATATGTGAAGTGCTTTATAATCATGAACACATTTTATGCCAGTTTCAGTTTTTTATTTTATATTGTTATTTGCTACTTAAATTGTCATGGTGCTAAATCACAATGAGGATAAAATTGGAAAGCCACTCTGCACTGAACAGAACTTTGAATCCAAACAATGATTTTACTCAAAAGTCAGTGCACTGGGCTTTTTGCTATTCTAAATAATGCTGTCAATGTTATAATTTATAAATAAGACTCAACAGATAGAGGACGAACATATGCAAAATTTAGCTAACAAGTTTTAGTGTCATGGGATATATTTTTCTTTAACATAGAGGTAATATATTTCTTCCATTTCCCACTTTGAGACATCAAAAGTATTTTACAATCAGGCTCCAGGCAATTGTTCCATATTTTACCTCTCTTCATTGCTTAGCATATTGTTGCATTCATACACTTATTATTTCAACTGAAGAGCCAGGAGACTACTGATCTATTCCCACTGTTATTAAAATACATAGAGTACTGAAAAATAGCCTAAAGTTTAAAGGGTATTACCCACCCACAAAAAAATGTCAGGCTTAGCAGCAGTAAAATATCTAATCTCAAATGGCAAAATGCAGATTTCAAGTCCAGCCTTGAGCATTCAAAATACATGAAACTACAGACTTTGAATGTATACGTATGGGGGGAAAAGTTCTTTACAAAATATTAAGAAGCTATGATTCATGTAATACATAGACAATAACCTGAGTATAACAAATATATCTGACCTTCAAAGTTATAAAAACAAATGTAAAAAGAGTCTCCAATTTTCTATTACTGCTAAGTTTATTTTCCTCAGAAGTTTCACCCCATTATGGTACAATAATCCCTCATTACTGTAGCACAGTAATGCATAGACTATACTCCACCTATAGTTGACTTGTGTCTATTTAGTTTTATAGCAAGCAAGCAATTTGAGAATATGGTAATAAAGCCTCAATCACAGTAATGATGTATGATGGGCTGTAATTTCTTTGTGCTAATGGGTTACAAACAGTATTACAGTGATGACGGGAATCTCATTGATTCATTATATGACTGCAATAATATCAAAATGACTTAATATAGATCACTATTAAGTCATGCACATGCTACTAACAACCTCTATATTTCACTATATAGATATATAGAGAAATAAAATTAATACTACTCTTTCTATATAAAAGTTCACATAGCACAAAACATTTTGTGTTGAGTACCCTAAATCAATGTTTAAAGTTGGAATTACTGCATTGAGCTGGTTCTTTGGAAAGAAAACCATTGATTTTAATCTGCTTGAAGCAATCAATTACTCCCTGTCCTCTTTATTCCAAACTGTAATGAAAACTAAACTGCGTTGTCTTGAAAACTAAATGTGAAGATGATCATAAACAGAATTTAAACTCCATGGATTATTCATATCTACCCATTTAGATTTGCCATTTCCATTATGAGTACATTTGCCACGAGCATTTAATGGACATCTAAAAGGGAATTCATTAAAGCAGGAGCTGTTGGCAGCACTTATGGGCTTCAGACTGCTTTATGCTTGCCTTTAATAGCTCACTATTATAAAAGTGATATATTGTGTTCATCCCATTAGTAGTTTGCAGAAAGGTCTGCAAGAGATAACAAATCCTTCCGAATAGTTTCAGAACTGAAAGTAAATCATTGTTTGTTTGTTTGTTTGAAGTGTCATACTCCAACAATATACAATTTAAGAATCTTCTAAATCTAGTTGTTTTGAGCCAAATAAGATATTAGCAATCACAAATACATTTTATGAAGCAGGCATCACCTTTTTGAAAATTTTCTATGGTTATTAACTTGAGACATTAGTAGCTGTCAGGCAATCTAACCAATTGCTTGAAGGTATGGTACTCATTTCTATAAGTTAATGGCAAGACATCACCAAAAGAAAAGCTAGGTAGTCTTATACAATAGCATACGGCTACTATTCAAGAGGTATGAAAGGACTGTTCTGGCATCTTGGATGCATTAAAAGACACTAAAAGAGTTTCTTAGAAGAATGACATTCATTGGTTTATTTATTTATTTATTTTGTCCTACAGAGGACACAGAAAATGGACATGAAGAAGCACAAAGCCTGATTTTAATGTTAAAGATTATTAGAGTAATGCAATCAAATACTAACTGGGAAGGGAGTGTAAGGGTAAGAATTTTTCAGCACATAATCTCTATAATGCCTAGCTCAAAGCTGCACTTTATTCCAAATCTAACACATTATATTTAAAATATATATATTTTTGAAGCTTTTGTGTGCTTTTGTAATAGGAAAGGGCAGATCAATCCTACCAATACAGGAAAGAGTCCAAAAATCACATATTTAGTTTTGGAATTCATCAATTACTTATTTTTCATAGCAAATTTACCTTTCTAATTTTGTTTTGCTTATGGTAAGGTAAATGAGTTACCATGTCCCTTATTATAATACCAGGTGTCTCTGAAATGTGTTACTGGTAGAGAATGGAAATGCTATCACAGGTAGTCTAAATCTATATACTTAGAATCTATAAATCTCTATATAGATAATTAAGAGCTGATCCCATTAAGATGTTTTTAAGGACGAAAAACTGATCTTTTAAATCTCTAAATTACACTTCATTCATTTATTAAAACATTTTGCAATGATTTCACTGCTATTAATATAGAAATATCTGAAGTTCACATATGCATCTACATAAAAAACTGGGTTACAAAAGTAGAAGAGTTCAAGAATAAAAGTAGGAAAGGTTATTTTAAAAATGATCTTTAGATTTACAGGTACTTCCAAAGCCAGTCAAATATAACCTCAAATTTCATTCATAGCTTGCTAATTTTTTCAAAATTATAACCCATCTACAGTGTAGTTATTAGCCTAGGACAAGAGCAGCCTGGGAAACCTGAGCTACTTCCTAAGCCTTTGAAACATGGCCACTTAGTTCAATACAATGCAGATTCTAAGATTTAATAAACATTGCAATGTGTATGACATTTTTGGTTAAGTAATCTAAGTCAACTTTGAAATATTTAAGTTACTTTATATATGCATATGATTGCATTAGGTTATATTCACAAAGTCATACAATACACATGTAGGAACCTAATTATATTAAAACAGTTATGATCTAGTGGGAAATAATTTTCTATTAGAATCTGAAGCAGAGCTAATAAATACCTTTCCTGTTGAAGAGGGATACCACAAAAATATTTTTAAATACCCAATGAATGTTTTCTGTTCATCTGCATGATACACTAAACATAAAGGGATTAAAAAAATGGGATTTGTACCTAACAAATTCTGCATCTAAGTCCATACCAACATAATTGTACCAATATTTAATCAAATAAACAACCACTTTAGTTTGGGTCCAGAGGTTAAATATTAGGTAATTCCAAATAATAAATGCTTGAGAAAGTTGCTTTATCAGCCAAAGAAATGTTCTCTAGCTGAAAACTAGTACTGACATTTTTGAGTAATAAACACAAAATAATGCATCTCAAAAAGCCAACAGTAAAGGGTAATACAACCATTTAGTTTCATGGCTGGCAAAATTTCAGAGAGGAAGATAATCTCTTCTTTCCAATAACCAGGAGTCACTTTTTCCTGTAGCAAACTCACTGAAGCATATTAACTTCAGTTCATAAATTATGAGTCATTTGGAGAATCAGGAAATAGAAGGAAATAAATGCTCAATGTATTCCTATCTATGTACTGGCAAATGGCAGAGAGACAAGGTACATCAGAGTAGAACTACTTTCATTTTCCTCACAATTAAATGCACACACTGTCATTATCATGATGAAACAGACTAATGTCTTATAAGATAGACAATGAATTTATTATGGCACATAAAATGTCATCTATAAAACAAATGACATATAATGCACCAAGCACATTTTGAAGGATAGACCAACAATGTCAGAATACAAGGCAGACTTATTTTTTCCTCCAATAAAAAAAAGCTTTTGAAATATAAATTGTCTGGAAAATAACCTCATAACCACAGACCTAATTCACCTTCCATCTTAAAAGATAGCATCAAGATGCAAGGTGTGACTTCAGTTAGCTAAGAGCACTTGCCTAAGGAGCAATCATAAGTTTCTTCTTATAACTAGCATGTGGAAGTTGGATACAGAACAGGGAAATTCTTGTCTCTGCCCTTAATCATTCTGACAGGAAATGAAAGAATCCCTGGCAAACCAACAAAGACCATCATGATGACCACACATGTGAATGTTAACTATAAAGTCTGAATTTACCTCTGAGGGTTCAAGACATCTACACAGTTAAAAGCCATTAATATTACAAGGATACAAGATCATATATGCTAGACTGATTTTAAGTTGCTCTAACCTCTTACAAGTTCAATAAAAATGGAGACAAGCACTAAAATTGCAACTAGAAAAATCTGTCTGTTTCAATATCTGTCTTTCTCCACACAAACAAACTCCCTTTAAGATTTCTGGAATTAAGAATAAGTATCTTGAAAATGGTTACATCATGCAGCAAAGAGAATTTTTAAAGATGTGATTGGTCATTAATAGTTAGGTGAGTCCTAGAATTTAATGGATAGGTGAACTGCATCTCTCTCTGGGGACTAGGAAGCTTAAAAACCTAAGGCTGACTGATGCTGAGTGACAGCATGCCTGAGTGCGACTTACCTGACCAGAAAAGAAACTGGCTTAACATTTAGCCTGACTTGCCCTCACCTGGGCCCTTAGAGTGTGATCCCTGGTTCAGATGATGATGGATCAGATCGTTCTCAAGGAGGAAGAAACCCGAGTTGGATAGATTTGCCACAAGCCCTTCACAGGAAGATGTCAGTCTTCTGTGCAAGACAAAAAAGGAAAGAAAAAAAGGTACAGTGGCAGTGGATGAATTCTCCTTTCTCAGGAGAGGGGAAAAAGTCAGGTATGCATATTCTCATTAGCTACCTCTTTTCTGTACACAAGGCAAAAAAAGTCTCTGCAAAAGTTGGGAGAGACAAAGGTATCCAAAGTCTAAGTCATTTTGGAGTCGAGATTACAATAATAATGATGCTAATTGTAAGTGATCATTTTCATGGCCCCTTAGAATTTAATTTTGAGAAGATCAATAATTAAGAATTTCTTTTTATGGGCAAAGTAATGAATCCCAGAATATTTTTTTAAATGCTTAAGTTTGGATATGGAAGACATCAACAATCCAGTGTCAATCCAAATGATCAAATTATTTCAGATATTATAGCTACTCTAATGGTGATTTAAAATTTATCTTTCCACAGTTCAGATTATCTGGCATTCCCAAGGCTAGTATTTGGTATGTATTGAACATGTTCCATTCAGGTTTTCCATAGTTAGAAAACATCCTTATTGAAGTTTTCAAACAACAAGTCTGTGTTTTTCCTCCAATTTGGTGATTTTCTTCTTTTAATTTTAAAATCTACATTAAAAATATCATGTCAAGTCTTTCTTACAGATATGTACAATTTTATTTTAGAGAATTAGTAAAATCCAGGATTTTACAATGTCTGTTTTGTTTTCAACACAACTGAATATTCCATCGCTGGTGGGAAGGTAAATTAGTTCAACCATTGTGGAAAGCAATATGGAGCTTCCTCAAAAAACTAAAAATAGAAACACCATTTGACCCAGGAATTCCACTCCTAGGAATTTACCCAAAGAAAGCAAGATCTCAGATTCAAAAAGACATATGCACCCCTATGTTTATTGCAGCATTATTTACAATAGCCAAGATATGGAAGCAACCTAAGTGTCCATCAGTAGATGAATGGATAAAGAAGATGTGGTACATATACACAATGGAATACTATTCAGCCATGAGAAGAAAACAAATCCTACCATTTGCAACAACATGGATGGAGTTAGAGGGTATTAGGCTCAGTGAAATAAGTCAGGTGGAGAAAGACAAGTACCAAATGATTTCACTCATTTGTGGAGTATAACAATGAAGCAAAACTGAAGGAACAAAACAGCAGCAGACTCACAGACTCCAAGAAGGGACTAGCGGTTACCAAAGGGAGGATGAGTGGCGAAGGAGGGAGAAGGGGATTGAGGGGTATTATGATTGGTACACATGGTGCGGGGAGGGTCACGGGGAAGACAGTGTAGTACAGAGAAGACAAGTAGTGACTGTGGCATCTTCCTCCACTGACGGACAGTGACTTCAGTGGAGTATGGGGGGAACTTGATAATATGGGTGAATGTAGCAACCATAATGTTTTTCATGTGAAATCTTCATAAGAGTGTATATCAATGATACCTTAATAAAACAAACAAACAATTATTCGGTTGGCTTTTTCTTTTTGCAGTGCCTTATAAATCTAGTATCAATGTAACTATTTTCTTTCATGGGCAAGTCTGGAATTTCAATGTTTTGTATGGATGGATATCATTTAATTTTTATTTTTAAAAAATCAATAAGCAAAAAATTCTATTTCACATGAGTGAAATGATATAGTGAGATTATATAGAAGCTAATAAATGATGTTTAATAAAGTACTCAGAATAAGACTGGTTGCAAAAGTTCAATAGCTACTATAAAAATCTAATAGGCCAACTAATAAATAGCTGAGCAATTTATATGAAAATTTAATCCCTTCCTCAATTCTACTTCTCACCACCCATTTTACAAAGTAACTAGAAACTACTAGATCTAGTAGTCTAGGTTCATCTATATAGTTTAAGAGGGAAATAATAAAGTTGATCTCCTTAACGAAAATCACTATACAAGGCTACAGAGTTTAGTACTTAAACTTAAGTATGAAAGGAAATTATTATGAAGCAAGGCTTGACAACAGTAATAATAACATTATTATTAATTATAATAGGAAGCTCCTGAGGTTAGTTCAAATGCTTTACAGGCTAATTTTACACATACGAGCAGAGTTTTTTTGTGAGAAGTTGTCAAACATAAAATTCCAAAAAAGAGCGATAACACTTTTTGCAAAGCTCACAGATAGAAGAAGGGATATGATTAGGTCTACCAAAATATCGCAGATAATTCCATTTATACTTCATGAGCATTTTAAGAAGGTAAGATGCTCCACAGCAAAAATGAATTTGCCAATGATGAAAGAAAAGACAAAAAAAAATTCTTCATGACATTAATTTATCATGAAATAGCTGCATCTTTCAGACTCCTAAACTATGCAGTAAAAATAGAAAAAAGCTAAGCTGCTGTTTCTGAAAGCAGTGCCTTACCTTTGTGATAAACTCATTTAAGAAATGGACACTTAAAGATCGAGTTTTACTACGTTTTATGGTAGAGAAAATATAAAACTTTCCATTTTTTAATTTGAATTTGTGAGCAATTTCTCAATTTAGGATCCAAACTGTTAATGACAGCAAAGAAAAAAAAGTAATGTCAAATGGAGTAAGTTCATTTGTAACAGGGTGTAATTTTTGCACAGCTATTCTAGAGCACATCTACAAGGATCCAAGCCAAATTACTAAACTTCAGTATTTTATAGATGTTTAATATAAAAAGTACACATTATGCCTATAATCACTGTATGAATATGAACTACTAATGAATATATGAGCTACTAAGTACAGATACTAACTTTAGTCCCTTTGGTTAAGTGGAGATAAAGGGGGAAAATCTGCTGGAGGCCTCTGGTTAAGTTAGAAAGTGCAGGAGTTTTCCCAGTAATAACCTGGTTAGGAGGCTGCAACACAAAGTGTAAGAGCCTAAGAGCCTCTGGAAAAAGACCAAATGGGTTTGAATCATGGCTGTCCCACTTACTAATTGTGAGATGTTGTGCAAGTGACATAACCTCTTTGAGCCTCAGTTTTCACAAATAAAAATGGAGACGAATCTATCTATACTGTAGGGTTGTTGTGAGGGTGTAAATAAGATTCTGTATGTAGCATAGTGAGTAGCAAGTGCATGAAAATTGCTCAACAAATGGCAGCTATTATCTTTATTCTTTACTGAGTTTCTCCCGAGGAAGCTAAAAAGCCTCCCAAAGAGAAATTATAAATGATTGGGTTTTGTGATAATTAAAAGACGTAATATACTCATTTTATTTCAAAAATATTTACTGACTGTCAAAAAATATGGTTGGTGCTGGGGATGCAATGGTGAACAAGATGGACACAATTCCTTTCCCTTTGGAGTTTATGGTTTTGTGAGGAAGAAAGACAAATAATGATATTAATTATAGTTGTGATTGATCACAGTGAGACAAGTGCTTTGAAGACTAAAGACCAAGTAATATGACTTCATATAACAGGAGGCTCTAAGACGGGAAGACAGGATGAGGGGAGGCTGTCCAGAGAAAACTGTAGGAATTGGCAATGCAAAGAAGATAGAAAGATCATTCCAGGTAGAAGAAACAACATGCAAAGGCCCTGGTAAAGAATTTAGAGAATTTAAGAACTGAAAAAATGCCAAAGTATCTAGAGAAAAGAGGAAAAAAAGGAAAATGGTATAGGATGAAACTGGAGAGGGAAACAGAAGACAGTTTCTTCAGTAGATTCTATAAGCCACGGAAAAGATTTTCATCTTTATCCTACAAGCAATGAGAATCCACTGATTTTTATTTATTTTTTCTGTAGTGAACTTTTTTATTTCCGTGCCTTTATTGATTAGATTACAATTTCTCATAACTTTAAAGCGCTTATTACATTTAAGTATTCCATAATCTGCCCAAAATATTCCTCTTCTTGTGGACATAAATGTTAACACAAAACATTGGGTCACAAAGAGTGCAGTAAATTAGAGATTAACATGGAATTATCCACATAGACCTACCATATAGGGAAACAAAAGTGAGCTCTGGAACTTGAGGCTCAGGTTGCATTTTACCTCATCTTTTTAAAATTTTTTTTATTTTTTAGAGGGCATCTCTCATATTTATTGATCAAATGGTTGTTAACAACAATAAAATTCTGTATAGGGGACTCAAGGCACAATCATTAATCAACCCCAAGCCTAATTCTCAACAGTCTCCAATCTTCTGAAGCATAACAAACAAGTTCTTACATGGTGAATAAGTTCTTACATAGTGATTAAGTTCTTACATGGTGAACAGTGCAAGGGCAGTCATATCACAGAAACTTTTGGTTTTGATCATGCATCATGAACTATAAACAATCAAGTCAGATATGATTATTCGTTTGATTTTTATACTTGATTTATATGTGAATCCCACATTTCTCCCTTATTATTATTATTATTATTATTATTATTTTAATAAAATGCTGAAGTGGTAGGTAGATGCAAGATAAAGGTAGAAAACATAGTTTTGTGCTGTAAGAGGGCAAATGTAGATGATCAGGTGTGTGCCTACAGACTAAGTATTAATCCAAGCTAGACAAGGGCAACAAAACATCCACGGATGCAGAAGATTTCTCTCAAAACAGGGGGGGTGAGGTTCTAAGCCTCACCTCTGTTGATCCCCAATTTCTCACCTGTGATTTTCATTTTTAAAAAATTTGTTTGGCTATAGTATCTGATGAACTACTTTGAGGATGCAAGAGCGGATATGAGCAAACCAGTAGGAAGCTGCCACAGAGGTCATGGAAAGGTGCCTGGATAAATATAAAATTATATAAAATTGAATTATACAAATTGAAGCTGAATTGAAAGGTCTTGGCTACAACAAGTTCTAGGTTATCAACAGCACTAGATGCTTTTTGTTGAATAGAGAAATCTAATGGTAAAGCAGCTTTTGCAGGGGATGTCTGTTTAGAATTCTGTTTAGATCCTGCTGAACTTAAGATAACAATAGATGTCAAGTAGACAGTTGGATACCTAAGGCTGTAGGCAACCTAGGTAGAGATATATATTTGGAGCCATCAGTAAATAGATGGTAACTGAAGACAAATGAGTACACAAGACTAGGGAGAAAATAGAGAAGACAGAAATGAAGACATAAGCCCAGCTCTAAGAAACTCCAACATTTAAAGGTCCGATCAAGGAAATTCAGTATACAAAGAAGCTGAGAAGGAACTGTCAGGAAGATTAGGAAACGCAACTCAACATAGTATATGATAAGCTAAGGAAAGGAGAAACTTTCAAGGAGGAGGAAGTAGTCATTTATGCTTAATGTTGCTAAAAGTTCATTAAGGTATGGGTAGACAAGTGCCTACCAACTTTATAAATACCTTAGTCATGAGACCTCAGCTCAAGCAACCAGTTCTTTTATGTCACGGGGGGGCAACTTTTTCTGAAAAGGACAGATAATAAATATATTAGGCTAATGGGCCAACTATTCGACTTTGTCATTATTGCCCCAAAGCAGCCATAGACAATATGTAAAGGAATGGGCATGGCCATTTTCCAACAAACTTTATTTACAAAGCAGGCACTGGCCCTCAGACCATCACTTTTTAATTTCCTTAGTGATTAAAAGTTTCTTCTGCTACCTCTGAAATGCAAGTTTCATGAGAATAGAAATCAAGTCTGTACAGCTCATGTTTTTATTTCTAGCACCGAAAGCTGGGATGTAGTTCCTAGTGCATTCAACGAATATAGTTTTTTATTTTCTGAAAGACTGAATTTGCTCTTCCAACCATGATGCCGTAAGAGGCTCTAGTCTTACCATCCTGCATTAAGCAAAAAGAAAACTGGACTAAATATAAGAACCAACATTTTTGAGATAATGGAAAACAGTCTAGTACTAGGATCCTTGTAGAAGGGAAACAAATACAGTGAACATTCAAGACTGCAAAGAAGAAAGGGGAATCCTATGTATAGTACAGCAGTCTCACTGAGTTGAGGAGACAGATATGAATTCAGAATCTGAAGCAACTTGAACTTAGTTCCGGAATGTTCACAGACTTCTTGTCAGAGACTATAAAAGCCAGAAGACAATAAGCAAATTTTTAAATAGTTGAAGGAAAGAAAATGTCAAACTGGAATTCTATACACAGTGAAAACAATCCTTCAAAGGGAAGTGCAAAATAATTTTTTAGCTAAAAGAAAATAATGCTATGGGAATTCATTTCCAACAGACCTTAACTACAAGAAATGCAAGGAAACTTTTGAGTAGAAAATTAAAAAGATACCATATAGAAATGTAGAATTACACAATGAAGTGTCAAATAGCATGTATGTAGGTATATATAAAAACTTTCCCTCTCATTCTTCAATTTATCTAAAAGATAATAAAGTATTGAGAGATTTATAAATGTAGAAATAAAATCTATGAGAACAAGAGCATAAAGAATGAAGGGATTTAAATGGAAGTATATTGTTATAAAGTTCTTACATTATATATAAAGTGCCATAATATCATTACAGGGTAGATAAACTAAAGATGCATATTATAAACCAGAGAACTGTTAATAAAACAGATACAGTTAATAAGCCAATAGTGAAGATAAAGTAGAATAATAGAAAAAAATACTCAATTAATTCAAAACTGACAAGAAAAGGGATAAAAAGGAACAAAAACACAAATAGGACAAACAGAAAAAAATAGCAAGATGACAGCCATATCAATAATTATATTAAAAAGAAATGCTACAATCCAGAGGTCAGCAAACTACAGACCACAATCCAAATTTAGATTACTATCTATTTCTTTATGGTCTATCAGCTAAAAATGGTATTTATATTTATAAATGGCTGAAAAATAATTTTTAATAATATTTCATGACATATCAAAGTTTTTGAAACTCAAATTTCAGTATCCATAAACACAGCTTTACTGGAACAGAAGCATGCCAAATCTTTTATGTAATGTCACGGCTGCTTTTTGCACTATAATAACAGAGTTGAGCAGTTGTGATACAGATTGCCTGCAAGGTCTAAAATATTTACTATCTGGCCCTTTACAGAAAAGATTTGGTGACATCTAGTCTAAATATTTCAATGATTGGGAGATAGGATACCATCTATGAGAAAAACCAGTTTTAATATAAAGAAACAGGTAGGTTAAAAGTAAAAGGTCAGAAAAGTAAAACCCAGGACTTCTGCTTATGGAATAAGAGGGACTATATTTACTCTCCTGCTTGAAATAACTAAAAAATTTAGATATTTTAAATATATGGAAAAACAATTTTCAAGACATTAGAATAAGGCAACAAAAACAGAGATCCCTGAGAAACAAGTGAGCCTTGGAATGGCCCTGGGAAGCAGAAGCTTGGTGAAGCCTAGCAGAGTTCCAAATTGAGAAAATGGAAATAGAAGTCCAAAAGGCCAAAGTAGCTAGAATTTGTAGAAAAGACTACTAAAAAAGAGAGAGCTATAGGGAGAATGTCAGAGATATGTACAGGATTGAATCTCCAACTAAATATTTATTAATCCACACATGGCTGTGAGGAAACTATCCAGTGTCTGAGAAAAAAAAGACCACCAAAGGACTAGAGGGAATAGTACCAGGGGTTCAGAGGGTTAGAAAAAGTTCCTGTACCTAACAGCCGCAATGGAAAACCTTACAATTCATGGTGTATTAAGCAGAGTACTCAGAAATGTTTTGTTTTAGGACTGATGCAAACTTAATCTTAGACTACATGTTTTCCTGTTTCTGCATAAAAAACTTAAAAGTAAGGTCTGAAAGGATCATATGGTTTCCAAATAATTTAATTGCTTCCCAGAACAAAACCGGAAAGTATGTATAGGAATAAAAATATGTCTGACATCCAATAAAAAAATCATTAGGAATGCAAAGAAGAAATTTCTATAGATGACAGAATTAGTAGACAAAGACAAAAAAGTGTTATAACATATATACTCCATATGTTCAAAGAGTTTGAGGAAGACATTGAATAGAGACACAGAAAACACAAAAAAGGCCTAAAGGAAACTGCTTGAGAAGAAAACTATGAACGTCTGAAGTAAAAAATATCCTGGATATGATGAGCAACAGATCAGACATCATGGAAGAAAATGCTAGTAATTTGAACAGTATGTAAATTATAAAAGAAGAATACATAGGGAAAAAAAGACACCAGTAGGCCATTGAACAACTCTAAGTGAACTAATGTATGTATAAGTGGAGTCCCCAAAACAGAGAAGGACAAGGGACAGAAAAAAAAAAACCACTTTAAGAAATAAAGGCCAAAAGTGTTTCCTATTTTATACAACTAAAATTTCACAGATTTTAGAAGCTCAATAAATCCAGAATACAAGAAATATGAAGAAAATAACACCACAACACACAGTAATTAAATTTCTTAAAATGAGAGATAAAGATAAAATCTTAAATGAAGGCAGAAAAAAGGGATAAATTACATCCACAAGAACGGAGAAAAGGGGTACAGCAGAATTCTCATAATAGACACTACAAGTGAGAAAGCAGTGGCACAATTTCTTTAATGTACTGAAAGGAAAAAACTGTCAACCGAGAATGATATAACCAGGGGAAATATATTTTGAAACAGAAGGCAAAATAAATGCTTTTTCAGACATACAAAAGCTGAAAGAATTTGCCATCAGAGTTTCTGTACTACATGAAATTTTATGAGAAATCTTTAGACAGAAAGATAATGATGCCATATGGACATTTGGATTTATGTAAAGGAATAAAAAGCAATGTAAATAGAAACTAAATGGATAAATATAAGAACTTTTTTCTTATTATTTAAATCTCTTTAAAAGATAATTGACTTTAAAGCTAAAATGTTATTAATCAAGGTATTGTGGGGCTTATAATGTATGTAAAAGTAAAATGTATGACAATAGCACAAGGCCTGAAAGGGGAGAAATGGAAGTATACTGTTATATGATAAGTGAAGGGTATAATATCACTTTAAAGGGAACTGTGATGAGCTAGAGATGTGCACTACAAACTCTAACAAATAACTACTAAACTGACAGAAATTATAGCTATTAAGCCAAAAAAGGAGATAAAATGTAATAAAAACTACACAATTAATCTAAAATAAGGGGGAAAAAAAACAAAGAAAAGGGGGAACAAAAATCAATTGAAGCATAAAACTGGTTTTACATAAAATATAAATGGTTCTAAACAGCTCAATTAAATGGTTGAGATTGTTATCTAGGATAAGAAAACAAGATTGAACCATATGGGGCCTACAATCCTATTTATATATAAATAAAAGCATAAATAGATTAAATGTAAATGAATGGTAACAGTAATCAAAAGCAAGTAGCTATATTAATATCAAACAAAGTAGGTTTCAGAGCAAAGAACATTACCATGAAAAAAAGGGGGTCATTTCATAATGATAAGAGTCAGTTCATCAGACAGGTGTAACAATGTTAAAAATTTTATGGATCTAATAACAGAACCTCAAAATCCATGAAGCCAAACAGAACTGAAAGAAGAAACAGACACTATACAATTACAGTCAGAAATGTCAACACTTCTCTCTTAATAATCAACAAAACCATGTAGCCAGAAAATCAGAAAGAATATAGAAAACCTCAGTACTCTTACAAAAGTAAGTTCTCCTGAAAGAGATATATACATTTAATGTAATTCCAATACATACTGTATTTTATAGTGATCAATAAGCTGATTGTAAAATCTGTATAAAGAGGCAAAAAACTAGAATAGCCAAAGCAATTTTTCAAAAGAATATCATATTAGAGGGCTTACATTACCTCACTCTAAGATTTACTAAAAGCTACAGTAATCAAAACAGTATGAATTGGCATAGGATAGGGTTATCGATCAATGGGACAGAATGGAGACTTCAAAAATAGATGCGTACATATATAATCAATTCATTTTCTACTAAAACCCAAGATAATTCTATAGAAGAAAGGACAGTCTTTTCAACAAGTGGTGCTGAAACAACCTGATACCCATAGGGGAAAAAAAATGAACCTCAACTCCTATTTCTTACCACACACAAAAATTAACTTGAAATGGATCACAGATATGTGAAAGCTAAAAATAAAACACTTCTAGAAGAAAACATAGGAGAAAAGAGTTGTGATCTTGCAATAAGGTAAAGATTTCTTAGGACACAAAAAGCAGGAAGAAAAAAAGAAAAAAATTGATAAACTGGATTCATCAAAATTTTAAATGTCTGCTCTTCAAAAGATACTATTTAAAAAAACAAGTGACAAATCACAGGTGGGGAGAAAATACAATACATATGTATACAGATACTTCCCAAAGGGAGACATATGAAAGGCCATATGTCTATGAAAAGATGCTCCATATCATTAGTCACCAGGAAAATGTAAATTCATACTACAGTGAAATTCCACTACACACCCAGAATAGTGGCTTAAATTTAAAAGACTGACAATACTAGACAGACAATGTTGTCAACGATGTGGAGTAATTGGAAAATTCATAAATTGTTGGTGAGAATATCAAATGGTACAACCACTTTGGAAAACAGTTTGACAGTTAATATCTGTCGTATCATTTGACAATTGAAAACTCCAAACAAGAAAAATGAAAATATATGCCATTACAAAGATTTGCAGATAATGTTCACAGTGGCCTTTTCCTAATAACAAAAAAGACAAAAGGAATAAAAAGTCCATCGACAAGTGAATATAAACATATTGTGGTTACATCCAGACAACGGAATACTACTCAGCAATGAAAAGGAACCTCAATAAGCCATTAAATGGGTCAATCTCAAAGGTATGCTGAGATAACAAAGCCAGATACTAAAGAGTATATATTATGTGATTCCATTTACATGAAACCCTAGAAAAGACAAATCTAATCTTAACATGATGGGATAAAAATCTAACTATTTGGTGATTTGATCATATCTGTAGTAAACATGGCATTCATGTTTTTAAAAGTATTCTTTAAATTTATAATCTAAGTGAAATTTTTAGTCCCAATTAGAAAGTGATGATTTCAGCATATTAAAACTATCATGAAAATCATGGGGCAACTGAGAATGGAACAGTAAACAATGATTTAAACAAGACAATATATTATCGCCTTCTCTTTGGGTTTGAACACTGACAATTTCTGGATTGACTATTTGACAATTTCTACTTTCACTTATGGGAAGCACACTTCTCAGAAGATAACAAGATACCTACCTTGCTTCTTCCCTCTCAGTACTAACAGAATCCTAATCAAAAGAGTTTTCTCAAAAATATCCCAGGAAAATGTAAGATAATAACCATAAATTACGATTCTAGGAACAGCAGGGGCATATAACCAAATACACTGTTAATTAAAAAAAAAAAACTAGAGACTTTAACCTTAGAATAATACTAAAAATTCACTCATCTCCTACATACAAAACCTGCTAAGTGCAGGGAGGCAGCAACACTGTAATGCAGAATTGACATTTGCAGGATAATCCTGTGAACTTAAGGTTTGCTGTTTCTGTCATTTATTTATTTGCTCCATAGTTCATTGTTGGTCTAAAGTGCTCTCTTTTGAAAAAAATTTTTAACAATTACTTGCCCTCAGCTATGTAGTAACCTTGGCAATATTTTTAAATACTGAGGCAATAACCAGAAAAATACAAATTGAAGGGCTTTACAAAAGAGCTGGCTTAGACTTCTCAAAAATAACAGTATCATGAAAAAACAAAAAAAGGTGGCAAAAGATTTTAAATTAAAGAGATAGCTAAACTCAATATATTATCATTACTTCTGGCATTTTAAGAAAAGTGATACAGAACATTATTGCGACAATAGGAGAAACTTAAATATGAGCTGTGTATTAAATGATGTTCTTATATAATTATTATATTTGAGGGTGATAATGGTATTGTGTTTATATATGAGAATATCCCTTTCTCAGGAGATATATGAAAAGTATTACTGGTTAACTGTCATGATGTGTATAAAATATTTAATGGTTCAGAAAAAAGCTTATATAGAATGTGTCCTGAAGTTCCTCATTTATCCACCTATTAATTCTTTCATGTGGATTCTTTAACATCATATAGTAATTTTAAAGTCCTTGTCTACTAACTCCAACATCTGAGTCAACTGTTTGTCTCTTTCTGTAGACTATTTTCTTCTATGGGTCACTTTTCCCCATTTTTAAAATGTCTATTAATTTTTTATTGTCTACTATATATAATCTCTGGATTCTGTACTGTATTAACTTTCTCCAAAATATGAATTTTATTCTTGCAGTTAACTTAATTAGTAGAGGATCGCCTTGACCTTAATATAGCTTATTTAGGGTTTGTTAGAACACATCTATTTCAGTTTGGCATTGGTCCTATCACAAAAATCTTATTCCTAAAATATGATCTATACTCCTTATGTGTGCCATTCCCGGGTTTCAATAGCAAGCCTGAGACATTTACCAAGTTTTGTAACTTGGCAAGATTCGAACTCCAAAATCTATCTTCAGTAACTGCTGAGATCATGGCTTCGCTCTTCAAGGTTTCAAACTACTGTTCCCTGCCCCCAAGTCCCTTGCAACCTTGACGTATAAGGATTTTGAGGATGTGTACAAATTCTGGGGCTCCCCACTTTGTGTCTTCTGCCTTTCAAGCTGCTCTGAGGGTCCTGATTTTCAATCTCTAACTGATTAGAAAAGATGGTTCATTTACGCTTGAGCAGTATTCCTATGCACTGAATGAATTTTTGAGTTTTTTCAAGGGAAAAGCCAAATAAATGTGGAGCTCAACCAGTTTTGTTCTTACCTTTCAAGAAACATCTGCTCTCCAGTTTCTAACTACTTTTGGTCACTCTTCAGTGTCTTAAAACGGTAGGTTTTTAAAAATATATATTTTTTCTTTAGTGGTTATAATTTAGCAAGAATGTTACTTGATATAAGGACTTCTACATTACCAAAAACCAGAGACTACAAAGATTATCTTTGAGAGCAAAAGTCCTGATTTAAAAATTTTTTTCTGAAAGAATTTTCCTAACTATGGCCACACTGAAGTTGAGTGTACAGCATATAGTCATAAAATAACTTGGAAATCACCTAGCTTAGCATTTATCCTTTTTGGAGATGCACAAACAACTTTAAGAATCTGATGAACATTACAAATCTTTTCACAGGAGTGTACAGAACAAAAATAGTAGCATTTTATTTCAAAGATCCCAAGGCCCATTTCTCCTGGTCCAATTCAATCCTTTAATTTGACTTGGGCTAAATTTGAGATTTACACTAAGTAACTTACCCAAGGTTACACAACTACAGCAATGTTAATAACTATGATTTACAGATTATGAATATTATGTGAACCTCATTATATTTATTATCTCTGTCTTAACAATCCTGCATTGTTTTATTCAGGAAAACTGGTATCTAGAAAAGTTAGAAAAATTGCCCAAGCCACAGACTACTAAGTGATAAAGACTGGCATTGAAATCAAATTCACCCGATTCCAAAACTAAAATATTTTCCACTAAAAAATGTGGCATTAGGGGTAGAAACACAACTAGGCAGCAAGTCTCTTAACTCTGTCTGCCTCATTGTATGGTTTGTATATGTATTTCCAAGCCAGCACACTGATACAAGAATTCAATAGGGCCAAATAAATTAAGTAATGTCACATAGCAACATGTAAATTATACAAGTTGGAAAGGCACACTGTAGGAAGGTTGTACTTGCAACGGCTGTCAAATATCCTTCTAAATGTGGTAACAGTAAAGAAAAATGGTACTTACTGTTGAAAATACAAGTTCAGGTAGATTTCAATAATCAACATAAATATTCAGATTTAAAAGCAATTTTGCTTTGATATGCCCCGAAATACCTTCTGGATTAAAAAGCTTGATTATATAGCCAGTTCAGTTTTACTGTGAATAGAATCCACATGTATTTTATGGTGAATGAATAAAAGACTTCAGTAAAAAATACCAACAAATGTTGGTGAGGATATAAGAAACCCAAACCCTTGTGTACTGTTGGTGGGAATGTAAAATGGTAGAGCCATTGTGGAAAACAGTATGGTAGCTCCTCAAAAAAATTAAAAACGGAATTACCACAAGATCCAGCAATTGTGCTGCTGAGTATGTACTCAAAAGAATTGAAAACAGAGTCTAGAAGAGATATTTGTACACCCGTGTTCATAGCAGCACTATTCACAATACCTAAAGTGTGGAGGCAATCCAAGTGTGAATAGATAAGAAAAATGTGGGATATACACACAATAGAATATTACTCAGCCTTAAAAAGGAAGGAAAGAAATTCTGACACATGCTACAACACTGATGAACCTAGAGAACATCAGGTAAGTGAAATAAGACGGTCACAAAAAGGCAAATACTATAAGATTCCACTTATGTGAATTACTCAGAGTAGACAAAATTGACAGAAAATAGAATGGTGGTTCCCAGGGTTAGGGGTAGAGGAAAATGAAGAATATTGTTTAATGGATACAGAGTTTCAGTTTTGCAAGCTGAAAAGCTGGAGACAGATGGCAGTGATAGTCGCACAACAATATGAATGTACACAATACTACTATGTACACTTAGAAATGGTTACAATAGTAAATTTTATGTTATGTATGCATTTTACCACAACAAAAAAATTGGAAAAAATAAGATGTAAGATCGATATGTACCACATTTTAGCAACCATATAAAAATCTACCTACCACAAGTCACATATTTCAATCATCTTTGAGCATTCCTATCAGATTTTTCTAAGTACATAAGATACAAATCAAACTGAATGAATATAGTATTCATTTTTAAGTTGAACAAAGATGGTATCAATTCTGAAACATTTAAATATTAGTGTACAAATATTGCTTATAGCTTAATAGCACTGTAGATGTAACTTCACAAAGATATTGGCTCTAGACAGTAATTACATACTCAGCCTAATGTTGCAGTTAATGGACGTGCATTTCAGTGCTAATTGCCATGCTTCAATATAATGTGCCTTTATTAGCAGTATAAAATAAAGCCAACTTACACCAATTGAAAAACAGGTTATTTAATTTTATAATTGCTTAACCTTCATTGTAAAAATATTATGAAATGCTAAGAAGAAAACCTGTAACAAATACTATACTATCATTTTTATCTACAATCAGAAATACAACAAAAAAATTATGGTGAATGCTGATATAAGTTGTATTTAGGAAAAATGTACTAATATAATGATCTAAGAAAATAATTAGATAAAATCATTACCTTAGGAATAATAGCTACATTCTGGTTTTCTAACACTAGCTCTGAGACCTTGAGCAAGTCACTTAACTCTCACAAAGCCTCACTATTACAACAGAGTAGAAAAAAAATTAAACCGCTTCAAGGTAGTGGACGATTTGTCAAGATCCTTTCTAGTTCTAAACTTGACAATGCTATTAGACTATCTAAATATGAAATAAAAATTTGAAAGTAAAATATACTAAAATGTGATATTCTACTTAAGTTTATGAACATTTCTACATCTAGAAAAAAAAAACAAATTACCGAACCCCGTATTGAAATTTCCAATCCAAAATAAAAATTATCTTATACAAATTAAAAACCTCTGACTTTTTTTTTTCATTGAAACTGTAATAGATTATTTAACTTCCCATCAGCAAAAGCATCTGGATAGACAAATAAAGGCACAATAAAACAGACTAGTCAGTACGTCCATTTTTAATTAGCTGTGGTTAAAATGCCTCAAGGACCTTGACAAGATTATTAAATTGTTGAATGAGAAGAACTTAATACTGAATTAATATTGCCATCAAAGTTCTCCACTACCTTACCTTTAGTCCTGATGTTATTTTTATGTGCATATGTACATTTTTCATATTGTATTAATACATACAACATTTAAATATAACAATGTAAGGTCTAAACACAATCTTTTTGGTAATTTAACATGCACATATCTAAGAAGGAAATGATTTTTTTAATAAGCCAAAACTCAAGGTTTATAAATGGGCTTCTATGTCTTCTAACAAATAGTTCTACCCCAGAACGGCTTGAGTGTTCCTAATAATTTGAAATGGCAATTGTTCAGACCTGATATTTATGTTCAAAATGCTATATTCAAAAAGGCATGCATATGACAATGTCATTCTCCAAAGTCAATGAGGAACTAAGAAATATAAGCAGCATAGATTTAAAACAGCAAATTTACATGCATTTGGCAGACTTCACAGCATACTGGAAAACTAACTATAATAGAAACTAATGTGAAAATACTTATATTTTCATTTATATAACGAAGTTAATGTGAAGACATAAAAATGGTTATTTTAAAATTATGTATCTCTTAATAAATAATACTAGAAAATACAGAAAAGTAGAGGAAAATTTAAAAATTCTCTTTACTGTCATGAGAGATACAAATATTGGGTATTTTGGCTCATTTCCTTGTAGTCTCCTTGATCTTCCTTTTTCACATAGTTGGATCTTATTATATACTTAATATATGCTGTTTTATATTGCTATCATAAAAGCATTTTTTATGTGATGAAGATTTCATGCTGATAGAAATGTGTTTATACCAAATTCACCACCTACAAAGCAATGAGGATTGATAATTTCTGAAAAATAGATTTCTAGACATGGCATCATTAGATCAAAGGGTATGCACATTTTTATGGCTCCTACCATGTACTGCAAATAGCTTAACAGGAATATTGAATTAGTGTGTAGTTTTCTAATAGTATAGAATAAACAGCTTAAAGACACGGATATCAAATAACTATTTAGTCAACTAGCATTCATTTAACATAAGAGTGGGTATATAGGACTTCACTAAGCCAAACAGGTGAACAGCAATCTAAATCAAGCAAGCTAGAAATACTCTGTGAAAGGACTTAAAAAGTCACCCCTCACACCTTGGCAGAATATCCAGGATATGGACTAAGAGGTAGAAATTTTGTATGAGTGTTTCCTAAAGTACAGTTCATGGATCATCTATATCAAAATTAGTAGGAGTACTTATTAAAATTAGATTTCTGGGTCCTACTGAAGATCTACAGTATCAGAATCTCTGAGAGGTACAGGAAACTGCATTTAACAAAGTCTCCACCACCCTTCCTGCTATTCACCAGGATTCTTACATACACCACAGTTTGAGGAACCACCTTTCCAGAAATATCACATTGAGTATACGGAGCTATAATAAAGCTTTTGGGATTCAACTGAACTTTTTTTCTTTCCTTTTGGCTGGCAGTCACTTTTCAAATTTTTAGAAATCACCACACAACAAATAAGAATATATTTACTCTTTCGTAAGGCTAGAAAAAGATAAATTATCCCATTCCAACATGAGAGGTAGTAATGATGACAGTATAACTTGAGATACATCTTTTATTTCTATACTCAGATGGTATATCTTAGGTAGGAATCAGAATCCTAAACATGACACATCTAGAGAGCTACGGCTTTGGAGTCTGACCAACCTAGGTCTCAATACTGTCTTCACCACTTTTTATCTGTGGAAACTTCTGGATGTTACAACTAGGACATCAAAATCCTCCATAAGAGACAAGAAATCTTCCTACATATTCACCTAGTAGAGCGGTTGAAAAGCTGTGGTTTAGCAGAGTATGAATGAAATAAATTCCTGGAGTCAGAGAAAGATGGCGGCATGAGAAGTGAGGCAGAGACCTCTTCCCAAAATTACACAGAACATGAAAATACAGAAAATACAACTAATCCTGAAAGAGTGGGCAGAGGACTGCAGAACAGACTCCCTACATCTAGGGAAAAGAGAAGACCTCACAGAAAAGGGTAGAAGCAAAGTCACGATCCAGCGGGACCCAAGCCCTCCCCAACCCCAGCACACAGGTGGGAAGAAGAGAAACGGAGCAGGGAAGGAATAGAAGCTTGGGACTGCTGAACACAAAGCTGTAGCGATCTGCTGCAGGAGCATGAACACGCATTATAAGGTGCTCTGGAGATCAGAGGGGTTGGAAAGCAAAGTCGAGCATAATACTAGGAGAGACTGAGAATCCATTACTTGTGTAGAACAAGTACACACAAACGGCCCCCCAGGACAAAAAAAGAGGCAGGCAGGTTGAAAGACTTCCCAGCAGCAAGAGGGGTGCTAAAGGGGTAAAGATTGCACAGAGCTCACTGCTCAGGAGAAGGGGCAGGTGGATAAAATCTTCCTGTCACACTCAGCCCAGCAGGTTGGGAACTCTAAGGAGATTCAGATGCTCCATTCCCCTGGCTGGCAACACAGCCCTGAGGTCCCCCACTGTGGTACACATCCTGCCACTCCTTCCTCCTGGCAGGCACTGGTCCCGCTCACCTGTTGCCCCCAGCAACACACCAGGCCAGCTGGAGACAGGCCCTACTTAGGGCAGCTACAGGGGCATTGCACAGAGGGCCTCCCTGGATGCTGGGCACACTGGAACTGGCAATGGAGGCAGGCACTGCAGACAGGAAGCAGGAAAGAGCTCTTTCCTCCTGGCAGGCACCAGTTCTGATTGCCTGTGGCCCCCGCCATTGCTGCAGATGATCAGTAGTTGCAGAGAATAGAGCTCTGGGCACTAGAGGGTGCCGCCTACACAAACTTCTTATTCCATAGGAATCACTAAAAAAATAAAACAGCAAAAGAATGTCCAAGCAAAACTGCAGGAAAAAAAGCCAGAAAGAGGACTAAGTGAAACTGAAATCACCAATCTTCTTGATAAAGATTTCAGCATCAAAATAAAAAACATGTTCACAGAGCTACAGAAAAATACTCACAACCTCAGGGAGGACTTCAAGAAAGAGACAGAAACTGAAAAATACAGTAACTGAAATGAAACATACAATGGAGGGATTTAAAAGCAGATTAGATGAGATAAAGGAGATGATAAATGGAATAGAAATTAGAGAACATGAATAGAAAGAAGCTGAGGCACAGAGAGAAAAAAGGATCTCTAGGAATGAAAGAATAGTAAGACCAATCCAAACAGAACAAGATTTGCATTATAGGGGTACCAGAAGAAGAAGAGAGAAAAGGGGAGAGAAAGTTTATTTGAGGAAATAATTGCTGGAAACTTCCCCAATCTGGGGTAGGAGATAGTCTCTCAGACCATGGAGGTGCACAGATCTCCCAAAAAAAGGGACCACAGGAAGAAAACACCAAGACATATAATAATTAAAATGGCAAAGATCAAGGACAAGGACAGAGTATTAAAAGCAGCTAAAGAGAAAAAAGATCACATACAGAGGAAAACCCATCAGGCTATCATCAGACTTCTCAGCAGATGCCTTACAGGCTAGAAGGGAGTAGCACGATATATTTAATGCAATGAAACAGAAGGGCCTCTAACCAAGAATACTCCACCTGGTAGATTATCATTTAAATATGAAGGAGGGATTAAACTATTTCCAGATAAGCAAAAGTTGAGAGAATTTACCTCCCACAAACCATCTCTACAGTGTATTTTAAAGGGCCTGCTCTAGAAGGAAGTTAGCTCCCAAGGCTAAATAGCTATCACCAAAGAAAAGAAAACTACAGTAAAGGAAGTAGACCAATCAATTACTAAGCAAATGCAAAATTAAATCAACTACTCACAAAGTTAGTCAAGGAATACACAAAGAGTATAGAATATGACACCTAACATATAAAGAGTAGAGGAGAAAGAAAAGGAAGGGGGGAAAAAAGAACCTTTAGACAGTGTTTAAAATAACATAATAAGTGAGCTAAGACAGACTGTTAGATAGTAAGGAAGCTGTCCTTGAACCTTTGGTAAACACAAACCAAAAAAAAACAATGGTAATAAGTACATATCTATCGATAATCACCCTAAATATAAATGGACTGAATGCACCAATCAAAAGACACAGAGTCACTGAATGGATAAAAAAAACAATACCCATCTATATGCTGCCTACAAGAGACACACTTCAAACCCAAAGACATACACAGACTAAAAGTGAAGGGATGGAAAAAGATATATCATGAAATAATAGGAAGAAAAAAGCAGGAGTAGCACTACTTATACTAGACTAAACAGAGTTCAAAACAAAGAAAGTAACAAGAAACAAAAAAGGACATTACATAATGATAAAGGGGTCAGTCCACCAAGAGGATATAATCATTATCAACATCTATGCAACCAACATAGGAGCACCTACATATGTAAAACAAATACTAACAGAATTAAAGGGGGAAACAGAATGCAATGCATTCATTTTAGGAGACTTCAACACACCACTTACACCAAAGACAGAACAACCAGACAGAAAATAATTAAGGAGACAAAGGCAGTGAACAACACATTAGAACAGATGGACCTAATGGACATCTACAGAACACCCCACCCAAAAGCAGCAGGATACACATTCTTCTCAAGTGCACATGGAACATTTTCAAAAATAGATTCTAGACCATAAAAAGAGCCTCAGTAAATTCAGAAGGATTGATATTGTACCAACAAGTTTCTCAGGCAAAAAAGGTATGAAATTAGAAATAAATTATGCAAAGAAAACAAAAAAGCCCACAGACACATGGAGGCCTAACAACATGCTCCTAAATAATCAATGGATCAATGACCAAATAAAAACAGGTATCAAGCAATATATGGAGACAAATGAAAAAAACAACTCAACTCCCCAATATCTGTGGGATGCAGTGAAGGCCGTTTTAAGAGAGAAGTATATTGCAATACACGCTTACCTCAAGAAACAAGAACAACCCCAAATGAACAGTCTATACTCACACTTAATGAAACTAGAAGAAGAATAAATGAGTCCCAAAGTCAGTAGAAGGAGGGACATAATAAAGATTAGAGCAGAACAAATACGATTGAGAAGAATAGAACAATAGAAAGAATCACTGAAACTAGGAACTGGTTCTTTGAGAAAATAAACAAAATAGATAAACCCCTAGCCAGACTCATCAAGAAAAAAAGAGAGTGTACATACATAAACAGAATCAGAAATGAGAAAGGAAAAATCACTATGGACCCCACAGAAACACAAAGAATTATTAAGAGAGTACTATGAAAAATTATATGCTAACAAATTGGATAACCTAGAAGACATGGACAATCTTCTAGAAAAATACAAATTTCCATGACTGACCCAGGAAGAAACAGAGAATTTGAACAGACCAATTACCAGCAATGAAATTGAATTGGTAATCAAAATATTGCCTACGAACAAAATCCCTGTACCAGATGGCTTTCCAGCCGAATTTTATCAAATATTTGAAGAAGAGCTAGTACCCATCCTTCTTAATGTATTACACAAAATAGTAGAGAAGGGAATACTTCCAAACTCATTCTATAAGACCAGTATCACTCTAATATCAAAACCAAAGACACCACAAAAAAGAAAACTACAAACCAATATTCCTGATGAACATAGATGCAAAAATTCTCAAAATATGTGGGCAAACAGAATTAAAAAACACATGAAAAAGATCATCTATCATGATCAAGTGGAAGGAAGAACAAAGCTGGGGATATTATTCTCCCTAACTTTAAGCTCTACTACAAAGCCACAGTAATCAAAACAATTTGGTACTGGCACAAGAACAGACCCATAGACCAATGGAACAGAACAGAGAGCCCAGATATAAACCCACACATATATGGCCAATTAATATATGATAAAGGAGCCATGGATATACAATGGGGAAAAGACAGCCTCTTCAATAACTGGTGTTGGTAAAACTAGACATCTTCATGCAAGAGAATGAAAATGGATTATTGTCTATCTCCATACACAAAAGTAAATTGAAGTGGATCAAAGACCTGAAAGTAATTCATGAAACAATAAACTCATAGAAGAAAATACAGGCAAAAATCTCTTTAATACAATCGTGAGCAACTTTTTCCTGAACACATCTCCTTGGGCAAGGGAACCAAAAGCAAAAATGAATTAATGGGACTACATCATACTAAAAAGCTTCTGTATAGCAGAGGACACCACAGAATAAAAAGGCATCCTACAGTATGGGAAAATATACTCATAAATGACATGTCTGATAAGGGGTTAACATCCAAAATATAAAAAGCACTCAAACACCTCAACACCCAAAAAGCAAATAACCTGATTAAAAAGTGGGCAGAGGCTCCAACAGACACTTCTCCAAAGCAGAAATTTGAATGGCCAACAGGCATATGAACAGATGCTCTACATCGCTAATTATCAGGGAAATGCAAATTAAAACTACAATGAGATATCACCTCATACCAGTTAGGATGGTCAACAACCAAAAGACAAGGAACAACAAATGCTGGCAAGAATGCAGAGAAAGGGGAACCCTCCTACATTGTTGGTGGGAATGTAAATTAGTTCAATCACTGTGGAAAGCAATATGGAAGTTCCTCAAAAAATTAAAAATAGAAATACCATTTGACCCAGGAATTCCACTCCTAGGAATTTATTTACCCTAAGAATGCAGGAGCCCAGTATGAAAAAGACATATGCACCCCTATGTTTATCGCAGCACTATTTACAATGCCAAGATATGGAAGCAACCTAAGTGTCCATCAATAGATGAATGGATAAAGAAGAGGTGGTACATACACATAATGGAATTTTATTCAGCCAGTAAAAGAAAACAAATCCTACTACTTGCAACAACATAGATTAAGCAAGAGGTTATATGCTCAGTGAAATCAGCCAGGTGGAGAAAGACAAGTACCAAATGATTTCACCTATTTTTGGAGTATAACAACAAAGCAAAACTGAAGAACAAAACAGCAGCAGACTCACAGACACCAAGAAGGGACTAGTGGTTACCAAAAGGAAGTGGTTGGGGATAGTGGGTTGGAAGGGAGGGAGAAGGGGACTAAGGGACATTATAATTAGCATTCACAATATAGGTAGTTCATGGGGAAGGCAGTACGGCACGGAGAAGACAAGCAATGACTCTACAGCATCTTACTATGCTGATAGACAGTGACTGCAATGGGGTGGCGGGGGGACTTGATAATATGGGTGAATGTTGAAGCTACAATGTTGTTAATGTGAAACCTTTGTAAGATTGTACACCAATGATAATTCATTTAACAAAAAATAAAAAAATAAAAAAATGAAATAACTTCCTGATCTCAAATGACCAAAATAACCAATTTCATGAAGATCACTTTTGCTTTCTCTTAAGTCCACTTCAGGTATTACTACCATCACTCCATTCAACTCATGTTTCCATAAACAATTTTTCCGTTCCTTTTATTTCACTGACATCACTCTCTACTAGTGTCCTTATCTTTTCATTCATTACTTTGCTTTTTTGGGGAAAATAGCTTCAACTAACATTTAAATTTCGTATCAATGGGAAAGAAGAGGGTGTTTCAAAAACTCTTTCAGACTTTTCTAGATATCTAGCCCTTTTGATGTAGAAAGATTATCTTTTAACCATGAGCTTTTTTATTACTTGGGGAGGCTGCAGAGGATAACCAAGGAATCTGTTCTAATTGACAACTCATAATAAAAGTGCCACATATAAAAATGTGCATGTAGCTTGGTCAAAATTTCAAGATCTTAAAGAAAAGATACACACATACCAACTTTCAGAAACATTTCACCTGTCACATGAAATCACCTTAAAAGATCACACATATTTGTATTCATGACAATGTATACTTTATATATTTATTTCTCCCAAATAATGCCTCTTTGAATTTCTGAAATTGCCTAAATATTCATAGTTATCTATGAATATTTACTGGAAAGCAAAAATATTTATACACCAGAACTAATTCTTATTTCATTGAGAATTTTTACTGTCTTTATAGAATCTGAATAGGTATCTGCTATAAAGGCTATAATATTACTCCAAATATTATCCATATTTTCCAGAATTTTCCATGTAGAAATGCTTAGATATTTTCTGAAATAAGAAGATCTAGATTTAAATTCAAATTATAAGCACCTTGTCCTTAAGGCAAATCCAACAGAGTTGTGGTTAAAACGTAAAAACTGAATTTAATGAATCACAAATTTATAAAAAGAGAACTTAATATAGCTTACTGATAAACTGCTAGATTGATTAAAATGTACAGCTTTGAATAACCCAACAGCAACCTTAATACTCAGATTTCTATAACTGCTTTATGTAATGGCTACTACAGAGTATTTAAAAGGAGCACAACAAGCCAGCATCATTCTTCCCCATATTCATGTGACTTTGAGATGTGAGTATATGTGAAGTGAGGTTTACCTTCATTTCTTGTCATAGAATCTCGTCTATTTTTAGTTATCTTTCTGCCAATGTAGAAAGATAACACCAATTCTGTAGTCACTCAGAATCATAAAGCTCACAATTTTATAAAATCCTTTACTGAAAATTCTAGATCTATGCATGTATGACCTACCAATGATAATCTACCATATATCTACAGAGCAAAATATCAAGGAATATGAGAATCTGTATTTTTAACAAGTATCCTGGACTCCCTTAAATCAGGCATCCATGAGATAATTAAAATGAACTCCGATTCCTCCTTTCTTGACGTCCTATGTAAGAGCATCATCTCTAATTTCCTACTCAAAGCATTTTCCTTTCTACAACCAAAATTCCTTAGAAAAACAAGTGAACAAGACTAGAAAGATCTCTGGGTTCCAATCTGATTCTATAACTGTGTGACCTTAGTTAAGTCATTAATTTCTATGGGAGATGCCTCTTTACCTATAAAAGGCAACATTTGGTCTAGATAGCATTTCCCATTGTTTTTGCAAATAAAGCACAAGTATGTGTTCCCTAGAGAAAAGGTTTCTACAGTTAAGTAATTTTGATAAACGCTGATGATTATTTAAGGCAAAGTTTTCTTAAAATCTTTAATATGACAATATGCATTATAAATTTCTGAGACAGAAATACAGTGCATGGGCTTTTACACATTTCCAAATTTATGTGGCAAAAATCCTTTGTTTTAAAAGTACTATTAACTTGTTCTGTTCTGTTCTCAGGAGTGTTGCGATCTGTAGAAAAGAGTTTGGAAAGTGCTCATTTAAAATATCTGTATAGTATATTCCAGTTTTAACAGTTTGTAACTCCGAAAACACTGCACTAGTTAAAACGGAAGAAGAAAAGAGACAGTCTCACTGTTACAATGGCCATCATCATCATCATATCACTTAACATTTATTGTGCACTGTGTCAGGCACTCTGCCAACTCTTTTATATGAAGACTCATTTAATCTCAAAATTTTCCTAAAAGGTAGTTAGTTTTATTTTCATTTTCAAGATGAAGAAATACTGGCTTAGAGAGATAATTTGCCAAAAATCACAACTAGGAATTAAATCCAAACAATCTAACTCTAGAAACAGAAAAGAGAGTGACTTCTGACTTAATCTTACTACAGTGTTTGAAGGACTTTTCTTAAAAAGGATTAATTTAAAAAAGGTAATGAGACCATAGATCACCAGCAATATACAGACATAAAGTGCCAAGAACATAGAAGAGTCACAACATTTGAGGACTATGTTCATGGCATTAGCTCAGATTGCAGCTTTCTTTAAAAAAAAAATAAACCAAGACATTCGATTTAAAACAATTGTACCTTTAAAAATATATTCCTCTGAAAAAAAAAAGTTCACTTTAGCATTACTTACAATGTTAAACACTGAAAAGTAGGGATAAGATTAGGATAACTCATAGTTTATTATATATGTACCTTGCATAAACCATATGCATTTTATTTTGTTCAAAGAGGAGAACATAGATCCCACTGACATATATTTCTCTAGCGTACTTTAGCACAACATTTAACACATAATTGACATCTGGTCATTTTTCCACTACCTTCTTTATAACTTTGGTTAAAATAAAGGAAGAGAGGAGCATGCGTTCATATTAAAAGGGGTGGGGGGAATTACAAACCAACCAACCTAGTTCCTTAGGATGATTTTTAAAAATAGTAAGACAGAGCATCTGTCTTCAAGCAAGTAATTCAGTGGTTCTCAACTTAGTAAGCCTCAGTATCCCCTAAAGAGCTTGTTCCAACATAGGTTGCTGGGCCTACTCTCAGAGGTCAGATACAACAGGGCCAAGGAATTTTCATTTCTAACAAGTTTCCAGGGGGCCTAATGCTGCTGATCTGGGGCCTCAGTTTGAGAACAACTGCTGTAATTCTAAACTTTAAAATACTATCCTCCTCTGATGAACATAAAAATCTTACTTCCTTTCTTCCATTCTGACATTCTCCCTTACTTTCCTGTATCGTCTATGGAAACAAACCCATTCATCTTCCTTCTCTTCAGAATTACTGCTTCACTTGTTCTTTTTGGCTAGTTTGTAATCAGGTGAAAGGTAGCATTTTCACTTTTCATGTAATATGTATACAATGCTTCACAGTTTACAACTTACTTTCACATATATTTATGTAGTTAGCATTCATAATTGTAATAAGTAGTCTGGCAGTGCTTATGTTTCAAGGTAGTGCTAGCATTTTTATCTTGATAAATTGTAAAATGCTCCTCCTGCTCTCTTCTGGCATTCCATTCATTTTTTCCTATCTGAATTGTTTACCAGATATTTTGTGACAAAATATGCAACATAACAGATGTTGGCATAACATCCTGATACAACTGATTACCAAAAAGAGCAACGAACATTATGGTTTTTATTTTACTGACAAGGAAAACAAAGTTGGAGAGGTTGAGCGTCACAGACCAAATTAATGGCCAGTATATGCTATGACTATACCTCCCAGAAAAAATAGTAGAGGGGAAGCAAAAGTACTGGGAGGGGGAAACAGGAAGCGAACATAAGCATCAAAAGAAACAGGATAGAAAAATAGAGATGTATACATTATACCATGTATACAAATTACACATTTAATTAGTTCAGAAGTCACTTTCGTCTTTTCCTAGGGGGCTTCAGAATCAGACTATCATGTCTGGGAAAAAACACAAACTTAAATTATCTGTTGATATTATAATTACTGTGAATATCTTCCCCAAAGATGAACTGTTTCCAAATTTTCCACACAAAAAAATCAATCTGATAAATCAGTCTCCAAAACAGATCAGGAATTACATTAGATATTCTGAAGATTAGATTACATGAAATTGTTGCAAGGGGAATTTTCCAGTTACATTAAATTTACAGAGAAATACTTTTAAAAACTTTTCAGTCTTATGTTCTTATTCTTATCAATAACAGCAGCTTTTCATTTTTTAGTATCTGCATTGTATTAAATTCTATACCTAGGTACTTGTCACATATTTTACTTAATCTTCACAATTCTCTAAAAGGTACCTCTCCTATTGATAGGTGAGGAGACTTATAAGAAAAGTTAATAGATTTGTCAAGGATAAAGAGATAGTAAGAGGAGCACAAAATAGACCTGGGGTCTATTTGACTAGAAGCCCAACATACTTTCTACTACAACACTGCATCTTTATTCTAAATAGATGAATCTTTTCTTAACTGGAGTTTTATAGCTACCTTATGGGGGAAGAAGAAAAAATCACAGGCCGAGTTAAAAAATATATAGCCTCTATTTTAACAACATTGCCTACCAGAAATAAATAAGGTGACTACCTTTACAATTTCTGCCTTGGGTTGCTTTTTAAAAATTCAAAATAAATAATCATCCTTATCTTATTACAACACATGACACAGGTTAAATGTAATTCTCATCATGATGCTTTCTTAAACTCTAACTGCTAAACTTAAATGAGAGGCATTTGGTACAATCTGAAAAATATTCAGTTCAATTAAAAGTAATTGATGCATGGTGAAATAATTCTTCCCAAAGCTGCTGTAAAATCTTCAAAAAAATAAAGCTACTTAATAATTTTCATCTCCTACAGGCTAGAGAGAAGCATTATTGCATATTAAAAATTGGAGTGTAGTTTTCCCAGAGGTAAAAGAAAGTTATTAAAACAACCTATTTATTGTTGATATAACTATCCATTTGTGCCACACAAAAAGTAACAAATTTCAGTACATTAAAAGAAAAGCTAATTAAAGTATAATTAGTATTTTCTGTATTTTGATAATTAGGGGTTAGTTGGCTATTCCTTTTCAAATTTCTATTTGATGCACCCTGACAATGCCTTTAATGAGCAACTAACGCTATTGAATCCCTCATGGCAGAGGAGTTTAGTGACCACTACTACATTACTTTCATTTATCACTGCCTCTTTACCTATAAATTAATCTAGCCCTGTAGCTATGTTGATCTACTTTATATCAATTTCTTCATCCATATCAGCTGAATATGTATGGCATTAACCTCATTTGCTAGTTGAGAAAAGCAGAATTAAAATGAGATCTAATTTCTTGTGCACAGCACAATTTCAAAACTGCCTGCTAATTTCCACCACCTGTCAGTGTGAAGAGCCTTTACTTTCTTGTAATTAAATAAAGCAGTATATTTTTTTAGCAGCTTTGAAAAATGCTAATCTTTCAAAAGTGTTCAGTGATCATTAATCATTAGGACAGTAAAGAAGCCTTATTCACAATGTTCATTTATCCTTTGTTTAAGCTAAAAAAATTTTTTTGCCTTTTCACAGCAAAGAAAAATATAAATGTACCAGATGGAATATAAACATTAACTATTATAATCCATGCTACTGAAATTTCTATTTATCTGATTTACTGCCACATGGTGGTAGGAGACTTAATATTACATAACCTAGAAGTAGCTAGTTTCATAAAATAAGCAGAAATATAAATACACACACAATATTCTCTGAAATTAGTAGGAATCTAGTAAATGCATAATACAACTATCTATGTGTAGTAGAACCTAAATTTATCAGACTTAGAATAGAGTATACTTGGAGAATAATTTTGCATAACACATTTAAACAAATTCATTCAATAAATTGCCTACTACGCCATGCCTAACACTATCATTTGAACAAAGGCAGTGCAATACAGACATAAAAAGAACTTTTAATTGGACTTTATTGGATTCCCTAACTATATATAATACAACCAGTAAAGAAATCTGAAAATATAAAAAACACTAAAGGAAACATTGCCTATCATTTTAGTATTAGAGACAGCAAATTAATATTTTTATTACATTCCTTCTTTTTCTAATACTTTAGTTTTGTTTGTTTTATAGCATCATAACCACACTATATATATATACATATATATATATGTATGTGCTAATAAATAACCTGCAATTCTGGCTTACCATTCATTTATATTTTTTCAATAAACCTACCTTATTATTAAAATGTTTATTCGGTACTAGGCTCTCTCTCAGGTTAAACATCTATTCTTCAAATACTAATCTGCCTTGGAAATAATGTACTTCCTTTCTTATACTTATCCTACCAAAAAAGCATAACATATTACTATGTAAGTAATTAATTAACTCAAAGAACTTTAAATAGTTTTTTTTTAATTTATTTTTTATTTTTTTAATTTTTATTTATTTATTTATTTATATTGAAGGGTAGTTGACACACAGTATTACATTACATTAGTTTCAGGTGTACAACATAGTGATTCAACATTTATATACATGACAATTCTAGGTACCAGCTATCACCATACCAAGCTGTTACAATATCTTGACTATATTCATTACATCCCGGTTACTTATTATTTTACCATTGGAAGTGTGTACTTTTTTTTTTTTTTTGTGAGGGCATCTCTCACATTTATTGATCAAATGGTTGTTAACAACAATAAAATTCTGTATAGGGGAGTCAATGCTCAATGCACAATCATTAATCCACCCCAATAAATAGTTATTAAATAAATAATTAAAAATTAAATGATCCACCACATCCCTCATTCAGTTTTGTAGGAAACATTTGATGCTATAGGATTACTATCATGAAGGCTAAAATTACTTTGGAAATATTTCAACCATATCTATTTAAAAACATGTAGCTACAACAACTTCTTATTCCAGTTGACATCAAGTCATTATAACATATAATAGGAGTTAAGCATTTCTTGAAGAAAAAGAAACAAAGTTTCTGCAGCAGAAGTAGGATGGATCCTATCTCATCCTGATTTCCTTCAAGCCAACTACTTAAAGCAATTAAGAACAGAAGCAAGAAAAAACTTTCAGAGATGTCATAGGAAATTCTCATTGATAGCTGCTTTAACACTAAATAATAAGGAAGATAACCAATTTTAGCATCAGCATCCAGGTGAACACATTTCTACTAGAAATTCAGTAGGAGATCTGCAAATGGCTCTATCACTGAGATGCCAAAGTTAGGGACATATTTTCACATATGGGCTTCTTCTAAGCAACTCAAATACTTTTAAGACAGCAGATTCCACTCCAAGACTTCAGTAACTAAGTTTCCCATTTTTATTTTATGCAGTGGTCAGTGAGGCATTTGGGATATTCTCTGAATTGTTAAGGACATCCATCATTATCCAAGAAACAAAACGTACCAAATAAACACGCGTGCATGCGCGCGCGTGTGTGTGTGTGTTTGCAATGAACTGTGGATGTAAGTTAAATTAGGGGAAGTCTTTTTCAGGAAACAGTTCTTTATTGGATGTCTTACTTTTTGATTTGTGAGGGGGGATCATCTTGTGCATGATTTCCACAAGACCCAATGACTATTAATTCAAACTTCAGACCGATGTGGGAAGAAAAGGAATTTTTGAGTTGTAAAGTTTATAAAGTAAAATATCTTTAAATTGAGTGTTTTTTAGTGCTAAGAACTCTTCAAGATACATGTTAGACACATACCACATGATACTTCATTTATTACTCTTGTCAATAATTTCTTATAATCATTTAAAAAACTTTAAACATCCAAAATTAACTTGGGATAAATATACCTGAGGCAGAAAACTTATGAATCAACACAAGAAATTAACTTTCCACCTTACTTTAAAAAAATTGATCAAGAGAATACAAAACATGTCATTCATAACCTGTGAATATACATGGAGTTTTATTTTGAGCATTTTGTCCAAAGATGTCAAACTTTATAAATGCTTTAGAATTTATCACAAAAAATAAATGGAAAAATGAGAGAAAACACAGATTAAAAATACTCTGTGGGTAAGTAAATATATACTTTGTCAAATAACCACAAAGAATCATTACCTTTGTTTTACTGCTCGGTCTAGCTCAGCACAAGGGAGACAATAAGTAATGAACGGATGTATAAGGAATTACAAAATTACATATAATTCACAAAAGATTTGATGCCAAATAATGGTATATTTGATTTGGTGTGATAAATAACAAATTTAAAAAGTCAGTTAAAAAAAACCTAACCCTTATTTTTCCATTTTAAGTCCTATTATTTCTCTAACTTACATCATAATTCCAATTATTAATGGCTGCTAAGATTTTAACTTCAGGTTTTTCTGCTCCAAATCTCCTTGTCTACTATTTCCTGCTCTTGAATCAACACTTAAATGCACTTAGGCAAGTTCATACTTAAAAGAGTAACTGGGCAAATTCACTTACAAAGCAAAACCACTTTTAAAATAAAACAATTAGGTTTTTAGTCTGCTTTGCTCAATTTTCTGTTAAGCAGGGACAAAGACATGTTTATAAAAATAGTTAATATATATTACCATGTAAGATTGGAGGGCAAAATTAGGGAAAGTTGCAGAGAAATCGTCTTTAAAGTAAAGGAGTCTATCTGAATATTATTATATATGTTATACATGTATTAGATGTATTAAGACAATTGAAAGAACAAATCCCTGAGCAACAAACAATCTCGTAGTAGGAGCATTAACTTGGACTATGAGCACTAACTATTCTTCATGAAGGAAAACCTAGCTAGCTCTAATAACACACTATCATAGAGACATTATGATACATTTACATAGTAAATTTTAAAGCAGCCTAGAATCAAAAGCTAAGTTTTAAAACACTTAGAGAAAATCCCAAAAGGCATTGATCATTATTCTCTAATACACAAAGCTCAAAAGATAATCTTAACTTTTTGAAGGTGCTTTTTCCTTATAATTTACATGACATATTCATTGCACTAGAATATTTTTAAATGTTTCAACATTTGCTGTTTAAAATATTTTAAAGCTACTACTTATTCTTCACCAAAGTGAAAATTCAATGCACAAAATAGTTTTCTTGTGATTGAATTTCCTAAATGCTTTTCCCTAAAATTGTGTTATCAAATACTGAGATATATCCTGTCAACAATCAAAATACATCAAAGTCCCTGGAAAAGCAGCAAGTACATTATTTCAACACTGGATTGCACTTATAGTTACAGCAGTCCACTGAAGTTACTGTTACGATTTGTTTTTCTGTTTCATTATTCAAGTGCTTTCCTACTCAATTTACTGTAACTGTTAGTAAGTCTATACAGGAGGACCTAACAATTGTAGGGAGAGAATGCCATCTGCTGCTTCATGTGTGTACTCAACAGGAGAAAAGCTCAATAGCAGGTAGGTAATTACATAAAACAACTTAGAAATCCATACAAAGATGATGCTTGAACACTGAAATAGTTCCACTTCTATTTTGGACATTCAGTGGGTACTTACTGTCTTAATGAAAATTCTATGTTATATCCCACAGAATTACAAGGATACAACATACATATCCATCACTAGTTCATGATGCTAATAAACAAGGCTTTTTTTTTTACTCAGGTATGGAGAGCCAGAGTCAAAAGAAAAGATCACTTGTCTGGCCTTAAAGTTCCTTCCCATTTATGAATTACTACAATAACCTATTTATAAACATGTGACTTATATATAAGGTGACTATATAATTTATTATCCAAATAGGGACACTTTTGAGAATGAAAGGTGGGCTAATTAACTATCAATGGCAGGACAAGTGTGAATCCATACTACTCTATGCGAATATGGATGTATGGTCACCCTACTGATAAATTACCATGCTGCCTTCACTCTCTGGCATCATAACTTTCCCAATACCTTGAGAATCTTCCTGAAAAGCAATATGGAAATTTTTAGAAATAGCTAGATTCAGGAGGCTGAAGGTAAAATAAAAAAAAGTGGAAAACTACCATGCAAGTACACTTTCAAACCATATGGAACCTGCATCTAAACAGCTATCTTTCTTACTTCACTTTATTATACCATTTGAAGTTCTTTGGCACTACTGCATTATCTTCTTTAAAAAAGATGAATACTTTCTAGGAGAATTCATTCATATATTAATTGGAATGCTTTCCTTTTGACATCTGGCAGATGCTAGGTATTTGGAAAGACAGGAAATTTGTAAAGTAGGATGTGTGTGTGTATTACTGTGTGTAGTGTGGTGATGGAGAAAAGAGGTACAGATTATTTTAGAAGATGAAATCCCTCTGGTAGTGACTAACTGGATAGGATGTCAAAACTGTAAATGAAGAAAGGGAGAGACAAATCTCTGACTAATCTGCCTATTTAAAATTTTAAATCCTAAAAGGAGAAGGGAACTTGCTTCTTCCTCAATTGCTGGTGCTCTAGATGGGGAGGCCAAAATTCAGGCAAGTTTTATTAATAGTATGGCTTATCAGCAGCACTAATAGCTCTTTGTGGATCTATTTTTAAAGGAAAATACATTCCCAGATCTAAACAACCACATTTTAACTATCTTTTGAAATTTCACTTATTGGTGAGATTTGCATAAATAAAGAATTTGAGAATAAAGTTTAAAACTCCCAATCAGAAGATATTCAGAAGCCAAGATGTGTGTGTATGTTGTGTATATGCTTAAAAAGGATTCTTCCTTACTCAACTTTAAAATTAAAAATCCAATTTTAATTGGGTTAAAAATTAAAACGGACTTTTTCTAATACATGAATGGGCATTAAATTAAGTATATAATATTTAAAACTGTTCTCAATTAATCAACTGAGGCTATTTATAATTATGGTTAGTGGTGGCATCTACCATATAATGAGATAAAAGAAAGTTCTAGTAATACTAACAGAGGAACAATTGATGGATACAAAAGTTAAGAAAAAATTCTGCAAAAAGTTTGATATACCCTAAGAAAATTCTATTATATTCAGGAGAGTTTGAATATTTTAAACTGTATCCTAATATTTTAAATGGGTGATCTGTTTACCTATACTGTTTAACTGTTCGCCACACTTTTGATTTGTATATTATATTCCAAGAACATGCTGAGTTACTATGATTATACTGCTACTGAATTCCAGAACAGATTATTTATCTCAGAAACAATCCACATGGTTGACTGACAAACTGGTCAGTTTACAGAGGCCTAGATTTGCTGTAGATTCCTGTCCAGTTTCTGGTGCTCTAGACATAAGGTAGGCTGTGTATGACTGCCATGTGTCTCCTTTCCCAGACTTCTCAGTCTTTAAAAAAAAAAACCTTTTCCATATATTTATGTACTTATTAATTCAACAACATTTATTTAGATTTACTAATGTTATGCTCTGCAGTGGTCACTGGGGATACTGCAAGCCCTAGCTATACGAATCTATTTGGATTTCTTCCAATGTGGAACCTTTCAGGTTTTATTCCTATCTCCTACCTCCTAGATTGTGCTTTCCTTACTTTCCCAGGGCTTCTACTAATTTTTCTAGACTCCATTCAGGAATCCCCTCTGCCAGAAGCCTTCTCTAACTCCCAACATCTAGGCTAATACCCTGTCCTCTGTGCTCCAATGACGCCATATGCTTGCCATTATCACTGCATGAATAAAAAGACATTGAACTTGTCCAAATTAATTTGTATTCCTATTAAAATTATACACATAAATCATTTAAAAAAATCAAACAGTAAAAATGAAAAGCTGCCATCCTCTGACATACTCCTTCCCACATCTGAGTCCAATACTTGGTAAGCCTACTTTCAACTACTTTAGCTATTTCTTATACTATTTTCACTCACTCATCTAAATAACATGCTGATACAGCTATTTCTTGATTGTCAAATTTTAGACATTATCTTTGACTCCCTAACATATTTATGGCAATATATCTATTATTCACAACTAAGCTACATAGTTCTATGATTGGATTTCCTTTCTTGTACAAATACTTACTTCAATTCACTTTTCATTTACTTTGGTTTTCTATGTTTCTACTGCAAATTGGTCCTCAAACTCTTTTCCAGATCTGTAAAACCCCTAAACTCCTCCTAACATGATCCAACACATCAGGCAGCCCGTCAGTTCCTTTATAATAAGAAAAGAAAAACCGATGACCTCCTACCCACTGTAGTCCGAAATCCTTGCTCTCTATGCTTAAGGCACAGCCTGTCATCCTAGAGTTTCCCTTTGCCATCAAGCTGGAAATACTCTTTGCCTCTGTCCTGTGTTGGACTCCCTTATTTCTCAGATGCCATGCCTTCCTTCTGCTTTCCAGATTACTCCCTTGATTTTTTGGTAGGGCACAGTCTCCAGCAGCATCCTGGCAAGGATGTAAGGGAACTAAAGTGTGAAGCTTCATCTGGCTCTAAGTGTTTGGAGGTAAAATTTTAAGTTGGAATTTATTTGTCTCTCACATGTATGCGAGGGCATTGTTCCACTGTCTTCTATTTCTTGTGTTGCAACTGTGAACAATACAATTTTCATTCCTAATGCTTTGAATGTGACCATCTTTATCTCTCTGGAAGCTTTTAGGATCTTCTCTTTTTCCCTCCCTGATGTGAACTCCCAATGATGTGCCTTGATATATAGATGGGTCTTCTTTCAAACTGCTGGACTGCTGCAAAGTCCTTTTCAACATGGTACATCTTATTTTTTGTAACAAGAAATTTTCTAGTATTCATTCATTTTCCCTTACTGGAACTCTTATTAATCCACTGTTGGGTTTCTTGATTTTTATTTTTCTCTTCCATTGTCCTTTTATTCTAACTTTCTGGTTGATATTTGTCACAACTTTATCTTGCAAATCTTTCACTAAGATTTAATTTCTGCTATCAAGTCTTAAATTGCAAAGAGTTCTTTTTTCTCCTTTGAATTATCCTTTTTATAGAATCCTGCTCTTATTTCATTGTAGCAATATTAATTTGTTTTGTTCCAATTTCCTATTTTTTGTTTGCTTTTCTCTAAGAGGCTTTCTTCAAAAAGTTGGCAGTTGTCAACTGTCATCACTTTTCAGAAAGAATCACTCAAGACTGAATAGAAGCTCTTTGTTCACAACAGGGCTTGTCATCTGATAAACTTCACTGTAGCAGGAAAAGGTAGGTTGATTTTTTAAACTGGCGATCCCACATATTTTTATCTATAGGAATCACTCTTAAATTTCTTAGTCCTAAAAACATTCACCAATCTCCTACTTTGGCGTTTTGAGCCCAGCTAACAGTGTTATGTGTGATACCAAGAGTTAGGTAGTGCGTGGGACTATTTTCAGCCCAGTGTCTCACTTTCATCCCCTGCTGTGCAAACTTCCATTAAAAAATTCCTGTCTCCATCAAGAAACTTGAAAGAAGGAGTCCTTAGCTGTGCTGGAGTAGGTAGGGGCCACAGGAATCTAACCCCAATAGAAATTTTAAACCACTTACCTTGTTTTCAGCTACCTTCAAAGGTAAAGTGTAACCTTAGTCTCCATGTTCTGAAGGTTCAGTTCTCTCAGGTACATTAAAACAAATAAAATTTATATCTCTTATTACTAGCCTCAAGTATTTCACTGCCTAGCATCATTCCCATTTTTCCCCTTCTAAGTATATTTCTTCTTTATTCCTTTATTATCCTAATAAGATTTCCAGGTGCAGAGGAAGATAAATGTGAATATTCAGTCTGCAGTTAAACTAGAGTGTCTATAATTGTTTTGTAGATTATTAAAAATTCCATGTTTAGGAAAAGGAATAAAAAAAAAATAATAATAATAATAAACACCTATCCAAGCCCACAATGAAGACTAAGAAATATAACTTTGCAGATATAGATTTAGTCTGTTGAGCCTTCTTCCTAAATCCCATGCTTTTGCTCAACCAGAGAAAACCATTATCCTGAATTTAGTGTTTACCAATCCCATACACATCTTTATACCTTTACTATATTTGGAATCCACAAACATAGTATTCTTAACATATTTGATACAGGGAGTATCATGTTTTATATATATTTTACAACTTTTTGCATACAATCTGCATTGCATTCTATTTCCTCCTTTAGTTCTGTTAGTGTTTCTTTCACATATGTAGGTGCTCCTGTATTGGGTGCATATATATTTATAATGGTTATATCCTCTTGTTGGACTGAGCCCTTTATCATTATGTAATGTCCTTCTTTATCTCTTGTTACTTTCTTTGTTTTGTAGTCTATTTTGTCTGATACTAGTACTGCAACACCTGCTTTTTTCTCCCTAGTGTTTGCAGGAAATATGTTTTTCCTTGTCTTTGGGTTTGAGGTGAGTCTCTTGTAAGCAGCATATAGATGGGTCTTGCTTTTTTATCCATTCTATTAGTCTGTGTCTTTTGATTGGTGCGTTCAGTCCATTTACATTAGGGTGGTTATTGAAAGATATGTACTTATTGCCATTGCAGGGTTTAGATTCATGGTTACCAAAGGTTCAAGGTTAGCTTCTTTAGTATCTTACTGCCTAACTTAACTTGCTTATTGAGCAATTATAAACATAGTCTGATGATTCTTTATTTCTCTCCCTTCTTATTCCTCCTCCTCCATTCTTTACATGTTAGGCGTTTTATTCTGTACTCTTTTGTGTTTCCTTTGACTGCTTTTGTGAGTAGTTGTATTTGTTGCCTTTAGTTAGTATTTGGTTGGTCTGATTTCTTTGCTGTGATTTTATTTCCTCTGGTGACATCTATTTAGCCTTAGGAGTGCTTCCATCTAGAGCAGTCCCTTTAAAATACCCTGTAGAGGTGGTTTGTGGGAGGCAAATTCCCTCAACTTTTGCTTGTCTGTGAATTGTTTAATCCCTCCTTCATATTTAAATGATAATCATGCTGGATACAGTATTCTTGGTTCAAAGCCCTTCTATTTCATTGCATTAAATATATTATGCCTTTCTTTTCTGGTCTGTAAGGTTTCTGTTGAGAAGTCTGATGATAGCCTGATGGGTTTTCTTTTGTAGGTGACCTTTTTCCTCTCTCTAGCTGCCTTTAATACTCTGTCCTTGTCCTTGATCTTTGTCATTTTAATTATTGTGTCTTGGTGGTGTCCTCTTTGGGTCCCTTCTGTTGGGATTTCTGTGTGCTTCCGTGGTCTGAGCAACTATTTCCTCCCCCAGTTTGGGGAAGTTTTCAGCAATTATTTTTTCAAAGACACTTTCTATCCCTTTTTCTCTCTCTTCTTATTCTGGTACCCCTATCATGCGAATATTGTTCTGTTTTGATTGGTCACACAGTTCTCTTAACATTCTTTCATTCCTGGAGATCCTTTTATCTCTCTCTGCCTCAGCTTCTCTGTGTTCCTGTTCTCTGATTTCTATTTCATTAACGGCCTCTGGGACCTTATCCAGTCTACTCTCAAGTCCTTCCAGAGATTGTTTTATTTCTGTATTCTCCCTCCTAACTTGATCCTTTAGCTCCTGCATATTTCTCTGCAGGTCCGCCAGCATGGTTATGACCTTTATTTTGAATTCTTTTTCAGGAAGATTGTTTAAATCTATCTCTCCAGGCTCCCTCTTATGGGTTGTCTGGGTAATTCTGGACTAGATCAGATTCTTCTGCCTTTTCATGGCAATAGAGGTAGTCGTAGGCAGTTGGCATGTGTGTCAGTTGGGAGAACAATGTCCCTTCCTGCGCCTTGCCCTCATCCGCTGCTTGTTCTGGTTACCTGCACTCAGGGAGCAACTTCTGGTTTTATTTCCTGAGCCCCCATGGGCAGGGCAGCCATTGGGGCAACCCAGTGTCCTGCGGGGAGAGGCAGGCATGCCAGGTGTGCTCTCCTGTGAGAACGGCGACCTTTGCACCCTGTCCCGGCTTCCTCTGTCTGTGATGGGCTGCTGTGTGCCGGTGGGGCCTCTCAGTCTGGCTGGGACAGCTGCAGAGGAGGCTCTGGGCGGCCACTGTGCGCTTGGCCACTCTCAGGCTGCTCCCCTGCTATGGCAGGGCCACGCCAGAGGCAGAATGGACGAGAGGCTATTTATTGCTGTGAGGGACTTCAGAGCTGTGCTGCCGCCCAGGGGGTTAGGGTGCATGGAGTTCCCTGGGATTCCAGCTGCTGGGCTGAGTGTGCCGGGACAATTCCGTCCAGCTGTGAAGCCCCTGTCCCTTTAAGACTTTCAAAAAGCATTTTCTTTTCTTTTGTCCCAGGGGCGCTGGCTGCGGGAACCCACTCACAGGTTTTATTGTTCTGTTTCACTAATATCCAGCACACCTTGCAATGTGTGTCTGTGCTCCCAGTGTGGATGACTAGGTCTGGGTATTTTGCAGTCCTGGGCTCCCACTTCCTCACTGCTCTGACTCCTCTCCTCCCACCTGGGAGCTGGGGTGACAGGAGCACTCAAGTCCTGCTGGGCCATGGTTTGTATCTTACCCCCTTCTTGAGGTGCTGAGTTCTCACAGATGTAGATGTAGCCTGGATGTTGTGCTGTATCCTCTGGTCTCTCTTTTAGGAATACTGGTATTTGTTGTATTTTCAAAAATATATATAGTTTTGGGAGGAGATTTCCGCTGCCCTACTCACGCCACCATCTTGGCTCCTCCCCCTTATCTTTTTTACTATTGAGTTATAAGAGCTCTTTATATACTTCAGATGCAAGTCCCTCACCAGATAAATGATTTGCACATATTTTCTCCCACTCTGTGAGCTGTATTTTCACTTTCTTCATAGTGTCCTTTGAAAGAAAGTTTTTACTTGTGAAGAAGTCTAATTTGTCTATTTTTTTCCTTTGGCTGCTTGTGCTTTTATCTAAGAAACCACTGACCAATCTAAAGGCATGAAGATTTACTCCTGTGTTTTTCTGAGAGTTTCATTGTTTCAATTCTTACATTTAGGTTTGATTCATTTTGACTTAAATTTTGTGTATGATGGGAAATAGGGGTCCAACTTCATATTAGGTAGATTTCCAGTTGCCACAGAACCATTCATTGAAAAGACTTTTCTTTCACCATCAGGTTGTCTTGGCATCCTTGTCAAAAATAAAGTGGCTGCAAATGTGAGAGTTTATGCCTGGACTCTCATTCTATTTCACTGGCCTATATGTCTATCCTTGACAGTATCCCCGCTGTCTTCATTACTGTTTTGATATTGGGAAAGGAATGTTCTTTTTCAAGATTGGTTTGGCTATTCTTGGCCCTTTATATTTTCAAAAGAATTTTAAGTTAAGCTTGTCAGTTCCTGTGAAGACAGATGAGATTTTGATAGAGATTGTACTGAATCTGCAGAGTATTCTTGGTATCTTAACAATGTTAAGTCTTCTGATTCATGACTATGGGATACCTTTCCATTTATTAGATTTTCTTTAATTTGTTCCAACGATGTATGTAACCTGTGAACAGAGGTAGTTGTACTTCCTCCCTTCCAATCTGGATGCCTCTTACTTCCTTTTGTTGTCTAATTTCCCTGACCAGAACATCTAGTACAATGTTTAAGTAGAGACATTCTGTCTTGCTTCTGATAATAGGGGAAAGTGTTATAAGTTGTTTGAATTCAGTTTACTTTTTTTTTTTTGCATTTTTTCTGTATCTGTATTCATAAAAGATACTGGTGAGAAGTTTTCTTTTTTTGTGATATATATGTATGACTCTGTATCAGGAAATACTGGCCTCATGGAATAAGCTGAGAGGAGTTCTATCCTCTTCTACTTTTTGGAAGCATTTATGAAGAATTGGTATTAATTCTTTGAATGTTTGGTGGAATTCACTGGGGAAAACATCTGGGCCTGAGTTCTTCATTGTAGATAGCCTTTGATTACTAATTCAATCTCTTTATTTATATGCTTATTTGCATTTCTATATCTCCTTCAATCAGTTTCAATAGTTTGTCTTTCTAGGAATTTGCCCACTTCATCAAATTTACCCAACTTACTGGTATTCAACTCTTTACAATATTCCCTTATAATCATTTTTATTTCTGTAAGGTCAATAGTAATATCCCCTATTTTATGCCTGATTTTAGTATTTCAGTCTTTTATCTTTGTCAATCTAGCTAAAGGTTTACCAATTTTATTTATCTCTACAAGGAACCAAGTTTGGATTTCATTGATTTTGCTATTATTTTCTACTCTGTTTCCTTAATTTATGCCCCATTAATTTCTACTATAATCTTTATATATCCTTTCTTCTGCTTTGTTTAGGTTTAGTTTCTTCTTATTTTTTCCAGTGTGGTAAGGTAGAAGGTTAGGTATTTATTTAAGATGCTTCTTTTTAAATGTAAGTGTTTACTGCTACAAATTTACCCCTAAGTAGAAATTACTGCTTAGAATCTAGTACTTTAGTTGAATGTTACAAGTTTTGGTATATTGTGTTTTCATACTCTTTCACCATGAAGTATTTCTTAATTTTCCTTGTGACTTATTATATTTCATTTTATTTTGGTATCATTAATGTACAATTACATGAGCAACATTATAGTTACTAGATTCCTCCCATTATCAAGTCCCTACCACATACCTCATTATAGTCACTGTCCATCAGCATGGTAAGATGCTATAGAATCACTACTTGTCCTCTCTGTGTTACACTGCCTTCCCCATGCCCCATCCCCCCTACATTATGTGTGCTAACTGTAATGCCCCTTTTTCCCCTTATCCCTTCTTTCCCACACATTCTCCCCAGTCCCTTTCCCTTCGGTAACTGTTAGTCCATTCTTGGGTTCTGTGAGTCTGCAGCTGTTTTGTTCCTTCAGTTTTTGCTTTGTTGTTATATTCCACAGATGAGTGAAATCATTTGGTACTTGTCTTTCTCCTTCTGGCTTATTTCACTGAGCATAATACCCTCTAGCTCCATCCATGTTGTTGCAAATGGTAGGATTTGTTTTCTTCTTGTGGATGAATAATATTCCATTGTGTATATGTACCACTTCTTCTTTATCCATTCATCTACTGATGGACACTTAGGTTGCTTCCATTTCTTGGCTATTGTAAAAAGTGCTGTGGTAAACATAGGGCCACTTATGTCTTTTTCAAACTGGGCTCCTGCATTCTTAGGGTAAATTCCTAGGAGTGGAATTCCTGGGTCAAATGGTATTTCTATTTTTAGTTTTTTGAGGAACCTCCATACTGCTTTCCACAATGGTTGAACTAATTTACATTCCCACCAGCAGTGTAGGAGGGTTTCCCTTTCTCCACAACCTCGCCAACATTTGTTATTATTATTTTTTGGATGTTGGCCATCCTAACTTGGTGTGAGGTGATATCTCATTGTGGTTTTAATTTGCATTTCTCTGATGATTAGCGATGTGGAGCATCTTTTTGTGTGCCTGTTGGCCATCTGAATTTCTTTCCTTGTGACTTCTTATTTGACTCATTGGTTATTTGGAAGTGTGTTAATCAATTTCTACATACCTATGAGTTCTCTTTCTGTTATTGATTTCTATTCATTCCATTGTTTGGAGAATGTACACTGTATTATTTCAATTCTTTTAAGTTTATTGTTTTGTGGTAGAGTGTATGGTCAGTCCTGGACAATGTTCTATATTTAAAAAGAATGTATATCCTGTTGTTGTTGGGTATAAACCTATATAGTTGTCCATGGTCTAGTGGGATTCCAATGTTGTTCAAGCCTCTACTTGCTTATAGATCCTCTGCCTAGTTTTTCTATCCATTATTGAAACTAGGACAATATAGTCTCCAACGATTATTGTTATTTCTTGTTATGTCAGTTTTTGCTTCATATATTTTTAGCCTCTGTTGTTCATGTTTATAATTGTTATATATTCCTCATGAGCCAACCCTTTATCATTCCAAAATGTTCCTCTTTATTCCTAGTGACATTTTATTATTTTAAAATCTATTTTGTCTGGTATTAGTATAGTCACTCCAGTTTTTTTATGGTTGCTGTCTGTATGATGTATCTTTCACAATTGTTTACTTTCAATCTATTTGGATCTTTGAATTTAAAATGTGTGTTCTATAGGTAACATTTTGGACATTGTTTTTTTCCTTCTAAATCCAGTTTAACAACCTCTGTCTATTGGTTGGATTGTATAATCCATTCTAAATTTAATGTTATTATTGATAATTTTAGATCTATGTCTTCCATTTCATTTTTGTTTTTTCTGTCTGGAATCTTTTTTGTTCCTCTAGCCTTCCAATACTGCCTTCTTTTGCATTAAGTGAATATTTTTCAGTGTAACATTTTAATAATGTTCATGATTTTTTGAACTATATATTTTTATTTACCTCTTGGATGGTTGCTCTGGAGCTCACCATATACATCTTACCAGAAAGTACTGCAGATTTATATTAATGTAATTCCAATGAGATAAATATTTCTCCTATATAGCTGTATTCCATTTTCTCCTTTTTTGTAATATTAGTTATTTCATGTTATACCTATACATTACAAACCCAACAAATTATAATTATTTTTTTATGTAATTTTATACTTTTTAAAGAATTTGAGAGATAAAAAGAATAAGAATATGTTTAAGGTGTTTATTACATTAACTTTCTTATTTACAATTTCTGGTTCTCTTTATTGGTTCTTGTAGATTTGAATTACTATTGAGTCATTTCCTTAGCCCAGAACTTTGCTCCAAACCACCTTCTTTTTACTGTGATGGCAAATACATTACATATTTTATCTGCATATATGCCATCAATACAGTGTATATGTGTATAAAATACATAATTGTTTTATACAACTGTTTTTTAAGTCAGTTAAGAGATGGATTACCTTCACTTGTGTTCTTTGTGTTTTCATCACATGGATTCATGTGACTTCATCTGAAGTCACTTGCTTTGAGCCTGAAGTACTTCCTTTAGCATTTCTTTTAAGGTGGCTCTGAAAGCAATGAGTTCTCTCAGTTTTTGTTTACCTGAGGGAGTGTCTTCAATTCTCCTTTAATTTTCAAAGAGGTTTTCTGGATATGTGATTCTCTGTTATAAGTTTCTTTTAGCACTTTATGTTATCCAACTGTCTTCTGTCTCCACTATCTCTAAAGAAAAGTCTGTTCATTTTACTGGAGTTCCCTTGTTCATGATGAGCAGTTCTCTTGTCAATTTCAAAATATTTTTGTCCTTCAGCAGTTTTACAATGATGTACTTTTAGCATTGATCTTTTTTGATATGTAATGTTTTTCATCAACTGTGTTAAGTTTTAAGCCACTATTTTTTTCTATTCCTTTCTCACTTTCCTCTCTGGTACTTTCCCGGGTACTCCATGCTGGTACAGTTAATGACTGCCTACAGTTCTCTGAGGCTCTGTTCATTTTTCTTCATTCTTTTTTCCCCTCTGTTCTTTGAATATTATACTATCTCTCCATCTGTTATGGCCTGGATGTTTGTGGCCTCCAAAATTCAAATGTTAAAACTAACCCTCAATGGTTACAGTATTAGGAGGTGAGGCCTCTGGGAGGTAATGAGTTAGATGAGGTTGTGAGGGCATGACCCTAATGATGGATTAATGTCCTTACAAAAAGAGGAGGAAACAAAGGATCAATCTCTCTCTTTTTCTCTTTCAGTGGTCACCAAGGAAGGCCATGTGAGGACATAATCAGAAAAAAGGACCTCACCAAGAACCTGACCATGCTAGCACACTTATCTCAGACTTCCAGCTCCTACAACTGTGAAAAATAAATTTTTGTTGTTTAAGCCACTCAGTCAATGGTTATTTATTATAGTAGCCCAAACTGACTAAGACATGATGAATCTTCAAGTTTGCTAATTCTTTCTTCTGCCATTTTAAATATACAGTTGACCTTTGAATAACAGGGGTTAGGGGAGCCAAACCCTCATGTAGTAAAAAATCTACATATAACTTTTAACTTCCCCAAACTACTAATAGCCTACTGTTGACTGGAAGCCTCACTGCTAACATAAATGGTCAGTTAACATATATTTTGCATGTTATATGTGCTACATACTGTATTCTTACAATAAAATAAAGCAAGAGAAAAGAAAATGTCTTTTGATATTGTTGCAGATCTCCAATTTTCCAATATATTTTTTAAAATCCACATATAAGTGGACACATGCAGTTCAAATTCATTTTGTTCAATAGTATACTCTTGAGCCCCTTTAGTAAATTTTTCACTTCAATTATTGTTCTTTTCAATGACAGTATTTGTTTCTTTTTTAAATAATCCCTATCTCTTTGCTAATATTCTTTATTTGATGACACTGTGTTATCATACCTTACTTTACTTAAGTGACCTTATTAATATTGAGTCTTCCAATTCATAGACATAAACCATTTAGTTTGGCCTCATTTATTTCAACAATGTTTGGAGTTTTCAATGTATAGTTCTTATATATCTTTCATTAGACTTATTCCTCAGTATTTTATGGGGGATTTTTTGGTACTATTATAGATGTTATATTTTTAAATTACATTTTCAAATTGTTTGTATGCCGAAGACATTCTTAGATATGTCTTTCTGTATGTGTGTGAGCTTCTTTAAAGTATGTTCTTAGAGTTTATATTCCCTGGCCTAAGAGCGCATGCATTTTCAACTTTTGTAGATATTGCTTGTATTTTTACTTTGCATATTGTTTCTTTTGATGGAACAAAATAAGTTTTTACTTTTAATATGGGTAGAATTTATGTAAATTTTGGGTTTACAGTTTGGAATTACGTAAAAAAAAAATCTTTCCTTATCCCTAATCACAATCTACTGCTTTTCACACTGAAAGTCCTCTAACTTACGTGGATTTTATTTTTCTATGCTATGAAATTTTACAAAATTTTACATAGAGATAAACCAAATGTCTGGCAGTATTTACTTAACAGTGTCTTTTCCTTATTTATAGTGTTTCAATGTATAAGTGGGAAAATTTTATAATTTTTAACTTTGCTCATCTTCCTCTTTAAATAAAAACTTACTGGGGAGATGGACCACCCTATTTGCATTTACACCTCTGGTCTTAATACATAGTAGTTACTTATTAGCATGTATTGGATAATGAGTAGGAACAAGCAAGAGGGAAAGAGACAAGCAGCACATACACACAGAGTGGAATGCAGTGTCAAAGAAAAGGCAGTCAAAGTAAGAATTCTAAGCAGAGGAATGGGACAGGTAGAAATGTGTTTTCTGAAGATTGGAAAATTTAAAGTCTGACAAAAACAAGTATTAGGAAAATATACAGCAATAAATACCTACTCTGGTGCGGGAGGTATAAACTATTATAACACTTAGGAGGGCAGCTTGATAATATCTTGTAAACCTGAAGATTATATTCCATAGCCCAGCAATTCCATTCCTAATATTTACTTTATAAAGTAAATGCATCAGGCAACAGGTATTAGAATATTGCAGTATTTTTTGTAAACTTTAAAAATGCAAACAACCTAATATATTAACAGAAAAAAATGAATACCTAATGGTATAGTAATATACTGTAATGCTATTCAGTAACTAAATTAATTAGAACTATACGTATCATCACGGATAAACTCTCAAAAAATGTTGATCAAAAAAGGTATGTCCTGCATAGTAATTTTCTATAAAGTTAATAATATTATGTTTTGTTTTTACACACATAGAAATGTGGGAAAAGAACAATATCATGCTTGAAAATAAGACTAAATTTAGGATAGTAGCTACTTTGGGGCAAGAAGTGAAGAGAACAGAGTCAGAGCAACAATAGGTCACTTGTGTTTAATTTAAAAATACACAGATCTGAAACAAACGTGGCAAAGCATTCAGATCTGACACGGCTGGATGATGGGTGTATGAGTGTTCATTACATTATTCTCTCTGGTTTTCTACCAAAGTCAAGATTAGTCTGGTAGCAATATGGAAAATGGACTGGGGAGGGTGGAAAGTAAAATGGAAACAAAGAGGACAATTAGAAGACTTTTGAAATCTAGTGAGAAATGACAAGCAGTTCAGTAACAATGAGGATAAAAAGGAAGGGGTCTGAGAAAGGAGTGGAACTTAAGAGATATTTAGTAAATAAAATCAACAAGATTAGGTGACAGATCAGATACAAAATGTAAAAACAAATTGGAAATTTTCTGTTCAAAGTCATTCTTCCTTTTAAGTAGGAAAGTAGGTGGAAAGGGTTTTAGAAGACAGTGAGTTCATTTTTAGAACCTGTTGAGTTTGAAGGGCCCATTCACTAAGCCAGATCTAACAGGAGGCAATATAGCTAGTGGTTAGCAGCACAGATTCTGTTATCAGGTAACCATTCCAAGCCTTAGCTTCCATATCTGTAAAAAGGAATGGGGTGAGGGATGTTAAATAATAACTATTTCCATCGAGTCTAGATGGAAACTAGATGTCCATTAAGTGCTATGCAAAGTCTGTAGCACAGACTAATTGCTCAAAAATGCCTACAGCTACTATTTGATTCTTTTCTCCCTGCTTACAGAACAAGACTTCTATACATAACTTAGTACTCTTCAATGACTTCATCTTGGTCTCTGAAGCACTTATGTCTATAAATTATATTACTTTGCATATACAGGCTTTTATGAATTTTTCAAGATGCTCAATAGTATAACTTATTTAAAATTGCTTAACAATTTCACAGAGGTCAACATTATTTTCCAATTCAAGAACACACTCTTTATTACCTAAAAGTATTATATGTAAGATATAGACATAATTCCTATGGAATTCTACTAAATATTATACATTCAATCACTGGCTAGTAGAATGCATACAAGCAGTATGACAGGGACTTGAAAGTGTTAGCAATAAAAAAGAAACAAGACGGTCTTAACCCAAATTACAGTCTATATACATTTTGCTAACAAATAATTACAACGCAGTATAATAATGCTAAAATAGGGGAATGGAGCTTTATAGAACATAGGAAAAAGGAACACTTTCAGAATTTAAGTTAAGAAGGGTGTCCTAAAGGATGGGTATCTAATGTAAAAGATAAAGTACAAGTTATCAGAGTAAGGCAGTGAGTCAGAAGATGGATTAAAAAGAAATAGAATCCTAAGCAGATGAAACATTTTATTCAAAGGCTCAGAACTGACAGAGAATGCAAACCATTAAAGGAGCTGAAAAAAGTTTAATACACATAAAGTATGTAGCACGTGTACAGAGTACTGAAGCATGAAACTGTTAACATATATAGGAGACTGGAAGAACTTTGTTAAGTCATACTCTATATGATCCAATTAAATGAGATAATGCTTAAGAGTGCTAAGTATAGTTCCTGGTACAAAATATGTGCACATTATTAAACACTATTCACTTATTATTATCTAATACTCTCCCCTTTGTTGCCAGAATTTGAAATTCAACAATACACTCACCAAAAAAATATTTTCTATCTACTCTTACTTAGTTGTTTGTCACAAAAACAGGAAGTAGAGAACTTACAAAGTCCTTAAACAGTCATTGTTTAATTTGTAAAATTAGAATAACACTAACCATGCCAGCTTGTTGTAATTCCTAGAGAGATCATGAAGAGGTCCTAGAAGGGTGCCAGGGCACATACTGAAGACCACTAATAGGAAAAAATCTCTCCTGTTACGCAGATCGGCAGACAAACCAGAGGAAAAAAAAATGGAAAGCTTTGGCTTCACGTTGGGTTTATGTAGCAGGAAAGCCTTAGAAATAAAATCACCTCAGGACAAACTCTCTTTGAAAATAGGGTAAGATGCATATCGTAAAAATGTTAACGTTGTATTACAGAATTACTACCAGTGTTATGATATGGGTTTTTTTCCTTAATACATAAGCTCTTTCAAGAAAAAAAACCCTGATCTTTATAATGCACTTTTTTCATAATTACCATACACAAACACACACATTTTGGAAAAAAAATTTCTAAATCCTTTTCCTAAAAATCGAATCTCATCTTACATATTTCTTTACAAGTACTTAAAATGATGATAATCTGAAGGCTTTTCCATTCCATATTATACTGTTCTGTTTTAAGAACCAAACTAAACAGATACTGGATTAGTTATGTTTCAGGAGTATTCACTTTGCGAAAGCAAAATAACAAACTCTCTGGGTACATTTAAAACAAAACAATTTATCACAGTTCAATTTATATTCATCCTTCAAGTAGCATATCTGGGATTTTAAGAGGCACACTGTATAAATTCCATATCATGTAATTTTTGTCTGATTCTAATTTGCCTTACTGTCAACCTAAAACATTTATTTCTAGCTTCTCTTCTTTTTCCCTAATGGTCTCATTCAATAGTAGCTAAATTCTAAGAAAATTATAGTGAAATGTATCCTAAATGGCAATAAAATATCACAATATATTTGACAAAGGAAGTATCAACGTAAATCACTTAAAAGCAAAGAAAATGTTACCTGAAAAAAGTGAAAGGATGATTTTAACAAAAATCAAACAAATATTTTTTCATACTACTATACAACTATTATTAACAGAAAACCAGAAATGAACTGAAAGTTAAGCTAAATTTCTCAGGAAAGAAAAAGTCCAGTTCAATATAAAAAACTTATTCTAGGATTTTCAACAAGAAATCCTTCAACATTACTAATACAAACTACAAACCCAAAAGAGACAAGAATATCCTTAGGACTTCTTATAGAGGTTTTGTAAAGAGTCACTGCTCCAGGAAGAAAAAAATTTCATAGGTTTTACTCGGTGCCACAAGTACTTACTAAATATCTGGTAGGGTTTACATAAATGTCCTCAATAATCCTTCATTATACCTTAAGAGCAATTCATCTAAATTTGCTGATGCTAAACTTTCAGTTATCATAGTATGTGTGTTCCCTACATAAAGGTGACTTAACTGCAGCTTCTCAAAGTCATGTCTAGCTCCCTGTCCTCATCATAATCATGTAAAAATACCATGGAATGACAGAAAAATATACCGGAGCCATCATAAATAAGTGTCCAAAAAAGTATCCAGAACTACTAAAGAGTAAATCTCATTTTTTAAAACCTTGAAATACAAGGTAAAATCCATTAATGTGTTTAAAATAATCTTAGCTACTTAATAAAAAACATTCACTAACTCTGCCAATCAATTTTCAAAGAAAACAGTAAATCTGGGTATAAAACAAGAAAATTAAACTCACATTGCCTTCAATACTAATTAATCAACTGATTTCAATGGATCAATTACATTTCTTAAGTAAAATCTGCTCAAACATATCAGCTTAAAGCTATTATATGTATATATTCTTCTTCATTTTCAATAACATTTTAAAAATCTTTAGTAAAAACCTACCTTTGAGGTTCTTTGAAGTTGATCACCAACATATGTTTTACGAAACTGATCCAAGAACCACAGAATGGCAAGTTCTACTTTCTCATTAGGACACTGAGGCAATCTGTTATCCATTAAAAACATAAGCTGAAAAACTCTTTTTATGAAGGGAAAAAAAAGGCTTCAGTAAGTATTTTTAGAGACACAATATTAAAACATTTATCATCAATGAAATAATATATAATCACTGTAAAAAGTGGAAAACTACAAAGCCTTAAGAAGAAAATATTTTAAAAATCATCTGAAATTCTACCGCTATGAGATCTACAATTGGGTCTAATTCCTTCTAGTCTTTTTTCCTAAGATGTACACATACACTATAAACCTATGTGGACATACACTTTTTATTTTACTAAAAATGTATGTATAAACATATATGATATGTACATATAAATATATAATATATAAAATATTTAGTTATAAATATATATAGATACAACATCTATGTATACATATAAAATTTTAGTAAAAGAAGAATTTTATTGAATGTGTAGTTTCATATTTTACTTTTTCATCAAACCTTATATTTTTATATAATTACCTATTTTGGGGTCACATGACTTAAAATACAAAAATAATCAAGAGGTACACCTATCAAAATATATACCACTTTCTTAATGAGAAAAATTTTACCTGTTAACCTGAAATAACTTACAAGATGCTCTTAAAATATTTTTAATACAAGTATGCAACTATTATTATCAGAAAATCATATATGAATTGAAGGTTAAGTTAAATTTCTTAGAAAAGAAGCTTAATATACTGAAGTTTAATCTAGAATTTTCAAAAGAGAAGTCCTTCCATTATTTATTTACATTAAAATTTTCCAGTGGGTGGCTGCCAAGTGCCAGTTGCTGACAATATCAGTGTATTATAATAATTTTTTTAAGAGACAGAAGTAGAGGTTGTTGAGGAAACAGATTTTCTTCTTTTTCTAATTGCACAAAGGCAGCTACGACTAACCCTGACCTACCTGGATCCTTCCATATATGCAGACAAGAGTATAGACAAATACACATAATAGTTTATGTGTCTTCCCAGAGACATTTTTCATGTACATACAGGTAAATACAACTATCTAATCTCTTAATTGATTTAAACACATGGAGCATAATATACTTATGGTTCTAAACCTAGCCTTTTCCATTTAACAGTATATAGTATAAATCTTTCCATGTCAGACATAAAGATCTTCTTCATTCTCTTTTGCAGCTGTTTAACATTCCATATGAATATACTATAATATTTTCAAACATTCCCAGTGGACATTAAAGTTGTTTATAATTTTTTGCTGTTACAAAATGCTGCAGTTAACATGTACACATCATCTTACATATGTACAATTACGATATACACTTCTTAAAGTCAAACTTTTACCTTAAAGAATGTAAACTTTTATAATTTTCATGGCTAATATCATGAAATCAAAACAACTTATACTCCTATCATCAGTCTATGAGAGCGTCTACACACACAGATAATTCAGGATAACATTAAGCTAGAATTTACTGAAATCTAAAAATGGTATCTCAGTGTAGTTTTAATATGTATTTCTCTCATGTATGAGGTTAAAATTTTTCTGTATTTTTAAGCCATATTATTATACTTTCTGTGACCCACTTGTTCATATCTTTTGCCAATTTTTCCTATTGGATTGTCTTTTTATTGCTGATTTCAACAAATTCTTTATATATTAGAAAACAGAGCCCTATACCTATGATTGAACTGTAATTATTTTTCCTTGTTCTTCATTTTTTTCCTGAATTTGACTATGTTTTTTTTTTTAATGCTGTACAGAAGTTTTTGTTTTTCTTAAGCAAAAAATTTTATCATCTTTTTTTATGGACTTGGCAAATAACCAGGTCTTAACCTGAATCTAAAGAGTTTTTATATTTAACTTCTAAAATTGACCTTTGATATATTTGAATTGTTTTAAACATATCTTGTGAGATAAAGACCAACATTTTTTCCCAGATGTCTACCCAGCTGCTCAGAACCATTTCTTTTCTTGTAGAGTCCTTTCTGCTCACCATTTTGATTTAGCCATAATCATATACATTAAGTTCACTTATATACTGATTACTTACTAGATCTTTTATTCTATTCCATTGATCTGTCTCACTAAATATATCTTGACCAATTATTTTTTTCATATTATTAAATAATTTTCCAAAACATTTTTAATGGATGTGCAGGCATACTTTATTTCACTGTGCTTTTCTTTAATTGCACTTTGCAGATACTGCATTTTTTACAAATTGAAGGTTTATGGCAACCCTGTGTTGGACTAGTCTATCAGCACCATTTTCCCACAGCATTTGCTCAATTTGTGTTGCTATGTCACATTTTGGTGACTTCAAACTTTCATTATTATTGTATTTTTTATGGTGATCTGTGATCAATGATTATAACTCATTGAAAGGTCAGATGATGGTTAGCATTTTTTAGCAATAAAGTATTTTTTAATTAAGGAACATACACGGTATTTTTAGACATAATAATACTATTGCACACTTACTAGACTACAGTATAGAGTAAACATAATTTTGATATACACTGGAAAAATTTTAAAAATCCATTTGACTTGCTTTAGTGCAGTATTCACTTTACTGCAGTTGTCTGGAGCCAAATCCACAATGTCTTTGAGGTATGCCTGCATAATATTAAGACTATGCCAAAACGTAATCATCTCATTTTGAAGGTGAATTCATATTTCAGTGAAAAGTAATTACTGTCCTCTTCCCTACTACCAAAGGTTTCTAGAAACAAAATGTCTGGTTAAAACATATGAATTTCTTTTACAAACTAGGTTCTTATTGTCAGTGTTATGAAATAATATTTTGACAATCACTTCGATAGTTATTTCTAACATTTATATATTAAGCTACTTATTTAAAAGTACCCTTCACTTACCAAATATCTTTAATATCATAAAAATTAATGAAGGAACACTTACAGTTCAAATTTAAGAGTTAGATTACTATAGTCAGATTATTTTTTTTTTCTAAAAAGTTGTGTTTATTATCTAATTTTGAGAAGAGAGACAAAGGTGACTTTTAAAGTCTGTGTATTGATCAATTAGCAGACTACTGGAGTAATTTTTGTTAAATAAATAAATACACAAATCCAACTTGGTCTCTGGATCCAAGTGATTTTTCAAGTGACTTAAATAAGGCATACCTTGCTTTTAAGTTCTTTATTGAGTAGAATCACCCTTTCCCTACTCTAGGTCTTTGTTGAGTCTATGCCTTTGTTCCTGTTTACTTTTATTTCCTTTTTATAGCATACATTCCAAAATTAAAAAAAAATGTGAATCCCAAAGACAGTGTGTTGGGATGCCTTTACAATTCACACTAAGCTGGCGATTTGCATTTGGCTAAGAGGCAATGACCTCCAGCAGGACAGTAGGAAAGAGTTCCCACCAGGGCACACGATGTCCACCTTCAAGTGCTTGAATTCTAAAATAATGCCTTAAACAATACAGATGTTTATTTTTCTCTCAAGCAAAAATCCAAGGCAGTACTCCAAGACTAACTGGTGCTCTATGGTGATCAAGGGCTCAAGTTAAGCTCCTCCTAACTTGTTACACTTGCCTCATTCACAGAATCACTCTGAGGTTTAAGATGGACACTTCAGTTCCAACCATTATGACCACATATGTTGCTCATACCACATTCACCTACATACAGTTGCCCAGAACATAATCATTTAACCACACCTATCTGCAAGAAAGTCTAGTAAATCTAGGCTTTACTGGGGTGGGCAAATGTCCAGCAAAACATCAGGTATTCTGTTATTGGAGAAGAAGGGAAAAAGAGATATGGACAATTAGTAGTCTGCTGCAGTGCCCTCAAAGATTTATGGCCACCTCAAACAAGTACTTAAGACCAAAACTTAAATTACATATATAATATTCACTTCCATTTTCAATTTATTGTTCTATATTTCTTTTACCCTTTCTCTTAAATTATTTTTTGGTAAAGAGTGAGAGGCAGAAAAAGATGGCAGTGTGAGAAGTGAGGCAGAAACTTCCTCCCAAAACCACATATAACACAAAAATACAGCAAATACAACTAATCCTGAAAGAATGACCAGAAATAAAACTGCAACAGACAGCCTACATCTGGGGAAAAGAAAAGACCTCACAGAAAAGGGCAAAATAGCAAAACCTCAATCTGGCAGGACCCAAGCTCTCCCCCCTCCCCACCTAACCAGCGAGAGGAACAGAAACAGACCTGGGAGGAAGTAGAAGCCCAGCACTGATAAACACCTACCCCTGGAGTTGTGCTCCAGGAGTACGAACCATATTACATGGTGCTCTGGAGATTAGTGGGGTTGGAAAGCAAAGGCAGGCAGAATCGGAGAGACTGAGATTTCAGCCACTTGTGGAGAACAGGTACACACAACTGACCATTCAAGGACAACAGAAAGGCAGGCACTTTGAAAGACTTCTCAATAGTGAAAGCACTGCTAAAGAGGCAAGAATTACACAGTGCTTGCTGCTCAGGAGAAAGGACAGGTGGACAAAAATGTCCCAGCACACACAGCCCAGCAGGTTGAGAACTTTCAGGAGCTTCAGGCACTCCATCCCACTGTCTGACAATGCAGTGCTGAGGCTCCCTACTGTGATACATAGGCTGCCACTCTTTCCTCACTGCACTACCAAGTGGCAAACCTGCTGCCCTGGCCAACGTACCAGGCCAGTTGGAGGGAGGCTCCACCTATAGCTGCTGAAAGAGCATAATGCACAGGCTCCTCCATGGCCCTGGCAGTGGAGGCAGGCACTATAGACAGGAAGCAGAAATGGGCTCTTTCATCCTGGCAGGCACCAGTCTGCTCACCTGCTGTCCCCGCCATTGCACCAGGCCAACCAGAGAGTGGCCACACCTATGGCAGTTATAAGGACATAATTCAGAGGCTCCTCCCTGCATGATTAGTGCACTGGCCTTGGCAGTAGAGGCATGCCCTTCAGACGGGAAGCAGAAAAGAACTCTTTCCTCCCAGCAAGCACCAGGTTTAACTTACCCACGATCCCCACCATTGCTCCAGATTTTGGGCAGCTCCAGAGAGTAAAGCTTCTGGGCACTAGAGAGCACTGCTTACACAAAGTTATTATTATACAGGAATCACTTAAAAATTAAAAAAGCAAAAGAATTTGTCCAAACAAAACTACAGGAAAAAAACTCCTGAAAGAAGGCTAAGTTAAAATGAAATCACCAACCTTCTTGATTAAGATTTCAAAACAAAAATCATAAACATGCTCACAGAGCTAAATAAAAATATTCAAAACCACAGAGAGGACTTAAAAGAAAGAGACAGAAACTTTGAAAAATACAGTATCTGAAATGAAACATACAAGGAAGGGACTTAAAAGCAGATTAGAAGAGGTAGAGGAGACAGTAAATGGAATAGAAATTAGAGAAAAGGAATACAAAGAAGCGGAGGCACAGAGAGAAAAAAAGATTTCTAGGAATGAAAGAATAGTAGAAGAACTGTGTGACCAATCCAAACAGAACACTATTCACATTATAGGGGTACGAGAAGATGAAGGCTAGAGAGAAAAAAGGGATAGAAAGTTTCTTAGAGGAAATAATTGCTGAAAACATCCCCAATCTTGGGAATGAAATAGTTTCTCAGGCCATGGAAGTACACAGATCTCCCAACATGAGGGACTCTAGAAAGACAACACCAAGACATATAATGATTAAAATGGCAAAGATCAAGGACAAGGACAACCAGAGACAGAAAAAGATCACATACAGAGGAAAACCCACAAGGCTATCATCAGACTTCTCAGCAGAAACCTTAGAGGCCAGAAGGGAGTGGCATGATATATTTAACGCAATGAAACAGACGGGCCTCCAACCAAGAATACTCTACCCAGCAAGATTATAATTTAAATTTGAAGAAGGTATTAAACAATTTCCAGATAAGCAAAAGTTGAGGGAATTTACCTCCCACAAACCATCTCTACAGTGTATTTTAAAGGGCCTGCTCTAGAAGGAAGTGCTCCTAAGGCTAAATAGCTGTCATCAAAGAAAAGAAAACCACAGTAAAGGACCAATCAATTACTAAGCAAATGTAAAATTAAATCAACTACTCACAAAGTTAGTCAAAGAATACACAAAGAGTATAGAATATGACACCTAACATATAAAGAGTAGAGGAGAAAGAAAAGGAAGGGGGGATAAAAGAACCTTTATACAGTGTTTGAAATAGCATAATAAGTGAGTTAAGACAGACTGTTAGATAGTAAGGAAGCTGTCCTTGAACCTTTGGTAAACACAAATCTAAAGCCTACAATGGTAATAAGTACATATCTATAGATAATCACCCTAAATGTAAATGGACTGAATGCACCAATCAAAAGACATAGAGTCACTGAATGGATAAAAAACCAACACCTATCCATACACTGCCTACAAGAGACACATTTCAAACCCAAAGACGTACACAGACTAAAAGTGAAGGGATGGAAAAAGATATATCATGAAATAATAGGGAGAAAAAAGCAGGAGTAGCAGTACTTACACTAGACTAAATAGATTTCAAAACAAAGAAAGCAACAAGAAACAAAGAAGGACAATATCTATGCACCCAACATAGGAGCACCTAAATATGTAAAACAAATACTAACAGAATTAAAGGGGGAAACAGAATGCAATATAGAATGCAATGTGTTCATTTTAGGAGACTTCAACACACCACTCACACCAAAGACAGAACAACCAGACAGAAAATAAGTAAGGGGACAGAGGCACTTAACAATACATTAGAACAGTTGACTTAACAGACATCTACAAAACAAGAAGACCCCACCCAAAAGCAGCAGGATACACATTCTTCTCAAGTGCACATGGAACATTTTCAAGAACACATCACATATTAGGCCACAAAAAGAGCCTTAGTAAATTGAAAAAGACTAAAATTGTGCTAACCAGCTTCTCAGATCACAAAGGTATGAAATTAGAAATAAATTATGCAAAGAAAACAACAAAGCCCACAGACATATAGAAGCTTAACAACATGCTCCTTAATAATCAATGGATCGATGACCAAATAAAATCAGAGATCAAGCAATATATGGAGACAAATGAAAAAACAACTCAACTCCCCAATATCTGTGGGATGCAGTGAAGGCCGCTCTAAGAGGGAAGTATATTGCAATACAGGCTTACCTCAAGAAACAAGAACAACCCCAAATAAACAGTCTAAACTCACAATTAATGAAACTAGAAGAAGAACAAATGAGTCAGTAGAAGGAGGGACATAATAAATATCAGAGTAGAAATAAATACAATTGAGAAGAATAAAACAATAGAAAGAATCACTGAAACCAGGAGCTGATTCTTTGAGAAAATAAACAAAACAGATAATCCCCTGCCACACTTATCAAGAAAAAAAGACAGTGTACACCCATAAACAGAATCAGAAATGAGAAAGGAAAAATCACTATGGACACCACAGTAATACAAAGAATTATTAAGAGAGTACTATGAAAAATTATATGCTAATGAATTGGATAACCTAGAAGAAATGGACAACTTTCTAGGAAAATAGACTTCCAAGACTGACCCAGAAAGAAACAGAAAATCTGAACAAAGCAATTATGAACAATGAAATTGAATTGATAATCAAAATACTACCTAAGAACAAAACATCTGAACTAGATGGCTTCATGGCTGAATTTTATCAAACACTTGGGAAAGGAAAGAACTTATACCCACCCACCTTAGAAGAGGATGGAATAATTCCAAACTCATTCTATGAGGCCAGCATCACTCTAACACCAAAACCAGACAAAGATACCACAAAAAACAGAAAATTAGACATCAAAAAGAACATCCATCATGATCAAGTGGAATCTATTCCAGGGATGCAAGCATGGTACAATATTCGGAAATCCATCAACATCAACCACCACATCAATAAAAAGAACAAAAATCACATGATCATCTCCATAGATGCTGAAAAAGCATTTGACAAAATTCAACATCCATTCACGATAAAAACTCTCAGCAAAATGGATATAGAGAGCAAGTACCTCAATATAATAAAGACCATATATGACAAAACCACAGACAACATCATACCTAACAACGAGAAGCTGAAAACCTTTCCTTTAAGATAGGGAACAAGAAATAAATGCCCACTCTCCCCACTTTTATTCAACATAGATCTAGAGGTCCTAGCCATGGGAATCAAACAAAAAGAAATAAAAGGCATCCAGATTGGTAAGGAAGAAGTTAAATTGTCCCTGTTTGCAGATGATATGATATTGTACATAAAAAACCCTAAAGAATCCACTCCAAAACTAATAGATCTAATATCTGAATTCACCAAAGTTGCAGATACAAAATTAATACACAGAAATCTATTGCATTTCTATACACTAACAATAAACTAACCGAAAGAGAGATCAGGAAAACAATTCCATTCACAAATGCATCAAAAAGAATAAAATACCTAGGAATAAACCTAACCAAGGAAGTGAAAGATCTATACTCTGAAAACTACAAGACACTCACGAGAGAAATTAAAGAAGATACCAAAAAATGGAAATACATCCCGTGCTCATGGGTAGGAAGAATTAATATTGTCAAAATGGATTCAATGCAATCCCTATCAAAATACCAACCACATTCTTTAACAAACTAGAGTAAAGAGTTCTAAAATTCATATAGAACCACAAAAGACCCCAAATAGCCAAAGCAAAACTGAGTAGGAAGAATAAAGTGGATATAAACCCAAGCATATATGGTCAATTAATATACCATAAAGGAGCAATGGGGAAATGACAGCCTCTTCAACAACTGGTGTTGGCACAATTGGACAGCTACATGTAAGAGAATGAAACTGGATTATTGTCTAACCGATACATAAAAGTAAACTCAAAATGGATCAAGCACCTGAATGTAAGTCATGAAACCATTAAACTCTTAGAAGAAAACATAGGCAAAAATCTCTTGAATATAAACATGAGCAACTTTTTCCTGAACACATCTCTTTGGGCAAGGGAAACAAAATAAAAAATAAACAAATGGGACTACATCATGCTAAAAAGCTTCTGTACAGCAAAGGACACCATCAGCAGAATAAAAGGCATCCTACAATATGGGAGAACATATTTGTAAATGACATGTCTGACAAGGGGTTAATATCCAAAATATATAAAGAACTCATATGCATCAACACCCAAAAAGCAAATAACCCTATTAAAAAATGGGCAGAGGATATGACCAGACAATTCTCCAAGAAGAAATTCAGATGGCCAGCAGGCACATGAAAAGATGCTCCATATCACTAATTATCAGGGAAATGCAAATTAAAACCACCATGAGATATCACCTCACACCAGTTAGGATGGCCGACATCCAAAAGACAAGGAACAACAAATGCTGGCGAGGATGTGGAGAAAGGGGAACCCTCCTTCACTGCTGGTGGGAATGTAAACTAGTTCAACCATTGTGGAAAGCAGTATGGAGGTTCCTCAAAACCCTAAAAATAGAAATACGATTTGACCCAGGAACTCCACTCCTAGGAATTTACCCAAAGAAAACAACTTCTCAGATTCAAAAAGACATATGCACCCCTATGTTTATTGTTGCAGTATTTACAATAGCCAAGATATGGAAGCAATCTAAGTGTCATCAGTAGATAAATCGATAAAGAAGATGTGGTACATGTACACAACGGAATACTATTCAACCATAAGAAAGAAACAAATTCTACCATTTGCAACAACATGGATGGAGCTAGAGGGTTTTATGCTCAGTGAAATAAGTCAGGCAGAGAAAGACAAATACCAAACGATTTCCCTCATTTGTGGAGTGTAACAACGAAGCTAAACTGAAGGAACAAAATAGCAGCAGACTTACAGACTCCAAGAAGGGACTAGTGGTTGCCAAAGGGGAAGGGTGGGAGAGGGCTGGTGGGGAGAGAGGGAGAAGGGGATTGTGGGGTATCATGATTGGTGCACATGGTGTGTGTGGGGTCATGGGGGTAGACAGTGTAGCTCAGAGAAGATAAATAGTGATTCTGTGGCATCTTACTACACCGATGGACAGTGTCTGCAATAGGATATGGGAGGGGACTTGATAATAAGGGTGAATGTAATAACCACATTGTTTTTCTTGTAAAACCTTCATAAGACTGTATATCAATGACACCTTAATAAAAAAAAAAAGACATGGAACAACAAATGCTGGCAAGGATGAGGAGAAAGGGGAACCGTCTTACACTGCTGGTGGGAGTGTAAATTAGTTCAACCATTGTGGAAAGCAATATGGAGGTTCCTTAAAAAATCTAAAGTAGAAATACCATTTGACCTGGGAATTCCACTCCTAGGAATTTGCCCAAAGAAAGTAAGATCCTAGATTCAAAAAGATACATGCACCCCTATGTTTACAGCAGCACTACTTACAATAGCCCAGCTATGGAAGCAACCTAAGTGTCCATTAGTAGATGAATGGATAAAGATGTGGTACGTATACACAATGGAATATTATTCAGCCATAAGAGGAAAATGAATCCTACCATTTGCAGCAACATGGATGGGGCTAAAGGATAGTATGCTCAGTGAAATAAGCTGGGCAGAGAAAGACAAGTCCAAATCATTTTACTCATCTGTGGAGTATAACAACAAAGCCAAACTGAAGAAATAAAACAGCAGCAGACTCACAGATTCCAAGAAGGGACTAGTGGCTACCAAAGGGAAGGAGTTAGGGAGAGTGGGTGGGGAAGGAGGGAGAAGGGAATTAAAGGACATTATGATTAGCACACATAATGTAGAGGGGTCACAGGGAGACAGTATAGCACAGCGAAGACAAGTAGTGACTATAGCACCTTACTACACTGATGGACAGTGACTGCAGCGGGATGTGGGAGGCAACTTGCTAATATGTGTGAATATAGTAGCCACAATGTTGCTCATGTGAAACCTTCATAAGACTGTATATCAATGATACCTTTTTAAATATATACATACACATTTAAAAATAAAAAATAAATTATTTTTGGTAAAGAGCATGGAGGGAAAAAGATAAATATATCTTTAAAATTTTTGATTCAAGTATAAGCATCCCTATTTCAAATATGAGAAATAATTTTTGATAATTATTTATTTTATATTCCCCTGGATATCCAATTAAATAAGTATTCAAGTCAACTTAATAATTCAGTCTACAAATATTTGAGGGCCTATACTATGTGACAGGGTGTGTGTTAGGAGTTCAGAATAAGCAAGACATTCCCAGTTCCCCAGGAACCTACAGTCCATGCAGGAAAAACAACAAAACAAGCAACTAGAATAAAAAATGGCAAGTACTTTAATAGACACTTCAAAGAAATTAGCAAAGATTCCTAATATTCTAGGATGGAACAGGGCAGAGAGAGAGAATGTCTAGAGGAAGGGGAAAGTATAGTGTAGCTATTTAGAGAGAGCAGAAAAAGCATGGCTCATTTAAAAGCTGCAAAAAGTTCAATATGGCTAAAAAGCAGCCAAGGGCAGGAGAGTAGGCTAATAAGACAGGTATGAGCCGGATCATGAAGAGCTTGATGAGCCATGTTGGTTTTAATCCCAGTAACAATGGAAAGTCATTGTGGAGTTTAAACAGAGCACTGACAAATCAGATCAGAGCACAGCCAAAAAGGAAGAAAGGCGTTCATTTAAAACTGTAGCATGAATCCCAGTGAAAGATGACAGGAGCTAAAATGGCAGGGGAGATAGAAATAACTAGACTAACCGGGATAAACAGATAGTAGAATTGACAGGATTTGATGACTATATGGATGCTGATAAGAGAAAAAGGAAAAGTTATGGGTAACTCCCGGGATTCAGGTACTCCCTTTATGCAACTAAGTGGACTGTGATGAGACACATGAAGAAAGTCAGGGCTGGGAGTGGATGTAAGAAATGATTTTAATTTTAGTTACTGAACTGGAGGCATATGTGGGACAGACAACATGCAAGTTAAATAGTTCAATAGGTGTTTGGAAGTCAGAAGACAAATTACTAAAACAACAAAGGATCACTGAACAACCCTGAGGGCTCAGTTGGGGTAAAACATGATGTCTTAATTTATAATGGGATCTATCTACAGAGGTGTGCACTTTCTTTTATTATCACTCAACAAATTAGAGAAAACTCTTAATTCCTTTAGAACTAAGGTTTTGACGGACAGATAAGATAAAAATACAGCAGTGAACACAAAGCAGATAAAGCTTATTCCTTCCCCTATTCTAGGGGAATGAACAAATAAATAAACATCAAGAGGTTATAAGTACTACGAAGACAAATAAAGTAGGATAAGATGGTATTTTGGATAGGGAAGTCCAAGGAGGAGGAGACATCTGAGTAGAGATCTGACTGAAGTAAAGGAGTGCTACATAAACATGTGAGAGAAAGCATTTCTAGTGGAAGAGAAATGCAAAGACCATGAAATGAAAAAATATTGGTAACAGTCAAAGAATAACAAGGAGGCCAGAATGGGTGAGTTCAATGAGGAAAGACAGAACGTGAGGTCAGAGAAGTAGTAAGGAGGCTTTGGGACATGGTAAGGACTTTGGAATTTGTTTCATGTGTGACAAGAAGCCATTGGAAGCTTATGAGTAGAGAAGAGGAGTGAACTTTTCTGAAGTCATCTGTACTGTAGTAGGATTTGGGAGAGCAAAACTCTGAGCTAGTTGTTAAAGTTTTCAGTGAATGCTAAGGGAGTACTGGCAGATGAACAGGTGAGAGAAATAAGGACAAATGGGGGTGAAGCTGAGAGGAAGGAGTCTGAAAGCAGCAGCCCCTCCATAAGCACTAGCAAACTGAGAGGATACAGGATGAAAGGACAAAAATCCCTGGGGAAACTCTCAAGAGGTTTACATTCTAGTCATGGCAAATGAAACTGAGATTACTATAAAATCATCTTTATTTAATTAGAATTGGGTAGCATCAGCACAAATATATTTATTTACTAGATTAAAGTAGCATATTTAAATATGTTAAATAACATGTTTTAATTTTAATTATTACAATATTGGGAGCTTTTATGTTAACCTTCCTAATAAAATAACACATAGATTTTTGGCAGAAGCTTCATGATCTTCTAATTTGGTAGTGTTCTCTCAGGAGTTGGTAAGGTATCATATAACAACATGCAGAAGGCAACAGTATTATTGTTCTAGTTACCTGGAATTTCTTTATATGAAATTGGTATTTTAAAATTTTACATAAAACATTATTCTTATTTAATGTGAAATCTCAGTACTTTAAAACATATATTTATGTTTTTTTCTAGACAATGTATGTAGGTCCTAGTATATGCCCTACCTTGAATCTGCTTGGCCCTGTTTATACATCCATCAACTCCACCACCACCTCTCACCTGACCCTTGGTCTCAAGCTCTTGTCTTGTAGCCCCAGTGAAGATTTACACAGTTCCTGCAATCACAAATTCTCACCCAGGGAGGAGGAGAGATCTGCCACAGCTCTCGCTCCTACCTCCAACTCAACAGACCCAGCAGAAACTCTGGCTTGCTCAGTGGCTCCTCAAAGAGGCCAGGGAACACAACTAAGAAGTATGGAAAAGTTAAACACTCCAGCAGTACACTTCAACCAATAAGGAATGGGACACAGAAAAAAGCAAATATATAAACTGCTAGCCCTTAGACCCCAACCTGTCCCTACCACCATGGATCGCTGAGGCCAAGTGATTCCATGAAAACTCTGGGGTAAACTCCTGTAAATGTGAGTAACCAAGTGTGTAACGCACCACCTCATACAGTTGATGCTCATATTTCATGGTAGTGATGTTCTATAAAGTCGCTGTGAAACTTAGTGAATACTGAACAACCTTTCCTAGAGGAAATACAGGGGTAGGTTTCCTGAGGAACTCTGGTCACACTATTTTCACCAACAGACAATATATAACCTTGTTTTATGTGTGCTTCGTTTAAAGACACTTTTTGTAATATATATTGTTGATCCATTCACATTGAACTCACAACCAATAACACAACTTGTGCCTGAACAAAGCTTACCTAATTTCTCTGTGAGGCACATGGCAGCCTTCTTGTGCTTAGGAACATTTAGACAGCACTGAAGCTTTATGCAGGGGCCATTTTAAACAGCAAAACACCAACACAAAGCACAAAAATGCAAAAACTAAATAGCAAAAATACCTATGTACAGTATGAAATAAGTATAAAACAAGAAGGCAGAGTATCTGTTGAACCTCAGTTTAGAAAGTGTGTGTTGGGTAACTCATATTTTTCACCACTATGGACATATCCAAGAATGATTGCAATAGCACAAGTATTGATTTTGGCACTACAGATTAATTTTCGTAAGCATGCAAATTTGCAAAAATGATATCTGTGAATAATGTGGGTTTACTCCATTTTTTCCTCTTGCTCTGTCACTTTCTTTTCCTTTCCCTTTACTCTTTCTTTCCTATAAATGTACTGTTCTCCCAGTTCCTCAATAAAGCCTTAGTCCATAAACTTCACCTAAGGCTTTGTTTTCTAGGGAATACAGGCTAAAACACAAAAACAAATCTTACTTAAAATTAAATAAGTTTGCTGCTTAAAGAAAAAAATTAAATTGTTGTACTTGGCAAATAAAACCCACTTCTGTTAATTCCCTGGTATATATTTTCTCAGGAAAAGAGTGCCATTGGGAATTTCCCTACTTGATGATGAAAACTTTAAAAAATCAAACTATAGCAAAAAAATGTACTTAATTTCCACTTTACTAAATATGTAATGTTATAGTAAAAGATGGTACAGAGGCAGATTGTTCACTTGGTTTAAAATTAACCAAAGCATTTTAAGAATGCTCCCAATTAATATTTAAAAGTGACTTAATATTGGAAATAGTAAGACTTAGAAAAGCTAAAAGTATTTATGTTTTATTTAGATTCAACTTCATCGAAAAGTGCTGCTTTAAAGGTTGAGAGGGTATGGAATGAAGAGAAAATTTCAATTCAAAGTGGTAACACATTTATTAAACACTTGGAAATATATTTAAGAATAATAATGAGTAAGAATATCACAATTAGGTAAAACAATTTTAAGGACTTTAGTAGGGTGATAGTAGACTTCTATGATCTTTTCTATGTAAAGAATGAAAGGCCTATAAAAAGACACAAAAATTTTGTGTAAGATATAAGTGGCATTTCAAATCAACAGAGTTGAGCTGGCATAAGTTGGTTAACACTTTGGAAACTTTGGAAAAATTACATAAAACAAAATAACTGTAGGTATATCAGAGATTAGAATATAAAAATATTTAAATCCATTAAAAAAGAAATTTCTACAACAAAAACATGAAGAAAAGATTTGCAAAACCAATTACAAAATATTAAGATTTTTTATATATATGAGTTCTTATGATAAACAGGGAAAGAGAGTCACAAAGGAAAACCACGTAAATGATAAAATCTACATATGTTTTTAAAAAATCACAAAGAGAAAATACAAACAGCAAGAATAGGAATGGAAAAGAAAGTATGAACACCAACTAAATTATAACCAAAGAAACACAAATTAGAATGAGACATTTGTTATCTATAAATTAGCAGAAAAAATAAACCTAATATTTAGTATTCAGGTGCAGAAAAAATGGTAATTCTCATAGCCTTGGGTTCAGAGAATAAACTGGTACAACTTTTCCAGAAGCCATTGGTATTAGATATTCTAAGTCTTTAAAACACTACATACTATTCAACCAGGTACTCAGCTTCTAGCAATTAATTTAATGAAATTATTCCAAGCTACATAAAGATATAAATAAAAATATTCACCTCAAAGCAATTTATAATGAGGAAAAATTGAGAAACAACCTAAAATTCCAAAAAAACAGTCTGTTTAAATTATGGTACCACTTAGAATATTTCATGTCGAGGTAAAATGTTCATGACATAATGCTTGATTTTGTTTTTAAAATGTGTTTTGGGTTTTATTTTTTGGTAATAGAGTGCTCACTATTTGCCAAGCATTGTTCTTAGCATTTTAAAAATATTAACCCATTTAATCCTTATAATAGCCAAAAATGAATTAGTTGTTATTATTGATGTTATTAAAAATAAATCAAAGCATATGGAAAACAAACCACTTATATTATTCATATATAGGAATTTTCCCCAGTTTAAAATAGAAATGTGAAGCGAATATTTCACTGCTTTTTATTAAGGCCATGATTATGGGATGAAAATCTCGTCAACAATCATAAACAAAGTTTGCATTAGGTAACTGACTATCCACTGCTTTTTGGCAAGATGTATGTCACCCCAATTTTGCCACCATCATAATACATACCAATTTTGTATGCTTTATCAGGTCCTAAGAAATAAAAAGTAACCTAAATCTTCATCACACCAATTAAACACATGTTTAAAATATATTTGACAATACCACTTAGTAGGGACTTGACTTTCACAAATCACTTAACCTTCAAGCCTTGGTTTTCTCAGCAATAAAAAGGAAAATACCTTCCTCAAAAGGCCAAGTACAAAATGCTTTAGCTCATAATGTCAGTTCAAAAACGAAATTTCTTAACTACTTATTAAATTCCTATAAATTCTGTGACCGTGACTTACCGACAGGATAATTCTCCATCCATAGCATCATGTTCATCTGTGCTGGTATATGTTAATCTTCCTCCAACAACTGTCCCAACTAAGTATACCAGCCATGCAAGACGTCCTAATATATAACAGGAAAGAAAATTGTTAGAAAGTATTGATAGAAATAAAGCTTATTTTTCAGAAAATTCCAAACGTAGCAAAATGATCGATTTTCCAAACAAGTGACAAACTACTGTGAACTCAGTTCTGGGCCGAGAGTGAAGAGTCAGGTTTTAAGTTTATCAAAGCAGTATTAATAGTGAAAATGACATATTTTAGAGCCAGATAAACTGTTTGAATGACAGCTCCACCAATTCACTTTGTGACCTTTCATAAATTACTTACCTTTTTATGTCTTAGGTTTTCATTTGCAAAATGGAGAAAACAGTATCTCCTAAGAAGACTTAGAATTTAAAATTAAATTTGGTAACAAAAAAACAAATGTAGTATCTAGACCCAGGGCTGTCAGTAAGTACTTTGATGATCCAATGACCAGGATCTTTGCTGAATAGCCAAAGCCATGATAGCACCAGTCTGATCATTTTTAATACTGACCCTGTTTGGAACATAATAGATGGTAATAAATTCATTCTTTGTATTTTTATGGAAAATCTTTTTTAAATCCAAGATTTTCACTGCAAATCACATTGCTTGATGACTAAATTAACTTCATGGGCAATAGCAGCAAAAGATGAACTTTACAACAGTGACACAAATGACAACATCTAGTTTTCACCAAAATTACTTAGGGGCAGGCAAAACTGACAAATTTAGAAATGGAGGTATTTACTGAAGCTTTTTCTTTAAGGCTTATTATTTTAGACTTCTAGATTCACCAATCTATGTATAAGATTCTCCAAGATTTTTGATACCTGTATGAATAATTAACACATACCAATTATCTTTCTAAAAAGAAATTTTATACTATTCTTGGGGCTTGTTTTTTTAAAGATGAGCAGGGTATTTCATAATACTGAAGTCAATTATATTTTTATATTGAGAAATTTGACAAACTTCTTTTAAGTTAGAAATATAACCTGGCAAATATCCACATCCCTTAATCTATCACAAAACAACAATGAATAAATCAGAATTGACCAGTTATGCAGCCTTGTACATAAGCAACGTGAAACAAAAGTAGAACAGGCACACTAATCTGATCAAGTAGGTTGGCCCTTGAAAAATATGGGGATTATGGGTGCTGACCCCTGTGCAGTCTAAAATCCACATATAACTTTTAACTCCCCAAAAACTTAATAGCTATGGTTGACTGAAAGCCTTACTGATAACATAGTTGAATAACACATACATCATATGTTATATATGCTTAAAATAAAGATAAAGAAAATATTTGTTCAAATCTCATAAATCTCCAAAAAATTTTCCAATATATTTATTGAAAAATAATTTGCATATAAACATGCCCACACAGTTAAAACCAGTGTTGGTCGTGGGCCAACTGTAATTCATAAAACAGACTCAAGCTTCAAGACATGCATAATAAGTGACAAAGGTAACAGAATAAAAACCCCATGTAGGAAACTGAAAGTACTAAGAAAGTTACCTTATGTACTCCAGAAGTGTTTTATGATCAGTATAAAAGTCTACTAGTCCCCTGATGACCCTGCTTCCTCTGCGGGCACTCTCAAGTGGTAGCTGATTTCTCTTCCACACCTCTTGCCTCTTGGGTCTTGGACATAGGTGTTCTTAATGTTCCTCATTTCTGCTTCCAGAACTTACTTCCTCTCTTCATCATAAAAGCCCTCAGCTTTACATCTTATGTTAGCTAACCATACTACCAAATACTCTTTCTTGTTGTAATTATCTACTTTCCCTTAGGTTAGAAATAAGGTTATGTCTCCTTATTTTTTGAAGGTGTTAGTTCATGGCTTGCTGTCACTCCAACAATATTTCTATCATAATCAGTATTGATTTCAATATTTACAAAGATGAATCTTACATCAACAATCCTTCCTTCTACTGGGAACCTCCAATCCATGAATCTACTACTTTCTTTTTTAACAACTTTTCTGAAATATAATTTACACATCACACAATTCACCCACTTCAAGTATATAATTCAATGTTTTTTAGTAAATTCAGAGGGTTGTGCAAACATCACCACAATCTAATTTTAGAACATTTTCATCCCCCCTAAAAGAAACCCCCCTCTGTACCCACTGCCTCTCCAGCCCTAAGCAGTTGTAATTTACGTTATTTCTCTTCAGATTTTTCTCATTCTGGAAATTTTATATAAATAGAATCATACAATATGTGGTCTTTGTGATCGTCTTCTTTTACTTAGCATAATGTGTTCAAAGATCATCCATGTTGTAGCTTGTACTGGTATTTCACTTGTTTTTACAGCCAAATAATATTCCATGTTTGAACATGTAACATTTTATTTATCCATTCATCAGTTGACAGGCACTTGGGTTGTTACCACCTTTTGGCTTTATAAACAATGCTGCTAAGAATATTTCTATATAGTTTTTATGTAGATAAATGTTTTCATTTCTTGGGCATACCTAGAAGTGGAATTGCTGGTCAAATGATACCATTTTTTAACATTCTGAAGAACTGCCTAAGTGCTTTCCAAAGTAGCTGTACCATTTTACCCTCCCACCAGCAATGTACGAAGGCCCAATATCTCTACATCCTTGCCAATACTTGTTATTATCTTTTTTATTATATCCACCCTAGTGGGTATGAACTAGAATCATGTAATGTTGACATCCCTTTCCCTAATGACTAACAACGTTGAGTATCCTTTCATGTGATTACTGGCTACTTACAAGCCCTTCTTTGGAGAAATATCTATTCAAATTCTTTGCCCATTTTTAAACTTATCTTTTTTAGTATATTATTGAGTCATAGACTTCTTTATATAGTTTAGATGCAAGTCTTTATTAGATATGTGACTTGCAAATATTTGTCCCATTCCCTGGGTTGTTTTCACTTTCTTGATGTCCTTTGAAGCACAGTAATTTTAATTCTCATATAGTCCAAATTTCTAACTTTCCTTTTGTTATTTCAGCATTTGGTGTTGTATCTAAGAAACTATTGCCCAACCCCAAATCATGGAAACTTACTCCTATGTTTTCTTCTAAGAGGTTCATAATTTTAAATCTTACATTTAGGTCTGTGATTCATTTTGGCTTAATTTTTATGTATCATAGGAGGTAGGGGTACAATTCCATTCCTTTGCGTGTGGATTTCCAGTTGTCACAGGACCACTGGTTAAAAGGACAATTCTTTTACCATTGAATTTTCTTGCCACCCTGGTCAAAAGTCAACTGATTACAACTTGGAGGGTTTATATCTGGACTCTCAAATTCTATTTCATCAATCTAATGCCTATCTTTCTGCCAATATCATACTGTTACTGTTGATTACTGTTGCTTTGTAGTAAATTTTGAAACCAGGAAGTTTGAGTCTTTCAACTTTGTTCTTTTTGAAGATTATTTTGGATATTCGGGGTCTCCTGGATTTCCACATAATTTAAGGATCAGCTTGTCTATCCCTGCATAGAAGCCTGCTGGGATTTTGACAGAGATCCATCATAATGGTATTAAGTCTTCTGATCTACGACCATGGAATCTTTCCACTTACTGAGATCCTTAATTTCTTTCAACATCTTACAGTGTCAGTACCCAAGTCTTACACTTACTTTTAACGTTTATATCTTAATATTTTATTCTTTTTCAATGTTACTGTAAGTGGATTACCTTCATTTAATATACAGACACACTGTTGACTTTTGTTTATTGTCTTGCATCCTACAACTTTACTGATCTCTTTTATTAGTTCTAACAGCTTTTTTTGGATCTGCCATTTTTTCACTCTTACATCCCCTTCATGTCTTCTCTACCCTGCATACCCAGCTTTGGTTCTATGGTAAAATCATTAACATCTTTGCCTTGCATACCACTTCACTGCAACTCCTCTCTTGCTCTGACACAGTCATCTTACAAAACCCTAAATATTTAAATCCAATTCCTCACCTATTTTTTTACTATACTCACACAGCTTAATATAACTGGGGAAAAATACAACTATGCTAACTAGTCTCACTTTGAATATACCTTCTCAGTCAGGCCTTACATAGCAAACCTATTAGTTCTGATACCTACAGTCTAGTAGTACGTCTTCAAGATACCCATCAATCAGTTCCTTTCCTCCATGTATGCCATGTATGCACACATCGAGAAATGGAGTCTACTGTTCTTCCAATCCTTTGTAAATCTGGACTGGACTGTGACTGCTTAAACTAACAGAATAAGGTAGAAGTGACACTATTTCAGTACTGGGCTTAGTCTTTAAGAGAATCGAAAGTTTCCTCCAGTCTCTCAGGGACTGTTCGCTCTGGGGAAGCCAGTTACCATGTAAGAAGACCACATACCCTGAGACCATCACAGTATTAGGAAACCCAAGCTAGCCATGAAAAAAGACTACATGGATGTCCCACAAAGGCGCAGCTAGAGCACATTCATCAAACAACTAGCTCAGACATCAGACTTGTGAGTAAAGAATCATTCAGGTGACTCCATCCCTAGCGTCATCTGATTACAATGCCTGAAAGACTCCAAAAGAGAACCATTCAGCTGAGACTCATCAAACCCAGAGAACATTTAGAGATAATAACAAAGTGATTATTATTTGATGAGCCACCAAGTTTTGCTAAGAGATAACCATAACATAATTTGCCAACATTTCATATTCCCCTCCCCTGCTTCATTATATTTTTCATTTTAGTGTTTATCACTTTCTAACACAATATATATTTTATTTATTTATCTTGCTTTGTTACCTGTGTATTCCAACAGAATCTAAATTGCATTGTGTTATCCTTTCCTGTTTAGTTGTATATTACATCTCCAAAGCATTAAAACAGCGCCTGGCATGTAGTACATTATCTATTGACATGGGTTACCAAATTAAGAAATCATTACATAGAAAATACAGCATGAAACAGGGAAGAAAAAGTTAACATTATCAATTTAGCAAACACTAAAATATACAGTTATTATAAATGAATTTTTATGGTGATTCTATTTCTACTGCTTAAGGAAAATAAAAGCAACTTCTCTAAGCATACTCAGTAAAAGATATGATATAGTCTATCCTCATTATTTGCAGATTGTGTTATCTGCAAATTTGTCTACTTGGTAAAATTGACTTGTAACCCCAAATTCAATACTTGCAATCATTCGTGGACAGGTGCGGAGCAGCAAAAAATCTGTGTTGACCAACGCAGATGTTCCAAGCTTACGTAAAACAAAGCAACACTATGTTTTTGTTTCATCTCATACTGTAAACAGGGAAGTATTCTTCTCATGGACTTTTTGGACTTTCTTTTGTACTTCGGGGTTTTTTGTTTTTTGTTTTGGTGTTCTTACTGTTTAAAATAGTCCCCAAGAGTAATGCGTAAGTGCTGCATAGTGTTTCTAAATGAAGAAAAACTGTTACGTGCCTAGTAGAGAAAATACATGTAGGAAAGCTTCACCCGGGCATGAATTATAGTGCTGTTGGTCGTGAGTTCAATGTAAATGAACCAACAGTACATATAAAACAAGGTATCTTTAAGCAAAAACACACATAAAACAAGGTTATATGTTGATTTGTCAATGAAAATGTTGTAAACCAGAGGCCCACAGGAACCTAACTCTGTACTTCCCCTAGAAGCAATGGTTTAGCATTTGTTAAATCAGTGTTCTTAGGAACTTCATAGAACTTACAAACCAAATAACAAGAATCAACTATATTTCTCAGAATCTTACAGAGGTCATTATTAATAGACTATATCCCAACTGCTTGTGAGGCATACACATTTTGTAGAATGAATGTGATCCAAAACATCATAATTTTTGGTGAATGTAGCGTAATAATTTACCTGCCCTATGAGAGTCATTATTTTAAAAATATCCTAGTGCACATTCTCAAAATGGAAGTGTTTAAATATATTTAATACTTACATTAAGATACTGATATAATATTTAATCATGTTATATTAAATATAAATAACCTTTTATATGTTTTACCCATTTAGATTTTTAGATATTTATTTTTCTTAAAGAAAGGTGGACTAATACTAAAAATAACAGCAAACATTTACTGTGCACTAGGTACTGTTCTAAAGATTGTATCTGTAATCTATATCTATATTCATTTAATGTCACAAATCTTTATTTAAAGTACAGAGCTATGATACAAATATAGGCAATAGATTCCCAAGAGTCCATTCTCTAACCATTATGAGATACATACCCCTGCCTCTCAAGAATGATAAAAGGGAATTCTCAAACAACACACTTGTCAATTAGCTGGACAGACCTTGATGACCCAATGTTTAATATCCAACAATCCTGTTTTTAATACATTTTAATTCCTAATCCTGAATTATTCTCTAGATATCTCCCAAATTCTGACCACAAATGGGATTGCATCTGACTTTGCAATCATTTCTAGGGCATTTCACACTTCTGATTCCCAAACCACCCACTATAAAATCAAGTATATGTGACACATGAAATAAATATTTGTTGAATAGCTGATTTTAAAATAAGCAAGCTTATTTTGGGGGTCCATCAGTAACGTAAACACAGAAACATCTGCCTTCTATCTTTTGATAAAACAACCTACTTGAAAATACACAAAGAATTCATCATGCACATAATTTTTATATTTCTCTATTGGGAGACCAACATGAAAAAACTTCAGGTAGTACAGCTCAGGTTCAAATCCTATGTCTGCTATTAATATGTTAGTTACTTAATTTCGACTTAAATTTCCTCATTTATGAATATAAGGATGATGATAATACCTGGCTCACAGAATGTTACAAGCACTAAATGGTATTTTGCTTATAGTCATAATAATTGCTCTAAGTGCTAAAAAAATGTTGCCATTATTACTATTATTAAATAGCTATCATCCCTTTTTGGTTCTTCCCTATCATACCTACAAAAATCATAAAACATATCAACTTGTAACTTTTATATGTTCATTCTGAGTTTTATTATAGAAGCTGCTCAAGAAAATTAAGTCACAATATTTAAAAGTTAATATTTAAGTTCTTTCCTCTCTACCAAAAAGGCTGTTGCAATTAAAGCTAATTATAATTAACCATACAGACTTCCTTAGTGCCATTTGTAAGAGAAACAAAAAGCCTGCAACTGAAAAAAAAACAAACAAGAAAAACATTATTTAGAAAAGCATTTGCTTTTCTATGTATCATGTTCTGTTGTAGGAGTTTGACTAAATATCTATATATACAGAACAGGGTGAAAAAGGAGACAGAGTTCCCATGCCCAAGGGATTGAACCTAGTGAGAGAAAAAGATGAGGCTGAAAAATGATTGTTTCAAGGCAGTTCATGAGAATTATTGCAAAAGGGTTAAATATATGAATTTCTCAAATTTAAATTTTTTATCTTCTATTTTATTCTGTGACCTTGAAGTTAAGGCTTTCAACAGCATGTGATCAACTGTGAGCATTTTTTCTAAAATTATGGTTAAATTTTCAATGGAAGTATTTATTTAGAGAAAAACAGAATGTGTATTTACTCCTTCCTTGTTTTAGAAAACTGATTTTTATTGTATAAAAAACAGAAATGCAGGCATTTCTTAACCCTTAGAAACTAAACAGTTAAAGAATGGATTAATATTAGAAATAAGCAATGAAATATAAAGGCTTTATAATAAAATGTAATTTTCATATTTAAGTGATAAGTGATATTTCTCATACACATTAAACACTTCTCTAAACCTCAATTTTGGACTGACAGTGTTCAAAATAACAAATGTTACTTTACACCCACAAAATTTAAAGAACCACAAAATATAAATCCATAAATGTAAGCTGCATTTAAAAATTTAAGTATCTGATATATTAGGTTTATATCTTTAAATTTTTTTCAAATCTCATCTTATAATAAGACTAAATTTTCATTATAATTTTTACTTTTCTACTTATTCTGAAATGTTCACACTTGTTTTAGCAGCTGTTCAAGCACAGAACATTTTTTCCTTTAACAAAATAATTATTGCTGTAATAATATGTAATTATGGTTTATAACTGCAATAATCCCAAAGAAATCAGTCATTACCATAGATCACAAGTAATCGTTAACTACTGTTAATGACCTATTTCTTAGGGATTATTGTTTTTGTAAACCATGACCATATCACCACAAATATGGAAGAGCAAGACAATATAATACAAATGAGATCATAATACAATAATAAACTTATTTTGTAACATTAAAAGCCATTAAGCATCTAAATTAAAGCACACATAATGAGAGCATATAATTTTCTTTGTTCAACACTAACTGAAGTGTATAGTCTGCACAAAAGAAATTGAATACTATTACATACAATGGTACAAGCAAGAGCCACATTAGGCATTTTTCACAATATAAAATAATCGTTTTTGAGTAGACCACAGATACCTTTAAAAAGCAGTCAAGATTCCTTCCCACTGACCCTCTGACTAGATGAATTTATTTAAATGTTTATTATTAAATATTTAAGATGTTAAAATGTATCGTTATATTAGATGCTTTGAAATGTTATTTTATTAAAACTACATAGTCTATCCAACTATAATAACTCCTTGAATTTATATTAATAATCAGGTCTGACATACTTTATTCAATAGACAGACCTATTTAAATTAATATCAATACATTATTATATTTCAGTTAACCCATTCATATATCTTAGAACAGCTATACTGTCATTCAATGCTGTTTTGTAGAAAAACAGGTCTTTTATTTTACAAGTTATTCTTACATTGTACTGTAATATCTGATACATATAAAAGAATATATGTAATGTACATAAAGTGTAATAAAACAAACACCTGTGAACCTTCTATCTTAAGAATCAAGGCTTTACCATCCCCGCTACCTCATACTCCTCCCCTAGCTTATCCCTTTACCTCCCACCCTATAGGTAATCATGATCCTGTGTTCTGTGCTTACTAACCTCTTCAGTTTTTTTTCATTTTTCAGTTTATCACTTATGTATATATTCCTAAACAACATATTTTCAGCCTCACTTCTTTTGGGGCTTTATATGATTCATACTATATATAGTTATCTGAGAATTGTGTTTTGCACTAAATATCCTTACTCTGACATTCATCTTTAAGTATACCCATACTTAATTCATTTCAATTGTTATATAATACTCCACTGTGTAACTATATTATGATATGTTTGATTTTCATGTTGATGGGTATTTGAGCTGTTTCCAGTTTGTCTTTAGGAACAATGAGACTATGAATATTCTCACACACGTCCTCTTGTATGAAAGAGATTTTCGAGAAGACATACTGAAGAGTGGAAGTGCCCAGTCAGCAGGTATTTGAATGTACCACTTCAAGAAAAACACCGAATTGATTTCCATTCCATTCCCAATTGATTATATACTCATTTTGATATACTCCAATTAATAAAAGTTGGTTATATGAATTCCCTTTGATCTACATTCTTCTCTAAGATTTCTTATTTTTGCTAGCCTCCTGAGAGTAAGATGGTATTTCATGTGCCTTCATGTATGTTTGTAAAATTCCCAAGTGTATGGGGTTTATTTATTACTTTTTGCAATTTAATTTTAATTTCAAATTGGTAAGAAAGTGTATTCTTTCACCCTGAATCACTGAAATTTGTTCGGATTTGCTTTATATACTAACATTTGATCAATTTTTTTAATTGAGATACAACAGGCACATAACATTATATTAGCTTCAGGTGTACAACATGATTCAGTATTTGTACATGTGAAATGATCATGACAATAAGTCTAGTTAACATCAATCACCACACAGTCCCCAATTTTTTTTCTTGTGTGAGAACTTTCCAGCAACTTCAAATATGCAATACACTATTATTAACTGTATTCACCATGCTGTACACTATACCTCCATGCCTTATAACTGGAAGTTTATATCTTTGATCACTTTTACTTATTTGCCCTCCTTTTCCCTCTTCCAACCTCTGTCAGCTACCAATCTTCTCTCTCTATCTTTGTGCTCTGGTTTTGTTTTTACTGTTTTTATTTATAGATTCCACACATACATGAGATCATAGGGCATTAGACTTTCTCTAATTATTTCACTTAGCATGATGCCCTCAAGTTCTATCCATATTGTCACATCTGGCAAGATTTCACTCTTTCTTACGGCTGAATAATATTCCATTATGTATGTATATATATATATATATATACACACCACAACTTCTTTATCCATTCATCTATCAATGGACACTTAGGTTGTGTTTGCATGTCTTGGTTATTGAAAATAAGGCTGCAATAAACATGGAGGTGCAGGTATTTTTCAGTTAGTGTTTTCCTTTTTTTTTGGATAAATACGTAGAAGTGGAATTGCTAGATCATATGGTAGTTCTATTTTTTTTTAAGGAATTTCCATACTGTTTTCCATAGCAGTTACATCAATTTACATTCCCACCAAGAGTGCACAAAGGTTTCCTTTTCTCCATATTTTTGCCCACACATATTTCTTGCCCTTCAGAACTGCCATTATAACAGATGTGAGGTGACATCTCATTGTGGCTTTGATTTGTATTTTCCTAATGATTAGTGATATTAGGTACCTTTTAATGTATCTGTTGGCCATCTGTATGTCTTTTTTGTAAAAATATCCAGATCTGCCCACTTTTTGATTGGGTTGTTTGATTTTTTTTTTTGTTATTGAGTTGTATGGTTTCTTTATGTATTTTGGATATTAAGCCCTTACCAGGGAAATGATTTACAAATATTTTCTCCCATTGAGTAGGATGCCTATGCATTTTGTTGATGATTTCCTTTGATGAATAGAAACTTCTTAGTTTGATGTAGTGCCACTTGTATATTTTTTATTTTTTTGCCTCTGCTTTTGATGTCAAATCCAAAAAATCATCGCTGAGAACGATGTTAAGGGGCTCACCACTTGTCTTCTTCTAGGAATTTTATGGTTTCAGGTCTTAGATTAAACTCTTATTCCATTTTGAGTTATTTTGCAAGTACGGTGTAAGATAAATGGTCCAGTTTCATTCTTTTACATGTGACTGTCTGGTTATCCCAACACCATTTATCGAAGAGACTACTGTCCTTTCTCCATTGTATATTCTTGGTTTCTTCTTTGTAAATTATTTGACTATACGTGCATGAGTTTTTCTGGGCTGTCTATACTGTTCCACTAAGCTATGTGTCTGTTTTTATGCCAGTGCCATACTCTTTTGATTAGTACAGTTTTGTAATACAGTTTGAAGTCAGGAAGCACGATGCCTCCAGCTTTGTTCTTCCCGGTCAGTTTTTAAAAGCATACCATCTATACTTTGAGGTGTTACTCTTAAAATTTCACCATCTTAATTCGCCTCCTAAAAATGACAAGGAGTTATAACAATTTTAGTATTCAGCACACCCCTCTCTTTATATGTCACTGTTTATGGTGGTATTTTTTTTTAATTTCACAAGTTAAAAAGTATTTTTTTAAGTATACAGGTTGATTTTGTTGAGATTTATATATCACCAATTTCTATGCACTCCTTTCCTCCTTCCAGAATCACATCCTTTCTTCCTGAAAAATAATCTTTAGAACATTTAATGAACACTTTTAATGAAGAACCTCAGTGAAGATGTACTGGTAGAAAACATCTTGTTTTCATTTGTCCAAAAATATCTTTTGCTCATCCTTTCTCTTGAAAGACACTTTTACTGATATATAACTATAGGATGACTATTATTTTCATTCAATTTTCTTCTGCCTTACATTTTTACTGTTGAGAAGTGAGTCTAGTCTATTAGTCTATTTTATACTCCTCAAGCAGCTTTTGAGATATTCTATTTCTGGCACTACACAGTTTGACTAAAACACTGTTTTTTGTTTTTGACTGGTATATATTGGGCTTGCTGCATTGATGGATTCAAATCTTCCATTAATTCTGAAAAATTCTCAGACAGAAGTCTCTGGTTATCACCTTCTCTATTCTGTCTTTCTGAGATTCAGTATGATATATCTGATTTTTTTATTCCATCCTTTAACTTCTCTTTCAGTATTTTCACTTTCCTTGTTTCTCCACATTCTTGAACATTTCTTCAAATCTAACTGCCAAAATGCAAATTCTTTCTTCAGCTATATCTAATTTATAGACCCATAAGATTTTAGATCATAAAATTTTTTTCAGTAACAGAAGTTTTACTTGAGTCTTCTTCAATCTGTCTTTTTTTCCATACTTTTTGCTCATCTGTGACTCTATTTTTTTATTTCTTTAAACATTTCACAGAAGACTTCTGGGAAGATGACAGTGTAGAGAGAGCTTGAATCCACCTTCACATCAAACCTACACCTACAGAGCAATTCATCTTGAGGAAGAACTGAGGACTGAGTGAGTACCTTCTGCATGACGAAGGATAGACATCACATAAAAAATGGCAGGAGACATAGACATATGGTAACAAAGGGAATACTACCCCCACTACAACAATGCACAGATGGGAGAGACATCACTGAGAAATCTGGACAATTCTCTACCCTGGGGCATAGAAAAAAGCTGTACTTTAAAGTGCATCTAGACTATACATGAAACCTGTTTTATACAACTAAATCACCTACAGTTTCATGGGGGAACAGCTGGAATTCTCACAGAAGCAGAGTTCTGGAGAGTGCCATCTTTTACACTCCTTCCCCATACTGACAATAAAGGGGGAAGCAGGGTTGGTCACACACACCTATTTCAGATCTGGTCTAGGTAGCTTCCCAGCCTCTGCCCATACCTAGACAGGTTAGATGGAGAGCAAATTAGAGCTGCAGATGCCCCAAGGCAAGCCCTTGAAGGTGAACCATGGAGAGCACACTTAGGTCCCTGAGGCACTGCAGGTGCCAACCCATTAGCCACAGAGATGGGGCTTTACTGGGGCAGAACCTGAACATACATATGTATAGAAGATGCATAGCCAGTAGCTGCTCATCTCTGGAGAGCACACTTGACCTGCTGCTGTATCCCAGGCACAGTGATGGTATCTGTGGAGGTGGAGCTTTCCTGGGCTTTGGGCTGCATGGTTGGTACACAGCCAGTCATTGCCCACCCTTGGATAGTGCACCTGGGCTGCTGCTGGACTGCAGGCATGGAGCTGGTAGCCACAGAGGCTGAGCTTGCCTGGGGTCTCTGCTGGGACCTAGGGCTCTGCTGCCACTGACTACTCCTGCAGAGAGTGCCTGGGCCACTGCTGCACCACAGGAATGGAGCCATTACTTGTAGAGATGGGGCTTTCATGGAGACCACACCTGTACCTGCAGCCTCCCCACCATCATGGACCCCATTAGCATTTACTCAGGAAACACTACAATTGGCCCCCATGATCATGCCTCCCCCAAGCCACACCCTGAGAGCCCTGACACCAGGACACCCCTAACTCATGTTCTCTAAGCCCCTAGCCAACTGGCCCAAATTACCAGTATACCTAGGGGTCCTTCCCTACACAAGGCCAATTCTTCAAGACTGGAAAGGCAGCCCTTTCTACTAATCCATAGAATCAAGCACAGAAAGTGAAACAAAATGAGTAGGCAGAGGGATATGCTTGAAAGAAAAGAACATGACAAAACTTTAGAAGAACTAAATGAAATAAAGTTAAGCAATTTACCAGATAAAGAGTTCAGATAAATTTTAACTCTTTAAGGATGCTAACCAGACTTGAAAGAAGAGTAGAAGAACTCAGTGAGAACTCCTACAAAGAGAAAGAAAATATAAAACGTAACCAATGAGAGATAGCGAATAGAATAAATGAAAAATACACTAGCAGGAATCAACAGCAGATAAGATGATGTGGAAGAAAGAATAAGTTATTTGGAGGAGAGTAATGGAAAGCACTCAAGCTGAACAGCAGAAAGAAAAAAGAATAAAAAGAAATGAGAATAGGTTAAGGGAGTACTATGACAATATCAAAAGTACAAACATTCACAGTATAGGTGTCCCAGAAGAAGAGAGAGAGAAAGGAGTAGAAAACTTATTTGAAGAAATAATAGCTGAAAACTGACCTAACCTAGGGAGGAAAACAGAGAATCCAGATCCAGAAACAGAGAGAGACCCAAACAAAATAAACCCAAGGAGGTCCACATCAAGATACATCATAATTAAATAGTCAAAGATCAAAGACAAAAGAGAATCTTAAAAGCCATAAGAGAAAAGCAGTGAGCTACCTACACAGAAAACCCCATAAGGCTATGAGCTGATTTTTCAGCGGAAACCCTACAGGTCAGAAGGGAGGGGCATGATATAGCCAAAGTGCTGAGAAGAAAAACCTCCAATCAGGAATACTCTACCCAGGAAGATTGTCAATTCAGAATGGATGGGAAGATAAAGAGCTTCACAGATAAACATCACGTAAAAGAGTTCACCACAACTAAACCAGCCTTACAAGCAATGTTGAAGAGTCTTCTTTAAGAGGAAAATAAAAGATCCTAACTACAAGCAAGAAAAATATGAAAGGGAAAATTTTACCAGTAAGCAAACATATACCAGAGATAGTTTATCAATCATTTAGGAACAAATATAACACTAACAAAACCTACAATGCACAAGAGGAGAACAAGAGAGAAAGAAAGAATCAGAGAAAAACAACAAAAACAATCAGGAAAAATTTTACAAAATGGTAGTAACTGCATAACATATCAGTAATTATTGTAAATGTAAATGGACTAAATGATTCAAACAAAACACACTGGGTGACTGAATGGATTAAAAAATAAGACCCACCTATTTGCTGCCTACAAGAGACTCATTTTAGATATAAAGACACACAGAGACTGAAACTGAAAGGATGGAAAAATATATTCCATGCAAATAGGAGTAGCAATACTTATATCATACAAAATAGAATTTAAAACAAAGACCATAACATGAGACAGAGAAGGACATTAGATAATGATTAAGGGCACAATCCAGCAAAAAGATACAACAATTGTAAATATCTATGCACTCAACAGAGGAGCATCTAAATATATAAAGCAAATGTTAATGGAGAGCATGACAGTAATGTAATAGTAGACTTTAACACCCCACTTACATCAATAGATAGATCATTCAGACAATCAATAAGGAAATTGTGGAGATGAATGAAACATTAGACCAAACGGAACTAACTGATACATGTAGAACATTACATATCAAAACAGTAGAATATACATGTTTTTCAAGTGAACATGGAACATTCTCTAGAATATATAACATGTTAGGCCACAAAGCAAAGCAAGTCTCAACAAATTTAAGAAGACTGAAATCATATGAAGCATCTTTTCCAATCACAACAGTATGAAACTGGTTATCAGTTACAAGAATAAAAGAAGGGAAAAGGCACAAACACACAGACACTAAACAATATGCTATTAAACAACCAATAGGTCATCAAAGAAATTAAAGAAGAAATCAAAAAATACTTGGAGAGTAAGGAAAACAGAAATACAAGAGTTCAAAATCTTTGAGATGCAGGAAAAGCTGTTCTAGAGGGCAGTTTATAGCAAAACAGTCCTAACTCTAGAATTAATAAGCATTTCAAATAAATAATCTAACCTGACACCTAAATAAACTAGACAAGAAGAATTTAAAAAGCCCCAAGTTAGTAAAAGGAAATAACAAAGATGAGAGCAAAAATAAATGAAATAGAGACTAAAAAAAGTACAAAAGATTGATGAAGCTAAAAGCTGGTTCTTTGCAAAGATAAATGAAATTGATAAACTTTCAGCTAGACTATTCAAGAAAAAAAGAGAGGACTCAAATAAAATCAGAAATGAAAGAGAATTTACAACTGACACCACAGAAATACAAATGATTATAAGAGGGTATTATGAGAAATTATATGCCAACAAACTGGACAACTCAGAAGAAAAGGATAAATGTCTAGAAACATACAGGCTTCCAAGACTGAACCAGTGAGAAATAGAACTGTGAACAGACCAATTACTAATAATGAAATTGAATCAGTCATAAAAATAAAAAAATCCCAACAAACAAAAACCCAATACCAGATGGCTTCACAGGCATATTCTACCAAACACTTAAAGAAGAGTTGATATCTCTCTTCATCAAAATATTACAAAAAAGTAAAGAGGAAGGAAAGCTCCCAAATTCATTCTAAGAAGCCAGCATTACCCTGGTACCAAAACTAGGAAGCCCACTACAAAAAAGAAAATTATAGACCACTATCCCTGATGAACACAGATGCAAAAATCTTCAACAAAATATTAGCAAACTGAATTAAAAAAGACATTTAAAACATCATTTATCACGGTCAAGTACGATTTATCCCAGGGATGCAAGGATGGTTCAATACCCATAAATCAATGACTGTGATATACCACTTTAACAAAAGGAAGGATAAAAAACCATATGATCATCTCAATAGATGCAGAAAAAGCATTTGATAAAGTTCAACACCTATTCATGATAAAAACTTCAACTGTGGGTATAGAGGACACTTATCTCAACATAATAAAGACCATATATGACAAATCCACAGCTAATATACTCAATGGCAAATAGGAAAAAGAAAAAGATGCTCACTCTCACCACTCTTTATTCAACATAGTCCTTGAAGCCCTAGCCATAACAATCAAACAACAAAAAGAAATAAAAGGCAGACAGATTGGTAAGTAAAAAGTAAAACTGTAATTATTTGTAGATGACATGATAATATATATAGAAGATCCTAAAGACTCCACCAAAAAACTATTGGAATTAAAAATGAATTCAGTAAAGTCGCAGGATAAAATATCAATAAACAGAAATTGGTTGCATTTTCTACATAGAAATAATGAACTAGCAGAAAGATAAATTAAGAAAATAATTCCATTTACAATTTCAAAGAAAGAATAAAATGGCTTAGAATAAATCTAAGCAGGTGAAGACTTGTACTCTGAAAACTATAAACATCATTGAGAGAAACTGAAGATAAATGAAGTAAATAGAGAGCTATTTTATTTTCATGGATGAGAAGGATTAATATTCTGAAAATGGCCATACTACCTAAAGCCAATCAATAGATTCAATACAATCCATATCAAAGTATCAATGCATTTTTCACCAGACCAGAGCAAATAATCCTAAAACTCATATGGAACCACTAAAGACCCTGAGTAGCCAAAGCAATCTGGAGAAAGAAGAACAAAGTTGGAGGTATCACTCTCCTTGATTTCAAACTGTATCACTCTCCTTGATTTCAAATCTACAGTAATCAAAACAGTATACTGTCACAGAAACAGATACACAGACAAATCAAACAGAACAGAGAGCCCAAACATAAGCCCATACCTATATAGTCAATTAATATGTGGCAAAGAAGCTAAGAACATACAATGGGTAAAAGACAATCTCTCCAATAAATGGTGTTGAGAAATTTGGATAGCTACATGCAAAAGAATGGAACTGGATCATTGACTTCCACCATAACACAAAAATAAACTCAAAATGAATTAAAGACCTAAATGTAAGACCTGAAATCATAAAATTGCTAGAAGAAAACAGGCATTAAACTCTTGAACATCAACACTAGAAATTTTTTTCTGAATGTGAATCCCAAGCAAGGGAAACAAAAGCAAAAAATAAACAAGTGTAACTTCCTTAAACTAAATATCCTCTGCACAGCACAGAAAACCATCAACAAATGAAAAGGCAACATATTGTATAGGATAATATATTTGCAAACAATATCTGATAAGGGGTTAATATCCAAAATACAAAAAAACTCATACAACACCAAAAAACCCCCAAATATTCCAATTGAAAATGGGCAGAGGACCTGAATAGATGTTTCTCCACAGAAGATATACAGATGGCTAAGAGACACACGAAAAGATGCTCAGCATTATTAATCATCAGGGAAATGCATATCAAAATTACAATGAGGTATCATTCATACCAGTCAAAATGGCTTTTATCAAGATAGAAATAACAAGTGTTAGTGAGGATGCAGAGAAAGGGGAACCCTCCTACACTGTTTTTGGGAATGGAAATTGGTGCAACCACTACAAAAAGCAGCATGGAAGAATCTCAACAAACTAAAAACAGAAATACCATACAACCCAACAATTCCACTTCTGGGAATCTACCTGAAGAAAATGAAATGATTAATTCAAAAATATATGTGTTTATTACAGCATTACTACAATAGCCAAGATATGGAAATAACCAAAGTGTCCATCAATAGATGAATGGGTAAAGATGTGGCGCAAATACACAACAGAATAACATTCGCAATGAAAAAGAAAGCTTGCCATTTGCAACAACATGGATGGACCTAGAGGATATTATGCTAAGTGAAATACATCAGAGAAAGACAAATACTAAATTGTTTCACTTATATGTGGAATCTGAAAAACAAACAAACAAAAAAGAAATGAACTCATAAACACAGAAAACAGGTGGCTGGTTACCATGTGGGAGGCAAGGGCAAGGGAAACAGGTGAAGGGCTTAAAGAGGTACAAACTTTGAAACTTTGAATTGTAATATAGTCACAAGGATGAAAGTATTTCATATAGAATATAGCTCATAATATTGTAATATCTTTGTATGGTGAGTTATGGTAACTACACATCATGGTGAGCATTTAATAATGCATATAATTGATGAATCACTAAACTGCTCTCTGAAACCAATATATCATATACAAACCATATTTCAATAAAATAAAGAAGAAAAAAATAGGAGACAGTTGAATTTTCATAGCTGCTTCTATATTCAATTTGCTTTGCAATATGTTCTTTTGGCTCTAGTATATCAAGAAAATATAGCCTAACAAAGATAAATTGTTAAAAATGGAGGAATATTCAATATTTTCAGATAATTGTGGATACTGTGCTTTGATACTACAGCAAAACTCAATAAGTGGTAGTTCCTTAAAGGTTAACTGAAATGTGAACTATAAAACTATATTAATGACCTTTTCAAATTCTGTTACATTAAAATTCTCTAACCTATTTTGCAATTCGGATGGATCTTTGTAATACAGAATATTTAGGAAGTTATGGTCACTGAGTCAAGCAAATATTCCAAATGTTGCTCATTTCATTATATACTATCCAAAAACCACATTCATTAATACACCATCAATATCTTCAGAAAAGTCTTTAAGTCTTGGAAAGCTGTCAAACTTATGGTGGTAAATATAAGTTTTCTAGAACTCTAATTTTTGCTTATAAGCACAAATTTTATCATTAGTAACAAATACTATCGATTACCTTGAAGTGACAGTCACTTCATTAAGGAAAATGTGTGCCAAATGTCCAAGTCTAATAACCATATTTTGTCAGTAATGACTGGCAAGTAAAATGGTATTCTGGAGGGAAAAATCTAGCTCAGCTCATAAGCAATAGCACAAATGCTTTTCCTCTACACAACCACTGTGTTCCAAAGTGCAGCAGAAGTGCATTCAATGGTTGGTGTAATAAAATTACCAATGGTCACCAAAAAAATCAATTATATACCTAATTACTTTATATTCCTGTCGAATTCCAATATGTTAAGTCCTTGGGGAGGTCTAAATAAAATAGAAAATTTACTGTTTTTGTTAATGCTCATTCACAGTGTCTTGTTTCATGGTTTCTATGATGGTTATTTTAAAATTACAGATACTCATTTGGTTGATGTTAATCTGCAGGATTCTCAAGGCCCTAAATTATGGTGCTATTCTTCAGAGAAGATTCTAGTTCACTTTTCTGCTGGAAGCCAAAGGGATCTACCAATCTGGGACTTTATTACCTTTCAAGGGTCCAACTTAATAGAAGAATCTTAAGTTTAGTACACCTACCTTGTGACCAGCTTAAGGTTTTGCCACTGATATTGATAATTTGCCTTTGAAAGCAATATTGTATTTTGCTTTTGTTTCTGCTGAATAGTACCATTCTGGTTAAAGTTCATTTTTTGAGGGGAAAGTAGTCAGAAGAGGGAGGGACAAAGGAGTGAAGGAGAAAGAACCTCAGAAATTTCATGTACTTATTTCAAGCCAGGCAATGCATTAAAACATTTATCCAGAATCTGATTGTTTTGGAGTTGAGAGGCCTTTCAGAGCATCTAGTTGACTACACTGAGATGAAATTTACTACTAATTATTTACTTTTAAAGAAGCAAACAGTAATTGTGATAGAAACTGAAAAAGAAAATGTGATACTGTAAATAGCTGGCTAAACATAAGCCAAATTATAACATAACATAATCCAAATTAATCTAGAAAACATATCTGAAAAGATACTATGTAAGGCTATCACTGTATAAGTAAAAACAAAAACCAGAAACACTACAAGTCAGCCTTACAAGACACCACATACCTACAAAAAGATACTTAACTGGAATGACAAGAAGGGATGGAAATCCAACCTATACTCTACCCTGTGTGTACCCTAGGATGGTGCTGCACCAGCCTGGGAGAAAGACACCATTTTCCCAGTTTGCACAAAGGCGCCAGATGTTCTAGTAAGCTGGTAAGAAAGTAATATATCCTCAAAGGTAAAAAAATGGTGGAAGGGCTAAAATCAGAGACTTAAGCACAGAAAACAACTGAGAGAAACTAAGCTTTTCCTTTGATGGACAAAGGACAAAGCCTAGGGCATGATAACATGACGAGTCCAACAAGAAATTCTTACATAAGGTGAAACAGTATTACACCCTTGTGGAAAAAGTAAACTGGAGGGGAAAAAATCTTCCCAAGAGAAAGACAACACAGAATTAACTTCAATGTTGAGTGGAGAGGGGAAAAAAAATCCCTCAAATAAGACTCACATGCTTTTGGGGCCTAAATACATACTACCAGTGTGATACAAAAAACTATTCTAATGAAATAGTTTAAATGTTATGGAGTTGGTAGTCCATTTCATCCCATTTAGTTAGTGGACTTCAATGAGAAGACAGAGATCTAGCTTACAATGGATTTTTTTTTAAAAAGGGAAAACCATATACTGTCAATTAAGAGACACATTTTAAATATAAAGACACAGACAGACTGTAAGTAAGTGGATAGAGAAGGATACCCCAGGTATACAAAGAGCATAAGAAGGCACTGGCTATAATAATAACACATAAGATAGATTTCAAATAAAAGTCAATAAATAAAGAAACAATTATAAATGTGTACATAAAAACTGACAATTTTAAGTAGCATAGACAATTCCACAATCATATTTGGATATTAGAAAAAAACAAAATAAACAAAACAGAAAAAAAGACAAAAAAACAAAATCAATAAAAACAAAGAATACCTGAACAACACTATTAACCATACTGACTTAACTGCTATTCACATGTGACTATACCTAATGATTGTAAAGTACATACTCAAGTGTACATGGTATGTTTACCAGGACAGAATATATAATGGGTCATAAAAAATGTCTCAGTAAATTAAAAAAGGCTGAAATCAGACAAAATTATATTTGACCAAGGTAGAATTAAATCAGAAATCAATAACAGTATGAAAGCTAGGAAAACCCCAATATTCTGGGAATAAAAAGTATACTTCTAAATAATCCATGAACTAACAAACAAATCCCATATTAGAAAAATTTTAACTAAATAATAGAGATAACACGTTAAAATGCATGAGATGCAGCTAAAGCAATGCTTAAAGTGAAATGTATAGATTTAAATGTTTTTATTAGCAAAAACTAAAAACCTAAAAATCAAAGACGTGGAGTCTCCAACCAAAATTAGAAAACAAAAGGCGAAATAAATCAGAAGTATGAAGCAGAAAATAATGAAGTTAAAAATAAATGTATGAAGGGGGGATTCTCAAGATGGCAGCATGAGTAGGGTGGTGGAAATTTCCTCCAAAAACCATATATATTTTGAAAATACAGCAAATAAAACTATTCCTAAAAGAGTGACCGGAAGATATAGTACACAAGCCAGACTACATCTGGGAGAGCCCAACATCTCACGGAAAAGGGTAGGATACAAAGCCATTGCAAGATGAGACCTGAGCACTCCCCCACCCCAGCTCACTGGCAGGAGGAAGGGAATCAGAGTGGGGAGGGAGTGGAAGCACAGGACTGCTAAATAACCAGCCCTGGTGGCCTGGTGGTCTGCACTGGGAGCACAGACACAAATTGCATGGTGCACTGAATATTGAAGGAGCAGAAAAGCAAGGTCCAAGATTGGGACTGCAAACAGGTTCCCACATCCAGCTGCCCTGGGGCAAAAGAAAAACATGGGCTTTAAAAGTCCAAAAGGGACAAGGGTTTAACAGGTATACAAAATCTTCCTTGCACACTGAGCCCAGCAGGCTGGGAACTTTAAGGAACTTCAGGTGCCCTAACCCCCTGGGTGGCAACGCAGCTCTGAACGCCCACGTGACAATAAGCAGCCTACCGTTCCTTCAGCTGCCGGCACTGCAAGGAAACCAGCTGACCACAATTGCTATGGAACAGCCAGGGAACAGCCCTGACCAAAACAACCACATAGCTTAGCACAGAGGCTTCTCCAGGTGCGGTTGACTGGCAAAGACAGCGGAAACCAGTGCAGAGTCCAGGAGGCACAAATGGGCTTTGTTCTGGCGGCGAACATGCACACTTCGCCTGCAACCCCTGCCAGTGCATTAGGCCATCCTGAGGGCCGCCCCACACATGGCAGCACAGGGGATTAACCCAGAGGCTGCTCCCTGTGTGTGGTTGCTCGTCACAGGCAGCAGAGACCAGTGTAGAGTATGGAAAGCATGAAGGGGCTCTGTTGATGCAGCAGAAAACACGCCCCTTGCCTGCAACTTCCGCCAGTGCCAGGGGCCATCTTGAAGGCTGCTCTGCCCATGGTAGTTTAGGGGATTAACCCAGAGGCTGCTCCCTGTGTGCAGTTGACTGGCACAGGTAGTGGAGATGGACAAGGTGACCAGCAAGCAGGAAGGGACTTTATTTTCCCAGCTAACACACACACACCACTTCCCAGCGATCACTCCCATCATCATGAAAAGGCAGAAGAACCTTGTTCAGTTGAAAGTCCCTGAAACACCAGAGAGAGGGCCTGTTGATACTGAAATCACCAATCTTCCTGCAACAGAATTTGAAATAGGAGTCATAAGGATGCTGTTGGACCTGCAGAGAAATATGCAAGAGCTAAGGGATGAATTATGGAGGTTAATAACAGAAATGAAACAAACATTGGAAGGATTTAAGAGCAGACTGGTTAAGGTGGAAGACACTGTTAATGGAATAGAAATCAGAGAACAGGAATACAGAGAAGCTGGGGCAGAGAGAGATAAAAGGATCTCTAGGAATGAAAGAATGTTAAGAGAACTGTGTGACCAAACCAAACGGAACAATATTCGCATTATAGGGGTACCAGAAGAACAACAGAGAGAGAACGGGAAAGAAAGTGACTTTGAAGAAATAATTGCCGAAAACTTCCCCAATCTGGGAAAGGAAATAGTCTCTCAGACCAAGGAAGTCCATGGATCTCCCAACACAAGGGAACCAAGGAGGACAATACCAAGACATATAATAATTAAAATGGCAAAGATCAAAGACAAGGACAGAGAATTAAAAGCAGCCAGAGAGAGAAAAAAGATCACCTACAAAGGAAAACCCATCACACTATCATCAGACTTCTCAACAGAAACCTTACAGGCCAGAAGGGAATGGCATGATATATTCAATGCAATGAAACAGAAGGACCTCGAACAAAGAATACTGTATCCAGCAAGATTATCCTTTAAATTTGAAGGAGGGATTAAACAATTCCCAGATAAGCAAAAGTTGAGGGAATTTACCTCCCACAAACCATCTCTACAGTGTATTTTAAAGGGACTGCTCTAGATGGAAGTATGCCTAAGGCTAAATAGCTGTCACCAGAGAAAATAAAACTATAGCAAAGAAAGTAGACCAGCCAAATACTAACTAAAGGGAAAATGAAATCAGCTATCTACAAAAGCAGTCAAGGGAAACACAAGAGAGTACAGAATAAAACACCTAATGTATGAAGAGTGGAGGAGAAAGAAAAATAAGGGGGAGAAATAAAGAATCATCAGGCTGCATTTATAATAGTGTAATAAGTGAGTTAATGTAGATGTTTAGACAGTAAAGAAGCTACCCTTGAACCTTTGGTAACCATGAATTCAAAGCCTGCAATGCCAATAAGTACATATCTACTGACAATTACCCTAAATGTAAATGGAATGGATGCTCCAATCAAAGGATACAGAGTAATAGAATGGATAAACAAGCAAAACCCATCTATATGCTGCTTACAAGAGACTCACCTCAAATCCAAAGACATACACAGGCCTAAAAGTGAAGGGATGGAAAAAGATATTTCATGCCAACAATAGAGAGAAAAAAGCAGGAGTTGTAGTACTTGTATCAGACAAAATAGACTTCAAAACAAAGAAAGTCACAAGAGACAAAAAAGGACATTACATAATGATAAAGGGGTCAGTCCAACAAGAGGACATAACCATTATAAATATCTATGTGCCCAACACAGGAGCACCTATATATGTGAAACAAATACTAACAGAATTAAAGGAGGAAATAGAACGCAATGCATTCATTTTAGGAGACTTCAACACACCATTCACTCCAAAGGACAGATCAACCAGACAGAAAATAAGTAAGGACACAGAGGCACTGAACAACACACTAGAACAGACAGACCTAACAGACATGTACAGAACTCTACACCCAAAAGCAACAGGATACACATTCTTTTCAAGTGCACATGGAACATTTTTGAGAATAGACCACATACTAGGCCAGAAAAAGAGCCTTAGTAAATTCAAAAACGTTGAAATTGTACCAAATTCTCAGATCATAAAGGTAGAAAACTTGAAACAAATTGTACAAAGAAAACAAAAAAGCTCACAAACACATAGGGGCTTAACAACATGCTCCTAAATAATCAATGTATCAATGACCAATTAAAACAGAGATCAAGCAATGTATGGAGACAAATGAAAAGAACAGCATATGCCCCAACTTCTGTGGGATGCAGCGAAGGCAGTTGTAAAAGGAAAGTATACAACAATCCAGGCCTATTTAAAGAAGGAAGAACAATCTCAAATGAATAGTCTAAATTCACAATTATTGAAACTGGAAAAAGAAGAAGAAATAAGGCCCAAAGTCAGCAGAAGGAGGGACATAAAAGATCAGAGAAGATATAAATAAAATTGACAAGAATAAAACAACAGAAAAAATTAATGAAACCAAGAGCTGGTTCTTTGAGAAAATAAACAAATAGATAAACCTCTTAGCCAGACTTACTAAGAAAAAAAGAGAATCCACGTACACACATAAACAGAATCAGAAATGAGAAAGGAAAAATCACGAGACACCACAGAAATACAAACAATTATTAGAGAATACTATGAAAATCTACATGCTAACAAATTGGATAACCTATAAGAAATGGATAACTTTCTAGAAAAATTCAACCTTTCAAGACTGACTAAAGAAGAAACAGAAAATCTAAACAGATGAATTACCAGCAGTGAAATAGAATTGGTAATCAAAAAACTATCCAGGAACAAAATCTCAGAACAGACAGATTCACCACTGAATTTTATCAGACATTTAGAGAAGACATAATACTCATTCTCCTTAGGGTTTTCCAAAAAATACAAGAGGAAGGAATACTTCGAAACTTATTCTATGAAGCCAGAAACACTAATACCAAAACCAGGCAAAGACACCACAAATAAAGAAAACTACAGACCAATACTCTGATGAACATAGATGCAAAAATATTCAACAAAATTTCAGCAAACTGAATTCAAAAATATATCCAGAGGATCATACACCATGATCAAGGGATTCATCTCAGGGATGCAAGGATGGTACAACATTCGAAAATCCATCAATATCATCCACCACATCGACAAAAAGAGGACAAAAACCACATAATCATCTCCATAGATGCTGAAAAAGCATTCGACAAAATTCAACATCCCTTCAGGATAAAAACTCTCAACAAAATGGGCATAGAGGGCAAGTATGTCAACATAATAAAGGCCACATATGACAAACCCACAGCCAACAACATACTTAACAGCGAGAAGTGGAAAGCTTTTCCCCTAAGTTTGGGAACAAGACAAGGATACCCACTCGCCCCACTTTTACTCAACATAGTTCTGGAGGTCCTAGCCACAGCAATCAGACAACATAAAGAAATAAAAGGCATCCAGATTGGTAAGGAAGAAGTTAAACTGTCCCTGTTTGCAGATTACATGATATTGTACATTAAAAAAACCCTAAAGAATCCACTCCAAAACTACTAGATCTAATATCTGAATTCAGCAAAGTTGCAGGATACAAAATTAATACACAGAAATCTGTTGCATTCCTATACACTAACAATGAACTAGCAGAAAGATAAATCAGGAAAACAATTCCATTCACATTTGCATCAAAAAAAAAAATACATAGGAATAAATTTAACCTAGGAAGTAAAAGACCTATACTCTGAATACTACAAGACACTCATGAGAGAAATTAAAGAAGATAGAAATAAATGGAAACACATCCTGTGCTCAAGAATAGGAAGAATTAATATTGTCAAAATAGTCACCCTGCCAAAAGCAATCTACAGATTCAATGCAATCCCTATCAAAATACCAACAGCATTCTTCAACGAACTAGAGCAAATAGTTCTAAAATTCATATAGAACCACAAAAGACCCCAAATAGCCAAAGCAATCCTGAGAAGAAAGAATAAAGCAGGGGTGGGGGGAATCATGCTCCCCAACTTCAAGCTCTACTACAAAGCAACAGCAATCAAGACAATTTGGTACTGGCACAAGAACAGACCCATAGACCAATGGAACAGACGAGAGAGCCCAGATATAAACCCAAGCATATATGGTCAATTAATATACAATAAAGGAGCCATGTAAATACAATGGTGAAATGACAGCTTCTTCAACAACTGGTATTGGCACAACTGGACAGCTACATGCAAGAGAATGAAACTGGATTACTGTCTAACCGCATACACAAAAGTAAACTCAAAATGGATCAAAGACCTCAATGTAAGTCATGAAACCATAAAACTCTTAGAGGAAAACATAGGCAAAAATCTCTTGAATATAAACATGAGCAATTTTTTCCTGAATGCATGTCCTTGGGCAAGGGAAACAAAAGCAAAAATGAACAAATGGGACTACATCATGCTAAAAAGCTTCTGTACAGCAAAGGACACCATCAGAAGAACAAAAAGGCATCCTACAGAATGGGAGAATATATTTGTAAATGACATATCCGACAAGGGGTTAATATCCAAAATATATAAAGAACCCACACACTTCAACACCCAAAAAACAAACAACCCTATTAAAAAATGGGTGGAGGATATGAACAGATACTTCTCCAAAGAAGAAATTCAGATGGCCAATAGACACCTGAAAAGATACCCCACATCGCTAATTATCAGGGAAATGTAAATTAAAACCACAATGAGATATCACCTCACACCAGTTAGGATGGCCAACATAGAAAAGTCTAAGAATAACAAATGCTGGCAAGGATGTGGAGAAAGGGGAACCCTCCTACACTGCTGGTGGGAATGTAAATTAGTTCAACCATTGTGGAAAGCAGAATGGAGGTTCCTCAAAAACTCAAAATATAAATACCATTTGACCCAGGAATTCCACTCCTAGGAATTTACCCTAAGAATGCAGCAGCCCAGTTTGAAAAAGACATGCGCCCCTATGTTTATCGCAGCACTATTTACAATAGCCAAGAAATGGAAGCAACCTAATGTCCACCAGTAGATGAATGCATAAAGAAGAGGTGGTGCATATACACAATGGAATATTATTCAGCCATAAGAAGAAGACAAATCTTACCATTTGCAACAACATGGATGGAGCTAGAGGGTATTATGCCCAGTGAAATAAGCCAGAGAAAGACAAGTATCAAATGATTTCACTCATCTGTGGAGCATAAGAACAAGGAAAAATGAAGGAACAGAACAGCAGCTGATTCACAGAACCCAAGAATGAACTAACAGTTGCCAAAGGGAAAGAAACTGGGGAGGGAAGGGAGGGATAAGGAGAAATAGGGACATTACGATTAGCACACATAATGTGTGTGGGGGTACAGGGAAGGCAGTATAGCACAGAGAAGACAACTAGCGACTCTATAGCATCTTACTACACCGATGGACAGCGACTGTAATGGGGTATGTGGTGGGGACTCAATAATGGGGGGAATCTAGTAACCACAATGTTGCTCATGTGACTGTACATTAATGATATCAAAATTTTTAAAAATTAAAAAAATATATATAAAGATGTGTTAAAAATCAACAAGAAAAGACTAAAACAAAAATTTTAATGAGCCAAGAAGATGAATAGTTAGTTAACTTACAGAAGAAGAAGACCACACAGTTAAAACAATGTTTAACCACACTGGATAAGAGAATGTTAAATTATAATGTTAAATTATGCTGAAAAAACAATTTTTGCCTGTAGAATTGCCAAGAATTCAAAAGCTTGATAATATTGTCCTATGAAGGCTGTATGAAAACATTCTCATATATTGATGGTAGGCAAATAAATTGATAAAGTCTTTACAGAGAGCAATTTGGTAATATTTATACAAATTATAAATACATTAACCTTTCCACCCAACAGTAATTCCATTTCTGGAAATTTATCTTGAAGATATTCTTGCATACATATAAAATGCCATATGTACAAGGTTAATCTGTATAGTATTACATTTAATTGCAGAAGATAGCAAAGAACTCAAATGATTCTCAACACTGGAGGGAATCATTAAGTAAATTATGGTACATTCAAAAAATAAAATAAGTAACTATAAAACTAAGCATTCTCTACATACTCACTTGAAAATCACTAAAAAAATACATTGTTAAATAATAAAAGCAAAGTAGAACAGTAAATGTGGTATATAATACATCCCATGTAAATAAGAAGGGAGAAGAATTTATGTATTAATAATTGCTTGTGTACAGAAACTGCATACAGAAACTACACACAGAAATTTTGGAAAGATATGCAAAACTAGCAAGAATTGTTACTTGTTAGAGTGCAGAATGGGAGGACAGATTATAGGACTGGAATAGAGCATATTTTAATTTCTCTTTTCTGAACAAATGTATATGTATTAGCTCTTTAAAGATTAGGTGAATTAATTAAAATAAAATTTGATATGAAAATAAGAATAGACACATTAAAGTGAAATGTCAAGACTGGTCACAAACTTGGCAGCAATGTTTACAATTCAAATAACTAATGGATTAGTGTCAAAAATATATAAAGAGGTTTATCAGTAAGAGAAAGATCAACACTCCAAATGGTGAGGGGAAAATGAACAAAAGTCATGGACATATATATATCACTGACGATGACACAACTAACAGTCAATAAACCTAACTAAACTCCATTACTAATTATGGGAGTGAAAAATAAAATACCCAATGAGGTATATTACCTTAACTAGTCCTGCAAAAATTTAAGTCTGACATTATGAGCTTGTTGGCAAGGATCCAGCAGGAATGGGTGGGATATAAAGTAATACAACCACCTTGTAAACTAGCTTGGCATTCTCATTATCTACTGGAGCTGATTATGTAATGGATACACATAACAATCTCTCCAGCAGCACTCATTGCACTACCGAAAAACAGAGAAAACACAAATATTCATTGACAAGAAAATGCATAAATAAATTGTGATATATTTAAACAACAGAACAGTGGCAGCACAAATAAAGGAACTATAGCTATGGCATCTCATAAATACAATAACTGAGAAAAGATAATAAAGCAAGTTGCAGACAAATTAATACAGTTCGATACCATTTGTATAAAATGAAAAATATGCAAAACTATGCACGATTTTCAGAATTTGTACATATGCAATAAAACTATAAAGAAAAGGCATCAAATGATAAATACAATATTCCAGATTTCAAATATTTTGTGCTGGTAAAAAGGAGGACACATTTGGATAGAGGAACAAAGTGAACAATAAAGATACTGGGATTGTAAGACAGGCACAGTCGCAGGGGGGTCATCAGGTGAGAAATTGGGGATCAACAGAGGTGAGGCTTAGAACCTCACCCCCCCTGTTTTGAGAGAAATCTTCTGCATATGTGGATGTTTTATTGCCCTTGTCTAGCTTGGATTAACACATAGTCTACAGGCACACACCTGATCATCTACATTTGCTCTCTTACAACACTAAACTATGTTTTCTACCTTTATGTTGTATCTACCTACCACTTCAGCATCTTATTAAAAATAATAAAGAGAGAAATGTGGTATCCACATATAAATCAAGTATAAAAATCAAATGTGTATTCATATTTGAACTGACTGTTTATAGTTCATAATGCATGAGCAAAACCAAAAGTTTCTGTGATGACTGCCCTTGTACTGTTCACCATGTAACTTATTCACTATGTAAGAATTTGTTCTCCATGTAAGAACTTGTTCGTTATGCTTCAGAAGATTGGAGACTGACGAAAATTAGGCTTGGGGTGGATTAATGATTGTGCATTGAGCATTGACTCCCCTATACAGAATTTTATTGTGGTTAACAACCATTTGATCAATAAATATGAGAGATGCCCTAACAACAACAACCAAGAAAAAGTACACACTTCCAATTGTAAAATAAATAAGCAACCGGGATGTAATGTATAGCATAAGGAATATAGTCAAAATATTGTAACAACTTGGTATGGTGATAGCTGGTACTTAGAATTATCATGTATATAAATGTTGAATCACTGTGTTGTACACCTGAAACTAATGTAATGTAATACTGTGTGTCAACTACCCTTCAATAAAAAATAATTATCTAAAAAAAAAAAAAAAAAAGATACTGGGATTGACCTGGTCTTTTTTTTTTGAGTCATAACTCATTTATTCAATGAATAGTATATGCAAGAATACCAATAAAGGGAAACTAATACTACAAACTACAATTCTGAAAATAAAGCAAATTATAACAGGAATAGAATGTACATAACATGATAGGAATGTTTGATTTTACCCATGCATTCCTTATCCTTACAATTAACCTAAATGTCTGTTAGAACAAAACTGTATCCCTTGGTCTAACTTCAGTGCTTTTTAAAAAAGCAGTAACATTCCAGAACACTTTTCTTTTGCTTTAGGGTATTTAAGATTCACACATTTGTTGAAATATATTCTGATTCAACAGTAGATCTACATATCTTTTTATTCTCTTAATATCTTCAGTAGCATGTACTCCTGAGCAAGTACTATCTGAAATTCTAAAATTGCTGATCTTTGAAATAAAACATATTTCAGCTGTGGGTTAAATAAATTGAGATGAAAGTAAAATTCACCTCCCACCCGACTCCCCCCAGGAACAAAGAGCTCTTATTAAAGTATAGAAACTCAAGTCTATCTTTACTCTAAGACCTGTTCTTTAAGTTATGAGACAGTGTTTGTTATTGCTAGTCACTATGTCTCAATATATATAAATCTCTTTCTGTACGTATATGGTATTTAATAATTTTCAGAACTCTACTAAAAGAAGAAATCAATCATGAAAAGACTAAATGCTGCAAAACAGGTTAGTTCTCCCTGGTAATTTATAAATAATGAGATCCTAATTTAAATAAGAACACATTTAAAGTACAAAAGGTGAACTACTACTCTATTATTTAGCTTCTCAGAAGAATTGTGAGACTGAAAAACAAAACAGATAGATGACAAAAAGGTATCTTAAGAGGTCATTATGCAAATACAAAGAACAATCTTTTAAAGAAATTTTTAAAAGAGTTTAGAAATCATTTAAGTTTGACTATCATCCCTTACCACTCACTTTCCAAAGCAAGATAAGAGAGTCAAATATGAAAGAAAAAAAAAATTCTGAAAATACCATCAAAGAGTTTCCTAATAGAAATGTGTGAGGCCAGTTCCATTCTCATAATTCATCTCATTTTTACAAATCTGAAAAATGTACTTATTTTTATTCCCTGCTATCTTCCTTCCATTAATAAATAAATCCTCCTTCAATCAAGGAGTAAAGAAAAATAAAGGAATTAAAAAATTGAGGAAGTAAAGTAATAAAATAAAGGCATGATGAAGGCTAATACACTAATGCAAAACCATGATGAGGTCTTCATATATTTTTTTACTGGCTGAAGTTGGGCTCTGAATTACCAGTCAGTTATAGCAAAGAAGGAAACATGATTAGTTAAAGTGTAAGTTAATAAACTCTACTCAAAGATCATTATCAGTTTTCTTGATACTGATTCCACAGAAATATTTCCTCCAAACCTTATAATGGAAAACTGAAAATTAACCATCAAACCACCAAAATACCTATATGGTTAATAAAATTAATGGCTTATTAGGGAACCAGGAACTGGGAGAAATAAATACTTTTCAGTAAAATTATTAAAGCAATTAATGAAGCTACTTAAAGTTTGACATAATACCATGTAATAGTCATATAAAAGTTACTAACCTTCCTGAATTGCCATCTCCATAGTTATTCCAGAAGCTGAATGCAGAAGCTTTTGGTAATTGTGTGCATTTTGGTCAAACAACTGTATAAGAAGAGCACATGTCTTTTCATATTCACATCTGCTGACAGTGCACAACTGCTCCAACTGTTGAAACACAGTAGCAGTATCATCCAGTGGATCATCTAAATTATCTCTGCAAATATGAGAACAAGTTTGCAGAACATTAGAATGTGATGTACTTTATTCACTACAAATAAACTGTATTTATGTTAAATAAAAACTCCATCATGGATAAAGAAATAAAAGACAGATTGGGAGGTAAGAAATAAAATGTTTATATTTGAAGATGACATGATTACTATGTACATAAGAAATACCAAAGAAACCACAAAAATGCTCAGTACTAACAGGTGACTTTACCAAGACCCAAGCATACAAAATCAATATATAAAATTCAACTGTATTACTATATACTAGCAATGAAAAATTGGAAAATGAAATTTAACGAACAGCTTTTTCCAAAGGCACCAGAAAACATAATATACTAAATTAAATCTAATTAAATATATCTAAGATCTGAAGGCTGAATTTTATAACACACTGATGAAAGAAATCATAGAAGAGCTTAAAAATTAAAAGATAAACATGTTCATTGACTAAAAGACTCAATATTGCTAGCTAAGATGTCAATTCTTTCCCTAAATTCACCTACAAATTCAATGCAATCTCAGTTCAAATTCCAGGAGGATTTTTTTGTAGATACCAACAAGATGATTCTAAACTTTACATGGAAAAGCAAAGGACATAAAAGTGCCAAAACAATTTGAAAAGGGAAAACCAAGTTAAAAGATTCATACTATCTGACTTCAAAGGTTATTTATTGTAAGGCTATAATCAAAATAGGGTATTGGCAGAAGGAGAAACATAGATTAATGAGAACAGAGTCTAGAAACCACATGTATGTGGTCAATTAATTTTTGAAAACAATGTAAAGGAAAACTAATGAAGAGAGGATAGTCTTTTTCACAAATGGTGTTGGCATAATTGGTCATCCATATGCAAAAAAAAAAAAGGACCTTGAGCCTTACCTATCATATACAAAATTAACTCAAAATGGACACAGAACTAAATGTAAATTCTAGAACCACAGACATTCTAGAAGTAAAAATAAAGGATAAATTGGACTTCATCAAACTTCAAAACTTCTTTCTGCTCTTTGAAAAACTTAAGGAAATGAAAAGGCAAGCTATGGACTGGGAGAATATATTTACCAAACACATATGATAAAGACTTGTGATAAGAATATATAGATTTCTCAAATCTCAATATAAGAAAATGAACAACCAATTAAAAAATGGGCAACAGATTTGACAGGGACTTTACCAAAGAATACATACAAATGGTAAATAAGCACATAAAAAGATGTTTAATATTAGTAGTCATTAAGGGAATACAATTTAAAACCATAATTAGGTACCACTGCACACCTATTTGAATGACTGTTTAAGCCACAATAAAAATTTTAACAACTGACAATATCAAGTACTGGTGAGGATGCATAGCAATCCAATCTACTATATGTTGCTGGTAGGTAGGAATGCAAAGTGATACAGCCACTCTGGAAAATAGTTTGGCAGTTTCTTATAAAGTAAAATATACACTTACACCATGCAACCAAGGAACCTCACACCTAGGTATTTACCCAAGAAAAATAAAAACTTACATTCATACAAAAATCTGTACAGGAATGTTTACAGCTGTTTTACTCATAATTGACAAAAATATAAGCAACCAAATGTCCATCAACAAATGAATGGATAAACAAACTGCCATGTATCTACAAAGTGGAATACTATTCAGCAACAAAGAAGGAAAGAACTACTGACAACACAGGAATCTCAAATGCATTATGCTAAGTAAAAGATGCTAGGCTAAAAAACTGCATACCATATGATTTCATTTATACAACAGTTCACACTTCATTTATACAAAAGCCCAAAACTATCAGGAAACAAAGCAAATCAGCAATTGCCAGAGGCTGAGAGTGGAGCAAGACTGACTACCAAAGGACCTAAAAAAACTCTTTTGAGTGTTGGAACTAGTCTATATCTTGGTTGTGATTGTAGTTACAGAACTGCTTGTACTTATCAAAACTCATAAAACTGTTCAATAAAAATGGCAAATTTTACAGTAGGTAAATTACACCTCAAATTTAAAAATTCCAAGATGGAAAAGATGAAAATACAACATAAACATTTAGTTTTCAGTACCTCACAACTATGGCAACAGATTCCAACCGAGAAGTGATAAAGGCCTTCATGATTTCTGGTGCATAAGTGTCTAATAAGTGGGGTTCAGTTGATTTCACAAAAGGAACTGATGCTACCATCCTTTGCCACAGAGTTAATAAATAATGAACACTGTTGGAAGAAAATTCCCAATGCTACAAAGAAATAAAGCAAATGTTATTTAAATGACATTATATCTTCATAGAATAAGAATTACAGAAGCAAAACTACTAAACACATGTTTTAAAATTAACTTTCATTCTGACTATACAACCAATGACATAACAAATTTTGTAGGTGCAAAAAGTATAATGGAGAAACCAACAATCTCTCATTATTCTAACACCCAAGGATAATCACCATTAAAGTGTTAATATACTTCCTTCTAATTTTCTTTCCATGCATATTTTCTCACAAAGTTGATTATCATGTGGGAAAGATGGTTTTAAAACATTCCCTCAAACTTATAAAAAGAAATTTCCAAAAACAATCTGTAACACTTTCTAATATTTCCTCACCTCGTTTTTGCTACAGGTTCTCAATTCACTCTTCAGTTTTATTTAGATGGTCTCTAATTTTTTATTGTTATAGAATGTTACAATGAACTTTTTATTGAAAACCTTGCAATGCACATTTTAGCGAAGTACTCTAAAAGATGTTTTCAAAAAGTCCCACTAAATCTTACCAAGATATTGTTTTAAAGCTATCTACAGTTTAACATCGATTATATATTTTTATTTACCTGTAGGCTAGCAATGGTAAAGTTAGCAATCAATCTGATAACTTCAGGATACTCCTTCACCATAACTAATTCTCCCAGCTGATAATTTGTCTTTAAACGAGCCAAAAATCGACAAAATTCATGATAATTACCTGGATCAGACAAACCCTAAATTATGAGACAAAAAGAAAGGCTTTTAAAAAACTTAAAAACCAACTAAGCTAATGACCTATCAAAATTCCAAGAGTATTTTATTGTTTTCCAGTTTTCATGGGTACTTATGGTACTTTGTGTCAAATGGATAGATACCAGTGAAATAAAACAAATGATTCCTGCTGGATTTAATGTGGTCATCAATGATCAATAATAAAGAATCCAAAGTAGAGACTTTAGCAGAAGTTTTGCACCATGATGACTAAATTATGTTTGGAACCCATTATATTACACAAAAAATTTGCATGAGTGTTGAGTGTGTTTGTGTGTATGCATATAGTGTAGCTTAAACAAAAGTCAATAAAGGACTTGAAAAATATTTAAGATGAAAAATAGCAATGGGCTCTTGAAACCCTGGAAAAGAGAAATACCAACTGGACTTAAGTTAAATGGCATATATGCATACACAAACAATAGAAATTTCTTCAAATTCAAACAAATATTTATTGAGTATTTACAGGCATTGTGCCTTCAAGCAACTCCCTGTGGCTAAGTGGAGAGTCATTCAGATAAATTACTGCAATATAGGGCAGCAAGTTTAACAGAAGTACTATCCAATATGGAGGTATCTTTTGTGGGAAGGTAAGTGAAAAGGAAAGACCAAAACTGGTGCCCCCAGTTGTCTGGCAGCTCCTTGAAAACAGGACACGTGTTTTATCTTCAAAACTTGAACATTTTACACTCTAGCTGGCATCAAACAGAATTCAAAAAATATCTGTTTAACACTGAAAGAGTTTCTAAGAAATTTCATTCATGAACTCCATGAAAGACTATAAAATAGTGTCTATCTACTAACGACAAATTACAAAAATATATTTTGTATTCATAAGTCTTTCATTACAAGTTTGCAATTTTAAAATAATTGATGTAATATTCAAACTAACTTTTACAGCCATGAAAAATCAACGTGAGGATGTTGGAAAATCAATTAAGAGAATTATCTGGTATTAGATATTATCTTCACATACTGACTGAAGATAGTTAAATGATTAAAACTTTTAAACTATATGGTAAAATTCCATTTGTAAGCAAAACATATAAATTTCACAGTTGTGATAACATTGAAAAGATAAAACAAATGCACAACACATAAAATACTCCTGAGAATAACCTGCAAAAACAACTGCTCTTTACAGAGTAAGCACATTCTATGTACAGATATTATATCCTCTCAAGTTATTAATAACCAAGAGACTTAAATAAGCCTCCTTAAATCATCATTTAACCTTTTAAAATCTGTACTTGCATTAGATATTTTAAACCAAAAACAAAACTAAAAGTGAAGTGAAAAATTTTATTTAGGCACTCAAAATCACTAATAATGGCTTTGCAATTCTCTCCAATGAGTATTACCATTGAAGCTTTGTAGTTAATATATGGAATGGATTTTGAAACCTACAAACTCTTATTTGTCCACAAGAGGGCAAAAAGACATTATTTCATAATTTAAAGCCACTTATTCCAATATTAACATTCACATTTACATTGAGTCTTCTAGTTCAGAAGGTAGATATAAGTCTGAACTAATCACTTCAGTAATTTAAGAAGTACAAGCAAAGAATAGCCATACAATGGTAGAAAGCAGAGCATGATAATACATAACCTTTATTCATATTTACCTAAAAGAATGGAAAAAATAAAAGAGGAAGAATACATAAGTCTGAGGGGAAAATTCCATTTTTAAAAACTGCCCATTTCTACTACAAATGAGATCTAAGGAAGATAAATATGATACTTTATATTTTCTTCCAGAATCATAATAAAGTCATGAGTCTGTTATGCACTTTTTAGCAGAAAAACTGTATCTATATGCTAAGTATTAATTAAATTACTTCATAAATACCTGAGGGTTTTCAAGTATCCTTTTTACTCCCTTAATTAAATTACCAAGGTATTTGGCACGTTCAGGACTGCTAAATAAGGACCTTCTTGTAGAAGCAAACTGAACTAAACATGAAAGTGCCTAAAAATAGGAACAACAAAATTCATTTCAATTTTAAAAGTACCTAAGGCCACATGTAAGGAACACTAGTCTTTACAAAAATATATATATTTTTTTATTTTAATGATAAGCATTTAAGAATCCAAAAATAATGAAAGCTAAACATCACCAATCACCACCACAACCCACCACCCTTCAACTCCATTACTGAAATTCCTATTTGTGTATTTTTTCCTAATATTTTTTCACATATTAAGTATGCTACAGCACAGCCTGGACATGCATACACTCAAAAGGCTCCCAATTGCTTCTGATGTCCAGTTCTGTTTGTGAACCAATGAACTAGGTGTTCTACCAAAAAGAAAACCTGGTTTTGTGGTAGAGTATGTTTGAGAAATGTTGCAAATTATGCACTGCAATATTCTGCAGCTGGAAAAAAAATTCTGTAACCTTTAGTTAATCTACTTTACTTAATCTAGCATGTCCTAAATTTATTTCGTGACAGAACATCTTACCCATACTATTCTTTAATATCTTAAGGAACAATTTGGAAAATGCTGCTGGAAGGGTTAAGATAACTCGTAAAAATTCCTACAGATTATCTGTGCCCTAGTTATCTTCCTAATGTTAGTACTTTACCAGACAATTTCACTCCTTGGGTTCCTAATTCTACTACTGATACCCACTGAAGTCTTTTGACCATTAAGTGAGAGGCCCCAAATTGGCAACTTTCAGGCCAAACTGGCCTACATATGTTTTGTTTTTTGGTCCATGTATGTTTGCTTCCCACTTAAAAAAAAATAGAATTAGCTATCAACATTTAAGTATTTCAATTAAGAGATTTCACACAAAATGTCTGGCTCTCTTTGCAAAGGTAAGAATAGGGACAAAAATCAGAGATTGGCCTTTTTAGATATTCTCCCATTTGGCATAGACCTTACTGCTAAAAAAAAAAACAAAAAAAAACAAAGAAAAACAAAAATTTCTTAGACAATTTTTATATGTAGAAAGTTTGGAACTACTGGTGTATTAAAAATATTCAGGGTTTGGGGGCCAAAAACATCGGAGTTTGAACCTCAGCTCCAATATTTAGTTTGCTGCCCTGGAGAAAGTCACTTAATACAGTCTGGGTCTGTTTCCTTGCCTACATAATGAGGGTAATAATACTTAAATTGCAGGGCCAATTTGAGGATGAAGTGAGATAAGTACCATACAATAGGGCATGCTCAATCAATATTAGCTACTTTTCTTAAAGCAGTTGTTTTCCACTTCATTTTTTAAGCACGGTATTATATTTGTTTTATCGCAAAACATAACTGTATTGAAACCATGGCTTTTAGACACCTAGAAACAGGACTATTCTGGCTAAATTTCTGTGGCACCATCTGGAAACATGAGTGTCCTGTGAATCCCAATTTAAAAACCACTACCTTAAAGCCCTTAATTCAAAAGGAGACTTATTTAATAAAAAAAAAAAAAGCAGGGGGGAGTATTTTTATGAATCTGTTCATCCCTTCTAGGTGACAACATATCTAAACAAACATAGTAACACAGTGCTGACATGTACTTAAATCTGGAACATCTTTCTTCAGAAATGGCAAGGTTAGAATTTCCCAACTTCTACAAGCCTAGTTATTAAACTGACAGCTTCTCCTTCTTTTTTAAATCTTGCCTGATCTCTATTTTAGATTCCACAAATCGAGGGTCCATAGTCTCAAAGCTCTATAGAACTAAGAGTTTCAAGAACTTTTTAAGCACACAACAGATTTTGATTCAAACAATAAATGAACAACTAGAGTGATGAGCACAAAATCAAGTGAGAAGATCCCCTTTGCTTCTCATTCAGAGATATCTGATGGGAGGTGCCTGGGAAACTGAAGAGTTTGGAGGGTTGAGAAAGAGTTAGAGAGAGGGTAAGTGAAGGGAAGGTTAACAGGTGGGGAATGCCAATTACTGGACTGAGGCCCAAAAGAAGGAACAGACACTGAATAGGAAGAAAAATATACTTAGAGGTTGAAGGTTGTCTTGGCTCTGGCAGATCAGCAGCTACTGGTTCTGGCTCACCAGTGAAATAGAATGCACTGCTCACTAAAAACAGAATCTGACAAACAGCTTAAGCAATACAAATCCCAGAAGAAGTAAGCATTTCTTGTGAGAGGTAAACCCAATCAACAACAGAAGTAGAACTTCAAAAAGTAAACATATGAATTTGTTCTCCATGTAAGAACTTGTTTGTTATGCCTCAGAAGATTGAAGACTGACGAAAATTAGGCTTGGGGTGGATTAATGACTGTGCATTGAGCATTGACTCCCCTATACAGAATTTTATTGTTGTTAACAACCATTTGATCAATAAATATGAGAGATGCCCTCACAAAAAAAAAAAAAAAAAGTAAACATATGAAGAATAAATATATTTTATATACAGAGTATATATAAAGTACATATATAAATATGTAAAGATTACAGGTATTTTTTAATGAAATAATGAATTATTTTTACTTACTAATTGAGATAGTAGTGGTGAAAGTGAATGATACAAATTGAAGAAAAGATCCAATGTTTCTGGCTCCAGAAAAACTGGAAAAAAAAATTATTTTCTAATACCATTTCTTTCAATTCAGTGATCTTAACTTAGTAAGACATCACACAAACCAAGAACTCCAAGACCTCTGCATGTGGTACTGTTTCCAGTTAAGCCTAATTCCTTTCCAAATCCTAGCTATTTTCTTTGAAAGATGATATAATACAGAGATAGAAATTAATTGGCTATTATGTTCCTTACTTCTATGTAGCATCTACAGTTCTTACTGGGAGAATTTTTTTACTATATTCAAGTAATGTAACCATTTAAAAATTCAAATAGTATCAGAAAGTACATAGTACTAAAAAAAAGTATAACAAAAAGCAGCTATAATCCTACCCCATTCCAACCACCTTTCAGCTCTTAGCTATTAATATTTACATTCATGTTTTCAAACAACATACTATATTACTATTTATTTGTTTTACTTTAAACAATAAATGAGTTCATGATACAGTGTATAAGGCTTTAGCTATCTAAGCACTCACCTCACCACCCACACACCACCATCTACAATTCAACCTCTCCCCAAATCCATCCACTATTCTATCAATTAGGGATTAAATCAATTCTAGGTATTTACATTTATTATGACTATATAAATGATGTTAACAGCTGAGCCAAGGAATATACTATGACTACATTACATTTCTAAAACTCTGTGGATTTAATCGCAGCATCTTTTATGTGCTTAGTTGTGTATCTGTCACTAATTCTTTCCAAATGCTCTGACAGATTTGCAAAATTTTCTTTATGTCATTTTCTACATGATCAATAGTATCAAATAACCTGTCATTTCCATTTTCCTAATCCTACCTCCCAGAGCCTTCAACTTGGACTGGTTGTTCCTAAATTTGTTATATAATTATCGCACCTGTGTGTCTGTTCATTGTCATCAGGTACTGAAGCTCCTTTTTCCCAAATGCCATATCTTCCACTTTCTTGGTTTATATAGCAAGTAGCTTCCTGAGAAGCCAAGTGTTATAACCTCTCCCATTCTGTTTATCTGAAGGTTTCAAAATAGAACTCTTCACTTTCACACCCAAACCTGTTTTCCCCCTAACTCAAGGCTATTTGTTCCCCTTCCTAATATCAAAATATGGAAGTTAAAATGATAAGAATCAGAAAAAAGAAAATTCAATATTGGGTATCAGCAGCTACCCTGAATTACAAATCCTTTTGAAGTTTTTGATTGCCTAGCAAAAAATGGATAACTGCACATAAGGCAACTATATTGCTTAATTTTGTGCCTTTTATGCTTACCATTCATTACAGTAAACTTTTTCTTACTTGTTCTCCAGGTTGTTGGAATATGTATTGTACAATGATCATCTGCAGATTCATCTGCTGAACTGCCAATGAAATCAAAGTTAAGGCAGTTGAGGACCAGTTTCAAGACTTGCATCACTAAATTTTGCTGACCTTGATCCTGAAGATTTAAAGGTTTGGCGAAAACCTGAAGAAAATTCAAATTCAAATAAAACATTATGAAATAAGTCAGCTAACAATTTTCATTTCACTAATTTAAATAATTCCTCAATACCAAATTAAAATTAGTAAAATAAAAAGTTCACAAAGTTATGCTGTTGTACATACTAGAAAAAATTATAAAATCACTATCAACAAAAACCTACAATATTTTCAAATTTTATTTTATAAAACAGGAATAAGAACTTTTACACTTCTATGCAAACAGTAGGTCACCTTCTAAAGTTGTAAGAAGTAACTTTAGGACAAATACTTTATACCACACAAATATATAAATGTAAGGGATTCATTAGCTCAAAGCTTGCCTGGAACAAACTGAAAATATAGTATTCTTCAAGAAAATGTGGGGGGAACTTCATACATAAATTACCTACATTCAGCTAACAAAGGTTCTCAGAGCCGGTTGAAAGTGGAGGGACACTCACATGCTTCTGGAGAACAATCCTGACCCCCAAAATGTCCATTCTAACACAACCAGAATAGATTATATCTCTGAGAGATACATCATGAAATATTTGTAAAGGAAATAGGAAGCTTGGGATTCTGCTTCAAGAGTAGCACAAAAAGAAATAAAGTAGTTAAGTAAGAATAAAATGAGACAACATTGGTTTATGAATTGTTACTGCTTAATTGGTTGATGGGTCCAAGGGGGTTAGTTTATTATACTATCTCATCTTCTTTTGTACATGTTAAAATTTTCCATACTAAAACAAAAAATTTAAAATAATAGGGGGTCTTTCAGTCTGGCCTAGGATGGCAGTTATGTCACTATACTACAGAACTAAAATAAGTAGAAACTGGTAATTATCAGAACATACTTTGGGAAATGTACTATACCAATTAACAAGCTTGAGAAGCAGGACAGTGTCCTTATATTATGAGAGAACACAATATAATTATGAATTACACTATCCCTAGTTTCACTAAGGCACTAAGTAGCAAATGGGAAAATATTATTTCCCAAAGAAATTATTAAAGCTAACTACCTGGGCTCGTTATGAATAAATATAATGGTTGGTGAATTATGAAAACTTACTGTCATTTCACTGTTCATCTGTACTCCACTAAAATATGGGCAGGGCAATAAAAAAACTTAAGTCTGAATTAGCTTCTCCAATAAATAATCTACGGTAGGAAGGCAATGAAACTACCACCTAAAATCAAGTTACTAAATTCCCTTGGGATTTTACTCTAATTATACCCCTAGTAAGTAAAAGTGAATCTTTTAGAACCTCTTACAGATTTGTGCAAATCTACTGTACTTAAAAATTAAGATTGTCCATGATATCTCTAAAAAGGCAAAAAAGGGTGGGGCAGAGGGGATTCATTTGAAATTCTTTTGAAATTTAAAATTTCCTAAGTATTCTAACTAGGATATTGAATTACTAAATAACTTACCTCTTTTAGAAGAGAGCATGCTAGCACTAAAATATCTTTGAGAGAAGTATCACGAAATGAGGTACCTATTTTCCTGTGTTTTGCTGAAGGTCTAGAACAATCAACCTAAAAAGATCAAGATGAATTTATTTAACCAAGTTTACCAAACAGCAAAGCAAAAATTAACTAAGTAATAAAAGGAATGGAAATAATGATTAAGGAATCATAAAGTAGAGAGCTAAAGAACTTTTAAAAAATCTACTGGGATAGTGACTTGCTTAAGGTTACTCTAAGAATTAATGGCAGAGCCACACCTAGAACTCAAATTTTTGGATTGATGCAATTCAGTGCTCTTTCTACAAACCATACTGAGCCCCAAATTAAAAACTAGAATTGACTATACTTTCAGAGGTGAAATAAACATGGGTTATAAAATAATGGCAGATACAAAGACTATCAACTCCTAAATCATGCACTGTATTACATATTAAATATTAAGCAAGTAACAACTTCCCTATTTCTTAGTCTCCACCTATAAAATAAGAAATCTCTAAGATAATCTTCAAATTCTAACTTCCTGTGAGTCAGCAAAAGAAAGTTAAATCAGTTAAAGAAAGTCTTTTATATATATGAAAAAGTCATATATATATGAAGGTGGCATTTCTATAAACATCAGGTATGTTACTGGTTCATATATCCTTGGTATTCTAAAAAGAAACCAAGGCAGAAACTATAAATAATCTTTAGTCTGATTTATTACACAAGCAGTAACAGTAATTTCCTCTAAATATTTTATTAATTAGTGATAACTATTTTTCAGAATAAATTTACTAAGACTAGTTCTTGAGCCTCTAATCTAAAATATAACATGGCCAAAACAGTAGTATTAATACCATGAATATTTCCATTTATCAATAGGCAACAGCAAACAAAGCTGAAATCTGACACCCAAACAACTATTAACACCATGGACTACAGTAGCTATAGCATTCCTTATTACTATTTGGAAGAAAAAAAGCCATTTTCCTTGCTAATGCTAATAGATTCTAAAAAAAGCAGCAAACTCAAAATTCATTAATCTGATACTTCCTAAACTCCATCATACAATTTAGACTACATTTAAATGCCACATTTACTTATAGAAACAAGAAACGTAACAGAAGTCCAAAGTGATTACAGAAAGTCACTGGAACCTGTATTCAATATGTAAGGATCAAATTAGCATTTACAGCACTGCTCCCCTCTTTCAAATCAAAGCTCAGTCTGTCTCTCCTATAATACCTCCCCTCAATATATAAAAAAATTTCTCCTTAATACAAATTAAAAATAGCATACAGCATTACAATCACAATTTATGAAGTACTCCACATATTATTTCACTTAATTCTCAAAACTAACTTGTGAGATTTATATTATCCTTTTTGTACATATGAGAAAATTAAAGTTTATAGGCACACTATCTTAGACAAACCCCTCATTACCACCCTATCTATAACAGGGTGAAAAGAACCTTGGGTTTACTGAGCACTTGTACATACTAGGTCCTGTGCTAGCAGCTTGCATAATCTTGGTAAGATCCATGGATGGTGTCATTCTCACTTTATTAGTTTATTATTTATTATATAACAAGTTAAATCATGTGCTTCCTAATAGGAGACAATGAGAAAACTACAGTATTGTTATATTCCTGACAAATTGCATTATTTGAATCTAATCAAGTGACAGTGATATTTAAGTTTAAAACCATTACCAAGTTTGTACAAAGCAGTAAGCAATAGAGCTAAAATACAAATCCAGGTCTAATTTCAGAGCCATCTTCAAGGCCTACATGCTTGTGTTACTTGGGTTGCCCAATTAGACATCCAATTTTTGAGAAGAGGGACTGCACATCCATTTTCTACTGCATACATAAGCCTCTACCATGTTGGCTTCTAAAAAACGAAGATAACATTAATCCTCCTAACTTTTAGGGAACCTCAAGTTTAGGTCTTTTTCTTAAAAGATAAATCCTTTATTGACACTACCTGAATTTACCTGGCTTACATCTGACAACTATAATATTTGATTTTCATCATGCACTGTAGATCTCCCTATTGCCTGGTTCAGAAGTGCTTAAGAAATACTAGTTGAAATTATAAATGCCATAAAATTAGGCTGAGTAAAAAGATTCCACAGATGCCATATATTTTTCACTATACAAAGCCAAAATCACACCTCAGACTTTGAAGCTTTTTTCAAAAGGCATTTGGTTCTATACAAGATAAGCCTGGAACATCTGATGTCAAAAAGTAAGAAAATGTTCAAAGAATAGTGATTAAATGTCAAATGGACATAGAAGGTAGCTTGAAAAGATTACTACTGAATATTTGGCAATCTGGAAATATTTGAACATCAAAATGCAATATTAATAACATATCACAACCTACTAAATAAAATAGGAAACTAAGACTCCATACTGATGTAAATAAATGAATAAATCAGAAATTTGATGAGGAATGGATATTTTCAGGTACGTTGAAGTACTTCCCAACAAAATACTTATTCCTTATAAAGGAGAAAGAAAAATCCACAACGGGAGAAGCCTGGAAAAGACCATCTTTACCAGTCAAGTGACCAAAGTGAACATCAGTAATTTAAAAATCAAATCATGTGCTTCCTGGTAGGAGGCAATGAGAAGACCACAGTGTTTCTGTGATATTCTAACAAATACGCGTGATTTGAATCTAATCATGAAAAATATCAAACACTCCAAACCTGAAGGACATTTTACAAAACAACTGGCCTGTCATCTTCACAAGTGTTAAGGTTTTATGAAAGTGAAAGAAAGACTGAGGAATTTTTCCAGATTAAAGTAGACTAATAAAACATGTCAAATAAATGAGATGCACAATTCTAAAATGGTTCCTTTCTGGGACAAATGGTGAGATTCAAATAAAGCACGAGGATAAGGGTAATCTGTCTGTTAATTTTCTGATTTTAATGGTCACAGTGTGATCGTGTAGAAGAATGTCCTTGTATGTACAAAATACACTATTCCGGGATGATGTCGACAACTCAGTATCAAATGGTTGAGAAAAAACTTTGTATTACACTCAACTTTTCTGTAAGTTTTAAAAAAACTTGGTTGGTCTCTAAATCACACTGTATTAAAACTCCATATTATTAGTCTTGTCTCATAACAATTTAAACCCAGCAAACACTACCAGAGCAGTCTGTATTCCTATTGCGCTATGAAGTAGGAAACAACCACCAAAAAAAGAGCTAGTTTTAAGATTAGCCAAAAGTTGATGGCTGTACAAGCTGGATGCTGGGTACATGTGGTTGTTTGTACTATGCTCTTCACTTTTATGAGATAAAATATTTATACTAAAATTATTTTTTAAATATATTTTTTAAAAGAAAGTACAGTTTCTTAGACATATTTACAGTCTATTAGGATTAGCCAAAGTCCTTGTCATAATATCCCTGCCACTATAGTAACTGTTCCAGGTATTATCATTATAGCCCTGGAGCTACATACATATATACTGACATACATCCATAGGCAAGCGATCTTTACACATTTGGGACAGGGCAGTCATGGGATGTGATGGTTGTGGTAAAGTAAAACCACTATATTCTAGAAATTTCTCCAATAAATCTAGAAATATTTTCTAATTCCCAACTAAACATAAGTAGAAAATAGTTACTTGGGGTGATTTTTTTTAATACACAGGAACTGTATATACAGAGGAAGCTGGCACATGGTCCTGGGTACACAAGCTTTCCATATACATACACAAATGCACACAAACACAAGCCATTCAAGATGATGATAGTTTTAAAATATAAACACTACATTCTCCTTTTTTATAACACTTTATAACACTGTTTCATATAAAACCCAACTTCTGCTTTTGTTCTGTCTGGAACCATGTTAAGTACAAAAGTGAACAGGAGCAGCTGAAAATGTGCTCAGCTGCTGAGCTCATAAAGGCACTGTTGGGGGGAGGCGTAGCTTCTGCAAATGTTCCTTGTACTGGGTGAAAATACATGCTAGCAAGTGGCAGAGTGCCAAGTGGCCTGTTCTTTGATGAGTCCTGCTGTGTACCCATTGTTGAGAATCAATTCACCAAACTGCTTGTCTTTTATTTGTAAGAGAATAAAAAGTCTGTTTCTCTTTTGCATATAATTTATTTCTTATGGAGGCTATATTAGTATATATGTATGGAAGATAAAAGGACAATTCCCCAATTGCCATGGAGCAAGCACTATGTCTAATTCCCTGTCCTTTGCAGTACTTTATACTACTGCTGCTATTTTCAATAACAATGAAAGTGTTCCAATACTTAATTATGCCACTAATAAAACAGACAAAAAAAACCCACTTGATTTATTCAGAGTTTTATGCCACACAAAGAAGAAAAGAAGATTTTTACATCAAAGAAACAGTATTACTTAGCAAACTTCATGTTGCCATTAAATAGAAAGACTTACCAGGTTCATCTCCTGAGTCAATTCTGAAAGGATTATTACTCCTATTATACAGTGCTCCACAGTACCCTTTGGAGAAAATAACCAAGGTTAGCTTAAGTGGAGATGTGATTGGTTCTGACTGTGCAAACCAGATAATACTTAAAAGTAATTAAATACTGAAACATCACATTTTCTTAATAATGTGTTTATTAAAATATGTAGAAAAATCACTATGAGTTCCATAAGTAAAAAAGAATTTCAAGTTCATTTTTTGAAGGATAAATTTGTGTGTACAGATTTGAGGGGAAAAAAATTCACCTATCTTAGAACTGCATGATACTCTACAAAATGTTTTCAGCACCTAGAACTTATAATAAACTAAACCTCAAAATACAAGAGTTTAATATTTTTCCTAAGACCATGAATAAGAATGAACAAAAATGCTTTTTAGCTCTATAATATGTATGCTTGAAGGCTACTGAGATAGCTGCATTCAATAAATAATTAATAAATAGCTTAGGATCTAATTCAAATAAATCCCTTGATCTAACATCAGATAAGATCACTGAGATCCTTTTAGTATTATTTAATAGTTCATGCATATGCATTTATTATGTGTCTGTAATGAAGGCATCTAAAGTGCCCAATGCACTGGGGTAAATACTTGCCTATCAATATGGCATACAGTTTGATAGCCTCTATAATGTTTTTAATTTAATCAGCTTCCAATTTAATCTCAAAAACGTCCTTCAAATAAAAATTCAGATTTTATATGTACATTACTAACAAGTTACCCTATCTGAAAATCACACTGAAAGAATGAAAATAATAAATGCAACATTTAGTTACAGTGTAATCATAAGAAAAGCACTAATACAAATGAAACACTTTCAAGTCTTAATTTTATAGCTGGCCATTCCTTCAAACTATCACAGAATTCTACTAACACTGGATCATTAGATATAATTAAGTTCAAACTATCTCAGAATTTTAAAAAATAAGCAAAAGAAACATCCTATAATTTTTGTATTTTAATTCTCTATGGCTCTTCAGGAAAATCTGAACTGTCTGAAATGAGCTCCAGATTTCCTATTACTGAAGCATCTACCCTCTTGTCTACCAAGCCAAAGTTCCCCCAAGTGTGGTTCCCTGACCCACTGCTGGTCTATGCATCTTCCAGTGACCTGCAAACTCAATTCTAATCCAAGAACAGTTTCATACTAGTTCATAAGATCAAAGAGTTTGCACCAGAACATAAAATAGCTAAGTCTCTAAGTACACTGTTTAGTTCAGCTGCCAATTTTTTTCATAGCAAGTCCTCGATAAAGGAAGCACTGTGTTGATTTATATTCTGATAAGGAGATAAACTCCTTATCTCATTGTGGACCAGCAACTGCCCTAGATGACAATAGGATTTCCTGGGTATGCATGCAGAAAGGAGGCACACATATAAATGTTTGTACTGTGGCAAGAATTAGGCTGCAATAACAGAGAAAAAAAAGATGTACAAAACATCAGGCCATGTAAGATTTAGCAAACTTAAAATAATTTTTAGTACAAAACTCACAGAAGCTGCTAATACCCAAAGGACGCATGTTGTACTATTTTAGAGTACTAAAACACAAAGACAATTGTCTTTCTCATGACTCAACGATAGGTTAAGTCATATACCTAAAAAGCAAGTGCCTTTTTTTGTGATACTATAATAAACTTTGAAGGTAAACATTTTTTGTTTCTTCTGGTCTTCCCAAACTGACAAAAGCACACTAAAGCCCAAATTAAGTTCAACTAACCAGCCACTGAAAAGAGAGCTTGAGAAATGTTAACCAACAGAATGATTTCATTCCATTCAGTTTTCAACCGTGATTTTATTTTAAAGGAACTCTTAAGTTTATTGTTTACCCTAATGATTCTTGATAGCTGTATATAATTTCAGTAAATGACAAGAAAGAAGTGCCATTGTGTTAGCCAAAATTACAAGCACAACTCTACAAGAGTGAAAAACTCATCTGTCTCTGAATAAACTATACTGCTCCAGGGTATATCTCTTCTGGGCTGAAATGCACTTATTCCTGTGAAGTTTTAGATGACCAAGTATTTGTTAGCTGGGGTTTTATGAAAGATAAGCAGCAGGACAGTCTAGTATTTCATATTCTGAGGTTTCCAGCATTATACTATATGAGAGAGTTATATCATACACAGGGATTAAATTTTAAAGCTACTGTAAAAGAACTAAAATCTCAGAAAGTTCAAATTTTTCCTAACTGCTAATAAACCAATACTGAACCACCTCTCAATTAATCTAAACGCCAGTTTCTCCTCAAGAATTTTAAGAGATTACTGCTTCTTCAGCAGAGCACCAACTTAAGTACTTTTCTTGCAATTGGGGATAATGTTTGTATGAAAAAAATATGTACCTTTAAGTATTGTAAATATGCATCTGAATTACATTGAGCAGGGCATTATGGTCATCTTAAGAGGCATAAAGGCACAGAAAATGGTAGATTTAGGTATCCCATGACACGTAAATACTGTGTGGAATGGCAAGTGGAATCACAATTTTAATTAGTGTCCTCTTCCTTTTTTTCTTTCTTGCTCATTTTTTTACAGTCCAAATACCTGAATTTGTGTAAGTTAAATGTGCATATGCTGTAACTTTAATCACTTAGTTTGGAAACATTCTTGAGAAACAAACATAGTCAATGTGGTATAATGTAAAAACTTGAAATATATGTATCTTAAGTTAGAAAACCTGTTGAAGTGCTAGCTCTCTGCTTTACTAGGTCATTATGCAACATGATACAAATTACTTAACTTTTCTAAGCCTGCTTTCTCATTTACAAGATGAAATCCATTTCACTGAAATATAATGAGCATTAAATCAGATAATACATGAAAAACATTATATACACGTTTATATATATGCAGTACTCAGATACATGTTAGAAATCACAGACCATATTCATGAAATTAGAAAATATAATTTGCATTCTTCTGGTTTGGAAGTTATATAATGGCCTGATCCTTATGTACTGGCAATAAAAAAATAAAAGACCCAGAGGATAAACTATAAATCATAATTAATATGGTACTGACAATACTGATATTGTCACAAAACAAACAACACAGCTTTAGGAAAAGCAGTTATCAAAACCAAACTAGTGACAGTCCAATAATGTAATAATGACTTCTTACCTGAAGAAACTTCTTCACATCAGCAATAATTTCTCTGAAGACAAACTGGGTTTTCTGAACCTCAAACCACCCCAATTTACTGATTTTAGCAATGACTTGAATTAGGGCTTGAAAGACAAAGGGAGCCAGCTTGGGTTGTGATGCCACATAATGAAGAATGTAGTTTTCTGTAAGAAAATGTGATTCTGTGATCATTTGGACTTTTCAGTAACATAATATGAATCATGTAAAGAAAAACAGGTGGTGATGATGACATGTTCCTGGACAAAAAGTTAATCCCTTTCTCCAAGGTATAACATAGTCACTCTGGTATAAGGCTTATTTTTTTTCAATTCAATTGATATACTAGGGGATGATTTGAGTATAATGAGATTGTCACTTTTGTTTTTGCATAATTTCATGTAGAAAAAAATGCTAGAATACAGAAAACTGAAACAAGGCCAATGGGCCAAGGCATACACATAATGCATATACCTCCAACATCTACTAGCTGTTTCAGTGCATCTCATGTTATCAGCCTTACCTGGTGTTTTAACTTTCCACACTGTTTCAGATCACCTCCTTCCACTACTTCATAATAACTCACAAACTCATAACCTTCTGTAGCCCACTTCTGCAAACAGACTTCAGGTCTTCTTTAAGATAAAATGTCATATTTACTCTCCTAAAGTATTTAAACCATTTAACATGTATAAAACTTTATTATTCTTTTATTAGATTCTTTTTTTTTAATGTGTCACTGACAAAAATATTTGACTTTTATTTCCATAATGCCATTTCTCTCATAAATTCTGTGGTTTTACTGCATAACACTACACTGCAGTTACTTCTAGAATGCATATTTCGTGTTATAGCATACTAAATGTATGTTATCCTACTTAGGTGGCATAAAAAATACAAATAGTACACAGTATTAGAAAATAAGTATATAAGTTAAAGAAAGTAAGAATAGACTAGTAAAGTAAGCTTGGAATTAAGTCAATATACCAAAATCTTGGGTAACAGGTGGGTAACAAATTCTGCTATGAGCTTCCTGGTGGACTGAATAATTGAGGTCAGGTAACAAATATGCCAGAAAGTCTAAGAAAAATAGGAGAAAAAATTTTTGATAAAGGAAAAGATCCACTTTCTACTTGGTCCCAAAGGCCAGCATGCCACATGGAAAGAGAGTAAAGAAAACAAAAGTAAATATCTCAATATTTAACTAGAAATAGCTTTAATAGAAACAACTCCAAAATCCAAGAACACTTTGAACAGTTGTTCTTGACAAATTAGTGAAATTCTAGACAATAAAAAAAAGTTCTCATGACTAGCATATTTCAACCTTAATTTTTATTAGCATTAATACAGTTAATACAAATATAAAAGGAGGTAAAGTATAATTTTTAAAGCTCAGATTTTTGTAGCATTAAGATAAATCTGAAAGAGGTTTCTTCTATGGATTACAGTAATAGAGTTTTCCTAAGCTTCATTATATGTAATCTTTTATTTCAATAACAAAATATAAAATGGCACTGCTTACTGAATATAAAAGAAAATACAGTTTATTTACTTCATATACTTTTATTTTTAATACTGAGAAATTTAACCTGGATGGTATGTGGGGAATCCATATGTTGGTAGTGATAACCACCAGCAATAATCTAAAAATAATAAATAACCGAATGAGACACAAACCAAGTTTCACATTTAAGCTAGGTATCAGTAAGCACACGTTCCCAGACTGCCTGAACAAAGGTATTAGCTAATAAGTTTATTATCTAAGGCAGAAAAAAATTTAATAGACTATACTTCTGTTATTTTAGATGACGTTTTACATAAAACATTCTCATTGTGCTTCTTATATGACCTATAATATTGTTCCAATTTAGTAAGTGGCAATGATTAACATGAAGTAAAACAACAACAATCTCATCATCACCAGCTGAAGATGATAAGGAAAAACCATACACAGAAGGAAATGAAATGTTCAGAAAGACACATGGGAGAACGACATAAAACAGATGGAAGAACTCCTAAACTTAAGTTAATATGAAGTTGGAAAGCTGTGCACTAGAGGCACTGTTAGCCCCAAATGCCTACATGACAATAACAATATTTAGCATTTGTGATTCCTTAGAATAAAAGTGCTTCCCAGACAATACCTTCCGTGGCTCTCATAGCAAAGTGAAGATATTGCTATTATAAAACTATTATTTTGTTTCTTAGGAAAAAAATGACAAAGGTCAAAGTGGTGAAATGATTTGTCACAGTAGCCAAATAGGGACTCTGAGTCAGGTTATTTTGATTTGTCTTAAGTTTTAGTTTATTGCTTCCAAATACTGGCCAATTTATTTTAGCAATAAGTAGTAATTCAGAACTCTACTAAATTCAAACTTGCAGACAGCATTCTGAAGTTCACTATCATTGAACTGATACTTTAGGTATTACACACTATGAAATTTAATATGAAATACTTGTTGACTAACTAACTGAAGTCAGGTAAAAAATACGTCACAGTTTATCAGAAAACATACAAAAAGAATATGATGGAAAGGGGAAATACTCAGTCTTTACATTGGTCCCAAAAGTTAGTACATTATTTTGGAAAAAAATAAAATGAAGGTAAATAACTCAGTATGTAACTAAAAATGCTTTGATGGAAACAATTCCAAATTCTAAGAACACAATAACTTGAGCTATAATCTATGCCTAGAGAGTTGGCTTATGAAATATTTAGAGAGTGAGAATACACAGGACAAAAAGAAACTATCACAAGAAGTCAAGATTACATTTATGTGAGTGAAGATGTAGAGAACCTGGAACCTTTTGCTGGTGAGAACGCAAAATAGTACAAGTACTTTGGAACGTAATTTGGTAGTTTCTTAAAAAGTTAAGCATAAAATAGGTGGAGCCAAGATGGCGACATGAGTAGAGAAGTGGAAATCTCCTCCCAAAACTATATATATTTTTGAAAATACAGCAAATACAACTATCCCTAAAAGAGGGACCAGAAGATACAGGACAACAGCCAGGCTACATCCACACCGGCAAGAACCCAGCGCCTTGCAAAGGGGGTAAGATACATGCTGCAGCCCAGTGGGACCTGAACGCCCCTCACCCCAGCTTGTGGCAGGAGGAGAGCACTCGGAGCAGGGAGGGAGAGGGAGCCCAGGACTGCTAAACACCCAGCCCTAGCCATCCGCACAAGACCGCAGACACACAGTGCATGCGTTGGGTGGTGGAAACTAGGGAAACAGGACAGTAAGACCTGTGAGCAGATCCCTGCAGCCAGTGCACCCGGGACAAAGAAAAGTGAGTGCTTTTTGAAAGTCTTAAAGGGACAGGGACCGCCACAGCTGGACGGAAGTGTCCTGGGACACTTAGCCCACCAGCAGGGAATCCCGGGGAACTCCAGGCGCCCTAACCCCCTGGGCGGCAGCACAGCACGGAGGACCCTCATGGAGATAAACAGTCTCCCAGCCATTTCCCCTCCGATGCGGCTCCGCCATAGTGGAGAAGCAGCCTGAGGCAGCAGGGCAGAGCTTCTTTCACAGCGGCCGGGCAAGAATTAGAAACCCGTCTGCGCGCAGCTGCCAAGCACAAGCCACTAGGGGTCGCTGTTCTCCCCGGAGAGGAAAGCCACAAACCAGCAAGAAGGGACGTTCTCCCAGCCAACACATGAGCCTGCTCCCCACAAATACCTCTATTGCCATGAAAAGGCAAAAGATTTTGATACAGAGCAGACTAATCCAGACATCCTCCCCTGAAAAGGAATATGGGGAGATAGACCTAACCATTCTCCCTGAAAAAGAATTCAAAATAAAGGTCATAACCATGCTGATGGAGCTGCAGAGAAATATGCAAGAGCTAAGGGATGACGTCCGGAAGATTACAGAAATGAAACAATCTCTGGAAGGATTTAAAAGCAGAATGGATAAGATGCAAGAGGCCATTGATGGAATAGAAACCAGAGAACAGGAACGCATAGAAGCTGACACAGAGAGAGATAAAAGGATCTCCAGGAATGAATCAATATTAAGAGAACTGTGTGACCAATCAAAACAGAACAATATTTGCATTATAGGGGTACCAGAAGAAGAAGAGAGAGAAAAAGGGATAGAAAGTGTCTTTGAAGAAATAATTGCTGAAAACTTCCCCAAACGGGGAGAGGAAATAATTGAACAGACCACGGAGGTATACAGAACTCCCAACAGAAGGGACCCAAGGAGGACAACACCAAGGCACATAATAATTAAAATGGCAAAGATCAAGGACAAGGACAGAGTTTTAAAGGCAGCTAGAGAGAGGAAAAAGGTCACCTACAAAGGAAAACCCATCAGGCTATCATCAGACTTCTCAACAGAAACCTTACAGGCCAGCAGAGAATGGCATGATATATTTAATGCAATGAATCAGATGGGCCTTGAACCAAGAATACTGTATCCAGCATGATTATCATTTAAATATGAAGGAGGGATTAAACAATTCCCAGACAAGCAAAAGTTGAGGGAATTTGCCTCCCACAAGCCACCTCTACAGGGTATTTTAGAGGGACTGCTCTAGGTGGGAGCACTCCTAAAGCTAAACAGATGTCACCAGAGAAATTAACATCACAGCAAAGAAATTAGACCAACCAAATACTAACTAAAGGCAAAAAATAAAACCAACTACCCACAAAAGCAGTTAAAGGAAACACAAAAGAGCACAAAATAAAATACCCAACATATAAAGAATGGAGGAGGAGGAATAAAAAGGGAGAGACATAAAGAATCACCAGACAGTATTCATAATAGCTCAATAAGTGAGTTAAGTTAGGCAGTAAGATACTAAAGAAGCTAACCTTGAACCTTTGGTAACCACGAATCTAAAGCTTGCAATGGCAATGAGTACATATCTTTCAATAATCACCCTAAATGTAAATGGACTGAATGCACCAATCAAAAGACACAGACTAATAGAATGGATAAAAAAGCAAGACCTATCTATACACTGCTTGCAAGAGACTCACCTCAAACCCAAAGACATGCACAGACTAAAAGTCAAGGGTTGGAAAAAGATATTTCATGCAAACAACACGGGAAAAAAAGCAGGTGTTGCAGTACTAGTACCAGACAAAATAGACTTTAAAACAAAGAAAGTAACAAGAGATAAAGAAGGACATTACATAATGATAAAGGGTTCAGTCTAACAAGAGGATATAACCATTACAAATATATATGCACCCAACAAAGGAGCACCAGCAAATGTGAAAGAAACACTAACAGAACTAAAGGAGGAAATAGAATGCAATGCATTCATTTTAGGAGACTTCAACATACCACTCACTCCAAAGGACAGATCCACTGGACAGAAAATAAGTAAGGACACAGAGGCACTGAACAACACACTAGAACAGATGGACCTAACAGACATCTATAGAACTCTACATCCAAAAGCAACAGGATATATATTCTTCTCAAGTGCACATGGAACATTTTCCAGAATAGACCACATACAAGGCCACAAAAAGAGCCTCAGTAAATTCCAAAAGATTGAAATCCTACCAACCAACTTTTCAGACCACAAAGCTATAAAACTAGAAATAAATTGTACAAAGAAAGCAAAAAGGCTCACAAACACATGGAGGCTTAACAACATGCTCCTAAATAATCAATGGATCAACAAACAAATTAAAATGGAGATCCAGCAACATATGGAAACAAATGACAACAACAACACAAAGCCCCAACTTCTCTGGGATGCAGCGAAGGCAGTTCTAAGAGGAAAGTATAAAGCAATCCAGGCATATTTAAAGAAGGAAGAACAATCTCAAATGAATAGTCTAATGTCACAATTATCGAAATTGGAAAAAGAAGAACAAATGAGGCCTAAAGTCAGCAGAAGGAGGGACATAATAAAGATCAGAGAAGAAATAAATAAAATTGAGAAGAATAAAACAATAGAAAAAAATCAATGAAACCAAGAGCTGGTTCTTTGAGAAAATAAACAAAATAGATAAGCCTCTAGCCAGACTTAATAAGAGAAAAAGAGAATCAACACACATCAACAGAATCAGAAACGAGAAAGAAAAAATCACCATGGACCCCACAGAAATACAAATGATTATTAGAGAATACTATGAAAACCTATATGCTAACAAGCTGGAAAACCTAGGAGAAATGGACAACTTCTTGGAAAAATACAACCTTCCAAGACTGACCAAGAAAGTAACACAAAATCTAAACAAACCAATTACCAGCAAAGAAATTGAAGCGGTAATCAAAAAACTACCCAGGAAGAAAACCCCCAGGCCAGATGGATTTACCTTGGAATTTTATCAGACATACAGAGAAGACATAATACCCATTCTCCTTAAAGTTTTCCAAAAAACAGAAGAGGAGAGAATACTCCCAAACTCATTCTATGAAGCCAACATTACCCTAATACCAAAACCAGGCAAAGACACCACAAAAAAAGAAAAATTACAGACCAATATCCCTGATGAACATAGATACAAAAATACTCAACAAAATATTAGCAAACCGAATTCAAAAATACATCAAGAGGATCATACACCATGACCAAGTGGCATTCATCCCAGGGATGCAAGGATGGTACAACATTCGAAAATCCATCAACATCGTCCACCACATAAACAAAAAGAAAGACAAAAACCACATGATCATCTCCATAGATGCTGAAAAAGCATTCGACAAAATTCAACATCCATTCATGATAAAATAGATCATACTGAACAGCGAGAAGCTGAAAGCTTCTCCTCTGAGATCAGGAAGAAGACAGGGATGCCCACTCTCCCCACTGTTATTCAACATAGTACTGGAGGTCCTAGCCACGGCAATTAGACAAAACAAAGAAATACAACAAATCCAAATTGGTAAAGAAGAAGTTAAGCTGCCACTATTTGCAGATGACATGATACTGTATATAAAAAACCCTAAAGACTCCACTCCAAAACTACCAGAACTGATATCGGAATACAGCAAAGTTGCAGGATACAAAATTAACACACAGAAACCTGTGGCTTTCCTATACACTAACTTCACTAATAGAAAGAGAAATCAGGAAAACAATTCCATTCACAATTGCATCAAAAAGAATAAAATACCTGGGAATAAACCTAACCAAGGAAGTGAAAGAGCTATACCCTGAAAACTATAAGACACTCGTAAGAGAAATTAAAGAGGACACTAGCAAATGGAAACTCATCCCATGCTCTTGGCTAGGAAGAATTAATATCGTCAAAATGGCCATTCTGCCCAAAGAAATATACAGATTTGATGCAATCCCTATCAAATTACCAACAACATTCTTCAATGGACTGGAACAAATAGTTCAAAAATTCATATGGAAACACAAAAAACTCCGAACAGCCAAAGCAATCCTGAGAAGGAAGAATAAAGCGGAGGGATCTCGTGCCCCAACTTCAAGCTCTACTACAAAGCCACAGTAATCAAGACAATTTGGTACTGGCACAAGAACAGAGCCACAGACCAGTGGAACAGAATAGAGACTCCAGACATTAACCCAAACATATATGGTCAATTAATATATGATAAAGGAGCCATGGACATACAATGGGGAAATGACAGTCTCTTCAACAGATGGTGCTGGCAAAACTGGACAGCTACATGTAAGAGAATGAAACTGGATCACTGTCTAACCCCATACACAAAAGTAAATTCGAAATGGATCAAAGACCTGAATGTAAGTCATGAAACCATAAAACTCTTAGAAAAATACATTGGCAAAAATCTCTCGGACATAAACATGAGTGACTTCTTCATGAACATATCTCCCCAGGCAAGGGAAACAAAAGCAAAAATGAACAAGTGGGACTATATCAAGCTGAAAAGCTTCTGTACAGCAAAGGACACCATCAATAGAACAAAAAGGTATCCTACAGTATGGGAGAATATATTCGTAAATGACAGATCTGATAAAGGGTTGACATCCAAAATATATAAAGATCTTACACACCTCTACAAACAAAAAGCAAAAAATCCAGTTAAAAAATGGGCAGAGGAGCTGAACAGTCAGTTCACCAAAGAAGAAATTCAGATGGCCAACAGACACATGAAAAGATGCTTCACATTGCTAGTCATCAGAGAAATGCAAATTGAAACCACAATGAGATATCACCTCACACCAGTTAGGATGGTCAACATCCAAAAGACAAACAACAACAAATGTTGGCGAGGTTGTGAAGAAAGGGGAACCCTCCTACACTGCTGGTGGGAATGTAAATTAGTTCAACCATGTGGAAAGCAGTATGGAGGCTCCTCAAAAAACTAAAAATAGACATACTATTCAATCCAGGAATTCCACTTCTAGGAATTTACCCTAAGAACGCAGCAGCCCAGTTTGAAAAAGACAGATGCACCCCTATGTTTATCGCAACACTATTTACAATAGCCAAGAAATGGAAGCAACCTAAATGTCCATCAGTAGATGAATGGATAAAGAAGATGTGGTACATATACACAATGGAGTATTATTCAGCCATAAGAAGAAAACAAATCCTCCCATTTGCAACAACATGGATGGAGCTAGAGGGTATTATGCTCAGTGAAATTAGCCAGGCGGAGAAAGACAAGTACCAAATGATTTCACTCATATGTAGAGTATAAGAATAAAGAAAAACCTGAAGGAACAAAACAGCAGCAGACTCACAGACCCAAGAATGGACTAACAGTTCCCAAAGGGAAAGGGACTGAGGAGGATGGGTGGTAAGGGAGGGGTAAACGGGGGATGGGGGGAGAAAGGGGGTATTACAATTAGCATGTATAATTAGCATGTAGGGGGGGACATGGGGAGGGTTGTGGAACACAGGGAAGACAAGTAGTGATTCTACGCTGATGGATAGTGACTGTAATGGGGTGTGTGTAGGGGTACTTGGTGAAGGGGGGAGCCTAGTAAACATAATGTTCTTCATGTAATTGTAGATTAAAGATAACAACAACAGCAAAAAAAAGTTAAGCATAAACCTATGACCCAGCAACACCACTCCTACCAATGTATCTACTCAAGAGAAATGAAAATGTATTTTCCACACAAAGACTTGTCTGTCAATGCCCACAGCAGCACTGTGCCAAAAATGTGCCAAAACATTATAGCAACATTCTGCCAAAAACCAGAAAGAACTCAAATGCCCATTGAGTAGTGAATGGATAACAAAACATCATATATTTATACAAGGGAATACTATTCTACAATTAAAAAAGACAAAATACTGTTACATGCTACAACATGGATGAACCTTAAAAACATTTTTCTAAGTAAAAGAAGCCAGATGCACAAAACTACATATGGTATGGCTTTATTTATATGAAATATCCATAAAAGGTAAACCTGTAGAAGAAGAAAGCATCTTAGACATTGATGGTATGGAAGCAGGACTGCCTGTAAATGACCATGAGGGCTCTTTTGGGGATGAAGGAAATTTTCCAACACCAAATTGTAAGAATGTTCCCAAAACCCTAATTTACTAAAAATATTAAGCAGATTTAAAATAACTAAATTTTATGGTATGTAAATTATACTTTAATAAAACTGTTTGAAGGCAGGGAGGGAACAGAAGGGAAGGGAAGTGGAGGGATGAGAAGGGGAGGGAGGGAGGAAAGAGAATGGAAGTGGTGGAAGGAAGGAAGGAAGGAAGGAAGGGAGGAAGGAGGGAAGGAGGGAAGGGAGGGGAGGGAGGGAAGGGAGGGAGGGAGGAATGGAAGGAGGGAAGGAGGGAAGGAGGGAAGGGAGGGAAGGAGGGAAGGAGGGAAGGGAGGGAAGGAGGGAAGGAGGGAAGGAGGGATGGAGGGAGTGAAGGAGGGAAGGAGGGAAGGAAGGAGGGAAGGAGGGAAGGAAGGAGGGAAGGAGGGAAAATACCAACAGCATTCTTCAATGAACTGGAACAAATCATTCTAAAATTCATATGGAACCACAAAAGACCCCAAATAGCCAAAGCAATCCTGAGAAGGAAGAATAAAGCTGGGGGGATTACGCTCCCCAACTTCAAGCTCTACTACAAAGCCACAGTAATCAAGACAATTTGGTACTGGCACAAGATCAGACCCAGGGACCAATGGAACAGACTAAAGAGCCCTGATATAAACCCAAGCATATATAGTCAATTAATATATGATAAAGGAGCCATGGACATACAATGGGGAAACGGCAGCCTCTTCAACAGTTGGTGTTGGCAAAACTGGACAGCTATATGCAAGAGAATGAAACTGGATTATTATCTAACCCCATACTCAAAAGTAAACTCAAAATGGATCAAAGACCTGAATGTAAGTCATGAAACCATAAAACTCTTGGAAGAAAACAGAGGCGGAAATCTCTTGAATGCAAACATGAGCAACTTTTCCCTGAGTGCATCTCCTCAGGCAAGGGAAACAAAATAAAAAATGAACAAATAGGACTACATCATGCTAAAAAGCTTCTGTGCAGCAAAGGACACCATCAGCAGAACAAAAAGGCATCCTACAGTGTAAGGGAATATATTTGTAAATGACATATCCGACAAGGGGTTAACATCCAAAATATACAAAGAACTCACACACCTCAACACCCAAAAAGCAAATAACCCTAGTAAAAAATGTGTGGTGGATATGAACAGACATTTCTCCAAAGAAGAAATTCAGGTGGCCAACAGGCACATGAAAAGATGCTCCACATCACTAATCACCAGGGAAATGCAAACTAAAACCACAATGAGATATCATCTCACACCAGTTAGGATGGCTAGCATCAAAAAGACTAAGAACAACAAATGCTGGTGAGGATGTGGAGAAAGGGGAACCCTCCTACACTGCTGGTGGGAATGTAAGCTAGTTCAACCATTGAGGAAAGCAATATGGAGGTTCCTCAAAAAACTAAAAATAGAAATACCATTTGATCCAGTAATTCCACCCCTAGGAATTTACCCAAAGAATATAATTTCTCAGTTTCAAAAAGACATACCCCCCTATGATCATTGCAGCACTATTTTCAATAGCCAAGATATGGAAGCAACCTAAGTGTCCATCAGTAGATGAATGGATAAAAAAGAGGTGGTACATATACACAATGGAATAGTATTCAGCCATAAGAAAGAAACAAATTCTACCATTTGCATCAACATGGATGGAGCCGGAGGATATTATGCTCAGTGAAATAAGCCAGGCAGAGAAAGACAAGTACCAAATGATTTCCCTCATTTGTGTAGTATAACAACGAAGCAAAACTGAAGGAACAAAACAGCAACAATCTTACAGACTCCAAGAAGGGACTAGTGGTAACCAAAGGGGAGGAGTGAGGAAGGGTGGGTGAGAATGGAGGGAGAAGGGGATTTAGGGGTATTATGATTGGCACACATGGTGTAGGGGGGTTCATGAGGAAGACAGTTTAGCACAGAGAAGACAAGTAGTGACTCTGTGGCATCTTACTACACTGATGGGCAGTGACGGCAATGGGTATGGGGAACACAATAATATGGATGAATGCAATAACCACATTGTTTTATCATGTGAAACCTTTATAAGAGTGTATATCAATAATACCTTAATAAAAAAATTAAAAAACTCTCAATGGCAAGTTTGGCAGAAATTGTTCACCAGGAAGGTTGAATATTGCCTTTATAAGCCAACGAGAGAATAAATAATATGAAAGGGGAAAACATTCCAATGTACAATTTCCAGTAGGGAAAAAAAATGCATGATAAAAATTTGAGCCTCATAAGGGCAGGGAAAAAGAAAGGGGTCATGACGATTAGCATGTATAATGTGGCGGGGGGGGGCATGGGGAAGGCTGTACAACACAGAGAAGACAAGTAGTGACTCTACAGCATCTTACTACACTGATGGACAGTGACAGTAATGGGGATTGTGGGGGGGACTTGGTGAAGGGGGGAGCCTAGTAAACATAATGTTCTGCATGTAATTGTAGATTAATGATAACACAATAAAAACAAACAAACAAACACAAAAAGAAGATAAGCAGATGTGCATTGAGGTTACCAGGAAATAAAGGAACGAATAAATGGTGAAAAAAAAAACCAAACCTTGAGCCTCCATTCCAAATGGAAACATAATAGCAGCAGAACATTTACTGTCCCTGTCTTTATTTTCCTCACATGTAAAATTAAAAGCTGATGTATTAAAGACATTCAAAAATGGTAAAAATATAAATACATATCTGACAGTTTGGTTGTACCTAAAAAATGTAATGACCATATAAATCTGTTCTTTGAAGTGCTTTTATCTAGGGTAAGGGTGGGGAAATAGCCTGAATGCTCATCACAGGTAAACATTGGTTGAATCCCTCTTGTAGACTGAGTTGGGTCCTACTAGAATTCCTACACTGCAGTCCTCATTCATAGTACCTCAGAATGTGACTGTATTAAGAGATAAGGTCTTTAAAGAGGTAATTAATTTAAAATGAGGTCATTAAGGAGGGCCCTACTCCTCTATGATGGTGTCATTTTAAGAAGAGGAAAGAAGGACACAGACACACACAGGGATGCCTCTGTGAGGACACAGGGGAGGACACGGCCATCTGCAAGCCAAGGAAAGGGGCCTCAGGGGAAACCAGCTTTGCCAGCACCTTGCCTCATAGCCTCCAGAACTGGAAGGAAATAAACTTCTGTTGTTTAAGCCACCCAGTGTGTAGCACTTTGTTGTAGCAGCCCTAGAAAATTAATACAGGGCACTCTCCTAGCACTCCAGGGGTGACAGATGTGCACACAGACAAACAGGTAAGAAGGGTGTGGAGAAGCAAATCATGAGGATTATCAACTTAGCAGAATTTCGTGTGCTGACTGAAATGACATAGAGTATGTAAAAACCTGGAAAATGTTTATGAAAAATATTAAGTAAGGAGACAAACAACAGTATTATCTATTCTCTGAGAACTATAAATGAAGGTTTGTCAATAGAAAAAATAGAAGAAAACATAAAAATACAGGTCAGAGTTCCCGACCACAATGCAGCACAGTCTGATGTGTCTCAAACCAAAATACAGGGTTTTGCTGAGGTTAGATTCTTGATGAGTTTTCATTTTTTAAATTATTTATGCTATTATATATATATATACACATTTTGCCAGGTCAAACTACCATCGTTGTTTATTGGATATTAAATAATGGCAGAATTAACTAATGGTACATTCTTTATTTTTCTTAACATTTCAGTGCAGTTCAACTTTCTGCTTTTGAGAAAGCTATTCTGAGTATTTTAAAAGGGAATTCAAAGAGGTTCTATGAGCCTAAAGATTGCAAAAAATAGTAACTAAAAATAAGTAAGGACATAAGGAAAATCATGTATTTGATTCTGTATTCGAAAAACAATGATCTACAATGACGTTCTAGAGTCTTGTGTAGTTATGAGCCTCAAAACCAGGCTCATCTATAAACATACACAAGCAGAATCTGCCAAAGTGAAACGACAGGTGAGTCAGCAGCAAGGACCAGGGCCCAGGCGGCCGCGTCCAGGGCTCGGGCCCCTGGCCTGCCCCCTCACAGCAGAAGGGAGAGGGCCAGGCAAACAGACCCTGAGTGCCCAGCCTGGAAGAGGAGGGGATGTTTTCACAACAGACTGCCACGCCAAGGTCAGAGTTCCCGACCACAATGCAGCACAGTCTGATGTGTCTCAATGACTCTTCTGCACAGGGCCCAGCACGGCTTGGAAAAGTTACAAGGTGAAAACAGCTGCTCTAAAGATGCACTGGGTGTTAATCAAGCCACCTCTCGATTAGCAGCAATGCTTACATCAAGGACCTTCATTTGCTCCCAAGGCAACGTTTCTACCTTGATTTAGCAATTCTCACTAATAGCAGTCTGTTTTCCTCGCCGCACACAAGGCCCCAAGCTTTGGGGTTCTGCTGCCCCTATAGGTTTGCCTGTGGTAGCCCCTCCAGGAGAAAAGCTCCCCAGGAAGGAGACAGAGCTTTATTTTTATCCCACTCAAAGTCCCTATCCAATCCATTAGTCGCTACAATAACCTTGGTCCAGGGCATTTCCTGGAAAAGCTATATAACCAGCTGGGATTATTGAACTCTCCCTACCATTAATTCCTGGGAGAGGCCATTGGCCTGAATTGGTACTTAATTACTCTTCTGTGTATAGCTTCATAAAGCAATGAAATGCCTTCTTTCAGGAAGAAGGGAGACGGTAATGGGGGTCATCAGAGGCTGTTAATTTTACAAATAGTTTGTTAGAAACTACAGTATGTTAAGAAGTCACTCTGGTCCACAAATCAAGTCAATACAGTCCTTAAGTAGAGATCCAAAACTTCCCAGGTTTCCTTAACTTAGGCGAAAAGTTACAAATTGTACAGAATGTGGCCAAAGTGTACAGACTCATGAATGCGGGAACATATTCTTTACATAGTGCAATTGATTTTATCTTCCCCTCTCCCTGCTCTGACTGAAGTTGACAGAAAATACAGTGGGGCCAACTAGAGATATCATGGACTTTTCCCAGGTAAAAAATCTCTTATGGGTAATTTCTCGGTATTTTGGACAGATTCTCCTTCTCCAGAGTTCTTTTTTCCCAGAATAGTGGCAGCTGCAGGAAAAGCTACGCGTCCTCAAAGCAGCAAATGAGGAGCTTGTGTCCTCACGCCTCCTGCTGGTGCCCTGGGCCTGCTGGCCCTTCAGCTGCATACTGGCCCATGCTTCTGCGGGCCATGGGCCTTGTTGGCTATTGCCCTTGGTCGTGAGGCCTGAGGATTCTGTGTTCACCTCAGCACAACCTAACATTTCCTTCCCATTGATCAGGCCTCTTAACACATCCACACCACACTTCTGGGTCCGGCAATGCTCAGTGCTTTCTCTGCACCACCTGATTTAAAACTTCAGTTCCCTCCCACGTAAGCAGTACACACTGAATTTCCTCTCACCCTCTTCACCTATGTTTCTTCAGAGCATTCCCCTTTTTTATCATACCAAATAAAATACATGTACTCATTTATTGCGTTGTGTTACCCCTCCCGCCCTCACATATACTCCCTATAATGTAAACTCCGTGACGGCAGGTGTTTGGGCTGTTCTGTTCACTCTGTCTCCCTCATGCTTAGAACAGTGCCTGGCACCCATAAGTGCTCTTCTGTTGTTTCAGTGCGTGTCAGATGAACGAGCGCTTATGGGATCAGACTGCTGCCTTAGGACGCAGGTTCCCATAGCTGCACTCAGGCAGACAGGAAGCTCAATCTGAGAGAAAAATAAAACACAGGGACCACCCCTTCATACTACCCAGGAATCGCAACCATTGAACTGACTACCACCAAACGGAAGACTCGGCCATAAAACACACGCACCCATCTAGCCTTGGAACTCTGCGTGAATGACCATTGTCACCCACCCCACTGTGACATGCTGCCCCACCCATCCTATGTCAATAGCAGAGTCCTGACCCTTGGAAGGTTCTGACACTCTACTGGATGGTTCCAGTGGGGAAAGATTGGACTTCAGAAGCTGAGCGACTAAGGTAGAATTAGGAAGCCATTTATATGAGAAGGGGGACAGAGTTTATTGAAGAATTGGAGAAAAAGAGGAAACTAAGGTACAGAATGAACCAAATTATCTACTTCTGCTTGGTTTTTTCTGAGCCCTATTTAATACTAAAGATCTCAATATCTGAAGATCCTTACAGAGTCCCAGCTAGAGGTCAGAAAGATTACTTTTCAGGGTGGTTATGCACCTACATTCATGCCCACAGGGCCTTAAAGAAAGCAGCTGGGCACAGAGCAAAAAGGGACTTCAGAGGAATGGATGACCTTTATTGATTCTAATTACCTGGAGCAAAGTTTGAAAGGGTTCTTGTTCTAGAGAACCATCTCCACATATACCCACTAGAAGGACAGACATTGAATTTTCCAGAAATATCACTGTATCCTCACTGTATCCTTACCAGAGGTACAGTCAGATCAGGGAGACAGAAGAATCAAAGGGCTGGGTTTTGTCATGGCCAAAACCTGGGGGGCTGGAGGAAGGAAATCGGTTGACTTGACTTTGTCCCTATCCTTTGGGACTCTTGGCTAGTTACTCTGTGTTTCATAAATGGACCCATTTCCCCACCTCATCCAATACATGTCTGCTGGTATTTTAGGAAATCTATAATGGAAGAACCTGAGGAGGATCAGCTAGATTACGAGTAAGTATCATGATTATGCAAAGCCACATCCAAGGACCAAGGTGTGAAGCAGGCCTGCTCTTCATGACTTCCCTCATCTTCCCCCCACTCCGTCCTACACTCCTGTCTATCCAACCCCCTGCTGACACCACCCCGAGCACTCCAGGTCCTCCTGAAGTAACAACTATTGTAAGTCCTGCATCCATTCAGCCCTTCCAAGGAAGGACTTACTTTGCCAAAATCATGCCTCATTCCTACTCAAAACAAAAGACCTCTCCCTCACACTTTATACCCAGTTAATCATTTCAAAGAGAAACCAATTAACTGACATGCAACAAAAAGAAAAAGGTATTGAGAGCTTCCCATTTGCCAGGTACCCTTTCTAAACCACTGAGGTGTTACCACTATTACATTCAAATTCACTGCAAAAAAGATGTTTGTATTCTTGAAAGTGAATGCCTGGATCATGTGTGTACTCGGTGGAGTAACTCCCATGGTAGATTCTCAAGCTTTGTAGCAGGAAATGGAGAAGTTTTGAGATGCGAGGAGGGAGGGAAACGCAGAAGCCCCATCTGCTGGAGGAGAGCTCTTGCGGCATAAGGCAGGAACCAACTCTAAGTGATGTGCCAGGTGCCTGGATGAAAATACTCAATGGAAGTGTATTTCTGAGCAGATTTTGTGCTCCATTTGCCTGAGAAGCCATTCTCTCCAATATAAGAGGCTATTAAGGAAGCAAACTTCTTTTGGAACCAGGGAGGAGGTGTACTATTATATTGAGCACTTTGATCAAGAAAGCCTGGGAAAATCCTCTCTTGCTGACTGAGTTGAGAATTACTGAAACAAATAGTAGGGCATGATTAAGAAATATAATTTCCTATGAAAAAGGAAAGGTATGCTCCCAGAAACAGCCAGGTTGTTGAATTACATGTCTCCTAGATACCCCTTCTGGCCCAAAGATCGCTGACCCTGAGATAACTGGCCCTTGTACCTTTCGTGGGCTGAATCTGTAGGTCAGAGGAGGTGGAGATCTTAAGACTGACCCAGTCAAAGAGGAACATTGATAGTTTGAACAGAGACCTTGAACGAGATCTGCAAAGAATAGATGAAGCAAATCAGGAACTTCTTCTCAAAATCCACCAGAAAGAAGATGAAATACAGAGGTGAGTGCTGGGGTTTCTTGAGGGAAGTTCCCAATCCAAGGGATGGGATAGAGGAGAAGAGACAAACCTCAATTTTCCTACCTGCTCTAGAGACCTATATCTTATGTAGCAGTTTCTTCCTCATTCTTTGGCATTTCCTGTGGCTCAAACCCTGAATTATAGCAAGTTTCAAAGAGATTCTTAAAAGATTGGTTGATATTCACCTGAGCTGAAAGAACACTAGGGTGTTTGACTTGGGAATCAGGTCAAACTTTGAAGTGATTTTTTTTCCTGCCTTTGAAGTGATTATGATGGTAAGGACCCAGGAAAGATGGGTTTTCGACTTGAGAGCCATATTTATTGACACTGAAGTACCCTTAAAACTGACAGATGTGTGTTTTTCAGTTCTGAAGCAGTCTGTTCCTCATACTATGTGCTTGTGTCATTCAGGCTGGAAAGTGAGATCACTCAGCCCCAAGACCTGACAGATGATGAGGAGTGGGAGAAGCAGAATAGTACCAGCATGGAAAGGGAAAGAACGTTGCAAGACCTGGAAGAAGAAATAGCCAGACTTGTAAGCAAAAAGCTGGGAAGAGCCATCTGATAGGTGTTATTCCTCAGCTTGTCTATCATCAGTCATCAGATAAGCTAGTCTCCTCTTTTTTACATGCAAAGAATAGTCAAAAGACATGGTAAAATATGTGTTGAGTAATTTTCATATTGGTAATATTTCATATTGGGAAGCCCTGCATGTGGGCATGTCTATCCTGGTGAGTTGGCGTAGATACGTATGTGGAAATCAAACCACAGGTCCTTTACCTGACAATACGCAGTGAGGTAGGGTTACTGCAGGAAAATAGCACCCGGTGAAAGGGAGAACAATCAGCTGAACAAAGATGGGTGGTAGCAAGGAGCTCCACACCTATGCGCTGCTTCTTTCTCTCAACAGGAAAGGAAAAATGAGACTCTGGTCCACGATACAACAGAACTTCAGAAAAAGGTGGGATGGGGCTCTAGTTTTCCCCAGGTTCCCCGCAGCAGCTCCAGTTGTCAAAGGGACAAGGGAGGGAAAATGATCATAGAGGATCCCACATGTCAGAAAAGTCTGTATTGGGGGCGGGTTCTACCCCTGCCCCCCTCTCCCGAGGCTGAGCCTTGTACCTGAATGCCATGGACTTCCCCTGCGAGCATAAGGTGAAGGGAGTGGGGGCGACATCTGGGCTACTTGGTGATCCCATGGGTTTTTCATTCTATCACAAGAAAATGGAATCCACTGACACTCTGTTGGAAGGTGAAAGGTTAATTTTATTTTCAACAGAGACTTTAAAAAATTCTTAAATCCCAAGGACTTCCCCTTTCCTTATCCAGGCATTCACTCCACCTCAACTCCAGCTCAAAATACAGTGGGTTTCCTATGATCGCCCTACTTTCTGATCCACACCTCAGCCCTCTGTAGCCCGGAATGGCATAGGGTTCAGGGAAGTACTCCTGCTTGGGCAGACTCTAGCTCTGGTGGCCAAGACTAGTGAGAAGAAGACGGAGGTAGAATAAAGATGCTTCCAAGGGCACCAAGTATCCATTAAGGGACCATCTACTGGCAGCTTTATCAAGGCCATGTTATTGGCTCTACACACCAAACAGTGCGTTTGTCTTCTAGAATTGTTTATTTGATGTATTTTTATTTGAAATATGTATTTATTTAAAATCATAGCATACAAGGAAATTGCAAAAGGCAACCAAGTGTGAGCAAGGCCATCTAAAGGGAGCACTGGAAGAGTTGAAGGTAAATGAAAAAGCAATCTTGAGTGGGTTTGGGTTACGTGACCAGGAAGCAAGCTTTTAAGTGGAAACAACTATCAAAACTGGGATAAATTCTTTGTAGTTTGAGCCCATGTCAGACTTAAGCCTAGGCTACTGAGTACTGAATTCTTTTCTGCCCTTGGTAAGGAATTTCACTCTGAAGCCATACATTTTGTTTCTCTTCCTTCAGGAAGAGCAGAACACAACTGCACAATGCATATATAACACTGAAGTCCCTGGTTTATATCCTGGTCCCAGCACTTAGTGAGGTATATGAAGTTGGGCACTTTAATCAGCCCCTTTCAGCCTCAGTTTGAAAACGGAATGAAATGGTATATTTTTAAAATACTCTTTCCTTTATTTGAAGAGTAAAACCTTGAAATGTCACATATTTAACGTGATTATGTAAAAGTCTAGCTGAGGCAAATGTATGGATTCATAGAGCAGAGCTAGGATTTGTCAATCTACTGTGTGCTAGGTAATTTACACACTCTATCACTGACTCCCATCCAGAAAACGAGTCATTCAATTTATCACTCAAATATGTAGTGACCTCTACCTGCTGAGTGTATCATACATTGCTTAGCATTTCTCTAATTGTGTTCCAAAGATAAAAACCTGGCACAAGCACAATCCATCTGATCAAAGATGAAAAAAGGTGGACTTATTTTTTATTCAGAAAGCAGGTGCAATTCTTACTTGATACTTTCTGTAGAATTAAATCTTGCCCTTGCCTTATTTCTCTTTAGCCTCTTACGGTCACAGTTAAGCCCATACTACGTCTGTGGAGCCCCTGCAGAGATGGACACACTGAAAATGAAATAGAAAGTGAAAAATAGAGAATTACTTCCCTATTTCCTGTCAGCCAAATTAGTACTGATGGCCACACACACACAAAAAAACAAAACAGGAAGTCCAGAGCCACCAAAACAGCTTGCTTGGCCACACCTGTTGAGGAAATGTATCTGGAAAGGAAGAAATGTGGAGCCTGCATGTGCTTCAGGATAAAGTTGGGGCGCAGGTTAGAAAGGCTTAAGAAGCCCCTTGACTAGCCTTGCCATATAACTGCATTTGCTTCCTTCTGCTCAAAACAAGTTTTCTTGACGGTAGCCCTCCAGAGACCATGGCAAGGCTTTAAGTCTGGTGATGCTGTGTCACCTTAGCTGAGCTGAAAGACTATAGGTAGTTCCAGGTATTGTCAGAACAATGGCCATTGTTTTCCTGGAAGCTATTAGCCCACCTCCAAAGAACTCTAAAGCATTATTGACCCATTACATTACTCCCATTTGCCTACATGTGTTGTAGAATTCTCAAGTGATTTCTCTAATTCTATGAAATACATAGCATATCTCTTGCTTCTGTTGTTCTTACATCCTGGCAATCAGCTCATCAGTTTAATGGTATGCCTGCTATGCCTCTTTGTGTCTCAGACCACCATCCTGAAAATACAGCCCTTAGCACATTTGGCTCTCTGGCCCTGGATATAATTGACTGAAGAGGAAAGGAACCCTTAGAAGTTCTTCAGATGTGAAACAATGGTACCTAGATCAAAGTGGGAACAGTAGAGCTAAAAGTGGAAGGAAGGAAAAACGCAGGCTTGTCTGCTCTAACTAGGGAATAGAGCCCGAGCACATCTATTCCTCTGCTACTATTACCCTTCTGCGAGCCACCATAAGCCCTTGCCTGGATGCCAAATTAGCTTCTTAGTCTTCCTGCTTCTGCTCTTACCCTTAATCTACTTTTCACACATAGAAAAGACTTATTCTTTAAAAACACAAATCAGATTATAACCTTACTACTTCGAGTTCACACCTGGCTTCTCACTGCAATTAAAATAAAGAAGCCAACTCTAGAAGCTACAAGGCCTTACACATAATCTCATCCATGTCAACCTTTCCCCACCTCATCTCCTCCTTACCAGGTATTTCCCCATGCTCCAGCCACATAACTTCCACATACACACTACATATGTGCTCTTTCACAGTCTTGGCTCTTGCTGCAACCCTGCATGGAACATATTTCTTCCAGATCTCCATTTGGCTACTATTTACCATTTAGATTTCAACCCAGTATCATCCCATCAGACAGGACCTCACCTATGATAGCTGTCATGCCATCACTATCACTACATTTCTCTGTTTGTATTTCTTTCATAGCATTTATCATTATCATGCTGACTTATCTGTTAATGTCCCTAACTAGAATGTCAGCTCTGTGAGGCAGAGACTCTGCCTGTCAATCCTGTTCACCACTGTAGACTTTCTGCTCTCATGGCCCTCTGCCCATCACTCCAACATAGTGACCAATATAGAATAGGCTTCCATCAAACAAGGAAGGAAAAGAAGGAAGAAGGAGGACTATGGGGAGTAAAAAAGGAGTGAGCAGTAAGTATATAAAAGGAAAAGGAAGACTGAGGTTTTTCAAGATTGATGTTTTTCCTAAGAGGAATAGCTAACAAGGAAGGAAGCTAAGAATTGTAGTTTAAGCATGAGTGGAGCCCTGATGAATGCTAAGGGCTTGGGAGTGTAGAAGGGTAGGTTCACCAGAAGGATGCTGCATGGTTTGACTCTCCTCCATTAAAAAGACATCTGATGCACGTCAACCACCTGTAAGATAACCTTTGAGACAGCATTTCAGAATGGAAGCCTGCTTGCACCTTGAATTACCCATCTTCTTCCCTTTCTATAGGTTAAGTTACAACAGCTCGAAGCTTCCTGTGCTGACCAAGAGAAGGAACTGGCTAAGGTGATGGTAGTAATTTCAGTATTTCTTCTCCCAGAGAAAGGAAAAGTTGATGTTCAGTTAGACAATGCAATACATTCTGCAAATGATTGAGTTATATATATAATAAGGTTCCAGATCCAGAACCATTATGGGGCTGAGGAGGGGATGAAGGAAAGGAAGGTAAATGCAGTCTCCTAGGTTTCCTTCTCTTCAATAATTTTTACAGGATATGTTCCATATCTGTATCTTCAACAAATTAGTATCTATTTTTCTCTCAACTGTCCCAAAATAAAATTCCCTGCAAAATAAAGCTTATCCAGCCTCAGAAATGAAATGAGTTCATACATACAGCAAAAACTTATTTAGAACAATTAGAAAACTACATTTAGGGTCTGGGATTTAGGAGGAAACAAGTATACTCTGGTTCTTAGAGAAATTTCCTGAAAGAAATTTAAGACTGAATTTTGGTTTCCCAGGTAATGGAAGACTACGCATTAGTGGCACAGCTCTGCAAAGATCAAGTCTTCTGCATTAAGGTACAGTTTCTCGGTAACGGGACAGAGAAGGGTTTGTAAGGTACAGGATAAATGTGAAACCAGGCTTTTCAAAGAACACTTTCTAGAACAATATTAACTCTTCAAAGTGGCATTACAAAGGGTCTTTGGGTCCTTGACAACCCAGCACCAATATCATTCTGTTACAGCCCTGGTCTCCTGACCTCTGTGCTCTTAAATTCATAACGAGCACTTTTCCTTTCATTACGCCATTTACCCAAGGACCTGCCTGGGAAGGTAGGAAGTGCAGCGAGTGATCAGGAGTGGTGGGGAGTGTGGGGGCTGGAAAAGAAGACCAAGCATTCATGTTACCACGTAATAATACATGCTTCTTATGATTAGAAAAAGTGTAAGGCTTCTAATTAGTAACTGTGGTTTCTTTTATTTCTCTTGGAAGAAGTACCAGGAAACTTCAAAGAACATTGAAGAAGAGGTAGAGACACGGCTCCTTGAGAAAGAAGTGTGAGTTTTGGCAAAAAAGAAACTTCTTGGTTTTAGTGGTAACTCCATCTCAGCCCGGGTCACAGCAAACATTCCTCTGACCAATTCCTACTCGGGACTGAGTGAGCCCCAATGCCACATCTCTCTCCCTTCTGTTAGTGATTGTTTGACGCACACTAAACCACACCAACTTTAAAATGCAGGTCCTTCTTCCATCCTTCTTAAAAAACCACAGAAACACATCTCCCTTCATGCTTTTATCACATTTTCAATTATTCAGGTTTATATTAAGGGCGGGAACATCTGATTTTGAAAGGGCTGGTAGGCACTCTGATGAGTAGGACATTCCTACTTTCACAGAAAAGCCCTTTAAACTAATACCACCCTCATTTCCCCCAAAACAGAGACTCAGCCATATAAGATAGGCATGAAACTAACCTCTAGACACATGAAGGCTATCATATTACCAAACTCAAACTGTACACTATATTAACTACTAAACTATGACCATTAAAGGTTAGAAATGGTAATACAAAAACCCCTCCTTTCTGAGTTTGTCTAAAATTGACATGGTGAGAAAACAAAGTCAAAAATCTCACTCCCGTTTCTTGGCCCCTTTTTAGAAGTTAAATCTTAACTTAGTCGAGAAGTACTTACATTTATTAAATATTTTAGAATCTGGGGATCAAGGTAAAGAGATCCAAGCTTCATACCGCCTCTAAATAGCCCTGGTATGCATTGTGGCCTGGGAGGGCCACAGGGTACCAGGACTTGGAATTCTGAAGGATACCTTCAAGTTTCCCGAGAGCCTCTTGAACATTAAGTATGGCTTCACTGCTAAGATAAGTTTCTAGAGCAGAGCTGCCCAGTAAAACTTTGTGCCATCCAATAAGGAGCAGCGGGCCACTTACTGAGTACCTGAAACATGGTTAGTTTGGCATTTTGTGGCAGCAAGTTCACAGGGCTAAAAGATAAACTTTTATTTAACTTTATTTTTGTAATAAATATTGGTTTTGGAGGCAAGGTTGACATTCAACAGAAATTTTTTGGCATGAAATATATGGTTTTGATCATCTTGAGGAGCTTATTTTTATTTTTATTAATTTAGTGTTCATAGCTACATGCAGCCACTGGCTTCCATAGTGGACAGCACAGCTTTAGAATATGAAATTTTTAAAATAATCATTATGTAGTATGAATATTTGAGTGTACTTTATTCAATCCCTATCTTGGTTCATTTCCCCCTAGATCAAAAGTCTTGAGCATGAACTCGGCAAGAAAAGAACCTAACAGCCAAAATAATAAGGTGAGCGTTCCACCCTGTGTCCTCTCAGGGCCACTGCCTGTCAGAGTTTCCAAAACACTATAAGCCAGGAAACATACACAAAGCTTCCCATGTGCATTTTCCAAGAACAGTACTAGATATAATTTCAAAGCATTCCAACCTGAAACAAAGAAGACAACTGTCTTCCCTCTCTTACAGCATGTAAATACGAGACATGTCCTCGTAGAAACTAGTCTAAGACTTAAGAAGGTTCAGAATGCAAGCAAGAAGGAACATTAACTGAGGCTATGCTCTACAGAGAAGAGGCTAATATAGGACACATATACCACACCGCCCTCCTCCTGCAATCACAGAACTCTTTCCAGATGATCCCAACATGGTCCCAAATCTTTCAAAACACACAGCACCAGGGTTATCTGTCACTATCTGATCAGAGTCGCCCCATGACTTAACATAAGAAGTCATCACTTCTTTATGACACAGCTCCAAATCTGTTCATGTTTAACATCGTGATGTCACCAGCACATATGTAAAGGTCAGAAGGACACAGAATTGGATGCAGAGCATCACGGCTCTTTGCCTGTTTGGGATTTTGTGGCAGCAAGTGCACAGGGCTAAAAGATAAACTTTTATTTAACTTTATTTTTGTAATGAATATTGGTTTTAGAGGCAAGGTTGACACTCAACAGAAATTTTTTGGCATGAAATATATGGTCTTGATAATCTCAGAAAAAAAAGAAGTCTTCTTTTCCTAAAACGCAAACATCAATAATCCACCATTGTCCCTGGGGTCATCCAAATGTTTGGGTATATGTCAGACATGCCCACAGTGCCCATGACTCCAATTGTTCTGACCAAGTTATTCTGCCCCTCTCTTGCATATTCCACTCAGCAAAAAAATTAACTAGACCCTGAAATTAACTGGACTCCCCCTCTCTAGGACGAGGCTTAGCATACTTTCTGATATGTCCTGTCATTTATTCCCAATGGTTCATCAAAGTACTCATCTGACTACCCAACAGAGGGAAAACAGTGTCTTCATCAAGATTATGAGAGTCCCATGATGGTCCCGTTCCCTGAGTTTGAGCCGTCTTTACAGAGACACTCCCTGAGCACTGATTAGAGGGCACTTCACCTCATCTGACTCAAGCTATAGAACCAAATTTGTAAAACATAAAGTTTCTCATGATTCCAATTCTATGAGCCTTATTTACACAATTTTAAAACGTGATCTTCATTCCTCTGTCTTTTTATCTCCCAAGGAAGTTAAAAGGAAAATGAAATAACTAAGAAAATATTTTGTAAAAGAAATGCCACAAAAATCCAGGATATATCTTCATCTTTACATTTTTATACTTTTAAAACTTATCTCAGAATATATTTGTGTGGTTTCCATAGCTTGTTCATTCCTCTAAGGGTTGCTGGCTGAGCTGAAGGTGAGCAAAGAGTTATGAGAGCCCAGAATGTGGATTCCCAGAGGTCCCGCCTGGCCCTACCACTTACCAGCTATATAACCTTGGGCAATATACTTTATGTTTCTATGCCTTCCTTTGCTCCTATCAGTATATAAGAAGGTGATACAAAATTATATATAAATATGTAAGTGTGTATATGTATATATATATATACACACACACACACATATATATGCATATGTATATATATATATAAATACTGCACACACACATATATGCATATATATGTATACTCATTGTCTTTGAAATTTTCATCTGTTTATGCTTATGAAAAAAATTTGTATGGTATCTAAATGTAACATATAACTAATGGCTCACTGAATATTACTTGACAGTGATGACAGCTTCCAAAAATTGCTTATTTATCAATGTCCTTTCTTCTTCTCCCAGGACAAGTCTCTCCAAAAGAAGGGAATATGGCTCTGTAAAAGGCAAGTAAATATCTTTGAGCAGACTTCCGGCAAACTGGGAGATCTACTAGCCATCCTGAAGACAACAAGGAGAACCTTGTATACACACTCACACACACACACACACACACACACAGAGTCAACAAACTAGTGTCATCAGTGACCACATTTCTCAGTTTTAATGCTATGACTTCTTGCTGAAAGGCAATTACTAATCTCATTTTCCAGTATTAGCAGCCAACAGCCCACTAGTAACCAGAAACGGGTATCTCATCACCTAAAAGAGATGTGGCAAATCTCATATTTACTCCCTCTTCCCTTAACAGTCTGAATTCATTTGATGTATCTGGATCCCCAGTAGAATCAGTAGATTAGAAATGGGGTTCATAAGCATAGTGATTGGGTTTTCACACTATTGTATGAGACATGCCTCCCTCAAACCTTGTTACAATGTCAGCTCTTACCCCCGACATGAAAAATATATACATACATAGGGAGAGAACTTCTAAATGCAAGTATACTGCTGCCTAATAACAGATAAAAGAGGAAATGATTGTGAAAAAGAGATAAAGCACCTAACAGTATCCAGCACATCATAATTGCTCAAAAATATTTGTTAACCTGAGTAAGAACTCAAGATTCAAACAACTGAGTGCATATTAGTTCTGAAGGAATCACTGGGACAGCAAAATTTTGTATTCATGTAGCCCTTGTATTTTCAAGAAAAGGTCAAATTATGTTCAATATAATGTTTAAGAAGGCATACAGAAACAGATTCAAAGTGGTATAAAATATGATTTAGAAAGAGTTCCATCAAAATGATTAACATAAAATTATTGGTGTTTAAAGGTAATTTCCAAATGTCTAGAATATTGCCTTAAGGGGGATGTCCCTTCATACAAGGTAAATGAAGTACTACATATTTTGATATCCCTACATATAGTGTTCCTGGAACAACTAGTAGAATTTTTCCTAGAACTCCTAGGACTGCCTTCACCTATACTTTTAACACCCGTGCCAAGCATGGAATCGCCCATGTGGACTCCCCAGGACTGTCTGCCTTAATGAGAGTTGGTAATCTGGAGGAGAATGTACAAGTTTAGTTCAGAAAACTACAAATACCTTCCCTCTTGTTTTACTCGACTATTCTGTGGGGCACTGGTACGCTGGTCGTTAAATCAAGAGATTAAAAAGTTGGTTATTCCTAAGATTTTCCCTGGGAATGTCACCCAGAACCTCCTTATGAATATAGTATCCAGCTTCAAGATTTGCAGGAAGGAGGAAGGAGGTTTGTAAAGGGCCTCTGATTCTAATTCTAAGATACTTCACCAGAATGGATCCTGGATCCTGGCTCTAAGATCAACTCTAGAGAAAGACTTCAGAGAACTGGTGGGGAAGGGGTTCTCTTTGACTAGTGAGTGCAGGTGGTAATGAATTTGTCCTGGGGCTGGAGGCAGCCCAGAACAGCTGGATAAGGTTAATGTAGGAAGGAAACAGTGGCAGTTTGCTCATGCAAATCACAGTAACACAGCAAGGGCAAAAAAATTCATCGTTTAAAGAAATCAAGACCACTACAGGGAAATTTAGAGAAATGTATTAAGAAATATTAAAAGTATCATGAATGAAAGAAGAGAAATATCATGATCATGGATAGGAAGCCTTAATATCAGAAATACATCAGTTGTCTCCAGTTGAAAAATAGTCAATTCAATTCCAATCAAACTCCCCAAAAGATTTTTCATGGAATTGAATGAAATGATTCTAAAATATACTATATTTGGAAGAGTAAAGGGTCAGACATAACCTGGAAATTTTAAAGAAAAGCAAGAGGTGGGGAATATGCCATTTCAGATATCAGAACTTACTATGAAGCTGCAATAATTATGATAGTGTGCTATTGGGACCAGACTAGGAAAACTGAACAATGAAACAGAACAAAAAAAGAGCTTAGAAACAGTGCACATTTAGACCTTTGATATGTAACACTAATTGTATGTCTTAGGGGAAAGGAAGAATTGTTCAAAAATATGGTAGGGAAAAACGTTATCCAAATAAGACAAAAAATGATATCAGATCACTAACATTCAGCATATATAAAAAGCAAGCCCAATGTGTTAAAGACTTAAAGGTCCACAAAAAGACAGAAAGGGATCTTTAAAATTCAGCATGAGTTATCTATTCCCACTCAACAAATAACCCCAAAACTTACTAGTTTCAAATAATAAACATTTATCATCCCATAGTTCCTGTGAGTCAGGAATCTTTGAGTCATTTAGCCTGGTAGTTCTAGCTCCAAGGTCTGTTATGAGGCTACAGACAAGATGTTGGCCAAAGTTACAGTAATTAGAAGGCTTGGCTGGGGCTAGAGGATCTATTTTCACACTGGCTTTTTTGCTGGATTTTGGCAAGAGGTCTCAGTTCCTCAGCACATGCACATCTCCACAGGGCTGGTTGTGTATCCTCCCAGTATGACAGCTGGTTTTCTCCTGAGAGTAAGGAAGAAGCTACAGTGTCTTTAGTACCTAGTCTAGGAAGTCATACACTGGCACCTCCACAATACTGTACTCTTTAGAAATGAGCCATTAAGTCCAGTCCACACCCCAGTGAAGGGAAATCTCCTAATGAGAGGAGTATCAAAGAATTTGTGAACATATTTTTAAAATGCTACAAACTCTCAATGAAGATAGAAGTACCTTTCAGGCCTTGGTATAGGGCATGGATTTTTAACACGACATAAAAAGATTGATTCTAATTAAAGGAAAGGTTGATAAACTAGACTTTATTCAAAATTATTAACTTTTGCTCTTCAACACTTAAGAACAAGTGAAAGTTAGAAAGTAGAGGGAAGTTATTCAAAGTACACACGGAAAAGGATTCATATCAAGAACATATAAAGAACTTTTACCATTTAGTAAGAAAAGCTCAAACAACCTAGCAAATAAATGGGCAAAAGGAACACATCAGACCAATAAACCTATGCACAGATATTCAGCATCACTGTTCATCTTGGAAATACAAATCAAGACCATAATGAGATATTACTTTACACCCATTTGATTAGTGAAACTTTAAAATCTGATGGTAAGTGTTGGAGAGGGTGTAGATCCATAGAAATGCATACTCTGCTAGTGGGGTATAAATTGGTGTGACTACATCACAAGATAATTTCAGATAATGATAAATACTAAAAGAAAATAAAACACAGCAATGGAAGACAGTAACTAGCAAGCCAGCACAAGGGAAGGACCACATTTACAAGGGGTTGCTGGGAACGGAGACAACATTTAGTGGGAGACATTTGAATATCAAGAAGGAATGAGGTGTGCATTTAGGTATGACTTACTATTTTGTTCCTGGTTTTCTAACATCTGGCTAAAAGTTTCTTGGCTTTCTCTTTTCAGGATTTCTCAGGTTCTCTTTTTCATCACCCTATTTTTCATCACACTGCTGGGCTACTTGTTTTTCCACATAAGCTTTATAAATCCAGATCTCCTAATCGACATACTACCCAAGATACTGAACAGGAGCACCTTGTGGAGGCTAAGGAGCTTCGTCTCTGCATCTCTCACACTTCGGACTGAGGACTTGTTGCCCCACTAATCTCCAAAAAACATCCTTGGAAAAAGAAGGCAAGTGGTACCTGACTGTGTACACTGGGAGATGGTGGAATTTGTAGAGGGAAGATGTTTTCTCTAGTTTTTCCCTTGAGGTTTGCCTACTGATTACCTTTCCTCCCATGTTGTCTTTCCAAGATCGACCTTGCCCAGTAAACAGCTCAGTCAATAGATTTCAGTGGCTATAGAATAAGCTAAATAGTATGAAGTAGTAAACAAAGCAGACCATTTTCAGAATAATGTCATAGATGCTAAGCAAAGTTAGGGTCTCTCAATACTCCTAGTTAATCTTAAAAATGTAAAAGACTGGATCTCTGCAATGCAGATGGCTCTCAACTGATAATTAGAAGTCTATAGCAGCAAGCGACCTTAACTTAAGCTAACTTAAAATTACAGCAAAATTTTAAGAAAGATATTGCCTTATGGAACTAAAAATCTGAGGTTTCAGGCATGGCTGAATCCAGAAGTTTCACCAGTGTCCTCAGGGCTTCATCTCTCTCCCTTTCTCTGAATGGGCATTGCTCCTTTAAGTGGCAATATTCTGCCAATAACCTAAATCTTATACTACCAGATTAGCAACTTCAGTACAATCAGTCTTTTCCAATAGCCACAGCAGGAAATACCAAAGAATCTGTATTGGCCGAGGGCAAATGCCTATCCCTGTCCCATAATCCGCTGATCATGTGTCACCAAAGTCATCCTTTAATGAAAGGCTGAAAGGCATCTTGTACCACAGATAAATATTACGAACAGAAGTAAACAAATGGAAAAAAAAAATTAAGCAACTTTCTTAATCTGGTAAATTGCCTAGAATGAGTAAATTCTTTCTTAACCCCAGGCCTCAGAGAAAACAAAATCCTCTTCTCCTGGCAATTACTAGAGTAACTGCAAATATGCATTGTCTGACAATACAAGTCACTGAGTTTTTACCTGGCGCCCTAAATGGAAACACCCCCCACCATCTCAAAGAGCAGCATTACATGTGTGGCTTATTCCCACACTGAGTGGCAGAGGCATTCTAGGGTCCAGTGGAATCTGGCAGTTTCTGCCGAGTAGGTGTGGCCTTAATAGGTGTTTCACTAAACCAGACTTCGTTCTTGGCACAAGGGGAGGATAAGGTATGGCCAGCTCCCATTTACCACTGTCCTGCCACATGACAGAGCTGAGCAAGAAATCCACTCCTCTGCACTCATGAATTTGAGACTTAGAATCATGAAAGAAAAAGTATTTTCACACACTGTGATTTCAGAGTCACTTAAGAAAACTTAAAAAAATTTTTCCTTTCATACATATTTCATTATTCATCACTATGTTTTCTCTGCTGTAGCTAAGTGACAAAGCCCCAACTTCTGTGGGACGCAGCGAAAGCAGTCTTAAGAGGAAAGTACGTAGCAATCCAGGCATATTTAAAGAAGGAAGAACAATCCCAAATGAATAGTCTAACATCACAATTATCGAAATTGGAAAAAGAAGAACAAATGAGGCCTAAGGTCTGCAGACGGAGGGACATAATAAAGATCAGAGAAGAAATAAATAAAATCCAGAAGAATAAAACAATAGAAAAAAATCAATGAAACCAAGAGCTGGTTCTTCAAGAAAATAAACAAAATAGATAAGCCTCTAGCCAGACTTACTAAGAGAAAAAGAGAGTCAACACACATCAACAGAATCAGAAACAAGAAAGGAAAAATCACGACGGACCCCACAGAAATACAAAGAATTATTAGAGAATACTATGAACATCTATATGCTAACAAGCTGGAAAACCTAGGAGAAATGGACAACTTCCTAGAAAAATACAACCTCCCAAGACTGACCCTGAAATAAACAGAAAATCTAAACAGACCAATTACCAGCAACAAAATTGAATCGGTAATCAAAAAACTACCCAAGAACAATACCCCCGGGCCAGATGGATTTACCTCAGAATTTTATCAGACATACAGAGAAGACATAATACCCATTGTCCTTAAAGTTTTCCAAAAAACAGAAGAGGAGGGAATACTCCCAAACTCATTCTATCAAGCCAACATCACCCTAATAGCAAAACCAGGCAAAGACCCCACCAAAAAAGAAAACTACAGACCAATATCCTTGATGAACGTAGATGCAAAAATACTCAACAAAATATTAGCAAACCGAATTAAAAAATACATCAAGAGGATCATACACCATGACCAAGTGGGATTCAACCGAGTGATGCAAGGATGGTACAACATTCGAAAATCCATCAACATCATCCACCACATAAAAAGAAAGACAAAACCACATGATCATCTCCATAGATGCTGAAAAAGCATTCGATGAAATTCAACATCCATTCATGATAAAAACTCTCAACAAAGTGGGCATAGAGGGAAGTACCTCAACATAATAAAGGCCATATATGATAAACCCACACCTAACATCATACTGAACAGCGAGAGGCTGAAAGCTTTTCCTCTGAGATCGGGAACAAGACAGGGATGCCCACTCATCTCCCTGTTATTGAACATAGTACTGGAGGTCTTAGCCACAGCAATCAGACAAAACAAAGAAACGCAAGGAATCCAGATTGGTAAAGAAGAAGTCAAACTGTCACTATTTGCAGATGACATGATATTGTACATAAAAAACCCTATAGACGCCACTCAAAACTATTAGAACTAATATCGGAATTCAGCGAAGTTGCAAGATAAAAAATTAACACACAGAAATCTGTAGCTTTCCTATACACTAACAATAAACTAATAGAAAGAGAAATCAGGAAAACAATTCCATTCACAATAGCATCAAAAAAAATAAAATACTTAGGAATAAACCTAACCAAGGAAGTGAAAGACCTATACCCTGAAAACTACAAGACACTCTTAAGAGAAATTAAAGAGGTCACTAACAAATGGAAACTCATCCCATGCTCCTGGCTAGGAAGAATTAATATCGTCAAAATGATCCTGCCCAAAGCAATATACAGATTCGATACAATCCCTATCAAACTACCAACAGCATTCTTCAATGAACTGGAACAAATAGTTCAAAAATTCATATGGAAACACCAAAGACCCCGAATAGCTAAAGCAATCCTGAGAAGAAAGAATATAGTGGGGAGGGATCTCACTCCCCAACTTCAAGCTCTACTACAAAGCCACAGTAATCAAGACAATTTGGTACTGGCACAAGAACAGAGTCACAGACCAATGGAACAGAATAGAGACTCCAAACATTAACCCAAACATATATGGTCAACTAATATTCGATAAAGGGGCCATGGACATACAATGGGGAAATGACAGTCTCTTCAACAGATGGTGCTGGCAAAACTGGACAGATGTAAGAGAATGAAACTGGATCACTGTCTAACCCCATACACAAAAGTAAATTCGAAATGGATCAAAGACTTGAATGTAAGTCATGAAACCATAAAACTCTTAGAAAAAAATATAGGCAAAAATCTCTTAGACATAAACATGAGTGACCTCTTCTTGAACATATCTCCCTGGGCAAGGGAAACAAAAGCAAAAATGAACAAGTGGGACTATATCAAGCTGAAAAGCTTCTGTACAGCAAAGGACACCATCAATAGAACAAAAAGGTATCCTACAGTATGGGAGAATATATTCGTAAATGACAGATCCGATAAAGGGTTGACATCCAAAATATATAAAGATCTTACACACCTCTGCAAACAAAAAGCAAATAACCCAATTAAATAATGGGCAGAGGAGCTGAATAGACAGTTCTCTAAAGAAGAAATTCAGATGGCCAGCAGACACATGAAAAGATGCTCCCCATCGCTTGTCATCAGAGAAATGCAAATTAAAACCACAATGAGCTATCATCCCACACCAGTAAGGATGGCTACCATCCAAAAGGCAAACAACAACAAATGTTGGCGAGGTTGTGAAGAAAGGGGAACCCTCCTACACTGCTGGTGGGAATGTAAATTAGTTCAACCATTGTGGAAAGCAGTATGGAGGTTCCTCAAAATGCTCAAAATAGAAATACCATTTGACCCAGGAGTTCCACTTCTAGGAATTTACCCTAAGAATGCAGTACTCCAGTTTGAAAAAGACAGATGCACCCCTATGTTTATCGCAGCACTATTTACAATAGCCAAGATATGGAAGCAACCTAAATGTCCATCAGTAGATGAATGGATAAAGAAGATGTGGTACATGTACACAATGGAATATTACTCAGCCATAAGAAAAAAACAAATCCTACCATTCACAACAACATGGATGGAGCTAGAGGGTATTATGCTCAGTGAAATAAGCCAGGTGGAGAAAGACAAGTAACAAATGATTTCACTCATACATGGAGTATAAGAACAAAGGAAAACTGAAGGAACAAAACAGTAGCAGAAGCACAGAACCCAAGAATGGACTAATAGTTACCAAAGGGAAAGGGACTGGGGAGGACAGGTAGGAAGGGAGGGATACGGGCGGGAAAAAAAGAAAGGGGGCATTACGATTAGCATGTATAGTATGGGGGGGGCACGGGGAGGGCTATGCAACACAGGGAAGACAAGTAGTGATTTTACAGCATCTTACTATGTCGATGGACAGTGACTGTGAACGGGGATGTGGGGGGGACTTGATGAAGGGGGGAGCCTAGTAAACATAATGTCCTTCATGTAACTGTAGATTAATGATACCAAAATAAAATTAAAAAAAAATATATATATATATATATATGTCAAATAGACAGTCCAGTGTCTCTCTACCAACAAAGAAGCAAAAATCCTCAACAAACTATTAACAAATCAAATCCAACAATGTATAAAAAAAACACATATATCACAACTAAGTGGTGAATTTTTCACAGGCAAGCAAGTCTGGTTCAACATTCAAAAACATTCAACTAATATAATCAGCCAACCAACCAACCTTCAATTAATGTAATCAACAGGCTATGGAAGAAAAATCACATGATCGTAAAAATAGATCCTGAAAAAGCATTTAACAAAATTCAACAGCTATTCATGATGAAAACTCTCAGCAAATTAGGAACAAATGGGAACTTCCTCAACTTGATAAAGAACATCTACAAAAAACCTACAACTGATGAATGAAATCCAAGAACTCAATAAATGGAGAGATATTCCATGGTCATGGATAGGAAGATTCAATATTGTCAAGACATCAGGTCTTCCCAAATTGATCTGTTCATTCAATGTAATCCCAATCAAAATCCCAGCAAGTTACTTTGTGGATACTGACAAACTGATTCTAAAGTTTATATAGAGAGGCAAAAGACCCAGAAGAGCCAATACAATACTGAAGGAGAAGAATAAAGTTGGAAGTCTGACACTACCCAACTTCAAGACTTATTATAAAGCTACAGTAATCAAGGCAGTGTTGAACTGATGAAAGAACAAATAGATCAATGAAACAGAACACAGTGCCCAGAAATAGACCCATATCAATATACTCAACAGATCTTTGACAAAGGAGCAAAGGTAATAAAATGGAGTAAAGTCTTTTCAACAAATGGTGCCAGAATTAGACATCCACATGCCAAAAAAGTAAATCTAGACACAGACCTTACACTCTTCACAAAAATTAACCCCACATGGATCACAGTCCTAAACATAAATTACAAAACTAGAAAAAGATCCTAAAAGATAACATAGGAAAAAAAACCTTCATGATCTTGGGTTTTCCTATGACTTTTTACACTCAACAACAAAGGCACGATTTGTTAAAGAATAATTGATAAGCTTGATTTCATTAAAATTAAGTTCTGCTCTATGAGAGACAATGTCAAGAAGACAAGAAGACAAGCCACAGACTGGAAGAAAATCTTTGCAAAAGATGTATCTGATAAAGGACTATGATCTAAAATATACAAAAAGCTCTTAAAATGCAACAGTAAGACCTCCTACACAGCTGGTGGGAATGTAAATTAGTTCAACCATTGTGGAAAGCAGTATGGAGGTTCCTCAAAAAACTCAAAATAGAAATACCATTTGACCCAGGAATTTACCCTAAGAATGCAGCAGCCCAGTTTGAAAAAGACAGATGCACCCCCAGTGTTTATCGCAGCACTATTTATAATAGCCAAGAAATGGAAGCAATCTAAGTGTCCATCAGTAGATGAATGGATAAAGAAGATGTGGTACATACACACAATGGAATATCATTCAGCCATAAGAAGAAAACAAACCCTACCATTTGCAACAACATGGATGGAGCTAGAGGGTATCATGCTCAGTGAAATAAGCCAGGCAGAGAAAGATAAGTATCAAATGATTTCACCCATCTGTAGAGTATAAGAACAAAGAAAAAAACTGAAGGAAAAAGCAGCAGCAGATTCACAGAACCCAAGAATGGACTAACAGTTACCAAAGGGAAAGGGACTGGGGAAGATGGGTGGGAAGGGAGGGATAAGGGGGGAAAAGGGGCATTATGACTAGCACACATAATGTAGGGCGGGTGAGGCATAGGGAAGGCAGTATAACACAGAAAAGACAAGTAGTGATTCTATAGCATTTTACTATGCTGATTCAGTGACTGTAATGGGGTATATGGTGGGGACTTGATAATAGGGGAAGTCTAGTAACCATAATGTTGCTCATGTAATTGTACATTAATGATACCAAAAAAAAGAAAAGTCATTTAATAAATTTCAACATGCATTTCTGACTAAAAGGGGAAACTCCTAATAAAAAGGGGATACTATATATGGCAAAATAATAAGTACCTCTCAAACCAAAAAAAAAAAAAAAGAAAGCCTGAAACAAGTTGTTGCTTCTGGAGAATAGGATTCAGGAAGACTTTTGTCATTTATGCAATACATTTCTGCGAGAATTACAAAGGAAATACAAATTTGCAGGAGTTACCCTATGACAAAGAAAAATGGCAGGCCAGGCCCTGGAGGGCCTTGAGTGACAAAATAAATAAGTAAAATAAAATAAAAATTCAACAATAAGAAAATAAACAACCTGATTTAAAAATGGGCCAAAGACTTATATAGATATGTCATCAAAGAATATATAAAGATGGCAAGTAAACTTATGAAGAGATGTTAAACATCGTATGTAAAAGGGAACTACAAATTAAAACAATCATAAGATACTACGACACACCTATCAGAATGGGCAAAATCCAAAACACAACACCAAATGTTGGCAAGGTTGTGGAACAACAGGAACTCTCATCCATTGCTGCTGGGAAAGCAAAATGGTACAGCCACTTTAGAAGACAGGTTGGCAATTTCTTACAAACCTAAACATAGTCTTTCTATATGATCCAGCAACCACTTTCCTTAATGTTTACCAAATGAGTTGCAAATTTAAGTCCACACAAAAACCTGCTTTACAAGCAGCTTTATTCATAATTGTCAAAACATGAAAGAAATCAAGATGCTCTTTAGTAGGTGAATAGATAAAACTATGGTATATCCAAACAATGGCATATCATTTCAACACTAAAAACAAATGAGCTACCAAGCCATGAAAAGACATGGAACCTTAAATGCATATTAGTTAAGTAAAGAAGCCACTATGGAAAGGCTACTTACTATATGATTCCAACTATACGACATTCTGGAAAAGGCAAAACTATGGAAACAGTAAAAAGATCAATGGTTGTGACTGCCAGGGGATTAGAGGATAGAGAGGGATGAACAGATGGAACACAGGAATTTTTAGGGCCACAAAACTATTCTATTTAATATGGTAATGGTGGATATATGTCATAACACATTTATTCAAACCCTGAGAATCCACAATACCAAGAGTGAACTCTAGTGTAAAGTATGGGTTTTGAGTAATAATGACCGTGGATGTATGTTCATCAGTTGTAACAAATGTACCATTCTGGTGCAGGACGTGAATAATAGGGGAGGCTACACATGGGTGGAGGCGGGGAAATATGGGGAATCTGAACTTCTTGCTTAATTCTGTTGTGAACCTGACACTGCTCAAATATATGAAGCAAATGACAAGTTAGTGTATAATTCAATCATTCAAAAATTGAGCTTAAAGATCCATCATACATAATACATTTTAATTTTTCTGATACACAAATATGAATGTGATCCTTGAGGTTGGAAAGCAAAAATGAGTCAACAGTTTATTTGTAATATGAACAAAGATAAAAAATCCCATACCTCAATTATTAGAGCTTTGTCCATATTAAAGGCAAATTCACACACACACAGAATCTTAAAATACATTACTTCTGAGAAATACACTGCTATTTCACAGAATCAGTTTTCCAACTACACTAAGTTCCAAACTGTTCATCCACATATACATTAACTTCCTTATCAATAGGAATCTGCTTTTGATTTTAAATGCATCTCAAATGATTTTGGTATAGCATCCTGAGAAATACTGGAGATTTGATTTCTTTCCTATTATTCAGTTGCATATGAAGTTAAGAGAATGGCTAAGAGCATGGAATCCACACAGTGTGGGTTTGAATCACAGCTCTACTACTTCTAGCTGTGTGATCTTGGGCATATTACAGAGCCTATCAAATCTAACTTTCTCATTCATAAAATAGGATAACAATAGTACCCACTTCTAAATTTGGTGAATGAAATAAGAGAGTGCAAATTTTAGTAAATAATATACACAATAAAATGTTTGTTATTTGTTATTAAACTAAACAAATGTTTTTTTAAATTACACATTGCTATATTATACATCATTCCTCATCACTAGATGGATAAAGGAGACTTGACTAGTCACCTTTAAAAAAATGAAAGAATCAAGTAACTTGCATGATTTTTAACACTTTAACATATTTAAAAGAAAAAATTATTTTAAAGTAAAATTTAATAGAAAGCATAACAAACCACTTACTGATATCTATCCTCTGTTCAATTGGCAAAGGACTGACTCGACTAACAAGTTTTGAAAGACATGTTGCTGCAAGGAGCTGAGCATAGGATGTCTGGAAAGAAAAATAAATTAATTATTATTAGAAATGATATTAGAATAATCAAAACATTATGATAGGAACTTTTCCTAAGCAATAATGTGAACTTTTCTGGTTTTCCAAACTGGCTAATTTACAATAGATTATCTATCTATCTATCTATCTATCTATCTACATATCATACAAGACCTCTTATATACAAAACTTATAATGCAGTAAAGTCATTTCAATAACAACTAACATTATTTGAATCATAAGTAGTAACAAGTTGCTTTATATGCTTCCCACAACTGTCAGTTTAAAACAAGTAGTCATAGCTCTATTCCTGAGTATACTTCCTGAACTCAAACTACACTTCCAGCAGCATATTTCAGGCCTTGATGAAAGTGCAAAAGAACTCTTCCTATTTCAAAATCCATTTAACTGAGCAATTGAGGGGATTCCACCTAACCTTCAATTGGAAGTGATTAATCTGCAACACAATCACATTCTAAAAGGCAAATATCAAAAGTTTTAAAAGAATTCCACAAATGCCTTCTAAGTGATGAATATGCTTAATTGAAATCATATGCTCATAGATTGAAATCAATATTTGGCAATACCTATCTGTGTAAAAAAAGATTTACTAAGATAATATATGTAAAATCTCATTACAGATCAGTATTAACATATGAACATTTATAATCAATGTTGATGACAGAAATACTAACTTTGAACCCCAATTAAGCAAAATGTTATCCCCAAAGGAATAATTCCATTCATTAGTAGATCTGTATTACAAAAAATTGTATTCAATTATTACATTTTAAATTTCATCAATAAAACCTTGTAGAAATTTGTTTTCTCTGTTCTTACAGACATACTTACAAAATATTCTTGATTTTGTCTCTTGGCCTACAAAGTTTAAAATATTTACAATCTGACCCTTTACAGAAAAAGTTTGCTAGCTTCTGTTCTAGGCCATACAGTTTCTTACTATAGTGCTTACCATATTATTTCATATGTCTTTATTTACATATCTATGCCTCCCCAACTAAACTATGAGTTACTTTAATGCAGGCACATAAAGCAAGTAAGTAGTACAGCACCTGGTTCAACATTTCAGTATTTCCTGATTGCCGAATGAATGGCTACACATCTCTAGAAGGGAGGCAGGCCAGAGGTAGTAAGCATTACTCTGAATCATTCTTTCACGTTTCAGAGTTAATCGCAACCTACCTCTGTCATCTAAATTTTTTTTTAAAGCTGTTAGTCAACTTTCTAAAAATGTAACTTTTGCCCACTGATATGAGACATAAATGGAGCCAAAAGGAATCAAGAAACTATTTCAATTCATGCCTATTTCCACCTCCTAGGCTCATCCCTAAGTTTGCTTTCCAATTCTTTCTATGATTAATCTCTTTGACAGTGAAATAAACTATAGTAAAATGACATGTGGTAATACCTATCAGTTATCATTGCTAACCTATACAAGTTCCTTAACACTGACACATTATATAGTGATCTTTATGGTTAACTGCTGTTATCAAATACTTACTGTTCCTTGTTCTAATAAAAGTTGACATTTGCTGAGACATTCTGGGCTGTCAATAAGTTCCAGAAGTGCTTTCTCAGCCTCTATTCTTTGTGAAAGATCAGTCCCTATGTAGAGGTGGGTACATAATACTTCCAATTCTGCCAAACTCTTGAGAAGAAAAAAAAAAATTAGCATTTTATTTGAGTGAAAAAAAAAAACAAATATAGTAATCACAGGCAATGGGATACAACTATCATGCCTTTAGTCATCAACTCAATAAATGCTTACTGAGTCACCAATACTTACTAGAGATCACAGTAGTGAACCAAAAGGCATTTCTCCTTCCTCTAAATTATTTAGTTATAAATTGATAGTTCTGTGACGGAAAAGTAAAAGTATAGAAAGAAGAGGGCGTGCCTAATCCAAGGAGTTAGAAAAGGCTTGCCTGAAGCAGTAACATTTATGGTGACCTGAAAGGGTTAGCCAAGTGAAAAAAGCCTAGACAGCAGTCCAGGTAAAGAAACAACATTTACCAAGGCCGAGAACAGAGTTTAATCGTTAAAAGCCATTAAAATGTCAGTATGATTGGTAAACAGAAAGAAAGAAGGCAATGCCAAATGAAGCTGAAGAGATGGGTGGGAGAAATATCACGCTGAAGTTGCAGACACTATGCAAATTTACATTCTTTCTCAAATTGTAAGAACGTCTATAAAAAAGAGAAGATAATTATAATTACAAACAAATACTGATTTGGGGCTTCTGAACTAAGCACTCATAGTGCTGCAGAGGAACTATGTCATGATTTTCAGCAACTATGACTTGACCCCATGTTATTTCTAGGAATGTAAGAACTAGTTATCTTGTTGCAGGCTCCTGCTTTAGAGGCACAAAGAATAATTCATTCTGTGTATAAATATAATCTCATCTAAAAAATATAGGACAAATGGATACAATCTGAAAGAAAAAAGGTGAGTCTGGCATTCCTCTCAGTTTAAAAGAATTTTTGTTAAAGTCATCTTACAAAAACAAACGATTTCACTTTGAACTTAACTGAAGTTCAAGAGAATTATTCTTTGGAGGACAAAAAATTAGCACAGATTCCACTACCAGGGAGCATGTGAAATATGGAATATTCCTAAAGAAATGTTATTTTTTTATCCTTTCTGGCCTGAATTTTTTATTTTTTATTTTTATTTTTATTGAAGGGTAGTTGACAACAGTATTGCATTACATTAGTTTCAGGTGTACAACACAGTGTTTCAACATTTATATACATGATAATTCTAGGTACCAGGTATCACCATACCAAGTTGTTACAATATTTTGACTATATTCCTTATGCTATACATTACATCCCGGTTACTTATTTATTTTACAATTGGAAGTGTGTTTATATATATATATATTTATATATATATATATATATATATATATATATATATATATTTTTTTGTGAGGGCATCTCTCATATTTATTGATCAAATAGTTGTTAACCACAATAAATTTCTGTATAGGGGGGTCAATACTCAATGCACAATCATTAATCCACCCCAAGCCTAATTTTCGTCAGTCTCCAATCTTCTGATGCATAACGAACAAATTCTTACATGGAGAACAAATTCTTACATAGTGAATAAGTTACATGGTGAACAGTGCAAGGGCAGTCATCACAGAAGCTTTCGGTTTTGTTCATGCATTATGAACTATACACAGTCAGTTCAAATATGAATATTCATTTGATTTTTAAACTTGATTTATATGTGGATACCACATTTCTCTATTATTATTATTTTTAATAAAATGCTGAAGTGGTAGATACGAGATAAAGGTAGAAAACAGAGTTTAGTGTTGTAAGAGAGCAAATATAGATGATCAGGTGTGTGCCTGTAGACTATGTGGTAATCCGAGCTAGACGAGGGCAATAAACATCCATGTATGCAGAAGATTTCTCTCAGAACATGAGGGGGGGAGGTTGTAAGCCTCACCTCTGCTGCTCCCCATTTTCTCACCAGATGGCCCCCTGCGACTGTGCCTGTCTTAGGTTGTTCCTCCCTTGAGGAATCTTACCCGTCTCTGGCTAACCAGTCATCTTCCGGGGCCATACAGGGAAATGTTAAGTTGGTAAGTGAGAGAGAAGCCTTATTGTTTAAAAAGGTTAGCTTTTTACTTCTTTGCGTATCTGGCCTGAATTTTTATGTTGTAGTCTTAGAGCTACAACAGTCCAAACAGTCCCTCGAACACATACACCTGTGCCTAATAGGAATTCTCAAGAAACACTAAAATGAGACCTCTAGCTTCCTTTATTCTTTTCACATCTCTCTCCTTAGCTCCTTTGTGGCATTTTCCACATCCTTATCCAGGTCATAGCCCAATATCCCAGACTTATGAATTTCCTGCTAGAGTGAAAATAAAAGTATAAAAGAAAGATTTCAAATGTATAGATTAAATGAACCACATTTTAAATATTTCCTCCACCTCGATTAGCCCAGTAAGTCCTCAGAGTACTATTACATACTGTTCATATTGAAATGCACAGAAAATTTATGTTCATGAATTTCCATAAGGAAAGAAACAGAAAAATGAGAAGAGCTACTTTTTTCCCTCTCATGATTCATGATAAATCTTAGAAGTCTTTTCCTTCATCTAATGAATCTGAAGGGCTGAATTTCAGAACTGGTAACACCCAGAATAATTTAATGATAAACTGATTCCGCTGTCATCCATTCACCTAGGTCTAAGAATCTTTGAAGTAGACTCTGAGTGTAAAAGAAATAGGCCAGAAACAGTGACAAGCTCTAATTGTTCAAACACAAAGGCAGCGAAAAAGTGAGACTAATAATAGTGCCTAACACCTCATAAGTTTGTTTGGGAGGACGAACTGAGTTAGGACCACATTACTTCTGACACATACAGTATACCCTGTAGAGCTAATTCTTTATTAATATTACCCAATAATATTGTAATGGGTGGAATTGTATCCTCCTAAAAGATGTCCAAGTTCTAACCTCCAATACCTGTGAATTTGACCTTATTTGGAAATACTCTTTGCAAATCCTTAAGTATCTTAAAATGAGACCATCCTGGATTTAGGGTGGGGACCTAAATCTAAGGACTCATAAGAGAAAGGAAAGGGACATCTGAGATACAGAGATACACAAAAACACAAAGGAGAAGGTCATGTGAAGAAAGATTGGAGTGATGCATCTACAAGCCTAGAAACACCAAGGATTGCCACAGCCATCAGAAATTAGAGAAAGGCATCAAAGAGTTTCTCTCCCAAGGTCTCCAGAGGAATCAATCCTACCAGCACATTAGTTTTAAACTTGTGGCCTCCACAACTGTAGAGGATAAATTTCCATTGTTTTAATCCACACAGTTTATGGTAATTTGTTATAAAAGCCCTAGGATATGAATACAAATATTAATATTAATTCAATGGCACCTGAATAAACCTATTTGGAAAGATTCTGGAAAAGTTCTGGAAATTACTTTGTCTGTTTTGCTATATTGATTTAGAAAACCTCAACACAGAACAAGTCAGAGAGTTATTTAAATAGTATTTATTTAAGTCAACAATATTACAAATTATCCTTTTCTTTCCAAAGGTATTTCAAATTATTAACAACTGAAAGGCTGTGCAAGATAAAAAGGGGAAGGTTTGAACCTTCTTTTATGAAAGACTGAAACAGAGGGGAAAAAAATCAAGTTATTCTTTCACTGTAATGATAACAAATACATGCCTGACATACTGAATTTTTTTGGAAAAGGATATATATGCAAAGATCCTTACCCTGGTGGAAAGGTATTATCTAAACTTTTAAAACAACTAAACTCACATTGTGGTGCTGCTGACTGACCAAGCAATCTTCAGATATGCATTTGACTTTCCAGAGAATCTGTCTATAAAGATACTTTATTTTTCAGAGTGAATTAATCAATTTACACACTGATATCTGAGAATATGGTTAACATGAGAATGCCTCAAAGAAATGGATCTCTTCTTGATTTGTTGTCAAATCAAGTTTGTTATTAAAGTTTCTACAAGGTTTAATATCAACATTAGAAGCCCATGTAAATAACTAATGAGTAGAACAAATAGAATTAGACATCACCCAGCTCACACAGAGTGACTAGCAAATATAAACAGGACCAAACTTCCATAGCCTAGGAGACAATGACATAATCTTGTCTATAGTCTAAATAACAATCTTTCAAATTATTCTGGACTCTTTTCTGGTCTCTGCACTTGACATATAACAAATCCCTAAATGATGTGATGACTTTTTTTTTTTTTTGAGAGGGCATCTCTCATATTTATTGACCATGTGACTTCTTTTTATACAGTAAATTCCCACACATGTATCTATCAATGGTAATGCTGAGTAAAAGTAGCAAGACAAAAAAAGTATATATTGTAAAGATCTATAGTAACAGAAAGCAGATCAATAGTCTAGGGAGGGAGGAGAATTGGACAACAGGATGGGGGGGTAGCAAGGAGGGAATACAAAGGAGCATAAGGAAACTTGAGGATAATAGATACATTCATTATCTTGATTTTAGTGATGGTTTGACATGTATTTACATATGTCAAAACTTATCCAACTGCACAATTTAAATATGTGCCATTTATTACTTGTCAATTATACCTCAATAAAGATGAAAGAAAAAAAAGGATGAAGGCTTTTGTTCTAGGGAAAAAAAATATCCTGTAATAATAATAAAATAAACTGGTGAGCCACAAAAATCCTGCCACAACTGAATTTAAAACTCTTAAATTTTGATTACCTGTACGCAAAGCATCTTGATTACCATCAATAGAAAATGCCTTCATCTTGAAGTTACTCATTTTCCACAGATGGGTGTTTCTTTCTCCCTTTACTATCTTTTCCTGAGCATACCTGAAGGCCCATTCCTGGGCCTCTTGGAATTCTTCCTTCTATGACAAATTGGATAGTATTTGTTTTACTGTTTTATAGTTTATAAAAGTATGTTCATATTTTATTTTTTCAAACCCAGCTGAAAAGCAGACTCCTGCAAAAAGTACATATTTTTAGCACACCCATTTTACAGACAAAACAAACTGAGATTGAGAAATTATACCTATATATATATTTTGCTCATGATCAAACATAGAGTGGTCAACTTTGAGCCAAATATGAGCCAAATACAAGTCTATAAGCCCTAGTACATGTCGTCTCCTCACCGTCCTGCTATCTCGCCACCCTTTACTTTACTCACCATCTATCAGCAGCTAATGTCCTAGTGTGTACTTTCAATCCTGTCTGTTCACCATCTTTATATTTGTCTATAAATCCCTCCTCTTGGAAATCCAGAAAGATGCTGAAAACAACTCAAAAGTAACAGAAATGGAATTCAACATATTTCCCACAGATGTCCATTTCCAGTGTCCCTTTGTTTTCAGTGTTTCAGAGGTCTACACCAGAATCTAGATTTACTATCTTGATGTCATTTCTGGCTTTTCCTTCTCCTTAGGCCCTCCTGCACAGTTAAGAGTTTGGCCTTGCCCAAAGAAAAGTCTGGCATTTGCCCTCAGACTCTGGGTGGAATCTATGTCACACCTAACAGGGTGTTTTTGTTATGGGGAGGGGTCCCCCCATACCCAGTCTTAAACTGGGGGCTCGCCAGACTAGAAAGACCAACCATGTGTTTTAGGCGGGGTCTGTGGATCACATGGTATCAGTCAACCTAAAGACTGAGATCAATCACGTGGGAAATCAAGTCAATCATGATGACATAATGAAGCCCCAATAAAAACTCTAGAATGCAAAGCTCAGGTGAGCTTCCCTGCTTTGCAATACTCAGTGTATATTGCCACACATATTTGCTGGAAGAGTAACATGTCCTTAGGACCAGCAAAGCTTTGTTTTGAAACCCTCCCAGACTCTGCCCTATGCATCTCTTCTTTTAATCAATTCTAATCTGTGTAGTTTTCCAGTAATAAACTGCAACCTTGAGTACGATAGCTTTCAGTGTATTCTGTGACTCCTTCTGGTAAACTATCCAACCTGAGGGTGGTTCTAAGAAATCCCCAAACATGCAGTTGGTGTCAGAAGTGTGGGGAGTCATGTGAATTATGTCCTCAGATCTCACACTTTGGCTAATTGTGGGTACACACCTAATTTGTGATAAAGTCCTAACGATTGTTTTTCAATAAAGACAGACTCAACACCTCTGCATAATATTCATAGAAAGTAGAGAATAGAATAATATTTTCTAACTGTGGTCTCAGTGCCCTGGATCAGGGGCTTCTTTGGGTATGAAAGTGGAAGCGCTGGACTCCGCCACTTTACTTCTTAAGTGAACTCAAGCAAAATTTTAACTTTTATTACCATCACTTTGGAAATTGCAGGTAGTAATAATTGTGAAGATTAAAACAGAAAAGATAAACCTTAATCCAGTGCCTGGCACACAGCAGATCCACAATAAACTGTATGTAACCTCTAAAGTCATTGATAATTATAAAACACCATATCGGTCTTCTGTCTAGAGTTTCTCATTCAAGTCCATCATTCCAGGATGATCTTTCCCAAACCCCTTTCTCATCATGGTACCATTGTGTTCAAATATAATAGTCCACAATCACATCTAGATCAAATCAGGTTACCTGGTTGGATAATATGAAGCATGGCCATAGTCTGATTCTGGAAGAATCCAGAGCAAAAAAGACCCCCACATGGGTCCCTAATTTTTTCTAAAATTATCTCCTGATTCCCATCAAAGTCAATCTGTTTTATCTAAAGTGCCTACATGTTACTTATTCCCAGCACTATCTTTCCTCACTCTGCCATCTACCTCCCAATATGGATTGTCTCCTCTCAGATATTCCAGATCTATTATTTTCTATTGGACAGAGTACCCCAACTCACAGCTTCCTAACCAGAATGCATATGCCTTGAATGGGTTTTATGTTTGCCTGGGATATTGATCTGTCTGTTCTCCAGGCAGCCAGGCTTTTGGCTATGAGCAGTTTATGTCAATAAGCCACAAAATCACCATTTTTTTATGTATGCCATGATGTGAAAAAGATTGTGAGGCAGTGCTCTAACAACAACTTGCACAAATTCACTTCTTTACTCATCATCTTTTTTTTTATTGAAGTATTGTTGATATACAATCTTAGATTGGTTTCAAATGTACAACACAGTGGTTTAACAGTTACCCATATTATTAAATCCTAACTCTCTCTAGTGTGGTTACCATCTATCAATGTAGAAAGATATTACAGAATCATTGACTAAATTCTCCATGCTGTACTACTGTCTCCATGACCAACTTATATTGACTCACCATCTTAATGGCATAATTTTTCACTAGCTACCCTTTTGGGCAGGTGACAGTAAGATATTGGTATGAAAGAATATGGAATTATGAGCTATTAGAACTACTCTAACTCTATAGTCTTGGCCAGGTCACAATTCTTCTAAGACTCAGTGTCTTCAAGAATAAAATGTATGTATTACATATATGCATACCTCTCAAGTTTGTTGTGGGGTTCAAAATCTACAAAAAGCACATGAAAATTCAAAACACTAGGTACTGATTATCATTATTAATAAATGCTCAAGTTAACTGTACAATAATATACCCTCATGTGCTGTAAAGAATTCAAACTGAGAAGTTTGAGAGTTTTTTTTCTGACCTCCAAAACCGTCTGATCTTTTATTTGGCTGACACCACTTTTAAGCTGACCAGAGCTGCTGTGCAATACATTCCTGGGAAACCAATATAGGTAGTTTTTGCATTAGCAGCTAATTTTTCTAATACTCTACATAAGCATGAAGAAGTCTACCAGGATGATTTACTATTATGCATCATCTTTTCGAGTCTGAAAATGTTCCAAACTCCACCATAGTTTTTAACTTACCCTCAAGATTTACATCTGAACTATGAACAACTGATTATCTATTTACAATCCTTAAGTCTTCCCTGTGAGATTCTCTGTGTGAAAATTTCCCAGAGGACATATTTACTAAAGTGGAAATAAATAACATTATTTTGACATGGACACCTTTAGAAAAGGCAAGGAGTCAAAGATAATGTGTGGGGCTCACTATCTCTTCCTCCATAACATCCTGGAGCTGTCAATTACCTGAGAGAAGAGTGGCTGTTTGTAAAGAAAAGACCCTTCGGAAGAATCAATAAATTAGGAAATGAGTCAGTGGGACCACAGGGAGTCTAAAATAAGTTTACAAAGAGAATGCGACACTTAGATATACTGTCACATTATGAAATTGCTTACCCTTCCAGGTTAATCTCCTGCCATCCAAAGCCTCCTCAGCTCCCGTCCCTTTTATAATGAACTCTAAGCTCCTGCGGAATCAAACTTCTTGCAGTGTGCCATGTTCTACAGTTTTTGCCGAGGCTCACCTGTCCTTTTGCCTTATATCCTTTTGCCTTATACAGCGTTCCTAGGGCACTCCTACAATTCTTTCAAGTCCTACTAGGCTGCAAGATCCCTGAGGACAGAAATCATAAAGTTTTGCTAGAGCTTTATCTTCAGTGTCTAGCAAAGTAGGAACTCAATAAATAAATGAATGGAAGCTCAACGCTCAAACATCTCGTCTGAGAAGCACAGCGGCTCTGCCTCACTCCTTCCCAGCACACACACACACACGGCTTATCGCCCTATTTCCATGTTCTCATGATATCATGGGATTAATTACATCATACTTTTCACATGTACTGTAATCATCTGTGAATTCTATGAGAACATAGAATTTGAGGGCATTTACATGGTAAAACGATGTAATCCTTTATCCCAGAACTTTGCACAGTGCTTTAGACACATTGGGAGGCTCTATGTGAATAACTGGAATGAATAACTGGAGGTATATGCCAGCGCAGCCCAAGAATACGTGAACCTTATCTTCTCCGCGCTCCTCGCGCGCCCTGCCCCGGTGTCCTCCCCCAAGGAGGCTGCAGCGGAGCCCTCCCTCGCAACTCCCTACAGATACAGCCCCTGCGCGCCCAGGCCAGTTAAAGTCCAACTGTTGCCCACAGTCCTTCGGCGGACCCAGGCCCTTTCTCGAGCTGTTTCCCAACTGAGTAGGGGCGGATCACGGAGCCACGGTCGGCGACGCGGCGGGAAGGCGGGAAGGCAGGTCTGGCCCGGCTGGGCTCCCATCTGCTTGGGCGCCACCAAAGCCCCTCTCCGTGCCGAGCGGCGGGGCCGGGAAGGGCGAGCTCCTGCGGGCCGGTACTCAGCATCCGCACCTCCCGCGAAGGGCGAGCTCCGAGCCTGTGCCCTACCCCTCCACCCACTACCCCCAGGCTCGGGCCGCCTGTTCCTCGGTCCCGGGCCCGCGGTGTGCAGCCCAGGCCAGTGCCCGGGGGCGGGAGTCCCGAGGCGCGGATCCCCGACCCTGCCGCCTCCGCCGCCGTTCTCGACCCTCACTCAGTCTCTAGACCCCAGTGTCCCGCCAGGTGCCAGGGCGGCAGAGCGGAGCTCCGCAGCGCCGAGCGCACTGACCTGGAAGTGCAGCGCCATCTTCCCGGGAGGCGGCACCGGCCGGCAGCCTGAGCGCCGAGGGGGAGAGAGCGGAGGCGGGCGCCGAGAAAGCCCAGCCGCCCGCGGGGTCCCTGCGCCGCTCGCTCGCTTGCTGTTTGCCTCAGCCGCCCGGCCCAGGCGTTCAAGGCGATGGACGGGGAGGGGCCTGATGGGGCGGGGTGATGGAGGACGCGTGCGCGGGGCTGGCCAAGAGGGGTGAGGCCTGAGGGGGGGGGGGTTCTAGAAATCTCAACGGCCCTCCACGTTCGAGTTTCAACTGCTGCTCTCTCAGGTGGGTGGGACCTCTAACCTCTGTCCTTTGACACACCCACCGCAACCGAATTGGTAGCCGTGAACCCTGACTCTTTAATCTCTCCCACAGACTCTGTAGATCCACAACACCTACAGCACAACGATTGCCCATGGCTCCTGACGCCCTCATCACCACAATTTCTCTTATCACACTTGACACAATTAGCGATAACCTTGACTCCTTTATGCCAACTGCTGTTCTTGACTCCTGACTTCCAGAGCCCAACTTCCAATTTTCTTAATTTTATTCTGGTTAAAATTAAACCGACAGTGTCTACCTGGTGTTACGTTGCAAAATTCTAATTCACCTCGTACTTCTTGTCTGTATTTCATGTATTATGAACTAATATTTTATACCGAATGATTCCATTGATGTGAGAATTTGGTCAGAAGTGGATCAAAGCCACTTCTTTGAGATTTTCTTCATTTCTTCATGAAGTGTGACAGTTTCAGTTGGGGTAATTGTACTTTTGTGTGAAAATTTCCTTTCATCACTTCTTGTAGATCAGGTTTATCAACAACAAATACTCTCAGCTTTGTTAACATGAAACTGTTTTTACTTCACCCACATTTTTTATAGGATAGTTTTGCTGGGTATAGAATTCAATTTTGGCTTTTTAAAAATTAGCATTAAAAATTTTTTTTCAGCATTAATTTCTGGTTGCTATTGTTCCTGTTAAGGGAGCCATTACTCTCTCTCTCTCTCCTTTTATGTCATATGTGTCCTTCTCCCTCCTAAGGCTGCTTTAAAATTTTTCTCTTTTTTGGTTTTCAGCAGTTTGAGTGTGATATGAGTGTGTGTGTGTGTGTGTGTGTGTGTGTGTGTGTGTGTTTTATCCTGCTTGGGATTCATAAGGATTCTTAAATTTGAAATTTGATATTTTTTTTATCAGTGTTTGAAAATTCTCAGTCAGTAGTTCCTTAAATATTGCTTCTGTCCCTTTTTGTCTCTCTTCTCCTTCTGGAATTCCAATTACATGTATTAGACTTTTTTGAGTGTTCCATATGTCTCTTACACTCTTTCCTATATTTTTTCTCATTCCACTTTAATATTTTTAACTAACCTTTTGCCCATTCAATATAAATTTGTTCTGCTATGTGTGCATTGCTATGCAACCCCTAGAGAACTAATTTTAGATAGAATATTTTCAGTTCCAGAATTTTCATTTGAGTTCTCCCCTTCCATTCTTTAGATAGATAACACAAGTATCCAGTGAAATTCTTTATCTTTCCTCTTCATATTTTTTGAACATTTTGAGCATAATATTTAAAGCCCCTATATGGTAACTCCAATATCTAAATCACCTGTGGATCCTCCTGGTTTTTTGTATTTGGTGCTATTTTTTAATGTGCCTCATAATTGCTTATTGAATGTCAGACAGTGTGAAAGAAAAATTGTAAAGGCTCTGGATGATTATCAGTTTTCTCCAAAGAGGTTTAAATTTTCTTGTAGTAGGCAGATAGAATGCCAGTGGGTCACTTTAATCCTATTGAGGCTTGGTTGTAGGCTTTTAAATTCAGGTTTATTACAGTTTTGCCCGTTTTCCTAGGTCATGGTCCTTACTAGATCTTACAGTTTAAAGCTTGGGATGTTTAACAAGGCCCTTCCACCTTGTAGAGCTTGAACTCTAATCCATCTCCCCAGTATTCTGCAGCTGCTAAAATCTCTGTTCAGCTCTTTAGGTGCTGCTGCTATTCTGCTGAGTTTCCTTAAACTCTTGTGTGTGTGCACTCTTAAGAAATTACTGATGATTTGAAGGGAATTTGTACATAGATTTTTGAGCTCACATCTCTATAGTTTCTGTCTCTCTAGAATTTTGTAAAGAGCCTCAAATCCCACTGCTTTTGTTCCCAAACTCCCATCTCCGCTCCTAGGTTACTGAGATTGGTACCGTCAATTTAACTCTATTAACCCTGTACCAACTGAAAATTTCTCTGGGGGTAGGGGAGACCTGAGGTGGATGTGGGTCTCACACTTAGTGCTTTCATTCTCTCAAAGATTGAAGCCAATCCGGTCTGCCTTATTGTTTGTTCTCTAGTGCCTTCAAGCAGTTGTTAAATATATGTATTTGTCATGTGTATAAGTATGTATGGTTGTTAATATATGTTAAATTACTGTTAAATATATATTTATTTATAGTTATATATGTTATATAGTTGTTAAATATATTTATATTTGCTTGTCCTGTTTTTACAATTGTTTTCAGTGAGAGGTCTAATCCAACAGAAGCTAATTCATTATGACCAGACTATTTGCATCTTCCATTCTTCACCCTTGATTTTTGTAGCTTATCCACAGCCAGTGAGTTTTCATCCCCACAGCTCAACTCCTAAACTTTAAAATCTTCAATACCCTCATTCTGGCATTTTTGATTCCTATATCCAAAGATTTTATTCTTATATTCTAACTTCTGTTTCCATGTGCCAAGACTTTTGGTAGCCAATCTCATTTGTGTTCCCCACCTCCCAAGCACTGGTGTTTATTTCTGACTTTCCTAATGCATCTCCTACACAATACCCCATTATTTTAACTGCTTATTGCCTTGGCCTCACTTCTAGATCCCAACCACATTTTGAAGCTATTGTTTTAAAGTAGTATTTCTATTACTTCAAGTTTTAGATCATAAGGGGAGGAACAATTACTTGAGATGTGATCATTGGCTTTTTTTCCCATCCTAGAATATCCTTGGCACAAATATAAGGTTGTTGTAAGAACAGCAGCTGACTAGTCTGTGGATTTACCAGGTAATTCTGAAAATGAGAAGTCAATTATTTTTTTTCCTTTAAATTTAGCTGACTCTTTTCCTGTTTTCACTTAACTTCTATGATCCCTTCTATGATTTTTTATCAAGAAAATATACATGCAACTCCATATCTTCTTTGTCAACTAATAAAATTTAAGATGAAATTGTGTCACTACAGCTATTAGAATTAGCACAGAAGATGCTCCAGGATGTCAAATAATTCATTTCCATCACAAAACTCAATTAAGAGAGAGACATTTAGAGCCCTTAGGAATTACAAAATCATCTCCTTTTATGGAAACTAGCTTTCTGAAAAAGATAAATGGATCTTTGTAGCTTTTCAGGGGATTCAATTAACAGTTGTAATTATGGTAACTAAAGAAATTCACCTAATATCTCTGAGTTCTGATTTGTTATTTCTAAGATCAGGATAACAGTAAGTCTCTAATTCAAAATTTTCATAAGAAGTAGTACTGAGGTGAGAGAGTAGAGCACAGTGGTTAGGAAAATGAACTGGAGCCAGTCTGGGTCTGGATACCAACTTACTAAGCTAGTAAACTCAGTGAAGTTACTTAGCCTCTCCATGCCTTTGTTTCTTCATTTGTAAAATGGAGACCAATAGTACCTATCTCATAGGTTGCTGTGATGATTAAATGAGTTAATATATATGAAATACTCAGGGCCTGGCAAACATTAAGTGCTACATAAATACTAATTATTATTATTAAATAAATTCATGTCATTTTCAAAATGATATTTTCAACGGAATGGAATTATAACTTTAATCAAACAGAGCAAATTTTTCTAGAGTTTTTAGTTTGTAAATTTACAATCAAGCTGGATATTTTCCTCATTGTCCCTACTACCCCATCCAGCTTCTCTATCCTGGAGAATTTTGAAAGGTTATGACATTATCTACATTAGTAGCATTTCTATTTCATGTTTTCATAAATTTTTGGACTGAAACTTCATAATATCCAACGAAAATTCTACTTCATCAATACTTAAAACGTAAAACCTATGATCATTTTATTTTACTAGCACATATATGTAATGTATAGGGAACATTAGTACACATTTCTCTTAATTTATTCTAAAAATATAATTTTATTAAGTATACTTGGTAAGATTGCTCAATACCTCAGTAAGTTTTGGGAATCCAACAGAGGATAGGTAAGTGAGAGAAATGGGAGCAGAAAGCATCCAAAAATTCAAATTTATGTAACCCCACTCAAAACACAGTAGTTGCATAAAATATTTACCTATGTATATTTCTTTCATGATTTCAACTATATTTTTATTTTGTCAAGTCATTAACCTTAACTCCATTTATTTAAATATCCATTGTGAAACCAGAGTAACAGCAAAAAAAAGTTCTTCTCCACTGGTGATATGAGTATTTCACAATCTTGATTATTACATATATAGTAAAAACTATGCATTTTCTTTAAATGATGTTATGCCTTTAACATACTGGGAATAATAAAGATATCTGCTATGTATTAATAATGCCATTATTTTGTCAAATAAAAATTAAGTAATATTTCTCATTCTGTATATTGCCTTATATTACTTGCATATTAGTTTCTCTATTAAGGTATTGATTGCATAAGCAAGATAGTAATATTATGTTAATTATGTATGCGTAACAATACCACTAAGAAGGACCATCATAAAATATCACCTGACATGCATATTAGATAGATAAAGCAGTACAACCTTTCTGTAATGCAATTTTGCAATATATATCAATAGCCTTGAAAATATTCATCTTCACCCAATATCTATAAAGTGATTCTAAGAAAAACCTAAATTGCAAAAAAAAGAGAAAAAGTTGTGTATGTGAAGATATTTATTACAGCATGATTTATAATAGGGAAAAGCTGAAAAGGTTAAGTAAATTATGGTACAGCATATGGTAAAATTCTATACTGTCATTAAGAATTATATTTATGGAGAGTTTTTGTAAAGACATGGAAAATGCTACGTTAAAAGGTTAAATGTAAAGGGCAAAATGGAACAATACATCATTTCAATGAAAGGAAGAAAAGGCATAGAAAACAAGAATGGAACAGCGCACAAACTAATGTTAGCAGTGCTATCTTATGACTGGTAGAATTAACAGGTGATTTTTTTTCTTCTTCATAATGTTTCTGTGTTTTCAAGATTTTCTAAAATGTACAGTATCCATTTTTATAATCAGAGAAAAACTTATGGTATAACAAAAAAATCAGACCTAAATAGATTACTGTTAATGCTCATTAAAGTGCTCCTTAAAGATGTACTTATTAAAGAAGCACTGATGAGAGGTGTGTATATGGGGAAAGCCTAATTAGAAAAGGGGAACTTGACCAGACAGGTGCTATTGCCACAAATATTTTTTGAAACAGTGCAGTGTGTGCACTTTTTAAAAATAATGCAGCCTTAAATTGAGATGGAGAATATCAAATGTGTAAACTCTAGGGGAACAGGGCAGAAAAAAAAGAGCTATCACCAGTCACAGCCCATTTTATGCACATAGCTTCTTCCCAGAAATAGATGTGTCCCCATTTTAGGTGCTGTTTTCTAAAAGATTTCTACAAAGTACATTTAGGACTTATCAATGATAACAATATTGTGTATTTGTTTTTCAAGTACAATTAATTTGGACTAAAATATAAAACTGGATCCCTCACATACTAATATTACTTTGAGCAGCAACAACTACACCATTTCTTAGAACCTAAGTCCTTTCTTCTATGGGTCAACATTTTCCTTTTGCTAAGAGTTATGTTTTAAATTTACCGTGGGAATACTCAGCTGACCAGGCAAGTCTCTTATTATAAGGAAAAAATGAAAGAGCTTAAGAATAGCTGAAGGAAAACCAAGTAGTCAACTACTTCTTTTTCCTTTCTTCTTTGGCCTTCCATCTCCCCTGTTCCAACACACATTCATGTCATCTCCGAGATTACATTATGTCATACTGAGGAGTTTAAAGGGAGAGCAATCAATACTGATGCCCATGTTAAGCCCTTTTCAATTGCAGAAACTTATTTTAAAAGAGTGTTTCTTTCATTTGCTCCTGAGTATAGAAGAAATCCATGATTTTGTTTTAAATTTAATGGTACAGAATTGTATAAAATTGAAAGTAAAAGTTGCCAATAATGAAAGCCCTTCAAAAATAACCTATCTTAATACAGCAGCCTCTTTCATGCCTCTGTCTCTGCACATATACATGTGCGCAAATATTTTTTTCTTTTATGCAAACGAGATCATGTTGTAATACCCCTTTCTGCCTTGCTTTTTCTGTTTAACACTACATTTTATGTATCTTTCAATGTCAGTATTATATATCATTTCTTTTAGAGAACTCCATCATATTTTACTGTATGTATATGCCATGATTTATTTAATCCTCTACTTAAAGAAATTTAGGTCTGTTTGAGTTATTCACTATTATAAAGCATATAATAGCAATGTTCAGTGAACTATCAGTATTCTCTATAACCAGCAGAGGAGAAAAGACAAAATTTTGCCCTTGGGCCATATAAAAAACTGCTCCTAAAAAAGCTTTCCCAGGTTGACTTATACATAATTTGACCTTTTAGTTTATTGTTCACCCAAGATACTTTTGGGAATAATGCATACTCTGGGCTAGGCCTATAGCCATCTAGTAGGGTGGAGCAAGGTCCATGCCAACTGTGACAAAAGGAACTATGGGCCATGTAGGGTAAAGAGGACCTTTGGGTAAGAGGATATCAGAGCCTGAGTTGGGTGAGAAGAGTGTGCATGCCTGAAAGTGGTCCTTCCTGGGGTGTCAGACACTAAGCAAGGGAGAAGTGCATCCATGTAAAGTTTTTACTTTTGTGGGGTTCTGAAGCCCAGTTTGTATGAAGAGGCTATCTGTGCACTGAGGACAGGTGGGGGAACAGGCACAGTGAAGGATTTTGGAGCTTGACAGGCCTGAGAAATGCATCCATGCAGGAGTGGAGTATGGTGAGTCAGAGCCTGAGCAGGACAGGGAGGGTGCTCACATGGAGTGGTGTCTTGGTAAGGGGTGTCAAAGCCCAAGTAGGGGAAGAAGAGATCAGTGCAGGGGAGGAGTTAGCAGTAGAGCTGGGAAACTGGTTACAGACTGGGAAATTGGTGAAATAAATAAATATATTAAGAATAATGGAAGCCAGACTTCTTACTGTGGGAGAAGGAAGTTATGAATAAGGAAAGGGAGAAAACTAGAATGAGCCCTGTGGAGTTGAATGGAATTAGAAGTATTAGTGAAAATTCATAGTTTTCAATATATATAGACATAGAAATAAATTTAGATAGGGGTGTGTGTGTATGTACCTGCATATATGCCTACTGACAGTACCTGTGATCAGCCGCACCTCAATAACAATAGCACACCTAATGTCCAAAACTTGGTTTCTAAGTGCTGTTTCCACTTAAAGAACCAGGACTCCTTGGAGAAATGAATGATTCCAATTTGGGACTTGTAAGTACAAGATAATTTAGGAACATCTTAGGGTGCCAGAAAGGAAGGAAGCAGGCATGTCAAAGGACACAGGAGCCAGCTTAAAGAGGTTCCCACTTGCCAAATCTAGGAAAATTTAGGCATCAAAATAAATAATAATAGTAATAGATTGTAATTAATTGAATAAAATAAAAAACCTTAATACTATGCTAATATTAGTCCATACTAATATAAGTAAATGAATGAATTGAAAGTTTGATGAAGAACAGTGTATTTACATAGTCTTACAGCAGTTCCTCACAAAATACTAATTAATTACAAAGCAGAAAATCAGTAACTTTTCAGTGGATACTATCAATAATGAGACAAGTCTGAATCATGTGCCATTTGAAAATGCAATAAAAGCAACATAGCACCATCTCTGTCACAGCCTTGTAAAAGATGCACATCCTGAATCTAATCATGAGGAAACATCAGAAAAACTCAAACTGAGAGACATTCTACAAAATAACTGGCCTATAATCTTCAGAAGTGCCAAGGTAATGAAAGTCAAGGAAAGACCGAGGAACTGTATCCAACTAAGGAAACTAAAGAGACATGATGAATTAAATGCAATGCATGATTCTAAACTATCATTTTGCAATTAAGGACATTTTGGGGATACTTGACAAAATCTGAATGAGATCTGAGGATTAGAAAGCAATAATGTATCAGTGTTAATTTCCTGATTTCATGGTTTCATTGCAGTTATATAAGAGAATGCCCTTGTTTATAGGAAATACACACTGATATATTTGGAGATAAAATAATTGTGCTTTTTATATTTGGAGAAATTCAATTAATGACAATTTTTATAATCCTTGAAATGACATCACTTAAATAGTTGCCTGTTTTGTCCACACAGGCAATAATCTGCAAGACCCCTAGGACTGATTCCTTAAAATGGCAGAATTCATTTTGAGATAATATCAGGGAGATTGTTTTTACCTAGAAGAACTAAAGCATCCTATCAACATCATGAGGAATATACTTGAATTGCCATTTTATACAGGGAAAAAACCACGAAGCTACATTCTAGGCACATGCCAGTAATATTTGCTCTTAATTCACTAAAAGGATCTCATTGAATGGTAATCTGAGAAGTCAAAATGTTGGCCTCAGGAATCCTTGAGCATCTGTGTGAGGGTGGATGTATAACCAAATTTTTGAGTGTTTAAAAGTGGGTGAGTAAAGCATTGGTCACCCTAACAAGAGAGGTCATGTAATGGTAGTGCTAAAAATAACATCGAACCACATTTTGTGCCAATAATTAGTGGGCCATACAGTGACGCTATAAACCTTTTTTGGAGAGGCTCACTTACAAAGTGAATGGAGTATCCATTTGGTTGGTAGTTTCTATTTCTACATGATTTACCAGAACCAGAATATCTGAAGCTGGAAAGAATAAATGGTATTTCCAATGGCCCAGTTTGAAATGAGATCATTTGGATACAGGCTATATACCAAAGACACTTTACAAAGGGGCTACCATGGGCCTGGCATCTTCAGCAACAGCTCACAATTGCCCATACTGTTGCTGAGCCCTTTCCATGTTCTGAGCACTGGGCATTTCACACACAATTGGACTACCTCACCTGCAAACAACCTGGTAATGACCATTTTCAAAAGAGACACCAGCATTTTGAAAATGAGCTTAATCTTAAATGAGCTATCCTAATCAAGCTTTCTGCCCTTTTATTTCCACTATTCTACATCTTTCTCCAAACAAACCTTTAGACAATCTAAATCAAGTTTTCCACTCTTTTATTTCCACTATTCTACATCTTTCTCCAAACACACCTTTGGACAATCTCTTTAAAAACTTGGATGACTTATACCATTTTACAATCGTGTCATCTGATACAGTGTCAGTTGTAGATGGATTGACCACAGTCATTTCTTAAATTGGATAACAGGCTCCTGATATTTTGATAATGGTTGTGTGTAAGTGACTTTCTGTAAACAATATCTAATTGCATATGATTTTGTTTTTTGTGTTGTTTTTTTTTGCTATCAATGATATACAATTACATGAGCAACATTATGGTTACTTACTAGACTCCCCCCATTATCAAGTCCCCACGACATACCCCATTACAGGCCCTGTCCTTCAGCATAGTAAGATCTATAGAATCACTACTTGTCTTCTCTGTGTTATACTGCCTTCCCCGTGCCCACCCACCACATTATGTGTGCTAATCGTAATACCCCTTTTTCCCCCTTATCCCTCCCTTCCCACCCATCCTCCCCAGTCCCTTTCCCTTTGGTAACTGTTAATCCATTCTTGGGTTCTGTGAGTCTGCAGCTGTTTTGTTCCTTCAGTTCTTGCTTTGTTCTTATACTCCACAGATGAGTGAAATCATTTGATACTTCTCTTTCTCCGCCTGGCTTATTTCACTGAGCATAATACCCTCTAGCTCCATCCATGTTGTTGCAAATGGTAGGATTTGTTTTCTTCTTATGGCTGAATAATATTGCATTGTGTATATGTACCATATCTTCTTTATCCACTCATCTACTGATGGACACGTAGGTTGCTTCCATTTCTTGGCTATTGTAAATAGTGCAGCAATAAACATAGGGGTGCATCTGTCTTTTTCAAACTGGGCTGCTGCTTTCTTGGGGTAAATTCCTAGAAGTGGAACGCCTGGGTCAAATGGTATTTCTATTTTTAGTTTTTTGAGGAACCTCCATACTGCTTTCCACAATGGTTGAACTAATTTACATTCCCACCAACAGTGTAGGAGGGTTCCCCTTTCTCCACAACCTCACCAACATTTGTTGTTGTTTGCCTTTTGGATGGTGGCAATCCTTACTGGTGTGAGGCGATATCTCATTGTGGTTTTAATTTGCATTTCTCTGATGACTAGCGATGTGGAGCATCTTTTCATGTGCCTGTTGGCCATCTGAATTTCTTCTTTGGAAAACTGTCTGTTCAGCTCCTCTGCCCATTTTTTAATTGGATTATTTGCTTTTTGTTTGTTGAGGTGTGTGAGCTCTTTGTATATTTTGGATATCAACCCTTTATTGGATCTGTCATTTATGAAAAATTCTCCCATACTGTAGGAGGCCTTTTTGTTCTATTGGTGGTGTCCTTTGCTGTACAGAAGCTTTTCAGCTTGATATAGTCCCACTTGTTCATTTTTGCTTTTGTTTCCCTTGCCCAGGGAGATGTGTTCATGAAGAAGTTGCTCATGTTTATGTCCAAGTGATTTTTGCCTATTTTTTTTGAGTTTTATGGTTTCATGACTTACATTCAGGTCTTTGATCCATTTCAAATTTACTTTTGTGTATGGGGTTAGACAATGATCCAGTTTCATTCTCTTACATGTAGCTGTCCAGTTTTGCCAACAACAGTTGTTGAAGAGGCTGTCATTTCCTCACTGTATGTCCATGGCTCCTTTATCGTGTATTAATTGACCATATATGTTTGGGTTAATATCTAGAGTCTCTATTCTGTTCCATTGGTCTGTAGGTCTGTTCTTGTGCCAGTACCAAATGTTCTTAATTACTGTGGCTTTGTAGTAGAGCTTGATTTTGGGAAGCGAGATCCCCATGCTTTATTCTTCCTTCTCAGGATTGCTTTGGCTATTTGGGGTCTTTTGTGCTTCCATGTGAATTTTAGAACTATTTGTTCAAGTTTGTTGAAGAATGTTGTTGGTATTTTGATAGGGATTGCATTGAATCTGTAGATTGCTTTGGGCAGGACGGCCATTTTGACAATATTAATTCTTCCGACCCAAGAGCTTGGGATGAATTTCCATTTATTAGTGTCCTCTTTAAATTCTCAACAGAGTGTCTTGTAGTTTTCAGGGTATAGGTCTTTCACTTCCTTGGTTAGGTTTATTCCTAGGTATTTTATCTTTTTGATGTAATTGTGAATGGAATTGTTTTCCTGATTTCTCTTTCGGCTAGTTCATTGTTAGTGTATAGGAAAGTAACAGATTTCTGTGTATTAATTTTGTATCCTGCAACTTTGATGAATTCAGATATTAGATCTAGTTTTGGAGTGGATTCTTTAGGGTTTTTTAAGTACAATATCATGTCAGCTGCAAACAGTGACGGTTCGGCCTCTTCCTTACCAATCTGTATGCCTTTAATTTCTTTGTGTTGTCTGACTGCCATGGCTAGGACCTCCGGAACTATGTTGAATAAAAGCGGGGAGAATGAGAACCCTTGTCCTATTCCTGATTTTAGGGGAAAAGCTTTCAGCTTCTTGCCGTTAAGTATAATGTTGGCTGTGGGTTTGTCATATATGGCCTTTATTATGTTGAGGTACTTGGACTCTATACCCATTTTTTTGAGAGTTTTTATCATGAATGGATGTTGAATTTTGTCGAATGCTATTTCAGCATCTATGGAAATGATCATGTGGTTTTTGTCCTTCTTTTTGTTGATGTGTTGAGTGATGTTGATGGATTTTCGAATGTTGTACCATCCTTGCGTGCCTAAGATGAATCCCACTTGATCATGGTGTATAATCCTCTTGATGTATTTTTTAATTCGGTTTGCTAATAGTTTGTTGAATATTTTTGCAGCTATGTTCATCAGGGATATTGGTCTGTAGTTTTCTTTTTTTGTGGTGTCTGCCTGGTTTTGGTATTAGGGTGATGCTGGCTTCATAGAATGAGTTTGGAAGTATTCCCTCCTCTTCTGTTTTTTGGAAAACTTTAAGGAGAATGGGTATTATTCCTTCTCTAAATGTCTGATAAAATTCAGTGGTGAATCCATCTGGTCTGGGAGTATTGTTCTTGAGTAGTATTTTGATTACAGATTCAATTTCATTGCTATAATTGGTCTGTTTAGATTTTCTGTTTCTTCCTGTGTCAGTGTTGGAAGGTTGTATTTTTCTAGAAGTTGTCCATTTCTTCTAGGTTATCCAGTTTGTTAGCATATAGATTTTCATAGTATTCTCTAATAATTCTTTATATTTCTGTGGTATTTGTCATGATTTTTCCTTTCTCATTTCTGATTCTGTTTATGTGTGTAGATTCTCTTTTTTTCTTAAGAAGTCTGGCTAGGGGTTTATCTATTTTGTTTATTTTCTCAAAGAACCAGCTCTTGGTTTCATTAATTTTTTCTATTGCTTTATTCTTCTCAATTTTATTTATATCTTCTCTGATATTTATTATTTCCTTCCTTCTGCTGTCTTTGGGCCTCATTTGTTCTTCTTTCTCCAGTTTCAATAATTGTGACTTTAGACTATTCATTTGGGATTGATCTTCCTTGTTTAAATAGGCCCAAATTGCTATATATTTTCCTCTTAGAACTGCTTTCGCTGTGTCTCACAGAAGTTGGGGCATTGTGCTGTTGTTTTCATTTATCTCCATATATTGCCTGATCTCTGTTTTAATTTGCTCATTCATCCATTTAGGAGCATGTTGTTAAGCCTCCATGTGTTTGTGAGCCTTTTTGTTTTCTTTGTACAATTTACTTCTAGTTTTATACCTTTGTGATATGAGATGTTGGTTGGTACAATTTGAATGTTTTTGAATTTACTGAGGCTCTCTTTGTGGCCTACTATGTGGTCTATTTTGGAAAATGTTCCATGTGCACTTGAGAAGCATGAATATCCTGTTGTTTTGGGGTGTAGAGTTATGTAGATGTCTGTTAGTTCCAAATGTTCTAATGTGTTGTTCAGTGCCTCTGTGTACTTACTTATTTTCTGTCTGGCTGATCTGTCTTTTGGAGTGTGTGGTGTACTGAAGTTTCCTAAAATGATTGCATTGCATTCTGTTTCCTTCTTTAATTCTGTTAGTATTTATTTCACATATGTAGGTTATCCTGTGTTGGGTGCATAGATATTTATAATGGTTATGTCCTCTTGGTGGATCGACCCCTTTATCATTATGTAATATCCTTCTTTGTCTCTCATTACTTACTTTGCTTTGAAGTCTATTTTGTCTGATACAAGTACTGCAACACATGAAATATCTTTTTCCATCCCTTTACTTTTAGTCTGTGTATGTCTTCGAGTTTGAAGTGAGTCTCTTGTATGCCACATATAGATGGGTCTTCCTTATTTATCCATTCTATTACTCTGCGTCTTTTGATTGGTGCATTCAGTCCATTTACATTTAGGGTGATTATTGAAAGATATGTACTTATTGCCATTGCAGGCTTTGAATTGTGGTTAACAAAGGTTCAAGGACAGTCTCTTTACTATCTAACTGTCTAATCTAACTTAACTCACTTGCTATGCTATTATAAACACAGTCTGATGATTGTTTATTTCTATCCCTTCTTTTTCTTCCTCCTCCACTCTTTGTATGTTAGGTGTTTTATTCTGTACTCTTTATCGTTTCCCTTGACTGCTTTTGTGGATAACTGATCTTATTTTTTGCCTTTAGTTAGTATTTGGTTGGTCTGCTTTCTTTGCTGTGATTTTATTTTCTCTGGTGACATCTGTTTAGCCTTAGGAGTGCTTCCATCTAGAGCAGTCCCTTTAAAATACACTGTAGAGATGGTTTGTGGGAGGTAAATTCCCTCAACTTTTGCTTTTATGGGAGTTGTCTAATCCTTCTCCAAATTTAAATGATAATCTTGCTGGATACACTATTCTTAGTTCGAGGCCCTTCTGTTTCATTGCACTGAATATATCATGCCATTCTCTTCTGGCCTGTAAGGTTTATGTTGAGAAGCCTGATGATAGCCTGATGGGTTTTCCTTTGTAGTTGATCTTTTTCCTCTCTCTGGCTGCTTTTAATACTCTGTCCTTCTCTTCGATCTTTGCCATTTTAATTGTTATATGTCTTGGTGTTGTCCTCCTTGGGTCTCTTGTGTTGGGAGATCTGTGAACTTCCTTGGTCTGAGAGACTATTTCCTTCCCCAGATTGGGGAAGTTTTCAGCATTTATTTCTTCAAAGACACTTTCTATCCCTTCTTCTCTCTGTTCTTCTTCTGGTACCCCTATAATGTGAATATTGTTCCATTTGGATTGGTCACACCATTTTCTTAATATTCTTTAATTCCTAGAGATCCTTTTATCTCTCTCTGCCTCAGCTTCTCTGTATTTCTGTTCTCTGATTTCTATCCCATTATCAGTGTCTTCCACCTCATCCTGTCTGCTCTTAAATCCTTCTGTTGTTTGTTTCATTTCTGTTATCTCCCTCAGAATTCATCCCTTAGCACTTGCATATCTCTCTGAAGATCCATCAGCATGCTTATGACTTTTATTTTGAATTCTTTTTCAGGAAGATTGGTGATTTCAGTCTCAGCAGGTCCTTTCTCTGGTGTTTGAGGGATTTTGGACTGAACAAGGTTCTTCTGCCTTTTTATGGCGATGGGAGTAGTCTCTGGTGAGTGATGCATGTGTCAGCTGTGAGAACAAAGTCCCTTCCTGCTTGCTGGTCGCCATGCCCATCTCCACTGCCTGTGCCAGTCAACTGCACACAGTGAGCAGCCTCTGGGTTAATCCCCTGAGTTTCTTTGGGCAGGGTGGCCCTCAGTATGGCCTAGGTCACTGGCAGGTGTGCAGGTGAGTGTCGTGTGTTCTGTCATGAGAACAGAGCCCCTGCATGCTTCCTGGGCTCTGCGCTGGTCTCTGTTGCCTGTGCTGGGCCACTGCTCACAGGGAGAAGTCTCTGGGTTAATCCCCTGAGCTGCCATGGTTGGGACTGCTCTCAGTATGGCCTAGGTCACTGGCAGGTGTCACAGGTGAGTGTCGTGTGTTCTGTCATGAGAACAGAGCCCCTACGTGCTTCCTGGGCTCTGTGCTGGTCTCTGCTGCCTGTGCTGGGCCACTGCACACAGGGAGAAGTCTCTGGGTTAATCCCCTGAGCTGCCATGGTTGGGACACCTCTCGGGATGGCCTAGGGCACTGGCAGGGGTTGCAGGCAAGCAGTGCATGTTCACCCTGAGGACAGAGCCCCTTTGTGCCTTCTGGACTCTATGCCAGTGTCCACTGTCTGTGCTGGTCAACTGTGCACAGAGGTCAGCCTCTGGGCATGGGCCAGTTAGCTGGGCACAGGGAGAAGCCTGTGTGTGGTTGCTGTGGGCAGGACTATTCCGTCACTGTTCTGCAGCAGTAGCAGGTCAGCCAGTTAGCTTGCAGTGCTGGTGGGAGGGAATGAGGTGCTTTGGAGCCATATTGCCACCCAGTGGGTTAGGGTGCCTGAAGTTCTTTAAAGTTCCCAGTCTGCTGGGCTGAATGTGTCAAGATGATTTTGTCCACCTCTTAAACCCTTGTCCCTTTAAGACTTTTAACACGCCTGCTTTTCTTTTGTCCCAGGGCAGTGGGCTGTGGGAATCTGTTTGCAGTCTTAGTCTCGGATTTTGCTTTTCCTTTCCTGTAATATCCAGTACACCATGCAATGTGTTCCTGTGCTCCCGGTGCAGATTACTAGGGCTAGTTATTTAGCAGTCCTGTGCTTTCACTCCCTCCCCACTCTGATTCTTTTCCTTTTGCCACTGAGCTTGGTTGGGGGTGTGCTTGGGTCCCGCCGGGTCACAGCTTTGTATTTTACCCTTTCTGTGAGATGTTGAGTTCCTGTAGATGTAGATATAGCCTGGCTGGTATACTGTATCTTCTGGTCACTCTTTCAAGAATAGTTGTATTTGCTGAATTTTAAAAATATATATGGTTTTGGGAGATTTCCACCACCCTACTCATGCCGCCATCTTGAGAATCCTCCTAATTGCATATGATTTTGTTTCTTAGAATATTTAAAGGTTGTTACAAGCTATGTTTTTGTGAAATAAAGGGTTAAATACATTTGAAATGTTAATCTTCCATGCATGAATCATGTATTCAGCCTCTTTTACTTCCTCCATATGCAATCACAAAGTTTAGCACAGAGAAATGCTTATAGTTTAATTTGATTATTCACATCAATTGAAGTGATATTTGGTCATCATATGAGTAAGAGAGGCTCTAAGATTAGGAGAGCTACTAAAAATTCAATGCCAATTTGTCCAGCAAGAATGCTTATGTACATAGCTAAAAATGCTATTGTAATTATGCAAGTAAATGTAGGTGATATTTTATGTGAAATAGCCACATTCTAATACAAATTTGTTTATTTTCTCATTGTCACTAGATTCAGTCTTCATGTTTTTCAGGGTAGTCTCCATAATCTGTATTACTCTTTGTGATTCAGTAACTTGCAGGAATTTGATATGTAAATGAAAAACCCATACAGACAACAGATTAGAAGTTACATAAGTGAAAGACACAATGTATTTAGCAATTGTAGACCTTTCAGTGCTATACCTACGTACACCCCACTGTCTCCTTTCCCCGTGTTATGGACTGAGTGTTTGTGTCCCCCCAGAATCTGTATGTTGAAGCCCTAATCCCCACTGTGACTGTATTTGGAGATAGGGCCTGTGAGGAGGTGATAAAAGTTAAGTATGTCTATAAGGATGGGGCCCTAACCCAATAGGGCAGGAGCCATTTTAAGAAAAAGAAGAGATACTAGAGCTCACTCTCTCTCCAAGTCCTTGATCTTGGACTTTTTAGCCTCCAGAACTGTGAGAAAATGAATTTCTATTGTTTAAGCCACACAGCCCATAGGTTTTTCTTATAGCAGCCCAAGCAGACTTTGATGCCCCTGTTCTACACTTCCACCTCAATACACATTCCCTTCCATACATATTGCTACTCATCAAGCCCCAGGATTCAACTAGATGCATGTTTGGATTACTTTATAATACTACTAGGTCTCACAAAGTCTTGCTGGGCAAGGCAACCAGCAAGCAGGAAGGGACTTTGTTCTCACAGCTGACACATGCACCACTTGCCAGCGACCACTCCCATTGCCATGAAAAGGTAGAAGAACTTTGTTCAGTCCAAAATACCTAAAAAACCAGAGAGAGGGCCTGCTGAGACATCAATCTTCCTGTAAAAGAATTCAAAATAAAATATGATTTTATTTATTTGAATCATCTTTTTTTCTTAGTGTCACTGAAGTTTTCTCAATTTCTAAGAAACATCTCTTAGTTTCACGGATATTTCTTTCATCAATGTTTAATAGTTTTTGGTGTATAGATATTTCACTTCCCTGGTTAATTTAATCCTAACTATTTTATTTGAGTTGATCCTATTACAAATGGGATTGTTTTCTTAACTGGTTTTTCTGATTGTTTATTATTAGTGGGTAGAAATACAACTCATTTTTGTATACTGATTTTTGAATCCTGCAACTTTGCTGAATTCATTTATTAGTTTTAACAGTTTTTTGGTCAAGTCATCTGTTTAGTAAAACATCTGTCATCTGTTTTATTTCTTCCTTCTAATTTGGATGCCTTTTATTGATTTTTCTTGCATAATTGCCTTGGCTAGGACTTCCAGTACTATATTAAACAAAAGTGGTGAGGCTGTGCATCCTTGCTTTATCTTGTTCCTGATCTTAGAGGAAAAGGTTTCAATTTTTCACAGTTAAGTATGATGTTAGCTGTAGGCTTGTTATATATGTTCTTTATTATGTTGAGGCACTTCCTTTGTACCTAGTTTATTGAAAGTTTTTTCATACAATGATGTTGAATTTTGTCAAATGCTTTTCCTGCATCTATTGAAGTGATCATATGATTTTTATCCTTCATATTGCTAATGTGGTATATTTTATTTATTGATTTATATATGTCAAACCATCCTTGCATCCCTAGAATAAATCCCCTTCATCATAGTTTATGATCCATTTAATGTATTATTAAATTTGGTTTGCTATTTTGTTGAGGGTTTTTGCATCAGTGTTTAACAGGGATACTGGCCTGAAATTTTCTTTTTCTTGTAGCATCCTTGTCTGGCTTTGGTATCAGGGTAATGCTGGCCTCGTAAAATGAATTTGGGAGTGCTTCCTCTTCTCATATTTTTTGGAAAGTTTCAGAAGGATTAGTACTAATTTTTCTTTAAATATTTGTTAGCATTCACCAGTGAGGCCATCTGGTCCTGAACTTCACTTTGTTGGAAGGTTTTTGACTACCTAGGAGATTGGTTCAATCTCCTTACTAATGATTGGTCTGTTCCAATTTTCTATTTCTTCATGATTCAAACTTGGTAGGTTGTTTGTTTCTAGGACTTTATCCTTTTCTTCTAGGTTGTCTAATTTGTTGGCATACAATTGTTCATATTAGTTTCTTAAGATCCTTTTTTATTTCTGTGCTCTCAGTTATAATGTCTCCTCTTTCATTTATGATTTTATTTATTTGAATCATCTGTTTTTCTTAGTGTCACTGAAATTTTGTCTATTTCTAAAAAACAGCTCTTAGTTTCACTGATATTTTCTATTGCCTTTTTAGTCTGTATATAATTTTTTTCTTCATTATTTCCTTTGTTATTTCTTTATCTTTGTGATTTCCTTCCTTCTACTAATTTTGGGCTTAGTTTGTTCATTTGCTAGTTCCTTGGAGTGTAAAATTTGGTTGTATATTTGATATATTTCCTTTTTTCTTAATATAGGCATTTGTTGCTATAAATTTCCCTCTTAGAACTTCTTTTGCTGCATCCTATAAGTTTTGATATGCTATGTTTCCATTTTTATTCATTTTAAGATTATTTTAAATTCTTTTTTAATTTTTTCTTGGATTCATTATTTGTTTAAGATCATATATTTTTTTTCTCCATGTACTTGTGAATTTTCCAGTTTTCTTCTTGTAATTAATTTCTAGTTTTATAGCATTGTGGTCAGAAAAGATGGTTGACATAATTTTAATCTTCTTAAATATATAAAGACTTATTTTGTGCTGACATATGATATATCCTGGAGAATGAATCATGTATGCTTAAGAATGTATATTCTGCAGCTGTTGGATGGAATGTCCTGTATTTCAAGAAAACTTTAAAAGGATATGTTTTAGACAGACTGTAGACTGGGTGGGAGATAGGTGATGCTAAAGAAACATTAACTTTTTTAGATATGATAAAGGCACTTTGATTCTGTAAGCTAGTGTTATATATTCTGTGGAGGTATACTGAAATTTGGAGTGTTAAACAACATGAAAGCTAGGGATTGCTTTAAGATATTTTGACAAAGATAAAACAAAATAAGAAAGGGATAGATGATTCAATGTGGCAAAATGTGATAATTATTAAATTTGGGCGATTTGTATGTAGAGCTTTATATACTTTGTTTTATACTATATTATACTATTTTCTCTACTTTTGAGGATGCTTGGAAATTCTCAAAATAAGAATAAAAATTAACTTTCAATGACTTCATAGCCTACTTTGAAAAATCCCAACTCTGTACTGAGGTCCTCTTATCTATCCCAATCTTACTTTTCCAGACTTAGTTATTACTACTCCCACTTGTTCCCTCTACACAGTTACAGTGAATTATTTGTGTAGCATGAGTGTCCTTGCTTCTTTGCTTATGTTGTTACCTCCACTTAAATGCCCTTTCTACCCATTATTCTGAGGAGGGTTTCCCAGATAAAAACGGATAGTAATAACAACTATTTATTGAGTGCCTACTCTAGGCAAGGCAATGTGCTGGTGACTGACATATGTTCATTATTAAATAATTTCTAAAATATTCCTGAAAAGTGAGACAATAGGATCAAAGAGGTGCAGTTATTTACACATAGTCTTTTTCATTCTGAAACATATGGTCTTTGAGCCATACTTTGAGAACCACTGCACTACCCCTTATATCCTTTTTCTCTGTTACTATGTGCAGACCTCTAAGTCATAGTGATGAGATCATACTTTTGAAATGATTTTCAAAATCTAAGACCTTGAATATGTAAGGTATTAACATATTGCCTCATATGATTACAATGGAAACATTTTAATATTTCAAACTTGAATTATAAAATGTGATCTGCAGAAGAGTATGTACTGTGTAGTGTGCAAATAATTTGTGTATCTGCATTGAAATATGTCTATCATCACCAGGAAAGAACATTTGTCTGCCTTTTTCTTTCATGTCACATGTGATACTGGGTAGACTGAAACTTCACAACCAAAAATGATACCATTTTGAGTGAAGTTCTCTGTATTTTGAAGAGAAAAATAACAGGAGCTACAAGAAAAAAATTAAGCAAGAAATTTGTGTCAAAAGTGTCTCTAGTGTCTAAAGAATTACTTTTGGAAATATTTGGAAATAATTTGTGGATATATATATTCAATTCGCACAAATAAATGAGGGCTTTTTTTTACTACTCACATAGTAGTAGACTTTTAACCAAAATTGCTACAAAAATATCTCTGGTATTTAAGCAATGTGAAAAGGGGAATCCCAATGACAAAGAAACCTTGCATTATAAATTTATTAAGAAGTGCCTATCATTTAACTGAATATAGTAAAAATTAGGATGGGAAAAATTCTTATTAATATTTCAAAAAGATTTGGTAAAACAAAGCTCTGAAGATGTAGTGCTAGTTGGATGGGAGATGTTGAGGAGGGAAAAAATAGGAAAGTAATGGGGGATGAAGGAGCCACTATCCAATAAGGGGCTTGTATTTACAATATGTAAATAATTATTACAATCCAATAATAAAAAAGATTTTTAATTATTCTTTTCCTTGAAAGAAGATATACAAATGGCTAATAAGCACATGAAAATATTGTCAACATCATGAGTCATTGGGAAAAGCAAATCAAAACCACAATGAGACACCATTTCATACACACTGGGATGGTATATATGTATATATCACATTTTATTTATCATTCTTCATTTGTTGGATATTTTAATAATAATACAGATAATAATAAAGGTTGACAAGGATGTGGAGAAACTGGAACCCTAATATACCCCTGAAAGGGATGTAAAATGTTGCAGATATTTTAGAAAACAATTTAGTATTTCCTTAAATGGTTAAACAAGGAGTTACTATATGATGCAGTATTCTACCCATAGGCATATACCCAACATAAATGAAAACATGTCCACACAAAAACTTGTGTACAAATGTTCATAGTAGCATTATTCCTAATGACCAAAAAGTGGGAACAATTAAAATCCAACAACTGAAGAATGATAAACAAAATGTGATATAAACATGCAACAGAATATTATTCCAGTAAAAGGGAATAAAAAGGAATGTATTGACAAATGCTTCAAAGTGGATGAACTTTGAAAACATCATGTTAAGGAAAGAAGTCAGTCACAAAAGAGCACATATTATATGATTTCACTTCACTTATATGATATGTCTGGAATAGGAAAGCCCATAGAGACAGAAAGTAGATTAGTGATTATCTAGAGCTGGACAGGATGGGAAGGTTGGTGGGCAATGACTAAGGGGAGTGGGGTTTCTTTCTTGGGTGATGAAAACATAAAATTGATTGTAGTGATGGATGCACAACACTGTGAATATACTAAAAGCCTTTGTATTGTACCCTTAAAATGGGTGAGTTTTATGGAATATGAATTATATCTCAATAAAGCTGTTAATGAAAAAGGTACCATATAAAAAATACAAAATCTGTTCTTTATAATATGGGATAAAAATAGTCATTACTCTAGGATCTCATTTTCACTATGTGGATGAAGGAAAATACATTTTTGAACCGTTATGTACCAAACTTTGGGCAATTCTTACTTAACACTACCAGGTAGCAAGGTGGGTATTTTCTTATTTTACTGGTGACTTCAAAGAATTTAAGCACATTTGCCCAAGGTCATTCACATTGTTAAGAAGCAGAGCCCAGATTTTAACGTTTTTCTGTCTACAAAGTAAGTATTATTCCTATTACATTTTTACATACATCCCATTATCCCCATTATACAGTAACTAGCTTTATAATTCTGTTTCAATAATGGCTCTAAATCAAGAAACAGACTTTTTACACAGAAAAAGAAATATAACTTAGAATGTAATAAATTCTATTGCAGTTTTTTTTTTTACTTTTTGAAAAAATCACAAAAAATATCCTCAACTTCCATGGGTTGCCTCAGAGGACATTTTTTTCTGTTTGAGGATGAAATTCAAAATGTATGCATGTGCATACATTTAATTATGTATACTAAATGTTCTTTCTGAAAAAATAATGCAATATTATTGTTCATAGCTCAGTTTTATCTTAATTGATACAACATCTTGGAAATTGACTTTGTTTTGGCTCAGGGTAAAAAAGTCAAGTGATCTTTTAGGAAGTCTTGCTGCTGTTTGCAGCAATGTGGATAGACCTAGAAGGTATCATGCTAAATGAGTTAAATCAGAGAAACAAATACCATATGAGTTCAATTATATGTGGAATCTAAAAACCAAAAAATAAATTGACCCATAAATGCTGATAAAAGACTGTTGGTTTATCTTGGTAAAGTAATGGGGTAACTACACTTACCATGGTGTGCATTTAGTAATGTATATAATTATCTAATCACTATGTTATACATCTGGCACCAATATAATATTGCATATCAACTATATTCCAATAAAAATTTTTAATTAAAATGAAAATTAAACAAGTCAAGCCATCTTTAAAACAGCTTATTAATTTTCTTGCCCACTTATTTAGCTATTTATTTGTTGCAGTCTATATAGCAACTGAACAGGCTGACACTGTATAATTATTTAATGGCTGATATGGTCCTAAAGCAGGTAGCTTTTGTAAACTTTATGTTCCATATCTTCTATTTCTTAATATTAAGTGTTTTTTCATTAGTAGTAATCTCAGAAAATCAGAATGGGCCATCAGTCAGTTTAACATTAAAGTAATTTTTCTTTTTTGTCCTGGGAAAGCAGGAATGTCCATGCCAAGTGTATCACATAAAAAACCAAAAATCACATTAATCCCCCTTTTCAAGGGAAAAGCTGCTCTATGTGGCCCTTGGAAGTATTAGTTTGTGAACATCCAATCAAAAATAAATGGGATAAGAAATGAAAAAAAGTGAACTGGTGTTAAATTGTTGCTTCTCAACATTAGGGAGTACATTTTATATCAAGAAACTCATAAAGAATAGATGATTTAGCTTAGCTCTCCTAACCACCAAATTTTTTGTCTTTGCTTGTGCTAAAAGCTCCCAATATTTGCTAATACTTTCTTTCTTTTTCTTCTTTTGGGAATACTTTTTGATTGCTAATAATAGCAACCTTTTCTTGGACTTAAAGGAATCAAACCTATATAGTTTTAATCCTGAATTTATTACTCCTTGCTTGGCTAAAGGAAACTGATATAACTTCATTGTTCTATCTACTGCCACATATTAATCAGCAAGGCTGGCCCTTTAATTTTCCATATATTACAAACTTAATATACTCACAATAACTGTGCTAATATCACTCATAATAAATCTACGTGTCTTGTCCATATAAAGTCTCACAGACTTGCCATAGTCCTAGTGTGATCAAAGTTCAAACTCAATCCATCATATTATCTGCCAAAAACCAAAAGAAAATTACCCCCAATGGCCTGTTAAAGCATATTAGATATGTATTATTTAGCTCAAGAACATTGAGTCAGGAGTTAAGTAAAATATAGCCTTGAAAGTATTTTAAAGGATTTTGACTTGTTACTGATAAATACACACACACACACACACACACACATATATATGTATATCAGTATGTTAAAATAATTGCAAATTGTTCCTTGTGAATGTAGGAAAATCATAATTATGTTGGCAAATTGGTCATTTTGCAAACCATGTGAATTCAGACCATTACAGGAAGGTATTAACATAAATTAACAGAATAATAGCTAACTATGCTTTTGTATTTTTAAATACAAATTTTTAAAGGTTTGGAGCAGGCAACCAAATCAAGAATGGTATTTGTATTGCCTAATCATTCACATCACCAGTCCTTTTAGACTCATCTTCTCAGCCCTAGGAACTCACAAATTATACTGAGAAATTGTGAATCAATGATTACAAATGATGTAGAAGAACACTAGCTTTGATGGCGTTAAAAGTGATAGTAGAAGAGCTATCCTAATTTTAAAAATTAAAAAAAGAAAGTAGAAAATTTAGTCTTATGAATATTCATTAATATGAATACACAATAATAAATATGATAATGATATCAGGATCACTGAACTTCAAGTGTTGCTGTGGTTCTATTATGATGAAAAAAAAGACTCATTTCTCATTTCCAACAGAGTGTATTCACAATAAAAGGTTAAAACTGATTGGAAAGATTATTTTGAACTCATGGATCTTAGACTAAAATAATTCTCTTTGCTAAACTACGTAATTCTCAAGAGTTCTGAGTTTCTGTACATCCAGTACCACAAGGCTCTGCAAATTGTGCATCTCTATTTGCAATTCTAATACTGTATCAGAATTGGTTGACATTACTACAGTGGGGACATTGCTGGTTAAGCTTTATTTCATTCTGGGAATCTGCTTCCTGAGATCTCAAATTTTTACTTTTCAGAAACAAATTTAACAAGGAAAATTGCACCTATGGACCTTGGAAAACTCAGTGGAATGATCATATTCTGAAACACGTGTTTGTAGTGTGAGCATGTGATAACACACAGTGGATTCTAGGTACTGAGGTAACTGTTGCCTTATTTCATTAATAGCTATCTCCAGAACTATATTTTGAAGTGTTTGATAAGCAATTTAGAGCTCTGGAGAGCATGCGTTAGGACATTTGAAAATTTGTAAGAAGTTGGAATGATTATTTTTGAAGAATGAATTATATTAATATGGGGCTGTGAAATTATCTCTGTAAAAGTTGCTGTCATAATTGCTTTATTTTTCATCTTTCCCAATGAGTATAGCAGTTTTATGCTTACATTGCTTCTTTATCTTATCAAGGAAAATGCAGCCACATAAGAACTTTATTTTGTCTTGTTATGAGTCTTGTGCACCAAAATAAATACAAATGATTTCCCATTGACATAGGAAGTCTTCTCTATTTACTTAACAAGTAATGTAGATTTACAATCTATTTATATGTGGTTCTTTCAAGTGAAACAAGTTTTGACTCTCATACCAAGACTAAATTTTCTCCAATTGATTTTATGTACCACGTCCATACTTTAAAAAAGGTGTTGAGTCCAGCACAGATATGATTCATATTTATAAAGGCATTTACCTTTTATTGCTTCTTATTTTTAATTCCATCTAGATCTCACTAAATTAAAATTTAGTTGATTTATAACTATAGAAGAGATAAAGAAAATTGTATTATTGTTATCAAATATGTAAACACAGAAACATTGGCTATTACTCAGTGAAGTCACATAGTTGAACTCTATTACAGTTCATTTTTTAATTCTTGTATGATTATATCTATAGAGCACTGGATGACTGATTCCTCATACCTGAGTTATTTAGATCTGCTGGAGGTCAAATAACCCAGAATTAAGTCAGATTATGACTACAAATAGGTACCAGACTCTTAACATCATTTCAACACACATAGTCAATGTTAGACATTTAAAAACATGAAGAGACCCATATCCTTTATTCTTTAAAAATTCCACTGAAAGGTATGGGGATTCTGCTTTACCTGATTCACAAGGTACTTTGTGTTTCATGCTAATATTGGTGCTGTCTGAAACTTTAGCTCCTTGAACTGGCAGACAGTCTTGTAGCTCTTTCCTTCAGGTCCACACATTCCCGGTTCACACAGATGCCTCATGGCTTAGACATTTCACCCATCCATAAGTACCACTGCATCTAGTACATATGCCAGGTGGTGCCCACACTGACCATGGAAATGACTGTCCAAGTCACAGAACTCACCTTCCATATTCCCACATTCTAAGCACAGCCACACTGATCCAATACAATACCAGACAGGCAGTTTGCAGGCTGCGAGCAGAGTCTAAATCACATTTTCCTGAGTCATCACCTCCCCTGAATAATCTTAGCCAGCTCTCATCATGCAAAGCGGGGAGACTATGTGGCAGGTCTGCAAACACCACTATGCTCACCAGAGGCTTCATTCAAAGGCAGTGAACACCAGCCTTGAATGTTTGGTTTTGCACCTAGAGAAAAAAAAAGTCCCCATTTCTTTTTTTCCCCGTTCTTTCCCCTGCAAAAGTAATCACAAATCTGTCACAGATGATTTCAAGACAATATTGACATCAGATTCCAAGTCTAGACAAGATAAATAGGATATTTTAAAATCCACAAATGGTCTTCTGGGATGCAATTTTTGTCAGGACAGCTTTTGGGTTTAAAACAAACACTCTTGGCAATAGAAGTGTAGTTTTTGCCTCCTGTTGGTTCTGGAAGCCAAATCCTAAGACAGTTATTGTATGAGAATAGAATAGAATTTATACCACCAAATAGTGAAGCCCAAGAAGTATTAATGAAGGGCAATTATGTAAAGTATCAAGTTTATTATCATGTGTGACTAAAAAAATTTAGGGAAAGACTTTCCATTTTTCTTTTTTTCCCTCCTTCTTGTCTTCCTTCTGTTCTAGTCATAAGATTTAGATTGACATGTTCAATATACCTAGGCTACCATTCTATGACATACTAGAGAATGGCTATGGCCCAACCTAATTGGCCTCTGTTTATTTGAGGGTCAAGTGAGATTTTAGGCCATTATTTAACATACTATTATTCTAAAATAACTGCTACACAAGAATAAAAGCATGGGACTTCTGGTTAAAAATAATAAATACATTCTCAAATGTATTCCTCTTCCCTCCTCAAATCCTTCAAAATGATAGTGAAGGAATCTGGAAAACACACACTAACAAGGACAATAGGAGAAGGCTCCACACAAAAGGGTGATCAACACATAGAAGCTGAAAAGCAAGTGAACAGATGGTAACTGATTTAGCATGGCAGAGAGTAGAAACCTAGTTACCTGAGGTGGAAGAAGGTGACAAGGAGCCAGACACATTATACTGCAGAACTCCAGCATGTTAAGATATGACAGCAGCAGCTGAGCTGAAGTTACAGAATGGGGCTGGAAATAGGGGATGTTTGGGAAGTTAGGATATAGAACAGTAAGATTCGTTTTCTGGTAGCTGGTTAAAAAAACACTCGAAGTTCAATTTTTTGCAAGGTTTGCTATGGTCAGGGGTAAGATGCTAGACCAGGAGATTTATTGAAAATCAACTTGCTGAATAAGCAGGACTTTGTCCTTTTTTGTTCTGGGCTCCCAGGATGCTAGCAGCCAGCTTTAAACTTCAAGGAAGAAACAAGAGGATTCTTCTTTGAGGAAACTGAACTTCTCGGGAGATATAAACTCTGGATGGTGACTCTGGGTATCAACCAGTGAAAATGCTGACCCATCACATCATCACCTTTTTGTCTCTCTCTTAAAAAACTCAGTAGTTGGATGTTCTGTCCATGCATAGATCTTCCTGTGTCATACTTAAGAGTGCCTCAAAGTGATACAGGCAATAGGAAAGCCTCTAATATGAAATATGAGAGCCAAATAAACCAGGAAGAAAATACTACTTGGAGAAAATAGAAAATTTAGGAAGCAGAAGAACACTTTTAAGAAAAAAACTATAATTAATATCCTTAAAGAGAGAAAAGCAAATTTTGCCTCCTTAGAACAAGCACAGGATGCCACAATAACAAAACAGAGAAGAATAAGCAACCTTGGAAATGAAAAATAAAATACCATAAATAAAAAACCCATTAATTGACAGAAAAGTAGAAGAAATCACCCAAAATATAAACTAAAAAGTCAAAATGATAGATAAGAAAAGATGAGATACATGATCTTTTCTGAAGTTAAACATTTAACTAGTAGGAATTTCAGAAATAAAGAACAAATTGTCAAAGGGAAGGAAAAGAAACCATACAGGAAAACTTTCTAGAATCGAAGAACAGGCATCATAGGTTAAAAGGGCCTACTAAGAGTCCATAACAATGAATAAAGCAGACTTTGAGAGTAATCAGTGTGTGTTGGTAGTTTGGGGCTGTAGCATGGATGTTAGGGAAAAACAACAAAACATTCATACACAGAAAAATGATAAATCATTTGATGCACTTGACCATTCTAAGAGTTTTATGGTTCTGGCAAGGAGCTAGGGATAAATTAATAATAGAAACATAAAACAGTAAAGAAATGGCATGGTGATGCAATTATTATTTCCAAGGAAAACTTGTACAAGAAAAGAAAAATGATCCAGGTATACTCTGTTGTTCAGCTGTGAATAGTATTTCTGTGTCCAAGTCAATGTAAACATTGATTATCAATTTAACCAAAAAAAAAATTTTATTATTATATCCAGAGGAAGGAAAAAGGGAGTGTGTGTGTTTGTGTGTGTTGGGGGTGGGATGTGGGGGTGTGGCATGGTGCTTGAGAATTAAATCTTCATCTTTCATAATAGTCAATTATAGTTCAAAATTAAAAGATCAAGAAACAACAATTAGGCATACTTTAAGAGAAATATAGACATAAATAGAAAAAGTTGAAAAGAGTTTCTTCTGGGGAATGGGAATTAGAGGTGGGGAGGGGCAGGGCAAGGGACTGCTGCTATTCTAAGTCTTGTGAAACTCTTCAACATTGTATGCACATATTACTTGGCTAAACATAAATTTTAAATTAAGAGCAACAGAACACAGACAGATAATCACTTATGGCTTCGTTTGAATCTTGGCTCTGCTTATCACCAGCTTGTAATATTGAGCAAGTAATTACACCAACTTGATCTTCAAATTTCCTTGAAATTGGAAAACCTTTTGCAGAGTTGTGATGAGGACGAAATGAGATATGTATGTAAAGGCTTCTGGGGGATACAGAAGCACTTAATAAATAGCAGCTTTCTTTTTTCATTAGTTCATGGCAATCAATAATTAAAGTAAAAGTAAGTCCTCTTAGAATAATTAACCTACTCTGGCATAGTAACCTTTGGCCAAATATCACTCTAGGCAGAATATTATATTGGCTTGCTTTAGACTCTTGCTAAGTAGCCTGGCTGTTGCCTGAGAAACAGTGATTTAAACTAGACATATGGATTTCTGTCTAAGTATGATAGATGAGGTAGGATAACTGGAAAAGAGGGAAGCTCAAGGAAGGTAGGGGAAGGGAATTGATTTTGGGTTTCTTCAAAAGGGTGGTGTCATTTTTCTTAGATTTGTCATCATGTCTTGTTTGATCACTTGAAATCTAAGTGTCTAATACCAGCTGCATGCTCCACAAATGCAGCAGATTTTATAGAGGAATTTGAAAGGATTGGGACATAAAGAGGAAAGTAGAAGGTAGTGTCTGATGCCAGTTGTCATCCTGCAGAAAGACAGCTATGGCAGGAAAGGGGGCATTGAAGGAATCCCTAAAAAACAAAGTAGAATTAGAAGGGCAGCTGGGTGTGAACTTGGAGGAGTTACACATGAAGTGTCCTTTGTGTTCCAAAGCTTGGCTAGTCAGTTTCCTTTGAAACCTCATAACCCAACCTTAACCCAAATAAGGAGCTCATGCATCTATTTATGCTCTCCATCCCTTTGACAAATGAGATCTAGGCAAAGAAGTTAAATAAATTGCCCAAGACTGAATATTTTTAGCAGAGCCAGGATTTGTATCTGGAAATCTTACTCCAAAGTCCATCTACTTTTTTTACCCTCTCTCTCCTCAGACATGAACTTATTTTTATGAAATAAGTGCACATAAGCCCTTTGCAAGTCATAAGTATTATATAAATCTAAGACATTGTAGATATTATTTAACACTTGAAAGTCAAACAATGCCTAAAAATCAGAGAAGCAGTATACTTGAGTAACACTCAGTGTATTTTAGTTTGTGGAGCAGGTTGAAAAAAGAAGGGAATATAAGTCTGAGGCTGAAATGGAGATGAAGTGGAGGCAGAGATGAGAGGTGGTGAGTTTTAGTATTTTAAGAGAAAAAGAATAAAATTATTTCTGAATAGTAGAAATTACTCAGCTTAAACTTTTGTATCTTGTGTAACAAAGTATGTAATGTGAATTTACTGGATATAATATTAATATTCTGGGTATAAAATTAAAGAGGAATTGTTTTGAGGGTGATCCACAAAGTTTTGGTTCTTGCTACTCAGTGGCCTGGGACCAGCTGCTCACTGGGACTCACCTGGAAGCTTGTAGGAAATGCAGAATCTGAGCTCCAGCTGATTCAGGGCAGGCATTTTTAACATGATCCCTAGGGATCTGTTTGCACATTGTGGTCTCAGAAGCATTGCTTTAGGTTTAAAGGTTGTGGATGAAGAGAAAAGGGCACAAATTTGGGCAAGGGGTTTGTGGGGTTATAAATATTTTTCAGAGCAAAATGAATTTCAGGGAGTATCCTGATAATTTTTTATGACTAATCAGTATGAACAAATCATTCCAAATGCCACAGAATGGACTGGAATGTGGCAGGGGAGAGGAGGCTGTAGGGAGAAATAATATTGTAAATAAAATTCATTGAACAAACAAAAAGTTTAGATATTAAGTGTGATCAGAACATTTAATTCCACCTATCCTTCACCAACTACATTTTAATTAGCCAAGAACTTAACTGAAACTTTGAAAATTAAGCTTAAAATTTTCCCTCTAATAATGTTACGCAGGTTATGAGTAGACTAAAAGCAAGACCTTGTGGATTTCTCGCTTGTCAAAGCAATTCAGTATTTTATAAAGAAGTCTAGTTTCTTCCTTTAGTGGGCTGAGGAGGAGGGAAAAGGCAACTGGCACCATGTGAAGAACCCAGCAGTGGAGCAGGAAATGTGGCCTGCTAGGGGCCAGGCCACATTTCCTGGCAGCCTGTCATCACCATTTATGACTTTGCACTCTCAGCAGAGCATTATACTGGAAGAGATTGCTGGAGGTGTGAGGCAGGGAGACAGAGACTCAAGGATTCACAGCTACAGCTCTGACTTAAAGGAAATTATAATCCCTCAAATTCTCAGGGAGTAAATTAAGAATGTACACTATTTCAATTAATGCATCAACAGGTATTTAGTGAGCATGTACTTTGTGAACAGCTCCTTGCAGTTATCAAAGTGTAAACCATAGTCCTTCTCTTGCAGAATATTTGAATCTCTGTGCCAGAATTGGCAGAGTCATTCATGGAGGGGTGGGAGGGGCACTATAATATTACACTGCCTGTATATAGGACTTGATGGTGGACAAAGCATGGAGTCAGAGGTAATCAACTGTTTCATTTTGGAGCTATGGAAACAGGTTTGGAGAAGTTTAATGATCCTCTCCCCAAGTCCTCCCCACTGATAAACTGGCAGAACTGGAAATAGAACCCAGATCTTCTATTGCTTAGTTCCACGAGGAAGAATAACCCAGATGATGCTGATGATAGTGGTGATGGTGGTGATGGTGGTGGTGGTGGTGGTGGTGATGGTGATGGTGATGGTGGTGGTGATGGTGGTGGGGTGGCGATAATGGTGATAATGGTGGTGGTGGTGGTGATGATGGTGGTGGTGGTGGTGGTGGTGGTGGTGATAATAATGGTGGTGATGGTGGTGGTGGTGGTGGTAAGGAAGGACAAAAGTTGAGAAAGGCGGTCCTAGGGACTCTCTTCCTTAAACAAAAGGCACTCCTTCTCCTGCTTCCACCAGTTTTGTTTGTTCTGGCTGAAGAACAAAAATGAGTTACTTCAAGGGACTGAAACTAAGGCAAAAAGAGGGACTTGGGCATCCCAACATGATCTTAATAAATAAGGGGCTTCATGAGAGTTCATGAAATGGACGTTAAGTGAATAACCCTCATTGTAACCCACAACCGAGGTTAAAAAATCAGGAGCTTCACTAAATGCATCTGGCAAGCATTTCGTCTTCCCTTAAATAAAATAAATTCCCTTAATAAAACCAATGGAGGCAGAGTTGGTGGTGGGGGCTAAGGGGGTGGAGAGGGCGTTTATGATTTATTATGGAGCAAGGAGAGGTCCTTGATGGCTCTGAACTATCTATTTAGAACTGCTGGCTCTAAAACCAGTTGTACATTGGTTTCTCTTTTTGTGCCAATCTTACATTTTTAAAAAATATAACTTTTATGAATATCATCATTAGTGCTATAAGCACAGGGAAGTATAAGTTAATTCTACAGTAAAGTGATTATTAAATCCATTAGTCATATACAGGGAATCCATAATTAACTTATTCTCCAGCATCAAGTAAATGATTCTACTGTGTGCTTTAAGAAAGCAATTGTTCACTAATATGCAAAATACAGCAGAACTATTAGATCATAAAGCTATGCAATCTTATAATTAAATTATAAATTTTACATATTTTAATAATGTGCTTTATATACTTTAATTGTTTTCTACACAAGATTAAAAGGAGGTGCCACGGTTTTTCTCAGACATATTATATCTTGACCTGAACCGTGCAATACTTAATAATAATTGATGAGTATCTACCAGGGATGACAGCAGTCTTTCAGCAGCATCAGATATTTCTTTGCGTTATTGCGGAGGATGAAAATGAGGATATGCATTAGTCTTAAGTGGAGTCGCAGTAATACCCTTGGGCTTTCTTTTGTTTTCCCCCCTTTTGCTGTTATAACAACCACAGACATCCATGTTCTCTCTTCCCAGGCCACGAGAATGGGCTGGCGCCCATTTCCACTGTCTTGGCTGTATATGTGGATAAGGACAACACGCACATTAAATTCTCTGCAGGGGACTTACATGCCTATAGGAGCAATCTATTGTCATTATTGTATTTTGGATTAAGTAATGATGCCATTCTTTTCCATGTGCACAATTATATGTATTTGAAAGATCTGGAAAATACCATGGGGTATTTCCATGTGCCGTGGGGATTGCCTCTGTAACCTTCTGTTTTCCTGAACCACTATTGCTGCATAGGGAACCATAGTGCCAGTTTCCTTTATTCTCCCTCAAAGGGAGCTACCTTTCTCTAAGCTGGTTACACTACTCCAGCCCACTTTCTAGTTTTCAGAAGTCATGTTGCACTGAGGATGCCCTCTGTGCAAGTAGAATAAGTGGTTCATTCATTCCTTCATTCCTTCAGCAAATTTACTGAGAGTTTACCACATGCCCAGACCTGAGTTCAACAACTGGGGGTATAAAGATTAAAAAAGATGAGATTTTGTGGAAAGGGAGGGAGAAGAGGATCGAGGGGTATTATGATTGGTACACATGGTATGGGAGGCGGATCATGGGGAAGACAATGTAGCACAGAGAAGAGAAGTAGTGACTCTATCGCATCTTACTACACTGATGGATAGTGACTGCAATGGGGTATGGGGCGGCACTTGATAATATTGGTGAATGTAGTAACCACATTATTTTTCATGTGAAATCTTATAAGAGTGCATATAAATAATACCTTAATAAAAAATGTATATAAAAAAAAGATGAGGTGTTTTGACCTAGGTCTGTGAAGCAGGTGAATCACTAGGCTTACACGGGATGCTTAGTGTATTAGCTTGCTAGGGCTTCCATAACAAAGTGCCACAGACTGGGTGGCTTAAACAATAGAATTTCTTTTCCCTTGGTTCTGGAGGCTGGAAGACCAAGATTAAGGTGACCACAGGGTTGGTTTCTTCTGAGACTTCTCTCCTTGGCCACCGCCTCAGCATCTTCACATTGTCTTTCCTCTGTATGCTTCTGTGTCCTTATCTCCTTTTCTTTTAGGACTCCAGTCATGTTGCATTAGGGCCCACTCACATAACTTTTTATTAACTTACTTATCTCTTTAAATAACCTTATCTCCAAGTATTATTCCATTCTGAGGTACTGGGGGTTAAGATCTCTACATATGAATTCTGGGGGGACAAATTCAGCCCACAACACTAAGGGATCAGTCAGGGGGCAGTACCAAGCCCAGCTTAAAATGGGGAACACTTCTCAGTGTTGAAAGATAAATAGGAGTTATTCAGATGTGGTGTGGAGAAGTGGGGTAGACAATCTAGGTGAATAGGGCAACATGTTATGATTCGTCTTGAATAGGGCTGGAGTTGAGTGTGAAAGGGGTGGGGGAAGGAATTAACAAAATGTTGAGTCTGTAAGATGTACAGAAAGTCATGTGAGTCATGCTAAGGCATTTGGGTTTTATCCTGAAGGCTGAGAGGAACCACTGAAGGATTCTAGGCTGGGGACTGCTGAGATCAGTTTAATTTTTTTTGCAAAGTATCTAGTATATTTAGGGGCACAATAGAAAAGTCACCAGTGTCTCAGCATATCTTCTCTATGTGATTTGCTGCAGGCCCTGAAATTCTCAACACCAAAGAAGCATTCCTTTGGTTCATTACCCTATAGCTATAATCCTCTTTATTTTCTGACACTAATTATGATCTGTAATTATTGAATTTGTTTACGTGTTTATTTGTCTAATGATCTGTTTACTGAATGTCCTCTGCAGCTAGCATGGTGTCTGGCACAAGTGGGTGCTTAATATGTATCTGTTGAAAGAATGAATGAGCCATCCTGACATGAACAATGCATCATGTTATTAAAGCCAATAAACTGACCCAGAACCCTTGGGAACAAGACAAAGGTTAGATAGGTTTTGGTGAGCTGGAAAGTGCAAGCCAGACCTAGGTGAAGTTAGGTAAGGCAGAACAGTGGGAAGAGCAGGCACACAGGCTGCTACCTCTCTGTGGGACTGGGTATAGGAGAAGACAGGACAAATTGAGACAATGCACATGGAAGTAATTTGCACACTGGACTTGGAAATTAGATGGCCTATTGGAATCACAAACCTCTGCCTCTGGCCACTAATAGCTATGTGACTTTGGGTAAGGGCTTACCGTATCTGGGTCTCCATTTTCTCATCTTGAAATGAGGATGATAGTTCCTGCCTCTTAGATTGTTATGAGGATTAAGTGAGTTAATATAAGAAAAGCTTTTATAACAGGGTCTTAAGAGTTATGCCAATCATGGCTGATATTATTATAATGGTTTTTTATTTTAATTAATGGAGGCACAATTGGTCCCCTTGACTCTGATCTCAACTCCCTTTTTTCCAGCTTCTAAGTTGCTCCAATTCACTTTCTAAAACCTAAATCACGTTACTTTCCAACTTAAAAATCTTAGGCTTGAAAAAAATGTTGGCTTGAGTTCAGATGATCACATTTGTATGATGTGACTCTCACATTCCAGGTGCTGGAACAGAAGAAGTGAAAAGAAAAATGCAGAAGTGAATTCTATTGATGGCTTCACATTGTTTCAGGCTTGGAGTTTCTCAAGGCTTAGTCCACAAACCTCCCCTTAGCATCTCTGGTGCTGAAGAGAACTACAATCAGGCAGGTATGTAAGTGCATAGTAGAGTAAGGGCAGAAGTCTAGGGCTTGACACCATCACAAGGGTATGGAGAAAGTTGTGGAAAAGGAGAGGTAGGAAGTGGGACACTGGGAACTACAGTGTTCTTTCTAAATAATTGGTCACGTCTTTTATACCACCCAGGGAGCTACTGCACCTGAGAAAGGTTTAAGCTCTTGGCAAAAAAAGGAAATGCATGAAGAATTCAGACCCTTCCAGGCCTCCTTACTTGGACTCTCCTATACTGTGGCTACCCCAAACCAAATTTGGCTGCCTAGAATTGGTGGACAGAGCGGAAGCCTGTTTAATTTGTGAATTCTGGACACAAAATCATTCTTTGTGACAGCTCTGATATTGGCAGATGGGAGATTTAAGCTCTGTCCTGTTTATATCACAGCAGTTGATAGATAGTGACTTCATAGTTGGATATTTATGAGAGGTTTCATTTCAAATAATATAGTTTTGGCCCGTGGCAATGCTAAGGCTCTTACCCATTATTACTGAGAAGCTAAATCTTTAGGATATTGTAACTATAACTGCAGGGTCTGTTTGATCTACCTGGAAGAACTGGAAAAGTTAATATTTTTCAAACCAATGAAAGCTTTATTATAGAAAGTCTCATTAGGAAGTTGTCTGTCCCTAAAACATATAGGCTTTCAGGAGGTCAGGTATAAAAAAAATCAACTTTTCATACTTTTCTTTTACCTTATGACTTCTATCACATAACAAGGTAATTAAAAAGAAAAAAAAAAGTCTTCAGCTTTCCATTTCGGAAACCAAACACCTTGCCATGCCCTCCAGCCAGGTCTCTGCTCTAAGGTGAGCTGGGAAAGCCCATTCTTCAGTGTTGCGGGACAATGGCTTTTGCTGTGTTAGGTATTGAAACTCTGCTGACTTAGTGCTCTTCCCAGACCTGTGAACTGTCATCAAATCAGATCGTCCTCTGTTTCCTACTTGTGAAAGAGACTACCCCTATTTAATACTTCTTGGGCATTTCTTCCAGAGTCTGTGGGTTTTAAATCTTTGAAATGTGATGGGACATCCTTGGCACCTGAGGAAATTACCAGATTTGGAGAAGATGGGTGAGTAGGGTGGTACAAAGACTCTTTGATGACAGACACTGGAATCAGTAGAGAAACATTGCAGTTCTTCTTAAAGGGACACTGGATAGCACAAAAGGGCCTAAGTCACAGGGGCTCTTATGGTTTGAGGGAGACAGAGTAAAACTAAAATGGCTGGAGCAAAATCGAGCAAGAAAGGAGGGTGATAGCCACCTTAGCAGAGGGCTTACATTTTTTCTGTTTTGTATTTGTAATGCAGGAGATTGATCAAGGCACATAGTGATCCCTCAATTTCCCAGGAGGCCAGTGAGAGGAGTTAGACCTGGTGTTATGGGATACAGTATGCCATCCCCCAAAGTGTGTCACCTGTGCCCCAAATTCATATGTTTAAGTCCTAACCCCTAGTACTTCAGAGTGGGACCAACCTTGGAGATAGGGTTTTAAAGAGTTAAGTTAAAATGAAGACATTTGGGTGGTCCCCTAATCCAATATAATGGGTGTCCTCATAGGAGGAGGAAATCAGGACACAGACTTGCACAGAGGGAAGACCGTGTGAAAACACAGGGAGACGATGATGTCTACAAGCCATGAAGAGGGGTTTCAGGAGAAATCAACCCTGTGGTCACCTTGATCTTGTATTTCTAACCTCCAGAATTGTGAGAAAGAAATTTGGTTGTTTAAATATGGTAACCCTAGCAAAATAATATAGCTGGTTAAGTCATTTGGAGTAAAAAGGCAGAGAAGGGCATACTAATCTGTAACAATACCACTGTGCACAATGTACTTCTTTTCAAAGTGTGAACCACTGAGTGGGGAGCTCTAACTCTTCTTGTGCCTGAATTCTTCTTCAAGCTGCGTCAGCCTTCAGCTATAGACTCTGCTCTCAGGTGCCCTGGGAGTCTCTTACCTTGGCCCAGGCAAAATGTTGGGTTCTAAAGTTCAAGGTTAAATCTTCTTTTCACGTATTTTATGTCTCAATTAAATTTTTAAGAAAGAGTTGCTTTCTTGTTATAGTCAATATTTCTTCAATACCTGTAATGTTGAAAATATCAGTCCCAAATTCTCTTTCTTGTTATTTTGCTACAAAAAGTCTAATCCCGCATTTCCCAAAGTGTGTTCCTAGAATATCCATGAGATACTCTAATACATTTTACTCACAGAAAGGATTCTGTTGTCAAATAATTTGCGAAATGCTATATATTATGCTCCCCTCTTAAATACTTGTTATGTACATTAGCTCTTAGAAGTCCTGCATCAAAGAAAGCCCTTTAACCTTATTTAATCCAGTATCTTCCTAAATTATTTTACTAAAAATGCCTTTTTACCCCAAGATCATCTAATAAAAGTGGTGTTTCAAGAAATATAATAATAGTAGGTTATATTTGTTCAAGCATTGTATATAATTTAAATTCACTTAATCTTAATAACAACCCAGGGAAGTAAGGACTATTATTATCTCTAAATAACAGATGAAGCCCAGAAAGAGCGGTTAATTTTGACAAAGACCACACAGAGAGTAAACGTCATGCCTCAAATGCAGGCATTCTGATCCCAGGGAGGGATGCCTGGGGAAACGCTGCTTTACTCTCCCAGGACAGAATTTGGGTCAATTTTTCTGGATTTACTGAATGTGTTCATTCACTCAACAAATGTTCATTGAGCACTTTTCATGTGGGAGTTACTGTGCTAGGCCCTGCAAATACTCAGTGAATAAAAGCTGAGAGAGATCTTGCCTGTATGAGGAGAAAATTTCATGGAAATGCACATAGCAACCAATGAATGATTCCAATAGGTGTAAATTACAGCTGTGATTACAGTTATGGGGCTTTTAATGAAAGTCATACACTGCTCTAATCTATGAAACATGGGGGTGTAAGCTGTTCTAAGGGAGAGGGAAGGCTTCCCTAGGGAGTGAAAATTAAGCCTGAAAGTGACTCTAAACGGACCCAGCCCTGTGGGTGATATTTGGTGAAAACGCCCATACAGCCCTGTTTTAGTTTTGCTTATCTCAACATACGGGTTTTAACATTTAATGTGAAACTATATGAGGAGCTAGTCCTTGGGAAAATTGTCACTTTTGAATCCTGAGGCTCCCCACAGCCTCATTCTCCTTCCCCATTTCCCTGTCCAAATGTCTTCCATTCTTCATTCATCCCAAGGTAATGTTTCAAGGTGTTATCTTTCCAAGGGGACATCTGCACGTTTCCTTTGGTTGAGCCATAGGTGAAAAGACTGAAGGTCTTATAGAGAGGAGGGTTTCCTTGGGCAGGAGACCTATTGAGAGGTGTCCTCCATTTTATATATGTAGCCAGGCTACTACTTTCATTTTCAGCAATCCTATTTAGAACTTTTTTTTTTTTTAAAGGAGGAGTTTGGGAATTGTGGAAATGAGAGCTCAAACTTTATTAGGTGAAAATAAGAAAGGATAGGATGTGCATTTCAGGGACTGACATATTAATTAGAACTTCTAGAGACTCTAACTTCATACCCTCAGCATCACTCAAACTGAGGAAATCAAATGGGTTCTACCTTGGGCCATCTGACTAGACTTCAGTGCTAGCTGAGTCCAAACAAGAGCATCAATTCTTGGAAGGAGAAACCAGTGCTTGATTTCCATGCTTTGTTTTGAAGGCTTTCTTAAGTCAAGAAGTGTTAGAGCCATTACGTGCCAACAAAAAACAGTTAATCCAGAAACTGTGAGTTTTTTTTTTTAAACCAATAACATGTCTTTTATTTTTATACAGCAACTAATAGCAAAAAATCCAATAAAAAATATATAGCCTTTTCTGGTCATGCAACAGTTTGCCAGGGACTGTGTTAAGTATACTGTACACTTTGTATTGTCCAAGCCTACAAGGATGTTTTTCCTGTTTTACAGAGAAGGAAATAAGGTTCTAAGAAGTTAAGCAGGGCCACCCAACTGACTAGTAACAGGCAGAGCCAGGGCTCAAACCCAAGTTTACTTAGGTCGAAGCTGTAGCTCCTAACTTCTCCACTGCACTGCTAGGATTTCTCACAGGGTACGTTTGCTTCTTCTTAGAACCCTTGTGAGTTACTGCCTTTGGAGGTAGAAAGTTCAGTGGATATTTCTATGGTAGGAAGGTGAAGGAGACATGGTCTCGTTAATATTTGCATTTATTTCATTCCTATTATAGTGCGACTCATATCCAGATTCTGGAGACTTCTTACAACTTGCTGTATGAGGGAGGCAGAATGAAGGAAGCATAGGTCTTGAGACTAAACAGACCTGGATTCAAAACTCAGCTCTGCCACTTACCAACTGTATCCCCTTGAACCAGCCAGTCAGTCTCATTGAATCATTGTTTTTCTTATCTGCAAAATGGACTAATAGCATTACCTCACAGGATTATTATCAAGATGAGAGAAAGGGTACAGTTAAGTGCTTAGTACATGATTGGCACTTTATAAATTGTAGCTGTTGACTTGCATTCACACACTGTGGACTCCTGTCGTCTTACGTGACTCATAACATCAAGTTAACTAAAATATCTGGGAAGAATCAAAATGAAAAACCACTGATTGGATTGCATTGTGGTGATTATTCTTAATATTTTCTTCCACAGACTGAATAAAAGTTGTTTTATGCTTATTCTCTATTTGGAAAACATTGTAAAACTGAGCAGACAACAGTGTGTGATAACACAGTGCTTACCAAAGCACTGTGTACTTTCCTGATAAGGATATAACTTTATTGCCTTTATGTACTCTCTTGGTTAATACAGTAAGCAAATGGGAGATAATTTGAAATACCTTTACTACCATTTATAGTGTCAGAACATACAACTTACTTTTAAAAATGCAGAAGATGCTTTGCAATGGAAGTCATTGCTTATACATACAAATGAATTTTTAAAACAATTCACCTGTATAGTGCTGAGAGGATTCATGATCTGAGATCTTTTACCTTTGCAAAAATGAAATAGGATTTTCTTTCTAACTGTATTTTGGAAGCAGCTAGCTAGTTCAGATATATGTTTTATGAGCAGGATTCCAGCTTTTGTGATCTCTACAAGGGCTTTTAGATGGAAGGAGTGAAAAGCGGGGTCCTGTAGGCTGAAAAAAAAAAAGGCTTTAAAAAGTCCTTTCTGGGCAAGAATGATCTGAGTTAGTAGCACAGATTCCAGATACACCTCGGTGTCAAATTTTGGAGTAGAATGGCAGATTGAGAGAGATCTTCAAGACCTAGGCCACAGATAGTGCCATTAAGTCTTGATGGGCATGTGGCTTTTTGTTACAGTGCAGATGTTGTTATCTTGCAGTACTGCCTCTGCACAAGCAGAACATGAAGCTGTGTGCACCAATATATTTGAGGAAGCAGTCAGATTAGTGAAAGGAATGCTGGGCTTAGGAGAAATGGCTTCTGGTCCTGGCTGTGTTCCATGTTTGATCTTGGGTGAGTCCTGTCATGCCTTTGACCTTTATCTACTAAGATGTCATATAAGCTGGTTGGACTTTGTGATGCTCCAGCCATTTCCAAGTTCTAACTTTTTAGGGATAAGTAATAGGTTCATAATCATGTCTCAAGTTAATTAGGGTCCACTTCTGCATGTTTCCAAAATACTTCCACATTTATAATCTCATTTTTAATCCTATCATAAACCCATGAGATGGAAGGGCAAATGTTTTTGTTCCATTTATCATATTAGTAACTTAGGCAAATAAAGATTAAGTTAATGGCAGGGCACAGATCTCTTGGTTCTCATTTCTGGGCTTCTACACTAAATTACACTGGACTAATCTTTTGGGATATCCATTTGGGATAGGGTATGCAATCGTATTCTTTATGGAAAAAGATAACTGGATAAGTTATGTTAAATTACTGCAGGAGTAGATAAAACAAAGTTCTATTTCCTGTATTGAGAATTTGCCTTTGATTCCTTCTCTGAAATGGATTAGAATGTTTTGTTAGGATTTAAGAAGTATGCAAACCCAGAAATGGCACATTTCCTTTCTTTTAAATGGATAATTTCTCCTGGCACCTCTTTACATTCTGAAAATTCACTTTATCACTACATTCCAAAGTTTGTGACTTCACATGCCAAGGCATCTGAGTCTAACTTTTATTGGTGATATTTGTGGTTATTACTTTCCACTGTCATCCTCTCCCATTTCCTTTGTTTTGTTCCATAGGTATGACTTGATTTATGAATGAGGGCATTATCTTCAAGATATATTTTGGTGAATTGGTTTAATAACTTGTTATTTGAAAGCAAAAGCCATCAGGGATATATTTGCCTGCCTCTCCTAAAAAGAAATCTCTCATCGAGATCAACTGTTTATTCATCAGTCATTTCATGTTTCTGTATGTTATGAGGACATATCCACATTTTTATTTGTTCAATATGTCCATAAAAGTATTCAGTCTAAAAAGCCAGCATCAAGACTTCTTCTAAAATTTGAAAATTAAACAAGTGTATTAATCTATGATACGATAAGTAAAATGTAATTCAGATTCTGGCTAATCTTGCAAGCCTTTGGTTTAGATGCAGGATAAGTTGGCTCCAAACTGAAAGAGGCCCCAAGAGTGAGAAAGGAATTTCAGTTTGGAGATACCTTTTATGTCACAACTTTAATGATCTTATACTTTCAGTAGAGTCCTCTCTCTTCATTACTCAGAGTTCTTAATGCAACTTTGGGGTCATGTCCTCACCTCATTGGGAGCTATCTATGAGGCATCATTCAAGCCAACTGCCCTTTTGCAGAAGCTAAAGATTTTGCATGTAATCTAAAGTTTTGCTTTCCTATGAAGGTTTTAGTTCATTTGCACAGTTAAGGCTTAGTGTCTCAAAACATTGGGAGTTGCAATGAAGAACTGCTGTATCCCTATATACCTGCCTAACTTCTCAACCACATGCTAATTGTTGGGTGAATTGCTCTTTTTGCATGTTGTAGCCTTTTCAGAAATAGAAGCTGTCCTGGTCCTTCTTGGTGCAAACATAGAAGATTCAATGAGACAAAGGAAAAATTTTGCTTTTTGTCTTCTGTATACATTATTCATATTCAATAATCATATTGAGTTGGACACTTTTCTTCCATGTGGCAGACACACTGAACTATTTTTTTTTCTAGAAAATACAGCTTTCATGAACCTGTTTTCTCTTCCACCAAGCATTTGGCATCTGTCTTTCTATTTGACTGCACATGAAAAACAAGTGGAGAGCTTTGAAAAATACAGATCTTGAGTCTAGAGGTCTGGGATGACTTAATCTATTGTCCATAAAGCTCCACTAGTGAATCTTTTGCTCAGCCACATTTGGGGACCACTATTCCAAAGCATGTATACTGGGGTTCTCAAAACCATCCACAAGCTTGATGATTCTCTATGAGGAGTCACAGTACTCAACACACAGTCCTACTCATTGCTGTGATATGCTATGGCAAAAGGATACAAAGTACCATCAACAAAGGGAAAAGGCACATGGGATAAATATGGGGGAAACCAGGAACAAGCTTTCAAGAATCTTCTCCCTGTCTACCGACATACCTTGTTTTATTGTACTTCACAGATATTACATTTTTACAAATAGAAGGTTTGTGGCAACCTTGCATTGAGCAAGTCTATCAGTGTCACTTTTCTAACAGCATTTGCTCACTTCATGTCTTGGTAATTCTCACAGTATTTCAAACTCTTTCATTATTACTATGTTTGTTATGGTGATCCATGATCAGTGATCTTTGATGTTACTATTGTAATGTTTTGGGGCACCACAAACTGTTCATATGAGAAGGCAAAGTTAATTTATAAATGTTGTGTGTGTTCTGACTGCTCTACAGACTGGCATTCCCACCGCCCCCCTCTCTTTTCTTGAGCCTCTCTATTCCCAAAGACACAGTATTGAAATAAGGCCAGTTAATAACTCCACAGTGGCCTCTAAGCTTTCAAGTGAAAGGAAGAGTCACATTCTCTCACTTTAAATCAAAAGCTAGAAATGATTAAACTTAGTGAGGAAGGGAAGTCAAAAGCTGAGATAAGCAGAAAGCCAGGTCTTATGTGCCAAACTTAGCCAAGTTATGAATGCAAAGGAAAAGTCTTGAAGGAAATGAAAAGTGCTACTCCAGTGAACACAAAAATGATAAGAAAACAGAACAACCTTATTTCAGATATGGAGAAAGTTTTAGTAATCTATGTAGAGGATCAGACTAGCCACAAAAGCCAAAGCCTAATGCAGAGCAAGGCCTGACTCTTCAATTCCGTGAAGGTTGAAAGAGGGGAGGAAGCTGCAGAAGAGAAATCTATAGCTAGCAAAGTTTGGTTCATGAAATTTAAGGAAAAAAGCCATTTCCTTAACATAAAAGTGCAAAGTAAAGTAGCTAGTGCTGATGTCAAAGCTGTAGCAAGTTATTCAGAAGATCCAGAAGGTGGCTACTCTAAACAACAGACTTTTCAATGTGGACTAAATAGTTTTACATTGGAAGAAGATGTTATCTAGGACTTTCATAGCTAGAGAGGAGAAGTCAATGCCTGGTTTCAAAGCATTTTCAAAGGACAGGCTAGTTCTCTTGTTAGGGGCTAATGTAGCTGGTGACTTTAGTTGAAGCCAGTGATCATTTACCATTCTGAAAACCTTGGGACCCTTAGAATTACAGTAAATCTACTCTTCCTGTGCTCTATAAATGGAGCAGTAAAGCCTGGATGACAGCGTATCTTTTTATAACATCATTTACTAAATACTTTAAGTCTGCTGTTGAGAGCTACAGAAAAAAAAATCCTTTCAAAATATGACTGCTCTTTGGCAATGCACCTGGTCTCCCAAGAGCTCTGCTAGAGAAGTACAATGAAGTTAATATTGTTTTCATGCCTACTAATACAATATCTATTCTGTAACCCATGCATCAAGGAGTTATTTCAACTTCTACATTTTATTATTTAAGAAATACATTTTGTAAGGCTATAGCTGCCATAGCTTGTGATTCCTCTGATGGATCTGGGCAAAATAAATTGAAAACCTTCTGGGAAAGATTCACCATTCTGGATGCCATTAAGAATATTGTGATTCATAGAAGGAGGCCAAAATATCAACATTAACAGGCATTTGGAAGAACCTGAGCCCTATGGATGACTTTGAGGGATTCAAGACCTCAGTAGAGGAATCACTGCAGATGTGGTAGAAACAGCAAGAGAACTCGAATGAGAAGTGGAGTCTGAAGATGTGACTGAGTGGCTGCAATCTCATGATACAACTTGAATGGATGAAGAGTTGTTTCTTATGGAAGAGTAAAGAAAGTGATTTCTTGAGATGGAATCTACTCCCAGTGAAGACTCTGTGAAGATTGTTGAAATGACAACAAAGGATTTAGACTATTACATAAACTTACTTGATAAAGCAGTGGCTGGGTTTGAGAGGGTGACTCCTATTTTGAAAGAAGTTTTGTTGTGGGTAAAATACTATCAAACAGCATGCTGCTACAAAGAAATGGTGAATGAAAGGAAGAGTCCATCGATGCAGCAAACCTCATTGTTGTCTTGTTTTAAGAAATTGTGGCAGCCACCACCCTGATCAGTCAGCAGTCATCAACACTGAAGCAAGACCCTCCTCCAAAAATAAAAGATGCAACTTGGTGAAAGCTCAGATGATGGCTAGCATTTTTAAGCAGTAAAGTATTTTTTAAATTAAAGTGTACATGTTGTTTTTTTATACATTATACTATTATACACTTATATGCTTAATAGACTATGGTATAGTGTAAACACAGCTTTTATATGCACTAGGAAACCAAAAGTTCATAATGACTTCCTTGACTGCTTTATTGGGGGAATCTGTAACCAAGCTGGCACTATCTCCAAGGTATGTCTGTGGCCACCCAGAAGGCGTCAATTCCTTTGGCATGGAACTGTGATAACATGTGTGAAGTGTTGTCTACCAACAAGCCTATTAGAGATTCAGTGTCCAAGATTTTTACTGGGGGCTGGTCATATAGGCTTAGTACGATCCCAAATTCCAGACATCCAGAAGGGAGGCAGATGTTCAGCATAAACCACATGGCTTGTACAAACAGTTTAGGTACAGTGGGCCATTATTACCTATTAGGAAATAAAGGGAACTCTCCCCAAATCCAAAGTCTCAGAAGCCAGCTAACAGTCAACCTTGCAAACAGACCTTTTTAAGGATAGCAGTCTTAGGTTTGTTATATTAACTTTTTTTCTGCACGGTATATCAACCAGGTATTGGGTAGAGGGAGAAACTTCCAAATGAAAGTGGAGATTGCAGTGATTAAGTATGAAATCCTATTTCTTGAGGATTTCAATAAAACTCATGCTCTGACTTGAGTAGGAAGCTGGTCATGAATGCAGGGTTTGGAATGTCTGACTCTCCAAGACCGCTTAGCCCTTGGCTGTATTCTGGGCTTAGAAAAGAAGACATAAATGGCTTGTTGATGCAGACATCCTAAAAGATCACAGACACTTTGGATCAACATGCGGCTACTCATTCACTTTTTATGTTCTGTTTCCCTTTCCAGTTTTCCAAATGGAATTGTTTTGTCTCTAATTTCTGGAAGGATACAATTATAAGTAATGAGCTTGGATGATCAAAGCCTATTTCACATCCAAGTCACTGAAAGCTGTGAGTCACCTGACTCCCATTCAAATCTCCCAAACTAAAGCATAACTTTGGAATTCAACCTCATGGGCCACCAGGAATATTCTTAGGCATATATTCTTTGTTAGCAATACTTGGTATGACACTTTAATTTTCTGCAGACAGAGGCATCTCCCTGCATCTGCAACCTCCCAAGATTACCTGGCAGACTGGCATCTGCTTTTAGATGTGTGAATGGCAAAAGCAAAGGGAAGAGTTGATTGTTCACTCTCATGGGAAATTTCCAAATGGAGACTAGAAGTTTATCTGAGCATTTCATTATTCAACTGCATTTCATTATTTGACTTGCATGTTTTCTTCTTTCTAACCAATTAGACTTTCTTTTAAGTTCATTTCTATTTACTTTTTTTCAGTTCACTTAGTCAGATAAATAGTGAAACAGTATGTCCTTTGTATAAAACCCTGCTTGAACCTAATAATGACAGTCATTATATTCAGCCTTGCTTCAAGGTGCAAAAACTCCTTATTGGGCCTGTTTTCCATGATTTTAATAACTTTTCCATTTTCCTTTGACTCTTCTCCCATTTCTGTATATCCTTCCCGACAGTGTGGTGGCCAAATTGGACTCAGTGTTTTTCAGCCCAAATGTAGTACTGCCTGATATATATGCAAATTCTCAAAAACTAGGTTCAATAAAAACTCTTGAAAATTATGTGTACTATATGTACTTTTTAATTATTCAAGAAAACCATGAAACATGTATTCAATTGTTCTTTCCTTCTTCTTTAAAGTCATTGGTATGACATAAATTACATTGGCCATATACTGGGGTATGATTCTCTATCTGCTAAGACTCAATTGTTTGATATTAAGAAGTAAGGAAATGTATTACGAACTGATCAAAATTAACTATGGGCCGGCAGCTTAGAAGAACTGCTTTGAATGTGTAAGAGTAAACACAGCATTGAAAAGGAACCATGTCTCCATCCTGGTTGCCAAACTCTCCCTAGTTACTGTACCTCCTGACACTGAAGGCCCAATGTACTTTCTTTCCTAATGGTACTTCCCTGTGTTGCCTACTCATTTTCAGCTCATGGTATACTGTAATCCCTAGCTCTTTCCTGCTGTGCTCATTTACCCAGTCCTCCCTGTCTTTCATTTGAAATGAATCCTCTGTCATTTACTTGTTATTGAAAATCTTCATGTACATATATAGAGAGATAGATAGACATATGAGTCCCTATATTGAGAATATTCACAATATCAAGTAATTAAAAATTGTATTTCCATGACTTAGAACATTCTCAACTCTACCTAGTTTCATGTCTTTAGGAAATTTGATAAGGTTATTTTTGATATTTTCACCCAAGAAATAAATATTTTGAATAAAGTGAGTCCTGGGACTGATCTGGGTAGGTAGCATACATGGGGCAGATCTAGAATATTAGGAGTTTCTACTGAGAATCCTAATGTGGCAGCCTTTTAGAGTGACACAAAATCCAAGAAATTTTTCTTCCCACAATGTACTCTCAAACTATAAAAATATCCTTCCAACAACACAAAAGAGAATTCCAAAACAGTGAAGAAGGCTTGGGAGGGAATCTGTGATGTTTTTAGATTGAATCTTTCAGTATCACCAGGCCCAGCTGTTTAACTGAAAGGCAAGTGTTGTGGTATAGTGATGTCAAAGAAGGGCACTGGCTGCGTCACAAGTGTTTAACCTCCTTAGTAGGAAATAGCAGGTGTGGGTGTATGTGTGTGTGTGTGTGAATCTTTGAATACACACACACACACACACACACACACACACACACACACACACACTGCCTGCAGTGGTGGCTAGGAACCATGAGGATGGATGAGAGTGAGCCTACTGAGTTTGCACTACAGTGTACCTTTTCCAAAGGGATCTTACAACACTCAATCTATGGATGACCACTTGATTTTGTGGGTAGCTAATATGGTATATTTATTTCGCAGTTCACGTCTTTACAGCTTTTTGAAAGTATAATGCCTGAAGATGGTTTCAGAGCAGATATTTCCTTTGAAACCTTTTTAAAAAAAAGTCATAAATATCACTGAATCATACAACCACATGTCACCTCTTTTAATTCCCCCATTCCCATTAGAAACATTGTTAAAAGCTCAGGCGACCAAAACCAAGAAACTGAATAGTAAGAAGTCTCATAAAGGAAACCACCTGTGGTATAGGCGGTTATAGAAATGGATAATCTTCTTGAAAGGAAGGGTAAAGGCAAACATTTACTAAAAATGGAAGCTCGAGAATGGCAAGATTCTTTAAAAAGATTGAGACTGAACTGGAAGGCTTTTTTTATGGAACACTCATAAATGGCCACTTTATGGTGCTGTTAGCAGAGCTTGGCCAAGGAGTAAGGTTGCTCCTAAGGTGTTTCTTATATCAGGTGAGAGTGGTTGGACTTGGAAAGACAGATCACCTGCAGCCTGAACGGAGGTTCTGAAACAGCATTCTCCTACTCAGACAGGTTAAGCCACTCAAAATAGTCCAGTAAGAAAGGATCAGGGATCTGACCAAGGCAAGCTCACTTTTGCTAAGCCACTTGCTTCTGAATAATGCAGTTTGTTATCTAATAAACATCATTCCTGGTCATTAGAACATAGAAATAAAAGTTCCTCTTGGAAGGATGCAGGGCATTTGCTCCTAGGAAAGTGTTGATTAGTGTCAGAGTAGAAGATAGAAATGGATTCAATACTGTAAGTCTTGATGCCATCAGTCCATAGTAAGACTCCTAGAATAAGGAAAAAAAATTCTTCCATTTCCATCCCTGATGAGGGGCAAGGGCTTTAGCATTGTTGAGGACTGATGTGCATATAATAATAAAATGATAAGACTTATCACATGGGAAATATAGCCCCAGAGTCCTTCTAGTTTAGGGAATCCATTAAATCTTAGAAACAAGGGATTTGTGTTGGAGATAATTGATCCACTAATTTTTTCTTCACTTATATTTGACTTTTCAGTGTAGGACTTATTCGAATTTGGGGACAATTCTGAGATTGTATTAAATACTGTATCAAAAACTCATCTTGTTATTAAGTTAGTGTATTGACTTCCAGTGAATTGACTTAGGCCTGCATTTCATTTTAATTAAAAACAAAAATTAGAAAATGTTGCTCCGTAAATAGGCAAAAATGCGTTTTACATTACGGCAGAGATGTAGTAAACAGCATGTATCATTAATTTAGAAACACCCCCTGACAGTTGAGGGTTACTCAGTACATGTAATGGTTGGCCTCTTTCTCATACTTTCTATGAGGTAAAGGCAGACCACAGAGGTACTGAGCAAATAGCCAGTCCTGTGTAAGTTTGTAATCTTGGGCTCCATGGGGATGTCTTTTGCCAAGATAAAAAAGGAATGGATTGATGTTTTTATTATAAGACTCTGTAATGCTAAGACTTCTACACAGCTTAAATAATGGTTGGGGTTCCATTCTTTGAGGAGAAATGCACAAATGTCATATTAGTCATTTGTAGCACCACTGGGTTATCATGAACACTTGACTTAGAATACCATTGCGTTATTACCTTGTTCCATTGAAGTCCTATGGCATGCAAACAATTCAATATGCTCTCAAAAATACATGTAGTATGCCCAGTAAAATACATTGGCTAGCATAAAAATCAAAGGAAATAGTAATTTGGAATATCGATCAACATTACTTGGGTTTTGAATTGTGAAATAATCAACAATCCTGCCCATCTTATCTCGGAAAACAAACTTGAACTTGTCACTGGTTTTCATTGTCAAATCACTGTAGTCGACGTTATCACCAGAAATTTCAATGCTGGCAAAGCTTATCTTCCGCTTAAAGCTGGAGATGGAGCTGTTGATGATGTTAGTAATATTGACTTCTTCCACTTCCTTTGCCATTCCCTGGTTCATAGATAACACAGTTAGCTGGAAAGACTTGACTTAGCAAAATAAATAAGTAGGTATTTATATACTTAGAGGCTCCAATCTCAGTATTGGATAATTAGGTTTAATAGAGAGTGGCAAATTGGCTGGTAAGCAGACTTGGCAGTTCCTGTTATTCTGCTTGTAGGCACCTCTCCCTAGGTCCTCAGCTTGTATAATGGCAAGAATAAGCACTGCCCACCTGATATGTAGAGTTGTGTGCTAAGTGCTAATAATGCTCAGGCTTTGAAGTTAGCTGTCCTGGGTTCAAATCCCATTCAGCCTCTCACTATTGTGAAATATTAGTCATCTTAGTCCATTTAAAACTTGAATTCCTTGGCTTCAAAATGATGCTGATATTAATATCTATCTCATGAGATGGATGGGAAAATTAAATGGTATAAATTATGTAAAGCATTTAGTAGGTGTCTGATGAATTCCATTCTATTCCAGGGAGGAGGAAGTAATTGATTATGAGAGAGAATAGAAATCAGTAGTGTCTTAAAGTCTTTGCCACACAAACAGAAATGGTGATGGTCCTACAGTTCCAAGGAATGATGATCTCCAACATGGCTGGGGTGACAGCATGTGGGGCGTGTAGTAAAGTCAGAGACTGCACAGTTTGTATCATTGATCAGGCCACTTTCTAGGTGTGGAGTCTTAGATGATACTTCACCTCTCTGAGTGGCAGATCCCTCAATAGTAAAATTGGGATAATAATGGTACCCGCCTGATGGGTAGTTGAGTGGACTAAATGAGATTTTGATAAGTTGTTTAGCAAACAACAAGTACTTTGTAGCGAAGCTATTACACACACAGCAAAATAAGGGCGTTTTGGTGTCTTCAGTAAAGGATCTTAGTAATTCTCCAATCCCTTTTCACCAATCTACTAAATCTACAATGGTAATTAACCACTGTCCCCAAAAGGAAGCCTACAGGGAGTAAAATAAATGAAATCTGTATTCTTTGACTGGCACATAGTATCATTTGCCTTTGCTCCTTGGGTAACATGACTGTGTGACACATTGTTCATGACAGTTACACACAAAGGAAAAGACAACTGGGTCTTTGGGCTACGCTGATTCCTCATCATTAGACCCTATGTCATCCTGGCACTTTACTAAAGACAGTTACCTCTTCTGTGCTGGTTCTCTATCAGTTCCTTGCTTGTTAGCATGAGCTTTGGTATAACTATGCCTATCAAATCAGGCTTCCAAAGAATGCTAGGGTCTCATGGGCCTACAGAGAATAATAGTTAAGAGCATGGCCTCTTGCTTACTGCAGGTGGGAAGAACAGAAAATCATCAGGCTTTGGAGCCAAGCAGATTTAGGTTTGAATCCCAGCTGTACTTCTTACTCTCTGTTTCTCCTGGGATAAGTCACTTGCCCTTCCTATACTTCAGTTTCTACCACTATAAAAATGGACAAAGCCTTACTGGATGTTATGAGTATTTAAGTGATATAATATTTGCAAAGGGCTTGTGTCTGGCACACGTAAATGCTCAGTTGATAACCATTATTATCATTTTGAGAGCTGGACCACGGTGTTTCACAGCTAAATCAGATAATAGCAGTCTTTCCTAGTTAGCAGAGAAAATATGCTAATTAAGAAATTTGCCACAATCTAATTTTTTCCATACATTTTTTTTCAGTAAACCATTACTTGTATAATTTAAGAAAACAAGAATACAACAAAAGAATTAAATAGTAAATACATATTAATCTGAACCCAGTAAGCAGCTGATCCTGTTTGGCTCGATATTGGGTTTTTCATGGTTGCTTACTCTTGCAGTTGTGATTTTATGTTGCATACAGATAATAGTTATTTTCTGCTGGAAAATTAAACATATTAATATCTCATTGTATTTAGCAAAAAGAGCAGTCTTTTTCAAAAGGCATCATGACATGTTCAGATGCCTCCACCTGAACAAGAATGAGAATCACTGGAGCAAAGTGAATCTCTCAGAGCAGGAACCAGGTCCAGGTCACTCTACAGACCAGCACATGGCACAAGTGGTCAATCATATACAGGGCCCTCAAAATTCTTACCCTATCTTTGGCTGCCATCTGCTGTAAAGAGCTGTAGTGGGCAACTGCATATTCCAGTAGGGCCCCAAACACGAAGCCAAAGCAGATCCCCAGGTACACATCGATTGCCTTTATGAAGCAGTTGGTGTTGGGAAGCGATGTGCGGGACCCAATCATCAGTGTGGTCATTGACAATACGGTGGTCACTCCTGGGAAAACAGATGGGCAATGTTCCCATGTCAGTGGCCAGAGGACTTTCTCACTATTACCTGGCAGACTGTCCCCATTGAGGAGCTGGCAAGGTGGGGACAGAACTCAGAAATGGAACATAGCTCATCTTGAAAAATTTGTGGCCTGCTGGAACAGGGTTGATTTGCCATTTTGTACAGATACAGTTTTCTAAATGTTTCACGTTCTGTCTTCTCACTGGAGGGCAGTGCTGAGTATGTAAAATAACTGACATTAGAACATCTAATCACAATTCTTCCTTATCTGTCACTGTACAACACAAGTTTAAAGATGCACTCCTCCTAGAAAAAGAATCTCTCAAGAAACCAAATCCTGGAACTGCGTTGTGCATATCAGTGAAAACAATGGTATATATATTTAAAAAAGGACTTGTTAACTCAGTTTTTAGCAATCTCCATTGGAGTTCCTTACCAATGCAGGTTCTTGCAGGAACTGAATCGAGGGAGATCCAAAATGAAACCCAGGACAACACCACCAGGAAAGTGGAAGGAACATAGGTTTCCAAAATGAAATACAGGACATTCCTCCGAAGCTCAAACTGCAAGACCAATCGTGTATAATTTCCTGATAGGGTAAACAAGAGATAGGAAATCATGTCTGCTACATAGCACAGTGGTTGCCCTAGGGATGTTTAACTTAGCTGCATTAAGCCATCTGTTATTCCTCAAAACCTAGTTAATCATGAACTGTCATAGTTCCAATGAAAGAAATCGCTGTTGTATAGAATGGGATTTATAGGGGTGCTGATGCCCCCCACCATGATCCTCTTCCTTGTGCCTTTCTCTCTCACAGTTTTCCTGCAGCATCCTGACTGCTGGTTTCCTTGACGTTTACCTCACTAGACTGTGAGTGTGGAGCAGGTAGAAGTGCTACATGGAGGAGAGGTTCCTGAGCCCCCAAGGGATAATGTGGAGAAGGGATGGTGTTTCTGACTCAGAATACATCTGACTCAGAATAAACAAGTTACTATTTACTATTCTGATACAGTTTGTCCCATGAATTACCTGTTTCCTGTTGGGATCTCGTGACCAAGGTGAAATACCGTTGTATGGTGTACTGAGCAAGCCGTAGGTTTTCCAGTCCTCGCACAGAGTCGTTCCCTCTCAGCCAGCTGAACTCCACGTCATTGCCATCATAGCCCCCTGGCAAGCAAAACAGTGCCTCGGTCAGTGCAAGAAAGTAGCAGACAGAACTGGTCTGGGAAATGCTATGATATGGAGACAGTAGGAGCTCTGTTTCATGGTGCTAAGTCCAAGGACGATCCCATGCAAAACTTGGCATGATTTCTCAGGTGTAATTGCAGTGTCTATGTGGATGGAGATGACCTTCTAGGGCTATTTGTCATCACTTGAGAACTGATTCTATGCTAAGCATAGTATAGACCTAGCAGATGATGAGCCTCTAGAAATGGCTTCCCTCATTATTTTAATGATATTTATAGAACATGTATCTTGAATGCACAAAAGTTTGTGCTAGCTATTACCTTTGAGGACAGTCCAGCAGCTCTGGTTCTAGGGACTTTTCAGTTGGCCTGTTCATATTTCCATATTGGCATAAAAGCAAAAACAGAAACAAAAGCCCTACAGCCAGCCACTTTGTTGATGTCTGTATAGACATTTGATTAATCTCAAAGCCATTTTACTAGTACAGTTGATAATACTAATAACGACTACCTTTTATTAAACGTTTTGAATTATACCCTTAAAATGGGTGAATTTTATGGTATGTAAATTTTACCTCAATAAATATGTAAAAAAATAACTTTTTGAGTCAGATACTGCTGTTTTTCCTGCTTCACTGATGAGAAAACAGGTCCATAGAGGCTAGTTATGCTTACCTAAAGTCACACAGCTAGTGATGAGAAAAGCCCAATTATTCTAGTAAGGATGGAACTATATTGCCTTCATTTCCCCAGGCTACTGGGAAGTGGGATGCCAGTGTTGGGACTAACAATTTAAGTCTTAGCTATGGTACCCCCATCTAGCAGTGGCTATCTCCTCCTCGATAGGATGGGGAAGTAGTCATGAGCTTTTAGGGAATTGCCAGGGAAAAATTATCTGTGGGCTTTCCCTTGGAAACACCCCAAAATTTACTAAAGCCAGCTTTCCAAATAGGCCTAGGATCCCAAATAAGTAAAACAATATCTTAAAAAGTGAGTTGTACAAGTCTCTACGTGGACACTTTGCTTTTTCAACTCATAAGTTCCTACAATCATTACATTACCATTACTCTGTCCCTGGGTGGAAATGGACGATTGTGGGATGGTATCAATTGTTTTCTAGAGATGGTGCTCAGGAAAAAACCCTTGGTGAGTTTTCTATACCCCCCAAAACCTGCTAATAAACATTCAGTGAAGCTACCTTTGCTCACTGGGGATGATTTTTGTTCAAGCAGAATGTTGAGGTTTCCACAAGATTCTCACTCCTGGGATTTGAGATGAGCACAGCCACACGTGGAGAGGGAATTGCTTTTTCCATGTGGGGCTGCAAATAAGTTCTCTTTTTGATAACCGAAAGTTTTATTCGGCCCCCAAACAGCTGTATTACTTCAAGAAGGGGTTGCTTGCATTTAATCAATAAGGTAATTAATCTGCCCGAGTCTTTAATTGAATGTCTATCTCTAACAAATGACTTCTGATTCATGATGGTTGTTCTTCATAAATGTTGGCCATTTACATCTTCATGTAAGAAGTGCCCACTGGTCCCCAGCACTTGACCATAGTTTTTCCTCCTGGCACAAACCATGCTCTGATGCCTTAATAACTCCTGTATGTGGCATATTTTCCCAGGTCACCTATCACAGGTGCTGCCTCCCCCAGTTTGGTGGGCATTTCAGAGTGGTTTACTAGGGAACAATGGAGATTGCTCAACAATGCCATTTGACACACCTCAACTGAGAGTAAATACTCATTCCTCAACATAAGCAATTCCCAGAGTATAGTTTAGATGCCCACTTACTGGCATTACTATATTAAGCTTTTTATATATCAAACAATTTATTTTAGAAGTTGGAAGCAGCCATGCAATAAATATCAATGATTGCTTTGTGTATTTGTCATTTCTAACCTCTGCTGTGTTCTGTCTGGCTTCTGTGCCTTAGCAGATTCTGAGTTCCACTCCTAGTCCTACTGACCCCCATTTCCTTGTCTGTCTTGTCCACTGTTAGATGGGAATATATGGAACCAGTGCCAGTGTTCCTGAATGTAATGTTGGGAGCTTTGTCTTTAAGCAGTCTCTAAATCCCTCAAAAGGACAGAGTCCATTACTCACAACTTTCCAGTTGCAACTTGCATGTCTGTGTGTCCATGGGATATTTAGACAGGTCCATATTACATGCAACAGTCGTCGTGATTCTAGGAAAAGAAAAATGGGTTCAAATGAATGTTATGAGGATGCTGTAGAAAGTGTACATTCTCATTTAAGACTCACTCCAAAAGGACTTTCACCCTGACTCTTACAGAATGTGTAACTTGGAGCCTGCACTCAACACATTCCTGAGGCTTCCTGTGCTAAGCAACACCAGGGAGACATGGTTAAAACTGGGGTCCAGAATGGAGGAAGTTGGAATGTTGGCAATTCAGATGTACAGTTGCACCAATATTGCAGAACAGAATCACTTATTGGCTTGTTTGAGATGCTTTTGTCTCCAGTTTTTAAATTTAATCTTTGTGACAAACCCATCAGGAGCTAGAACAGAGACCACTGTCACTACTGCCAGCATTTGACAACAGACTTAGGAACGTGCTGAGGCTCATGCAGCTGTTTGTGGCAGAGCTGGGGCTGGAGCCCAGGTCTCCTGGCTGTGCAGTTCTCAAAGTCCTGTGTCCTGGAGGGCACCAGCATGGAGAGGGAGTGGAAGATCAGCAGATAACCAGCACTGCGGCTCTTAGGGGGTCAGATCTAGAAATGTTTAATTAAACATCGGTTAAGCCCTCCTCTCAGTGGAAATTTCAATTGGTAGACTTTTATCTTCCATTTTCTTCGGCATCGTTTTTATTAAGCACCCTTGTTTATTAAGCATGGTGCTGGGGCTTGGGGAAAGTGGAAATTATTACAGCATGGTGCCCACCTTGAGGAAGTGGAAGCTCACACTCCCTTAAGGGAGAGAGAGGAAAACAAGTTACTATTTACTGAGTGTTACTATGAGCCAGTTCCTGGGCAAAGTACTTCATGGGCATTATCCCTTTGAATTTCTACAGCAGCTTTATGAGGTAGGAAAAATTATTATTCTTGTGCTGCTGAGGAAACCGAGGCTCAGAGAGTCAAATAACTTGTCAAAGGCCATAGATCAGGGACTTGCTCCAAATCTGCCTGACTCAAGAGCCAGAGTATCAGCCATCATCCATGATTTGTAATCCTCATACAGGATAGATTGTGTTATGCCATAATACTGCAGACCCACACATTACACACACACGTGCATGCACACACATGTAGTATGGGGACACAGGGAAGAGAGACAGTGTGGATTGGAGCTGGGGTCAAGGGGAGGTCTAGTTAGTCTTCTTGAAAGAGGAGTTAGGGTTTTAGCTGGTCTTTGCAAAAGGCAGTGCATCTGAGTGTCAGATGAACAACCCAGAAATTCAATTTGTTGATTAGCTAAGGCTTTGTTTTCTAACTTCAGTCTCTTACTTGGGATTAAAGATCATCCTCATGAATATTTGGTTCCTGGCCTTCTCCCTATGGACTCTGAGAGCATTAGGGTCGCCCAGTCCTTGCACAGACAGTGATGAGCCTGTGCCTGTGGGCTGCCTCATGCAGCAGGGAGCACCTTTCCTGCTCCAGCCAGCCGGCAACTTGATAAACAATCGGATGGGAGGAAATTTTGGCCTCAAGAATTTGGGAAAGGAGTAAAGGGGAGCCTGTGGCTGCAGGTGGCAGAGGCCTTGAGACACCATACTTTGCTTCTCTGTAGAAAAAGAACTCAGACATGAAGTGATACATTCTGGAGCTACCCCAGCTCCACGGAGGCCCATGAAAGGAGAGTCCTTGTCTGCATCTCTGATTGCTCTCATTATTCTCCTTTACTCCTTCCCTTGCTAACCTCCTTTTACTCTTCAAGACTCAGCTGGTAGTCCTAGGAAAGCACCACCCCAAACCACTCCCTAACTCAGGCCCCCAGCACCCTGGCCTTCCTTTACTTATGTGTCTGTATCAGGACAATGTCTTCTTCAGCTCTGTATCGCACTGTCCAGCATAGGCCTGGCATAGAGCAGGAATCTCCTTTGAATGCTTGTTGAGCCAAACTGAGCTAAGAGAGGGGCCTTCTGTTATGGGCACAAGGAACTAAGAAGGCAGGAGCATGAGAAGGATGGGACCTCAGAGTGGTTATGTTAGTGCTGGTGGGCACTCCCCAAGGTGCATGTATGCCTCATGTTTCAGCAATTTCCCCTCCAGTCCTGAGGTCACAGATGGCCTGTAACCTGAGAGCATATAGCACTGTGCCGTTGGAGAACAGGCGGACGAGCCTGTTTCCCACGGTGACTTCATGGAGGAAGGACTTCTTGGACTCCACGATGTAAGTGTCCGGCACCCAGAGGAACTCCACAAGGCGTGCATCCAGAGTGAAGCTCTTGTTGCCTTCAAACACCAGCCGCTGGTCAGTCCAGCGCTGTCTGAGGTATATGGTAGCTGTGTAGTCCTGAAAGGATGGAAATAATGGGGGGACAGAGACTCCAAAAGTGGAAGGAAAGGGGTCACATCTCATCTTCCTCCCCACTGCCAGTTAGGTCAAGAGAACATACAACAGGCTTTGATGAATAAAGTTTGTCTTGAGCTGGTGGCCTGTAGCAACAAGAGAACAAAGCCATTCCCACTACCCAAAGGAGCCTTACAGAAGCATGTCCAGGGCCTTAACTTACTTGCCCTGGATCACAAAGTCCCCACCAAATTGTTGAAGGTTTGATGAGCTAAGTGCTTAGGTTGGCCAGGATTTGTCTGGAATGGGCAGTGGGCCCTCTGGCAATTTGCTCTTGTGTCACTTTGTCTTTAAGGGGTTCTCGTAAGTGAGAGGATGGCTGAAAGCAGTGATTGTTGGTTTGCATCAGCTGAGGGAACAGGGGACAGGCTTCCCCACTGCACTCTCATTCCTTTCCTGATTTTTACCCCTCACCAAACACATCTGACCCACTGCTCTACCCCCTCATTTCTCCCTTCCTGGCCTTGGACTCCATTTTCCTCCCCATACTCAGAAGATCTGTTTTACGAGAACCCTCCACGGTTTTGAGTTTGGGGACAGCTCTCCAGCTTCTGCCATTCTGCGTGCAGAAGGCCTATACATTTTCAAATAGTTAGAAGTGTATCCCCATAAACACATGGAGAGGGACTTCTCGGGTGGAAAATGAAGGGCCACACTTACCATGTTGCTCTCTGAAATACTGGAAATGCTTGCAATGTCCAGTGTCAGCGCTATCTGCACTGGTTTGCCTAGGAATGAAGAGAAAAACTGAAAATACTTAATATAGAAGCATAAACAAAGGTTTCCTAACACCATGTTAGTGTAATCAAAAGAACTATCAAATTATAAAAGTAACACTTGCCTGTTAGAAAATTTAAAATCATCCAGAAGTATTGTGGAGAAAGTGAAGGTTCCTATGGCCAGGATTCTCACCTGGCCCTGGTCTGATTGCTCACTCCACACGTGTGGGCAGCGTGTTGCTATTGACTCTATATAAAGAGCTCCACCCAGTGCTCTGGGCTGCTGCATGGCTGCAGGAGAGCAGAGACTGGAGTGGTGGCAGCTCCGAGGACAGAGACTGAGACCGGCTTGCTACGTGCAGACTTGTTCTGAGTGGATGGGATTCTAGTGATTGACCTGCCACCATGGGAATAAAGTTGGGTATAAACCCTTTTATCCCAAGAACGTTCCACTGTCATTCCCCGGTTTCATTGAATCCATAGTGAACTTGTCCGGGGCTGAAACCCATTGGCAAGACAAGTACATAAAGTAAAAAGTTAATTTCTCTCCTCCCCGTCTCAGGAGGAGCCACTGTGTAGAGTGTGCCTCCCTTTTGTATGGAAAAAAAATGCACAAATATATAGTTAGCTTACTGTGTAAGAGAGACCACATTATATTTACTGGTGTGTATTTTTAAGGAGGCAGTGGTATTTTCGACTTCTTACTTGGAGATTTGTCCTATGGTGCTCTCAAGTGACAAATTATTTAGAAATGTAACAGATTTGAGAATTTGTGCGCAGGTATCTTTCTGCCCTTTAACTAAGTAAATTTACCACCAGATGGCATTCAAGACTGTTCATGGTTGAGCTCTCACTCACCTCTCGACACTTTCCTCCTTTTACCCTCCAGGAACCCTAACTACTCAGAATTCCAGAACCTTCCGCACTTGGTCTGGTGTACAGATGCTGGGCCCCAATCTGGGGTCTCAGCAGGCAGGCCAAACTCCTGAGAGGGCCAGTCTTAGCTCTCAGGGTGGAGGCCTTGGAGCCACCATTCTCAGAGGCCAGGCCAGGCCAGGCCAGGGACGTTTACTCCTTCTGAGATGGGAGATGTGGAAGAAAAGCCCAGGAGTCAGAAAGGTTTGAGTTTACACCTGGGAAAAGACACTGAATCTTTTAGAACTGCGATTTTCTCACCTGCAAGGAGGGATAATACTACTGATGTCATAGGGTCATGGGGAAGGTTAAATGAGATTAAGCATGTGACAGCTTCTGGTGGCAGCAAGACGGAGTGCGTGTGAAGTGCTTACTCAGCCAGACATCCAGATGGGGCTCCAAACTGGCCATAGGTAAAAAGCTCCCAGCATTGTGTCTGTCACACAATAATAGGGGTTCAATAAATGGCATTTTCCTTCTCTCCCCACTCTCTTCCATAATCCTAGCTAATTCTGGAAAAGGAACTTCACTTACCAGGTTAATAGATGCAGTAGCATGATAAATAACTGGGGGTGCCTCAGGAGACTGTGACAATGTTTTAACCAGGAAGAGGAGAGGTAGAATTCAAAGGAAGCTTATAAACACCTAATCAGTAGCAATCAGACAAAGCAACCCAATTATCAGTGGTAGGAAACCAAGTCTTAGACTACAGGTAGGAATTTGGAAATGGAGTTTTAGAGTCAGTGCAATTAAAAATTATTAAGTTAATACTTGGTTTTAATACTCAGTGGAAAAGAAGATCTTTGAGGTCAAACCCTGGAAGGTGCTTAAGAAATGTGTTGCTAAGTGACTTTCTGCCCCTCAAGGCAGTGTGGTTTAGCATTGAAAAACTTGAAATCAGCATCTTATGCCAGCCATTTCATAGCTGTGTGGCGTCGAGCAAATTGCTAAACCTCTCTGTGCTATAGTTTCTCACATATAAAATAGAGCTACTAGTGGCTACCATCAAGCATTGTCCTGGGAAGATTACAGGATCTATTTTAAGTTCCTGGAGCACAGTGGCCAGTGGGTCAGTGTTAGTTGCTCTCCCTGAGGAAGATGGAGAATGGAAAACAAACAAGAGCTCTAGCCCCACTGTATTTTTTGTTTAGTTGTTTTGAGAGGGTCTAGTCCAGGCCTTGCCTTGGTTGGCTTCTTTTTAGACCAGAGCTTGACAAATAAGCTGTGCCACCAGAGGGCAGCTTTCTCCTAGGAAAGAGGTCAAAGTCAGCTCCTGGGCTGTGTTCACTTGAGCTCTGATTAGCTCGGTCCCTGAAATATCCTATGGAGGTCTTGTTTCTGAAGAGTCTCAGGCTCCTAGAACCTGGGTGGACAGACATCACAGAGAATAGGGTCCCCCTCCATGGACCTCCAGGCTGCACAAAAATGTTGGTGCCTTTAGGAGGCAGAGTGCCAAAGGGCACATGATAAGGGATTGGAGATTGTACCTTCCCCTCTTTTTGCCTAAGGACCCCCTTGCCCCATTTTCACTTATGCGGTTGGTCTCATTCCCTCCCTTATTTCCTCATTCTTTCAACAAATATTAATTGACAACTTGCTATATGTCAAACACTGAGCTGCTGTTGGGGTTAGTGAGGTAAATAACACAAGAGATCCCCCAAGGGACTGCAGTCTGGAGCTGAGACAGATATAAAACCAGTGACAGTGACAATATCACCCGGTAATGGCTATGATTCGGAGGTATGTTCAAAATGACATGTGAAGGAAGAGGATGTAGCCTAAAGGAATCAGGGCAGACTTTTTGGAGGAGGAAGCCTTTACTCTGAGACGTGAAGGAAAATTGGCATTTTGCCAGAGAGTCAAGTTGGAAGAAACCAGTCTCCAAAGATAAACAGTTTCATTGAAGGGATGGAGGCCAGGGAAGCCAAGGAGGTCATGGAGCTTTGGAGCACACATGTGGAAGGGCAGAGTGGGAGAAGCTGGGACAGGGAGATTTGCAGACAGAGGGTGGCTGGGAAGGGCCTGGTGCACTGTGCAAAGGGCTCTGGACTCTGTGCTGGGGATGCTGAGCAGGCAAAGGACCCAGGTGGGTCATCCAGGTCGCAGAGTTGAGGGTTAGGCTTGAGGGACTAGACTGGAGGCAGGAAGACCTGGCAGAGTAGTCCTGGTAAGATATGGTGAATTCCTTGAGTAATGAAACTGGAAGTGGGGACAGAAGAAAGACAGTGTGTGAGAGATTGTTAGGATGTCTGGTAACCTCAGTGGGGAAGAGTATTTTTTTATTCTGCAGGTGGACAAAGTCTGTGTGATGCAGTGTGAAAAATCACTGGCAGCTGTCCTCATCCATCACTGCCAATCCTAAAATCGTCCTCTGCATATTGTCTCTGTTCCTGTCCTTTGGAAGGGATGTCCTGGACAAAATGGATGACTTACCACCAAAACTGGGCCTGAGAAATTTGTTATATCCTGCTGTGAGATTCTCAAAGCCAGGCAGGGAGAGCTTGTCATTTCTGCTGACTTCAATGTTGAACTGGTTCCCCTGGGCACACATCCTGGAAAAGAAAATGGGTTTTGGCACATATGCTTGCATATGTATGAATAAACATGTATACACATAAGCTTGAGCTTGTGTTTGCATGGATGCATGCTGTGCCCATGTACTGGCAGTGACCTTGAAGAGAAATCTCTGATTTTCAGCTGCTGAATTTTTATTACCCATTTGCTATATATCAGAATGTTGTGGTAACTTGGGAACTGTCCAAGTATCTTCCCCCCAAAACACAAGGGGTACATCCATCTATGACTGTTTTGGAAGCTTGGGCTCTCCAGACAGAATAAAGGGCAGGAGGTTGTATGTCCAGTTATGGAGGGGGGTAAACGAACTAAGTTGTCTGTTACCATTGGTGAGTGGGAAAAGTGCCACCCCTCCTACCACAGGTGTGTGCACAAAGCAATTCAGACCAATGCCATTGTGGACTAGCAAACCCACCTTGGAGTGAAGAGACTCAGACACATGAAGGTCAAGTGGAAACTGTATCTCATGTTGAGGTGCTCACGCAGAGAAGGGCTGAATAGGAATCACCTGGGGAAACAGATGGGGCAAGGTAGGAGGCAGACCACCCACAAGGCTCACCTCCTTCCAGCCCCACACTTCCGTCCTGTGGGTTGCCAGCCATAGCATTTTATCAGCAAGTGAAGGGAGCAGCCTTTTTCTACACCTTTTGGTTACAGCTGTTGCTCCCTGCATGTCACCCAGGAGTGGCTTCATTTTGAAGGGTCACAAGTTGAATCCTACCCAAATAAAGACTAAGACCTTGTTGGAAAGTGACTCACCAGCACCAGAAATGCAGTCTGTCCATCCTGGGCTGTGTATGTGGGCTTTGCCAGGAAGGACAGCCCCAGCTGTACACTCACTAGCCATGCCATTTATCTGAGGGTCTAGGCTTGGTAAGTAGGGCATGTAGATGGGAAATGAAAACTTCTCAAAAAAGTTCCATGTGCCAAGGACTTCATTAGGTACTTCCTACTGATCTTGCTCCATCCTCACAATGGCCTTGTGAGGTGGACAGGCTAATCCCCGTATTGACGAGGAAACAGAGGGTCATGGAAAGGTCAACATGCTCGTGAATGTCAGAGGAGACTTGAATCCAGGGCTGGCAGCCTCACCATTCAGCAATGCTGGCTGATCTCCCAACCTCCTAAACCTGCTCCCTGGATGCTCGGAAGCTGTTGGGCTGGTTGGGTGAGAGCATTGTGTATGCGTGATGATTGTGAGGGCAGGCGTGGCCCCAGGGCCTGGACTCTTCAGGTTGGGGAGCAGCTGTCAGACCTCCCTTTGAGAGCAGCAGGCAGGCAGGCAGGCGAGCCAGCAGACTGGGGGTTCTCAGGTAGGGCTCAGGCCCCATGCCCAGGCAGTCCCAGGGTAGATCATGCCCTGCTCTGTGACAGCCCCTGTGAACCAAGCCACCTTTGCTTTTAAGAGTCTAGCTATTTTGGGGTTGGAGTGGGATTTACCCATTAATTAACTAAAATAATTTACTTAAAAAACAAACACATACTTGCAGAAATGAAAACAAGATAGAAATGTACAAAGTTGAAAGTGTAGGTTCCAATGGAGGTTCATTGATTTGGCAAATGTACCACTCCAGTGGGGGATGTTAATAGTGGAGAAGGGGGTGCATGGTGGCAGGGTGCAGCTCAGTTATGCTGTGAACCTAAAGCTTCTTTAAAAAATTAAATGTATCAGAAAAAATGTAATTCCCTTCCTCACTTCTCTCTAGTCTCATACTTCAGAGATAACCACTGTTAACAGTTGTTCCATGTATGCATACATGTATATCTATACACACATAAACCTTTGCATGAAGAGAAAAGTTAAAAAAGTAAAATGGGTAATAGCATGCATTTTTGGCTGTTTACCTTTTCTTCACTTAATAATAATAGCAGACATTTATTGAATACTTAATGCATTCTTGCACTGTGCTAAGAACTCCAGAATTCTCACAGCAACTTTCTAAACTAGTTACTGCCATTCTCCTCATTTTACAAATGAAAACACTGAGACTAAGGATGAGAAACAGTCCCAAGGTTGTAGAACAAGTCGGGGGTAGAATTGCATCCAGGTAAACTGACCCATACATTTTTTTATTTCTGCACACATCACATTCTTCCCACTGTCAGCTTTCCATATCACTTCCTGTAGATCTGCCTCATTCTTTCTAATGGCCCCAGGTATTCCATAAGAACAATGTACCAACATTTATATAACACATGTCTTATTTGTGGATACTGAGTTTTTTCCAATTTCTTTTTACTGTTATAAAATCAGTAATGAACATCTTTGCACTTATGTAAGCTTTTGTAATTCTGTACTCTGTCACAGTTCTCTATCTCAGCCCTTTCCTTCTCATTCATCAAAGATGCCAGCTGTAAAATCAATATTATCAATGGTAATATTCAAAAACTGTCCTTTAGTCCATCTCCCAGCCCCTTTCCATCCCCCTTTTTCCAGGACCAAATTTAAAAGGGTCTGTGGAGTGGCTCCCATGCCCTTTTCGATTTTCCAAAGGCTTAATGAGCTCCTCCCATGAATCAGACACGTGTGAGGCATCACCCGAACTCTCATCTAGTGGGCGAGAGAGTGTAAGCAGTGAGGTGACACTATGTTCCCTGTGAGTATGAATCCAGGTCTTCTAAGCCTCTGTTCTTGCACTGCATCTGGAAGAGGGCCCCCAGCTCTGCAAGATGAACTGGACTCCACTTGGCTCTGGTCCTTCTTATGCTAAACCCATCTCTGAGACAGCGTGCTGCACCCCTGGCATGTCCCAAGTGGTAAGTGCAGCTCGTGCCTTCACCCATGTGGCAGAGGAGCCAACATAAGTGGTGATCTGTGATCTGCCTGCCTGAATGGAGGCTCAGGTCACCAGCTGATACAGATGCTGCAAATGGTATTTGGCAGAGCCCTGCACTGAGCCACAACAGGGCTACAGTCCCTGTAGCTGCAACATGGAGAGTCTGGCTGGAACCATCTAGCCTTTCCCATCTGCAGAAGCATGGTCCGCAGGAGGTCCCAAGAGGCTCCTAGGTAGGGCAGCCTATGCTGTCTTACCCTGTTCTGAGGACCTTTGCCAAGACCCTCTCGCTACCTGTGGAAGGGAGCTTGGATTTTGGATTCAGACACACCCGAGTCGTGTAACCTTTCAGAGCCTGTGTTTTCCCATCTGACAAATGGGAATAGAAAACACTCAATAAACCCCAGTTTTCATTCTCCTCTCCCTTCTGTGTCTCTCACAGGGACTTCAGTGATCCCACTGAGAACCCAAACCTCCAGCTCTTTCTCGCACACCCTGTGCGGCTATGAGCTGACTGTAGTGTCATTTGAGGGCACTCAGTTTGACATCCCTCAGGGAGGACAGGGTCAGACACAGGACTTCAGGGTCATCAAGGTGGCAGATGGCACCTTTTTCTGGACTGGCTCTGAGAAGCAGAGGTAATTCCACTCTCATTCTCGGAATCCCCATCCCATAAATCCTGGGAGCCCCAAGCTTGTCCTACTCCAGCCTCCTTCCTGCTCAGGCATAGACAGGATCCCTGGCAGGGAAGCGGCAGTGCAGCCCCAGTCAGGCTGGGGTGAGGAGAGGCATGATAGCCGGGGTCCTCCCCGAGAACACCTTGGAAGCTGAGTGTGCCGGGTGCGCCTGGTTGGCAGCTCAGAGACCAGTGCCTTTGGCCTTAGTGGCAGACAGCAGGCGCTCTCACCTTGCCTCTGCCACCTGCTCTCCTGGGGTTTAGTTTTCTCTACTATAAAATGGGTTTGTAATCAATAGTTCTTCAGACCACGGTGAGACCTGACACCAAGCACAAGCTCAGCAAATCCCAGGCCCAGCTCCCTTCCCTCAGCCCCAGCAGGCCTCCTATTTGGTCTCCTTTGCTCTCTTCCCTCCAACCACCAGGAGGGGCCAGCAATTCCCTTACCAGGTATCTGCCAGGCTCCCTTAGGGCAGGTCCCTTGGGCCTTCAGGCTGGGCTTTCAGGCAGGGCATGGTCCTCTGGGTCCTCAAGGGTCTCATCCTCAGCCCTTACCCCTTGGGTGTGGGCACTAGCCACACTCTGGTGAAGTGGCCCTCTCCATTGGGAAAACAGAGCTATAGGACTGGCTAAGCAGAAAGGTGGGCAGAGCCTCCCAGGGCTCCTCCCTTGGGTGGAGCTCTGACCCAGTCCTGGGTGTCTATGGGAATGGCCCAGCTCCTGCTGTGGCTACTGGCTGCCAGGGGTTTAATCCTGAGTTGTCTTAGCTGTGCTCCCAGATCATAACCTGAAAAAGCTCTTGACTTCAAAGATCCATGAAAGTCAAATAAAGTGGGTGACCCCACCCACTGTGCCTGGAAGATGAATTAGGGGTTCTGAATTTGGAGGACACCCCTCTATCCTGGTATAATGGAACAGGAAGTAACAGTATGTATGCCCTTGGGCAAGCCATTTCATCTCTTGTCCTCAGCTTCCCATCCATAAGACAGAAACTGACCATTCTAAAACTGATTCCTGATTGTACATTATAAGATCATTTTTGGGATCAACAGAAAGCCGTGTCCACCGTGTCCATGTAAAAGAAGACTTGCAGACCCCAGGACATCATGCTTTCCAGCCTGGAAAATTTCAAAATGAGACACAGGCCAAGAGAAGTTAGGACAGAGCTGAGCAGTCCAACCCAGGAGGAGGTAGGAGAGACTTTGGGAGATTCTTTAACTCCCCCGAAAGTCCCTTGAGGAACATGCTTCCTCCCTGGCCAGTCAAATGTCCCAAGAGAAGTGCTTCAACAGTGTTCTCTGAGTCCTGAGTCCTCTCTGTCACAATAGCTCTTGGCCCCAAAACTCATTCATTCCTGGTTCCAGCCCCATGGGAAGGCACAGGGAATCCCCTGGAGGCTTGGCTTCGTACCCTGAGAGGGCTGGGAACTGGGGAGGGGGTATGATAGAGGGCCGGGAAAGAGCTGAGCCTGTGGCAAGGTGCCCCGGGACACCTCCTACCCATCACTGCTAAGCTTCTGCCTGGGCCCGCCAGTTTTAGAGGTGGGAAGATGGGGAGACAGGGCGAGGAGTGGGAGAGGGAGTGACTGGAGCTGCAGGAAGTAAAAGGAGGTAGGATGGAGGGGGTGGGCCTCAGTGTACAATGCCCCATAGATGCCTTTGGCTCTAAACCGGGTTCCTTAGTGTGCCCCAGAGCCTGGCCAGCCTTGCAGACATTTCTGTGCTGGTGGGTAGGGTAGGCATCTGAAAAGAAAGCTCTTTTATTTCTCCTGAGAGGCCTTACTTTTACCTGGGAAGCTTGGAGGAGGCTGGAACGGGAATGGCTGAGGAGCCAGTTTCAGGTTCTCAATGAATGGAAAGTCATTTGGGCTTTTCTCAAAATTTCCAAGATGTTCTCACATAACAACAAAGACTCAAAGGTAACACAGAAGATCCAGAGCTGGGAAGGGGGAGTCCTCTGACTCAGGAACCATGAAGCTTACATGAGAGAACACAGGCCGGTTAGCTTAACACAGGGTGGCTTTGGGCAAGCTACTTAACCTCTCTGGACCTCAGTTTCCTTATCTGATAAGTGGGGATGTTGATTCTCATATTGTTGCTGCAAGAATTCAGCAATGACAGGTGTCATAGCATATCTGCAACTACTTGGCATATTGTACCTGGAACATCGTAAATGCTCAATAAATTATTCTTTTTATCCTGATGTTGTTAGTATTTTCTCAGGTTCATACTTCTCTATCCAATTTCCATCCATCTAAGTATCCACCAATCATCTATTTATCAATGTTTATCATTAATCTATCATATTTCTCATCCCTATCATTAATCTAGCTATCATGTATAATATCTATCTATCTGTCACCCATCATTCCATAACTTATCTTGCCAGTCAGGCCATTGGTGCTTTCCTTGCATGGTTCATACTGTATTTCTTCTTTTTTTTCTTTTTTTCTTTTGGTATCATTAATATATAATTGCATGACCAACATTATGGTTACTAGACTCCCCCCATTATCAAGTCCCCACCACATATCCCATTAGAGTCATGGTCCATCAGTGTAGTAAGATCTATAGAATCACTACTTATCTTCTCTGTGTTGTACTGCCTTCCCCATGGCACCCCCCTACATTATGTCTGCTAATGGTAATGCCTCTTTTTTCCCCTTATCCCTCCCTTCCCACACATCCTCCCCAGTCCGTTTCCTTTAGGTAACTCTTAGTCAGTTCTTGGGTTCTGTGAGTCTGCTGCTGTTTTGTTTCTTCAGTTTTTCCTTTGTTCTTATACTCTGCAGATGAGTGAAATCATTTGATACTTATCTTTCTCCGCCTGGCTTATTTCACTGAGCATAATACCCTCTAGCTCCATCCATGTTGTTGCAAATGGTAGGATTTGTTTTCTTCTTATGGCTGAATAATATTCCATTGTGTATATGTACCACATCTTAATCCATTCATCTCCTGATGGACACTTAGGTTGCTTCCATTTCTTGGCTATTGTAAATAGTGCTGCAATAAACATAGGGGTGCATCTGTCTTTTTCAAACTGGGCTCCTGCATTCTTAGGGTAAATTCCTAGAAGTGAAATTTCTGGGTCAAATGGTAGTTCTATTTTTAGTTTTTTGAGGAACCTCCATACTACTTTCCACAGTGGTTGAACTAATTTACATTCCCACCAGCAGTGTAGGAGGGCTCCCTTTTCTCCACATCCTCGCCAACATTTGTTGTTTGTCTTTTGGATGTTGGCCATACTAACTGGTGTGAGGTGATATCTCATTGTGGTTTTAATTTGCATTTCTCTGATGATTAGTGATGTGGAACATCTTTTCATGTGCCTGTTGGCCATCTGAATTTCTTCTTTGGAGAAGTGTCTGTTCAGCTCCTCTCCCCATTTTTTAATTGGATTATTTGCTTTTTGTTTGTTGAGGTGTGTGAGCTCTTTATTTATTTTGATGTCAACCCTTTATCGGATATGTCATTTATTAATATATTCTCCCATACTGTAGGATGCCTTTTTTGTTCTGTTGATGGTGTCCTTTGCTGTGCAGAAGCTTTTCAGCTTGATATAGTCCCACTTGTTCATTTTTGCTTTTGTTTCCCTTGCCTGGGGAGATATGTTCATGAAGAAGTTGTTCATGTTTATGTCCAAGTGATTTTTGCCTATGTATTTTTCTAAGAGTTTTATGGTTTCATGACTTACATTCAGGTCTTTGATCCATCTCAAATTTACTTTTCTGTATGGGGTTAGATAATGATCCAGTTTCATTCTCTTACATGTAGCTGTGCAGTTTTGCCAACACCAGCTTTTGAAGAGGCTGTCATTTCCCCATTAGTATATCCATGGCTCCTTTATTGCATATTAATTGACCATATATGTTTGGGTTAATATCTGGAGTCTCTATTCTGTTCCACTGGTCTGTGGCTCTGTTCTTGTGCCAGTACCAAGTGTTGATTACCATGGCTTTGTAGTAGAGCTTGAAGTTGGGGAGCATAATTCCCCCTGCTATATTCTTCCTTCTCAGGATTGCTTTGGCTATTTGGGGTCTTTTGTGGTTCCATATGAATTTTGGAACAAACTGCACTTCTATGTAGGCATTCAGGAGATATGTTAATAGGTTGATTATACCTGGGGGTTAGCCCTCAAGTTAATAATGTTGGTATGATAAGGGGTCTTATCTCCCAGCTTCAAACCATGTTCTAATCCAGCACCAGCTTCTTCTTAGGTTACTTTCAGAACAACTGAAGAAATGCCAACACCGGGGAGTTTCCAGGGAAGCCAGATTCCTCTCCTGTGATTCTAGGCAGCCTTGCTCCTTGCCTCTAGAACCCCCTGCAGCCTCTGCACCATCCAGGCCACCTAGTTGCCAAGTGTGACCTCTAGTCTGAGGATGCCTGAGGTCTATGGTCTTTTAGGATGTGTGGCTATGCAGACATACTGTGCATGGATTATTCATCCCAGTCTCCATCTCTACACCACATGGCCTCACACCCTAGAATGTGGCCTAGGAAAGCAAAGGCCAGAGTGAGTAGGTGTGCCTTGATCACCATGCATACAAGATGCTAGTAAGTTGTCATAGTGCTCTGCATTTACATAGTGCTTGGCAGTTTTCAGAGCCTCTTCATGGGCCTGGGCCTTATCCTATCTGAACCACATTATAATCCTGTGAGGTAAGCAGGGTTTGTTCTTTTATTCTCACTGGGCAGATGAGGAAGCTGTGCCCTAAGTCACACAGCTTCCAAGTAGTACTGTCAATGTGGACTGGAACCCAGCTCTTAGGATTACATGGCAGCTGCTTACCTCACACATCCACTCAGTGATGGGGGTGGGAGTGCAGATGAACACGAACAGAGTTCAGATGAAGCAGGGGACAGAGACAGCCTTTGGATCTTCCCCTGGCCTGGGAGGCCACAGCGGGACAAGGCTACCTAGACTGTGCTTTCCTGGAAATGATGCCTCTCAGCCTGGACACCCCACCAACCTGCAATCCCAGCTGGAACCCCTAGGCAAACTCTGTTCCCATTTTTTCCTCCCCATCATCAATACCTGATTGACCACCACCCAGACACCACCTTATTCATCTCATCTGCCAATGCATGGTTCAGTGTCTCCTCACCTTGGAGACCAGGGTCTCCAAACAAGGCCTGTGTGCATGAGGCTTTGGGCAAGATGAGTCTCTGGGGCGCAGGAAAAAATATTAGAATATCTATGGCTTCAAACAATAGTAAAGACATTGTACTTACTGCTATTTACTATGTGGACTGTTCAAACTGTCCAAGGTCACGTACCAGTGTCACTAACTCTGCATCAGCCACTTAAGCCTGAGGATGGAGCAGGGGTTCTTAACATGGAGGACTTGGCACCCACTTCTTTACTTTCAGTATAACTTCACCTTCTGGAGTGCATATGGGCCAGGTTAAATGGATTTATAATTTGTTTTCACTAAATTCACCCTAAAGAAATGGACACATGGCTTAAAAATGAGTCCAGCAAAAGAAACTACTGAGAGGAGAGAGCATTAATACAAACAGAAGCAAATGGTAATAAAATGGTAATGTTGACTCTTTGCCTACTTAGTGCCTAATGCAATTAAACATCTTCCACATGAAGAGTTTTAGTGGTTTTCAAACCTTTTGGTTCAATATATAAAAAAATGCAATTGATGCATTTGCAAGAACAATTGATAGACATTGGAGAGGATGGAAATTAACCAGCTGAATTTAAGCCAAAACCTTTGTGTAATTGGTGAGAAGACTGAACAATTAGTACTCTAATAAGCACAGCCAATGCAGCACTTTTCCCATTTGGATCTCTGCACCTTAGCAAGGTATCTTTTTTCAATTCTGAAAGTTGTTGGAGCCAAGTATTAAAATAATTTGAACTTAAAACTAGACCTTCTGAATATTGAACTGTAAAATGTTAATGTGAAGATCACACATAATATCAACCACATCGCACTCACTACAGATATTACTATTCATAACAATCCCATTCAGCAAAAAAGGCTTTTGTGTAGTTAACAAACATAGTGTTATTTTATCTTTAGCTCATCATTTAAATGCTTCTTTCCATGTCTTACTGTGATAAGATTTGCAATAAGAAATACACATTTGGTCTGGTTCTTACTCCTGGCCCAAAGCTCCTAAAACCCTTGGAATTTCCTAAGCATGGAGAGCAATACTGGTGTCTTTGGTCTGTTACTGGGGTGCCTTTTGGAATGCCCCCAAGTCACCTAAGGATGGGGGCTGGTTGCCAGAGAAGCTAACCATGTGATTTGGAGGGTTGAAAACCCACACCCAATCTCCAAGGAGGGGAAGGAGGCTGGAGGGAGCATCAGTCACCAATGGCAAATGATTCAATCAATCATGCTTCAGTAATGAAGCCTCTATAAAAACCAGAAAAGACTGGGTTCGGAGAGCTTCTGAGTTGGTGAACTTGTAGAAAAACCAGGAGGAGAGTTTTCATTGGAGAGGACATGGGTCCTCTGCACATTTCTTTTTTTTTTTTCTCTGCACATTTCTTGCCCTACACATCTCTTCCATCTGACTGTTTCTGAGTTATATCCTTTCATAATAAACTGATAATCCAATAGTGGGTAAAATTGCAATATTTCTAGAAGTCTCGCCTGGCCTTAGTGCATCTCCATATAAATAGGTGTTTCCAAGAGGTGGAGAGAATTAGTCCATCTCCATATCAATAGGTAATTACACGGGGGAGCGAGGGCATATCTGGACCTGAGAGGTTCTGTGGGGCCCCTTTTTCTGCAGCCAGGTCACAAGAGACACAGGCGAGCAGACATGGACGGTTACTTGTAAGCAATAAATGGGTTTCTCCCACTTTCTCTCTCTCTTTAACTGATTTCAGTTCAAAGGTATTTTGCCCCAGGCTGGGAAAATATACCCACCCCCACCTCAAAAAGTTACATCAAGAAGTAAAATATTTCTCTGAATTCTGTGTGCTGCTCTAGCAAATTAATCCAACCCAAGGAGGGGGGCATTGGAACCCCTGATCTCTAACCAATTGGTCAGAAGCACAGGTGACAACTGAACTTGGAATTGGCATCTGGAGGAAGGGGACAGTCTTGTGGGATTTGAGCCCTTAACCTATGGGATCTTGTCTTGCCAATGGGTTTCAGCCCCCAGCAAGTTCACCATGGATTCAGTGTGACCAAAGAAATGATAGTAGAATGTTCTTAGGGTGAAAAGGTTATATCCAACTTTATTTCCACAGTGGCAGGTCAATCACTAAAATCCTGTCCACTCAGAGCAAGTCTGCATGCAGCAGGCTGGTCTCTGCCTCTGGGCCTCTCTGCCTGCACAGCCGTCCTCTGGGCCCCTCTGTCCTTGGAGCTGCCACCACGCTGGGCTCTGCTCTCCTGCAGCCTTGCAGCTTCACCACTGTGTGACCCAGAGCACTGGGCAGAACTCTTTATACAGAGTCAATAGCAATGTATTGCCCACACATGTGTAGTGAGCTATCTCCAGGGGAATAGTGTCAGAATTGAGTTGAATTGTAGGACACCCAGCAGGTGCTGGAGAATTGCTTGTTAGTGTGGGGAAAAAGCCTACACACCAGAACTGGGTGCAAAGACATCACCCAAACACAGGCTGTATTAGGACATAAGACATGTTTATGGTTTCCAAGGAAACAAATGTACGTATATTGAGGATATGGGGTCAAGAAAATATGGAGACAGTTGGGCCAGGCTATTGAGGAAGTTCATGCCTGTTCTTTCAGCCTCCAATTGTTTCTTCATAAAAACCTAGAGGGGATTAAATTACTACTCTGATTTCAACTCTCTGTTGAGCCCTTCCTCCTAGAAAGAGTGGCAGCCCTTAATGCCTCAGAGGCTGGTCAGGTAATTTGGCATAAGAAGAGGGCTGAGTGTAAGGCATGGAGTGAACCTTGGAGAACAGCAGAGTTCTTTGCCTAAAAGCATTCCGATTAAATTTTAAACCCTCAACAGGCAAGAGAAAATTCTGCTGCGGCCAGAATCACATTTTTGGGCTGGTTTTGTAACCCCTAAAGAGGTCAAGGCTGGCTTTGGAAAACACTGTTCGTCTCTCCAGTCAGGTCTCTTGCGGCTTCCTCCGAAACTCTACCTACATCGCAGTCATTGAGAATTCCTGCTGATTTTTGCCCTGTTCAGATCCCTCTTCCTGGTCAAGTAAGCTTGAAACAGCTTGGAGCCTGTGGCCACCCCCTTTGTGAAGCTCGCCAACTTCTCCTTCCTGGGGCTGCCTTCACACGTTGCTCTTGTTGGTTTTTATTCTTCTCAACACATAGCTGACTTGCCTGTCTTCCTGAGGTCATGTTCTTTATCTTATTAATCAGTGCATCCCCAGTACCAAGGTCAGTGCTTGGTCACACAGTGGGTTCTCAAAAAGTCTGCTGAGCTAATCCAGTGAATGAAGGTGAGCAAAGGCAGCTATACCCTGGGTAATAGCAGTGTATTATTAGCTCTAGCATTTGCTTCTAATTTCCAGTAATAATACAAACCTTCCCTTTTACCCCATCACCTTCCCTCTGCAGCCCTTCAGCTCCAAGGCATAAACTTCCAGACTTAACGATGAAAGCTGCCTTCTTGGCCATACCTCTGCAGTGGACACCAACTATGTGGCTAAGGCAGTGGTTCCGGAAGTGTGGTCTGCCCAGCTGTGCCATGTCACAATCACCAGGGCTACTTGTTTCAAATGCACATTCCTGGGCTTCTCCCCAGACCTACTGAATCGGAATCTCAAGAAATGAGACCTAGGAATCTGAATTTTATTTAGCTTCCCAGGTGATTCTTACTCAAGCTGAAATTTGAGAAGTATTGCCATGAGGTGGACCAGATCCCATTTCATTCACTCATTGCCTGCGTGAATTGATATTACTGAATTCCTACCCATCCGTGCCAGACACTGTGCCAAGTGCTGGTGGAATATTGCTGATTCACTCACACACACCAGCCCTTTCTCTTTTGAAGCTTACAGTTTAGAGGTGGAGATAGTTAATAAATAAGTATGGAAACATATTTAACTACAACTTGTGGTAAGAGCTCTGAAGGAGATAAATAGGCTATTAACAAAAGGGATTAAGAGGGAGGCTGACCAGTTTAGCCAGACTAACCCTGGAATGTCCCTTTGAGAAGTGGCATTTAAGTTGATGCCTGGAAGACGGAAGGAGTGGCTGTGGGTCAGGAGGGCAGGGTAGGTAGGTTGGGGGCTGAGGGACACCTGTGGGAGTGAGTGCCCCATTCAGGGAAGTGAGTCCTGACTGGAGGAGAAGGTGAGGTGGGCCTCATGCCCTCTCAGGAGCCTTCCCATCTCAAATTCTTGGAAACAAATAATATCTACAGTAACATAAACCGCTGGGACTTTGATCCTTCCTTTCTGCTGGGGTTCAGCCAGACTCCCACAGACTGAGAAGTCAGGGAAGGTCCCACTCACTGTCTCCCACCCTGGCTGTTTGTTACTTTTCCTCAATCTGCCTTATCTTCTGACGTGCTGAGTCCCTGGCATCTTTAGAACACTGTACCGGAAGCTGAGAGTACTAACGACCTCAGAGACCACTCCCAAGCCACAGACAATCGCTGACACCGTGGGCTATAAGGCAGGTGAAGAAAGGTGGGCTTACCTGACTGGGAAGTGGTTCCTAATGAGGGCAGACCTACTGTGCAGCAGGCACTGCTGCTTCAGGGAAGGTGGTTGGAAGAGAGATTTGTGGCAGACAGTGTTCTCTGCTGACAAGTAGAGGTTCAGAGCCAGAAGACGGCAGGCTGTGTCACCAAGCCTCAGCCATCACATTACTGTAAAGAGATCATGCCCGGCATGCCCGGCATACCCTGCCTTACCATATTTCTTCCACTCAAAGCAAAACAAAAACAAACCCTTAATGTCATTGATGAAGGGTCAGTTTAGATACATTATCTTCATTTGTCAAAAAAGATTCCCTAGTCAATTTCAGGGCTCCTTGATTCCAAATATTTTCTCTACATTCCCTACAAGCTAGGTGGAGCCTGGAGACCACCCCAAGACCAAGGAAAAAAGCAGGCAATGTTGCTGTTCATTTTGCCAGTGACCCCTAGATCCTAAAGGGTCATCTACATTGACCACACTGACTAGAGACAAGACTTGGCCTTGGGGATTCCCTGGTTGCCACCTTAAATACAGGTCTTCTTCTGCCTTCTACAAGATCAATTTTGGTCTTGAACTTTAGGCACTTGAACTCTCTGACATTATGTTTGTTTAATTTACCACTTTGTCTTCAACGTGGTGACCAGTCTGGCCTCTGGTTATTCTCTCGATGAGAGACCATATAAATGCACTCATGGATGTTTTCAGTCATTTACCACACATGTATTGGGTTGGGCCCTTTGCAAGGCTCTAGACTAGAAGTCAGCAATCTTGTCAGTTAAGGGCCAAATTGGGCATATTTAAAGCTTTGCTGCCATACTGCAACTACTCAGCCTTGAATTTATAGCACAGAAGCAGCCATGGGTAATATATATGCACACAGGTTGGGGCAATGTTCCAATGAAACCTTATTTACAATAACAGGCAGTGGGCAGGATTTGGTGCAGGCCTGGAGTTTGCTGGCCTCCAGGTCACTCGGTTGATGACTCATGAATTGGAGCATGTGCCCACAGCTCTGCACACTTGCAGTGATGGAATTCCTTTGAAACGAGCATTTTGAATACTGAAATCATTTCTATAACTTGCCCCACTAAATCAGTACCTGTTCTCTTTTTCTCTTTCTTTAATATCAATTCCCATTAGATTCGTCCCCCCAAGCAATCAGCTTTCCTTATTTTCTTCCATTACCTGCTCCCCGCCTCCATGCGGATACAGTGTCAGGGCTGTCATTTCTCTGTTGTGTGGATGATTCCACACTGCGCCCCTCAGACCTTCCTGCTGGAGTTACTGCAGCAGTGGGTCCCAACTAGGGTCAGTTAGCCTTCACCCCTAGAATCTTGAAGTGGCCCAAATCCCATTGCAAATTCAAACCAGTTTGGGCAGGAGAGGTTGTTTCCCTTTTCACTGGACAGAGGTTCCTTCACCTTTTCAGGCTATGCAAACACTCTTCTTTCATTAAAGAGGCAGAAGATGACACTGGGCTAATCCATGGTGGCCCCTTCTACAGCGTGCATCTCCAAACCCTTCAGCTCCTTCCTGAAAACTCACAGCCAGGACCCTGCCTTTGCTTCCCACCACCATTGTGGAATGTGCACAGCATCCATCACTCAGGATTCATCATTCAACACTTACTCAAAAGTATTTTTCAGGCACCTCTTACATTCCAGGTGCAAAACAGGCATGGTCCTTGCCCTTCTGAGCTTTCAAGTCAGCAAATATTTTCTGAAAAGGAACAGATAGTAACTATTTTCAGCTTTGTGGGCCTCATTTTCTCTTTTACAACTACATAACTCTGCTATAATGCTAAAGAAGTCACAGGCAACATATAAACAAATACGGCTGTGTTCCGATAAAACTTTATTTATAAAAACTAGGCAATGGGCAGAATTAGGCCCATGGGCTGTAGTTTGTCAGCTATGGTGTGCATTTTGCAACTGCTTCATCCCTGGCTGTGTAAAAACTGCAATTCTGTGAAATACCAACACCTGAGAACTGAGAAGTACATGATTCCTTGGGAAAATGAAATAACATGAAGCCTTAGGCAAATACATTCGATGAATAAAAACTAAAGTGGTTCCCAACTCAATCAAAATAGAGATTGGAAGTTTGAGTGGCAGAGAGGTGAGCCTTACACAGAGCAGCTAATTCTGTAGGTGCCTCAAAGACCAGTCCTATGAGGTCAGGGAAATCCACCTGGCCCATTGTTGCCACAGACTCCTGGCTTGCTCCTGCCCCCTCTTTCCCGTAGTGTTAGAGACATGTCTCTCTAAGCTCAGTCCCAAAACGGGCCTCTCCAATCCCTTTAGTAGGCATTTGTTTTGTGAACATTCATGTAGCCAGTTCAGGTACCCCTGTGGCCTTGCCAGACTTCTTCCTGGGCACCCCCAGGGGTGCCGCCATGTTGCTCTTGCCATCTCTCCAAAAGGTGGGGGCACCCACCTAGAATCCTAACAAGGTGCTGAGGTCTCCAGGAAGGCCCTTCTAGTGTGACCCCCCAAGTGACTCCCCATTTTCTTCCCTATTGCCCCTCTGCTCTGCCGCTGTCACACCCAAACATGCCTTGCTCGGACACACCTCTCTGATTTTGCACACTGGTTTCCTCTTCCTGGAACACCCGCCCTGCTCTCCCCACCCACTGAACTGTTCCTCATTCTTCAAGAACCAGGCCCAGTGCTGGCTTCTCCAGGAGGTCTTCCTGCTGCTGACCCTTTACACACACATAGACCCACAGATTCTTGGCACACAGATGCATACATACACACCTTCCATACAATGCACGTGCACACACAAAGATGCACATGTATTACATACAGACACACATGCAATACACCACACACACTACTCACACATGTACACACACCTGCATTGCCTTCCAAACAGCCCCTCTCATCCAAGAGGAACCCCACGGCCCCCACATACATTTGCATACCCGCAGTGCCCTCCCCCCACAACACGCCCAGCACCCGCTGCCCCTTCTCCGTGCTTTAGGTTGTGTGGGGTGCGGCTCTCAGCAGGTCCTGCACTGGGCCATGGTGTATTCATTCCTCTTCCTCACTCTTCCACCAAGAGCCTTGTCTGAGCTCCAGTCCCTAACATGGCATCTGGCACACAGGAGGGACTGAATAAGCAATTGGGACATTGAAAATGAATCGAAGTGGGCTCATGAGTGAAGGGTGGGGTTGAAATGAGCCATAGAGATGATTCAGGACAGGTTTTCAAGCCAAGAGTGTGCAGCCCCGGGCCTGAAAAGAGTTGGGGTAAGGCAAGAGCATCTTTACTTTGAAAACAAAAATAATCAAACATGAAAGAAACAATATGACTCCCAGGTGACTCTCCTGTGGGTTCTTGGTTAGGAAGCCCTGGTCAAGACTAGGGCCCTCTCATCTTACAGAGAAGCAAAGCAGATGGCTCTTCTCTCACCTGAAGGTGGGTCAGGACCTGGGCCCTGGAGTGGTGGCATTCACTGAGCCAGCCTCGCAGAGCTGCAGTTGGGGGTGATTCTGCCTCCCAGTGGATACATGGCGATGGATTTCTGGAGACTCTGTCACAGCTGGAGGGCAGGTGCTACTGGCACCTTCTGACTAGAGAGCAAGGATGTTGCTACAAGGCCCAGGCAGCCCCCACCCCCGTCCCCAACAAAGCGCAGGGCAGCCTACAATGTCAATAAAGCCATTCCTGAGACACACTGGCATCGAGAAAAGAACACGGGCTTTTGAAAGAGGTTTGAATCCCAACTCTGCCACTTTCTGACTGTGTGACATGGGACACTTCTCCACTGCCTCTAAAACTCAGTTTCTCATCTGCAAAATAGGAAGATTATGTCTGCGTCACAGGGTCATTGTGAGAATGGGAAATACACAAAGTGCCTGCCTAGCTGAATCATGGAGTGCATGGAACATGTGTGGCGGATGACGCCTCCCGTCTCCAGACTCAGCGGACTTCCCAAGCCAGCATCCTAAATTCAGCATGAAATGCCTCCACCTTTCACTCTTCTGGGACCTTTTTGGATCTTGCTCCTGTGTCTCTGATCTTGGCTTTTAGAAGTGTCCCCGTTCTATTACTGGCCTGCCTCTCTTTGAACTCTGTGTGTAGGTGAGATGGGGTTCTGAGCCCATTATCTTCTTCAACCCCACACCTTGAATATGTGTATATCTCTGCTTGAGGGGCTGTGTTAGCTCTGGATATGTAAAACATTCCTTGGACATAGGACTTGGGGTGTGCATGCACATGTGTACATGCTCACGTGTATCTGTGCTCCTTCCTAGCTTCTCCTCTGGTGTGATTTGCAGAAAGAAGATGGTACAGGCATTCCTGATTTGGAGGCACAGCATTTTCATCTCTAAACATGTGTTAATTCACATCCTCCACTGTATTCATGAGCTGAAAATAATAAGAAAGGCCCACAACAAAAGTGAAGCTTACCCATCTTCTCCCACTGTTGCTCTGCCTGCCTCTAGTATTTAAGAGGAACCTGTTATCCTCATTTGGGCAAAGATGTCAAGGACTCCGGAAGGGGACTGTGAGGGGTGTTACCAGTCCTGAGCTCCTCTGGGCATTGACCCTCTCCTAACTGTCTCAATAGTTCCAAACACCCGGGGGAACTCCCCAGACAGCCCTCTAAAGAGTCCAGGTCCAGAAGAGAGGTCAGAGAGGGAGTGGCTCAGCCCAGCCTTTCTCTTCTCAGCTGGAAAGAGCTGATCTCTCCCTTCCAGGCACAAACCCACAACAGGGGTTCCCTTGATGCAGACACTGTCCTGAGCCTGCTGAGAGCACAGCTCTCGTCCAGAGCTGCCAGGGTCTGCTGAAGCTCGGCTAGGCTGTTCTGGGCACTGTGCTCTACCTCATCGGCCTGCTCTCGGGCACCACTTCTTGCCCTTTGTTGGCAGCCAGCTGCTGGCGGCTGAGCTGGGCACACCCACCTCCCTGCCCACCAGCTCTTCAGCAGCCTGGCAAGGCTGAGGGACAGGAGGGGCCTTGGTGCTCACCCTCCCCCCGCCGGCCCTGTTACCTGTTAGCTCGCCACCTGAGCAGGTCCTCTACCTTCATACAGACCAATCCTTCCATCACTTGCTTTGGGAAACCTCCAGGCAAAACAGTCCATCCAGCCCTTTCTGCTACCTGGCCTGGCCAGTGAGCAGTCTGCTTCAGAAGATACTTTAAGGCAAAACCAGAAATGCCCAGGCAAAACGATTTACCAGAACTATTCTGGCTCAACATGTCTTCAGTCAAAAGGGACACTAAGTGAACTTGGATAGATGGATGAAAACCTATTTTATCATCAAAGGTCACCTTTCTGATGTTGCCAACATGCTCACTAATTCAAATCCTTATTTCTTCCTGTTGGAGTCTTTCAAAGGCTTTCACCTTGATCTCTTGTTTCCATTTGTTTCCATCTATCCCAGCCCTCTTTCAAAAATGAAGACCTGATCTTGTCACTCCCTTCCTCAAAAACTATCAATGGCTCCCTATTACTTCTAATAGAAACTTCTAAATTCTGTATTATGCCATTTCAGGCCCTACCTGGTCTCTCCCAAATGAATTCCCACAACAAGCTCTCACTCAACATGCTATACCCTATGTTCCAGCCTTACTATATGTCTTCTGCCTTTCCCTTCCTCAGCAATTTGCTTTTGCTGTTTTCTTCACCTGAAATACCCTTCCTTTCCCATTTTTCCCCCTTCTGAAAGCTTACTCATCCTTTAAGACACATTTCAAGTGCCTCTCCCTTCCCAGAACCTCCTAGTTGGGGTGAATCTGTCCCATAGCATTTTGTCCCTATAATGTAGTGAAGTTCAAGAGTGGATTGGCTGCACGTTTTTCTTTCCCAGTACTGAAAGCTCCTTGAGGTCTAAGACTATATGTCATTAATCATTGTGGCTGATCTCCCTCCCTTCCCTGCATTTGAATGTTTGGCACAGATGGGGATTAAATAAATTGTGGAATTGAAGGTTTTTCTACAAGCTTTTTTAGGAACCACTGATGCTAACAGATGGGGGTGGGGGCTTGATGACTGCTGGAAATCCTCCCCAGCCAGCCAAATAGTGGCACAGCAGAGCAGTCAGCTTGGAGAACAACCAGAAAAGATGTTGAGATTTCCTGGAGAGCCTGCTCCAGTGGCTGGGAAGCCCACTCCAGCTGATGCCATATTAATTTCCCATTTGTAAGAGCCAGGCAGCCTCTTTCCTTCCTAAGCCTCTTCTTCTTCTCTCCAGCTCCCATCTCTGGCTGTTCTCCAGGGGAAATTCATGTCTGTAATGGTGGAATAATTAGCTCCCAATCCTTGTGTGCATTAACCTTGAATTGATGGTGTCAGCTAATGAGAGAGAGGGAGCAGGAGGGCTCAGGCATTACGGCGCCTCTGACTGCATTCCTTTCTCTAGGGCCCGGTGTGAACTGAGCCAAGGCTAATCGGCCCCCACGCCCTAAGAAAGCCCTCGCACAGTTTTCCGCTCCCAAGTAAGAGCGATCATTACAGGTTTTCCCACGCTCTATGTCCAACGTCAGTAATCTCCATTTTAGTCAAGTCTTCCCCCTACACCAAATACATTAAACAACATGTTTCTTCCCACAAAGATACCTTTACCTGTGGACTTCTGGTTGCCCTGGTCACGAGAGATGTGAGTCATAACCCTTGCTTACTAACTCTGTGAACCTGGACAAGCTGCTTGGCTTATTTGAGTCTGTTTTCTTATTTTTAGAATGGAGATGATTATGGTATCTACCTTATAGGGTGGTTGTATGGATTAAATGACTTAATATGTGCATGTAGGTTCTCAATCATAGGGCTGCACTCAGTAATGTGAGCTATTATGATTATTACTTAGTCCAGGTGAACACGATGACCCCGTACCCTCTCTGGGTCTCAGTTTCCCTTTCTCCAAAATAGGGGCTGAGACTTGCCGTCGGTAACTCTCAGGTGGAATGCTAAAACGGGATAGTTCTTGGGTCTCCCACCACCCTGTTTATATACCCAATCCTGCTCCTGTTTTTTTATCACTTGAAGTCTCATTTGATTTGTTCCACTCACTGAGGTAAAAGGTTCCTTGAATAGTAGTCAAAGTGTCCTAGTAACACAACAATGGAGAGAAGTGACTTCCTTAAGAACTTCAGTCAAAGCTGCTCCCTTCCAGTCGGGAAAAGTCACTGCATGTCACCAGTTGCTTCCTCAGATGGTTTCTGTCTCTGACAACCAACTGTATCAATTCACATAGTAATCCTTAATCAGCACAGGGTTTTATAGTTTATAGAGATTTTCCATCTCTATGGCCTCACTTCACACTCCCACTAAGCCCATGGGATAGCTGGGAAAAATATTGCCCATCCCATTTTACAGACAGGCTATTCATTCATTCAGCTACTTGTTGGACATTTAGGGGGCACATTTTGTACTGGCTGCCCCAGCTCAGATGATGAGTGTGTGTGGTGACGCACCATTGCCCTAAGGGCTGGCTCTGGGCCCTCTGCTGTACCCATGTGCCTTCCTGCCAGCCCTTCCATGGGGTCAGTCAGCCCCATCACTACCCCTGATTCCGGGCCTTGAAACCCTTAACTGATAATCACTTCTGAGAGAGTGTTTCAGCCCAGGAAGCCTCCTTGGAGCTGGGGTGCTCAACCCTGAGCCACTGCTGAATTGCTGCTCACCCCCTCAGCTCCAGTTCCTCCTCTCGGAACCTTCCCCACTTGGCTTTTCTTCTCCCTTCCCTCCTTGGGGCCAGTGTGGTACTTTGGGTTTATCCCCATTACCACATTTGTCACAGCGATTTATGTATGTGGTTCCACATTAACCATTGCCCAAGGTCACTTTACCTTCTTTAGATCTTTCCCTTTCCCACCAACTGGCCTTTTTTAAAATCTAACACCCTTCTGTCTAGTACCCAGTGGAACCTGGAATTGTTTCAGTATTCCCAGCTGTACTTACACCTTCGGCCACCTCACTTCTCTACCTCACAGGGCCATTTGCCTCTGGGTCTTTGTCCAAACTCTCTCAGCCTGGGATTGAGAAAAGCATGGGCTTCAATGAGGGCTGTGGGTTCTCACGCCAAATCTTACCTGGGACCTGCTGGGGAACTTGGGTTAGTGGGATGTACTTGTGAACTTGGCTAAGCTACTTGAACGTTGGGACCGATAATTCACCTGTGGGAATAATATTACTTAGTAACAGGGAAGCTTGGCACTTGGGAATCTTCAGCATAAATTCCCTTTCATTTCCTCTAAGCAGTTGCCTGGCTGCTTTTTGTCTTTCTGATTCCTAACCCAGGATCTGTGGGAGAAAAGAGCTTGGACAGAGATGGGGAGGGGTACTTATACACACACCTTTAATGGCTGTTTCACATCTGTAAACAAGAGCATCCCATATGAGAACCATCTAACCCGAGGAGCACAGAGGGACCAGGCCTGGTGCCCACACCTGTCTTTTACAACACTCTCCTCTCCATCTTGCCTCCCTCTCGCTTTCCTCACTCAACTACACCCAGAGGGTGTAAGACACCAGCCTTACTCAGGACCGGGAATGAGCCATTCAGAATTACTCCATTCATTCAACAACCTTTACTGAGCCTGTACCAGACCCAGGACTTGACTCTGGGGATTCAGGGATGACAGGAGGGGGCCACTGCATCCTAAATTTCCCAGCTGGTGACTTTGTGTGGTCAGGAGGGAGAGGCAGTCAGGGTCACTCACCTTGACGTGCCTACCATGGAGGAGCCAATGGGGAGTGGTGGCCATCGTCTGGGGAGACCCTTAAGGGAGAGCCCACAGTTCTTGTGAGGGAGAGGGCCATTCTGCTGGTGTGTGTGTGTGTGTATGTGTGTGTGTGTGTGTGTGTATGTGTGTGTGTGTGTGCGCACATGCGTGCACTCCCAGGAGCACAAACTGAGCCTGTTCAGTGTGTTCTCTGGGCTGTTGTTCCTGGCATCACTGGCCATGCCATCTTCAGTAAATATTCCTCTATTTCAGCTGGCTCCTGTTCCATATGGCCATTTGAGCCACATCCTCCCACCCCTTGTTTGACCAGCTCTTAGGCAAGGTGTTTTTCTTGAGCACATTATCTGGAGAAGTATCTTTAGTTTTTAGGAAAGTTACTGAACTGAGGGCTGGCAAAAGGCCACAGGGCAGGGATAGTCACAGAGAGTTCCAGCTCCCTCCCTCACCTCCTCTGAGCTTAGCAATCCAGTGGGGGCTCAGGCTGAGCTTCCTGGCAATCAGATGACCCATGTAGCCACCCCTCTCCCTAGCTTCTATTGGGATGACTCCAGCACCGTGAATCCTGGGGCCAGGGCTCCAAAGGTGGGACTCTGAGCCAGAGTTGGAGCAGGCTCCCTGCTGTGTGTTGCCTCCACTGGTGCAGTGTTGATATCGTCCTGTACTTGAAATCTGCCTTAACTTTCTCGTCCCTTCTAGCTAATAGGATAATAGTGTGTGTAGGACTCTTCATAGGTTATGATCTGCCTCATCTGACAGTTTACTTACAAGCTAGGGAAGATGTTATTTGAATTACATGTGGTTTCCATTCATTGATTTGCTCAACATTCATTAGCACCGATTTTAGCCCAAGCCCTAAGCTAAGTGCTGGGGAGATAAAGATGTATAAGATATGTCACTTGAGGAGCTCACAGTCAGCTGGAGGAGAAACAGTTGTAAACAAGCAACCCACTATGCAGGGCAGAAAGTACCACTAGAGAGAGAGGAGCCCGAGGAGGTAGGAGAAGAGATGAGAGAGCATGGGCCTATCCGGGGACTCTAGGAAGACCACCAGGGAGATGACAACTGAACTGGTTTTCGAAGGATGGGTAGTAAAGGCCCTTCTGGATGGACGGAACAGTCTATACCAGAGGTTGTGAGGCAGAGCATGTGTCCCACGAAGACAACTCAGGTAGGCGCCATGAAGGGGCATGTCACACAATGGGCCTGCAGCCCATTTGGAGAAGTCAAGATGTTTAGACTTCATCAGATAGACAACAGGGAGCCAAAAGAGGTTAATCAGAGTGCCACCTACTTGTATACATGGCACATCAGTTAGAGAGGAGCTCTGGTTCCCAGTCATATGCCCAGAGAGACAGAAATGGAATGAAATTTGCTGGGGCTACAGACTGATTGTGGCTGCCTGATATATTCATAGAAGTTTAGAGAGGGAAGATCCTTAATATAACCTTTTCAATGCATTTTATCTTTCCAGTGGGTCTTGGGACTAAAGATCCTCCTCCTGCTTCACCTAATTTTCTAATGATCAAAGACCTTCCTTTGTTTTAAAGGTGGGCAAACCAAGACCCTAGAAATGTAAGGAATTGCCCCTGATCCCACTTGTGGTCAATGGCAGAGCAAGGGCTGGAACTCAGAAAGCAGGGGTGGCGGTGGAGGCTGTGATTCCTCTAAGTAAGAAATGACATGTCCACGAAGGATCTAGAGATGAAGATGTACTCATGCAATTACCTAGGGACTTTTTTTGAAACAAAGAAACCAACAACCCCCTGCCCCCTTCCCCCAGAAAACCCCCCAAAACCACTCTCTATCTTCTACTTGAATTACCTGGATCCCAAGACCAGATGCTCTTGATTTTGCCACCCATTTTTCCCAGCTTCTTCCAGATCAGTCTGTGCATCCCAGGAAGAGATAACTGGGCACTGGAAGGTATGGAGAAAGGATCTCCCTTCTTGCACTGCTGCCTACACTGTCCAAAGAGCCAGGTGTGGCCCCAAAGGCAGTCTTTCAGCTCAGAGCATCTTAGCAGGAGTTTCAGTGGAAGACAGCATAGTAAATACTATAGCCCTTCTCTTTGCTGCCTTTCTATGCCAGAACCATTTGCAGAACACAAAGGCAGCCTTTCCTGCCCCACACAGCTGGGATTTCTTACTCCAGATGGCAGCTGCTCCCTCAGTGGGAAGCAAGTGAAAGTATAGGACACCAGCTAAATTCGGATTCCAGATAAATAATGAATACATTTTTAGTACAAGTGTGTCCCAAATATTGCACTATTTGGTGTTTATCAGAAATTTAAATTTAACTGGGCATCCAGATTTTATGTGGCAACTCTATCCCACCATAAGAATGGCCCCATATCTGTTTTCTCTGACCAGAGAACAATTGCTTACACTTGTTTTTGCTACGATGATCTGCTTTGAACTTATTAAAATAACTGGTCAAAATACACATGTGCCTGGAGAGTTCAGATGGCTGCATTTCCAGAAGAGTGTGGGAAATTGAATCAAAATATTGATATTTCTGATGATTAATCATTAGTAGTGTTTGTGTCTGATGCCAGCTCCTTCTTTTTACAGAGCTGATTGGATTAGTGGGAAAAAAACAACTGTCAGTCACTTGCTTCTCCCTAAACCTGTATCATGAAGCATCTCCACTTTTCCATGTATGGTTCCAGTATTTGTAACTATTACAGTTAATGTGTAATTAAGCCGTGGAAAACACCTGCTTGAGGGCAGAGCCCGTCTCACTTTGTAAACCGTATCTTCACGGATTGAGCTGATAAACTGTTCCTACCTGAGAGAGGTGCTGTTCCCCTGCCTCCCAATAAGTTAAGAACTAAGGTAGCCTTCTATGAGTTACAGAATAAAATTCACATAAAATGAATAAAAGAAAATCATCTATAGATACCTGCCAGGATGACAGAGCATTTTCGGAAAGACTGAACTCCAGTCAAGGGACCTGGGTAATGTGTTCTGGGGAAGTCTGCACCGGAGCTGTCGTAAGGAGGTGCACTGGGCTCCGAGGAATCATGTCAGGTCCCCGAAGAACGTCTGCATTATCCAGAGGGGAGGGTCAGCCAGGAGCCTCAAAAAGAGAATTCACAGAAAAAGAATTTGGTCAAGTTTATTTGGGACCTTCCAAGGGAGAGAGGCTGGAACCTGCCAGAAGTATTTTCAGGTCACTGGACAGGTGTTGCCTCTTGTCGGGGAGAGTTCATGAGGCCTCAGCGCAGTTCCAGGGGACTACCCCAGCCGCATCGTTCCCTTGACTTTGATTTCAGCCAGAGAAGTGCTGTGCTGTTCATGATGTGGCTTCCCTTTGGGATTTGTTTACAGGGGCACCAGGACTGACCATAGAGGAGAGCTCTTTTGGCTTCCTTCCTCCCTCCCCTGACTTCCCTCCCTTTCTTTCTTTCTTTCTTTTTCTTTTTCTTCCTCTCCTCCTTCCTTCCCCCTTCTCTTTCTTGTTCTGGCTTCTGGTTTTCTTGTAGATTCATATCTCAGAACAAATGGCCAGAGTGGAGTGAGTTCTGGTTTGTGGATGAGCCTCCTGCAAGCATGAATAGTATGAGTCGGTTCCCTCAAAGTCTGGTAACTTTCATGTACAAGTTGCTGGATGTGTAATGCTGGGGGTCGGGGCCTAGAACCCAGCAGCTCACCAAGGCCTTCTGCCTCTGGGCCCACCCCAGTAGCCTGCCTGGCAATGTGTCTGAGCTCTCTTGAACTGCAACATCCTTGGGCAATACGCAGTCAGTTCTGTGGTTCCTAACCAATCCTGGCTTTGCTTTACTTCCCTAAATACTGCCAGTATTTTTCCAGAGCCCTTTTATCCTATTGTATTAGTTCTTAGAGATGGACACAGATCTTCTGGAATGGTAGAAATTCCAGAAGGGAGGTAGAAACAAATACACAGACACATTGACTACAAGGAATGTAATGGCAAAGAATATCCAGTTAAATATTATTCTTTTTTTAAAAAATAAAAACGATGGGACTTTCTCAGGCTAACTGAGATAAGGGGAAGCTTATGTAATATAGAATGTGGTGTTCATGTCACTGAAGAATCTGGGACCCCTGCGCCATAGATTTAGCACTTCCCTTTGCCAGCTGAATGTTCCTTTCTCAGCTGGGTGAAGAATGGGCCCCAGAGCTTTTACATTAAGTAGCTATTCCCTGCAGTTGCCCTTGGCCAGATGCCAACTGGCTAACCTTTCTGCTTTGCTACAGGAAGGTGAGTTGCTGTTTGCAATTACAAGTGTGCACAGAGAGGTACATTTTTGTAATTGTTCCTCTTTCATCATACATAGTGTGTGATGAAGTTGTGCATGGAGGCAGGCGAGCACGGGCCATCACATCGAGGCCACTGCTCTCCATCCTGGGGACTGGGTTCACCACGCGGGTGCCGAGCCCAAAGGACTGCCCAGAGTGACAGTGCAGGTTCCTCTCCTTTTGATTATATTTTTGAGTTTTGTTGCTCAGGAGATCTATTTAAACAACATAAGAAGGAGGAAATTAATTTAATTTAAAGGGAGGCTCATTCATTCATTAAATAAATATTAACAGAGCATCTGCTATGTGCCTAGTGCTATGATCCTCTTTCAGCCTAACAGGAATGAACCTGAGAAACAAACATTTTGTTTGCTGGTTCAGGGTGATCAGCAATGTGTGGTTTGGTGGCCTGGGCTTATGTCTTGTTTGCACATTAAATCTACAGTTCACCACTAGGTCATGAAGATGGGCATGGAGCTGTGGATAAGACAAAGCAGGGAGGGCAGGGAAGGGCTGGTCTGAGAGATTTCCAGGCCCGGGCAAGGATCCTGGATCCCCCGGATATTCAAATCCAAGACCCCAAGACATATTATTTGTATCTTATTATTTCCATCAGATTATCCTAGCCCGACAAGTAGCTGGACAAGTCAGATATGGTAAGTGGATGAAATATTGGACCTGGTGTTAGGAGCTAGGAAAGCCATAGGAAGGGGAGGGGCAGGGTCCAGTAAGACTGTCAGGATGATGGAAGACAAACATCTCTCCATCCCTTCATCCTTTCACTCATTCAGCACACATTTATTAGTACCTGTTCTGTGAAATATAGAGATAAATAAAACATGCTGCCTACCTCCAAGGAGCTTAGAGCCTCAAGGGGAGAAAGGCAAGTAATAATGATTAGAAATACTGAGTCTTGCTATATACATTTTTTGTGCCAACCCCTAATTTCCTCAGGGTGACAGAAAGAGGGCCAGGTGTCACATGTACACATTATAGATTGCATTATAGGAGAGGAACCTGAGTTTAGGGCGCCCGAATCTTCTGTAGTGGATAGTAAGCCTCCTTATCTTTTGCTTTGGAGGGGAGAAACATTTATCTTCTGAGGCCATTTGCTATACAAACATTCCTGAAAGACAGTCTATAACCAAGGTAGTGTCCCTGCTCACACAATGCGCAGAAACAGGAGAGACTTGGAAAACTGCTTCCCAGCACTGATCTGTTTTATTTCTTTAAGATGACAGGTTTTGTGGAAACAATGAGAGGAGATACTGAGGGAAGTCTCGGCCTTGGTGTCAAGCAGCTTTTACGCTCTCTGGCTAGACTCAATCCCAGCATATGGCTATAGTGAAACAGGTAAATGGGGTCACCAGCAGAGTGGGAAGGAAGCGGGGTGGGAGAATCAGCCATTCTCTCCTATTGGGCAATGATAGAGGCTTTGCTTGGTGAAAAACAAGTGGGTTCATCCTATTACCATCTCGGAGCAGGTATCTAGAGAGGAAGGCGGTCTGCCTTGGGCTGGCATGGGGGAGTGTGCTGTGCACGACAAGACGTGACGGTCTGAAGGAAGGGAGGAAATGAAAGTCTGTTGAGGACCCACTATATACCAGGCTTTGTGGTCGACATTGTTACAATCTTCATTTCATTTAAACTCACAGTAACCCTTTTTCTTTTTTATGTAGTAAAATACACATCACATAAAATTTACCACTGTAACCATCTAAAAGTGTACAATTCAGTGACATTAAGTTCAACCACCAGGTTGTGTGACCATGACCGCTGTCTAGTTCCAGAATATTTTCATCACCTCAAACAGAAACTGCAGACCCATTAAACAGTTGCTCCATGCCTCCCTCCCTGCAGCCCCCAGCATCCACTAATCTGCTTCGTCTCTCTATGGATTTGCCTCTGCTGTGTATTCGTAATAGCCATTTGATGTATTATTGCCATTTTACAGATGAGGAAGCGGTAGCTCAGAGAAGTTCATCTCCTGTCCAACGTCCGGAGCTGGTAGGTGATGGATATGGTAGGCTCTGTACTGAGCTGCCCAGGTAGAGAAAGGTCAGTCACTCATGTGGCCCTGGGCTTGGGCTTAGAAAGACCCTCAGGAGGACGCCCCTGCTGGTCTGTCCAGGGCGTGGAGCAGGGCAGAGGAAGGGAAGCAGGAATCCTGTGCTCTAGGCCTGAATCAGAAGGGAGGCAGGCAGGAGAGGTGGGCCAGGTTGAAGAAGGGTCCCCGGTGTTGACATGGAGCAGCCAGCTAGCTAGTAGAGCCAGGACCCCCCTGGGGCAGGCTGTCTTGCTAAGGTCGTGGCTGGGTCAGGGGCAGCACCCCTGATTCTGGGGGAGCTTCCAGCCCAGCTGGCTCTGGGCTTCATCCTTCAGAACCAACAGCTTTGTTTATCTGGGGGAGCCTGCCAAGAAAACACCCCAGGAAGTCAGCTCACTCAGGTTTCTTTTTCTCCAGGGAGACTAGGACCTTCTTTGGGTGAAAGTTTTTCTGTCAGCTGCCAACACGCCCAGGCTGTCTGGGGGGTTGAGTGACTGAGCGGGTGTTCATGAATGGTCTCTGGTCAGAGGCAGCTGCCAGGTGACACCTCCTGAATTGCTGTGTGAGCCTTTTGTTCATTTCCCGGGAACCCACGAGAAGCTAGGTCAGGGTGCTGCACACCCACGGCAGCCCGGGCCCTGCGGCTTTTGTCTCCTTCTTCAGCCTCAATGGGCCACTTTCTGGGCCTTCACCCGAGCCAGTGGGACTCAGAGAGCCCCTTGTCTTGCTTGGGGGGTGTGGTAGGCGTTTGGGTGTATTCCTTTGTTAATTCCTAAAGCTCAAGAGGCTCATGGTCTCTCCCTCTGGGGAATGTTGGCCTCCCACCTTCCCTGCGCTGCCTGTCTGCCCCACCATGTCTCCCTGGGAGGCAGAAAGGGGTAGGGGAAAGCGGGTTCCTTTAGGGTGCCCTGACTTATCCTCTAGGGACCCTCTTCTCTCAAAGCTCTCTTTCACCAGGATATGGCATCCCTTGGCCCCGAGGGTCCTCAGAAGGGTTAAGTGTTCAGCAAAAAGAGCCCTTCCAGATGGGCTGCCCTGTAGCAGCTGTTGTGTGGGCCTCTGCCAGGCCCCCAGGGCCTTTGGGGCACAATCGTGACTGCATCTGGCTATGTCTGACTCCAATCAGATGAGCTGGGAGGTGAGGCATGTGGCTTCCTCCTGGCAATGATCTGTTTGTCTGTGAATGTGACCCCACAGATGTCTGTCTGTATGCCTTCCTCACACCTCGCCTCTAAGGAATTTCCCACAGCAACCTGACTCCATGGGTGAGCTTGCTTCTTGGAAGTGGGATGATGACCCTACAGGGTCCGGTTGGGGTGAGCTGGAATACAGGGGCAGGGCAGGCACAGGAGGCCTCTGGCTGCCTGCAAAGCTGGATCCTGGAGTGAGAACCTTGTTCTCACTTGGCAGAGCGGGCATGCAGGCAGAACCTACGTGGGTTCACCCAACTGCTGTGTGCAGCCATGTGTGGACTTATGTAAATCCCTTTACCTTGATGATCCTTCACTTCCTCTTTCGTCATCTGTCAAAGGGGTTAATACTTACAGTGTTGAGTGGTAAGACTTAAATGAGAAAATGCATGTGAAGTACTCAGTAGATGGGCACTAAATGTAAGTTTATTGAAGTCTAGCTATTTTAGTGTCTAATGCTTCCCTTTAGCATTAATACATCCTAAAAGAATGAGTGGCTTTGCTCAGGGCCCCATACCTCTGGGAGAGTCGTACCCCTGCCCCAGCCTTGCTGGGATGTTCCTCTGATCATTCGCCCTGGTCCCAGCCTCTGACTCAGGCAGAGACCAAGCCCCTGAATTTCTGATTCTCAGTTCACTCTCTGGGAAGTAAAACCCTCACATTCTACCACTACAAGCTGTAAGCTGCATTTCTATTTCTTAGGTTAGGAAAGCCCGCTTCCACTTTCCTACCTGAGTCTCTCAGACTCCCACCCTCCCTGCTTATCTACTTTGTGGGGGTCTCTCAGGTTCCAAGCGAAGAGCATTAGATGGTGGGCACTTGGCACAGGTGTTTGGAGCAAGCTGCCTGTAGGGGTGGGGAACCCACATTTTGGGAGCAGAGGGCTTCAGAGGAAGGCAGAGACCCAGGCCCCTCTCTCAAGGAGCCCCTGAAGGAGGGGATGTCAGGGAATGCCACCAGGAAGAACACTTCTGTGTTTGGGCCCAGCTGAGCATCCCCTGGATCGGGGAGGCCTATTCTGGAGGGGAGATGAGGAACAGAAGGGATAATCTATCAAAATGGGGACACCTTCCCGGAGCTCACCTTGTAAATCACAAGGCCACAGCAGGTAGAAAGGGCTTGCCTCATCCTTTCTCTATAAACAGTCATTCTGGACCATTGTCCCCAAATGACAGGAAAGGTGACCCTGGCTGGCCTTGTGGCCTTCACACACCCAGAACCCACCTCTCTTGGAACAGAGTGGGTGGCAAGAAAAGTCATAACTGGGGTGTGGGGGCAGACAGAAGTCCTCACGCTAGAATGGTACAGTGGGAGGGACGTTGGAGACCAGCTACATCACCCCCACCGCCCCAGTGCAGAGGCACAAAGACCAGACTTAGGCCGGGCTGTCCGATCTGTTGATTCAGCAGGGGTCCAGTGTCTCTGCTCAAAGGTGTGAGCTAAACCTTGAATAAATTTTGACTTCCTGCATGTATGTGCATCTGAGGGAAGTTAGTTTGGTAGCTTGGCCAAAACTGGCTTAGGATGCATGAGAAACATCATCTTTGCTTAAGAGTACATTTTCTTTAGTTTCCACAGAAATCTCTGCCATCAGACACATCTGCAGGTAGAGACTGTTTGTAACGACGATAACAGCGATGGTGGTAACTGGCACTTAACGTTGTGCTAACTGTTCTGAGCCGTTTACAGAGGGTTAATGATTACCTTCTCACAACAGCTCTGTGAGGAGGGGCTGTTACCATGTTACCACTTTTTGTGCTAGTTAGGATCCTTCAAGAAGCAGAGGCCAAGGTGGGATCAGATATGCTAGAAATTTCTAGGGCAGATGCCTGTGCAGGATAAAGGGAAAGGTCGATGTAGGTGTGACAGCTGTGAAAAGGAAATAGGATAGGAAAGATTGGGTAGGGAGGGCCTCAGACAGCAGAGCAGTTCTGAGAAACCCTCAGCCAAGCTCATGGGAGTCTCTGTGCAAAAGCTGCTCAGGTATCCATAGGAATGGCTGGAACTCATACCCTCTCCAAGCTCAGTCTTTGGCTGGGCAAAGCCTGGAGGATGGTGTGGTCCTGGCCTCAGTGACAGCCAGCCCCAGGCTCCTTCTCTCCTGAGGTGGAGTGGGATGGTCACATCAACATCTTTGCCCTTACTTGGAATGCATGCACATGAGGTGGTCAGGCAGGTTCTCTTGCAAGAGGCCTGAGCACAATATTGCCGTGGCTGCCACACCCCCATTTTACAGATGAGAAAACTGAGGCACAGAGAGTTTAAGTTACTTGTCCACATGGTCTCATAGCTAATAAGTGGCAGAGCTGGCACCAAAGCTGGCTCGGTCCCACAGTCTAGTCTTTTAACTGCGAGGTCCTACTATGGGTTGTGAGATGATTTGCTGGTTTTCAGGGGAAAGCACTGTTGTGTGAACTTTGGAACCAGGCAGACCCACATGTACCTTCTCCCTCTGGCGTGCACTAGCTGTGGGCAAATGGAGATTGGAGTATGTAGAGTGGCTGGTACAGTGGCCAGCCCATAGTAGGTGCTCAGTAAACACTGAGCATACTGAGAGTTCCTGATCTCATTCTACCTTCTAGGGGAGGTCACCGGAGGTCACACAACAGAAAAAGGGACAGAAAGGACAAACAAATCCAAAAACAGGGTAGTGGTGTTCTCAGTAGAGTTGTTCCCTAGGATTGTCCAGAGAATATGAGAAACAACTCCTCAGGCTGATTCCATTATTTTGACCAGCACTTTCAGGTCAGGGCTGGTCTGCTCAGTGCACAAGGGTTGGTAATGAATGAGCGCCCCCTGCCCCTCCCACCCCCCTCATGATGGAATGATCTGATCTCAGCCTTGGGCTCTATCTCCATGTAGGGGATGGTGGTGGCAAGATGCAGCTTTCTGGATTCTTGCCGGGAGTTCCTAAGGAACGAAGCATGGGACGTGCGACCATGGCCAGCAGAGAGTGGAAGCTTTCCTGAATGGTTTCAAAGAGCTGTCTCCTGCTGTCCCCCACGTATATGAACCGAAGCCTGGGGGCAGCCTGACTCTAGGGAAGGCCCAGTTGTCTACCTGGAGGAAGGAAAGGGGCTAGGTGCTGGCCATTTCACGTCAGCTCAGTTATAATGTCCGAGGTAAGTGTACTTCTCCATGTTAAAACCTCTGATGCTGGCAGGAGATGTGTCCGCTCTGCACAGGATTCCTGATGCCTGCTACGTGCAGGTGCTGCATGGGGAAGCTGCCCCTTAAGGAGCTTTTGATCCTGGGGGATGTGGACACAGCAATAGGGGATCAGGTACCCGGGTGTGGAATGTGTATTGAAGGGGAGGCTGGCCTCACTTGAGGTTGGGAAAGCTCCTCACAAGTGGCAACAATGATACGGAGTCTTGAAGGGGGAGTTGAGGGGTGCCCATGAGCTAGAGTCAGTGTGCGCAATGGCATGAACGCAGGAAACACTGCAAGAGGAGCTGCGGTAGCTTGGTTCAGCCGAATACAGTCTCCTGGGAAGGAAGTGTCAGCACATAGAGGTGGGCAGGAGGCCATGAATGGTCTTGCAGGCCCAGCTAAGTAGGTGAAATTGTATTGTTTACAGCGGGTGGGAGCCTTCTTGTGGAGCACAACAGAACAGAATCCACAGCAATGACAATGATTCCTATTATGTAGATACATTAATTATTATTACTATTGTTCTATTTTTTTAATAACTGAGGACTTACTAAAAAGAATATGTACTATCTTATAACAGGGCCACTTTTATTATTATTATTATTATTATTATTTTATTAAGGTATCATTGATGTACAATCTTATGAAGGTTTCACATGAGCAACATTATGGTTACTACATTCACCCATATTATTGAGTCCCCCCCACATCCCAATACAGTCACTGTCCATCAGTGTAGCAAGATGCCGCAGAGTCACTACTTGTCTTCTCTGTGTTACACTGTCTTCCCCGTGACCCCCCACACACCATGTGTGCCAATCATAATGCCCCTCAATCCCCTTCTCCCTCCCTCCCTAATAACCTCCCTATTAACCTCCCTAGTAACCCCTAGTCCCTTCTTGGAGTCTGTGAATCTGCTGCTGTTTTGTTCCTTCAGTTTTGCTTTGTTGTTATACTTCACAAATGAGGGAAATCATTTGGTACTTGTCTTTCTCCACCTGGCTTATTTCACTGAGCATAATACCCTCTAGCTCCATCCATGTTGTTACAAATGGTAGGATTTATTTTCTTCTTATGGCTGAATAATATTCCATTGTGTATATGTACCATATCTTCTTTATCCATTCATCTACTAATGGACACTTAGGTTGCTTCCATATCTTGGCTATTGTAAATAGTGCTGCGATAAACATAGGGGTGTGTATGTCTTTTTTGAATCCAGGATCTTGTTTACTTTGGGAAAATTCCTAGGAGTGAATTTCCTGGGTCCAATGGTATTTCTGTTTTGAGGAACCTTCATACTGCTTTCCACAATGGTTGAACTAATTTACATTCCCACTAATAGTGTAAGAGGGTTCCCCTTTCTCTGCATCCTTGCCAACATTTGTTGTTCCTTGTCTTTTGGATGTTGGCCATCCTAAGTGGTGTGAGGTGATATCTCATTGGGTTTTAATTTGCATTTCCCTGATAATTAGCATTGTGGAGCATCTTTCCATGTGCCTGTTGGCCATCTGAATTTCTTCTTTGGAGAAGTGTCTGTTCATACCCTCTACCCAACTGGGACACTTTTCTAAGAGTTAACATGTTAATCCTTAAATTAACACTTAACATGGTGATAGGTGTTATTATTAGGCCCACTTTACAGAGGAGGAAACTAAGGCAGAGGAAAACAGTAAGTGGGTGAGTTTGAACCCAGGCTGCCTGATTCCAGGGTACACATTTGCCACTGCTTTTTGGCTAGTGAGGAAAGGCAATTGTATGAAGCCCAGAAATGTGACAGCTGCACTCACTACTCATGCCAGCAATTCCTAATTCCTGTCCAAGCCTCACCTCTGAGATCTGTTTTTACTTAGTGTTTTGGTGTCAATCTGTTGGTGAAGAGGAATAAATAAGCATTTCAAAGGTTCTGAGATCTTGGGATGAAAAGTTCCTGTCTTTAAGATCTAGGTTTCAAATAATTCACAGTCTTTCCATTGTTGCTGTTGCCTGGTTAACATCCTACTGTCTCTGCATGTCAAGTATTATTCTCTAAAGGCTGCCTGCTGACAGCAGGAATGCTTCTGAACTGACTGCTCTATGGACACCAGACCTGCCTGGGGCTCCGGTGGATGGATGCTGGGCCAGGTCCTGGGGTGGTCTCTGTAGTAAGAGCCAGCAGTGGCTACCACTAGCCTCATTCTCTCCTGGGGAGATTAACACTATTGATCTCTGCTATAGGCCAGGGAGGTGTCTGGTGATCTATAAGCTATTATGTCATTTAATCGCTACAGCAGCTTAGGCAGGAGGTCTTAACATCCCTATTTTTCAGATAGGAAACCGAGGCTTATCAAGCGGAAGACCCCTGCTCAAGATCATACAGCTTAATAAAGGGCAAAGTTGGAATCTGACCAGTCTGACCAATTGCAAAACATATTCTTTCCCCCCTTACCACTCTAATCTTCTGAGGTAAGTATTTTATACCTGCTTTTTAAATAAGGAAACAGGCTCAGAGAAGTAGAGTCACTTACTTGAGATAACAGCAGTGGGGTTGCAGCCCATGCCTGTCTGACTCCAAAGGCCCTAGGACAACCTTTCATCCTGGTTCAGCCTGGACTCTGTGGGAGGCACAGGCCCTGGAATTAGGAGGATCTTTTGCTTTCCGGTCGCCAGTCCCCAATCCCCAATCTCATATGTCTAGCTTTGTGGGACTGGCAGATGAAGAAACAAAGAGGGTTGTTCTGCCTTTTCTGCCCTTTCATCCAATGGCCTGGGGACCCTGACTGTGAAGCACTGCAGTGAGCCCTGAATCAAAAACCAGAAGACCAGGCCAAGTCCTTGTGTCACCCTCTTGACCTTGGGCAAGTCACTCATTTGTAAAGTAGGGTGAAGCCCTGTTGGCTTCTCAGGGGAGCTAGGAGGAGAATCAGGCAGCATGAAGGACCAGAAAAGGCTCTGAAACCAGCCCAGGGTTGTATGACCACATGGGAACTGTATGAATACTACCATCATCTAGTTATTTTCTTCCTTCTGTCCACTGTCCTGCTTCCCGGTGGCCTCTGCCAGCATGGAGAGCACTAGGCAGGCTTCTCCAGACCCACAGGCTATTGGCATGGCTCCCTTCAGGTGGCTGGTCTGGCTGCTTAGACCACATTTCTCAGTCCTCCCGCCCTCCTCTGCCCTCCGGCCTTCTCAGACCTCTGCCTCCCACCCCAACCAAGTGTGCTTCATTCCCTAAGGGGAGATTCCAGAGTGGGTAACCCAGCTTCCTTTGTGACAAAAACCAAAAGTAAATAAAGGAATAATTACTGAGTACCTGCAACATGCTAGGTACTTGAAGTATTTAATCCTTGCAGCAACCCTGTGAGTTTTCTCCATTTCCTTTTGATGAAAGCTGGGCTCAGAGGGGTCACCTGCTTAGGGGCATCCAGCTGGAAAGAGGGGAGCCAGAATTCCAGCTCTGGGCTGTCTCACTCACTGGGGAGCCAGACCCTTCCCTCCCTCCCATTCCACACATCCCACTGAGGTGTGTGCCTCTCTGTCCAGGAGGTAGAAGCCAGGACTAAAACATGGGCTTCCTCCAGGCTGCCCAGAACTTTTCAATCACTAGAAGCAATGGAGACTCTGGGGCAGCTCTGCCTTGAGGCCTTTCATCCCAGCCTCTGAACACCTGGTGGGCCTGAAGGAGGCAACCTGCTGGGCAGAGGACTTTAAACACCTGCAGGGCTGCCCCATAGGTAGCCCCTGATGTGGGTGGGAAAGGACACTCACTTACTTGGGGTCCTAGATGATCCACTGATACCCAGTGTGTGGTCTTGGACAGGTCTCATCACCTCTCTGAGCCTCGGTTTCTTGGTCTGTAAAATGGGACCATAACCTCACCTCACTGAGGTGTGCGTTGGGTAAATGAATCACGATGTAAAAAGGATCTAACCGTAAAGCTCTGGGCAGGACCTGCTGTATATTTTGCAGGGCCTGCTGCAAAAATGAAAATTTGGTTCTCTTGTTCACAAATTATTAAGAATTTCAGGGCGGTGGTAGCAGAGCATGACATCAGGCGCCAGGCCCATGGAAGCGGACAGGGCGCACGCCCCGAATGAACCAGCAGCACTGGCGCTGGGGTACGGAGCGGTGGGGTGCATCCTGCTCCTGGCAGCGGCTCTCTCGCTTGGCTCCCGGGCCCTGCCCCGAGCGTCGGCTCCCGCGGCTCATTTGGCGGGGCGCGTGCCCCATCTAGCGGCGGCAGGGCGAGCAGCACCCGACGCTCACACTACCCGCCACCTCCTTGGCGCAGTGATTCTGCGTGGGCATGCGGATGCTGGCCGCCTCCGTTTTCATTCTGCATGCCCAATCGTTTCCCCGGTCCTGTGCGTTGTCCTCTAGGGTCTTTCACATTGGTCGCACCCCGTCATTAGTTCCTTGGTCCACTCACTCCGCATGTTTTGGGCGAGGTTCACTGAGGTTCCCACCATCCCTTCTGGAGCTGTTCCCTCCATGGGCCTCTGAATGCACCCTCCCTGAAACTCCATCTTCCTTTAGCACCTTCTCGGACTCTTGTGTGTCTCCCTGGCAACTCCAGAGAAATCCTGTTTCCTAGCTTGGCATCCAAGGCCATCCTCCCTACAGCTCCAGCCTGCCTCCTCACCTTCTCCACCCTGGCCTGCCTGATACTCTTCAAACACACAGTCACTTCCTGACACCCATCCCTGACTCGGGGTCCTCTACCCAGCCTGTAGGCCTCTCTGGGTCCCACCTCTGACGGGAAGCCTTCCAGGACTACAAGAATCCACAGAGATGCCCACAGCATATGGAGGTGCTGTCTGAAACAAAAGGCCTCTGTTGGAATCAGGTGGCCAGGTCAGGGACGCTCAGAGAATGATTTTTCTTTTGTTGTGAGGATTATACTGGGAATTCAGAGTGGTGGCTGGCTCATTATTATGCACTGAGTAAATGTAACATTCATTGTATTAAATTCTGTATCCATATATTACTAGCAGTGACCTTGAGCATATGATTTCACCTCATTGAACTCTTCCCATCTGGAAAATGGGGGTATTATTTACATTTCTGTCCCAGAGGATTGTGGATGCTGAAGGAGGTATCACAGGCGGTGCCAGGCAGGTAGGAGGTGTTTGAAAGAGGCTGGTCCTCTCCCTTAACCCATTTTGCTGTTTTATTTATGCACTGTTTTAGGTTAGGTTCCTTCAGAAGCCAACCCTGAGACAAGGATGTCGGGGGCAGTTAGTTTACCTGGATGGTGATCCCAAGAAGAATGTGGAGGTCTGCTAGTTAGACTGGACCTATTTTGTCTTAGAGGGACATGTTTATTTCAGCTCCTCTGAGAAACCCATATGGGCATCTTTGCATATGTTCTTGGCATTATTTCCTTTAGAGGAATAATAATTTGGCTTGAATTCATGGACTTGTTTTCATTGCCTTTTACTAATAGTTTTTCATGGCAGCTGCTTTCCAATACCTTCTGGTGTTTGTATATCATTAAAGCTAGTTTTAGGAATAGGTGGAGGATGGTCTTCATGCTCTCTAAGAAATGGAACTGGGCACCGAGTTTGGAGTTTGGCAGGCTTTTCAGTTCATTTCCAGCTGTGTGTCTCTGGGCATCATTTTTTCATCTGAAAAACAGGTGTCTGGGATACTTACCTCACATGTGAGATTCCAGTAGGATATCATCCATAGAGAACCTGGCACTGAGCAGTGGCCCCCAATCCTGCCTACACTTCCTCCAGGAGGCTCTCCAGCAGGCCTTCTCACCTCTATTCAGAGGATTTATTCAGAGATGTGCTGGAGGCCACAGGAAGGTTCATGGTGGGATTCTCCATTTCTGTACCAGATATGAATCCGTATGGGAAGAAGGGGTAGCATCTCGAATGCCTGAGCAAGAAGTGACAGCAAGCATAGGCCCAGATTTTCTATAAATACCTGGTGATCCCTCCCACCCCCACATGACCTGAGAGCACGTCAAGCTCAGCTCAGAGGAGCTTTCCCTCCCTACCCTGTCTGTAGGAGCCTCTCCAGCCACTCCATATCATGTCACACTTTTATTTACTTCTTGCCTCTTTACCTAAAACATTTTATTTATAGTCTATTTACTACCACTAGAATATTAGGTTCATGAGAGCAGGACACATACCTGCCCTATGCACTGTTTTAGGTTAGGTTCCTTCAGAAGCCAACCCAGAGACAAGGATGTGGGGGGCAGTTAGTTTACCTGGGAGGTGATCCCAAGAAGCAGTGGTGGGGGGATGCAGGAAGTGAGACAGGGAAGGAAAAAGGTCAGTAAGGGCTACACTCTTGAGCAGGTCACTGCTGCAAGGAACTGGGGCTTACCCTACTGGAGAATCCTGGGAGATGGTATAGAGGATGCACCTTCCTGCTGGGAGGAGAGAGGTCTAGAGTCTTTATCCACCAACTCCTGTCAGTCATTGGCTAAAGGCTACTCCAGGGAGGTGTTCACTACCTGATTCTTTTGGTCTGCCGCCTTCACAGGCAGGTGGGGTTGTCCTGGCCTGAGTCTATCTGTGACAGAGTTGTAGACAAAATGGCAGGCATTTGCAGCTGGCAGAGTCATGGTGGGTAGTCATGGTGAGTGCCAAGGGCTCTGGGTAAGGCAGCTGCAGTGTCTGCTACATGATTGGCCCCATAAGGAGGCCCAGTGTCTGGTAAATGGTGACAATTCATTGGATGATTCAGAAGGAGGAGGATCCCTCCAGAAGGACAAGGTAGAGATGGGTGTTTCAGGTAGGGAAACTTGTTTCTCCAATACCCCAGTTGTTGAGAGATGCATGGATTCACAAAGCATGGGCCTCTCTGTGTTTCTGTGGAAAACTGCAGCTTTTATTTTCCCCTCATTCCTTTATTAAACGCTGTGATGAAGGGTGGCCCATACACTTGCAACTGCTCCAACAGTTTGCCCTTTCCCCTGCCTCCGCTAGGAAACCAACCGTCTTTCTGTTGATTATTCATCCTAAGATCAATTTTGATTCTTTCTTCCATCCTGATTTCTCTTGAATATCTCCAGATGCTGATTTTCCTCTCAGCATTGGGTGCTCAGGCCTGAATTTGATTTCTTACTTGTAGTCTGGCCAGTACAGGGAGAAGGGTATCAGCCCGTCCACTCTTCTGGAGCAGAGGCTCTCAGCCCTAGGTGTACACTGAAACCACCGGAGCACTTTTTAAGCATACTGATGCTCAGGGCCACCTCTAGAGATTCTGATTCAGTTAATCTGGGATAAGGCCCTGGCTTTTAGCACTTCAGAAGTGTCCCCTTCTCTGCCCCCTAGTTAATTCTGATATGCAACCAGGGTGGAGAAACACTGGCTTACACCTAGGCATCTAACAGAGGTATCCAAGAAGGTCAGAGTTATTTGGTTTCAGGTGCAGCTTGATCCAGCAGCTCAGTGATCTTATCAAGGATCTGATTTCTGTGTGTTTGTGTGTGTGTGTGTGTGTGTGTGTGTGTGTGTTTAAAAATCTCTCTCCTTTGCCTTCTGTAATTCTGATTTACCTGCCCTTTGGTGACCAGAAAACCCTTCAAAATTTCTAAATTGCTACCAATATGCTCAGATTACTTGCTGTCTCATTCATGTCCAGTAGGAGAGAGAACATCTTTGTCTCATTGTTCCCAGCACAGGTCTTCAGATTCATGCCATTTGGACTGGCTTAAGAATCAAGCCTATCTCCAAACCAAACACTGTGGATAGGGGGATGGCTCAGATCATGTGCTTCATTCTTAGCACTGGTTATGGTCAGTTTCCCATTTTAGCCCAGGATACATATTACAACCACCTATGCAGCTTAAAGAATCCTGATGCCTGGGCCCCACCCTCAGAAATTCTACTTCAGTTGGTCAGAGGTGGGGCCCAGGCACTGGCATTTTTCAAAGTATCCCAGGTAATTGTGATGTTCAGCCAGGGTGGAGAACCATGACCTAGACTGTACAGCCTTGTGAGGTAGACTCAGACCCCACCTGGAAAGGCTCACAAGTACAGATCCTCTGCTTGGACCTACATGTGTACATGCCTTGCTAGGGGCTGGCCATATGTCTACAGCTTTAGGTTGTAATGTCCTGAGACATGGCTGCACTCAGCAAACCCAGAGAAACAGAGCTGTGGCCTCTATGATTTCCAAACGGGAAAGGAATCAGCCTGGCACAGTATCTGGCACAAGGAATCAAATTAGAAGTAGTTCATGAATGTATAAGATTTGGTGGCCTGCCCTCGATAGTAATTCGTGGGTAACTTAAGGCTTTCCCTTTCTTTTTGTCTGTTTCCTCATCTGATATTTGAATTCAAAGACTACCCATGCCTCTCTGGACTGACTACAGATGCATGAGATTTGTGAGAGGCACCCTTAGTTACTTGGGACAAAGCAGAATCCCCAAGTAGGAAGGCTTTTTATGATAGAGTGGGAAGAGTTTAATCTCTTTTTGGAGCTGTGCTACCTTAAACATGTCCTCTTACCTCTCTGAACTTCAGCGTCCAAACTAGCAAAACAAGGACTATATCTCCCAGAATGCTCTACCATGAGCATGAAATAAGATAATGTATGTAAGCTCGGTGTAGCACCTGGCATATCATATGGGTTCGGTAAATTGCTTTCCTTCTAAGAATGCCACTGTTAGCTCTTAATCTTCTTAATGTGATATCAGATGGGGAAACCAAAACCCACAGTATCCAACATAAGTAACCATTTGCTGCTTATAGGCTGAAGCCACTTGATTAGCCCCTGAACTCCAAGCCCCTCAGCAGGAGGTCCTGGCCACTGCTTCAACTTTGTATCCCCAACATACCACAAATGGCTTCAGATTTTCTACACCAGAGGGTTTTGGGAATGACATCTTGTTGGAAGGGAGGTGCTGAGAAGCATCTTATGGTTGCTTTTGCATATGGGCCCAGTTTTTGCACTTGAATTGGACATTTGCTTACGGGCAGGGGAGGATGATGCCCTGCCTGGCACAGTATTTGGCACAAAATTAGTACTAATAACTGGATGTCAAATGAATGGACTAACCTTTCCTTTTCACAACTTACCTCTCCTGTCCAAAGGAGTCATGGAAGAAATGAAGGTAAGAGTGTAAGAAATAGTTCTGTTTATTGGTTAGAACATGGTATAAAATTACAGCAATTTGCAGGCATTCTGGGCTTTCTGGGAGGGACATGCAGTGCTGGGCTCTAGCAGGAGATGGAGGGAGGCACAGACCACTGGGCACTGGCTTTCTTCCTGGGCATAGTAAGGGCTTACCCTACCAGCACAGGTGCTAGTGTGAGAGAGAATTATTGGTCCCTGCCTCTGCAAACAAAGGACATGGGTGATGTGGGTTACCAGACAGTGCCATGCTTTATAATTCAGTCCTATCCTACATATGTTAGCTGCTGGCTCTCCCAATCTAGTCCTGGTAGATTATTATTGTTCTGTATAATGCTCATTCTTTCCACCAAAGGAAGGGAAACAGGCACATTGGTTTGGGAGGCCATCAGAGGATGGTATGCGTTTGGCTCAGATCATCTTGCTTTCAGAAACATCAAGGTCTGCTGGGCTTGGAGGCAGTGGGCTGGGGCACGCAAGCAGAAAAGTGTGCACTACTGTTTAAGCTCAAGCAGAGGGACCTTCCATAGGGCAGCAGCGTGAAGAGATGAGCATGCTTCCCAAACAAACCCAATTTCCTCTTGTCTCTCTAGAAGAGAGAGGAGGAAGGGTTGGCAATCAGAGACTGAGCCATGTGCTGCTGGGTTCCATAGAAAGTCTTCAGCAGAGAATTCTTCCAAAGTGTAAAAGGTGTTTCTGTCCCAAGAGTTGGTGTGTAAAATCAGAACAAGGGCAGATCAAGGTGTTAAGGTTGTTGTTCAATACAACGTCTCTGAGAGCCAGATGGCTGTGTCCACTGTTACATGACATTTTGGAACAGCTGGAGGGACCTCATGATGTTATCATCCTGGGGAGGGTGCAGAGGGGAAAAAAAGTATGGTTAGAAGTCTCTGAGGCTCTTTCCTGAGAAGCTTTGTAACTGGTGAGCAAATCTCCAGAAAAAACTCGGCAAGGGTATGAGAAACAAGGAGTAAGGGATGGGGACTTAGAAAGTGAGAAACTCAAGGCAAGAAGCACCTTCTCTGGCCTTAGAAGTTTGGAAGATACAAATTATCCAGTGAAATATTGAGTGTTGCCTCTTTTAAGAAGCTCTGGGTAATTGCATTTTATGAAATGATTTTTCTACATCTGCTGAGATGATCACATTTTTTATTCTATTATGTATTAATTGATTAACTCTTGAATGTTAAACCAATATAGCATTCCTGTAATAAACCCTATTTATTCATGTTATAGTATGCTTTTTACATACTACTGGATTTGATTTTTTCATCTATGTCTGGAAGGAATATATTAGTTAGCCTGAACATTGCCTTATTTTGTATTGGCTTTTTCATGTTTCCACATTAGGGTTATGATAGCCTCATAAATCAAGCTTTGAAGTGTTCCCTCTTCCTCTAGTCTCTGAGTTTGTGTAAGATTAACATCATTTCTTCCTTAAATGTTTGGAAGAATTTACCAACAAAGACATCTGCGTCTGCCACTTTCTCCATGGAAGTCTTCAATCACAGATTCAATTTCTTTAACATACATAGGACTATTCAGAGTTTCTGTTTCTTTCTGTGTTAGTTTTGATAAGTTATATTTGTAAGGCATTTTTAAGGAATAAGGAATTTGAATTTGTAGATTTCAAATGTTATTAAACGTATTGGATAATGAACTATTATATCTTTAATGGTGTAAAGCCTGTGGTGGGGCTTCCCTTTTCATTCCTGATATTGATAATTTGAGGATTTTTTTCTCTCTTTTGCTTAAGTAAGTCTTGCTAAGCATTTATCAATCTTACTAATTTTTTCAAAGAGGAAACTTTTAGTTTAATTAATTTTTTTATGGAATGTCTCTACTGTATGTTCTATATTTAAAGTTTTTCTATTGTATGCTCCTAAGGAATAAGTATTGAATGTCGAAAACCCTCAAATGTTTAGATACTAAACAAAACAGTTCTAGGTCCATGGGTCATAGAAGAAAATATTTTGAATTAGACTATAATGAAAATATGATATATCAAACTTTGTGGGATCTAAAGCAGTACTTAGGGGAAAATTTAGTCCATTAGAATTTTAGGGAATCACAGCTTTAGATTTTTCTCCAGTTACTTCCTTGTAGTCTGGGGAGTGGGTCATTGAGTCAGACACAGGTTGAAAAACGGTGATGTTACCCACTTGGGGAGTCTGCAGTTTCGCAGAGGCCCCTCTAGGCTTTCATATCCCCCACAATCCTTAGGCTGTCTGGCTCAGCCTGTGCTTAGCTAAGACCAGCCGTAGGGCAATCTGAGGTGTGATGTCGGAGTTCTGAGTCGCTGCTGGTGTAGGTGTTGGAGGCTCTGACCTGCGGGTCCGAGGTTTCTCATTCTCTCCCTTCTGCAGGCCCCTGAGCCCCAGATTTACAAGCTTCTGCCCTGAAGTCTCTCCTTACCTCCTGACAGGATTCAAGAAATTCATCTAAAGTCACAATGCCATCTTTATTTTTGTCCATTTTCTGAAAGACACAACAGGTAGCACTTTAAAGAACCTGGTAATCTGTATTCCTTTGTTAACCAACTTTGCCTGGAGAATAGGGTGGTCTTTCACTGGCCAGAGGACTCTACCTGGGCCCTGGTAACAGCGCTTTGACCCCTGAGAGCTTCCTTAAAACCAAAAGACTAGCTCTAGATGCTTATTACTGGTTTATTTTGTCAACATCCTAATATGTCTCCCCCAGACTGTCTTCTATTCTAGCCTGTCCGCCTGGCAGAAAGAAGAATACCGGACGTGAGAAGTTCTGCTTCTGTCTCTGTAACTTACTGTGTGACCTTGAGTAAGTCTTTAAGCCTCTCTGAGCCTCACTTTTCCCATCTGGAAAGGTTTAGACTAGAATTAGCTCTAACTTTCATAGATATTCTGCTGTAAGGTTAGTTTTTTAACAGAACACCACTGTGATAATGCCAGTCTTCTGCTCATGGATTAACAGCAGCCACCCATTCTGTATCAGAGCAACCTAAAGTCTAACTCTCACAATCCAGCACACCCTAGTTTCCAAACTTATTTCCCCTTACTCACCACACATAAATGCTGAACACCTTCACGAGTGTGCTTAGTGATGTCTTCTCCATTTACTCTCATCCCCCAAGAATTTTTGTGGAGCTTAGAGTCTGTACTACACAATTTAAACTGAATAATATATTCCCCTGTGCCATGCTGTAGTGTATACATATCTGCATGTTGAGATCATCTATTCCTTGAGGACAATACATCTTGTAATTCTTTTCTGATTCCTATAGTACTTAGTCCAGGGGTGGACACAAATCACTTGTGCGGATGCTTGGGGGCTGACTGCTCTAAGTTGGGCTGAAAGTTCACCTAGAGGGTGTGTTCACCTACCTGGAAGAAGACATCCACGTGCTGCCTTGGAGTATCCTCTCTGAGCACTGGATATGTGTATTTTCCCATCATGTCGTAGATGGCTTTGACAATGTCCATCATCTCCTGGAGAAGGGACATGGAGGCGCACAGTGTGGGAACCGTGAGGCCAAGCTCTTCTTAGGTGACAGTTTGGGGCTCCTTGTCTCCCTTGTGAATGAAAGTGATTAAAAAGCCCTTCTTCAGCTGATGAGAGGGAGTTAGAAAGCTAGCTGAGAGGACTATATTCTGGGGTCCTCCCCTTAGAGAGAGGGCAGTAGAAAAGTCTCTTTACCTTCGGAAGGTCTTGGGTAGATCATGTCAAGGTGAGCATATCCCCCTTGAGTTAGGGGTTATGTGTGGGGTCAGAGTGGACATGTTTGTGTATTGACCAGCTCCCACACCGTTTTTGGAAGACCCTCTCTCCACTCCAAATTCCTTTGATGGCTCTTAGGCCCTCCTCAATCTGTGATTCCTTTGAATGGTTGGGTGTGGGTGGCTGTGTTTGCATCAGGTGACCTGTGGCCCTGTGACCATAGCTGGTTGGAACAAAGGTGGACATGTGACTAAAGCTGAGCCACTCTGTTTCTCTCTTGAGAAGTTTGAGTGAAGAGGCACAGACACTGTTGCCAGAAGTGGAGGAACCCTGGATTTTGAAAGCCAGGTGGAGCTGGGGCCAGAGTCAGTGCCACGGGCAAGCCGGTTCTAGGTTTTAGCTGAGGTTAAGGGAGAGCAGACACTGAGAACTTCTGCAAAGGAGAGGATCTTCCGTAATGACTAGAATGGAGGAGATGCACAGAAAGCAGAGATGAGAAAGAATAAAAGAGAGAGGAGTGGAAGAGTAGAGGGCAGAGAAGGGAGGTGGGCATAGCAGAGGAACAGTGACACATTACTATGAGCGCATGCATTTGTGTGCACGGGTAGGTATGCACACACTCACATATACAGGCTCTCTGAGAAAAGCAGTTGAGGAAGACAGAGGCAGTAACAGAGATCAAGAGAAACCCCAGAGAAGCAGTGGCTGAGAATGGTTACCCTATAAACTCAAACCACCTCTTGGGCTTCCCATGTTGCTGGCAACTTGAGCCTGTCATTCCTGCAGAGGAGGCTGTGGCCATCTTGATCTTAGACAATGTTAGAGGAGGGGAGGAAAGAGGGCAGAAAGAAGAGACACAGATGCTAACAACTTTGTAGTTTCAATGGGGATTAAATGTGTTCCATCAGAAACCAGAAACCCTAGTTTCCAAACTTATTTCCCCTTACTCCCCACACATAAATGCTGAACACCTCCATGAGTGTGCTTAGTGATGTCTTCTCCGTTTACCCTCATCCCCCAATAATTTTTATGGAGCTTAGAGTCTGTACTACACAATTTAAACTGAATAATATATTCATTCCCCTGTGCCATGTTGTAGTGTATACATGTCTGCATATAGTCCCTGGGTTTCTTAAGATTAGACTGAAGTTGTGTGTGTTTGACAAGAATATCATAGAAGTGACATTATATCCTTCTTAGTATATCCTATCAAAAAGGTACATTGTATTGATATATCTTACTACTTACTGGTGATGTTAACCTTGATCACTTGATTTAGGTGGTGCCTGTCAAGTTTCTCCATTGATTTTCATATCTGTTGGTAGGTTTTGCCTGCAAAAATTATTACTCTAGTGTTGGCCTAATGGTGATTTTGCATTTCCTTTATTCTTTTTTAAAAAAAATTCCTTCTTTATTTATTAATTGGAATTCTTCTTTAAGGAAGAGTTTCCACATTTCCCCCATTTATCTATGTATTCAATTATGTATTTGAATATATAGTTATTATTTATTTGAATACATATTATATTATTTGAATATATATATATATTTATTAGTATAGACTCAAAGAAGTTTGCTTTATTTTATAGGTTATAATCCAAGACTATCATTAAAAATGTTTTTTGCCCAAATTGTTCTAGCTTTGGCTATTGGGAACTTTGGCTATTGGCTGTCAGGTTGACTCCTGTAGCTTTTCGACATGCCCCATCTTTTTTTTTTTAGCATTCCCATACTTTTCAGCAGTACAAGATGCTCTGAGCTCATCTTGTATTTCCTCTTCCCAGCCCTGGAATCAACCACTTCTTCAAGGAAACCGGTTTCCTTGGTTGGAGAATGCAAGTTAGAAACCAAGGTCTGGGAGCTACTGTGCTCATTGCTGCAGGGGTGTCATTACTCTTAGGCCCTCTCAACAAACAGAACTAGAAAATATATGTCTCTATCCACATGTTTATTTAAAAACAAGTGCTTTGGAAGTCCTTCAAAACCATGTGGTCATAGGTTTCTTTCCTGAATATCCTTTATAAGAGAAAGTACTGAAAGACCAATTTGATTTTTCTCTCAGGATTTTTGTTGCCTAACAATGTTGATGAGATTATCTCCAAATGACTGCCAGGGGAAGAGCCAGCTATCTTTTCTAGGAAGCTCCTTAACCACATTTTCTTTTTCTTTTAAGGAGCAATTTATTGATTCTGCCATGCAGAAAGACCTAATGGGCATTAACGGGAACAATTTCACCTAGTTTGCAAAGAAGAAAAAGGGAGCAGGAGTTAGTTAAGATTATTCAGTGATGGGATAATGGTTGAGCCAAATCTGCAGACCAGTATTATAAGTCCCATTTTGTAAAGTATTATTTGAATATTTTGGAGTATCATATATTTGAGTATGTATAGAAGCATTTAATTATTTACAAAATTGAGATATACATACTGCTTTATAAAGTGGTTTTTAGAACATTATGCATTATACACATTTTTATATCTTACTACTCTTGCATGATTTTAAATAGCCACCTGTTATTGCACTGTATGTATTTCCTGAAATTCATTTAGCACACCTGCTATTAGTGGATATAAGGGTTTTCACATTTTTGGAATTGTTTATCACTTTATCTTCAGCTCCTAGAGCACCTAATAAGCCCTCAAATAATATGTGGAAGAAATACTGACTGAATGAATGAGGAATGAAAATTGGAGAGAAACTTGCAGTGTTGAGGGGTGGATTGGAAATGATGTTTGTAACTCTAAACACTATGTGTGACACACAGAGGTCAGGAAGTGGGATGTTACAGGATGTTAATTCCAAACTCTGACTGAGATACCAGGATAGAGTAGATAGCAAAGCGCGTTTTGAGATAGCCCTGTGGGTATTTTCCTGGCTAGACACCACATGTACTCTGAGGTTCTGAGTGTCAAGCTGTGAAGATTCAGAAATTATTTGTGATGATTTCTTTAGAGATGGCTGCACCTTCCACCACCCTCTTGTGGTTGTGTTAGTAGGCAAAATAAACTGTGGCCACTATGATCCAACTGTAGTCTCCTCTTCTAGGTGATGCCTGCAATTCTAATATTCCAACTTTTAGCTTTAACTTGTGCCTGTTAACCTGTTAAAACTCATGTTCCCCTGAGAAGATGAACTCTACCCTAAAATCATTTACACCCACTTTGGAATGCATCCGGCAGTGTGCCCCAGTGAGAAGCAGTGAACCTACTTAATCCTTTCTTGAGTGCCTGGGAACAGGGCAGGGTGCACCAGTCAGTGAGGTCAAGGGGACTTTCTTCAGTTTGCCAGGAACCAACTCTGTGAGCCCCAAAGCAGAGCTCTCATTCAGACAATTTCATCCTCACGATGGGGGTTGTTTCCTATTTAATTAGGTGCCTTCGTTGCAGCTGTCATGCCCCTGGTCTCAGCTCACTTACCTCTTTGTTTATGTATCCATCTTTATTGATGTCATACAAATTAAATGTCCACCTTAGTTTCTCATGGACGGTTCCTCTCAGTAAAATTGATAGAGCGGTTACAAAGTCCTGAGAAGGGAAAGAGGCACGAGTGACGTTAACCACCAAGCCATCAGGTGGGGGGAGCTCTGTCTTTGGATCAGACCCTGTGACTGCTTACACAGAATGGCGTCACCCCTGTTCTCTGTCCCCTGAAAGATATGCCAAGCTCCGTGCACAGTGCCCCCTCTTTTCATTCCCTACCCTGCCCCATTTTTTGGAAGGAGCCCCCTGAGGAAGAATGGAGCTCTGTGTGTGCTGACACCTGCAGAAGCAGGTAAATGCAGCCTCATCTGATATTGCCTTATCCCATGGCTGCAGTTCTTGTGACAGTGATGGTTTAGTCCAGTGGCTAAGAATGTGGACTCCAGAAACATTCTGAGTTCAAATCCCTCCTTTAGAGCTTTTTAGCTATTTGATCTTGGGAAAGCTACTGAACCTCTCTTTGCCTTATTTTCCTCTTCTGTAAACTGGCAATAAATAATAAATAAATAACCCTACCTTGTGAGGTTATTGTGAGGATTAAATGAGTTAATACATGCAAAGTGCTTGGTACAAACTCTGCTGCATGGTATGCTTGGTGGCATGTGGGCTGTGAAACTGTTATTATTGGTCCTGGGAGGCCCTGAGTTCCTGGAGGGCAAGGGCAGGTGTTTTTCTCTTCTCCGTCTTCAGGAAACGCTTGTTAAGCAGATAAAGGACTGAAGCACTTAACAATCCAACCCTTCCCCTAACACCCCAAGGTTTAGGGAGAGCTCATGGGGTTCAGAGAACCCAGAGGTGAGCATACCTCAAACTTCACGGAGCCCGTCTGGGTCGTGTCGAAGGCATGGAAGAGGTAATGGGCATACGTGCTGGCATCTGCAAGGTACAGAAGGAAGGGCAGGTGACGGGAGCAGCTCCACAGAGGGCCGGGAGAAGAGTTAACCACAGTAAGAGAAGAGAGGTGATGCTGGGTGACAGAAAGGGGGAAACTGTGGGGTGGGAAACCTCTCAGGTATGAACTAGGACCCGTGGCTATCCTGGGGCTTAGATGGGAAGTTCTGGCAAAAGCTGAGACAGGCCCTTGTCCTTACATCTGGCTGGCCCCAGGGAAAGAGACTCCTGCCTGTCTGTGTGTGTAGTTCTTGATGGATGATGAATGACATGGTGACTGTGTGGAGAAATTGTCCTGAGGGGCAGCACAGTGCCGTGGGATGAGCACCCATTAGGGAGCAGACAGACCTGGGCTTGGATAGCAGCTCTATTCCTATATAGCTGTGTAACAGCAGGCTTCTAATGCAACCTCTCTGATCTTCACTTTCCCATCTCTGTGTGGGGTGTAGCAAAGCTTAGCTCTTGAAATTTCTGAAAAAGTATGCTGAATGTCTCATATAGTCACATCATCAAAACCCTCATCAAACCTACCACATTCGAACTCACTGAAGAGTGGCTCAGTAGAGCTCAATGAACAGTGCTTCAGGGGCCTGCCTGGGGCAAGGCTGCCTCACAAATGGGGTAGTGGCCCTGGACTGGGTCTCGCACCTTGGAAGGCTCTTGTCTGCTGTTGAAGAGGCCTGTGAACAAGAGTCTAAGAAGTGTTTCGGACACTTGGGTCTCTGTTTCATCAGGACCCAGGGAAGGGATCCTGCAAGAGGTAGCTCCTTGGGGCAGGAAGTAAGGTGGCATTTGACACATGGAAGCACAGGAAGAACCACTGATGTCCCAGGCCCATGGGGCCAGAGCAGGTTCCCGCAGGCACCAGGCTTGGCACCAGCAGCTGTGGGTCTGGTATACGCACCAACCTGGATGTATAAGTACAACTTTATGCTCCCTGCATCTTTATGGGTTAGTTAATTTTTGTAGTTTTTGGGATTTATTAAAGTTATTTTTCAAAATTCCAGTTCACCTCACCTGTTATTAGGAAAAGAGTAGAGAGTGTGTGGCACAATTGTGGAGCTAACATGGCTAAGCTTTACATCAGACACTTATGGGATCTAATCCTGGTCTACCACTCACTAGCTGTGTGATCTTGAGTGAATTGCTTAACCTCTCTGAAACTTAGTTGCCTTGGGATAGTGATACCTGCTTTCTAGGGCTGTTATGAGACTTCATGATACTGCTTTATCAACCTCTCCTCTCCTGGAAAAGGTCCATTTTCAGAGCCCCTTTCTGCCAAAGCTTCATCAAATTCCACATCTTGTGATAGGGAAGGGAATGTTGCTCTGTGTTCTCCCTGACGTTAAGGAGAAGATGGCTAGCAAGGAGCATGAACTCGGAGGAAGGAAGGCTGCTCACCAAACAGGGAGAGGGGCAGGATATTTTCAAAGGCAGGACTCACCTCCATGAGGGAAAAACTGAGCGTAGATCTGCTTGAATGTTTCTTCACTGACCACCCCACTAGGGCACTCCTGTGAGAAGGGGAGACAATCAGCAGGGGTTGTCAGGGAGGGTCTTTCCCCGGAGGGGGGACTGAGCCTCGCCTGGGAATCAGGGTTCCCTGCAGTCCTGGTGGGCAGGGACTGAGCACCACCTGCACACTTCCATGGGGTGCCTGGGAGGTAGCCTCGCCTTAGGACTGAAGTTGCTTTTCAAAATGATGAGATGTCATCAGAGAACGGGCATTGAGAGGCGGAAAACGTTTGTGGGCTTTGGTATTAGAAAGACCTGGGTCTGGATCCTGGCGCAGCTCCTTCCGAGTTTTGTGATTTTGGGAGAGTCAGCCTCTGATCCTCAATGTCCTTACCTGTAAAATGGGGCTAACACCACCTTCCCAACAAGGTTATCATGAAGTATAATATATGAAATAATTATTTCATAGTGAATGAACACCTTGGCATTCAGGCTTACACATCAGTCGCTGAGCTTGGTTAGCAGCAGACCTAATCTCGTCATTTCTGGGGCAATGACGGCATCGATGGTGTGAATGGGTTGAGCTATGGCTAGAACCTGGGCCAAGGCAAAGTCTCCAAGGCTGTGCCATCCTGTGCAGTTTCTGGGTTGTCTTCCATCTACTGAGATTGCCCCATCCTTGCCTGGAGTCTTTTTATCTAGCCAGGTGATCTTGCTCTCATGTCCTCTTACATTAACCTTCCTTTTACACCTACCCCTATGGAAAAGCTCCCCGATGCCCTCCCCCCTTGGCATTTGGGATTGCGTAGCTCTAAGTGGGAAGTCCTGCTTGGGTCTTCAGAGGCCATGTGGGTCTTACATTTTTGAAGCCTCGATAGAGGACTTGCAGCTCCCTCTTGGTGAAGTTGGTCTGGGCCTCCAGCTGTTCCAGTCCCTCAGGCCGATGACAAACCATGGTCATCTCCAGCTCATCCTCAATCTTATCTGGAACCAGAGGAGACAGCATTGGAGTGGCTGACCTTGGCAGTCACTTGTCAGACCACAGTCTGGGCTGTCAAAAAGAGTGGCACTGTGACCCAGGACATAGGGTTGTAGGTGGGGTCACACTGCAGATGACCTTCCTGTCTTGAAGCCCACCTCCTGTCTCACGGTCAGATGAACCATTTCTCCGGGTGCATCAGGCACCACACAGGGAGGGAGCTCCAGCTCCGGAGAGAAACATGTTCCAGGTGGAGATGAGGGGAGAAGTGTTAAAAATAAGTTCATGTGAAAACACTGACTTTTCTTTCAAAATAACTTTTTTGCATATTCCGTTTGCTGCTCACTGAACCATCTGAATATTCTAGAGACACAGATAGGTGAGCAGAATGATTAACACCCTTCAAATAGCAATGAGAAACAAATCTATTCAGAAAACAGAGAGTAAACTCACACCGTCTGGGACAAGGAGAGGAAAGCAAGCATGATTTAGCCAAAAGTTCAAATTATGGCATCTTAAATATTAATTTTAAAAATACGAATATCTTGTTTTGTAATATCTACTAGTAATAGGAAAGTGACTTAAATGGGAACTACTTTATATAAATAAAGCTCTGAAGCATTTGAAAGGCTCTAAAACAGTTGTCTTAAGTAGTAGTTTAACTATTGCTCATGATATAATACTAGACAAGCTATTTAGAAAGTGTCAGTCAATTAGAGTGAAAAATCTGCCCATCTCCTATTGAAGGATCACAAAATCCAAATAAATGGAACTTTTGTTTTACCATAAGAAAGTAAGTACGTGTTTTCCTCTGGGCCCTGCTAGAGTGCTTTCTATAAATTTACTCCAATCAAGAATCAGTTGCCATCTAACCTTCTCCGCCCATTGTTGCCTTGCAGACATTACCAAATCCATGTATTGAATAATAGTAAACCTGGGCTGGAAGGACAGTGATGAGATGTGCGCACACATGCGAGGTCTCATCCCTGTGAGGACAGGCTTGGTTTCTAGCTGGGAGACCAGGGTGAGCTGGTGCATTATTACATGTCTCTGCTCAGTATCAGTCTCTTTGTACCAGATTTTCTAGGCAATTGTCACTTTTCCTTTTGAGACTGTGATCTCAATACGAAAGAAATGCATCAAAGTGAGTCTGTGCTGTACATCCTCCCTAAGGCAGTGGCTGGCTGGGAAAGGCCCCAAGGGACAGACAGACGCACCTGGGAACAATCCCCAACTGTCCTTCTTAGTGACTGGGCCACTCCTATCATCTTATTCTGCTGGGAGGAAGGCAGACTATTCAATAGAATTAAGATTCTCTGTTTATATGACATGGAGTGGCTGAAAGTGACCAATTCCCTTATAATCTTCCAGAGCCTTTAACTATTGTTAGTTTTGTACCTAACAAGTTAAGCAGCAATTACCCAAACACTGCAGCTTTTCTATGTAAATCAAAGGGCCAATTGTTAACAAACAACCCCAAACCCCACCGAAATCTAATTCAGAATACTCATATATATTTTAACTCATTTTAAAATAGAAATAAAATGGTTGGTTTAAATCTCCTAGCATTAGATTTAATAGCAGTTTCATTTTAAAAATGCGCAGATATTTAACACAGTGAAAGGAGGTGAAACAGTAAAATGTAAATAAGGAATACAGCTTTGGAACAAACAGAAATATAGCTTTGGAAAAAATGATGTATTTTTGAAGGTGTCTAGTACACTTTTCCAAGTTTATCTGATCCAGAAGCTTAAAAGATTTTTTTCACAATATTGTTTTATTTCTACTAATCTTCCTGTAACTGAATTCCTCACAAGATCAGAAACATCTCTTTGCAGAGGTTTGAGAAAATCTTTCTGATTCAGAGACTGCACTTCCCATCTTCTTTGTTATAAATGCACTGAGTAATTATTGAAATATCAAATATTTAACCCACTTCATTAAGGTGGCACTGGACTTTATTAATAATGATTTATTTGTTGTCTGGGCAGCAGAATCAATTGCCTGATCAAACAGATTCTGTAATATCTGAATATCTGTAATATCAAGCTTTTGTGTTGCTTTGCTTTTTCACTATGCTCTTATTTTCAGGTTATGGTGACATCCGTCACTGAAGGAAAGCCATGTGTCTAGGGCCAAGATGCTGGCAAGTAGCTTGCATGAGGGTGTTAGGGACTTAAACAGGGGGTTCTCATTTTTTTAAAGCTGTGTTTCACAATAAGAACAGTTTACATAACAATCCAGTATACAGATACAAATAAGCAAACAGTTCATGATGTATTTTGGAGCAAATATTTTATGAAATGACACTTTCCCTTACTAATGTGAAATGAACTATGCTCTCCATTTGAATCTATTCCTTTGTAAAAATGTTCTGACTGTGACCCTCGTGTGTCATGTCACATGGGCACACTCCTTTCCCTCATCCGGGCTCTCCTCCCTTTCTCTGTATGCCTCACGGTTCTGGCCCTGTGAATAAATTCTGAAGACATTTGGAAGGGGGCTGCTGAGGCTTCTGCATCCCTTCTGTTGCTCCTCACCCCCAACGCCAGGGAGTCCCTGGCTGCTGCCCAGGTGGTCCCAGTAAAGAAGGAGGGTGGCCCAGCTCCCTGGTTGGAGGAAGAAATAGAATTAACAGGTGGGGAGCCTCCTTGACAGTTTTTTTTTGAGGTTTGGTAAGAGTCTCCAAGGCTAAATTTTGCTTGTTGTTATTATTTTTGTTATTAAAAGTAACGATGAGCCAGTTACTAAATCAGACTGAGTTTGGATGAGAGATAAAAATTAACCTAGAGACTTAATATTATGGTGATAACTACATAACAAGAATAAATTAGAATACCTTCTGTTTGTGAAGTACTTTTAGTTTGTATAACGTTCTCATGCCTTTTGTCACACAACAACCTTGGGTATGGTGGGGAATGAGGAGCCATTATTCTCTCCATCTGAACATTAGGAGGATCAGTGTCCGAAACAGATAGAGATTTTCTAACCATAAGTACCTTAAAAACTGATGAACTGTCCATTACTGGGAGTAGTTAAGGCAGTATAGAGTAACCAACTCTAGGGGATTTACAAAGGAAATTACCAGACGGAAGGAGAGGCTGGAGAAAATGATTCAGATTAAGTCGACCTTATTGTTTTGGGGTCACAGACTCTTCTAAGTGTGGAATGAAAGCTTTAGACCTTCAGAAAAAGAAAGTGCATTCAATACGGCATTTTTTTCTGTACTTTTGGTTAGTTCCTATGTATTTTAAACACTGGGAGCCTATGTTAAGGTCTTTAGCAAGGAGATCTCTTCCTAACTGTCACTGAATGGCTTTGCCCGAGTTCTAAGTCACACAGCCAGTTGATGACAGAACTGGACTTAGTACTGAGCCATTCCAGAGCCTCTCTGACAGCTCTGGCTTCCTTGTGCCCCTACAACGGCTTCCACTTCCCTGGAGCACAAATTGCAAATTGGCTTGTAACCAGTCTTGCAATATTCTGCTCCTAGCAAGCTCTGTGCCTGTGTACAAGTTGGACCCTTAGATGATGAGGCGCAAGAGGACTCAGGTCATGGCGATGTTCTCCCCGGACTGGAAAATAGCTTCACCATCATGGGGTCTCTGGGTTGGATTTTGCAACCATCCATCTAGTTTTGAGGTTACAAAATGGTGGCCTTTGCCATGATTGCAGCCCAAAGATAAGTGTTGCTTGGCCTGTGAAATGTGTTTTAATGTTCTCGAAATTAATTGACAGTATTTAAAGATGAGCGATTCGCATACAAATTTGGATTTCTGATTTCTCTTGAAAATTGGGATTATCTGACAACTTTGGTCTCAGATTCTTACAAAGCAATAGTTTATTAGAGCTGAGCTGTTCCCTCTGAGCAGCCAAATCCTCTAGTGTGCCCTCTGCTCACCTCTAGCTCACTTACTTCAGTTATGCTACTTCCTGTCCCCAAAGGCATTTGAGTTCTTGGTTCCTGACATATGCCCACTTACCCCCCATGCACCAACCTTTCTCCTACCTCACACCACCCCATCTACCACCTTCTCTCTCCCTCACTATTTGTTTAAACACATTCTGTTTTGTTTCACAAAGGACTTGATGCTGCTTATATGAAATAAATACAATAAAAAGTATTTTTTATTGCTTCAGAAAATGTTGATTAGATTAGGAGGTCAAGACCACAGGGAAAAAGAGGTCATTTGTTCTAAGTAGTTGCTACACTTAAAACAACAAATTGGCTCTGAGATTTTTTATGTATCTTGTTGCCCATGAGAGAAAAACCTATCAGTTTCTTAGGGGAAGCAAAGCTTTTCCTATAATTTGTCTCTAAAAGAATGTTTCCAACTGTTTCTATGTAAGTGGGGTTTACTAACAAGGGACACGAAAGCTGGTGAATGAGAAGACTAATTACAAAATATGTACTTGATTAAGAAGCTCTTTCTTTGAAGATAGTATGACCAAAGTAGTCAAGTTAATTTAAACTTTTTTACCTCTCTGATACTGGTAAAACCACCAGGCGATGTCTAGGAAAAAGTAAGAAAACATTTTACCAAATCCATTCATCACGAAAGCAAAACCCACTTTTATTTTCCACGGAGATTCCACCCTGTGGGTGTCCAGGTCACCAGCCAGCTCAACATATGTGCAGAGGTCTCAAAGCAGAGCTGGGGCTGATCTTCTCCCTGTCCTTCTCCCACGGTAGAACACGCAAGAGCAATGGACCCACCTAGAAGTGCCCATGGCTCCCAGCAGGGGCCCATTGAGCATTCCGGCAGCCGTGCAGCCATGCAGCCTGGAGCGATGGATGGCATGGGGCAGAGGATGCGCGGATGTGGATGGGTCCTTGGAAATACCCATATGTTTGGTTGAAGGCTGGCTTATAAGATACTTTCCACAATGAAGGCCCCATTGCCACTCTCTGCTGCTTTGTGATTCTAAGCTGCATATGTTGTAGGATTCTTTATTCACTTACTCAACAGCTATCAATGAAGTGCCTACTATGCATGTATCAGTGAATGAAACAACTTTGTTTCCTGCTATCATGGAGCTTACAATCTGCAAGTCTTTGCTTCTCTTTTCCATTCTTAAGCTTGATAAGTAACAGATGCAGAAAAAAAAGGCTGTTCAAAAAACGAATTAGAACATTAAGACGTGTGGGCAGGGTGGATGCAGGCCAAGTCCCCAGTTATGCTGAATGTAAAACGTAAGATAAAATATCAGGCTGGGAAAATCCTCCATGCCACAGAGTAGTTGGATGGGTCCAGGTCCCAGAAAGTGAGAAATAGGGGCCCTATTTGCTGTTCTACCACTGGCCTTTGGGGGTTCTACTTAAGGGGTCACTCACCTGGTTTTCCTCTGTAGCTATTTGAACTTCCTCCTGTCCTTCCATTGCCGCTGACCAAGAGGGTGTAAACCAGCCCAGCCACCACTTTAAGTGTGTTTTATTCAATCCCACCCACAACCCCAGACAGGAGGGGCTTCTTTTCCTCCTGCCCCTAAAAGTGGTGGTATAGGTGGGTATCCTTTGGTGTTTCTGCCTTTGTCTCCTGACCTGAATCCCATAAGAGAAACTTATTTTGCTGGATTTCTTTGCCCCATTTCATCACTCTGATTAATTTTAGAGCAGTTTTAGGTTTGCAAAAAAATGCACAAAAATACAGTTCCCATGCACCCTTATTATTAGCACCTCCATTGGTGTGGTGTATGGTATATTTATTACAATTGATGAACCAGGATTGATATATTACTTTTAACTAAAGTCCTTAGTTTACATTACAGTTAACTCTTTGTGTAATATAGTTCAACCCATTTATCAAAATGGCTTTTGACAAATGTATAATGTCATGTATCCACTATTACAGTATCCTGCAGAATAATTTCATTGCCCTAAAAATGCTTAAGTAGCATGTTCATAGAGATATGTCTACAAATGTGGATTGACCTTCTTTGGCAAGCCAGGAATGCAATAGGTGTGAGGAGAGACATGAAAAGACATAATGTCTGTTCTACAGTATTCTCAGCCTAGTGGAGAGACACCCACATAGACTAGGAGCACAGACTCCAGTGTCAGTAGTACTTGGTAGACAATTTACATGAGTCAGGTGCTGGGTGTACAACTATAGAAGTGGCGGGGCCTGAGAACTGAAGTCATTGCCCCATGAAAGGAAGTTGTTGTCAGGTAGAATTTAGGCATAGTGAGTCCAGATCTTCAGATTTTTTTTCAAGAGAAGCTACAATTGAAAGATCATTGTGTCCTGATTCTCAGCTCTTATCAGTAAGTTTAACATTTAAAACATACAGCATGGGCCCAATATAATATTCCTGTTTGTAGGATGCTGTGGGATGCAGGTGTGAAACTTTCCATTGGCAAATCATTCCAAGCAGTGGCTAAGACACTGGGCGTCGAGAGGAGGAAGCCCTTACCTAATGCTCCCTGGATAGCAAGGGTTTTGAAGGGGTTGGTGAGGATAACTCTTTGGGGAGGTGGCAATTTATTTGAGTCTTGAAGGAAGAGGGGACAAGGAAACAGCATGTGCAAAGGCACAGAAGCCAAAAGGCCTGAGAATGGTGAGCTCTCTTGTAACAGAGCTGAGCTCTCACTGTGAACAAATGAAAAAGGACACGCACATGAAAATCTTATCTGTTGGAACACGTTGGAGAGCTACCAAGGTAGCCTGCACTTTAGAAGTCATGATTCTGGAGGGAAAAAAATCATTGAGGTGAGCCTGACAGTCAAGGCTGCTTTTCAATTCAGTGTATGCTGATTTATAAGTGGCATAGGTAATGAGGTTAAGAAACTGAGCAATAAAGGGCCTGCTAAGAGCAAAATAGATGAGCAGAACTTCCAGCAGTCTTGGAAGACAAAAATGTGGTCAGTCCTACTAAGACGTTCAGGACTGGAGGAACCAAGACATAAGGAATGACAAAGAAAGGGAGCATGGAGAAATAAGCCCAATCGCCTGAGCTGCTATTTCCCTCAAGGCATTGGCTAATTCCTAAGCAACAGATGTCAAGAGTAACTAAGCAAGAGCCACAGCCAAAAGGTTGCAGAGCTAGACAGAGTTTTCAGCAGGTCCACAGTCGGGGGTAACTGTTGGAGTTCAGGGTCTTCCTGGAAGGAGGGTTCCTGGTAAATACTCAGGCTTTCAGGTTGAGCCTAAAAGACTACATTCTAGGTGCAAGGGCAAATTAGAAATAGATCAGGCCTTACAAAGATTGAAATTCATCCTCAGAATACCTCAACCCCTATTTGGATAAAGTTCTACTCTGTTACCCTGCAGAAGCCAAAGGCTCAACTAGATAGTTTACGAAGATTTTATTTCAGTGTTCACTAGTCCTTGAAAATTTGTCAGGCATATTAAGAGGACCAAGAGCAAAAAAATAAAAGATAATATAGTGATCAATTTATAGGCAATCTAGATAGTGGACTTAACCAAGCTTTAAAATAATGGTAAAATATGTTCAACAAAACAGATTAAAAGGTGTAGAATTCCATCAGAGAACCAAAATGTATATAAAAAGGTAAATTAAAAATCCTAGAATTAGAAAGTATATTATCAAAAATTATCAACTAAATAGGTCAATTTAACAGCAGGTTAGGCACAGATGAAAAGAGATTTAATGATTTTGTATATAGTTAAATAGAAAAATATGCAGACTGATGCTCAGAGAAAAAAAATGAAAAGGACAGATAAGAGCATAAAAGACATATTGAACATGCTGTAAAGGTCAAACATATGTCCAACTGGAGTCCTGAAAAGGGAGGTGAAAAAGAATGACACTGAGGCAATATCTGAAAACAACTCAGAATTTGAAAAAAATGGATGAAATATATCAGAGCACAGATTTCAAATCACAGATTCAAGAAGCACTACAAACGCCAAGCAGAAAAACACACAGAAAACCACACCTAGGAACATCACAGTAAAACTGCTGAAATACAAACAGAAGATCTTCGACACAAGAGAGCATCCTCAGATAAAAACTAGACACTAAGTGAAAGCAGCTTGCAAGCATAAGGACACAGAAAATGTAAAAATAAAATGACAGAAAAGGATACAGCATACAAACAGAAATTCAGAAAAGCTGGCATGGTTCTTATAACCTCAGACAAGGTAGACTTTCAGGCAAGAAGCTTTGCTAGAGAGAAAGAGGGAGTTTTCATAAAAAAAAAGAGGCCACCCACTAGAAAGATGTAACAATTCTAAACTAGTATGCACCAATAACATAGCTTCAAAGTACATATAAAACAAAAGCTGACAGAACTAAAAGGAGAAATCGCAGATTCATAATCACAATGGGAGATTTATAAACACCTCTCTCAGTAACTGATAAAACAAAAAAACAGTAAGTGTATTTACAGAAGATTTGAGCTATGCAATTAACAAGTTTGCCCTCATTGGCCCAGGCAGAGCTCTTCACCCCAAAATTCTGAAATACTAGACTTTCTTTTCAAATTCACATAGAATCTTTTCCAAAATTGACCATTTCCTGGAATCATAAAGCTAAGCTCAATAAAGTTCAAAAGAATTGAAATTATTCAGAATGGTTTCTGTCCAGAGTGGAATTAAGAAATCAAGAGCAAAAAGAAAATGAGAAAATCTCCAAATGTTTGGAAATCAAGCAATATGGTTCTAATTTCTAAGAAGTCCACGTATCAAAGAAGAAATCTCATGGAAATTAGCATTTGAACTAAATGATAATGAAAATACGACATATCAAAACATGTGGGGTGTCATTAAAAGTGTACCCAGAGAGAAATTTCAAAAAGCATGACCTAACTGAGCTGTAAATAATTTAGGTGACAGTGTACAAAAACATTAAATGCTGTGCTTCCTTTTGAAACCGTATTTCTAGTGTTTCCAGTGATTCATTCTGAATGTTGCCTAAATGGCATGCTGGCATTTGAAAATGTGATCTTTCCTGTTAAACATGGTTGATTAGTTTATTCTGGATGAGTTTAGCACCATCTTTCTGATTGACAATTTAATATAATCAGGGATGATCCTTGTTGGGGCCTGCATGGAGCAGAAGGGGAAACAAGTTCCATTTGATCCTGGAGTACAGTCCTGGAGGCAGAGATTCTTATAGCAGAGGCTTGGAGGTGAGTCATAAACTCACTCAGACACGCACGGCACACAGCTCATCAGCTCTGAATTTTATAAACTCAATGATGAGTCCCAGGAGTGCTGAGCTGAGCCTTGATAAAGATTTTCTGAGGGTTTCAGACATTTTTTTTCAGCCTTCTTTGTTCAATAAAACTCAAATCATGTTTTGCTCCAAGCGTTTGTTCTCTTAATCTTGAAGCCCTCCTGCCCCTTTTAAGCAAAATTGAATTTATACATATCTCATTCATTTATACCTCAGCCCTGAAAATGTTCTGGAAAAAGAGTCCTACAAAAAGGACCTTTCAGTGTGGTTATGTCCATTAGATGGGAGATTTTCTAGGTCATACGACTTGAAAATTCTTCCAAATACAGTGTATTTTGGTTCTCTGACCTTTCTTCCAAAATGAGGGTGTTTTTGAACATGACCTTCAGATCTGCACACCATGTGGGGTGTGTGGGAAGGGGACCGTCAGGTGCATCTTGCAACTTCTTGGGAAGGTGGTGGTGGTAGAAATTGTCAGAAATATAATTCAGTTATTAAAAGTCCACAAAGTCACTACACAGATTGTGACAAAAGTCACAATTTTGTTGGTTGTGTGACTGTAATATTCACACATTTTTCACCAAGATTGGTAAAACAAAGAAAGTCTTGGGAAAGAAGTTAGTCATCTAGAACCCAGGGTCTGCAGAAACAAGAAGCCCTAAATGGCATTTCATGACAAGGAGCAAGGCCGCATACATTAAGGATTCTTGTGTCCCTTCACCCCCAAAGAAACATTTCAGTCCAGCTAAGCCCCTGGCCAGGCTGCAAAGGAGAAATGTCAGGTTCACTGTAGCATTTTAGCCACTGGCAGAAATCTTGATGATATTTTAAGTGGATCTCTTTGTCTGGAAAAAGTGCTGTGGGATGACATTTTTGATGATTTACTTAGTTAGCTGCTGCAGTGTCTATAGCTCTATGGGGCAATTAGTTCAATGAGGCCCAAATCCTGCCACCAGCTACCATTCAGGAGGTAGTGGGAAAACCTCCCATTGTTTCTCCTTTGGTCTCAGCCAGACCCTGCACTGAAGTTCCAGCATGGGCAGATGGCCAGTTAGTGGGACAGAGGGCATATTACCCAGGATAAGTGGATCTAGAATATTTCTGCAGGAAATTAAGGGATTACATGGGTGGGATTTTGTTACTTCTCTTGATGGAGGAGCTAAAACGACAGTTCCCTGCAGATGAGGAGGAGGAGGAAAAAGCAGGAGCCATGGAGAAATGGTGCTTACAGTTTTAAGAAGGAAAAATGAAGGTGTAGAGAGAAATTGAAGGGATCACTCAAAGAAAAAGTAAAATTGCCACATCAGTAGGACTTATCTCAGGTTGGCCTAGAATATTCTCATCCGTGGAGACCCGTTGAAGAGCCTGTCTTTCCACCTGCTTTTGAAGAGTAGTTCGCGGCTCTCCAGATAACGCGACGCTTGCTAAGGCGATGGTTTCCAAGCAGAGGGTTTGCTTGGGTGGGCTGGTCAATGCTAAACAACTGGCTTGTGAGGAGGGCGCAAGCCTGATCGATACCATTTTTCAATTTCTTTGGTGTAAATATTCCCACAGTGGCCTAGTTCAGGCTGTCAACATGAGTCACTGAGTGTGGATTTGGGTGGTGAAGGGCACTGTCCCCCAGTGGGACCCTGCACCATCACATTAGGACTTGGCCTGACAGCCGAATTCATACAGTAGGTTTAGCCCCTGTAATCCAACCAGATAAACCCTTTCTTTGTTGTTGGTGTGAAAACAAACTCCTCTACATCATGCAGAATAACCACAAGCAGGGAAATAATGGAGACTGGCCAAGTGAGCCCTTCCTGGAATTCAGTGTTAATGTATCCTCATGTTAAATGCCCATCTTGGTGAGCTCAGAGAGAGCAGGGTAATAGTTTAGAACCGACCTAATCATCACACTGTCTCTAGGAGGTATATGGTTATTAGATTCATTCCAACTATAATCATACCCACCTGGTAGCTATGAATTTAAATGAGATAAGATTTGTAAAGTGCTTTATGCACATAGAACATGTTCAAAAATGTTATTCCTATCTTATAATGTACTATGTATGTGATCTTAAGGGTCATTCTTAACTGCTGAATTCAATAATCACACCTGTTAGACACTTTCTAGGTCATGATTATGCTTTTTCTGGTGGATCTAGTTAATTAAGTGTGCTTCTCTTCAATATAGAAAGATTTTCTTACTCCGTCAGTTACTCTGTCAGAGAGGCACCAAATTGCCAGATCAGGTTGGACATTAATCGGCTGAAGTGAATATTCTCATTCTATTTTAACTGTAATGGACACGAGCAGACACAAGACTGGATGAAGGTTGAGCATCTTGGTCTGCAGATTGCCGTGGAACAGGGCAGAGTATCTGTGGTGGTGGACACGAGAAACGCGGGGCTGAAGCATTAGTAAACAGATGCAGTAACTGACAGCCATTGAGAAAATTTCCTGCTGCTTCTCCCCTAGAGATATTATGTGGCTCCATGTCCTCTGCCCTTAATAATCCAGACAGTCAAAGTGTGTATTGCCTTGGTTCATTTCTTAGCTGGAGAAGGGAATTGGGCATTACCCTCAACCGGACCATGAACTGCCAGATGGAAGAACTGCAGCCAGCTCATCTGAGAAGGAAGGTCTGCCTGCCCAGAGGCAGGGAGAAGATGGCAAGGTGTCATCTCCAGGACTCAGCTCAGAAGCCTCTTAACTGTGCACTTAATAAATGAAGCCTTGGCAGACATACCTTGAATTATTAATGAAGTTATTCAGCTTTGATTGTTTCCTTCTTTTGGGGAAAGGTTATTCACTCAAATGCCTTTGATTAGACTATACAATACATCACAATTGGGTATATTTTATGTGCAACTTTATGGTGATAATAGTTCTGTCTCATTTAGAAGCAAATCAGACATTATGAACTTCGTGATTTATTAATGTATTGATTTCTATAAATGTCAGCGCATCTCACATCCCGTCAGAGAGCCCGAGAGCAATCAGTGGAGAGCCAATAAAAATGTAAAATGAAACCATCATAAAAAAAAGGAAATACTGCCTGTTTCAAAGCCTCACTACCTCTCTGAAATGTTTCAGGATCTGGATCATTGCCATAAAGGCATTCCCCCAACCTCAAAGGAAACACAGCCGGTGTGAGGTGCTTAGGAAAGCTCTATCTTGTTTGTCTATTTGGGTGATCTGAAATTAAAACCAAGAGGTGGAGAGTCAGACCTGGAGGGACCCCTGAAGCCTGTGCCCAGGCTTCTCATCCTGGAGAATGGATGGGGCTGAGGGGTCCCTCCCCATCAGATTCGCCCCACTAAAACACCCACCTCCCTGCTGAGGAAGCTTCAGGACCAAGCCCAGATTCCCCAGCTGGCATTGAAGGGTCTAGTTTACCTTTCCAGGACAATTCCCCACCAACACCCAGCATGTCTTCTACAATAGCCATAGTCTATGGGAGTGTGGACCCCTGTCTGCCAGAGTGTGTGATGGGTTGACCCCAATCCCAGCCACACTTTAAACCTGGTTTAGGAGCCATTTTCTTGGGGCAGCTGTCACAGACCACCACACAGAAAGCTCTCTTTCTCTCTGTCCAACTTCCTGAAGTGCTTATTGTCTCTGAAAAACACTCAGCAGTTATCAGAATCTACATTTGGGTATTGCAGGTTTTGTTTACAGGAACGGGGTGGGCGTGGGGAGACAGTGTCTTGTGCCTATTTTTGTTATCCCACTCCTCCATGATATCTAGTGTCTGCTTTGCACATAGTAGGTGTTTAGTAAGTGCTCATTTTTTCCTAAAAGTGTGTAGAATTCCAAGGAGCTGAGTAGGAAATACATTCAGAGCCCTGAGACAGCAGCCAAGAGACTATCTGGGAAGTATTTAGCTAAGTTAGTGGCTAGTTCTGTTGTTTGACAGTTTAGTTCAGAAATCATAATCTGACAACCCACAGGGCACAATTCTTGTCCCACTTCTTTTAAATTTGAATTTTGCCAACATCTATTTCACACAAATTTTTGGCTTCTCTTTAGACATATGAAGTTATTGCTATGCAGGCCCTCATTATCACATGGCAACAATTGGCTGGAGCTGAGGAGTGGCTGCTCGCTTTAGACAGGGCATGTGCTCTCCACTAGACTGCAGTCCCCATTATTCCCTATTACCTCTCCAACACTAAGATCAAGGACAGCTATTATCCATCATCACTTATTCACATTCCTGCCTGAGTCTATGATCCCTGTTTAACAGCCCCTCTCCCCTACCCCATGCCATGTTTTTCCATGTGACTTCTGTGTGTTTTGTGAAAATCCAGAAAGATGACAGAATTTCATTTTTTGGGTCCCAAATAACATGGAGAAAAAGGGATGCCCTATGATTAGAGAGGACCTCTGTACAGGTTCAAGCTATGTCCTTAGATGTGTGCTTCTGTGCTATGAACAGCACATGAATCAAGAGTGGGGTAGACTTTTAGGTTCTGGTTCAGTCCATTTCAGCTTCATATTTTATGGAGGACTTTCACATTTCTTGGCTCCTGCAAGGTATGCATTGTATTATTCCCATTTTACAGAGGAGAAAACTGAGCTTCAGAGAGGAAAGAGAAAATATTACTGGGAGAAATGGAATCAGAGACCTTACAAGACACCCCTGAGATCACAAAGATGGGAGAGAGAAGAGCACAGACTAAGCTCATCATCTGATCAACAGACGCTTTCTAACATAAGGCACCATCCTGTGGGTCTGCCCTGAGCCCACGCCTGTGTCTTTGTGGTTGTTTCTCTGTTTCAGCAAGTTAGGGGCCAGATTTCTCTATCCAAGCTTATCACACTTTCTGCACTTGGGAATTTGCAAAGCCTAGTCTGAGGTGGCAGGAAGGGAGACACCAAATAGTTCCAGAGGGTTCCCTCCTCACCTTCTCCCCTGCTTCGAGCTCTCTGCCATCTGTTTAGCATTTTCAATTTTGTTTCCCATTGTTGAACATGAACACAGCCTTCACTCTGGGTGACAAGTTGTGTAAGTCACAGAGCATCCGAATTATGGAGAGATACTTTCATCCTGTCCTCTAATTTCACAGATGTGGCTCCTGGGGCCTGGAGAGGGAACTGGACTTGCCTGAGGTCACACATTGGATTCCTGGCAGAGCAGGATCAACCTCAGGTCAGTCCTTCTGGCAATTTAGTATGCTTTCCACAGCACCATTCATTCGCTCATTCAATAGATAATTACTGAGGGCCTACTACACATCAGCCTCTCTTCTAGGTACTGTGGATAAAGCAGTGAACAAAAAGGTGGAGACAGAGCAGTGAATAGAGGTGGTAATGTGTGCTGTGAATGAAACAGGGTTACAGGATTGGAAAGAAATGGGTCATGGAGGCACTCTTTTACACAGGGTGGTCAGGGAAGGTGGCAGCCCAGTTGAGCATTTGTAAGAGGGGAATGGTGGAGTCTCACGGTCAAAATAGTCAGGCTTGGATCCCAGCAAGGCAGCTTAACCATTGGTGAGTTACTATAGTTTCCAGGACTCAGCACTGTCAACTGTAAAATGGTAAAACAGTAGCATCCATCTCCGAGTCTGTTAGGATCAAAGGAACCACTGCAGGGGAAGTACCTGGCATGTAGAAGGCACTGGTGGAGTCTTCTCCTTACCTGGAGAGGGGGCAGTTCAGGCCCTGCTTCCTAAAGGGTGTCTTTGCTTGGCTGGGAGTGGGGTGAAATGTACAGAGAGCCTACATAACACTCCATTAGCCAGGGTGACCAGTGGAAGAGTTTTATAGTTTAAGAGGATAAAGAACCAGGATTAATTAACTGAGTTAGTTTGTGAATACATTAGTGGGTCAACAAGGCTCTGAAACTATTTCATGTGTGGGTGGCAAACACTAAGCCTGGAGTGATGCTTTGATGGAATGTTCCAGATCAGAGCCCCTGCTTAGAATTCCCAACCCTTCTGAATTCCTCCCTGTGAGACAGCAGTATTTCTCATCATTTAAGTGTCAAAGTGGCTTACCATAAAGCTGAAGTTGGATCATAGGAGTCTTTGAAAATTAAATCTCACATACGAGAAACCCAAACAGCTTCCAGCCATGGCTTCTCTGCAAAGCCTTCCTTCCCAGACCTCCCAGCCTGCCTCTCAAGTCCTGAAACATGTTTTGTCACAGTCATGTCTATGGGATTACGGGGAGGGGAGATTGGGGGAGGAGGGCCCACTTTCTCTATTACCTAACAGCCTTTGTTACTGTTTGAAATATTGTTTAAGCTATGTATATGGATTGCTTTTATAATTTTAATGTTTCGGTCAAAAACATTACATTTTGAGTGTGATAGTGGTAAGTAGTTGCCATCTGTTTTGTTGTGGAGAAGGTCCTGGTAAGTCTGGTCCATTGCAATTGGTGTTTAGTTGTGTCTGTTGCAATGTTGGTTCTGTGGAATAAAACTTTTTTTCAAACAAAACAAGATATTGTGGTGATCATTCATGCTTGTCACCAACTATTTCTGGTTCTCATTCCAGGTGCTGTTTGGATGCATTTCTGGCCCGTTTGAAGTTAGTTGTGATCATATGACTGGCACTGGCCAATCAAATGGGACCAGGAGTGGCCCATGCTCTGGGAAGAGGCAGCTAGTAAGTGAATAATTTTTGAATTTGAAAATTCAAAATGAATTTTGAATTTTGAATAATGGAGCAAAGCACTGTGGAAGAAAAAGCTATGGGATACCATGGGAACTTAAGCAGGAAGAACTAGCCACAGCCACAAGACTTCACTGTGGCTGAGCCATCGTTGAACCAGAAGGTGGAAAAGAGGATGGCCAGGTGGAGAAGAGGGAGAGCACCATGCAGAGAGGGAGGGAGCAGCCTCTCCGAGGACTCTGGGGTGGGAAGAAGAGAGGCCTGCGCTAGGAGATGAGAGAAGGCGCAGGGGGGTCTGGAGGCTGTGGTGCGGTGGACAAGGGACACGGAGTGCCAGGCAGGCATGGACCATGCTGTGCTGGGCCTTGGGCTCCATGTTAACAGTTTTAGGGATGGCAAAGAGCAAAGCAGGTACAGTAGAGGGGGCTTTATTTTCTTGAGAAGCCAGTGGAGAGTTATGAGTTAGAATATTAATCACCTGAGGATGTCGGAAGTTGATCATGAGGGAACTGAGGCATCCTCGGCCCTCCCCACGTGTGGGGACTTCACGGAGAATGGCTTCACAGGGTCAGGTCTCTGCCTGAAGGCTGTGTCCTTCCTCTCTCTGCTGGCTCACTGTGATACAGTGCCTCCATTCATCCCCTAGGCCTGAGACCTTCAACTTGGTCTCAGCTCTCCACAAGTGAGTGAAAGGAAAGGAAGACTGTTTCTCCCTATCAGTTAATAAAATCTGCATTTTGAGGTAGTTGAAGTTTCAGCTGGAATGCTGTAGAGAAAATGAAAGTTTCTATGGCCAGGGTTCTCACCTGACCCTGGTTGGCTAGCTCATTGCACATGTGTGGGCAATACGTTTTTATTGACTCTCTATATAAAGAGCTCCGCCCAGTGCTCTGGGCCGCATGGCTGCAGGACAGCAGAGGCTGAGAAGGTGGAAGCACCGAGGACAGAGACTGAGATGGCTGCAGGGCAGAGAGGCCCAGAGGCAGAGACTGCCTTGCTGCAGCGGACTCGCTCTGAGGTGGGTGGGGTTCTAGTGCTTGGTCTGCCACTGTTGGGTATAAACCCTTTCATCCCAAGAACGTTACATTGTCATTTTTTGGTCTCACTGAATCAAGAGTGCACTTGCCTGGGGCTGAAACCCACTGGTGAGACAAATACCAAAGGGCCTGGTAATTCCAATTTAGAAATCCAAAGGCTGAGTCAGGTTTGGCTGGAGACCTGACCCATGGCTTCAAGAATACTATAAGGCTGGTGAAAATCTCTTGGGACTGTAAGACTTTTTCTAGTTAATCAGTAACTTCCTCTTTATTCTTGTGTTAGTTAGCCCATGACCCTGCAAGGGGAAACAGGTCTTGGTAGTTGTAAAAGAGGGAGAGATTAAATATGCAAAAGAGATATGATAATTATTTAAGCAAAATCTAGGAAGGTAGGAAGCAATGGGAGCAGGATTAGGGATGTGGGTAACCCTGTACACATTTCAGATTATTTCTCAGAAATATTCCTAGAAGTGGAATACAGACGTTTGAAAAAAAAACCCAGCAAGTCACCTGTGGATAAAGTGAAGGTTCCTGTGGCCAGGATTCTCACCTGGCCCTGGTTGGCTAGCTCACTACGCACACGTGGGCAATACATCATTACTGACTCTATATAAAGAGCTCCGCCCAGTGCTTTGGGCAACATGGTGGCATGGCTGCAAGGCTGCAGGAGAGCAGAAGCTGTCGGGGTGGCAGTGCTGAGGACAGAGACAGAGATGGCTGTCGGGGTGGAGAGGCCCAGAGGCAGAGACCAGCCTGATGCAGGCAGACTCGCTCTGAGTGGACGGGATTCTAGTGGTTGACCTGCCACCATGGGAATAAAGTTGGGTATGAACCCTTTCACCCCAAGAACATATATTGTCATTCATTGGTCTCATTGAATGCATAGTGAACTTGCCCAGGGCTGAAACCAATTGGCAAGACATCACCTATCCCCCAACCCCCGGTATCATACATAAAAATTTTTGCAGTGGTGATCTTTGAGGGCTGGGGTTATGGAAGCTGTTATGTTCTTTTTGCTTATGGGTATTTAAAAACATCTGCAATGAGTATGAATTTCAAATAAGAAGAAATCCATAAAGGTTATTTTTTAAGTTTACCTAAAGTAGGAACATGGAGCACCTCAGAAGCTCTGGGATTGGAAGTGGGGTGGAGCCCAAAGCCCAACGTTCCTTGGGGGCCATTTCTCTACGGAGGAGCCTGGGAAGCTAGGTAGGTGAGGGTGGAGTGCCTCCAGCTAGGAGATCTTTGTGTAGCCTTGAAACATGTTTATCTATTTCAGTTTCAACACTGGGAAACGGTGGGATAGCCTCACTTTGCAGGGCTCTTGTGAGCTTTAAATGAGAGAATGCATGGAGATGCAGCTGGCACTGAGCATATGCTCATTAGACGTTAAACAGTGCCTAATAGTGCCTCCCAGCCTATGAAGAAAAAAAGACAACCTGGCTAGGGAGAGTGGGTTGAACAGGATGGCCCATTCTGGAGGAGGTATTTTGGACATATTGGGGTGGGATGGGGGTGGCAGTGTTGGGGAAATGGAGGGGGGTCTTCTATTGATCAGAATAGTAGCTGACATTTCAGAGGCATTTCCTAAATACCAGGCCTGCCTCTAGGGCTTCATGGACATTATCTCATGTAATGTAACCCTCCCAAAACCTGGGACCTGCACACCACTACCCTTTTAAAGGCAACGTGCGACTTAGAGATGTAAGGTGATCTGCCCAACACCATATAGTTGCTAAATGGCAGACCTGGGACTCAAATCCGGGACAGTCTGATGCCAAAACCTGTGTTCTTAACTGCTGCATTATACTGCACGTGCTTTACAGCCACACGGAACTGGGCTGCAATTCCAGCGTTGCCACTCAGAAGAGATGTCTCATAGTCACCCTGAGGACCAAGGGTGACAAGGCCTGTGCCTGGCATCCAGCAGTGTTTGTCACATGGTGGTTCTGTTGGTCCCTCTGCTGGATCCCCGAGACCCACAGAGCCTAGGTCTTCTCAGGAAGTATCTCAACTTTACGCTGCTAAAAAAGCAATTTTTTTGCTCTAGCTGTGTGGATAGATTTTAAATATTTAATTAGGGAGACCTTCCGCTTGGAGAGAGGGCAGGACTTGTTATTAAATCCCTGCTGCTTGGTCTCCCTTACTTGCCCGTGGGATTATTCATTCATTTCCAGTCACACAATTTAATATTGCAACAGCTAATGGGGAGATGTTGATAATTTGTAAAACCGGTTGGTCCCGAGGCCATTGGAGAAGCTCCGTGCCTGGCCTAATGTGGGGGCTGGAGCAGATTCTCGGGAGATGAGGGCTCCTGAGAGCTTCCTGCTCATTATCTGCAAACATTTACGAATGCCTTTGGAGATGCCCTGTTGGGGGCCGTGAGGATTAGAAAGTTGTTTCACTGCACAGTTGCATCTTCAGGAAGTTAGGACCCTGGGACACCTGAATGCATTAAAGGTTTTTTTTTGTATTAAAATTTGTACCTGGGATGTGTTTTAATCAGGTACATGAAGATATGCAGACATGGAAATGACTGTCATGAAGGAAGTTCATACTCAAGGATCCCTAGAAACAGGAGGCACAAATGCCCTGCAGGGCCACACAGGGCCCATCAGGAAGCGGGGAGAGGGGAGAGAGGGGCCCAGAGCCTGTACTGGGGCTTTAGTGGGAAGGAATGGGTGAAGCAATATAGGTATGTTAGTAAGCTTAGGATTGGAAAGTTTGAATAATTTTGTCAGCCTCTGGGCTGTAGGGATGGCCCCTAGTTGTCCAGTACCTGGCCCTGGGGTGATTTAGGGCAGAGAGAATACTGGTTCATTATGAGTGTGTGAGTTAGATAAAGGAGATGATCGGGGTGTGGGCCCTGGACTGGTTGATTTGTATATCAAAGGCACCTTTGCAAGGGAATCATTTGCTATCCCTAGGAATTAGCTAGCTCTGGAAGGCAGTCTCACCAGAATCAAGGTCTCAATTGCCAGAGCATCTAGAATACAGAAAAATAGAAAATAGAGTCGAGACAGCTTGGTTCTGCAGTTAGACAAATGTAGGTCAAAATGCCTACTTTGATATTGCCTTTCTGGGCACTGGGCGTGAACATACCTGGGGCTCAATTTTGTGTACTTAGCATGTCTCCCCAAGGCTACTGCAAAGCTCCAGCCTTCAGCCTATAGGCTCAACCCTACCAATGGGTTCTCTGCCTGAATAGTCAGAAGGACTTTTGTAAAACAGTCATTCATAGGGAACACATTATGGAATATCTAGTACATGCCAGGCAGTGTGATTACAATGGTGAGCAAAGAAGCATGGTTCTTGTTCCCAATGAGGTTAGTTTGGTGCATGAAGGACTTAATCTAAGAATCACAGACAGAAATACAAAATTGTAACTGTGAGAGGGTTGCAAGGGGTTGATGTTTGGTGCTATGGGAGGGAGTGGCAGGAGGCTCTGCTGTAGTGTCAGGGAAGGTTGCCCCTGAGAGAGAGATGGAGGGCCTGAAATCTGGAGAAGTGGGAACTGAATAGATGGGAAGGAGGGGTGTGGCTCCCCACTGTCTGCAGGAGAAATGCCGTGTTCCTTAATAAGGCATTCAAGGTCTTCTAAGATCTGTTCCTTGCTTAGCTTTCAAGTTTCCTCTGTTGCTTCTCTCCCGCCCACTGTCATCCTGCCACACACACCACACTCTCTAGAAGTACTTGCTGTTCCCCCAGCATGACTTCTTGGGGTGACATTTCATATACCTTTGCACATGCTCGTGCCTGGTTTCCTTCCCTCTCTATGAGGTTATTTCCTGGGTTTCCTTTAAATCTACCCCACTGCAGTGCATGCTTCCAAGGGCACTATTTAGACTACAGTGTGCATGATGCCTGCTGGAGTTGTGCAGCCCTCTGTAAAGTATCACCTCAAGGGCTATGTCCTCCGAAACAAAAGTTTTTCCCCAGTCAGCATTGGTACTAGATCACTCTCCTACAGCATCCATCGCCTTGCACGGTAGATACAGAAAGGCTTTTCTGTCTTTTTTGACCATGGACTCCTGGAGGGTATGGCAAGTGCAGGCATTCACTTAACAAGTAAGTACTGAGCTCATATTCTGTGCCAGGTACTGTTCCACGTGCCAGTAACCTGGTCACAGATAAGGCAGGCAAGGAGGAAAGGAAAAACAGAAGGAACCTATTTTGACTTTGGGGGAAGGAGAGCCTGCAGATCTGTGAGCTGAAGGGTAAAGGTGAGAAAGAGTAGAGGAGAGTTTCAGGGAGAGGGAGGGAGCAGCATGTGCAAGGATTATGAGACAAGAGCCAGGCTGGCCTCTTGAGGAACTAAGTGGAGGCCAAGTGGTAGAGCAGAATGACCGAGGGAGGAAGGGGTGTCAGGTAAGACTGTAATTGGTCAGATCAGTCAACTCGTTTAAAGAATGGGAAGCAGAGGTATCTAATTTATAATTGCCCCAAATAAGAAACTCACCCAAGTGTCCATCAACAGTAAAACAAAGAACACATTTTTAGCATATTCATTCAATGAAGTGCTACACAGGGAGTGATGTGAATGAATGAACTATAGCAGCACCCAGGAGTATGGATAAATACACAGCGCAAAACCAAGTAAAATTAACTTGTGCTGTTAGAAGTCAGGAGAGCCGTCATCCTTGGCAAGTAGTGACTGGAATGGAGAAGATACAGGGCTTTGGGGGTTCTGTCATGATCTTCTTTTGAATCTGGTACTGATTACATGGCTTCTGGTACATATCGAAATCAATCAGAGTTTTGTTTTTGTTTTTACTACATACAGAAAGACCTGCTAGGGGAGGGTTGCAACTGGATGAAAGAAGCTGCTAACTTCGGAGGAGACCAATAGAAGTAGACATGGAATATTCCTGGCAGAAAGAATCCACCAAACTTACTGAGGTGGGGTGAGGGATGTGAGAGAAAAGCATCGGGAGGTGACAAGGAAGATTTTCCAGGCTTGAGCAATTGGCTGGGTGGTGGAACTGTGCTGCGCAGTGAAGGCTGGGAGAGGGCTCTGTCACACTTCCTTCTGTATGCCCAGCCCCAGCAGTGGGGCTAGTACCAAGAGCGGGTTTTGTTAATGCTGACTTATCCTTGGCTTTGGTAAGTCAATAACCCGATGATCGGCGGTGGTACAATAGCTAGTTACCACCCTTATGTTCTACACATTTTATCTTCTGAGGATAGTTCAGAATTACTTGTTTTCCAAACTCAACAGCATTTTGTGGGAGAGTTCACTGGCATTTGCCAAATGGAAAGAACATGTTCATTCTCCTTGTAGGTACAATGCCAGGTTATGAGGATGGGCACATATGTGTAACAGTTCAGATGTTCCTCATGATTCTAGATGGAGAGGAAAGGATGTATAAAGAGTGTTCTTCCCCGTACTCGTTGCATTTCGTACCCTGTATTATGTTCTCCTTAAATAACCTCATGAGAATTATTTTATAGATACCCATTTTCTAGGTCATTAAGGCTTGGCTTTTGGTCATCAAGTGACAAAGCTGGAATTTGAACTGGTTTTTTATTTTTTCAACCTTCTTTCTGGTCAGGGATGAAGGTCTGGGGATCAGTGGTGTCTTAGAGGATAATGGAGGCCATCTCCCCATTGCAGTCTCCATGGGACAGGAGGGGGGCCTGATGCTTAGGAAGTGTTTGGAGATCTCCAAAAGAAAGCAGTTCCAGTGTTCCATTTTGCCATTTTTAAAAAAAACATTTACCCATAATGTCTCTTTATAGGATAATAAAAATGAACCATCTGTGGTTCATTGGGAAACATTTCTTGGGCTTATTAAAAATATATGAATTTTTACTTTAAGATGGGATGGCTGTATTATTCAAAATTGTATGCCAAAATGTATTATCTATTATTAATTTATTTTTAATAGACATCTTTCTTACAGATTAGCATTCTAATTACTTCTGAAAAAGTGGGCAGTAGCGAGGCGAGGTTTCCAATTAAAATTGTCCTGAAGATAAATTGAGGTCTCTGGCTGAAAGCACTTCAGCCTTTTTCCCATCTTGGAGCAATAGCATCTGCCATCCCAGAAGGCCCAGGCTGGGATTCTCCTCTGTGCTAGAGCTGCCCCGAGGGTTTGAGGTTCTCCTCAGGAGGGAACTGGGGAGTTCCTGCAAAGGCACCATCCCAGAGCCACACGGGGTGGGGTGAAAGCCATCAGGCAGAGCTGCCTCTGGGCTGCCCCTTGATGCTTTCCTTCCTCTCGGCTGCCTGCCCTTTGTAAGTCCTGTTCACTTCTGCTTGCCAATCCCTCCCAAGCAAAAACCAAAATGCTCCTGCTGCAGTGGCTGTGGCTCGCATGATATGACAGGAGAATTTATGGGCTTTTTCAAAGACTTCATATGATTGAAAAATCTCAGCATTACAGTTTGACTGAAACTCATTCATGTCGATTCAAATCAGGTCATGTTGACCGAGAGCCTTCTGTGGTGAGATGTTTGCATCTGTAAAGTTGGGGGGGTGGACAGTTGAATGCTGTGCCCAGGGAGTTTGGCTTGAATTCTATACCGGTCACACATTCACCGTATGGCTTCTGCAATTACATCACGTTTCCTCATGGGCAGATACTCACTTGTCAGGGTCTTGCTGGGATACAGCACACAGTAGGTGTGCAGAGGGGTGTCTCCTTTCCTTTCCCCTCTGGTCTTTTCCCATGTGAGGGGCGTTGGGGAGTGAACTGACCTCTGAGTCAACCTTCCTGGGGGTCAATCTGGTACCATCTTTAAGGGACAATGTGTAGGAGGGCAGGTTTGTCCCCAGAATGGCCATCATGGGGCAAAGAACACTGAACTCACATCCCTCAGCCCCTGGTAGGGTAGTTTGCTGGGCAGGGCATTTCCATTCTCTGGGCTACACTTCCTTCTGCCGTTAAAAGGGGGGAAGGGAGGACAGGAGCACTGGCTTTCTAGCCTTGGGCAGTTCTTTTATTTTTAGCTTATTAATCAGTCATGGATTCAGTCTCCAGAAACTCCTCTACAGTCACCTTGAACTTAATGCTATTTTCAATTTATATTAATTTCCTCTCGAGATACCAAGTTTCATTAGGTTTATTAGTTTTGGGTAAATCAAACTTCTTTTAATAGACTCTAGTTTACTTATTTTAATCTCCTAATTTTAGTATGTTGGGGATTTGTTCAACATTCATTTATTTGTTTAACAAGCATATAAGCATGTACATACTCTCCATATTCAGATTTTAGGAAAGAGAAGATTTATACAAAAGTTTAATGAATCCCTACTGTGTAAAGATACACTAAGTGCTCTCACATTTGTTGATCTACTTTCACCCTCCCAGCAATCCTGGGAGGTGATGCAGTAGTATTCCCAGTTTGCATGGGACCAGCAAAGTGCCAGAAAGCTTAAGTGACTCCCAGGATCCCACAAAGGGTAAGGGCTTAGATGGAATCTGGAGCACAAGCTCTCTGTAATGTAATGTTACCCACTGTTGCAACAGAATGTCACAATGTTGTCTTCTTGAGCCCAGGCTTCTTTCTACCTGCCTTCTCCTCTTTACACATCTGAGAGATTCAAGTTAGTATTCCTGGAGTTGCTCAGCATGGATTCTTTGCTTTCCCAGACCTGGAGGATTTCTTTTTTTTTTTTTTAAACCACCTTCCTTGTCTGAAAAGGCATAGGAAAGGCTTAGAGTAGAGACTTGAGAGGAGCAGTCCTCCAGCGCTCTCATCTAGCAGCCTGCTTCTTTCCCGTTGCACTTGACCTTGATGGGATCTTAGGATAAGGTGCTGTGACTGCTGCAGCTTAATGCAGACCTGGCTGAGCAGGAGACTGAACATTGAATACCACTCATGTTTAATTGCATCTGGCCAATGAGTGTGGTGCATGTTTGGGTATCTTTACTTAGGTGGTTCTTGGGGAAAATTGAGGGCATGTATATCAAGCAATTTTTGAATTATGTCTCGATTAGCATCTGTGAATGTCTCCCAAGGGAAACCAGAAAAGCTCTATTAGCGGAGCAGTTTAAAACAGGATTGGAGGAAGCAGTGGGGGAATATCCCAGAGGGAACAATAATTATAAACAGCACTTCCATGTAAACAGGTCTTAATGTGCTTTCTATATTGAATTCCTGAGAGTGAGACTCTTGGGTGGTGTCTCAGCGCCCCCTCCAGGGCTGCACCCCTGAAATGCTGGGAGCTGAAGCACGAGCCTCAGTGGGTCCTGCTGGCTCCCAGGGCACCAGAAGCCTCTCAGACCACGACAGTATACTGAGCTGTGGGCAACATGGTGATAATGGCATTGTTGTGTGACCTTGAAAATGTGACTTTGGGCAAGTCACTTCCTCCCTTTGGACCCTTGTAGAACACTTACACAGTGTTAGCCCTGAGTCAAATGCTCTCAAAGAATTAATTTCACTTAATCCTCTCAACATCCTGCATGGTGGGAATAAATTAGCCCATTTTAAAGATTAGGAAACTAAGTCTCATGGGAGTTAGCACCTTACCCAAAGTCATTAGTCATCAAATGGCAGAGTTAGGATTTAAATTCTGGCCTCTGACTTCTATTCCAGGGCTATATCCATAACACCAGGTTATGTCCATCCTCCTTAGGGTCTTGTTCAGCTAAACACTGTATGAAATATACCTTTTCACTACCAGGAACTTGGTGATCTTATCTTGGCTTTTGCAACACTCCCTCAACTTACTTAGAATCTAGCAGCCATGGGAACTGAAATATTGCTCATTAGTTCTGTGTTTTATGGCTACTGGTGGTTCCAGTGTTCTAGGGGTTATGGCTCAGGTCGCATTCACCCATAGGGCATCCTAACTGGTGCTTGTCATGGTGATGGTGCCATAGAGAAATGTAGCCCTGGCTGGGTCACTTCCCTTATGTCCCCTTGAAAGCAAGTACATCATGGGTCTCCTTACATTAAGTGGAACCATGGGATCTTGAAAACTTCAAGGGTGAACAACCCTTAGATATCACCAGTGGTTTTCAAACCCTATAAAGGAATTCTTTAATCAAAAGGAATTTTGCATGAGGGCTAAGTATATAAAATAGATGAAAGCAATCAGATGCTGAGGTTAAAGTGAGGGTGAGGAAAATGTCATTTTCCTTCCCCCAAATCCCATGTGGTGGTCCTACAGGAGATTTTGCAGATCACCATCTGAAAACCACTGCTGTAATTCAACCTGCTTATTTTACAGTTTGCTAGGTTGACCCCAGAGAGGGACATTGCTATGCCTGAGGGACAAGGTTGAGGCTGGAATCCAGGAATGACATGCCACCTTGGGCTTTCTTTGTAACCTCGGAGAAATGGCAATGAGGGTGCCCCAGAGTTGGGCTTGAAAGAATTCTCAGGTCTTTCCTATGAACAGGGAGGGTTTTTAATTTGTGACCTAATCCATTCATTCACCAGCTTTTATAGAATTTTATCTGTTAAGTAGGAGAACTTGCTCTGTTCCTGGAATATTCTCTGAAATATCAAGGGATCACCTCAGTGCAGGACAGAAGGAGAATAACAAGCCTCTGTGTCAATAATTAGGATATGTATTAGGAAGGGGGAATACAAAGATTTGGAGAGGGAGTCAGGCTTTGGAGGAAAACAACAGACTGCTGGCGGAGAGTGAGAAGTAACTCTGTATATGGTGTGGGATGTGGAGTTTTTACTGGAGAAATTAGAAGCCTGTGTCTTGGGCCACCAAACGCATTCCAAGGTGTGAAGAAGCTGTGTAGGTAAATCTATGGGCCCACTATTCATTAGTTATGTGTTCATCCATTTAACATTTCCTGAGCATCTTCTACGTGTTGAGCACAGTGTAAGGCAGAAAGGATACATGGTGCACGGGGCAGATAACTTCACTGTCTTCATGAGTTACTTCCTCGTCTACAGGATAAAGGCTTTCATTCAACAAATGTTTGCTCTGGGTGCCAGAACCAACTCTTAAAGTCTCTTGGGGTGATAGGTCACCTCAACTGTCTTCTCTCCAGTTTTAAAAATAAGCAAACGTGAAAGCAGTGAGCAGTTTAAAGTCAGTGCACTATGTTAGTACTGTAATTTTACAAAGAAAAAGATTTTACTCAGGCTTTTCACACACAAATTCACTGACATGATTGAGTAAGCAGGGATTTCTTTTTTAAGAGTATGAAGTTCAGAAGGAATGGCACAGAGGTCAGGTAAGCTTTGAAGGAGATGGATTAAAAGCAGGAAGTCAGGGACAGCATGAATGGAAAGACCAGCCCAAGTGGGCATTGCAGTAGAAGGCCCTGAGTGGCACCAGAGATGTTTCAGGTGCTGGGGTTGTAGAGAGAGAAGACAAGGGACATGGAGCAGGAAGATGAAGATAGAGAGAAGGAATCTATGGACAGCTTTGACTGTTGCCATGAAGGAAATAAAGGAACAAGACTGCAATGCTTACTTAGTCTAAGGGTATTGGATCAGTGAAGTACTACCTTGAATATACTAAAGAAATGACTCACCCAGACAACTTGGGATAATCTCCTCATCTCAAAATCCTTAATTTAGTCTCACCTGCAAAGAACCTTTTTCCCTATAAGGTGACATTTATAGGTTAGGGATTAGGACCTGGTATTTTTGGGTGGCCATGAAGCCAACTTCAACCTAACTGTATTATATGTTATAAGTACTCTTCCAAGAGGAATAATACAGATATTTCGTGAGTAGAAGTAGTGATATTCCCAATGCGTCAGGCACAGTTTAAGTGCAAGTACTGCTGCATTTGCACAATGGAAAGTGCTCTGGAGTGGGACTTAGAAGACTTAAGTTGAGTCCTGAAGTTGTTGTTTCCTAGCCATGTGGCCTTGAAGTCAAAGCCTGAGAGCCTCAGGTTTTTAAAACTATAAAATTAATTCAATAATAGCAGACTTATATTTCTCACAGGATTTCTCTACTGTTTAAGTCAAACACTGGACAGGCAATGATTTCTTAAACTATGAAGTACTAGACAGGCACTCAGTCCATAAAAAAAATGTTTAAAGCTGGATATGTGTGGGTAGATGGCTTCATATGAACTGTATTTCAAATCTTTTGCCATTGAGTCAATCCAGCAAGCCTCCAGAGTAATGAATGCTACACGTTTCATATAATTTAGAAGGCATAGATAACAGACTCTGTCTAAAGGCCCCAATAAACACACCTGGATTCTCACGATTTCCCCAAGATTTTGTCAAGTTTTTTTGCTGTTAATTTTGGCTGTGGTTCTTGCATAGTCAGTGACATTCCTGATTTTATGAGCAGGCTATGGCCAGAGACATAGCAAAATAATGCTATATTTAGACTGATAGAAGATATGGCAGCAGGAGAACCCACTTTGAGAAACACTGATATAGTCTTCACTGCTACCGTCAGTGCTTTGACCTGGAATAGCAAATCACTTCTGAAGTTACCATGGCAGAACCAGGAGATGTGATGCTTTGAGAAAAGAGACCTCTCATCTGGTGAAGGTCAGGTTTCATGATGCTGGCCCAGCATGTAGCAGCTGAGAAGTGAGGCAGAGAATTAACTGGTAATGGTTTCTGAACCTTCTGGTGGGGCGATGTTACCTGTCTGTCTCCTGTACACCCCAGCCTTGATCTTCTCTCTGCAGCCCCTGCTGTCCTCACTTGAGTGGAAGTGGTGATGAGCTTGATTGATTAGCAGACAGTGAAGGCTGGGGAAACATGATGACATATCATATGGGGGAGAAGTCGTCCCAGGGTTCCTAACCTGGCAGTTTTATTGGCAACTTCTAAATCAAAGGGAAGAATTATATTGCCCAAGAGGCCTAGTGGACTTTAAACCAAAGACATGAAGCATGGGCTTTGTGTTTTTCCACTGATGAGTAGTGTATTCATTTGATTGGCATGATATAAAGCTGAAAAAGAATGAAACATTTATGAGTGTCTGCTATGACAGATAATAATTCTGGTACTTCCCCATGTGCCTCTTCATTTAATCTTTACAACAACAATATGCAGCATTACTACTATTGTATGGGTTGAACTGTATCATCTAAAAACATATGCTGCAGTCTTAACCCCTGGTACCTGTGAAGGTGACCTATCTGATGGTAGGGTCTTGGTAGATGGAATCAAGTTTAGATGAGGTCATTAAGGTGGGCTCTAATACAATATGACTGGTGTCCCTGTAGGAAGAGGAAAATACCGCGTGAAGACTGAGACACACAGGGAGAAGACGGCCATGTGAAGGTGGCTGTCGACTGGAGTTATGCCGCCATGAGTCAAGGACAGCTGGGGTTAACAGAAGCCAGAAGAGGTGAGGAAGCCTCCCCTCTAGGCGCCTAGGAAGGGGCACGACCCTGCTGACACCTTGCCTTTGGACTTCTAACTCCCAGAACTGTGAGAGAATAAATTTGTGTTTCTTGAGCCACCCAGTTTAAAGTAATTTGTTGCAGCAGCCCTAGGAAATTAATACAACCACCACTCTCAGTTCTCTACTTGTGCAAGTGGGGAAGTGAAAGCTAGAGAAGAAAAGGGACTTGCCCCACATCACCCAACTGATAAACTGCATTTCCAGGGCTGGAACACAGCTCTCTTGACTCTGGGCCCAATATTTATACTGTTTCAAAAGTACTATTGAAAAATAAAATAGGACCAAGGGCCTAGGAAAGATGATTGATGCGTTCTTCAGAAATGTTCCACTGCTCTCAGAACAACTGCACCGCATTGGTCGCAGTGTGTTTAGTAGGAGGTGGTATTCTTCCCGTAGTACTCAAATGGATGAACAGGGTTCCCACATCACATACACATTAAAAATGGCACTCTGAACCACATGGTGAAGGCTCTAGCACTAGAGACTATGTGGATTAGACTTAATGACAGATCACAGACCCCATGTGGAGCTGGTTTACTTGTTAAGGCACTTGGTATGCAGGACAGGGGTTGAAATTTTAGAGACATACATCTCCACATTGCTATTGATATGTTTTTGGAAATTTTATGTAATTTCACTAAACCTTTCTTATTCCTTATATAAAAGGAACAATGATATCTACTTTCTGGCATTATTTAATCTTTTTCCTTAGAGTGTTGTTTTGTTATATTAGTTTATGTCTATAAAAGCACCTGGCATTATACCTGAGACATTGTAGGTACTGAATGAACGTTAATCCCTCCCTTCATCTAGGGCTCCTGGAGGCAGTCTTAAACATATGTTCTCTACATTTCACCTTAATTCTACAACATTAAATGTTATCTTCTATGGTAATAATACCGAAAGCTGTAACCTTGAGGAGCTAATGAAGGGTAAGGGAGATGGATATCTCTAGACATGGTAAGGAGGAGCAGGGTAATATTTCCACTGCCCCGTCAGACTTATAAGGAAGTAGGCAGGTCTTAGATTAATTGTATTCTCTGTGAGTATTTGTTCTGAAGTTCACAACAGAGATGGAACATGTTCCTTGGGATCTGGTGGAGAACAGGGGCTTTGATCAATTGTTAAGGAATGACAAGTGGAGTTTGGAGTTTTAGAAGAAGAGCACATATAAGGGTTGAGAGTCAGAAAGAGTCTCTATGCACAAAGAACTATTCTTCCAGATTGTTAGTTTTCAGGTGGTTGTTAAGAAAGAAAGTTTTTTCTGAATGTGCTTCAGCTTTCAAAATCTCAAGGAAACACTATTACAGACTCATTGAATCATAGCTTCACTATATTTTAGCTGAAGTTTTTAAAAGCTCTTACATACAGGGCTAACATAAAGAACAGATAAAGTGGAGCTGGTTTTGTTGAAGCAGGGATGAAGAGTTCAGAGTCAGCCTTACCACCCCCACCACAAAACTGAATACAAAGAAACCTTTGGGTCACTCTAGAATTCCATGAGGCAGAGATAAAAAATCCTCAATATTCTTATAAAGAAATTGATATCCAGATTAAATAAATGGCTTGACCAGGGTTAAATAGGGACTGATCATTAATAGAAAGACTCCTAATCCAGAGCTTATCCAACCACATTGTCCTGCACTCAGTCTCTGGTCGACCTCTCTCTCTCTCTCTCTCTCTCTCTATATATATATATATATATAACTATATATAGTTATAGCACATGATGCCTTTTGGAAGAGAAGTTCTGTCTATGCAGTTGTGGAAGGATATCCATCTGACACACACTGAATATTCATTGTTGGAGGCTGGTCTTGTTTAATGCATTGCTCATCAAAATTGGGATCTTTCCAGGAGTCTAATTTTATGTGATCAAAATCATATAGACAAACTATATTTTATTTGAGACAATAATCTCAGAAGGAGGAAGAAAATGCTCTTCATTTTTTTGGTTCCTTTAACTTCAGAAACCAAACCATTAACTTTCTAGTTAAAAACAGCATGGTTAACCTGAATTTTTATCCACATTCTCACTAAGGAATGGAGGCTAAAGTCACAGCTGATGAGGCGGTTTAGAGTAAGGATTCTTATGAGAGTTGAGAGTAAAGGGGTAGAGAAAGGAATTTACATTTATTAAATGTCTTCTAATTGTCAGGCATCATGATTAACATTTTACAAGTTTTTACCACCATAATCTTCCCAACTACTTAAAGTTAGCCAACATAATGACTTTTAAAAGCCATTGGCTTCTACCAACAATACAGATAGTTATCAGACACGTTGAGAGAGGACTGTGATGTATTGTGCTAGTCGCACAGCCAGGGATCCATCAGCCAGGACGCACATGAACATGCGGCTGGATGAGAAGTCCTAACCTTCCTCGGACACCCCTATTCTCCAGGGGGCACATTTCAGCACCACGGACAGCGCACCTCCAGGCCGAAATGAGCAACGCCAGGGATGGAGCCGCTCTGGTTTCGCAGGGCTTTTCAAATCTTTCGAGTCTCCCGCGCCACTTTCCCCGCATTTTCTAAACTACTCTCACAACAACTTAACGCCGAAAAACACATTCACATAAAATGGGGAAGCTCGAGAGTTCGCTTACCGTCTGACAAGTCAAGCAGCCCGAGGTAGTGCAAAAGTTTCAGAGAGGAACACAGGACCACCACTATTCCCAGTGTTTGCAGCCCCTCGGACTCGCCCTCGCCCCACATCCTCACGAAACACTGGCACACGAGCAAGACGCCAGGCGGGCTTTTAAAGCCTGAAAACCACGCTCTCAAGCCTTCCTTCCTGCTCTTCTAAGTACTCTGTTTATTTTCACCAGTCTCTCTCCTGCATTTTCTCCCTCTCTCCCATCCACTCCTCCCCGATCCCTCCACCTTTCTCCTCCTCCCGGCTGGCAATCTCCACACTGTTTCATAGTAATCTTTACTTTCATTTGGTCTTCCCCCAAGGCAATTCCCCCAAAGGTTTAACCAACCTCTGCACATCTGCTACCTGGGCATAACCGTAATTGGCAACGTCTCATGGTATATTCTCTTTGCAACACATTCTCTGAGTCTCAGACAGAATATGGGTGAGTATAGACTATTTCAAAGACAAAAAGGGAAAGACTTAATTCTATTGATTTGAGACGGACTTTATTTTTCAAAGCAACAATTTGTACTTCTGAAAACCAATCAAGTTTATCCTGGATTACAGATGGTCCCTGTTTGACATTGTAAAGTGTCGCCAGAAATCGTATCACCAAGAAAGTAATTTAACTGGGCTGAGACAATAGTTATATTTGTGTTTGGGCAGGTTTCATATCAATAACAGAAATTATTAAAAGCAAAATTGAATGAGCAAAACTTCTGGAAAGAAGGCAAAAACGGGGAAGCAAAAGAGTTGTGTGCCTATTGGTGTGTTCTAAGCTTTTGGGCACTGTCAGGAACTTTACACTCTTACACTGGATTGTTAGCAGTGAGCCTGGTGGGGAAGGGTGGTCATCAAGGTGAAGAGGGAAGATTGGAGACCTGGCTCGCACACACCTGTCCTGTGAAAAGTTCCTTGATCTCCATGAGTCCCCATTTCCTCTTCTGTGAATAAACCTACCTCAAATAAGAGAACTTAGGTCAACTGTGACAACAGAGTATGCACTTAACAAATGCTGGTCTCAGATTTTGGGACTATACTATGTTGGCATCAATGTGGTGAAAAGACAATCTCATGACTTGTTGGTGGGAATGTAAATTTATACAACCTCTCAGGAAGGAAAATAATCCATCAGAAATAAGAAGTGTATATACCCTTTGATTCTGAAATTTCACTTATAAGGGTGTCTCTATATATATGTGTATATACACACACACACACAAGGATATATACATATATGTATACATATACAAGGATATTCATTGCATCATTTATATATAACAGCAAAAGACTGAGAAAAACATATGCTCATCAGTGAGGAAACTAGTCAAATAAACTATAATACACACATAAAAGGAATACAACCATTAAAATTGCACAGCATATTTATGTATATCTTTTCCTGGAAGAATACTGAAAATATGAAATGAAAAAAAGTAAGTTATGTCATACATTACTATTTTAAAATTGAAAAGGATCATAAACACATATAAATGCTGGCATATACTTAATATATTTCCAGAATGATACACTAGTAATTGAGAATTTCAGTTGCCTCTGGAGAGGAGAACTGATGGTCTGGGGTCAGAGGGAGACCCAATGTTGAAATTTTCTCTCACATATGTGTGAAACTGATTTTAAACAATAACTAAATGTGAATGCTGGTCTCTTCTTCCTTTCCTTATTTGTGAAAGGGAAGATGTACTCTACTATCTGAGCAAGACTCAGGGAACTCTAGTCTTCTTTGCTCGGCACCTCCCTTCTTGGTTCTATAGATCAATTTCATTTGTTTCTGGCAGTGTGTCCTGGAGTCAGCCCCTTCCAATTTACAAAAGCTGATAAATTTTCAGGAAATCAGCAAGGCAGTTAAGTCTTTGGTGGCTTGAAATCAGCCACAGTAGGAGTATTTACACTATGGAAATTGGCAAACATTATACATGAGTGCTTATTCCCTGTTTGGGCCCCCAGTTTACCAGGACACCACTCTGCCATTTGCCATTCCAGATCCCACCTGCGAGACTTAAGGAACCAAATTAGCAGTAGGGAGACTTCCCAGTTTCTGGTAAGTCAATACTTTTGGTTTCCCTAGCCTGTAACTTGCCTTGTTTCTACCTGCTCCTTTCTCTCTCTCTCTCCTGCTTCCTTTCCAACAGCTCTCTGCCTTATAAGACTGGTGCTGCCCCTTCCTCTCTCCTGCCTCTGCTCTCTCCCCTTTTGTAAGATTATACACTCTCACTGCTCCAGATGTCAGCTCTGGGCAGATGGTTCTGGTCACAGTCACTTTCCTGTCTCACATTTTTCACCTACTTCCCTATTTCACACCCCCATACAACATTTCTAGTTCAATGCCACCAACATGTATTACAGAGCATCTGTTAGATGCAAGGCCAGGTGCCAGGAACTAGCCTTAACCCTTGCAGCTTTCTGGAATTTCTGTTAATGAATGACCTGAGAAGGAGGAATAGTGGTTTCCAGGGTCTACCTTGCAATCACCATGTAAGGGCTTAAATTCTTCCAAGAATTCTGTCCTTAAGGACAGGTCCCCTCCTGATTGTTTCCTAACCCTGATCTTTAGGAACATCTGCCTCTCAGGGGAGTTATCACAATGGAAAACAGACTAAACTACTACTTCCTAGAAATTTTGGGGCACTTGACACAGGCCATCTCCCTGGATTCTCACAAAATATCTTTGGGGGTATTGCCACTTTTATCCCCAAGATCAGTGAGAAATTCAGGTTTCATATGTAGTAGGTATCTGAGTGTCAAAACCAGGTCTACCTGCCTTCAAAGTCCTCACTGCCCCACACACCCAACTAATGAATTGTGCATCTGTGGTTTGGTATTTGTGAGAGATATGTGAATTGTTTATTAGAGAACCTGCTTTTTTCTAACACCACATTTCCATCCAGCAGCATGTGGTGTCTGCTGAAATATTCCCTCTACATGTAACCTCCTTTAAATTTTTATTGAAGTTCTGTCTTTCATTTGATGAGAAATTTTTGCCTTAACTGGAGCTCTTGTGGAATCCATTTCACAGCTTTTTCTTATTTCCATATAGATTGTGAGGTGAATATGTTCTCATAGATATGAGCCCTGCACAGAATTGGATACTTCTTTCATTAATTTGTCCCAAATTATAATTTTTCCCCAAGAATCTTCACTTTTTGGGCTTCTTCAATTCTTGATCAGTATTAGCAGGCATTTCTTCCTCTGGGCTGTTTGTCATAAAGAAAACAAACTTTGATCATTCATGAGACGTTCTCTCAGGGTAAGGATGGTGGGGATGGGTGAGCGGTGACTGACCTCACTGCCTAGATACCTAACTTTCGTTTTGACCCAGACACCACAAAAAATGGATTGCAGTTCAGAGCGTCACATTCTGGCAGATGAATCCTGGCTATGGTCCTCAGGGTCTCTTAGGAATCTTGGTGACCAAAATGGCCACACTCACGAGTGCTGAGTGTCTTAGCTCAGGCCACTGTAACAAACCACCGCAGACTGGGTGGCTTGAACCACAGACATTTATTTCTCACCATTCTGGAAGCTGGGAAGTCTGAGACCAGGGGAGCAGATGGTCAGGCTCTGGTGAGGGCTCGCTTTCTGGCTTGTAGACAGGTGCTTTCTTGGTCTGTCCTCACATGGTGGAGGAGAGGTTTAGTCTCTTCCTCTTCTAGTAGGACACTAATCCCATCATGAGGGCTGCACCTTCTTGACCTCGCCTGAACCTAATGACCTCCCAAAGGCCCCATCTCCAAGCACCATCACATTTAGAATTAGGGCATTAACATATGAATTTTGGGGGCGGGGGTGGGACATAGACATTCAATTTGTAGCACCTAGTTTCTGTTAAAGAATCTCAGTTTCACAGAATCTCTGGGTTTGAATTTCCCTCTGCCACCTACTAGGTGTGTGACCTGGGATAAATTATTTAAACTTTGGAGTCAGTTTCCCCAACTGTAAAATGAGTATAATATTGGTACCTATATCATTGGATGGTTACAATAACAAAATGATGTAATACCATATTTCTTAGCTTAATCTCTGACACCCAGTGAATGGTAGTGTAACGTAGAGATTTGCACAGCCTCCAGGGTGAGACTGCCTGTGCTGACTCTTAACTCTGATTCTTAGCTCTGTGACTATTGGAGACTTAACCTCTCTATGCTTGAGTTTTCTTACCTGTAAAACAGATATAATCATAGTGCCTACTTAAGAGAGTTGTAATGATTGAAGTGAGTTAGTGATTATGCATAGCAAAAACTGTATTAGTATCATTATTATTATCTGTATGTTTGAGGAGATACTAATCATGTGGGTACCATGGAGAAGTCATAGATTGAGTTGTTATAGGTTGGAGGTTTGGATCTGGGGAGAGGAAGGAATACTATTTCAGGTAAGGGAGTCAAACTTCCTCTGGAAATTTCTGGGTGCTTGAATGTTAGTTCTCCAGTCACAAATCTTCCTTCTAGACAAATCTTTCAGCTGGGTATAATCTGTTGCTGCTTAAACTTCACTTGAGTGTCTGCCCCCAGCAGTCAGAAAACAAAATTCTATTTTGGCTAGCTGCTCTCATCTTGCTCTTTGCTATGTAACCTGAAGTAAACAGAAGTGTTCTGTGGTGTTCACTTAGTAAATTGAAAACACATGTGCAATGCTAGTCCATATTCACTTGACTTGGTAGGGTTTGCAGTTGGTTTATGGGTTTCTGAGTGGTTCTCCTGGTAAGGCGCTGTCTAAATCTCATTTGGATAAACTAATTTGGTAGAAGCCTCATCTTCCAGAATGTTTTGCTACAGTTGGTATAAAAATAATGCCAATAATTGCGTTTGGAGTTTTCTTTTCTTTAAAAGGTGGCAAAGAAATAAAAGAATTCCTCAGAGCACCATCTCTGGGCTCCTGATTCTACCAGAAAGCAAATTATTTAACTGCAAGATGGTTATGGTTCAGAGAGAAAATCATTACTATTCCCATCACTGGTCAAAATGGTAAAATTATTTCTGTGTTCTTTATCCTAGCCCTTACCTTGCTGCCCTTTTGGGGGCACTGGCTGGATTTATTTAAATTAGTTTTATAATGATGATGATAATTGTACAATAGTAAAGTAATGACATATGCCTCCCTCCCTCTCCCCTCTTCCCCATCCCTTCCTCCCACCCTTCTTCCTTCCTTCTCTATTTTCCTTCCTTTCTTCTTTCTCAGATATTTACTGGGCGTGTGTTAGACATAGCATAGATGAACAGAAAAGCTTTTCCCATTAGGAAGTTCACAGCGTCTAAAAAGTCCTCTAACATCTATAATTTGCAAAGTTCCGTTAAAACTTTTAAATCACTTTGAATATTGTAGTTTCTTAATACTTGTTGAAAAAAGGCAATGTCTCTCTTCATAATAAACTTTTAGGTTAAGGTACAGCATTATTCCCATTTTACATAAAAGAAAATAATGGCAAAGAGAGGGACATAAATGCTAGTGGCATTATCCATGGGCCAGGCACTATGCTGGTCTTTCACACAAATTTCCCATTTATCTTAGTAGTTACAGCAACCAATGAGGTTCTCACTGGTACCAACTTACAGAGGGAGCTCAGACTGGGCTAAATGTCTCCCAGGAGGTGACACAGCTAGTTGGTGGCTGAGCCAGGCCTAGAGTTCAGGTCTGTAAGTTCTTTCATTTAGAGCATTCTCTGGCTACTTGAGCCTCAGATTCCTGGTGGTAAGGAGTGGTGGACCATTAGGAAAAGGGTCCAGAATTGGTCCTGGTTCACAATTTTCCTGCTTCTGCTCAGTTCTTTCCCTCAAGCCCTTTTCTTCTCTCCCCAGTAATAACTACAGGACCAATAGCCAACCCATCCCACTGAGTTTTTACACACTTTATCTCATTTAGTCCCAACAATGATTCAACATCTTTGCTAGTCATTTTTGCTGCTGATAGGATATTTATGGGATAGGTTAGATGCTGAAATGTAAAAAGCCTCAATGCATGTAAGGTGGCAGCCTGTCTCTCACACATCAGTGGGAAGCAGTGTACACTTCAAGCAGCTTCTTGTGGAATCCAACTTGGCTGGCTATCTCCCCCGAGCCCAGCCCAGTTCCTCGCTAGACAATCTCAAAGCCAGTTCTGTTTAATTGATTCTGGCTTATCCTCAGCTCCATGGAGACTGGGGGCAAGAGAGGCAGTGGTAGAGAAGCTTCCTGGCTACTCTTCTTGGATTTCAGAGAGCCCTTGGGAAAGATCATCCCAAGCACCACAGGAGATCAGTTTTGGGAGGATCTTGAACCCTGCTTCAAGAATTGTACTGTGTCCTTTGAGCTAACTTCAGGGCCTCCCCCACACCCTCAAATTTTCCACCTGCAGGACTTGTTCTTCATTCTCTGCCTCAGTGATGTTCCCCTTCCCTACCAGCATCCCAGGCTGAGGAGGTGGAGATCTAGGTCTCTGCCTAAAACAGGCTGGAACTTAGGAGTTGACATTTCCCAGCACGGATGAGTAATGAGCACATTCATTAATGAGTGCCCAATGTTTGTGTCGATTGTTAACACAAATCCTTTGTTGGTGCAAGCAAAACTTAACCACTGTTGGTGGAAATTCAGTTCTAAATAAAGCCAGTGAGTAATGGCGATTAGATATCCATGGACATGTTTCAAATTTTACCTTTTTTGCTTTCTCAGGAGAAATCCAGGCTCTGTTGGAATTGAATACACACATCATGTCCTTTCTTTCCTTCCTTCCCTCCTCTTCTTCATTGCTTTCTTCCTTTGTCCCCCTGTCTTCCTCTCTCCCTACCTCCAATATCAAGTTTTCTGTCCACTAAGCCCCAGGCACTGGGGAGAGAACAGTGACTAACATCAATCTTGGCCACCGAGGAGTCTTTAGCCCAGTGACTGTCCTGACAAAAAGAACCACAGATGGGGCACTGGTGCCAACCAGCCATGTTCCAAGAAGAATACACTGGACACTGCCCTCCTGGCCTGCAGAACCTGACTTACACTGTCCTCCACCCATTCCCTTGCCTGCTTCCCCACATGGGATTCCCTCTCTTCCTTTCTCTTCCTGACTAAAGGCAACTCAGTCATCTTTCAGGGCTCAGCTGAAGGCCTGACTCCCTACACTAAGCCGCACTCCTTTCTTCAAATGCAGAGCATGTATTTGTCAATCGTGTGCTCTTTGGAGAAATCTCTTGCTTTAGTTTCTTGCATTGCTACTTAACTGTCAGTTGCACAGTGAGAGCTGTTATTACTATTGGAAACCAGCACGGCATAGACAAGGACAGCATGGTGTTAACAAGGCAGACCTAGGTCCATTCATATCTCTGACTGTCATTAGCTGGATGACCTTCAGATGACTTGACCTTGCTGAGCCTTCAATTTCTCATGTGAGAAATGAAGATAGTGATGTTTACTGAGTCCCAGAACACTCCTGTTGGCCATGAATTTGGGATGGTTTCAAACACTCTGGCAGGAACACCCATTTCTCCTCAAAGAAGGTATTCTCCTCCAGCCTCCAGGGATGTATCACCAGGGCCTGACATGGGACAGTCTACGGAAACTGGAGGGAGGGATATTTCTTTATATACCTGTCCACACTGTAGACACCCAAATCCTTTTGCAGGGGCATTGGGGGGATATTTTATAGGATCATAGAGTATTAGAGAGAAAGGGTAAGTCTGAGGAAGCATTTTCAAGAATTCTCCAGTAAGCACTGACTGGCAACCCTCTAACACCTGAGGGGATGACACATTCCTGTTGGTAGCAGTGGTCAAGGCAGTGCCTTCTGCTTGATGATACGGGGGAGTGAACTGGAGAGAGGATTTCAGGATGTCCAAGAGGCAGATATGTGTGATAAGGAGAAGGTCCCCAAGGGATTCTTCTGTGTGCTCTTTCCCCATTAGAACCAATACACTCTAACTCCTTTAAAAAGTATTATGAAATATTTCAGACCTAGGAGGTATAAAAAATAACTTGGTGAGTAGTCATATGCCCATCTTGAGAAATAAAGTTATGCCAGTGGAACTGAAGCCCATGTACCTTGCTCTGATTTCACCTTCCCCCATATCCTGATTTCGGTGATTTTCACTTCATGCATTTTCATTTTGGTTTTGCTACATATACATATATATGCATATTCCTTAAATAGTATATGGCATTCATTTTATATGCCATTAAACTTTATATAGATAGGATCAGGCTACACATAGACTTCTGCAATTTGTTTTATTATTTTTTGCTCAAACTTATGTTTATGAAATCCATCCATGTTGACATTTCATTTTCATTCATTTTCACTGCTGTATAGTATTTCATTCAGTGGCTATGCCTGATGAACACACTATTCAAGTGTTAGTAGACAGCTAGGTTATTACGATTTTTATGCTGTTGCAAACTAGGGACTCTGATTATTACTTCACATGTTCCTGATACACATTTGTAAACTCCTTTAGGGCAGTGGTTTTCAATGTCCCAGGGGACACTTGGCAATATCTGGAAATAGTTTTGGTTGTCACAACTGGGAAATGCTACTGGCATCTAGTGGATAGAGGCCAGGGTTGCTGCTAATATCCTACAATGCACAGAACATCCTCCAAAACAAAGAAGTCTCTGTCCCAACATGGCAATGGTGTAAAGGAGGGGAAACCCTACTTTAGGGTGAAAGTGGAATTGCTGCATCTCAAGGATTTGTGCACCTTCCACTTTACTAAGTATAGCTACATTGTTTTTCAAAGTGGTTGTACTAATTTACTCCCAAGCCCTAGTATGTATAAGAACTCCCACCAATTCCCGTTTTATAGATGAAAAACCTGAGGCCTGGGAGGGGTGTAGAGTGTGTAGGACAAGGGTATGGAATGACGAGGACACTGATAAAACTTTGACAAAGACACAAATGTTGTATTTTCCCAGAGAGGACACATCAAAGGAGGATAAATCTAGTCCTTCAATCCAAGAGACATTTACAAAGTGTCTCTTATGTGCCAGGAACTCTACTTATACACACTGTCTAATCTCCAACTGTAGAATTTAGTATTAGAGGATAGTACAGCTCACTTATTGGCATGGACTGTGAAGGTAGGTGGACCTGGGACCCAAAACAATTCTTTAGTAGCCCCATGCCTTGGGAAAGTTACTTGACTGCTCTAAACTTCAGCTTCCTCATCTGTAAAATGGGATCATAATAGTACCAATATCACAGTATTGTTGTGACAGAGATAATGCAATAGGTGATCCATGGATATTAGCCATCATCACTGTCACTCTCACTGAAAGAGCAGAAATAGAGCCTCAGAGTTTAAGGACATTACAAAAGGTCACAGCTAGGAAGTGGCAGAATTAGAATCTGAACTCAGGTCTGTCTGATTCCAAAGTCCACCTCATTTTAATTGTGTCATGTTGACTCCCTAAGTAGGGAGGACTCCTAACCCCATCCCACCAGTTTGTACTTTTTGGGGAGTGCAGCCCATATGAATTACTTAAAGTCAGACTCCAAATACTTTTAAATAACAAATTTTAATGGTTTCATGAATATTTAGTAACTCAACTAAGTACAACAAATGCTGCCAAGGCATCTGGGCCCTGGGGACCTGTGGTAATAGATAGACAAGGATGATCTGTAATTAGAATATGGACTGCATACAAATGGTGAGTCTACAGAGTATGAAAATAACTTTCCCTCTTACAAATTATGAATATCTCCTCTACCGTATTATTGCTGTCAACCTGCCCCATCCCTGAAGACAAACCTACTGAAACCTATCACCTTGGCAAAAAATCACAAATTCTGCATCAGTGTTGTCAGAATACACGATGCTTGCCTTCCTACACCCTGTTTGCAATCATGTCCTCCAATTTCTCCTCCATTTCCTCCCCCCCCTTTCCTCCTGGGAGGACATTTGTCTTCAGAGACTGGCAATGAGGCATTTGCCATTATACACATTGTGACATATTTTACATATGCTCCAAGAAGCTGAGGCTAAATTACACTGGTGAGTTATTAAAAACAGCTCTCAATGCTATTATTATTTATTGCATTTCCAACTCTCTGCAGCAGTTGATTACACTGCTTAATCTTGTATTTTTTTTTTAATTCCCCACCCTGAAATTAATTCTCTCTGCAATGAATAAGCAAGGTCAGCCACACTGAGCACCCTTTGGAAAAGAAAGTTTGGATTCTGGAAAGGAGTTTGATTGACAAACCTGGGATTGAGCCTCTGTTTCCCCAGAGGAGGAAGTTTCTCACTTGAAATATGAGCACTTCTCCAGAGCACGTTCAGGGTGAGATCCACAAATCCCAGGTCTCTCCACTCCAGTCCCTTCCATGCAGTGCCCACTGCCTTCTTTGGCTATCATGGCAATTCCCTGGTGATCTGAACCCTGCCTACCTCCTGGCCACACCCCCTAGAGCCCCACTTCCCCATCCAGTGCACAGTCATCACAAAGCCCTGCATTTCCTCCAGTGCCAGTCTCTGCCTTCAGAACTTCCCTCCCTGCCAGTCCTTTCTCCTCAATTCTGCCTCCACACTTACTTCCTTGGCTAACACCTTTTCTTTTCAGACTCAGCTTAGGAAATTTCTCCTTTGGGAAGCTTCCCCAGTGGGGAACAGAACTGCTTTCCTGCTTCCATGAAAAGGGCTTTTTTGCGTTTACATTGTTTATAGAACTTCACATGCTGTATTGTCATTGTGTATTTATGTATCTGTTTCTTGTCACACTGTGAACTGCTTGAGAGCAAGGGTAGATCTCAGTTATTTAAGCTCCCAGCATAAGCCCTCACACAACTAGGTACTTTAGAAATTAAGAAACAAAAAAATGGAAGCAGTGTAGTAGAGTAGAAAGAGTCAAAGCCCTTGAATTAGGCATTCATCCATTCAATCATTCATTCAACAGATAATTATTGAATATCTATTCTGAGCCATGCAGTGTGCTGAGCATTAGGGGTACAATGATTAGAAGTCAATGGTTATGGTGTTAATGGCTTAATGAGGGAGAGGTACATGATGAAAATAATAGCATAAGCATATAATTATAAGTGGTGTTAAGTGCTGAAGGGAAAAATACTCCGGGCTATGACAACGTAAACATAGCACCCAACCCAGGCTGGAATTGGTAGGAGTTTCATCAGGGTTTCCTTGAGGAAGTGGTGCTTGAGCTGAGCTAAAGGATGGGCAGATATTAAATAGATGACATGTAGGGCAAGAGCACTTAAGGAAAAAGGGACAGCCTGTGTAAAGGTCCTGAGGTATGTGGTAACTGACTGAAGGCCATTGCTAGAGCACAGGGAGTGGGCTGTTGTAGGGGGTGGTGTAGTGACAGGGAGGTGCTCAGGGGTCAGGCCATGTGGAGTCTTGTAGACTATGTTAAAGATTTGTGTAGCCTAGGCAAAATGAGTTTTAAGCAAATGAACAACACAATAAGTGTGTGTGTGTGTTTACATGTGTGTTATATGTTTTAAAATGTCTGCAATGTAGAGAACAGAATGGAAAGTGGTAAAGTACACAGATATTATGGGGTATATAATGCAGATGGCCTCAGATGATACTGGCAAGGTGGAGTTAATGACTTTAGTCTCACATAGAGGTGGGAAGTCTTCTAGAGGTCCACATGGAGGCACTTGGACCATAAACCAGTGTCAGGGGCCTAGTCCATGATGTCCCTCTTCCAACGCAGAAGCTCATATTGGAGAAGGCTCAACCTTCTCTGGGGTTGGATGGTTTAGGGGTTAGCTTTCTGAATTTATAGTTTATGCTTCTAGGGTAAAGAGGTCACAGAGCTGAAATTACTTCTAAGTCCTTCCTCTAACTTCTAGGTCTTGGAAGGTTAAGTCAGCTCCAGACTAGACTTCATTGGCTACCTTGGAAAGAATGAGAGCTTAGAATGTCATCTGGTTAATCTTTCCATTCCATTCACCCATCCATCTCCACGACTCATCAACAGTCCATCCAACGAATATCCATTGAGGAAATACTGGAGGAGAACCTGGCCTCTCGATGCCTGTGACACTACTCCTTCTGCCCTGGTCCACATTTGTCATCATGAGCTGGTATCTCTCAGCTGTAGCCAAGGGGATAGAGTTTGGCCCAAACACTGTGCCAGAATTTTGTTCTTTCAGTTCTTTAGTTGCTGAATTGGAGCGCCAGGCAAACCCTGCATTCTTCTCTCCTGATTTAATTGGCCCATTATTTTAAACTTTTGTAGATAAGGGAATAAAAAAGTCAGTGGATTATTGTATTCATCACATTCAAATTAATATGCTTCATTACCGTAAAGACAAGGAGTGTTGTTGCAATATTTTCTCAAAACTTTTAATTGAACAGAGCAGGGGAGGGGGAAAAGCAAAAATGGAAACCACCAAGCTCAGATGCTGTTTTTCACTTTCTCTGAATGTGTGCTGTTTGTGATCTACTCATCTCATTAGTGTTAATTATGAACTAAAATAAAGTGGCATTTAACACTGTGCTGAGACTTTAATTAAAGTCAAGCCTTCCTACCCAGGAACTCTCTGAAACCCAAGGATTTTTCTAAAATGGTTTAAACTTCGCTGAGCTAGTGAATCCCCACACATACTCCATCCCCTGCTGAAGAAAGGCCGCTACTTCTGGAATCCATCCATCCATCCGTACCTTTAACAAATAAACTTTAACTTTAGCATTTAAACTTCAGTGCAGTTCTGGGGGAAGAAAACTAGTATTTGTTAAGTACACCGTGTTTATTACTTTAAAAATATTATCTGAAGCCTAGTACAGCACCAGGAATATATTCAAGTAAGGGTAGTTAGTAGGCTTATATACATTATCTCATTAAATAGTCAAAACAGTCCTATGAAGCAGAGGCAAATTATTATTACACCTACTTTACGGGAAGTTAACTAAAGCCCAGAGAGATTAGGTAACTTGCCCAAGGTCATACTGTCTCCATGTTTTCCTGCTTTACAATCCTGAGCTAGAAAGAGTATTCTGGATTATTACAATCCATCCATCCATTCATTCAACAAACATAAATCACTTATTGTGTGCCAGGGTCTATGCTAGGAGCTGGAGAGAGCTCATCCAGTTACTCACAGGGTCAGTGGGGTAGGTGGACAACTGGATGGTGATGACAAGTCAGTGTGATGGACGCTGAGAAAGAGAAGCAGAAGGGCAGCAGGAGCATGATACAGGGACACCAAGACCAGTCGGGAATCTAGGCTAAAGTGTTCTCCCAGCAGGTAAGACTGGTGGAACAATTTCATCCAGGATTCCTGCAGAAGGACCCAGTCAGGAAGGTGGCCTAATGGCTCTTCTTCCAGAGACTGGCAACCTGAAGCCCAGCTGCCCAGCAGCAAATATGGCCCAGTGATCATCTGGGGAGACTACAAGTGGGCTTCCACAAAACAGCTGGAAGCCATCTCCACACAGCATGCCAATGACTGACCACATTGACATCTGGGCTATCATTTAGGCTGCCGGGCATCAGGCCCTGGGGTAGTGTTGAAGCATTAGTGCCTGGCACAGACTGGGCACTAAAACATATTTGCATTCCCTTTATCCCCTGTCGTGGTTCTCCAACTCTGTCTGGTTCCTGGGTTCTGATACTTTAATTGGGTTCCTCCTTTGCATGCCACAGTCTCTTTATTTGGAAGAGAAGTCAGCACATGAGAGCAATCACTGATATGGTCAGGGATTCAATGATTGCCAGGGCTGACATGGTACTAGGACAATCAACTCACTAATTTTTGACAAGGGAGGAGGCAATTCCCCAGACCAGGGCAAGTGACCTGCCCCATGCCTAACAGCAGAACCAGGGCTTGGACCTAAGATTCTTGACTTCAGTTTGTTAGTATATCCCCTATCCTAGCCCAGCCCACTGGGGAAACTTTTAGGAGATTCCCTTATATTAAGTGGGGAGGTCAGGATGCTGTAGAAAATGATTCTTGCCCAGAAATTAGCTTCCTGTTTGCCAAGCTTTGCTTTATCTATCCCCTCCCCTCCCCTCCCCAGGAGCCTCACTGCATGGGGCCGACTTGCTTTGTCTGCTCAATACTTAGCCCCTATGAAGGTTTCCTCTTAAGCTTCATCTTCATGGAAAAGAGAAGCAGTTTCAAGGAAAGGCACATATTGCTTTTTGACTCCCCACATTTTTTCCCTGAGATTTTCTCTAGGAGTGAAACCTGTGACTCAAAGTGACAGTCAGGTCCTAGGATTCCCTTAGTCGCTGTGATTGGATCAGCAATGGGCACATGACCCTATCAGAGCCAATGAAATTCTATGAAACTGCAGAGTTTAGTTACATGAACCAGTAAATTCCCTTCAGCTTAAGGAATATTGTGTTTGTTTTTCTGTTGCTTGAAACCTAAAGAATCCTGAATTATGAAATAATAAAAGTAGTAACTAATATGGATTGAGTGCTTACTCTGTGTCAGGTACTTGTTTTGAGGTCTTAATTTTGTGAACAATTTATTTTCACAGCAACATTATCAACAAGCAATATTGTTATCCTTAGATTAGACCTGGTGAAGCTGAATAGCTTACTGGATAAAGGTAGCCTGGAAAGCAAGTGATGGAACTGGGGTTTGAACCTGGGTAGCCCAGCTGTAGTGCCCCTGTTCTCAACAGCAATGCGGTACTACTCCCAGGTCTGTATTCTCTTCAGTTCAACCCCAACGTCCCTCTTTTCCATTTGCTGGTCTTCTAGAGACACAATTCCTCACCTGGTTTTCCCAAATTCTTGGGAATGAGCAGATCAATTTCATGAGGGCCCCTTGGAGGAGGCAGTTTGCTTGGCAAATATGTCCCTCCCAGAAGCCTGCTTACCACACTAAGCCTGCACATCTTGGGGGTATGTTTCTTTGGCTTATTAATCATTATAATAATAATAATAACAACAGCTTTTACTTGTTTAAAACCAGCTATGTGCCAGGACCTCTTTTAAGCACTTTGTACACACCTCATTTAATCCTCAGGAAAAGGTTTAATCAATATGACTTAACTTCTCCAACCACAGCTGTGGGGCAGGGAGGCAAACCAGTTCCCCACTCCCCTGTAGTGACAGGGAGAAGACTGGTTTCATGGGGAAGACTAAGCATGAAAGCACAGAAAGGACTTCTGAAGAGCCAGCAACTATCAAGAAGACCAGGTGGAAATACCCCAAAGCATTCCCTGTGGCTTTTCTCTGCTATTGGGCTACTAGGGGTGCTTATCTTCATCCTTATTCTTTGATACAGCTGCTAAATTTTCCATAATGAGCGTGACTTACTCCTATGCTCATAAAGAAAATGAAACAGAACAACAATCCATTATGAAAACTAATATAGGATTTTCCAATAAAAGTAATCAGGGTTCCTTGGAGAAATGGCTGATTCTAGGGCTGGGGCAGGAAATACACAAGATGAGCCTAGAGCATTTTGTAGTGCCAGAAAGCAAGGAAGTGCTCAACAAACAACCACCCCCCCACCAACTCCCCCCCGAACAATGAGAGCGACATGTCAAAGAAACATAGTGCCAGCTGGAAGACCTCCCAGTGGCCAGAGATGGAAAAATATGGGCAACGAAAAAGTAAAATAATACTGGATTATGGCCCAAAGTATAAACATAAATATCTGTGACTCTATACGATCTAAACAAATCTCTGGTGCAGAGGAATTCCAGATCATTTATGTAAATACTCCACCCTCAAGGAGGTGGAGCATAACTCCTCACTCCTTAGGTAGGGACTGTGTAGTGACTTCCTTCCAAGAGGAGAGTTTGTAAAGGAGAACGGGGAGAAGCTTTAGAGAGGAGAAATCTGACAAACCCTACTGCAGCCAGGAGATCTAGGTCAACAGCATAGTGGTAAGCCATGTTGACTGTATACATCCTTGACATGATGTGATTCGGATGGCCCTTTACCCTTTGGTCTTCCTCCCCAAACCCATAACCCCAATCTAAGCATGAGAAAAACTTCAGATTAGACTCAACTGAGGGACAGTCTATAAAACACCTTTAGTGTAACTCCTTAAGACTGTCAAGGTCATCAACATGAAGGAGAGTCTGAGAAACTGTTGTAGCCAAGAGGAGCCTAGGGAGACATGACGACTTAATGTGATGGGGCCCCTGAAGGGGGTCCTGGGGCAGAAAAGGGACATTAAATAAAAACTAGGGAACTCTGAGTTAAGGATGGACTTTAGTTAATAAGAGTGTAGCAGTATTGGTTCATTGATTGTGACAATGCTACATTACGGTAAGATGTCAACAATGGAAAAGCTGGATGTGGGGTATGTGGGAACTGTCTGTACTGTTTTTGAAGTTTTCCTTTAAATCAAAAACTCTTCTAAAATGAAAAGTTAATTTTAATAAGCTAGAGAGGACCAGGGAGTAGTAGCAGTCACAGGTGTCTGTTACAGGGGTGTGGGATGATGGCTCAGCTCCAGCACCAAGTCAGCTCGAAGGAGAAACTATAACTCCCAGTGACTTTTACTTGGTCTTCTTTTCCTTCAAAAATCTATATTTCTGTAAAAAAGTCTATTTCCTGGACTGGAAGGGAACAAGATTTGTAACTGGCCTTCCCCAAGTCCCACAGGGGTCTCATGGCAGTTAGATTCATTAGCTTGGTATTTTCTAATGATTAGCACTGATCAATAATCCACTGGGTCTGGTCCTTAAATCAATGGTCTTATTAATGAGAATGAAAGTACCATTTTATTATCAAGGCCTGGACCTTTTGCAGGAAAGGCTTCTGGGGTTTTGGGCTTCCATCCCCTCTGCTGCATGTCGGGTTAATTAAAGCTCTCACTCAGACCCCCACGCCTCATGCCTGTGACTCGAAATGAATCTAGCTGGAGGAAAAGACTTCTTGAAATATGGGTCAGAGTCTTTCACGTGGTGAGATGATCAGTTGTTGAGTCAGCTAAATTTTCTGAGGACGTACTAAACGCTCAGGTCTCTGCTTAGGTGCCACCTCCTTAGAGAGACACCCCCTACCGCCTTACCACCACATCTAAATGGTCAGTGTCTGTATGCTCTCTGGCCACTGCTTCAGTTTTCTTGAGAGCATTGATCACTACCTGATATTATCTTTAATATTGTTTTGCTTCCTCACTAGACTGAAAGCCCCATGAGAGGCTTGATCCTGAAGGTGATGGTCAGACACCTGGAGTATGGGGGCAGGATTGGAGGAGTGTGTAGATGCCGTTGGAGGAGATGCAGTGGCCGCACAAAGCCAGCAGGAAGACAGTTCAGCTCTGGTGAGACTTGATGGTGCTGATGGGTGCAGAGGAGAGGGAGATTGCTGGAGAATGTTAGACGGTAGAATGGGCAGGACTTGTGAAATGACTGGATGTAGGTGGAGAAGGGGGGGATTTCAGGGACACTTGCAGGTCTCTTGTTTGGTTGCCAGTTCACTAAGGCTGGGAGCACTGGAGGACAGATGTGAGATCCCCTGTGATCTGATATTAGCATATTTCCTAGGAAAGGGCCATTTGATGTAGAATCCAAAAAGTTCTCTTTCTGTTCTGCTAACTCTGACAGTGCCCCCAACTCCTTATCTTCTTTAGGTGAAACCCTGGAGACTGGGGCTAAAATCCCCATGAGCTGGCCTCATGTATGGGCTGGGCAGGGAGAGAAGGCCAGTGGGAGTGAGGGGAGGGTGGGGTGGGAGATGGAGCCTCAGACCACCTCCCTCCTGGCTCCTACTGAAATGTGACATGTGCACAACTTCATTCAGATCCCTCAGGTTTGTGTGGTGGGAGTGAACAAGTGAGTAGATGTGCAATCTATACTTTTATATTGAATTGCAAAGAGATGATAAGGGTGTAATATAGAATAGTGGAGTCATAACACTTGTGCCTTTCAGCCTCAGCCCCTTTATAATTCCAGAGCTCAGGTGGGTCCTCTGCTGGGGCAGAGAATGCAGCTGCTGAAGGCTCCAGGTGGAGGTATAGGTCCCACATTCACTCACACTGCTTACAGTCTTAAGTCTCTGACCTCCTGCTTAACCAATGAAACCATGCCTGGTTCTATCATTGTGATTCACCAACTCCTAGAACCTTGGAGTTAGCAGGGATCTTAAATACTGTTTAGCATCATCCCTTTATTTGTAGGTCAGGAGAAGATGGACATTGTCTGAAGTCAGAAAGGAAGTTGTGGTGGGTGTGACATTCTAACTCATGTATGCCCACATATACACATAATGACCAGGACACACACGCTCAGGGAAACACACACACACAGACTCATATTTGGACACCTCTATGTACTTCATATCATGGATAACCCCCAATGTGTAACTCCACATTTGTGTGACCTCTCTCCTGAGCTCCAGACCCATATCACCAGCTGTCTGCTCAGTGTCTACACCTGGGTGGCTAATAGGCAGCCAAACATAAAGGGTTCAAAAGCAAACCTTCGATTTCTGTCTCATCAAACTTGCTTCTAAGTAAATCTTCCAGTAAATGACAACTGCATCATGTCAAAAACCTAGGTGTCACCTGAGAATCTTCTCTTCCCTTCCTGTGTCCGTGCACATGCTCAGCACCACCTATTGGTTCCATCTCTAAAACTCATCACAAATCTCTTTTTGTTAATCTCACTTGGTTCTCCAGCAAAGTGAACTTCCTCTGAACAGTCGGCCTGTGTCGGCTCCAAATCCCAGCTCACACAGTTAAGAAGGAGTGGGGGGAAGTGAAGGGCGGGGGTCATTGACGTTTCCTGGTAGAGGGATGGGGATGGGCCTAGCATGAGGTGTGGGGGGGACCCTCGCAGGGCAGGAGCAGGGAGCGCAGGCTGGTGGGATTCTGGGGCCTTTTGAGAAGGAAGAAGGAGAGATCCCCTCCCTCTAACCTCTCTTAGCTTCCCTAGGCTAGAGGCAGATTTCAAGCTGAGAGGCTAAAATCCACAAATGCATGGAACAGTAAGAGGCAAGAGCCCTGGGCTGGGAGTCCTCATCTCCCCTCGCACTGGATGTTTAGCTGCCACCTGGCTAGTTGGGGACATAAAGGCAAATATCCATTAATGGGGCTTGTTACAGAGACCATAAATCAGAAGTCTATGTTCTGAACCCCAGCTGGCCCCGCCCTGTGATTTACTTTAAGCAGACAAATTAGTGCTGTAGACAAAAATCATTCTCTTTTAAATATTAAAAGGGAAAATTTTCCATTTTCTTCGGCATGATTTTTATTATATCTTGAGGGCAAAGAGTTCCAGTTTCAAAATGGAAATTGATGAGAAACATGATTGAATTTGAGATACTTGGTTTTACCACCAACAATCTTGGAAGTTTAGAAGGCAATAAATAGATTTTATAATGCGTATTAACATTTTAGGGATTTGAAAAGTGACTGGATCTCATTTTTCTGTGAAGCTAACTTAGAATCCAGTGTCACTTCAAGTCTCTAAAGTTCTACATTCTTTTGGGGACAGGGACATCTTGAGATTAGCTTATTTCTTTGTACCTATCTCCACGCTCCTCCCATGTCAGTGGGTCGCGGTAAGAATTAAATGGGCTAGTGTGCCTCAAGAAATAGGCCAGAGCGGGCAGTAAACAATAACTCTTATAATCATCCTAATCTTGCGGGTTCAAAGGAGCCAAAAAAAAATCTTGGGGGTTATTAGGAGATGAAGAGCAGAGTCATAGTGAAATGGAAGCAATTTCAATAGTAAAAGCCCTTCTCTCCAGGTTAATGTTCTGAAAGAAGATTAAAACATAGACCAAAAAGACAAGGACTCTAGCTTAAGACAAAAAGTGGGAGATTCCACTCCATGCATGTTAATTCTTCAGTACCCTCCACATGTCTGGGGACATGCAAGATATTTTCAGATTTGCAAGATTCTGGGTGAGCCTTTAAGAACCGAACTCTCTAGAGAAACAAGGAGAAAGGAAGAGGACAGTTGTACAGAAAGGGCCAGCTGTGTTTCTCTCTGGGTGGTAGTGATTCAGGGAACTTGTCTTTGCTTCTTTCCAGTCCTCTGTGTTCTCCAGGTTTTCTACAATGACAATATATTGCATTCATAACCAAACCCCAGGTTCTTGCACACTCTGTAGTGTTTCCCCTACACCTTCCCACACCTTTGTCAAGTTTCCCTTCGAATGAGTCAGGAATCTTGGGTGAGAGCCAGGTTATTTCTATAGGAGCCAGGGGAGCACGAGGAGGCTTAGAAGGATGTGGGGGCACGCTGTCCTTGGGAAGCAGTTAATTTCAGGGGTACTCAAGGCACCTGAGATGGAGCCACGGAGCTGGAACGCCCAGAGAGCCACAAATTCAACCGCTCACCTTACATATGGAAAACTGAGGCCTGGACAAGAAGGGGCTGGACCTGAGGAGTGGGTGGCAGAGCTGGGACTCAGATTCAGGCCTCTCATCTCCCATCCACCTCCATTTCCCAGGACTCAGGAGCACTGTCCTTAGGACCCCTGCTCATTTTGAACCTCACTGACAGTATGGTTGGGGCCCTGCGGGGGGACTTTTTTGAAGCTCTGTGCTGTGTGTGGGCGCACCTGTGCATGTGCACCAGCAGGGGGAGTAAAGCTGGGTGTGGGGGACAGGGATGTGGGGGAGCTGGCGTGGACTGCGGGTGAGAATGCCCTGCCCTGGGTCCTTACTGTTGTGGTTTAAGGGGCAGAGGGAGGCACCCTGAAGTTGTCCTTATGATAATGATGATACTCCCTGAGTCCTGCCTGAACCCCACTGGTTACCCGGTGTAGGAGACAGAGGAAAACATTTTTGAGATAGTAACATGCTGGAGAGTCTCCCCTGGTCCCTGCAAACCCACACAGTCTCTGCCTGGGATGGCCAGAGAACGGAGCTCTGAGCCTTGTAGAGTGAGAAAAAGGCCTACAGAGCCAGTGCCAGGCTGTTCTGAACTCTCCTTCCTGCTCACCCCAGCCCCAACCATCCCTTTGGGCCCCCAAGGCTTTTTTCCAGGACCGTTGCTCCAACCACCCACAAGCTTTCTCCCAAATGCAGATCTCTTCTAATTTCCTGCCCTGTGGCAGAACCATCAGTCAAAGAGCAACATGACTGATAGGTCTGAGAGGGACTTGCTTCCAGAACAAGATGTCCCCACAGCAGAAACATGATCATTAAACTTTACCATCACTGAGAGAACAAAGTCTCCCCACGCTGAGCGTCAATCCTCAGAGCCCAGTGTGAATCAGAAGTGGGGTGGAGCCGGTGGGCATCCCAGCCTCAGAAAGTGCATGTTCTTATCACACTGGAAGCCAAGGTCCCCCTCCGCTGACACACCAAGGATGGGCAAAAGTTGTCCGAGTCCCCTGAAACTGGGGAGGAAGTCTGCTCTGTCCTTCTCTCTACATTCCAATGGCCACTGGCACATCAGGACCTGCCTCAGTGCAGGTGGGCTTCCTGGCTGCGGTTGGCCTGTCCAGATGAAGCCACCTCACACACTGGTGTTGGTTACATGCTTGCAAATTAAACCACATGGAGGCAAAATCTTTTTTAAAATCCAAGAGAAACAGACAGACAGAGAGTGAAATGGAAGTGGAGGAGGAGAAATTTCAGTCTTGGCATCTTAATGAGCCCTCCATGGTGAGTTATGACCTTTCCCAGCCTGGTTGCCCAGTGGGGCCTTTCCTAGGGAGCATCTCACTGGGCTGAGTGTGACCCCTGAACGAACATGAGCAGGCATCAAACATAGGTGTTTCCATACAACATAGCCCCCAGTACACACCATCTTCTTCATCTAATGCACAACAAAGGAAAGTGAAATTTCTCCTGATGGAGAAAAATATGGGTTCTGTTGGATGTATTTTGAGTTGGTATATTTTCATATATTTTAAGGATTTAGGAAATTTCAAGGGTAATTTTGACTACATCCTATTGTTATCTTTTGTTCTGACTCCAGAGCCTCTGAAATCATTATTGTATAATCTTTATCCAGTTAGCTTACCAATACTTATTTTATAAATCATAATGATCTCAACTCATTTGACTCAACAAACTTGATCCCAGCTCATTTTTGAATTGTTTCAAATTTCACATTAGCAAGCTTCAAACTAATGGTTTTATGATACACATTATAGAGTTCAGAACCAGATAGTGTTAATATCATCTCATTATATTCCAAAAAGCAATAAAGAAAATTTCTGTTTGCACCATTAACTGGTGAATGTTAATGCAAGTCATGTACCTAAATGTGAAACTAACTGGTTCCAAGAACACTCTGGAAACGAGTTAACATTGTACTTTTTGCCAACAAATGGCTAACCTGATTCGGCCACAGGTAGATTTGAGCTGTATCCAGATGATTGATATACAGGTAAATCAAGGGTAATATGCACATAGAAAAGAATAATGAACAAATCCAACAGTAGCTGGAATGAACACTTTGTTTTAAATATATTTTACCCTCATTAAATGCATTAATATTCATGAGTAAAAGATTATATATATGAATTTCCCATGGTAATTACCCAGATTCAGCCAATTCTCCCCCTTTTAAAATAGATACTCAGCATCAAAGTACATTACAATTTTATTGTGACTAGAGTGGTACATACAGTTTTATGAATTTATTGCCTATTTGTGGACATGACTGGAATGTGAGTTCATTTGAGGTTTCAGTTGCAGTTTATCCTTTGGGGCATTGCCACAGCACTGGGCACAGAGCCTGGCACCTGGTGGGCACTCAGTAACATCTGGCAAATGGAAGAACAGGCACCCAGGCAGATGGCATGGATACACCATGGCAGAAGGGCACAGAGAAAGGCAGGTCCCAGTAGCTGCAGGCACCAGGGCAGCCTTTTTAGGGAAGGTGGGACAGAGCTGAATCCCAGAAAGGGGAAGGCTGGGGGTTGGTGGGAAGTTGTGCAGAGATCGTTTCAGAATGAGAGGAGGGAGAGACAGAGGCAATGATGCAGGAAAAGTGGACTGGCGTGGGGAAGCCATAAGGATGCAATGACTGTTGTAGAAGATGAATTTCTGGGTGAAGGGGTCACCCGTGGGCTGGTCAGACTCCCCCTATTCAATGAAATGTCCTCCCCTAGTTCAAGTGTTTTTAGTGAAAAATGTGAGCTGGCTCCCTGGCCATGAGCTGCTTGACAGGTGGAACCCACCAGTCTACTTCATGGACTGCTGGAGCTGAGATTTGGGCAGCAAACCCTTCACTTTCTGGGAGACCAGGCTTTTGATATACAAGGGAAAGGGAAGCAGGGATGAGAAAAAGGAGAATGCAAGTGAGTGGGGGAGAGAGAGAAAGAGAGAGAGGACAGGAGGGGAGGAGAGGAGATGGGAGGAGGGGAGAGGAGAGAGAGATTGTGCTCCCATGGACGCTGGCACTTGGGCGTGGTGTCACCCTCCTGCAGTGTGCCTCTGAGAAGTCCTCCCTGGGTTAGGGTAAGTGAAGTTGGTGTCTGTTACTCGGCACCACATTAGAGATTTTTATGTGCATCTGTAGCCTGAGTCCGGATGGGCAGAGAAGGGCCTCATAAATTATGGCACAAAGCCCCGTCTCCCACCAGCGTTAGTCCCACAGATCCATTATTATGAGGGCGATGAAGAGTGAGGAGGAGGAAGCTCATTACTCTGCTTCCTGCTCTTTTCCAAGGTCACTGGCCAACACATCTGGGCAGCAGGAACACACTCCCCAGGTATACATGACAAGATGTAAAGATGCCGCCCCGCTTGGCCAGTAATGAAAGAAAGGGACCCAGAGCTGGGCCGTCTGTCCTCCACCTCCTCTGTGGCAGCTCTGTCTGCCTCCTAGTCCTGCCTGCCTGGGACCTCCACCTCTGACACCCCAGGTTGATGTCCCACTCCCCTCCTGGGGATGGGAGGGAGCACAGCCCCTTCTGGATGCAGGCCTGAGCCTTCAATCCTGCACCCCTGCCTGGCTGTGTTTTCTCACATCCCAAACAGGCATGGCAGAAAGGAAAGAATGAAAATCTGGGCACATTAACATAAACACCTATCAGCTTCTGGAAGGCAGGGGCTGTGCCTCTGGTGGTTTGTTACTAGTGGGGAGGTGGATGCAGAGCGGGTCAGGGAAAGCACCTGGGCCCTGTGAGCTCCAGTCTCCCCATCTGTAAAAACTGTCTTTCCATGGGTTGTTTTAATGATAAAAAGAGAGATGATGGATGCATAGGCATTGTACATGCCTGACATGTCTTAGGCATATAAGTAAATGGTAGTCCCTTACTGCCCCAGAAGGACCCTGAGTCTGACATCTATCTCATTCGGACAAGCAAATGTGAAAATCTGCAGCCTTCTCCCATCCAGCTCTCTGATTTTCATCCTAAGTGGGCAGTGCCCTCTTTCCTCTGTGTCTTGCTACCCGAGATGAGACCCAGTGACTTCAGGCCTTCTATTTGTGGCCCCTGGAAGCTCTCTTACCCCAACACAACTACCTGGAAGCCAGGTACTGCCCCTCCACCCTGCTCTTTGTCTCCTGCACTCTCTCCTCCTCCCCTACAGCAGCCAGCGCCCCCATCGCTCACCCTGACAGCCACAAACGCCTATTTATTTGCAGACTAACTTCCTGGTGGTTTAATATCCCCTTGAATTACTGTACAATCTCTTTCAAGTTATATTTGATTATTTTTCACATTTAAAAACATGAACACAATTACCCAACAATGGCACGTGTTGTTACAGTCAGAAATAAAATAGTATTGCAATACTATCTATGCATCTTAGACAAGTAGTCCGTCCCTGGAAATTATGTCTTCAACATGGTGCGAGATCTGCAGTGATAGGTACCATATAAATGCATATGAGACAATAAATAGATACAAAGGGAGAGGGTGCTGAATAATTAATCCACCCGCCTCTCCAGGAACATTCTTTATAAATCTGTCCCAGGCGTTCATTTGTTTTTTTTTGTTTTTTACAGAAGCAGATATTTAAAAGTAAAGAATAAGTAATGTCCAGGAAGGAGAGACATAAAAAGAAAAAATCAGTAGGAGGGAGATAGAAGATTATAAATGGTGAGGGTCCCAAGCCTGCTGTTCCATTGGCTGGATGGCAGTTGTTAAGGAGATGTACTGGGTGAGGACAGGATGGGGTTGTTCCAGGGCAGACAGGATTGGTTTGGGGTTAGATCTGGGCATTAGATATTCATGCTGGATTAATGCTATGGACTTCTTACCTGGGCCCATGCCTATGTGTAGTTGGAGAAGGGAAAACCCTCAGGGACACATTTAGAAAATTCTAGAACTTTCCTCCCTTCCCTTGATATCACTGGAGCTCCAAGAATCTCAGGATAAACAAAGGATTATGAGATCCAGTCTCAACTTAGCTTTGATTTGCACCCCCTGTTATAGAAAGGTTTTCCTCTGGGGTCCAGAGCTGTTTCTCTGAGACCCACCTTCCCTAGCTGAACCCCCTGGAGCTACGAAGGGCCCAAGCTGTTCTGCCCATCAGATATATTACCAGAGGTTAAGTCTTGCCCATGGCTTCTCCTGGCTACTGGGCCTAAAATTCCCCTGATCTGAAATTCCTTTGGGTTCAAAAGCTCCCTTTTAAAATGTGCTCTTATACCAGTCATTCATACTTTAATGGGGAATACAGTTGGTATGCTCTTTGTGTACTTCAGATCTACAGCCTTTATCAGATATATACTTTGCAAATTTTTTCTTTCACCAGGCGACTTGCCTGTTCTTTTTTTTTTAACAATGTGTTTTGGAGCAGAACTTATAAATTTTGATGAAATCCAATTTACCAATAGAATGATAGTAGAATGTAAAATGGTCAAACTATTTTGAAAAATTTTACCACTGGCAATTTCTTAAAAAGTTGCACATTCATCCATCATATGATCCAACAATTCCACTTCTGAATATTTACCCAGGAGAAGGGAAAGCATATGCTTATATAAAGATTGGAAATGACCCAAACGATCATCAACAGGTGAAGGGGTAAACAAACCGTGGTAGAGCCATACAATGGATACTACAATACTACTGAGCAATAAAAGGAATGAAGCAAGGGAGGCAAATGACAATATGAATGAATCTCAATCATGCTGGGTGAAGGAAGCCAGATAAGAAAGAATGCATACTGTATGATTCCATTTATATAAAACTTTAGGAAATGTAAACTACTTAAAGCGGCAGAAAGCCAATCAGTGTTTGCTTGAGGTGGGGGACGGTAGGATGGGGAGGTATGGAAGGGGGAATTAGAAAGGGGCATGGGGAAACTTTTGGGTATGATGGCCATATTCATATCTTATTTGTGGTGGTTTTGCAGGCATAGCCATATATCAAAACTAATAACATTTTACCTTTAAATATGTACAGTTTCTGGTTTTCCAATTATACCTCAATATATCTGTTTTAAAAAATAAATTTGAATCTTTACATTAAAGGGTATCCAATTTATGACCGTTAGGAATACTTTTAACATCCCCTTTTCTCCCTCACTGATTTTCTTCTTCTCCCAACTTTTTTTTTTCAGACCATATTTATTTTTTAATCTATGAAACAGAATTTCCTTACACATTAAGTCGTTTTTACAGCAGTGACATTTATCATTGATATGATGTTTGTTTCATATGACTGTAACCAGAAGGGACACTGGGTCTGTTCTTTTTCCAGAAATTGACAAAATCATTATGATAAGGAAGAGAGAAAGTTATATCCATCTTCTGGGGACATGTAAGGCAAGAGTGAAGTCTCAGTTGGAGAATTTGTGGATATTTGTGGATTGGAGATGCTGATTCCTCTTTCCTGAATGCTGCTGTTTTGGCCAGAAAATTTCAACCCAGATAAGTAGTCACCAGTCAGTGCTTGATCTTAACTGATTAGAAGAATTGAAATGAGAGAACCCTGTATTCTCAGCCCTTCCTTTCTGGTAACACACCCTGCATCCAGTCCACCCATTTTGGGTGTCAACTGTTGCCCGCCTTCTTAAAGCACAGAAAAGTCTCCAAGGCGCAAACCCTGTGTGGCTCTGGCCCTTCCTTTTACTTACCCCCAATTCCTTTTATTATGAAAGTCAGTTGTGCCTCTCTGGCTTTTTTTCCCCAGTGTTCTTTCATTCCATGGGTTCCTTACCTGAATTTTTCAAGAAAAAGGACAGACAGGGGATCTCCTTGCCTTCCTCCTGCCTCTCTTGCCATTTCCCTTGTTACATTAAACAAGCCTGGGTACCAGCCTAGTTAGGACGAGACTGTCCAGGAACAGAGGGTTTGGGTGGTGAGCAGGGCAAGGATCCTACTCACCTACGAAGTGCCTTTGTGTAAATTAGAAAGTGGTTCTCACTCTGGGTGTATGAATTTAAAAAATGCCTCCCACTGGGCAGACCCAGACTTGCAAGTATCTGGTTTGGGGTACAGATGGCATCATTGTGTGAAGTAAAAGGTGCCCCCTTTCTTTGGATAGACACAGCTTTGAACCAGAACACTTGGCTTAGGGAGCAGAGCATGGTTGAATTTCCACTCCCACTCATCCCCTCATTAAAGCTTTTGTTCAGGGCACAAACCAAACAGACAGACAATGGCAGCCCTGGAAGAGAACAAGTTTTGATAGCAGGCAAAGCCAAATATATTTGAGAGGAGGGAAAGACTGAGAATACTACTTGGTAATAAACCTCGTACCTATGTGTATTTTTATTTTTATTTTACATAAAATTAGTTTATTTGCTCAACTACTGAGGGACATTGAAGTTGTATCCAGTGTTTTTGTAAATGGTGCTACAACAAATATTCTTGCATATGTCCTTTAAAGGATTTGTTCAAGAGTTTCTCCAGGCAGGGTAGATACTTAATGTGGCATTGTGGGGTCATTTTTGGATCATGTTCAACTTTTCTAGGCATTACCAAACCATTTTATAAAGTGGGTGTACTCAGTTTCCCATCAGTAATGTATTAAGAGTTCCCGTTGCTCCATATTCTCACCAATTCTTATTAAATTTCTTAAATATTGTCAATCTAGTGGCTGTGAAATTGTGTTTTACTGTGTTTTTAATCTGCATTTTTCAACTACTAATGAGATTAAGCAAATTTGTGGGCTAGTACATACTTTCTTTTCTGTGAAATTCCTTTTTGTATTTTTTGTTCATTTTTATGTTGGGGTGTTTGAGATTATTCCTAGATACTTTATGTGTTTAATATTTATTTAAAATGGTTAAAATTTTTCACTTTTTGCCTCTAGTGTTGTTTTTTTTTTCATTGATTTTTTACTCACAAACATTGTTGCATAGTGGCATTCTAATAACATATCTTAGATTATTTGAATTTAGGCAAACATATCATCCATAACTGAGTTTTTTCTTTTCTAATTCTTACACATTTAATTTATTTCTTTTGCCTTTTTGTGCTAGCTAGGATTTCCAAAACCATGTTTAAATTTAAAGGGAATGCTTTCACTAGTTCTTCTTTAAGTGTGACGTTTGCTGTAGACTTTTGCAGAAATCATTTATCAGGCTAAGAAAGTTCTATTCCTGGTTTGCTATGCTTAAAAAAATAATGGATGGGTGGTAGATTTCATCAAATGCTTTTACCTCATCTGTGGATGAGCACATGATTTTTCTTTAATCTGTTAATGTAAATTTCTTGAAATGACTTTCTAATATTAAGCCAACCCTGCATTCCTGAGATAATCTCAGCTTTTTTATGTTCCTGGATTCAGTATGCTAGTATTTTATTGAAGATTTAAAAAAATTATGTACAGTTATATGAATGACATTAGCTTTTAATTTTCCTTCCTTGGGATTTGATGTCAAGGTTATACTAACCTCATACTGAGTTGGGGAATGTTCCTTCTTAAATATTGTTCCTTCTTGAATATTCATTATAATCTACTGGTTGAAGTGTCTGGGCCTGAGGTTTTTGCTGAGGAAAGGTTTTTATCAACTAGTAGTTTCTCTAAGGTTTTCAATTTCTTTTCCAGTCAGCTTTGGGAAGTCTCTATTTTTATAAACATTTTTGTATTCCCTATAGGTGTTCTAATTTATTGAAAAGTTGTTCAGAATACCTTCTTACATCTTTTAAGATCTTTGGTGTTCGTAGATGTATTTCTGTTTTCCTTCCTAATATTTATTTATGCCATCTCTGTTTTTCTTGATCATCTTAAAGTAGTTGAATTTTTTGTTTATAAAAATTAATTTCTGTTATCTTTATTAGTTCCTTTTATCTACTTTCTTTAGATTTAGCCTGGTTTTCTTTTCCTAATATTTCAAATTGTGTGCTTTGTTCATGAGTTTTTAGCCTTCCTTCTTTTCTTAGATAAGCCTGAAAGTGTTCAGGGCAAACTGCCCAGGGCCTGAGGCTTCTCGTGAGGCCGGAAGGTCACCCTGCCTGGCTCTGGGCCCATATTCACCATATCATCAGCAGAGGCTTTTACTGAAATGTGACTTGAAGCCAAGGGACAGTGCTGAGGCCTTACAGAGTCAACTGGAACCTGGGCTTCTGGCTGGCGTCCCCTGCTGTCGGCCCCAAGCCTTCCAAGGTCCCTCCATTTTCCAGCCCCTGAAAACCTGTCATCCTGAATGCTCTCTCTCTCCTGTCCCCAAATGCCCCCTGTTGGGACACCCATCATTCTCCCTCTGAGCATCTACTCTGTGACCTGCCTGGGTGCTGGGGATATAGGCACAGGTCAGCACCAGGTCTGGGGTGACAGGCATGCACTCCCGCTTCTGCTGTTTCTCAGTTCAGCTCAGCCCCTTCTCTTTTCAGCCCTGAACTGATGCAGCGCAGTCTTGGCTCTGCTTCTGGCCTCCTCTGCTGTGCTGCACTGCAGAAAAGCTAGACTGAAGCTCACAGATGTCAACACATTCAATCTTTGCTCAAAAGTCTACCACAGCTTGATTGCTGACTGCCTCAGGCACTCATCTGCTGCTCCATGAGAGCAAGGATTTTGGTCCTTGTGGATACCATTAAATCAGAGCCTGACATCAGGTAGGTGTGTGGAAATATGTGCAGAAAGAACAGGGGAGAAGTAACATTCATGGTCTTTCATAATATGGCCCTACCTTATTCTTCCCAAGATTTCTTTTTCTTTCCAAAACTCTCCATGACTGTCTCCTATAGCTAGACTTCTCCAAGAGGAGAGAGAGGTAATGCCCCTGCTCTGGGGTCAGCCCTGCCAGGTAAAGGGTAGCACTGATGGTGTAAGCAGGGAGGTAACACTCAGATGAGTTCAGCAACCTCTCCAGTGAGGGCTGGTGAGTGGCAGAGCCTGAACACACCTATTGCATTTGTATACATCCAGAACAACTCTGGGAGGAGCTGCTAATGTCCCATTTAACTGATAAACGCATAAGGTCTAGGGAGTTGGAAGGTCTGGCCATGGCCACCCAGTGGCTAGGATCTGAGCCCAAAATCTGATTGCAAATCCTCTGCCTGCTGCCCCTGCCCAACCCGGCAACTCTTTCCTACTGTGGGATTGGGGAGGAAGCCACAAAAGCGGCACAAGCCACACACCAGAGATTGCTAAATAGGCAGGGCCCCTGTCCTAGAGAGGCTGAAATCTAATGGAAAACTCATAGCAGCCTTGAGTAGTTTGTTCTTAATCAGGGGAAGGAGGTCTCAATTCCTGGACACCTACTACATACCCAGCCCTGGGGATACAGTGCTGATACACTGGTCCCTGACTCAGGAGAGCCAGAGTCTAGGGGTGAAGGTGTCAGACTCGAGGCCAGTAGCAGAGCCCAGCAGGGTCTGTCACGAGGCACAGCAGTGGGGAAATGACGTCTGAGACATGGGGTCTAATCCTGGCGTTTTAGTTTCCTATAACTGCTATAACAGATCACCACAGACCTGATGGCTTAGAAGAACACAAATCATTCTTAGTATCTGGAGCCTGAAGTCTGATATCAGTTCCACTGGGCTGAAGTCAAGGCACAGCAGGGCTGGCTCCCTCTCGCGGCCCTGGGCACAAGGCATTTCCTTGCTCTGTCTGGCTTCTAGCTGCCTGTGGTCCTTGGCTCGGGACCCCGTCCTGGAATTTGTTCCCACCTCTTGCTCCCATCCTTGCATCTCCTCTTCTGTGCCCAGTCTCCTCCTGCCTCTCTCTTAGAGGGACTTTGTGACCACATTTAGCACTCCCCTGGATCACCCAGGGTTACCTCCCTACCCAAGATCCTGAACATGATCGCATCTGCCTCTCAGGTAACACAGCTCCCAGTCTGGGGGGTGTTACTCAGTCCACCACATCTGGATAATCCCTTCTTAACCCGTTAATCCTGGGTGAGTCACTTTCTCAGAGCCTCAGTTTTTTCCTCCAGTGTAAAGTGGAGATAATCATCCCAAATGCAAGAAAGTAGTGGCTTGAATAATAAGAGCAGGTTACGCAGCATTATGTGGAATATCTATTTTAACCATGGTGCTTGAATTCACTGCATTCAGACCCACCCGTAGCCCTGCCCTGGCTAGGTTTGAAGCAGGCACAGGTAGACAAGTTAAAAAACTAAATGGGAAGTAAATGCTTTCGGAACACCCCCACATCTGTCCTTTATGCCTGGCTGTGAAGGAGGGCACTGAGCCTTCACTCTGATGACGGTAATGGAAAGCGGGTTGGAGGCTGACAGATGCACCCTGCTGCCCCTGTCATTCAGTGGGCTGGGACCCTCTGATGACAGTGTGCATGTGGGAGAGGGGCGAGAGGAGGCAGGGAACATTCCATCTGCTTCCACAGGCTTTGGGGGTCTGTGACACTACAGATAATGAGAGCCAAGTTCCTGGCACTGTGTGTATACAGTTGGTGCTCAGCTCGCCCTCGTCTTCTAGGTGCCCTCTGCTTCTGGAAGCAGCTCCTGAGCTCTTGATGCTTCATCCCTTCTCAGGTCTAGAAAGCCATGTGCAGGGGTGAAGGCATCAGCTGGGGTTGTCTGCAGATCTGCCACCGCCTGACCCACAGTCTGAGGTGATGGCTCGGTGGCCGGTCCTCAGCTTCCTCCTGTGTCTGCCAGAGAGGAGCTGGGACACCTCCCGGGAGGCTGTGGAGATTGAGGGGGCTGGGCAGGCGGCAGGGAGTACATGCTCCCTGGGAAATGCGGATGGCTAACAGGGGAGTCCGATGCCTTACCCTCCTCGGGGTATTTGCATTTTACAGGGGAGATGGGGTGCAGATGCTCTAGAGGGAGGACGGTCTGGAGGAGGGACCCTTCAGGCATGGAGAAGGGGGACAAAAGGGCTGGGGGCAGTGTGCCTCAGCAGCACACTCAGAGGACTTGTGAGGCAGCCAGATTTTTCATGGGTACCCATCTGACATGAGGAGGACAATCACCCTGCTTCACAGGCAAAAGGAGAGGTTTGGGCAGATTGGAGCGAGTCAGGGTGGCGGGTGTGGCTTGGAATGGGGAGGGTCTGTGCATTGGGTTGGGGCTGGGTCCCACAAGAGCTGGCAACCACGCGTGCCATCTCTCTGCCTCTTGCTGTGCCAAAGCACCCCCTCCCTCTGAGGGCTTTCCATCTTAGTCTTTATAATCACCATACCAACCGACCCATCACCTTACAATGACACCTTTAGAGAACCCTTTAAAGACACTTTTATGGTGTTTAGAAATGAGCTGTACTTATGCTCACAGGGGCTTCATGGGCATCAGACTAGAGAATGTACATGAACCTTAAGGCAAGCCCCCCAGACTCTGCTATGAGGTGCTGAGGCATTTCAGTCATCCCCTTCCATCCCTGCAGGATCCTGGGCTTCGGAGCCCTTTCTCCAAGGGCCTCATTTATGCCAGAAAAGATTCTGTCCTGGAAAAAGTGGAATGACTTATGAGCAGAAACATTAGATCAGTTTTATTTTGGGAAAACAAAGCTGTTTGGAAGGCTGAACATCCCCAAGGAAATGATACTGCCTTGGGTCCCTGGCTGGAACCCAAGGGGGCAGGAGTCCCACAGCCCTGGCAGATGTGAGGATCCAAGGTCTGGCACGAGGTGGCGAGGGCATGGGGTCTCCCCTCGGGACAGACCCACTGCCTCTGGGGCAGACCCCTGGCTGAGGGCTGGGTGGGATCCTGTGCTGCAAACTGGCTGGTCTCAGGGACATTTCATTTACTTATCAGAGAGGGCAGCCTGCTGCCAAACCCTGGGTGTCCTGCCCCAGACTTACTTTCTTAAAGCAGGGGGTTTGAAGGCACATAAATATTCCTTCATCCCACATTCACAATGGATACAGCATCCGGGGAGCAGCACCCCAAAGCACCCTAGGTGAAACTGTCTGCAAGCCCTTTGATAGCACCTGTTCCTGAAGCATCCTAGGAATAGTAATTTATATGTCCTTGGCATGTTCTATTTCCTTAAATTCAGAGAAAGGAAGTTTGCATAGCACTTGGGAGAAATTGTCCTGAACTTCCTTCCAGGCAGAAGATGGCCCTGTCCAGATGACCCTGTGCACAAGAGGGTCCTGAGGCCTGGAACCGTGGAGAAGGTAAAGAGCATTGGGAGGAGGTCCTGGAGCTTAGCCTGCACACCCCCAGGGCATGCACACCCCAGAGCCTGCATGCACAAGGCCTGAAAACCCTGGGGCCTGCACACCCCAGGGCCTGCACACACAGGGCCTGCATGCACAGGACCTGAACACCCTGGGGCCTACACAGCCCAGGGCCTGCACACATAGGGCCTGTATGCACAGGACCTGCACCCAGAGGGCCTGTACACTCAAGGGCCTATACACACAGGGCCTGCACACCCTGGGGCCTGTACGTCCTAGGGCCTGAACACACAGGGCCTGCACTCACAGGACCTGAACACCCTGGGGCCTGTACAGCCCAGGGCCTGCACACACAGGGCCTGTACGCACAGGACCTGAATACCCTGGGGCCTGCACACCCCAGGATTGCACACATAGGGCCTGCATGCACAGAACCTGAACACCCTGGGGCCTGCACAGCCCAGGGCCTGCACACACAGGGCCTGTATGCACAGGACCTGCACACAGAGGGCCTGTATACCCAAGGGCCTACACACACACAGGGCCTGCACTCCCCAGAGCCTGCACACCCCAGGACCTGTATACACAGGCAGGAGTGTTTGTGCTGCCCTGGCAGGTGCCTTATGAGCCTCTGACGTTGCAGTGCCAGGAATCATATGTCATCTCAGAAACCTGGCCCTGCAGAGATATCACAATGTAAGCTCCCACACGTGGGTAGCTGGAGTAAAAAATTCCTTCCCACTGGCTGGAACCTTGATGTGAGGTGATGGGTGGGAGACAGTGATAGAAGAGACACAGACCCAGGGTGGGTGACATGGCTGGTGGGATGCCGTGAGTTTGGAGATGGCCGAGGCTGCATGCCCCCGAGGATGAGGGTCTTCTGGAGCACCCAGGTAGGGTTGACGAAGTTCTGGAAAGCTCCCTGCACCCTTCCCTCCCATGCCAGTAGTTCTCAGCCATTTGAAGCTGCCTGAAGTAGCTCTTCAGAGCCAATGTCACAAGGAGATCCCTTGGAGCAGGCAGCCCAGTGCAAGCCACATGCACAGACAACAGGGCCAGGTCCTGGCCTGATGGTACCCAGAGGTCACCATCCTCTCTGTCTCCCCCCATCCAAGGCTAGGGGTCCTCAGTGGGAACCCAAGATTTGTCACCCCTTTTCAGACCCAGAAGTCTCCTTTGGGACAGGAGAAGTCTGCACATTGACATCCACCCTGAGAATCAAGATGCAATGAATCAATCGTGTCTTACTGTGGCCGCTTTTGCTCCCCAACTGCCACGTGTGTCATCACACAGCCCTCCTGGCTGCTCGAGCCTGACTTACCTGCAAGAGAGAACACAGATGCGGATGACAGATACCTTCCCTCTGGTGTTCCACCTGGAGTTTGGCTTCCAGGACAGGGCCACTGTGGCCCCTCACATCCAAGGCAAATTGACTCTGAAAAGGCCTCCCCGATGGGGCAGAGCCATCAGGGTAACCCACATGCTTCCCTTGATGCCTTGACCTTGACTAAGTCAACAGGCTGAGAGAAATGTGATGAGTCATAAAAGTGGGTCTGTAAAGAGGCTCGACCCAGGGCAACAAGAAGACCACATCCACAGGCTGGGATGAGCATGAACGCACTTCTGAGGGCCATAAAAGAGATTTGCTTTCTGGGCTAAGATGCTGGGACTGCCTCTGCATGAATCTTTTCCTTGGGGAGGGGAACAGTAGGGATATACTCTCTTTACTTAGCAGCCAGGGGCTTTGTGGTCCACTGAATGCTTTGTCCTCTGCACAACTGCAAGCCAAAAGGAATCGGCAGCTCCACGGTGGAGTCTGGATTATCCTTTAGTGCTGATGCCCCCCTGCCCCTTTCCCATGCCTCTGAAGGAGGCAGAGGCCATTCTGTCTGCCCCATGCCAAACCACCTTTCACCGTGATTCCCTTGCAGGATTTTCTCAAGCTTTATACTCCTCTGGACAATGAGGTATATTAGGGTTTCAGGCAATGGCAAAACAGGGCTGAGAGCTACAAATACTCAAATTTATGTGAACATGCCCAGCACACATGAGATGTTAGTAAGCATGGTTTATCCCCCTTCATGTTATGCCTGATTTCTGACTGAGTTTTTAGCCTTGGTATGTATCTGAAGTGATAGACACTCTTCTGCCGTCAACAGCCTGAGGTACCAGTCAAACACTTTCACTGTTAACTTTTCCCTTAACATGATTAATTTTAACCTAACTCTGGATATTTACCTGCACTTTGGGAGCATCATCACCCAGGGGTGCACAGCCTAAACCATAAGGCAAATGTTCACCTGAAGTTCAAGGTGAGAGCCCTGGGCTCAAGCTCACCTAGATTTAACGGATGTTTCCACACCCTGCTAGTGTCTTTCTAGAACCAGGGTGGGTTACACAGGCTTCTTCCCTGAATGCTGCCTCCCAGTGTTGATATGCTGATGTACATTGTGCTAACCACTTCCCGGTGGTAAGCCTTCCTGGCCAGTGGACCACTGTCTTTGTCTCAGGAGATGGGAACAATATCCATCTGGCTCTCACATCAGCCGCTCAGCAATCACTCTTGGCACCTCCGTGGTCCCCATTTCCATAGTGAATCCATCATCAAGTCCTGTTGATTGTACTTTCTAAGTCTCTGAAATCTACTGCCACCATCTTACCAGGCCACCATCATCTGTGGAACTGATGGTTGGTGCTCAAGCAGCCATCTTGGACCATGAAATAGCAGCCATGGACTGATAATAGCAGAACAGGAAGACAGAAGGGGCCCAAGTTCCTCTTTATTCCTTGAAGCTGCCACACTAGCCCTGTGCCAACCACCTCCTGCCTTCTTTTATATGTGAGAGAAATAAGCTTCTTCATGGCTTAATGTAATGCTATTTTGGAGTTTGATCATATGTGGCTGAATCTCATTGAACTGAATCACTGAGGCAGAGAGAGGGGATCTGACCTGTGAACAGGTGTACACCAGGTGGAACATGCATGACTCTGGAATTACAAAGTGCTTGGATGGGGAGAGAGGAAGAGAGGAAAGCTCCGCAGGTGAGAGTGGCTTAGGGGACATGTGAGGGAAGCTAATCATCACAACCATGGGTGGTCAGGCAATTGCTGAGCACGGGTACCATGTATGCACCTATATCACCTCAGCCACTGCTCACAACACACAACCCTTTGAGTTTGGCTGCATTGCCATTTCTATTTTATAAGTGAGAAAAGTGAGTTTAGGGATGTGAAGTAACTAACTCGCTAGGCTACACAGTTAGTGGTGTGTCTGCTCCAGACAAGTTCGCTATGGATTCAGTGTGACCAAAGAAATGACAGTAGAATGTTCTTGGAGTGAAAGGGTTATACCCAACTTTATTTCCACAGTAGCAGGTCAGTCACTAAAATTCTGTCCACTCAGAACGAGTCTGCATGCAGCAAGCCGGTCTCTGCCTCTGGGCCTCTGTCCTCTGCTCTGCTCTGCTCTCCTGCAGTCTCCCAGCCATGCTACTGTGTAGCCCAGAGCACTGGGTGGAGCTCATTATATAGACTCAATAGTAACGTACTGCCCACACATGTGTAGTGAGCCAGCCAACCAGGGCCAGGTGAGAATCCTGGCCACAGGAACCTTCATTTTATCCACATGGTGGAAGCAGAAATTCAAGCCCAGGAAGCCTGGCTCCAGGGCCCTCAACCACTGCCTTCTGGAGGTGGGTTTGTTTTACCCAGGTATCCAACAGATAGATGGGTGTTTTGTATGGGATGTACTAACTTGTGTTTGCATTGTTGAAGTACAGGCAGAATTGACTGCTAGTTTGGAAGGAAACTTAAAGATCATCCAACTAGAAGGTGTTCAGTTGTTTATTGTTATTAATCAGTAGCAGTAGTAGAAATAGCAGCTGGACAGCCTTTAGTCAAACAGAGTCACTTGTGGAACCTAATGAAAAAATAAAAGGCAGGCTGACCCACGTGGAGCTGGTGTTGCACCCTAGAAACCTAGCTTGCTTTCCAATTTGTGTCTCTCTCCCTCCTGTGGAGGGAACCACCCCTAACGCGGAGACACCTGTGTTCTCGGTGCTGCAGCCTGGCCGCCGGCCTTCCCCAGGCTGCTGCTCCCCTCTGCTGGTCGCAGCTGGAATTGGCGGGCTTCTCCCCGCTCAGGGCCGTAGGGAGCTCCATTCTGGGGCAAGAGGATCCTGCCGAGCATCCTCAGGGGACATGCCCTCACCGTCCTGTCGTCACTCTGTGGGGAGGAGCTACACGAAGTGTCAGGAGCTGAAGGAAGAGGCTGTTTGATGTGGGGCCTGGCTGCCCTGAGGAACTAACTACCCACATGGCTGCTCAGGGCCCTTGGACCAGGATGGAGAGGAGAGAGGGAGACAGCCTGGAGAGGGGTGGGGGCTCCCAGGGGGAGGAGCACGAAAGTTACTGGCGGGGCTGCAACAACCTCACAATGACCTTTAAGTGACACGCCTAAATCCTGCACACAGCAGTTATTACAGAAACTGCACTCAGAATGGCAAAATAATTTCCATTCCATAGCTGTCAAGACCTTAGACCATGGGTCATACAGAACTGGAGTCTCAGACATTTGATGCGTGACATTAGCAGGTAACCGTCTCCTCAGGGCCCACTTTCCTCATGGGGAAGGGAGTGCTGCAGGCCACTGAGGGGAAGGAGGGAATCCTCAGGCTGGGGCAGGGGCCGCGCTAGCACACGCCTGGCGTGGGGTAAAGCTCAAAGCCATGGAGTAAAGGCAGACACACCCAGCAAATGGCTGCAGGGCTCTGGACCTGATCTGGCTGCTGCCCTAAGGGTGAGGGAGGGATCTGGAGCATGGCCTACGGTACAGGTGGTGCTGTCCTCTGAAATGCAAACTATAAACCTGGTAACAGCTGGGCCCTCCTGCAGCCATCTCAACTGGTGCTTAGAATCTAGGTCTTCAAGATCTCTGAGCACTTCCTCCACCCTCAGGAGCCACTTTTCTTCATCCCTTTGGCACCTTTCACTTCCTGCTGTGTGCTGAACAGAGAGGGCAAAGAATAAACAAATCCCTGCACCATTTTATTCAACATTTGTTCATCCAACACATATTTACTGTATACCTCCACCATCATTCCAGGGGTGAGGGTATTAGCAGGGAACAAAACAGACGACCAAGCTGCCTTCATGGAGCTTACGTGTGTGTAGGGGTTAAGAGAGATAAAAATCAATATGTAAACAAATATGATACATAGTAGGATGTGGAGTGAAAATGTCAGAGAAATCAGAAAGCAGGAAAGGGGAGAAGGGTGTTGTTATCTGAAATCGGGGGTCAGAGTAGGTCTCCTTAAAGGCCATTTGGACAGAAGAAGGTGAGAGACTGAACCATGTGGGTGTCTGTGGGAACAGTGCTCCAGGCAGGGGGAACAGCACAAGCAAAGGCCCGAGTCAGGAGCTTAGCGGCCATGTTTACAGACTAGAAATGAGGCCAGAGTGCAGTGGGTAGAGGAGTTAAGGTAAATTGGGGAAGTGGTGGCTAGGATCATGTAGGACCTCCCTTTATTTACTCTGAGCGAGCTGGAGAGTATTGAAAGGGTTCTGAGCAGAAGAGGGACATGGTCTTCTGAGCAAAGAGGATCCCTTCGTCTATTTGCTGAAGAATGGATCAGAAGAGTGTGGTCAAGGGCAGAAGTGGGAAGACCAGTGAGAGGGCTGCTGCAGTAATCCAGGTCAGACAGGCTGGGGAGGCAGATTCCCAGTAAGAAAGCCCTGCCAGGATTTAGGGTGTGGGGAGAAGAGAGGAACAGGGTTCGTAGTGTGTGGCTAGGCCAGTGATTCCTAGCCTGGGGGACTTTAAGGGGCCCAGTTGTGGAGTCAGGGGGCACAGATGTGGTATGTAAAGCTGGGCTGCTGGTTGAAGTCACCAGGGGAAGTTGGGAGAGAAGGCCTGAGCCCTGAAGCCTGGCCCATCACCCTGCGGAGACCTCAAGGATGCACAGGGACAACAGGGACAGAAAGCACAGCTCAAACAGGCCAGCTGCACCCAGGGTCCAAGTCTGGCCACGGGAGCATTGCATGGAGAGGGCTCGGAATGTGGTGGCCTTTCCAGGGCCTGCCACCCAGTGCCAGCAGCAGTGATTCACACACATGGAGAATATTAATATAATGAGCACCTTCTGCATGCAGAGGCCTCATCAGTGACTCAACCAGTATGACATGGTCACACTTCAAATACACTTTCTGATCCCAGCCCACTGACCAGGTACTTTTGATCATGGAGCTATCCTCATTTGATAGGGGAAGAAGTGGTGGGTCAGGGATGGCAGGTCCCCCATGATCACACAGCAAGCCAGTGGTAAACAAGAGAAGCCATCTTTTAGGGGGCATATGCTGGAAAGGATAGAAGAATCCATATTCCCACCAAATACTCATATATAGGTTATACGTGGAAGACACGTATGTGTTTTACCCTAATATATGTAGATACTGTTGCCATAAAAATAACATTAATGTTTAAATGTTGCTGATTCATTGCTTGTTTTGAACACATCCATGTTCTCATTCAGTGGATGCTACCCGTTATTCTGTTGGTGGTGTGGATGGATTAGGGGTGGGTGCACTCTGGATTCGGAGGGCCTGGTTTGCAGGCCTGGCTCTACCTCTTACAGGCCATGACCTTGGGCTGGTCGTTCCTCTGGGTACCGGCCTGTGAAGTGAAGGTGGTAGGACCTGCCTCACTGGTGGTCAGGATGGTGGGCAGAGAACTTGGTGTGCAGGAAGGGTTCACAGGAGGTGCTCCGAAAAAGCTGGTCTCCATCATGATTTCTGCCCCAGCATATGCCCCCTAAAAGATGGCCTCTCTTCTTTACCACTGGCTTGCTGTGTGATCATGGGGGACATGCCATCCCTGGCCCACCATTTCCCCCCATATCAAACAAGGATAGCTCCACGATCAAAAGTACCTGGTCAGTGGGCTGGTATCAGAAAGTGTATTTGAAGTGTGACCATGTCATACTGGTTGAGTCACTGATGAGGCCTCTGCATGCAGAAGGTGCTCATTATATTAATATTCTCCATGTGTGTGAATCACTGCTGCTGGCACTGGGTGGCAGGCCCTGGAAAGGCCACCACATTCCGAGCCCTCTCCATACAATGCTCCTGTGGCCAGACTTGGACCCTGGGTGCAGCTGGCCTGTTTGCTCTGTGTTTTCTGTCTCCGTTGTCCCTGTGTGTCCTTGAGGTCACCGCAGGGTGACGGGCCAGCCTTCAGGGCTCAGGCCTTCTCTTGCTTTTCTCCCAACTCCCCCTGGTGACTTCAACCAGCAGCCCAGCTTTACATACCACATCTATGCTCCCTGACTCCACAACTGGTATCTGCCCCTGGACCCTCCCCTGAATTCCATATATACTTCCTTCACATTTCCACCTGAGTGTCTGACAGGATCCTCAGACTTAGTAAGACAAGACTCCTGGTATCTTCCCTCAAACCTGCCCCATGCCTGCCTGTGTATTCAGTGGAAACCATTCCCCCCATCTCTTAGACAAAGCTTCTGGGACTTCCTGGACACTGCCTCTCTCACACACATCTCCAGTCCACCAGTGCATCCTGCTGGCTCTGCTTTCAAAATATACCAGGACTGGTCACTTCTCGCCACCTCCACCTGTGTCCCTGCCCAAGGCCCCAGCATCCTCTTGCCTCCTAACTGGCCTCTGCCTCCCTCCATCTATTTGTTCACTGCAGCCTAGCCAGCCTTCTGTAAATCGAAGTCTGATCATTTTATAAATTTGAACTTGCAAGGTTTCTGCTCAAAGCCCTTCAATGGCTCCCGATTTCCCCTCAGAAGCTGAAAAAAGATGCTTGTGAAGAAATTTGTCTTGGCTGGAGACAAAACCTTGAACAAAGAAGACATTGTGTCTGCCCCCTCAGAGCTGACAGTGTGGGTAACAGAGCAAGGGGCAAACAGCCATGTGCGGTTTTGGACTGATGGCTCTGTAAAGACCTGGCACCCTTGCATGGAGGGCACAGCGTCCAGGGGTTCAGAGAAGGCCGCTGATGAGGTAATATTTAAGATACCAGAGAGACTTCAAGCTGAAAGGGACTCTTGAAACATCTACTTTAATAAGTTCTCTTACTCCACTTGTACATGGAGGGAAAAGAAGCCCAGAGAGGTGAAGTGACTTGCCCACGACTGCACAGCATACTATAGAGATGGAATTCCAAAGCAGACTTCCCAACAGCTGCATCTGTGACTTACCATTGCTGCAGTTCCTAACGGTGATGTCTGGGAATGCTGAGATATTAAGCTCCTCTTAAAAAGTTATATTTACATATATATATATATATGTTTTATATATTTTGCTATATTTACTCATGCTTATTTTAAATATGTCTCTGTTATTTAAATAATATCTGTTATGTGCTACATAATATACATATATTTATTTGTTACATTAAAGTAAAAACATAAAATATAAATACAAGGAGATATATAATACCGGAGATATGGAACTATAATTATATAGTTATAATGTATGATTATAATATATAATATATATAGCTCTTCTTTTACTTTTGAGTGGAAAAATCACAAAATGATTTTTATTAGCTCCGAGGCCATGTGCCGAGATGCTGAGACTCCCGAGCGGTGCAGGACAGCGCCAGCCACGCCTTCCTCCTGAAGCCCTTTCCCTTGGGCTCCCGGGCACCACATCTGCCGGGTTTTCCTCCCTTCACCTGTCTTTGCCCCTCTGGCTTCTTGGCTGATCCTTCCCCATCTCCCCAGCCTCTTACCACTCGAGGGCCCAGGGCTCTGGACCTCCTCTTCACTCTCTACCCACACTCCCCTGGAGACCTCATCTTGTCTCGTGCTTTTACATGCCAGTGAATCCAGAATTGTACCTCCTTGCAGGATCTCTCTCCTGAACACCAGAGTCATCTGTCCAGTCGCCCACCTCAGTGCCACTCAAAGTGTGGTCTGCAGTCTGGCAGCATAGGGACCAGCAGGGAACTTTTTAGAAATGCAGAACCTAGGCCCTGCTCAGTCCTGCTGAGTCAACCACTAGGCAGTGGGTAGCTAGGCGAGTGTCCACTTTTTTACCACTCCACCTGGACATCTGATAGGCATCTCATACTAAACATTTCCAAATCTGAGCCCCTGATCCTTCCTCCTAGTGAGCTGAGACCAAAACACTCACGGTCATTCTGGGCTCCTCTTTGTCCCACCCTCCCATGTGGTTGGCTCAACATTCACAATACATCCAGAATCTGACCTCTCTCACCATTGTCACCACTATCACCCCGGTCAGACCCACTGTCACCTCGCACTAGATCCTTGAAGAAGCCCTTCAGGTACTCCCGTGCTTCCTCCTGGGATCCAATATCTGCTCACAGCACAGCAACCAGAGGGATTCTGTTCAAATGCAGCCAGATCTGGTCTCTTTTACTCCAATCCACCCTCAGCTCCCTTTCTCTGCAGAGCAAAAGCCACAGCCCATAGCGAGAGCTGCAGGCCACACACTTCTGTCTTTGTGTCACCTCCCTGGCCACACTACCTCTGCCCTCCTTGGTTCTCAGGCCCTGGCACATCCCTGGCCTTGCACTGGCCCTCTCTTCAGCCTGAAAAGCTCCCCTCCCAGAGACCTGCGCATCTGGCCCAACGTCCTTGAAGCACTGTCAGTCAGCAAAGTTTCCCTCACCACCCCAGCTGACATTTCAGTGTGGTCCCTTCTTGATTTTTCTCTTTGTTCTTAGGACTAGTTGCCCCACTTACTTTTCTTGTTTGTTGTTTATATATTCAGTGTGGGGGTGGGGGTGTTCCCTGGGCACTGCTTCCAGGGTCCCTCTGCTAAATTGCCACCGGCTCGCTGGACCCCTCGGCGGATTCCCACTTGAGCCTGTCGTCCCCCGTTTGGACACCAGGGGGCGCCCCATGCTGCTCCAAGCTTCTGGCTTCCTCCGCTCTTGCTGGAGGGAGAGACCCTGAGAATCTGCCCAGGGGAGGCACAGGGCCTGATCCCCCAGCTACCTCCCCTTGAAAGGAGGATGCCTTTTCTGACTTCACAGTGAGATGGGCCCTTCTTAGCTCTGAGGATTGACAATTCTTTCCCATGCAGGACGGAGAGGAAAGGCCTCTTCTAAGTTCAACCTGGGCTCAAGTTCTCCAGCCCCGACCCCATGCCAGAGAACCCTGGAGGGCCTACTGTTTGTGAGGTGCTATGCTGGGTCCTCTCTCCTGGTTGCTGCCCTGAATCCTCGCCTTACCTTGGTTCCCACTGGACTTGGTAGATGCAGAAGCTGAGGCTTAGAGAGGCCAGGTTGCTTGTCTGAGGTCAGTGCAGAGCTGAGAGTCCAAACCAGGCTCTTGTGATTCAAAGTCAGGGTTCCCCACTGCATCAGACATATTGCTCCCCACCCCTCCACCCCTGCTGCACACACCGGGCAGAGAATGGTCTGCAGAGAAGCAAAGCTAGAAGCTGGTCCACCCTTGGGTTATCACAGTTCAGGAAGAAGTGAAGGGAAATGACACCAGTTTGTGTGGCCACTTTCTTCCACTTACTTAATGCCTATGACCCTGGTGATAAGAATGTGCCTACTGAGCCCAGAGAGGTTATGGCACTCCCTCAAGGTCACACAGGGAAGCTGTGTCCTTTCTCCTCACCTCCCTGCCTCCAGGGCCTGCACAAGGATGTCCCAGGAGGCAGAGCTCTCTGCAGCCCGTGCCAAAGGAGGCCATATACAGAGAGGTCCTGACTTTAATGTCTTTTCCTGACATGGCTGTGGGTATCCTGTGGGGAGGGACTGTGCCTGGATCATCTCTGTACCCCCAAAGTTGGCATCTGTCCTCAGAATGGTCAGAGACTGTTTCCTGATGATCACACTGGACTCATTGCTGCTCTTCACCAGAAGAGCCCAGTTAACCCCTGACTCCAGCGCCCTGCCCACCTTCTCTGGGCCCAGACTGGCCCAGGAAGTGGATTCCCTACCTAACAACCTGGGGAGAGTCTGGAGGGAGCAGTGGCCTGCCTCCCCCTCCTCAGCAGCAGCCCCACTGGAGGGACAGACCCAAGTCCTTACCTCGGGGAGGGTTGGGTGGGGGGAGAGGTTCATTTCTTTTCACAAAACCAGTTGTTTATGGGGAATCTGGCTTGTCTGGTTTCCCTTTTTCAGGTTTAATTCATTTCACAGACACACTTGGATGTGCGTTTGGTGCCTTGACCATGCGCCCCTGTCTTGGGCCATGGTGGGGTGTGGGGGCCAGGGACTGGAGGGGGCAGCAGTGCACGCCAGAGCTGTCCTGTGGGGAAGAGGCCAGCTTTGCAGGAGAGGCCAGCCAAGGCCCCACAGTGGGGTGAGTCTGACATGACTGGGCAATGGCAAGGAGCCGGGGCTGCTGGGGTGAGTGGAGGGCGATGTAGCAGGACCAGGGCATCCCAACCGCCCCCTCAGGGCTGCAGTGGGCCCACAGCAGCAGGGGCTCCCCTTGGCTGCCGGAGCCCCTCCCTGCCTCCCTCGGCAGACAGGTCGAGGCATGGCTGTGCAGGCTCCCTCTCAGGGTACAGCATGTTCCCGGAGGGTAACCCTGGGGAACCATCTGATGTATCTCCTTCGGGCCCTGACCTAGGACCTCAGCCAGGAGGTCCCTATGTGGACAGTGTCCTCCTACCCCCATAACCCCCCCAAAATCCCCAGGCCTGCCTACCCCCTGTCCTTCAGAGCCCCCAGACCTGTGCTATGTCTGTTTCCCAGGGTGGTGAGTTAAAGCAGCCAGACCAGCATGAGAGTGATGCATATGTCAGGGGTTCAGGAGGGAACAGATGTCATCTGAACAGCAAATCCGTAGATGCAGGAGGTGGGAGGGGAGGAAAAAGGGACAAAATGATTTTGCATTCTGGAGTCAGCCTGTGGAGTGATGGATGGAAGGGTTCCTCGGGCTGGGGCTAGGAGAGCCTGTGGGCTCCAGTCCAGAGCTGCCCTCAGCACCATGGTTGCAGGCCTGGAAGGAGAGAGGGCCAAGGGCAGATCTGCTGCCTGACCCTCAGTGCGTGGCCAGAGCTCCTGCTGGGGGCTGGGGTCCAAATCTGCACTTCTCAGAGACTCCAAGCATGAATCCTGCAAATTAGCCTTGAGCTCCCTTCCAAGAGAAACTCCATTAGCCGAACCACGGGCCCCTCAGCCACGTGGGTGTAAATATTCATGTTTTGAGAGGCATCTTAGCAGGACAGCCAGTTCTAGAGTCAGATCATTCCATCGTAGCTTTAGATCCCAGGTCCTGGGCATGGAGAATACTCCAGGCCACTTTCTATGACAGGAAGAAATGAGCACTGCCTTTTTCTGTGTATATTTTACTGATTCTTTTCCCCAAACACTGTTCTTGGCAGTTTCCTCCTACAGTGTTGTGGAGGGCAGAGGGCGGGAGAGGAAAAACGCTGAAACCGCTGGAGTCACAGAGACTGAAATTGAAATTCTATCTTTGATACCCTTTGTTATGCAATTCTTGGAATCTCAACCTCTCTGAGCCTCAGTTTCCCCTCTTGTAATAATGGGATGGTAATATGCGTGTGCCGTGCTGGGGATGAAGTGTCACGCTGACATAAAGCGAGCTGGGCTCAAGTGCCGAGGCCCAGACTGGGGAGTCGCTCACGCCTTGAGAGCCAGGCTGGAAAGGGGAGGGGCTTGGGGGCTCCCCTTGATTCCAGAGCCCAGGGGCCCTAAGGAAGGTCTGATCTTGGGGATGGTTTGTCTGCCCTCTCCATGATGAAGGGTCAGCTCCCCAGGGGATGTGATTAACAGGCTGCCTGGGAAGTCACTGGGTCCAATAGTTCCCCAATTTATGCCAAATACCACCAGAGAGCTCTTTGGCTGCTTTCTCCTTTTCTAATGCCATCTCTGTGGTGGTGGGGAGGGTGGTCCCAAAGGCAGGAAACCCCCATGAGCTTCTTTGCAAAGGAGGGGAGGAAGGAAGGGTAGGCAGGCCAGAATCCTGGACTCCGGTGACCTTAGATCAGGCAGTGTGTCCAGGGTGAGGACTTCTTGATTAAAATCCCTGACATTTACTGGAGAGAGAGGCCACCTGCCATTCTCATGCTGCCAAGTCGTTTCCTTGGAGCCTCTGGGCTCTGGAGTCAAGGGGAGCCCCCAAGCTGCTCTACCCTCCAGCGTGTCCTTCAATGGTGGGGCCTTGGCGCTTGGCGGGGCCAGGGGCCGGCAGGGAGCTCTCACCTCATCAGCCTTTCTGCGTGCCACCCGGGGAAGGCTGAGCACCTCAGGCTGGCTCAAAACAGACCCTGCAAGGGCCGTCTCCCCAAGGTGCTGTGGGCACTGGCAGGTGCCTGGAGGCTGCGAGCAGCCCCCAGTGTTAGGGCGCCCGGGCCGTGGGGTCAGCGAGGCTCTCGGGAAGTGCTGGAGCCCCTGGAGCTTGGCTGTTTTTCTGGGCTTGCTGTGACCTCAGCCCCTTCCCAGAACTTGGTGTCATTCGAAGCAATAGCTGAGTCCTCGGGGGTAGGAGTGGCAGCCTGGAACATGGTCACCCAGGCTAGTGTGGGTCAGGCAAACCTGGTGCTCATTCTCCTTGGGGGAGCAGGGGATCTGCTATCCTCAGGGCACAGCTGCTTGAAGGAGCCCAGGAGGCAGAGAAGCTCACAGCCCAGGAGGCATGTGAGCCAGAGGAGCTTCCCCTTGAGGGTTCCACCCAGGTGGGCTGGAGGCTGCAAGGACGGGGCCAGCGGGCCTCAGGCTGCTGAAGCAGGAAGGGGCTTAGTGACCAGCCCTGGGAGGCCAGACAACCAGGCCTGGGGATACAGATGCTTTCTCTTGTAATTATATATATTTTTTCTCTCATATTGTTCAGGGCCACTAATAGCCTTGTCCCAAGTACTGTTCTCTGAGAGCCACTGAGAAAATGGTGAGTGGGCTGTGGGGAAATGCCGGACCCCTGCATGCTGCTCCTGTCTTCCCTGTGAAGTCCACACACACACACACACACACACAGGTGGGGGTGGGTGACAGCCCACATCTGCCCAAGGGAGGACACAGACCACAGCCCCTGCTGCAGTCACCAGGTCACCTTCTCCCCTGGCAGGTCACCAGCCTCTCTGTCTCTGGCTCCTAAGCATGCTGGGCCTAGGACTCGTGATCGGGCCCTAGCTGCAAGGGGGGCTGGGAAAGTGAGTATCTGGCCTTGGAGACTTCTGGAGAAGGAGGTGGACACTGTCTCCCTCTGAAACTCAAAAGATGGGGGAATCTCTCAAACCTAGGAGGGGGTTTCAAATGCTGAAGCAGCCATCCCAATTCCACCCCCCAGAAGATAAATGTCACTGCAGGCAACTGTGAGACAGCCTCGCTGCACCCTGCCGCCCGGGCTCTCAAGATGCAGCCCTGAGGCGCCCAGCTTCTGTCTCTTGCCTGGGCAGCAGTAGGGCAGCGAGGGCTGGGGAGGGCTCTTTGGGACCACAGAGTACATGAAAGGGAAGGAGAAATAACCAAAGTACCCTCTATTCCTACAAATCGCCTTCCACCCACACCTGTCCATCCCTGGGTTAGTGTCCTGCCCCTGGTCTGGCATGGTTGGCTGGACATGGCTTCTTGTCAACTTGAAGGTGTCACCTCAGAGCTCCCCTCTCAGCAGCACCTACTCTTTCTCAGTTGATTTCCTGGCTTCCTGGCTGGAGCAGTGACATCTCCTCATGGTGGAATGATGGGGGGCAGGGTCCCCTCTCCACCCCCTTACGTAGATTGGAAGAGCTAAGAGCTAGGAGTCTAATAGCCCTGGGTTTGAATTTCAGCCTCTGCACTTAGCATCTGGGGAGCCTTAGATAAGTGGCTGAGTGTCCCTGAGCCTCAGTTTTCCCATTTGCTGAATGCAGGTGCTCAGACCAAGATGACAGGGTTATTCTAAGGGTTAGAGGAGCTGGCAGCATGAGCATGCTTGGCATAGTGCCTGGCACACATGCAGTGCCTTCTCCACAGTGCCAACAAGAATGGTCATATCCCTCCCTCGCTTCAAACTTTCCAAGGACTTCCAAACCCCCTACCACGGTGTGCAAGGCCCTGTGGGGACTGGTTCAGCCTCCTCTCTGACTGTATCCCACACCACTCACCCCGTTGCTCGCTGGCTTGGCTCTGTCATGTCCAGCAGGGCTGTTCCCACCTGGGTACTCTGCTCTTGCCCCTGCTCTGGGCTGCAATCCTTGGGCCCATTTGTGGCTCAAGGGCTCCATCTTGTTATTCAGGTCTTGTATGTCACTCAGGGTCCAAAGTGGCACTGCTGGCCAGTTCCCACCCATGTGATGCTCTAACACATTGTATTGTTTTGCCTTGCAAACCCTTAGTAGTGTCTGAAATCATTGTAACAGAAAGTGGAAAAGACATCCTGCAGCCGGGGATTTTGGCTAATGCTTAAAATCCAGAGACAGTGACTAGGAAATAATTCTCTATAAATAAGTAGAACAAATAAATGGAGTTGTTGGATGCACGTTAGGCTTGCAGAGAGAAAGTGGGATTGGTTTTGTGACCACCACCCCACTCCAGATATCCAAGTGAGGGCTAGGAATTCCCCAGGAGATGGGTGGAAGGCGATTTGTAGGAATAGAGGGTACTTTGGTTATTTCTCCTTCCCTTTCATGGAGGGGTGCTCCCCTGTGTCACATCCCAGAAATGGGGAGCTGGGAGAACCCCTCCCGGAGATGGGGGTGCCCATGTGAAGGGGAAGCTGGCAGCTCGTGCCACAGCTAGGGGCCCTGAGCTGCAGACACAGGGTGTAGCCACAGGTCTGAAGCTTGGTGACAGAGCCCTTGAGAGAGCTGCCAGTGTCCCTGGGGACTGAGGGTGTATGTGAACATGGAGACGGAAGGCCAGATCCCTCTGGAGGATTCAGGAGGCTGAGGATGTGCTGAAGGGAGAGGGCAGCCAGGCACGCTGCACTCTGTCATTTGGTAAGGCAAGAGTCTACGAGTTTCCTGCAACCGGGCGGGGCCCAGAGGAAGGTAGGAGGGCTCGAGGCATTGGCGTGTGATATTCTCCTGTCCCTGCCAAGTTGAGAGGATCCAGGGAGAGAGAGGCTGTGAGTGATCAACGGGGTGAAGGGGGCCTAGTAGCTGGGGACACAGGGATATTCACAAAAGCTCATTGACAAGGGCATCTATCTACAACAGCCTGGGAAAGAGCCTCCCATCCAGGAGCCCCTCAAAAGAGCACCATTTGCGTGTTGGCAGCTGCCGTGTTGCAGGGCATCACAGTCAGCCCATCTTGGCCAAGAGACAGTCACCAGTACCACCAGCCAAATCCAGAGACCTTCGTCTCTCTGTTGCCTAGCCTTCCCCCAGCCCTGGGCCAGCAGCAGGAAGGTTAGGCAGTGGAGGAAAGTGCTGAAGTGCCATGATGACCCCACGCCCTCCCCCTCTGAGCTCTGGGACAGGTGAGATTGCAGTTCCAAGTGGATGAGACTTGCCAACACTTAAAAACTAAGCTTATTATTGAGATGAGAGCTGAAGTGATTGCAAAGCTAGAACAGCCAGAGACGTGAAATGAAGAGGGAGGAAGGGATATGAGAGACGAGTGGGTTGAGGATAGGGTTTGGACAAAATGAAGCTCTCTGTTTGCACCTTTTCTTGCATTTAGCCCAATCAATGACTCTGCTGCCTTCTGGTTCACTTATTTGTTAATTCACTTCCTGCCTCTCCAACCCCACTTGGCTCTAAGCTCTACCACATCCGGGATCATCTGGCTCAAGGTCACCACCGTGTCCCCAGTACCTAGAACAGTAGCTGGCACATAGTAGATGCTCAATAAATGTATTTTGAATGAGTGAAAGAACAAAATAAATGTTCAAATACCTTTATCAATATTGCTATGACCTGTTATTAAGTTGGTTGAATTTATTATTCGCTATTTAAGAACTTAATCTGACCAGTTAAAGTGGCTGGAAACCCTTGGGCCCAGGGGGAGGGGTGGGTGGAGACGTAGGCCATGGGGCTGATCGCCCTGGTCTGTGTATTCGGCATGGCCCCTTTCTCCCAGAGCCCGGACTACTGGAGGCAGGAGTCACAGAACCTCAGCTCTGGGACACAGGTGTCACTGACCCTCTGCCGAGACAGTCTCTATGGGGGCTGGTGGCTGAGAGCTCCCAACAGGAGCCCTCTTAACGGAATAAAACACTTTTCTCAGCACTTCCCAGGCGCCCGAAATAACCCATCCCATCAGTCTACAGACCACCACCAGAGGGCGCCAGAGGGCGGTACTAGCATCCCTGTTTCCAGAGTTCACGCCCTCCTGCCCATCCTTACTGCCTCTTGCATCTTACACTTTCTTACCTGGAACTTTATGAAGCAGTTTTCACATCTGTTTTGTTCAAGGGGAGGAGGTTGGTGGAAGGAGGATGCTTTAGTTTTCTAGAGCTGCTATAACAAAGTACCACAGACTGGGATGGCTTAAAACAACAGAAGTTTGTTCTCTCCCGGTACTGGAGGCTTGGAATTCTGAAATCAAGGTGTCAGCAGGCCATGCTCCCTCTAGGGAAGAGTCCTTCCATGTCTTTTCTAGCTTCTAGTGGCCCAGGCGTTCCTTGGCTTGTTCCCTGCAGCAGAGCTCCAGTCTCTGCCTCTGTCTTCACATGACTGTTCTCTCTGTGTCTCTCTGTGTCTTATAAGGACAACAGTCATTGGATTAAGGCCTACCCCTAAATCTGGAGTGATTCCATCTCAAGATCCATAACTAATTAAATCTGCAGAGACCCTATTTCCAGATTAGGTCGGTAGACATGGATTTTGGGGGAACATTTCTCAATTCAACACAGGGAATCTTGCTTGAGGACCTACTTTGCCCCAGGGACTGTGCAAGCTACCTGAATTCTCTACTTTTCATTGTGTTCCAACAGACTGGAAGAGGTGCATTATTGTTTTCTTTTTTTTTTTTTTCCTTCTAGACAAGGAAACCAAGGCTGGGAGAGGTTCAGTGACTTGCTGCAAGTCACATGGCTGCTTAGCAGGGGAACCAGGATTAAACCCAGGACTATCAGAATCCAAAGCTGCCTATGCTGGTTTATAAGCAGCTTGAGGACAGGGATTTTGGCCTTATTCAGTGTTTCATCTCTCTTGTCCCATCATTTCTGGACTTAGTGCTCTGCACTTTGATAGCTCTGAAGACTGTAAAAAGATGGGGATATTTGACCTTGTGCAGACGTGTCACTGATTTGAGTACTGAACATTATGGCTGCTGGAGTGTGTGGCTGACCACCTGCTACTGACCTTCCATGAGCAATGCTCTGTGGTGACAAGTGACAATGCCATCTCTTATTACTTAGCTGCTCTGTTCCACAGAGAAATCTTGCAGCCCCTATAATCTTAAATCTACCTAGCCCTGGAAAACCAGGAGGACCACCATATGATGATAAAAATCTTAACAACAGCTACAATTTATCACTGCCCACTACCCACAGGCTGATAGGTAGGCATTTTATGTGCATGATGTCTGGAAATCTTGGCAAAGGTGAATATTATCTCCCTTTTGCAGATGGGTAAACTGAGGATCATCAAGGTGATGTGACTTTGGAAGCTTGGAAGAAGTCCAGCCTGTATTCTGGTCTGAGTCCCCCCGACTCTGGAGTTGTTCTTCCTGCTCCCTATCTTGCTTTTTTCTCACCTTTCCTGCCACTGGCTTCCAGTGTGACTGACCAGGAGATGGACACCTCTGTCCTGCAGCGGATTCCCTAGGTGAAGGGAGGAAGTGGAAGGATCCAGGAGGCAGAGTGCCCAGGCTGTCAGTCAAGAGGATACCTGTGTTCATGAGGAGAGCTTCTACACTGCCTCTGAGTTTCAAATGATTTAAGAGAGAGCAGAAACCATTCCCCAGAGAGCCAATTAATACAGGTGAATTTGCATACCTAAATCAGTATATGAAAACTGTGACAAGCTCCCAGTGAACTCAGAGGTGGTTTCAGGAGTGTTGAATATCTAATGCTTTTTGTATTGCTTCAGATGCTTTTGTTTTATTTCTCCAAAAATTCAGTTTGATCTGGCTTGAAAAATAGATGGAAGTCACGAGCTCATGGATCTAAGACATCCGGATGTAGAAGAAGCTTCAGGTATGGTTTGATCAGACTTCAACTTCATTTTCTGTGATGCTTTCCCCCATCCCCGAGTTAGTTTTATTATGGTTAGTTCCTTCATGGTAGTAAAATGGCTGTAGGAACCCCAACCCTCATCTTTGCACCAAACTCCTTCCAGAGAAAGCTTCTCTCTTTCCAACCAACAAACCAGATTTATGAGCGTAAATCTTATTGAGCCAAGTTAGGTCATGTGCTTTCCCTGCACCAGTGACTAAAACCAAAGGAACCAGCAGGATTAAGCTTCTGTGTTGAAGCTCATCAGAGGCCACTCCCAGGGCTGGAGGTGTTATGATTCAAGGTCAGCTGCTATAGGACAGGGAAAATGTGGAAGACACCCTAATATTTGGTACAGTTCTTCAGGAGGAAGGAAAATGGGACTGATATTCTCCAGTCATGAGCTATGAACCAGATCCTATGTTAGTTTTTACAATACACTACATGGTAGGTGTTTTGTTTTCTTCTTTGAGGTGTGTAAACCGAGACTCAGAGGTTTGTAGCTCATAACACTCTTGATGTTACTAAGTGGTGGACTTTGGGTTGGAACCTCAGGCTACTTGCCACTGATCCTGCCAACTGCTGAGGGGGTTCAGGCCCTATGGCCTCCCCTTCTCCTATTTCTTCTTCATACCTCTTATCCTTCCTTCCTGCCAGGCTCTGTGATTGGGGGATGCTGGCACAGTTAGGTCTGAAGATTCCTAGCTGACAGGTGGACAGAAGCCCATATTGACAGTGCCAGGAATTTGTAGAATCCTCTCATTTTTCCTGGCATCATGAATCAACATTCCCCTTATCAGATTTTTAGGTATAGGAACAGAAAGGGCGAGAGGTTTTTTAAAGGTCACACAGTAATTAATTAAAGTGCAAGAACAGCAAGAGCCAGAAGATCTGTGTTCTAACCATCTCTTTTCTCAATTGCTTTTAATTGCTCCTGGTGTTTTGGGCTAAAGCAGCCCCTTGTACCATGCAGTTTTGTATTCAGAGCTGGTGGACACTGCTGACACCTTTACCCAGACTTCACAGGTAGGAATCACCTTGGCTCAGTCACCTTCACTCCGGGTCTGATGTTGAGTTCCCTAGGGCCCATCAGAAACTCACTCCAGTCCAACAGACCTTCTTATGTGCCTCCTTCCCACAGGCTCCCAGCAAGCCTAAAAACCTCACCACTGCCCCGGGAGAGGCAGGGCTTGCTTCCTTTGGGATACAGATGAGTAAACTGAGGTTCAGAGACTTCAGCCACTTGCCAAGGTCATGAACCAGGCTATGAACTTTGGTTCTTCAGACACCAGTGCCTGACTGTGCCACCTGGTTGAAGCACTGAGAAAACATTTTAAGGGGAGATGGTATTTCATCTGTGTTCTGAAGGATGAGGGAAAAGTTAAGCTATTAAAGGGTCACCGCATTGGTATAATGCTTTCCAGATTAGAATGTTATTGCCCATAGAGTCACTCATTCATTCATTTATTCAATCATCCATCCATCCCTTCAATAACGATTTAGTGAACACCTACTCTGTGCCAGGCACTATATCTGAGGATAGTTGGGCAAGACAGGGTCTCTGTCCTATGAGGCTTCTGCTTATGTGATGTCTCAACAACAGTGTGAGGCAAGCTAGATGTCAAATTATCATCCCCATTAGAGCAGGAAACTGAGGCTTAGCCATATAATGTGACTGGTCCAAGGTCACACACACTAAGCAAGTGACATTACTAGGATCTGAACTTTAGTTTTCTAACACCCTCATTGCCTTGCATACCAATGAACTGGCAAAGGAGAAAATGTCAGTTTTCTTTCTTTATCTTTTCCCTCCCATGCTTCCCTTCCTCCATCCCTTCCTTCCTGTCTTTTTCCCTCCCCCACTCCTTTCCTTCCTTCCTTGGCATAAAAATACAGAAGATAGTTCTAACAAGGCTCCTATGCAGAGAGTTGCCATCACAGGGGCCACAATTAAGGCCTGGGGACCGTCCCGGCGCTCCCAGAACCCTGGAGCCCAGGTCCTTGTGGGGAAATAGTTAGCATGCATGCAAGTCATTGCAGCCAACCCAGGGTTTCTAATCAGGCAGCATTTAAACTGTCCCATTTTGTCTGTGATTATGCCGGATGTTTACATCATTTGTAATGAGACAAATTGGGACAAATTGCCAAGGACACTTATGTAAATGAAGCCAGTAGAAATGCTCCCATCTCCAGTGGTCCACCCAAGGGCTTCTTTCCCCTTCTTTTCTCCCTGGGATGTTGTGAGGAAGAAAGGGTACTTGCTATCCTGGAAACCTTCTCCCTAGGCAAACAGAATATTCCCTGTAGGACAACTGCTTTACATCTCCGGTTATAATTCTCTCCTTCATCTTATACTCTCTCACCCCCCTGGAAGGAAAAGAATTTCACGGTAAATGTGATTTTCTTTGTCATAGAGTGAGGCAGACCTGCATTTCCCGGAGTGTGTCTGCTGAGCCTTTGGAGGGTCACAATGAAGGGTTCCCTAGTCAATTAAAACTAGAGAAAAAGGCTACTAAAGTTAACCCAGAATCTTTCCTGCAGGACACTTCAGAGAACTTGCTATGCGAATGCGCAGTGTGACTTTCCAAGAGAAGGTGTGGCTTATAGGATGGGAGCCCCCTTTGTAGGAGGTCTTTTATGGAGTTCATCAGCAGCAGAACCAGCTTTGGAAAAAGTCCAGGAAATGCTGTCTCCAGACCAGCACACCGAGAGCCTGTCTGGCAGCAGCCTGGACTCCCTTTGGCCTATTAGAACTGGTAAGTCCGGTTTATGATCACCTAGATTCTGGAGGGTGAGGTTCCAACCTGAGCCGGCAGCAACTGGGACATCAGGGAGGCAGAGGATCACTGTACGATGGCCTGGAAGGATGAAAATCTGACTTCAGTTGTTTTCCACTCACCTTAACCTGCTGGCCTCAAAAAGAACTTATGCTTTCTGGTCCCCTTTCCGGTGCCCCTGCCATACCCTCTGGCTTGTGTGCCCTTCTCGTCCTCTCTACCCTTTGTAGTGAAGGCATATTATCTTGTAACTTCATTTTGTCTTCCCATCCAGGCCGGGATCTTCAGCACAGGGAATTATGTTCCTATCTTGAGATCCTTAATCTCCAGCTTAGGAGAAAGTATTTATTATACACTCATGAGGTACCAGAACCCAGGTCCTAGAGATGCCAAGACAAATTAGATGTGAACCCTGGTCAGAAGGAACATGCAGCTTAGCGGAGGCAACAGACAGAAAACCACAGTTACAATCAGTGTGATCACTGGGGAGATGCGGACAGTCAACGGGCAGAGGGAGCCCGCCAGCCTGGGGCTTGGGGACATCAGGAAAGGCTGGATTCCAGAGGAATTTCACTACTTCCTCCAAAGAGTGAAATGAGGCATAAGTAGGAGCTAGCCCAGTGAAGGCAGGTGGACTGAAGTATGTTCCAGGCAGATGGAACAGCCTGGGCTAAGGCCCAGAGGCAAGAGAGAGCTTTCTGGTTTAAGGAACTGGATGAAGATCAGTGAGGCTCTGGGCAGCCTGGAAGATGCAGAGACTGCTGAAGGCCATACTGGGTGTCTGACAAAGAGGATGCTCAGGACAGAACCAAACCCGACCCCTTTCACATACAGAGGGGAGCTTGGGGCACAGGGAGTGCTGGCTTTCAGGTCAAATTCACAGACATGAAAACAGAGAGACTTTCCCCTAACCCAGGCGCTGTCTGGGTACCTGAGCCCCCATCTCTGCAGGACCCCCCGGGCAGGAAATTATTCAAAATCATACATTTAAAAGAAGTCGGTGGCGGAAGCATGCTCCAGTCTTTGTCCTTGCTGCTTCCTCCCTCTAGAACTTTCCATCCGATGGCCCAGGAATTACTCTCTCACTTTATTCAAACCTCTCCTCAGATACTCTAGGTGTCACCTCTGGCAAGAGAACCTCTCTGAACATGTCTTCTAGAAGCAACTCAAGCCTTCTCTGCCTCCCCACTGTGCTCTGTCTCCTCTCCACTGCCCTGAGTGTGTCCGATGTACTGTTACACATTGATCAGCCAACTTGGTCAGCATCCCTCTTAACAGCTATGATGTGCAGCTCCATGGAGATGAGGCAGTTTTTGCTGAATCCCAGTGCCTGGTCCATGGTAGGTGCTCAATAAAAGTTGTTGATTGAATAAATAAATGAAAAAACAGTTATGAACACCAGGTATTGTCTCAGCAGAATTTCAAAACTACCTTATAGAATAAAAAATATCCTCATATATGGGGGGCTCTCTGGGGGAATGGACTTGTTTAGGGTCCCATAGTCAGCAATTGGTGGAACCAGAAAATAAATCTAAATTTGCAGATTTCCATTACTGCAAACTTAATAAAATCCTATAAAGTAGACCTTGTATTTCTCTAAAGGCTGCCACCCTCACTAAAGGAACCCTGCTCCCAAATCTCCCAGCACTGTCTCTTCCACAGTAATGCAGCTTCCTGAGCTTCTGGAGGAAAAATAATAGAACAACAACCAAACTTAAATAAATAATGAGCACTATTTATTGAGCCCTTACTATGTGTTGGATGTTGTGCTAAGGACTTTACTTGTATCGGCTCAACTAATCCTCACAACCCTGTGAGGTCTGTACTACCCTTACACCCATTTGACAGATAAAGAAACTGAGAGTCAGTTTAAGTAGCTCAGAGCTGAAGTAGTAAGTGGTGAGGTCTGGATTCAAGTACTGACTGTCGGGCTCAGAGCCCTATTCCTCTGTTCTTGTGGCTGTGGAGGGTGCCAGGCAGCAGAAAATTCTCCCCTTGCCCTTTACAAAGTCTAACCTGGTAGAGAACACAAGGCTGCTGGGCTTTTCTCTACAAGGAGCTAGTGAGATCATGATTGTGATGGTGATTTTTTTTTTTAAGGACAGACAATTAATCAGGAGTATTAATGAAAATGCCAGTTCCATTATTGTAGAAACTTAAGTAATTTATTGGAAATGGAATTCAGGCCATTAAAATGTTATTACAGGCATATCAGTCGGTGCTCTGTGTGCCTCTGCTAAGGAACTGCTACACTAATGAAACTGTTTGACGTGCCCAACTCAGAGCTGGTGATGCCTGGGTGCACTGGGCCAGAGTCTGACTTAACTGCAGCCGTGCATGGCATTGCGCCCCCCGGTGGGGGCAAAGCAGCTTTCATGTTCCATCTTGCTTGAACCATCTGCAGAGCTCCTACTTTGCACCAGGAGCTGAGTGGGGTGTAAATGGAGATGCAGGCCCTGCTCTTGAGGAACTTGTGGATTCATGAGGGAAAGATATGAAAGGACATATGATCATGCAGGAAAACACCACATGCAGTGACAGTAGAAAGCTCAATTCTGGCTCAAAATGGATGGGAGGCTTCCTGGAAGAGGCGTCACTGTGCAAAAATAATTTCTGTCCCAGCGAGTTGCTTTTCTCCCCTAAAATCAGATGGGGTTGATTGCAGAAATTGGTTATCTGAGATTTACTGTGCAACATGCATCTTTAATGGGACTGGTAGCTTCTCTGCAAGAGGCTGAAAATGTTGGGTTCAAATCTAGGTTCTCTTACTAGCTGTGTAGCTCTGGACATGTTACTTGCTTTTTTCATACCTTGATTTCCTAACGTTTCAAATGGGAGGTGATGCTGGTACCCATTTAGTGGAGTGTTGGGAAATTAAGTGAATTTGTGTAACATTCTCAAATCACACTTAACATAAGGAAAGGGTTCAATTAATGTTTTGTCTAATTATGTGCTATATTATTATGATTCTGAAGAGTGTGTGATGACCCTTGCAATCTCGATGGATGGGGAGATAGACACTGGACACATACAGGAGTGTCCTGATTTGGTGGGAAGGAGGTTCGGGGTGGTGGTGGTAAAGTGAGAGACAGAGCAGCATTGACAGAGGAGGAGAGATGTGAGCCGAGGGGATGTGAGAAAAGGGATTTTAGGGAGAAGCAGATGCCTGCCAAATGGAGACAGGTGAAAGAGCATTGAGGACAAAAGGCTCACGTGATAGTCATGGCGATGTAAGAAATGAGCACAGCTCAGGGGTGGAGGTGGGGCTCGGCAGGAGAGAGTCATGATCAAGGCCGAGTTCTAGAAAGAACCCTTTGCTGTGTGCACTTAGCTCTGGACCATGGTGGGTGCTGCAGTCCTGGTGGGGGGACAGGAGAGACAGTCAGGAGGAGGAACCGGCAGGACCTGCAGACCAACTGGGCCTTGGAGATGGAGGAGGCAGGCACAGGTTTGCAGTCTGCCCAACTCAGGGGTGAGGCAGGGGCACTGCCATTATCTGAAAGGGGATGCAGAGTGGGTGAAATCAAGTTCCCTGAGTTATGCTAGCCATGCTCACTAAAAGCCAAACCTAACATCATTAGTCTGGGGCAGGGCAGTCGGTCTGTTCTGCCACCATGACAACGAGACTCCACTCCATTAAATGAATTTACTCCTTTTCCTTAGACTCAGGAAAATGGGACAGTCTCTGGGGAGGGCCGTCTGATCCCTGACCTCCATCTCACCCTGGAAGCAGTGCATTCTCAGCCTTGCAGGCCAAAGGCCTGTGTGCTGCCACTCATCCACAGTGTCAGTGAGGTTCCTGGGCTGTGTGATTCAGTCATGAGATCTGTATCCTCTGCTCCAGTCACCCCCACTAGTCTCAGAGAGGGAGAGTAAGAGCTTCACACTTGTGATGGCTTGGTTTTGCTAACAGCAGTTAATTCCTCTGCACTGTGCTCAGCAGGGGCCTGCTGAGAGGAAGATGGCTGGGCCACCTAAAAAGGAGGCGTGTGGCTGGGAAGGAGATCTGGCAAAGGGAAGGGAGGGGAGAGAGGCCCAGACTGGAAGTGTGCTTGTGCCAGGAAGTGTGAGCTTTGTGCCTCCTGCCTATCTGTGTTGTGATTGGGTGAGTCTGACTTCCTGAGGACCATGAGCTTCTGAGGGCAGGGATTCTGCCATGGACATCTTTGTCTGCAACTTCTTTCCAAACCTGGCACTGGGTGGGCCCTCAGTAAATGCCTGTGGATAAATCAGGCAGTTTATTCACTAGAATGTAAGTTCCCTGAGGGCAGGGACTTGTGTCTATTTTGTTCACTACATAGCCTGTGCCTAGCAACATGCCTGGCAAGTGTTCAATAAAGACACACTGAATGAATGAAGGAACAAAGCCTCCCCCCAACAACCTGCCAGGTGGCTGTGGCAGGCTCATCATTTGGTAGGAATTCTTTACTCCCTCCCTGCCCTTCCCAATCCCACTGCTTTGGGCTTGACGGTATGAATTGCTTTGACTGATATAATGGCTGGGAACCAGGTCTGACTCCACAGTTGCTGCTCTTCCCTCTGAAAACCACTAGGTAAGGAAAGGTTTACCTTAGGAAGCAGGTGGGGGTGGGCTTCAGAGGTGGGTGTGCCTGGTTTCCAGCAGACAGGTGTGGCTGTGGATCCCAGAGAAAAGGGAGGCTGGACAGACGGATGTCTCCGCAGCTTTGGTCCTGAATGGATTTATATGATGCATCCCTACAAGGGCTGTGTGGATGGCCCACGTCTTCTGACCTTTACTTGCTCTGAGAAACTGGCCCTGAACTCTCTGTCCTGCCTCTTCAGACTCTTGCTACACTCTGTTGTACTGTGCTTTTCATGGGAATTAATCTCACCTTTCAAAAATGCCATGAGGCATGGGGCAGAGAATTGTGCACCAGATGCAGACAGCTGGGTACTGGCTCCGTGGAGCTCTCACTGTGGGACCCTGGGGAAATGAAGCCCCTCTCAAGGCCTGGACTTCCACCACTGTAAACCAGGCGCTTGAACCAGATAAGCTCTAAGGACTGGTCCTGCTCCAGTTCTAAAAGCTGTCTCCTTCCCCCAAGCCCAGCCGGCACTAAGAACCACCTCTCCCCGAATCACAGGAGCCTGAGAAAGCATGCTGGCGGTCCTCAAGAAATGATTGACAAATGGAGCTGAACTGTCAAGCCAGAAGACCTGGAATCAAATTCTACCTTCCGTACTTCTTACCTGGGTGACTTCAGAAAAGTCAGCTCATTTGCGGGGAGCCTCAGTTTCCTGATGCAGAAAATGGGCAATAAAAGCTGCAGTGCAGAGCTGTTGAAAAGATGAAACCATAGAATATATGTGAAAGAACCCTGCACATATTTGATGCTGACTGAATTTGGAATATGCACATCTAGAATAATCCTCCAGGGGGAGGGGCAGGGCATTACCACTGTTGATGGTGGCAGGAGACATGGACATAGGCTGGTGGCTTGCACCATCACCTGTAAGAAATGCACTCTATCAGTTTGTAGGCGCTGGACCAGTTATTAAGGACTCACTAGTATACTAGTAGTCATATTAAGCACATTGCCTGTTAGCCCATTGAATTTTTAGAACAACTCTATGGAATATGTAGAATAGTTACTCTCATTTTACACATGAAGAAACTGAGGCATAGGGAAAAAATTAAGGGAACTGACCAAGGTCACTTAGTTAACGAAGGGCATAGCCAGAATTCCTATCAGGTCAGCCTGGCTCCGCATCCTGGCTCCTGCCAACTATGCAAAGATGCTTGCCAGGCTTCTCACTGCTCAGAGCTGGGAAACCAGGCCACCATCCTGTGTGTCTGATGACACTACTTGGCCCCTCTGAAACAGCTGTCATTAAATTGTGCCTTCATGGTCCCATGGGTCTATGCTAAAGGGAATCTTAAGAAGCAGCCCTACAAAATTCATTATGGTGTTTTCAATAGGTATTGGGGTAAAACAAGAGCTCACTGCATCACAAAGGACTCAGAAGAAATTTTTCTCAGATATCAAAGTTAGGAATTGGTGCATTCTCATTCTAAGGTAAGTGGGTCTCAAACTTGAATGTCCATCACCATCACCTGGAGAGCTTATTAAAACACAGATGGTGGGACTCATCCCCCAGTTCCGGGATAGGGCATGACAATTTGCGTATCTCACAAGTTCTTAGGTGATGTCGGAGTTACTGGTCAGTGGACCACATGTTGAGGACCGCTTCTGTGGAGATTTGCATAACAGATCTTGTTTCCTTTTTTGCCTGGGCTGCTAGGAAGTTTACAGCCAAATTAGGAGCCACTCTAACAAAAGTTCAAGTATTTTCCATTCTAACTTTATGCCCAGCTTCCTTTTATTTTTCTTGCATTTTTGCATTTGTCACAATTTCCTTCCTCACATAAATAAGCAAACTAGCACTTAAAATTTTTGTGTTATCTCTATGCATGTCACCAAAAAAACCTGTGAAATGCCCCAAAAAACTATTAATAAATCAAAAGTTTCAGTGAAATGGCTAAATGCTTAGATTCCAGTGTTAGTTTGACAAGGGAATAAAATTCAACCTGTGTCAGTTTCCTCATCTATAAAATAATAACTTCTGCCTCTTAAACCCTTGGAAAGATTCCATGTGGTAACATAGGCGGCAAAGTGCTTAGCATGGTGTCTGACATAGACAGCTTGAAAAATGGAAACGATTATTATAATTATAAGCAGACCAAGAAAAATAGCCTTGTGGCTGTCATTGCTCTCTGTTAACTCTCTCATGTGACTGGAAGGAAGCGAGGAAGAACTTTCTCATTCTGAGTGATAAGAAGATGCTGTGGGAAGACACGTTTTCTCTTTTCTGCTCTTTATTGCATACAGTTCTATAGCAGACAGTGAACAACATGCATCGCAGTGGATAACTTTTTCCTGCCCAGAGCATGACATTTTGGGGAGCACTGGGAGGCCCCATTATATCGCTCTCACACTGGGGGGAGGCAGATATCTCCCTGTTGGAGAGCAATGAAAGGTTATGTTAAAGCCCAAGATCTAAGAAGACAGAGCCTGACTCCGAGCCAGTGTAGCCTTCCCTGCCTCCACCTGGGATCATGCTTCCAACTAGGACCTTAATCCTGTTTTTAACTTTTCCTCCAGCAGAGAACATTTTACAGGGCATAGAAGGAGCTGTATGGCCTTGTGGCTGTCTTTTCTTTGAATGAAGGGCTTTCACATACTAATTTCATCTTCATTATGGGAGTCAATTAGGTGGACACAGTTCTTCCCATTTTATGGGTAAGTAAACTGAGGCTCAGAGAAGCAAAATGGATTGCTGAGATCACACAATTGATGGTGTCTGACTTCAGCAGCCATTATTACATGACACCAAATAGATTTGCTGTCTCAGGGTTTGAAGTTCATTCAACTGGACCCATGTACCTTCCCATCCACCATTCTTTGTTCCTCTCTTGAATTTGCTTATCAACACTTATGACAGCTGTAGACAAAATGTGATCTTATCTGGAATGATTTTACCGGTGTCCTCATTTCTGAGAGGGTCTGGGGCCTAGGTGACAGCTGTGGGAGGCTGGGGGAGGGTAAGTATGGGGTATGTGATGTTTTGGTGCATGATGTGTCCTTGTCCCCACTCTCTTGGCCTTGGCACAGGCCTTAAGGTGAAGACCCTCCAGATGGTATCCAGGTGACCCAGACAGGCCCCAGTGCAGGGGCCATAACCATGGAAGATGCAGCAAACAAGGGCCAGGAGTGACATGTTATAGTGGAGAGAGCTTTGGGCCAAGAAAGAGACTCGGGTTCCAGCCCTAGTTCTGCCATTTGCTAGAGGTGGTGTGATCCTATGTGTGACCTGAGTGTGCTGCAGTCCCTTCGGACAGCCTGGGCCATCTTCACACACCCTCCCTGTGGCATGCTGAGTAATGGTCCCAAAGATGTCCATATCTTAATCCCTGGAACCTGTCCGTGTCACCTTATATGGCAATGACTTTGCAGGTGTGACTAAGTTAAGGATCATGCAACTGGGCCCTAAATGAAATCCCCTGTATCCTTGTGAGAGGACGGCAGAGAAATCCCTGGTATCCTTGTGAGAGGATGGCAGAGGGAGATGTGACATATACAGAGGAGGAGAAGGCAATGCGACCAAGGGGACAGAGATTGGAGGGATATGGCCACAAGCCAAGGAACACCGGCAGCCACCAGCAGCTGGGAGAGGCAAGGAACTCACTCCCCCCTACAGCCTTTGGAGGGAATGTGGCCAGGACAACACTTTGGTTTTGGCCCTGTGATACTGATTTTATAATTCTGACTTCCAGACTGATGAAAGAATAAATTTCTGTTGTTTTCAGGCCATCTAGTTAGTGGTAAGTTGTTTTAGCAGTCACAGGAAACTAAGACACCCCCACACTAAAAGCATTGATAAGTCAAGTGGAATTTACAGAAGGTTTCATGGGGAAATGAGGAAAATAATTCACATTGAACATGACGCATCTGGAAATTCTCCTGGCTCCACAAAGAGATCTCTCTCCTCCAGAATCCCTCCCCTTTAGCTGACACCCTCTTCTTGTCTCCTTCTGTGTCCCTGGAGTGTCCTGGGCAATTCATCCACTGCCACCTTTGGGCAAACAGTAGGACCCTCCTTGAAACAAAGCACTTGGGAGGTGGGGTTGACTGGCCGTACCTAAGAAGACACTGTACTTTCTCTGCTGTGAGTGGAATGAGCATGGACTTTAGAGTCAGACAGATCCAGGGTCCCCCACCCAGGCTCTGTCACTCACTGGGCACCTCATGACCCTGTCCATTAAGTTGGAGCTGGATTACCTAACTCGTGGTGTCATTGTAAATATAAGGAAAGCACCTAGCCCTGGGTTTGACATATGGTTGTCACTCAAGAAGCGGTTGTTTATATTAGATAATGCTGCTCAAATTAATTGAGTGCTTCAGGGAGAATAGTGTAGCACAGAGAAAGCACATAGTGCATCTCTGGCATCTTGGTGCACTGATGGACAGTGCCTGCATTGGGGTATGGGTGGGGACTTGATACTATGGGTAAATGTAGTAACCGCATTGTTTTTCATGTGAAACCTTCATAAGAGTGTATATCAATCATACCTTTATAAAAAATTAAAAAAGAAAGATTTAACTGAGTGCTTACTGTGGGCCAGGCATTATTCTAAGTGTATCACAAGAATTAATTCATTCCTCACCGCTCTAGGAAATAGGAACTGTTATCATCATCCCCTTTTATCCATGAGAAAACAAAGGTGCAAGAGACTAAATATAAAGAGCTGAAAGAGTTGGCTGATGAGTGGGTCCAAACCAGGATAGTCCAACTCCAGAGCCACACCCTTAGTCTTTCAGGATCCGGCAGCAGCTGGGCTGTGAGAAGGCCGCGTCATAGCCAGCAACTGGCCCCTGACCCCAGCCTGGTGGGAGGGAGCAATTTCTGGGACAAAGCAGTGCTTCAGGGGATGGGAACTGGAGCAGCAGAAGAGAGAAGGAGCTGATGGTGCATTTGCAGCTGAGATTCTGCAAAGAACCAGTGGGAGTAGGAACCAGGGACATTTGGATTGTGGCTGTGAATGTGGCCCTATGGACACAGGCTGGTGAGGCAACAGTTACTAATTTTAATAAGTGTTGTTATGAGGACTAAATGAGGTCATGTATGTGTACTAGACTTGTCACATAGCCTGCCATGCTCAGGTCCCCAGATTGCCCAACCCAGAGCATCAGAAGAAAGGAAAAAAATCTGAGATGATCAAGTTCAGAGCCAAGAGGCTCCAGGCTCCTCCTACCTTCCTGTTGCCCAGAACACTGATTGGCCACCAGAGACTGTCAGTCATTTCAGCTGCAGAAGGATTGCTGCCTGTCAAGATTTTCAAAAGTAAAAAAAAAAAGAGGGGGTGGCTTCTCACACTCTAGGATGGCTGTAACTGAAGAAGAGGAGAATAACAACAAGTGTTGGCAAGGATGTGGAGATATCAGAACCCCTGTACCTTGCTGGTGGGAATGTAAAATGGTGCAGCTGCTGTGGGAAGCACTTCGGCAACTTCTCAGTAAGTTAATCACAGAATTATATGACCAAGCAATTCTACACTTAGGTATAAAGAGAACTGAAAACAGACGTTCAAATCAAAACTTGCACATGAATGTTCACAGCAGCACTATTCACAATAGCCAAAAGGTGGAAAACCCCCAAATGTCTGTTAACTGATGAACGGATAAATGAATGGATCACATGTGGTCTATCCATATAATGGAACATTCATCAGCCATAAAAAGGAGTGAAGCCCAGATACATCCTCCAACATGGGTGACCCTTGAAAACATGATACTAAGTGACAGCAGTGAACATACACTGTGAATGTACTTGATGCCAATGAACTGTGCACTTTAAAATGGCTAAAACAGTCAATTTTATGTAATGTGTATTTTGCCACAATAAAAAAATAACAATGGGTTGGGTCTATCTGATTTTCCCCTGTCTGTCGCAGAAATTGTAACTGGGAAATAACCGGAAAATGAAGACTTTGGACCAGAGGCTGAAAGATCTCGAGGATGAGTAGGGCCAGAAGGGTTCATGGACCTGCTGCAGGCCTGAGGACGCAGGGAACAAGATGAAGGAAGACAGAACAGAGAAGAGAGGGCAGGTGGCTAGTGCAGTGGGCTGAGTATCTGGAATGAACTCTGAGTGCCAGCTGCTGAGGCAGCTCACCCCATCTTACATTGGGGAAACTGAGGCTCAGCGAGGTGAGCCCACCCCATGCTGCCTGCTGGCACAGAGCTGACAACCAAACCCAGGTCTTCAGCTGCTGGGCCAGACTGTGACTCGGGCTGGGGTGAGATCCTGTTCGAGTCATTTCCTGAGCTGGAGGAGGGACAGAGGGAGACCCACTGGCTCAGAGAACCAGATCTGCTCAGGAAGGAGGCACTGCAGGGGGCAAGAGCACACTGCCTTTTGATTTTCTGCCGGGAAGCTGTTTGCAGAGACTTTCCTGGCCCCTGTGGTGTCTGTGGGTGCATACCAGCCAGTCGTTGCCGGGGTGCCAAACCTGTCTCAGTGCAAATCTCAGTCATGCTGGCCGGCTGAGACCACTGAGTCAGCTCCTGGGGAGGAGCAGGTCTGGGCAGCACATGAACAGCCCCGTGGAAAGTTCCTGCAGGAGGGCCTCCACCCTCCAGTAAGTACTGGAATGAGCAGAGAAAGGGTACTTATTTTTGTGTGGCTTCCTTGTCTTCATCCTCTCATCTGGCTGACCCTCACCCCTCAGGCTTCTTGGGGATGAAACAGCCAGATTTGCACAAAGCTTCGCCATTTCCAACTGCCTTTCAGCTTCTCCCTGTAAGTATGACATGAGCCACACTTAAGGTCAAGATGGGCTCTGGGCCACGGACCCTAAATGTCCTGCTCAGCCTCAGTGTGGTGTCTGCTGTTTCTTTCTTCTTATGCTTCAGATCCCTTCCATGGAATCTACTTTGTCCAACACAAAGTGCTGCCTGCACACGCCTTGGCATTAGAGAGGGCCACTGAGACTCCACTGCACCTCACCCCACCTTCCTACATGTCGTGACTCCATATCTTCCTCCAGTCCCTTCCAGCTGACTTTCTGTCACTGGCAACCAAAGGCATCCCGACCCATAGGGCTTGAGGAAATGTCCCTAAAACTGGACCTGCCCTTTGTCCCGCCCTCCTTGTGTCTGTGAGTGGTGCCACCTGTTGGTCAACCTAGACACCTGCAAGGCCCCTAATGTCCCTCATCCCTGCTGTGATCACTTGCCATGCCCTGGCTGATTTTCCTTCTTTTCCTGCATTTTCCCCTTCCTCACCACCTTATCTCTTGCCCTTAGCAGTTTTCTTTAGCAGTTTCCCAATTAACTTGCATACTGCTAGGCTTCTTCCCTTGCACCTCCTGTTTCTCCCCCATCTACCCTTCATCAATAAGTGAAGCTAGTGTGGTTTTCCAGAAACATAAACCTTATGTCCTGTCCCTGCTCACCCCCACCCCCTGTCAATAACACCACTGTCCAAATACTAAAGTCCAGATGCTTTTGTTTGGCATTCAGGGATCTGCCTGGTCTGAGCTCCACTCACCCTGCAGCGCCAGCAGGAGCCTTTGCCCAATTCCATGGGATTCTTTTTTTTAATTTTGGCATTATTAATGTACAATTACATGAGCAACATTATGGTTACTAGACTCCCCCATTATCAAGTCCCCACCACATACCCCATTACAGTCACTGTCCATCAGCATAGTAAGATGCTATAGAATCACTACTTGTCTTCTCTGTGTTGCCTTCCCCATGCCCCCCTACATTATATGTGTTAATCATAATGCCCCTTTACCCCCTTGTCCCTCCCTCCCCACCATCCTCCCCAGTCCCTGTCCCTTTGGTAACTGTTAGTCCATTCTTGGGTTCTGTGAGTCTGCTGCTGTTTTGTTTCTTCAGTTTTTTCTTTTTCCCTATACTCCACAGATGAGTGAAATCATTTGATACTTGAGTTCTCTGCCTGGCTTATTTCATTGAGCATAATACCCTCTAGCTCCATCCATGTTGTTGCAAATGGTAGGATTTGTCTTCTTCTTGTGACTGAATAATATTCCATTGTGTATATGTACTACATCTTCTTTATAGCTCCATGGGATTCTAAGTGTGCCAGGCTCTTGTGCTGTCTGCCCTCACTTATGCTGGCCCCTCACTGGGAAGCCCGCCATCCTCCTCTGGCTAACTGGTCACCTACAAACACCTGCCCTTCCGTGTTCACAGTTGTATCACTTGCCCACCTCAAGCTCCTACCTGGACCCTGTGCACCTCCTATCCCATCACATGTGCTGTGACTCTCTGCTTACTTGTCTGTCTCTGTGAGTTCTGTGCACCTAGAGATGGCATCTATCTCATCTGTCATTGTGTGCCTGGCTCCCAGCACAGGGCCTGCCACATAGTAGGGACTCAATACTGAATCAGTAAATAAGTTAATGGAAGATGATCAGTGAGCCTGAGCTCAAGGCCTTTGACCCTCAGATGAAGAAAGTGGATGCTTTTCCTTCTGCCCTCCTTCCCACCAAAGGTGTAATTTGGGCCACTGTGGCTCCTCTTTGCACCAATTTGGCTCAGCAGAACCTCCAGTGACACTTTGAATTCCTGTAAATTACTTCCCTGCTATGACTTGCAAGCTGGGTTGCCAAGCAACAAGAGGGATTTGGTCCTTATCAAAGGCCCTCATCACACATGATCCATTCAAAAGATGTCTCAGAGCAGGTTGTGGGCAGGCAGAAACCCACTCCCTCAGCCCTCTGCCCTGCTGGTTACTCCAGCCACAGGTTTCACCCCTGTCCTGAGAGTATGCTGTGCCGAGCCATGCTGGGGACACCTGAGACTCTTCCTGCAATGCCATCCCTGTGGGCTCGCTCCAGGGTCAGGAGAGTTTGTTAGCTGTGAGGCATGGCACAGAATGCTGAGACCATGCGCTTTGGGTCAGGAAGCTTGGGTTTGCACCCAGCGCTGGCGCTTGGCCACATGCACTGGGAGCCTTCCTTGCTGAGTCGGGTTTGTTTATTCGGTCAGTGTAAATACTAAGACCCAGTTGCCCCAGCTGCGGGAGGGTAAAATGAGACCGTATGGTGAAGGCCTGCTGCGACAGCCAATTCTGAGGGGTGGCCCAAGGATGGCACTGTTGTCCTGTCCTGGAGGTCTGACACAGTCCTGGGCTCCTGGAAACCACCCTGAGTAAGGGTGTGCCCAGAGGGAAAAACGAGAAATTGAGGTTGCCATTGTGACCCTTTGGGAATGTTCTGTCACCCACCCCAGATGTCACAGCCCACACGGCAGACAGTGGATGTCCAAACTCCAAATTTCCCTCCAATGCTCAGGGTGTTTTTCACTGCCATTTACTAGCCTCTGCTGCAGCAGGAAGCAAGCCAGGTGCCCCTCTCATCCTCCCAAACAGCCTGTGATGAGGCTGTGACCATCTCCCTTGGCACAGAGGCTTGGCTCTGGGGTCTGAATCCAGGTGTGCCTAGTCTGGAGGTCCCTGTGGCTGAGCAGCAGAGTTGGGAGGTAGTGAGTGGTAAAGAGGTGTGAGCCTATGGGAGGGCCACTTCTGTGGACCCGGACCAGTGCCAAGGCATGGGAAGCCATGGTTAAGTACTTGGTGATGGACTGGCCTTAAAAGCAAAAGCTATCCATGCATGCATTTTGCAGGGTCTAATCTCGAAATTCCAGAGCTCTGCAAATTAAAGCCATCTTAGAAAGGTTTGCATGTGGTGCACGGTGGGGTGCCCAGTCTTTTGGGGTCTCTGACTCACACCCAGAGGCAGTTGCCTGCCTCACCCAAGTGGCAACAGTCATGGATGAGCTCATTTGATGCTGACCTCAGCTTGGTCCTCCTAGAACCATCTCAGTGTCAGAGGCAGCTTCTGTCTCCTGCTCACTTCCTGATGCCCTCTCCCAGGGTCAAGTCTCGGGATAGACTCCAGACAGGCTCCACCTCTTCAAGGACATCTTCCCCGAAGTTCAAAGGCTACACGATGATGTGCTGTCCAGCTCCCTCCATTACAGCATGAATCACACGTTCCAACCCCCTCACCCCCTCTTCTCCACCTGAGCACAGAAGTCGGCCTGGTCCATCATCGATCCACAGCACCCAGCACAGGGCTGGGGACAAAGCAGGTGTCCAGTGAGAGGCAGAATGAATGCCAGCTTTTCCCTGCTTTCTCCACTGCTGATGTATTTATTCTGTCTGACCCTACCTGCCTTTAGATTTCACTCCATTTCCTTCTTCCATCTCACAGTACATTTTAGTATAACTTGTGTCCTATTGGAATTAAAAACTAAGAGAAGCCGGGACAGACAAACTGCCTCATCCTAAGAGAAGCCTGTGGAGCTGCAGCACCAGATTTTCAGGGCAGAGCTGAAGCTGGGTTGAAGTTTCAGGGGACGCCCTCATCCAGCTCCCCAGCGAGGTTCTACCTTCTGCCTCCATCTCCTGTTTTCTCTAGGGCTGCCTGGCAGCTGACTGTGGTTCTGATCCATTGCTTCCATAATTACTTCCAAATGTTATTTTCATGAAGCCATATTTCCTCCACAACACTGCATCTCCCAGCCATCCTGCCATGTGCCCCATTAGCTCCGAGCTTGGAGCTGGTGTACTTAAAGGGCCCTGCAGCCCAGCCCACAGCCATGGCATGCGAACTGGCATAGACTGCTCTGGAGAGAGAGGGCAGGAACAGACATCCACTGAACACCTGCATGGTGTCTTGAACTTAGCAATGGCAGGTGTGCTCTTCAAAATGACCTGTAGTGTTGGTACTGCATTTATAATCCTGTTTGGAAGACTTGAGGAAGCCAAGGTTCTGAGACAGGGCACAACCTGCTCAAGGCCACATGGCGGGTCCATGGCAGAATGCGAGCTTTCACCAGGGATATCTTATCCTGAGCCTGTGCTCCATCCCTGCCCACATCTCCTCCCAGGAGTGCCACAGGTGTCCTGGGATCACCTCTTGGGAAAGGTGGATATGTAAAACCCAAAGTCGCAGGGGACCAAGGCCCTTCTCCTGGCCAGGCAGCTCTGCCTGCCCCCTCCATCCTCACAGAGCCCCCTTTCCCTTCAATGCCTGTAGCCAGGAGTCTGACCCCACAGTCTCTCTCTGGCATGGCCCCATGTCAGCCTCCTTGTTGAAATTACCTGTCACTTAATATAGAGGATTGCACCCATTCCCAAGCTCATGGCAGGCCTAATTAAATAAATGTACACTTATTTGTTTATTGAATAAAATATACAATATTTATAATTGGTTGGGAACATTAATTGAGCACTCACTGTGTGTTAGGCACCATTAATCCTCACCACAGTCTTCTGATTTAAGCCATTATATTAAGCAAATTTTCTAGATGAGGCCACAGACTCAAAGAGGTTGAGTGACTTGTCTAAGGCCCCTGTGGGGAAGTTGGGGTTCCTATGGCCAGGATCTTCACCTGACCCTAAACTACTTGATGATGTAACTGGCCTGCTGCTAGGCTACTGCTTCCACACCCTAGGCAATGAGTTGTTATTGACTGAGTCACTATATAAAGAGCTCTGCCCAGGACTCTGGGCGGAGCAGAGATGAAGGAGGATTACAAACCTGCAGACTGTAGGATGCAGACATGATTCTAGTGCTTGACCTATTGCAGGAGAACAAGCCAGATAACAAATTCTTTCACCCCCACCCCGCCCCACCAAACATTCCATTGTCATTCCTCGGTCTCACTGAATCCATAGTGAACTTGCCCAGGGCTGAAACCCATTGGCAAGACAGTCCTAAAGATAGTAAAGGGGTGGAGCTGGGATTCAAAACTAAGTCTAATTCTAGCCCAATCCTAAAGTGCAGTGTCTCCACACATTGGCCATCTGCTCGCTGTGTGCCAGGCACTGTGCTGATCAATTTATATGAGCTATTTCATTGAATCAGCAAAGGGACATGGGAGGTACTTCCTATTTACTGTTAAACATCAAGTTCATAGAAGGGGAACCTGAGGCTTCTAGCAGCTGGCTGACTCACTCAGGGTCACACAGCTAACAAACAGCAGCTTTGAATCAGCAGATTTGAATCAGGCCCTTTGGTTCTAGGGCTTAAGCTCTGACCACTTACTGTCCTACCCCTGCAGATAGTGCAGGCCTACTGAATGTAGGGCACCAAGCTAGGCCCTTGGGATATAGCGACGAAGGAGACATGCTCCAGGGGGAGATAACAAGGAAGTCCTCAGGTATAGCCCTGAGTGGAAAGTGTGGTCTGAGATGTCTGTTCCAGGTAGGGGAGGGGAAGAAGGGGTAGACATGGGTGCACAGAAGTCAAAACGGTCCTCAAGAGTAGGGGAGCTCTAAGCTGGATTTTAAAGGACAAGAAGGATTTGGGTTAGAAATAAAGAAGGAAGTGAATTCCAGGCAAGGGGAACTGCCCATACAAATGCCCAGAAGCAAAACACATCATGATATACTCAGGGAAATGCAGGTCATTCAATGTGGTATTGGCCAAGAGTTCTAGGTGGTGAGCAAATTGAGGTAAGGCTGGAGAGGCAGGTTGAAGCCAGGTTGAGTAAAGTGCAGGGTAAGAACAGCAGTGCAAAGATTAGTTACCCTGAGTTCAAGTCCCACCTCTACTACCCTAGCTGTGTGACTCTGAGCAAGTTAATTGGCCTCTCTGGGCCTCAGTTCCTTCATCTGAAGTGATGACAATAAGAGAACCTACCCCACAAGGTTGTTTCTATAAGAATTAAACAAGTTAAAAACTCTCAACAAAATGGGTATAGAAGGCAAGTACCTCAACATAATAAAGGCCACATATGACAAACCCACAACCAATATTATACTTAACAGCGAGAAGCTGAAAGCTTTTCCTTTAAGATCAGGAACAAGACAAGGATGCCCACTCTCCCTACTTCTATTCAACATAGTACTGGAGGTCCTAGCCACGGCAATTAGACAACACAAAGAAATAAAAGGCATCCTGATTGGCAAGGAAGAAGTTAAACTGCCCCTGTTTACAGATGACATAATATTGTACATAAAAAACCCTAAAAAATCCACTCCAAAACTACTAGATCTAATATCTGAATTCAGCAAAGTTGCAGGATACAAAATTAATACACAGAAATCTGTTGCATTCCTATATACTAACAATGAACTAGCAGAAAGAGAAATCAGGAAAACGATTCCATTCAGAGTTGCATCAAAAATAATAAAATACCTAGGAATAAACCTAACCAAAGAAATCAAAGACCTATACTCTGAAAACTACAAGACGCTCATGAGAGAAATTAAAGAAGATACCAATAAATGGAAACACATCCCATGCTCATGGATAGGAAGAATTAATATTGTCAAAATGGCCATCCTGCCTAAAGCAATCTACAGAATCTATGTAATTCCTATCAAAATACCAACAGCATTCTTCAATGAACTAGAGAAAATAATTCTAAAATTCATATGGAACTACAAAAGACCCCTAATAGCCAAAGCAATCCTGAGAATGAAGAATAAATCTGGGGGGATTATGCTCCCCAACTTCAAGCTCTACTGCAAAGCCACAGTAATCAAGACAATTTAGTACTGGCACAAGAACAGACCCATAGACCAATGGAACAGGCTAGAGAGCCCTAATATAAACCCAACCATATATGGTCAATAAATATATGATAAAGGAGCCATGGACATACAATGGGGAAATGACAGCCTCTTCAACAACTGGTGTTGGCAAAACTGGACAGCTACATGCAAGAGAATGAAACTGGATTATTGTTTAACCTCACACACAAAAGTAAACTCAAAATGGATCAAAGAACTGAATGTAAGTCTTGAAACCATAAAACTCTTAGAAGACAACATAAACAAAAATCTCCTGAATATAAGCATGAACAACTTCCTGAATGCATCACCTCGAGCAAGGGAAACAAAAGCAAAAATGAACACATGGGACTACATCAAACTGAAAAGTTTCTGTGCGGCAAAGGACACCATCAATAGAACAAAAAGGCATCCTACAGTATGGGAGAATATATTTGTAAATGACATATCTGACAAGGGGTTAACATCCAAAATGTATAAAGAACTCACACGCCTCAACACTCAAAAAGCAAATAACCCGATTAAAAAATGGGCACAGGATATAAAGAGACACTTCTCCAAAGAATTCAGATGGCCAACAGACACAGGAAAAGATGCTCCACATCACTACTCATCAGGGAAATGCAAATTAAAACCACAATGAGATATCACCTCACACCAGTAAGGATGGCCAGCATCGAAAAGACTAATAACAACAAATGCTGGCAAGGCTGCAGAGAAAGGAGAACCCTCCTACACTGCTGGTTGGAATGTAAGCTAGTTCAACCATTGTGGAAAGCAGTACGGAGGTTCCTCAAAAAACTAAAAATAGAAATACCATTTGACCCGGGAATTCTACTCCTTGGAATTTACCCAAAGAATACAACTTCTCAGATTCAAAAAGATATATGCACCCCTATGTTTATCGTAGCACTATTTACAATAACCAAGATATGGAAGCAACCTAAGTGTCCATCAGTAGATGAATGGATAAAGAAGATGTGGTACACATACACAATGGAATATTATTCAGCCATAAGAAAGAAACAAATCCTACCATTTGCAACATGGATGGAGCTGGAGGATATTATGCCCAGTGAAATAAGCCAGGCAGAGAAAGACAAGTGCCAAATGATTTCCCTCATTTGCAGAGTATACCAATGAAGCAAAACTGAAGGAACAAAATAGCAGCAGACTCACAGACTCCAAGAAGGGACCAGTGGTTCCCAAAGGGGAGGGCTCTGGGATGGTGGGGGAGGGAAGAAGAAGGGGATTGAGGGGTATTATGTTTAGTACACATGGTGTGGGGGATCACGGGGAAGACAGTGTAGCACAGAGAAGGCAAACAGTGAATCTGTGGCATCTTACTACACTGATGGACAGTGACTGCATTGGGGTATGGGTGGGGACTTGATAATATGCGTAAACGTAGTAACCACATTGTTTTTCATGTGAAACGTTTGTAGGAGTGTATATCAGTAATACCTTAATAAAAAAAAAAGAATTAAACAAGCTGGTGCCTATAACAGTGTCTGGTACATATACACTGTTAATAAATGTTAGCTCAGGATTGATGAGGAGCTTGAGTAGTAAGCTAAGGAGTCCTAGTTTTCTCTTGAAGGGTGTAGGTAGTGGAAAGTGAGTGAATGGTTTTAAAAGCAGGAAAGTGCTGGTTGGTCTATTTCCATTCAATAAGTACTTGTTTGATTAAGCCCTTTGTTCTCTCAGTCAGTGCTGGAGGAAAAAGGAAGAGGAGAGAATATTCAGGTGAAACTCATCTGCTTGGCTTTCTGGGTCCTCCAGTTCCTTCTCCTTTCTCCTTTCACAGTGTTCTGACTTCTCAGTCCTCCTCCCAGACTCATCACAAGCCCATGGCCACCCCGCACACCTGAGCATCACGGAGTCTTGCAGCTGGAGGGTGCCTTTGAGCTCCCTTAAGCAAGTGCCTCTTTCTCACCTATGACCAGAAAGGCTCTAATTGACTGCCTCCAATGATGAGAGACTCATAAGCCTGTAAGTTTGGAGAGTTGGGCAGTCATTGCCCTGATCTCATTTGAGATGTGGGAAAGCTAAACAGATGTCAACATTACACAACATTGCACAGGATTCCTAGGAGAGAAAAGGCCCTCTTAGCTATGTCTGGTTGAGATATAGTTCAAAGATGCATGCACTGTGTCTTGCAACAATCTCTCCCTTTTGTGTAATCATAATAGGGAGCATTTATTGAGTACTTATTGTTTGCCTAATACTGTTGATTAGCTCATTTTAGTTGCTGCTTCCACATTCACCCACAAACTGATGGCAAATTTTCAGAGGCAAAATTTTCTGGAGGAAGTGCATCAGTTCTGTCTGGGTTTTGCTCTAGTGCTTGTCAAGCCTCTGGTTCTAAGGGCGTGTCAGTGGGTCTCAGCCCCAGGGCAACCTTGTGGTCTGCACAGGCCTATGAGACCTAGAGATAGCCTTACTTATGGCCTGGGGCCTCAGCCTTATGTCCTCTCTCCTTGCTTCCCTGCTGCCCTCCTCTGCTGAATACACACAGGTAGGGGTACCAGAGAGAGCACAGCGGGTGTGGTTTGGGGCCTGTTTGCATCTCAGTATTCTGTTTCAGCTCTGGCACCTGTGACAGCAGGTAGCCCTTTCCCAACTCCATCGCCTTTACTGACTTCTGTCCACTGGTCCCATGCAGAGTAGGACACCCCCTGTTCCTGTAGAGGACCCTTGAGAAGTGTGAAGGGGCCCCTTTGGGTACCTTGCAAGCCTCCCCTCTGTGCAAACCTGAAGTCTCCTCTTCTGCAACTTCCCAGGGCCTCCCCCTTCTCAGCGGTGGGTGTCCTCGGTACTGGGCCGTGAATGGACAGGCAGCAGGCAGAGGCCCTGCCTGGCTCAGAGTGTGTGCAGTTCTAGATAGACAAGCTCACTGGATCCAAATACACAGGTGTTTGTACAGGGTTCCTAATACTTAAATTTAACGCGTCTGCCACTCGCTTGTAAAACCCCAACTGTGTCTGTCTCTCTCGCTCCTTGGATCCTCATAAAACTTTGTGAGAGAGGCCAAGAGGACATTGTTATCTCCATTCTAAAGATAATTATTATTGTCCCATTTTACAGATTAGAAAAATGAGGCTGAGAGAAGTGAAGTGACTTGCTCCCCATGAATTGGAGGAGAATTCAAACCAGGTCCACCCAAGTCCCGGGCTTCTGCTGCTGCTTCTTCCACTCATTGCTTAGAGCATTTGCTTCCATACTCAGGGCTAAGCAATGCGTCTGGGGTCACCTGGCTAGAAAACAGTAGTGACAGAATTTGAACCCAGAGACCATGCCCAGGTGTCCAGCACATGGCACGTGTTCACCAAAGATGGGGTCGGATGACCCCCCTCAGCCCCTCTCTGGCTGGCCGCCTCCCCTTCCACACTGGCCAGCTAGCAGGGGAGGGCCGGCAAGTCCGTCCTTCCAGCTTCTCTGGCTGCCAGAGAAGCAGGTGGCTTCCCCTCATCTCCCATTCAAAGGGCGTCAAGCTTGCAGAAGGCAGATGAATGAGCTGCTCAGCCAGGGAAGATTTTGTTGCTAAAATACACGGTCTGATTACGAGTGATTGAGGGGCTGGAGAGAGAGCTTGTAGTTGGCTGTGATTTGTTCTGATCTGAAGTAGTTCTAAACAAGTCACCAGGAGGCAGGAGTGGGGGCCACAGAGATCGGCGGCACAGGGCTTTGGCAATGATACATTTCCCGTGGATGCCAGCGCTGTTTCTGACAATCCCGGACAGGGTTTTTCAAACAAGTTTTGAAATCAGATTCGGTACATTTACCTTGTCTCCTTTCCATTTGGGATGAAAGCTTCCCCCTTTTGTCTTCCTCTCCTTTCTTCTTTTTACATGTACACATTTCTGTTTTTCTTTTATTTCTCTCCAGCATTGGAAGTGAGGCACAGATTAAGTGGAGGTGGCTTGGGGAACCGAAACCAGCCTGACGTGGGATAATGATGTGATCTGTGGCCCGAGATCTGTGGTGGCACTGCCTCCTGTGTCTGTCTGACAAGGAGAATCTGCTTGAGGGAATTCATCGTGTCAGGGCTGAAGGCAGTAATTGGGGCCGGTGATTCATGACCTCTTTAAGGGCTCATGAATACATTCATCTTCCAGATTTATCTCATTTCTAAAATCTGTGATTGACCGTTCCATCAGGAAATGGTAGGAGGGGGAGTGCAGGGGTGCGGGGACTGGCGAGAAACATCTCTGCAAACAGAGATAAAGAGGGAATATGGGGAAGCTCCCCCATGTGAAGCAAAGTTGGGGCTGAGAGAGGAGGTTTCAATCAGCCAGTTTGTGAGATGTCTGACTCAGCCACGCAATGAGGCCTGACAGCTCTTCTTCACCAAGGGGTGAGGACCAGAGCATCAGGCCCCCCATTTGTCACTTCTGCCTTGCTTGAGTCATAGGACTGTCACAGCTGCAAGTGACTGTCTTGCTCTCATCCTTTACACTGTGCTGAGCCAGCCACCCACCATTCGTAGACATTCCAGGGACCAGATGCTTGCTCTGGGCTGGTGGCCCTGGACGGATCTCAACAGAGGCAGGATAGGCCAGCAGCGAGGAACACAGACAGTGGAGCCAAGTGAGTCGGATTCAATCCCTGGCTTGTCCTTTCAGCAGCTGCTGCATGAGCTTGACAGTTACTTAAATTCTCGTGTGCCTCAGTTTGCCCATAAAATCCACCTATAGCCTGACTGCACAGCTGGAAAGGGTGGAGGTGTATTCAACACTGAGCATTCCTTGCTACACAGCAAGGCTCAGCTGGTGTTGGCTGACACCACACACTCTCTGTTGCTTTGCCTGTCTGCTTCCCAGAAGCTCTGATCAACATCTGTTTCCAGTCCCTTTAGCTGGGGATAGTGGGGGCACCTCCTTTGGCTTCTAGCATCTGAATTTTCTGTATACATCTAGGCCTTGATCACAGCTCTAGCTCTGGCCTCCCAGAAGCCCACTGACTAAGCAGGCTGCAAACCGGAGGGGTGTTCAGACAGGATGAGAGTTTTGAAACTATTATCCAACAGGGTCTGTTTGCAGATGGCTGAGGCCCAGGAGCAGAAAGCCCTTGCGGGGAGGGAGGGGGGGGTGTCACTCAGCCAGTGGAGCTGGTGCTCCTAGTCCAGTGCTCTCTCCCCCTTCCATGCTGTTTCAGGTGGTGTTTTCCTGGCGATGCTGTTTCTCTTCTCCTTGACTGTGGCTCAGCCTGGGGTCCTGGTTCCTGGACACCATCCTGCTCCCAGACCTCTGAAACATGCCTCTTTGTCTCTCAAGTGTCTGTCAAGTGACACCCCAGTTTGGCATGGGCCTCTAAGGAAGGACTTTGTCCCTTAGCTGTTGATCCAAGAAGCAACTGTAAATGTTGCCTGGAACCCCATGTGGCGGCCATGGCCTCACAGCCAGTACCATGGGCGCAATGGCAGGCGGGGCACAGAGCTTCCATGTTCACAGAGAAATGTGCTGACTTACAAATGGACAAGTGGTCCTGCTGTGAGGAGGTGGTGCTGGGAGTTTTCAATCTAGAGCAAGCTGTTTGGATTACTGGCTCTGTCCTGAATACAAGAGAACAAACAAACCCTTTGCATGTTGCTTCCTTACTCTGTTTTCAAAGCTGTATTCTCAACACCTAGGAGCTTCAGAAACCAGTTTTTGGGTCCCTGCATCTTATTGCTGAGAAAGAACCTTGAGTAGCTTAGCATTTGTGCCACTGGCAGGCCTGCTGTCCAGGCAAGTTTAGAATGAGCTTGAAAATGAAGCCCACCACCCGGACCCTCACCTACCTACCCTCCTGACATGCTACTCCATATACACACCTTCCTTAAGGCTAGGAGAGAGCCCTGAACATCAGCCGTGTTGTCTGTACCCATGACACACACCTGCACAATGTTTGCAAAGGGAAGACTGACTGTAAAGAGCCTGGCTCTTTGGAGTCAGAGCCCTGGATTCAAATCCAGATGTTTGCTAGCAGTATGATCTCGATAAAATTATCCATGGTCTCTAAGTTTCAGCTTTTCCTTCTGTAAAATGAGATAGAAACACTTATTCTGCAGAGTTCTTAGGAAGACTGAATGAGCTGAAACAGGTGCTCAGTAGGTGCTAGTTCCCTCTCCTCTCCCCTTCTTCCACATACAGAAACCTGATCACTTGGGGCCATCACAGACTGTGCCCAGAGAGCTAGTCACGGAGGTAGCAGGGAACCAGCCCTGAGCCTGCAGGGCCTTGTGGAGGAGCCCCTCCTTCCATCACCTTATGCTTCCATATCAGAGCCCTTCCAGGCAAAGTGCTCAGTGCAAATACAGCACCCCCTTTCTAGGCAGATCTGAATCCTTTCCTTTGGGGACAGCTAATCTTCTGAAATGGCCAAGGGTGGAACCTGGGGATTGTGGACAGCATGCAAGGTTCTCTACTTCATTGGCCACTCATACTTGTGTTATTTTTGTGGATTACTGAGGATTAGTGAGGCAACCGGCCTCAACCCTCTCAGATGTAGTTCCCTGATCCAGGGACCATCCCTGTGGGCTCTGCTTCAAGGCAGACACACAGCTGGGCTGCAATCACCACCTCCCCTTGGCCTGCACCCCTCCTTCACTCCATTCCCACCTCTGCCTTACCCCTCACCCCTCCAAGCCCAGCCCTCACCACAACCAATGAACTCAGGACTCGTGGAAGGAGCCGGGCCTGGGGAGCTGCTTGGCCGGGTTGGTGGCCTTGAAGTGGACTCTCCCACATGCTGCTCAGCAGGTGGGCTGGGAGTCCTGTCTGAAGAAGGGGTGGCTCAGTTGGACTGACCTGCTGTTTCTTCCCATCCAGCTGTGCACAAAGCATTTAAAATCACATGTCCAAGCGGTACCTGCTATCCTCTTCCTGAGAAACCCAGTGGGACCAATGGTAACATCTACCCCACGTGAATACTGGGACCAGCACTGCCTGCCCTAACTCCCTGAGGGGATTATGGCTATTTCCAATGTATAGATAAGGAAACTGGAGTTAAATAGAGTCTGTAACATGCCCAGCCCCACAGTGAGAGGTTGTCTGTGAAGCCTGGAGTTCTGACTACAAAGTGCTATGCCTCTAACTAGTTAGCTATACCCCTGCCTCCACGCAGGGAAGAGCCAGATGCTGTCTCTTTCTACCCAAGCAAGGGCCTGTGGCTGGCTCTGTGCAGCCCGTGCCATCCCAATGGATGCGATTCACTGAGAAGGAGGAGGCACCAACACAGATCAGGCCAGACAGGGGCATTGCTGGGGCTCCTACTGAGGGCTTCATGCCGGCTGGGCACTGCTGAGAGTCCAGGGGCCTCGCCCTGCCCATTGCTGGCTGCGCCGTGTGGGGGGCATCACCCTGCTGGAGCTGCGGGCCCTTCACCTGGAAACTGAGAAGCCCCTCAGACATGTCCCGTGACTCCTCATTGAGCAAGAATTCTATATCCGACTCAGTCTCTTCAGGATGATCCCATATTCTCTCACACAACAGAGATCCCGAGAGGCTAACTGACACATCCTAGCTCACATCCCTAATGAAGCTAGAGTCTGTGATCTTCCCACCATCTCTGGCCTCCTCTCCCTTTCTCCAGTAATGGCTGGGAAGGGAGTCCCCTGACACACGTTCCAGGCCTCCAGCCCTCTCCGAGGCCCCAACTCTGCCGCAGCCCCTGCCCCTCCCTCCCCTCTGGGAGAGTGGCTGAGAGCATTGGGAAGAAGGACCCCTGGCTGGGGTAGATGCCTCGCTTAATGAGGGATTGTGGGAGGGTGGAAGACCCACCCGATTTATCTTTGTTGCTTAAATACCTCTTAAATTCTCCCTTGAATACTTCTAATTTAGCAGAATGTGAACAATTATAGCAGGAAGCTATTCATAGGTGGAAGGGGGCTGATGGAATTATTTATCAAAGTGACATTTTAATTATAGTGAAGAATGAGTTTGTTGTCACTGAGATGAGGGTGGTGTTACTAGGCCTCCACACACCCCTCTGGAGTAAATAAAAAATGCTCCCCTCTTCACGATAACTCCATTAGGTGTTGGAGATGCAGGGAGGAAATGGCAGGTTCTTTCTATAAACAGTTCTGGGAGCTGATGAGGTTAACCCCTAGGAGGGGTTCTGCTTCATGCTGGGAGGTGTGGGGTTTTGGGGACACAGAGAATTGAGACAGGCTCTGATCTCCAGGCAGTCACAATATTCATGTGGGGTAGGGCAGGGAGGAGGGCAGGTAAGTAAATCAACAGGATATTATTGTATAATAATAGTCGGTTTAATAGAATGTGCTTAATGTTTGGAAAGAGGAAGGTGGATGTTTAAATACAAGCCCTGTCACTTTCTAGGCCACACATGACCTTGGATAAGTAACTTTGTTTTTTTAGGCCTTAGATTGCTTGTATGTAAAATGGGCACAATAATACCCAACTCACTGGGCTGTTACAAGGATTGGGAATTATATTTATAAAGAAGTGGGGGGACTTTTTCCTTCAAAAAAGATATACAAATGGCCATTAAACTTGTGTGAAGATGCTCTTCATCACTAATCACTAGGGAAATGCAACTCAAAATCACAAGATGTTACCTTATTCCTGTTAGAATTGTTATAAAAAAACCTAGAAAATAACTAGTGTTGGTGAGGATGTGGAGAAATTGGAACCCTTGGGCACTGCTACTGGGATTGTAAAATGGTATAGCTGCTATGGAAGACAGTATGGTGCTTCCTCAAAGAATTAAAAATAGAATTACCATACGATCCAGCAATCCCACTTCTGGGTGCACACACACACAAGAATTGGAAGGAGGGACTCAAGATACTTGCACTCATGTTCATAGCAACATTATTCACTGTAGCCAAAAGGTGGAAGCGACCCAGTGTCCACCGATGGGTGAATGGATAAACAAAATGGAATATATACATTCAGGAATATTACTGAGCCTTAAAAAAGAAGGAAATCCTGACAATGCAACAACATGGATGAACCTTCAGTACATTATGCTAAGTGAAATAAGCCAGTCACAAAAGGACAAATACTATATAGTTACATTTATATGAGATCCCTAGAGTAGTGAATTTCATAGAGACAAGAAGTAGAATGGTAGAAGCCAGGGGCTGCAGGGAAGAGGGAATGTAGAGTTGTTTAATGGGTTTCAGCTTCAGTTTTGCAAAATGAAAGATGTTCTGGAGATGGACAGTGATGATGGTGCAATAGTGTGAATGCACTTATTGCCACTGAACTGTACACTTAAAAATGGCTAAGCTGCTAAAGTTTATGTAATGTGGTTTTTCTTTTTTACCACAATTAAAAAAAAAAAGAATTCAGGGACTGCAACAATTGCTAATTCTCTTTCTCTTTTCTTTCCCCTTTCCTCTCAAACAAGCTTAATGGTGCATCCACCACAGTCAGGATCCTGGGAACACAGCCCATTGCTCCTGGCTCCATGTGGCTCTGGCCAAAGGCAGGTATCAGGGATCCCTGGGATGACAGTAGCCTTGGTCTTTCCCAGGCTAGGCCAGGGAAGTGTGAAAGTTTCCAGCTACCTCCTAGTCACATTCAGGGTCATTCCTACTTGCTCCAAGTTGCCAAACTTTCATCCAACATTATGAATACCAGCACTTACCAATGCGGAGCATGTGCTCTGTGCCAGGCCCTCTGCTCACACCTCGCATGTTCTCTCTTCAGCCCCCACACCACTCCTGGGAGGTCTGAGCCACCCCCATCCCTGTGTTGCCCAGGAAAAAAGGCAGACTCAGTGAGATGAAGCCACCCTCTCAAAGCCCCACATCTTGAGAGCGGCAAGGCTGAGATTTGAACCCTCAACAGTCTGACTGCAAAGCCTACAGCTCTGGGCCAGACTTCAGGACTGCTCTTGAGGACAAATGGGCTCCTGGCCAGAATCAGACCATAAGAAAGAATAGCTTAAGTACTGTCATCATGCACCTTACATATTCCTCTCATTCAGATCTGTACTCACATGTCACCTCCTCTGAGGGTCCATCCCTGAATACCCTGTCTAAAAACACACCCCTGACCTCCAGGCCTTCTCCACCCCTTGCCCTGCTTAGAGCATTCATATCTCTGTACTTGTATGTTTATTTGTGTATTGGGTGTCTCTGCCGTACTGGAATGTAAGTTTCATGAGGACAGGGATGTTGTCTGACCTCCCTGCTGTACTCCCAGCACTGAATAGTGCCTGACACAGAGAAGGTGCTCAATAAATATGTAGGGTAATTAATTTGATATTCTGAATACCTCATTAAATTAGATAATAACAAACACCACTTACTTGTTATCTTTCAGATGTTAGGAACTGTGTTAATGCTAATATGAAAGTATCCCCTCATTTTATTGAAGAGACAGACACCATTATTACACTATTTTATCAGATGAGGAAACTGAGGGTCAGAGAGGAGAAGTGACATGCCAAGGCCATCAGCAAGAAGTGGCAGGAAGAGAAGAACCCTGGTTCTCACTCCTGAACCTGGTTGCTGAGCTTCTGCACAAAACACTCCTTCTCCCCTCGGGCTGACCTTGGCCCTCAACCAAGCAATTTGTGACCATTTGTTATCAGACTGAGTCATGGAAAACAGCCTAGATTTGTGAAAGCTTAGAACAGGGAGTGGCTTGCTCTGCAAAGCTACCAGGCTCCCAGGACTATGTCTTCTATTTCCTTCCTTAGGGGATCTGGGCAGAGGTGCTGCCTTCCCGGGAGCTGAAGGATTTGGGAAGGAGGGTGGGGGCTCTCCCATGGTCTGCTCTGACGCTGCCCTCCCCCTGACACCTTGTTAAACAATGACAGGTCACCCACCACAGGCACGAGAGAGTGACAAGCGCTCACTCATGTGGCCACAAGATGAACTTGGCTTTTTAAAATCTTTCAAGACTGCAAATCATACATATAATCATACCTGTAATCCAGCAAGGAAATAGGAATTTCCCTTGAGGTGAAAGCTAGGCAGCCCCAAGAGTGGGTTTATTAAATGTGGGATGGAAATAAGAGTGTTGGCTCTGCAGTCAGGCAGCTGGCATCCAGTCTCAGTGGATTTGCCACTCACTAGCTGTGTGGCCTTAGGTGAGTGATTCACCTCTCTGTGTCTTGGTCCCTCATCTGAGAAATGGAGACAACTGAGAAATGGCTGCTGGAACAGAGAACTGTGGATTAGATAAAGCACCTTGTGAGGGGGCTCAGTACATGGTAGGTTTCTTAGGGCCCTCCCTGACTTTCAGCTCCAGGGCATTGAGTTTTTAACATTATGAAAGGTTTCTTTCCAGCAGGTTTGACCCTTGATGCTTGAGGGCACGGCTATGAGCAAAGCAACGGGGTCTCAGGGGACCCATGAGAACGCATGTGCAAACTGGACTAGTTAGGCCAGGCTGGCCTTGTCTCTTTCCCTCCTTTTTCTTTTGTTCATTCCTTTCTTTTGTTCATTCATTCATTCATTCATGGCCTCTGCTGCACCAAGCACTGAGCTTGGTGATGGCAAGAAGAGGACTTACCTAAAGTAGATTCCCCCTGTGCTAGGCTGAATGATGGCCCTCTAAGGATGTCCACAGCTTAGAGCCTGTGAACAATCCCTGGAACCTGTGAATATGTTATCTTACATGGTGAAAGCGACTTTGCAAATGTGATTCAGTTAAGGATTTTGAGTTGGGGAGATTACGTGGAACTATTCAGGTAGGCCCAATGGTCCTTATCAGGGGCGAGAGGATCGATAGAGAAAGGCATCGAGGTGACAGAGCAGACGCTGGAGTGATGCACTTTGGAGATGGAGGAGGGGCGGTGGAACAAGGAGTGTAGGCAGCATCTAGGAGCTGGAAGATGCAGCAAATACTTCTCCTCTGGAGCCTCCAGGAGGAACACAGCCCTACAACACCTTGGTTTTAGCCCCTTAAGACACATTTTTTATTTCTGACCTCCAGACATGGAAAAGAACACATTTGCATTGTTCTAAGCTGTTAAATTTGTGACAATTTGTTAAAGCAGCAATAGGAATCTAACACCCCACCCACCCCGTTCTTGGAATCATGCAACTTGTTGGTTTTCTTCAGAACATTCACCTCTACTTGTAATTGTGAATAGGCTGCTTGTCTGTCTTCTCCACCGGGCTGTGAGCAGCACGAAGACAGAGATTCTGTCTGCTGTGTTCCCCGCTGTGTGGCCAGAGCTGAGCGCAGGGGCAGGCACATAGACAGTACTCCATGCATGGCTGTTGGATGAATGAAAGGGTGTTCTGTCCCTGCCCTCGAGGAGCACATACAAAGCTACATAACCCTCTGTCAAGGGGAGGGCTGATCCATGGATTGGGAGACCAGAAATGTACTGACCAGAGTGACAGCAGTGCCTACTGTAGACTGAATATCTGCTAGGCCAGGTACTATGCTAAGCAGTTTATGAACATGGCTGCATTTACTCCTGCCAACAGCCCTGCAGAAGAGGGACAGAGGCCCAGGCTAAGAGAGATGAAGTAACTTCCCTGGGTCACACAAAAGGAGAGTAAATTCAAGCACAACTGTCTGGCTTCAAAGTTCATTCATTTTGTATTGTGACAAGCTGCTGCCCTATGGTTCCTAATACCCATTAGGGCTTTTACATTCCCAGCTAGTCTCCTCCTCTTCACCACTATCATCATCATCTTAATTACAACATCTTACTACAGCATCTGATATATATTAGGTACTGTGAAAGTTACAAAAGAAATAACCTTTATTTTATTATTGTTATTGTCATTGTTCATTGAATACTTACTATGTATCAGGGCCTCTTCCAAACACTTAGATACATGGTGATATTTATTTCACATGACCACCCCATGGGATAGGTATTATTATACCCATTCTACAGATGAGGGCACTCACTGAGACCAGGGAGGCTGACCAATTTGCCCAGAAATGAGAGGGAAAAGTTGGAACTTGAAAGCAAATTCATTTGACATCAAAGGCTATGCAGTCAACCATAATGTTCTCTAGCTTTCCTAACTGCAGGTTAAGGCCATGTACTTAAGAGTTGCTGTAGGAGACGTGTAGAAACATGGCCCACCTTGGTGGGCCAGGATCTAGGGATGGAGAGTTCTCTGCAGTGTGGCCAGCCAGAGAGCCCGCCCCGCTCCTGAGAAGTGTGAAGGCAGCCCTGCAAGTGGCTTCCACGTGATCATCTGCCATGGGCCACTCCACAAATGGCCCCATCAACTCTGGGAGAAATATTCACCATGAATGCATTCAGTCTAATGTTCTCCATTTGCTATGCCATTAACAGCCAAGCTCTAGATGCTGCGGGGTGCACTGACTGCTCTCGTAATAACCGAACTGTCTCTGCTGCAGCTATGAGAGGTGGGGGCTGATACACTCACAGGGAGTGTGGGCCTGAGATGGGCAGAAATGAGCAGAACAACATGCCTGGGAGACTTGCAGGTGGAGCTGAGTATCTTGGGGACTGAGAGGCTGGGGAGATGTGGACTCAGCCTTGGGTAAAGCTTTGTTGAAGAGCTATGTGTCGGGATGTCAGGATGCACCTGGTCAACATGGGAGGAGGCAGGGTGCAGGGGCTTGGAAAGATGGTGGAATTCATGATAGGTTGTCAACAAGCAACATCTTTCTGTGGATTCACGTTTTCTTCCACTATTGGGTTCAAGTAACAGCTCATCCTCTCATTGGTGACCTTGGACAAAGTATATGCTCTCCCTGGGCCTCAGATTTCTTCTCTGAAAAGTGAAGGAGTCATTGGATTATATATTCTCTAAGGACGCTTCCATCAGTGAAATTTTATAGATTAATTAGGTCAGAGGCATATAGCTAATAGAGCAAACTCTGAACTCAGGTTTTATTTGAAAAAATGATTTTTTATTTCTGGATTTACCATTTATTAGCTGTGTGACCTCAGGCAAGTTACTTTGCTTTGCTGAATCTCAATTTTCTTACTTGTAAAATATAGATACTAGTAGTTTCTATCTCATAAGGCTTTGGGAGTAAAAGGGGATAATGCCTGGGAAGTGTTGGGCACTTGTTCTTAGCAAATGGGGGCCACTGTGATGACAGCCAGAGGCCTGCCCTGCCTGGGCTTTCAATTTCTTCTTTTTGGGAGGTTGGGGGTACGTTAGATTTCTAGAGACTGCAAGGGAAAGAAAGCACCTGGATTTCTCTATTAGCACTGACTGGAGCTGAAAATAAAACTGAAATTCAGCAAGAAGGCAGAACCATGTGAGTCACTACAGAAAAGAGCCCTGTGCCAGCTGCTGAATCCTCTGAGTTGTCCCTCTACATCTTTCTGTCCTTGTCACTGTGACCTTCCTGTCCTGTGGGCTGGGGCCCTCCCCCAACACCTCACATTGATTGCAAAGCTCTCTAAGCTGGTCTTTACATCCTCAACTCCTTCACTGCCAGACCCTGGTGTTAAATGTGGCTTTTCTTACATTATCCCTCAGAGACCAAACCTTTCATGACTCGCAGGTTTCGAGTTTGGCATTCAAAGCTTTTTCAGTTCAGGTTCCTATTTCCTCTGCTATTCTTATCTCTAACCATTCAGCCTGACCTCCCAAGACCCTGATGAATGGGACATAATCAGCCTCTCTCACTTCTTACCTCAACCCCTTCTCTAAACACAGCATTAATGAAGTACTTCATGCATTCACTAGTTTATCTAGCCAACTGATAAGAATCAGAATTTCTAAGAGCACAGAGTCTCGGGAGCAAGGCACAGCCCTGACAGCCCATGGGCACCCAAGGCAGCCATTACTAATAGATCCCAGCACTTTTTACTCACCAAGTTCAGATGTAGCCTGAGAATTCTGAAAGCAGTTTCTCAAGTGGTCTCTCCTCATCTTCCCATATCCATCTTCAGGTAGAGGAGTCAGACAGATGGGGGCTCTGGACCCACCCTGGGGCTGCCACCTAACATTGCATGACCTCAGATGAGGCGAACGTCCAATCTGAGCATCCATATTCTCGGTGTTAGATAAGTACAATTATTTTTACCTCACAGGGCTACTGGGGACTGGAGCTCAGGGACACTGCAGGCTAACCGTGGGGTTTCTTGCTGCCCTCCCCACACTGGCTCCAAAGCATTCTTGCCTCAGGGGTGTGGGGATGCAGCAGCGGCTGAGAAATATTTTCAGTTTATTGAGACTCAAGAGCCTGAGCCCTGAAGATCATTTTGTGTCCAAAACAATAGATTTCGAAAACCTGAGGAAGAGGCAAGCTGATCTGCCCTCTGGCTAGATAGAGCTGTTCTAAACCAGGGAACGGAGGCAGGCGAAGGAAGAAGAGCACTGAGGTGCTGGCGGTTACTGAGAGGGGTGGGGAGAAGAGAGAATCCTTCAAACAGTTTAGAGATGAGGATGCAGCTGAAAATCAGGCTGGGCACTGGGGTTTCTCTGTGTGCAGTGCGGCTGGAGCAGAGATGGCTAGGAAGATGGCGCTGAGAGAGTCTCCAGGCATGCTGTGCCCTGGTGCGGTGCCCAGAGCAGCACAGTTCCTGAGCGACGCCTGGAGGTGGCCTGGGGAGTGGGTAGCCCTGGTGAGACCTTGAGGTGGGATGCGGAGGAGGCTGCGGGGACTGCCCAGGATCAGGTGGGAATGACAGGTCTCTGCATTCACTGAGGAAGATGAGGACAACTGAGCACTGGGTGTCCCTGAGCCCCACTGTCGCACTGACCCCACCACTCCCAGCAACCTCCACAGCCCCCCAAGCTTAGCTGTGGCTGCTGGGAGAGAAGCTGGGAGAGAAAATGAAGGGGCAGGGATTAAAGTCCTGCTACCCAAAGCGATGGAAGCTCAAAATGGATATGAAGTGTAGTGACAGAAAAACAAATTTACATTTCTTCCTTTCCTGAATTTGAAGACTGCAGTTGTGCTCACCACACATACAAAGTACCTGGTGGCTATTAGTATTGCAAATTTCAGCCATTTACGGCTAATTATTATTGCTAAATAATGGATGCATTATTAGTGTTATTGTTGTGAGGGTTAAAATAATGTTACATAAACTGTGTGACATATAGTAGGTGCTCAGTAAATATTTGCTTCCTGGTTTTCCCTTCCACATTCATGGAGTTAAAACCCACAGATTCTGAGAATGTTTCTATGACATAGCAACTTCTCCGTGGCTGTGAAAACCTATGATCTCATGGGCTTGCTAGTTCTGTTGTCAAGTACATTCAATCAGTTCACTAAATGGTCTTTAAAAAGTGCTTTGCACTTTGATAAATTTGGGAATAGCAGATTTGGAGGCAGATTGCTCACCTGTAATTCAAGGAAATGTACAAAAAACACGAAGTCTTCAATAAACTTCACATTCATTGTTTCTGACTCTTCCCCAACATTTAGGACGGTGGGTGTGCACTTTGAGAATCCCCATGAAGGAGAACTGGCAGGTACAGGGTGTTACAGAGGTAAGGGGGTCACCCTGAGCTTTTCTGGCCTCCCCTCCTGGCTTTCCCTTTTTCTTGGAAGCTGGAAAGCTGGTCCCAGGATCTCTTTGAGAACAAAGTACTCCAAAAATCTGCCCCATACCAATAGTCTGGAGCTGGTGACTTATGTGTCCCAGGCAATCTGTTCCTAAGAGCCTGGAAAGATGCAACACACAGAGAAGAGGTAGATGCAATATTATAATATTAGTATTTGCTACCATTCATTGAGCAGCTCTAAGCACTAGGCTGTGCTAAATACTTTCCTTGGGTATTCTGTAGTTATGCCAACCCTGTGAAGGCCTTCTCCCTCATTTTACCAGTTAGCAAAAGGATCCTTGAGAAGTTCCAGTTTATGACCACCAACACGTATGGAACAGAGTCACCTGCCCCCCAGAGCAAAGCACCTTTGTGAGGATGAACTAGAAATTGTTACTCAAACGACCTACGTATCACCTGTTCTCTGCTCTATACTGTTGGGGCTTTTAAGGCTATTGTGTCTTTTTCATTCAATGGGTGACTTTAATCATCATACAAAGATCCTGGAATCATTTTCATCAGTGAGGTGATGTAGGCCTTACCTCACCTTATAATCTCTTCTGCAGTATTCTCACCGCTTGTCGAGAGCTTAGTCCGCACACCCAGAGAGCCGCTGAGATGGACCAGCTCAGGATGCCAAACCCTTGGCACGCAGGCTGTCACCTCCCCACCTGCACCCAAGGCAGCTGTCATAAATCATTCCCTGATCTCATTTCTACTGAGCCTAGATTGTGGCCCCAGAATCCTTTTGTAACAGCTCTTTAGGAAACCATGTCCAAAGAATTAAAAGTTGGCACAGGAAGTGAATCCTTTTTGCCATAACCGGGTGAGACAATTGCCAAGGGTCCTTCACACTCTGTCACTCCATGAGGCTGTGTGGTGGCAGAAGTGAGCAAGCAGTGAGCTCAGGATCTGGGAGCCCTGAGTCTAGCCTGGTTCAGCCACTTGCTAGTTCTGTGACCTGGGACAAGTGAGCCCCTGCTCAGTCAGAGGATCAGAGAAAACTCACACAGGACTGCCGCCCGGAGGTGGAGAAGCTTGCTTTGATTCCTCGTGAGCCACTCTAAGTCCTGGCCCAACAGGCCTTCCTGCCTCCAAGCGAGGAGCCACATCCAGCTCTGAGCAGGGGATGAAGAGCCTTGGAATCCCAAGAAGTCTCTCAGGGCTGGTGAAGAACCTCTGACTTCGCTTTGAAATGCTAAAGGGTCCAGCAGAGCTGTGAGGGAAGGTTTGTTATATCCAGGAGTTGCCAGTTAACTCATGGCTCTCCCCATCTGGGCCAGCGAGATGGAATCACAGTGAAGGGATGTGCATGATAAAAATACCCAAGCCAAAGTGCTTCATGGCATTGCAGCTGTTGGGCTCAGGGCCAGCTGTGGCTTAACCCTGACAGGCAGCCACTTTTTCTACCTGCCTGGGGCTGTCTTTGGTGAATCTTCCATCACTGATTCTCCAAGTGTGGTCTGTGGAACATCTTCATCATAGCTACATGGAGTGATTTTTTTAAAAGCAGATGCCGGGGGCTTTCCCCAGGCCTGCTAAGTCAGACTCTGTGGGGGGAGGACTGGATATTATATACTTAAGTAGCTCAATAGGTATTTTTCAAGCTCATTGGGGTTTAAGAGCCATTGCGTCTAGATGTACAACTAGTTCTTATGTACTCACTACATATGGAGGCTGCTGTGACCTTCAGGGCAGATAGATAGTACAGAGGGAGGTGGTGGATATGTTTGGAAAGAGAATAGAGTTTGGAGAGATTCAAACCTGGGTTCTAGTGCTGGCTGGTTGCTGAATGCTGCTGAGTTTCAGGGTAGTTTGTTATGCAGCATTACAGTGACAATTACTGATTGATACACTTCAGCCATTTTCAAATTAGCTCACTAGGCTCCATTCACGGCTGTCTTTCTGTTCCTCAACCATGCCAAGCTTATGCCCACCTCAGGGCTTTTGCTCTTGCTGTTCGTCCTGCCTGGAATCTTACTTTCCCAGTCTACTTATGCCTCTCCCTTTCTCAATATTCACATTTTATCTCAAACGTCCTCTCCTCTGAGAAATTCTCCTTGCCCAGTCTAGCAAAGTACATCCTTTCCCTCTCCAGCCCTGTTTATTTCTTTAATGACATTTATCACTTTGTGCAATGTGTTTATTTATTGTCCATCTCTTTCTACTTTAAGACATCTGTTGTGTTCATTGCTGGGTTCTCATCGTTTGGAATACAGGCTGGCATAAAGTAAGCATTCAACAAACATTTGGTGAACGAGCAAACACGCCACGTTCCCCAGCACCGTGTACCCCAGGGAACCACTGCTAGCTCTGAGGTGATACTTTCAGTGGCCTCTGATCTGTGGCACTCAGAGAGCCCTGTCCCCTCTTCCCCCCTTCTCAGTGCCGTCCTTGGGATTCATTGCTGCCTGTGAGGCTCTGCTAGTTTTCTTTCCTTCCTTCTCACTCTGTTGGTTCCATGAAGGTGGGAAGCGTTTTGTCCACCATTAGGCCCCCTGCTGACCACATAGTGTGCCCTCAAGACACATTTGATGACTGAGGGAATAAATGACACAATATATGCTTTATCCTAACAATTCCACATTAAGCAATATATCCTAAAGGAGTAGTCAAGTCTGTACAAAGCTGTTTACTAAAACACTTTTTTGAATAACATAAAATTGTAAACAATTAAAAGCCTACAGAGAGGGGACAGACTAAATAAATTGTGATAGGAAATGACATGGAATTTGCAAGCAGTGTAAAAGAAGCTCTTGATTTACATGCATTTAAGTCATGTAAATTGTGTTTCACATGACTTTCAACTTTTCTTCTTTTGTGTGGTGATAATTAACACTGCACTAGACATCCTTGTTCTTAAATACATTCTCTCATCTCAGCTATGTCCTTGGGTCATATCCCTAGAATTTGAATTTTTGGGTTCATTCGTCATGAACTCTTTTAAAAAAGTCCTACTTTTCTCAAATACACCATGCTGTCTACAAAAATTAATAAGTGGAATTACTTAGGGCACCTGAAAGGACATTGTTTCTTTGCTTCTTGAACCCTTTTTAATCAAATGGAAACAGTATTGTCCTGGAGTTAGAATTAACAAGTGAGATATCCCATATTAAAAGATTCAGTTAGAATGAAGACAAAGGCATCATATGAGCTCTGACATTCACATGCAACAGACACATAAATGGATTTCTCATCGGCTCCCGCTTTTGACTCAATGTATCCAGGCAACAGAAGTCTGGATTTAATAACAGATGTTCACTGCATAGCAATCACCATATAATGCCAGGGTAGACTAAAACAGCATTTTATCAACCCATAAATGTGCTGTTTGCTTTATTTTACCATGTTGTTCTTCAGTTCCCTTCAAAACCGAGAGGACAGATTGAGTCACTCGGCATCTGCTGGGAGCAATATGCTTGGCTTCATTTAAAATGAAAAATCAGGTCTGTGTTTACATTTTTCACCAAAGCATGGGATCTGATGTGCTAACACTCCCAACTGGGCTAGCCGGAAGGGCTTTCAGGAAAATCTCAGGGGAACTAGGACCGAAACGGGGAGTCAGTCACCCTTCTGGGAAAGACATATGGTGGCCCGTCCACTTCAATCAGCCCCACCAGAGGGCGGTCCGGATTTCCCCATCCATAGACAGAGTGTTGGCAAAGAATCCCTGCTGGGTTCCTTCCCACAGCCAGAAGCCTTGGAAACAAGAGTCTACTTTGAAAAGGCCAATCACACAGCAGTGTTTGAATAATAATTTTTGTGTAACCTGTACATTTATGAATACACACACGTAATTTTCTGAGGGAAAACGCTTCCAAGGTGGTGGCCAAGAAGAATGCATTTTGAGTCTGTCCAGGTTGACTGAGATGAAGTTGGGGAAGAGAGAAAGAAGCTAACATTTGTTAGGCGTGTTCTATGGGCCAGGAACCAGGCTAACTTTTTATATATTATCTCATTTAATGATCATAGTATTACCCTGAGCTAATACTCATTTGTCCTCACTTCAGTGGAAGAGACAGAAGCTTGGAGAGTTGAAGTCACTTGCCCAAGCAGCGAACACACCATTCTGATGGGGAATGGTGGCAGGGTAGAAGGTCAATCCTAAACTAACATTGAGTGTGACTGGTTGCGTTTTCCAAAGATGCTTATAATAACCTCTTCCATTCCACATGGTCTTTGAGAACCTTGCCACTTCTCCATTGAGAGATGGAGTCTATGGGCCCCTATCTGTGAAACTGGTAGGTGTTTGTTCCAGAACTGAGTTCAGCCAATAGGGTGTGGTAGAGATGACACTTTGTGACTTGCGAGGCTAGGTCATAAAAGTTGACACAGCTTCTGCCTTTGCTTGATGGAATATATTTGTTCTGGAATCCTTAAGCTACAATGTAAAGCGGTCTGGTTGCCCTGAAGTCACCAAATACTATGAGGCTCAAACAGGAAACCTATGGAGAAGCTATGCAGGAAGGAAACAAGGAGCTGTAGCTCTCAGCTGATAGCCTGCACCAGTTTGCCAGCAACATGAGTAAGCCATGTTGGGAGAGACCACAAATGAATGACCCCACCTAACTCTACATCGAACAAAGGCATGCCATCCCTGCAAGGCCTGCAGAAATTGCAGACGTGTGAAAAAAATTAATGATTTTATTTGTTTTAAGGTATTATAGTTGAGATGTGTTGCACAGCAATTGCTAACTGATACACTGGGGAACTCAGAAGGTGATTAAAAGAGGTCCATTCACTCTCTTATCTTCAGTGCTTGGGTAAAACTTTTCAGTAAGAAAATGTGTTTTCTATATATCAGTTACAATAAAGTGAATTATTAAGAAGAAAGGCCAATTGTTGTTAGTAGTCTTCTCCCAGTCCATCACCCAATGCCACCTAGGAAAGTCAAGCTGGCATTATGCTTCTAAAGGCCTGCTGAGAAGAACTGTGCTCCCTTTGTCCAGAAGAGGAAGGATAAAGGGAAAGTGGGATGAATGGGCATAAAGGAAGCAAGCAGGAAGATTAAGTGAGGGCAATTTTTAGCTATTCTGAAGAGCAGAGTCGAAAGGATGGACAATGGGAATCAGCATACACAAATGCAGTGTAGACACAGGAGAGAGGTTAAAAAATGGTCACTACCCTAAAATGAGAAATGGCTCCAACTTAACCTTTGGGTTCTTATTTGACAATCCCCTCTCCCCTCAGACTGGTGTAGGGACCACCAAAATAACAGAATTTTCTGCCAGGGTGGCAGGTGGTGACTTAGAGCAGATTACACAGATTTTAAGATATAATGTTGTTGATATTTTTTGCATCCATTTTTCTTGCTTAAACTCGAGTAACACATGCCTTATTAAAGGGGAAAAACTTCAGTAAGTGTTGACTTAAATTATTTTTATCATAATGTTCCTTAATATAAACACACATAAAGCTAGGTATAAAATCCTTAAGCTTATAGCTTTTACTGAGCTATAAAACAGAAACAAATTTCCAAATTAAACACAAATAAGATTGCAAAACCAATAAACTTCAAATTAACAACATTAGTTTAATGTGAGGTGGTTTGGTTGAAAGTGAATTGCTGCTTGCAGTGTGACTATGTGACTATTTTTTTGCATTCTACTTCAGCCTGCCTGTCTACAACACAAAAATGGCTCAAATCTCTCAGGGTTCCTCTCTCCTGGAACTAGGAGAAAACTATATTTGCTCACATGCAGATCCTCTAGGTATCTAAGTCCTTCTCCATTTCTTTTCCTCTTATTTGCACGTGACAATACAAATAAAAATAAAAGTCCCCAAAACAAACAGCTGGGTACCCAACTCAGCTGGAAGCCCAAGTATAAATATGGACTCTAAAATCACACTCCATAGTTCAGGGGTCAGTGAACTTTTTCTGTTAAGGGCGAAATAGTAAATATTTCCTGCTTTGTGGGCTGTATAGCCTCTATTGCAACTACTTGGCTTTGCTGTCTTACTGCAAAATCAGCTGTATATAGTATGCAAACAAATGAACACTGTTGTGTTTCCATAAAACTTTAGTTATGGACAACGGAATCAGAATTTCATGAAATGTACAAGTATCATGAAATACTATTCTTTTAAAAAAAATTTCCCCTCAGTGATTTAAAACTGTAGAAATCGTTCTTAGCTCATAGGGCGTACAAAAAACAGGTCGAGTGTTGATTTGGTCCATGCACTGTATGCAGACTCCTTATAGATTGTTATAAGGCAGTTATAACAGATGATCTAGAAATTAAATTGATGTTTAAATTATTGTTATTTAAATGAAAACATTTTAATTTAAAAAAGAAGTTACCCTCGGGAATTCATAGGCCCTGGAGAATATCTCCAAAGATTTGAGTCTGAGCGAGGCACTGCCCTGAACATCCACAGAGAGCAAGCTCAAGGCATGGTCAACAGGAAATAGGGCAACATGGAAATGCGAGACGCTGGAGTAAATCTCCTCAATCTTCCGCAGCATCTCCCTCCCCAGCGCCCAAGCATAGGTGACATGTTAGATGTATAATAAAAGTACCAGCACTAACCACAGACCACCCATGGAAGTATTGTAGGAACTGGAGTCTCTGCAAAAAATTGTTCCTTCCCAGCCAGTTTGGAACAGCTGGGCAGGTCCCTGTTGGAGCTGGACATAAGAAAACCATGCCTGAGCTGAGAAGGGAACCCCGACACTGAGCTGGCCTCTGCTCTACTGCGTATCAATGCTGTGACCTTGGGCTTCACTTCTTTCTGCCTCATTTACTTTGTGTGTAAAACAGTCTGGCTCCCACCAAGGCTCCCTGCCCTCTCTCTCCCCAAATATGTTACAAGGTGTTTTGAGGTTTAAGCAGATAGTGTACGCAATGTGCTTGGCACAATACCTGGAATAGAGTAGCCATTAATAAAGTCAGAGTAATGATTGTTGTTGGATAATTGTTCAGACTCCCTGAGTCCCCAGGTAAATGGGAGTGGGGGTAGCCTTGCTTACTCTCAGGGGTGGGATGAATCAGCCAACATAAAATTCTGTGCAACACACGTGCCACAGGCAATCATCAGTCCTTCCCTGGGACTTGCATTTGTTCCAGAGGCAAAGTCTCAAAATGAATATTTCTGTTTCCGTCAATACTATTGTACAACTTGTGGTGAAAACTGAGAGGTAATTAATCATTGAAACTGGAAGCATTTGATCCTAGAGCCGAAAGGAAGCAGGAACAATATGTAAGTGATTTCAGCACTCCATGTACACCTTGATCTTTTAAGTGCTGCCTGGTTGGGCTATAAATATATTTCCTTTGGTGCTGGGGTTTGTTGAAGATCCAGGAAAGTGCTAGTGTAAAAAGGCAGTGTTTTGGGTGTATACAACTCTAGGTGTTTGGTGGATTCCAGGTGCTGGGGTGTCACACTTGGGAGTTTTTCTGCAAGGAGTTTTTCTCTACTCAGCAGAAAAATATATGCAGAAGTTACAATCTAGGAACTAAAACCTCTCAGCAGATGTTCTATTTGGCTCATTTGTTTTGTTTTTGTTTGTGCATATGGTGTGTGTGTGTGTGTGTGTGTGTGTGTGTGTGTGTGTGCGCGTGCACGTAACTGAGGCAACTCTTAAAAATTGGGGCACAGTGCCTACAGTCATTTCCAGCTTCTTTTGAAAAGTTTGGAGATCTGGCCACATTACCCTGGGCAATGACGACTGGGGTGAGAAGCAACTCTTGCTTTAGATGGGATCTGTGAGCCTCCACTCACCGCAGCTTCCGTCACTTCCTTTCGGTCTTTCCGACAAGCAGACTACTTGGATAGTCATTTATTACTGTGCGTGGGGCGCTATTTGTCTTACAGTAGAGACATACTTCTCTGTATTCACATCTCTGTCTTATGTGGGAAAATGAAAGATAGATCAAGAGGGATACATTTTTCAAGGAAAATGACGGAAAACATATTTTCTTGTGATACTGAAGAATATTCCTCGTATTCTGTATGCAAATGGCCAGCTTTGCTCACTTGCATGCCTCTTCTGGCCCAGAGCTATAGACTCTCCCCTATTCTCTATGTCTCCAGAAATCCCTACCTTTATGCCCTGTCTGGTTATTCATGTAACTCACTCAGCTAATGTCTACAGTGCATGGTCTGCACTGGGCATCCTTCCTGCATGGACCCGGACTGCAGTGGTGAGTCAGATAGACACGCCCTCTGTCTTCTCTCCTTCTGGCCAGTCCAAAGAATCCCAATAATGCCCACAAGCCATCCCAAGAAAGTGCTGCTTGCTATAATGGGAGAAAAGCCATAGTAGTACCAATTAGGGGGAAAATACCTAATTAAGAGTCAGCAATCTTTCCAGCTGAGACCTGGAGGGTGAGACAGACTGAGTTGTTCAAGGCAGGGGAAAAAACGTGTGCGAAGGCAAGAAGGTAAGAGAGGAAGGTGTTTGAGAACTAGGAGAAGCTGAGTCTTGTTGGAGTCTGTAGCATAGAGGTGAACAGGTGGGAGGATTGTCCAGAAATGAGTCTAGAGAGGGGAGCAACAGCTGGGATGTGAAGCATAGGAGGTGGAAATGGTTATTGGCTCACTGGGGGGTCTGAAATGCATAGATAAATCTCAGTAGCTAGAGGAGAGCAAGAGGCAGGCAGAGCCTATAAGATAACTCTGAGGGGGAGGAGGGAGGGGGGTGAGCAGGCTGGACAGACAGTGGAGGCAGGTAAAGGGAGGCAGGGCTTGTAGGGCAGCAGTCCCTCGTGTATCTTTGCAGCAGACCCCTGAACCGGAGGGTGATTGAGGCACAGAGGACACAGTGCAGGCTTCGGTGCTGGACAGATCCAACCGTTCCACTTTCTGACGGGCCTTGGACATAACATTTTTTAGCGTCTGTTACTTCATGTATAAATCCAGATAATGATAAATACCTCTCTGACTTGCTGTGAGGGTTAAATGAGGTTAAAAACATCTGGCACTTAAGGAGGAAGTAATAAAAGTAAGTTGATTTTCAATTGATTTTGGTGTGTATTTTAAACCCAATGCCTAACCTGGGATGACTTAGTTTTATTTCCTCCCATGAGGCATCTCCTGTTCGGTGCCCCCACCTGGGAGGAGGCCTCCCCAGTGCCTGCCATCTGTCGCTGGCACTCCAGTGCTGACCTGGAGCCTGGCACAGGCTGCAAGGATAATTACCACTTCTGAATCGATTCCTTCGAGCCCTTTTGAGAAGGCTGAGGAATGCTGTGATTAAAATGATTAAAAACCTGCCTCCTATTTCACAGCTTTTAATATTTGATAAGATTTTGGAGAGAGGAATGAGAGCAAGGCATGAGACCTGGCAGTTTACAATCCTAGCTTCCAACCCTCTTAGGAGCCTATCAGGACACTGAAAGAGAGAGAGACAAACAGAGAGAGAGAGAATGAATATGAGGAAGGACAAACTGGCATGCATTCTCCAAAGAGGAAAAGCATAGGAAGAAAAGCTGAGAATCTCATTCTTCCAGGTTGCTCGTTTTGAATGCCAGTAATAATTAAGATTATTATCATGAAAATAATGATAAGAAGCAGACTATAGCAGCTACCACTTGTCAGGTACCCAATATATGCCAGGCATATGTGTAAAGAATATATGTTTTCTAATTTTCCTAATCATTTTATAAGGAAATAGAGTTTTTCTTAATTTTATAGAAAATAGAGGCTGAAGCAACTTTTCTGGTATCACTCACCTAGTTACTGGGGAGCTCAAATCTGCACTGGATTTTTTTGATTTGTATCCCAAATTCTACCATGCACAACATTGTAGAAATTTAAGCAGAAATAGGAAAATACTGCAGAAAATAGGAGAAATAGGATTTCTCTCCTGTCCCTGTCCATGACAGGTAGTTATCTTTGGAGAGAACAAGTTCAATGTCAGATATCAAATGCTTGGCTGCTTTGCTCTGTCTGTTCTCAGCCTCTATCCATGCTAATTTCCTCCCTTTCATCCTAATCCTGATGACCACTGGAATGTAAATTCACTGAGGACAGCTTCTCTGTCTTGTTTAATACAATAACCCTAACAAACTAACTGTGGTTGAGAGCTCACTAAGTGCCGGGCACAGTCCTTCCTCTCCTTCCCACCTGTTATCTCATGCACAACAACCCAAATGGTTCCTGTCACCAGTGTGGACGAGACAGCTTGAGGCATCCCAAATGGCTGCCAGGAGTGTCAGGAACAGTAGATGGTTCTAGGAAAGGAGGTCAATGAAAGCCCCTCTCCCGCTGTGCACTGAGGGCAAATTTCAGGCAGCCCCATCAAGCTGGGTCCAAACGAGCTCCTGGGAGCTCGAGCAGTCAGCTGTGCTTGCAGCTTCAGGAGTGTCCCTGGTCACCTTGGAAGAGCTCTGTCCCTATCTTTCTGAGGTCACGCTGTATCCCCTGGAGGCCATGACTATTGGTGGAAGGGCCCCAGGGCTGCAGCAATTGGCTGCTTCCCACTATGAGAGGGAAGAGGTACACTGGAGCCCATTTTGGGGAGGGACGCTCAATAGAGTGGGGTCTAAGACCATCCTGATCCAGTGGAGAAGACTGAATGGGTTAGCCATTGAGAACCCTGAATGGGATGCAACGTGGGAGAGGAAATAAATAGTCTAGGCAGTTTCAGAGAAAGAGCCAGGCCCAAGGGTTTAGCTCATCACAGGTATGAATGTTCTCATAGTCAGAATGGTCTGTGAAAGGAGCCACTTGCCTCCAGAGGTAGTGAACTGGTCCCCACTAGAGTGGATGAGTCAAGGCCACGTACTGGGGGTATTGTAGAGGTTATTTGAGCCTAAGGAGGGAGTTTATAAACTTTCAGATCTCAGGAGGGCAGTAAACACAGAACAAAAACCAATCTCTGTTCTTCCATGTAATTTTAGCATTCAGCACTTGTTTGGGATGTACTCACTGGCCAGGAAGTGTTTGTTGAATGAATGAATGATTCTGCTATTACGGATATGCACCAAAGTGTTCAGAAACACCAGCGAGGGAATCATGTTCCTATAAGAATAACAGCTGCAGGGTCCCTTACAGTTTAAGTAATTCATACAGGTAATCTCTTATGGCTCCCATTTTATAGATGAGGAGATTGAGGCTCAGAGAGGGGCAGTGACCTGTCAAAGGCCACACATGTAGAAGGTGGCAGAGCAAGGATTTGGACTTTCACAGGTTTGACTTCACAGCCCCTGCCCTGCACACCAGGGTCACCCCGATCCTGGTTGTAAACTTCTCCCTTTGCTGAGGACGTGGCCTGGGCTCAGGGCAGCTCTTCCATGAGACTGTGCCTGGTCTGTGTGGTGGGGAGTGTTTCTATGGCCAGTACAGGAGGAGTGGAGGGAGCAGCTGCCTCTATAGTCAGTTTTTCTAGATGGTTTGCATTGTCCTGCTTGATGATTCTCAGCCAGAGATGTGCTTTCCTGAGAACACCCACTCTGGTATTGGTGGTCTATCTGTCCCCCTCAGGTATCTCCCCTGTCACCTGCTCTCAGCCACTGCAGGCACCTCTGACCAGCAACTCTTGGGGTCTGGGGTGAAATGTTTAGATCCCATAGTCCATTGCTCGGCCCTGGCAGTGAAGCACTCAGGCCTCTGCTTTGTTCAAACTTCTGTCTGAGATATCATTGCCTTGACCCACACCCACCATGCTTACTCCCCAATCAAACTTACCAGGGTGGCTCCTCACTGATGGCCTTTCTTCCCGATTCTGGCCTCAACTGCCTTTCCCCATTGCTTCTTGATCTTTGCTTCTTTGATGATTAGATCTTGACCTTCTATCTGAGCTCTGAAATTCATTTCCACCTCCTGCCTTCTTCCTGTATGATCTCCTAATCTGAATGATCACTTTACCTCCATTTGTCCTCTTAACTCAGCTACTGGTCTGACCAGCTTTACTCCTGACTTACCATCTGATGTTTGGTCTGATCTCTAACTCCCTCACCTGCTGTATCCCATTTCCTACTGATCTCTTAGACCAGGGTTTCTCCACGTGACACTCTGGGCATTTGGGACTGGCTAATTCTTTGTTGTGGAGGCTGTCCTTTGTATTGTGGATGCTTAGCAGCATACCTGGTCTCTACCCTCTAGATGCCTGTAGCACCTCCCCAGTTGTGACAATCAAACACGCCACCAGATATGCTCAAACATTTTTAGGGGCAAACTCCCTCTATGTTGAGAACCAGCTTCTCACCTATGAGTGCCTGCCCCTGCACCTCAGACACTGACCTATATTCCATTCTCTGCAACAACTGGAGCTTAATGCATTTCTGTTTTCAACTCTTCTAGGTAGCAACAATTCCCACCACCCAAGCCACAAACCCCTGCCCTTCCGAATCCTGACTCAGATTCTTTTTCTGAATACCTAGCTGCTCACCCAACTTTCTGTTCTCCATACTCCATGCCATACCTTCCTTTTTCCTGATTTTTTGTGTCTGTTTTCTTCCTTCTCCTGGTTTATGATTTGGCATTTTAATAACCAGTTCAATTCTCTGGTGCTTTGGGTGGGTCATTAATTTCATGGTGCTCTACTCTCATTAACAGCATTGCCCCTGACAATCAGGGACCCATTTAACCTACACCCTCCCCCTCTTCTGCCTTGTTTTTTACTTTGCTTCAAGTCTTCTTTCCTGGTCCAGTCTCCAAGAGAGAAATCAACACTGGTTCAAGTGTCAGTGTAGACTATGAGATCTCTGAACCACTGTAGATCTGTTTATCAAGGGGATTGGAGCATGCTGTGTGGGGAGAGCATGGGTATTGAAAACACAGAGTTCTGAGCCCTGTATTGGTCTCTCCAGTTATTGTGTGAAAATGGACCACTGAATCATGCAGAGGGGCAGTTTAATGCAGTCTTTCCCTTTTCCTTTAAATGCTTAAATGAAAATACATAATAGTGTAGATAACACAGAATTAGAAGGTAAGTTTCCTTTCATTATTGTCCTCTTTCAAGCTCTAGCTTTACATACACACACACACACACATATATATATATATAATTTTTTACATTGTTGCTGATATATATCCTGCATTTGTCTCATATTTCTCATTTTTTCACATATTAGGCATCTTTACGCTTTGCTGTGTCATATGGAGATCAGGCACTTGGATTTAAATATATTATCTAATTACTGCTCCCAATAATCCTAGGAGACAAATATTATTTCCTTCCATTTTGTGGATGAAGAATTTGAGGTCACAAGTTCTCATAGGAAGAAAGTGGCAGGGTCAGGATTATAATCCTAGTTTTTACTACATGCTTCAAAAGAGAGGGCGTATTGCTTCCCATGTAAAGTTAATGTATTTGAGTGAAATAATGTATATAAAGTGCCTAACAGTGCCTGGCACATAACAGGTACTTATCAAATGTTAATTTCTTTCCTTACTTACTTTTGGGGGCAATAAATAGAAACTTCAAGTGTTTCCAAAAGAGCAGAGGGCCTTTGTAAGGTCTTCCTTCTCCCTGGCCACACTGTCCACTAGGCTCTAGGTTCTTTTAGGCAGAGGAAGTGTGTGTCCCTATGCTTCCTGCAACACTTTGGAGAAGGCTTAATAAATAGTTATTGATTCAACCATTGATTAAAGCAGCACTGGGATGCCAAGTCACCTCTGTGGTGGCTCTGTGGGGAGAGGTGGGGCTAGTGTGCTGGCCCATGGTTGCTCTCAGACAAGGGCATTTGCATAACTGGAACGTGCTGTCCCCATCTCTAATAAAGATCCAAACATCACTAATTGGCAGGCAGAGGCTGTGTTCTCTCTCTGGGAATCAGAAGAGAGCAGAATGTGCCCTGAATGTTAATTTCCTCTACAGCCTGCGCTGAGGGTGGGGGATGAGAATGGGAGAGGAAAATCTGAGGGGCACAATATACTCCACATGCAAAGCTCTGGTCTCATGGCCATTTCATTAAAATGTCCTTAGGTAAAATTAAAAGGGCACAGGATTTGGAGCCAGGTAACTTAGGTTTAGTTTCTGAATCTATTTCTTCCAAGCTAAGCCAGAAACAAATCTCTTAGTGTCTCTGGACCTCAGTTTCAGTATCTGTCACATGAAAATAAGATGATGATAAGTATAACTGCTAAAAACATTGATTGAATAAATGAATGAAACCTGACTGTTTTTTCAAAGGGATGAGATATAAACAACAAAAACTGTCTGTTCTGAAAGAGCTTGAACAGGAAAAAAAGTCTCAAAAATAAAAAATAATGGCAACCAACATGTCCTAGCCCAGTGGTGCCCATACCTGGTTGACCAATTATTTGAGGTGCTTCTTTAAGTACGGATTCACAAGCCACATCTCTGAAGAGAGTGTGGTTTGGTAGGAATGGGGGGTTAGGGAGAATTAGCAATCTGAATTTTTATCTGGGTCCCCTAAAGACAATGCTGAATCAGGAGCACGGTCAGTGCCACATTACAGCACTTTCTTTTGCTAGCAATGCCTTTGATGGCTGGAAATACCAAATGAGGTACCACAGGAAAGATGCTGTTCCAGTAAGTGTTGTTCTCAGTTTACCCTCCAGGACCCTTGGGGACATTTGAAGGACATTTGAGCAGGAAGAGGGTAATAATATAATAAGAAAAATATGGAGCTATAATTTTTGAGCATTCCCAGAACATAAGTATTGTTTTTAATATATTATTCACATCAGCTACTGTGCTAATATGCAATGTAGCTTATTGAACATGCATGATTATAGCAATTAAAATAAGATAAAAAATTATCAATAAAAGCACAATGGTTTCTTTCTGCATCTGTGATAACCATTTGTGTACCTCTGGGGTATAAGCACCTCATTTTTGATGACTACTGCCAAAGATTTGGCAGACCTTTGGAGTAGATCCACTCCTTGATGTGTTCCCAGTGTGCTGTGACGTGGCAATGCAGGGGGCAGGAAGGAGGGTAGTTGTGGGTTCTGTGTGTGTGTGTTTGTGCAAGAACAGCGTTTGGAGGTGGGGATGTATTGAGACGGCGACCTTTCTGAATATGTCTAAAATCACAAATCTTCCACTCTTAAACTGTGTGTGTATGCCTTTACATTCCTTTACAAGTAAGATATAGGAAAGAAGAAGACAAAGGAAGTCCTTTACTGCATTGCTTATGCCAAATATTTAGAGCATTGCTACTTGCTTTAGAGATTTTCTACCAGCGTGTATGGTGTCAGCGAAGAACAGGAGAGGAAGCTCTGTACATGGACAGGCAATACCAGGACTATAGAAACTGAATGAGGACTGTGAGTCTGTGTCCAGCAGGCTCTGGGTACTACTCCATGCAGGTTCATCAACAGCAGCCACTGGGATGTAATCCCAATAAACTGAGCAACTGATTGATCCAAAGTGAGAACCAGCACTAGACTCATTCCTTTCACCGCTGTGCCTGAACTGCTGGGTGATATAAACTGCTCCAGCCAAGGCAGCGCCTGGGAAGTCAATAGGTGAGGTAGTCATGTGTGCTCAGGGGAAGGCTTCTGACTAAGGGGTTGGGGGTGAGTAAACGACAGACTGTTGGATGGAGGATGGGGAAGCTCTGGGTTTCTGAGGCTCTCCTAGCAAGTCTCCAGCAGTGTCCAAGACCGAAAGGGCAGGTATGAGGGGAACTGGATCTGGGTGTGGAGGGCTGCAGGTGGGGTGAGAAATCCCCTGGATACCAAACCAACAACAGTTTAGAAAACTGGTGGCTGAGGACTTGGGCTCATTTTCCAGAATGGAGGAGAATCTTAACACCTGCCTTGGGGCCAAGGACTGCAGGGAGTCACAGAACTAGATCGGGTCTCATGTGCCATTCCAGGGTCTGGTCCCCAGCTTGGACAGATGTACCATTTGCTGTGTTCATTCTCCAGCTGCAGTTTACAGCCCTGAGGCCATGGAGACAGATTTCTCTGTGCTACAATTCCAAAAAAACTTAAAAACTTAAATACAAATTTGTCTCCTGTTGAAAGGATTTTTTTTAGAAAACAGAGCATGTTGCCCTCAGACATGGTGGCTCAGTGACTGGGAGATAGCATGCAGGGGATGAAGGAATGGGGTACCTCCAAAATGCCAGACTTTGAGGAGGACTTTTGCAAAATAAACGCACTTGCAGGGACCCGAGGGTCTTTGGGAACTGGACAAGGGAAAGGAGGCCAGAGAAAAGAGAGTTTGTTTTATTTATTTATCCAACTAATGTTTATCAAGGGCCTGCTGTGCATCAAGTGCTCTTCTGGCCGCTGGGAATATAGAGGGAACAAGAGAGGTGAGGTCCCTGTTTCCACAGAGCTCATGCACTGGTGGCAGAACCCCATGCAGTCACATGGTCCCTGCACAGATTTCACAATGACTGTTGTGTCTGTGTTGCTGTCCTCTCATTCATCCTTTGTCATGAAGTGCTCAGAGGCTCACTTTGGCCTCCACACAAACGCTGGGCCCTCTGCTTAGAATTCCCTCTGCCTCTGATTTGACTTGTAAATGCATACTTGTTCTTTGGGTCTCAGCTTTATTTGAGCTCCCCCAGGAAGTTCTTCCTGTCATCCTTGCTGGGCCAGCTGCCTCTCCTCCTTGCTTTCTTCTATCCTGGCCTTTGTCTTTTCTGTTTGTCTTTGAAAACACAGTACACTCCTTGGGGCCAGGTCTCAGTCTTTATTATTTATGCAGCCTCATTTCCTAGGATTAAGGCCTCCCACCCAGTGGGGACTCTATAAATAAGTATTGCATCAAACTAGTCTTTGCACAAACAGACTACTTTTGTGCATCTCCTGTGTGCCAAACACGTGTGCGCTAAGCACCACTGGGACAGTGGAGAGATGACCCAGACATGAGCCCTGGCTTCAAGAAGCTCCTGTCTAGGGGAAGGTGACTGGGCACAGAGGCAGAGACTTGGCACCTAAGGGATAAGTGCACGGGTGAGCTTCAGGAAATGCCCTGAAGGGACCGGGACAAGAAAGGAGGAAGGCAAACATGATCTTGCCTCCCATGAACCCCCTTCACACATGATCCACCAATCTGCTACACATTCCAGCCCTGTGTCCGCCTGCTGCCATCCCGCTCGCCCTCTCTTCATGCTGTCCTCCATGCCTGGAATGCTCTCACAGCCCCCTCAGCCCCTTCAGGCTCTGCCCACCCCTAATGTCCTGGGCACTGTAGCTGCCATGTCATCCACGTGCCAACAGCCCCCAGTGGGGCTGGCGAGGCAGGCAGGAGGGCAACGTTCATCTGAGGATTTAGGGGCCGACCAAGCAGAACGGAGACTTTTTAATTGACATTTAAATGTCAATGCACCACTTTAAATGTTATGGGTGTTTCATCACAGCCTGCAAGGAGCATAAACACATCTCTGGCTCCTTAATCACTGTCCACATTAATTACAAATGCCCTTTGGTAAGTGGAAACAAAACCACTGCAGATGCCACACCGCAGCCAGAAGGCTGGGCTCCTGCCCGCTGGATGGCAGGGATGTACATCTCATATAGGGCGCTTGGTCAGGCCACTGGGTCAGGAGGAGACCTCTGCCTGTGGGAACGATGGGCAGTTAGAGAGGGACCCATAGAAAGGGAGAAGCAGGGGAGAGCGAGTGTGAGAGGTGAAAGGAGAAGCAGAGAGAGAGGGACGCGGAGGAAGGGAGGGGAGTGAGAGGCCGAAGGAGGTAGAGAGGAAGAAACAGAGCAAGAGCCACTGAGAGGAAGAGCCTTTAGGATCAGGCGACACAGATGAAGGCAAGAGACAGCTTGGGCCAAAAAAAACTAGACAGAGAGAAAGGCAGCAAGAGACCGAAGAAGACACGAACACACATAGACAGGGACTAACAGAGGGGGAGAGAGAGACAATGACCGAGGAGCAATAACCTGTGAATGAGCATGTTTCTCACTAGTCATGGAAACTTGAATCTGGGATGTGCACAAGCTGCCTGCCCCTCCCAAGATCAGACCACCCTGATCCTGGGGAAAGAGAACTACTGGCTAACAGGAGGTGCCCTGGGAGGGAAAGGGTCAGGGAACTCACCTGTACACTGCTGCGCACCTGGGAAGTCCTCCTGCCGCCATGGGGCAGCTAGCAAGGGAGGCGCAGGTGACAGGCAGTCATGCATAAAACCCAGTTGTTGTTTTCTCCAGGGCTTTTGCCAGTGATCCTGTCCAGATATCCTAGCTCTTCCACCTTGATCCCGTCTGAAGTCTGACCCCATGTTTTTATGCTTTCAGCCAAGTTCCTGGCTGGAGCAACGAGTACTGGGGCACGTACAGCTCGCCGGGTCAAGGCACTGAGAAGCCGGCAGAGAATTCTCTCATGATGCTTCTGTGGGAAGCCTGGAGGCAGACGGGAGGACTAGAGAGTGGCTGATGGGGTGGTTTAGGAGCTCTCTCTGCCCCCTCCAGAGAGCTTAGTGCCCTGAAAACTTGGCTCCTCCAGACAGCTGCCCAGTGCTGGCTCCACAGCGAGAGTTTAGGGCACTTCAAGAAGTTTTACACCGATGACCATCTTTATTTACCAATTTAAAAATTGTTTCTCATGAATTTTTTGTTACAAAGCAGTTGATTTACCCAAAATAAAAATGTATCACACCTATCTATGTTCCAAAGCATACTACTGAATGTTACCTATGAACTCCCTATACCCCCAACTTAAGAAACACAACAGGGACCAAATAGCTGAATGTTCCTTGGGTGATACTGTGGGCCTCATGCAGGTGAGGGCTAAGCAGGGGGGAATGGGGGCCTGAGAAATGTGGTTAGAAGGCCGGAATGGCCATCAAGACACTGTCCAGGGCTCAGGCTGAGGAGTCTCTAACTTTGGGGTCTCGCTGGTTTGTAGGAATCTGTCCATGTTTAAATGTTTAAGTGGTTTTATTCAGCCCCTTGACCCATCTGTTTAATGGCCTCACCATTGGAAGCCAATTAAGTTCAGTTTCCCTAACTTGCACTGAGGCCCTCTCTGATCCTGGCCAAGAACACGGGGGGTACAGAGGTGAAATGTCCAGGGGTCCTTCTTTGAGAAGCCCCAGTCTAGAGGAGAGGGCTGAAAGTAAACAGATCTTGGAAGCACACAATGACCTGGACAGTAGAGCTGGCATGGGTAAGAAGGACTCAAAAGTGAGACTTAGCTTGGAGGAGGCAGCATTTAATAGAGGAGGGGATTTGGGGTTAGACTTTGAAGGATGAATAGGAGTCTGCATAGAGGCTAAGTGGAGGGGAGGGCCATTCCAAGCTGTAGATAGGGAAGGTGTGAAGTTATAAAGTTTGAGGGAACTAGGAGGTGTTTGCAAACAGTTCCTGTGTTAACTACTAGGGAGGAAATAATAAATGAATAATATGTGTTTCTGATTGTAGGTATTTTGACATATATGTAAATAACTGTGGGCTTATTGTGATAGTTTAAATAAGAATGATATAAACAATACCTTGGAACTATAGAAGAATTTTGAAAACAATGCATTATCTTTACCTCTATCAAATTTGCAAAAGGAGTATAGGTGGTAAGAGAGAGCAATTAATTCTGTCTAGAGTGATGGTGGATGCTACCTTGAGGAGTGATTTTTTTAACAGGGATTAAGAAGAGGATTCTCAAGACTGAATCAGACAATGCATCAAATAAAGATACTGTGTAGCCTGGGGTAGGCTTGCACTAAAAAATACTTAGAATCACACTTTGTCTGGGCTGAAAGAGAACATAGGGATCATTGGCTTCTTAAAATTCTCATATTTTACAGATGGAGAAACTGTGGCCCTGGGAGATGAGACTATTTAAGGCCACTCAGCTTATCAGGGGCTAACAAGATATAGCTCCATATGTTGATCTGCAATTTCTGGGTTTTAAACAACTTTTGGATTTATAAGCACTTTGTTTTATTTTATTAGATTTGTGTGTCACAGCCGATGCCCTTAAGGATTTCTGTTTGTGCTTTTCCAGCTCATTAAAACATAATAATAGACTTGGGCACCATTAGGATTTCAATTCCCTGAACCACACTCGGCTGCCTCTTTCTGGGAAATGCACAGGTGGGGCAGACAGCAGTACCCAGGGCCATTCCCTGCTGGTCCCAGGAGCTGCCCACACCGTGTGGAGGGCAGCTTCCCTGGCAGCACCATCAGGGTCACCCTGAGAGGCCTCCCGAGACCTGGAATGGAGCTGCTCTGTCCACTCCCATCTTGCTCTGACCCTCTTCTTCAGAAGAACCCAGGATCCCACCTGTCAAATGATGCAGCGAATGAGTATCTTTGATGGCTGCACTGTACTTCTGCGTCACTGTCATGGCCACCTGGGTAGGGATGCCATGTAGCCATTTTATAAAAACTCAGGGAAGAAAGGGGGCTTGGCTGAGTCACCCAGCTGGGGAAGGGCAAAACTGAAACTTGTGGCCCAAGTCCGTGTAACTTCCAGTACTGTGCTCTTTCCTAAACCGGAATGTCTATATTATGCTAGTAGACAGGAGGCAGCCTCGATACCATGTGGGAAGATGTGGAGTAGCCAAAGCCTAACAATTATTTAAGGCACCAATATGCCCGATGATGTTCCAAGCACCGTATCTGTCTCCTCTCACTTAACCTTCATAACAACTTTACGCTAGAAAACTCAGATTTAAGCCCAAGTTCCTCACTGTGACTGCAAAGCTCTCTATGATTTGACCCCTGGCTACTCCTCCAACCTTATGTCTACCCATTTTCTCCCCCTCACTCCAGTCCAGCTACTCTGGCTTCCTTCCTGTTCCTCAAACATGTTCCTACCCTTTGCCTGGAAAAGTTCTTCCTTCTAATGGTCATACGGCTCAAACGTTACTTTCTCAAGGAGGCCCTCCCTGAGGCCCCCCACCAGCACTATCTCACAATCCTGTAAGTGCCTGTCACTGAGAGGACAGGACCCACACCATTCTTGAGGAGTGCCTGACCCTGAGTACGAAGCCTGGCACACCGCAGTGAATCTGTATATCATGAGCTGTATGAAGAACCCCAGGAGGGAGGCAGGAGAGGAGGAGGTTAAGGAAAGGAGGTGTGAGGTACTGGAGTCATCTGCCTGTTGTCACTCCTCCAGGTCATACCTCTTGGAGATGGTTTCACAACAGAACATCTTCACTAGAGAGAATTGCTGACTGATGTTCATGTCTATTATTCCAGAAGATACTTGCCATGAATAGTACCTAACATGCTTGGGCACTTACTATATACCAAGTCCTTTCAGTGCATGAATTTGCTTCATCCTTTGGACAACTTCACAAGGTGGATACCTGTGGAATCCTACTGACAGCTCAGGGGAGAGGCCCAGGAGTGTAGAGTCACTTGGCCAAGGTCGCATAGCTAGCAGGGCGACTGCACACAGAGCTGGGATTGGAGCTTCAGCAGGCTTGGCTCTGGAGTCTGTGCACTTAACCTCTACCCTCTGCTTCCTCTCACAGGATGTGGGGTGATCCACTCAAGGTCACATAACTAGTAGTATATAGAAATGCTGGGATATAAACCCAGGTCTGTCCAATGCCTAAGGCAGCACGACTCAGGAAATTTCAACAGGCAGCCTCAGCAATTGGAATCTAGGCTGCAGATCAGCAAGAAGTCCCCTGTGTGGCAGCTGGAGCCAACTGCAAGATGAGGGTCTAGAAATATTCTGCTGTACTGAGGGGCTGGGTCCCCCAAGTGCTCCTGCTTTCCTAATCACAGCTCCGGTTCTGCAGCAAACACTCAGGGCCTCCCTCACAAAATAAGCCACCCACAGATGGGGCTGAACGGAAGCAATCAGAAGAGATGCTTCAAATTGTCAGAGCTGGGCACCTGGCTCCAGCCTGCTTCTGGGCCCATCTGCCACATCCCCTGCCCCTCTTCCTGTTACTCTGCCCTTCTTCCCTTCTGACAGCAGGCCCTCCCCACTTTCTGTCCTTGCCTGGGGAGGAGACTCCATCCATGGGGAGCAGGGCCCTGACCAGCAAGAGGAAGGGAAATGGAGACAACCCCTGAAGGAGCTCAAGAGGGAAGGGCCACCTGGCAGTGCAGCCAGGACCTGTGTGACAAAAGGGACACAGAGCAGGACCCCAGGAATCCCCTGAGATTGGCAGCTTCCCTGCCCTTACCCTGAAACTATTCCTTGCAGCTCCCCCAAGAAAAATTCTGGTTTGGGGTCTATTTGTAGAATAATGGTTTAGACAAACTGTCAGGCCTTTCTGAGCTTCACCCCTAATCTGCTGTTAGACCTGGGCAAGGTGGCTTGGTAAGCCTCACTTTGCTCATCCATCAAGTGGGGATAATAATGCCTACTTTATAGGGCCTTAAGTGCATTGATGTGTTTCATGTATAGAATGCTGTGCTTAGTACCTATTTTATGCTCAATAAACAGTTGAATTGTTGCCATTGTCATTGTTGGAGTGGGTCAAAGTTTCCTAGCAGGCTGGTCTACAGTAACCCAGCCTTGCCCCGTGCTGGGGAAGAATGCCAGGTCACAGGGCATCTATAAGCCAGGCTCAGCTTGAGTAGCGCTTGCAACTCATTAGCCTTCCCTCTGTGACTTCCTTCCCCTGCTTTGTGTCCCTGTGGCCCCCAAACTATGGGATAGTCTCAATAACTTGATTCTTCACAGTTCCTAAGGCCTTCTCAATTTTCCCAAGACTTTCAGAGATGCCATCCAAATTCACTTCGTGAGGACTTGGAGACGCTGACAGATGAGGGCAACCTCACTACAGAACTCCAGGGCAGCATGTCCCAGGAGGAAGCATTTCCTTCTGATATGGCTGGAACTTTCCAGTGCCTACCCTAGAATCGTTTGGGGCACAGTGGAGTTGGTGAGGTGGCATCTCTGGGACACAATGCCATTAAGCAGAAAGAGCAGACGCTGTGGTCAGCTGGCCCTTGGTTAAGGCCCTGAAGTCACTGCAGGTGGCTGGATGGCTTCCCCTCTCAGAGCCTCAATTTCCCCATCTGTAATATGGGATGACAGTGCCAACCTGGCAGGGTTATTGAGGAGGTTATTCAGCACCAGACAGGCACACGGTAGGTGTTCCACTCATTTTAGCTCCTGGAGGAGTAACTTCTGTCTGCAAGCCTTCTGCTCCAAAAGATCCTCCTGGGCAGTGGTTTCCCTAATGTATGGGAGCAGGTGCTCCCGAGTCACCGCCACAGACGCTGTTGATCATCAGGCTGAGTGGCACGTCTGCATTAACCTGATTAATGGCTGAGCTCAGTCTCAGTCTAATTGGTGAACCTAGGCACGCAGTCTGTTTATTGGTGGAGCAACGAGGAACCTGAATACTCCTGTTCTAAGAAGATGGGGCTGGGAAAGAAAGTGACTCTGCCTCCGCCTGCCAGCAACGAGGGATAATTACAGCGCTTGTCAAAATAAGATGAGCAGAGAGCCCATTCCTTGCCAGCTCGCTTCTCAAATCGCCTGGGAATTCCTGGTTTAATTAAATACCTGGGGCAAATGCTCAATGTGGGGTGTGGGCAACACGCCTGGGTTAAAAGTCCACTGCAAAGGGAGCCAGGATAAGCGCCTTCCCCACCCTCCTCACAGGCTCTGGGTGGTGCAGAGGAAGGGGGCTGGGGACATGAAAGAGAAGGGGACGGGGGAGGAGAGGATGACAAACACAGGAGAGAGAGGCAGATAAACAGAGTCAAAGGAAGCTCTGGCTGCAGCAGAAGGGATTAAATGGGACATGAAAGGGATTTCCCAACTGGGAAGCATGTCTACAAAGAAATTTTCTCTATTGATTAAGAAAATAAAATTCACGTCCTTGAGTTTGGCCATGGGCAGTGAATCCTCACTTGGGGGAGAGTAGCTGGGCTGTCAGCCCTGAACCGGCCTCTGGGTGCTGCAGCTATTTGAGATTCATTCTCTCATCAGGCCATCTTTCACCACCACTCTGGCCTTCCAGGCTGCTGCCCTCTTTCCCACCCTGGCCCAGTTTGTGCACAAGACCCATCCTCTATTCCCTCTCGAACATGGCTGAGCTTGGGTACATCACTAGGCAAGACTTAACTGGGGTCCTGGAATGATAAGTGGAAAATAAGCACTGATCATATCTTGAATTGGATAAGCCAGCATGCAAAGTGCCACCTCCCCTTGGAGGCTCCTGGGGTCTTCTCATCTTTCTTGATGGTCACAACCCAGACTCCATTCTGGCCCATCTCCTGCTGATTCTAGACTGAGGGTCTCAAACTAGTAGTCCATGGACTTGATCTAGATCGCAATTAGGTTTGTTTTCTTTGGGACACACAGTCTTTTAAAAATCAGGTGAACCTTGCATGGCATCAGTAATTCAGGTTCTCATGTAAAATCAGAAGACTGGGCCACCCAAGGCCACATCTCTACAGGCTTGAATGGTCACCTGGATCCATGCAGCAACTGTTCCCTCTAGACAGGATATGCCCTGACCTTGTCATGCATCTGACATTGTCACACTGGTTTAGACTGGGGGAAGTGAGGGCATGATATTGTACCTGCATTGCATAAGTATTGAGTCAGCTATACAAATGTCCCCTCAGACTTACTCACAGGAAGGGTAAGCCCACATTCACACGTTAATCTATCCATCCAGTCACTCATCAAGTGCTTCTGAGCACTTCCCCTGTTCTAGCCTGTGTTAGCCTGGAGATGGAGGGTTAAGCAAGACAGACATCTTACATCCACCTTCTCACTCCAGGTTTCTCCCTACTGGTGTGTAGCTGGGAATCACCTCCCCTTCAAGAACAAAGGCCTTCCTTCCCCTCACAGACCCCAAGATGAGAGCTGTGCTATCAAACAATGCAGCAGCACCATCATGTGTACAGGACGTGTGTTGGCCTGCTGGAGGAGGGGTGGGGGTGAGCTATGGCTCTAGCTTGCGGACAATATAGGGGAGGTGGCATCATGTGGTTAAAAAGACACGGATTTGGGGTAGACTGCTCAGATTTAAATCCTGGCTCAGTGCTGCCCTGGGCAAGTTATCCTCTCTTGGCCTCAGTTTTCCTCACCGGTTAAATGGGGATAAGGACAGGACAGTTCCTACCTCATGAGGTGGTTATGAGAATTAATACATGTAAAGTGATTGAAACATAGTAACAGTTCTATTTCAGGATATGGTTAATATATAAATGAGAACCAGGGATACCCACAAGCTCTGAGGCAGGAGTACACTCCCATGATTTCTAGGCATCCCTCCCTGGTCAGGGTTTTTGGGCTCATCAGCAAGACAGAGATGCTTCTCACAGGGCTGCTGGGAGCATTGTCCAAAGTGTCCGTGGCGTCCACCCAGTGTCTGGGCCACAGCAGGTGCTCGTCTGGGTTCAGCATCTCCCTTCTTCTCCCCTTCAGGCCCTGGGCTGACACCCTGGGTGTGTGGCCTCAGCATACCCTCAGGAGGAGTTCCTGCAGGTCAAGCAGCCCAGAGCTGAGGATGATGTCATTCGCTCAAGGAAGAGCTGGGTTTGCCTTCCTTCTCCTTTCCCTGCCTGACTTGAGTGGCCTTCCCTCTTCCCACAGACATGTACATACCCAACCCCTTCCTGTCATTGAAGCCTGAGCACAGATGCCGCCTCCTCAGGGAGTTCTCCCAGATTTCCCCCATTTAAAGCAGCTCTCCACTCCCCTGCATTAGCCCCTCATACCCTCCTGTTTATTTCCTTTGTAGCCCTTCTCATTGTCCCCAGTTATCTTATTGGATTGTTTTTTCCTTGAGTGTTGCCTGCTTCCATCCCCACGAGAAGAGCAGTAGATCATAAATCCCTGAAAACAAGCACTTTGTTCTGCTGTCTGTTTGTTCAGTGCTGTGTCCCCAGTCCTCAAAACAGGGCCTGGTACATAGCGGACTCTCAAAAAATATTTGTGGAATCAATGTGTGAATGAGTGGATTCATTCGTTCCAGAGGCCAGGAGATGGATCCTGGTCCTTCCCAGGGCCTGATGCTGTACTGAGACCTCCTGTGACAGATGGTTCTCATTTTAATAACTTCCTAAAGGCTGGGAGAATGCTGTCCTTGAGCCATAGAGCAGAGGACTGTTTCTCCCTCCAGCCTGACCTCACATTGAACATGTACTCACAACTACCTACACACACATGTGATAACATGGCTCTGGATGTGGTAAAGGCCATACAGATAAATGTAGAAAGCATTGCAGGAAGCCAGGCAAAGGAACATTCCAGTCCATTCCAGGGTGGGGAAGAGCCACAGCCCCAGAGAGGCTCTGATTGTTGGGCTAGACTCTGAAGGGTGAGTGTATGTTTTGCTAAAAGACAAGAAGGAGAAAAGATAAGCAAGGGGAGGGGCATGAAAAAGGGGTGTCAGGGTCAGTGTGCATGGTGCGACTGGAGGGCAGTAGGCTGAGTGGCTGAACAGAGGATACAGGATGAGAGGGGAAGAGATAAGGCCTAGAAGAGAGGCTGTGGAGTGTTTAATATCTGCTAAGCCGCCCAGGCACCTTGTGTAGGCCTTGGGGAGACTTCAGAGGCTGCTTGGCGAGCAACAGTTGTGGTCAGACTTAAACCACAGGAAGATTACACTGGTGCAGTGTGGAGCTTGGGTTTGAAGATTGGAGGTTAGAGGCGGGGAGTTATTGTCAAGGGATGAAGTCCTGTTTCAAGGAAGTGGAATTTCAGAGAGAAATGAGAAGATGGATTTAAGAGTTATTTATGAAGTAGACTCAACGTTCCATTCTTGGTGACCAAGTGAACATAGGATTGAGTAAAAGGAAAGAGTTAAAGATCACGACCACCATGCTCAGCTTTGTCACGACCTCCGTCCTGCCCCTCACTGCCACCACCACCATTGTCATTCCGGCTCACATTTACTTGACTTGAACTATGAGTCAGACACTGTTACAGGGATTATTTGGGGAAGACTCCTCAGATCCATCAAAGATTCTGTAAACCTTGAGAGGCACCTGATTCCTTCCCTTGAACTTCCTTTCCTAGATTAACTCCTTTTTTTGCTCCAGAACCAGGTGTATCTGTGCTAAGTCTTCCTTGCAGTTCTTCCGAGAGGTACAGTTGTATCAGCAAGTTTTCTAGCTCTGAGGCCACGTGCCTTGCCAACTGCCTGGCTCATGGGCCTATTGCAGGGCTACGGGCCAACAGCTTCTGGAACAGCTACATTCTACCCACCTGGTATTTCTTTCTTAATGTTTCCTATGATAGCCTAATGCTCCTGGAAGCTTCACAAGGCACAAACCATGTCTGCTTTATTCACCAGTGTATCCCTACAGTGTTAGGCATAGGAACATGCAACGGGTATTTGTTGAATAAATGTTACATCTCTACAATCCACTTTTCAGCTTGTATTGATGGCATTCAAAGTTCTGCAACATGAATGGATGAATCCTTCAAAAAAAATTTTTACTGTTCCAAGTTCCTTATGTTTTTGTGGTCAATGTTTTCAAATATGATTTTGAAAACATTGAATCAAACAGAATTTTCAATTGTAGGACTTTTCAGAGCCTTTAATGTTATAATGTATGTTGTGAATCTCCAAGAAAAGTTTCAAGTATAAAACATTTTGTAAGCTTATTTAAACACAGAGGCCCTTTTCATGGTCTAATGTTTCAAGGAACACACTTGCAGAAATGCTGGAGTTAAGTGTTCAGTGGTTTCATCAAAAGTAACACCAGCTAGCATTATCCCAGGTTTCCTTAATTATATTCTTAACATGGTTAAGAGACAGATAATCAATTTTATCAGTTAGTTGAGTACATGTCAGTTTCTTAAATCAGAGCAGGTTTTCTTAACTAAAAACATTATCATGGGCTAAGGTTGGGCCTAAAATCTTTTTGTTTGACAAAGAACCCAGGTCCATCCATACTGAAGGCATTATGCTAAGTAAATAAGTCAGAGAAAGCCAAATATGGTGTGCTCTCAGTGGAATCTAAACACAAAACAAATGAACAAACAAAACAAAACAAAACTCATGGATATGGAGAACACAGTAGTGACTGCCAAGGCAAGAAGGGCTTGGGGGTGTGTGAAATGGGTCAGGAGCTAGACTTCCAGTTGTGAAATGAACAGGACATGGGGTTGTGGTGCTCTGCAGGGTGATTAACGTCAACGGCATTGTGGTGCATATTTGAAGGTTGATGGAGAGTGGATTTTGAAATTTCTCATGACAAGAAAAAAAGAAGTTTAACTTTTTATGGTGATGGTGGTGAGATGAGACTTACTATAGTGATCATTTCACAGTATATACAAGTGTCAAATTATTTGTTCTACATCTGAAATGAATATAACGTATGTCATTCTATCCCAATTAAATAAATAACTGTATAAGTAAAAATTATCCGGAAATTCCTTTCTGGAACTGTGAATGGAAGTTTAGGTTAAATAAGACTGATATAAGGCATATACTTTTTCAGCCGGGTGAGATTTCTCTCCATTTGAGCGAAGATTCTGACAACAGGATCCTTCTTTCTGGTGGGCCTGTGGGGTGGAGATAGAGCAGCTTATCTTGGAGTGTGCAGAAGCCAAGCAGGGGCCCCCTTCTCATAGTGACCATGAGCTCTCTAGTGCACTGCCTGGCTTCCCCAGACCTGGGCTCTATGCTGGAAGCCCCTGCATCAGGAATATCCCATCTAAAGAGGAACAGGACTGCTTAGCCTGGGGCAACTATGAAATCAGTTGACTCTAAAAGCAAGTCAATGGCCCTGAAATAATGAGCTGTGAAAGAATTAGTTATGGGCCACTTTTAGCCTCTGAGATAAACTGTAAGCCTTGCTTGGAAACCAGTAGGTAAAATCTAGGCCTTACTAAGTGGGTCCACATAAAACCGTGACTTCAAAGGGTTACACTATATAATGGTGAATGAGAATATATATATCTTTAATATAAAGACTAGTGAGAAATGAATTAACACAGAAAATCTGCCTGTACTGACTTTGATGCTGAGGATCAAAGGGGAAGGGATGGGACTTATTTTCCCTGAGAATTTGTAACCATATGCTAGCCCTCACATGTATTTGTGGTGTAAAAAACCTCAAGATGAAGATTTAATGTAAAATGGCCTTGGATTGGTAGGTCTCCCACATGACTGCAAGAAGCAAACACGGTTCTTTCTGGAGAAGTGAAAATTTAACTCAGTCCTCAAATAATACTCAAAGAAAAAGTTCCAAGGAACACCTACCATCAAAAACACACAAGGAAACAAGACTCTATGAGAGAAAGCCAGAAGGAGCAAGAGACATTAGAATTCTTATTGGATACAGAATACAAGATGGCAATGTTTATATGTTTGAAGAAATAAAAGAGAAGTTTGAAAATATGAGAAACTAATAAGATACTATAAAAATATCTTAGCAGATTTGAAAAAGAATCATATAGAAATGAAAAATACTCTAATTAAAAATTTGAAGTTTGAACAGATGGAAACAGATAGGTTTGTGGGGTAAAACTGCAGTATTTCCAGAACCCCCACCCCCCGCCCCCCGCCTGGCCTTAGCTGATTTCCATATTAGTAGGTGTTTCTTCCTGCAGGCTCCAGGGACAAGGGGTGGAGAGGAAGCTGTTCTCCTCTGTTGCAGTTGGTCTAGTGCCTGTCAGTCACCGGGGCTCTACCTGCAGAGTTTCTCCCAGAAGGGGCCGGGGGAGAGGGGAGCGGGTGCCTGGTCGGGAGAGAAACAGGGAGCGAGACTGGCTGCCAGAGAGGCACTAATGGAATCAAGCCTCTTGTGAGCAATAAATGGGTTTCTTCCAGTTTATCCTTTTCCTAGACTTTTATCAGCTTCACCAGTTTCACTACTTTATTCGCTCCGGGCCGGGAACACACTTCCCTTGGAGCTACAGGTTAAAGGACAAATTGGACATAATTAAAGATAGAATTAGCAAGCAGATAGACATAAACAAAAATTTTCCAGAGGGCAGGCTAATGAGACTATGATGAAAAACATGAAAGATGACCAAAAGACATGAGAGACAGAGCAAGAAGGTCTAACACAGGGCCGCTGCTTGTGATTATTTAGGTAATACACAGCACAGCTCCAGAAGGTGCAGGTAACATCACAATCTATTGCAGAGAAATGTTAGGAGAGTCAGAGAGAAAAGTTAGACCATCTACCAATAAACAGCAGTTAGGCTAACAGTTGTCTTCTCAATTATAACAGTGTATAAAAGTGTAGTGGAATGATGTTTTCAGTGTGTCAAGAGTAAATAATCAACCTGTAAATATATAACTTTTGTTTGCCTTCTTTTCTCTTCTTCTTCCTACCTTTTCATGTGCCTCACAATTTTGACTGTACACTGGACATTGTACACAAATGTAGACCAACTGCAACAGAGAAGAGAGAACAGCTTCCTCTCCACCCCTTGTCCCTGGAGCCTGCAGGAAGAAATACCTACTAATATGGAAATCGGCTAAGGCCTGGAGCAAATTAAAGAACTGTGTAGAAGAAGAAGAGAAAAGAAGGCAAACAACAAGAGCAGACCCACATAAGATCCAGATACTGTCATCATGAGACAAGGATGTTAACTATGATTGCTATGTTAACGAAAACAGAAGAAATGATGGACAAAATGGAAGAAAATATGTAGCCTTCTGAAGTCTACTGCCTTTGCAATATTTACCTGGAATAAAAAAAAAGCACAAACTTACTGGATGGGTTTAATGGCAGATGAGATATACTATAGAATCAGTGATTCAAAGGCAGAATAACAGGTAATAGCCAAACTAAAATTGGAGAGATGAAAGAAAGGAACACTAAATAAAACCAAACAGAGCCTAAGTATTGTGTAGGTCATTGTAAAAGGTGTAACATACACATAATTTGAATCCCAGAAGTCAGGAGAGAAATTGGGCAAAAGAAATATGAAAAGGTCATTGCTAAGACTTTCCAAAACTGATGAAAGATACCAACTCATCAACTCCAGAAGCCCAGTGAACCCCCAAAAAAGATGAACGCAAATAAAATCACACATGCACAGTTCACAAACTGTTAAAAACCAAAGACAAATTCTCAAAAGCAGAGACAAAAGACAAATTATTTTCAGAAACACCTATAGTCTTTAACCTGACTTTTCAACAAAAAAGAATGAACTCTAGAAAACATCTTTAAAATGCTGAAATTAAAAAAAAATAACAAAACTGCCACTTTAGTATTATACGCACAGCAAAAAATCCTGCAAAAAATGAAACAAAATAAAGACATTTTGAGAAAAATGGAAACTAAAAATCAGCAAAAATTGAATGACATCAGACTAGCGCTAGAAGATATGCTGAAGGAAATTCTTCAGAATAAAGGATAATGATTCCAGCCAGAAACAAAAAAATTGTAAAAAGGAATGAAGAATATTACAAAAGAAATGTTTGGGTTAATATGCAGGAATATTGACTGTTTAAAATGACAATATTAATAATATCTTGTGGGATTTAAAATATATGTAGAAGTGAAATGTTTGACAACAGTAGCACAAAAAGCAAGAATAGAGAAACGTCGTTCTACTGTTGTAAAGTTGCTGCATTATTCAGGAAGTAGAAAAATCTTAACTTAAAAAATAAACTGGCACAGGCTAAGGACGTAGATGGAAACTTCTAGGGTAACCACTGAAAAATAATTCTGGAATGTGAAGTAAAAAGCAAATACAAGAAAAACATGGAATAATAAAAGTATGTGCTTAATTTCCCAAAAAGACAGGAAAGAGGAAATAAAGGAAGAAAGAAGGAAAAAGACAGAATAGGAACAAACAGCAAAGTGGTAGTATTAAACCCAACTGTACTGGTTAGTATATTTTAAATATAAATGAACTAAAAATAACAAGATGGAACTAAAATAATGAACCACAACATTTAGTTAGGAAGGAGTAATCAGAGACTAAACATTGTCAAGCTATTATTTTTGAAGAGCAGGGCTAAGATATTGATGAGATTTAGACTTTGTTACGTGTGCATGTAAAGATACCTAGGCTGTCTACTTAAAAGAATCCACATAGTAAGCGCTCTACTCTGAATTCCTTTAGAAATTCTGGTCAGTTCATCTGAATTTGATCATTAAGTCATAATTCAAGTCTGTACAGTTACAAGGTTTGGTAGAGAAGTAAAAAAGACTTTCTAACACTAAAATATTTACTAATGAGCAGGTTGCTTAAGTATTTAGTTTATACCCAAGTATGATTATTTTCAGTTAACACTGTTTTCAGTCTGTACTCATCCCACTTATGTCTTTGTTGGTTTTCTTCAGCTACTTGGTTGTTAAATATCTAAAGATGCTATGGAAATTCTAAGGAAATTGATGAAGAGAAAAAGTGCAAATCTTGCAACAGGTCAGGATTTCATAAGTCAGCAAAAGTATTATTGGAAAACTATTCTATTCGCATTTAAACTGCAAATGAAGAATTGGCAGAGTTAAACTAGGTAACAATTGAAGAAGAGAAAATTGACAAAAATGCCAGATGTTTCAAAAGAGAAAAATGTTACCTTTTACTGACTGGAAGATGCCCTTGGGAAAACTGATAAACCTCTAAAATATTTGCATAAAATGACACTCTTTATTATCATGCTGCGAAAGTTGAACACAAAATGAAGAAAGTAGCATTGGATGAAGCTATAATTCTGTCTAAAAAGTTTCATCTGTCCCCCTAAAAAAAACCAACACTTGGTAATTCCTATTTTTAATTGAAAAAAATTAGCTCGTTTGACATTATAACCTATGTGTTATTAATACAAGATAAAAAGTCTTGTTTTCATGTTTTCAGTTTCAGTTTTTCAAGGTATGGCCCCATTCAAACCCCTTTCCTTCACTATTTACAATGACTATTTTGAACTTTGTTTTAAGAAGATTCTCTTTAAGTGGTATTTTCTTATACTAATTATCCTTAGAAAAATGAGGATCACCTGTGTCTACTTTTTTTTACCTACATAAGCATCTTTCTATGTGTTTACATGGGTATGTGTGTCTTATTTTCTTTTCCACACAAGACTGAGTCTTGACACTTTCTGGATTATGCCAGTTACAATGAATGCAACAGTTTGCCAAACAGAAATCTCATGTAATCCTCCCAGCAACTCTATGAGACATTTTAGGTTTAGAAGCTGAGGTCTAGAGAGTTTAAGTGATGAACTTGTCCAGTGTCACACAGAGAGCGTTTATGACTTGATCCATATCTCCAACCCAGATGTGTCTGACTTCCAAGCCAACCTTTTAATTTTGATGCGAGAATTTCTTATCCATCTTTCTCTCTCCAGGGTCCATCTCAGAGCCTGCCACACAGTAGGTGCTTAGAAAATGTTGGCAGGTCTGAACTGGGGCTTAACTCAGGTCCTCAGTTCAGTGTGATATGGCAGAAAACTATTAATACCATTGTTCAGTTTGACTTTTGGATGTATGGCTAGGAGCTAGGTGCTATAAATCTGTAGATGGGGATGCCTCTTTAGAACAGGAACTAACAAGGAGTATATTTTTCCCATCTTGCTTTGTAGATGGTATTACTGGGAGGGAATGGAACTTCTACTGTATGTCAGGCATTGTCCAAGATGTTAAAAATTTGCATCTGCATCTCCTAAGGACTCTGCTGTAGCTATTATGATCTCGTTATTGTAGATGCACAAACTGGACTTCAGAGTGGTGAAAGCACTTGCCAGAGCTGCAAAGCCTGCAGGTGGCAGACAAAGGTTTAAGCTGTCTGCAAACATCTCTCTCTTTTCACAGCATAACTTTATCATTATGTTTGGGGCATCCAAATTGGGTTGGAAAGTGGAGGTAGGGAGTTCTGCTTGCTGGTTCTGTCACTGTTGAGAAGGCCTGCAAAGCACTCAGTCACCTTGGTGGCTGGAGGGTGAAGTCTCAGGAAGAGAGCTCGCTAGTGACAAGTATTGAATAGCAGAGCCCAAGTTTCTGGGGCATGGCTGAGAGCATCATTCATGCAGCCAAGGAAGGCAAGTCTCTCCCAGTGGGATTAATAGAGCTGGCAGCACTTGCTGTCAGGGACTGGCTAAAAGTTTGCTCTGTGTTCAGGTAGAAGGCTCAAAATCAGGGGGACTGAGAAATGATACAGCTAACTCAGGGGGCATGATATAGCAGGTTCAGGTGAGGACTGACTTGTCTGAGAGCGATGTCTCAGACCTGGCCCTCAGGATGAAGAAGCCATGGGACATGTGGAATGTTAGGAAACTTGGAGTCTAGAAGCTTATGTAGCAGTAAAAAGGGAACTTTGGGGTCGTTCCTTTTCTACCCCCCACCTCCAGCCCATTTTATAGACAGGGAAAACAGGGTCCAGAGAGGGGCAGGGATTTGTCCCAAGTCACACAGCCAAGATGATCAAGCCCATTTTTTAAAAATAGTGCGATTCCATTTACTTAAATTTCAAGTGAAATGCAGCCCTTAAAAATGTATTACTTAGGGCTATGTCCATTAATGGTAACATTAAGAAGAAGAACAAAGAGAAGAGCACATGCGAAGGGGGGTGGAAGGAGGGTTGGTATTTCCAAGGTACTGGAATATTCTGTTTTCAGCAAGTGTAGTGTACTCAGTGTGTTTCATTTTTATTGTTTTCCAAGACCCTATTTTATAGCTGGAGAAACTGGAGTTAGATAGGAGAAGCTGCTTGCCTAGGGCCACCCTATGAAAGCACCCAGCCTTACACCCCTATTCTACAGATGGGATCCCTGACATAGAGATGACACGCTTTTGGTCCAACCTAGAATGGCACAACCCAGCTGGAATCAGGTCTGCCAGCTTCTGCCCACCTGTTGGTGTGGCCACCAAGACCTCCTCCTCTGGGGACCATGAGAAATGCTTGGGGTTTTATTCTCGGATGGTGCACTTCATCCCTATTGCCTACCCATCTGCTGGGGCCCCCGCTTCTGCAGTTGAAGGAGAGAGGATTTGAAGAAAGGGCTGCCGTGCCCCCACTGGGGCAGGCCTGGGAGTGAGGTAATGCCATCAGGGTTTCTGATCTTTCAGATGCCTCAGGATCCTGCCAGGTGGGTATCAATACCTTATTACTGAAGAGGGGGACTGCTCGATCACCTCAAGCTCTAGTCACGGTGCTGTGTGGAGGGAAGGACAAGTCCACGGCACATGGTGGGTTCCATGAACTTTCCACCTGTTACCTGAGGAACATCATGGCTGCCAGCTTACCTGTAGATCAGTTACAGCCTCCATGATCTGTGTACAGGGCCAGGCAACAGGTGTGGAGACATAGCTCATCGTGAGGATGCTGCGTGAGGCATGAGCACTCCTTTTCTATTTGCCAGACCCACGGCTAGAAGTAGCAGCCTCTCACTGTGCCTCAAAATGCCTTTGGAGCCTTCTGCAGGGTGGGCTCAGGGGTGGTTTCTGGGGCAAGTGCTCCACCCAGAAAGCCCAGCTGGTCTCTCTGTAAGGTATAGGCTGTGGGAGCCGTGCCCCAAGAAAGCTCTTGGGCTGATTTCCTTGGAGATCTTGGTCGCCTCACATTTGAGTTTTCTTGGGCATGAGGTGGCCCAGATTCCCCTGGGATCTGGAAGGGAAGCAGCATGTATTGGAGGCTTTATCTGACATGGGAAGAATGCAGGCCAGAGGGCCGAAGTGAGCAGGTCAGATCCACACAGCAGCCGGGGAGCCCCTGAGGCCAGAATCCAAGTTGAGGATGATTTCCTTATTGTTATTTTTTTTAAAAATCAAATCTCTTCTTATTTCAGCTTGGGCCTGCAGTCACTGGGGAGGATAAATTTGTATTCACCTTGAGTTGTTAATAAGAAGATAGCAGCCCTGAGGACTGAGAGAGCCGGACTTAGAAGATACACTTAAACTTGTAGGGCTTGTTGGGCTGTTAACACACAGGCTATGTGCATTTGCTCCTAAACAGCTTGTTTAGCACCTATGCTGTGCCAGGCCCTGTGCAGGGGCTGGAGAGACAGTGGTGAACAGGCTAACCAGGTCCCTGCTCTCCTAGGTCTTGGAGTCTAGTGGGGGTGACAGACAATAGACAAGCAGGAAAATAAATTCCCAAGGTTTGGATTGGGATAAGCACTATTGGGAAAAAAGAGGGCAGTAAGATGAGCCATCTGGTCAGGGTAGGGGTTACCTCAACTAGAGAGGTCAGAAATATGAGGAGGGGGTGTTTTTCCTGAATGCCAAGGAGGAGCTGCCAGCCACGGAAAGTGTGGTGGCCAGAGGCAGGAACAAGCTCATTTGCAGAGGCCCAAAGGAGCCACAAAGATGGGTGGGGAATGCGTTCAGGGGGGGCAGCAGGGGCCAGAGCAGCCACTGCTTGAGGGCAATAGTCAGGAGTGTGGACTTACTGGATGTACCGAAGGAAACCATTGAAAAGTTTTATGTCCGAGAGTGATGACCTGACATATGCATTGACAGGGATTTGTAGGAGGCAGGTTTGGTACAAGGAGACCAAGGAAACTGTTGCCAGTAGTCCAGGCTAGAGATGAGGTTGGCTTAGACTAGGGAGGCAGTGGACGAGGGGGGCAGACGTGGAAGACTCAAGATATATTTTGCAGGTCATGACCACAGGACTTGCAAATTATATATGGATGATGTGTAAGACCAGGAGAGTGGATGCAACTACAGAGGGAGGAGGAGAACAGGAAGCCAGCCTGGAGCCCTGGGGCCAGCCACCATTTAGTGGGTACCAGTGGAGGAGAATTCAATGAAGAAGGCTGAGAAGGAATGGCCAGAAACTGTTTCACTGAATAGTATTGGTTAAATGAATGATTTAGTGAAGGGACACTTAGAGGAACATTTGGTGAAGGATTCCTCCTTCTGGGCTCCTAGGAAGGAGGATGCCCTTCTGCTGGAGCACAGAGCACTGAGTATGCTGTGGGCATTGCTTTAAGACCATCTCCTCCATGGACTGATAGCTTTTGAGAGCTGGACCTGGTGTCATTTATGCATCTCCTGGGTCAAGGACATGGCTTGGTGCAAAAGAGTCCTCTGGAGTGAGGACTGGAGGACATAGCCATGTATGTCATGGACAGTGAGAAGTGCCAGGGGCCAGCTATCCTAAAATTGTGTCCCCCCTTCCCCCATGACCCCTCTCACACCCAGTAGTGATGCCTGAAACTCCAGCACTAAGCTCACTCCGGCCTCAGTCGCTCTGAGCTGAAGCCCTGTCTCTAATTACATCTTACATCCCAGAGGGAATTGCATATTTCCTCCTTGCTTTCTGGGCTCCATGCAGAGGAGGAGAGAAGCTGGAGGCGACGAGGGCCTCCGAGGTGACAGAGAGGCTTGGGAACAGGGATGGATGGGGGAGAGGGCAAAAGAGGAGGAATGACTGTGTGTGCAGACAGACCCTCCCAGTGGGCCCAACCCAGAAATGAGTCCAATGTTAAGGCCATCCTGAGAGAGTGATGAGTAGGAGCTTCAAGGCTGTGAGGAAGGAACTGGCCTTAGGGGACTTCCCACCCCCACCCTATTGTAAAAGGGGCTTGGAGTAATAATGATGGTAATGATCTTCATCATCATCATAGAATGTTTACTATCTATTGTGTATCTGCTTTGTCAGGCTGTGTGGGACTGATCAGATCAGATCACCCCTGCTTAATTATCAGCTCAAATTCCAGACTGGTGTGTTCCTCGGAGTGGTTATGGGGATGACATACCTCCTTGAGAACATGCCTTGGAAGTTGGAGCGACATGCACTTATTCAGAAGATTCCTGCCCATACTGGGGAGGGAGTGCAGGATAGTCATTAAGGGCTCTAGACTTGGCCCTGGCTGACAGCAATTCTTGGAGCCTCAGTTTCCTCATCTGCAAAATGGGAAGAATCATAGTAACTTCCTCCCAGGGTTATTTGAGGGACTAGGTGAGATTTTCCTTGCAAAGGTTTGGCACAGAGCTGAACTCAGCTTGCATTAATTGATCTTGCTTTAAAAGCCTGGAGGGAAATGGTGCTGGGTCTGTGGCCAGAGCATCAGCTGCTTCGCTCAGGGTCTCAGCAGGAACCAATGACTCACTCACACTGGGAGATTTGAAGACAGCGGTGTAGGCAGGGTGTGGGAGGGCACGTGGATAGTACCCTGGGCTAGGAACACTGGGTGCCTTTAACACTCCAGTCTAAAGAGTGGAGGGAAACTATCAGCACCCAGAGACAGGGAGACGTGTACAGAGAGGGCTGCCTGAGAGTTGACCTTTTTTTGAGGGTTCAGGCAGCTGAGTACACCCCCACAGGAAGGAACCTGGGAGTAGACATCATGTCACTCTCCTCTGCCTTCACATTCCTGTTGGTGCTCCATTAACAGCTCCAAACAGCTGGAAGGAAGAGGTAGAGTCCTTAGCAACGGAGTCCTCCCAGGCTGGCCTCCCCATCTGATGCCCATGTTACAGATGCAGAAACTGAGGCTCAGAGGCATGACTGCACTTGCCCAGAATCATAGAATTTTAGCCACCTGACTCCTAAATCCATGTTCTTAACTATTATCCTACATGGCTCCACTCATCAATACCCTGAGTTGCGTGTTACTTTCCCCATTGTATAGTCCAGGGAACATGTTTTTCAGACAGGTAAAATGACTAGTCTAAGGTCACAGAGCAGAATCTGGATGGTGGAAACCAGGCGTGGGGCCCCCGATGCCAGGTTGCTTTCATCATTTAGCACAATCCTGCCTCGGCGGGAAGAGAGAAGGTTCTGGAAACTGTTTAGATCACAGCTGTTACCTCTCTGAGCCACCAGGCCAAAATAAGGTGGCTGTGAGGGTGGTTGTCTGGGGAGAAGTGGTTATTCCCCCCACCTCACCTTGCAGGGCCCTATTCTGGTGAAGCCATTGGGTGTAGTCTCTCCCCAGCAATGGTTTTCCAGAGAGGAGCTTCACAGGCTTGACTCTCCTCTCCCTGATCCATCTTGCCTAATAGCTTGGAGACATTTCCTGGCCTCCTGCCCCCCTCCTTTCCTGCCCCCACTCCCAAGCAGCTCTCTAGACTTCTGAGTGGGTTTTTTTTTATTCTGTTCTCTCTGCTCTAGACAGATAATCATAAGGCAGTTTGCCAAGGTCATTTTGAACTCCAGCGCACTGCAGGTAAGGGAGTGAGGGCGAGCTAAATCACAGAGAGCCAGCCCCGGGCAGCGTCGGGTCTCCCAAGGTGCGGGGGGAAGGGGCAGACTCTGGTCCTATCCCTCTTCCCACTCTAGCTTGACTCAGTGGGACTGGGCTGGCAGCAGGGAAATGTTTGCCTTCCATTATTTCATCCTTGTGGAGGGCGGGAGAGGAGAGGGTGATTTTGATGATTGTAGAGACAAAATTCTGGTCACATTCTGGACAAAAAATGGTCAGCTCTTGCAGGGAGATGGGACAGGACTCTGCCTGTTTCCTAAGATGGAGGTTTGGCTTTCTCTCTAATAATATGCCCATTCTTCTGATAGGAAAACTGAGGTCCAGGGAAAATAAGGCAGCGTCCAAGGACACATGGATGGTAGTAACTGGTGGAATGAGACAGCCGTGCTCATCTGCCGTGGGCTAGTAGAAGGAGCTGCCAGGTCAGGAACTAGGAGTCCTCAGTGAATCTAGACTCTCTGACAGTCTGTGTGAGCCTTGGCAAGCCACTGCCATGCTCTGGGTTTCAGAGTTTGACTGTTTCATTTTTATTAAGCACCTACCTTGTGTGTGGCACTGGGATACTGAGGGAACAAACCAAATCCTGCTTTATGGGGCTCCTATTCCACAGGAGACTCTCACCTGGACCCTCACATGTTTAATCCTCACACCAACCACCTAAGGTGGGCATCACTAATGCCATTTCACTTGTGAGAAGGCTTAGCTTCACCTCTACACTGGTGGGACCAGAGGGGACAGCTCCTCAAACAATTCCCTGCAGCCCTGATGTTCTTCCAGAGAGAAGAGGAGTGCTGTTCTTGTGAGGCTGCACATCTCCGAGACTTGAAATTTTATTTATTTGGTCTGGAGATGAGTGATCAGACTTTTTTTCAAAAGTGGATTTACCTTCTTAATTATGTTTGAATTAGATTTGCAATGATATTAATTCCCACTCCCTGAATAAACATGGGAAGCAAGGGTTTGTTTAGGCAAAGACCTCTACAAGTGTGAGTCGAGGGGTGGGATTGTAGCATTTCCCGCAGGTTTTCAGAGGGTGATCACCCATGCAGGGAACAATTGGGTGTGGGGCTGCCAGATTTACCGAGTTTGGGGCTAAGTAGGAGGGAGCGTCTCAAGGCAGTCTCCTCCTATCTTTTCTCTGGTTCTTTACTGACAAGGAGCTGGGTGTTCATTGTGTACCTACTAGATTTTGGGGAAGCAAAGAAACATGCGATATCCGGGTCCCTGTCCCTATGGTCTGAATGTGCCCTCAGAATTCATATGTTGAAACCTAATGCCCAATGTAGTGGTATGAGGAGGTGTGACCTTTGGGTGGTGCTTATGTCATGATGGGGGCGGTTGGGGAGATGGGGGCTTGGGGGGCCTCATGAATGAGATCAGTGTCCTGATAATAGAGGCCACAGAGAGCTCCCTCACCCTTTCTACTATGTGAGCACATAGCAAGAAGAGAGCCTTCTGCAAATTACAAAAGGTGCTCTCACCAGACACAGAGTCTGCCAGAACCTTGATCTTGGACTTCCTATCCCCCAAACTGTGAAAAATAAATGTTTGTTGTTTATCAGCCACCCAGTTTATGGCATTTTGTTATAGCATACAGAAAGGACTAAGACACCTGTGTTCTGGCTTTTTCTCACAAACACTGCTGGCCTTTCCTTGTGGCCTCTCAGTTTAATGACAGTATAGAAGGCTCATCTTCCCTCTGCCCATGGCCCTGAGTTATGAGGCCAGGGGTCAAGCAGAACTTGTGTCTCTCTGTGTCATCACTGGGGAGCAGAGGACATGGCCTGTCTCCAAGGCAGGTGCTAACCTAATCTACACCCTCTGAGACAGAGCCCGGCAGGCACCACTGCTCCGGACTGCTCCCCAGGGCTGCAGGCCTTGCAGACCCCACGGCTGAGTCAGAGCTGAAACAGGGTCTGAAGCCACAGGACAATTTAGCAGCTAAGGAGAAATAGAAACTGTGAGAGCAAACCAAGGAGGCAGCTACTGGTGGAGGGAAACAATCTTGTCAGACTCTCTGTGAGAAACTGAGGTCACCAGCACAGGACTGTGCACACAGGCGGAGGCTTCTGCTGCACTGGGAGGCCCTGTGCACCCTCCCACAGGCTCATGCTTCTCTGGGCCATGCAGCCAGTCTTGTCTGGAGTGTTGATGGGGCAGAGACTGAGTGGGGTGCAGTTGGGCAACTTTGGGGCTACACTGAACCAGTGAATAAGCAACTTAGCTATGAAAACATTTGAGGGCCTGACCCTCACCAGCCCACCCAGGCTAGTCCATCGCCCATCTGCCCTACTCCCTGCTGGAACCACATTTATTTACTGTTTATCAGAGATGTTGGCTGTGCCTATTTGGCTGATCAGGAGACTGGCTTTTTGAGAGGAGATGTGACTTCCCTAGCATTGTAATGGAAAAGATAAAATTCGGACTTCATGCACACCAGTATTGGGATTCACAGTTAGCCCTTTTGGTCAAAGACCTTTAACTGGGTCACTGGGTGTCCACAGCAGCCCTCTGCTAAGAGGGGGGTAGCTACCCTCATTTTAAAGATGAGGAAAGTAAGGCACGGAGCTGTCAAGATGCTGATCTGATGCCACACAACTAGGGCATTAAGAGCAGAGGTCCACGTGCTGGGCCCTATCAAGTTCCAGACACTGTGCCAAGTGCTGCACACAGGAGGCAGGGTGCCTGGTGGTTGAGGCCTGAGGGGATTGTGGACCCTGGTAGTGTGGCCTCCAGCTAGCTACCCAACCCTCTCTGCATCAGTCCCCAGTGGAAGAATTAGGATAAAAGCAATACAAGTCACATAGGATTGTGAGGTAGCATGAGGGAAGCAGCACCATGCTCACCAGAAAGGCCCCACAAAGTTGGCTAGAATGAATCCTCCTCTGCTCTTCCTGGTTCCAGGAATATCCCTGCCTTTTCCTCTTTGAGCTCTCTAAGTCTGTGTTTTCTCCTTTCTTGGTATTCTGGATAACCAGAGACTCTTCCCCAATTTGGGGTGCAGGCCATGTTCCATGCTGGCCACCCACAGAGAGCAGAGAACAAAGGAAGCACTGCTTGACTTCTGAGTCTCTAAACAGGCTTTGCGAAAGAAAAGGCTGTTTTCTTTGATGTCTTGGACTGTCTGAATTCCAAAAGCCCAGAGCTTTGAAGGACTCCTGCAAAAATGATTTATGCTTGGTCAGAGGAGCCTCTGCCTCCCCACACCTTCCCCTGCCTTGTACCCCAAAATGTGCCTGGACTGCTGTGAGGAGGAGGGGGAGAATCAAAAAGGATGGTGGTCAACAGAAGAGACTGTGACCCTGCCCTCCAGCTGTGTGCCCTGGGTTGGGGAGGCAGACATTCCCCACGGGAGCAGGAGGGGGCAGGTGGGAGAGCAGACGGCAGACATAGCCTCATGGCCTGTGATCTGGGCACCAAGATGGCTTCACGGGGTGTCCAGGGCAATGGGTCTGGGCCTCATTCCAGAAAGCTCAATATCTCTGTACCTAAGAGAGAAAGACAGAGACAGAGACAGAGAGGGAAGGAGGGAGATGGAACTGGACTCAAGAGGCCTCGGGTGCTGCTGAGAATACCCCAGGGATCATCATGGGCCTGTGATCTGGGGTGAGATGGGTCAAGGACATCTGGTGGATGGCAAGCGCAGACAGAAGACTGAGGATCAAAATTTTTTTCATGTTTTGGCAGTCCTGCCTGAGATAGAAACTGACATGGAAATGCAACTCCAGAGAACGGGATGGGGAACCTAAATTAGCTAAGATTTTGTTTCTTTCACTCTGCAGAATAGGGGCTTGAAGTTGAAATTAAGTTTGGTTACTGTACAATAAAGAAAGTAACATTTTTTTGCTTATCCAAGTTTGTGGTCTGAGTTTGCTGCAGGCTATAAGCCAAGAAGAAGTTTTAAAATGAAGAACAGATCTTTAGGATTTAGGTCAGTCCAAGGACTAGAAAAAAGGAGGGTCAAGGAAGGCTTCCTGGAGGAGGTGACCCAGGAACTGGATTTTGAAGTTCATGGAAGAGTTGGCCAGCTAGATAATGGTGGTGGTGGTGGTGGTGGTGAGGGTGTTTCAGGCTTAGGAATTGTCTATGGAAAGGGTTGGCAGAGAGAGAGAGAGAAGGCAGTCCTGTTTAGGAAGTTCAGAGTGGCCTGAGGCCAGGTGTCCATGGAAAATAGGGTAAGATAGGTCTGGAAAGAGATAGGGCCAGGAATTGGATGTCTGTAATTGGTGAAGATTTCAGAGGCCATGCTGGTTGTTTTGAGGGCCTGCTTCCCCTGGGATTGGGGGACTGGGGCTCCTGCAGTGCCTCAAACACTGCTGGCATTCTCTAGGCTGATTTAGAGGTAAAAATAGCAAACTACATTTCTATCATGCTGCACTGTGGGGTAAAGGAACCAATCCTATTTCTTCAACAAAGCAAATTATTAAAATGTCCTCATTAGGAACAGGGGCAGCATAACAAAGCATGCTAATTATGAGATTTAAAGCTCCCAGTGCCTTAGGGCTGATAATACCAAAGATAGGAATAATTGTTAGTGGTAGACTTGCCAGGGGAAGATTTGATCTCATTATTTCATGAAAATTGAAGTCAGCACTTATGTAATGTGCAACGTTTTGCCTCAGGCCTAAGGGTCACAGGAACCTCACCGTCTCACTGGCGGTCCTCAGATTACCAACATCAGCAAAACCTGGAAAATGGGGATGGATGTTCAGGTCCCATCCCAGCCCCAGTGAAACAGAATTTACATGTCAACAACCCCACATGATCTGTATGAACAAAAGTTTGAAAGCACTGATGTAGAAGGTAAAGGCTTCTAAAGACCCCTCAGTGTAACAATTCCCTTCTGTAATTCCCTATAGGTCTGTTTACTGCCACATCTTCACCTGCTTCTACTGATGTCCAGAGCTCATGGTACCTTCCTACAGGGTCATGTCTAAGACCCACGTGCTCCCTTCCATGTGAGAATGGGTCTATCAGTGAGGGCTCTTCGTTGCAAACTACAGAATCCACTCTAGTTGATTTTTTACAGAGAAAGAATTTATTAAGATATATTTGGTAATTCAGAGAATTTCCAAGAAGGTCAACATGTTAGCATTGGAGGCCATCCTACCTGGAATGATATTCAAGCCCTGCCTTGGGGGGTCCTCCAGGAAAACCCCCCACCTGATATCTCCACTGTTCAACACAGGTGCCATGGCTACACTAGGAAGGAGACCCCAGAACTTCCCCACCACCACCTCCAGAAAGCTGTTTGCTGCCACCCTCACCAAAAATGGATTCTGTACTTCATCAGGTGGACTTCTTCCAAATAAAGCCTTTTGTGGCTCCCTTTGCTATCCTAGCCCTAGCTAGGTGCAAGGGGAAGTCTGAGGGTAAGTTCCCATCTTCTAAAGCTAGGAATTCTCCAAACATAGGAAAAGTGTTCAGTAGATCCTGGAAGATCACCAACAGCTAGGGGACAGTCTTGTGGGCAGCTTCCTGTGTATGAGGGACAGAAGGGTGTGAGGGAGTCAGACAGCCCCCTCCTTATCCTTGAAACCCAGTTACATGATGTGCTAGACTTTGGGGAAGTCATTTCACTTCATGAGCCCCAGTTTCCCCATCTACAAAACAAGAAGAGTAGTATCAGCATCATTATACTGTTGGGAGGATTAAAAGGAGCACTTGGCAAAGCTGCTAATGCAGTAAGTACCTGACACACTGGCTATCATTAATAAAATGCTCATTAGCTATGAGGTCATCACTAGCAATAGTTCCTGTTCAGAAGTCCCAGCAACCTTCTGGGCTTTGAGTTTGTGTTACCATGCAAAGAATCAACAAACATTTAAGGAGCAATGTGTACCTACTATGTGCTAGGTACTGTCCTAGGTGCTGGAATGGTAAATGACAGATACAGTGTCTGCCTTCCGAGAGCTGGCCATTGAGAAGAAACAATATACCCATAGTATTCTGCAATGAGCTGCTGACCACCGTGAGAAGGGTCTCTCTCAGCATTAATCCTGGAGGAAACCATTCAAGGAGACAGTATTCAAGGACAAGATTGGCAAGTGAGCAAGGATGGGAAGAAAGGCATTTAAAGTCTACAGACTAGAAAGAACAAAAGCATGGAAGGGTAGGGATGCAAGGTGCTTTTGGAGAAGACTATATCACTAAGAGTCTATGCATTGGAGTCAGACTATCTAATGTGGATTCAAATTCCAACTCTGCCTTTTATAAGTTCTAACTCTGGGCGACTGTGTTACTCTACCCTGCAAGTCTATGGTTTGTCATCTGTCAAACAGGAATATTGGTCACAGAACCAATCTCAGAGGCTCACAGGAAGATGCATGTTTAACAGCAAGCACAGTGCCTACACGCTAAGCAGGGGCTCAGAAAATGCAAGCAGGGATGGCTTATGACTCAGGCTGGAGGTTACGGTGAGCAGTGCCTTGGTGGAGACCAGGCTTTACAAACACCTTGCATCCTTTCACAAGGCAGTGACATCTATGGTATTTGCTGGCCTGGCAGCCATTCCTCTTCTTCGAGGAAGAGCTCCTTCATTTTCTCATTCCTCCAAATACAGTTCATTTGGTCGTTCAAGCAGAATTCTCCTTCCTCCCAGATCCTGGCCAATTAGAGCACAGAACATAGCCAATCTAGGCTAATGAGAGCCAGTCCTGGGACTTTTCCTGGAACTATTGAGGAGATGCCTTTCCCATTGAGGGTGCTCAGCTGGCAGGGTATAAATCTGAGGATGCTGGTAGCTACTCTTGGCACCCCAAGGTTAGAGTGCTTCAGTGAACAAGGCCAAAAACGAGGGGAGCAGATCTGAGAAATGGAAATTAACAGATTCTTGTTGACATTTCCTTTGAGCTCCTGGATTCAGCTGTGACTGAAGTTAACTCTACCCTGGCTTCCTATTACATGAACCAATAAATCCTCTTTTTGCCTAAATTGTAAGAGTTGGCTTTCTGTTGTTTGAAACCAAAAAGTTCCTTACTAACAAAGATGGGATGCCCACTCACCCTTCATTCCACAAAGAGGTCATGGGCCCATCTTTGAGGCTAATGATCATCTCCTATTCAATAGGACTGCCAGCTCTGTGGAAGAATTGAACAGAGCCCAGTGGGCTCCATTCTGAAATTCAGAGTATTAACCTGCCAGGAATGACATTCCCTATATGCATTCAGACACAGTGCAAATCCCCAAGAGAAGTCTCCTCCTTCCCAAATAAAAAATGACCTCAAGTCTTTAGGCCCTTGGATTTCTCTAACTGGATGTCTCTGACCCTGTGACATCTTGAGCTCCCAGAATGGGTCCCAGGTTTCTTGTCCATAAGCAGCGAGTGGGAAGTAGATGGTAAAGGGCCCTGTTTATGCTACCATCTCACAAAGCCCTCACCTTTCTGAACAAAGCTTGGCATTGCCCCATCAGCAACATCATGTCCTTGGACATTTGTTTGCAACCATTTTGCAGACACCTTAGGAAGATAAGATAAGTTTTTTGGAGCTCCTGCTGGTCCCCAGGCACTACATGTAGTGTTTCCCATTTATTTCTCATGCCAACCATGCAAGGTGGCCCATTCTACAGATGAGGAAAGTCACCCAGCTCACAAACCCCACTGTGGAACTGAAGTCTGCCCTGCAGTTTTTGTACTAGTCCACAAGGAGCTGGGAGGGTCTAACAGGCCTTCGAAACAGCAATCCTGATACCCAGAGACCACTCACTTGCAGCTTACTCCTGAAAAAAGGGCCTGCTGACTGGGACAGGGCACTTGAGAGGTGATGGGGAGAGGGGCCAGGCAGCTGCCGCAGCCCCTCCTTCCAGAGCAGCTGGACTGCTGAGCTGGAGCGGCTTGGGTGGGACTGGCAGATGAGAAGCAGGTTTCCTGTAGGGAAGGCCCCGGGCAGAATTTATCGAGTTCCTATGCAGTTAATCCTTGATGCTCCCAGGAAAGCTCTGGGGGACTTTTCCAAATCCTTCAGTTCTCAAATACCACCCCAGCATGCCACCTCCCTGCTACATGCGGCAAAGGATAGGTAAAAAATAAAATGACCCCTTTAGAACTTTTGTGCTTCTATAAATACAGGATGATTATCGTTTTTGAAACTATTGCAATAAACTCTGCCCCACAAATATATGCTCTGTGTTATTAGATTGCATTGTTACTCACAGAACAAAGGTGTTTTGCTTTATTTTATTTTTTAAATACTTCCACTGTTATTGAGAACCCAAGGACAGGTAGAGGGAAATGCAGTTTTTTGAGATGTGTGTGCCGGGAGCAGGTCTGAGTGTGGAGGCATGTGTGTAAACCTCCAGTGACCTTCCCACACCTTCAGGCCTCCAAGGAACCCAATTCAAATCTGAGCCTTTGCAAAATAAAGTGACAACTGCCAGTGTCTTCAGATCATCTGCAAATGGTTGAAAAGGCCAGTGTCAAACCCATGTGACTGGTTCTGCGATGGCTCTAGGCTGCTGACCTCTGCATGTGGCCTCACACTGGCTCTTCACAGTAGTCATAGCTCATTTTGTAGGTGAGCTGAGGCTCTCGGAGGTAAAATGACTTTTCCAAAGTTCTACAGAAGCCACAGGACTAGGGTCAGAATACTCACCCATGTCCCCCTGATGCCATGCCCATGTAGTTTCTCCCGGGCCAGCAACACTGCCTCAGTCTAATTCACCTCTGCAAACACTTATTCATTCACTTGCCTCAAATCTCTTTTGTAATGAGGCAGAATATTAGCGAGTATGTAAGTAGATATATAGCTTTACTTAACTTCTGCCATAGTCATATGTCAGGCACTGGAAGCTGTAGGCTTGCTCGGCTTGCTCTCTGACTTTAAAGCCTCATGGCCTGAAGTTCATGCTGGGCTCCTGGTGAAGAGCAATGGTGTCATGGAGCATAGAGTAGGGTCACCTAAGCCAGCCCTGGAATAGAGGAGAGAAAAGGATGGCTTCTTGGAGGAAGTGATGCCTATGTCAACTCCCAGAGGATAGGATGTAGCTAGTCAGATGAAGGGCTAGTGTGAGGCTCTGCAAAGGGGTTCCAAGCAGTGGGGACAAGATGAAAGCAGCTGACAATACCCCAACCTTCCCCTTCCAGATGTCACTACCTGAGTTCCACTGGTGACTCTCCAATTCCAGCAAATCTTCAAGGCCCAGAAGGGCAGGTCTCCAATTAAAGAGGGGCACAATCTGGGTACAATGCATATTGATGTGCAAGAGGATCAGTGGACCTGTCCAGTGACAGCTCCAATAGCCCAGAAAGAGCAGAAAAGCCCAGGACTCAGAATCTGGTAGGTCTGAGTTCAAATCCTCCCTGACCATGACCCTCGACTTCATTGACCTCCTTTTCTTCATCTGCAGAAAGAGGCTACCATGTAAGTTGGCTGAGGACTTATAGTGAGCGTGTGCTATGGGCAAGGTACTGATTGAAGCCCTGCAGACTGGTTCTCACTTCAATCACAACCTCTGAACAGACTTTCACAAATGGGGAAGCTGGGGCCTGAGAAAGGTGACATGAGCACAGCAAGGTCACGCAGCTGGAAGGCAGAGGAGCCAGGTTTTGAACCCAGGCGTGGGTGAAAGTTTATAACATCCTGGGCATACAGTGGGAGCCAGGAACATGAGAGTCAGCAGGGCTGAGCTGGGGCCTGGCCTCTGGGAGAAATTCCAGCGGTGGTTGTACGATGGAACTGCATGGAGCATGTGCTGCCCCAGGAGAGCAGCCTGGTTGGCTCTGGCATTTTGGGCAGCCCCGTTTCCCTGATGACCCTGATACAGAGCCCTGTGCAGAGGTGAGGCCTCTGAGCCCAGGCCTCAGGGAGGGAGACACAACCAAGAGGCCCCGACTAATACCCTCAGCAAGGGCTGAGACACAGAGGCGTCTGAGACATCAGAGACACAATGACTGGAATTACTCCCTTCAACCAGGCGGACCTGGGGATTCAGACGAGTCACTCAGCCCCCACACCTACCCAGGCAGAAACCTCCAGAACACTCTTCTGTTGCCTGGGGAAGTGCCTTTTCACCATGTATGGCTGGCATTGTAATACTACAGTCTTAGTCAGAGATGCACATGGCAGGAAAGGTCAAGGCACCCAAATTAACTGAAGGGAAAACTGCTCATCGACAAAGAGCTGTATAGAGTTTCACAGAGGTCTTCTTTCCTCCGCATTTCAGGGAGGGAATGCACATGGACCATGGGCAGGGATGGGCTCACTACAGGCATGGGAGTGCTTGGTGATTCCCACTGTATGTCAAGCCTTTGCTAAGTCTCAGGCATGACCAAGGACTTTTACACAGATTATGTTTTTTATCCTATGAAACCCTATGTAACAGGTATTATGTCCCGCATTTTACAGAAGAGCACACCAAGGCTCAGGGCTGTTAGGTCACATGCCTAAGGCCATCCAGTTGGTAAATGCTTGAGTCAGTTAGGACCCAGCCAGTCTGCAGAGTCCAGGCTCAGCCCTTGTGGGACAGGCCCCTTGGACACTTGAGATGGTGACCTGCCCAGGAACAGAACTGCTTCCCAAGAGCAGGCCAGACTGCCTCTCCAGTGTGGGTGCTTCCCATCCATCCTAGGCACGCAGTAGGATCCAGTAAGTGAGGCACATCAGAATGTGCCCTGGGCCTCATTAAGACTACAGTGTCCTAGACAGAGTTCCCTGGACCTTTGGTACAGGCCAACTCTAGCACACCTGCAAACAGAAGTCCCCTTATTTTGTTTAACCAGCAAAATGGAGTTGCAAATTTGTTCTCCCTATCTCAACTGACTTCTCAAAGGCAGGGTTTTGTAGGATAGGAATCCCTCTGACACCTGGCAAGCCCTCAGAGAACTTGGAGAACCCGATTGCGCAGAGGGAGCTGTCTGGATCCTCACTAGCCAGGCTGCAGAACAGGGCTCTGGGCTGGGGCTTGGGAGTCAGGCTGCTAGGGCAGCCAGGGGCGAGGCCCTCCTCTCTCAGGATCTCTGTGCAGTGAAGCATGGATTAGTTGAAATCCAGTTTTTTCCTTCTGGATTTGATATTTTGTGAGTATCCACTGTGGGACATGCAACAGATATTTCATGAAACAGCTCTATGCACTAATTATGTTGTGAGTGCTTTACATGAATCATTTCCTTCCCAAAACCCCATGGGATAGGCTCTCTTGTTACTATTATTGCTATGTTACAGATGGGAAGAAAGAAGAACTCAGGGGTCAGATGACTTGCCAAAGGTCACACAGCTAGCCAGTGACAGAGCCAAGATTCAAACCCAGATGGTCTGGTTCCAGAGCCTGGAACATTCACCCTTACATCCTCCTGTTTCACATGTGCGTTTCAGGCATGACAAAGCCACGTCTGAGGAACTAGAAGTGTACAGTGGTGTCCAACAGGGCTGCTGCTGTCATGAGAGTGGCGGGAGGTGTAGTGCTAGAGCCACGGTCAGGAGGGGAGGGCAGAGCCGGGAGGGGTAAAATTAGTGCTGTGGATTATCAGAAACCACTGGCATGGGAAGGGGCAGCCAGATTTACATTCAGAAAGATGGGTCTGAATGCACTGGGGATGAGGGGATAAGGTGGAGGTAGGGAGGCCACTACAGGAAAGCCAGGGATGGCCCTGGGGCTGCACCCGGGCCACGCCACGAGGTGAGCAGAGGAGAGGAAGAAGGCTGTTGGCCTCAGGTGACAGGAGGGCCGTAGGGGAGGAACGAGTCAGCAGAACTCGGGTTCTAGCAGGGGATCCGAACTGGGAGGGTGGGAGCTGCTGACCGAGAAGAGGATACTGGCTGATGGGCAGATGGGGTAAGAGGAGTGGAGCCCAGTTTGGGGCAGACGAGTCGCCGCAGACATCTGAAGGAGGTGTCCAGCATCTGCGGGTGCGCGGCTGAAGCTCAGAGGGCAAACGTGGGTGCTGGAGCGTGTGGCGTCATCGGCATATGGGTGCGCGGGGGAAGGGCCAGGCTCTCCCAGGAGGTGATACGCTCCAGGAGTACACAGGGAGGGCTAAGGGCAGAGCTCTGAGGACCCCCTTCTTGAAGGAAGAGAGAGCTCATCAACGTCTTACCTCTCCTCAGCTTTATGCTTGCTGAGTCCTGGTCCTGCCAGCTAGGACTCTTAGGGTACCGAACAATTACCCTCTTCTTTCAAACTCGGCTCTGAGAAGCAGTAACAGGCCACAGTCCCAGAACTCTGCCTCTGCTCTGGCATCGGCCCAGGATTCTTCAGCAGGCTCTGAATCGTGTAATTATCCATGCAATAATTATGCCTGGCAGAAACCTTCAGCTTTCCGGGGGAAGGGCTTCCCAGAGCATCACCTAACAGTCCAATCACTGCCAGCCCGTTCTGAGAATGCTCACTGCAGCCCAACTCCCTTCCCCTGCCCAAGATCAGAGTGCACGCAGTCCCTGGCCAGAGGGAGCTGGGACATGCCCTGCAGGAGCAGGTGGGCACCTGGCAGTCTGTTTCTCTGGGGGGAACTGTCAGCTCCACTCTGTGTGTCTTCCTAGAAGGACACAGCCCCATCTCAGACTGCGAGCTTCTGCCATCTCCCATGGCCCTATTTGTGACCCAGAGGGGAAAAAAATACATCAACTCAGAGCAAGCAGCTAATCAGTGTACTCAGTTGCCTCGGGTCTTTCAATGTAATTATAATTCCTCCTAAGGCACTAGTAAGTGTCAGACTCATTTCAACAACTGCTGCAGACACGATAATCAAAGCACCAGGATTCCTTTGTTCCAAATCCTATACAGACAAGGCTCAGAAAGTATGCTTTGGAGGGAAAACTAAGCATGGGATTTTTTTTTTTCACCTCCTCTCCTTCCTGCTTCCTTCCTTACAGAGATCAGCAAGAAGCTCCAGAATGTCCCACATGCAGCTGGAAACAGACCCACACCTACGGGGCTGTGACTGTGGCTCTCACAATGCTCACAGGCACGCCAGAGAAGCCTTGTGATGAGGCAGGAGTGATGCCCAGGGGAGGCTGCTGGCTGCTCCCCAGAGACCTCACCAGGTGGCTTTTCCCTTGGTGCATTCCCCAGCCTCTGGCCTCCAGCCTTGGAGGTTCAGAAACCTGATTCTGCTGGTGCACCCAGAAGGGATCCATCTGTCAGGAGAACACTCCCATGAACCCCGATCAGGAGACCAGACCATGAGATACACTGAGGAATGGAACTGCCATGCACAACAGGAGTGCTGAGGTTGCTGCAACCAGTGCTGGCTCTGTCAGGAGGCAGGGCTGCCTGGGGAGGCACGTTATCATCATAATAATGTTTCCTGGTGAACCTAGAATCATCAGGGATGCTGGCTGAACCCCTCAAATACTTAGTGGCAGCAAGCTCTGACCATCTGCTGCATCCTCTCCCTGGGATAGAGACAACTGATACCACAGCCACACTGGAATGTCGCAGGTCAGGAGCACTTCCCTGGAAAGGCTTGGGGTGGGCCTTTCCAGCCAACCTCTGGTTCCTAAGCTGCTCTTCTCCATGCCCAAGATGACCAAACAGCATCTGGATTCAGACTCCTTCCCCGAGCCTGGCCCCACCCAGCTGACTGGTGCTCATCCCAGAATTGCAGTCTATGGCAGGCCTGGCTGTGGTCTTTATGCTATCTCCATTTGTGCTTCCCCAAGAGTATAGCTGTTGCAGGGCCAACCAGAGATCACATTTTCTGCCTCCTACTGGCCCTTGTCAGACTGGGTAGGGTCTGGAGCAAACTCTCCCCAGTGAAATTTGAGTGTAAGTGATGTTCGTTATGGCCAAGTTGCAGTGGTTAACAAGCAGTGAGCTACCACTACCCCTTCACCTAGATGTAAAGGAGGCCCTTGGATCAGCTGAGTGACAAGATGGAGGGAGGTTGGATCCCTGAGTGATTACATGGAAGAAAGCTATTTACTCACCAGAAATACCAGCATTGAATAATTACATGTATGATAAATAAAATTCTATGTGTGAAGCCATTGAAGTACTGGAGTCTATTTGTTATAGCAGCTAGCATTACTCTAAAGAATAAATTGTTCTAATTTAGGCCTCCCTCCCTGAGATTATGGTCATTATCCAGTGGAGTGTTATATCTTCAGAGACTTCAAATTCATATTCAACCGCCATCTCTTGTGTCACTTCTAAAGATGGTGAGTGTTGTGCACGATTTTTCTTCCCAAGTTCTGACTTGATTCCCTCCCATCTCCCTCCCAGATATGAGCTGATATTACTTGCAGATTCCAAGTCACAGGCATGACGTGACAAATGAGATTCTGAAAGGACAGAGATAAATGAATGAAATGTTCTTTGAGCCTGCAAGAGCAGTTTAAACACACACACACACACACACACACACACAAAGAAATGAACTCACAAAAGAAGATTGGAAGCAGACAGCCTGGGCTGTACAGAAGGAACAGCAACTGTGAATTGGGATGCAAATAAATTTCTTCTATTCCCCATGTCAACTGTAATCAATTGGTAGTGACCACTGTAGTGTTGTGTTAAGAAGGATTCTGAGGTTACATTCTAGCTCAGAAAGAAAAAGTACTGTGCCTACTAGGTGATGGATGAGGGAGTGATGGCACATGCTAAGAATGGTCATGCTTATGCTAGGGACTAGGAGTGTGGTTGCAGAGGAGTCTCTATTTAGCAACTCTGTAGCCTGAGACTTACTGAGTCAAACCATAACAACTAAAGCCCAATGTTAACCCTCAGATGATGCCTATTATGGAGCAGGTATTTTATACGCACCTTCCAAATAAACCTCACAGCAACCCTAGGAGGCACCATTATCTCTGTTTTACTGATGAAGGGGTGAGACTCAGAGAGAGTAGGTGACTTACCCTAGATCACACAGCTCAGAAAGGGAGAACTCAGTTCCAGACTGTGTCTTCGGGGCCTCTAAGTCTGTGCATTTCACCATTAAATGTAGCATCTTTGAATAAATTGGGTCTGGATTGAAAGGAGCAATACGTGTGTGTCTTTTGGTTTGGCTGCTGCCCAGTGACATATTAGAGAAAAGGTGGGGCTGGGAAGGGTTTGTTTCCCAGGCAGCTCAGATGGAACTTGTGTAAAAACCAAATTGGTTTGGCGTTTGTGCTTCCTACAGCCCTTCTCTGCCTCTAGAACTGGTTTATTGCTTCCCCAAAGTTTTGGAAGAAGGCCAAGAAAGGCAGGAAGAGAAGAGAAGAGATGGGAGATTCTTGTGTCATTGGTTGCAATGGTGTGTGAGCCACCGGCGAGAGTTCACAGAGCTGGCAGTCAGGAGAACGGGGTTCATCTTGCATTGCTTCAGTTTGAGTGCACAACTGTGTGAAGCAGCCTTCAGCCTTCATGAGCCTCAACTTCCCCAAATGTCATATGGAGCTAATACTAGGTGGTAGGCGTAGAGTCTGAATGATGGCACCTCAGAGACCTCAGGGACAGACAGGCCAGGGTTCAACGTTGTCCCTCTGCTTACCAGCTAGGTGACCTTGGGCGAGTCACTTCTCTCTGAGCTCAGTTTTCTCACCTCTAAAATAGAGATAACAGTGTATCTACCACATAGGATTATGTGACGATTGAGTGAGATCATTGAGCAGCCATGCCCAGCACAATGTCTGATGTTCTATACATGGTAGCACAGTCTCTCTCTCTACACAAATGTACACACACCAAACACCCTTTAAAGAGCTCTTCCTGTTTCATACATAGAGGCACTGGGTGCTATTAGAAGCTGGGGTGGCGGCAGCCTGCTTCAGTTTCCACTGTTAGCAGACTGTACATGGTGCTCTGTAAACTTGGGCCAGCTCAGCCTAGCACCTGTCCACCCCTCCAAGCTCTTGCCTGCCCTCGGTCTTTGCCTGAGTTTTCCCTTTTCCCTGGGTTCCCTTCCACACCTCTTAACAACAACAATCAAGGCAATAAAGACGCTGGCACCCATGGATTCTCCCTCCAGTGAGCCCTTGCATGGGCAGGTGGTCTGCAACTTGCCCTCTACATGTTTGCATCTGCTTCCATTCTTGCATTACCCTCTCCCTCCCTTCCTTCACCCCCTTCTTGACTTTGTTCTAGGGTTTATGGGAACAACAAATCAATTGCAGAGACAGATAAAGGCTGCAGGCGACTCTAATCCCAAAACCACCTTGGCTTTCCATTATCTTCCATTCTGAGCTGCCTGAGAGACAAATCCCCAACCTTGCTCCATTTACATTTATTTTTCCACATTCTTCCCGAGGAGCCTGTGTGGTCAGTGGTATTAACCTCACTGGGCACACAAAGAAACTGAGGTTCATCAAGTAACTTACCTGTGTTCACATAGCCAATGAGAGGCAGGTCTGGGATCTAATTCTAAGATGATTTGGTCTCCAAATCTTATTCTTTATTCAATGGAACAGCGCTTGGACCCAGATATCCACAAGTCATATCCATCTTTCTCGACCACCCCACTGATAATGTGTGATCCATTCAGGGGACCCCCTCAGGCTCAGAGATCAGGACAAGGGGACTCAAGCCACATATGTTCCACCAAAGAGAGACATACAAAGTCTCTGGTCTATCATTACTCATCACTTACTAATCTCTCCACTAGTGACAGAAATAATAAATGCTGCCAAAATTAAAACTACTAACATTTACTGAACTTTGACTATGGGCCACGTACCTAAAATCCATAGGAACCCTACAACGTCATCATGGGATTCTCCCTTTTCCACAGTGAACAGACACCCTATAGTTGCCTCTAACTTGCCCAGGGTAGAAGGTGGCCTGTGGAGGCTCTGGGCTTGAAGCTTCCTCTGTAAGCTATCTCAGGATCGCAGGGTGGGTCTTGCTGCCAAGAAGAATGTCTCCAGAGATGGGATGTGCCCCCCAGTGGACACTCCAGAAGCAGCTATTGGGGAGACCATTTTCTCCACTGTTCCCTGTGCTGAGTCTTTGCAGAATCTGGGCAGAACATGGTGGGGCCCTGATTGAACACAGCCCCGGGCTGACCTCCCGGGGAGTCCTCACAGCTTTCTGGGTCAGAGGGGCTGTGTGCCGCCCAAGCTGCTCATGCTGCAAGTGTGGGCACATTCTGATGCTGCGGGGCTGCCTGACCTGTGTGCCTTTGAAGGCAGGACATTTAACCCTGATGAGCTCATCCAAGAGTACAGCCTGTGTTCTTCTGCAGGTTTATTCTATCATTCCACAAATATTTATTGAAGACTGACTATGTGCCAGGTGCAGCACTATGCTATGTGCTGAGAATCCAAGTGTCAAGAAGGCAGCTTGTAGGAAAATGATTCTGAAAATTCCAACCATGGCTAAGAGGAGAAATCCAGAGACATGAGCTGATTGGTCTTGTTCTTTCCTATTGTTGACAAACACAAAATTTGTATTTTGTATTTTGGGGGCAGTCAAATTCTAGGGCTTGGAAGCCTTTTGTATATCCTACTTAAAGAAAAATGACTGAACAAAGGGAACAAGAGCCTCCAATCCACCAGTGTCACCATTACCACCATCAACACTACCACTGACAACACTATGTCACCACCACCACCATCATTCCGTTGTCACCACCCCTCACTGCACCACCACCACCCCATCATCAGTGTTTCTGCTACTGTAATTACCACCATGTCCATGGATGTCGTCATGCTCCAACCCCACCACGAACACCACCTGTCATCACCATTACTATCGTGAATGCCTCTCTTAGCATCACTGTCAACTCTGCCATCCTCATGACCCCTACTATAATCGTCGCAGCTGCTGATAACACTGTCCTCTACTGCCATCATCATGGCTGCCACCACCACCATAAGCATCATCACCAAGACCACCACTAAATCATCACCACCACTATGATCACGTACACATTGACGCCCACCATTCACGCATTGCTTACAGTGTACTAATTACTTAAATTAACATTTTCTCATTTAATCCTCAGGACAATCCAATGAATTGATATCATGATTTTTGTTATTTAATGGATGAAACTAATGTTCAGTGAGGGACTAAACAATTTGTTTAAACCACACAGCTTGTAAAGAGGAAGTTAGAACTGACCTTTGGTTCTAGTTCACCCAACATCGCATACCTTTCTCTCCAACTACAAGCTGTTATGCAATGGCTTCCAATGCTCTATACTTAGGGAATCCCAAGTCCTCATGCTCCTCTGTGAAATGTCAATTCAAGTTATCAAGTACCAATCATGTGCCCAGAACTGTGTTGGGCTCTATGGAGAAGCTCAGAAGGACAGAAAGAAAGGCCCTTGTCTTTACAGAAAGTGTGCTCTTTCAGGAGAGTCAGGGCATGTTTGCAGGGAGGGATTATAGCACAATTCAAGACGATCAATTGCTAAGTCATGCAGGACAAACAGCAAGTGCACTGGGAGGAGAGGAGGGGGAGTACATGTGGACTGAAGTGATTCCTGGGAGACTTTTGAGGAGACAGGTTGGGGGTGAGAGGGAATAGTCCTGATCCCCACTTACTTTGTCCTTTCTTCATTCTTGCTCTCTACTACCTTCCAGGACCTTTTCCCCCCACCTTCCTGACTCTGCTCTCTGCCTCTGTCCCCTTTTTGATGACAGCCTCTCTATTGACATCTTCCAAACCACAAAAGTGCATACAAGACTGTCATTTTTTATTCCTCCTCCTTTCTTGTTAGCTAATTCAATGGCATTGCTCATGCTATTTCTTCTGCCTAGAACCTCACTAACCTCCACTCCTACATGGGCCAAGCCATAGCTCTTTCACCAACCTCAAATGCCTGGGTCAGCCATCCTATCTGATCCTCCAGCCCAGCCCATCAGGTGGAGATGCACTCTTCCCCCTGGGAAGCCCCACCCTGTAATGCAGTCTGCCCTTTAGTATAGACGCCCAGATGTGGTCTAGACTGGTGATAAGTGTGCAGGCACTGGGGTCAAACCACCAGGGTTCAACTCATGGCTTGGCCACTTGTGAGAGGTGAGGCACTGGCCATTTCTTCATCTGTAAAGGGTCCAGCAATAGTGCTGACTTCCTCTTGATGCTCTAAGCTTTAAATAAAGCCAAGCTGCTAAGGTTTCTGACACATAATCAGAGCTCTATAGACTTGCTGTTAATATTATTATTATTGTCATCAGAGTGAAGCTCTTTGAGGGCAAAGACAGTGTCCTACATAACTGTCATCTCTTTCTGGCAGCTTCTTCTTCAGAAGGTAGATGGAACCTGACTTGGCTCCAGTACAGGCTACACAATGTGCCCAATGCACATAGTGGTTGCTAGGGAAGGTCAGGGGGAACCAGAGATGGCAGGACAGTGGCACAAGATGAGGGCAGATCTAACAGGCAATGCAGAGTGAAGTGTGTCCCTGAAAAAGTCTGTACAAGATTCAAATACTCATCTTCAGCCCTAGGTCTTCTCACCCCCTTGCAATGCACCATGAGGGGCATATAGAATAACAGGGTACTTCTAGTAGGAGCTGCAGTTGGAGTCCATCAGAGCTGGTGTACGCCTGGTTCTTCCACCAGCCATCTGGAAGGACTTAGGCAAATCACTTTCTCCTGAGCCTCAGTTTCCTCATCTATAAAATGGGGAGATGAATGTCTACTTCCCACAGAATGAGATTTCATGTGTCAAACGGGGATGACCCGTGAGAATTAAAATAGTTAAATGTACCAAAAGCACTTGGAACAGTGCTATATAAATGTCATTTCCTTTTACTATTCTTTAGTTTGTTATAGAGTTTAAAAAATATTATTTGTGTTATTGTTGTTATATATTTTAGTCTCTTACACAGTGTATGGTGCACAGGCCCTCAAGACAGATCAGTTTTTTTTCTTTTCCTGTCTGGTTCCAACTCTAATGCAGAAATACCCAACAGACACATTCAAAAGATGCGTAAAGCCCCAGCAAAGTAGAAGCATCAAAAATTATTAAAAAACATGTTTTGAAAGTATATTTCAAAAAAATCATCAGAGTAGTCATTTGGAAAAATCCAAATTTCATTTGACTTCCTAAGACCTATTTTACTGTTTCTGTCTAGAACCGTGTCAGTAGTGATTGGTGGGGGTGGGGGATGGTAGGGGTATAATCATTTTACCTTCAGGGTAAAACCTTCAGGGTTTAGAGTCCTAATCCAGCCCAGTGCCAGCTCTGTGCAAGGGAGAAAGGAAAGGAGGTGAGCCCCCTGCTGCCCCAACAGGTGAGCAGGGAAGCCTCTCTCAGAGGCCCCTTTGAGTGTGCAATCTGACCAGCTGGGAGAGCCACACATGGGTGAGTCCCAGGGATGGAGACAAAATGAAGCCTCAGACCCACCCAGAGGCCCAAGCCTGGCTCCTCCGCAGCAGCTGGGTGCTGCAGGGCCTCCAGAACCCTCCCTCAGCTGTCAGCAGAGCCCTCCTCTCTTGGGGTCCAGGGTCACCATGGGTGAGGAGCAGAGGGGGCCAAGGTGAGGCCAGAGACTGTCTCTTCTGGTTCCTAGGAGCTCAGAAGCTGTAGTGGTTGTTCAACCTCTTCTTGGGGTTAGAGTCCTGCTGGTCTTGAGCATGCCCTCAGGTGGAGGAGGCCACGTGGTGAGGTCCCTGGGAATCAGGCACGCTTCAAATCTTTGCTCTCTAATCACTAGACAATCAGAGAACTTCCCTGCCCCAGTTCCCAGTTTGGAAAGTGAGAATAACAATACAACCATCACAGAGACTGGACAAAAGGCAGAGGATTAGGTATGTAGAGGAGCCTGGGACATAGGAGGCCTTCACAAAATTCAGATTCCCCTTCTGCAAGCAGTGCTTCCCCTTCTCTCCAACTTCTCCCCCAGACAAGCCTATTGGCTCTGGATGAGTCCTGCTTAACTGTTTAGTGGGGGAAGATTTCTATAATAACTAGGAGAATTGTTTTCCAACACAGAGGTCCTACTTTGTCTCCTGGAAAAGGCACTTAACTTTTATGCTTCAGGCCCTTCCTTTGTCTATTAGACTCCTACTAACTCTGTCAAATCCTCTGGCTTCAAATCCCACACAGAGGCTTTGTACGTAAAGCGGGCTGCCAGCCTGCTCTCTGATTGTGAACATTATCAATGAAATTCCTGTGGAGAGAGGGCTCTAGTCCACGTGGCTGTGGTCTTAGAAGCCACTTAGATGAAGACTCAGAGTGCCTCCTTGTTACAGCTTCCGGGGGCACAGAACTTGGAGATATAACTAAGGTGATTGCTGGTAGATCAGGATTCAGGATCTCACTTGGATAGAATAACATTTAAAACTAGTAAATTAAAACTTAATGGGCATGCATAATTCTGCAATTCTGTTTTATAAAAGAGAAAGGAAAAACTCAGTTGCAGAAATGTTAATCTAGGGAACGTGACTTAACAGCACTTTGTTGGAAGACAAGCAGGCCTGGGGAGGCCTAGGGTTCAGATCCCAGGTCTGATACCCAAGTTGTGTGTATCAGATACTACATATATATTACATACACATATATATATGTATATTACATGTGTGTATATATATATAGTATAGTCTGTGATCTAGGCCAATGCTCTCAAACTTCAGTGGGCATTCGGGCCATCTGGAGATCTTGTTTAAATGCAGGTTCTGATTTGGTAGGGGCCTGAGACTGCATTTCTAACAAGCTCCCAGGTGATGCCAAGGCTGTAGGTCTAAGGACCACACATTGAGTAGCATTGTTCCAGATAGTAATAATTATAGATCTGTTTAATTTTTGCTATTTTCTGACCACTGTATCTTTCATGCATTATTGCATTTAATCATTACCTTACAGATAATTACTGTCAATATCCTAATTCTCTAGATGTGGAAATGAAGGTTCACAGAAGTGAGGTGAGCTTCCTGAGGTCACATAGCTAATTTGCAGAGCCCGGTTTTGCATCCAGGTCTGTCTAACTAAGAATACATGCCCATAACCTCCATACCACACACTTATGTGTAATATGGATTTAGGCCAATATGCAGCTAAGAATGGGAAGGGAACTAATGAGAGCACAGAAGGCAAATACACCAGCAAGTTCTCACTTTTGTTTCCTTTGCAAAGATGACCACTCATCAATCGACTGACCCCTCCTTGCCTCTCTGGGCCATGTGAAAACACTGATTCTGGTTCTTGATTCTGAAGATTTGAAATTCTAACATACTTGGAGAATTAAGTGCTCAGTCCTTCACTGACAAGCAAGGATGGCTGTAACAAAGGAAGAATTTAGTTCACATAAATGATTAGAGCAGAGGAGAGATGTTTAATCCTATTAATGAATTTGCTAATTGGCTTTCTGCCCCCAGTCATTTCATATTCAAGCTTTTGCAATGTCAGATTAAATGGAAACAGACCCAGGGGTGGTTTGAAATGGGGCTAACAGAATTTTGCTCGAAGTGTGCAGATGGCTCAGTTGTTTGGCACCGCTAAAGAGGTACTTCCGTCTCTCTGTGACTACCTTCTCCCCAGCATCCACACTCTTCATTTGGGCTGTTCTTCCTGGAGGCAAGACCAGCGGGGGGAGGGTGGTATGGTGCAGAAGAGTCCAGGCTCTGGGATCAGCCAGATCAATGGGCTGCTGTCCGCCATTTACGAGCTGTGTGTCCTTGGGCAAAGTACCATCCTTCTTAGAACCTTGGTTTCCTTATCTGCAAAATGGGAACTCTAACAGGGTCTGTCCTCCAGGGCTGGGAGAAGGTTAATAAATAGCATGGGGAAAAGGTGCCATGCACAGAGAGGGGGCCATATCAGCATTAACTATTATTATTATTATTAACCCTGGCAGATGATCCATGTCTTCCTATCTCACCACTGAGAGTTTCTTTCATCATCTAAAATTGACAGTTGTCCATAGGATTTAGCAGAGAAACTGCTCAGCATTCCACTGGCCATGGTTATAATGGCTCTGGGTCCCAGAGGGATGGAATTGGAGACCACAGCTCAAACAGACAAAGATAACCAAGGACTACCCAGTCATGGTACAGATGGAGCAATGCATGAGGAAGGGACGTGCTCTGAGACTGGACAAAAGGCAGAGCAGGTATTACTCCCAGTTGCTAAAGTCATCTTACTTTTTGTGAATCACTGTGCATGCTAGATACAGTACTCAGTTGTATCAGGGAGACACTGTCATTGTCCCCATTTTACAAAGGAGGAAACTGAGGTCAGAGAGGTTCAGCTAAGAAGTCACAGAGCCAGAATTTGAACCCTAGTCTCTTACTTCAACCAGTGGTCCTAACTGTGCAATCCTACACCTAGCTTCCAGATTTGATTTGAGTGCAGTTACCATCTCTCCCCACTGCCCCCATGAGTCTTTCAGTTTGGCCTGGAATATCAAGAATTAATCCAAAATTCTACCCCCATGGCTAGGGTATGGAAAGCTAGTGATATCCCAACTGATTACAGCTATTCCCTGAAGGTGACTTATTTACAATACTACCTGAAGAGAGGGGAACCATTTAAAAATCAGTCAAATTTCTCTGAAGGTCCCAACACTCTCAAAGTCTCTCTCCTGCTATCCTGGGCTTCCCATCTCTCCCTCCCCACTTTCTCTCGGTCTCTCTCTCTCTCTCTCTCTCTCTCAATACTGCTCATTCTCTGCCTGATGAATGGGAACATCAGCTCCAGGGCCATTATGCAGAACTTGGCAGTGCTTTTCCCCGCGAGCAGCCCTGGATTTCTCATCTGCACCACCGCATTCCCACACTCCTCAGAGCCATCAAGAACACATGACCTGGTCCATCTAGCCTTACCTTGCACACAGCCAACATCCATCAAGTCTGGATAAAGTATCAGGCTTGAAAGAGGCCCTTGAATAAGACTAATTCCCTGAGAGCTAGTCAGGGAGATAAATGGGTAAATCCATAATCACATAATGTTTGGGATTGTAGCAAGGGGAAGCAGCAACAGTTGCAGGGAAACAGGGGAGGGAACATGTGCTCTGCCTTCAGGAACCTGGAAGAGGGTAACATTGAATAAGGTGCTGAAGGATGTATGGGAGTTTGTCAGGTGGATGCAGAGGTGGATGCGGAGGTGGAGGGAGAGTGGGGAAGCCAGAGTGGCTCTTGGGCAAAAATAACATTAAGGAAGGGAAGGTTCTTGATCTCATCCAGATAAGGTAAGGTGAACTGGAAATACAAGGGAGGACATTCTGGGTCAGTCCTTGCTTTAGTTTTTTGAATGAATCAACAAAAGAATGAAAACTTAGAGATAGTGTCTCATCTTCCCACCTTCCCCAAAGACACTATACCCCTAGTAGTATCCAAAAAGTTGCCAGGACTCTTCCTGACTGAATTTATAATTTTCAGCTTTCTAATAAGCACCTGCTATAAGTTTACTATTAATTATCTGTACTAGGGTTTCCTGTACCACTGGCTCCTTCCAAGTTTCACAGTGAGATGCTTAGATCCAGGATTTGGGTAGCATGACAGTCAATGCTGTTCATGCAAAGATAGTCTTTTATTATAGCCTTTATAGGATGTCATTACTCATCACTAAGTTGTGGATACATTCATTCATTCATGCTCTCATTTCTTCCATTATTCCTTCTGTCACACATTTAACACTTCATTTGCTTTCTTTCATCTAATCATTTATTCCCCCATTCATTTAATCATTCATTCTTTCACTCACTTGTGCATTTCTACATTCATGAAGCATTTATTGACCAAACTTATAGGTATACAAGAGGTCCAAGACTTTCTAGCCACGAGGCTGAAAACACCCATTGCTTTTAGGCAGTAGTTCCTTTGCTTCCATCTTTTAGTCTTTTCCAGCTCCTTTCTTTCTGTTCACCTTGAGCTCCACTGAGTTTCTTCTGGGAGTGAGGGACCAGAACTATGCCTGGCACTGGGCTTGGCTCCCCATGCCTTTGTGACTATCAGGGGCCTGGGGAATAGAACACTGTTCTTAGCTATTCCCTGCTAAATGGTAAACAGATTCAGTACATTTTGTAGACAAAGCTAATTCAAAGCCAACAGACCACATCACAGAATTCATTCTAGGCAGAAGGCTGGTAACTGAAATTTCAGCAGGAAGCTAACTTTTCCTGCAGTGTCTGCAATTCCAGGAAATAACAGAAAATGGCCAACTTTTCCATTATTTATAATTTCCTTCAGAAAAGGTGTATTGAGCACCTACTATGTGCAAGAAACCAAGTTTGGACTATGAAGAACGATTCAGATGTCCATTGCCTAATTCAAAGCATGACCTGAAAGTCAAGAGAACATACACTTTAAAAGATTTAGGAGTTTAGATGGCAGAAGTTGCTTCTTTCTGGGCCTTGGGGAAGCCTTCCTGATTGTGGAAACAGCTGAGGGAGGTCTTGGAATGTGGGTGGAATTTTAACTATTAAGACAAGGAGGTGGGGGAGGGTAATACAGCTAAAAGGATGAACAAATATGCAGAAACAGATGATGCCCAGGGCATGAACACCTCTGTGAATCAGTGCCCCTCTCTTAGGCATAAGGAGGCTGGCATTTCCCAGGTGAAGTGACTCACCAGAGGCCCCCTGAGCCGAGCACAGTGTGACGGCTGCTTCTCTACGCCTTGCAACTTCTCAGTCTCCTAGATCTTTCTTGGTTGAACATGCTGTCTGATCAAACTCCAAACCCAGCCTCATCAGGATCCTCTGGTTCCATAAATTCTCCAAGGTGCTCACTGATCTACAAGTCAGGGACCAGTCCCATATTTGTCTCTAACTTGCCATGTGGACTTAGAAAAAGTACCTGATAGCTATGGGATGTCATTTGCTCATCTATTCAATGAACATACTGGAGATCTCAAGCTCAGCCCTTCCTAAAAGTTCTGAATGCTTTCCCTCCATCATGGAGGATTAACAACCCAGCTACCTCAGTTCTGTGGGATGATGATGTGCTTACAGGCAAATCTCCACTGAGATGGCCTTTGGTTCGCTGATGTTCTCCCTAAATTCGCTCGCTCCCCCACAGGCTCGGCAGCTGCACCTGCACAGTCCTTCTCTGGTTATCCCCGAGCCCCAGCTCTTCCCACTTACCCATTATAGCCCAGAGCAATAACCTTGATATGATAAGCACATGAAAGCTATCAGAGCCACAAATTCTACCTGGGACTAGGAGGCAGAAGCCAAATTTCCCAAAGCAGAGCTTGGCTCATTCTTAATTAAAGACAAACAAAGATCCCAACAGAGAGAGCAAGTGAATTGGAATGTTTTTCATCAGTGACATAGCTCTGAAACCACTCTAGAGTTCTGCTGCCCTCAGGAAGCTCCCCCTACACACCCAGGTTGGGTGGGGTGCATCTCTGTCAGCACTAATCACATGGAGTTTTGTCCTATTTTAAAAATAGATGTGTGTCACCAAATGATATTTTCAAATATGCAGCATATTCGTTCAGCAGCCTCAGAGCAGCGGTCAGTGGGCGCTGCGGCAGCAAGGACAGCATGTGTGTTCCTGCGGTTTGAGTCCTGGTTACCCACCCAGGGATAGAAGAGGGTTGCAGAAATGAGCTGTTAGGACTCCCAGAGGCACTGCTTACTTCCAGGATGGCTTTACCCCATTTGGAATCCCCAAACAGTAAAGCCAGAAATCGAATAGTAGCTAAAATTTGCTGACCACTTGTATAGCAGAGCTTGTGCTAAGCTTTTGACTTGCATTATCCCTGAAATCCACAACACACACAGCTATTTTAAGATAGTAACTACTACTGTCCCTGTGTTATAGTTGAGAAAAACAAGGCTTAGTCATATAGCTAGTAACTGGTAGAGCCTGGATTTGAACCCAGCAGGGAGACTTATTCCTGAGTTGAAAATTTCCACCACCCTCTTCTGACTGCTTCTAATTAGATGTGAGCCTGATGTCTCAGCGATCATAGTAACAGCTCTGGCAAGAACATTAGTAATAAAAATCTTCAAATTTGAGAATAGGATGCAAGCTGAGGAGGTGTCTAATGTAACTTCCTCCTTATAAAAGGCGACACTGAGGCTCCAAGGGAGAAGGGACCCGGCCAGGAAATGATCCTTGACAATGAAGTCCAGCCAGTTTCCAAGCTATTTCCCTCTGCAGGGAAGGTCTTCTGTTGATTAGCATTCCACAGAGGAAGACAGGGAGATAAGATTCTGCTCTGGGGCAAATGCCTGGGGGAATGTACACAGCTGGAGCCCTGGACAATTCCAGCCAATGTGGCGGGACTCTGTGTAAGAGGGGCTGACCACTCAGGGATGGGGCAGCTTGTCATGGCAGTCCGCCCAACAGCCCTACACCTGCTATGAGCTTCAAACGTGCATTGTTGTGAGAGTTAAATGAGAAAGTGTAGAAAAAGCACATAGAAAAAGCACTCTACCAGGCCCATAGTAGAGGCTCACTGAATGCTGGTGTCCCCTCTTCTCTTTTTTAGAATCCTGGAGAGATAAGCAAAGAGCTTTGGCCTCTGGGAATGCATCCTGAGTGACTTGGAGTTTTGTGTAGGAGAAGGGAATGATAGATAGTAATATCTGAGTATTGTCTGAGCTCTTAATCTTTGCCCAAGCACTGTGCGAGGAGCTCCTTATCCATCATCCATTCCTTCATGTCCTTAACCACCTCTCCTGGGTGGCTGGTGGCTGCAGTCAACATAGTATTTGGGGTGGGTCCTCCCTCCCTCCACTTCCTACACACCCGTTTCCTGCCTGGGGGCAGACTTCTCACCCATTTTAAAGAAAACCAAGGCTTAGAGAGGTGTGAAGAGACTGACCTGAGATCACAGGAGGAAGGAGTGATGGAGTCAGTATTCACACCCAGAGTCGGCTGGACTCTAGAGTCCAAGATTTTTCTGGGACACCCGGCTGTCTCCAGGAGTGCCACAGGCATTGAATATATTTTAAAAACAGCTCCCCCTGATTTTCCTATCTCCACAGTCCCCTGGCCTCTGGGACCTCATTGTGGTCAGACAGATAGTGGAGGGGGAGACCAGGATTTGGTGCTCAACTCAGTCAAGTTGTATCTGAGGATATGGGAGAGGGGGGTCCCTGAATGTCAAAGTCCTGGGCCAAGGCTTGCACACCTGTCCAGCTCAGATCTGGTGAAAGGACAACCAGTCCCTTCCCTGTCAGGGTGTGCAACTCAGCTGGACAAGTGGGCGAAGCCTCTTGTGAGTTCTAGGCTGTAAACACCAATCCTGCTTCACCTAAGACCTTCACCCAGAGATCTTCCTCAGTGTTCAGCCAGCCTGAGGTCTCTGGGGTCTGTGCCAGATACCTGGACCCCCTGAGGACAGATTGCTCAGGGGCAGCTCTGTGATGAAGACTTTCCTGAGTCAGGAGAGACCAATTGGGTCCTAAGAGTAGACTCACTGTGCACCCTGGGCTCCACCCTTACCCTCATACAGTTCTGATCACCAGCCAGCACAAGGGGCAAGAGCTATAACCACAACCTATTACCAGAACCTGGCTCCAATGGCAGAACTTGAAGGTTTAAGCACCAGGTCCTTAAAATCCTTCTACCACTCACAAGAGTATTTGAGCATTAAACTAAACAAAACAAAACCCATCATTTTCTTTTCCCTGACTGTAGCCTGGTTCTTTATTCCAGCAACCAACTTTGTAATTGCTGGATTGGAGGCCCACATAGCCCCCCGCTGTGCAATAAGCTCACCCCCACTTCACAGGGACCCATTTTGACCACTGTCCCGCTGGTGAGATCAGTCATGTCTCAACCGGGGAAAGGCAGCTATGGAACAGGGTCCAGGCAGGAGGATATTATGCTTTCTAATCTTGATGTAAGCTCACCTTTCCACCACACCTTGACAATGCCCTCAGATCCCCAGGGGTTCCCAAAGCATGAAAGCACCCCTGTGTGATGCCCCCACTCCAAATGATTCCCTGAACCACCAGGACATAAGCCCTGGGAGTTTTACCACCTGGCAACAGCTGATTCCTTTTGGCTTGCAGAGGTTTATTGGGGTGGGCAGACAGCATGCTCTCCCTGCATCATGGACTTCACGTCTGCACTGGGAGGAGTGTGTGACTGTGTGAGCACCCTTGCTGGGTGCCCACAGTTGCACAAACACCAGTGGTCATGGGAAGAGCAAGAGCATCCCAACATTTCCACCCAGATAATCCAGCCACCCACACTTGGAAATGTGCCTCTTCCTTCTGCCCCAAGAGATTACCCTAAGAGAAGGGTCCTGGCACCTAGTGCCCCAGAGGGATCCCTTCTCCTGGGGCCAGTGCCCACTCTGGCTCCCCCTTCTGTGTGTTCATAGGTATTCACACCAGTCCTCCCGCCGATTTCTTACCCCTTTGGATAGAAGGACCTGTCCACGCTCCTTATGGAGGTTCAGGGTCAAGGGAGGTGGAAGCACACCCCAGCTCAGCCTCGAGCACCCCTAAACCCTTCCAGGGAGACAAAAGGAAGAAGGAGGTGGCTTACCTTTAGAAGGCCGCCTTTGTTTGGTTTGCAGAGACGAGAATGTGCCCATGACGGCCCCCATGGCAGCGAAGACTTGTGTGCGACTTGGGACCCCGCACCCTGCCCCTCCCCTCCCCTGGAAAGAAATCAGCGTGGATCGTCTACTCCCAGTTGGTGGAGGAAAAAAGCATCCGGCAGCTCTCCTGCAGCTTGGTATTCAGAGAGCGTGGGGCTGGGGCGCCGGGAGCCTGTTCTTCTCTCCTGCAGCCCCTCACACGCACCGCCTCACAGGACCAGCCGCTCCTGCCGTGCCTTCGGAGCCAAGGGCCGAGGACGATGCCCCGGAGCTTGCCTGGCGCTGGGCACGGGCCGGCGCGCTCGCCGGGCCGAGGCTCGCCAGGCAGCGCCGCGTGCGGTGTGGGAGCCGCTCTCCGCCCGCCCCTCCTGCCGCCCGCTCCGCTCCCCTCCCGGCGCTCGGGCTGGGTCTCGGGGGGCCGAGTACCAATCATGAATGAACAGAGCCGGGGACGGCGCGGAGCGGAGCCGCGCGCCCGCCCGCCTGCCTGCGCGCGCTCCAGGCGGGTCCCCGGCGCGCAGAGGGGCCGGCGGGGAACCCCGGAGGGGCGGGGCGGGGGCCGGGCGCCACGAGGGTCGCCGGGCAGGGCTCTGCTGCCCACGTTCCTGCGCGCCCGCGGGGACGCCGGGCGCGGGCTTCCGAGGTTCCGGGGGCCTGGGCGCACAAACCCGAGGTAGGTACCTGGCTAAAGGGTGGGGATCAGCGAGCAGTAGGTGTGTGTGTGCGCGTGTCCCTGTGTGAGATGTGTTATTTCATTTGACTTAAAGGGAAATGTTATTTAACCCACCGCCTGAATTCGCGGGGTGGGGTAAAAAGTCTGCCCCACCCAGGGACGGGTGGAAAACAGACATCCACTTAGGTTTTCTTGGGAGGAAGGGGCCCTCCTGCTCCTCCAGGGTCAGGGCCACGTTCCAAGGGAGGGAATTGCGGGGGGAAACGGAGCCCTTCCTCTGTTGGGGAGCTTGCGTTCTATTTTCTCTGTTTCATCCCTCTCTCCCTCCTTCATTCTCCCCTTGCCTCACCGCCAGAAACAATTTATTAGCCATGAGCTATGGGGCAGGCTGTGAGTTAATGCTGAGGGAGTAACGGCTGAATTTAGGAAGCAGTTTCCCTGCTGTGAGTTCTCACTGCAGATCACACAGACCCAAAACCCCTATGCGGGCTTCTCACGCACGGAAAGTTTGGGTCTGCCCCTGTGGGTTCTCCTCAGCTCTCTGTGGTGCTGAGATGCAAGGCTTACTCCCTGAAAGCGTGCGGAGGAGCTACCCTTCCCCCAGGCCAGATCTGGCTGAATTCCCACTATGCACTGAATTTGCAGGTCACAGGGTCAGCCCCCCAACATATGGCCTCATAAACACACAGGAACACATAGGCACACAAACACATGGGCACAGGTCCCACAAGCCCACACAGACATTGCTGTTGTACACACAGGCGCATGCAGCACATAATATACCCACTGGTGCATCCATAGGACCCCGCACAAGACAAAGACACACACACAGTCAGTGCAAAATGGCAGCACAGTCACCACATCACACAGGCTCAATGCCACACAGGCACTCAGTCCTCTCCCAAGGACACAAGGCCAGTCAGGAGCTGCTTCCCCTCATTCCAGCCCATTAGCTATCCTTTCAGGGACATAGGTGACCTACAACTTGGCCAGGGATCCTCAGTAGTTTTCTTTACCTATTTGGCACTTCATGCTTTCTCAATTCCAAACACATGGCCTACTTTGTGCAACAGGGAAGGTGCACTTAGTAACATCCATCTCCTTCACCTGCATTGCCCATTGCTGTAATCCACATCACCGCATGCCCCGTGAGTGAGATGCATGGTGTCTAATCATCATAGAGAGGAAACGGAGTCTCACCAAAGATTAGAAATTTGCTTGAAGTGACCCAACCAGGATATGGGATTAGAACTTGGAGTTCACAGCAATATCACCACCTTCTTTTGGCAGATGGGGCCACTGGGGGCCACTGAGCTGGGCAGCTCTCCTCTGAGTACCACCGGATTCAAAGCTTCAGCTCTCCTAACTGCAGGGGCTTATCTATGTCCATGAGGCCTGGAAACCTGGATGATGGAGCAAGATGGGTAGGGCTGGTCCTTGCCTCCTTCCTGCTCTCCCTGCTGGAGAAGAGGATAGGGATGGGGCTGAGGCCAGAGGTCACCTGTTTGGATGGCCAGGACTCAAGGAACAGAGGAGGGATCTTTGCTGGGGAGAGGCTGGTCCAGCCCCCAGACTTCTCAGACAGCACTGGATGGAGCACCAAGCCACTTTACTCCCAGGGCTCTGCTGATATCCATACTCCCTGGAGAACAGGACCCACACTGGGAAGTTTATAGAAACTCTGGAAGCTGTTCTCTCATTTCCTCTTCTTCACTCCCCTCTAGAGAAGCAAAGAGCAGAGGAACTGCTCCATTTTACACAGGGGAAAGAGTAAAGTGCTTCTGGAGGAGTACACGATGGCTGCCTTTGAACAGTGGAATAAAGCAAAGTCACAAAGATATACACAATCCCCCTGCTCCCTGCTGCCCTTATTGAGGCTCCAGCCATACAGACACTCACTCACTGGTCCCCAAATGTACCTTCCATGGTTGTACTTCAAGGCCTTTGTCCATGCTGTTCCCTCTGCCTAGGATCTTGTCCCTCACCCCTTTCTCTGATAACCTGCTTCTTGCTCATCCTTTACGATCTGCTTCAGTTGCCATTTCTTCCAGGAGTCCCTCTCTGGCCCGGAGTAGGTGCCTGCCTTGGCCTTCTGCAGCACTTGGGGCTTTTTCCCATCAGAGAACTCATTCTCTTGGGATCTCATTCTCTCTTTCCTTGTCTGTCTCTCCCTCTGGACTGAAAATTCCTTAAGAGCCAGAACTGCTACTGCTTTAGCTCTACACTGTCTGCTTAACCCCTGGTTTCTGACAGGGATGCAAAGTAAGCTGATGGATGAATTAACTAATTTTTTTGTTCAGTGACCTAATTAGTAAGTAAAAACTGATGATTCTCAGATCATCCTTGCCCATCAAAGGAAGATGCACATTCTCCCAAATAAAGATTCACTCAACAAATATTTGTTTATTCAGATGTCTACCATGTACAGATATTTACACACACAATAGCTCATCTATTCCTGCTGATGCCCTGTGTAGTAGGAATTATTTACAGGTAAACAGACATACACATGCACTGTACAATGCCACAAACATCCCCCATGAGATGCTCACAAAGAATGCATCTAAGAAGGAATACACAGTAAGTGGGAGGAATGAGAGAGAACAAAAAGACAGCAGATCCACCCCCTGCCTCTCTTGGACTTGCAACACAACACAGAATGGGGAGAGAGGGAGCCTCCCATCAGTCCCCTGACTGTTGGGGCCATTTGTCCTGCTGTCCGTGACATGGTGTACTCGCTACAGCCCTATGCAAACTGGGCTTCAGTGGCTGTGAGTCCTTCTACTCTGGAAGGTGAGCTAGCTCATGCCCCATTCCAGCTCTGACTCCTCCCTCATCTAAGCTATTATGGATTGAATGTTTGTGTTACCCCAAAATTCATATACTGAAACCCTAACCCCCAGAATGACTGTATTTGGAGATAAGGCCTCTAAAGAAGTACTTAGGTTAAATGGAGTCATAAGGGTGGGCCTTGATTCCATGAGTTTAGTGTCCTTAGTGTCCTTATAAGAACAGACATCAGAGAGGCCCCTTAACCCCCACATACATGATGAAGGAAAGGCCTTATGAGCATACAAGAGAAGGAGAAGGAAGCCATCTGCAACCCAAGGGGAGAGCTCTCAGCAGACACCAACCCTTTTGGCACCTTGATCTTGGACTTCCAGTCTCCAGAACTGTGAGGAAATGAATTTCTGTTTAAGCCACCCAGTTTGTGGCATTTGTTATAGCAGCTTGAATAAACTAATACACACCCACAGCACCCATCCATACCCTCAAGGTATGGGTCAAGACCTTCTCTTCCCTCTGATATGAGCACCCATATAGGACTCCTTAGGGTATCTCTGGGAAGCTGTTTGAGGAGGCAGGGATGAGACGGTCAGAGACTTGCAGGGTTTCTGTTAAAGCGTGCACATGCTTGTCTGTGTAATGTATAAGCTATGTTCATTCTCTTCCTCTCTCCCTTTCTCACCACAGCCATATTTCTTCCCATCCTTTTGGGCAAGAGCAGTTCAGTGCGTCCCCACCACACATGGAAGCAGCAGTGTCAGATTGAGAGTGTGGATCTGGGGGAGTTGCTATATCTGGGTTCAAATGCTGATTTTGCCCCATTTAGCTGTTTGACTTTGGGCCTGACGAGCACTTTCTTAGAACCCTACTTTCACCTTCCTGGGACTGCATTACCATTGACCTTGTAAGGTTGCCATGAGGCATTGTGAAGCGATGTGGGCCCTCAGGAGGTGCCTGGCACATAGTGTGGCCGGGTATGGAGGGTGGACTGCCACTATCACTGTTGCCATGGGCCAGACATCATGCTGGGCTGGAGGGGTATAAAAATGAGTAAGCCACAGCCCTTCCCCTTGGCTTCCATCTTTGCTCTTCATCTATTTTATAGGAAATCTATTCTCAGGGTCCCCATCTGGTATTAAAAGACTCAGATTAGTTAAGGAAGGGAATGTGGTTGGCACCTGATTATGTGCAATTCAGCACTATGCTAGCTGCTGTCTTGTACCATTTCCCAAATGTTCCACATGCATAAGTCTGGCCTCCTCAAATAGATGGCTTTTAGAAAGCAAAGCATGTACCCCTCTCTGCAGCCTGCATCCACCGTGGTTCAGCCTGACCCAGGACATCCTAAGTGCTCCACAAATACTCACACTGCCATCATTCAGGACAGGGAAAAGGCCACCATCATTTAGCCCCAAGATCAACTCCTACTTCACTTACTAAATGTGTCTGTGGGCCTGGGCTGCTTCATCTGTGAAACAAGAACAGGGACCTTTCAAGGGTCAGTGTGAGGATTAGATCAGATAAAGTAAAGAGAAAGTGCTGCATCTCTCTGTAAAGCCCTCTGCAAATGTCCTTTATTATTATATGCCCTGGGGCTCATTTAGTTATTCATTCATAAATTCAAAAAATATTTATTAAGCACCATCTATCAGCTAGGCACTATTCTAAATATATGTACCAGTAATGAGCAAGAAGAGGCAGGAGTCCCTGCCCTCAGGCGGTCTAGGACTGAAGACAATCAAATCCTCTTATCATTACCATAGTCCCCCCTTGTCTTAGCTTCCGAGGTTTGTTTCCTATGGTTTTGGTTTTCAGTTTCCCCCTGTCAACCGTGGTCTGGAAGCAGATGACTCTCCTTTTGACGTACCACCAGAAAGTCAGTAGTAGCCTCGTGCTACGTCATAATGCCTGTGTCATTCACCTAATGTCATCCCATCACTTAGGCATTTTATCCTCTTACATCATCAAAAGAAGAAGGGTAAGTACAGATATTTAAGATATTTTGAGAGACCACATTCACATAACTTATGGTATTTTGTTATAATTGATATATTTCGGTATTAGTTGTTGTTAATCTCTTACTGTACCTAGCTTATAAATTAAACTTCATGTGTGTATGTATAGGAAAATGCAGTATATATGGGGTTTGGTATTATCTACGATTTCAGGCATCCACTGGGGGTCTTGAAACATATGCCCCAAGGACAAGCAGTGACTACTCTATAAACTGTACTCAAGCTGGGCGGGAAAGAGGGGATGGATGAGTTTAGTGTGGTAAGAAGCTAGGTAAGGTGATCTTTTGCAAATTACAAAGTTATATTGCAAGTACATATAGATCCTTCAAGGGCAGAGAAATGGGTACAGCTTTCAAGTCAGGGAGATTCGGTTTCAAATGCTGGGTTTGTTCTGTGACCTCAAGCAATTTATTTGACTTTTGAAAGCCTCGATTTCCCATGTCTGAAAGCAGAACCATCCCTCCAATGTCAGTTGCAGGGTGAGGCTGAAAATGGTTGAGACTGCAAATGTGCATGGCACAGGGTCTCCCTGGCTGGAACAGAAAATGTCATGGCTCAGAAAATGCTAACTCAGTTTCCCAGTTTCCCCTTCTGGTGTTCTTTGCAAATACCTTCTTCCCTTCCTCCTTGAGGGGAAGAAAAGGACTTGCTGTAGGATTTGGACCTGGAAAGTGCCTCTCCTGGGCCACATGCATCAAGCATGGCCTCATCCATCAAGACGGATCAGGCTCCTTGAGGGAGCAGGACTGCCACAGGGGAATCCAGGGCCACAGGGGTTGCCTTTGATGTCCTGATGGCTGCGCTGCCCCAGGGGTTCCCCCTTCGTGCTCCAGCACTGGAACAGTCTCCACCAGGGGCTGGAATGAGTTCAGACAGAGTACAGCCACCCACACAACCCAGACATTGGCAGTAAAGCCCTTCTGAGTTGCCCAGAGCCAGGGAGGGGGGAAGGACATACCAGAGCATCTCAACTTTCATTATCTAAAGCAATGTAATGTGTTGTAGAGACCTTGTAGAGAACAAAGAAGTCATGGGTGCCAGCACTAGGCCAGGCACAAGGCAGATCATGAAATTGATCAAATGGCTCTCTAGGGATGATGGAAGGATGGGCAGATGGAGGAAGGGTGGAAAGGTGGGTGGATTCAATTATGTTCAAACAATATTCAAGTATCTGGTGAAACCTGTGAATCTTCTCCCCCCAGGCCAACTATGCATGCATGCACACACACTCACATTTTGCATAAAATTTTATAGGATTTATGACACTCCCACCAGAAGCATATCCATGGACACCTGGTTAAGGAACTGTTCTAAGGTGGAAAGATTATAGTAAGGGATTTGATCCAGTCATTTCTTAGCTGTGTGACTTTAACTCCTCTGAGTCTCAGTTTCACAACATATGTAAAGTGGATGCAATAATTGTGCCTAGTTCTTGGGGCTGTTGTGAGGATTAAATGAGTAGAAGGATTCAAGTGCTTTAGAGTAGTGCCTGGCAGGTTGTGAGGCTCAGTGAAGGGTGCCAGTCATTAACCTTTATCCACTTGTTCATTCAGTCCCAATTTAGTGAGTGCATTTAGTGTGTGTCTCCTTTCATTCATCACACCCTGAGCTTCTCTCTGGGGTTGCAAAAATTTATGTTCATTGGCTTGGGAAACTCACAGTCTAAGAGGACAAGATATGCAACTTGCTATAACCTCCCATACTTCACCAAGAAACAGTGGGAAGGCCTTCTCTAGCTCTGCTGCTGAGGAAACCAGCCCTTGACTCTGGACAGGCTAGCTAGCCCCATCCAAAGTCCTGGGGAGAAACAAAAGTTTGGACTCAGCAAGGTCAGGGCTCTAGATCAGTTTAGGGCAAAGGTCAGGGTGGATGTTGGGTGGGGAAATCAAGAGTGGAGCTGGGTAGAAAGAGATGAGGCTAGAGGGAATGGAGGTGAGAGTTGGGCAGAGCAAGGCCGAGGTGGGATGGGGGTGGCCCTGGACAATTGCCATAGTGCTGTGACAGGATGGTCAGGCGATGCCGAAGTGACTGGGGTAATGCGCACAGAAATCATGGGCAGAATTTCTTGATTTTCTTAAGTGTGTGCAGAATATGAATCCATAATCTTCTTGGGTAAATGTCCAGGAGTCAACTGTGTTCACACCCTTCCTTTATTCTCCTTGGATTATATAATAATTATATAAACAATGGTAGCCACCATGTTAGTCATCATCTATAGAGCATTTACTATATGCCAGCCATGCACCTGGTCCCACTTAATCATTTCAGTACCCCATCAGGTAGGTATTCTCATTCCCCTTATACATATGAAGCAACCAAAGCACAGAGGGGTTAAGTGACCTGCTTAAAGTCACACAGCAAGTGGTAGAGCTGGCTTTGAACTTAGATGGTCTGACTGCAGAGCCCACACTCCCTGTCTAGCCCCAAGCTCTCCTGCTGCTTCTATAGTAATCAGTTTCTTCTAGCACTGTTTCTATGGGAGGTAGCAGTTCACTGGGGACTCATAGGTATGGTGCAGCTTCTTGGAGTTGAGGAATAGATGCAGAGGGGAAACGCACCACGTCCTGGCCCTCTGACTGGCAGGTGCAGTCCCCCTGCTCCCCCTATCCTTAGTGCCTGGGGGCTGCAGTCATGCCCCTCAGCCTGTGGGGATGCACAGAGTCTGTCTTCCCTCGGTGGCTTCTACAGACTGAAGACCCCAGAGGAAGTGAGCAGGGAGGGGAAGAGGGTGCTGTGTGATGATTAGTAATCATGCCAGCAATGAGCGTGCCCCTGGCCCTGCACGGCTCGCTGAACCTGTCAGTACAGGCTCCCAGCAGCCCAGCAAGGCTGCTGCTGCAATTGGAGCCTGAAGAGGGAGAGAACCCGGGAACAGGGAGGGAGGACAGAAAGCGGGAGAGAAGTCATGGCTCTCATCTTGCTGAGGGCTGACTCTAGGACAGGGCTGCAGAAATGAGGTAACTTAAAACTACAAGACATCAATGGATGTTCCTCCTGTTTTATCCTGTGACCGCATACCCTCCCCATACTTGAGACCTGTGGCATTCACTACCTGGGGCAAAGATGACACAGAAGCAATGGGGTCACCTTCTTAGATCTTGACTTGCAAAGTCTCTGGCCTAAGATGAAAGGCCTGGAAGGACACAGACTCAGTTAACAGCAGGAAAGGGGTTTGTCTTTGACCCATTTCATGTGGAGAACAGTTTACACTGAAGCCCCAGATTTTGGGGGATCTGGGGAGCTGAGGAGAACCTGCCTCTTCCCCATGTAGAGCCTGAGAGAGTGGACATGGCCCTGAATCCCCCTCCCAGCCCTGCCAGTCCCCTATATGGCAGGAATATTGTACATTCCAATAGCCTTTGTATCTTTTCTGAGAGGGGCATCCTGATTCTGGCAAGGAAAAGAATCTTTCCTCTGCGCCCAAGACAGGCATGACTCAGAAAGACCCAGAGAACCAGCAAACCTTGGTTGTAGGCTGGGGGACCCCAGCTCTGACCTGGATGACACAGTGATCACAAAATGCACAGGCAATAGGACATGTTGGGGTCTGCCTGCCTGGAGAGGTGATAGGCTGCACATCAGAGGCCAAGCCCACCCCACACCCTGATGCTTTGTAAGTCCCCAGAAGAATGTTCAGGCTATGCTAGGGGGAATGGGGTGCCCTGAGTTTATTGAGATTTCATTTCTCCCCCCACTCAAGAAGAATGGGAACATGGAATAGAAATTAAGTTTGTCAGTTTAAGAAATAAGCAAACTAACATTTCTGACACACAATGAGTTGCCTGAAATTCTTAGCTTCTCATAAAATGATCTTCACTTTACCTCCTGGGTCTGCTCTTGTCTCCATTTCCTAGAGTAGCAATCTAAGGTTCAGAGAGATATAGTGGTTTTCCCAAGGCCATAAAGCTTGAGTCATAGAGTCAGGATTTGAGCCCAGTTCTGTCTGTCTTCCAAGTCCAAGCTATTACTCAACAGGGAAGGAAAGTGAGGAATGGGGCAGGGAAGAGAAGGAAGTGGGGGGATCCAGACAGAGCCAGGAAGAACGGGTGGGGTATGGGAAGCCCTGCACTCACCTGTCCTCCAGGATGTCAGCCCAAGTCAGAGGAGAATGGCTGTGAGGAGCCTCTGTCTTGGCTTAGAAGACATCATGGGACATGTACACCGAAGCTGGCAGCCAGATGGCCGGGCTTGCTGCTGGCACAGTGGAGGGGAGGGCAGCACCTCCAAGATCAGGGACCGACCTTCCTCCCAGGCACCGCAGGGCCACCCTTCCCGAGAGGCCAGGCTGGTCCTCTCCTCCATCCCCCTGATACAGGGGCTCCTTTCCCAGGCTGCTGCCTTGACAACTGCGGCACTTCAAGATCATTTCTGTTTCTGTTGTCCCTTCTTGCACTGGGCTGTCCCCTAATGGGTGAGGGGGTTGGGCACTCAAGCCGGTGCTGTGGGAGCTGACAGCCCAGGTTTCTCTCTCTCTGGGGCTGGCATTTGCAGGGTGCTTTAGTATTCATGCCTGCAGCTCAGGGCTCTTCTGGATGGAGGATGCTATGCAGATGAGCATTTAGCCTGGTGTGTGATGAAGACTTGATGCAATTTAATAGAAATTAAGGCTCTCAAGTAAGAGGAGGCTAAGGAAGTCTGCAGATGAGACCAGGGCTCCTCACCTGGTTCTCACACTGCCAGTCCCCAGAATCAGCCATCTGTGATGTCCACACTCCCAGCCAGTTCCTCCAGTGATTTGGCTGGCACCACCGAGCTCCTGTGCTGCCCCACCTATCCTTTGATGGTAGCAGAGGTGCAGAAAGAGGTGCAGTGGGTTTGGTTCTAGCCCTCAGGAAGCTCATAGTCCCATGGGGACAGAGCAGCATATAAACAATTTGAAGACAGAGGGATGGGCCTGTTGCAATCAATTAAGAGGTCATACCACACAGAAGAGACTTCTAATTCAACCCGGAGGAAGTAGAGAGGTGGGGAAGGGCAGTCAGGCAAGGCTGTTTAAAAGGAGATGCTGGATCTGGGTCTTGAAAAACAGTAGGAATTTCCATGTTGAATATCACTGTAAACACAGAACTTCATGCAGGGACCTTCTCTTTAACCAGCTCCACTGGAGCCACAGTCTATCCCTCACACTAGTACCACAGTGGGCACAGCAAGTCTCATTCAGGGATTTCCAAAACCTAGATATGGACAGACTTTGGAGAAGCAGATTGAGCCATTGTGGGTGACTTGCCTTGATAACACCTGTGAAAGATGATTGTAGGGAGTGACTGCACCATCATGAAACAAGTGAATCTTCCAGCGATCTCCAGGGATGGAACCTCTGGGCTTCTCTATGCAACCTGACCTAGCATTTTACCATGAGCTAGGAAGTGTCTCCTAATATCCCACTCACTGATGTCTGCAAACTGAAGAGCACTTACTAAACAGTCCAGGAAGCAGGGCATGAATGTCTTGCTGAAAAACCCTTTGTGCAAGCAGCCAGAGCTACAAAGACTTGACCATCTCAAGTAAGCCCTCGTGTTGGAGGGGAAACTCAAGTTGCTTGGGAATACAGATCCTTTTTACAGAAGAAACTGAATGGCCAGAGTAGGGGAAAGGTCTGACTTACACCCAGGTTCTGATTCTGAATGTGCATATCTTCTCAAAGACTTAGAGAGCTTCTCCCCAGAAAGCAAGCTCTCTCTTAGAGTTACAGTACTCAAAGCTAGAAAGAACTTTTTTATAACATATAGCTGGGCTTCTAATTTTACAAATGGTCAGGGGAGAGAATGAGGTTTGCTCAGAGAAATTTAGGGAGAGAACAGCAGAGTTGGAAATGTAACTTAGAGCTCTGGAAAGGTCTTGTTTATTTTAAAGTACCAAAAATTGTCCTCAGCTGTCACAACCACCCCTCCAGAATCAGATCGCAATTTGCTCTTGGCTTCCTATGAGGCATAATATTGTGAGCCCAGGAAGACATCTTTGTCCCCAAATGGACCTCTCTCCTCTGTATTGAAATTCCCTTAAGATGAGGTAATATCAAATTACGTTTAAACTATAAATATCTAGAGGAAGTTGGTTCTGACCTGGAATTCAGACTAAAGTGCAAATGACTGTCATTATATTGTGAGCCAGATTTGCTAGGTTAGTAATTAGGAGGAAGTAAGGTCACTGGAGACTTGAATTGCATGGAGGGGTGGGAGAAGGGAACTAGGAGAGTAGCCTAGGACCTTTAGTAAATCAGAGAGATGGCTGTTTGTATTTAAATAATAGTGTGAGTCTTATTATTAAATAATTAAATAATAGCATGAGTGGACAACTTCTGCACTAGGTAACTTTCTTTTTAATGGTGCTCAAATGCTGTTTGTATAATGCATTCAACCATTCATCCATCCATCCATCTATCTATTCATTCATTCATCTACCATTAAAAAATATTCAGTTCCCATCACACATAGGTCTCTGTGTTGTTGGTATTAGGATACACCAGTAACCAAAGTGAACATTTTTCCTGCTGTCTGAACTTCCACACTCATAGGGAGGGGAGGTTGGGAGAGAAAGCAGTAAATAAGCAAAGAAACAATAATATCGTATCTGATGATGGTAGGCACTAGTGGGACCTAGGAGGGCACCCTGGGAGACAGCTGAAGAGGTTGGCCTGAGGTGGAAGAAAGGGGGTGGTTGACTCTGAAATTAGGCAGGAATTACTCGTGCTTAGGATTTGGTAAGTTAGGTAACTTTGAAGTGAAGGAGACACCAAGGCTCATGGCCCTGCAGGAGTGCCGGGGGTCGGCTTGGGGCTCAGAGAAGGGCTTTGGGTCTGGGCCACACAAAGTGAGCAGGAGAGGTTCCAGAGAAGGCCAGGGAGGCCAGGTTGCACAGGGTCTGTCATCCTTGCGGTGGAGTTTCAGTTGTATGCTAGGAGCAAGGGGAGGACATAGGAGACTATTTTTTCACTTTTTATTTTGAAAAGATTATAGACTCACCAGGAGTTGCAAAAATAGTACAGAACAGTCCTGTGTACCCTTCACCCAGTATCCCTCAATGGTAACATCTTACATAATCATAGGACCATATCAAAACCAGGAGACTGGTGTCCATACAGGCCTTGTTCAGATCTCACCAGTTCTACATGCAGAGGGATTCCCCTTTCCTCCTTTGCAGTTGCTCCATCCCCCTGTACCCTATCACCACGGGAGAATTACAGGGAGGGAAATTGGAGGGGGAGGACTGTGAGCTGTCAGCTGGGTCAAGACATGGGCTTTCCAGCTTTGCCTGCCCTGGAGGCCCCTCACCACAGTCACTGTGAATGCCTTCACTTTGCAGCTGAGGAGCCAGAACAGAAAGACTAAGCAACTCAAACAAAGTCAGTATTTCTCACGGCTTACTGTTGCTATCTAGATGGTTCTAACAACTCTCTGCAGAGATTGGCACATTGGGCTCGGTTGACCATGTGCCATGGAGAAGAGGCCAGACCCCTGGGTCAGGGAGTTGTGCATAACTCCAGCCCTAACACTTCAAGGCCTCATCCCTTAATGTTTCTGCACTTCTCTACCCCTGCGGGCGAAAGGGTCTGTCACCTATCTCAAACAGTCACCAGGAGGAATTGATTAGAAGATATTTGCAAAGTGCCAAGCAAAAGGGAAAAATGCTTTTGTTCCCAACAGGTCTGCATTGACCAAAGTACAGGAGAGGGGCTACTGCCCCTCCTCACCCCTTGAACCCCTATCTCAGTTGCGGAATGGAGATGATGCCACTGGGAGACTGGTAAATGGCCCTCAAATCCTGTAGCTCAGCCTCTTCTCCCAGCTGCCTGGCTTATAGGTTGCAGCTCATGCCCCCTGCACATGGCAGGTATCAGGGCCCATACACACAGCTGTGGGGTAACAGAAACATGCAGGAGATCCCAGTTCTCCAATTGCTCTGCCTGGGACGCAGTAGCTAAGTTCACTTCATAAAGCTAGAAGTTTTGACTCCAGATCCCATCCCCTGATGTAGCTCCCAGTAATAATAAAGGGTGTAACCTCCTCTGCATTTGACATCTCCCTCTAGTTCTCAAGTGGTCCATGGGAAAGGAATGGGACCGATGGTTACCTTTAAATTCCAAAACCAAGCACAGTTCTGGGCCCAGAATCCCTGTCCCAGATAATGCCACAGTTTTATTTAGTGTTGTGCTCATAACTAGATGGGTGTGTGTTTGGGAGTGAAGAAAGCGGGGAATGAAGAGATGGGGTTCGAGCAAGATGGAGAGAGGATCAGGCCTGGGGTGGCTCCCGGGAGACCCTGGGCACTGAGGGAGGTTAGAAGGGCCAGCCCGGCCATGGGACCTGCGAGCAGGAGGCTGTTAGCTCAGGTCAGCGTGGCCCAGGTCTGCCCGGCCTGGCCCCCACCAGGCAGGCCCTGCCCACAGGGCACAGTCTTGATTGCCTGTAGCATGGCCTGGCCTTTTTTGAGGGGAATTTCTGTCTGTTTCTGGAGCTGGCCTCCATCTTTTGGGGTAAGTGCCAGGGAATGGAGGGAGCCATGCTCTCCCTTCCCTTCCTTTAGCTCCAGGAGCCTCCCAGTCTGCTCAGCCCCCACTAAGGGGCCATGGGGTCAGCTTCCCTGCCTGGCCAACCCCCTGCCCTCTGGCCTCTGGGGAGCAGGCTCATCCTTCCTCTCTAACATTAATGAAATCTTCCTTCTGCTTGGTGCCCTGCTAACTTGGGGTCATTATTTCCCCCCGTTCAGCTCAGCCCTGTGCTCCAGCTTGGTCACTACACCCCACACTATCACAGATAAGCCTAGCTAAGCACAGAGGCTAGCTGCTTCCTACTGTCACCTCCTGGAGGCTTAAAAAGTCCTCTCTGGGCTGCAGGGACCGTTGGTGTGCTAATTCTCTCCCTCTTCCAGGTCCTTGTTTGGCTTGGCATCTATCTGCTCACACTGATGTCCTCCCCAACACTCGCACTCAGGACACCCTTCCCAGGCCTCTGTTCCATTTGTCTGAATGCTATTCCTCACTCCAGGCTTTACTCATTTCATGTCTCCCCCAGGAAGCCCTCCTTGATTCACTACATTGCCTCCCTCTATATCCAGAGACATCTGATAGTCGCATGGACTACTTGCCTCTCTGAAGGCCCAACACTGGGCATAGGGCTTGGTTCCTTGTCGGAAATGGGTGAATGGATGAGTGGATACATGAATATGTACTTAGACATCTATCCTTCTCCTCTCACATCTAACCATATGTTAATTGGTTTTGCTGTTTAGCTGCTTCATAGAGAATTGTGATGGCAAACCCTTGAAGGAAGGGACCTTTCCCTAAGTGTTATGTATTCATTACCAGGCATGTTCAGTAACCTCCTACTCTGCACCAGGCAGGAGGCCATAGACTAGGAAGCATGTCTCCCCTCTTGAGAAGCTTTGCCTAATGTCATGGCTCCTGACTTCCTGGGGCCCTTTTGGGAATCTGGTTACTCTGTGGACCCCCTGCTCAGGAACGCGCACACACACACACACACACACACAAATGGGTAATGTGGGGTCAATTTTAAGGACTCCTGAGATCCTGCATAGTCTGGGTCCTGCTACAGGACAAAGGGGGAGTAGGTGCTGGCAGGTAGGTCAGCAGGAGAGCACTGGGGCCCTTGCCCAACCAATGAACATGAGCAGGGGCCTGATGTTCTCAGAACTGAATGGCTGGGTCTTCATTATAGCAGTGGCATTACCCCTACCCCAGCTGTCAGGACCACAGACTGCCATGCCAGGGAACAGAGCTGGACAGGGCTCTGAAGCTTCCAATGGGCAGCTCTGGTCAAGTAAGTCAGCTTCCCTGAATCCAACATCCCCATCTGTTTGGGGCAGGCCATTGTGTGCACCTTCTAGGCTTCTTAGGAGGATTAAATAAGAAGCACATGGGACAAAGCCTGGCGCCGGGTCTGACATAGTCCAAGGTCTCTGTTCTTCCTTCCTCCCAGGGAGATCCTCCAGTCCTGCCAGTGATGCCCAGTCTAGAAGAACAGCATAGGGGATCTTGTCCAGTCAGTTTTCAGTCAAGTTGAGATGAGCCGTGATCTAAGCCTGGGCCTGGTGCCAAGGATGTGGTGGTCCTGAGGCAGGGCTCCATTATTCTATCCCTGGGCTCCCTGCTTTCCTCTCCACGTGCCAGGCTCAGCGGCTGCCTTCCTTCCTCCGAGACTGTGTCCTCAGCAGTCCCCTCTCACCAGCTCCTTTGGGAAGGGGACAGAGGCTCAGCCCCTGAGAGGTGGGGCGTGGGTCCCAGGGAGACTCAAACCTGCCCCAGCTCCTGCACAGATTCCTGGAGGTGGTTCCCAGAATAGTCACTGCGTGTGGGTGGGTGAGGGATGGGTGCTGTTTACCCCCAGGGCTCAGCTCTGGGTCAGCAGCCACCCTCTCTGTGCAGATCCTGGGCCCAGAGCTGGGCCGTGGCAGGGAGTTATGGGTATGGTGAGGGTGCAAACACCACCACCAGCTGTAAGGAAGATGGGAACCCAGGCCAGAGGCCCCAAGCAGGCCAGCGGTCAGGTAGGGGAGTGAAGGCTCAGCTCTGACCCCCACTGAGTATGGCTGGTGATGGGGGAGTGGCAGGGGGGGCAGGCAGCAAATGGAGTAAGACAGGGAAGGATCCATAAGGAGAGCCAGAGCCAGAGAGATGGAGAGAAAATGAGGTTGAAAGAAGGGAGAGGAACAGAATGCAGACAGAAGGTAGAGAGAGGGGCCCAACTGAGAGATCTGAGGGAGGCAGAGAAGCGGAGGAAAAGAGGGAGGAGGGAGAGAGGGAGAGGCAGGAGGGGGAGAGACAGAGGCAAGGAGGTGGGGTAGGAAAAAAGAGACTTCAAGAGGAAGAGAAAGAAACTGTCCAGAGAAAGAGGAAGGGGAGAGAGAAACAGGCAGACAGAGACAGAACAGAGAAGTGGAATGAAGAGAAAGAGGGGGACGGAGAGAGTAAGAGCACATGGGCACCCCAGCCTCGGAGGGAGAGACAGAACACGAGTGCACCCGGGGACCTCCCAGCTCCCGCCAGCCTCCCCGACGGGCAGAGGCGTGTGCCTGCTGGGGGCTGCCTGCCAAGGCTCACGGAGCCGTCACGGGGCTGGAAGGCTTGTTTGCGCTCTCTGATGCATGACATGCTCTAAGTGTTCTATTAAAGTGGAGTGAATTCTACAAATACTTCCACCCACGGCCGCCCCCTAGGGAAACGTACTATATTTGTGAGGTGACTCATTTTGGCTGCCACAACCCCTGGGGATCCGAGGGAGAATGCTCATCAGGAACTCACCTTCAAAAGGTCACAGGGACAATGAGACGGGCCTACAGGGGTGAGTGCGTGTAGAAGGAAAGTTTTGGATGAGTGAGTCTGTCATTCCCATTGGGGTTGCATTTATCTAAATGGCCAGGAGGGCCATGGACTGATGGAATAGTGCTGACGTGCCTATGGGTGGCTGGAAGTGACTGCTTCTCTCTTGCCTCTTTTAGGCTAATAGGGAATCAGAGAACTTGTCTCTGACCTTCCTACCTTCCTCTTTCTCTGAAGCGGAGTCAAGTGGAAAATGGCTGCTCTCCCTTCCAGCCACAGGTCAACCCCCATTTCATGCTGTCTTAGTATCATCTATCTCTACCTGTTGCATTTCCCAAAGTCATATCACATTTATTGGTGAGGTAGTCTCATTACCATCACCCTCCCTCTTACCCAGTAGACTGGAACCTCCACGAGAGCAAGGATGGCAATGGGCGTGGCTCAGCATGTGCCCTCAGCATCCTGGGCCTTCCCAGGAAATGGCTACAGATGAACAAATGCCAATGTGCCTATTCTTGAACCCTGTGATGCTGAGAATATACCCCCCAGAGGTATTTTTTACAATCCCTTTGCAAATAGGGCAGGTGAAGCTCAGGGCATGTGGTAACCTACCTGAGGGACAAAGCTAGAAGACCAAGATTTGGGATTTGACCCAAGACCGTCTGATTCCAGAATCATCACACCCATTACCCCAGAACCTTCCATGGCACAAAAATCAACAGACATTTGCCTGAGTTATACAGAGATTTGTACCCTTCCCTCCAAAAAACAATTTTGATGTTTTTAAAGAAAGAGAAGCAAGAGGGACTGTGGCACACAGAAGAAATGGTTAAAATGGAGAGGCTGGTTTAGCCCTTTTTAAAGGGGCTTGGAAGCTTACCTTATGCAGATCTGAGCAATGTCACTCACTGTGATGGTCACAGAAAGCACACCGTAGCACTTCCCCCTGAGAGGGGTGACTTTGGCTTTGGTCCTTTTAGTGAGAAAGTTCCCAGCCTCAGGTCACCTTAGGTTGTTTCCACCATGACCCATAGCTCCCCATCACAGTCCCCAGCAATTCTGCGTCTGGGTAAGTGCAGTCCAAATGAGCACCCATCTCAACAGCAAATGAGTACTCGCACTGCCCAGACTGTCCAGATTTTCAGACGCAAGACCTGTTTGTGACTCCATTCACGTTTGGAAACAAGACTAGACAAAAATGAAGAAAGGCTACTTCTCTCACCTGATATTTAGAGTTTATAATTTAGGCTTAGTCTGCCAGGGGACCCATGGAATCTAGTTATTGCCTATTTGGAATACTGTCAGGCCAGAGAAAACTTCTCAGACCAAAGGGACAGGTACAGAAATAGCAAAATGATTCTCCTGATCCGTCTTCCAAAACTATGGCTGTGAGTGTGATCAGGGCTCTGTCAGTGGAGGGGGAATTGAGGAAGAGTTATTATACTTTTGGAGTTAATAAATTTCTGTTTTCCTCTCCCTCTTTCCCTCTTCCTGTCCCTGTTCCCGTCCACGTCTGCCCTCCACCCCACCCCACTCCCAACCCGCGACAGGTTTGGCTTCGGACATTGCTCGACTCTCAGCAAATCAAATACAGTCTTCCATATTCTGCCAGGATTCTATGGGCTTTTAAATGATCAATGCTTAATCCCCAGCAAAAACAGATTACCTCAGAGTCTCCGGGGACTATGGCTTTTGGCATGGCTCAATGTGCCCAAATCCCAACATCCCATATACCTGTTTCTGGGCTCTGCCATTAATCAGCTATGTGTCCTTGAGAAATTACTTGGGTTCCCTGATCCTTGATTTCTTCAAAGGTAAAATGGAGGAAATAACTGTACAAATTTTATGGCACTGTTATGCCATAAAATATAGGATGTAATGATGTAATTTTATGATGTAAGTACATCATAAAATCCTTTCCTGATGTAAGGAGCCTCATGTTGTGTCTGGCACAGAGTAGGGATAGAAAGTTGGCCATTGTTAGAGTTATTGTTGTTATTCCTACTAACAAATATTGACTAATCCCTGGCTAACAGTCCACTCTTCCTTGAACCTAGGGAAGTATATGAATTTGATTTAAACATCTACACTAACAGAAGGAAGGCAACAGTGGGGAATATTAACGGTATCGCACAGGAAGTGTCTTGTGCCATTGAAATGGTAGATCTTTTGTCAGAGCACAGTCTAAGCAGACTGTGTCTCTTCCTGCTAGCAACTCTTTTAAAAGTATTAATATCTCCTGTATTCTCAATTTGCCTAATACACCACTGCTAGAGGAAATGCCAATATGTCATGCTTGGTGGAAGATATAGATTGTAAACATCCCATAACCACAGTCAGTGTCCTGTTAACCATGTTGGAGGAAAGCAAAATGCTTTAGCAGTTAATGAAGGACTAGGATTCAAAAATTTACTTTAGTATACACATAGACAAAGAATAAGATTAGAAATAAGGGCTCAGAAGTGAGAAACGGCAATTGCACTTCAAATAAGATCATGTGGACTGCTCAGAAAAGAGCCCTCCATGGATCATCAGGCCCTTCCTTCCATTATAAAATAAACTATAAAAAGAAATCATTACAGAAGGTGAGTGGGGTTATCCTCAACATTTTTTCTGTCATGGTTATAAATCCCACATACATAAGCCCCTGGAGATATGATTAGATGTAAATCTTCTACATTCTTTGCTCAACTGAGTACAGGTTAATGAGAAATATTAAGCACTTTATATGTATATATTTTATTAATAAGAAACAAAAGAAAAATGAGGTGTAATTTACACCCTGGATGAGCAGTTAAACTGTTATATCATTGAGAAAAGATATTTGAATTTTAAAAATCAGAACAACATAATTGAACGACGCTAAAGTTAAATCAGAAACATCCATGTGAACTCCTCGAAATTTAAATATTTTCCGAACTCTGTCACTAAAAGTGACCCCAGCAACAGTGGGCTGCTGTCCAGCCAGCAGCTCTCATGTGTCCCTGATGCCCAGATTCTGTTCTAATACTTTTCTCCACTGAAAGAAACAAGGTCTTTTTGGAGGGTAGCCTTAAGTAGGAAGGAAGTTCCTTTTGTGGAGAGAAAGCGAGGATGCTCTCTAGAATGTCACAGTGTAGTTCTGAAAGGACCAAAAGGCTGGATTAAAGAGGCTTCCATTTGTCAAGCTCTGAAAATTTGAGTATCAAATGAGACCAATAACTACAATTAATTACAACACATGGAATCTGTGACGGGCCATACGTTCCTAATGAAGCTCCAAAGAGAAAAGTTGCTATAAATTGAACAAAAAGGATGAACATAATAGTTTCATAATAGCTGCCTAGTATTACATATGAGTGATATTATTTCTTCCATTAAACATATGTTGGTTTATTAAGTAGAGAGGCACTTTTTTCCATCCTCGCAAGGAGGAAAGAGTGGATTTTGATTACATCTACTGGTCTTGGGGAAGACATAGAAATTAGTAGTTATGCGTGATAACAAGAGGGAACCAATAATGTGATAGTAGACTTTGAATTGGCCAAATGCCTTCATGAAGACAGCACACTGCTGATTTTTGTTCCCTGGTTCCCTAGGAGCTGAAACACATCACTTTAGGAAAACCCTCTGGTCATAGAAAAGAAGATTTATGTGAAAGGCATGGACTTTCACCTTCTTTGTGAGGCCACATTTAATAATGGTTAGTAAAAAGTATAATGATATTGGAAGACCCTTTATTGGGGTCCCAGATAAGAATGAGTATCCCCAAAACTGCTAACCTGAGATATTATTTTGTAGTTCTGGAAGAAACTGGATCTTTAAAAAAAATTTTTTTACTCTAATCCTACAAAACTATCATTAATTCTAAGAGTAACTCTGGAAAAATATAAGAATAAAAATCTTGAAAAATCCAATATATAGTTGTTATCTTTATAGTTTTGTAAATGGTTAAAAGGTAATTATAAGTATATATTTTTCCATCATCCTGATGTTTTGTGTGCATTTTGGCTAACTTTTTAGTTGTCTGAAGTGGTTAGAAGAGGCTGACACATTAAAAGTTCATTAAAAGTTCTGGAGAGTGTGGTTAAATAATTTTGTAACCAATGTTTATTAAGTTTGAGAAATTCTAGTTGATTCAATGTTCAATAAGTTTTGATATATCAATTATGCAAATAATGTTTGAATGTCCAGAGAAAAATTGTTTAATAGATTCATGAGAATGGGACGTTGAACACTAAACAAAGTATGGATAGGTGTGTGTGTTTCTCTGGGTGACAAAAGTCCCATGTTAAAGGACCTACTAATGCATCAGTCAAAACTCCAGAGCCCCTGGGTGGGCTAGGAAAGCAGTATTGCCCTCGTAGAATTGCATTATAACCTGAAGGGACTGCTGACTGCTTTTGCCTGGATGTGCTGTGCTATGCTTACATTTTAGTATGGAGATTCTTAGAAATGGGGAGATCTTTATGTCTCAAAGGAATAGATCAAATGGAGCTTTCCCGAGTCCTACGCAGAAGGTGAGAGGAGTCCTTGGGGCTCCTAAATTCCCACCCAATTACCTCCAGTGCTCTCTGCCAGCCTCCCCTGCACCTGATGCTCTCTTCTTTTTTCTTAGCATTCTGGTAGTATTATTCTTAACCCAGACAAGCAGTATTTTCTCATGTAGGAAACAATAAGCCATTGACTGCTCCATACCTTCAGCTGGTGACTTCCTCAAAATACCCCCAGGCAACAAGATCCCAGCTCCCTTAGCAACCATGGAGAAGGTCCCCTCCCAAGGCCTGTCCTCTGGATGGCAACTTCCCACACTTTCAGCTTTCTTTGGTTTGATGCCTCCTTTACAGGTGACTTGCAATCCTACTTTCAAACTCCAAAGGAAACAGGATTGAAACATCTGGGGGCGAATGCGCTGAAAATACTGCCGACCCTTTGTTCTCCTTTCCTTTTCATTAACTGCCTCGAGAGTCATGCGTGAAACTCAGATCCATATTGCTGTTTCATTTGTAGGAAATGTTCAGCTGTCTGTGTCATTTTTATTCACCCCAAGTACATTGAAAGTACCACTGAACCGTAGTCTTGAAAGCTAACACCTCACAGGAACCTTTTCGGTTTTACTTTAGAGCTTACAAGTGCATCCTATTTAAAAGGAACCCAAGATGCCAGAATGCTCACCTAGATACTTAGAAATGCAGGTAATCATTTTGACAATAGGAAACTGGGCTTGACAGGGAGACGGTGCCCCTGGGAAACTGATTGTGGGGAGTTGAGTCATAGTCTTGCAGTAAACCCACAGGCAGGGGCTGGCTTTGGTCTCTAGGGTCATCTTGAATGCCCAGGAGGTAAGAGGACTTCCTGGGATGGGCAGAGGGAGCATCCACAGGCCTTCATCAGGACTGTCATTAGCAGCAGGTGTCCCGTGGAACTTGAGGGCTGGAGAAACTTTTCCTCCCACCACAAGTGCTGTCACCTCTCCAAATCTATTGAAGGGGTTGAATGAAAGGGAATCCTGTCCTTTGCTTCTGTCTGTTATATCTTTCTGGCCCTCAGGCCATGAGACTTGATGACAATTATGTAATAACTGAGCAAAGAACTTACAAAAGATATCAAATGAACATGACTATCATAAAGTCTATTTGGGTAAAGCCCCAGGGGTTACCTGGCCCACCAGGTCTTTCATCATTTGACCCTCACTGCCTTTCTAGCCACATCTTGAGCAGCTCCCCTGATGTGCCCTCGGAACTGAAGGATGTAGGCGTCCTGGATTCAACCTGCTCTCCCAGGCCTCCAGGAGGCACTAAGATCCACGACCCACCTCCATGGCACTTCTTTGAAGCCCTCCCTGAGGCCTCCCCACCACAGGTCGACTTGTTCCCTACTGCAGTTTCTGTTATACTCTATTACAAATGTTGATTAACAAGGCTAGGAAGAGATGAGCTCTGAGGACGAGGCCATGTTGGCTTCATCTCCATCTCTCTAGTGGCCTGCAGAAGTCCTGCACACAGCAGCATTCAAACATATTTGTTCAATGAACAAACAATGACCAATAGCTATTAATTTTATTCTAAACTAGGCTATTAGGTCAATAGTTAAAAGCCAACCCATGAAATAAACAAGTGGTTATATCTTTGACGCGCAAAAAGAAATATTTACTTTCCGATAGGTATAAAAATCCCAGAATGAATTTGTACATCTTGGTAATGTATAGGGAATTTATTCATCTCTGGGCCCAGAGGAGGCCAGTTATAATACAATATTTTGCATTTCAAGACTGTCTTTGTGCTTCATTATTTATGTTGACCATTACTGCTAGGATGTGATGAGAATATTTTAATTTTTCCTGAATCTGAGGAATTTGAGAAGCTGCTGCAAAGTAGTGATATGTTAGCTTGTGAGATAACAATGTTTTTCCATGAGAATGGCTCTCCAAAATGTGCTTTACAATCAAGATTTCAGGCTAGAAATAAGCATTTCATTGAGTCCTATCAGTATCCCAAGACTATACTTTAGAAACAAGCCACTATTGAAAGTTCAAAACTCAAGACTGAGTACGTGTCTGCTTTTTAAGGCTAAACAAGAATCTTTCCTATTCATTCTGTTTATCAACAGTATACCTTTAATTAATTAGCCGTGAAGAAGGGGTTAAAAGCCCAGATTGGAACAGAAGTCTGCCATCTAAGGTACACTAACACAGTTACATCCAAATGGAGAGACAGAATCTGTTGTTTCCTGCTGGAATTGAGAAGGCAGCACTGCACTATGTTGTCTCATCGTCTGTTGTAATTAATCAGAGATATGAGCATCTAAAAATTCAGAACTGCAGATTAGAAACCAGCTTAAATCAAAACCATCCCAATAACCATGGTATCATCTCCCTGACCCCAGAAAGCATGGGCCCCATGCCACCCCTAACCCTATCACTGAAAAGAGGGGATATTAGGTCATTTAGGATTCACCCCAAGCTGGGTATAGACACAATTGAGTCTGTTAGCAAGGAAGTAGTGGGGAAGGGAGGTAGGAAATGGGAGAGGAGTAGATAATAGTCAGTGCCTTCTCCAGCATCCTTCCAGGGGTCTTGAAACTCTGCAGACAAGAGTCCCCCTCAGGGGCCCTTGCCCCAGTTGTGCTAGGAGAGTATGCAGAACAGAAAGATACTTTGAGACTTATTGTAATTTTGTGACTTTCTCCCTCTGTTTTGTTATTTTTATCTCCCCTGTTTACTTGTCTTACCAGCAGTGAGAACCCATAACTTAGAAAAACCTAAGAAAAGCTGCCTGCTTGTTCCTGGGACAGCAGCGTGGGAGATCGCCTGTCTGTGTCTGAGGTGGAAATCACTGAGGCCCATTGTGCAAAGACCCTCCACTTCCCAGGCAGAAGTGAGCAGAACAGCTTGTGGTGATGTGTTCAACAGCTCTTAAAGTAGTGCCTGGCACACAGTAGGTGGTCAGTGTGAGGCTGGAATGGATGTGTGGAAGTGGATATGAGACAGAGGGAAGCAGATCAATGGAGGAGAAAGGCTTTGAGGTTGGTCGGAGCTGGGTCTCACCCCCAGCTCACTATTACCTGGCTTATGACCTTGGGTGAATCACTTATGCTCTCTGAATATCAATTTCTTCATCAGAAAAATAGAAATAATACCACTGACCACAAAAGAGTCTTCTGAGAATCAGTAATAATATATATAAAGCTTACAGCAAGACAGGACCTGGCACTTAGTAAGTGCTCAATAAGTGGACAATGACTTCTCTCCTTCTGGATCCATATACTGTAATTAATTTTAAAATTAATAGGACATGTCTCCTCTGCCAACACCACCCTGTGTCCTTTCTCACTCTCTGATGTGGGGTAGGGGGCAAAGAATTGGTAAAGACTCCAGAACCATGTTGCCCTCATGGGATTTGCAGATCAAGTGGTAAGAGTGGAATCCATCTCACCTGTAAGTATGGCTGGTGCACCCACACTGCACCATGCCTTGTGCAGCCAGAGACCTGGGTGTTCAGCTGCATTTTCCCCAACTTCAAGATGAGGTTGCCCTGAATATAGCAGTTGCTGACCCCTCACTGATTTCTTTGAGGAAAATGACCTCATCCATAAGAAGGTGGCCTCTAGAGTCAGCCAGAGTTCAGATCTGCCTTCACCATCAACTATGTAACTTTGGATACATGGTTTGTGTCTCAGTTTTCTCATCTGTGAAATAGGGATAATACTAGTACTAACCTTGTAATACTAGGAGCAACTCAGGCTGATGTGAAGACTTAGTCAGTTTGTGCACATAAAGCCCTTGGCACAGGGCCTAGAATAGATGAAGCCCTTAGTAAATGTCATTTGTCACTGTGACTATCAGGGACTTGCAATTTCACCCCATCCCTTGCCCAGGTGAGCTGACCCACAGGCTGGGGGCGGTGGGGGGCAGGTGCCATCATGGCTGGCTTCCATGCCTGCCGTTTGGTCTCCATCAGCCTGCTGGGGAAGGCCTCTCATTCTGAGATCTTGCTTCTCTCTCCCACAATGGCTCCATCAGGTTTGGATCAAAACTATTCCCATTTTGCAGATGAGAAAGCTGAGGCCCAGGGAGACTGCATACAGGTATCCCCCAATTTTCAAAAGTTTGAGTCACACTACTTTGCTTTTACAAAACGTCTACATTAGTATCTGTTCTCACTAACCAAAAGGAGTCCAAAGAGGATTCACTTTCACAAAACAAGGCAAAAAGGGAAAATAATGTCCAGCAGTTATTCTGCCATGAGCTGTTGGAGAGGAGAGAGATGCCACCACCTCCTTCCCAGGGAACTTCACTCAGCATCAAACTGCCCTAGCTTTGAACTGTGTCTGAGCCTCTGTGCTTATCTCGACTGATTCTGGGCATCCATTAACAAGATGTGTCCTGAGTATCAGAAAAGCCTAAGAGGGCTTATTTTTGAGTCAAGGAATGTTCAAAAAATTTTCCCTATAAATTAATGGTAATTGCTTCTTTACTTTATACCATTTCTGCTTCTGAAAGATATCAAAGGAACATGGCTTTTGGATAACAGAAGTGCCTTCCTGGAGACCTGTCTGGCAGTCTGTGGTAGAAGCAGGATTTAGTCCTAGGCTTCCCGACTCCACCTTTGGTGCTCTCTACACCCTGGGCACCTAGTATGAAGAGGAAAGGCTGTGGGCTGGAAGAGAAAGGGTCAGAGACTCGCTTGCTCCATCCACGCCAGCTTCTGCAGGGTCCAGAAGGGGCTCTGACGCATCCCCACCGCCTCACTCCTCCCACCTGGCTGCCAGGAGGCCTCCAACAGAGAAGTGAAAAATGAGCCACTAAATGTATTATGACTTGTGAGGCTGTCTTAGTAATTAAGTTTTATTAAAATGAACACCAAGAAATTTCCTGACATGGCCTGCCTGGCCGAGCTCATCAAACGGTGATAAATGAGTGGGTTCTAGGGAGAGAGATATCTAGGTGGGGAGGCAGGGACACTGAAAGACGCCTTAGGGAGGAGGAGGGAGGGAGGAGGCAGGAGCATCCCCGTGCCCAGCAGGGCGGGGCCAGGTCTGCTGCGTTCCTGTTTCTGCAGCATCCCTGCCCAGGCTGGGTGTGGAGATGCAGTGTGCCCAGGTGAGCGGAGCTTCTTCACCAGAACAGACTTCAAAGCCCTGGTGGGCACTACTCACTGCGGCAGCTTGCCTGCCTGACTCTCCCTCCTTCCCTGAGCTGTAACAGAGGGACGGGAGGAAACCACTCTCATCTCCAAAGAGAGGTGAGCACCGTCCATGGTGGGAAATAGACTTCCAATGAGAAGCTGTTAAAGAGCTTTAAGCAAAGGATAGTGGGGAAGGGGGTGGAGTGGGGATGAGTTGTCATAGCTGGGTTCATATTTTGAAAAAAGAAAAAAAAGATCTCTGGCCAAAGTGGGGACTGTAGAATGATGTGGAGAGAAAGGCAGTGTGGGGATCAGAAAGAAGTCTATTGCATAGGCCAAGTGAGAGAGGATGGATGCTTGGGTAGGCAGGTGGGATGGCCAGCAGTGCTAGCAGAAATCTACACGGGGGCTTGGTGGTGCACTGGATAGAGGGGGATGGCGGTGGCGCCATACACGGAGACAGGAAAGACAAGAAAGGACAGATTGGTGGCAGAATGGGAGAGGGGTATGCTTTTTAAGACTTGAGTTTGAGATACCTTTCAGCAGGGCTGGTTTCATGGGCACACAACCTGCACAGTTACATAGGGCCCTTCTGACACCATCTTGAAGTCCTTAATCAATTTTTAACAAGAGGACCTGCATTTCCCTGTTGCGCTGGGGTTTGTGGAGTGAGTGGGAAAGGCGTAGATCCCATGAGAACATCAGCTGGGGCCATGGCCTGGAGGAGAGATGAAACCACATCTAGGGAATGGGGTGAGGGGTGAAGAGAGTGATTGTCATCTTTATTTTTATGAGAGACCAGAACAGGTTTCTAAGATAAATCTTTAAGCATAAAAGCAGCCCAGAATATTAGACAGAGTAAAACTCTTTGTGTAAAAACAGTGGGGTGGGGTGGGTTATACCTATATGCAAAGAAAATTTATGTAAGAATACACAAGAAACTAGCAATGATGTTTACCCAGGGGAAATTGGCTTCAGAGTGTTACCTTTTCCCATTTATATTGGTTGAGTTTTCTTGTCATAACCACATGTTTTTTAATAGTAAAACACTATTAATTTGATGCCCTGAGGGAAGCTCTTGGGCACACAAAATATTAACAGTTTCCTTGGTTTTTTTAAATTAATATTCAATTTATTAAAGTTACAAATTCATACGGACCCATGTTCTTCCATAAGCTTTGAAGTTCAGTTTACAAATATTATTATTTATTTATAAGTCTAGCAAATTTTAACAGTCATTTTTAAGGGGACCTTTGAGAAATGTTTCCTCTTATTTACAAATGTGTTTAATTAAATTGCTTTAAACATTGTAAACTGCTTTTACAGATTTTATGTTTGAACCTCTTTTTTAAGTACTTCAGTTGTCTAACAAACTTCAAATATTTAAGTAATGACTATAAATCTTATTTATTAAACTTATAAATATGGTAAAACATATTCTTTCACAGGTTCCAATATTATTTAAATTGAGTAAGATTTCAACTTAAAACCTCAAGTCTAAATCAATTGATCAGTTAATCATTTTACATTAGAATGGAAGAGTTAATCTGTGACTCTAAAAGGCCACATTTTCTTAAACATTAAAAGAACATTAATGTAGCTAAATAAATAATTTAAAAACACAAATATTTTAATGCAAAGTGTTTGATTCTCTTCTACATTTCTGTACTTAATTCTAAATCTTCCCAAAGTTAAAGATGATCACTCATTGTGGACTGAAGCTCCTAGAGGACCACAAAACTCTTTCTCCAGTGCACAACCAGACTACATTTCCCAGCCTCTCGTACAGGTAGGTTTAACCATGAAACTGGGTGCTATGCGATTTGAATGTAAGAGCAAGGGATGGAAGCACCTTCCAAGTCTGGTGCATAAAACCCCCCATGTGCTTTCCTACCCATATAGACATATTCTCCTAAGAAGTGACAACCAGCTCACTGGCCATATTTTTGGTCCACGTAGCACTGACTCAAGATTTTATTTATTTGAAACATTTGTACCCCTTACTTTCATGACATCATCCTTCTCTGATTTTCATCCATCCTTCCTGGCTACCTCTCTGCTTTCAGTATTAGATTTTCTTTTAAGATTTTGGCATAAATAATTTACTCTTCTTACTTTCTACTCTTTCCCTGGGCAGCTCATCCACTCTTTTGATTTCAATCACCATCTCTCTGCAGATCATCTTCAGGTTTATATTTGCTTTATTCATTCATTCATGTTTTTATTACCCTGGCATGTTCAGAGAGGAGACTGAGGGTGGGCAGTTGGAGGCAGGGTGATCAGTGGGGATCCTAGGAATGGCTAGTATATATTTTTATGTAACAGATTTATTGAGACAACTCACATATTATACATTTCACCCATTTGAAGTGCATAATTCAATGTTTTTAAATATATTCACAGAGTTCTGCAACCATTAACACAATTACTTTTAGAACATTTTTATCACCTCTGAAAGAAATCTGTTTCCACTAGTAGTTCCCCCAAACCCCATCTGTAGTCCTAAGTTAACTGCTAAATATACTTCCTGTCACTACAGATTTGCCTATTCTAGGCATTTCATATCAATGGAATCATATAACAGGTAGTCCTTTGTTGAAAAAATTCTGTAGCTTTTTTTTCACTTAGCATAATTGAGGCAGGTGATGGTGGGACTTAGGCAGATAGAGTTCAGGGCCCCTGTAAGTTTCAAAAAGCTCCAATCCAATTCAGCCACTCAAAGGTACACTTAGATAGACCTCAGTTCTGACTGGTTATGCCCTATGCAAATGAAGCATTGTACTTTCAGCCAATCAGGGGTGAGTTGTGATGTCATTAGTTCAGTTGTCTATTAGGTCACTGTAGGGCAGGACTTCCTCCTTTCAAGAAGCTATATAAACCCCTAGACATGCAGTCTTAGCGACATTCTCCCTTAGAGCCCCTCCTTCTTAGCAGTATTCATTTTCTTTCCACTTCACATTAAAATTTTTGCTGGTTCTGTACTCTTGTCTGCTGGCTTCATTCCTCCCAGCCTCCAAGACACAATCCTGGGAAAAAAAGCATCTCAGCAGGTAACATAATATAAGTTTCATCCATTATAGCATGCATCAGCATTTCATTTATTTTTATGGATGAATAACACTCCATTGTAGAGATACATAACATTTGTTTATACATTGATCAATTGGTGGACATTTGAGTTGTTTATACCTGTTGGCTATTGTGAATAGTGTTGTTATGTATATTCACATAAAGTTTTTGTTTGAACACCTGTTTTCCATCTTTTTGATCCAGAAATGGAATTTTGGAGTCATATGGTAATTCTATATTTAATTTATTGAGGAAACACCAAACTGCTTTTCCATAGTAGCTGTACCATTTTACATTCATAGCTGCAGTGTACGAGGGTTGCAGTTTTTCTACATCCTTGCCATGATGATCATATGGTTTTTGTCATTTTTTTCCCATTGAATAGCATATTACATTAATTTTCAGATGATCAACTACTTTGGATTCATGGTATAAATCCCACTTGGTTATAGTGTTAATCTTTTTAATATTCTGGATTTGATTTGGTGGTATTTTGTTGAGGATTTTTGTGTTGTATTCATAAGCAATATTGATCTGCAGTTTTCTTATAATGACTTTGTTTTGTTTTGGTATCAGGGTAATGCTGGCCTCATAAAATAAGCAGAGAAGCATTTCCTCTTCTACTTTTTGGAATAATTTTATGCTCTTTTCTCTCTTCCTCACCTACTGCCATTATGTGTATGTTGCTGTGGTTCTAAATTCTAATACATAGAATTACCATATGACTCACATTGCTCTGAAGCCCTATTCATTTTCTTCATTCTTTTGCTCTGTTCTTCAGGTTGCATAATCTCTATCGATCTGTCTTCAAGTTCACTGATTTTTTTCTTCTGCCAGTTCAAATTTACTGTTAGGCCTCTCTAGTAAGTTTATTTTATTTTATTTATTCTACTTTTCAACTCCAGAATTTCCATTTAATTCTTTTTAAGAAAAGTAATTTTATCTCTTTATTAATTTCTCTATTTGATGAGACATTGTCATTATACCTTCCTTTAGTTCTTTAATCATGGTTTCCTTTTGTTCTTTGTACATATTTATAGTGACTTTGAAGTCTTTGTCTATTAAGTCTGATATCTGGATCCTTTCTCAAGCAATTTATGTTTCCTGCTTTATTTTTCTGGTTTGCATCACACTCCTCTCTTTGCATATCTTCAATTTTTGTTGGAAACTGGACACTTTAGGTAATATATTTTAGCAACTCAGGGTACTGATTCTCTACTCCTTAGTTCCTATGTCCTGTTGTTTGGTTGTTTGTTTAGTGATTTGGCCAGACAATTTTAGTGAAGTATATTTCTCCACAGTGTGAAATCTCATGTCATTTCTCAGAGGACTCAGCCTTGGGCACATGGTGACCTGAGATGATAGCAGTTTTAGAAGGGTTCTTTTTTGATTGTCTCTTTCTCTGATCTCTCTGTTAAACTTCTGTTGATGGCACACAGTTTAGGCTTCACCAATTGCAGACAGATTGCTCAATAATGGCCTGGGGTGTATGTTGCTTCACAATGTGATCCAGTTAAATTTGGGCCCCTTGGCTCTAAGCTGTTTCCTTCCCTGGCTGTCACTGGCAAACTGGGTGTTGCATGGTTTAGCTTGTTTATTTCAGAAAGCTCACAACTTTCTTTTAATTGCGTACCATCAAAATTTCCATTGTTCTCAAGAGTGTCCTTGGGTCTTGAATTTCTGCACACTCTGTTGTAAAAAAATTAATTCTTCTGAGTTGTGCTCTGGAGCACTCTGTCCTTATAGCCTGCTTCTTTCCCCTAGCAAGATTGCTGATCCATAACTCATGAGCTGGGGGTGGGGACAGTGGCATGCTTCTCTAAGAGGGAAGCTCCAGTGTTAGGAGAAGAGTGCTTCGTGGGGGCAGTAGTCTTGGGTGATCTTGGTTTGCTCCTCCCAGCATGAACCCTCTCCATATGAACATGATGCTGGGGTAAGTGTGGTCAAGGCCTCAGTCTTCTTGGCCTACTGTATCTGTAGTAGATCCTCCCCAGAGGAGTAGGAGTTGGGAGGAGGAAAGGAGCCCCTGACTTCTTATTCATAGTTGCCTGGAATTTGGCCTCTGTAACGCAGAGGCGAGGGGGATGAGAAATGCTGGTGGTCTGCCCCGTACGGTGAGATAACATGGCCTCTGAGCACTTAGTCAGGGTCTGGGGAGGTAGAGTTCCACCTCTTGATGACACTGACCCGGTGTAGAGCTTCCATCACTGAGCTAGGGCAGGAGCAGGAGGGAGTAGATCATAGCTCAAGTGCCGTGGGCTCTCCCTGTTCTTACCTAGATTTAGTACATTTTCCTGAATAAATGTTTTTTTTTCATTTTCTGTATGCCCCTAGGAAATTCCAAAGACTTTAATTTAAAAAAAAATTATTTTCACTGGCTATAGTTGTTTTGCTGGGTTGGAGTTTACAGAACTGCTCATGCTGCCAATCCTGAAGTGGGTCTCTGAGGATAGCTAGTTTTGCTAAGTCATCTAGGTAAGGTACTGTTCTAAGGACTTTCCATAAGGATCTCATTTAATTCTCATAATCACTCCATGAAGATGTACTATTATAAACCTGTTTTGAAGATGGGTAAACTGAGGGTCAGAGAGTTGCAGAGAGTTGTCCAAGGTCACATAGTGGGAAAGTGGTAGAGATGAGAGAGATGAGAGTAGTGTGGGCTAAGATGGACATGGCTTAATGGAACTTACACCATAGCAGACCTCCTTATCTTTCTATTCCAGTCATTATTCCTAGAATTAGTGGCTTAAAGCAAATCAGTTTGTTATCTCTCATAGTCTCAGTGGGTCAGGAATTCAGGAAAGGCTTGTCTGGGTGCTGGCTCAGTGTCTCATGCAATTGCAGCTAGCTGGTGGTTAAGCTGGGGGCTGATTGAACATCCATCTCTCTTCAGGTTGTCTTAGGGCCCCTTGACTTGGTCTTTGTACATGGACAGGTTTGAGCCTCCTCACAGTCTGGTGGCCGCAGGGCAGGCAGGCTTCTTACAGGTCAGCTGAAGGCTTCAAGAGAGAGCATTCTAGTGAACAACGTGGAAGCTAAGTTGCCTTCAATGACCTAGGCCTGGGGACCAGATGAGGTCATTTTTGCTGAACTCTGTTGGTCACACAGTCAAGTACCACCTAGATTTCAGGGGAGGGCACATAAACCCCAGTCTCAAATGGAAGGATTGTCCAGATGACATTGTAGGTGAGCATGCATAATGCAGTCATTCTGGGAAATACAGTCTGCCATACCTACCCTTGGAGGAGGAGGGCCCTAGCCCCAACCTGAAATGTGTGAGGGCACTGTGACCCCAATACTCTAGTAAATCCTCTGCTCACCTCCTGTAACCATCCTTCTACTCCACCCTCAAGACTAGGGCCTGAGGCCCTGTGCCAGGCCTCTTCCTGAAGACCAAGGGTGCAGGAGGCCTGCCTTTGGCTTAAACCACTTTGCATGGGGCTGGCATGCAGGTAGGGTTTTTGAACTCAGCTCTACCCTGGTGACTGGACCCAGGGTCAAGAGACAGTAAATGGAGCTGAAAATTATGGTTAAGTACAATTCCACTGGCTAATGAGCATTGGGGAGAAAATTCATAGACATGATCTTCTGGTGAAACAGACCTTCTAGAATGATATGTAGACTGGACTAGATAGTGATTGCATAGGGAGAGGAGGGTGGCAGAGAGACCCACGTTTGACGGACATGATTTATGCACGAGTCACATCCTAGGCACACCATAGGCATTTCATGTCATCATCTCAGTAACACAATGGCACAGGTACTGTGTGCTTGTACAAATGAGGACACAGAGGCTGAGAGAGGTGGAATAATATCACACTGCTGACAGGAGGTTGATCCAGGACTGCAAGGAAATTCTTCAACTTCTGTTAGAGTGTTTTTCAAGTGATAGGCCCAGAAGTTAGTTTTAGATCCTTTAAAAAGCAAACTGGAGCCAAGAATGTGATTCTGTTCCTATATGGTGCCTGGACGCACACCTGCTGTCAGTGGGTGGTATGGTAGCTGGGGGTATCTGCATCCCACAAACCTTCCCCAATCCTTCAGTGCTAATGCACATTGAAAGGCACCACAAAGACCATTATTTTGAAATAGGGGACACGTTCCCTAATACACTAACTTTCCTTTAAAGTTAAATTGAGAAGCGAAATGACTGGGTGATATCCTTTTAATAGCTGTGAGTGTAAGTGCATTTTGAGAGCAAATCCTCCTTCAGAAGAGATCATTTCTAATGTTCTTTCAAATTGTCAATTTGGAGGGTGAAGGGAAATGTGATTAGAAGACGAAAATAACAAAGAATTTTGAGACCAGCAAAAATGTTGACTGCATGAATATGTAATTTAAACTGCCAAAGTGCAAGCCCATTTTTGATGCCGAATATACTTAATCAGTAATAATCCTATCCCTCAAGAAGGCTCCTAATTTGCTTTATTGCCTTTTTCGATTTGTCTCCTTTCATTTTCTAAAATATAATCATAGTTCAGCGACTCCATCTGTGAGTGATCCAGCGATGAATTCTGGGTGGTAATGATGTACAACCAACGAATAACAATTCCTTAATCACGCTGTTTCCTCTATTGTCGCCTCATTTGAATTCATGGTTTTCAGAAAATTCAATTATATTTGCAATTTCATCAAGAAATTACTCAAATAAATAACTGACAGACTAACAGTTCACTTATTTGTCAGGAATGAAGCAAAAGGGAGGAAGGGAGAGAGAAGAAATGGCAACAGACAAATTTGATAAAAAGCATCATAAAGAAGTTTTGCTTTCTTGAGAGGCAAAGGGGAAGGGTGATGATTTTACAGCCGCAGATGTCAGCTTGGCCTGTGGATGGGTATGAGGGGAGCCCCTAAATGCAGCTTCTTCATAGATCAGGCCTCACTTAATGTCCCTCGCTGGAGCGATCACTGGCTTTTGCGACATTTGTGACACCCTGGCCATCATCCAGGGAGAAATTTATGATGGGACATTTGTGACTCCCATTGCCACCTTATTATCTGAGTTTCACATTGGATTTCTGCTGCCACACACTCTAGGTGCTTTCTAGTTGCTGAAGTGAGGCTTTGCCTTGACTTTAATCTCACCCGTCAAGATTCTGTGAGTTCCTATGAAGAAAATGAATCGTTATCTGCAAGGCAGACTAACATCTGTTGGCCTCCTGCCTCTGTTAGAGTGATGAGGCACATTACCATCCACTGTCAGAGGAGATCCAGTCACCACATGGTATGCCTCTGATGTGCACACAGAGCCCAGATCTGTTCCATTCTCAGCCATGGGGGCTAACAAGGCATCCTTCTAGATGTTTCCATGGGAGGCAGGACTAGGGAATGGACATGGGGCCATGGTGGTGTCCATTTGATTGCAGTGATAACACCAGGCATCTTTGAGGATGGCATTGCAGATAGTTACCAACCCGTGACAATAGCCGCCAGCTCAGGCCCGTGCGGAGCAGCTCTGGAGAGAGACAACATCTGTTCCATGCTCTCCTGGAAGGAGATGTAATCATCCAATGACAAAATTCTTTTTTTTCTAAGCATGTTAGCTGATGTTTTTCCACAGGAGACATGCACAGGCAGATCCCAGGACAGCAAAGCTTCCTTCCTCCTCTCCTGCACATTCACAGTGGAAGGGAAGCCGAGGCAACTCTCTAGAGAGTGATGTCATAGTTAAGGTACTCCGGCATGAGCTCCCTATCAGAAATACATTCTTTTTGCATTAATTAGTTGCCAGTTATTTTTAAATTAAGAATTTTTTTTACAAATTCATGGTGACAGGGGCTAGATGATGTCAATGTCCCTTAGCCAAAGGCCTCCAGGGACACATTTTAGTTGAGCAGAGTTGGGTTTATTGGCTCTGCAGTGAGGGGGAATAACCACCATGGGGAACAGTGAGGTGCCTGAGCAAGAGGGTGTCCAGGTAGACTCAGGAGAGGATTTAGGTTTGTGCTATGGGATTTTAGGGAGGGCTCAGGGAAGTGGGGCTTTGCTCTGGATTCGATGCTTTTGGGCAGCAAGGGTAATTCTATTATGGGGGATCTTTGTGTCTTATTTGTAAGGTAGAAGGGGTGACACTGTCATTGGTAAACAAGCAGCAGTCACTCAGATTAGCCAAGAAAGGGAACGTTAGTCATTTTTACGGTTCGGGCAATGTTCTGTTTTTGCCTGTGTTCAGGCATGGTTATGAAGTGGTTTCATTTGTGTCTTGTTCAACTGTGGTCAGTGTAGCCTTGCCTGATGTCCATGTTCGGTGAAATCATTAATGTTCAACAGGTGAACACTGGGGCTCAGCTGCGAGTGCCAGGCCAGCTCCCACTGCTCCTACAAGTGCCAGTCTCTTTCCTAATGATAAGCTTCTTCAAGGTCTTGAACACTTTTTTCATACCTATGCTCTCAGTAATTTTACAAATTCTTCTACATATTATCAAGTACTTCCTCTATTCCAAGTATCAGGCGCTGGGACTATAGAAACTCACAAAACAGCCACAGCTCAGCCCTCCCTAGTCCCGCTGGGGCAACAATTACAGAGGAGGGTGGTGAGTGCCCTGCTTGAAATTCACAAGGATGTTATGCTTTACAAAATAGAAGGCACCCAGCACAGCCAGGGGGCACTTCCTGCAAGAGCCCAGCCTTGTAGAAACCTCAAAAACAAATAAGAGTTTGCCAGGGAAAGAAAAAATTTGTATGTTTTGTCAGGGGAACTCCTGGACCAAAGCTTTGAGCCTTGAGATCTGAGAGCTGCCCGTGGTTTAGTGGGCAGGAGCGAGGGAAGCTGAGCGGTGGGCAGCAGCTAGACCAGGGGTGGCTTCACAAATCCTTCAGAGAAGCCTGTGTGGAATTTAGCCTTGCAGAGCCATGGAAGGGTGTTTAGTTGGGAGAAACACAGTCCCATGTATATGTTTTACATGATGATACACTCACGTAGTGACTGGGAGAAAGGAAGACAGGCTTGATGGCTGAACTATGGGTGGAGACCCCAGGCTTCAGACAGCTGCTCCCAGGTCTCAAAGGTGGAGAGGGAACTGCACGGGGAGGTGGGCCCGCAGGTATGGGTGAGAGCACCTGACAGTGCTGCTACCTCTAACACTGGCTGCCGTGCACTTGGCAGTCAACAAAACCTCCTGGTTTATTCAAAGCCCTGTGTATGGATTAACTTACTTCATCCTCACAATGACCCAGTGGAGCAGCTGCTTTTCTCCCCCCTAAGTTATAGGTGGGGAAGCAAGAGCATAGGTACATTAAGCAACTTGGTCAAGATCATGTAGCTCTGGGGTCCCACCCAGAGCAACCATTTCAGGATCTGTGCTACTTTCCTCTGGGCTCCCGTGAACCCTCCAAGCGCCAGGCTCTGCTCTGGGCCCTTTGCATGCTGTGGCTCACCTGGGCCTCCCAAAACTGTGGAGCACGGGGGTGTGGAGTTCAGGACAGCAAAGTCAGGGCCCAAGGGGCAGTTTGGAAAGGGAAGAAAGGTCTAGAAGCTCAGCAATTATGGAGAAGCTTTTTAAATTTAGCAAGTGTTCAAAATGCCCGGCACAGGGCTTGCTGGTTTTGCACTCAAAGTTTGAGATTGTTGTGTATGAATGCCTGAAGAAGGAGGAATGGATGAACCAAAGGCTGCTATCTGAATGAGATGGCAAAAGAATAGGGAGGAGAACAGACAGGAAATGGCTTGAATCTCATTTCTGGGGAAGCTTTTGATGGCGATGCTGTGACAGCATTAACAACCCAGGGAGAATTTGCTGCACTGGACTAAGCAGGAACTGAAATGCTGCCTCTGCACCTCCCTGCTGTGCAACCCTGGACAGGTCACTTAAACTCTATGAGCCTCAGTTTCTTCATCTGTAAGATGGGAGTAGCGGTGCTTTCTTTTCTTTGTAGAGTTGTTTTCCAGATTAGAAACTGCATTTTAAGTTTGCCTTAGAATATGGGGCATGTAGTTACTATAAAACAGTAATTTTATAACAGTGTTACAGATCACTGAAGAGTACAGCTTTATTTCTCTGTGATGGGAGTGGAGGAGGAGTGAGGAACAGGCCTTGAATTGGGTCCAGACCAGCTCATGCACTACTATTTATTTGCAATGTCTTTTCACTTGTGGCCTTACATCTTGCCCATTCTTGAAAACCATTAAGTAAATGGAACTTCTTTGGTAATTTTTCCCTTTGGTGGTTAGTGATCCTTAAGCAAGTCTGTCCATTATAGTCACCATAGCAACCAGCCCATTTAAGAGGCTTGCAGCTGGCCCATGCTTCTCCCAGGGAGGAACGGCCTCTCCTCCAAGTGCCTGGGGCTTCCGCGACTGGGCCAAGGGAGGTGGGGGCAGCAATGTGCTTCTACCTACAGGAGCTGAAATGGTGTAAGGGGGCCTGGGCCTGGCACACGGTGCATACAAAAGCAATGCCGGTGGAAGTGAAATGAGGCAACACCAAAGCAGGGTAGAGGTGTTCTGGAATAGGGCAATTGCTCTGAGTCCAAAAACTTAAGATGCCCCATGCTGCCAGGATGTGATGGCGTGGGTTCCACTGGGGCCTATTCTGGCCAGGGATAGTCCCATTCATTCATTCACTCTTTCATTCATTCATTCATTCAGGTACTCATTCAACAATATTAACGGGTCAGATACTATTGTCCTCATATAGCTCACAGAGTAGTGGGTGAGACAGAAATGAACAGACAGGCTCTAGTGGGGCAAGGGCTATCAGTAGGGACACACAGGGTGCTGTGGAAGCCCAGATGTGGGGTGACCTGGGAGGGCTTCTCAGAGGAAGAGCTGCTAAGCCTGACATTTACATAGATGAGTAAAAGTTGTTCAGAAGGATGGGGGTGTGAAAGATTGCTTCAGGTGGAAGAAAAGATGTGCAAAGTCCTCAGGGTGAGAGAAAATGCGGATAACTCCGACCTGGGGAAAACCCAAGACTGTCTGTCTCAATCAGGGTGTCACTTGTAGGCAACACTAAGCCTGGCGCATCTAAGCAGGAAGGAGATTGATTAAGTGACATTAGTTGGCTCACTGACTCTCTGAGAGACACTAAAATCAACTTGGAGGCTATAGGCCAGGAGCAACCCCTGAAATAACATTGAAAAGCTGGCCCTGTGCAAATGCCCCACCCTGGCAGCAGGCACTGTTGTGACGGCTTGTGTGGCCATCACCACTGAGGCTGAATTTGGGATGCTGCCCTTTGAAACTAAATATGGTGGTTCCCTTCCCCCACTTCACAAACCTGTCCTGTATGGTTCTAGATTCTTCAGTTCACAGCTTGCTGTTCAATCCTCAGAGCAGGAAGGTTTGGTTGACTGTGTCTCAGACATTTGTGCTCACCATAGCTGCAAGGGAAGCTGAAACAGAGGGTGTTTGATAATCCCAGCCTTATGGCGGGAGGTGGGCTCTGCCTCACAAGGGCGAGTGTGGGTTTCCACTTACAGGGTAAGGGGTAAGCAATGGCAGTTAACTAACAAGAAAAGCATTATCATGGAAGACCCTGGGCCCACAGAGGTGAGTAAGACATAGTGATTGCCTTCAGCCTAATGGAAGTGACAATCTTCTCCATAAATAGCATAAGAGAATGGAGAAAGTGCAGGAAGGGGAGCAGTGCTGAAGATGGGCAAGGAATAGAATGAGTCAGCATCAAGGCTCCAAATTAGAATGGGATTGTGATGTGGCAGGAACCACTTTGACACCCACCATGAGTAATGCTGACCTTGAACCATTCTGCCCTGAAGTCTGTCTGAATCAGTGGGACCAGGAGAGCATAATGGTTTTCCAAAGATAGGGCTGTCCTCCAAACCTCCCATTTCCCTTCATCAGACATAATCTAATCCTTCTTGGAATAATTTCTGTTTCATATTTGTAATGACATATTTATAATGTGTATTTGAACCTGTAGAACTGCAATTTTACACCTGAGTTTCTCCAAAACAACCCCTAGAATCTTTTGGGCCATTGCTTAATGGATATGGCATAACTCCTCCGAAGTACTGACGAATTTGGGAGATCCTCAGCCCTCTGAGCATAGGAGAAAGTGCTGAGGGCATCTGAGAAGGCAAGCATTAATACCTCTGTAGAATTGGGGAGTTCTAATGGAGGCTCACTTAAAGGATGGAGCATCTTGATTCCTTCTCTTTGGACAGGAACTGTGCTCTTCAGGATCATACACAACAAACCCCTTTTTGTTGTAGAATGTTTCAGTTTCATCTTACCTTTCTCCTTTTAGGTGTAATTATGTTTATTATGCATTTATGTAATTCTGCTGTTCTTCTGACTCACAACACTGGACAGACATCATTGACAAAGTCCATATTCACTTTGAGTTCTCTCAGTGCTTGTGGTCAGTGGAATAATGGCCACCAAATATACATACGTCCTAATCCCTGTAACCTGTGAATATGTTATGTTACATGGCAGGGGGATTTAGAGTTGCTTGTGGAATTAAGGCTGCTAAACCCTGACTTTAAAATGAGAAAGTTAGTCTGGGTTTTCCAGGTTTACCCAATACAATTGCAAAGGTCCTTTTACGGTGGAAGAGGGTGACAGGAGAGTGAGAAGCAAAAAGAGACTTAAAGATTCTATGCTGCCTTGAAGATGGACAAAGGCAGCCATGAGCCAACAGTGAAGGTTACCTCTAGAAGATGGAACAGGGAAGGGAATGGACTCTTCCTTAGAGCTTCCAGAGGAACACAGGCCTGCTGAAACCTCCCTGTTAGCCTGGTGAGGCCCCCTTTGGACTTCTGACCCCCAGAACTCTAAGAAAATGAATTTGTTTTAAACCATTGAATGAGTGTTGATTTGTTACAGCAGCAGTAGGAAGCAGATACAGTGCTCATTGTCAGGACTTCACTATATGTCAAAAAGCCACAAAGAGGAAGTAAGGTCTAAGATCTTGGAGGGCATAGAATTCTGAAAAGGGAACAAATGCCTTATTTGTGGACTAACTCCTGATAATGATCCCCATTTCTTGTCATGGGATATTGAACTGTTACAGTGATGGGAAGAAGTTAGTCTGAATTGAAAGGAGCCTTTTTCATTGAGTGGGGAGCTTACCCTTACAAATGTATCCCCTCGAACAGGTCCTGAGATGCTTTCAGTCTGAGATTACCTGTTAGCAATCATGAAATCAAAACATTCCCTGAGATGTTGTGAGCCAAGTGGGGTTCTGTTTTCTGTTCTCAAAGGGTTATGTCTACTGTTGATAATAAGAGCTGAGAGCAATGGAAACAGAGGTGTGTTTTAGTGGGGGAGGGATGACTTCTCAAATCCTGATGGAGTACTTGGATCATCTGTAGCCTATTGGGAATGGCATGGTTCCTGCTTTTACAGGTGTGTCTCCAAGCTTGGTCCTGTAGGCTGAGAAGAGGGTGAGACTCAGAGGCTAAAACAGATCCTAAGTGAAAGGCAGGACAGTTTGGAATAAAGAACTCATTGCTAGGCATTTGATGAGAACCTAATTGGTAGTAAATGTGACTGTTTTGACTGAAACCGATAAGAGACTGGAGCGGGTATCTTGTTTTTGCACACCAAATGTCCCTTATTCCCCTTTATGCTAAGAAATATTTTCCTCATTCCCCTTTGAGAAACTACCCCTTTCCTATGAAGTCTTTTTCAAGAAGATAGTGCTAAATATACCCCCTCATTCCAGAAGGTACATGACCTACAGCTGGCCAGTCACAGAGTGCCCTTCCTCTGGCCAGAGTGATTGGATCATGGTTTGGAGAAAGGAAACGGAATTCATTCAGGATGTGGAGGGGTGCATGTGTCTTGTCACAGGATCCCAGGGAGGGATCTGAGGGCCCAAGTAGACCCCTTGGTGGAGTGCTGAGGACAAGAAATGGAGACATGGACGAGTTGCCAGTCCTGTGTCACCCAGAACCAGGGATTAGTCAGACGTCGGGAGGTGTGGTGTCAGGAGGTGCCCCCGGAATGCTGTGATTTCCTGGCAGTCAGGTCAAAGGCCCAAGCACACATCCCTCCCAGCAAGACTTGCCAAGTTCACACACAGCCCACCGTGGAGCTGACTGGCTCCACACCCAGCACTCTGTGCGCTCCACGGCAGTGGCCATCAGAAATGATTTAGTCCAGCCAGATGTTTCTAAGCCTCATGGGATGAAACAGAAGGGGAGCCAGCGCCTGGTTCTCCATCTCCTTGCTGCCAGGGCAGGTACAGACTGACGGCTGTGCGGCAGGGACTTGCCTCTGCTTTCTGTAATGCCTGCTCTCACCCACTCTGGGCATTCAAGGGTGATAAAGGGAGAGGCGGGAGCTGCTAAGTGTATTTTAAACTGTCCGTCTTTCTAGGTCATGCCTCGTGCTTATGAAGAATTGAACAGAACAGATGGTGGGTGGCAATTTCCCTGGTCCTGGTGCAAATTTCCTGGAAGCTGCACAAACCAAACATTTCTGTCTGTGCTTGGGGAAGGTAGCAGAGAGTGATCGAGGGAACTGAGTTAGGAGCCGAGGACTTGGATAGCGCCAGCCGGACCCAGCCCTCTCACCTTCCTCAGCTCCCACCAGCACAGTCTGGCCTTGAGGCTCTGTTAATCCAGACCCAGGAAGATGTCTGGAGATGGGAAGGGAGCAGGGGGTAGTGGGAAGGGAGGAGTTAATAGTGGCAGGATGGGATCTGGGAAGACCATATTTCACCTGCAAGGAAAGGAGGAAGCTGCTCCCCTCAGTGAGAGTTCAGGTTCAAATCCCAGCTCTGACTCTTAATGGCTGCATGGTCTTAAGTAAGTTTTTTCTTAGTAATTCAGCTTCTTCATTTGTGAAGTGGGAATGGTCATAAGAGCCGACTCATAAGGTGGGTGTGCGGATTAATAAATTCCAACAACTGCTTTGTGACAGCAGCAGGAATCCACCCAGAACTCCTCCTTGGCCTTCTTTCAAAGCCACAGTAGCAAGCCTCTGCTAGTTCTCTTGGCTTGCTCTGTGCTTTTCCTGCATCAGGTTGACCTGATACAATCATCAACTGTCAGACGAGAAAGGGCCATTCATTCACTCAGCCAGTATTTACTGAGCATCTACTATGCACTCAAGGCTTTGAGAGAGATGATGAATGAGAGAGGTGAGGGCTCTCATGGGCTTGACTGGAACACCCAGGCCCAGAGGGTAGAAGGCCCTGCCCATGATGACAGTACAGAGTCAGCCAATGAGGCCAGGACACATGTATTCACCACCTCCGTGTCTCCAGCTCTGTGCGCTAGGCCTGGCCAGAGTAGATGCTGAATCAGTATTTACTGAACTGTTGTGTATGTGAATCAATTACTCCCAGTCTAGTGCCTTTTGTATGGCCTGTCCCCAAATAACTGGAGACTGAGTATGTGCATGGAGGGGTATGGGTTAGTACTTTCCACTGTTTGTCTCCACTTCCCCTCTCCCTCCACAAAGAATGGGCTGAGGGAGTTGGAGGGCTTTTACCTGTAGCCGCACAACGTTGCATAGGAGCCAAAAACGTAATAACGCCATCCAGAAATGCAGAGCTCATGCCCAGGCTGCGAATTGTGTCAGGCACGTAGGCCTGAGGTCTGAAGGTAATCAGACTGGGGGGAATCACATTTTTTAAAAGGAAAAGTGATCCTTGGGCACTAATACTATTTTTTAGGGTTTCAACAAAGCATACCCCAAACTCAGGGATCAGGACAAGAATACAAATGGAGGTTGTGGCGGGCACAATAATGAAGTCACTTGACTTCAAGGTGGGGAGATTATGTTGAGTTATCTGGTCAGGGCCATGTAATCCTACGGATACTTGGAGGTAGGAGAGAGGAAACCAGAAAGGCCTGGCTGGCAGTCGCTGGCTTTGAAGAAGGAGGAAGGGGCCATGAGCCAAGGGATACAGGCCTCCTCTAGAAACTCCAGATGCCAGCCGCAAGCCCAGGCTGTCACCTGGTGCTTCTGACCCACAGGCTGTAAATCTGAGGTTCTCAAGACCTCTCCCTTGGTTTCAATAATTTGCTAGAGCTGCTTATGGAACTCAGGGAAATATTTATTTATGTTTGCCAGTTTATTAGAGGATACGATGAAAGATACAGGTGAGTAGCCAGATACACCGACTCATTGGCTGTGATCTGGGAGCACCAGGAGCGCAGGAGTTTGTGTCCCCACGGAGTTGGGGTGCGTTACCCTCCCAACTCCATGGGGATATGTTCACCAACCTAGGAGCTCCCTGAACCCCATAATAGAGGGATTTTATGGAGGTTTCAGCACATAGACATGATTGATCATTAACTCCATTTTTTGTGCTTCTCCCATCACAAGAGAATGAGGGACAGAGCTGAAAATTCCAAGCTTCTAATTATGGCTTAACCTTTCTGGTGACCAGCCCCCATTCGGGAGACATCCAGGAGCCCACCCAGAGTCACCTCATTAGAACAAAAGACACTCCTATCCCCCAGGAAATAACAAGGGTTTCAGGAGCTCTATGCCAGCAGCTGGGGGCAGAGACCTACATTTTCTATTATCTAATAGGTCCCCAGGTAGCCACCCCTCTTGTCCAAATCTAAGGGTAGTCCTCATCATCAATAAAACTGTGTAAACCCAGAGAAAGTCGAGCAATTAGTTGATGGCAGTTGGGTTTTGTTGCCATATGAAAATACCTCAAATGTTTCCCCAGTCAGCTCTTCCTGGGTTGGTATTTCCTTTACCAACAGAGTAAACCCCACTGAACCAAGGCCTGCTGTCTCACGCTGGGTGAACAGCCTACAGTCAGATCCACGACAAGGCCTGGAAGACCAAATGGATCATAGGAAAGAGGACTTCAGAGTCCATGGTCAGAACCAATCCATGGAAGTGGGAGGCAAGCAGGATTGGCTTCAACCTTTCTTATTCAAGAGATTGCCCAGACACAATTAATAGTGAGCTTCCTTTGTGAGCCCAGTCTCCAGGTAACCCACGGCAGAGGCTCAAGGTCAGGCTGGGTCCTAGAAGATCAGGTCCAAAGCCCTGTGCAGATGAGCATACTGCAGCTGAGAATGGGGAAGGGACTTTACCACAGGCATCTATCTAATTAGTGCTGGAGTCCTTACAAGGGCTACAGGGACCTTAGGACCTGGCCCCACCAGCCTGTCTGGCTTCAGAGGTTCTCAGCCTTCCTTCTTGCCCCTAAAAGGCCCCTATTGAGGCAGCCCCCAGAACATTTACAATGCTGTCTCCTCTGCAAGGAACTTTCAGGAAGGAAAGTGACTTACCAAAGGTCACAGAGCTCATCAGATGCCAAGCATCCACTCTAGTGCACAGGCCCGAAGGGGACAGGGCTAAGTAAAGTTTCGGGGAATGGATGAATGCTTGAGAACAACCTTGGCTACAGCTCTGAGCAGTTGTCTCCTCCTGCTGGAGCAGCTCTGCTCACTGTAGGAAACAGGTTTGGTGTGCTTTCATCTCCTGAAGCTCCTCTCATGTTCTCCCAAGAACCAAACCCTGTGATAGGTCCCAATATGTAGGGGCAGGGCCAGGGCAGGCTCCAGGGCTGCAGAGGCCTCTTGCCTCCTGTGCTCTTCCATCTCTCATCCAAGCCCCTGGCTGGTACAGAAATGCACAGAGGCACAAAGTGCACAGATGTGTGCAAACCCATGCTCGTGGGCACAGCTGCTCCTACTGCTCAGAGGCAGGGAGCCCACAAGTCCTGGTACAGGGCACAGGCAGCCTGTGAGGAGTCTCTCGCCCCAGGAGGCTCCATTGCTCTAGGCTCCCTGGAGCTAGCCCCTTTATCTCAATCACAAAGCCTCCTTACAAAGGCCCCATGTTCTCTCTTCTTCCAACAGGACAGATTTCAGACAGGGCTCTTGCATATAACTGACCTCAGATAAACAAAAGGGACTTCTAGCTCTGATCCCATCACTTCAAATGCCCTGCAGCCCTCCAGCCCTATAGAGGCCCTGCTTTCCTGGGATGGCACCTGGAGGAACATTGATGCAAACTAAAATAAAATTTACCTACAGGACGTGCAGGAAGTCACATTTCTTCCAAACCTGAGGCTGCAGACTTGAAATCTATATCAGTCACATGGGCTCAAACTAGTTACTGATGAGGAGGGGTAGGGTAGATGGAGAGAGGGAAGCAAGAGCACTGAAGGGAGGTGCCCAGAGCAGACACAGTCCCCAGCTGGGACAGGGTGGGACACTAGAGGGAGAGGGAGAACACCTGCAGGCCTCCAACCTGGGCCTGGTGGACAGTGTCTTCAGCTACGGATGTCCATCCACCGGATCTTGCTGTCTCCATGGCCATCACAGCTTTGTCAAGCCATCAGATGTTCTTTTGCTAAAATTCCACCCACATTTGTAGGCAGCCCCATCTGTTTGCCCCTGCCAATAGATTCTCTGCCCTTTCCTCCTCTGCTCTGTCCCCATGGTCTGCATCACCCTGGCTTCCTGGCCTCCTGACTTCCAGCTGGTTTGACCAGGAGAGAGAGGCAGCAGCAGCCTGGAGAGAGAGAGGAGGGGTCAGCATTGTTGTTCCAACTCCCTCTCTGTTCATCTGCAGGTCAGGTGGCTGCACTCCTGAGCCACAGCTCTGCCTCGCGCTGGGTTCCAGAAACACTTACACCCACAGATGCTAACAGCTCCCTCTGCGGCTAGTCCCTGGACATGTCACCAGCCTGGGGGCTCCTCAACACTGCCCACACCTCTGTGCATACTCCCTTGTGAAACTCTCTTCTATTAGACTGCTGAGTGTGCCCTCTCTTACCAGTGGAGCCCAAGATGGCACTAGACTCTCTGTTTTCCTTTGACTTCTCTGGGCATTCCTGCTTTGCCTTCTTTTAAGACTCACATTCTTTATCTGACTCTTGAACACTCATGATCCTCAAGGATTGCTCTATGATGCTCTTCTTCTGTCATTCCATTCCATCAACCTGTGATCTCATCTGCCCCCAGAGCCATAATTGCCACCCACCCAGATGACTCATCAAGGCCTCTTTCCAGTCCAGGCTTTTCTGAACTCCCCCAGATAATCCAACTGCCTCCTTGACATTTCCCCAAAGCATCTCAAACCCACCGTCTTCAGCCTTCCCTTTCTTTATGCATGACACTACTACTGACCTGCTTGTGTAAATCAGCAACCCAGAGGTCATCCTTGAGCCCTGCCTCTTGCTCTCATCCCACATCCAATCCATCACCAAGTTCTGTCCACTTGTCCCTACCTCCACAGACAACTGGTCCAGGCCGCCATCACATTTTGTCTTGGTTCTTGGTCTACCCACACTCCTGTTGCTTCTTCCTACTCTCAGTGACTGATCTTTGCAATATGGTGCAAGAGATCTTTTCACAATGCAAATTTTATCATACCGCCTTGCTGCTTACAACCTTTAGTGACTCCCAGTTGCCTTTAGGTCTTGCATGGTCCACCCCTGCCAGCCTCTCCAGTGCCCTGTGCCCCAGTTGCCCTCAGTCTCTTCCCCTGCAGAAAAAGTGGTCTGTAACCCATGCCTCCTACTCACCAGGCACCCTCCCTGGTCTGCATGTGTTGTTCCTCACTAACTGCCCTCTTCAATTCCTTAACTACTACTCATCCTAAAGCTCTCAGCTCTATGGTCACAGCCTCACACAGCTTTTCTGATCTCCCCGACCAGGCCCACCCCCTGTAAAGACCAAACTTCTATTGCACTAGGCACCTCTTCAGTGCCATGTATTATAGTTTTGGTTTTACACTAATTTGTTTGTTTCATACATATCTATTTCCCCACCTACTATGTACCATCCATGAGGGTAGTGGCCCATCTGACTTGCTTATTCTACCCTGTATTTCCATCACCAGCCCAGTGCTTGGCACATAGTAGGAACTCAGTATTTGTTGAATGAATGAATGAATGAATGAATGAATGGATACATGAATGAATGAAAGCACAGGGAAACAAAAGGCCAGTTCTACTAGGCTTCCCATAAGAAAGTGCAGCTTGCACTGTACTGGGCTTTCAAGGGTGCATAGGAATTTTCCCTTTAGAAAAGAAGGAAAGGATATTCTCAGAGTGAAGGAAACTAAGTCATTGATTATGGAAGGAAACTTGGTCAGAATGACTTTAGACAGTGGAACATCTCAGTTTGTCATGACAGAGGTTTAAATTTACTTTTCTAGTACAGCGTTCAATGATATAGTCTGGCTCCTTACAAATAGCTGCTTCCCAAAGACCCCTGTTGTGGAATTGAGCTTCATCCTCAGGGTCCCCTGGTCTCAGCCCTGAGTCACAGGAACAGTCTCTGCACACTGAGACCCCTGGGCCAACCATGTGTGCTTGCTTCTCAGCAACCCTCTCTTTTTCTTAGAGCCCTTAATGTTTGTGTATCAGTGTCTTCCTCTCCCTGATATCTACTGACCAGATGTGGAGGGGCTTCACCCCCATTCCTGGGGTGGCCACATTGCCCAGGTCACAGCCAATTTGTGTGCCTTATTTCCCTGGCCCCAGGAATTAGTTTAGGGGTGGACACACAAGTTAAGCTGTTGACCAGCAGCAAGTCCAGGAGGTTTTCAGGAACTACTGCCAAAGACTCTGGTTCTTTCCCATTGGTCGAAGCTGATGGGACATGAGGCTGGGGCTAAGAGGCCACTTCCTCACCAGAAGGGAGAGGAACCACCATGTGAAAGGAAAGCCCACACAGGAAAGCAGAGCCGAGAAACAGAGAGAAATCAGCCCTGTCAATAGCATCGGACTGTGGATCCTGCAGTGCCTGAATTCTTCCTACCTCTGAACTTGCTCATCATCTGAGCCTTTAAATGTCTGCATGACTAAGTTACGCTAATTTGAGCTGGAGTTTAGACGCTTGAATAAGACAGAGACCCCACTGAAACAACCTCTCTGTGTCCTCTCCGCATCCCCGCACCCCCAGAAGCCTCCTGAGCTCTCACAGGAAGGTGTCAGGAGAGGCCCTCCTTGGAATCACTTTGCTTCGGTTCCACTTCACTTCTGGTTTGCTGTGGGACCCCAGGGAGGTCCCTTCCTTTAGGGTCCTCAGCTTTCTCATCTGTGAAATAACTGAGCCCCTTTGGGATTGTGGAACCCTGTGCTTTTTCTGCTGGGGCCTTATTAACATTTCTGTTTCTGAGCCCCTTTTGTGTCCTGTAAATGGCCAGGCAGAGCCTGGGGGTATGAAGGAAAGGAAGGACTCCTCCTTTGGGCTCTGAATCCCATAAGGTCTGCAGGCTCATCTCAAGAGGTCCTAAGCTGCCTGCCCCAAGTGGGCAAAACCCTACACACACCGTCCTGTGACAGCTGAGGCCAGGGCTGCAGGCTGGGGAAGCAGAATGTTGCTGGGTGTCTTAAGGGTTTACTGGGTCCTGCCCTGCTGTCTCTGCCTGGAAATACTGAGGTGGAAGCTCCCCCAGGCTAAACCATCTCTCCCCAGGCTTGCTCAGGAGGGCCCCGCAAAGATCTGGGACCCCACCGGGACCCCACCCACCCCCTCCTGCCTTGGCAAGTACCAAGTCTTCTTATCAGTGCAAAGTGACAGGGGGACAGATGCCAAATTCTTCTCCTCCTCCTTCCTCCCATCATGCTGGCTCTCCTGACAAACATTTCAGGAATGAGTTGCAGCGGCAGGTGGTGAAGGAACCTTCCTGGAAGGCAGCCCGGGGCCCTGGTGCTCAGCCAAGCCCGCACACTTGTTCTCACCTGCGTCTGCCTGCCAGTTAGCCTGCCGAGCTTTATGAATGCTGCTATTTGTGGAATTAAAGTTTCCTTCTTATTTGCATGTGGCAGCTTGGAGGCAGGGAGCAGAGGAAGGGGTAGGTGGGGGCTAAAGCCTTCAGGGTGGCTCCTGGGCCTACAGTGGAGATGCACATGCCACAGACCCCTTCTGCCCAACCAACTCCAGGGACAGAACGTCCATGGATCTGAGGCATCTCCAAGGGATGAGGGAAGGGGACTGCAGAGTCCAGGCTGCCTTGGCTTGGGGGGCAGTGGGAGGAGGCCCAGCATGACAGAAATTACTGTGACGCCTCCTCATTGCTTCGTGGCTTGTTGCCCTGCATCCATGCCCGCCTGGCAGGCTGGAGGCAGATTCAGCCCCGACACCCCCTTTGCCTTGGGTCAGGCTCCCAGAAGCAGACTCTGAGATGAGAAGTTGTGTGTAAGACATTTATCAAGGAAGTGCTCCCAGGAGACACCAGCAAAGGATGGGGAAGAAGCAATGCAGAGGAAGGCAAGAGGCCAGGCTTAGATGTGGTCCTGTGGGACCTCAGGAGGGCCACTAGCTCTCCAGGCAAGGGAGCTGGGCTTTCCCACTCCTAACACAGGCTACGGTCCTGGGGAAGGGACGGGGAAGAATGGAGCATAAACTCCCAGGCACTCCAGGCTCTGGGCAAGTGAAAAAGCAACTACAGCAGCCTGGGGACAGATCTTGGTAGGGTGCAGGCTTGGTGGGACTAGTAACACTCCAGAATGGCAGGAGGGCAGGCTTAGTCTGATGCAAAAATGCAGACCCAGAATGTGAACACGAGAATCTTGTCTCCTAGGATCAAAGGGGCTGGAAGGAAGAGCTAGTGCTGGCGGGGGTGAGGGGCGAGCAGGTGCAGCCAGCCAGACAGAAGGAGAAGCTGGCCAGTGTGGGTTGTGGGGAGCTGAAGGGCCCGAGTGAACCAGGAGAGTCATATGCTTCCTTGGTGTCCCTTGAGCCATCTGGGGGCCTGTTGGTGGCACCAGTACCCCGAATGTCAATGCCTCTGCATTTCTGCAAACACTGCAGCTGCTGCTGAGAAGGATAGCAGAGGCTTTATGGAGTGACCAAGTCCAGGAATTACAAAATGGTGTGAAGCTGGGACACCAGCCTCGGGGGCCAACTCTGAGTAAAGAGCTTTTCTCGGTGGCCCAAGGATGGCCTGGTCAGGGGCTGACAGCAGAGGGATGAGGGTCCCAGGAAATCTGCTGCAGGGTGGCTCTGGATGAAGCAGGCAGGGACAGAACTAGAGAGACTCCATTCTGGAATGAACTCTGTCTTGGGATGTGCACCTAACTTGAAAACATATTCTTAGAATAGCATCTGATCAAGCACAAGTTTTAGGTTACCTTGACCTGTGACGATTTATTTTTAACACTTTTTTTTTCTGAAAGGCTCTGTTCTAGAGCATCAAAAGAAACCTTTAGACTAACAGACTGTGAGATTACAAACTGACATCTGTTAAATGTCAAAGTAGTGCCTCACCCAGGGACATAATGGCATGAAATCATCAAGGTCGATCATTGTCATACCCCCGCACCCCTGGACCTTCAAAGACCACCCTTACACCCGCACTGTCCCCTTTCCAGGGGGCTTGACTTCTCTCCATCTCTCCCTTGAATATGTCTGTCTCTAATAAACTCTGCTTGCTTTCTTCCTTTTAAGATCAGTGTTCATTTTTATACATTGAAACCCAAGAACCAGTCTTTGGGGGTCCAAAACATGGAAAGTGCAAAGGGCTGGAGCTCAGGAAAGGCCTAGACGGTTTGAAGTCTTCATGTAGTTCCACTAAGAGGGGGAGGGGGTAAGAGAAAGCATGGGCGGTGGTGGGGGAAGCTCCTTCCTGCTGGGACCCTATCTGCAGGCTGCTGGGGGCTCTCTGTGCTCTAGTGACACCGTCCTGTGCTGGCTTCCAAGCCCTCCTTCTGCCCCTATTCAAGTCTTGGCTCACTCTCTAGGGCAGTTTCTTCCTGTCTCTGAGATGGGGGGGCATGGGACTGTAGGTTTGTTCTCAGGACAGAGCCTGGCATACAGAAAGCACATAGGTGCATTTTTGGACCAACCTGGCGGGCTATTGTGAGGCTGGGAGATAACAGCCTTGGGAGGATTTGAGGATCCTGAGGAGCTGGGCCAGCAGTTGCTATTCTAGGTCTAGACTTGACCACTTGGCTGAGAATGGGGCCTACAGAACACACACACACACACACACACACACACACACACACACACACGGAAACAGTTCAGAAATGTGCTTCTCAGGCCCTGCCCCAGACCCCTGGATTCACACAGAAGCTGTGGGGGTGAGGGCTCTCCTAGGGGCATTCTGATGCTTCTTCAAGACTAAGAACCACTCAGCAGATCTGCCCTGTGTTGGGCTTGGGCTTAGCGACTATCCTCTGTCATCTCCCCATGAGGCCTGTCACCCTCTCAAGTGGTTGGCTGAGAACTTTCTGTTCAGCAGCAGGGCAGGACTGGCCCTGTGGGGAGCCACCTTCTGACTCTGCCTGTACTGTAGGGGTCGTTACCTGGATCCCCATTCTTTCTTGGAAATGAATAGCCTTGAATGGCTGCATATTTGCATAATGGCTCTCCTGTCCCCTTCACTTGCCTTAATTAACTGTTTTGGAATACCATTTCCCCAGTCTGGTTGCCTAGAACAGTGGTTCTTTAACTCTGGGGGCCTCAAAATCACCAGGGCACCTTGTAAAAATGCAGATGCCAGCCCCCGGCCCTTCCTAGCTCCAGACTCCTGTGGTGTAGCTGGAAGCTACCTTTGCACTTTCCATAAAATTGAGCTCAGGCCATGGTCTTGGCCTCTGAAGGGGTGTGGGGGTGGTGGGCATGCTGGGTGTTGGCCCAACTGAGATGGAGTCAGCAGCCTGTAGGCACTGGGGGCAGTGGGGCTGCTCAGGGAGCAGTGGGCTTAGAAACAGGGAGGTGATGGAGGCAAGGGAGGGAAATCAAGAACTGGTCCTGGAAGGAGCATCCCTTGGGTGGTCTCAGCAGGACGTAACCTGAAGGATAGCAGTGTTGATTTCTAAGCACTGTGCAGAGTGCTGGGCACACAGTTTTTCACCTAATTCTCCTGCAACTCCACAGGGTAGGGCAGAATAGGGATTTTATCCAGAATTTCACACAGGTTTGTCCTTAATCACATCACAGTTGGATAATCTGTCCTGTTGCAGAGCCTGTGCTACAACTCCAAGTCACACTTCCTCCCCCTATGAGGTAATGTCAAGGACACAGCTCAGTGCCTGGCACAGAGCGAGCTTGCAAAGAGAGATAGCTTAACTAACCACCCCTTCCAGCCTTACTCTGCAGTTGAGTGGGCTGAAACTCTGAGGTGATCTGCCCCCACCTACGGGTGCTGGGGATCTCTGGTCGGGAACATGTATTCAAGGACTCTCTCCATCTTTGCAGTGAAACTTCTAAACAGGTTAACAGTCTGGAAGACTTCAGATTTTAGGAATCGGGATGATGGAGGCAGGATGGCTCCTGCCTGTGAGGAGCGTCACAGAGGAGGGAGACACAGAACCCAAGTGGTTGGACTTTTGGTGAAGTCTCACCAGGAAAATGTCCAGCTGGTGGGTGGGAGCTGGCCAGTTTATGGCCTGTGCTTCCCTCTGCTGGTCACTAGTGGTACTGACCACAGCTTGCAGCTTCTGGGGCTCTGCGGGCGTCCGGTCAGGGCACCAGAAGGACTTGCCTGAGACCTGACTCTGGCAAGTTCCACCCCAGCTCAGATAGGCCCGCAGCAGTAGTGTCTAGGGCTGGGAGCTGGGTGCTCTTTTCTATCCTGTTCTTGAAGGAGGTACGGCAGTCATTTTATCTTCTTTGTCAAACCAGATCCCTGGTGAAGCTTCTCCTGTCCAAAGGGACTGGCAAAGATAGCAGCTTCCTACCTGAGCCAGAGTTCCTGGGTCCTGCTCATGTCACCCATCCTGGTTTCCTGGGGAGAGGCTTGATAGCGCCCTACCCAGGATGCCCCCTTATTTACTCCAGCCCCTGGGGCAACATTAACAGTACCTGACGGTAACTGAACACTGATGATATTCCAGGTGCTTTTCTAAATACAATTTTATATCCTTTTATATATGTAAATTATAAATACACAAATTAGATCTATGATTGCATATATTATTAATATAAATTATATATTTTATATAATTATATGTAAAATTATATATATTATTAACATATATAATATAAATGACATATAATATCTATATTTATATATATATTTAGCTTTCATAACAAACTTATGAGGAAGGTACTAATATTATCCCCATGTTGTAGGAGATAAAAATTGAAACTGAAAGAAAATTCCGTTACTAATTCAAGGTTCCACATCCAGTAAGCAGTACAGCAGGAGGTGAACCCGGATCTGGACTGAGGACTCGGTTCCTCAGTCCTTGCTCTTAACCACAGTCTTACCCTCCCTGTCCAAGGCAGGCACGGGCCACAGAACCCCTTCTGTGGCCAGGCCAAAGCAATGCAACCAAGACAAAGCATCCAGGCCAGGCCCTGAGACTGGGGTGAGAAGGGGTGCCTTGGATGGATGCAGATGAGGGAGTGAGGGGGAAGAGGGTGCTCTCTACAGCCTCACAGCTGCAGTGTAAGGTCCCAGCGTTGCCCTTGATGAGCTGGGAGACTTTGGGCAAATTGGCACCCTGCTCTGCACCTAAATTTCTTCATCTGTAAAATAATAATAACATTTCTGTCTCTGGGGTTTTGCTCAATGCTAAATGGAATAATGTGACGCATTGAGCAGCCTACATGATGCACAGTAAGCCCTCAACAGAGATGGATTTCCTTCTTTCCCTTGAAATTGGTCTTAAGCTACAAGCTGTCTGGAGGAGGCAGAGGTGGACATGCTGATGGAGTGCTGATGATCCCACCTGTTCACAATTATTGAGCATCTGCTATGTCTACCCAACAGCTATGAATGGTTATCATCTCTGAGTTCATAAACTGGACTTACCTTTTGCTCCATCTTGGTGGTTCATCCATGACACTTTTAAAAACACTGGACCCACATCCTACTGATTTAATTGGACTGGCACAGAGCCAGATTGTGGCTCTCCAAGTGGTTCACATTGTGCATCTGGGATTGAGAGCCACTGAGAATATTTCCCTCCTGTCTGTTCTTCTCTCATTTAAAGCTTACTTATCATGCAGACCTCAGCTCAGATGTCACCTCTTTTAAAGAAACATTCTCTGACCACCTAGACCAGGTCCATTTTCTTCATTTTATGCCATCACAAATCCCTATTCCTTTCCTTCAGAGAATATTCATCTCATTTATATTTATTTATGTGGCCATTTCAATAATGTCTGTCTCCTGCACTAGACAGTTTTCCCGTCTGTAAAGTGGGAAGATTAATTCTAACCACACAGCATGTTTGTTAGAATCTAACAACAAAAGGTAAAGAGGCTGGTGGTCTTCTCAGTGGTCTCTGTGGATGGTGCCTCACTGCTTGTTATCCCAGAAGTCCCTAGGTATAAGGCACTGTCACTTTCCAATTTCGTAAAATGAACACTTGCCAGCTTCAAAGCCAGGGCCTGGCTTTGGTCTTTCTAGATTTAGGCTACAAGGTGCTCTTCATGTCATTTGAACTTCCTGGCCATGTGGCCTTCTATAATTGCCCTCTAAACTGTGAGATTCTAAACTAACAGAGCTCTCAAGTGCCAGCTCTAAGCTAGTATTCTTATTTTGGGTGCCCAACTGGCCGTCTTTCTAATAATTAGATTATTCACTCAACAAATATTTATCTAAGGCCCAGTTAGATGCCAGGCACCATTCCAAATATTATTGTACATATTATCTCATTTAAGCAGTGTTGTTGTTGAGATAAAGCCAGTCCTCCTATTTCTAGTCAAAAGTTAAAATAAATATCTGCAAGGTGAGAAGTTTATACAAGTGAATGTAGAGAGGGTTTTGAGGGGAATGGGAGTAGTAGGGGTGGTCCTTAAGCTGCTGGGAGCCGAGGCCTTATGGAAAAACCCTGCTGTTTAGCTCCATCTAATTGTTTCTACACATAATTGCCAGATTGTCCTACTTGAAAAAATTTATTGTTTTTTTTGTTTGACCTTTTATTTTATTTTATTTTTTATTGGAATATAGTTGATATACAATATTATATTGGTTTCTGGTGTACAATATAGTGATTTGGTAATTACATACATTACTAAATGATTTCATTTTGGAAGTTTAGCTAACCCTGTTAGTATACCAAGATATACAATAGTATTGGTTACATTCTCTATGTTGTAGTTCTATTCCTATGACTAATTTATTTTATAATTTGTAGTTCCTACCCCTTTATCCCCTTCACCTATCCCCCCACCCTCTTCCCTATGGTAACCAACAGCCTATTGTCAGTATTTATGGATCTATTTCTCTTTTTGTTGTGGTTGCTTGTTTGTTTGTTTTTGTTTTTTTAGATCCCCCATATAAGTGAAATAATATGGTAGTTGTCTTCCTCGATCTGAATTATTTAGCTTAGCATGATACCCTCTAGGTCCACCTGCATTGTTGTAAATGGCAAGATTTCCTTCTTTTTTATGGCTGAGTAATATTCCATTGTGTGTATGCACATCTTCTTTATCCATTCATCTATCAATGAGCAGTTGGGCTGCTTCTTATCTTGACAATTGTAAATAATGCCGCAATGAACATAGGGGTGCATATATATCTTTTCAAATTAGTGATTTTTGTTCTCTTTGGGTAAATTCCCAGAAGTGGAATTGGTGTGTCTTTTCATGGTCTGGTATTTCTATTTTTAGTTTTTTGAGGAACTTCCATATTGTTTTCCACTGTGGCTGGACCAATTTACAATCACACTAAGAGTGTAGAAGGGTTCCGTTTCTCCACATCCTTGCCTCCACTTATTATTTGTCTTTTGGGTAGTAGCTATTCTGACTGGTATGAGGTGATACCTCATTGTGGTTTTGAGATAACCCTACCGTTAAAGAGAAAACAGCAGCATGAATTTTTATATGAAAATCCCAGCTTTTAAAAAAATAGCTACATTTGGGGAAAAAAAAAGACAAAACACTGTTGTGGCTAGCCAAAACTCAACTGTAAGATAGAATCTGCCCTTGCGCCTTTGAGAAGAGAGGGTGGGATGTTCTGGAGAGCAGGCAGGGGCAGGAGGAAGTTTGGGAAAAAAGAGAGAAAAAAGCGAGGCTGAACTCTTCATGTCCAGAAAGATGCAGAGCCCATGGGCACTGCAGGCAGGTGGCAGAGCCTAGGTGGGTGTGATGGCTAGTTTCATGTGTCGGCTTACTAGGCTAAGGGCTGCCCGGATTGCCGGTCAAACATCATTGCTGGGTGTGTCTGTGAGGGTGTTCCTGAAGAGCCTCGAGGGCCTGAATAGAACAAAAAGGCAGAGGGTGAATTTCCTCTCTTTGCCTGAGCTGGGGCATCCATCTCCTCCTGTCCTAAGATACAGGTGCTTCTGGCTCGAACTAACACCTCTAACCCCTGAATCTTGGGCCTTCAGACTCAGACTGAATTACACCGCTGGTTTTCCTGGTTTACCAGATGGCAGACTGTAGTTTTTTGAGGAACTTCTATATTGTTTTTGAGGCTCAATCTGTGTAGCCTACTGATTCTTTTCTCTGTAGAACCCTGACTGATCCAATGGGAGTGTCTGACTCCTGTGTGCCAGATCTGAGGAGCCCAGTTTCAGCAGAAACTCAAGGCTCCACTGATCCCAAATACCAGAGCCTGGACTTCCAGGGCTCCTGGGGACTTGGATATCAGCAGTGAGCAGGAGGTCTACAGATAAAAGCCTTTTACCTGTTTTTTTTCCCAGCACCACCTGAAATCTCCCAGATTCTCATGCAATGCTGAAGAAGGGGAGTACGAACAATGAGAGAGATGATTCCCACCCACCCAGGATACTTAGCTTCAAGAACAAAAGACAAACGAATGAATGGACAACAAACAAATGGATGGACATTTCTTCTGCCCCCTGAACGGGGGAGAATGACTTGTGCCTGTTCCTCACTGGCCCACACACAGTTGTCGAGCAGATGAAGGAGAGGCCTGTGCAGGGACAGGCAGAGGCTCAGCTTGAGAATATGAGCAGCCGGGCTGGCTGGTTTCTGTCGAGCTTGTAAACTTTAATGCTCGCTTCGATTCACAACCCAATTGCCTGTAAAATGAGGCCACTTTCGGCAGGTCGCTTAATTGGAATCTGTTTCTCTAGCTCAGAGGCAAGCAGCTGAACCTGCTTTGCCAGCATCTATTGCTGGAGTGAGACGGGGGATTCTGCCCTGCAGGTGGGGAGGGACTTGGAGGGACTGGACCTTTTGCCTTCCCTTGCCAGGTGGGACAGGATCCTGCCTGGGTGTTTTCAGCTGTGGGAGGAAGATGGCCAGAGAGTGAATTCTGGGATCTGGCAGGGAGGTTGGTGCCTGCCTTTTGGGACTGGTAGAGATGTCAGAGAAAAGAAGAGCTGAGATCCTATAATGACACATTGGCAACAATAATAATTGCAGCTACTATTTCTGGGTCACTGCTTACAAACCCGAAAATTGCAATTTATCTCACATAATCCCCACAACAATTCTCTTCTAGCTCCACCCTTTTCTGGCTCCTGACTGGGGGCCAGGGCTCCCAAGATGAGCCTTTGGTTACTGAGTATTTACTTTAGGTGCGGGGTTACAAAGACTCTTTCCCTGAAGGGACTTTCCATTCCTTGGGTAGAGATGAGTATTTAGGAAAGTCACCAAACTCTGAATAATGGCAAGGGCTGCATTAGCCATACAGGTATGATAGGAACTGAGGAAGTAACATGTGTTCTCCCTCAGGTGGAATAGTTACCGGGGGAGGGTGACAAATGAATGGGGCTTTGAAGGGCATGTAGGAGTTTGCTAATTGGAGAAGGTGGAAGGGAATGCTGAGAAAATAGAACAACTGGAACAAAAGCATAGAAGTGTTGGGGGAATACCAAGCACTTCAGTGTGCTATTACATAGGATATAAGAATATGTGTCTTACAGAGAGAAGAATAAGGATGAGAGACCAGGCTAGAGGTGAACTATGATAAACCTCTGATGCCGTGCCATGAAATTGGATTTTATCCTCTACAAACTCCCTGAAGGGTTTTAGTGAGGAGAGTGACATATCTAGTCCAGCTCTGTTTTAAAATGTTCTGTCTGGTGGTTGATGAGAATTTGGGCTGCAGAAAGAAAATGCATGTGCCGGGACCAGAGCCAGGAGGAGAAGTTGCCAGGCAATCACCATGGGCCCAGTGGAAGGCACTTCCCAACACTCAGTGCCATCATGTGACGAGAAAGGGTGATGTCCAGAAGTAACAAGTTTCCCAGCAGTGAAAAAATTGAAGCCAAGGAGAGGCCTCCTTCATTTCCTTCATTTCCGGAGACTCCATACCCGACTGGATGTGAGATCTGGGGTGCCACATGGCTGGCCCGCAGTAGAGAAGGGCCTCCCCATGCTCACATATCACACCCCTGCTTTGTCTCCAAAGGGTGCATGCCCTGCCTTGGACCACCCTGCTGTAGGGTGCCTGTTCAACAGCATCCCCTCTCCCCTTGATGGCAGAGTCCTGTTCTCATGACAGAGCCAGCAAACCCTAGATACTAACTTTCCCTCACTCCAGAGTGGGTGGAGGCATGATCAAAATCTGATCAAGGGGGCATGAAGAAGAGGAAACATTTTCCTCACCATATAGAGCTGGGAAGTTGAAGGAGATACACACCTTTCTTCCTACATGACTTTGGATGGCAGTGCTGGGCAAGGCTGCGATGCCTGCAGCAGGCTCTGCCCTCCTGGCACTACTGACAGGACAGCAGAGAGAGTCACAGAGGCCACCCTGGTGGCTTGACATGATGTTGCTGCCAAACTAGTGGCCCTGATGTTGTCTATGCCCAGGACTGTTGTTCCATAAGACAATAAGTATGACGGCTTCAGCCATTTTTAAGTTGGACATTATGTTCCTTGCTGCTAAATTCAGTCAGTCAGGAATAGTGCTTTCATGAAAAAAAAAAAAAAAACAATATAAAATTAAACAGAGGTCCCAGCTTGGAAAGCACTGGTGAAAACTGCAGACTTTGACTTAGGTTGTCATGGGGAGACTGCAGAGTACATGACATCCCACATCTGCGCTTTGGGAAAGCCCCTTAACCATTTCTGCCCTTTCTCTCCCATTCAGGTGGTGCCACATCACCCTTCCCAGCTTCTTCCTGTTTCTAGATGTCCTCTTCATTCTTTTTCCTTATATGGAGCAATTTAGACGTCTTTCGACTTCTCCACAGAGGAAAGAGTGGTTCTCCCTAGGACACACCCGCATTAGGAGGTGGGCAAATAGGAAGCTGGTGGGAAAGGAACTTTTGAGCATGGCTTTGAAGTGTGAATAAAAGTTCACCAAGTGGAAGAGGGAGGAAGGCATTTTGGGAAGGGGGGACAGCACTTCTAAATGGAATGAAACGATTTCCTTTCTATCATGTACTGAAAATACTCAATTTGCACTCAACTCATAGGCCTCCTCTGGGAGACTCTGGGCAGCCTGCTGACCCTGGAGTTGAGGATTGGACCCAGATGATTCCAGGAGTTCGGGCAGAAGACTTGTCCCGGGGTCTCATGGCCCCAGCAGCCTGGCAGTGTGCTTTTTTCGGGGAGGAAGATGAGGTGGGGGGAGCCACTTCTCAGAAGGAAGCTGAGAGAGTGACAGCTCCTACGGGCGACACCGAGAATAGTCTTGGCGCCGGCAGCAGGCTGAGGAACAGCTCAGCATCCCTGTTTTCATCCCTGCTGGGCACTCAGGGGCTTAGTTGCCAAAGGTCCTGGCAGGGAGGGGCTCCTTCCAGATCTCACACACCAGGCTGTGCTGGTGGGCATCAGGTCTTAACCACCTGCTGGCTGGTGAGCCTGGGAAGAAGTCTCCTCACTTCTCTGTGCCTTTCTCCAAACTGGGGGAGTAAGAACGCCCACCTCACAGAGGCAGGATTAAATGGAGTGGTATAGCTATAGTGCTTCTGTCCAGCCTCAAGACGAGGATGACCACAAATTACCAGAGTCTTATGCCCTTTACTGTGTCCCAGTATTAGCAGGGGACAAAGCAAGAGAAGGTGAGGCTTCCGCAAGGAGCTGGGAAATAAACCAAATAGACACATGTGCTACTAACAGGGTTTGTCCGGGACACAGTAGTGGCTTTCTTGGACTGATGTGCCTGATCATGTTACAATGGTGTGTGAATGCACATGTGCACATGTGTGTGCACATGCACGTGCATCTGTGTATGATGCCTTCAATCACAAAGCTTTAACAAACACCTCCTCAGGTGCACTAGGCCCTGAGGATACAGAGAGCAGAGCTGTCCCTCCCTGGAAGAGCTCTGGATCAGAGCCAGTGCAAGAAAGAGGAACCACCTGGCTGCTTTATGGAGGTAGGGACTTACGAAGCAAATGGGGCCTACGAAGTCACTGGAAGGGCTGGAGAAGTGGCCTCCATGGAAGAACCCCAGACCCCTGCCGGGGGGCTACCTGAGACAGGTGAGGCTGCTGCAGACATGGCTGAGCTCACTGCTGGAGCTGCGTTCAGGAGCCAGGAAGTTGGCACTGCTGCTGCCAATGCAGCAACGTCCTCCAGTGGCCAGGAAGCCATAGGACAGACGGTAGAACAGGACAGTAGAAAACCGGTGTCTCCAGAACCTTGCCTATCAGCAGAAAGCTGCCAGAAGGAGCAGGAAGATGGTTTGCTTTCTAAATCTCACCCAAGCATATCTGACAGGCACCCAGAGTCCTAGCTCCATAGGTCTGGGGTTCACTGTCTGGCCTCCATTGCAGAGAAAGGGGCCTTGCAGTGGGGATGGGGGAGTTTGAGCCAATTCAGGGACCAGGCTGAATTTCTCCTTGAGAATGGGGTATGTGAAGGCTTGCCAGCACCAGCAAGCTGCCTCGTGTTCTATTTCCTCTGTTGACTCCACCTTGCAGAGATGGGGACACTGTTTTCCCGCTTCCTATGAATATAGGGAACCCCAAAGGGTCTCCTAGATTTTCTTCACCAGCCCTCTGCTTTTCTCCATGACTGTGGTGAACAGGTGAGAGATGAAGGCTGGGATACCTATGGGGAACCTGGGCCTGGAGGTGACAACTGTTCTGCAGATTCAAATGCTCACTTTCTAGGGGCCAGTTTAGGGTTGAGCCCAGTCTGGATGCAGGGTAAATAGATGTGGCAAGTTAATTAATTTATCCAATTAATAGTTATTATTGTGGCACCTGCTCTGTTCCAGCCACTCTTCTAGGGCTGGGGAAACAGTGGTGAATAGCCCAGACATTTCTCATGGAGCTCCCATTCTAGCGGAGCAGAAAATAAGAAGCAAGTCAAGAAACTGAGAAAGGGGTACATAGTAGATGAAACAGCACTTTGGTGTGGAGAGTGTCTCGGGCAGAGGAGCCTTCAGTGGAGGGTGCAGTGAGGGGGTGACTTTGAGACAAGGTCTGAATGATAGGCTGGAGCCAGCCGGGAAAACCTGGGGGAGGAAGAGTCCAGCATGTGCAAAGGTCCTAAAGCAGGTATATGCTTACCGTGTCTGAGGAGGCAGCCAGGATGTCTGGACAAAGGAGGGTGGTAGGAGAGAACAAGGAAATGTTGGCAGGTGTCATTTCACTCAGGGTCTTGGGGGCCATTGGTGTGGGGATAGCTGGGCTTTATTGTAAGAGTGGTGGGAAGCCATTGGAGGCTGAAGAGGAGAATGGCAGATCTGATTTACACTTTTAAAGGGTGACTGAGGCTACTGGGTGGATGATGGATTGAGGTGGGCGAGAACGAAGACAGGGAGGCCAGAGGAGGCTGGTGCGGCAAACAGGTGAGAGGTGGTGGGGACTTGGACTAGGGTGCTAGCCCAGAACATGGAGTCCAGGCCAGAATCTCTCCTGTCCTACCCGCAGCCCACAGGATGATTCCCTCATTCTCCAAATCCTGCTCTGGTCTTCGCCGGTCTCACCATTGCCAGAAGGCCGAGGCGCCTGGAGCTGGGGGAGATTACATGTCCTTGTTCTCAGACAGCCTTGTGTGATGTGCCATTGCTCAGACAGACCTGGGCTCAAATACAGGCCTTGTTACTTTCTGTGGGCTCTTGAGCAGGTTCCTTTGTTTCCATAGGCCTCTGCCCACATCTATAATACGGGCCGATAGTGCCTTCTTGGGTGAGGATGAAACGTGGAAGTGCCAGCCCGGTGCTGCACAGGCAGTGCAGGCCCTCTGTGCATGTCGGGGTCACGTTGCCTTCGGCTCCATGTCCCTCACCCACGCTCGGCTCTCGCATGCAGGTGCGAAGGGGGTGCCCAGATGGCCTGAGAGTCCCCTTGTAATGAAACTGTCAGTCGCAGAAGAAAAGGAGCCGAGGGCTGCTCTCAAGTCACAATGAATGATTTATGCCCAGTCTAATGGTTACATAAGCAGCTGTTACATTTTAAAAGCATCATGCAAACAATATGAAACATTTATTTAAGTGGTTCTACACTATGGGGAATTTGATTTAATCAGCTTTTATTTCTGTTCTCATTAGAATGAAGTCTGGCAACTCTAGTAGACAGTCCTACCTCTGTTTGGTAGCTTCCAGCTACTGAGAGCAAATATTTTTACTGTGCCATAATTAAACATTCATACAGCACCCAACTCCCCATCTGGCCTGCGGAAGGGAGGGGAGGGGCAGTGAATCCATCCCACCAAAGTGTCGCACACAATGAAGCAAGAAGCACCCCCACATCTAACAGAATTAATAAACCATATGAAATGCCCATTTGAAAATGAAAAAGTTTACCGACTCTTAACATTTCTCTGATGCACTGGGAGCTGAAGGTAGGTAATCTGAGGATTCTCTAGGGGGCCTTTTAATCTTTGCTGTCCCGGGCTGAGTGGGATATTTTCTTTTTGTTTTTAATTTAAGACCACCACAACTTACAAACCATGGAAGATGCTAAGAGGATCCTCTGGAAAAATGATGGGATTTATTTGAAATTCGACCAGGCTTTCCATGAACTATGTCACTAGGGGTTCCTCTGGGGTTGGGAGGGGTACACAGAGGTGTTTACTAAATTGGCAATACTTTATTTCTTAAGCTGGGTGGTGGCACATGGATGTTTTGTGTGTATAATTCTGTAGATCTTTCTCTTTGTCTTAAATAGTGTATAATACAAAAAGAAAAAAACAAAGAAAAGGACATTCACTGGGTATTGGAATAAAAAAAATTAGAATTCCAGTCTTGGCTGTGCTAGTATCTTTATGAACCTTGGACTCCCTCCTGCCTTTTCTGGGCCTCAGTTTCCCAACTATATAAGGGCAGAGTTGAACTGGAGCAGTGTTTCTCAAAGTGCGTTCCCTGAATCACTTCCCAGGTGATGTCCCTTAAAATAAAAGGTTCCATATGAAATAAGTCTGAGAAATGCTGCATAATCTCTGCCGTGTGGGAAAATCATAGAATGTTAGAAATTCTGAGAAGTCTTGTGGCAAAGAAGTCTGTTCTGATAAATATCCATTACTGTCATAAGGTACCAGCATCATATAAAATAGTCTTCAGGACCTGTGTTTCTGGATTAGTTCAAAGATCCTTTTCAATTCTAGAGTCTTTAGGTTAACAATTTAAGCCAGCTTCCTGCACCTGAACAGGACAATCTCTAACCATCCTTGGAATAGAGAAAGCAGACATCCCAGCCCATTTCCTCTAGGTTAGCAGGCTGACCATCCTCCCTTCCTGCTCCAAATCCCGCTCTTCCTGCACCTGGGCTCATGCCCTCCTACTGCTGGGAAACTCTTCCTGAGCCAATCATTGGATTTTTTGGATGTCTGTCTTTCCTTTCCTCTTGGCTCCCAACTCTAGAAGTATAAATTGTCCAGACTGTTTATTAGTTAGTATGAAATGATAAAGCTGAGGACCAGAGAGGTTGTGTGGCTGAGACATGGTCACACCACCAGCGAATGTCAGAGCTGAGACTAGAACCCAGTTCCCCTTTCACTCTCCTCAAATGCTTTGTTTTATGTCCAATTCACATTCTACCCTGTGCTACAATTTAACCACATACGTTCGTGCATACTATCATGAGGCTGTTTTCTTATTGTTTATCTATGATGGTTTTGCTCCTCTCCCCTGGGAAGACAGCAATCTCTTTAAAGGCGGAAGTCAGGTCTAGGTCTGTACAAAACCCAACACTATCTCGAGGACAACATGGGGCTGAAAATGCTCTCTGTGCCAAGTCAGCAAACGCCCCACCTGCATCTTATTCTCCCTGCCAAGCCTTCTCTGCTCCAAGCACTCTTCTATTGAGTGATGTAGTTACAACATTTTATTCACACAAAGCCATGTTTAAAGCTCCCTGTCAACTGGGGGGTAATTCAGAAGTTTAGAATCACATCAGCCCTCATCACGAGTCCTTAATCAGTTACTCACACTGAGAAAACCTCAGTTAAAAGGAATCCTCAAATAACCACACCCAGTTTGAGTGAGAAAAGTACAACTCTGGAGAAACCAAGTTTTTACCTGGATTAAAGAGAAGATGTATAATTTCTAGGGAGAAGACCTTTATACAATCATACAGTGAAATCAGTTGTGAAATAAAGGAACTCTTTCTTTTTGAAGGCTTGTTTTAAACAAGCACTCTGACAAACAGTATCACTTTCTGCTAAATCCTTCGGTGCCTGGGAAACAGAACAGCCATGGGGGAGGCTCACTGCTAGTGTGTTTGCAGATATAAATATCTCTATCTTTCTGCCCTGGGGACCAACTCAGCAGCAACATCCCTCTCCCCACGAGTTCTCCTTTTTGGGGAGCTAATCCTGAGGCCCACTGGGCTGGTATCCTGGATGCATAGTTTTTTCTTCCTGATAGTTTTCCAAGAGAGGAGCATGTGTCCTCTAGATGGCAGTGTGCCTGTGCCCCTGCTCTGCTGCTGCCCGGGGTGTTTCCAGCCAGGTGTGGCTGTTGAGCCCTTGATGGGTGGCCAGTCAAATTGAGATATGCTGTAAGGGCAAAATGCCCACTGATTTCAAAGACTTAATAAAAAAAATTAAAAAAAAAAGAACAAAAAGAAAGAGAATGTATAGTATCTCACAAATAATTGTTTTTTATTGATATGTTGACATTATTTTGGATATACAGGGTTAAATAAAATACAACATTAAAACTGATTTCACTGCTTCTGTTTGCCTTTTAATGCGGCTACTAGAAAATGTAAAATGGCATATATGGTCCCATTGTATTTTTGTGGGCTGGAGAAGAGAGAACAAAGTGGGTGGGGAAGGTGGTGATAGGGTAGCCGGGCAGAGCCAGGGTAGGGTCACCTGCCACATAGAAGCATGTGGGCTTTGGCAGATGACCACCTGGGCCTGAGCTGTGGCTCCCTTCTTTATTCTGGACTCATGATGTAATCATCTGAAGCACTGGTTTCCCCATCTGTAGATGGGTATGCAAATGTCACCTTCTCATCTAAATGGTTAGTGGTAGTATAGCCATCGGTCGGGGTTCCCTCAGGCTGGCATCCTGATGCTATCATTTATAGCACCCTGCAGTCTGAGACTGGTCCCGGTCACAGCAATACATCACATAGTCTCCCTAGTTAAATGAGATCATACATATTGAGTACCTGGTATATTGTAAGTGCACAATTTTATATGTAAAAAGATTATACAATTGAGATAGACAAGATGGTGACTTTCTCTTCTATAATTCCATGTAATTTCTGACCCTGAGCCCTACTTCTACTTGAAGCAGAAAACTCAGCCTGGCCATTTTTAGGTAAATTCACTTATTGAAGAATTATATTAAAATTCAGAGTTCTAGTCATCTCTTTCCTTCTTCCAAGGGTGGCATCTAAGCTGGGGGAGGTCATGCGGGTCAATGGCATTGGGCAGGGATGGGATATGGGCCATTTACCTGCTTTTTTCCACCCGACTTTGTTCCTCTACCTTTCTGGTCACTGCCTCCATGGCTGATGACATTGTGGTCCTTACGTGTCTACAGCTTCTCATCTCATCTGCTGTGGAACCCCCCAAGCTGTGTGGGGCCTCTGTCTCCGCACCCTTCAGGGAGTGGTGTGCCTTTGCAGAAGGTGGCACTGGAGGCTGACTCTGTCATCCCGCCTGTGTCAGCTGCCTCCTTCCATTCTCGCAGACGGTGACTTGACAGTCCACAGCGAGCAGGTCTGTTCATTCAGTGACCACACAGGCTTTGTACCTGCTCTGACCCAGATCTTCGGCTGACCTCATAGGATGTAGAGACAAGTAAGAAAAGCCACCAGCCTCAAGGATAGGAGTCTTAACCAAGACACTCACCAAAATAACAAGTGGAAAATTATTACTTCCAGGAAAGAAGTCAAAGAAAGAAAGAAAGAAAGTGGGAAAGAAAACTAGGGTTGAGGCCCTTATGTGGATGAGCTGCGGTTGAACACCTGGAAAGGTGGGGAGACAGTGGTCCAGCAGAGGACCCAACATGAGCGAAGGCTGGGGATGGGATGGCCTTTTTGGGTAAAGACTCCGATTCAGTTTGTTTGGAGGGAAGGTTGCTAGTGGCAGCTGGGGAAGAAGTCAGGCCGAAAGCATTCTTGGAGGGAAGGTTGAGGCATTCGGGTTTCGTCCATTAGCACTGGTTTTTGAATAGGTGGTTTTTGGTGCTATACCAAAAGTTACACATAACACAGATCAGTTTGGGGCAAAGGACTTGGGGCAGAGGACCCTGCTGGGGGCCTGGGTGAGGGAGGGGGCTGGAGAAGGGGAATGAAGAGTTGTTTTAAAAAACATCGCTGAGGTTGATTTCATAGACTTAGGGCACTGAAAGGATGTGAAAAATTAAGGGAGGGGCAGATAAAGACAATTTTGAGGTTTGAAGTGGGTAGGTAAAAGGGTGGTACTTATGGAAAAGAAGAGGAAGTTTAGTTTGGAAATACATTTTAAAGTCCTGTTATGGGCACTGCGGGTTTTATGGGTCCCCTGGTTAGCCAAGTGAGATGTCTGGTGGGCAAGACCAGGTATCAGGAAGAAGGTCAATTGGAGGGTCACTTTATTTTAAGGAACTAGGACTGAGGGAAGGAATCAAAAACAAATAGGGCAAGTGTATTAATCAGTTTCTTAACCAGAAACAGATGCCACACTGAATTTGGGTAATTCGAAGAGAGTTTATTTACAAAAGGACTAGTGACACAGGTGTCAGTGGGGGGTAGTGAAACACAAGGGAGAGTTTGGGGCCAGAGCTAGAGTGGCTGCTGCCCCTACACTGGGAGTGGGGGTCCACCAAAACCCAGAAAACGGAGGGTATGTTGGCCCAGAGACCTTCAAAGTGACTTTCTGTCCCGGTGACCTCACGGAGAGGCAGCCAGGTGAAGCTATCCCCTGACCTCATGCTCTCCCCTCCTCTGATCACCTGTGTTGTCTCCCCATTGGCCGAGAGCAGATCCTTGGAGACACATGGAAGGTTCCAGCAAAGCAACCACAGCCCTGGTGTGAGAGAAGGAGATGCTCACTAATTCCTCAGGAGAGAATTATTTCTGGCTGTTTATTCTTTTATTCAATAACTTTTATTGGGTTTCTTTCTTATTACAAATGTAGTACATGTGCACTGTAGGAAAATTAGAGGCTATAGACAAGCCAAAAGAAGAAATTAAATATAATCAGAAATCCCACTGTTCAGACACACGTTTATAAAAAAAGTCCAGTGATTTCTCTAGACTTTTCTGTTAAAATGTACAGTATAGATGTCTTTCTATGTTGGTACTTATGACTGATGTCATTTTGAACAGCTCCTTTTACATGGAGGTACTACGATTTATTTAAATAACCCCTCTTAATGCACATGCAGGTTGTGTTCTACATTCTAAATAATACTGCCTCTCTGTAGCTAGCTAACTATTTATACCTGCTTAGTCTCAGTTCCTTGAAGTGGAAATTCTGAGGCAAACAGCATATTCATTTTAAAATTTATTGTAACATATTTTGGCAAAGTTTAAAAAGAGGATATAATTTCAGGGTTAGAATATGGACTTCTTAGCTAACCCTGGTTTAGAATCCTTAGTGAATCTAGGCAATTACTTAACCTCTCTGGGCCTCAGTTTCCTCATCTGTCAAATGGGGATGATGATAAAATGGTCCTCACAGTTTTGCTATAAGGACTCAGTGAGTTACATGCTTAGAATAGGACCTAAGACCTGGTGGTATTCAAAACAAAGTTAGCTGTTATTATTATCTAAAGCCTTCTTATACAGGAGATACCTAGTGGACTAGAATTCTTCATGTTAAATGCAGAAATGCAGATTTTTTCCTGAAGACCTTCACTTCCAGCCCAGTCACAACACTGCAACACTAAACAGGGGAGGCCGCTCTGGTAGGGCATAGTCACCACGACCCAAGAGCCCCAGGATGCTTTCACTGGGCATGATGAGTCTCTTCAATGTTCTTACCTATCCACCACTTCTTTAAGCTGATTTTTGTGAGGAGCAGAAAGCAGAGAATCCAGGCCTTCTTGCCCAGGGCTTGGATATGTGGTTTCCTATGTAACTGACCAAGCACAGGTCACACAGGTTCGAAGGGTGGCTCGCTTCTGCAGAGAGTAGAGCTCCCCAAACTGCCTTGCCTCTGAGAGAGAAGGATTCTCCCCCACCCTAAGGTCTGGTCTGGGTGGCCACGTCAGCTTCGCTCCAGCCTCAGGAGTTCAGACCAGGTTTAGGTATCCTCCCCACCCTGCCCATCATGAGGCTGGGGTATGGGGAGAGAGGGGAAGGAGGTACAAAGCTAGGGGCAGGCTTTGGGGGCACCTGGGGGGTCTTGGGAGGGCTTGCTGGCACTCTTGGATTAAAGTCTGCACTCTGCACCTTGGCCGCCTCAGGCCTCTGTGTCAGGCTGTGTTTTGGCCCTTGGCCCCACCCCTCCTACCCCTCTGTGCCTCTCCTGTCTAGAAACCTGCCACACACCAAGCGCATTCCTGCCCATGAGCTTTGCAATGGCTGTGCCTCTGCCTGCAGTCCTCTTTCTCAAACTTCCCCTGGCTGGCGACTTCCTATCCTGGAGACATGACCTTCACCAAGAGACTTCCCTGATCACGTCCTCCCTGCCTTCACCCCTTCAACAAAAATCACTGAGAACCTATGAAGTGTCAGGTACCTCTTGGCCCCAGGATAGACCACCAAGATAAAAAGGCCCGTATGGAAGTGACATTTCAGCGGAGAGGCTGACAGTAAGCAAACAAAACCTATGCCAAGAAATCATTGACGAGAGACAAGTGGTCTGCAGAGAAACAAAACCCAGTGGCAGGATGGTGAGCCCTGAGGTGGGTTTGTACTAAATAGTCAGAATGGTCTCGGTGGTGACATTAACACTGAAACCCCTCAGAAAGAAGAAACCAGCCATGTTCCCAGGGAGCTAGAGCAATAGCTCTCACTCTGGAAAAGTTTGCACCCCAGGGACCATTTGGCAATGTCTGGAGACATTTTTTGGTTTGTTGCAACTTGGGATGGAGTTCCTACTGGTATCTAGTGGGTAGAGGCAGGAGATGCCTCTCACAGTATGCAGGACGGTCCCCATGATGAGGATGATCCCACCCCGAATGTCAGGAGAGCTGAGGCTGAGAACGCTTGGCTATAGGACCTCAGCCTCAGTTGCCCTGGGATCCAAGGGAAGGAATAGATGAGGGGAAATATGAAGGCAAGACAGACAACAAGCAAGCAAATACAAAAGTGTGATAATTGTAGAAACACCCCTCCACCTGTCCTCTATCCAGTCCTTCCCCTCACTCAGAGGAACAGTGAACCAGTGTCCACATGGGTTATCCTATCACGTCTACTCACAGAGAAAGAGAAAACTGTGATAGTAGGTAACATATTACACTCAAATCCAGCTAAAGTGACAACTTTTATGAGTTATGAAAAAGTACACAGAAACTGATTTCATCATTTAAAATTCATTTCATGAATTTTTGCTGAGCAGCTTCTATGTCTCAGGCAATAAAGATCTTACCTATACATGGAAGAAACTCCTCCCCACTTGCACCCCTCCCCTTTCTTGCTACACACAGAAACAAGAAGTAGCCATAGTTGGAAAGCCTGGGTAGATTCAGAACATCTATTTATACTCCAAAGAATGCTCATCAAATTTTTGGTTAAAGAATTCAAGTAGATTTTGATAGAGAAGGGATAGCAAATAATGATATCCTTTTTTAAAACTCTCTCTCTCTCTCTCTCTTTCTCTTTCACTCTCTCACACACACACACACATTTTATATTTATGATTTGAAACCTGTATCCATCCAGTAGTCAACATCTATATTCAAGACTTAATATAGGCTTTCCAGATGAGCTGGTGTTAGCTTGATTGAGTGTCTCACAATGATTGGACTAGATATAAGGAGGGACTATTGTATATGACATATATACCTCAGTTACCCAGCCCTTGCCTGAGACAGGCATTGCTAATTGATTGAAGCACTTTTGACATTCAGAATGCTGCATCCAGGTTCACAGTTCTTTCCAAAGCAACATTCCAGGAACTCGATGCCAGCAAGTCTTGGCTAGCATGAACTTGAAACATTTTTGCCTTTGATGCTGACTCTTTTGCTTTAGGTTATTTATTCCTCATCCTCAATTTGTTCAGTGGATATTTTTTAAACTTCTGCTCAGGAATAGTCACAGATATGTTAGACAAGATTAAGGGAACATTCAGGATTCACATGGTTTTTTTACTCCCCCCAGGAGAGAGGGGTGATTTGCTCTGAGTTGGTTGAGGGCTTTGGCTCCTTACAGAGCAGGCAGACCCGGAGGAGGCCAGCCAGTGAGCCGGGCAGAGAGTCTGTGATGGAAGAGACCTGCCCTCATTCCCTCTGGCAGCCTGAGGAGCATGTGACACAGTCAGTGGCCTATGTGTACACATACAAGTCACATCCAAAGGGCTTGGCAAGGCAGAACTGGGCACCCTTGAGCTAGGAGCTGACTGGACATGTGTGAGTTGAGCACTAGGAGAAGATATCAAATGATACAGAGCCCCCCACTCTCCCACCCGCTCCTGCCCATTCAGGGCCAGTTCTGGTGGCCTAAGGCCATCAGGTCAGACTGGAATCGCTTTTCCATGGGCTACTCCCCAGCCTCTTCTGCATCCCTTGCAGAGCAAGAACTGTCACCATCTCTGTACTTTAAATAAACAAATAAACAACTCCCTTTAATGGGGTTCAGTTCCTAAGCCACAGCTCTATCTTTCTTTTCTTTCCTTGCCATTTCCCAGGCACAAGCACAGAACAAAATAAATGCAAACAGAACATTGGGAAGATTGTCCTACCCCAGGAGAGTCTGAAGCAGTTCAGATCTCTGGGACACTCAAAACCTGAGGACAAAGAAAATGAGGCTGTAGCATCCCTCCCCCCATTGGTAACTTTGGACTGGGTGGGCCTCAGGCTGAGACCTAACTTAGGAAGTGTCCCCTCTGGTCTGCTGCCATACATCACTGTCCCTTCATTGTCACTGGAGCCAAACATGCCCTCATTCAAAAACTAACTATGGTAAAACCTCTCATTCATATAAGTATCATATAATGTTGGGTTATATCTATGTGATGCTTTTCAATTTGTAAAAATCTCACATTTTAGTTAGTCCCTTGATCTTCACAACCCCGTGGCTATTACCGTTCCCACCTCACAGATGGGGAAACTGAGGTAAAGGGCTTTGCTCAAGAAAAACATATGGTAGATATTTAGGATGTGAGTCCATGTCTTCTGACTTAAGGCCTGGAGTCCTTTCTAGAATAACACAGCTGCAGTGTGAGGGCTATGACATTTTAATTGTGTGTAGCTATGTTTAGAAAGGTTTCATTATGACAGGAAGTGACCCCACTGAGTGACAAAGCCAGGCATGATTAATTTGAAAGTTCCCATCACAGCTCTGCCTTCTGACCCCAGTAAGTAGGGCCCCGAGTACCCAGGCCAGTCTCCATCTGCTGAGAACCTGCAGGCCTGCAGGAGCAAGCCGCTGCCCTGGCCTGCTCCCTGGGCTCAAGCTGATGTCACATGTAAGTCACAGACCCACCTAGCCAGACATTGCTCATCCATTCACTCACTCACTCATTCAATAAATCTTTCCTCAGCACTTACTATGTGCCAGGCACTATTGGAGCATCAGGGACACAGCCGTGTGCCAAGTAGATGACAACCCCCACAACCCCTACCTGTGTGCAGTTTACATGCCAGTGGACGTGTGGGTAGGGAATGGTGGAGACAGATAAACAAAATAAGTAAACCAGAGTATGTCAGATGGTAATAGGTGCTGGGAAGAAAAGAAAATGGTGAGGGGTATGGAGGAAAATTAATACGGTGGTCAGGGGAGATGTCACTGAGAAAGGGGCATTTGCACAGAAATGGGAAGGAGTGAGTCACAGAACTGGATGAAGGAAAAGCATTTCAGGCAGAGGGAACAGCTGGCGCGGGGGGGTGCCCTGAGGTGAGAGTCGGAAGAGAGCCAGGAGTGGGTGCTGGAGCTGGCAGGCCCAGTTCCCATTACACCCCTAGAGGGAGCTGCATTCCAATGTTCTGGATCCCACAGGGCGCCAGAGGATGTCAGGATGTTTTTCTCTGTGCTTGCTCACTGATCTCTTTGGGCAGATCAATTTAGAAATCAAATTTCTAGATCAAAAGGTTTGCACATTTTAAATGGCATGCGTCATTTCCTGAAGCCCTCTCTTACAGCATCTCCCTTCTCCCCCAGTGCCCTGTACATTGTGCTTAGAAAGACGGATTAATCTTTTTTTTTTTTTTTGAGAGGGCATCTCTCATATTTATTGATCAAATGGTTGTTAACAACAATAAAATTCTGCATAGGGGACTCAAGGCACAATCATTAATCAACCCCAAGCCTAATTCTCAACAGTCTCCCATCTTCTGAAGCATAACGAACAGGTTCTTACATGGTGAACAAGTTCTTACATAGTGAATAAGTTCTTACATGGTGAACAGTGCAAGGGCAGTCATCACAGAAACTTTCGGTTTTGATCACGCATCATGCACTATAAACAATCAAGTCAGATATGATTATTCATTTGATTTTTATACTTGATTTATATGTGAATCCCACATTTCTCCCTTATTTTTTTAAAATAAAATGCTGAAGTGGTAGGTAGATGCAAGATAAAGGTAGAAAACATAATTTAGTGTTGTAAGAGGGCAAATGTAGATGATCAGGTGTGTGCCTGTAGACTATGTGTTAATCCAAGCTAGACAAGGGCAACAAAACATCCACGGATGCAGAAGATTTCTCTCAAAACAGGGGGGGGGTGAGGTTCTAAGCCTCACCTCTGTTGATCCCCAACTTCTCACCTGATGGCCCCCCTGTGACTGTGCCTGTCTTCGGTTGTTCCTCCCTTGAGGAATCTTACCCATCTCTGACTAACCAGCAAGATGGGTTAATCTTAAATCTCCCAAATCATTTACCTCCTACTACTTGAATCTTCAGAGAGCTCAATGGCTACCACATGCCCACAGGTGAAAGCTAAACTTTTTAGCTCAACATTCAAGGCTTCCTCCATTTGCCCTCAACAGACTTCTCCCACCTTTTCTCCTGCACCTTCCCTCCAGTCTACTCACTTCTCCAACAGACACTGATGAAGGCCTAGTGTGTGCCTGGCCCTGGAAAAAACTGAAAAGCTGAAAACTGAAGGGACTTAATCTGAGGGGTGGGGTCACAAGTCAATTAAACTGCACTTGGTAGGCTGTTAGAGGCTCAGTGACCAGCCATCCCCTTAGCCCACAGTCCCTCAGTCACACCTTCCCTCTCAACCGTGGGCCCTTCATTTTCACTGGACCCCAACATTTATTCATTCAACAAGCATATATGATCACCCGCTATAGGCAAGCTCTCTACTAAGCACTGGGGACCCCAAAATGGGAATGACTGGGCCCCGGCTCTGGTGCCTTTCCAACTTCTTGCACTGAATTCCTCCAGCTCTGCTGGGGTTCCACCTGCTCTGGCAGTCTCCTTGACCACCACAGAGCCCAGTCAGCTCCTTCTGACCTCCTACAGCACGTGGTCTCTGCCTTCCATTTGGCACTTGGCACAAATTTAGTGACACTGTCATTACTTACTTTTTAATAGTTCTGTGTTTCAACTCTCCAACTAGACTGAAGCAAGAAAGGGTGAGGACCACATCATATTTTAGATCTTTGCAATGCTCTCTGCATCTAGTAGATTATCTGGCACATAGTACCTGTTTATTAAATACTGCTTTGTTGAGGATATGATTATATTTGATCTCTGCTCAAAAACACTTGATAAAATCCAATTACTTAGCCTGGCAATCAAGACATTTCCCTTGCTACTCCACTAGGCATGACCTCTTCCAGGAAGACTTCCAGGAATGCTCATCTCAGGCTGGCCCAGAGCCACACCCCACACATATGCTCATATGCACACATGTACACATGCACATACGCATTGCTCTGCTGTCCTCTATCTGCTATCTGCAAGGTGGTTGAGAACTTGGTCTTTGAAGGCACAAACCCCTGGGTTCTAACCTGGCTCCGACACGTATTGGCTGTGCAGCCTTCCCTCACCTCTTTGAGCCTCAGCTTCCTCATGTGTAAAACAGGCATCATCATCCCATTTGCCTCCTGGTGGAGGTAGATGTTGAGGTGTACGAAAAAGTGAGCAAATGCTGCCAAGGAGCCCAGGCAGCATACAGGCCGCAGGAAGCCACAGTGAGTTAGCATCATCTCCCCACTGGCCACATGATGTGCTTGTGTGCTCCCTGGGGGCAGCTCAGGGCTGGCATTTAAAATAATTGTTTTTATTGAAGTATAATCAACATAATATTATGTTTCAGATATACAACAAGCTTAGAGCTGGCTGTTATGGAATCCCCAGTGCCTGTCAGGGTCTGGGACAGGGAAGATAGTTAATTCAGTGTTTGTTGGGCTGATGACTATACACATTTGCTTTGAGAGAAAGTCTGATAAATACAATAGGCTATCATCCTGGGAAAACTAAAAGCCCACTGATATGACATAGATAATAGAATAAGGCCCAACTTGGGAGTGAGCCTGCCTATTTGGGCCTATTTCACAGCCCCACCAGCCTTCTCAGGGCAGCTGAGCTGAGCCAACCCCAATATTCTGCCAGATTCCCTCAGGTTCATTTAGACTCCATTGAGCACTTCTTTTTTATTCTGACTAGAAAACGTATATTTTCTATTAAAATTTAATTTTCTCCCTTCCTCCCAAACCAGAGCACTTTGCCCATAGAGATATGGGCCACTGTTTGCATTTATAGCATCCTTATTAATCCTGCCCTGACCTCTGGGCTCTGCACTCAGCCTGGGGAAACAGCTTCAGTTCCCTTTCCACAGGACCTATTAAAATGCCTTTCTTTTAATTGGTCCAAGACAGAAGATGAGCTAAAAAAAAAAAAAGCCAGTTTTCTTTTCCATTTCAGGGTGTAGGAAGGACATGCAGGTGCACTGGTGTCATATCTGCAACACCCTGTGTGAAGGACTTTGGGGACCTGCAAGGAGCAGGCTAATGGGGCAGGATCGTCGGTGGGGGCTTACGGACCCTCTGATGGCTTTTCTGGATTTCTGATGGCTACACTGACGCTTACAACAAATAATGTAAAATTGGATAATACTGTGGATTCAAATTTGGTCTTCTGCAAAATTGTTCTTTAAAGATACTGGTAAGATACTATAGCGACTCTTTTGGACGCTCACTACATGCCTTTGAACATGTACTTTGCTTTAGGCACTGTTCTGAGTGCTTTCTGGGTATTTACTCTCAAACCCTCACAACAACACATTTGAGAAATGTATTATTTGTTTCCATTTTTCAGGTAAGGGTATGCAGTTCACCAAATAACCTAGCTCTGGACAGCAAACAGCCCTGACTTGCATGTGGGGATCGTTTCTGGGCATCTGTCCTCTAGGTGGAGGCCCAGGGATGACAGCTTGGTGATAGGAGCCCCGGGTGCTGCTCCACCTCCCCACCATCTTGGACAGGGCATAAACCACCCAACTCTACATGGTGGCCCTGGTGGCAAAGGAGGGATCTGTTCCCAGGCTGGCCCTGAGTCTGCATGCATAACTCCTGCACAGCCTTGCCTCTGCCCAGCTTACTCATGGGGGTTCTTTTTCCCTTGAGTTGCTGGAGCTGAGAGCAAAGCTGGGGGATTGAGAAGTAGCTTGATCCTGGTTTGGTGAGGGCAATTGGTCAGGCAAATTCACGAACACTTGAGACCTTATCTGCCTCACCAGTGATGCCTCCAGTTCCCCAGACCCACAGCCCCTTTACCTGGAGAAACGGAAAGGGTTCCCGAGCTGTTTGTGCATACGCGGGGGAGGGGGGACGGGGATGGGCTTGCAGCCTTCTGGAGCCCAGGTGCTCAGGGAGTAAAATGATTCCAGAGCAGCCAGCCTCTCCCCCCATCGCCTTCTTTTTTTATTTAAAATACTCATGCAGGGACCTATAGGCTGAAGGAGACTTCTCTCTGCTTCTCTTTCTGGGCTTTCTTTTTTCTTTCCACCTGAGACTTTTGGCAGAGTCTGCAGTGACAACTGAGAAAACATCCTTCAAGAAGCCAGAGGGCATTTAAAATACATTTTTTTCCTTTGCCCCAGTAAGAACAACCAAAACAAAACATTTAGAATGTGGCCACTTCCTCCTTGTCTGGCACACATTGCAGGGCCAAGGGGAGCAGTTAGGGACAAATGTGGTTCTGACAAGGTGTGTTCTACCCTCTAAGTCCCGGTGCAGAGTAATTCTGCTCATGCTGTCACTCCTATTGAGTTCCATTACAAAGAGCTCATTCAGGCAGCATTTGGTAAGAATGGGTTACAGATGAGGGTCTGACTGAGCCCTGGAGATGCCCTGAAGACTAATGCAGGTGCTAAGAGCCAGAAGCACATCTCTCTGATGGCCCTGCCCTCTCCAACGAAGGCCCCCATAAGTCAATGGTTACTATGAATAGCTCTGTGCCAGCCAATAATTCCAGTCCCTTTCATCATCCCATCCAGTGACCATCTTGCATCTGACAATATCGTCCTTCAATTAATACTCTCCACCATCAGTAACTGGGGGGATTTCACGGGGACGATAATCACAAAATGACAACAGCTAGCATTTGGGTTCTTATCTCATGAGTTATTCTTAGTGTTCTACTCAGGTTATGTCCCCTGTAATCTGTTTAGAAGCTGAAAACTTTTCCTTCCAGTTTACAGAGGGGAAAATGGAGACTCAGAAGGGTTAAGCAACTTGCCTTAGTGGTGATTCAGCAAAGCCCACGCTTTCAGAGGGCTGCCTCCCTAGTCAAGATGCAACTGGGGAAGGTCACTTTCCTTACCTTGCTGAGGAAAAGACTGTCATGTGTAATTTATACCCTTATGTCTGCTATTCCTGAGCAGGAGTATGACACATTTTCAGAGTGGTCTTTCAGTGATTTGTGTGAAGTTTGCCCTGTCCTCCACATTGTGGGGAGTGATTTCCAAATGCATTTTATGGGAATGTTCCTTGGAGTGTCAATATGTATTTTCAAAAAGTATTCAGGGTCAGATTTCATTTGTGAAGCCTTGGGCTAAGCACCGTTAATTCTGTTCCTCAACTGCAGAACTTCTCAGGGCCTTTACTCTCCTAATCCACATGAAACTCTCCACACTGCATTTTCTTGGTTACAAGATGCCATCAGTTCTACAATGCACCATTTATTCAATAACTTCTTTCCTAGGTCATAAACACTTTCACATTTGATATAAATGAAATGTAAGTGTGCTAATTTCCACAGCATTAGTATGTGGAAATCAGAGAAATGTGTTACTTGGCAGGGTTTTCCTAAGACTTTAGACCAAGGAACCATCTTCTGCAGGACAGGTGTGCCTCAGAAATGTCTTTGGAAAACCATAGGATGGAGGAGAAAGCTCCTTCAGAGCTTAGCCAAAGAGACATTGGAGGAGATAGCCTGGAAGTAGAAGGCAGGAGAAACTGAGGGAAGATGAGAAGGCAGGACAGGGTGGGTGCTGGGGCTTATGAAGGGGCTGCCTCCTGACACCAGGACCATGCTTTGCCTGGCAGCTTGCCACAAAGGGGGCCCGCAGGGAAGAGGAGAAGTTGTTCTCAGGATATGCTTCTCTGCCACCTCAGGCTGAAAGCTGAGGATACAGGGAGCAAGTAGCCACTACCCCTGCCCACAGGGCCTCACAGTCCATTATGGAGATAGTAAAACCAGCAATTTCAGCCCATGGAGACCTGGCAGTGGGTAGGGGAGATGCCAGTGCTATGAGAGCCCAGAGGAGGGTGTCCCTCCTGGTTGGGAAGTGTCAGAGAAGGCTTCCTGGAGGAAGTAGCTTTTAAGCTAAACCTGAAAGACAGGGGCAGGTGAACAATATTAGTCATAGTACCCTAGAGGTTGGGGTAGACAATGGGGCCTTGAAAAGGGCCAGGTCATTGCAGAGCTGCGATAACCATGGAGGATGTATGGATCTCACCTTGTAGGCAGTGGACATATGGCATGGGGGTTAAGGCCACAGGCTCTGGAGGTGGGCCATGCAGAGTCCCAGTCCCTGCTATAACCTTCCT